>NW_028327177.1:129329459-132304459 GCF_987537825.1 Furipterus horrens | reverse complement strand
CACAAGCAATACCATGGTCGTTGTTTTAAAACACCCAATTCATGTTGCTTTTCTAGAATGAAATAAGCATGCATGACAAGTCAGACAAAAGTGACCTTCAAGTGTATTAAATAGTGCATTTCCTGCCTAAGTTTAACCTGTTTCTATGTCAGCCCCCAGACTGTACCTCAAGTGTCCTTTCTGTTGTCCCATAGTTGAGTCACCAAATTTTAAACTGTTGACTAAGTAAAATTACTGTGAGTTATATCCCATAGTTTAATCTTTGCTTCTTCTAAAAAAAAAGTTCACAGATGTCCAAACTGATCATGAATAATGAACGCCTGCTTTTTTCCCCTTTCCTTTTTCTGTTTTTATAGCTGTTGAAGGAGGGAATGAAATCATTTCTGTTCCAGACATACCAGGGGCTCCGAGTTGTCTTTGTTCTGGAAGTCCACTAATACCGAAATTCTTTCATCAAGGAAGAACTTTTTTAAAAAAGTCTCCAATTGAGTGTTCTGCCATCTCTTCCCTTTGACAACAAAATGTATAAGAACACTTATATGCCATTTAGGCTAAATGTGCTAAATAATTTTTTCCTGATAATTAAGTTTAAAGTATTTAATTTATTAGCAAAATAACTGACATATTAGTGAGGCCCTTCCTCCTATAACTTAAAATTATTTTTCAGATCCCCTTAAATTCTCTTAGCAAAGAGACATCACTGAGAAGGCAACGGAAGATGAACTATAAATTAATCACTTAAATAAAAATGAACAGCCGAGCGAAAATTATTTCATGGTAGAGGGTTTTGCATGGCTTGAAAAGAAAATAATTTATTCAAGATGTTAATTCAGTGAAACAAATGGTAAGAAGGTGACACTGTACTTTAAGCAGCTCCTCGAATACAATATTTCATAATTAGGGTGGAATTTGCTTGGGATACGTGTGCCTTGAAAATGGACCAGAAAATGCCTCTCTGCATTTTACATCTTGACAGTAATCACTTGCAATACTCTGCCAGGAAGACCCAGGAGAGCACCAGAGATGTTTGCTGGTGAACAGGAACACATAATCAGTCTTTGAGAAGACAGTAAAAATCAGTGATCTGTGGTGTCTTACATGCTCAAGCCAATTAAATATGATTAATGGCTACTTGTGAGTGCACGAGTGAGCTCGCCTTTCCCTCAAGGGAAAGGGAAGGACAGTGGATGTCGGCTTGGCTTCCTCCTTTATAGTATAGAGGAGCTCCTGCCTGGAGCGCCAGGTTAGCTCCCGAAAACGCTATGAATCGGTAAGAAAGGGGAGAACACATTTCCAGAGCAGCAACAAGAGGGCGTTGCAAGTCCTCCAGGAGCAGGCCATCTCCTTCCCCAAAGCTCTTCCCTCCCTGGCAATCTGGTGAGCAGAACACCACCTGGAAGGACTGCTTTCCTGCGCCCTCTGTACCAGTCATCTGGAAAATGGGATGTTTCCCCGTTGTTCTCATAGTATGGACAGTCGGGTCAGCTTTATTAAACTTACTTTTTGAGCCCCAAGGCTCTGCACAACTGATGAGCAGGACAGACCGGGTCCTGCAGGTGGGGAATATGAGTCTGGACCAGAGGGGCAGGACACATTGAACAGGTGACGCTCTCCATGGAAATACAGACGTCCACGTGCACCACAAATCACCTACAGGCCGCAGGGGTGAGAAGGGCATGCTCACCTGTGCAGGTGGAGGCTGCTGCACAAAGCCCTGCGGAGAGGGAGGGGCCTGGAGGACTTGTTGGGAGATGGAGGGCCCAGAGCCTGAGAACCCGCCCGTGGGGAGCTGCTGGCCCGTGGAGGCAATGACGTAGCTGGGCTGCTGGCTTGGCTGTGGCATGAGGGATGGTGGGTAGACGGGGCCGGGTGGGGGCTCAGGAGTCTCTCCTGAGGACTGCCTGCTCAGGTTCATCTGGCTGAACTGGGTCGCCACATCTTCTCTCTGTGAGACCCAGGAATAAAGGAGGAGATCAGCAAGATCAGCGTAGTCACGGGAGAGGCACACAGAGGCAGGCTCAGGCCACAGGCCTGTCCTTGTGGGAGAGGCAGGGAGTGAGCTTTGGGAAAAAAATAACAGAAAGGCATCCTCTGTCCAGAACAAGAAAATGTAACAAGAGAAAACAGATTGAATCATCCCAAGGGACAGAGATGGTAAACAATCTGACCCCAACTCCTTCTTTCAATGGAAGCAAATTATTTTTTTTCTCATTCAGGGTTGGGCTCCTCAGGATGGTGCTGAAACAAAGAGGGCACAGTGTTCTGTCCTAAAGGGGCAGCTGGTTTTCCCAGCAGCAACCACAGGATCTGTGTCTGCAGAGAAGAAGAAGGATTCATGGTCATTGCCACCATGGCTGCTGCAAAGATGGAGTCAGGACTGTATCACCAACAGGCTGGGCGGGACCCCATTTGATTAGGGAGTCTTTGTTCACTGGCCTGGCCTGAGAGTTAAGGGCAATGTTCACTCTTATTGTCCAGAAGGACCTAGTACATGGGGGGACAGTGAAGGGGACTAAGGGGATTGGAATGTGAGGGGAACAACTATATCAGGAGCATAAGGGTGATGATGGTGACCAGCTCAACACTGACTTTAAGGTATTCCCCAAACCTTCACACCAAGTTCATGTGTGTCTGTGTTTCTATCTTCTAATTCTGAAGGCATTCAATTACTGATTAGCTGGTAAACTCTTAAAAAGGTTCCAGATTTCAGAAGCACTCGACATGGGGCAGATAACAGGAAAACAAACAAACCAACAACATGATTTTGCAGGTGGGTTACAATGCTCTGGAATGAGACATTCACATGCGCACCGTCATGGTCAGCCCAGGGCTCCCACCCAAGCATCTGCCAGCCCTGCACAGGAACGTGGTAAAACCAGTAAGTGCCCCCTCCCCAGCAGAGAAGCTATACACATGTAATCCATACCATGGGGAACTGCTGCGTTGGGGACACAGGCAGGAGATGCTGGGGAGGAAACGAGACAGCTGGATATTGCATGGACTGGGAGGAAGCTTGAAGCCCCTGGACAGGCGGGAGGAAAGAAAATGTCGATCAGGTCACAGGGAAGCCAGGGGGGCTGGAATCCCACAGGAAGGCTGTCATGTGCAAAGGACACCAGCCATCGCCCCTCACATGTCCCCTTGGCTCTGGAGACGGGAACCAGCCACCAAGGGAAAGTCAAGGCCATTGTCTGCTCAGAGTGAACACTCCTTTGAGAAGGTGCTGTTATATTTTTATGTTGTTAGATTCTCTGGGTCTAAAAATATTGCCTCTCAAATATTACCCAGAATGTTCTCCCATGTGAAGACTTTGCTATTTTTGACCCATCTGGTTAAGCTAGATAATAATATAAGCCTAGAGTAATTTAAGAAGCAACAAATAAATCTCCCACCTTCAGGGAGATTTTCCAAATAACATCTACCACCTTCAGGGACGAAGAAGTAAGGGAAAAAATATTTCAAAAAAGGTTTCCTCCAGCAACCTACCTGGGACACTTTAGGTCTCCATGGACATTGCTATGTGTCACTCTAGACAATGGGGGCCGCTCTATTGTCTAGGTCACCTTGGAATGAACTGATTTCTATTCTTCCCATTAATTGAAAAATTTAATACTGACTCTGAGACATGAACACGGTCTGTGCTGGGAATGGATGAGCAAGATTATATTGTACAAAGGCCTGGGTGGGAATATAAGTTCAGTTCCCAAGAAAGGCTCCCTGGTACATAAAAGTAGCATCTAGACCTAAGAAAAAAACATGCCATTCATTCTCCCTAGTATCATGCCCCCGTCAGCTAAGTCACTGGATGGGACACTCCTCTCAACCTAACCTTAAGAATCCAGACAAAATCCTGTCAACCTACAACCGCAGACTCCAGGCTGCCAGGTTTTCTTTGGGAGTGGACGGCGGAGGTACCGATGGAGAATATGCCCTCTTCCTGATGCAGCGCCACTCAGAAGACTTCTGCCTGCCTTCCCACGAGCTCCTTACCTGAGTGACCAGTGTTCCTGCCATCTGTGGCTGCGGTGGCGGCCCCTGCTGCTGCGGCTGAGGGGAGGGCTGCTGCCGGGGCTGCTGCTGGGCCGGCCCTGCCACGGCGCTGCGCAGGGGCTGCTGGCTGCTGGGGGGGTTGTATATTGCAGGGCTCCCGTCGGGATTCACAAAGGGCTGGCCTGCAATGGAATGAGAGCTCAGTCCAAGGGAGCCTCTTAGTTCCTCTTTGCCAGAAAGAACTGCTCTCATAGGTACTTAAAAAGCAACCTCAGGTAAAGGGGCAGGGCAGTGGGAACCCAGCACACCTGAGCCTTTACCTCGTGACGACTTGGCTGTTTTTGACCCATCCGGTTAACCCAGGTAATAACGTAAGCCCGGAGCAATTTAAGAAGCAGCATGTAAATCTCCCACCTTCAGGGAGATTTGCCCAAACTCTTGTGCACCTGTGTACGGTGGCACCCAGGGGAGAAGCAGTCTTCACGAAGCCTTGTGTTTTCTGTACCTCACGGTCATCAGCAAGATAACACGCACTTTGTTACATGTTATTTACCGATACACTTGTTTGCCTTCCCCTAGCCTCGTCCCCAATTCGGTATCCCCTATTTGAAATACTGTCGACATGCTGTGGCCCAGAAGAAAGAAACGTTTCTAAATAACTGTGTATGAAACGTACGCAGGTTCTTCCGGAAGGAGAAGAAAGCAAACAAGATCGAACTTATGCTCACTGAGGAGAGGTAGAAATAACTGAGGAAAATGAAAGACGTGAGGTGGATGCTAGGGAAGAACCCAACCAAGTTCCTAAGAGAGTGAGGATGGGTGACGGCCGGTTTTCAAGCCAGGCAATGGTTGCGCCGCTGTATTGTAACATTTCCCCCAATCTGGATGCAATTACCACTAACTACAAGCAATCAGTGTGAATGACAGCTGCTGAAGTCCAAAGCGGCTGGAAAAACCGGCCTGCCCTTGGACTAGCCAGTCTAGAAGTGGTTTTTGGGCCAGGAGCTACCCTAGCGTGCCCAGCAGGCCCGGTCCGTGTGTCGGCGCAGGAACAGAGAGTGTGGTTACAGAGGTAAGCCAGCGCCGTGCGCTGGGCCAGGGCAGAGGAAAGGACTCAGTACGGAGCGCTCATTCCTCTTGAATACATGACATGAGGTGAAACATGTCTCCCCTCTCGATATCAACATGTATAGTGGTCAGTAGATATTATTTTACTAATATAGAATTGTTGAACACCTGCACAGAGATGAAGACTTTGTTATCCGTTCCAGGATGCAAAGCAAAAACAAAAACACAACAAATTATGACCCCCTCTCCCTCAAAAGAACTTATAAATTGTGCTGGTAACAAAAAATGAACCCAGGGGCAATTGACACAGGAAGCAAAGTAGTCATATGTTCTTGGTTCCTAACACCAAAGCAAGACTGCCACATATTTGGCAGAAGGGTAATTATGTATAAAGAAAGAAAGTGGATAAGACAAAGATTTTCCTTTTCTAGATTTTAGAAGGTGACCAATCAAATTCTAAAGGAGCTGTTGATGATGAGTAGGCAAGTGTTAATTCAGATCTTGTAAGGATATGTTTAGAGATACCATACAAAAACTTCATAGTGAATTTAAGAAAAAGGTAGGAGTTTGGATAAATAGATGCTAGAAGTGTTGTGAAAAACAAACAAGTATAGGGTTGTGGAAGCCCATCAGGACCATTTCAAAGAGACCAGCCAGACATGCCTACTCCAGCTGAAGTCCTAGCAGGGGCACCCTTACATCACACACTCACGAATTTGCACCAATGATGGCAAAGCAAAATTGAATAACAACATATATGGGGAATTATCGAGTACTTGAGGAATGCCAAAGGCTATTGGCATCTCTGGATGTTGAAAGAAAATAGCCAAACAAAGATGAGTTTCTGCTAAAAAATTTCCAAAAGGAGGTTTAGCTGGGGAAAGATCAAAGTCAAGGCTAAAACCAGGCTCGCCTTGCAAAGACGAAGACTTTACAGAGGGGTCACTTTGAAAAAGGGCCTCTGCAGCAGCTCACTCATCCAGATCCCTGAAAAGCCAAGGAAGAACTGGGCAAAGGTGCTGAGTTAGAGAGCGGCCAGCTGGGCGCTGAGTCTAAGGCCAGGCTAAATAGATGTTGTGGCTTTATTCAGAAAACTAACTGTAAGAATATTTGTTCAAAAATTTCATACTTAGTGAGAGCCAAGTCAGTTGTGCTGACAAAGGAAGTTTCATTTTGTTTCATTTAGTAAACATGATTTGTATTTTCAAATCATTACTTTTCTTAATCCTGCTTGAGACAGATACTTTATCAACCATAATTTTATACATGAGCCACATTCTCATATATAAGGTATTAGATGAAAAACTGCTCCCTATTACCTCAATATCTATAATGAGTAGTTGATAATATTTAAAAAGTATGTAATTATTGAGCCTAAGCATGGTGACTAAGAATACTCTGTTATCTATTCTAGGGAAGTAAAAAAAAAAAGAGCCAAGTATGGTCCCTTCCTGCAGAAGCTTATAGATGTGCTGGTAATAAGGAAATGAACCCAAGAAAAATTGACACAAGAAGCAAAGTTGTTCTATGCTCTTGGTTCCTAAAACCAAATCATTTTTAGCATGTATTTGGCAGAGGATGAGAAGTATGGATTTCAGGAATTCATAGCAAGGACATAGAAAGATGAGTTCTAGCCCAAAGCAAGCAAACTTCCTGTTTCAATGGTAGAGTCTTATAAGAGATTTGGTAGGTAGATGGATCAATAGAGATCCACATATACAATCCCCACGAACACACATATACACATATACATACATGTATGTGCATATTTTCCATTTATAAGAATAAACACATTCTGCAAAAGAAGAAGCATTATAATTCGCCTTACATCTTCTGGTCTAGGGATCTTTTTTTATTTATTAATATATTCTCTTTCTCGTCTAGGGATATTTTAACATCTAGCATTTGTCAGATCAGAGAAGTGTGTATGGCAAAGCTGTTCAACAGTGTTATTAGATCCCGCTTCTAAGTTAGGATCCTCTTTGAAAGGAGATATTTTGATAACAGCTTTAAATGACTCCATCTAATGAATAAGAATTGGGACTTGGCACCCGAAAGCAGTTTTCTTCTTTCTGTAAACAAGATTGCAGATGATAATATACACATACACATGCTCAACCACACTGTCATTACAAATAATATTCTTGTATTATACCCTGAAAATACTCTGTTGTGCTTTTTGGAAACGCTCTACAATTTTGCTGAAAACAAACCACTCAAAACTAATGCTTAGTTTTGAGCTCTTTTCTGCAAGCCCTCCATCTCAATTAAAAGTGAAAGAATTTCAGCCAACAGAGTCGGATCATGTTTTGAACAGTGCCCAGAGTAATGAATATGATCCCGGTTTTCTTTTAATTTCTTCTATAGTGCTTACGATGATCCAAATAAAATAAAAGCAATAGAATATTCTCCTTAGAAGTATCTAATCAGAAAGCTTTCAAACGGTTTTCAATAAAATGATTATGTCTTCTTTTCCCTGAAGCTGATGGCATTTTCAAAATGTCTCAATCAAACACCCTGCCTTGAGAATGTGCCATATGTTTTCATGAAAATGTGGCAATTATTCAAGTAACTATTTTACTAGCATTCTCATGTTTCTCTGAATTTCCTAATTACTGGTAGCACTATGTATGTGAGAAGATTGAGTCAGGACGTTTTTACAAGATTCACATCTGGTTTTGCATTTTCAAGTCTAGCCACTTAAAGAAACAATCTGTAATAATCTAAACTCAACCTCAGATATGTTTTGGGGACAGTTCCATCACTAGAAAGGCTAAGGAAGTGACTGGTCAATGCCAAGCCTTCTAGCCCAGGATTTCTCCACCAAGGCACGACTGACCTCTTGCTGTGCATGATCCCCTGTTGAAAGGAGCTGACCAGTGCACTGCAGGATGTTTAGTGGCACCTCTGGCCTCTGCCTTCTTAAATGTCAGTAGCAGTCTCCTCACCCCTCAGTCATGATACCCAAAATGTCTGCGGATATTGTCACATGGCCTTGAGGCATGTGCAACACTGCCCCGCTGGAGAAGACTCCACATGAAGCAGATGTTCAACAGTCTATTGGCTCCATGCTCTGGATCCTATGCAACCAGTGTGGAAATTAACTGACTGCAGAGAAATTAAAACATTAACAACCAATAGCCATTTATTTACCTTTGAAGAAACTATATTTGTGAAGTTACCAATTTTCCAAACCCCACCAAAACCAGACTAGGCCTAGACTCTCTAAAATACATAAGAATTTGCCCACTGTAGCCCCTTCACCACTGCTATTCCTCATTCTCCAGCAGGAATCAGATGAAGTTGCAAGGTCAGAAAGCATCTTCTATAATTAATAATCCACTATGTGTCCCAATTAATATCAAGTTTCTGAAATATTTTGGAGGCAAAGAACACTTTTAACATCATAATATGCTTCACATGGATTTATTCTGAGCAACACAAAGTTTTAATTCATTCCAATTCATCACTCACTGATCTCTGATCTCAGTTCCTGGGAGTACATGAGAAACTCTGGTCAGTGAAGAGAGGAGAGACAGAAAGGTATATATTTCTGGGAAGTCTCTATAACTATGTCTTTATCAATACTGACATCAAGGTGGAGATGTAGATTTTAGCAGTAGATCTGCTCTTCCTAAATGAAGACCTTCTATAGCAGTTCATGCAACAAGAATTTTCGGGAAAAAAACAAACAAACAAACAAAAAAACCTCACTAGTAAAATCATAAGATTGAACACTTGAACGCAAGAACAGATTCCTGGTTTTGAGTCCCTGCCAAAGCAGAGGTAATACACTAACCTGTGTGTGGATTAAGAAGGATGCTTCCTGGCGGGATGCCCGTTGCAGCTTCCAGGGGAAGGAGGATGTAGCTGGTGCTGCTGGAGCCGACCTGGCCCCCCATCCCGTTTTCCGGATAGGGCACACAGCCAGGAGAACTGGCCGCCACGCCCGAGACCAGGGGTGCACTCTGGAGAGGGGGATGGGTACGAGACAGTGATCCTGAAGAGCCTGCACTGCTGGACGACTCAGAACCTACCAAGGAGACACAAATCAATGCATCCTTCAACATGGAGGACAGAATCCACGGTTCTAGGTTGAAATAATCTGTCATTAAAGAGTTTGAGGTGAGTGTTGCAGGGTGAGAATAATTAATGCCCCCTCCTACGTTCTGGTCTCACATTTTATTGCAATATCTGCTACATAATTTTCTGATGTGCCAATTCCCTGAAAAAGGAGAGACTTGGAAGGAATGCTCCCATTTAGCCTTCTCCTATGCCACTAGGGTGAATAATCGGTAAATGGTACCCTAAAGCTCTGAACTCCGTGCCTGAAAAGTCCTATCACCCTGAATAATTAATGCCATGGAAATGTCTTATTGAGCTGGAGTTATGAGAAAAAAATAGAGGTTCAAGAGACTGCAGTTTAAGGAGTCCTGTGATGTGCTGATCATGAAATGATTCTAAAATACTGGTTCTTCAACATCCCCAAAGCTCAATTTTGAAGGCGCAGAGTTGGAAATAATCTTTTCCCCCAGATGTGAGTAGAAGAACTGGATCATTCCTATTGGGAGTGCTTAAGATCTGTACCATATTGTACATATTTGTAGAAATCTTATTCATATAGCCAAGAGGTGGGCCAAGGAGGGTTTGGTCTTCATAACAATGGTGGAGCATCCTTCGAATGACACAGAAAAGTCATTGGTAATTGTGGACTGCGGATTTCTCAAACATGCAGGTAAATGGGTGAGGGCTCAGAAGCCCCCCAGGTGGAAGCCAGCCGTAATCATCTCCCTCTCTCCCTCCACTGGGGACAAAGAAACTCCTGCTACATCCCATGTCCCTTAGGCTCTAGCTGCCTTTCACTGTAACTAGAGTCAAGCAGCTCCGGAGACCTTGATTGTGGTTGTTCTGGGCATCGAGTATTAGCAAGAGCATCGGAGAGAAAACACACCAAACAAAATTTCTAAGTCTGTGAATTTAAACTAATAGATGATTTGGATGATATCATAGATTGCAAAAATGCAGTAAATTTTGCACATCATTAGCCCACAATTATTGACTTATGTCATTAAAAATGCATTCTTCTGTGGAATTAAAGGTTAGCATATGTAGTGAATAGTTAACATTGTTTTTAAGACTCTAAAATGTACCCTTAAACTGGAAATATTTTAAAACAAGTGATAGGAAAACACCATGTAGTTGCAGGGAGGAGGGGCCGGTGAAGAACAATAATTCTTGAGTAGGAGGACAGTGATATTTCTTGAGCATTTAGTACACATGAACACCTGGATAAACACTCATAATAAGTACTATTACTGCTTATATAGATAGGGAGAAGTTAGATAACTCAAGTCGACTCACACAGCTAGATAACAACAGAGCTAGAATTTGACCTTGACAGACTAAGCTAGATTTAACCATGACCAAGCTGCCTTCTGAAAAGAAAGCATGCATGTGAATATACCTTGGACTGCTACTGTGTTCTCGGTTGGGAACTGTCTCTTTTTCCATGACTTGATTATTAAAAATTATACAGTTTCAAGTTAATTCAGGATGCTCCATCCAACTAGTTTAAAATACTCACAAGGTTCTGAATAATACATAGGGAGAAAAATAAAGGACCTAAAAGGAATTTTGAAAATACTAGGCATAATATTGAGACCACATCAATGATATCATGACCCTGAAGTCATAGCCCAGTGCAAGCTGCAGAGTTTGAGGATTTTCCACATATGACTTGAGGTTACCATCCAACTTTGACACTAATACAGAGCCAACAATAACAACAGCAGTAATAATACAGTAAAACTTCCTGCCCCCAGCCATAGAAGGTCCTACGGAAATTATTATGTCCAGTGAGGCATGTCGTAATTCTGATCTGAAGTGTGAACTAGTGAAAACTTGCGAGCCATCCCTCTGAAATGTGATCATCAAGAAAAATAGTGCTCTTGTCTGTCAGTTTCTGTGCGAGGGTAAGAACCTGACTTCGAGAAAAACCAGGTCGCAAACACACATGACTTAATCAAATTGACCGATCACCTCTCTAAAGTCTAAGTCCTCCAGCACTTTTCCATGAGCTCACTGAAAACTCCCCTGCCTTCTATTTCAGCAGGGTTGAATCTAATCTCCTGCTCCTACTGTAACAGTCTTTGACTCCTATTGCAATAGTTATGTATAAAGTCTTCCTTGCCTGTTAAACTCATCTGGTGCAATTTTTCTTCTTTTAAGGATCCTGAACTATAGGTACTTTTATTCCCCCTGAATTCAAGGAAATGTCTCTATATCTAGGGAGCAGAGTTCAGCAGAATAACCTAAAGCTTCTGAAATTACAAGGCAGGAAAGAATACCCAGGATGCATGAGTGTAGTGGTGGGAATAAACATGCAGAAGAGGAAGTGGCAGCAAGATGCGGTGCCTTTGACCGGCTTCCAAAATGCTCTAGCGTGTAGACCAGGAAGGTGACAAGAAGAAAACCCTTGCCTACAGCGAACCAAATACCAGGCCATGTGAAATTATTAGAACCAAAGAGAAGACCATCTTATTTCTCTGGATCACTTGTTCTCCAAGCATGGTTTCTGAACAAACCATCTGTGCTTTAAGGAATCCTGATGCAGCTAAAGTTGAGAATCCTTGCTGTGGAGATCCAGAGGGAGGGATGATGGAAAAACATGGGGGGTGGCCAGTGTGCAGAGAAACAGACGCCAAACTCCTGTTTCTCAAACGCATCGCCACTACCCAGGAACCGTCGAGAGAGAGCGCAGCTCAGACGCCATTCCGGGTCTCCTCACAAGGAGGATGTCATGACGTGATGACGTCATCGACCCTCTCCAGGTGTGTGCTGGACATCTGTTAGGTGACTGTGCGCTCAGTGCGGGGGACACAATAGCGGAAAGACAGCCCAGGGAGTGTGCTTGTTTGTTCAGACGTCAGTAACAAGCGTCTTCCAAAATGTAGGAAAATGTTGCCCACTTGGAAAAAGTCTCCTTGTTATCTCCATAAAGCTCCAACCTATGCAATTAGAGGAGGAGAGTGACTTAAATGTCACAACTCTGGACTTGCCTT
This sequence comes from Furipterus horrens, assembly GCF_987537825.1. Classification (NCBI taxonomy): domain Eukaryota; kingdom Metazoa; phylum Chordata; class Mammalia; order Chiroptera; family Furipteridae; genus Furipterus; species Furipterus horrens. Next base: position 132,292,340 of record NW_028327177.1, on the reverse strand, counting down.
CTGAAGGGTGAAAAGGAAGTTTGCAATTCCACTGTGTATAATGTGATGAAAAAATGGGAAACTTGTGCTGTTCTAAAGTCTCATGACGGCAAGACTGACAGCTTTGCTTCATAAAAACCATCTTGGGAAATTGTGTGTTTGTTTTGACATCCTAGCTATATCTCCTTTAATTTTTTTTTTTTTTTTTGCTTTCCTTTCGTGTACCTTGACAAGCTTTCAAATGAAGACACCTAGATTAAAAAAAAAAAAAAAAATGTCTGAAGCACTTACAATTTCTAACCATTCTTCAAAGAACACGGCATTTTAGCATTCTTGAGGTGTTTTAAATGTTTCCCAAAAGCTCTGCTTTGGACATGATTGGGGACTGGCGCATGGAGATGACGATTAATTTAAAAATCCTGAGAGCTCTCTTGGTGTACTGGAATTTTCAAGTGCGCCATTTAAGGTACTTGGTTTCTGCCTTTTAAGAAGATTTAAAACTATTGAACCTTTCTTAGTTTACAAGAGCTTAAGTGCACCACAGTGGATTTTCTTGACTTTAGTTGCTGCAATAGTGGAATATAAGAGCAATTAATTAGAGTTAGAAATCAAGAATGCTCCAATTGCTGAATAAAAATGACAGAAGGCAGTGTGAGCCCACCTGAATCTTTCCAGGAAGCAAGATATGTATATATGAAGTAATGCCTATGACTAAATGCTATTAATTTTCTGCCTATGTAGGAAAACACAAGATAATTTCTCAGGAGGCGTTTGTCAACAACATAATTATGCTAAACCATTAGCATAATGAGCCTAGATTTCATAGAATCCTCTTTAGTGTGAGTGATGCTTGGTTGGGAAAGTATTCACCATCGAGGGTAGCCCAGGTCTAACCTCTGGCTGGTGTTATCCTTTCACTGTTTCCCTCATGGCCCTGGCCTTGGCCTGCCACCCCAGGCCATGAATGCACCACCAGTGAACCCTAACACTGATTCATCATGGAGTCAGAGCACTCACCCCAACCCTAGCTGAGAGTCAGGGCCCCTGGACTTCCGAAGCAAAATCAAAAACAAACAATGACAGTACATACTAAACTAAAATGGTGATGGAGGGAGCCTTGACCTGGGTGGTGAGCACACAATGCAATATGTAGATGGTGTATCATAGAATTGTACACCTAAAACCCATATAATGTTATTAACCCAAGTCACCCCAATCAATTCAATTATAATAATAATAATAAATATATAAATAAAAATAAAAACTTAAGTTCATGGCGTGCTATCTGTTATCTTCCTGGGATTGTATGAAATATTTTAATCATAAACATTTCTAAAGTAATTTGTAAACAATGGTGAGGAATTCTTGGGAAACAGAAGAACTAATGTGAACCCTGTGGTATTGACGTTTCCATCAGTTTAAAGTTGTTTCGAGTTAATGGTTCGAGATGTCTCATCATCATGAACTACCAAAGACTGTCCATGGAAACTTGAACCATCAAACTCAAAACATCACTACTCACTAAGAAGGAAAACAAAACAAAACAAACAAAAACAGATGCATGAACCTGGCTACTTGGAAACTCTAAACATTTTAAGGGTCACTTTCCTTATCTGCAATGCAGGGATGGAAACATTAAATGGCAATAGTTAAAATAAACAAGAACTGGTATTTACTGAAGGCTAATAACTTGCCAGATATTGCTTTGAGTATATTAACTCTTGGTCTTAACAATAACTTTGAATTATTTGCGCTAATATTCCCCTTTCTCAGATGAGGAAACTGAGGCACAAAGAGGTTAATTAACTTGCCCAGGATCCTACTAACAGTATGCCAAATCAAGAACGTAAACTATTAATATCCTAATTACCTTACAATGTGGTTTTAAGAAATAACTCATAGTATTACATTTTTAAAGAGCAAACCTTTGTAAAATAGTTGCCCTGTGCATGCGCCCTGGTAACCATTTTTACATAAATGATTGAAGTGAAACCTACAATAGTCTACTGAGGGGGGTTAGAATAAATTTTTGTATCACCTACATTTTATAGATAAGGAAACCAGAAACTAGAGAGGTTAATAATTGGACGTAGGTGCACAGCTAGCAAGAGGCCGTACTGGTATTTAAGCTGCACCTTCTGACCTCAGTCTATCCCAGTAACTAACATCATCATCATCAGTCCACTCAAGGTCAGAGGGAATGTTGACTTGGGTAGAACTCAGACAACACCACAGGACTTAAACCCTTTCAGTACTACTACCTGCTTTGGAGAGCCTCCCGGTACTCCTGGTACTGGATGTGCTGTCACCCCTGGTCAGCACCGTGATGCCCCCAAAACTCGCCGTCTTGGTCATGGCGGGCTTGAGATTGCGGTTGGAGCTCTCAGAGTCAGTGCTGCTCCAGGCCCGTTGGTGGTCAGACCACTTGAGTTCATTCTCCGAACTGCTCTGCCGACTCCCGGACGTTCTCCCTGAGCCGTCTCTGTTGCCCCTGGAGCATGGCCATCGGAAAAACGCACAGGGACAGTGTTACATTCCATGAGCTGGGTGGACACCGAGTGGGACCATTCCTGGAAGAGTCATCTACAGGAGACCCTTCTTGTCAACCCTTCCCATTAAAGCTGCTGCCCCGCAAACAGTGCCACAAGTACCTCGTTCATGTGCAGACAGGTAACACATCACACATGACACTCATGTTACAAAGAGAAAAAGAACCAAACCTACAAAATGTCACACGATCCCTCTGCCAGCGAAGGAGAAACAACTAGAAAAACACGATATAAAATATCATGGAAAACTTCTGTTGTGGACGGGAGGGAAGATAAACTCTCCTGATCCAAGCCAACAATAAATCAATATTTGGAAACGCTTATGATCTGGAATGATCCTAAAAGCAACTCTTACCGAAGAAGAAAGAGCGCTGTCTCTCCCTTCAGCGTGAAGTAATTGGACTATGGGAAAATGCACACAGTTCCAGAAAAGCCATTTGTTAATTTAGTTTCTAATTTTATGAGCTATATATCTGAATTCACGAAGGCTCTGATGGGGAGCACGGAAGTCACAAAGATTACTCTGTTAACCTCCGGTGAGAATTTTGCCCAGTGAGTTTAACCTTCACGGGCAGAGGGAAGAGCCCTTTAATCCTGCTGTGATAAGCGCAACAACAGTGTAAACACTGCACTGACAGAAAATGTTTCAAGGGGGTCAAGGAAAGAATGAACAAACAAACAAGCAAACAAGAAGCTCCATAAGCGAAATAACACAGTTGTTCAAAATTCAAATAGAAAAAGAGCAAATGTATTTGAAGAAAGCCAAGAATCAGAAGGGAAGTTTGAAGACTCCAGAGAATCTCTAAGCAGTGTGCAAAACTGTATGTCTTTCCTAGAGAAAGGGGGTGAAATTTGCATTTTCATTGGTTTTTTAAAAGAGTAACAGTTAATATTTTCAAAGCTTTTTCTGCAGTTGGAAATAATGGCTCATTAAAATATTCTTAGATTCTCATGGATTATTAATAAGAGGACATAAATCAAAGGCAGTAGATATGACCCCTATTTTCATATCACTATGCAATGTGATATACTCGATCTTGATCCAAAGCTCACAGATGTGAGAAGTAGCTTTGCTAATAAATATTCTTCAAAAAACTATAATGAGCTGGTGAGATGCTAGAAGTATGCATTTCTGGTTGAAACATGCACCAATTTGTAAAAAAAAGATGCACAGAAAATTTCAGTTTTACTTCAGCTTTACTTACTAAACTTTTTCTTTTATTGCATGAAAATGGAAGAAGGTAAATGGACCCGAGGATAATACAGATGAAATAGCTGATCTATGATAGGAACTTTGTAGCGTGAGGGAAGGAAGTGGAGCAGAAAACTCACAAGACAAAAAGCACTCAGTGCCGCCTGTCCTTTGTCAACACTTTCTTACATACAGTCTCTCTGTTCTCAGGACCTCGGAATGGCTGGTTTTAGAAACAAGTACCATCTAAGAAAGGACAAGGATGCAAGTAGGAAGTATCAAACCCTCAGCAATGGCCAGGTGACTTTAGTTCTTAAGGTCCTTTGGAATTTACAAAAGCCAGAGGAGGTGGCCTGGGGAAAAACTACCCTTTTCTGCTGGGAAGATTAGCAGTGTGTCCGTTTCTCACGGTCTCCCTTTCAATCTCCAAATTCAGCTTCATTCCTTTCCCATTCCTTTCTGATTCATTTGACCCATCTTTGACAAAGCCTGCCTAAGTATCATTTAGCAACTGTGAATGTACAAAGAATGTGACAATGATCTCCGTTGTAGCTAATTTAGAATGTTTATCATAGGAGAGGATTTAGGGTGGTTCTTACCTCAACATACAGGATGTGTCAGAAGGAAGCTCACCATGTGGGGGTGATTATAACTAATTCTGTTTCAAGGGTCCCTCTCCCCATGAACTCCGTACCTCCCTGGGAGGAATCCAGACTTCTTCTAAATGCCAATGTGGCTGGGCCTTCATGTGCAAAGCAAGTGTCCACCACTATTCCTGGATGCTAGCACAGCTGCTGCAGTTTGCACCCTTTATCGTGGCAGAGACGTGTCTAGGACACTGGGTGGTTCCTCTAGACCTGGGTCACATCCCCTGGCCAATATGGCACCCTAAGATTTCTTTTAACTTCCTCTACTCCTGCATCAGTTCAAATCATCATCCTACATCAAGGTCAGTGCACGTTAAAAGAAGGAATTTAAATTGCTGCTTTAGAGATTTTGCATTAATGAAATTCAAAAGAATACATCCAATTCTAACTTATGATCTCTAGATATTTACACATTGAAACTGCATATTTTTAAATAATATTTTATTGATTATGCTATCATAGTTGTCCGGATTTTTTTCCCCTTTGCCCCCTTCACCCAGAGGCACCCCCAGTCCCTCAGGCTATTTTATAATTCTCCTTACATTGGCAAGGGGAGGTCCGGAATTAAATTTCATATCTATTTGGGTGTGGCATCATAAGAGGCATTACAAAAATATGCTCTACTGCCTTTCCATCCCTCCTAAGCCCAGTCCTGGTCGCCTACTACTGGAAACCAGGAAGACAATGGTAATGAAGTGCCTGGTCAAGAAGAGGAGTTGACCCTCTCATGCATAACTAGAATTTGATCTTAGAGTAGTTGAAAAGCACATACTCTAAATTCTGTTTCTGTGCTGATTAACATAGCTGATGACATTTATTTTCCTTTTTGTCTGAACATGACATTTTTTTAACCCAAGGTAGGTATGATGTACACATTGAATGATTTTTACCATTGTATGAATGGCTTTGTGCTAAATCATCATTTTTAGTTTCCGTGCTTGGTGATTTTGGTGGGCAATGGTGTCCAGATTTAGGATGGCTGACCTGAGTAGATGATAATTCTGGCTAGGGACCAGATTTGGGGCTAAGTAAAACTAACTGGCCAGTAAGGGGCAAGAACCCACATTTTAGCTATATTGCCTAAGCAAACTAAGTCATTATGAGTGTAGGAGTACTGGTAAATTCTAGTCCTTTGGGCTTTCAAAGAAAAAGTGCAAGGTTGTTTTTTTTAAATCTCTAAGTGTGGAAAGTATCAAATAATACAAGGGAAAGGCATTAGACTATGTAGTTCAACTTAGAAATATGAGTGAAGTTAAAAAAAAAAAAGATCCTGTTTTGTTCTCTTTTGTTTCTGCCAAAGTACAAAGGTAATAAATTATTCTAATGATGAGGTCCTAAGTCAGATTTACTGTAAAAAAAATACTCTTGAAGCACACAATCTATTTATTTTTCTTGGTAATTTTTTTCTTCTAAGTAGGCAAGAGCTTTGTTTGTTTGTTTGTTTTGCCTGTCATAAACAGAGACGAATCATAACATTCCAAAAAAAGCACTAATAAGTTAATATATGTATTAGGTATATATCTGTTTCAGAATGAATGCTAGAAATACATTTGATGGAGTAGTGAAAAAATGGGTATGATTCTTCCACTTTCATGGACCTTCCAGCAGTTTACAACTTAAAATATGTAATATTACTATATTTTAGTTAGTAAATTATTATAATAATTATTATATAATATTAAATTATATAATTATAATTAAATCATATAATTTAATATTATATATTATATTTATATATGCATCTATACATACATATCATCCATTACCCATATGCCACAAAGATATTGACTTAAATAGCTCATTCTAATTGAAAGCAATCTCATATTTTCCTTTAGAAATAAAATCTGTGCTTAAAAATACTGTTTGAAATATTATGATGGATAGTAGTAGCTGAAAATCAAGTACTCAAATAGAATTATCATTGATTTATTTCCAGTGTTGGAAATGTATACACAATTACAACCTGTCAGGGAAATTTTAACTCTGTAATTCACTGATTTGGGAATGTTAAATCAGTGTGCTTCCAAAGTTAGCCACTGAGGAAAAAAGAAAGAAAGATAGAAAGAAAAAAAGAAAGAAAGAAAGAAAGAAAGAAAGAAAGAAAGAAAGGAAGGAAGGAAGGAAGGAAGGAAGGAAGGAAGGAAGGAAGGAAGGAAGGAAGGAAGGAAGGAAGGAAGGAAGAAAGAAAGAAAGAAAGAAAGAGAAAGAAAGAAAGGAAGAGAAACAGAAAATCGGAGAAACCACCTTAAAGGATCCAAAGTAATGGCCTCCCAGCCCCGTATCTCACATTATCCAACATGGCTTCAACACTAGCTCTGTGACAAGCTTTACAAAAAGATAACTAAACACACTTTATTCCATGAACAGAGAGATTTTACACTAATATACTTAAATTTTACATTGATTTTTGTCACACAATCTGAAAACACAGTTTTAAAAAAGGAAACCATACCAACCGAAAGAGCTGTCTTTTCTTATAGGTCTCATTGCATATGCTACTGTCTTCCAAGAGCCTACTGGAAATGAAAAACATGATTTTTATGATATACAACCTCAGGGTAGTACATGGATGTTCACTCTACTATAACACACCTGTCTTGCAGATCAACCCAGCATATTGTTTTATTTGCATGACATTGAATTTTGCCATAACAAATGAATGGCAGCATGATTTTTCCCTACCCCGGGATTCAAGCACTGATGCTAGATTAGGGAGAAGGAAGAGATGAGGAAACAGAGGTGATGGAAGAAGAGAGGAGAAGAAAGAAATTTATATAAATATAATAGACATGTAACTTTTTCTCTGAGTAATATTAAAGTTATTCCTTATTTCTTCAGTATAGTGAAATAGTGACATTTCAAAGGCAGGTGTCCAAGAAATAGGTTTATTTGTGTAAGGAATTCACTCAATTAAATTTTCGCTTTATGGAAACCTCAAGACTTGTTCACATATGTAATGCATGTATGTGACCAGTTACTGTATTGATGAATACAATCTAATTTGAATATGAGACACAAGTATATCAGCAGTCTTTTTGTACAAAATCCAAGTAAATGAATAAAATCAGAGAGTAAAGTAGGGAAAAAAATGATGGGCCAGAAGACTAGGGAATAAGATTTCCCACTAAACTAAATAATAAATGCCCATTTAATCTTATCGGTAAGGATAAAATTGTGGAAGCATTTGGACTCATCCCTATGATGTTAATGCTTGTGGATTTTTAACTTTACTGTAAAATAAGGAACACCAGTCTGAATCTGCCTGGGATATTTGTTAGCCTTTTTAAAATCTTTTTCTTTTTATTTTTTTATTGTATTTTTTTTCTTTACCATTTAGTCCCCTTGTACCTCCTTCCACCCCTGAAGTCCCCACGCTGTTGTCCATGCTCACGAGTCCTTTTATGTAGACTTGTTTTCTAATTTTATCCCTTTCTAAAACAAGTCTATTCAGTTGAGGAATTTAGTTACTTGAAGATTTCTAATTGCTAATATGAATGATGGCATTTTTTCCACCAATCATTTCTAATGACCAGTTTAAACTTTCTCTAAGTACTGGAATTTAATCAAACAGCCAGCATTTTAATCAATTTATAGGGGCCACCCATTAAGCTGACACCTGAAATAACCACCACTTAAAAAATGAATACCGTATTTTCATTCCAAGTTGCCCATTAGTACTGCAAATGCAGAACTCCTAATTCCCCTTAAAAGTATGCACTTAAATCAATGGAGCATTTTAATACCTATATCAGTTTAAAACGATTCAAAAAAAGTATATATTAAATTTGAAAAATTTCTACTTTTACGCTTAAGACCTTGTGTAAATTTCATATCCCATTCATTTCACAGCAGTCACCGCCCACTTCTGACCCCCCAGCCAGGTGTACTGTGAAATCCAGACCAGTTTAGATAAAATTTCCAAGTTAGGCCTTTTATAAAGGCTGATAGATTATTTAGAATGAGAAACTTAAAACATTATTCAAAATATTATTATTATAGCTACACACAATTGAGGAGGCACAGAAAGCGGTTAATAATACCAAATATACAAGTACAATAAGCCAATGAAACTGCAAGTTCCTATGTGGTGTGAACTTTTATTCTTTTTAATGCCTGGTATACGTAACAGGAGTTACAACTGTTGGAAGAACCAGAAGTTGAGACTTGACATAAGGGAAACATTCAAACTCACGTTCAGAAGTAACTGAGAGAAGGTTTTTCTTCAATTAAATATTTTTTAAACATGCTAAATAACATATATGTGTGCATATATAGGTGTGTACACAAAAATATATGTATTTATTTATACATATATTCCAGCATGCACTTATATATGGAATATATATATATATATATGTCTATGAATATACAGGACACACATGACACACTTTGTTCCTCTAAAGACACGAAAAAGCAAATTTCATTTTACCTGTTTTCCATAAAAAGGCTTTCCTGGGAGCAAACTGACTGAAAAATAAAAAAAAAAGGCATTGTATCAGACGTTCTGGATGTGTTGAGGGATTCTCAAATCCTTGCCTGATTTTCAAACTACTTTTTCCCTCCAAGGGAAAAACATTAAGAAAAAGATGTACCATTTTTAGAAAAAATGGAAATAAAGGAAAAAAAATAGGTTATAGAGTTAGAGTAGAAACCATTCTCATGCAGCACACAGTACTTTTCCATCAGAGCACCTCCGGGTTTCAAATAGATTTAGCCCGTTCAGCATCAAGGTCAGAAGAAGAGAGACGTTATGAATGAAACTGCGGGAGAAACGTGTGACCCTCGGATCATGAGCTAGCGGTTTCCTCTGGGGCTGCGGAGATGCCACCACCACCACGAGCCTGAATGACAGGTTCTAATCAAGGCAGAGCGTGTGAACTTGGCACGATCTACCCGATCCACCCGAGGATGGGAGAGCGCAATGTCACTACCCTGTGGTTATTACCTGGCAATGATAAACTCTCCCGAAATAAACAGAGTAACGGCAAGACTCTCAAAGCTGAAGAGATGCCATCAATCAATCCTAAGCCAGGGGGTGGGCAAGTGAAAATAAAATGAGCCTAATTAAAAGAAAAGTCACATGCCATGTAAGATTTCTTAGTTTTTCACAGAGAAAACCAAATGCCTTTCTTCTTAGCTTCCATCCCCTTACTGTTAATTTATCTTCCTTTTTGTATTTATACACAATGTAAGGAAGATAAAATCTCTGTCATCACATGAGGGAGAAGGGTAGATCAAATTAAATTTTAGCAAACAGAAAAACAGAAGTCCAAACAAAATATAGTGCAACGGTCCTATCATATAGTGGCTGTGTTGACTGTGTTTAGGAATGAACATAAAACCATTTTCAAGGTACTGAGTTTCTAAATGTAAATATACACACCATATTATAGTGTATATTCCCTAAATGATGAAGAAGTGACCTGCTAAAGGAAGAAACACAGACTTCACAGGTCCATTTTAAGATAAAATAAAACTAACAAAATAATAATGACCTTTCAATATCAACTTTTTGATTTCAAAGATGCCGTTAATGTAACCACTGCTCAGGGAGGCAAGCAGGATATTGGTTTCTTGTTACTTTTTATTGGAGGAATCATTTCCTTCCACTAAGCCAAAGGGCCAGATCTGGGCGTCCTATTTTTCTCAGTGGTCTGAGCATTTCAATGAGGGTGTCTCTAGAACCACTCCTGTTTTAACCTCTGTGCCTTTAATGTGCGTCCTCAACACCAGGTGTGCCAAAAGCTTTATTTAACAAAAAGCCAAAACTCGACTCAATTCCATAAAAGACTTTGTGGAATATCTCTCTTTTTTTATTTGGCATTTAATTTTATAAAGGGAAACAAACAGAAAAGAGTTGCCACCCACATTATTCCTAGGAAGGTCAGTGTACATACAGTACACAAAGTATCTTACTGTCTTTGTTACCTTTCGTTTGGATTTGCTCCTGGGTTGAGGCAAGTCAAGGTAAGTGAAAGAAAGTGAGATGGTCTCAGAGACACACTATGAATTCAGTTCTTTGGACCTCTTGGCTCTTGTCGTTGGAAAACAGTCACTTACAATTAGAACAGTCTGGCTGGGTTTTGGAATTACTGAGACTCAACCACTGCTCTGAAGGAGTTGATCAAAGACATTCTGACCTCTTCACACTCGTGAATCTAACAGCATTTTGGGAAGAGTTAAGCATCCCAGACTCTTTGAATTAAAGAAAATAAAGCACCTACAGGTCAAAGATAACTTTCTCCAAAACATATCTCAAGAGTATATTTCTCTGACTTTTGTGAAAAGGTCATAAAAATTCATCTCATCACCCCTCTACCACATTTTCATAAATGAGAAAAAAATGGTTATAGGCTGTGATTCAGTACCTGATGATCATAAACTTTAAAAATAAGTAGTATTAATAACTTGCACATTTTAATAGCAGAGAAAGATAAAATTGTCACAGGAATTAATGCAGCATTCAAAGTTGTCACGCACTCTCAGATATAAAGGGCTTATTTTTTTTCAAGGAGAAAAGGATTTTGCCTAATGGGTTGCAGAATTCTCTCCCACGTCCCACCCCCAATCCAGGTGGCACCATGTGCCCTTACCAGTGCTCACTGAGGAGGAATCCCAGTACATTAAAAATAAATAAAAAATAAAAAAGAAACCGGATGAGCTTCTCCTTGAGTCCCTGTTTACACATAAATAGCCTTCAGAAATTACCTGCCAGGCAAAACATATTCTTTTCAAACATATACTGCTTTATCAACTTAACCTTCAAACTAGCAATGTTGCATAGGCTTAATCATAAAACAAGCTGAAGGAAATAGAAGTTATATTTCAAATACTTTTGATGACCAAAATATAGTTCTTTTTTCTTTGAGAACTAAATTTTTGTGTGTTCTGATTTACAACAATTTAGTTCTCAAATAATGAATAAATTTGTTCTACCTCAAGATAACAAAATTCTCAAATTAAATTTGAAAATTGTTTTCTAGAACACCCAAAGTAATCTGCATGCTCTGATTGTGCACCGAAGTACAAAAGCACACACACACACAAACACCTTAGCCATCAAGATACATTTCATTTGTAAGCTATCAAGAACACATCAAATTTTAAAACAAACCTGATTTCTGTTAAAGTGTCAATATCAGGAAGTATTTCTCTATAATTCTCTATTGTAACTTCAAGTAAAAAAAATGCTGCTTAAGAATATAAATATTTCAACCAGTTTGAATGACTACTATTCAATAATGACCAGGGAAAGCTGGCTTTACTACCTCATTTTAAATTATGAAAATACTACATTAAAGACCACCTAAGAAAAAGACTAGACATCTATAACACAGTATCCTTATGCTGGATTCTTTGCATTTGTTTTACAATTGACTTCATAGATTTTAATGATCTTGTGGACCTCAACAGTGTGTCTGGGCAGGAGCAACGGTCACTTGGGAATCTAGAATTGTGTAGATGAAAGTCCCCTGAAGGGTCCTGTCTCTGTATAAGTAATAGGAAGATCTGCTGCAATATGTATTCAAGAAAGTTCATAATGCTGTTAGGTCACTGAGTTTGTGTTAATAGAGGAGGACACAGTAATATCCTGTTTAACACAGGGTGGCCCCAACAATCCCTGCCTCCTGGCTTTCACTTCCCGTGTAGTCTCTCTCTCGCATTGCACCGGCACTACAGTGTGTCTAACAGAACATAACAGAAGGGGAAGGCATGACATTTCCAGGATTAGGTTATAAAAGACTGTGTTTTCCATCTGGGGCCCTCTCTCTTCCTCTCATGGGGAAGCTAGGTGCCATGTCTTAAAGACACTCAACAGCCTATGGAGAGGTCCGCAAAGTAAAAACTCAGATCTCCTGCCAATACCAGCAAGGAACTGAAGCCTTCCAACATGTGAGTGAGTTAGGAAACAAGTAAGTACTTCACTGAGCTTCAGATGACTGAAGCTGCAGCCGACATCTTGACCTTAACCTCTTGGAAGACCCTGAGCCAGAATCACTTGGCTAAGCCACGCCCAGGTTCCTGACCCAAAGTAAACCATGAGACAAGAAGTATTGTTTTGTTTTGTTTGAAGCTGACAAATTTGGGGATTATTTTTTTAGGCAGCAATAAGTAGCTAAAACAGGGAACACGGGTAGTATCTCAGCATTGTCTCTGTAGAGCTACCGGACTAGGGAGGAAGACACTGGGCATTTTTTCTCCCTCTAGAAGAGCTGCACTTAGCCTTTAAAGGATAATGAAAAGTTTTAAGAAAACAAAACAAAACACTAGAGACCTTTTCCTTAGAAATATGCACATATGCTCATGAACATAATATTTTATAGTTGTTATCTGGGATTTTATTTAATCTCTGAAGCCCTTCTATGAGTGTCCTCTGGGTACAGGATGCCCATTGAAAACCTTACCCTAAGAGACCAGGTGAGGAGTAATGTCAGAAACAAACTTGAATTAGTAAAGCCAGAAATCTAGGCCACCAGAGAGCCTATCAAAGGAGCTCACCTCCACTCCTGCAGGGAGAAGAGGCCTTGGCCTTTTGTAAAAGGATGTCAAATGCTTTCATGGAATGGGTTGGTTATGGCAATAGCTTGGCATGAACGCTTTCTCACATTTAGGTCTGCTTTCACTTTTTAAAAAATGTTAATAGAGCCTGTGGCCTTAGAGGCTTTAAACAGCAACAGCTTCCTCCAATCTTTACCCTGGGACCAAGGTCCCTTACTGGTAGTAATCTTCTAAACAGGCACGGGGAAGTCATACCAACCCCCTTCCTGGTAATGACCTCTCTGCCGATGTGGGAAGCCACAGTGAAGGACAGTAGCTTGAGGGCCATCCTTCCCACAGGCACGCATCAGTGATGTGACTTTCTGTCCCCTGGCTCTGAGTGTCTAGCAATGTGGCACAACTCTGGGGAGAAAAAAGGATAATGTTGTTGGTACATTGTCTGGGCAATTAGCATTTACTTTTGATACAGCAAGTCGTTCATAAATTGTGTGGCTTTCCAGAACCAGAGTAAAGAGGGGAAATGTGTGTATGTGTGTATGAGTGAGTGAGAGTGTGAGTGTGTGTGTGTGTGTGTGTGTGTGTGAGAGAGAGAGAGAGAGAGAGAGAGAGAGAGAGAGAGAGAGAGAGAGAGAGAGAGAGAGAGAGAGAGAATAAAAAGTGAACCGGCTTTCAGAGAAGTTTCTCTCCATGAAGGTCACCAGACAAGAGCATGCTACCTGCCGTCCACAGGAGGCACCTTTACGCTACCACCACTAGCAGAGATCCTCTCATTACTTCGTTCTGACACCCAGCAAGCACAGCTGAAGGCCTTCCATGTGTCAAGCTGTACCAGCAATAACTCCAACCATGATAAAAGTCGAAGTAGTCCACACATGCACAGAATCTTCTAGAACTGTACCAAACCTCGTCCAACTATGGCTACCTCCATCTCCCGCTCTCCCACTCTCCTAATTTCTGAATTCTGAGCTAGATTATTCAATCATCAAAACTTGATTTTAATGTATCCAAGAATGGCAGAAAGAATCTGGAAGAGATACCAGAAGAAGCCTGTGCCAAGGTGAAGAAAGTGCAGACGGCTGCTTCCTCTGCAGCTTCATATTAAAAGATGCAGCACCCAATGCAGAATTGGGGGAACTGGCTTGGACCTGAAACCCCTCAGGACAGCAGTCCTCATCCATGCTCAGCAATGAAGCCTAGGGACATAGGCAGACTCTGCAATAGCCTCCAAGAGCAAATCACGGCAAGAGGTCGGATGCCCCACCTGACCTAGTAGATCCAAAGGTATTGGCCACAGTCTGTGTAAAGGAGCTCAGGCCTCTACTTCTGCAAAGGAAAGGACCCAGCATTTTAGGAGGCTGCCAAAAATGATTTCATGGAATGGCACAACTACGACAATCGCTTGCCCTTTTCATTTTCTTGCATTTAAGTCCAGCTTTTCTTTTTTAACCTATTAGTTTTTATATAATTTAATTGTATTTTATTTTGACCACAGTGGGTAAAAGGATAAAAAAAAAAAAATTCCTACCACATCTTATTTGTGGGGATTTGAACAAAAACAAAAGAAGTTGTTTTATCATTATGACATTGAAAATTGTTTCCAACAGTAATTTGATCTGAAATTGAGGGGGAAATGAGTATTATTGTTTAACGTTGAGATAATAAAAGGCTCGTACTTGCTAAGAATGCAGAAAATTCTGTCTGTGTGCTCCCCAGACTCTTCCTTCTTTTTTGTAATTTCACTGCACAATATTGATATGAAAACGACAACAATGTACTTCCTGCTGACGGATACGGACGTGAAGGCACTTCTTCAAATCTGGCCACACTCTCTATTTAATTGATCAAAATTATACCTCAATTTCCACTCAGGTCACATCCTAGGAAGACACTCAAAGTCCTGGCTACTTTTCTATCACTTCCCTGAACTGGGGCCACTTCCAGAAACACCTCTAGTTTGCTGCAGTTCCATTTGTTTCCTGGCTCCAGCTCCCTTTGTCCCTGCCAGCTCACTGTCTGGGGACTGAGGCTGCCTTACTGCCGATGGAAGGACCGCACTAAAGAGGCAATTAAAACAACTACTCACATCGTGTGCAAATATTCTCTCCCTCACTCTCTGATATTCCTCTTCTCTCTCTTCAATTGATTTACTTCGTCTGTCATCTCTAAATGGATGCATTCTGTTTTGCTGAACAGAAAAAAGAAATCAGGAGGGTTATCCAAGTTGAGCTGTTAGAAGCCTGTGGTTAAGCAACTGTCAGCTAAGGGTAATAAATGTTCACTTAAACAAATGGGGCATGACAAGTTTCACTCCCTCGGGTCCCCGAGGAAGTTGTGGGGGGGCACATGTGTGCTGCATGTGCATGACATGCAATGCCAGGACATGATTACTGATCCTGGTTGCTGGGTGCAAGTAGCACAGGTGTTTCTAGAATGGAAGTGCCCAGATGTGCCTCAGGCGTTAGGTCAGTTCAGCTATGTGACAGTTCATCATGATGGACTCTGTCTCCTTTGCTAATCTTTGTGATTTTGTTTTCTCCAAAAGAGGCAGAATGTTGGTAAAAAGAAAAACCCAAACAAACAAACAAACAATCAAAAGGAAAACAAAGAAGTGGTGGCTAGATAAAGGTGGCTAAGGGAAGAAATGGCTTAGAAAATTTGGGGTCTGGAAGAACACAGCAACTGCGCCAAGAAATAATGAGTGGAAAGGAAGATGTGGACACTCTTGCTCTATATTCTAAATTGTTTAATTCACTCAGTGACACTGCATCTGGCATAGAAAGTAGGAATTACATCTGAAATGTGTTTGTTAATCAGGGCCAATACCAAGAAATGTGAGGTAACAATTCAAAGAACCCAGCATGAGGACTGCTCTTCTCCCTCCTTCATCTGAACCACGTCCTGCATCTCAACTGCCCTCCCAGCTTCCTCTCGCCATTTCTCACGACATGCTCTGCCCTAGCCACATGCATCCATCCATTCAACAGACACCCACTAAGGACACGACTCCGGCACGCGTTCCAGAGGCAGCGCGAGCCGCGGTGGAGCCCCGTGGCGGTGGGAGGAAATGCGATACAAATGATGAACAGGTTTTTTTTTTTTTTTTAATGTCACAGATGCACATACTGCCTTTCAGTGACTCACTGAGAAGAATTAAAATAATAACTTGAGTGAGATGCTTATTATCTTGCCCTTAAGAATGTTCAAGCAAAGTCATTTTCAAAAAGAAATCTATTTTGATTGTCAGAGACACAAAGTGCAATGGCATTTTGATGATTATCTACTGTTCTTATTCTCACGTAAAACTTGTTTCCTTTGCCATTTACTCAGTTTTCTTCCTAATGGCCCTGGATCCCACACCCCCATGCGGAGAAGAAATTCAGTAAAATATCTCTCCCCTTATTGAGGTGCCATGAGTCAGGCTACTCTCTAGCAACACAATGTTTCATCACAAGCAAAATACAGAGAGAGAGAGAGAGAGTTGTGCTACAGTTCATGCAAAACAAGCAGGCGATTGACACGGACGATAAAACATGGGAAGGAGAAGGGTCGGGAGACTACAACATGAACTTGATTCTTTTTTGTGAAGACTCAGTATTGTAGGATAGTTGCAAAATCCACCTGTCCTCACCATAACAAGGTTTGTTCTTTACAGCTACACCAGGTGATCACCGGTCCATTTTGATAATCCAGCTCAATTTGTGCACAACTGAAGGACAAAGCTGTAGGGAGTGGAACGACTGCCATAGTTACACGGACATCTGGAAATGCGACTGACAAAGCTTTTCCCAAGCCGGAGCCTGCGGCATCCCAACCCCCCACCACATGCAGCAGGGACTGCGCCAAGCACTGCCCATGCAGCCCCAACACAGAGCCATCGCTAAAGCAACCAGGACACGGGGTTCCGGCTCCCCACTGAATGCCAAGGAGGGAGGCAAGGCGGGCAAGGAGGTTGGAGAGAGGACGGTAGTATCAGAGGCAGGGGAGAGTCGGGAGGGAGAGAAAGGGACAACAGAGGAAACGACAAGAACATCAGTCAGCCCACCTTCAAAAACAACGTCAGCCACTCTCAAACTTGAGAACCAACCTGGTTGTCTTCTTTATCAATACTAGAGTTATCTCGCTTCAAGATAAACCGCTTCTGGGATTCTTCACCTTTTTCATCTTTTAAATGTTCACAAAACCTTTGCTCTGGTCTGCCAGCAAAGTAAAACATATCAATAAAAAAAGTTTTCCCCCCTGTTTCAAGTTATTTCTTAGTGCTGTTTCTCCCCCACAGTGGCATTCAACGTTAAAGAAAAAGTTTACACGTGGTTTCGATACTCGAATTGCTGGCAATATACAGGTAGGTAATCAATAACAGGTCACTTCCCAGGTGGTGTGAGAATACCTTTGGTTGGTTTGAATTCGGAGTCCTGTTTGCAGCATGCTGCTCACAATGGCTGAAGTTGAAAAAATATTTTAAAGGCCTGAACATATATAGTGTATAGATGTTTCTTTAGTTATCTGGACCTCCATTACACTTGAATTTAATCAAGTCCCCACCCATGTCCTAGAACAAATATACATGTTTAGAACTTGGGAGTAACATATTAATTCACCAATGCCCAGAAACTAGGATGGAACATCTCCCAGCATACCCTCCTTTTTAAGGACCTTCTTTAATCCACAGTGAGAGGGGATCATTTATAAATTATTGCCGTCTTTCTCCAATCACAGCTGCTCTGAAATCTGGCTCCAGGAGGTTCTGACATCCTTGACCAAGTCTTGTAAATCAGTTCAGTAATTGGAGAAACTGGAAATGTTTACTTTAAACAACTTAATGACTGATTAGCATGGGGAAAACGCTCCAAGCAGTTAGACACTATTGATCAGCCCATTGATTTTTTTTTTTTAGGTCCTCTTAATCATTTTGCATTATTACAGGAAAGGGCTCCACTTCCTTGTTAATTTCCCACGATCGTCCTGCACTTCACAGAACTCAATGAACGACTTGGGCTTTGGTTCATCCCCAAAGGAAGTGCTAAAATATTTGTCCTGGGCTTGGGAGAAGCTGTTATTTATGACTCTCATTAAAGTGTCTCTGCCATATCTGATGCATCTCTCTTCTGAAGCTCAGTGGGTTTTCTATCCCTACTGGGTTCATTATGTATGCAGTCATTGGGAAGCCACTTCAAAGTATCTGTTGTTTAATAGGGGTGACCGGTGATTAAGGGAATGTCATTGTTTCCTTATAGATGCAAAAATTAGTAAATGGTACTTAGAAAACAATGGATTAATTTAAATGTATAATTCAAATATTGGTGGGACTCATCCTTTCCTTAAATACTTATACATAAATTATAATAACAGTGATGAACAGACACTAGCAGAAAACTGAATACCAAGTATAGCTTCTAGAACTTTGTATAATATTTATAAAATGATACCATTCTCTTAATCAAGCCTTCCAATAAAACTTCGATGTAAGAGGAGCAAATATGTTTTGCCTCTTTTACAGATAAACAAACATCCCTCAGTGATCATATTGCTCCAAGCTTACAGATTTGTCCACAAAGCCACAGACGACAGTCTATTTATATCCTTGAAGACATAAGAGTGAGTCTCTCACTGCTTATATAGTACACAGCGGGCCCGAGCCCAAGTCTCACTATAAAGAACAAAAACCTTGCATCGTATCATCTTAAAGATCAGTATAAATGTTTCCCACCAAAATTAAAATGCAACAAAATATAACAAATGATCTGGAAGGGCAAATATGACATTTTAAAATCAGAACACCAAGGGAGCAAAGGAAACTTGACCTTTATGGCAAAGAGGCCACTTACTGTGGAGAAATCAAACATATTTGGTGTAGTCACGTCACAGTGCACTTCGATTCGTTATCCATAAAGTCTTATAATATTAGCATGAACAGTTAAAGACCTCTGTAAATGGTAACAATTCTCCTGGATTTTTTTTTTTTTTTGAGCATCTCAACATTTAAAATCAATACTTAGATGTTATATTGTTTGTTCATGCCGCCAGTGAAATTAGGACATTAACTTAAATACAAATCCTGATTGTACCGATGCTAATTGTCTCTCCTAAAAGCCCCGTGCTCTATAGTCTGATAAACTCTAGTAAATGAAATGATTTCCTCACTGCTAACTTTATAGATATGTGTTTCTTGTATTTGTTGTTAACGGTCTGTAACTGTTCTTTTAGAAATAAAATGGTATGAGAGTTCACAAGCATAAGGTGAATTTGCTTTAAAATAAATTCTTCTTTAAAGAAGGAAAGCATAGACAGTGAGGTTTCAGCACAGGAACCACAGCCGGAATGTAAGCTCTGCTTCGGTAAGAGCCTTCTTTTTTAAATACATAATCCTGAGCATCTAGAACCGTGTCTGGCACATGGGAGGGATTTGGTTAAATGAATCAATAAATCAATGTATGTATGAATAAAAATTTAGTACAGCTGTATATAAATTAATGTAATTAAAGGAAAGATCAAAGAGTCCTGGATAAGATATGCACTCATACATTTTAAAATTATCAAGCAAAACAGGAGAGAGTTTGGTTAGCAGAAAAATAAGTTCAAATTTGTAACATTAAAAAGCTCTTTAAAAATCAAATCTATGTTTCACTTTAAGTGGACCAAAAATAATTATGTGATGAAAGTTTTTAAAACTTGAAATTACTTTGGGAAGAGAGGTAGAAATAAGAATCTTATCTTTTCTAATTTTGGAATTCCTCAGTTCAAAGTATTATAACTATGAGAGAGCTATTCAAATATTTTTGAAATTTCATTGGTGTGTCTTTATAATACTGGCTTGTTTGCTTTTCATAGCAGGACATATTTAGGTAAAAGACTCTTGCATAAGCAAAGGGTAGTCAAAGGAGCTTCTGCTAATCAATAACATAACATTTAGAGCAAGAATATTTCTTATTCTGATATAAGATATGCAAAGTGCATTCTCCATAACTGCTTTTCAAATATCTTGTTTAAATTTTTTCAAACAGTAGAACTTAATGGTCCAAATTATTAATCCCTTTTATGATTATTCCAAAACTATTCTCAGTGATTATAAAGTAACCATTTGACATATGCCTAAAAGGAGTAAACCTTATAAGATTTCTGCAGGTTGATTTTTATAGAGAATTATCCATGACTTTAAAGCTAAAGAGCAATTTGCAGTTGAAACTCACTGAAACATTGTATACAGCTGAAGAATTGCATGTGATTAAAAGAAAAATTACTGGTAATGCACTATTATATTATAGCATTTAAAAATCTTTTTATCACTAATTTAACATCATAGCAATATAATTTCTTAGTCATAAAACGAATGGGACCAGAATAATATATTATGAACCTTTTTTAAAAAATGAGACTAAGTTATTTTTAATGTATCAGTATAAGAATGTAACTAAGAAAAATTCCTTAAGGCTGCAGAACGTCATTGTCCTTATTAAGTTAATGATAACTAGAATTTACTACTTATCTCATGGCCATGCATCACAGGTGGCTTAATTTCTTGCTACCAGTGGATTTTAGTCCATGAGGTATTATTTCTAGGTTTCTGGATATCATCATCCAAAAGCACAGAAAATTAATTTAGTATTTTTCTTGATCGGAAAATAGTTTTCTCTTCTGAGGTAAGACAAGGTTTTCCCACAATTTGTAGCACTCTGAAATGCATTGATCATATGTGGTGAACAGCACTGATACCCCCCAGCCAAACCTTTTGGAAATCAGAATTACGCATTGTTCCTTATTAGACAGCTATTGTATTGAGATGCAGTGGGGCTGAGTGAAATATTGTGTAAGACAATCAAACTCTTTGAATCAATCAACTCCAATTTTAGTTAAATTTTTTTCCCTTAAAGTTTAAAATAGATGAGCAGTTCTTATAATTATTTTTTAAATCTTTTTGATCTAGAAGTATGTTCAGTGATTTACCCTCACTTGCCAGTTTCTTGAGATCAAATGTATTACTTCAAAAATAGCTTAATTCTTCTCTGGCCCCTCCCCTCAAATGCCCACAAATGAAGAATTCAATTCTACTAAATACGGAGGTGTACAAAGTTTTTGAATTTCATACTGTGTAACTGAAAGATGGTAATCAATATGCATAAGTATCTTAAAATATTTTATCCTGTGCACAATAGGAAAAAAAATATTTGGGTAGTGTAAGACATCTATCAAAAATATTGAAAGCCAAACACATTAGAGAAATCTAAGTGACATTGTTCCCTTAATACTTAAAACTTTCAATTAAAATATTTGCAACTGATTTTTTTCTTTCCGCTATTATTTTGTCATTTTATACAATTTCAGTTTCTTTTAAGTGCAGCTAATACCTTATAAATCTGTTAGTGCTATCAAACTTCCTTTATTAGCATTTTTCAAACATATGTTCCTTCATTCTCTATACCTTTCAAAAATTAAGTTTATGTCTATTTTGATTGTGTACCATATATATAAACAGACATGCAAACTAGAATAGGGAACACCTTGGCCCTTCTTTAATATAAGACTATTCGTGAGCAACAACGAAATTAAGCAGAATACTCAGAGACCACAGGGGTCTGTAAGACATCTTCTCATAAATTGGAGCCACTGCTTTGGCACCGGCACCCTAGCTATGGGCATTTAGAGCCTGGAAAAGTGTCAATCCACCCTGGAAGAGTGATCCTATTTCTAAGAATGAAACCATAGGAAATAGTAATGAATTAATACACAGTTCCATTGATCAAGACAGCAAAACAGTGGAAACCCATGGTGGATTGTTTAAGTAACTTAAAATATCTCCATATGTAATATGCAGCTTTATAAATTGAAATTCAATACTATTTAGTAACACAGAAAAGCAATTTATAG
Source organism: Furipterus horrens (assembly GCF_987537825.1). NCBI lineage: Eukaryota > Metazoa > Chordata > Mammalia > Chiroptera > Furipteridae > Furipterus > Furipterus horrens. The sequence goes on along the minus strand of NW_028327177.1, from coordinate 132,270,612 downwards.
AAGAATATATAACATGATCATATTTGTTGAAATTACAATATATAATAATAATAATAGAAGTTGTCTCTGGATGCTGGGATGATGGGCAACTGTTACTACTAACCTTTGATATATTTCTGATTATTATAATAAACAGGTAGTATTTTACAACAACAGACTAATAAAAACTATTAGTTCAGAAAAGTAGGAAAGAAATTCAACAACTTAAGTGGTTTGTATCTAATCACTGGATTATGGACAATTAAAATAGTCTTATATTCTGAATTGTTTCTAAATTTTCATTCACAGTCTATAGTATTTTATAATCAGCTAAAATGAATATCTAGCTGTTTTATTTTGTTAAACCAATTCTTTGTCCTTCTGCTGCACTGCTGCTTTAAAAGATACCAGGATTAATTATCGTCCCTGCTTCTGGTCTTGGCTTATCACATTAAGACCTTCCAATATATGTAATCAAATAAACAAACACCCAAAACCCACCCTCTTTATTGCTATGTCTTTCTTGATCTATAGGCATGGAAACATGCTTTTTCTAATGATAATATAATGATAATAACTGATAGTATGCAACCTTAAGCTTTTTCTCCCTCTCTAAAGGGGAAATCTAAATTATATTGATATAGGAAAATATAAGAGGGTTAAGGAAAAAGAGAGAAAATATGTAATTTGATAAAGAGAAAGAAATCACATGTAATTAAGACCTGGGATGTTATATTATCTGTTTGTGAGTCTGGCCATTTCTGAACTGTGTTGAACCCAGTATAAGCAACAATACCAAAGGCATACATACCAGATGGATCTACTTAGCTTAACAAAACAGGCATATTTCTGGAAGTTGGCCTATAAATGGAGAATTTCCACAAATGAAGCATTTGAAAAGGAGGGAGCTAGTACTGACACATTCTTTTCTCTAAGCTCTCCATTCTTTCATTCCAATATTATAGGAACATAATAATAATATTATGTAAACATTAAATGGTAGCAACATTAATATATCCATGACTTGATGCCCCACTCCCCACAAAACATCATGCATTTTGGCACATAGCCCAGCAGCCTTACATAAAATGGATGTGAACTAGCGTACTAAATTTAGCAGCAGTTTTAATAATTAAACTAAGTTTTAAACAATTCACACATAGATGCTGATAAGCAAGTCTAACGCAATATGGCTTTTCAAAACACACACTGTGTCTTTTCAGCTCTGCAGCCAACTAGCTGTGACTTCCTGCAAGTTACTTAGCATCCCTATTACACAATTGTTGTTTGTTTTGTTGTAAAAAATGGAAAGTAACAATACTTGCTTTAAAGGGCTTGGGAGGATTAAATGCGATACAGATAATGCAAGTAAAATATCGAGCCCAGTGCCAGGCACTAGTAAAGCACTCAGTAAATGTTGTAAGCTATTTTTATCACGTTCGCATTTTTCTTAGTAACCCAGCTCTAGAAGTAACCCAATGGACACTGAACCAACATTTACTTGTACATTAGTGTTAACCATAACTACGATAGGCCCAATCTGTAACATTCAAATAATGGTTTGATTCACCAGTTCCAAATGCTCAAGTAACAATTTTCTTAAAATAAGATGTTCTTTGAAAACTGCTGAATATAATTGTTTCTTAGGATTAAAGGATTTTTGCTTCCATGTGTTATAATGGTGTATACAAAAGTATTCCATTTAAACTTACATGCAAATATAATATTTCTACTGCTGAGAAGGTCCAGAATTATCAGTGTACATTAATCGATAGAATTAACAGATAATATTTGTATGTATAAAGAAATGCTATTTTTTCATATTTCTGATTTGAAGGCCAGGGGGCTGGGAAGTAAAGGTTAGGAGGTCTGGGACTATGTGCCCCCAGGAATGCTGTGGACTCTATCAATAGAAATGCTGAGAAGCTGGAAGCAGTCTGGTTGTGAGATAAAATATATTAGGTAGGTATTCACTTCTCTTGGTAGATTCCGATTTATTGTCTGAAGATTTGCATTTACGTGTACAACTGCAGTGGAAACCAAACACCTTTGACCAATAAACCACAACTTTTTTACCTCCTCTATGCCTCAATGATCTCTTTTCTAAAGCCATAGCAATATGCTAATAACATCTTCATGAACATAAATCTGAAGATTAATAAGATACAAGACGACCAGCTAGTCATTGCGCACAACCAGGCTCTCACCTATAAAGAAGCCCTAAAACTTTTCTCAAGGTACAAGTACTGAAATGACTGCCAACTTCCATGACATAGAAGCCATAATGCTCTCAGGATTTGAGCATCATTCTGCTGCCTACAGCAAGGACAGTTGCAGATGGAAGAACCAAGCCACAGTAATCTTGTTGCCTCCACAACTATTATATGTTCAGGGCAATAGCATATATATATATGAAACAAATTCAATAATTTAAAAGTGGTTTGTATCTAATCACTGTTTCATAGACAATTAAAATAGTCATATTCTGAATAGTTTCTAAATTTTCTTTCATGGCCTGTATTATTTTATGATCACATATATTCGTTTATTATATATATAATGTATATGTATAGTGAACCTTTCTCTAAATTGTCCCAAAATGTACATCACTGATAATGTATTTGCACACACACACACATACACACAGTCTTGACCAGAATTACGTGGTCTCCTCGAATAAACTATAAACAGAAGATGGGCATGTTCAACAGTCTATGCTTCTTTTTGTTGACAGCCCGGTCCTAAACACCCGAGAAGTACATTTTGCTTGACAAGGTTGAAGAACATGGGTTTTATCTCACTTCCAAGTATGCCAGGACAATTTCTAACCCAGTGGGTTCTGGAGTTTTGTTGGTGTCATCGTTTTAACATCCCTCGTGGTATAAACATTGTTGAATTGAGTTTTCTGTTCAATTTTTAAAATAATTAAACGCAAAGTAGGATGCTGTAAAGAAACCAGTGGGTACTGTTGAAAGAATAGTGTTTGGGGTTCTTCTTGCTTCTATCATCACTTCAGAGTATTGATCCTGTTAAGATTAGCTCTTGTTTTCCTGACCTTAAGAGAAGAGTCATAGCTGAGCGCCAGGAGCAGTGGGTTTCAGTCTTGGTTTTCTGTGAGTTGAGTAGGTAAGAAAGGCCAATACATGAATCTCAATTTTTATTCCTGTAAAATGGTTTGGGTTTATCTACCTAGAGTGTTGTAAGGTAAATAAATAAAAATTTAAAAAGTGTTATTACTCCATGGTAATACTTCTAAAAAATAGTTATAGTAAGAATGCTAATGTTATAGAAGGCACATGCCTGTTTCATTTTCAAAATCAACTGATAAATCACACATTTGACACTCCAGGTCTCCTAAATAATCTCAAGTGGGGAAATGAATACAACAAACTGATTTCCTTTCTTCACAATATATTCCTATGATTTACCTATCTCATCTATAGAAACTTATGGTCTCTGAAGTAGGTGTGAGTAATAATATGAGAAAATATAATATTTGACAGACATGATATGGAGTTGGACCAATATTAACAAATAAGCCTTTGAGCCTGAGTATTGATTAAAGATGTTCAGTAAATAAAACGTCATTGGTTTTTCTGAGAGTAATGCAATTCTTAGTTAGGTTTCTGGACCTTTGACTCCAAGTCAGATGATTTTCAGTGGTATTCCTATAAAAGGTGTGGAGTAAACCTATCATGTTTAGGAATGACAGGATGCCAACCAGCTGCTAAAGCACCCATATTAGGTTGTTGCTCGGTTTCTTCATGGTGCTCCTCACATTCTCAGCCAAAGGGAAAGAAACATAACAAATGTGGGAGGAAAGCATGGTGGTTTTTTCTGTTTGTTTTGGTATAAATGCAACTAATCACCTTCAGGGAGTGAAATGCCTAAGGGTCAAAGAACAAAGATTCCCATTTTAGACCTTTGTCTCTTCAGGAAACAAAGCAGAACAGAGGCCTGTTGACTCGGATGTACTGCTGCCCACTGAGAAGATGGAAGGATCTCCAATTCCACCTCTTAATACAATAACTGTTCACCACTTCAAGATTCTTAAAGACACCTGGGCTCAACTGCTTCACCTAGAGAGAGGCTTTATTTAATACTAGAACAATTTTTATGGTTCTTGTGATTCACCCAAATCCAGCTCAGTGAATCATCCCTTCTGGAACAGACATGGTACTTCAGTCACTAATACCACTCACTGATCACACCAAGCACATACCTAGGTCCACACATCTCAGGAATCAGGGCGCTGAGTTCTTGAGCGCTGGGCTCTCTCTTGGTGTCACCCCAAACCTCTGCCTTTGGGCCACTATTGTTTCACGGTGTCTGGGACCTATAACCACTCTCTTTCAGTGCATTTGTTCTTTCTTTGCTGTGTAATTTTAGAGTAGGGGATTTAAGGCAATGGCAGTGGGTGGATGTGAAAGACAAAAGAAAAAAATATTCAAGAGATGACAACCTCTTAAAATGAAAATTATCTGAGACTAGTTAAACAGTTACTCTGACACATGCAAAGATGTTCAGATGCATGTGGGGCTTTGCAGGAGACTGATGTTGGTCCTTTGGAAGACACTAGTGCAAGTAGAAGGTTCTAGTCTCCAAATGATGTACCCTGAACATGAGTCCTTTCTCTAAAATGAAGAATGAGGGAGCTGAAAAGAATTATCTACGAAAAGGACAATGAGCTGTTCTTGGCTAAATGCACAGAAATATAAGCAAGAGAAAGTGTAGATCAGAAAGAGAGACAAAGAGAAGAAAACTCATGTAAAAACAGACTCTTACATTTGTTCCATTTAAATAATTTTTATAAAATCACTGCTCACATTTTTAGCCTCAACCCCAAATATCAAAAAGCAACATTACAGAGTGTAAATACATTATAAACACCAAAATAGCACAGAGTCTAAGGCATCTGCCCCAGATTTCCAAGAGGCTCCTAACCTGACTATTAGCGAAGAATTCCAATAGATCATCTAAAAGTGGAACCTATTTCTGACAATATATGTGGGAAAGGGAGCTTGAACCAAGGGTTGAAAAACATAATATGGTGAACGTCAACTCAAAATCTCCATTCATTATCAACCAGAAAGCAGTCAATTCTACAAGAGAACAGGTCTCAAACATGGGTACTAACATGCCTGACTATGTGATTGCAAAATCAGTGTGCATTAAAATAAACGCACTATCTGTTCCAGTGGAAACTGTATCTAACAGTCTACTTGCCCTATGGGCTTTTCTGTTACGGCCTTATAGAGAAAGAGGAGATAAACAAATTAAAAGAAAATAGTTAATTGCTTGCCTATTTCATAGTTAATGTGTCCCTCCCTGCCCTGTGGAATCTGAAAGTCATAGAAAAACCAGAATGGAGAATTAAAAACAACGACAATAGCAATTACCAGCAGTATTTGATGGCCAGGGAAGAGATAAAGAATGAAACGAGGGTGAATTTTCATTTCTACTACTGTTCAAATTAGGAAGCATGTGTGCCAACAATCCAATGAAGTGGAAAGCTGATACATTTTAAAATGTATTTTGCCAGCAAAGTAGAAAACGACCACAAGACCCAATGATTCTGAGGCTTCAAGGGCTCTTCTGCATTACCTACTTCAAACTCCCCTGTGGATACATAAGTCATTCGAGGCCCAGAGCACTGCAGTGCTCAGTGTCCCTGAGGGAACAGCCCGACTCCGTCCCAGATCTCTCAGTCTGTGCTCTCTCCCCTATGATGGTCTCTCTTGTTCTGCTGAACACAGATTGGGCTCTGAGGGGAGAAGGAGCCTCATGTCCGTCCCTATCTGTGTCCCAACGTCTGGTGAGCAGGAAATAAAGTGTTTTAACCGTGCCACTTAGCTTGACATGAAAGTTCACTTCAGGGACATAGCATTCCTAAAAACTATGCAATTTACACAGTTTACCAAGCACATTGTAAAATGACAAAATTATAACACGCACATGTTTTAAGAGAATGCTTTACTTAGGATGGGTTTTTTCCACTTAATCTGTATTTTGCTTATAAAAGTGGATTGCTCTGTACTCAAAAGATACCCGGGTTTAAGAGAGGCAGCTCCAAATTTCCAAAGCAAATAATTACCCATCTTCTGCTTTTAATGACTCAATGAGACCAGAGAAAGCTATTAAGATGGAAGCAAACAATATTTTTAAGGACCAAAAGCAAATATTCTCCCTTTAGGGCTAGAACTCAGACATCATCTAATTCACAACTCTCATTTTACAAGTGAAAAAAACTAGAATGGCAGATTTTAAATGACTCATTTTGGGCCACAAAGCTAGTAAGTAAAGAATTCAGGCTTAGAGGCAGGATTTCTATCTCCAGGTTTGGTGCTTTTTGTTACTTTAGAAGCCACAATAAGATAGAAGTCTACAAATCAGAAATAGATGATAGAAAAAGACAATTATCCTGCATATGTCATGGTTGTTTTAAAATGTCTGTTATTTTGAATGGGTTATATTTTGACATAAAATGTTCCACGGATTTGTTTATAATCACATGGAGTACTGATGGAAGGAAAAAAATGTTTTAGGAGCTATGTTAAAGATCAAAGAATAAATCCACTTTAGTGCCTGAATTTTATAAACTTTCCTGGTCCTCAGACAATCTTCTACAGATAAATGCCACACTACTGCTGATAAGAACAAGAGATAAATAACACCACACATTTTAAATGTCATATACTTTGAATTTTCTACTGTGCTCTTATAAACGAATCCATAAGAGAAAAAGAAAATGCTAAAGAAATGCAGAGATGGGGCTTACATTCTCGTGCTGCTGGTCTTGTTGATGATAACAGATTTCCCTGTTTGATCCACATTGTGATCCAACCCAAAGTAAGCGGCCACACGATGGACAAGCATCCTCTGGTAGGATGACATCTGAGGGAACTTTTTATAATGATTGCTAAAAGAGAGTACCCCAAAAAGTGGAATCAGCATTTTTGTTTCTGGCCGCAAGTACATTTGACACGTACACACACAGAACCATTTCTCGTTCATCCAAACCACTTCATCTCTGGCATCACTTCATGTTCCCATTCTGACACAAATTTTCCACTTACTATGGCTGTATCGATCAAGCTACAATAAATATTTTTGTTTCAGTGTTTCACATTTCTCTCATCAAAGAAAATGTAGCGTCTGTCGGAGAGGGTTCAGTTTTAGTCCAGGATACCTTATCAACGGAGCCAGGCGCAGGACAAATGATGTGACATAATATGTGACATAATATGTGACTGCAGATGCCTATCTGGAGATGTGTCATTACATGGTTTACACTGACAGCAGCACAATTATTTCCAGGCATAACTGACTGCAGCCAGCTGGAGCCCATTAAAAAACTATAATATAAATGAAAAGGGTCGCTTCTTGTTACAGCTACACTATGCTAATCAGTGGCCCCCTGTTTATAGCCACTTTGTCAGGAATTTAACAAGCAGGAGTTCACACGGTCCAAGCAACAATTCCCATTAGCATATAGTTCTGAACTTCAATAAAAGCTACATGTAGCAAACCAGCAAACATGCTAAACAATGTCTTATCTATCCCTAAATCTTTCCAGAATGAATAATTAAACCTGAAGACCAAACTAAGACACACCATACAAATGAACCAGCACTGCAATTTAACATACTTGTTGTCACCAATGAAATCAATAATTTCTTGCTCCATTTTCAAGAGTATCATCCTGTCCCTGCAAAATAAATGTGAAAATGAAAAGGTTTTAATGTGCTTTCCATGGCCAAAGACCTGAAAGGTTCATTTGGATGTATGAAAAAGATTGTTTTCATGTATGTGCCTGCAAGCCTGCATCTAACTTCTGTGGAATGTGTTGTCCAATACATATCATTCTACTGAAAATGATTTCTCATCTCATTGATTAAGTATTTTGTAATATTGAAACTTTTACAATTTTAATGTTAATTAGGATATGCAAGGTATCAAGGCCCATGAGACATATCAAATAAACTGTATATTTAAAATTAATCGGAAGCTAGAACAAAGCAAAGCCCCAAAAGATGATTATATAAGTGCACTGAAGTATAATTGGTTTATTTGATACTGATTTTTTTTCTCTATTTTCCCCCCTTCACCAGTATATCTTTGTGGCCAGGAAAGCAGAATTTGTAAACTTTAATTTATTCACCCAGGAATTAAGACTATCTATCCATATTATAAACTCTTAACATAAAAGAGGAAATACAAGAGACATCAGTGAAGGTGTCAGGACTTTACAACTAGTTCCTCGGAAGTATTTGGATTAATGACTTGGACGGTAATATTCCCCTTGATATTCTTCTAAAAATAAGAAATTTGTTTAAGAGTTACCTGGAATTATTCTTTAACGTGTTAATCAGAAACTCATGCAAGTCTATGCCAGTGGAGTCCGTGTATTCTTGGCTGCAATCTGAAACAAACAGCAGGATGGCGGTGTCAGGAGTGACGGTGGGGGGGACGGAGACGGGGAGGCGAAATGTCCCCACCTTTCCCGTCTCCTTCCTGCTCAGGTAAATCTGAGGTGAAGCTCTTCGTATGAAAGATACGTGTTTCAAAATGAGGAACCTGACAGTATATCATCAGAATGGAAATCCGATTCGGGGACTGAGTACACCCAATCGATCCTGAGCGTGGAAGGACCCAGCTGTCATAGGCAGTCTGGGTGGGTGGTGGGTGGAGTCAAATATCACGTGGTTGCTCTGTGCTTTAAATTGGCAAGGGCATGACCTCCACGTAGCAGGTACTCTCAACTCACAGAGAGAGCTCTCACGAGTGTGAGATTCCATGGAACCCACTTACTCTTAAAACAAGGCGAAAAAAGAAAGCTCTAAGAATAAATGTTAATCAGTGCAAAATACAGGAGGATACTAAATATTTCCACGTCTTTCAAAATCTTCTGATATGAGCTAAAACTTAATTTCTAAAACCATTTTAGGAACCTGCACTTCTTTCCTCTGTGTACACCTTGGGTTTTAGATATTCAGTCGTGAAGGTAATTATTATAAACAGCCATGCCAATATAGAGCATCATATTGGAAGCAGGCATCATTCCTCAGCTGATCGAATGTCCTGTTCTTTGTCAGTTACTAAAAACAAAGTCTCCTGCAAAGCTATTTATTCATGGCATTTTTCATTTCAACTTATTTTCGTTTTTACTTTTGTTTTCTTGTTTTTCTTTTAGTTTTGTACAATTCTATATATGGCAACAATTTGAAAAGTCTAGATTGTCCGCTTGCAGGTTTAGAAGGAATGCCTTTTGGGGGGAAACTTTTTATTGAGGTAGAGCTCTATATATTTTAAGTGAGATGTTACGTGGAAGTATAGGGATTGCACAGACTCAGTTCATCTGCACTAGGTAAAATGTGCATTTCACTGATACTGAGACACACATCTATGCTTTGGGGAGGACATCACGTATGGACTGAGAATTGCTAATCCTCTGTCCTTTAAGACAAACATGAAAGTTAAGATGTAAAGCTGGCTATCACTGCTGTTCCTCAATCCAAATTAATGGGACTAACAAACCTGAAACAAGAGCAGGTTGATATTCACTACTTGTACAAACTTATCTTTGAAACTAGGAGATGCAAATGAAAATCCAAATATATATATATGATCCTAAAATATAACCTTTCTATCTACACAAATAGGGACACCATGAACGGAAGAAAATATCAAGTTCACATCTTTTACACACACACGCACACACACACAGAGTTAAGTGCAGAGTTTGGTGGGTGGTGAATAGCGTGTAAAACCTAGAATGTATCCTGTGACTCTTCATGGGTCTAAATTGAGTAAGTTAAGGAAACATTTTGACATTCACCTTTTGATAACATTCTGATCTTGGGTTTTTCAGAGGATTTATCTTTGTTTTTATCCTTTTCTTTCTCTCTTTCAGTGTCATCTTTCCTAGATTTATCATCCTCTTGCAGGCTGGGAAAACTGGAAAGCTGTAAATGAATTGATTCCTGTTGGGGAAAAAATATAATAATTTAGGGCCAGATTTAATAATTTCTGTCTGGTTTCCATTTTGCATAGATGTTATTAAGTACAGGAAAATGAAAGCCAGGTGTAGATTTTTTTTTTCTTAAATGATAAAAAAAACCTGTCAGAAAAAACATAATTGTCCTTTAAGGTGAATTCAAGTTCAGAAGTCAGTGGGAGATCATGAGAAACGTCTAGAACTAAGACTTTGCCTCATGATTATTAAGCTTAAACAAGTTACTTTCCTGTAGATCACAGCTCTTATTTTCTCTACAGGTTTATTTTTAATCACCTAGGAAAAAATTCTTTACCAGTAAGTAAGCTTTCTGTCTCAAAAAAAGAGAGAGGTGTCTACAGTTCTTTTCTGTAGTTCCTTGTCAGAATAAATTGGTACAAATACAAACAGACAGATGTTACAAATCATAATTACAGATAGAACAGACATAAATAAAGGCCCTAATAGCCCATTTACAATAAAAAGCCTATGTTAAAATTGTATCAACAATGATTTTTACTACTAAGAAAAACCAAGTTATATAATTGCAGGAATCTTAGGTATGGATTATTGTCATACATTGTTTACAAATGCCCTTAATAAATTACCATAATATATAGTACAATAAGCATTGCCTTTTAGAAAACATAGAAAATAGAACATTTTCTCATCAATTATATAGATATTTAATATTATTATAATTTTAGTATCAGTCAATCCTCTCCAAAATGTAAGATTCTCTTGGATTGATGCTTGGTATGATTGACCATTTACAGTGTTTGGGCTGAATCCACTTTTATATTTATTTTGTACCAAAAATGAATCAGCCATTTGGTTGATAGTATGTTCACTGTTTTGAAGAAGAATGAGCCAAATCATGTTTTTATAGTTTTATGAAAACCCTATGCTATGATTAAAACTATGGCAAATTAGTCAATGTTGAGCCCACATGTTCTTATGTAAGAGATCATTTGATGGGAAAGCTTTCTTTCACCAGTGACATTAAAATTTATGATGTAGGGGGAAAATATTCCCATTGACTAATAGTGTTTTTCACTGAAAACTAAACTAGTGTTCATCTCCATGTGACTAAACTGATGCCTATACATCCTCAAATTATGGCCAATCTGGGATTCTTAATGGCTCTTGGTTAACTTGTCTAATCTAACACGCACAAAATCAAAGTCCTTCAAAGCCAAGTTTCTTCTTTGGGAGGGGTTCCATTGTGAATTCATGGCTATAATAAAAAGTCACCATGGTTGGAAAGATGTGATATAGAAGATAAAACAAAATGCTTTCTCATGATACATACTTATCTTAGCTAATTTCCTGATATTTAACATGCTTATCCTGGAGATGAATATAAATAAAATATGCAACACTGAGTGTAATTTGATTATAGGGTCTTTGTCACTTGATTTGGGACAGAAATGTCTTAAGTCTGAAAATCTTCAGGCAGACTTTAGGGTTATGATTTGTTTCTACTTGCTAAGAAAACAGCTGGAACACTTCTGGTTCAGAAGACAGAGCAGGGGTGGGGAAGAATCACATTGACATTTGATCAGGTGGGGAAACTGAGGGTACCAGTCCATGAAAGTGGTCTCATTGCTTCTTCAAAACCAACTGAACCATCCAGCCTCCATAAATTTGAATCTAAAAATCAAAGAGGCTTGGAAATATAAATGTAAGAGCAGAGGGTAACATACATCATTTACAAAAAAATGGACAAACTCATGCCAGGGGTGGAACAATACAATACTCAGAAAAATACCTATCTGTTCTATACATAAATATACATCATGGTGTTGAAAGAACACACAATAGTGCTATAGAGTTGGTAAAAAACAATCTGTTATTTTTTAATATTTTTATTGGTTGCTCAATAATAAAATACAAGTGTTAATAAATACATTGGTACAGGAAAAGTTTATGTCCAACAACAGTAAAAGAATGATTCAAGTTGCAGTAATACACTGATAAGATAAAGAGTATAACATTAGAAAAGCAAAACTCCTTTAACTCAAGGACAGACCGAACCATCAACTATGGGTCTGAGATCAAGTAATACAGGTAGCAAGAGTTTTTCCCACACTGGAAAATGAAGGCAGTTTTCCAAATACTGTGAATATACAAACATTGGGGAAGCAATGCAATCATACACTGTACTCATACCCTGGGGTTCAGATCCCACACTTTTTAAGTGCCGGCGGTAGCTAAAGAAGGCATTGTATATAAGCTCAAAGGTCTGCTTCTTTATTCTCTCAGAGGCTAGCATGGCCACTTGCTTATATGTGTGTCTAGGTATTTTCTAGCAGCCTCTGCTCCCACCACCCCTCGGCCAGTCCAAAGAGAAGCTTGCAAGCGCTAATTCTCTCCTACGCAGCTAGTCTCGGTTACTGAGCTTGGAACCAGCAGGAGCAAAGCACCGTTTGCATCTTATTTCTCTGCACCAATTGTATGGAGAAACTAGACTTTTAGGTCCAGGATGGGCACTATGATACAGATGATCTCTTAAAAGGTTTTTTTTTTTTTTTTTTTCCTGGTACCTTGCCAAATGGGATAAAAATCAGATGACGTCTGTAAAGACTGTCCTTCTCTGCCCTGCACTGAAGCAGGGGACAACTGGGGCATTCCTTCTCCCCGAGTCTCTTGTTCTGCAGAGTTAACACATAGCGTGTGCAGGACATTGCAAGCCATCAGTCAACATCGAATAATACGAGCCGCGATTTTCACATGATTCCCTCTTTTCCATCTCCATTAAAAATAGAAGCACAAATAAAATGCCGAAGAAAAGCCACACATCTCTCAGAACCCAAGGAAAATGAAGCTTGTGGATGAAATACAGTGATGGCTACTGAAAGGTAGCCTGTTCGTGCCATATGACATGAGTGGCAGGGAGAGAACATGAGGCTAGGAAAAAAAATACTCTTAGGACAAAGTCCATAAGGAATTTATTTTTGGTCCTTTTAAAGAAAGTGCTCTCAGTGCTCTCTGTAACCATGAGGAGAATTTAGAGTATTTCAATTAAAGTAGAAAGAGAAAAGCGAAACAAGACCAGACAAAAATAATGATATCTTAAATCAATTTTCCCTCCCCTGGGCTCAGATAAATCATTTTGCTTCTGCCTTGACTACTCCCAGCCTCTGATAAAATAAGGAAAATATCAACAGCAAGACTATTTTAATAAAAGCTAATATGATGCCTAAAAGGCAAACAAATAAATATGATGTAAGGTTTCACATTGTTGTCACAAAAGGGTTTGTTGGAATTTGAATTTTCAGAGCCTAGGAATCTTGCTGTAAGTTAGCAACAATTACTCTAATGATAGGCAATGATATATTAATAGTATTAACTTAAATTCACCATCAGCTCAGATTCATTTCTGAATAATTTTTCCAGTATTGAGACATCTCCACTAAAGGCCATAGAATTATTTCTCCAAAACTCAGGGTATCTTTTTCACCATTTCTAAAGTTTGATCATAGCCAAGGGTTATGTTTCTTATGGGCAAATGCATTTTGGAGAGGTGAGAGGTAAGAATCTCCCATGAGGAAGGAGACGGAACACTTAGGGCTATATTTGGTTCAGTCTTATCAACAGAGAGCCTTTGAGGAAAGTCAGCACTACCGGGCTTACTTTTTAACTTTTAATCTAAATTCTTTTGCATTCCTTTCCATTTGCAGTTTTCAGAGGGTCTGGAAAGAAAACAAACGTAATACTCTGTGACAAACTGTGACACTGGTTTAGGATGACTCATAAGCAGGGGGTGAAACCAGAAAATGACTTCTTTCTTCAATTATGGTTTTTCTCCCCCAACACACTGTCTAATGCCAGAGCACTACCCATGCACACGAAGTTGGGTCCCACTCATGCAAGTAGCAATAGTAACAGGGGTATACCTGATCCTGGAGACTCTCCCCTCCGGGTCTGGCTGCGGATTCTTCACAGACAGCAAGACTACGAGTCAGTTTACCTTTACCTGCTCCTGACTGGGAAGGGGAAAGAAGAGGGGAGGAAAGGAAAAGGAAGCAAACAAATAGAAAACATTCTCAGGCCATCACGTCATCTCCCCCTTCACATGACAACCCCAAATCAGGTCTTAAAACGGAGCTTCAGGTCAGCAGCTCAGTGCTGTCAACATTGGCTCAAGGCATCAGACCCCTGTGTGGATGGGGGCAAAGGTGAGCGGGGATGTGAATGCACGGACTTAAGGAACACTCTCAGCAAACTGTACCCACCATGCTGGGAACGCAGGAAGAATGAACTGCTTCCATTTCATGAAAATGCAGAAGAAAAAGATGACAGGAAATAATGTTGACTACCACGAAGTTTGGGAGCAACTTAACTGAGAAGATGCTTAAAACAGATGAACCATATGAACTAACCGTCAGCCCTACTTTACTTCAAGGTGGAAATCCATTGGGAGAAGAACATTCACCCCAAATTTTACTTACAATGAAAACAAAACAAGCAGCTGTTTGTTTGGTAAAACACCGTCAAATCTGCACATGTGAATGTGGGGTCACATATGTACGTTTGCAGATTTGTGAACTCTAAATGTTCTAACAAAAAAGCATTCAGAACGAGAAAGGAAAAGAGATGTGAACCCGACCCCATTACAAGCAGATGGCACGGGTACAGCCAAAACCCACCACAATATCTCCACACAGCCATCTGAATTGTTGGCAAATCCGTTAACTCAGATGCAAAATATGCAACTGATAGCCATCATACCAGGTCTACACAGAATCTCCAGAACCCTACCTTTGACTTCCTTCTCTCTTGGTTCTGAGCTGCCAGCCGCCTCTGTTTGTTAGAAATAAAATAAAGCAAAAGTAAAACAAACAAACAGTAAATGAACAACCAGAGAGAGAGAGAAGAGAAAGACAAAATGTGTCATTATAGTAGAGAAATCAATAGTAACAGCAACAAAGGCATTCTAAGTACAGGGAGGACACCCCCTTCCTTCATTTCCTCAAACTTTTGACCATTGAACTTGTAGCTTTCTTTCCTTTAGAAGCTATTAAGAGAGAAGAAAAGCCAACCTTGAAGGCTTTGGGCCATTATATGGTTATCTGCCTTTGCTTACTGGTATATAAAAAGAGTCAACACTTCTGTAGTTTGGGTCACAGAAAATCCATACAAGCCATTTGCAAGTACAGTTTGCTTGTCCTCTACTAAACCTTTTTTTCCTACATAAGTCACGATATATTTAATCATGTCACTGTTTCAGTATCATCAGTCACCCTCAATCACTTCCAATCTCCCCCCTCCTGCTTGTAGTCCATATTCTCTCTCCCCCAAGCCCCCCATCTCTGGCTGAGAATTCTACAGCTTAGTTTGCTAATAAGAATCAAACCTTAGCCTGCCTAGGAAGGTCAGCATAGCTCCTGTCTTTGACTTTTCCTAGTCTGTTATGAGCAGAGTCTTCATCTTTCCCTGGAATAGCAAATCCATTTTTAAAACTCAGCTTGCCTAAAGCTTTCTTGGGAAAAGCCTTCCACAAACTCTTTGTGGTGGTCTAGAAATTGGTATGGAGTGCAAATTCAGTCATTAAGTATGTTCTTCAGATATTTTCCACTTCTGAGGGCATTTTCTAGCATAATTTAGTCAGAAATAAAAGGATTAGTTTTACAGATTTCCTATTCATTTGACTAGTTAAAGTAGTTGTTTTGTTTTGTTTTTTTTTTTAAAGGAAGAAAACAAACCTTCAAAGTAGTTTAAAAATGAAAAGAAGGAACTGTACACAATGGTCTGAGAAAGAGTTTCTCCCCGGGCTTACCTGCAGTTCCAGCTTCTCCTCTTCATCCAGACTTTCTGACTTAACAATGCCATTCTCTGGAGTGGCCCTTTCTGGCTCAGTGCCGCCTTCCTCCACTATGGCCTGATTCAGGTCCCCTGGCTCAGACATCCTTTCAGAAGCAAATTAAAATAGCAAGGTTTGATGCCCTGCAACGTTACAATGTCAGAAAATAAAGTTAGAGCCAGGTGAAGTATTTACCATTATTGTTGAGATGTTCATTTCTCCCCTTATATTCAAAATTCAAATGAGCAGCCTGGGCATCTCTGCCAATTTTATACAAAAGGAGAAATGAAACAAGATCACATCAAGTACCCAAGGCAAACATAAGAGGCAGATTTGGTCATTCTCTCCAAACTCCCATGAACACATACACTTGTGAACACACCTTGCCATCCACATGGGTAAACAAACCAACGGAGACCCATGCACATATCGAACAGTCCCTGTGCCCCACTACAAAGTAGAAGAAAAAGGAAAAGAGAATTTCTCCAACCCTTGAAAAGATGACCCCTGCAAGCACCTTTAGGGTGACTCCAAAATTATCTGCAAGTTTGAACCATAGACATACTTTTCTAGGTATGAGGAACACAGTGCACTCTACACAGCGCAAAAAATCAATTTAAGAGGTAATAATTCCGTGCAAATACAGGATCTAAGTTGCGCAATAAACCTTTCAGAGCCAAAAATTTCAAGTTTCAAACTGGCAGCGACCTTATTCAAAGTATAAGCCCTCTCCCAAGCTGGTGCCGCACGGAGCCGGTGGAAGCAAGTCTCCTGCAGCAGCTCTGAGGAAGTTATCACACCGAACTCTGCTTCTCTGGGCTCACAATACACTACTGCACAGACGCAAGAGATAGCTTTCAAAGTTCAAGCCTGTTTGTTATTTATTCATTTTTCTCCAACCCCTGACACATTCCCTTCTGATGGGCTGTCAAATGGAGCTCATGAATAATTTAGCATCTACTTTCTCCTCAGTTTCTTTTTTAAGATGTGAGAAATGAAAAGGAGGCAAGAAAGAAAAGAGTGAGAAAGAAAGGAAGAAAGAAAGAAAGAAAGAAAGGAAGGAAGGAAGGAAGGAAGGAAGGAAGGAAGGAAGGAAGGAAGGAAGAAAGGAAAAAGAAAAAGAGAGAAAAGACATTGTAGCCTAGAAAATCAGTTTTTTTTTCCCCCACAAAAATTCCCAAGCAGTGACTGTTGTGTTCCCAGTCATTACAAGGGTAATTATTATTGGACCAATCAGTGTTTTGAAATGTTTCTTTGGGAGTGTTTAATTACCATTTTCTAATTCAGTATATTTCCAACAGGATATAGGAAATATGAGAAAAAGCCAAAACACAGCAATTTCTGTTGCAAATTGCAAATTTGCTAAGATCCACCATGACAGGACAGATGGTAGCTAATGATATCTTTAAAAGGCTCATTTGGCAAAGGATTGTGGGAATGAAAACGGAAAAGTTTTCCTAAAGGATGGTGGTTTGAGTCTGTGAGTGACTAATGAGCAATGCTTTTAGGTTTGGGGAAGTTTTAGGCTGTTCCATCCAGTGTATAGTGACAGATTTCCCTTCTTCCCGTGAAACTGGGTATGTATATAGTTAACAAAATTAAAAGTTCTGCTTCGCAAGAGCAGACAGCTTGTTTCTCAATGTACTGGATAGGGGGAGGAGATGGGACTTCTGTTGCCCTAACTTTTTTGCAGAGCATTTCAATAAAAAACAGACTGCGACCAGATTTATAATGGAAAATGGAATGAACAAATTGGGTTCAATTGTACAAACAAGAAGTGAGCTGAGTCTCTAATACAGACCCTGTCTGTTTTGTGTACATTTAATGAACTGTTCTGTGCAAACGGAACAAGAAAAAAAATACAGACGAGATGACAGCCAGACAACAAGACTTTTTTACCTTTTGTGCAGAATTCCTGCTGTAGGTCTTGGCGACTTACTAGCGGCTTCTGTCGTTCTACACGGGGAAAATCCACACAAGTGATCAGAGGCAACTGGAGTCCCATGTCCCATTAACAGTTCGGAATGCCCATGTCCATGCGATTCCCTTACACAGTTTGACACATCGTCAACCTGAAAAAAGATGAAATGTCAATAATAAGAATTGCAATGATCATGGTAGGGTGAAGGATAAAAAGAAATAAGACTGGGTTTCTAACACTAATGACCAGCTTCCAGCAAAATCACGTTCACAGCTTGATCCAGCTCCACCTGTCCCAAGCTGCCTGCTTCTTCTCTAATGAAGGCTAGAGCCGGCTGTTCAAGTCAGAACGGCACCCACGCAAGGAGCTAAAATTAACAATTGCATTATGCACTGAAGATTACTCACTTCAATTTTAACCTTTTTTAGTGAAATCTCTCACTTTATCTTTAAAAAAAAAAAAAGAACTTGTGTGTTTGCCTCAATGAGAATCCAGATCACCTATCAGCAGAAGTCTTGCCTCCTTTTTTTAACTAAAGCCTTTGTCTTATAGATTCATATATTATACCTTCATGTTGTTCCCGTGACTCCTCTATTTATGAAAGTTAGCCTAATGGCATGTATGTAAAGATTTTGGTTTAATGAGGCATTATCTAGAAAGTAAAAAAGAGCAGGTTTGCAACGGCATGGCTCAGAGAGCTTTACAGTCTGGGCAGAATCATTGCCCATATTCTTACTGCACAGTGAACGCAGTCCCTCTGGACACCCCCCCTCCCCCAGCAGGATTGCCACCACCAGCCGGGCATTCTGTTTGACAGCAAAGACACACCGTCAGAGGGATTCAACAGATTCGCCAACTTTGAGCTGGTTGAAAACAATCCAGGCTATAATGTGCCCTTTCTTTTTCTCACCGCTCCTACGGGAGCAGTGGCAAAGGCGGCTTGAATGCAAACATAGAGACGGATCGCTAATAACATTTGCCCGAACCAAGCTGCCCCTCTCTCCTTTCGCTGCGCTTCTGCTCTGTTGCACACCCGCTAAGTCCAACAGCAGGCACACCTCTTCCTTCACATACCCATCTCTGCAAAGAGTAAATGCAACTCAGTTATTTAGTCTGAAGTTCAGAAACCCTCTCTGCCTCCTCTCCGTTGCCCCCCTCCCAAGTTTAAATGAGCGCAGCTGGTTCCTCACTGGATTTTACTATGGCTGTGTTAACAACAGATTGGGTTACAGTACCATTTGTTGTGCAAGATGAAAACAACTTTTGAAAAAGTCAATCATTTCCAGCTTTATTTATGTTTTATTAAAATGGATAATTTGGCTTTGAAATATGCTTCTTTTGTTGTTATAAATGATATAGCTTATTGAGAGATAAGCAAACATGCATTTAGGACAAAAATGGTCAATCAAGAATAATTTTAATTTTTCCGTTTTGACCAGTCTCACCATAGCTACTATGACTAACACTCACTATTAAATAGAAGTCAACATGGCTTAAAATTAGAATCTATTTAAGTAACCAGACATTATCTAATGTCTTAGAATAGGCATCAGTAATGGATGGAATTACCAAATGCTTTTTGAATTCTGTTTCCTTTTCCCAAAGAAAATGAAGTCGCCAACAATCATCATAATCTTTTTGCCTCCTTTCTCTGATCCTCCTATTTGTACAGTGGCCTTTAATCCAACGGGTGAATGTCAATGCAGTTTCCAAATCTGAACCTAGTTGCATATCTCCAGCCTCAGTAGCTGGTTGCAAGATATACTTCTTCCCATGAAGAAACAGAAAGAACAAACTGATATCCACTCAACCAACTCAAGGCGTGAACAGCCTGGATAGATGTGTGTGCGTAATTGCCAGGGCATGTTTTGAAATAGCACTGAGCTCTG
This sequence comes from Furipterus horrens, assembly GCF_987537825.1. NCBI lineage: Eukaryota > Metazoa > Chordata > Mammalia > Chiroptera > Furipteridae > Furipterus > Furipterus horrens. Next base: position 132,251,023 of record NW_028327177.1, on the reverse strand, counting down.
AAGCCAGCGAGGTATTATTCTTGCATGCCTGAATCATAAAGTCATCATCTACCAAGATAAAAGTGAATATGGGCATATGGGAATGAGCAGAGAGAAACATATGGATCCCAAATATTTTTGTAACTGATTAAAATTGTTCTCTTTGCTAGGAAAGCAGTGCCAGGAAATCAACTCTACTCCAGCTTCCTGTTCTTCAAACTAACCCAACTCTTCCAATGCCATTTAATCTTAATCTGTCCCAATTTCTCCCAATCTCACAAAGAAGCAAAGTATTCTAAACAAATATCTTTAATCCAACTTTTAGCTAATAGATATCCTGGCCAAGTGACAACGTTATAATTGTAAGGGTGGAGGAAGACAGAAGAGACTATTCAAATACACAAAATACAAGTTGCAAAATACAAGTTCTTTCAATGAAACTATTTTAACCATCATTTTGATCAGTGATTTTCAACCTTTTTCATTTCATGGCACACACAAACTAATTACTAAAATTCTGTAGCACACCAAAAAATATGTTTTTTGCCAGTCTGACCAAAATAGGTATCATTTTGATTAATTCACACTGAATAGCTACTGTTGTGTTGGTTGTTGTCATTTTTTATTTAACAATCTAAAAGAAAAGAGGTTGATGCTCCTAACTAGTCAGGCATTGAATGTTTTAAAAATTCTTGTAGTACATCAGTTGAAAATCACAGGATAGTATTTAGTAAAGAATTAATCGCTTGTAAAACAAGCCACAGGAAATGGTCAGCAGTGCTCTCAGCTATTTACACAGAGGAAAATAAGCAAAATAATTACCATTTCCCTTCACGTTTTCATTGTTTCTTATTTCTTCAGCTGACTTTTGAGTTGAAAATAGTAGCAATTATGGGATTGTGGGGATGAGAAAGAGAGGAAGAAAGTATAATGCAAAATACTAAATATTCTGCCCTTCATCACCACCAACAAAAGAACTGTGTCTTAATTGTGTGTGTGCGTGTGTGTGCACGTGTGTTTGTGTGTGTGTTGCATATATTAATCACTGGGCTGTCATGTGGAGAAAGAAAGATCAAACTTGATTCATATTCCAACAGTAATTTAGCCCTTGGGGATAGCTGAAATGGGAAATTAAAGTTGAATTCTATTAGCAAGATCGGATGGTCATTTTATTAGTCACTTCCCTCACAATCTTTTTAATAAACATTAACACAGGATGACTAATCTTATCCCAAATCAGTATAGGTACTTTGTGATGAAACAACACAACCAAGATTTACTTATTTGAATGATTGAAATATTTCTCCCATAGGCACTCTTCCCATTTTTTTTTTTTTTTTTTTTAGCTTTTTTTGAGGTGGTCACAATTCTGCAAATGTAAATCACTTGCATACTGTGGTGATATTAGTGATTTGTCAATTTGCTACATATTATATTTAAGACCTGCAACAGCTTATGAACCAAAAGACATATCTTATTCTCAAAAAGTTATTCTGTTAGTGTTTTTTAAAATATTATGAATATGTGAGATTAAATTTAAAGAGTAAAAAACATAACTGGAGTGTAATTCTTTCAGAAATGAGAGTAACCATAGTGTATAAACTAATATCTTCAGCAAGTTTGAAAATTTCCCCATGTGACAAAAAAATTAATAACTTTTCACATGAAGTTAATTTCTCAAAGAAAATGTTCTTTTTCAATACATATATCAGAAACACTCAACCAGGAGCTATACCCTTTAATTAAACTTTTTTGGGGGGATCAACCCAAGGAATAGGCATTCTGTGAGATTAATGAGCTACCCATGCAAATGGCAAAATTACCAGACAACTATTTTGAAGGAAGATCCTAGCAGGATATTTCAGAAAAAACATTTTAACATTGGGGTTTTAGAGGATATAAATATTTTATATAAATATTCTTATTTGAACTGTAATGGCTAAGCAATTTATAAAGATATGCAGAATATCACTGTCTTCTTTAATACTATAGTAAACTGGATTCAGACATAACCTACATTTACTTTTAGCAGAATCCCAGTTATGTAAACAACTGATGTCAAAGTTTTGGGCATAAGAACAGCCCTACAATAATCAGGTGCCTTTAAAATGGAGAGATTTGCTCTCAATAAAAACATCTGAAGGAGAAAGGCCAACATTTCCATTTTTATAACAAGTCTTTATTGAACCTCTACTATGTGCAAGGATGTTCTACATTGTGATATGATATTCAGGTCAGCTAACACAATCTCAAAAATACTTTTATCCCTAAAAATTAGTAAAACAAAAATTTAAATGCTTCTAATGGATCCACATGAGAAATTTAAAAAATGGACTGAATAATCTTGCCTTTGCCACCCTCTTTTTGATTATTCATAAACTAGAAAATAAAGATGGCTTCTGCTTTTATAACTCTTAACTGTTTTCTTAGTGTATTTTAAAGGCAGGAAGACATAAATTTGGTAGAGGTGTCTAATGAATTAGATCCCAGAATAAATATTTGAATCCCCAAATAATTAATTGATAAAAGTAATAAAGTGAAGTGTAGCAGGGGTTGATATAACATCTTACATTTGGGTTCCCACCCAAAAGTTATATCATTTTCAACTTAGACAAAAGAAGGGTCAGGAAGGACAAAAATAGCTATTTGCACATGCTTAATGCATATTCCGATCAAGAGAAGTTGGCCTTGCTTGGTGTTGCTACAAGAGTTAAAACTAGGGGGTAAGAAGAACTTACATTTTTAAACATAAAACTATTATATGACCCAGTAATTCCACTCCTAAATATGTATCCAAAATGATTGAAAGCACTCAAAAATATGTTTGTATTACTAATGTCAATAGCATCATTATTCATAATGACCGAAAGGTGAAAACAACCCAAGTGTCCATCAACATATAAATGAATAAACAAAATATGGTTTATACATACAATGGAATATTATTATACCATACAAATGGAATGAAATTCTGATACATGATACAATATGGATGGACTTTGAAAACATGTTGCTTATTAAAATAATCCAAAAACAGAAAAACAAATATTAAATGAGTCCACTTATATGAGGTACCTAGAATGAGCAAATTCATAAAGACAGAAAGTAAAATAGAGGTTACCAGAAGCTGGAGGTGGGGAGGCAAGGAGTTATTGTTTAACTGGTACAGAGTTTTTGTTGGGATGACAAAAAGAAGTAGTGGATACAGATGTGGTGATGGTTACACAACACTGTGAATGTATTTAATGCCACTGAATTGTACATTTTTTAATGGTTAAGATGATAAATATCATATTATGTATATTTGATCATAATAAAAAAACCTAAAAAAAAATCTTTTCCTTCCTGAATATAAATGGAGAGTAAGCAAATCAATATACATACAAAATGGTAGTACTACTTTATAAAATGTCCCTGATATATGGAGAGTACATACCTGGAAAGGTAAGTTTCGTGCATGTAACTTGCCCAGGTTTGTACGTGGCTCTAATAGGTAATAAAGGGGACCTTTGATTATCTCACCATCATCTGAGCAGTCTCATCTCTGGCGAGATAAGCTTTGCTATGTAGTCATCTAATGTGGACACTGAACCTTCCAATGCACCTCTACCAGAGTCCAAGTGTGTATGGCCAACATGTTCTCTTCCACAAAGGGTAACAGACACCATTTCTAACTGAAAAAAGACAACACTGTCGATTCTGATGCCCAAAGCTTACTCCGGGCACAGTCTTGCTACAATACAAACATCAAGATGCCAATTATCTGAGTGAGAAAACTGGATGTAGCAGAGCAGCTGATCAGCAGCTCTGTCCCATCACTGGCCTGGTTTGTTGCGTATTTTTTTTATTGCAGATGAGGGGAATTTACAATAAAATCCATGTCACAGAGAACAGGGCCAATGGCCCTGGTGCCATGTTAAAAAAAATAAGTCAAATAATCTGAGAAAGCATTGAGGATGGTTTTGGTTCCATGGTGTGACCACTGGGAGTGGTCCTGGGATTTTAAAAGATTTTCATTTTTATTTATTTTTAGAGAGAGGGGGAGGGAGGGAGAAAGAGAGGGGGAGAAACATCAATGTGCAAGAGAAACCATGATTGGTTGCCTCTCCCACATCCCCAACTGCGGATGTGGCCTGCGACCCAGGCATGCGCCCTGACTGGGAAGCAAACCAGCTACCTTTCAGTTCATAGCCTGGTACTCAATTCACTGAACCCCACTAGCCAGTTCTAGTCCCAGGATTTTTAAATGGGCTCAACTTTCATAACCCATGCAGGTTGAACATTACCTTGTACTTCCTACTGCATTCTATTAAGAGACTAGGCATGATTTATCCCTACACAGGGTAGTGTCATCAATCTCCAAACTGGGGCAAACTTTAAAAAAAAAAAAAAAAAAGGCACAAGTATACAGAGAACCATAGCAAAGAACCTTGAAATAAGTTAGTGTAGCTGACATTAAATCCAGTGACAGATCCACAACAATATAGTGACAGAGCTAGGTCAAAAACCTTTTCATTTTGACAGAGGGTCAGAGCTCTTTTTAATACGCTGTATTCCTCTACTGACAGCTCTATTAGAAATTTGACTAGGCTCACCTAATCTAAGCAATTAATTCCCAGGATATTTCAAGAGAGCCCCATACCTTGTTTTTCACTGGGCCACTATCTTCTTTCCTCTCTCCTGAGCCAACAAATGTTGCAGAGAAACTGCATAAACTTATCTTCTGATGTGTGTTTCTTCTCTGATGTTATCTTTAAAATCACATGGACACGTTTGGGTTTCTAGACATTATTGCTCAGTCCTCTTTTGTGAAAAACACTAAAAGCCCATAAGCCATAACTGTCAGAATGACCTAATGTTATCTGCTAGCTATCTGCCCGATTTTCTTCTTCCACTTCTAGAGCTCACAGCACCCCCTTTCCAGAGGCCACATAGGCAATCGCATTCCTGCAAGATCCCCAGATTAAGTGTACCCAGGGTTTGCAGAAAGGCATTATAATTTTTTAATGTGGAACAATTAGAACCTATACTGATGCCAGAATACATTTAGAAATGTATGTCCTCCAATTCTCAAGCAAAACGCCAGGATGTCAGACACGGGAATTTGTCTTGTCATTCCAACTGTAACTAAAAGAATTTTCCAGGAACTTAAATAACACTGCAGGCATCTTGTTGACAATAATCCCATATAACTTTGTTGAAACAAAAAATGTTTCTAAATAGTTAGGTCTTCCAGGAATTCCAGGGAGATACACACTAATTGCAAATATTCCCCTCAATATCACCGTACCATGACCTCCTATGGCAAGCAACACTATTTGAGGCATGGGAGGGATGATCAACTGAAATAATAGAGACTAAATTCAGTTCAGTTAAAACAATATTTTAAAATTTCCTCTTGACCTGGCCACCAAAATTATAATCCATTATTTATTCTGAGGTATTTATATCGGTGATACCTTGTAATGGTAGAAGGAGTTATCACAAAATGTATACTTTTAACTCTGACTTAAAGGATTAAAATTTATAAAAAATCATCACAAAGAGAAAAGGCACTTCAAAAGGTGTGGGGGGGGGCTATTAATTTTATTCAGTATATCTGACATGAACTCTTTTCTTCTTCATTCCTACAAGAAATGAAAGAAGCATCTGATATTTCAAAAACGATGCAACTTAACAAACGTGATGTTGTTACAGGTGCAAGAGTGGGAGCTCAACATCTGAGTCATTCAAACCTTCCTTGCGGAAAAAAGGAAAGGAAGAGACGTTTAGGTAAAATGAATAAAAGCAAAGATAAAATGATAAATGATTATTCTGTCAGATTTTTGAAATGGTGATAAAATTTATGTTTTTTCCCCTATGAAGGTCGGGGAAATAAGATGAATCCATTGATTGTCATGATGTCTTTGTTTTCTCTTATGTCAATGATTAGTATTTGGTGCCACAGCATACAAATATTTTGTGCTTCAATGTTGCCTTTTCAGAATTATATTATTAGCAATTGTTACCAAACCAAATCAAAAGCAGTCAACGGAGAAGTTTAAATTATCCATCATGACCTCAGTTCTGCTCCCCACCCACCCCCCGACAGCAGAAGAATGAAAGATTTTCCAGGGAAGCAAAGGAATCAAAGGGCAGTTCCCCAAAATAAAAGGCGAAAATGTGGGTCTAAAGATTCTATGCCTACAGGATGTGTGTTCCCCAGAGAGAGAGAGAGAGTCAGGAGAGAGAAATTAAGAAGACATGGATGTCTGCTGCCATCCCAAGTACAGCATGTGGAATTTCAAGGACAGGGGAACAAAGGGAGTTTCTAGTTATGGAGGGTGGTTCTGAGCTACCATCGTGTGTTCACATAGTGATACTGCTATTTCTTCAGGATTCAACAGTCACACTAATTAATGTTTTTATTGAATGTTTACTACGAAGCACGTAGTTTTGGACTGTTTTGCACAGATTTGTACATTTTGTCCTCATCTCCGTGGCACTGTTCATTACTAGCCTACAGTGGGGAAGACAACAAGTAAGCTGCCCCTGCTTGTTGTCTCTTTAGTGTTAAGTCAGCGGGCTGTTGGCTCCTTCAGTCGCTGGATCCCAGGTCTTAGCGATGCAAATGAGTCATTCTTTCACAAGGCTTAAAATTTCAACCAAGTAGTAAAATTCTCTTTCCTCCCACTATTTTATAAGTTGCACAGTGATAGAGATTTTTGCATCTTTAGTGTGTCTCTGTGCTATCCCCACTGCTGAGAACAGTGCCTGGCACATAGTAGCATCTGTTGACTCAGGGAAAAAGAGGAAGCTCCAAACTAACTGGATACTAATCAGTGATGGCTGGGTGACTTCACTGTGATTCTGCTTTTTCCACCTCAAAGCCAAGGCATCTAATGACTCAGAGACCTATTAACCAATGGGGCAAGGGTTAAGAGAAACACTCACCCCCAACAGCCATTAAAAGAACAAAACCACAACATGCTTCCAGATGCATGGGTCTCAGAAGATGTGGGCCTTTCCATTTGGAGAGAGAGAGCTAAAGTTTACTTATTGAGGACCTACTATGTGGGACATTTTGTTGCCTCCTGGATAGGGTAGTAGAGAAAGAGATGGTGCTTGCCCTGAAGGGGTTATTATCGACAAAGAGATTTGAGCACAAAACAATCAGAGAACTAAAGCATATGTACAAACAATATACATCACTGCTCACCTGAAACTTAGCATTTTCTTAGTCTTGTGTTCTCCTAGGCTAATTTTGAAAGCCATCTTAAGGGGACTAGTAGATATAATTCAGAGAGCATGAACAATGGGAAAGACATTTTCACTAAAGACAAAAGGAGAGTGTTGAATCCTTCGACTGAAGACACACATGCAGTTGAGTTTCTTCAGGCTGTTGGTAGTTTCTGAGTTTTTCAGAGTAGGTAAAGGCATCAATCCAATGCATGATTTATTGTAACAAAGCTGGCCAGACATGTAGTCCTTGCTCATACTTCCAGGCTAAGAACATAGAGAGAGAGAAGTAGTGCCTCTCATTCTTCCCCAACTCTACTCCTTACAGCCATTGCACTGAGTGCTCACTCTAGCGCTGTGGAATGTCATCGTCCCCTCCGGATGAAGTGCACCCTCTTCAGGGGCCATAGGGTTCGTATGGGCCCATTCTGCCCCTTCTTGAGTGCAGGAGCCTTTTTCCCTGCTCCGTTTTCCCTCACTCCCTGCACTGCCTAATATAGTGCAGCACGAAATTATAGATCCACGCTCTGCAAATGCAGTCATGAAAATGCAAAAGCCGCTCTGCTGAGATCCCCACATTGGCTGGAGGAGAACAAAAGAGCCCAATAGATAACTTATTATCCTGAGACTTCCTGAAAGAAGATGCGCTTGAAATAGAGGAGTGATGAATTTATTTTTGACATCGGCATGTTTTTTCTTCTAATGGGGAGCAATATGGTGTTGGGATTGTTCCTCACCTCAATTCAATCCCTATAAAGCCTCCTTAAAGGGCAGATGTCAGAGAATAAGAAGCAATAAAACCACCACAGGCTGTGTGAATGCACTGCCAGCCAAGGGTCTGCGTTCTGGACCTCAACTGATGAAGAAAGGGTTTGTCGGAGTGTTTCACACGATGCCTCTTTTCCTGGGAGGGGGTGGGGGAAGCAACCAGGGAGCCAAAGGAGCTATGTGTCTGCAGAGAGAGAACTTAAGAAAATCAGGTAGAACTCATGCATAGTAATAAAAGTTTTGTATAAAACAAGGTATCTAAGCCTTTATTTCTGGCCTGTGTTTGGATCCTTCTTTACATATACGATGTTCTAAGAAAATGTTCCCGATGACCAAGGTGGGTACTAGACTCTAAATTCTCTGGACAGGGGCACTTGGGCCAGTCTACCTCAGACTACTGGTGGTGCCCATCACACAGCAGAACAAATTTCCTGCAAGGACAAATGGATATGTTGTTGGGAGGAAGTGTTTTCAGGTACCTTACAACATGTGGGTGGAGTGGAATCTGTGTTGTGCAGTGTCCAGGGCTCAAGTAGGAGGCAATTTCCTACTTAAGATACAGGAATTGGTGTGTGCCTGCTTCAGTTGGGCACTACCGTTCCAGGTCTGGGGCATCTGTGGTGGTGCTGATTGGACCCCAGACACCCTGCTTGGAAAGTAACCTAAAATGAGCATGCAGCTGGTCATCTGAAAGAGAGAGGTGGCGGTTTCAAGGTGGCAGGCCTGCCCCCATTCAATGTCAGAATTGCAATTACATGACTGTCTTCTACCTTAAAAGGCTGGCCAGGCACGATGTACACACTTTGTCCCTGACCTCATGTGAAACTCCATGAAAACAAACAAACAAACATTCTTGCTTGAAGGGGGCAGTTAAAGAGTTAGTTTCATTCAAAACTACAAGCAAATTCAATAAATTATAAATAAATAAATAAATAAATAAATAAATAAATAAATGTAATGGGAAAAGAAAACATGTTGGTAATAGTCCTGAGCTGTCAATAATTACTTTAAGTGTAAATGAATTAAATTTTCCAATCAAAAGACATAGAATTGCTGAATGGACAAAATAAAAAGATTTGACTTTAAAAAAAAGGACTACAAGACTTTTTCAGGTGAATGCCTTTTGCTTTGGTGGATTCTCCTGTTTGGATTTTCTCTTCCGAGATTCCAGCAAAACCCTTTAATCCTGGGAAACCCAGGTCAAAGAAAATGGGCTTGTTTTTTGTAATTCTCTATATTTTTAAATACTAAAGCCATTTTGATAATATTATAATAGCATGAGCTGGTTTAAGCTCTGTGAGTTCTTAAAACTTGGTAGAGCTACCAGGTGCTCAAGAAAGGGATAAAACATGTTCTCAAACCATTCTATATGAAGGAACCAAAAAAAAAAAAAAAAACCCTATTGATCAAATTCAGGAGAATCATGGCCAGTCTCGACCTAGGTGATGGGAAATGTTAGCCTGTAATTTTAGTGCTGAATGGTCCCATCGCTGCTGAAGGAAAGGGGTTATTGCATTGTGTGCATAAATTCCCTAGGGTTCCTGACGGTGAAGCGGAGGATATGGGGTCGTTTTATTCATGGATTCTGTAATGCCAAAGCTAAAGGCCTGGAAGTGGGTATTAGCATTGCTTATGCGTGGTGTGATTAGAACAAAATAGTATTGAAGCACACTTACTTCTCAGACTTAAAAAAAAAAAAGAAAAAAGAAAACTACAGATGGACCCAGTGCAAACTGATATTGTCAGAAGAAAGACAGGAAGCTAACGCACCTCTTTGATGTGTCAAATGTGCAACGTCGTACATAAAATCAAATGAGATGTAGTAACCCTGCAACAAAGTAGGAAAACCTGATCCCTGGATGGACTCTGGGAATCTAGTGCTGTACCAAATAATGCAAACATAAGTGAATGCAGTTGTTAAAGTTTGCAAGAGTGTAATCCAGGCTACTGATGTGGAAACAGCCAGGCTGAAATTATCTGGGAAAGAATGAAATTTGTAGAATTTCTATCAATCTTATATAATATGCAATAGTCAGCTTTTGAGCTGCTAGCTTATTTGTGATACTTTCAAAATTCTAAACATAGATAGGAAAGGAGAAGTTAGTAGTTGCATTCATAACATATAGCAAGACTCTCAGAAGTGTACTCTTTTGTTGAATATGGTCTCCTTGATAAATATTAAGTTCAAGGAGTAAATATGAGGGAAAATTATATGGTGAGATAAATTCATACTCATACTGATAATTAGCTAGAAAGAAAGGGACGAAACAGACTGGTCAGCTGAATTGCCAAAAACAACCACCACCACTTGGCAAAATTCACCTATGAAAGTATTATAAAACATGTTATATTATCATGTAGAAGTTCATGATGAAGCCTGCCACAAACTTAATTTTCACAAATAGATTGAAAACTAGAAAAACAAAAAATTTCATCTATTCATTATTACTAGCATCTAAGCAGAGACAGGATTATTCATCATTATAGATGAGTACTATATTAGGAATAGCATTTCCATGCATTTATTAAAGTACAGTGTATAGAAAAGTGTGTTCTACACCTCAAAGGATTACACATTTTCACTGGGAAAAAAAAGAAGTTATAGGAAAGTAAAGAACATGTACATGAAGATACGTAATCTGAATCTCTAAGTACCAAAGAATTCTAAGCATGGTAGCATGAATGACTACTTCTAGCCTCACAAAGCATTGCTAGTACTGTAATTTAAATATTAAGAATTAAGATATAGAAATAACCATAGATAGATACAGATATCTATATTTATCTCTATCTCTATCTAGCTATCATTTATCTATTCCATCTACAGAGAGAACAATGTGTGTGTAATTTGTGCAACCCCAGGTCTTTGAAATCATCTGTGTGTAAAACTAACATTATAATCTGGCAGGTGGTGCTCAGTTCTGGACATGCTGGCTCCCTGCTGAAAGCTCTGTGTATGTGTGTGTGTGTGTGTGTGTGTGTGTGTGTGTGTGTGTGTGTGTGTGTGTGGACATGGGGCTGAGGCAGGGAGTAGCGTGCTGGGCAATTCCTATGGGAGGCTAGGGCAAGGGGGCGGAGGGACACGCTGGGCATGCTCACAGATGCCAAGTCCAAGTCAGGCCACAATTCTTCTGAACTTCAGAGACTCCAGCAAGAGTGTGGGGAGAAGAATAACCCGGGAGCAGAAAACAAGGCTATTTCCACCCTCAACGGTGATCTGCTGGGCTCCCCAACATGCCAAACTTAAGATGCCTACAAAATTGGAAAAAAAAAAATTGCTCCCCATATAAATTTTCCCTGCCTGCTGTATCATTTATGCATGAGTCCAGTCGGCCAATTTTGGAAGATTTTTGTTTAAAAAAAGGCTTTGGTTATAAGCCAAACCTACCGCATCTCCTGCTTTTCCCTAGGCAGCAGCACCTGGTTGAGTGGTCTGGGCTTTGCAGCAGGTTTTGTGTCCTGGCAACATTCTTAACAACTGGTTAGAAACTTTAGGAAGCTTTCTCTTCAAAGGTATGATGATGCAGCATTTTCATATATTTTATTTTTTCAAGTCATATATGCAAATCAGGAGTAAATTTATTCTGTTTGTTGATTTTCTTTTCTCCTTAAAACATTACAACTAAAATTTGGGGGCAGATCTCTTAGTGGATTCTGAAAGATAATTGCAGTCTTTCCTTGAAATAAACACTGGAACCGAAGTTTGTTTTCTGACCGACACTAATATATTCACCATAGCTTACATAAAGGATAGTCTCTAACCATCTTAATATAACCGCTCTATAGATATACAATCTTCCCCCCTCAGTACATACCACTTTCCTCCCTAAAAAGATTTTAGGCTCCTTTTTTCTTCTTTTATTTTTTTTAGTAGAGATGATGCCCCTGCAAAAGTGAACACTTCTATGTTTAGGTCTACTCCTGGCCTAAAATGGATCAAAAACAAAAGTCAGAAATGATATAGAGATGCTCCAGTTACCATTAGTGGTACCCAACTGCTATAATCCCGGCATCTAAAGGTCTGCTTTTTTAAAAGTCAGGGTCTATTCAAGAACGGAGAAGCTGTCAAAATGCCTGCTTCATTGCTGGCTTCCAAAGTGTGTTATTTCGGGGTCAGGCTGTATCAGTACCATTCCAAATTTCATGATGAATTAAGTTTCTGTGCAAAATAATTTCCCACTTCAGACTAAATTATCTTTTCCTTTAATTAACTATAAAGAATCTTACATTGCTCCTTCCTTCCTTCCTTCCTTCCTTCCTTCCTTCCTTCCTTCCTTCCTTTCTCTTTTTTAAATCCAGCACCTCTCCTAAAAGCATTAGAAGTAAACGGAGCTACAAATGAAGGCCAGCTTCCAACAGACCTTGCAAAGACTTCTTCAGGAAGAACCTACAATTGCTTGCTTCTCCCATAAATTCTTTAAAAACAGGGGCTATCCTTGTTTTTATTTTATGAAACACTTGACATTCAGTAATGGTTTGACAAAGCACTTATTTAACAAATTAATATATAAATGTAAGGAGTTATGAGATTATGGTGCCTTCTCATAAAGCAAAATGGTTGAGGTCTCACTGCCAAACTAGCAATTACTTCCTCATTATCATTATCACTGCCATCAATCACATTGGTAAATAAAACTACTTTTACTATAATACAATTTGAGATTTTATATAAAAATAAAGGTAAATGCTAATGTAAACAGAGTGAATTTAAAAACAATTCCAATACATTTAGAGGCCAGTCACTCTGTGCCTGGCTTTATTTTGAATAAAATATAGAAGATAAAAGGATTAACCCTTAAATGTCCTAATTTAGAGTGGACAGTCACAGAGACATGAAGTATCAGTCAACATTTTGCTCTAGGAAAGGGTGAGGCAGAGTTCAAATCCTGACAGGTTTTGAACTTGAACCACAACACTTTGAAATGAGCCAGGATAACAGTGACCACATGCCTAACAATAATAAAGGCACACCAAAGTTATGCCAATGGCAATTCATGGCATGGAACCTCAAGGGGTGCCTGGGGGTGTGTGCCTCCTCCAGTGGTCCTAAATCTTCTAAATGGACCTATTTTACTTTCATAATCAGAAAAAGTAAACATAGAGAAGACACCAAAAAATAATGGATGAATTCAAATGGGTTATTTGCAGTGTTAATTGCTCTGTGAAACATGTTTGTGATTCCAATGTAATTACCCATTTAATCAGGAAACATGGAAGTAAAGACAAAGCAAAGAATTGTTAATAAACCCAAAGTAAAGAATCAGTACATCTAATCAAATGTGCAATAAAAGAAATTAAGTTTATGAAAAGGCATGTTTTAAATAAATACCAAAGACAAAGCAAAAGAAAAACACCCTGCAAACAAGTCAAATTACTTAATAAAAATTTTAAAAGAATACTATTTTACAATGCCAAAACAATCTCGACTAGTTACATAAATATTTAAATCACCATGTAATAAACTTGTTTTATGCTTGGAATAAATATCAAAACAAGAGCAATTCGCAATTATAAATCACACCAGGCTAACATTTCCTAAGAATTTAAGGACAATTTAATGGAGCCACTGACTTGAATATTGTATTCTTGGCTCACTTCTTTCTACAGGGAATCATCTGAAAAGTTTCGGTGAAAATTAACACTTTGTGGGGAGGCCCTACAACTTCATTCCAAGAAATGTGATTCCCTTCTGTGTAGTAGTTTTGGATTCAGGAAAGGGTACATGTGATATATCTGTAATAATTTATAGCATTCATCACATATACTATCTACTAATCCTTTTCACTGAGAAGCCCCATATAGGTTTGTAGGTTTTAAACAGCTCCTGCCTGCAGCCACTGTTCTTTGTGGGGCAAGGTTGGAGCCAAGGGTCTGTGAGGACGGCAATCGCCAGTTGAGCTGTTCCACCATAAATGATGGTCTGGGTATTTTTAAAGCCACAACACACATCATCATTGTTCCTTTCAAAACTATAATGAAAAGGATACATTGAACACATTTGATTTGTTCTATATACTCTTAGTTAGTTCCTTGGTAGGAACAGGGGGACCAAGATGATCAGAATACAGCTCCACTCTCTAGGAGGACCCAGACTGGAGGGGAAAGTTGTATTCTTTAAAAATTGGGTGGAGTTCATTAAATGGCTCTTCCCCAACAGCAGTGCTTTTTATAGAAGAGGGTAGTCTCATGAACTCATGCAGTGTTTACCCAGAGAATTATTTTTTGTTTTTCAAGTATAGAGAAGAACAGAATCCTGAATGTTTAAATGATCTCTTACTTTCCAATGTTTACAGAAAACAACTGTACGGTAAGCCATTTTAAAAGACACATTAACTAGTGTTACATAGAAGTAGATGCACAGATGTGTGTATGTGTATCTAGGTACACATTTTGATTGTGTCAATTTTTTTTAGAATGTCCATGAATAGCATTTTGCCCAGAACTTTTCGATTTACTTTAACTTCTTACTTCTGCAATAAACAAGTTCTCATGATTTGATCTGAGAAATGTATGGTCTTCAGTTAGCATGTTAAAGAAAGAAACAAACAAACAAACAAGCAACTTAGGCCAAGGGCAATGATGATATCCAAACTCAATCACACAGCCTTGTCTGTAAAAGCAATAGGTCAACTAGGATTCAGTTCTTCTTGCTTCTAGTCCAATACCCTCTCTGAGCTACTTTTGTTCATATATATGAAGACATACATATAAACCAAAACATGCTTATATTAAACACACACATTCTGGGTTAGGATGGTAACCTTACCTTTATCTCTTAAACTAATTCCTTTCAGATCTTCAAATCCACTGATCCCTAAAGAGTGAAAGTCTAATGCTTGTTTCACTGACCTAAAATTTTTCATGTAACATGGATGTCAAAGAAGTGTCACTTAAATTAGGCCACACATACACACACACACATACAGAGCAGGTGGGTTAAGTCACTCAGAATGTGCAAGTGACAGTCCTCCCAGGCCCCTCCCCAAATGCCAGATCAGGCCACACCACAGCCTGGAGTTGGTTCCAGCTCTGAGAACAGAATAGCAGCTGCTGGGACTTGGCTGCAGCTCAAGTCTCAGCTGTATTCTTGGCCTCCTGCCTCCTCCAGGCACTTACCAGGGGCCTGTGACCAAGGAAACAGCTGAGCCCCCACCTCAAAGAGGAAATGCAACCGCCGCAACCCCCACTGCCACCTGCTCTGAGGCCAAACAACCAACAAATTCCTGCTTGAGTGGCAGGGGTACCGGGGACTGCTGATTCACAGCTACGCACGCCACGACTGTTCTGCTGAGGACAGAGCCCAGCAAAACCTCACGGAGCTGGCATGTCATCCTGACCACTTTGGCAAACCCACTTGGGGACTTGAACTGGCAAAGGATTCAGAGATGGTTTAGATGTTCCACACACAGGGAGGGTTCTAATACCATCCCCAGCCCTGCTTCAGGTATCCTTTGCAGAATTTCCCTAAGCAACTCCATTACTAAATAGAAATTTTGATTTTAGTTTTATACGAGGCTGAAACATGGCCGAGAGCACAGAAAGGTGGCAGGTCCCTTGCACATTCACCAACTTCCAGGAGGCTTCTCTACACAATATCAGTACAAAAATGAGGTAAAGGTACTGAACCTTTCTTGGCCTGTGACTCACAGGGTGGCCTTCTTGGGTGCCATGAAACAGGGAGACAGCCTTGGGCATCAGTACACATTCCAGGTTCAAATCCAATTTTCATGCCTGAGCTGTGTGACCAGGACAGTGGAAATGTGAGTGGATGGCTGGGCACTGCTCCGCAGGTCCATGGGGGAAGGTGTGCCCATTCCCAGAGTCCTGGCTCTGACAGTCTCTACTGCACCCACGTCAGCACTACGAACACACGTTCCCGACTTCAAACGTTGTGAAATCTCACCCTGCTCTGAGGACACACCCGTCCAGATCTGTCTCAGTCAACATGGAAGGCTACATTTTATGCTATTAAACCTCCTTTGGATTGAGAAGGGCAAAGTGTGGACCCGCCGTGATGCATACCTGGGGGGTTGTTACTCAGGTATGCATGTTTCAAAAATTTCTATGCTAAAAGATTAATGTGCAACACCTTCTCTGGGATTAGAATAATCTTCAGATACAAAGACTATGCCCCTACCCTGGGCCTCAGTCCAGATGGGAGACGCACTGACTTGTAGGCGATTGATTATCGTTTCCAGGGAGAAGGTGAGAGGTTTGAAAACCTCTTGTAGGCCACGGCTCCGCTGGGAAAAAACAAAAACAAAACTGACCTGTCTCCTCATGGCTTTTCTCCCTCAGAGTGACGCAAGGTGATTTTTATTCAACACAGGCAAGGCGCCATGGTGTTAAGTTTTTACCTTTCTGGTAGACACAGACCCCTTTACAAGGAAGGACTGTTGTCTCTTGAGGAATTATTTCAGCTGCAGAGAGCTGCGTCCCCAGGGTGATGCTCTCTCGGAGGGCAGCCCACATCCGGGAACCGGTGGAGGTGGGAGCATAAGGCCTGCCCATTTCAACCTGAGCAAGACACCCTGAGGCCATTCTAGCTGCAGAGCACCCCACCGAGTTGGCCGAAGCTGTGCTTATCCTTTGGCCAGCACTGAATCTGACCTTCTCCCTCTGCTCACTCCTGCTCCCTGCCCTGCCCATCATGGGGTTGATGCCAAGAACGCTCCTTAGTAAGCATCCTGCACACTAAACCCTGTCTTAGAATCTGCCTCCCAGAACCCTACCTGGGCCATCTCAGGACATTTTGGAAGGTTGAAGTTGCATTGTGTTGGTAATAAAAGCCAGGTTAAAAAAATCACTGCTTGGAGTAAAACCCTGACTAGCTCCTCTAAATCACCTTCTCTAACCCCTGACACCTCATTACTGATCCAAATCTTGGAATATTTATGAAGGTATTAAAACATGTACATTCCATATGCACTTGTATGCCAGTTCACATTTCTGAGTTACTGGTACTTATGGGACCACACACTAAATCTGATAAATTAAAAAAAACTATGATTCTTCCCAAAGTTGTGAATTCTCACCTCTACATGAAATCTGGTCCTGTTGTTTCTCTCCCACTCTTGGAGGCCATTATTGGGTTACATAATCCTCTAATTTCAAATCTAATGCATGTCTATGTATAGGTACCTCTGAAAGTTACATCCTCAGATGTAATTTCAAAACCATCAGCAGCTAACACCATGCCTGATACATGGTCGGCATTCAAGGTATCATGATAACATATTAGTTAATGCCTATAAAATGGTAAGCAGCTTATAGAAATTATCTCACTCCTGCACGACCACTCAAAGTTAGAGGTCACTGGTTCCATTATACAAATGGGATAACTGAAACTCAGTGTGGCCAAGAAATGTGCCCAAGGTCACAGAACCTAAAAGGCACTGACCCTGCCTCACTGTTACCCCAGGAAATATGTATTCTTGTTGTTTACCTAAACTACTCTTCTGGGGAATAGGCAGGGCATAATTAGATTAATTAGAATTGAATATTCTTTTTAAAATTTTATAGCTGGCCATAAGAGATTTATAACTATTCTGATCTTTCTGTGCTCCTCCATCCAGAGCATATGCATTAGCATTTCAAATATTCTAATAAAGGAGCAGCTTAAACAATTTTAATAGCAACTAACACTCCCATTGTGCTCCTCCATGCTAAGCAGTAGTCTGTGAACTTGACCAGTGAGGACTCACAGTCTCTTTCTTTCTTTCCCTCCTTATGGTCTATCATTCACCCCTCTCTTTGTGGACGGCCCTAGGGGAGGCGAAGTTTTAACAGCGTGGATCATTATTCTCATGAGCACAGCTCAATTACTGATTTTCCTACTATGACACTGAATCAATAAGGGAATATTAAATTGTATTTGGTATGTGATGTTTTACAAGGCTGAGAAGAGTAGTATTTAAATTAGCCAAAGTAAAATAGTTCGTGTCTTAGAGAGGCTGGCTTTAATTGTCCAGACAATCCCTGTGTGTGTGATCATACGTGTAATCGGGCCCTATTACTACCAGCAGAGTTGATAAACAATGATGTACTCAGTTCCTGCTAGGAGCAAGGAATTCTGTTAGGAATCATGAGAGGTCCAAAGATAGATATGGTCCAGCCTCTGCCTTCAAAAAAATTTACAATCTACAAAAAACGAAGCATTATTCAGCTTTCCAAGGAATTAGCTTCTTTGTTTTTCAGTAAGTATGCTCAAGAGTGAATTCCAGATGAATCCTCATAGGGTAGTTCACTAATTTTCAAGGGAAAAAGTTAGAATAGATAATTCATAATTCCAAGAAAATCCCCTCTCATCCAATAAGATGAAGAGAGTGGCATCCTTCAAATAAGATAGTATTGACTCAAAGTCCTTAGTTGAGAGTTAATAATCCTCCATTTGAGTCTGACTATTACCCATCAAGAAGTGAACTTTAAGGATGAAGTTTTTCGTTACCTTAACCTGTTGTTACACACATGGAAGAGATGGGAATAACCTTCCTCTCACCCTGCTTCAGAGTCCAAGGATGGCTCTCTCTTTCCAGACCGTTCTCTGGGGATGGGACAGAAGAGATCAGAAAAGAGGGAACAAGCTGTAGCTTGTGGCAAGGATGGTTTGAAGGGACAAAGGAGCAAGGTGACAGTGGGGATGTGCATTAAGGTGTGTATGCAGGGGGAGGGCACAGAGGCAGAGTTCAGACAGCTCATATATGGAAGGATCAGACCAATGTTAGGAGCTGAAGCCAAGAACAAAACCAGATATGACAGAGCAAGGGGTCCTCTGGTTGCTGGGCCCTCATTTATATATGGCTGGTATCTTGCTCATCATTCAGTGCATGACTACACCAGTACCCTGTGTCCCCCTGGAGGAATTAAAAAGAACTATTTCATTGCAAACATTTAAAAGAATATTCAGTAATGTAGAAGTGATAGTTTACAATTATTTATTTAACACCTCTATCATTGAACCCAGTCAAAAGTGGGGGGGGGGAGTAGTCAAAGTTCATCATCCGAGGATCCTTGAGAAGGATGCCAGAAAGGCTTGTCTGGGCTAGAACACTGATCCTGCTTCTGGCATTGTGTCTCATACTCTCCCTGTGCCAGCAGATGGTGCAATGCACACCTGTGACACTTGTCACAAAAGAGGTCTCTGATGTTCTTATTACAAGAATTTACATGGCTGTTGATGCATCCATGTACCCATGGATTTCCTGACTCAGCTGCCCCTGAATAGTATGGTGCTTTTAGCATGAGGCAGAAAGTCCCACAATCAGTGAGGACCACACCCCAGCCACTCCCACATTTTATAACATGTGAGGGATTTCTGTTTTTAACCAACGAAATGAGATTCAAAAGTCACATATTCCCTGATGAATCTCTGGCTCTCTCCTTACTCCCATGGTCTATTCTTTCTCTGTGCTCACACTGAACTCTGACGGGGTGCACACTTTCATTTCAGCCCTTATCATAGAGTTCTGAGGTTATCTGAGAATCAGGCTATATGGTCTCCAATGACAGGGCCTGTGCCTTGCTTGTCTCTAGGTCTCTAGGAACCACCAGGAATGTAACGGGATGTAAATAAATGTTTCTACAAAAAGTAAATGTCTTCCAATCATCTTAACCAGGAATAGTGTTATAATTTTTCAATTATTTCAAATATTAACTGTCTACAGTATATGAATACTATCATATATTCAAACATGTTCATAAGGCTTATGCCTTAGAAAAATACTGACCTTGGGTGTTTTGTTTGTAGAAAGAACAAAACACATATCAGCAAACATTTTCCAGGAATATACTATTCAATAAGTCTCAGTCTCAATTCTGGGAAAGTTGGATATAATTTAATAACAACTCACACCCATGGTTTCCAAAATAATTTATCTGACCCATCAGGAAGTGCTAATTGAGTGACTAGATGTCATTATTGTCTTGAAAAGGTACTACTAACTGGCATTTTCCCAGTTGGAAGACTGGTATATTTTGATCATTCTTTTAAGATCACACATAGCTGAAGATCAAAATGACAGGAATGCCAGATGCATTCCTTTCTATGAATCCTGGGGAGAAAATAGAATCATAAGTAAATTTCTTTGTAGGTCAATCAATGTTTTTTAAACTTTATGTTGTGACCTGTTAGTAAATGAGGAAGTCAGATCATTGGTTGTAACTTGGATTTTTAAAATGAAAACAACAGAACACAGAATGGGGTGGAATGAAATGGACTAGAATAGGGTAGGTAATAATTAGATAGAAGTTAGAGTATGTTACCATTGGTACGGCTATACCTTATTTTGTAAAATTTTATTTTACATATGTGTGTGCAAGTATTTGTAGGATGAGTCTGTGCACATGTATATAGATAAAAGGTACTTTAAAAATGGATGTGTCAAAATAGTTGCTGGAATAGATCACAGAATGTTTTTCTTCACCATCTGAAGAATAATTTGAAAGGTATATGGAACTCATGTCTTGATTACCAGAGTCAGTGAGAGAAAATATGGACAGGGTGGTGACAGGGTTCCTGCTGTGAAACACAAACATCATCATAAGATTCAAAACCTTATCACTTAAATATGAGGACTGATGCCTCTGTTGAAGATAGAGCATCTTAGTTAAAACAGACAAATGATTATCTTGGACAACAGTGTACACAAGACCCTAATTCATGAAGCTGCTAATTGCCCTTCCCAGCTGCAGGAGATTGGCCTGTCCTCCATCTCTCCCCGTGCAAACCGTGTGCAATGTTTGTACCCTCACTCCTGAAATTCAGCCCAGCACCAGTCTGGCTGTACACGCCAGAGCCTGGGTGCCAAAGAGAGGTCAGCTCAGAAAGGACCCGTCAACAAGGCAGCTACTTAGAGGCATCCAGCCTGCATTTTACAGACATATATTGAGAGTTACCTCTACGTTGTGCTAGAATTAAACTCATATTTAAATTGTCCTATTTCCTCACAAAACTTACTGGTACATCAGCAGAAAGACCCTCGAGAGCATCCACTGTACCCAAAGGAAATTGATATTTCCTGTTTTTTTAAGTAAATCACAAAATAGGTATTCAGATAATGATCATTACAAATTCCTATAGTTGCTCATATTTAATTCAAGTTAAACACAGACACATGAACCCATTCTATAAAAAAAAATAGCTCCCATGTTTTCACATACCATATTAGGTGCCAAATGCCACAAGGAACACCTTACATGTAAAGAAAACTGAGGTTCAGAAAGAATAGGTCCGCTACAAAAGATGAAATGGCACTGATATTATTAGTGGTCTCAAGAACCCATGCTCTGTCCACGGCGTCCCATCACGTTCAATTTATGCATTCAGTATGTGTTCACAGAGAAGTTAATGCAATACCCACGCAGACAATCATGGCTAGTTATTCAAGAAAGATGCCAAACCACATAGTAACTACATATTTTAACTGTAAGGGAGTATCATTTCTGCAATCCTTATCCAGAAACATGCAATTATTTTTCATCAGTAAAGTTGTCTTGGACGTCCCACTAAAATACAAAAACAATCAAACAAACAAACAAACAAAAAACCCCACACTCAATACTTGATTCTGTAGTAATCCTAAAACTGAGAAGTGGAAAACTACAAGAAGACCCTGTTACTCTAAAGTGGCTGCATGAACTTTGTGGCCTATGCAAGCATGTTCCCCCATTTGGAGGAAGGACTGCTTGTAAGGGTCATGAGGTCTCCCCTTGACCAGCATGCTGAGGTTCAGGCGTGGCGATTTCTTTGAGGACCGAGGTGTTTTCTGAGGGCTAACCTATGTATGGGGGACGCATCTGGATGGCAGCGCCAGAGCTGTCGGTCTTTTTTAGGTGGTATAAATGAGAAGAACACACCTGCCCCTTAAATTCACTTGGAAAGTGATAACGCTTACAGAGAAGGATGCTAAGAAAAAGGACAAAGGGGAAAATAGGAGAGAGGTGCTAGAGCAGCCACGAGTAAGGACATGCCAGTCAAATGACCTTCGGGACATTTATAAGGAGCTCTTATCATGGAGATCATTTTTTACCTTTTGTTTGAGATAAAGCATTTTTAATGTATTCAAATAAATTGATATTTTTACCTCACATAATTGTGCAAATCTAGTGATTTGGTATAACTAAAATATAGTATTACTCTGCTCTTATTAAATTTTTAAAAATTATATTTACATGATCATAAAAATATCATATAGTGAATTTGGCTTGTAGGGGGTAGGGAGCTGTATAGTTCTATGAATTGACACATGTATGAGTTTGTCTTAATTACCACAATGCTCAGGCTCAGACAGTTACAGCACCCAAAAAACAAATTCATGCCATCTCTTTACCATTACACCTCCCCTTTGATATGTCTCCTGGCCATCACTAACCTGTCATCCTATACCTTTAGCCTTTTGAGGTGTTATATAAGTGGGATCATGCAGTCTGTGATGTTCTGAGATTGGCTTCTTTCACTCAGCATAATGCTCTTGAGACTTATCCAAATGGCTGCGTGTATTAATAGTTGGATCCTTTTCATTGCTGAGTAATATTCCATTTTGTGGATATACTGTTCTTTATCCAGTTTCCTTTTAAAGGACATTTCATTTGTTTCCAGTTTAGGGCAATTATAAATAAAGCTGTTATAAGTCATTTTCTACACCTTTTTGTGTTCATAGTCCTCTAGTGCTCACCGATTTTTACATAAAGCTTTTACTTGACCTTTAACATATCCAATCTTGCAGATTATGAATTATTCTATTTCCATGGATTTTAGAATCCTGCACTAGAAGCTCTTAAGGCACACCCTCAGGGGAATCTTGTATCTCCTATAACCCCACAAAACAGAGGGTCCTAACACTTTCTGTCTAGTAGAATTTGTAACTCTCATCTCTTCCTTTAAGATGCCAGGTTTTAAAAATAATTTTTAAATCAAAGTGAATTAAAATTCACTCTGAGATTAGTTTGTTTTGACATTTTACAGCACCTCTTTAATACTGCAGATGAAGGAACATCAATCATGTAAATTCTCCATGCTAATGAGGAGTTTCATGTCTCAGGCCCATGGTCCTCAGACTGCAGCCCCTGGGCTGGCCTCATCAGCACGCCCTGGAAACTTATTAGAAATGCAGATACCTGGGCCTCACTCCGTAGGTGCTGGATCAGGCACTCTGAATCAAAGGGTCCAGCAACCTGTGTTGGAATAAACTCTGCAGGTGGTCTGTGATGCATGTGTAGGCTGGAGAGCCACTTTAGGGAAGAACTTCACATGTAGTACTGGGATGGAGTGTCATTGTCTGAAACTTCCCTTTGAGATGATGAACTCACTCACACTTCCTTCCTTCTGTAAGAGGGTTCACCTAAAGATTAGGGTGGCACATCTGTGCTAAATGATGAGCCCTAGGTCACCAACTGACCCTTATAAGACAGGTGGTATAATTCACTTTGGTCACTGGGGAAGAGCTATGGAATCAAAACATGAAATGTAGAGAAATCCCTAACTCCTCACTTGAAACAATGAATTCATTTCCTACCCTCTGTTTCTATCTTGCCATTTTATCAATCAATGCTCATGGGTAGGAGACAGGGATAAATGCAACTTGTCTCTCTTCATTGATTCTGTTCTGTAACCCTGACCTTAAGGAGATAGTGTCCATTAGTAGTGAAAAGAGTGAGTCCAGAAGAAAATGAAGTAGTGAAGCAGCTAGCTTAGGTCACCCACTGCTGATTTCACAGTAGTACGGATTATTCTTTTTATAACATGCACATAACCAGGTTGTGAATTTACATGTATAATACATATAATATATATACTTGTATGTGTCAGAGAAGGAAAACTCTGATTCCAAAAAACCTCCGCTGCCTTGCGGCATACCTCTTCAGGGGAAAGGCTAAGGGAGTAAACCCCGACAGAAAATCCGGAGCCGGAGTCCCTAAGGCGGTTTGACGTTGTAGTCAACACCGGCAACTCCTGCGGCGCACCTGAAGTCAAGCTGTATTGACTCCGTCTTTCCCTTGGACCCTTCAGCTGCGAAGAGAGGGGTGTCTGCTGCATGGGCAACAGCAGACCCTCCATATCACCCTGCCCAGGCTCTGTAGCTTCAGCTTCACTGGAGAGGACACTCCAGCGTCATCGCAAGATGTCGATTCAACACGGGAGGAGACAGATACCATGTCACTCCTGAGTCGGACTGCACAGCCATTCTCGGCGGTGCAGATAGACTCTTAAGAAGCTACACCATCGTCTCTCGAGGCTCTGTAGCTTCGGCTTCACTGGAGAGGACACTCCAGTGTCATCGCAAGATGTCGATTCAACACGGGAGGAGACAGATACCATGTCACTCCCGAGTCGGACTGCACAGCCATTCTCGGCGGTGCTGATAGACTCTTAAGAAGCTACACCATCGTCTCTCGAGGCTCTGTAGCTTCGGCTTCACTGGAGAGGACACTCCAGCGTCATCGCAAGATGTCGATTCAACACGGGAGGAGACAGATACCATGTCACTCCCGAGTCGGACTGCACAACCATTCTCGGCAGTGCAGATAGACTCTTAAGAAGCTACACCATCATCTCTTGAGACGGACGGCTGCCAACGATGTGTGTATATATCTAAATATACATATAACTCTATACACATATATTTATCAAACAGTAGGCACATACATTCCTAACAATAAAATTGTAGGCAATCCATTTATCCAAGTAAACCTGGCTGGTTAATATATATAATGATTAGAGAGATTAAAAAGTATAGAACAATATGTCCTCTGTATATAATGTAAAATATATTGATGTCAAATAAACCCTTATATTTACCAATAAGCAATATTTCTAAGATTTTCTGTTTCTTCAGGCTAGTTAAATGGGGAAACAAATAAGACTATTTTGGTTGGTTGTTTGCTTCCGGTTACAAAATAGAATTAATAAAGAAAAAACATTTACTTAGCGCAGCCCTTAAATTTCTCTGTCCCAGTATTTTAACAAAGGCACTGCCTTTGACAGTAATTAAGAATCAGGTTTATTATCAGACTACACTTTTGTTTCAGGGCATAGCTGAAACTTCTGTTAAGCCCACCACTTCCTTTATCTGAGAAACTGACTCCCTGAGGGTAGAAGGATGAAAAGGCCACTTTGATCCTGTACATCTGCCAAAAGCAACCGTCAGCCTGTGCGCCCAACACATGGCAAGCACAGGCGAAGAGTGAGTGTGTGTGTTCCAGGTGTCCGGGGTCTGCTGGGTGGAAAACAAACTGAGGATAAACAATGCACGGAGGAAGCTCACGCCGGCTGGCTACCTCTAATTCAAGTCTTCCAGAAAACAATTTCAGGGGAAACATAGTAAAAATGGATCATTTCATCCTCAAGATCAATAAATTGCATAAATATGTGTTGGCAGGTGGGCCGGAGGTGGGTTTATCTACCTGGCATTAGTTCCTCCCTGTGGAGTTATTCATTCTCTTATACATAACTAGGGTAGCTCTTTGGCCCATCCTGACAGAGGGATGGCCTAGAAGCCGTATCTGAAGACAAGCCAATGTGCCTTAACTAGAAACAATCACAGAAGAGTACCATCACAATGACCTTGGGACCCCAAACCCCATGAATTCATTAAGAAAAAAAAATGAAAAAGCAACTTTTCTTTCAACTCCACTCATTGTGTAATAGCTATCTCCAAAACCATTTCTTCATCAATTTACTAAAAATATATTTTTTAATTAATATTTTCCCTTAGTCACTTATCTCTGGCTATCTATCTGCACATAAGTGTGAACCAGTGGGTCCTTGAGTCATATATCATTGTTTCTGACTAGATTGGGCAGTGAGTAAAGGTATGGGTTTAGGTGGGTTGTAATTTCTTTATGTTTTTTAATTTTTCTTGTCCTTAACTATGTGATACGTATTATTAACACCTTATAAAAGCCAATGCAAAAGAATCCCACCACCCTCCAAATGATTTTCTTTATATATATATATATATACATATTTTTTTTCTTTCAGTAATCCATGGATAGATAAAAATACTTGTGACTCTCATTAAAACTTCATAGCATTTTAAAACAAGGATTGCTATATATATAACTTCATTACACACTTTCTTATAGGTTTCAATGTTTTAATGGATACATAGTCCCTCTAAGAGAAAGCAGGAAGGAGATAACGTTTCTACATGCGGGAAGTGTTTGACATATAATAACTCATGAAGGGAGTACTGTTGCCCACATAGTCTAATACGGAAATTGAAGCTCACAATGGTTAATGAACTTTGCCAGGCCACTGAGAGGCAGAAATGGAATTCAAACTTAGGTCAGCTTGACCTCAAGCCTATTGCCTTCCTAGGACACTAAGAGAAAGTGCGTTCCAAGGACAGGTGACATCAGGAGCTGAGGATCCATCCTTGGCCCAAACGGCAGCCACAAATACAGACTTGAGATGCATGCAGACAAATTTCTGCCCACTCTGTACCAGTTTAAAAGCTGGCTTCCATGTCTTTTTTGATAGGGCCCTGCCACATACCCGTCTGCAATTCCGATTCTCAATTCCTAGGCCTGAGCTCTAGATTAGATCTAATTCTCTGGGTTTCATATGGTTTTTACATATTACAGTGTAAGTTATATTAAATAGAAAAAAGTAAAAGGAGGATGAAATATACACCTTTTCTTTCCTTACACAAGAGTCCCCAAGTAGGCGACAACAGAACTTTTGCCACGGCTATGACCACAGCCAAGAACAGATCACATGGGCACACAGGTCCCTTTCACCACAAGAGGCACTTCAGAAATATCAGTTAATGTTTACACTGCAAAACAACAATGCAATTTATTTTTTCCAAAATAACAATGATCCAATAACAGTGACAAAATGACAATGATCAAAAATGATCCAGAGGTAGGGGCGATTCCTACGGGCCTGCGCAGGTGACTGGTAGTCTCCACTCCCCCCTCCTTCCCCCTTCCCCCTTTCTTTTTGCTCCTATGGGCCCTGGAGTCGGTTGAGGAGTTTCCTCTTCCCTCCAACCTCCTTCCCCTTCTTCCTTCGATAAACCTGGTGTTTAATCCTAGAATGGTCTCTAGGTGATTTCTCAGAGCAAGGCTACCTGACACTCTCACACATCAATGTTTCTCTCCCTCTCTTTCTCCCTCCCTAAAAAAAAAAAAAAAAAAGAAAAGAAAAGAAAAGAAAAATGATCCAGAGGTAAATTCAGAATCGGTAGAGGAATACTGATTTTTTCCTTACCACGTTCCCGTGGCTTTGGCACATAACAGGCAGAAATCTTGGAAATCTTGGATCTCTATACTGATAAGACTCTTTTGCCTGGGAAAACAAGGTAATTTGAGGGCAGAAGGAGCATGCCAAGTAAACGAATTCTCGCAGAGCACAACAAATGACGCTATTGATCTAATCAAGACAGAAATACAGATCTCCTCCACAAATGGCCACTCAGGAGATTCCCTAAAAAGTTCAGAAAAAAAAAAGCATCACATTCCTTTCATTTAGATTTTTCTTACCATCTATCAGTGTACTTCATCAAGAGTTGACTCTCTGTCAATGAATAACATTATGCAAGTTCAGGAAGACTTGGAGTCAAATAGATCAGTCCTTTCAAGTTTGCAGGTCCGGGTCTATTTAGCTACCACCAATTTCTTGACTGACAGTGCAAACCATTTGATCCCTGCCTAAGCCTGAGGATCTAATCTATAAATGACAACACAGGTGATATCACCTCATCCTTTCCTAAAACATCAAAACCAATCTATCTTTCACAGCCAGGTCAAAGCAACGAGGTAATGTTTCCTGGTGATTTTAGCAAAATTGATTTTAGAGCTTTCTTCTCTTGCTAGGTCAGTTTGGCGAATCTCTGATTATACAAATGGTCTTCTGTTGGATCTGGCTATTGCTTTTATCTGCAAAGCATACAAATCACAAGTCCACCATAACTTTATTTGAAATAATTTCCTAGTCTTAAAGACCCAAAGTGCTCCTGGAAGGGTGCTAAGATGAAACTTTCTACACCTTTTCTAGACAAATCTAGAAGCTCTAGTTAACTTTCTTTGTAAATAAGTATCAGAGCTACAACCTCACCCCAGGTGAGTCATCATTAGTAAGTAATATAATGTTACATGGAATTTTGTGCAAATATGGAATAATAAATCACCCATGCCCAACTGTCTTTTTCAAGGGTCCTCTTGCCCAGCCATGCTTACAAAATGTGAAATCCTACTATCTGTGCAGATGAGCGCACCTTCTAGAACATCATCTGGACTTCAGGCATCCCCAGGTGGCCTGTCCTCACTGAACCCTTGGCTTGGACTTGCTTATCATGTATAGCATGATGGTGTTGAAAATGAACTCCAATTCTGTGTGAACAGCCACATCATGAAAAAATTCTCAAGACTGGGAGGGATATTAAGGGGATGTTTTATTTATTGAGGCCAATGGGAAACAAAGGACAAGCAACAACAACAAAAAAAGAGCACCAGGTAGAAATAAATGAGTAATACTAAGCACTGGGCTAAGCTCTTCAGCTTCAATTCTTACAACTGGCTCATTTTAGAAATGAGGACCCTGAAGTTTAGAAAGCTTAAGAAATTTATGAAGTTGCAGAGTGGCATCTGAACCCTGGCCTGCGACCTCATACCTCCTTTACTTAACAACTAGTCTTGGTAAGATTTTCTTCTAATCATTTCACTCTTATTTTGTAACATGAGTCCTTATTTTCAAGGCTAAAGTAAAAGGTATAACCAAAATTTATAGATAATGCAATATAAAATCAGTTCATGAATATTATACAAAAAATGCCATTGCATTATATAAGCTAAAGTGGAAGAGATTTCAGCAATCATCTGGTGTAATTCTATTGCTTTGTGAGTAACTTCATAAAATAGGTTCTTTCTCAGCATTTCAGGGTAAGATACTGGAACATGAACCAGGTCTGGGACAATGTACCCAGAGAGCTCTCTGCTTCCAAAAACCTAATTATTTACCTCTGTCAATGGAAAGAACTGCATCATTTAAAAACAAAAACACAAACAAACAAAAAACAAATCATCTTTCAGGTATCCAATAAAGCAAATCTTTTACTCCTCTGAAGTTTCATATGTAAACCCATCTCATTCTAGGCACTATTTTTTAATCTATTAAGAACTTCTGTAATATTCTGAAACTATTTTAGTTTCCTCTCTCAAAAACACAAATATGGAACCTCAAAAAAAAAAAAAAAAAAAAAAACTCAAAGAATAATCTGCCTTCGGAGAAAGCTTTTTAATTCTAAGCAGGTATTTTGGTATGATCTGATATAAACTTGAACTTTGTTTGCTGTTCAGAATCCCAGTTCAACTTGAATCAGTTGGTTGCAACTCTAGTAAGCATATTGTTAATATATTGTTTCAAAATATCAAAAAAGGACATAGTGCCTCATCCCAATTCCATATAGATCCTCTTAATTAATCAGTTGACTCCTTTCTCTACCAACTGATGGTTTTAGGTTCTGGTCTAACCATTAATAGATCTTTTCTCCAGCAACCTACCAGTGGTGCCCATTCTTCTTTGTTTGTGTTCTGGAAACAATATGGTTTCTACTCTTGAGACAACTCTTATGGATTTTTCTCATTAACTACCCCAGTAAAAAAAAAAAAAGTTTTTCTAAGTTGTCAAAACTAATTCATATTGCTTGACCATCTATCATTTTGGAGTTTCCTCATATTCTCAACCATTCACTTCATTGTTCAAACTGTTAAATTGCCATTATGTCTCCCAGGTACGTATAAAATCCTATACAGTCAATTTCCCAAATATTTAGCATGAGACCTGACACATAGAAAACCCCTTAATAAATATTTGAAAAACAAGGATGAACAAATGAATAAATAATCATGATATCTGATGCAAAGAGAAGTCTTGCTGATTATCACACAAGAACTCTGCTCTCCTCCATTCAACTTGTATAGAAATTCACCCACTTTGACATAGTGTGGTCCAGAATATATTTTCTGTCTTCCAGACGAGAAGAGCAGCTGTGTCAGAATCTATTGCTTTCTGTATATTCCTAAAGCTTGCCAGCATCTCAGAGAAGAGAAAGAATGTGCTTCACATCTCTCTCATCAAGGTGCTAGGTTTTGGTTTTCTTTGGGAAGTGTATGGATGAATAGAAGTTCGTTCAATCAGAACCACACATAGCATATCTTACAATATAGGAGGCAAATTAAGAGATACACCCTGAATCAGCTCTATCCCTTCCTTTTGGACTAGATTATTTTTATAGGGAGGGGTAAAATATTAATCCAGTTTTCAATGATCCTGAGTGGATTAAATAGTTTGTTATTTAACCCTGGTTAATCCTATTGCTATTTCCACATAGCAGGAAGAGAAGTACGGACTCTCCTATAGCTTGGTTAGAGCTCTTCTGCTTAAGACAGGAAGAGGGGTCTGAAATTCCCCAGTTTGTCAGTTTTCTCTTCCCCCTCCCTCCCTCACCCCTGACTTCTAATCCAGTGCCACCTCACCATGGTCTATCTCCCCAAAGGCCGTATCTAGTAAACATGAGTTGTCTCTAGTTCTGTATACCAACGATTCGGAAACTGTGTGTGAACTTGCCTTGGACACATCCCTCTCTGTGTAGATGCAAATGTGATCTATGTATTCAGTTTAAGCAGACTTGTTAAGGGCCTTGTTATTCTTGTAGAAACCCTATTCATTGCCTGAGATCTGAAGAAGAAACTTCTTTGTAAGAGCCAAAATAATCTCCAGGTCAGTTGCAATTTAAAAACAAGGGCATCCCTTTGTTCTCTTTTTCAGGAAGATGAATGTCAAATCCACTTAGGCTGAAACTTTGAGGGAAAAAATACAATTAAAACTTTACTTAGTGCTGCTTTTGAATTCTGAATATTAAATGCCATCAACAATATAAAGGTCAATTTTTAATTCAGCAAACTTTGATTAAATATCTGCCATTTGTAAGCAAGAACTGCAAAGGACAATAAAGAAAAATGTATTGGGAAATATGCTTTGGGGCTAAATCACTTTTTTGCTTAATGTAAGTTACTTAAATGACTCTATTTAAGCATGTGTCTTATGATGAATATATATTATATAATAGATTATATATTATAACATATAATATAATTATAATATTGTAATATGTATTATAATCTTTCTACTCCTTCTTTCTGTTTTGTTTTCCAACCAATATTAGAATACCAAAGGTTATAAATTTATTCTCAGGTACCTTCAGAGAAGTCTCATTGTATAAGTTTCTGATCGTGCTATCCCTAAGGCTGGCTCGTATTCAAGTTATAATTAAAAAATACAGTGTGATTATCTGATAATTCACTGTTTTGCATGGCTCAGATTCTTTTGTGGTTCTCTACTTCCCGATGAGGGATCCACCTGATTATGAGAGACATTTCCTTATCCTCTGGCCATTTTCACACAGGTGGAGGAGTGACTCACTTAAGCAAAACTATGAGCAAATGCTTCAGGATCAGAAGCCAGATGATCTGTCCAATCCGAAGAGCTCACTCAGTGCTCAGAGCATCCTGTCGGGGTGCCAGGGAGCAAGCTGCACTCGCTTTCCGTTCTGGGAGCAAGTTGAAAACTGGTTCTATCGCCCATCCAAGTCTGTCGCTTCCTGGCTCACACCCAGCAAGCAGTTCAGGATCTAGCATGACTCCTCCATGGATCCATGCCAACCCCTTTTTAGTGGTTCTTCCGCCACCCCTTTTAGATGGTACAAATTACACAATTAAAATGATTTGGAGAAATGATGCCTATGTGTTCATTATTGAGACACACCTAGTAGGGCCATCCCTTCCTTAAGAGAGTGACAGAAAAAAAAGGCCTTATTCAGTACCCTGATTCATATATAATGCACCCTTCCTAGGTTAGTTACTAAATTAGCTTGACCAATCACTTTTCGAAGGCACAGAAAGAGTAAAGCTAGGCTTCCATTTTAACCATCCAAATTTTTATGGGGTGGGAACAGAAGAACTCTAAATTACTAAAACTAAATTAAAAATTAATAAAAAATTCTTAAAGGGGGGGTTTGTCTCATGTAACGAGAGTAAATCTCTCTAATGTCTTTCATATGAAAAGATAATGATTTATTTATAGTGAATAATACCTATGGGTCAGGCACTTTGTTTCTGCTTCAATCCTACAAGGTAGGCCTTATTCTACTTCATGAGAACATTGAAGCAATGAGCAATTAATGACAATGCTAGGGTCACATAAGTAGTAATTTGTTCAGATTGGACTGGTGTTTTTACGCAATTTAATCTGCTGAAGATATGAAGCACAGAGAAGTTTAGAGTCTTCATCGTAGTTACACTATTAGTTATTTATTCAGACCCAGAAGCCAAACAGTGGGTCTGGTGATTCAGGTGGTGAATTACATATTTATGAAGGTGAGCTTTGGGGAAGTGAGATTTGGACACACCACCCTATATAGGCCTTGTTTTCCTAGACCTTTTCTTTCATTCCGAATTTTGCACAATTTTTTTAACCTGCAAAATCCCATCGAGGCCCACTTCCTTCTGGTAAAGCCTTCTATCATCACACACAGAGTTACCTGCTCCCTCTCAGATAAGGTCCCAGCATACCTTTGGCATACATACCCTCAGTTAGTTTTAACCTGACTTTTGATCAGAAGTTCCAATGAGTTCAAAATAGCTTCCTACATCACATCAGACAAATAATGCAAACACGACGATAATTTGCATGATAAAATAATAACCCTCTGGTCAGGGTACACACACACAGATACACACACACATAGTTTCACGTATACCAACTTGGTCACATTTTCCTATGTATGCTCTCTCACCTCTTGATGCTGGGGGGACACTGCCATTCATAGTGCCAGATCAAGACAATAGTTATAATAATAATTAAAGATTAAAGCGTCCAGTTGTTAGAGTGCTTAATTGTGCAGATAGCAACAGCGTGTATACACAACATGACTGCAGGCTGTATTAAATAGTTTTTCCAGAATTCTGTTAGTGATGATGTGAAAATTTCAGGCTTGGAATAAGATTTTAATCTTCACAAAGGAAGTATGTGCTGTGACCAAAGTTAAATAAGCACCAGAGTTTAAAAAAAAAAAAAAAAGAATCATTAATACCAGCTAGTTGTTTGCAGTGCGGTTTTGAATTCACCTTTAATGTTATGCCCGATGTTTGATAATTTCCTAAAATTCTCACAATACCAGCCTTTTTAATTCAATTTAAAATAAACAAATAGAAAATTATGTAATTTCAAAGTGGTAGTACATTCATTCTCATAAGCCAGATAAAATAAATAGGATCATAGATATGACTGCAAAATCCTGAAAATTAATTAATTTGGCAGAATTCAATGGCAATTTTAACATAACTATCTGCTACCCTGGTGTAACGAGTCATCATCTGACTATAAACCTTCATCTTCTTTCTCCAAAAAAAAGTGCCATATTTTCAACCAAAAGGTTTGTTGTTAATACCCTGATTTTTTTTTAGAAGATAGTGTTATAAAGAAGCAATGAGTAACTGCTGCAGAATTCTTGGTTCTGTCACATCCTCAGAGGGAATCTGCTTATTTTCTGTCCAACAGCTTTTTGATGATTAAATTAAATCAAATGCCAGCAATGCTGGGATTTCTACCAAAGTTATATACATATTAATCAGCAAAATGCTAAGAAAAACATGTCAATGCAGAGTATAGATATTTTCTTAGCAATAAAGATTGGGAGCTTCAGTGAGGATTTTAGCTTGTGGTTTTAAAAAACATTTATATAACTTCTGGTAAAAGCTGCAAAAATAATTTAATAGAGTTTTATTTTCTTATTGAGTTTATGAGCAGGTAAAAGTTACAGTTATGGTCAGCCCCTGAATGTCAGTGAGTGTCCACGCCCTTGATCTGCACTCTGTTGACCATGGTTTGATTTTTCTGTATCTCCGTAAAGTTGATGAGATCATCTGAAAGCAACTCAAGTTACTAAACAATTAGATAATAGCTGGGCTTTCTGATTTACATGTCAAGGGATATTATATTTGGACTTGTGGGACCATCTAACTTTTAGAAGTTGATGTTCGGTTTTGTTCGCTGAAGATCTTGAACTATTTTGCCTCAGTTATTGGTATTGATTCTCAATTATGACTAGATAAAAATATGTCAACATGCATTAATTTTTTTGTTTTCCGGATAGGAATTTATGGACAAGAATATCCTGAAGTGAGGATTGTGTCTTGGCAATTAGAAGAAAATATGCTAAATATATGAGCATCATTCCTTTGGTTTTCATTTCCCTATAGGTAGTCCTTGTTCTTATCTCAAGTATTTAGTTTTTAATAAAGAAGCTACCAATGATAATGCAAAGGTAAAAGAATATAGGTCCATTATGAAGAATTCTAGCACTCAATCTGTTTGAGAAGTCTCTGAGTTCTTCTTTTGGATGTCCTTAGCTTGTGTGGGTATCAGGGATTGATTACTGGGTTTATCTAGGTAGATAAGTTTGGTGAATATGTCTCACTGAAAAAAAAATGTAGAAAGAAGACTGTATATTACATTATGCAATTCTGCGTAGAAACATTAACCACAGCATGCCAAATAAATCTCTGCATAGTTTGCCAAAAGATTTGCATAAAAAGTGACGTAACTGTTTTCTTGTTAAGAATCTTGAATCCTTTTTTCCAATTGAAACCAATTTTTTATTTCTATTTGTCTTAAAACCAATGCTATTATTTAGGGAAGTGATTTTGTTAACAAAATATTAATATTTTGCGTGTTATCCACAATGAATTTCTATTATAAGAACTGCTGTATCATTTCAAAGTAGTATGAAATCTGAGAATGTGGTAAGAGGCTGGTTTTATAAGGGATAATTATTAGTAGACCCTGTCTCCCCTTTACCTGGAGAAAATTAAATTATATTCTATTGCTAGTTAAAAGGAACAGTTGTAGAGTAAATTACTTTAAAAATGTATAAAGTTATGACTGAGAAATAATTATGAGTATGTACCTTGAATGAGACAATTTTGGACTAAGTCTTTGGCATTTTCATAAGTCACAAGTGTAATTTTTTGCTAATAGATATCACCTGATTATAGAACTTATGAAAAATCTTATGTAA
This sequence comes from Furipterus horrens, assembly GCF_987537825.1. Taxonomy (NCBI): domain Eukaryota; kingdom Metazoa; phylum Chordata; class Mammalia; order Chiroptera; family Furipteridae; genus Furipterus; species Furipterus horrens. The sequence goes on along the minus strand of NW_028327177.1, from coordinate 132,215,978 downwards.
CCTGTGGCACTGATGTGTATATTAAGCCGGGCTTATAAAAACCTGCCAGAGGAAATTTCCTTGGGAAATATATGCAGAGGACTTTAAAATATTGATTTTCTGTGGCCATCGACAGTGATTAACATTCATTCTACCTGACAATACTGAGATCTATGCAGGCAGCTAGAAAAGGAGAACATGACAGAATGCCAAGAATTCAATTTCAAAGTAGAGAGTCAATTTGGTGTATTCTTGTCAAATCTTTTGTTTTTCCATTTCCTTTCAATAGTCCCCAGTAATTATTTCAATTCACTTTTTGGTTTACCTGCAGAGCTATTTCCCAGGGCACAGATATATCCCAGCAATTTTAGAGAAAGATACATTCAAAATGTTATATGGGCATTTTATGCCTTAAGAAAATATCACCAGACTAGAGAGGCTTTTGAGAGACTGAGAACAAGGTTACTAAACATTAAAAATTGCTGAATGAACATGATACTCTGTCTGAAACACTTTATTCTTTACCAAGCATATTATATTAATGTGTACAATTTAATATTTTATATCTCAGTTCATATCCATCCTCACAGAAATAAAATGATGGTGATGTAAAATTCAAGTAATATATACTTTGAACAGCCAGGGCCAAGTCTAATCCAAAATGAGCAAAATGAATTTAAATTATAAGACTCCAAGTTACTGAAAAATATCAGTTTATTAGAATGTGGCATAAATACACCTTAAAGGAAACTAACACTCAGAAGCAAAGATAGCCTGAGAAAAACAAATCTAGTCATAGATACATCCTGCTAATATTCCTTTTTACCTTTAATTGTCCTTCAGCATTTACTTATATCACTGCTGGAAAACATTGATCCTATTTAAATTTCAATGTTAGAATGAAAAATAAAAGAAAGCAAAGTCAGCAGAAATGAGGAGCTTCTGGATCCTAAAAACATGAAGATCCTTTGTCTAAAGAGAAGAAGTATATGTTTTATAAGTTCATCATCACTGACTTGAAATATGTTCAGGACTTTCCAGGTGACATACTGCATTTTTAAGGTAGCCAATTCTTTTTCTGATTAGAGATCCACACATTTCTAAACATGCTACCACCGTGTGGTACCAGTTAGAATGATGCCAGTACTTACCATTTGAAGAAATGGCTTTCAGTGTCGACATCATTTTTAAGCCCCATGTTCTTGCCTAACCAACCTTGTCACAAAGCAGATCTGAATTGAACTAACTTATATACAAATGGGTCATTTGCAGTTTCCAACCCTATGAACTGCACACTGTCTCCCCATACTAATGAGATTCCTCATCATCTTCACTTTTGGCTATGTTGCATATTGTGTCTTCAGTGGCTGACTCATTCCATACTCTGTTCATGTAGCTCATCATTATCTTGTCCACAGACAAAATACACATTGAATTCAAAGGAGAATGCCCACTGACTTGAGAAGCCTGAGAAAGACAGCAGCACACTGTGGTCCAAACAGCGTGGCCACTAAGGAAGATTTTAGAGCTAGTGTAGATTCCTTTCCCCTCTGGAAGTACAAAGTACAAAACACAAACAATATCAACAGTAAGTTACAGTAACTCCTTGCAATGTATTTCCCTCAGTAGTTTTGCTTTATTGTTTTTCATACAAATGGGCAAAATCCAGAACAACTTTGCATATTGCTCTAACAGTTTTATTTAATAGTAATTATGTGGCTTACTTTCCCACTTAACAAAACAGCACTTTCTCTTACGTTTATTAATTTTAAAACCACTGAGCCATTTGCCTAATCAGCTTCACTCTGAAGAGAGAAATAACCTGATTACAGTATATTGTTAATATGAAAATGAACAACAGAGACCTGACCGAGTGAACATTCTCATGTTCTAACTGAAGACAAGTGTTCTGCATATATGCAAACATTGAAGACGGATGGCTTCTTATGTTTTACGCACTATAATATTAAGATACTCCCCCCTCATTATTACATTCCAAACATTACCAGTGCTGTCTCTGCAATCTACATCTTAAAGTATTTAACCATCAGTAAGATAATCTACTGTGCTTATTTCAAAGGAAGAGGAGAAAACAACTCCAATAGTCTATCAAGTTCAATCAATCAAAACTTCCTGCCTCGCTGAGTTGCCACAAGTCTGTACCTGGCCTTCAAGTTTACAAAAAAAAAAAAAAAAAAAAAAAATTCGCAAGGCAGAGCTTCAAGTTATCATAATATCTTAGAAGGATGTTAGTTACTTTATGCTCCAAATATTTTACAAGCTCCAAACCCCTCGCTAGAGCAATATTATAGGAACCTGAAATTATTTCTGCACTTCTCACCACCCTGAAACCTGACAGCTTGTATTAAAAATAGTATGCATGCAGGAACCCCATGGTTAGTACCTTGCTTAAGTTTTAAGGCACTCCCATTATTGAGTCTTCTTTCTAAGAATCACTTAAGAGACTTATGAAGACATATCAAACTCTTCATGCTTAAATGGCACACAAAAATCAATCGGCTTCTGTTAGTGCAATATATTAGGACTAATTAAAATTACCATATCCCGAGCCAGTCTGGACCTTCCCAAATATCCTTCTCCGGTATCCATAACCACGCACTGCTCTGCCTCCCATCATGCTGCTTTTATTGCTGAGTGAGGCGCTTGCTCCTTCATTAAATAGCATTAAAAATAGACTGCACAGAAGTCCCCACTGGAGCATGCTCTAACAGGGCTAATGCCACAGTTCTCAAGGTAACTCCACTCAGCTGGGATCTGGGAGGGAATGTCACTGGGAGATCAGCAATTTGCAAATCTAATAGCACACACAAACCTGTCTCTGTCTGAGCTCAACATTGCAAAATAGATCAGCTTGTAGTGGAATTAAGTCACTGAGAAACAGCAGTCAGTTTCTGCAGCTGACACAGTATTCTGTTAAATAATAACTTATCTACAGCAACTTTGTATTATTTATGAAATAACATAAATCATGTCCAGAAAAGGTAAATTAAGACATGCATGCATATCAGTCTAAATGTCCTGAAAGCTGCATTTAAACCAAGTTATTTTAAAACTATTAATTGCATTGATCAGCAAGGATTGTAATAGGTTAGCCTTTTGTATATTTTGTGACGAGGAAGTGTACTTAGAGAATACATTAAACTCTCCAGAAAATTTTAAAATATTCTGATAGGTAAAGTGATAAAAAGATGTAAAAAAATGTGATACGAAAGAAAATATAGGTTCTAACACAAATACATACCTTAAAAATCCACATAAACCTGAAAAGAGTGCACACATCATTTCTCACATGCGATCCACATTACGAATGCAGCAGAAGCAATTATTGCCAAGATAGTAGATTACTCGGCTATTTGAACAAACCATAACTAGAGCTCTTGGCTTCCAAATGATTGCCTTTTGTGAAAATGGCATTAACTACAATCCTATTAAGACATGCAAGCCCTGTGCTGACACAGACACAGAGGATCAAAGGAGCAGGTGCATTTATTTTAAAGTGTGTGTCAAAAATGTTCTAACTTTTACCATATGAAAATGATTTCCTGTCATCTCCATTTCTCTGTTTTCTTAAAACAATCATAGCAATTCTGATGATCTCCAAAGTGGATGAGGAGGAGGTAGGAATCTTTTGGATGTAGTCAGCATTTGAGCATTTGAACGAAATCTTGTACAGGTTCATTTCAACTTTGGAGAACACCATGCTTGTTTAGTGAGACTGAAGTGTCACACCAATAGACTTAAAAATCATAAATCCAGTAGGTATCTGGCATTTGCATTCTAAACACATTCTCAGGAAAGTTAGCAACTACCGGCCTTGCATTGTATTTCCTAGTTCCCTGGCCCTGTATTGCAATTCCTTCTTTGTTTTGCCTTTTAGCCTTGGACTCTGTCCTTATCCAGTATCTTCAGGTGACCAAGTACTGAACCTGAGCAGCTGACAGCAACCACGTCCCCTCCAGCTCTATTTCTATGCATAAAGATTGAGCCCATTTCTCTTCCTAAGAAACTTTCTAAACATCTAATTCAACTCAATTCTACCACTAAGCTTACAATCTACCACAGAAGACATCAAATGCATTTGCCATAAAACACAGATTTCAAACATGTAAAAATAAAGCTGAACATCTCTTTTTTCCTCCTAACTCCCCTGGAAGCCAGGACCCCAAATCCTGCGAGTCCAACAGACAGATTACAACTTTTTGCTCCTTGTACTGCTGGCTTGCTTTCAAACGAAATCAGAGCCTTACAAACTTTCTACCTTGATACCTGCAGAAACCACGGTAGAGTTCTCTGACGAAAAGAATTGGCCTTTTCAATTCTCTTCCAGCTTTCCATTTCTGCCTCAATTGGGGGAGGGGTTGTTTACCCCTCCTTTGACAAATAAAACACAATACATATATAACAACAGCTTTCTACAAACACAAAGGAGAAATACAGACTAGAAACAATTAGAAAGAAAAGCACAGATATATGGCAGAAAGAAGAAAATAATTCACAAAAGGCGTGCAATGATCACGTCGAAGACCTTGATTATTACCTTTACCGCACAGTGGGTATCCCCCCAGCGTCTTGATGCCTTGATTGAATTAAGTTTTTGGCTATTATTAATATTATTGTTTCTCAATGATTGATTTGGCTGGATTTGTTTGATTTGGCTTGGCTTTTTTTTTTTTTGGTCGATTTATTTAACTGCTAATAAAACGAGGTGTTTACAGCGTGGGCTGGGATCCTTGCAAGGCTGTGGTGGCCACTGACTGCTTCCGTGATGCTGGTGGATTCAGCTGGTGACCCCGCAGCCCCTGCTGCCTGTCGCCGCTCCGGACACACTCAGGGGGCACGCCGCTGCCTTCTCCGCCCGGGTGGCTGCTGGGAATGAACGTGCCCCCACCTCCTGTCTGCCCGTCTGTCTCTCTGCACGTCGTCTGTCTGTCTCTCGCTCAGCCTGACAGCACAGCGCGGGATTCTGGCTTTCCTGCACTCAGTTCTTGAGCTGCCACTCTCGCTATCAGTCCGTGCGTGAGTGGGTCTGTCTGTCCCTCCACGTCTCTCGGTCCCACTAGCAAAGCGGGGTCCCTCTTGCCTTCTTCTGAGCCCACATCTCTCTCTCCTTCCCAGTCAATGCTCCAGCCTTTCCCCTCGGACAGAGGAGGGCGTCTGCAGGGGAGGGAGCACTCGAATCCTCTCTCTCTCTTTCTCTCTCTCTCCTTCCTGCCTCTCCCTCTGTTTCAAGCTAGCGGCTCGCACCTGTCCCTGGCGCTGTCACTGTCAGTCCCACTCTGAGCCAGCCAGCGAGCCTCGGCCCGTCCCTCGGTTCCGCGTCCCCTACCTCCCCGCCTCCGCAGTCTGCCCCTCCGCCCCACTCTACCCTCCCACGCGGCTGGCACTGCCGTGGGGGGCGGCGCCCAGCTCCTCTCTGCAGCCCCTGCTGCGTCCGGTCCCGCCCCGGCTGTAGGCAACACGCGTATGGCATGTGGCCCCTCAGCTGCTTGGGCTGCAGACTCTTGTCCCCGGACCCGCCACATTCGGGAGATGGCCACGGCTGGGTGCCTGCGGATGCCCGGGTCTCTCCGCCTCAGGGCGCGGCCGGAGTTGGCCGAGTCGGAGTGCGGGCACCTGCCTGGTGCGCCTGGAGCGCGCGCGCGCGCTTCCATCCATTCCCCTGGCCGTTCTCCACCAGCCCCGAGGCTAGAGACAAAGCGCATGAGCCACGCGAGGCAGCGTGAGCATCATTAATCAGAGAGGGAACTGGCACGTTGCCCCCTGCCCCTCCATCCAGCCTCCCCGCTCCGGGCCAGCAACCGCGCACCACCCCCAGCGCCCGAGCCCAAATGCATACCGCTCCGGGCGCCTCGCGACTCCTTGGACACTTGGCAAAGCCTTGCTCAGCTCCCTGGTTCCGGTGCTCACTTTCCAGGCCAACTCTGCAGAGAATATCCCACAATAACACCTCACTCCACCCAATGAATCCGTAGCCTCAGAGCTCTCAGAGATTCGCGGCTTTGAGCTAGACCAAAAGTCCAGCGCGCAGCGCCAAGTGGACGGCTGCCGGGACGGCTTCCCACCGGAGCGCTAGTTTAGAATCACAAAGGTGCTGCAGAAACGCAGGCAAGGCAGGGTATGGGGCAGGAAACAGAGCTGACTTCCGAAGAAACAAAAGAGCTGCATTTTCCATTTGTTTTGGAGATGTGCTATTTTTATTATCTGTAATCTTTTTTCCCCCCTCATTGTCTCAGGGCACACACTCCAAAAAAAAAAAAAAAAAAAAAAGAAAGAAAGGAAAAGAAAAAAAAAAAAAAAGGAATCCTGGAGGAATGGGAATACGTTTCCGGAATACCACCCACCCATCCTGAGTGCTTGTAGCTCCTACTTTTCCAACATTATAAGTCACCAGCCAAGATATATCAGTCTGGCATTCTGCCCCCAGCTGAGAGCAAGGCATTTGATTCTGGGTTTCTTTGCTAGGTTGCTATTAATGTGAAGCAAAATTATAGTTGTACACGCCTGCATGGAATTGCCAAAGCTCATTTTGACAGTATCCAGCAATTCAGCTTCTGAAATGCAGACGCTGAATAACTATGGATTTCGTACAATGAACACCCCATCCCACAATAAATGGAAGAGCTGCAATTAGTAACCCCATGAATAGACAACAAATAAACAGCTAGCATAAACCACATCATCAAAAACTCCACCTCCTTTTAGTTTCATTTATTGACATCCATTTCTGATAACAAACATTATAAACAGATTTATTAAGGAATGCACCTTCCCCTTTTTACAGAAATATAATTCCAACAGCTGTAGCCATGTTCATATATGCTAAGATATCGACTACAAATACCAAAGAGATAATATGTGTAGTTCTAGAAAACTCTGTGAAAAAACTAGGTGAAGGGTATACTGATCCTTGATGAATAGATAATTACTGTATTTTCCAAATATTAGAAATTGTCTGCCTTGGGGATCAGCTATTGTTGGAATAAGAATAAACTTACTGTATGAGTTTTCAGTAAATGAAGCCAAAGAAATTCAAGATGCTTATGTTGATCTATTTCTGCTCAGTCCTCTCCAAAAGCATTTTAACAGGCATTTCCCCCTCCTCCCAGCCATATGGAATTCAAGGGAAAATTAGTAAAAAGTGTTTCCAATTCCCTTATCTTAAATCATGAAAAATCCTATTTTGGGGGGTGGGAGGGAGGGTTGTTGTGCCAAGTTGTGCTATGTCATAAATTCACACAATTGGGACCACGTTGGGGAAGAGAGGGTGAGTGTATTTGATTTCCCTTCTAGACTGGGCATCAGCAACTTTTGAATGGATGGGTGGGTAACTTACTGACAGGAAAACTTAACAGCTTGCACTTAATACAAATTCTTCCAAAAAAAAAATCAGATTTACTCTGAGAATTCACTAATAAAATGGAATTCAATGCTACAAACTGAATTAGAAACTATAGCCATTGGGTGGGGGAAGGGCAACTCAATCACTACTCTTAGTACAAACTCCAAAGACTATGTAAAAGAAGAAGAAAAAATGTTTCAATATCTTAAAAGTGTATGGACAGACAGGCTTGATGACAAAATTTAACACAAAAAGGAAAGCATCCCGAAGAAGAATAAGACTAACTGGCTGCATCTACGTTTTCTGCCTTTTCTCATAACATTTTGTCAACAAAATATGAACTGGAGAAGGCTCAAGGTTATTTAAGGCCATGTAGATGATTCACATTTAGGTATCCAATTTTAAGTTTTATGTCCCAATGTGTGACCAAAATATATACCTCTGGGAATGTTAGGCAGGCAGTGAGCAATAAGTGAGTCTTCTAGGCATTCAGAAAGTGTTTGTGTTTTTAAAAACAATTTGAAACAGTTACCGTTCCTAAAGGTCCTTGACCTGTTATATATTAACCACCACTAACCTCACAAATACTGATGTCTACCTTATGGATCTCTGGTGACAGATCCACAGTGTCAGTCACAGAATTGTTTATGCACTCAAAGCATCTTAACTTTAGGGACAGGAGATGGTGGGAGCACGAGAAGACAAAGTGGTGCTGTTATTCTTTCGATCTGGGTGCTGTTGAATTTACTTGGTATCCTGTTTGAAATGAAAGAGTCTGCAGGTAACCAGGTAACCCCAGCTTGGGGAGTTGAGCTCACCTACACACTGGCAAACATCTAAGTTTGTCTCGACAAGCTCCTTTAAACACATATTCCCCCAAGACACTAAATTAGTGCCCTTTAATGAAGCTTCCAAATTGGATTTGCAAACGAAGGCAAATTGCTAAAATCACCCAGCTATCTTTGTAAGCATCTTTTCAGCTGAAGCGAGAAGTAGGATTTCCATGCCGTTGAACTTCCATCATTCCTCAGCAATTAGGCTGCAAGGAATTCCCCTATAGGGCCTTGTCTCCCACCACCATAAAGGTCCATAGATCCCCTGGAGAGACTTCTCATGTGCCCTGTTTCCAACAGAACAGTCTAGGGCTTATTACATACCAGTCTTGGGTTTAAAGGCATACAAATAGGTGTGGTACAGAAAGACAGGGGAATAAGAAGGGGAAGGAAAAGATTAGCGTTTCCACCAGAAAAGTTTAGTTCCCATTCTCATTTTAAGCTAAGCCGAAATAACTCTAAAGCACATTTCAGAACATCAACAAAGAATGTTACATCACGTATGCATCTGAGCATGAAAAAATGTCACGATCAAAAACAAAGAGGACTTGGGAGACTAGAAACCAAATGTTCTGATGGCACGGATCCCTTAACAGCAGCCATGTTTCCTCTGTAGTCTGCTGTGTGCGGTGTAAGAAAATTATCTCTGTGAACCCTCAGGTGTTCTCACGGGCAGACTGTGAGTGAACACTGGCCTTCACACGCACACAGCGATACTTCATCCAGAATGCAAACCAAGAAATTCCCTCAAAACTGAACATGTGCCGCATTTTCATAGAGACGCATCTCAATCAAAGGAGGGACAATGAGGAGGAACAGGAGGAAACAGCTAGAGAGGAAGCCTGTCAGCAAAGGATCTCAGCCTCCAAACACAAAGAAAGCCTGTTGACTAAATTGCATGTTTCTTTTCAGTACTTCTTCGGGTAGAAATACCGGCATTCAGACACATCTTTAGTATTTGGGGGATGTGTCCCACTGGCCCCCAGAGCACTGTGTTTCTTTCTTCTCTGTGCTCGTGGCCCCGAGGGACCCGTGGCCTCGGCACAGCCGAGGCAGGTGCGGCTGGCAGCAGAACACACAGATGCAGGGACTCTGAGTGCAAGGCAGGTGTGAGCAGGCAGGGTGTCCTGCAGGCCCCCTCTCCCTGGCCTGTGCTAGCACCCCCTCCAGGAACTACTGCAGTAAGAAGTGTTCTCAACTTCCTAGGGGACCCATAAAAGATGGTTTTCATTAAAAAAAAATTACTGAGCTCAGAATTGAAAGCAGAAATGAAGCAGAGCATCAAGAGCGTATGTGGGGAGAATAGAGGTAAATGTTATCCCCCCTGAAATGCAAGAGGTGAATCAGAGGATAGCTTAACATTTGCCAAAGCACTGTGTGTGATCCTGCCTCCACTTTTATGTTCCCGGTCCTGCGATAAAGCATTCTCACACAAAGGAAGACAAAGGTTACCAAGTTATTCGGAACTTGGCATAATAAATTGGGCTTCTCAACAATGAGATGATATAAAAGGATCTATGATTAGGCACTAGAATAAAACAGCTACAATCCATCTGTAATGAAATATAGGTAATTTACATTTTAAACTGTCCTTCATAATTTGAAATGGTGCATGTGTGTGGCTGTGTATGGTTAAAAGGTAAAACATATGCACAGTGTTCATATCTCAAAGGAATACTGAGATCTTACTGGGAACCCAGTTGTAAGCCAATACCCAGCATCTGAAAAAGAATATACAGATTTGTCATTATGCATAAATGTATGTACAACTTGTTCTCCAAAGCTACTCTTTAAAAAATGTGTTCTTCTTTCTTTTGAAAACAAATGCACATTTGCAAAATCTATAGAGACATAGTGTTAAAAAAGGCGGGGGGGGGGGTGTTTCAAGATTAAAAAATAAAAATCTCTCAAAATATCACCACCCAAACAGCCATCACTTTTGTGCTTAACCAATCTCTGTGCATATATATCCATAAATACATAGTTTTTTTGCATAAATGGATTGCAAAATACATGCTACTTTATAACCTGCTCCTTGCTCTCTACTTTAGAATAAGTCATGGGGGTTCTTTTCATGACATTGACTATGTGAGTATACTAATGATAGCAGAGTAGCCTGTTCTACATCAGTGAAAGCTCTTGGTGGGCATGGAATCCAAATTGGGGGATTATCCCTTTAGGGAAAATCCTTAAAATTCAAATTGTTCTTCAAAAGTATCCATATTTTATATTGTGGCATAACACTAGATTTTAAGATGTTATATTAGCTTCTGAATATCTTTTGTTTTGATTTTTTATCTTTATTAAAGAGTTGATTGAACCTTGCCTTCCTGTTATAAATTATATAGATGAAAAAAATACATATACCATTAAAACATTTTTGAAAATTGCTGTGCATATATCTTTAATTGAATTGTATTAAATTAAGGCAAAAAACCTTTTGTTATGAAAAAAGAATCAAATAAAAATTCTATGAGTTGTTGCTTTAGACTTTTCCCTTAACATAGGCAACAGACACCCCCCCCCAATAAAAAGGGTAAATATTTGAAGGAACTGAGGGAGCCCTTTCAGTGCAAGAACTTACAATTTGGTAAATTACAGGCCTGTGTTCTTTCACTCAAGAAATAAAGAAGATCCCTGGGCATCATTGGTAAGCCTCCAAACCATTGTTTTGATCCTCTTTTGCTTACCATTTTAACTATGTTGACTACATGGAACCAAAATCACTGATTTGACTTACATTATCAGATAGTTATACTTCAACTCTAGGATGGGGCTAGAGACACGGGTATTTAGGAATACATTAAAAAACTAGAAGGCTCAATGGGAGAGAGAGAGTCAGAAAAGAATCATCAGCCTAACAGCTCAGAGTTACTTTTTACTTTACTGCATAAAAGTAATCCAGGGCTCACCATATTGTTCTTTTCTTCCTAGACAGACAGAAAGGACACATCCCTCTGCACACTTCTTGCAGTCAGGCGGAGCCAAGTGACAAGTTCTCACCAATGGCATGTGAATGGAACTGAGCCATATCACTTTGGGCTGAGGCAACAAAAAGTCTCTGAATTTTCTAAGTTTCTTTGACCCCCACACAGCCATGGGGGAGATCCGTTGCCCAGTCTAGCTAGATGATGATTAGCTTTCTCAGCCTGGGCCCCTGAATGATCATATAGAACAGACTTCTATCCTCACCCATGTCAGAAACATAAACTAAGAAAGAAAGAAAAATCTGTGTTTTAACCAGTTGAATTTGGGGGATTGTTTCTTCCCACAATACAATCTAGATTCTCTGACTCATCAACTCCTCTTACCTACAGTATATTGTAGGTAACATGTACTGTAGTGAACAGAGGCCAGGCCTGGCACTCAGGAGACCAGAACTTTGGTTCTGAATCAGCCACCAAATCACGATGACACTTGAGAAAGTCATTTCTACCTTAAAGCCTCAGTTATTTTTGTTTTTCAAAATTTAAAATGAGATGCTTGCAATACATTGTCATCTAAACAATATCACAGTTCTACTTACTGATTTGTTATATTAAGCCTTAATATCTTCCAGGTGAGACCTTCTTCTCTTTATTTTTTTAGCTTTATTTAGGTATTATTGGCAAACAAAATTGTATGACATTTAAAGTGTACACCGTGGTGATTTTATATATGTATACATTGTTAAATAATTTCCGCCATCTAGTTAACACATCCATTTTTAACTTTACCTTTTGTCTTTCATTGAATTCTAGAAATAGCCTAGAAATTTTCATAAAATATTTTATTGATATTTTCATTGATATTGCATTGAATTTATAGACTGAGTTGGGAACTGGCACCTTTGCTTTGTCTTCCTAAGTGTGAATATCATGAGTCTCTCCTATTTTTCAGTTGGGTTTTTAATATCCCCCAGTAAAATTCAAATTATTTCCAGGTATGGCCTCATTAATTTCTAAAGTTGTTTAATTGTACCACCTCTTATGTATTTTTATTAATATTGCCAACATTCTTTATATTAGTTCTTCCCCAAAAACAGCTTCAAAAATCTACATGTTCCATTTCATTAAGTTCTACATTTGTATCTTTCTAATATTTTGAAGTTTGTTCAATTATTTTATAGCCTCTTAAGGAGAAAGCTTAGCTCATTAAATTTTAATATTTCTTATCTCCTACTATACACACTTAAGAATATATATTTTCCTCTTAGTACATTTTAGCTGCATAACAAGTTTTACTATTGGTACTTTCTTATCATTTTATTCTATATGGTAATGCCCATTAGAAATAATTTTTATTCCATGGACTATTTAATGGATTTTTTTTCTCTTTAATTTTAATTTGTAAGGGTATTATTTTTTTAAAGAGTGTCCATTTTTTTATTATTGGATTTTAATTTTATTTTAGTTCTGTCAGTGGTTTTGAATTTGTTGAGATCTTATTTAGAACTTGACATGTGAACAATTTTTGTTAATAGCCCATTTGTCCCTGAAAACAATGCATGTCCTCTATTTAGTACAGTCCTCTATGTAAATCTATTAGTTTAGATTTGTGCAATTAAACTGTTTATTTCATTTTTAACTCTTTTATTGTTCTTTCAATTCTGCCTGCTTGACCCATCTGCTCCTGAGTGAACTACGTTAACATATTTGATCATTCTTATGGCTTTGTTAATTTTTTAAATCATTTTAATAATGCTTTATGCATTTTTGATTAGGTTTTATTAGACAGATACAAGTTTACAAATAGTATGTCTTCTGGATAGATTTTTCTTTTTTTTAAATAACCAATCATGCTTTTTATATCTATCAATGATTTTACATTAGATTCTATTTTGTCTGTCATTAATATAGACACAAGAATTTTGGCTATGCCATGTGATAATGTACATCACATTCATTTAAAATTTTCTATATTATGCATGTGTAATTTTTATGTTGTAGTTATGCTTTATCTAAAACCATACAACTGAATGTCTTTTTAAAAATATTATCCCAGGATTTGTTTTATAGTTTGTTTTCATTTATTAGTAGGGACTTAGTGTATTTTATTTTTTTTTAATCTGAAGATTTTTGTCTGTTTTTTTAGTTCTGGAATATTTCCCAGATTGATTATTGCCTTTTTTTAATTCTCTTTTTTCTATGGGACTCATATTAGATATAAGCTATAGCTTTTCTAGAAAATTTCCTTATCTCTCTGCACAGAATTCTGTATGAATTCTCATATCTAACTTTGCCATTTCTCATTCCAGTATATTTAGTATTTTTAAACCATCCATTGATTTTTAATATTAAATATATACTCTAGAATTTCTATTTTGTTCATTTTCCAATAACTATTTCATGTTCCTAAATTAGGTTGACTTATACTTTTCCCTTCTTGAGTTGTCCTTACTTATTCAGCTATTAGGAAAGTACTTAGAATCATATAGTTACTGTACTAAGTGACCTTTCATGATTTTCTGTCTTCCAGAAAAACATAAATAAAAAGAATTATCTGTATCTCAGTCTGAGTTTAATGGTTTGACAAAAGTAGAATTTGAGGATACATTTCAATTTCAACGACGATTTCTGGCATATTCTGGTTTTCTAGTTCTTCTTGTACTAAGATTTTAAATTTATATTTCCCAAGGAAAAATTCCCTTTTCTTCACATTTTCAGATTACTGGTATACAGGTGCCTATTTTATTCTTTTACACATAAAAAGAAATCCTCTTGTGCTGCTATAATCATGTACCTTTTATTTCTTTCCTCATACAACCTGATAAAAAGAGGGGAGACGGTGAGGGTGGATGGATTTGTCAGTATCAAGTCAGAGACACCAACTCTGGTCTGCAAACTACTATCTTTTCAATTGCTACTGAGCTTCTGCTACTTTAGGAAGCTGTCACCTTTGTGACTGAAACTCGTTTGGAGCTCCTTCCTACTTTTGCAATAAAGGGCTGAATTACTTCCACAACCTAATTTTTTTCTTCCATCTTGGTTTCCTTTTCCATAACTACTAACACACTAATGACACCTGTTTTTAATATCCCTGTGTATTTTTTGTCATTTTTTAATGGACTTAGGCCAGAAGAAAGAGGCTTCAGCATGTACTTAGTATGCCATAATAAAATTAACAGCATACTTAAAAAAAAAGTTTTTATTAGCAAGAACAAGAAGCTCATAAATCACTCTTCCCACCTGAAATACACTGTAACCTAGATTTGCATAATAAGACACATCACTTCTTTGTCAATTTACCCCTGACAAGCAATATTTGCTCTTTTGATCTATGGTAACCAGGGTAAAGGCAAAAATTCATATATATGTGTGTGTGTGTATTATGTAAAATTATATATGATATATATTTTAAAACTATGTAAACCTACACATATATACATATATAACAACATATATAATATATTATATATTCAGATATGTTTTAGCAAATATTACATGAAAACTTTTCAGCAGGTTTCTTTGATAGCTGTATAGCCTTCTATTTAGCTTCAAAATATTTTAGATGTGTTCACCTGCTTTTTAAAACACACATTGGCATGAGTGTATGCATATATATCTTATAAAATACACATGGTACAGCTAGCATATAATATATGCTAATGTCATATTATGTTATATAACAATGTTATATGAAATATAATGTGTTGTATCTATGTATATACACACATATACATATATTCACACTAATATCTTAAATCGATAATGTAAAACATGAAATGAAATATATTATATATCTATAATAAACATGTTATATATTACATATAATTAATATACCTATACATGCACATACATATATACACTAACATTTTTGCAGGTTTCTTTGATTGCTATACATTAGCATATTTATTTGAGTGTAAGTATTGCAAATTATTTCTTATATAATCTTAAATCCATCCAAAAATAAAATACATTATTTTTAGCTTAATTAAAAGCAACTTTTACCCAGTGATAGTTTTATTTATATATTGTAATTTTCAGTTCTAGAATTTCTATTTTATTCTTTTTAAATATTTTTAATGAGATTTTCTATCATTTTATTTATTCCAAGAGTATTTTCCTTTAGCTCATTTAGCTTGGTTATGATAGCTGGTTTAAAGTTCTTTACTAATTTTGAAATCAGGGCTATTTGGAGGTTGGCCTTCATTGAGGTTTTTTTTTTCTTTCTCTTGAGAATGAGCCACACATTTTTCTGCACCTTTGAATGTCCATCGATTTTGGATTGCATCATGGATCATGTGAACGCTACTTTGTAGAGATTCTGTGTTCTGTTATGGTCCAAAAGAAGAGTGTTAATATTTTTGTTTTAGCAGGTAATTAACTTGATTGGGTCAAATTGCACATAGTATTTAAGTCAGCAACTACAATCTCAGATAATTTCTTTTTCTTTTTCTCCCCAAAGTTTATTTCAGGGAGATTTTCTCTGTTAGGCATTTACTCAGCCATAGAAGAAGTAGGTCTCAATATTCTTCTGAGTTCCATGAAGGAAGAAAGAGAAAAACTGGAAGACATATAAGAAAATACTATCCATAAAACTTTGAACCTGAGGATGGGGGAGAGATATCACCCCCAGGTTCAGTTTGCTTATACCGCTTTGCCAAGAACTATATGTTATTATAAACATGTCTAGATGTAAGGGAACTTGGGCATTCACATAGTTCCCTTTCCGTCTTCTATAGTCAACACTGGGAAAAGGAAGCTAAAATTGCTGTTAAGTAGACGGAACTACATTATCTGTCACTGTCTCCACTTTGGTTTCTAAACTAATTACATGCCTCATCTTCCTTATGAAATTTGAAGGCTGGATATTTCTCTCTGAAATGCAAGCATATTTGTTTCAATCAATCTGGCTTAGATAGGGTTTAGGAAATATAGTTTGTCGAGAATAGAAGTAAAGCATCTTATCTCAGCAGCTCTCAGGCTTAGATGACAGTAGACACTAAAAACCTCTCATGAGATGTTCATAAACAGAGGAACTATTTCTCAGGGCTTTTAAAAGAGTTTTGTACACCTTCCTGCTGGATTTATTTGCCAGTATAGGATGGATTAAAACTAAGCTGGTCTCTCTGTTTAAGACAAAAATGTTTAAGAATGTTTTTTGTCTTTAGTAGTTATTAAACATAATGCAATATCCTGGAATACTGCAATCACTTATGCTGTGTGTCTTAATTTGTTACTAATCATATTTAAATATTAAGTTTTGCCAGTGACTTTAACAATACATTAAATTCAGTGTTATTTCTTTAACAATGCCATTCAAAGTCCTTGCATTCTAGTGAGCTTACTTGAGTAGAAAGTAAAGAGATAAATCTAAGCATTTAAAAGTTTTACTTGTGGGTGTTCTACCCATATAAAAAAATTCTAGCATGTCACCAAAAAGGAAAAAAAAAAAAGGTTTCAGAATAACACATGCTGCTTACTAGAGAACACAGGACATTACTAACTTAAACAGAGGGGTTGTTACATAATACGATGCCAGAAACAAGAGGTTCAGAGTGGATGGAATATACTGGAACCAATGCCATTGAGAGCATAAGTGAATGAACATTAGTAATAAACAAGAACACCACATATATAAGTAGGATATCCTCTGTGGCACTTAGATCTGGCAGGAAAAAGGTCATGATAAGGAATAAAAGCAATGAAAAAGTCTAACCTGTCTGGAATCTACAGGTCTTTTAGGAGAAGGCGAGTCATGCTATGAGTCAAAATAATATATACAACTGCCAAGTGATTATTGAACGAGGTGAGAGAACATTTTGGTAAAACTAGAGTGAGCAGGCAGCACGATGAGATCATTGAGGGAGTGACCGACTGTTCAGCCCAATGGATGTTGGGTTCCTGATGTTGATCATAAAATTGACTCAAGGGAAAGATACAGCATGGCTTGAGGGACCTCAAGGACCTTTTTCTATTGCTCAAAATCTCATTTGCCTAAAAGCAGCATGCCTGATCAATTCTGGAGGTGCCTCCAGCACAGTTTCATACTTCAGTAGAAAAAGCCTATTTGAGGCCCACTTTTATTCACTAGGGAGGGTTAGTTGACAAAGAGAATGTTATAGCAACCTTGGCATGTATTGGGCACAGTCTTTTTACATTTCTTTCTCTACGTTCCAAAGATGAAGACATGTGAAAATTCAGAAATATAATGGGTACAATCTCCATGGCCTGCATCTGTGAAAGGAAAAATCAGGAAAGAAGTTTGGACTAATCCAAAGAAAGAAAACCTCCAAATTTTTCCATCGACAAATAAACATTGGCAGAGATTAATGTGTCTACAGAGGCAGCTCTCCAATAGGGTCAGATTCTAAAGACCAAAAATTAAAAGTGAAACAGAACATGACCAAAGGCTTATGGGAAATGGTGGCAAACACAGGGGCTTTTTAAAGCAGCATATTCAAAGGTCATTGCTGCCGTTGTGGGTGATACTCTGGTTGCCTTGTATATGGCTTCTGAGGGGGGATGGCCTGGATCCACCCTCTCTGGAGTTTTTTGTGAATCATCACCAGAACAATATTCATCATTGATTATTCTTTTTCTCATTGCTGATCGCTCGATGTTCATTTCAGGTATCCAGTCTTTAAGAATTAACTGCTGTGGAAGTTTGCTTGCTCAGACACATTGTGAAATGTCTTTCATTAATTTCTATTTATCAGGAAAGGCCTGACCTCCATATTTAACGAAAGGCCCTGAAACCGTGGCTTCTCTTCCAGGCTACGTTCTCTGTAGATGGGCAAACATACGGATCATATCCCAATCATTTCTAATTAGGAAACTGATAAATTGTATTAGGAACATAGATGCTTTCAAATTTTCTATGTAACATTTTATGCATCTCTCCTTGTTGGCCTTAGCAACTCCATCATGTTGTCTGTGTAATTATTAAATCCAATATTCCTCATGACATTAATGCAAAGACATGGCTGTTGCTCCACTGACTGCATCAGGGCCAATATGGTATTTGCAAAATTGAATTATATTTTTATGAAATTTCTTTTCTTCTTTACTACTTATAAGTTCCTGTTTTTATTTTTTCATATAGCATTCAGGCACAATGATCTTTTAGTAAGAAAACAATGAAGCATGATTTTTATCAAAGGGAAAATGTTGATTTGTGGGAAAATATTTTTCATTAATTTTTATTTTTTAAAATAAAAATTTTGATATATACAAAAGAACTTTTGAAATATGTATGAGATTTTAAAGAAACATAATCAAACAGCTTTAAATCTACTAACTGCATCATTTAGAATGTTATCTAGAACATTGTCAGTATTATTGTAATCTACCCATGACCTCCCAAATTAATCGCATAGCTTCACTTCTAAATTTCATTACCAGTTTGGTTTCTGTTACATAGACTAAAGGGGGTTTATAGCGGGAACTGGGGAATCGTCAGAGCATGGGTACCTGGAAAGAACTGCATCTGAAGTATAATTTATTCATCTTCACATCTCAGTATGAGGGATGTCTACTCTGGTTCTTGGGCTTTCAAGACACCCCTTGACCCCACTGATTAATGATTATCAATGTCATTGATAACGAGTGACTTTGCACTGTAGGGCATGAGTCTTAACTCTAAACTCTACTCTTCTGATTAACAGCAATTCAGGTCTCAGGTCTTGGGAAAATTCTCCAGGACTTCTGCTATATGGTCCAGACACAGAAAACAACTCTGTTTGCCTACCATGAAAATGTTTTGCTGCTTCTGAATTCAGGCAGAATTTGAGATGTGGAAGCATTTAGGCCAGAACAAAGATTAATTAACATGTTGAGTATTTCCTCTGGGTGATAATTTGATGAATTTAATGTGTGTGTGTGTGTGTGTTTTTAATGTATTGAAATATGTTCTCAGGATAGTCAAGTGTCTGTTTTGTTGCTACTTGTGGTTTTCAATGATATCTCCTCAGGTGCTTACTTAGGCATCATCATACTGTCTGCAACATTTGTAATATCTGGAACATGTTGCAATATTAAGAAAGTGTTGCCATATAATTTAAGCAAGTTAAATTTGAATTTTAAATAAAAAAATGGGTAACGTTCTAGTATAAGTGTATCTTATGCAATATTTAGAACATACTTGTATAAAAATTATTGCTGTTTATCTGATATTCAAATTTACAGGGTGTCTCATATTTTTATTTTATAAAATTGGTAATATGCCTGAAGGTCAATACTGATTGCTTACACTCACAACTAGATAGAAATTAAAAACTAGAATTTTTATGTCTAAAAAGTAGTGAGTATGATTTAAATACATTTCAAAATATAAATGTGAATTAATTTCATTAAAATTATATTCAAGTTTGTGATTTTATTTTATGTATTCTTGACTTAATAGAAAATGCATACTTTAGAAGAAAAAGAACATTCTTGAAAATATATACTCTACATTTGACTGCATGAAGAGAAAAAAGAAGAAATGGGCATTTTGAAAGCAATCCTGAGAAAAAAAGGACAAAGCCGCAGGTGTCACAGTCCCTGACTTCAAACAATGCTACAAAGCTACAGTAATCAAAACCCCATGGTAGTTGCATGAAAAGAAACACACAGACCAATAAAACAGAACTGAGAGCCCAGAAAGAGAGCCACACATATATGGGCAACTAATTCTCAACAAAGCAGTGAAAATCATACAATGGAAAACCAAAAAGCCTTTTCAATAAATGGGTTTGGGAAAATTGGAAAGCCACATGCAAAAGAATGAAACTAGATTGTTATCTGACACAACACACAAAAATTAACTCAAAATGGATTAAACACTTAAATATGAGACCTGAAATGATAAAATATATAGAAAAAAACATAGGCACTAAATTTATGGACCTTGGTCTCAGAAGGGTTTCTATAAATTTGACACCAAATGCAAGGGAAGTAAAGCAAAAATAAATGAATAGGATTACATCAAGCTAAAATGCTTCTGCACAGCAAGGAAATCAACAAAACAAAATGCAACCAACAGAATGGAAGAATATATTTGCAAATGATATCTCCAAAGAGAAGCTGATATCCAAAACATACAAAGAACTCACACAACTCAACAACAATGAAAACCAATCCAATAAAAAAAATGGGCATCTTCTTTTCTCAAGAAGACATACAGATGGCCAACAAATATACAAAAAAATGCTCACCCTCACTAGCTATAAGATAAATGCCAATATAAACCACAATTAAATACCATCTCATACCTGTTGGAAGGGCTTTGATCAATAAAACAATAAATAACAAGTATTGGAGAGGATGTAGAGGAAAGGGAACCCTTGCACAGTGCTGGTGGGAATGTAAGTTGATGCATCCCCTATGGAAAACAGTAAGGAGTTTCCTCAGAAAATTAAGAATAGATGCACCCTATATCTCAGACATCCCTCTTATGATATCTGCCTGAAAATTTTGAACACACTTACTTGTAAAGATATTTGTGTCTCTATGTTCATTGCAGCATTATTCACAATAACGAAGATGTAGAAACAACTTAAGTGTCCTTAGATCAATTATTGGATAAAGAAGATGTGGTACATATGTACAATGGAAGAGTAGTCATAAAAATTGATATAATATTGCCATTTGCAACAACATGCGTAGATCTTGAGAGTATTATGTTAAGTGAAATAAATCAGATTGAAAAGGACAAGAACCGCATAATTTCATTTATATGTGGAAAATAAAACAGAAAGTAACAAATGAGAGAGCAAAACTAAGAAACTCATTGGCACAGACAACAGTTTGGTGGTTACCAGAGCGGAAGGATGTGGGGGGAGAATGAAGAAGTTAAAGGGGTCAAATATATGGTGGTGGTGAAAGGAGACTGAACTCCGGACGGTGAGCAAACTATACAATATACAGATATTGTATTGTAGAATTGTACACATAAAACTTATAAACTATTATTTAATAACATTACCCCAATAAATCCAATACATTAAAAGTAGAAAAAAGAGATGTAGGCATTTTTGTACTTCTGGTTATGTATCTCCCCAATGTTTATTACTCAGCAAATGTAAAAAAAAAAAAAAAAACAACACCCTTATTTTAAAATATAAAACATACAAATCAATGGTCTTATCCAATATCAAGTTTTACTAATAATTTTAATATATAAGAATTGAGAGATCATAGCAAAGAGAGGTCCCAGAGACCCTACAGAGTTGCTCAGGATCTTCTTTCCCTTATGAAAAAAGAGGGCTTTGGAGCAGGGTGATATATGAGGCCTCTAACAGAAATTTGCTAAAGCCTTACACAGTGGAAAATGTTGTAGTCATAAAATACTTCCATTTGATATTCCAGGTGGTCATATAGTTGAAAATCATGCTTCATAAATCCACTTATACAAGTCTTGTCCATCATAAAAAAATTCTAACCCAGGAATATTTACTTGAGTACTTTATAGATTGAGAATCCTACCTCCTAGCAAAAATCATTAGTTTATTTACCAAGGAGTTTAGTTATCACTGTGTTTAAAAGAAGATTAGATGGAGTCAATAGACTTTTTCTTCCCCCACAATATCCTCCCAATAATTATGAGTTAGCTGTTCAAACTTATTTATCCCTAGTAACTTTCTTAATTTCCATGGGTATAAATTATGCATATTCTGCCCTGTACTTTTAACTGGTTAACCTTATTTTGATGGATTTCATTTACCATAGCTTCTTCAATGCAGGGGTATTTATTTTGAAACACTTCTTGCTTTTCTGGATTTTTGTCAAATAATTACTTCAGGAAGGTCTCATGTATACTTTTTACCTTGAGATTTCCCATGTTTAGCAGTGTTGGCTAATTGCTTTGAATAATAGCTTGACAGATAAAATGATGTTTCCCTCCAAACTTAGTAGACATTGGTTTACTTTACCTTCTTACCTTGACTGATAGTATTTTAAACAGGTAGAGTAAATAGATTTTAACTGAAGGGCAAACTGTTATCAGTTGGTAGCAAGTGACTTGAGCAATATACTTCAAGGTAGCATCTGGACTCCATGGGAAAGAAGACCTTCATCAATTAGCCAAGTCTGGCAAAGGCCCAGAGAGATGGCATAAGTACCTTGTGATTGCCAGGCCAGCTGGAAGTGTCACCTTTTCCAGGACTGATGGCATTTCATTAAAAATATTTTGAAAATACAAATCCATTTGGATACAAAGAAATCCATTTCTAATGATGGAATTTTGAAAAGGCAGAACTTCAGATATGCATAAAGCTGAAATGGGAAGATAGTTTATAGGAGAAACTAAAAAATCTAAAAATAGGAAAAAATAAAGATAGAGTAAAATGATACAATTAATAAGTATGATCAAATATCTCTCTAGAGTAGCCCATGCCTTTCAAAGAAAAAAAATATGCATTTGTTACTTACATATAAAAAATTATAAATACAGATTATATGCTAGACAACAAGAAATTCTCTCTAATTAAAATAGAAAACATATTTTGTAATCCTGATAAAATAAAATTAGAAATCAATAACATATTGTCAGGAAAATAAACTACAAACTTTAAAGTATTAAATTGGTTAAAAATGAAATAACAGGGTATAAGAACTATTTTTAAAAAGAACATTATTTTTCAAGCCAGCAGGAAGTAGCTAAAGCTGTCTTCAGAGGGTATTTCATAGCCTTACATGTAGTAGATATGAATAGATAGCTCTATAGATGAACAGAATAATTGAACAGTGATTATTAAACATCCAACTGAAAAAAGACAAGTAACATTAAGCTAAACATTAAAATAATATAAATAAAGATTGACTTACTGTAATTTTACTACAACATAATTTTTTCTAAAAGACTATTCTTTTAATATCAAACAATTCTATGTGAATATAAGAAAGAATATACAAATAACCACTCTTAGGAAGAAGAAGGGTAAAATAGGTACAAATGGGAGGTTCATTTTGTTTAACTTTGAATAAGCTATGAGATTCTACAAATAACTTTTAAAGATTTGAAGAAATGGATATCTTTTTTAAAAGTATAAGTTAAAAGGAGACACAAAAAGTAATTGAAAAATTCTTTTAAGTTCATTAGCCACTAATAGAAAATAATCTCTAACCCCACAATCTTCCCTGTTCCCAAAAGGAAACCTTTAGGATGAGCAGCATAGGTTTAGTGTTAGAGCCTTCAGAGACTAACGCACTGCTTCTTTTTTATCTTGAGATTATACTCATATTCATATATTACTCATTTAATTTAAATAAAGTGTAAAATAAAAACAAGCAAGCAAATAAACAAAAGTAAGGAAGCCTCTAGCGTCTGATTCCTCCTTCTCAGTCCCATACTTATATTATTTATTATTATTACTTATTATATTTAGACTCTTAAGTCAAGCTCCCTAAGTCCAGATACAACCTATTCTCTACATATGCTCTTGGATCCAAATGTTGTCCTTTTCTGACTTTTTTCTCTTCCTTGCTGATGCCTGTGATGTTCATTTTAAACTGGTTTCTTCTACATCACAGCACATACGTGGAGAAAGCTCAACAAGACGTTGTTACTCAAGCAATATTGTCTCCCTCCTGGCAGGATCCCTAGGGATGAATCCGAATGCAGGGTGGCTTTGGAGTGGTGAAGAAGAATGGAGATGCCAACTGAAATTCTTTGTCCCACCCCCCTCCATGATCCTGCTCAGTACTGATGTTACTATGTGTGCTCATCATCTTTTCTTCAATTGACTCAGTTTTAGAGTTTGTAACATGTTCTGAAATTTCTTATATCCTTAGAACTGCATTCCTGGCTGAATAGGCTGAATAGTTCCCCCCCCCCACCCCCCACCCCCGGGATCCTTGCAGAAATCTCTTAGGTAACTAACATACCACCCCTCTTCACAGAGTCAAAACTGTATCCACTTGGCTTCCCCAGGAAACAGGTTCTGAACTAGTTTAGTCTGCAGACTATTTAATAAAAAGAGGACTTTGGAATGCACTCCTCTGAAAGGGATGACAAGAAAAGGGGACAGGAGCAAACAGTCCAGTTGCCATCGGGCCCAATGACAGCTTTAGTCAATGTTCCCCCATAAAGACCCATGAAGATCCCCAGGGCTGTAATGGTCCTTCAGACTTGTTCCTACTGAGTGGGGATGCCTAAACCTTTATGTTCCCACAGCGATTAGTCATCAAGTACAGACTTGCTCAGGAAGGATCATGACCTTTTATGAGGTGATTCTTAACAACTGAAGGAATCCCTGAAGGGCTCACAGCAGAAGACTGTCTACTAACAGTTTTCCCAGGAACTTGGGCAACAAGTTCTTCCTCAAAGGGAACTCTGGGCAGCACACTTCCACGAGCTCAACTAAAGACATGCACCCAAGGGACTGTATCAGGCATTTCAAACCAAGTTCCTGGCTCCAGACTTCAAACACTTTCCTGTACATCCCAGCTGTCTCCATGGCCTTTTCACTGTAGAACATCCATCTATATGGGGTGTGTGAATTGTTCCAGGTGAGTCACGGGAGAGGCAGCTTGATGCAATGGGAATTAAAGAGAGGAATTTAAATATTGACTCTCTCAACGGCTAGCTGTGTGACTTCGAGCACAACAATCATAAGACCTAACATTTATTGAGTGTTTATTATGTACCAGTGACTGTTTTAATGGGTTTATGTGCATTAATCTTTTGTCTCCTGGATTATAGGCAGTAATATCTGCTAAGCAGCTTTGCAATGCAGATTAAGAGAGCTAATATATTATCTAAACCTCGTTCGTTACAGTGGGCTTGACACAGATGTCAGTTTACCGCTCCTTCCCCATCATGTAGGCATTATCAGGCCCCCATCCCCATAGAGAGATGGCTCTGCCAGCCATGACATACAGTAACACTTATAATAGTAGGTACGATGGGTCCCATTTATTGAGGGTTTAGCATTCTCACACAGTCAGTGTGCTCAGAATTTTAGGTGTATTAACTCATCGAGTCCCCATGATATCCTTGTCATTAGGGACTTGATCCCCTTGAGTCTGTACTGCCCCCAAAAGAAACCCCAGAGGAGAACATTTCCCAAACTGCCACCATCATTTATCATTCCTTCATTTGAATACACACACACATACATACCCACACACGCCATCTTAATTTTCTCTTTTTTACAACTGCCTTCTTTTTGTTTCTCTTTGTCTCTAGACATATTTAAATTTCATTCCTTTGCTTTATATTCTGAATTATTTCCTGCTCAAAAATTACAGTCCCAGAGAGAAAGAAAAAAGTGATCCTCCCCTCTGCAAAGCTCAGCATGAGTGGGAATCCTGCCATTGAACAGTCTGTCCGTGTTCAATTTTAGCATCATATAATTTCCTGCATAATTGTTTCAGTGTCCTCATTCACATCCCTGTCGCTTTCCCCACACTTTGCTATTTTTTAAAGGAAGCATCCAAACTGCATGTCTGGTTCAACAGGGAATTTCACAGGGGAAAAATGCCAGACTGCATCATATCCTTGGAGTTATCGCAACACCTAAGAAGAAAACGCTGTGCATTGGAGGTGGAAGCCATCCAGTCCGCAGCTGCCTTTGGTGACCTCTCCTCTCTGCCGGCCACTCGAGGCCAGGCACGTGAAATTTCCTCATGTGTTGGTGTCATTCAGTTCCCAAATACCACGTCACCCAAAATATTAAAATAAAACCGCTCATAGCAATTTCCTGACTCTGCCATCTGGGCCCCGCTGGAAGCTGACAGGATCTGTCAAACCCAAGATAACCACATTTCCCCCTTCTTGGTATGTGTTAATGTTTGTCGTAATGGATTTCACTTTAATGCCCCAATTACATTTATGACATTCGTTCAACTGAGTGGCACTAACGACTTTCATTATTATTTATGCTCCTCCTTAATTATAAGACTCTCACCTCTCTCATTACACACAGTCCTTCCTAACCCCCTCACGCGCATACATGCTCTCCGGTATGAGGCTAATGTGCCTTGGCTTCCAATTTCAGAAAACACAATGATTAATTACTCCTGTTAAGTCACCCTACCCTAGGGTGATCCGATTGGCAAAATGAGAAGGAGAGCCAGATTGTTACTCCAGAAGGATTTCCCGGGACACCTGTCAGAAAGAAAGGAAAAGAAGACGAGGAGGAGACCCCAACCCCCATGACTGTCTTAGCTCTGGGATAAATCACAAGAAGATACAACTTTAAATTAAAATAAAGTAGCAAAGCTTTGGGGCAGATGCCCTGCTCGGCAGAAGATAGTCAGACTCAGTGAAGTGACAAGGGACCGAGTATCCTATCAGGCAGTAGGAGTACCCCTCCTGTGCACTAAAACAGCCTCCAGAATGAGCCCACCTGCTGTGGAAGACTGCAAACATGATAGCAGTTCTTTCAGCTCCTTCATCAGGAAAAGGACATTTTTTTATGCCCCTTAAGCCTGGGTTGGGCTTATGATTCAATTTAGCCAAAGCCTGTGGCAGAAGCAACAATGGTTTTGTTCCAAGCCTGGGTCTCAAGAGGACTTCCAGCTTCCACTCTGCTCTCCTGGTACCTCCACTACTTCCACAGGAGAAGCCCAGACTCTCCTCCATCAGGGGAAGGCCCTGGTATCCCAGGCTACCAGCTAAATGCACATGCATGAGCAGGCCTAGTTTAGATCAGCCAAATCCATAACATACCATCCAGCTAAGTCTAGCCCAAGTTGCTAACCTGCAGAAGTCAGATCTCAGAAAACGGTGGTTGTTTCAAGTGTTTTGGGTGTTTTATTATACAGCACAGGCTAAACTGGGCATGGAGTCCCTAGGGAAGATTGAAGAGAAAACTAATCATTCAGGAGAACTTACTTTTCCTATTTTTCTCTAGGATAAAAAAACAAACAAACAAACAAACAAACAAAAGAAAAACCCTCCACAAATCTGAGAAGAAACTATTATTCTTATCTTTCTCATTTGTAAATGAAAAATGAAGTTCCAAAGATGGCACAAGTGAATGAAATGGTTTGTACAAGATCTCAGATGGGAAAGCAAGGTTCAGAACATGGACTATTGGGATCCAAAGATGGTTCACGTCCAAGCACCACCCTGGCTGGCACACAGCTTGGACCACGTTCCCCTCAGAAGCGGCATTCCCTGGGTCCCTCCTGCCTGTCCCATGGCTGGTGGAAAAAGGGAGCTGGGGACAGGGGAGTTGGGGAACAGAACACAGCCTTTGGATTCTCTCCTCATCAGGAAGCAGAGTTGGCCCTTCACATCTCTTTCAAGTGGGTGGACATGTGAAGAGTTAGAAGCAGCTGCCGAAGCCACAGCCAAAGGCATATCCAAGCAGAACCATGAGTCTGGCCCAGTGCTGCATGTCAGTGTATAAAATGCATTTGCTAAGAAGCATGAGTTATGGTTCATGTGTCTGCATGTCTGCTTAAAGCGTTCAGCATTTTTAGGGTAATCCTTAGAATCATTGCCATTAGTATACCTGTCTTCTGTTCTTAATATGTAAAATTCTTTCATCTAAAATTGGACTATTTTAAACATGAAGTTCAGTCTCATTTCTGCCCACACCGCTTGCTGAAAAACTAGAAAGAGTGAGGACGATCCCTTATTCTTAAACCACTGTGTGCTCGAATCTAATTTATAATAAGTGCAATTGAAAAATAGCGATGATCTACAAAGTGCCCAAGTAATCTGTATTCTAATTTGAATTCAATTTTCCCTTTATCCAATTTTGTTTTTATTTATTCTTACTCATTTCAAATTCATGTACATGAAATTCTAGAGGAAACTTTATTTTCCCTATCACTTAATAATTCATTCAAAATATTTATCCATTTAAAAAGTATTCACTTTACTTGCCTTTGACTCAGGGCCTAGCCCTGCCACTGTGTAGGTATGGGTCTCTTCAGCCCTGAGCAATCTCTGTAAAAGATGGAAATAAACTCTTTGATTTCAGAAATCCCTCTGGTGTCTCTATAACTCATTATTTTGTACAGAAAGACATCCTTACATTACCAACTGTGGTTAAGTTTGGATTTTCCAGTTATATATTATAAAAGTAGAATACATTTGCATGTTGAACTTTTCCCAGAGATATTTAGCAGTCTTAATTTTGGAGGCCGAATTCTTGCTGTCATATAATTACATATGGAGAGACAACTGAAGGAAGCTGTCAACACGGCTTCCGTAGCCTTTCCCATTGGACTTTGTGGCCATGTGATCACGTAGAGGCCAATGAATTTCATACAGAAATCTGCAAAAGATAGGTGGGAATATTCACTGCTCTACTGAATTACAGTTGTCAGTGAACTGTACATGTAATTCTTCCCTTGTTAGTCATCCTGTCCTGTGATAAGTTAAATATCACTCACATATTTCGCACGTGAAGTTCTAAGCTCCCAAGTTTTATAAATCACAACTTCCTCAGAATAATCAATCCAGTGGCAAATCCTAGACCCACTAATGGCAGACTGTACCAGAATCACCTGGATGAATCATCTTATAAAACATCTGATTTCTCATTCTGACCTACAAGATTTTAATTTTTTTAAATTCTGGAATGATGTCAAGTATTCTCTGTTGTTGACAAGGTCTTGAAGTTTTAAGATTCGTTGCCCTGCACAATGTTTTATATGAAGAGATAAATGAGTTTTATTCTAAGAGTTAAAAGATCATCCTTGTCTTGTGCATAATCCCTGATAGTTTTACAAAAGGGGCCTGGGAGATTAACCATAGTAAAGAAGAAGATGATATAAATTTTCGGTAGCTGTGACAGTTCTTTGTTGTGCAACTCAAGAAATCACTTAACTTTTCTGGATATCAGTTTCCTTACCTCTAAGAACAATGTTTTAGACAAGTCAATGGCCACTGCCTTTGATCAGGTGACAGGGTTTCCTTGGAGCTTCTACCAGGGTCACCGCAGCTGTGAGTCAGGGCAGGGGCTGAACAGACCACATCACACAAGGTCTCCTTAAGGCAAACGCTGTTCTTTCGTGTGTTTATGATGTTAAATAAGCTTGTGTCTGGAGAAAAGGCTCCAAAAGTAAAGTCTGGACAATGTGTCTACAAGGGCCATCCTGGCTTTGCTTTTCTGTGCAAACAGCCATTAAAAGGGGAATTACGCCAGAACAAGATTCCTTTGAGAAGTGAGGCTGCTAACACAGTCAGACCCACCGTTACAGAGCAATTAGTAGCGGCTCTGTCTGAAAGACTTACAGCAAAACATGGTCTCCCATTGATTTTTGTAGCTATTGGGACTAACTCCCTAAGCTAAGGAAACAAGCCTGGCAATCATGATTAGAACTCAGTAAACGGAACCCTTTCCTTGTCAGGCTGGATCACTGTCGCTTTACAAGGCAGAGCTCTAGCCACGGGGGCTGCATTACAACATCTCACAGGTTCGTCAGGACTCGGGGAAGGTAGCTTTGAGTATTTGGCACATTCCTACTCGTTCTTCAAGATCTTGCTCAGACGTCCTCTCGTGAGTGAAACCACTTCTGATCCTACACATCCCCGCGCAGGGAAGAGTTAATCATTCCCACCCCTGAGTCTTCTCAGCATTTACTAATAATAGTCAGTAACAATAACAACAATGAATACAATTTCTCTTCTGGACTAGGCTTTCTTCCCGAGGCTGGGAATTGCCTGTGTTTTATCCAAATAATAACCTGGTGCATAATCGTTTTCACTTTAATATGTCTGTCTTTCTCCACCATGCCACTGAGTGCTGCCTGAAGCTTAGCAATTTTTTTTTTTGGTTGATAAATAAAAAAATAAATAAGATACATGGATAAAATTGCTTTCTTTACACCTTCTATGTCCTCATTCTCCCAATTCTCATAACCTCTCCTGGCTCCAAACCAAGGCTGCTCGTCCTGATTCAGTTCCTCAGCAAGGCTGTGACCTAATGAGAACAGAAAGCATTGAAGTAGGCTGAGCAGGGCACTGACTCATCAGGTGTTTGCTTCCCTCAGAAGAGACACGTTAGCCCCCTCCTAGTATAAGTAGAAATGAAGTGCTTTTTGAGATGAACTCTCTTGCTTCCTGAATCCGGAGTGTGCTCCTCTCTCCTTTGAAACCCACAGCCCCAAACTCCAGTTTCACATGTGTCTTGTTTCCAAATGTTTGGTTTCCAAGAAGTGTGAGGCTTCCAAGGCTGCCCGCGATATGATGACATAGACTTTGCCCCCTTGTTCCATAGGACACCTTGCAAAGCAGGCCTCGGTCGTCCTCACTGGGGAACATGAGTCGTTTCCTGAAGAATGTAGACTGTGACAGGGGGGACGAAGAAGGGGAAAGTATAGAAAAACCCTTGGACTGAAGTGGTGCCCATCTTCACAGAGGGGTTTTGTGCTTCCAGTTTGAAAGTGATTTTAATTTGTAAGCAGTGTTTTCATTACTGTTCAGCTAATTACTAACGGTGTCACTCTGCATAACTTCTTTGTAACATCAAAGACTTAGTTTCCGTACCTGGAAATTATGAGTAATAATAGTATTTATCTCCTCGTATTTTTGTTACAATTTAAATGAGTTAATAACTATAAAGTACTCAACATTGTACCAGGGATGACAATGAAAATATTCTAAGTATAGAAAATTATAATTATATATTAAAAACGATCCTTTGTTAATGCATTGAATTCTAAAAATAGGCTTTTAATGTTAAAGCATCTTTTCATTTCTGGGGTAGATCCTGATATTCAAAATGGATTTGTGATTTGTCTGGGACATGACTCCTTATCTCAAAGATGTTTTGTAATATGCTTTTGCTCTCCCATCCACCTAGAGGTGGGACCCTTGAGTCTGGGCTGATCTGGTGTCTTTCTTTGGACAGCAGATTGCAGCAAACATGAACGTCAGTTTCAAGCCCAGGCTTTACAGCTTTCCATGCTTGTGTTTGCTCTTTTAGAAGCCTGCCCGGGACCATGAAACCCACCACAGGTAGGCCGCTGAAGGATGAGCAGAGACACATGGCGCTCTTGCCTCCCGATCACCCCTGCCAAGAGCCAGCGACTCTCAGAGGCAGGGTCTTCCCGCTGAACTGCAGCTAACAACACACACAAGACAGGGACTAGCCGAGACCAGAAGGGGCGCTCAGCTGAGCTCAGGATGAATTGCCAACACAGACTTGAAAGCTGCATATATATGGTTGCTGTTGTAGCCACGAGGTTTGAGGGGGGTTTGTTCTGCAACAATCACTAACTAATACAAAAGGCGTGGGTTTTGTGATCTGCCTGTCAGGTATTTCATAAAGGTTTCTACAGTGCATAAGCCTAAGTGACGGCATATTGCCTGACATATTGAACCAGGGCTTCCTCAACTGTGAGATAGTCATACTAACCCCGTGACTAAAAAAAAAAAGTCAATAAGTACAAAAGTAAGATAGATTTGACTTGACTAGATAGCTCACATTTTACTCCAATTTGAAAAATAACCTCAAGCTTACAGTAAAAAGGAAGGAGATCCTCACAATCATCACACAAACAAATCACACACACACAAACATTACACCTTCATGTCTGACTTTTGCGTATAGTCCTAGAGACCTTCCTAGCTAGATCTATATGGTTACAAGGTGAGGGTTTTTAATTATAATCTGTACCAACCAAACGAGAGGTAAAAAGTAAGGAAAATAGGCCTTAAAGGAGTAAAGAAAATAGGATTTAGGTCATTCTGTGGAACATCAGTTCTGACCTATCACAGACTTTCTCATTTCCTCAGCATGTTGAACATTATCAAATTGAATTGGATAATGTCTACAAAACAGCTTGTTTTCCAGAGAAAATCTCTCTTTTTAGAGATTTACACGAGAAGTGTCAGTTACATTTACATTTTCATCTGCATTGTCTGTCTGTCCCTCTTTCTTCCCCTCCCTTCTTTTTATCTTCCCTTCCTTTCTCTTTTCTTTCTGTTGTCCTCTTCAGCGTGAATCATCTACTATGGTTGCGAGGGAATAGCTTTGTGCATCGCCTAGGTTCCTCTGTTTTGAATAAGGCTGCATTTGGGGGTGAAGCCTAATTTTCTTAATTAGTGCTTAATCAGAATGGTAGAACATGAAAGTCATGGGCAATATCTTCCAGTCAGCGATTCTGCGAAGAAACACTGAGTGGGAGGAAGGTCAAGAACACTAAACAAAACAAAAACTCAAAAGAACAAGAGGAAGAGATTAAACAAATTAAATCCACTTTCTGGCACAACCTAGGAAACAACGAAAATCCCGAGTGCTATCAAACTGATATCAAAGATAATTTAAAATGCAAATGACAAGAATATAGAAACTATAGAAAGCGTAATCATTTTAAAACAACTTTTACATTTATTATTGAAGAAACCTATTTGTAAGTTTTTCCAAGCTTTGTCTGCTTTGAAAATCACTGTAAAAGCATTACAAACATTAAGCACTAACTTGATCTGTACTGATGGGGTTAGGTGACAATTGAGAGAGAGAGAGAGAGAGAATACCGAGAACTAAAGTTCAGGCACATGGGTGAAGTCTTCCAGTTCAGCCCAGTTGCCAGCTGAAGGCAGCTAGATGAGCAATCCCAGTTGATGTCATTTGCTGGAGAAGCACCAGTTAGTTGAACCCTGCCCTAATTCATTACTCAAGGAAAACAATCAAGAATAAATCCACATCTTAAGTTACTACAATTTGGGGGTATTTGTTCCAAAGCCAGTTATCCACACTAACACCGGAGCTCTAATTTCCCACAGGAAGATTGTCTTATTTCTTTAGAGAATTTTATTCTTGAGGTTGAATGAGTTGTATTAGTGGCTCTTTAGACTGAGAATTAGGGAAAGGAAGCGATGTGCTGATTGACATATTTGTTCTGTAAGTAGATTTTAAATGAACCATTTTGATTTTTGTTCCTCTAATTCCCATTGTTGGACCCTCACATTCAAGTATGGGATCTCTCTGTTTAGAGGAGAGAATTTCTCATATTCTTCAGTCACTTCCCAAGGGCGCTATTGGCTTTTTCTCTCTCTTCAAGTTGGCCTACCAATTTGTTCCCACCCACTTGTTATTTTCCAATAATGTATTTCAATTCTTGGTGCTGACAAGAACATAGCCTTTACCTTTCTTTTTTTTCTTCCATCTTAAGAAGAAGACACATTCTTTAGCTATACGTATGTTATCATTGTTATTTACCACACATTACATTGAAATTCCATAAACATATCAGAAAGGAGTTCTGATCCTAGCACATTTTAATGTCTTAACCAAGCCGTTACCTCCAGAATAACAAATATATAGCCATGGTAACTAGTCAAGCCCTAAATTATGATATATTCCCTTGCTTATTGCATGACTGCAGGAGCATGTTGAAAATTTTAAAATTCCTACCATGGGTATCTTTTGTCTTTAGCTAACATGGTTTTCTAAATATACTTTAAGATGATTCATCATTCAATGCTTTTCTCAATTTTTTCATCCTCACCTGAGGACATGCTTATTAATTTTAGAGAGAGGGGAATAAAGGGAGAGGGAGAACACTGATGTGAGAGAAAAACATTTTTCTGTTGCCTCTGACATGCACCTCAACTAGGGACCAAAACTGCAATCCAGGCATGTGCCCTGACTGGGAATCAAACTCATGACCTTTACCTTTATAGGGTGATGCTCCAAACAACTGAGTCACACCAACAGGGCTTTTCTTGGTTATTTTTAACGCAGTAATTAGAGTTTTTCTCTCTACTCCTAGAAGATTGACCTCAGGGCCTTTGGTCACCTATGGTAATTGATTTAAGGGTCTCTGGATGATGAGTTGTATTTAGTTTTAGATCAGAACAGTAGTTAAGGTTAGGGGTAGGAAAAGTGCTCATGATAATAACATCCATGCAATCACTGCAGAGTCTAACATTTAAGTTCCATCACCAATCTTATCTTCAGGTCCCCTCTTCATCTATCTTATTCACCAAACTGGACTCCTCTTCACTTTTAAAAGGTACCTAATGATTTCAGGCTTCCATGTCGTTACTCAGGAGATTTTCCAATATGAAAGGCACATTTATTTGATCCTATCTCTGCCTGTAAACCTCTTCCACGGTCAATTTAAATGCTGCCACATTCAGGGAGGCTGTCATTTTCCCAGTGGAATTTTATTTCTCTTCTGAATTGTCCATCAGGACACAGCATCTATCACTCTATAGTTTTTTTTTTGTTACTTGCAAACACTTTAGCCTATCTTCTATTTATTAAAATGTGTGATAATTCCAGTAGCTATGGTCTTTGCAGGTCTGTTTTTATTGCCTCAGTCCTTGCTCATCATATCTTGTTTCTTTGTTTTCTTGGTTGCCTTCATACTGGGAAGCTCATTATATTTGCAAAATTACTTTTAGTAATAATATTAGATTATGTGTGAAGGTGTGCTCATCTGGAGAGAATATATATTTGCTTTTCCCAAGTATCTGGAGGTACTATTGGTTGAACCACCTTAAATTAAATTCAAGTCATGATGTTGCGTGGACTACCCAATCCATGTGCAATTAGGCTACAAAAATGCCCGTGATGATCTGATCCAGTCTTATCCCCAGGCTGTAACGCTTTAGGAAATGAGATAATTGCGTGGGTTTATGTTCCCTACATTGTGTGAGCCCTGATAATTAATTTCTTTCCTGTTATGCAGGGGAAGTTGTAAAAAAGAAAATTCAAATGTCCAGGATTAGTAAATGCCCTCAAGGAAAAAACTAAACTGTTCACCTCTGAGTTTTCGTTTTCCCTTCAAGTTTAGTGGAGACAGCATTTTATTATTTTGTGAGTTTTTGAATGCTGTCAGTTTTTTTGAAATATTTTTATGTAGTATATATTTTTTGTTTTTCTTTAGTTTGTCTGAAAAGAAGCTGTATGGGAAATCAGAAGTGCTCAAAATACAATATCTACATGGCTCCAATTCTCAATTATATTTTACTTG
Source organism: Furipterus horrens (assembly GCF_987537825.1). NCBI lineage: Eukaryota > Metazoa > Chordata > Mammalia > Chiroptera > Furipteridae > Furipterus > Furipterus horrens. Next base: position 132,181,014 of record NW_028327177.1, on the reverse strand, counting down.
GTATTATAGACTTGTATGTCTGTCAATTATCCTACTATATTGCAGGCACTTTCAAACCAAGGAAAAATTTTACTTCTTTTTATATCTTCCCCTAACTCCTTTATTTCATATGCACTAAAAAACAATTAGACTTTAAATTGTGTCAGTTTTTGTTTTTCTACAATTTGTCCATTTAATATAATTTTTCATCCATTACTGAGTTATTCAGAATATCCTATTATCTTTTTATGAATGTAGGCTCTGTAGTGATGGTTCCTTTTTTCCCTTAGATTTGACCGTCTCTTTCCAAAGCTTGCCAATTTTAATAGTCTTTTCACATAATTGACCTTTTAACGTTATTAATGTTGTTTTTACTATTTTATTACAGCCTAATTTATCTTTACTATTTTGTTTCTCTACTTCCCCAAAACTAAATTTATTCTTTTAAAAAATTCTTAGTGTAAACGCCAAGCTTATTGATTTATGTTTGAGCATTCTTCTTTTCTAACATATGCGTCTTAGGCTATAAACTTCACTTTAAGCCTGGCTTTGATGGCATCTAATTTCCATTGCAATATCCTCTTTTCCCATTGGGTTATTTAGGAGTGTATTTTAAAATTTCCAAATTTCCAAGAAATAACCCAGATTTCTACCTACAGTAGAATGGCTAGATTATAGAATATCCATATGATGAAATGCTACTGACAATTATAATGAAGGAACTGATGTGGTAATATTCATATTACTGCTGATCGGAAAACAAACAAAAAGGACAAACACATTTTTGTATATGTATTGTACATAGATATACATGGTTGAAACACATACAAAACTGAAAAACGATAGGGTGTTCATGTTAGGAGAGTGATTATCAGTGTGGAAGGTGCTATCTGTGATTGGCAGGGTGCTGGTGATACGCTATCTGTTATTTAACCTTAGTGGTGTTCTACATGGATATGCTCATTTGCCTCTTCTCCTAATCCTCTACAATTATAATTTGTGCAAATTAATGTCTGTGAGTTAATCAAACATAATTATGCAACTTAATGTTTGTAAATAAAATGCTTGCAAGAGTGTTAAAGGTATTCAATAAATGTTTTTGATTGATTACTATCAGCAACTACCCTGGACATCAGTGGATACAAATGATGAATAAGATAAGGTTTCTGCCCTTATTATAATTTAAAATACAAAAAAAATAAGAGTCTGTGTAACTCTTTCCATGACACCTACTAGAGTGGGTGCCATGAAAAGGACAAATATAGGACTTATAGTGATATGGAAGAAACAAAGAAAACTTCTGTCTCTAGAGGTAATTTAAGGTTTGATCGTGGAAATGACAGCAGAGTTGGGGGACAGGATTGGGCAGGGTGAAACGTAGAGATAATCATACTAAGCCTTTTACCAAACAATTGCAATGCACAAGGCATTAGCTCATTTACCCTTTACACCAATCTTGAATAGGCACTACTCTCTTTATTTTAGAGTTAAGAACGCCAAAGTTTTCATAAATGGAGTAACCTGAATGGAGGTTACCTTTAAAAGGAGAGTCAAGAATCCAACCCAGGTTATATCTGGTTGTAAGCTGAGGTTAGAAGGCAGTTCTCTTTACTGCCCCTTAGGAGGAAAAGGACATGTCAACAGCCAGAAGAGTGAGCACAGAGTTGCACAGGGAAGTAAGTACAAGGCATCATTTGAGGAAACAGAATGTTTCAGCTTATTATTTTGTACTTACAAGGAAAAAGCAGTCCCTGAGCTCCTCTCCCCCTGCTCAGGCAGGGGGTCTTGATTAAAGACGCTAAGCTACTCAGAGGCTTGTGGTAAGTGAAAAGCGGAAATAGAAAGGTTCATCACTATGGTTTTGAATTGTACTGCCCTAATTCTTAAGTATAGAGGGCTGACATCTCACCAATGAAAGTGGATTCTTGAGTGTTGTTGTTTTGTTCTTTGGAGGATGCACCTGGAAACAGACACTGTGAGCAGAAGACAGAGAGAAAAGGCCAAGCTCTGTGGGCATTAGCCCCCATTTCTCTTTTCATAGTTGATGCAGGTGTTAATTGGAAATGATCCACTTATTTTGCAGAGTAAAAAAAATAAAAAGGCTGGTTTTCTGGGTCTGATTTTTCAAAAGCCCTCAAACTTCACCTCCTCATTGTGAGACTGTCAAATGACAAACTGTGTGTTCAAACTGTTTTTGGCTAGTAAATGTTTTTAAAATTGAAAAGAACAAACACAAAGCAAATCATAATAAAGCCTTTATAAGGAACGTGCAGAAGGTTGCCTCTTCTCTCTAGCCAACATCACTGCTGGCGTTTTACACTCAACTTGCATCATGAACTTACATCACCTCCTGGCCCCAGTGAGCATTTGCGCCTCCCACTTCTGAATAAAGTGTGGCGTTAAAGTACCTAAACTCGCAGTCACAATCTGTGCAATACAATCCTTTCTATCTGCGACCTTAGGGAAGTTATATGTGTTATTTAATCTGTTTTCCCATCTGTAAAGTGGAGTAAAATAGCTCCTTTGAGTTGCTTTGTAAAAGTTCTCAGCACAGGGCCTGGCCTAAAGTAGGCGCCCAATAACTGTTACTACGTGTCGTTTTGGGTACTGCTGTCATTACAGATAGTCTGGGGCCCAGTCTATCAAAGCTTTGTTCCTTTTCATGATGCCCTAATTCCCAGAGCCTTTCCGCCATGCCTCCTTCATTCCTTCTATATTTATGGGACTCAAATATCCAAGCAGATCTAACTTTCTCTAACATGCGAGGTCTGGCCCTTGAGAGTTTCCAGTGTGCTAAATTTACTATCTTAATCAACTCACTCTTGCTAACTGGGGAAAGATAGAGGTCATGTCCTGGACCAGTCACTCCCATTATCCCTAACAGTCTGATATCACTTCTGTTTAGAGTCTTACCCAAAGCCAGTGACTGATGTTTCAAAGTCCCACCTGTAATAACATTAATTCTTTAGTTAAAATATAATGGCATGATTCTTAGCTTACCAGGATATTACCTAGCTTTCATTTTGGCTAGTTAGATAGCACACTAGTGTAAACCAATTCTGGTTCTAATTATTCTATTCAGACAGATACTCAATCCAATGATAACTCCTATATTAAAATGTAGTAGAGGACTCTGAGTCTTAAAAATGATGAGGTTTTAAGTGGAAAATTGCTTTTGGTGAAAAAGAGGGATGGAGACCTTGAAGTCTTTCAGCTCTTACAAATACCTTAAACTTTAATACCCTATTAAAAACATAATAATAAGCCTTATAATCAGGTCACTAGATTCATAGTATATAATGCTGCTTTTGTGGTGATGACTAACAGAGGAAGTTCTGATGTTATATTGTGTAAAATCAAATGTTATATGTAAAAAACATTTTATTTAATCCCAAAGAAGGTAAAGCACAGTAAATTTAAGTGCTATTGCACCTTTACCCAGTTATACTAGATTATTTGCTAAATAAAAAGAAATAACTGAATCTTACACAGACATGACAAAATAATTCATAGTTTTTCCAGATTAGTATTCACAATAGCCAAGAAACGAAAACCATCTAAGCATCCATCAGTGGATAAATGGGTACAGAAAATGTGTTATACTGGATGATTAGGTGGTTCATATATAAAAAATGGAATATTATTCAGCTTCTAAGAAGTTGGGAATCCTGTCATTTGCAACAACATGGATGAAATTGGAAGGCAGTATTCTAAGTAAAATAAGCAAGACAGAAAAAGACAAACACTGCATGGTATCACTTATATGTAAAATAACATATATTTTTTTAAAGTCTAAGAGTAGAATGCAGTTGCCAAGGGGTGAGGTAAAGGACCAATGGGGAGAGGCTGGTAAAAGGGTACACACTTTCAATTATAAGGTGAATAAAGACTGAGGATATAATGTATAAAATGGTGACTATAGTTGATAATACTGTGTTGCATAACTGAATTTTGCTAAGAGTAGAACTTGTGTTCCCACCAAAACAAACAAAATTACGAAAAGGTAAATATATAAAGTGATAGATGTGTTAATTAACCTGATTGTAGGAATCCTTTTGCAATGTATACATACATCAAATGATCATTTTGTACACTTCAAATATGCTGCAATTTTATCTGTCCATTATACATCAATTAAACTAAAATATCTAATATATATACATTATCTAGAATATACATTTTTAGTATACTTTTATCTCTTAATATTTTGACTTATAATATATATTTTACTTCATATATTCTTTTATATTAGAACTTTAAGAATACATATGTCATTTAATATATAAAGAATGCATGCATTCTTCTATGTTTTATAGAATTCACAATTGAAGCCACCTGGTCGTGGGCTTTACCCTACGGGAATCTTTTTGATCGCTAATTCAATCTCTTCACTTACTATAGGTCTATTCTGATTTCTGTTTCTCACTAATTCACCTTGTAGTTTGTGCTCTTGTAGAAGTTTTATACATTGAAAGTGTGTGCATACAACTGTTCACAGATTTTCTTTATTACCCTTTTTGTTTCTATGCAGTCAGCATTAATATACCCTTTTAAAATATTGATTTCGGTAATTTGAGTCTCCTTTTTTTTTTTCCTTGGACTGTCTAAAGTTTTGTCAATTTTGTTTACTTTTTCTTTTTTAAAAATATTTTATTGTCTGTGCTACTACAGCGGTCCCACTTTCCCCCCCTTTGTCCCATAATCAGTACCTCTATTGTTCTCCATGTCCGTGGGTCCTTCATATATGTTCTTGTCCATGGGTCCTTCATGTATGTTCTTGGATTAATCCCTTCACCCTTTTTCAATCCAAGAACCAAGTTTTGGTTGTTCTTTTCTTCATTTCGTATTTCATTAATTCCCACTCTAATCTTATCATTCCTTTTCTTTTGCTTTTATTGGGTGTATCTTGATCTCTTATTTCCAATGTATTAAAATGAAAGATGATTGATTTATAATCCTTCTTCTTCTTTAAATATAAGGTTCTAGAGCTATAATTTTTCCTCTAAGCATAGCTGTATCCTGTAAGTTTTTGTTACAGTGTGTCTATATAGTCGTTTATCTCCAAGTAGTTTCTCCTTTTCCATGTGATTCTTCTTAGAGTCATTGGTTATTTAGAGTCTATTGTATTATTTTCAATTTCTGACTTTTTTGTTACTGATTTCATTGTGGTTAAACAAGATACTTTGCATGTTTTCAATCTTACTGAGGTTTGTTTGGTAACATGAATTCTGGAGAACATTCAATGTGCAATTGAGAAGGATGTATATCTTGTTGTTGATAGGTGCAGTGTTCTAAGGATGCTTTAGATGAGTGCGGTGTTCTAAAGGAGGTTTCTAGTAGTTCAGGATTTCTATTTGCTTTTTGATCTCATGTCAAGTTGTTCTTTCCATAATTGAATGTGGGTTAGTGAAGTACCCAAATATCACTGTTGAATTGATTCACCTTAATTCTGTGAGTTTTTGCTTCATGTATTTTAGAGGCTTTGTTTTTAGGTTCATATATGTTTATAATTGTTATATCTTCCTGATGGATTGACCCTCTTATCACTATAAATTTTTCTTTTTATCTCTAGTAACATTTTTATTTTATTTTAAAGTTTGTTTTCCCTGATATCGCTATTGCTCTTCCAACATTCTCATGGCTTCTATTTGCCCTGTGTATCTTTTCACATCCACTTATTTCAACCTGTATGTATTTTTGAATCTAAAGTGTGTATCCTATAGACATCAAATAGTTGGATCTTTCTTCTTAATCCATTCTGATAATCTCTGCCTTTGGGTTGAATTCTTCAACTGGTCATATGTTATTATTTATATAATTGGATTTATGTCTGCTATTTTACTTTTTGTTATCTTTGTGTCTCTCATTTACTTTCTCATTTCTCCTTTGCTGCTTTCTTTCACATTAAATGAATTAATTGTAGTATAACATTTTAATTCCTTTAATAATTTTTCACTGTTGTTTGGAGTTATTTTTTAGTTATTTTCTAGAACATATCATAGTAACTTCATGAGAAACTTTTTAGCTTTTGTCCTGTGATTCTTTAACTGCATCTCTGTGCTAATTCTACTTATTCTTGCAATGGGACCGATGCTGAAAAGCAATGAGATTTGGGTTGTTTGCAAGACACTAGTGTTTATGTATCTGTGTCCATGTATCCAAATGTTTATTAAGCAAACATGCTAACATGGAGGAACCAGGTTGGTGCTGTAATAAGGAGGCATGTGTTCAGAAGTCTTTTAATTAGTCCTCTCTTCATGGACATTGGACACTGACCTAGTCTAAGTCTGCTATTGTCTCTACTCATGTACAATGAATTCTACTATAGCCAATTGAAATTACCAGTTACACGAAGCAGTCTGTGAACAGTCCACTGCCTGAGATTATTGCTTTCCCTTGCTCTCCCTGCAAAGCATGGGCAAATTAATGAAAGGTTTTATCTGTATCATAAAACAACAGTCTCCACAGCTCTGAGGATGCAAACAGTAACATAACAGAAGCGTGCTGCAAAGATTAGTGGCAGAGAAAATTAATGAATAATGTAGCAAGACCTTAAACTAGATTATCACACTGAGGTAGCTTGTCAGAGCACTGGGTAGCTTATTTGACAATCCATCTTCCTCAGCAGTGATTGAGGATGTGTTGGCCGGCCTCATTAGAACACCTCGGTGTGGCTCCTGTCCAGCATTCTTATATATTAACTTTATGCCAAAAGACAAAGTGGTGATTGGCCAATGTTGGAAGCCACGAATCACATGGCATAAGCCAAGAGACATTAGCTTGGGGTCATAAACAAAATAAAAATAAAATAACTTTCCATTATATGCATTTATTTCATCAGAGACAGCATCTCAAGTACTCATACAAATTTCCACTAAATATTCAAACACAAAAAATTGTTTTTGAAGTAATTAAGACAGCATCTGTTTAGGTTTATGTTAAATTAGTTAAAACAAATAAATAAAGCTCTGCAGTTAGACTAGCCTATTATATTAGCTGGATCTAAAACATCGAGGATCACTGTCATGGCATATAAATGCTTTCTGAAATATTTATATACCTAGTAGTATTTTGTTGGAATAAACACTAGTTATGCCAAAGCCCTCTGCAAGGCCTGCTAAGTACTATGCAGGAAGAGGACTGGAGGGTAATAAAATGTACAGGGAAAATCATGATCCTAATAGAATTCTGCTCAAGGTCAAGAGGAACAAATTATATTTGCCTGTCTAAGCCAGAATATCTTAGTCTGCTTTACAAAACAAAAAACTCATTCCAGTTGAGCAGGCCCAGGCCATCCAACTCCATCCTGCCGAGCTTTGTGTGGTTCCCGGAGAGGACACACACAGGTGGCCAGGTAACAGAGCCCTGGGACAGTGGTTCATCCAGAATGCGGCACAGGTTCCCAGTAGCCTGTGCTTGGAGGCCAATGACCCAGTTTTGTTTGCTTAAAACAAATTCTCCAGAGTCTAGAAAATTTAAGGACATTGTGCGTCTTGCCTCGCAGGTAGGCCTTAACTTATTGCCCAGGGGGAATCACAAAGGCAGATCTGGCATGAACAACTAAAAGATACTGTAATCTGCTTCCTGGATTTTTTTTTTTTTTCTGACACTTCACTTCCTTTGCGATCTTTGGTCATATTTTGCTCTCTCATATTTGAAGCATTCGCCCAATGTCTTTCACTATTGGTTGTCTACTTACACTAAAGATGGAGGCACTGGACGGTCAACTGGAAGCTCTGTGTGTATGGTGGTGCCGGGAGGAAGGACTGACTTTGGGTTTCTACAGGTAGTGGTATGGTAGGCATGAAACATTTTGTTGTGCCCTTAACTGGGGAGGTATGAACCCACCTGCCCAGTTTCAGGGAGCCACCCCACCATTTGCAGTTCAGCACCGCATTTGCCATCCTGGATTCCTTCTTGTTTAGTTTCTTCATAAAATAGCCTCTTGTCCTTCTGGGCTGGACATGATTATGTGGGGTTTGGAGGGGGCCCAGGGATCTAATTGCTCTTTTTTCAAACTTTAGAACAGTCCTCCAGGTTTATAGCTTTATCAATTCTACTAAGTCATCGATCCTCATTCAACCATTCTGCATCTTCCAAAAGCCATCTCTCATCCACTACCTGGTCTCTGTTGCTCTTTGTCTTGCAGTCATTTTAGTAGGAAGAAGATACATGCGTGTCTGAGCTACAATCTTTGCCTAGAAGTACCCTGCTGAGGTTTTCCTACCACTGTGAATTGCAGGGGGGTATCCAGGCAAATTATGGTTATAAACTTCAGTGTAATGCCTTGCGTTTACCAAAGTCCAGGTAGAGGTGAAGCAGATGACAATATTGAGATTATTAGTGCATTCTCACCAGTACAAGATATACATTACCAATGACAGTCAGGCTCTACTGTGGCTTCCACACGAGAGACCTTGATAATTTCCCAAACATCTTGAAGCAAGTAAGCAAGAGAGACAAGAAAACGAAGCAAAGCAAGACTAAGGTTTATTGTGTTTAGTTTAGTATGTGGTTTAAAAGCACTCAAGGCTACAGAATCACAGTGAGGAGCCACCTAGCCCACACAGAGGCAACCATGATAGCTCTAGGAAGGATGTTGTGCTAGTTATCTATTGTTGCTTAACACATCGCTCTAAAACTTAGTGCTTAAAAGAACAGTCATTAGGTATTATCAGTTTCTGCAGATCAGCAGTTCTGGAGTGGCTTGGCTGGGTGGAGCTAGCTCAGGGGTTAATGTGAGGTCGAGTTACATGTTCAGTCGGTAAGCTTGACTATGACTGGAGGATTGCCTTTCAGGGTACCTTGCTCATGTGGCTGCCAAGCTGGTACTGGCTGTGAGTGGGAGCTTCGGCTCTTCTCTGTGTGAGCCTCTTGAGTGTCCTCACAACATGTCCCCTATTATTCGCCAGAGCAAGAAATCCAAGCGAACAAAGCAGAAGCCCCAGTGGTCTTTGGCGGGTCTGAGAAGTGACACATGGCCAGCTGTGGCAGGCCCTAATTCAGTATGGGAGGAAACTAACAAATGTGTACATACCAGGAGATGAGGTTCATTAGGGGCTAGTTACACAGATGGAAAGCCTTTCTGTGGATGTAGAGAGGTAATATGGAGCTAATGGAAGGAGTGGAGGGGCTTAGGGACCGCTGATAAGTACTATCAAGTAAAAACAGGGGCGCAGTATATGCAAAGGCTTAGCTATAAAAGCAAACGGGATGCTGAAGGGTGTGATATGGTTAAAGCTCATTGTGGGTAAGAATCGTGGCAGGAAGTGGATCTAGAAAGGTTGACAAGGACTTGGTTGTAAATTTGTCAGTGTCTGCAGCAAAGTCAGAAGGGCGTTCCAAGTGGGAGAAAATGACGAGGGCCAAAAGCCACAGGGCATCCTAAAGGCATGCGGATGGGAGGAAGCGGGAGAAACACCAGAAGTTATGTTTATCTTGTTTTTTGCTTTCTTTTGTGATTACTGAAAGTGGCTGATGGGCACCCTGAGGTTATAGAGTCTTCGAATAAATGTTATTTTAAACATTTAAGAATTACTTAAACCTCAAGAAATAGGCCAGTAGAAATGACATGATGCTGTTTAACAGGTGTGAACACATTTTATTAAAGGTTAACTGAGAAGCCTCTACTCCTCTGGCAGAGCCAGCATTTATTTTTCGCTTATTAGTTATCTCTGTTACTGCTCCACAAAAGGAAAAGGCCATCTGGCTTCGAATAGAGAGTGGAATGGAGAAGCTCGGAAGTTCACGGGTTCTGCTTTTAGTATTCTAATGAGGTTTAGAATGCCGAGGGGACCCACAGACAGAGGGTTTGGCCCAGGCACGTGCATGGTTGTGACATGGTCTCCATCTCTATCCCTCCTTAGTCTCTCTGTCTCTGTCTCTCCTCTCTCAACCTCTCCGTGACTGTCTTTTTCTCTGTCTGTTCCTCTCTCTCACACAAGATATCTTGTAAAAGCCAGCTTACAAGATGTTTTCCAAGTTCATGTGTGGCTGCATGGAAAGTGAGCTGAGAAATGGGCTGCTCTGTCCCAGTCTGTGCTGTGAGCTAGGCAGAGGAATCACGGCTCCCGGCAGCCCAAGATCCCCATCCTTTTCCATCCAATCTTGCTTTTGGTACATGGATTAAGAGTGACAAAAACAGTTAGCTAAGGGTTTCAGCCACAGCTCTGCCACTATTGAATGATCAAGTCACGCACCCTCTCCCAGCTATTGAGATTTTCATCTTTACGTTCCCTTTTTGCTGTTGTGACAACCCGTGTTTACATAACTTAAAAACTTCCGTAGGCATTTGGGGCTAAAGTAGTGATATTTTCCTGAGGAACTAAATGTATGTATGAAAGCATTCAACATAGGTAGTCATCATCTGTTTGCTAATGATGAAATTATCTGTTATATTAAAACAAACCAACCAACCTGGATTGTGCATTAAGCTGCGAATGGAGGCACAGGGTTCCTCAGAGATTATGAATCAGGTAATTTCTGGTGGGAGTTGGAGGAAGTAAGATATAGCTTTTGAGACACTGCCCAAGGGATAAAGCTGAAGAGTGGTGGCTTAGGGAAGTACTCGGCATCTGGAGACAGAATGACATTATGAAGTGACAAGCAGAGGACCACTAACAGTCAAGTTTATTAGATCACAACTTTGCCTTGAGCAGGCCAATTATATGAACATGTAAAGATGGCTGAAGGAAGTACCTGTAGCTGTCAGCCCAACTACTTTCTCTGATCCTACCTGAAATTTCTTTTTACAGCTATACAGTAGTCCCTATCTATATCATGGTTCACTTATTGCGGCCTCACTGTATTGCCGGATTTTAAAAAATATTATATTTAATTATTTGTCGTGGATTTTTTGCTATATCGTGGGATTTTGCGGTACTGTATATGTATGTTGTTAAAGTTATGTAGGTTTACGGGTGTAGAATATGTTTAAGAACATAAGTAGTGTTTATAAAAGTGTGGAAAAGGTTAATGAGGAAGTGGGAGAGGTTAATAAGGGACTAGGAACAGTTTATAAGTGTGTGGGAGGGGTGTATAAAGCCTTAAAATATATATAAATAGTAAAATAAATGTAAGGTTCCTACTTCACGGATTTTCACCTATCGTGGGGGGGGGGGGGGCGGGGCGGGGTTTGGTCTAGAACGTAATACCCATGATAAGTGAGGAAATACTGTACTTTCAAGACATAAAATTGTCTAATGTATGTAATATTCAGAGATGTCATGATGAGACTAGCAGAATTTATTAAACAATAAGAACATTTAAAATAAACTGGAAAAGTTTTCAAAGAGTCACATCAGGGAATATAGATTATATTTAATTTAATGTAAGAGATAGAATCAACCGTTCTATGAAGACAGATTTTTTTCAGATTCATGACATTCTATTTATACTTTCTGAGTCAACAAGGGAATCTACCTAAGGCTTCCAGATTCTAGAGAGCCACTCCCATCAAAATATTAACTGTACATGTCAGGAATGTACAGCTGGATGTTAAAAATAAAAATGCCTTTGTTATTGCGTGAACATAAAGATATTTAATCATTTTAAATAATTTATAGTAGAATCACAAAGAAGATATTTGTATAAAGAGGTAGCTTTCTGGAAATCTCACCAAAAGAGATGTTAATGGCTTTTCTTCTTAGTTATATGAAAAATTGATCACATTGTTAATAACTTTGAAAATATAAGGAGTATAGAGAAAAAAACTAAAAAATATCCCCACTTCCAATAGTATGTGTCTTCTTTTCCCTGAGACATGGTAAATTTGACTATAACAGACAATAGGGGCTAAGCCATTTGTGTTTTGTGAATTACTCATATTTTCACCTTTTTCATAAACATATATTCCTTTTTTCATTAAAATGTTTAAGACTGCAGTTGAATATGAGTACAGTGATTCTTCTAGTCTTGTTTTCTAAATTATTTATTCTATTTTAATATAAATTATTTGTGTTTAAGGTGTACAACATGATTATTTCGGACAAGCATATATCGTAAAATTATTATTGCAGTCAAGCTAGTGAACAGTTCAAATCCTCACATATTTATCATTTTTTGTGTGTGTTGAAAGCACTTGAAATCTAGTCATTTAGAACATTTCCAGTATTCTGTACAGTGTTATTAAGTATAATCATCATGCTGTATGTTAGATCTCTAGGCTACTGATCCTACATAACTGCAAGTTCTTAAAATACTCCAGACCCTATTATTAGGGCCTTTAACATGCAGCATAATTAATATTGCCTAAAAGATTTCTGATCCTTATGATGTATTTCTTAGCAAGAGGTATTTGTCCAATATATTTCTATGTATATATAGGCCTGTAAGCTGGGAAATTGGATGTGAATGTGATGACCTAATTTTAAGGCTATCCCCTGAGTTCTTCAAAGGCCAGTGAGTTTTCTCAGGTCCCTTGTCAAGTCAAAAAACAAGCAACCCTAGAATCCTAGCAAACAGGAATCTGAGTGCAACTTCAAAGTAATAACAGAGGATTCCAAGCATCTACTTGCCGTCCCTCCAAGCAGGGCTCATTCTTGGCATCTAATTCTAGAGCCTTTGACCTAGGGTAGTCTCTCTAGTCTTAAAGTCATATTGTCTTCCTTTCCTTCATGCTAACTATTGGAAACAAGTAGTCATAAAGGAATCATCACGTTCACGGCAACTGGGTAGAATATATACTTCAATGGAACCAAACGGTTTGTTTTCAGTTACCCCTCAATGCAAAGCTCTCCCTCTGAAAGGCTCAGGCAACCCAGAGATAAGGCCTTGCCCTCATCGTGCAGACATTCAGTGAGGAGACCGACCCACTAAGAGGCTGCAGCATGGTGACAGAAGAAAGACCAGAGGAAGGGTTCTTAACTCACAAATAAGAGGAGGTAGAGAAAAAAATGTTGACCCACGGAACCATCTGAACTTTCCTTATTATATTAGTGTGTGGTCTTCATTTTAAAAATGACAGCTAAGAATAGTTTTTTTAAGGTTTGTTTTCTTTTCTCTCTAGGGAATGATATTAAAAAAAGACAACAAACTGCTGGTTAGGACTCCGGAACCAGTAAGACAATTGATCTTAAAACTGCGGTTGGTTAAAGGAAAAAAAGAAGGTCTAAATAGTTTTTAGTTTATTGCCCATCTGTGAACTGATTTTACTGAACGAATAAAAAGACAGCAAATATTTTACCTTGAATAAGCTGTTCTCACATTACCAATAGGAAAATCAAATAGTAAATGTACTCCTTTTGACCCACTGAAGGAAAAGAAGGTTCAGTCTTCTTGTCTGTGTTAATTTGCTGTACCTCACCTTCCTGTCACATTAGCAGCTGCGGCACAAGACTTCAGAGCTCAGGACTTATTTCTGACATGTTCGGTGACACTTTATAGGACCATATGGCCCCTAATAAATAATCCAACAGAGGAAGCTCCTGGACACGCAACGAAACATTTAGTTCGGTGTGGACCAAGCTATGTCATTACCACTTTTGTGTGAGCAAATAAAAATCTTACAAAACAGCCCCTAACTGGTATTTCCCAGCAGGCAGAGACTTCACCTAACACATCACATACTTACTATGATAAACAGGTTTCAAGGAAATATTGATGAATGACCCTTGTATCTGTATACTATAGAATGTTACAGCTTTGCACAGTGCATTGTTAAAAAATGTCATATTCAGTGAAGTCATTCAGAATTGCTGCAAGTCTATTAGTTGCCTTGGATTCTCCACATATTTAATAGTGTGTCTTCTATCTGCTCAAAACAGCAAATTTCTAAGAGAAAGGTGATAGTGAAGTTCAGAAGGTTCAAATATTTATGGACTTTACAGAGCGAAGGAAGCAGAGGAAATGTATTAGTATTCCGGTTCTATTTTTTAAAATCTACCATTAATAGAGTGCAAACATAAATCTCATATGGGCTCTTCAGGTAAATACAAAACCAGGGGTTTCTGTTATGTATATCTGTGCTTGCTATGGCACTAAATGTTTGAATCCTTCAGTGACTGTAGAGGATAAAGAGCAGAATCATTCTGATCCCAAATCATCGTGTACTTTACAGCAAATTCTTTGCTTTTCAAAAAGTCATTCATGTGAAACTCAAATATAAAAGCATGCTCAACAGCACAGCCATTACAACTCTGTCTGGATTTCAATCCCAGGCTCCCTTATTAGGATGATGAGATGTCATAATAGAGGACATAGCCATGAGCCTGTCCACATAGCTCGTTGGGTAGATCGCATGGATCTCTTTCATTGAAAAGATAGACCCAACTATAAACCATCAATTCTTTCTGCCTATAGGGTACCAGATTGTTTAATTAATTAGTCCAGGGTTTTACAATGTTTTACTTAAGAAACTTTTACATCCAGGACTTCAACTTCACTGTATGTACACAGAGAAAGGAAGATAGATATTCTCTTTTAAATTATAATAACGATGCATTCAAAAATCTAATGACTTGCTCAGATTCTACAGCAACACTAGAATCCAGATCCAACATCTTCCCCTAGTCAAGACGTCTTTCCCAGATGTCAATAATAGCATAACAAAGTCGTTCTCATAACAAATTAATAAACGAGGGCACACCCTGAGTATAATATGCCAGATCCTTAGCTAACATAACCCTGCAAGATTTCACCATTTCTGATAAGTAAATAGAGAAATACATGTTTATGAAGCATGTGGTATGTGCTAAGTACTATTCAAGGTCCTTCATAAGTAATGTCCTTGAGCAAGACTGGGTTCAATTATTGCTGTCTTTATGTCGAGCTCTGAGTTTAGATAAGGAGTCTACTGAAGGCCTTTCCAGCTTTAAGATTATATAACTCAAAGACTTAAGATGTATTTCCTATGTGCTTCTTCTTCTCTTGAAACCACCTGGATCTCACTAATGCCTGGTATTTTCAATTACCCATTGGTCCCCCAAAAACATAAGCATCAAGAGGGTAAAATTTTTGCCTGTTTTGTTTATTTTGAATCTCCAGCACCTAAACTTGTGTCTGGAAGTATAAGCAGCTCAATAAATATTTGCTGAATGAATAATTGCTGTATTCACGGATTATTCTAAAGCAGAGATGGTAAAACCAACCAAGGCTCTGGATTATTTATAGGTTTCTATTTTTGACATACAGCCTGACTTAATCTGGGCTAAAGAACTTAACAAAGATAGGAATCCCGTGTCGTCATGTAACACTAACCATTTACAGGAGATACACTCTAAATCTCAACATGTTCAATTTTAGGTGCAGCACAGGCCGCCTCACTTCCCGTGGTGGGAGCAGGTACAGTGATCATGCTAATCTTTCCACCTGCAGTTCACACGCCTTATGCAGGTCTTAACGCCCACAATGCCAGTCCTCAACATGGCAAAGGCAGAACTGAAAACCGGTCCCCTTTTTTCTCCTGTATGATCTACAATTTCCTCACCTTATAAAATTGTGATTAACAATTAGTCCTGTCAATTTATAAGTTGTTCTGTTAGTAAGGACCCGATTAGATAATGAATAGAATGTCCTTTGAAAATGAGAGATATTTAATCCTTTGTTTTTCTCTAAGCATGGAGTGTCTTTTCTTCAAATTAACGTATGGTTTTAAGCATTTCCTTCTCCCTGAAGAGGACCCCAGAATGTTTTCTAGAACTAGACAGTAACCCTTCTCACTGCTCCCTCCCAAATATCCAGTGTAATCACCACTTCCCTTCGCCAGTGCCCATGATACTCAGCCTAAAATTTCAAGCAGGGAACAGTCCTTTGGGTTGAGAAGTTATCATCTGAGAAACACACTATTTTCTTCAATAGTCAGCAATAATCACTGCTATAATCAAGAGGGATATGTAATGCCAACTACTACCTAATGAGGAACTGGGGGGATATAATATAAGAAAAGAAAGATTTCTTGGAGGAGGAGAAAAGGGTGCACCTGGAAAAGTTCAGGAGTGAGAGGCATTCCTATAATGGGCGACAAATAGGGGTGAAGAGTTCATTCTGAGCGGCCCTAACACAATGGCGAGGCCTCAGGGATCCCAGTGGACAGAAATGGAAAGGTCTTCAGGTTCTCCTTTATTAAGCTCTGACTTGGGCCAGCCAAAAGCCCCTTTGAATTAAACTTGTAGCGCGTGCTATTAGGTATGTGGAAAGTCTATGTTTTTCACTTTTTCTCATTGAGACAGCAGTTTATAAATCCCATTATCCAAAAAGAGAAATGAGGCATGAAATAGATAATAGACTTGTTGAAGGCCCCTCATTGACTGCACGGCCCTTAGAACTTCAGTCACTAAATGCCTTCTTAGGCCCATTGCAACTACTTGCTTGACTTCATGAAGAACATTAGAGCCTGGTGTCGCCAAAAATGAGTGCTATTTAACAGACTAGCTGAGGGCTCTGCCGCCTTCTAGACTCTGCCTGTTTAATTTGTGCCCCCCCTGCCCTCCACCTGATTTCAGACAGTACATCCAACACCGAAGAGAGGAAAATGAACTCGTAATGAAGCCTATGAACCCCAGCGAGCATCCGCTGTCTCCAGAGAGTATTTATTTGAGAGAAAACTATGCAAGCTTTAAATTGTTCCTCAGAATTTAATTATTGAAAAGCACTTGAAAATCTTGGTTTTGGGATGCTATCTACTCATCAATGCATTTTTATGACTTCACACAAAAGCTATTCCCAGGAATGAAAGCAAAGACATTGAGATGGGTCCACATAGTGAGATTCTGTGCTTTTCTGTTTAACAAGCATTTATTGAGTGTTCCACAGGTCCAGGAATTGGGCACCAGACCTGTAAAGACAGATCAAATTTTTCATGTCCCCAAGGACTTTAGAGTCAGAAATAAACAAAAGAATTATGACACATTGAGGTATGTGCTATATTTGCTCTCTAACAAAGCATGTTATTAAGAAACAAAAAGACTAACTGGTGTCAGTACATCCTTTTTCTACCTCCACCTACAAGAAAAAAAGTCACTGTTGTGAATCTAAAGGCCAATTGAAGGGTACTAGAATGGATACAACTGTCCAGGATAGAGGGAAGAAACGGAGCAAAATTTCTGAGCAGGGGGAGTTGCAGCGTCTGGATATGAAATTTGAGCTTCTCGCAAGTATTGAACACCAAGGACAGAATTGCGGACAGGTGTGCTTCTAGATGGTGGGTAACAGAAGGCGAGCTGTGATGTGGCATCTGTGCTCAAGGCTGTGAACCAATGAGAGATGCCCAAGGGACAGATGGCAGAGACAACATATACGTTCTAGTTCCCTACATATCCCAAGGCAGGAGGGGGAAGGCTCTGTGATACTGAAGACTAAACACTTTGTCACTCAGATAGAAAAGGCCCTCTGAGCAGATTCACTATGATCAGATCAGAATAATTTTTTTTAAAAAGTAATTCTTGCAACTTGTCACTCCTGTCATTCCTCTTTGTTCATCTTTAACGTCCTTGCAGTTTTAGGTGTATGGGTTTACATTTTCCTTCTAACTGTTCTCATCTAACTTTTGAAGGATTTTGGCAATGGAAGTAGCCAGGGATCCTTGATTGCCAGCAACAGAAACTCAACCCTTGTGCACTGAAGCAAAATGAAACATAAAAAAAATATCAGGTTCAATGAATTGAAAAAATGTTAGAGAAGCCAGACAAAAAACAAAGATGCAGAAATAAGAAGGAGATTTATGATCCTCATTGTGAAGGACACACCCAGGGGAACAAAGTGGGTACCAAACATTTCCATTTTTTTGTGTCTCTATGTTTCAAACTCCAGAGAAGAAAGCACCCCGAGTTCATATGCTCACCTTTTTGCTAGGACAAGACCCTTAACACTACTACTTTCCAGACTGATTCTAAAGCAGAATTATTACTTCAAAACAAAGTCAAGGTGTTGTTTGGAAAGAGAAACTGATAATGGCCGAGTTAAGGAGAGTGTCTATGCAGTGCATCTTGTGGCTTTGAGTAATAGCCAGCTACCAGTCCTCTTGTATTGTCCACCCACCCCCAGGCCTGCTATCCACCAGAGCCTGCTCAGCTCACTGCTCTTCCTGTTCTTCAATAGCTTCAGACTCTTCTCATTATGCTGTACATGCAATAACATAGGATTGTTATAATAAAACAAAATGCAGGTCAAAGATATAACTACTGTAGTTTGAACTCTGATATAACATGATAAATATTAGATGCTATCTGAAGTCAATTAACCTGAGTGTAATTTATTTCTTGAAGCCACCTAGGTTCTGAATTGTACTGGGAAGATCTGTATAGGCTCCTGCGGAGGTCATTCGTTGGACCAGGAAAATCTTTCCTCTCAAAGGGCTCCAGGCTCACCCCCACTTCTCAGATTCCATCTCACTAGACACCAGCCTTGTGGGTGTCTCCTTGGGGCAAGAGCACTTGCACCTGAGTCAAGCGAAAAGGTAAGCTCTCCCTGGGCTGTGTGTACTATAGCAAAGTCAGAATATTCAGGTACAAAAGAAGTTTAGACAAAAAGTTGAATGCATGGGTCAGTCCTTGAAAGGACCAGTTAACATTTTGAGCCAATTACCATGCATTTAGCTACTTTCACAGTCATCATCCTTCAGAGTTAGCACAGGGTACTCCTCTCAGCTGCACTGACATATGGGGAATGAACAGTGGCTCTTCTCTATTAACCCAGTGCCTACCCCATTCCCAACCAGTACCACACCTAAATGAGAAACATCTACCTGGATTACCCTAGTATCATCCTTAGTCTCTGGCTTTAAACAAAGGGTGATCAGAGCTCCAGGGGGGGGCTTCTATAAACCCATAATGAACTAGACGTCTCCATCATTTTTTACTAAATTGACATTATGTAAAAGCTAGGAATGGTGAGTCCCGAGCCTACCCCTCTTCACTAGCTTTAGTCAGAAATGATGTCAGTTTTTAGGATGAGATACCAAGCAATGAGCAAAAGACACCCGAAGGCACTCAAGTAATTTTTAATAAATTCAAGTTGATCAAGCTGCCCTACCTATTTCTGTTTCCCTTAAGAAGTGATTTTTACAAAATAATTTACTGAAAGTGTTGCTTCCGTTCAGCCAACCCTCCAATTTATTTGTGAAAAACTTCAGTTGGGTTTTTGCTCACAAGACACCACTGAAACTGCTCTTATAAAATCAACAATAACTAACTCAAAAGATTCTTTTTCTATGCTCAACTCTCAGCTGCAATTCACAGAGCTCAATACTTCTGCTTTCTTAAAGTGGTCACCTACCTTTTTAGGGGCTTTAAAAGAAAGTAATTTTATTGCTTATGCTATTACTGTTGTCTCAATTTTTTCCCCTTTGCTCCCCTCTGCCCAGTCCCCCGCTTCCTGCCTACAGTCCCACCCCCCTTAGTTCATGCCATGGGTCGTGCATGTAAATTCTTTAGCTTCACCCTTTCCTATACTATTTTTAACATTCCCCTGTCTATTTTGTACCAACTAATTATGCTTCTTAATCCCTGCACCATTTCCCCATTCTCCCTCTTCTCTCTCCCAGCTGATAGCCCTCCAAATGATCCCCATACCTATAATTCTGTTCCTATTCTAGTTGTTTGCTTAGTTGGATTTTGTTTTTATTTTTTAGATTCTGTTATTGATAGTTGTGAGTGTTGTCATTTTAATTTTCATGGTTTTGATCTTCTTTTTCTTAAATAAGTCTCTAACATTTTCTATAATAATGGCTGGGTAATGATGAACTTCTCAGCTTTACCTTACCTGGGAAGCAATTTATCTGCCCTTCCATTCTAAATGATAGCTTTGTTGGATAGAGTAATCTTGGTTGTAGGTCTTTGCTTTTCATCACTTTGAATATTTCTTGGCAGTCTCTTCTTGCCTGAAAAGTTTCTTTTGAGAAATCAGCTGATAGTCTTATACAAACCCCTTTGTAGGTAACTCTCTGCTTTTCTCTTGCTGCTTTTAAGATTCTTTCTTTATCTTTCACCTTTGGCATTTTAATTATGATATGTCTTAGTGTGGTCCTCTTTGGACTTTGTTTGGGACTCTGTGTTTCCTCAACTTGTACATCTATTTCCTTTACCAAATTAGGAAATTTTTCCTTCATTATCTTTTGAGATAAGTTTTCAATTCTTGCTCCTCCTCTTCTCCTTCTGGCACCCCTATAGTTTGGATATTGGTACATTTAAAGTTGTCCCAGAGGTTCTTAAGCCTCTCTTCATTTTATTCAATTCTTATTTCTTCATTCTGGACTGGTTGACTGTTTATTTCTTCCTTATGTTCTAAATAATTGATTTGAACCCTAGGTTCCTTCTCTTCACCACTGATTTTATGTGGATTTTCTTGTTTCACTTAGTATGGCCTTGACTTCTCCCCTTATGCATTTGCCATACTCAATCATGTCTGTCAAGTGTGATCATCATTATCACCAGTGTTTTGAACTCTGCATCTGTTAGGTTGGCTACTCCTCATTGCTTAGTTCTCCCACTGGAACCTTGATCTGCTCCCTCTTTTGGGCCATACTTCTCTGTCTCCTCAACTTGACAGCCTTCTGTGTTTGTCTGTGTCTTAGGTAGAGATGTCACACCTGTTGTATCATAAGGGGCAAAGCCCTAGGTATTCATTAGTTTGGGTGACCCGTTTTACCATGTTGTGGCGCAGTATGTGGGGGAGGGGTCTGAGAGAGAACAGTGCTGTTTGCCCAGCACTTGTCCCATTTCCAGGCACTTCTCTCACTTCCCATATGGGACTGGCACCCCTCTAGATATTTCCCTGGTTGTGGTTCTCAGAGTGGGTGGGTTTGCAGCCATTCTAGGACTGTGGGGGCCTCTAAACAAGCAGACTCTGCTGAGAGACCAGCAATTTCTTCTGCCATCCCAGCCCTTATTATTTTTCACAGCCAGAAGCAATGAGGCTTTATTTTCCCTGGTGCTGGAAGCATGAGCTGTGTGGTCTGGTCTGGGGCTGGGATCACTCCCCAGGTGTCCCTCCCAACTTTTATAATGTGTGACTGCACTTTCTGCTGGCCGGCCACAGCCACTGTCTTGCTGCCAGCACTGCCACCACCACCACCACACTAGATCCTTTCCGCCCAGCTCCGCCCCTCCTGCTTGTCTGGATGAGTATTACTTCTTTATATTTTTGTTTGTTGGACTTCCATGCAGTTATATTTTCTGATAGTTTCAGTCGTTTTTAGTTTTGAGGTAGTTGCATTTTTTCTTATGGTTGTGGAGGGTGGTGAAGTGTGTCTACCTGTGCCTCCATCTTGGCCAGAGGTCTTAGCCACTTTTTTTCCTTTCACCTTAATAGGTTCTTTCTTCTTTGCCACTTCGTATTCTGGTTCCATGGGTTTAAGGCCAGGCCCTCTTAGCTTTGTTCATTCCCCATGCTTTATCAAGCAAAAATGTACAAGGACTCATAAACATGGGCAGCAGTATGGTGATTGTGGGAGCGGGGAGTTATAAGGGGTTAAATGGCAATGGAAAAATAAAATACTATATATAAATAATAAAATCAAAAGTCACTCATACACGGGCCACATAAGGGATGTTTCTACCTCAAACTTATTCTCTGTATTCCAGAGTTATTCATCAAACTACCCTTTGACTTCTCCACTTGGAACTCACACCTGCATCTCAAATTAACTGATCCTAAATGGAAATCTTAATTTTCCTATTTTATATCCCATACTTATTCCTATTATTTTCCACCTCATTAAAGGGCATCAACCAATACTCAGTTGCTTAAGTCACAAACTTAGCATCATCCTTGATTCTTCCTTTTCCTAAACCCCTAGTCTCAATTTAATCACAAAGATACCTCAAAGATATCAATTTCTCTTCATTTCTACAGCCCATACTTTAGTCTAAGACATTCTCATCTTTTACCTGGTACATTAAGTGTGATGAGGATTTTTTTATTCTTATCTGCACATTAATTTCCAACTACCTAATCTTGGGCAAAACTCAGGAGTTGTTTCCTGCCTCACTCAACTTCAGGCCCCTCCCTTACTTTTACTACTTTCTTCCTATCACGATCTTTAATTCACTTGGATTTTCAGAAACCTCTGGCTTTCTCATTGCTCTTTAATGACCATGGCTTCTCACTGTGGCAACCCTCAAAGTCAGGTAGTGCTCCCTACCCAGGATTTCCTCTTGCCTCCTTCCTCTATCTATACTCTGACTCCCATAATGTCGAGTCAGATCCCAGGTTGACAAGAATATCCCATTCTTTTGAAACAACCCTTCAGTTTTATACATGGGTAATCCACGACTCAGAGAGACAAAGGCATTTCCATAAAAATATATGGCTTGGATAAAAAGCCACTTTTTACTTTCATGAGCCTTTGGAGAATTCTGCCAAGGGGATAGAAAACAAGCTTAACTGTCTTTGTGTGTAAGATAGTGCAATGAAATGTACGAGGACGTTAGTAATGGATGCATTTATATAGAATTAGAGATTCCAATTTTGCTAGTAAGAATGAAAATATACCTTTGGGATCATCTGGTTCCAAGCCCATGATTTATAGATGAAGCAATTTAACCTCAGGGAGTGATGGGCTCAGAGTCCCACAGGGAGTAAATGGTACAGCAGTGATAGAGCTCCTGGAGTTGTTACTCTTTCCAAAATGTCTTGCTGCCTCCATTGTAATGAAATGTTATGAGATGGGTTTGCAACAAATACAGTAGGCACAAGACATAAATATTTAATAATAATAATAGTTATTGTTTACTTCAACCTTCGAGCCTTTGTTCTGAGCACTTTATGTATGTTAACTTATTTAATGCTTGCCAAAACAGAAATCTGTACGCTAAAATGAGCATCCAAATTTTTTAGATAAAGCAACAGGCTCAGAGAGTGCAGTACGTCTGTTGCCCAGTGTTGGCAGCACTGGTTCCACCGGGACTGAGCCCAACCAGTGAGGCTGCCGTCCCCAGCACTGTTCTGTGGATGAGTCAGAAGCCACAGTCACTGGGCACCTTTCTGCTTGGTGTTCTGAACCACCTTTGACCTGCATTATTTTAGTTAACCCTATGCAAGCCACACTGTCCCTGGTGATGAAGTCTGTTTGCACCTGTGATAGGAAACCCATAATTCTTCTGGAATCTCACACCTTGTTTACTGTTCAATTCCTCAAAATAGATGCCTTCCTAACATTCATTTACCAGAGTCCCCAAAATTGAAGCCTTTTTCTGCAGTGGTCCTTTACTGAGATGTGTGGAAAATGGGTGTGAGGGTGTCACACCGTACACCCAGCAAAAAGATCGACACTGCTTATTATCAGGCAGTCACTTTCTCAAGGAGACTTCAAGCTACTTCCCCTGGCTGAAAGCCCACAGGGGCCCCTCCTTCCTCATCCTAGTGGGCTTCTCTCCAGTTCTAGAATCTTGGAAATTATGTATTATGTAGGGCAATTTAATCCTTTTTATTTTACACACTTTCTTATCATGCCTTGAAGCCACTGTTGTCACAGTCAACAGTCCCATCATTTTGTTTTGCTAAACAAAAGGTTACCTGCTCCAGAGAGAAATGATAAACCACTCCCTTAGGGGGTACAAGCTGCTTCAGTCAGCTGTAGTTTTAAATAACAATTCTCTCTCTCTCTCTCCCTCTCTCCCTAGCTTCTTCCCCTCCCCCCTTTCCGTTACTCTTACAATAGCCGTTTCAGGTAGAAATGGTTAGCCACATTTCAGCAGCAAGAAGACAGAACTTGAGATAGCTTAAGTGATGGGCCCTGCACCACACCCTTACAAAATAAAGGAGTAGGTGCTCCAGGCCAGGGGTCTCCTCTCTCCAAGTCCTGTGTTCTTAAAACTAGTCCCCCTGTTTATTCTCCACCAACAGTTCTAGAAAAAAGCGTTTGCCTCACTCATCATAAATATGTGCATGTTCTCATAACTTCTCAACATCCTACTCAACTCCCATGTAAATGTGTATCTAACCTTGTCCAAATTTCACTTTGTGGTAAAATAATTTGAAAGTACATTTGGAAATATAAAATTATTAGATTCTGTTTATGCCTCCAGAAACACCAAGTCTCTAAAATACTGGTCTTTTGGAAAGTAGCAGTTAAAAATCTTTATAATCATCTTTATTTTTAACAACATCCCAACTGCCTGATTTAGCTATTTAATTCTTATAATTTGCAGTTGAGATATGCCATCAACAAATGAATATTTTATTGTTGGAAAACTAAAACTAAAAATAAATCATACAAAAGTGGTGCATCCCTCCCACAGCCAAACCCACTCTGTTTCCAGAATTATTTCTCTTGCCTTTCTGGTGTATTGCCATCCATTGACTCTCAGGAGAGCTCTTTAAATAAGTTGTTACACATAGTCACATATATACAGCTTACATTGTTTGAAAGAACTCATTTCACTATTTTTACATAAGTAGAATCACACATTAGAAATGTTTTTGCTTTTTAAAAAAATTCAGCAATATGCCTTGGAGACCTTCCCATAATATTCTATGCAGAACTGCCTTCCACGGTCCCCTTTCTCCAGACTTACCACAAGAGGCCCCCTAAATATGACTCCTCTCCTCGCTGCTGACATGAGCTTTCAAAACAGAAGTATGATGGTTACTTCCTTGTTCAACATCCCCCCATGGTTTCCCAGCGCAATTAATATAAAATCTAAACGCCACACCATGGTTTCCGAGTTCCCCCAGGGTCTGCACGTTCCACCCCCTGAATTCATCTCCTAATATTATCCCACTGGATTCTCGCTCTTATTCAAAGATTGACTTTACCTTGTGCTTCAGCCTGCGTGGGAGCCTCTTCACCAACCTGACTTTGATCTCTGCTCAAATGCTCACGCCTCCGGAAGTTCCTCCTTGGACAGTACCTTTCATGTTTGCTATCCCGTTTTCAAATTTTCCCGTTACTACAATTGTTCTACAGAGCAATTTGTCTGCTTGTTGCCTGTCTCCGCCATTCAAAATATCACTTCTAAAAGGATATAAATATTGTTTATTGTTATTCGTTTCGCCGTTATAACCCCAGAATGTGTCTGCACATTCACAAATAAAGAATTCACCCAGCTGTTCCAACCTTTATCACTGCTGCATAGTATTCCAGTATCCCACTCATTGTCTATACCTCATGATTTCACTTGTTTTCATGTTTGCTTGTTTTTGAGTTATGCTATTATAGGCAAGGCTGGTATAACATGAAGAGAACGATTACATTTGGAGGGAGGGAAAAACCTCCATTATTTTGTAAACTTCTATCGCTTAATCTGAGTGTTGTTCAATTTGAGTGTTCGGTTTGCAATAATTCACCAAGATAACCATTTACTTTGTCTGGTTTTCTGTATCTGAGTTTCATTTTACAACTAAAGGTGAGAGAAGGAGAGACAGAGAAAGAGAAAAAGAGAGAGATTGATTGATTGATTCTTGGTCATCTCAGGCTCATGGGCATGGGAGAGGAGGCAAGCCTAGGGCACACTGGTTCTCAATTGACCTCTCTGCTGGAGTGAATTTGCTGCCATCATCTGCTTATATCTTTTTTAAAGTATCATTTACTCAGCACACATCCATTTAGAAATTTCTTCGTTGGTAAATGAAACTAGAAATACTAGGTCTGGTTGTTCATTATGGTCGAAAAAGCAGTTAGCAGGATAAAGGAGATTTGAGTCAGAGATGCTGAGTCGCACTTGGATATCATATCTCTATAAAAACAAGCCCTGGCAGCCACTGAAGCATATTCCTTGTTGTATCTACTCCGATCTAATCTTGAATAATTAAAAATAAGTTTCCATCAGTCACTGATATAATTCTACCTGTGTTTATTTATCATTCCAAATCATCCCACTTAATCTGCTGATGAATCCTGCCTCCCTTCTCGGCTCCTATTATCACTGTGTCTCAGGATTTATGTAAGTCTAAAACCTTGCATCAAACTTTCCAGTTCAACAATCCTGGTCTAAATGAAAGAATTTCTTTTAAAAAGAATAAAACATAGATTGATGAATTGATTGAACACTGGAATATTTAAGCAAATTATTTTACAGCTAAAATTTAACAGTTTGATGGTAGCTGTTCCATCAGAATAAATGTCATTACCTTTTTAATTAAATAAATCAGGGAAAAGGACTCAACAATTCAAAATTAAGAAAATGAAATATCTTTGGTATAGAGGGAACTGCTTAACTACAAAAAAAAAAAAAAGGAAGAAAGATTGATATTGGACCAAATTCAGTTAAATTCTTAGCAGAGTGTTTTGTACTTAGGTCAGAATAATAATATGATAATTCCAAAAAGTACCCATATTGCTTTAGGTAAGTCCCTTTCCTTTCACTTGACATTAGTCACTTAATCACTAAGATTCTAAATAGCTCTAAGATTCTTTGCATAAAAAGCTACTTTTTGGAGATATTTAAGACAGCTTTAAAGACATACGTACTTCTATTTGAGAAAGTTTGGAGAAAAAATTCCTTAACATAGACATTTTTCAGTTTGCTTTTGGTTAAAATATTTCTGACTCAGTGAAAGGACAGTAACCCAGACCCCAACTCATGTCCTAGTTCCACATGTAATGATTTAGTCTGTTATTACTTTCAAAGGCAGAAAGCTTTCAAAACCAACTACATCTTCCCAGGGTTTTTAAGTGGGTCAAAAATGTAATTGCACCTCTAGATGTTATTGTTATTTATTGATTTATATCCCATCCTTCACGAGTTGCAGAATTTCAAGCAACTCTTTTCCCCTCCTAAGACTTGCTTATTATTTTTCCTGCAGTAGCTGGTTACAAAGGTTAAGTATGTATAGCTTTGCATTCTTTTTGATGTGTGAGTCAATCCACTACCATCCACTGAACTGGGCTTAGTGGAAGCTAAAATTAAAAATCCAGGCATATACTCCAAAGTTAAGTTCTTCCCTGAGTTGTCCTTTACGTGGTAGGTATTCTGCTGAGGATTTAAATAAAGATAAGACTTTACTGCTAGTGAAAATGACTCTTGTAATAGAAAATAATTTTCCTCTTGAAGCAAATCCACTATGGCTGTACATTATAGACCTGTTGTATTCTTTCAGACTGGGACCTCCTCAAGGGCAAGGCCTGTAACTTATTCATGCCTGTGTCTCCAAAATCCTGACACACAGCGTGTCAGTGTTCTGAATTTTGGCCATTCTAGTAGGTATAAAGTAGTGTTGTATAGTTGTTTTAACTTGCATGTCCTTAATAACATATAATGCAGAGCATCTTTTGGTATGCTTATTTTTCAGTTGTATACCTTCTTTAGTGCGGTGTTTGTTTAGGTCTTTTGACCATTTTTAAAAATTGGGTTGTACATTTTCTTGCTGCTGAGTTTTAAGAGTTCTTTGTATATTTTCGATAACAGCCCTTAACCAGATACGTCTTTTGCAAATATTTTCTCCCAATCTGGATCTTGTTATCTTATTCTCTGACATCCTCTTTCACAGAGCAAAATTTTAAATTTTAATGAAGTCTAGCTTAACAATTATTCTTTTCATGGGTCCTGCTTTTTGCATTGCATCTAAAAAGTCATTGCCATGCCCAAGGTCATCTAGATTATCTTTTATGTTATTGTCTGGGAGTTTAATCAATTTTGAGTTAATTTTTGCAAAGGATGTAAAGTCTGTGTCTAGATCTCTTTTCTTTTCTTTCTTCTTTTTTTTTTTGCCTGTGAATGTCCAGTTGTTCCAAACGTTTGTGAAGAGACTATCTTTGCTTCACTGCATTGCTTTTGATCCTTTGTCAAAGATCAGTTGACTATATTTAGGTGGGTCTATTTCTGGACTCTTTATTCTGTTCCCTTAATCTCTTTATCTGTTCCTTTGCTAACTCCACATTGTCTTGATTAATATAGCATTATAGTGAGTCTCTAAGTTGTGAAGCATTAGTCCTCCAGCTTTGTTCTTCTTCAATATGAGGTTGGCTTTTCTGGGTCTTTTGCCTCTCCATATAAATCTTAGAATCTGTTTTCCAACATCAACAAAATAACTTGAGACTTTGCAATTCTACTGAATCTACAGATCAAATTGGGAAGAATTAACATCTTGACAATCTTGAGTCTTCCTTTTCAGGAACATGGACTAACTCTCCATTTATTTCACTTGTTAAAAACTTAATTCATCAGAGTTTGGGTTTTTGTTTTTGTTTTTCCCTTATATAGATTTTGTATATTTTGTTAGATTTATATCTGAGCATTTTAATTTTTGTGGGAGCTAATAAAAATAGTATTGTATTTTCAATATCAAATTCTACTTGTTTATATCTGGTATGTAAGACATCAACTTGCGTATATTTTGCTGCCTTGATATCATCATTTATTAGCTACAGGAAGTTTTAGTCCATGATTCTTTCATATTTTTTACATAGACAATAACATTATCTTCAGACATAAGTTTTGATTTCTTCCTTCCCAATCTGTGTACCTTTTATTTTATTTTCTTTTATTATATTGATTTTTTAAGATAGAACAAATCTTGCAAAACAAGAATAAATATCACTTGGTTGTGATCCCTAAAAATTTTAATACATTGTTGGATTAGATTTGCTAATATTTGTCAAGGGTTTTTGCATTTATGTTCATGAGAGATATCAGTCTGTTTGGTTTTAGTATAAGGGTAAAGCTGGCCTCATAGAACAAGTTAAAAATTATTCCTTCCCTCTGTTTCTATTTTCTGAAAGAGACTAGAGAATTGGTGTAATCTTTCTTTAATATTTGGTAAACCCATCTGGGCCTGATGCTTTCTCTTTTGAAATGTTATTATTCAATAATAATATTAATTCAATTTCTTAATAGACTTAGACCTATTAAAACTGTCTATTTATTCTTGTGTGTTTTGGTAGATTGTCTTTTAAGGAACTGGTCTATTTAACCTAAGTTAATAAATATGTAGGCCCAGAGTTGTTCATAATCCTTCATTATCCTTTTAATGTCTATGGGCTCTGTAGTAATATTCCCTCTTTTATTTCTGATACTATTTGTTTTTCTTCTCTCTCTCTCTCTCTCTCTCTCTCTCTCTCTCTCTCTCTCTCTTTCCTTTAATTAGCCTGGCTAGAGGGTTATTGACTTTATTAACCTACTTTAAAAAAATACCTTTAGGTTTTGTTGATTTTCTCCATTTATTTCCTGTTTCCAATATCCTCAATTTCTGCTCTAATTTTTATTATTTAATTTATTCTACTTGCTTTGGATTTAATTTGTTGTTCTTTTTCTAGTTTCCTAAGGTGGAAGTTTAGATTATTAATTTGAGGTTTTTTTTTCTTTTCTGATATATGCATTCAATGGTATAAATGTCCTTCTAAGCATTTTTTTTCCCTGCATGTGACAAATTTTCATAAGTTATGTTTATATTTTTATTTAATTTATAATATTTAAAAATTTCCCTTGAGATCTTTTCTTCTCAGCCCTTGTGTTATATAATGGGTATAGTTTAATCTCCAAGTATTTTCAAATTTTCCAACTATCTTTCTATTATTAATTTCTAATTTAATTCCATTGTGGTCTGAGAGAAGACATTTTAAAATTTCTACTGTTTTAAATTGGTTAAGGTATGTTGTATGGTCCAAAATGTGTCCATCTTGGTATCTCAAGGAATATATGTAATATGCTATTGTTGGATAATGCAGTGAATGAATGTCAATTATATCCAGGTGACTGGTGGTGTACTTGAATTCAACTCTGTTCTTACTGACTTTCTTCCTGCTTGATATGTCTATTTATGAAACAGTGATGTTAAAGTCACCTATTTTAAGAGCAGACTCAACTATTTCTCCTTGCAGTTGTATCATTTTTTCCATAAGTATGTTGATGCTCTGTTGTTAGGTACATATACATAAAGAATTATGGTGTCAATGGAATACTGACACCTTTATCATTATGTAATGTCCTTCTTTATCCCTTATAACATTCCTTGCTCTGAAATCTACTCTTCTGAAATTAAATATATTAATAGTTACTCCTGGTTTGTTTTTTTTTTTTTTTTTTTGTGTGTGTGTGTGTGTGTATGGATTTCCTTTTCCATCCCTTTACTGTAAGTGTATATGTATCTTTATACGTGAAGTGGGTTTCTAATAGACAATATAGACTTGGGTCATGGTTTTTTTAAATCTATTCTGACAATTATTGTCTTTTAAGTGGTGTATTTAGACCACTAGCATTTCAAGTAAATAGTTGCATTAGTATCTATCATATTTGTTACTGTTTTTATCTGTTGTTCTTCTTTATGTTGAAGTTTCATCTTCCATTCTTTTTCTGTCTTTAGTAGTTTTTAGCTGCGCATTTTATAGGATTCCATTTCACTCCCTTTCTCAGCACAGCTCCTTCATTTTCTGAGGATA
This sequence comes from Furipterus horrens, assembly GCF_987537825.1. Lineage (NCBI taxonomy): Eukaryota > Metazoa > Chordata > Mammalia > Chiroptera > Furipteridae > Furipterus > Furipterus horrens. Next base: position 132,150,785 of record NW_028327177.1, on the reverse strand, counting down.
CTTTGTAGTATACTGAATTCCAAGTTTGTGGGTTTTTCTCCATTTCCTTTGTGCTTGCATGGGTCTGAGGAGAAGGATAGGTATTTTTTTATGGAGATTATAAATATAAATCATGGTACATTCATTCATATGGCTTTTAGCAGTTAAAAAAAGAAATGTATATGTGTATATATTGGCATATAATTATTAAAGTTTAAATTAAAGATATTTATAGGTAAACCAATGACATTTTAAGAAATATATGCCTGTATGTGTTTCTACATAATTAAACCTTTATATATACTAATATGTAGTATAAAAATATGTGTTTATGTTAATATATGTGTATGTATATGATAGGCCCACATGCAGTATGAAGGTCTGGGAGTATTATCAATGAACCTGTTAACAGTAATTAATTCTAAATCCTTGTTTCTAGAGAATGACAGTGTTGAAAAGTTACATTTCCCCTTCGGACTTCATACTACAGTATTTTGTTTGTTTGTTTAAAACTCATGCATTAGTTTGATGATAATGAAGTAAAGTGGTGTCCTCTTTGAAAACATAGAGTCCGATATTGGAATTCCTAAATGGACAAATTCTTTCCAAATCTATGGATGCCATAGAAGGTCAGTACTCAGGGATAGCAACAAGCTGACAACTCTTGGGTTAACAGCAGGTATGCAATGGACAGCTAGTTTCTAGTTTAAAACACAGGAATCACAGGAGAACACACACACACTCAGTTGCTCCTCTTAGGCACAGAGAACAAGCTGACCATGAGCAGAGTGAGTACATCACAGAGAGCCACACTGACAGATGGTTTCTTCAAGAGAGAGCAGGCTAGAGCTGACCACGTGGCAGAAGGCCATAATGCAGACTCCATGATATGACTCATGAAAGAGCATGTGAAAATATGCTTCCTAAAAGATAAAAATGACATAGTGTGTGACCTTTAGGGAATATGGAGAAACTACAGGGCTCTGTGGGAGTACTTGTATCCAGAATTTAACCATGATTAATTAACACTATTTTCTGATTTTCCCCTAAAATGAATCAAAATGAAAATAACATTAAAGAAAAGAAAACCTCTTATTATACTAATCTAGATTTTCATCTCTTCTCCCCAACCCACTGCAACCTCACCTGCCCCAGGCTTATGGTGAAGAGATGCCCAAAATAACTGAAGCTTTTGGTGGCACAGCTGTCCCTTATACAAGGAATAAATAGGTACAGACACTGTCCGATTTATTTTCTTACCCTGATGCATTTTCTAGACTGTGTACAGTTTCTTACCCCTATATATTTTCTAGTTGAGTGAATTCTTCAAAGAATTTTTGTATTGTGGAAATGGACATGTGTGATGTTTATTTGTGCTGCAAATAAGTATTTTCTTTCAAGTAAGAAAAGGAGTGGGAACCCATTTACTTGTTCAAAGGCAATTCAATTTCCGTGTTGACTGTCAAACAAGCCAGGGATGAAATTGATCAATTTCAGAAAAGCAATGAAAAGAATTGTCTAGGGATTCTAAAGAGTCTGTTTTAGTAGAAAATCGGTATGTAGATATACTTCAAACTAATAAAATTATGGCCAAACTGAGTACCTACAATCTTTTCATAGCAACTTCATTATCAGAAAAATAATTATTGGGTTTCTTACTATGCATGGTATAGATCTGAGCCAACTTTCTCTGTGCTTCCTCACATCTGAAGGTTCTCACGTAATGCTTTGATTTTCTAGTTATTTCCACTGACGCTTGTAGCACTGATGAGATTTCTGTTGGGTGAAAGTCAACTGGGAATCTATGTGTGTGGCTGTTTGTATTGTGAGATTGGAGTGAGATGCTGGAGAGAGGTAGAGAAGCAGTTGGCAACAAACGAAGGTAGAGAAAACAGATGAAGAGTTCTTGTTAGGTAGAACTTACAATGCCATATTCAGGTGCAATTATTTTCACCAAAGTAGCTAGTTAATATGTTGCCCATTGAGTCATAACAGGAGGTGCATTTTCTCAAATGGTAAGGTCATGGGAGGTCTTAAAATGTAGTTAAAGGAATCAATTTAATCTTGGACATTTTTATACTGTTATTGTTTTTAAAGCTGGAGATTAAGATTATGCTATCAGTGCATTAGGAAGATTTACCTAGTGCAGAGAACAGGACTGGCTGGAGCAGTAATCAGTGAGAGCCCCAAACAAAAACATCTGGTGACTAGGGAATTGACAGAATGTTTGTGTGAGAAGAAAAGAGACTGCATATAGGTGCTGGGAAGGATAAGAATAAAGAAAATAAAGTTTGAAGGAATTGTGACTATGATTCCCCAGAACAAGAAAGAGGTAAAGATAATGTGACTCTTGGAATTAGATTTCTTTTACTACTTAGACATTGGTTCCTAGGACTCAGAAAACCTGGTGTTTCATTTTAACGGGAGTTAGCCATGTCTTAGTTAGAAGCCAGTGATTTAAACTCTAAAATCCTTAGACCCATCAACTGATAAAAAGGAGGGTGGACTAGATCAGAAGGTGCCATTTCCAGTACGTGACCTCGCCCAGTAGTCCCATGATTGAACCAGATATCATTAATCAATCACAGAGCTCTCCCATTGGGTACAAATGAAACCTCACGATGCTTACCAGTTAGGTTCTCTAGACAACCAGCATCAACTGAAGGAATTTTGCATTCACAGCAAAACCATTTTCCAATGTAGATTGCAGATGTCTTCCAATGTTTTTGCTTGTTTTTAGTATTGATCCTCTGAGTCTACTATTTGCAGCTCATGCAAAGAGAGGAGCAGAAGACCCCTTAATGGAAATAGAAGCGTTGAAAAAGGGAGTGGGCAGAGGAGGATGAAGAAGGGGTGTGTGGAGCAAGCTTCTGTCAGTAGGTATTTGTGTTGCAAAGTGAAACTTGAATGCACTTGGTTACCACAGCTACCAATCTTTCAATGAAGGAAAAGAATGCTCAACTGAGTGAGTACTGAGCTAAAGATCAGTGAAACACAGGTCAGTGTACTGGAAAACTAATGGGTTAATGTAGAAATAAGCAGGTATCAGAAAGAAAGGCCTTTCTTTTGTGGGGAGAAGAGCAATTAAGGAATCAGAAAACTGCTGTGAAGGGTAAAGATAACATGAGACCAAGTGGCCAAAAGCAAGGCCAGCTAGATCTAAAATCCTGGGCTCTCAACAACACTTCACAGAGACAAGAGATGTCCCTTCACCATTTAATGTCTGGTTATAATACTTTCAGTCTTAGTTAGTTTTTTACAAATGTTTGAATACCTGGTGTAAAACCTACAGTTGGTGCTCTTCCCATGTGTATTCATTCTCGACCCACTACAATGGCTTTGGGCACATGTAACACACACACACACACACACACACACACACACACACACAATTCTATTTTAATTGCCTGTTTTTCCCAGTGAAGAAAACTCAAGTCAATAAGATTCCAATTTAGCGGCCTGCAGACTAATTCCTATGATATAGTATATAATTATTTCAATAAGCTATTTCCATAGAGGGCTTTACAACATGTCCTGAGTGTAAATGAAGGTGATGTACAAGTGGAATTAACTGAAGGTTTCTGATCTTAGGGAGACTTTGGATCTGTGTAAGCAAATCCTATCTCATTTTGTGTTCATTAATAAATTCCTTCCCTGTTTTCATTTTTTATTAAGGGAGAACTTTAATAAAGAAGTTTCATTAAATTCTATATTAAATGTTAATTGAATAGACTAATAATCTAGATGTTACAGATTTATTTAGAATAATATCACATCTCTTAGTTATAAGTGACCATATAATAAGTATTAAGTTTATTTTTTAGTTATGATGCCAAATGATCTTAGATTTTAAATTGTGATACCTCAAGTTATTCCTTTACATGCATATGACTGTTTTTCTAATTAGGTCATTATTACTTTGTCATATTCTTATATCTTCTCTGTCTTCGTTGGGTATGCTTAGAGCTGTTCATTTTGTTTGTCTCGGTTTTATTTAGAAAAATGTATACATTTCCCAGGTGGCAGCTATTTCTCTCACTTTTATCCTCTCTTCTGCTTTAGTACATAGCTATATTCCTAACTAATGACCTCGCATCAGAATATTCCCAGTGTCACCAAAGCAACTCTTCTACTTTTGAACTTCATGCAATTGCCTAATTCACTTAGACTCACTTCCTATTGTTATTATGCCCCTCTGTTTCTTCATGCTTTTATAGAAAGATTAATCAGACTCAGGAACAGAACCTACCAGTCTTCCTAACAGTGAATGCATTTCTTACCCTGTTACTCACCGCCTATAAATTTTTTCTCTTTGTTTCTATTAGGGATGCCGTGCAATCTGTCTTTCTTTCCTTACTATTTGATCACTCTTATTTTCTTTGAATAAACTCCTTTTGCTGATCAAATGCCTGAATTTATGTGGCATCTTCTTTCATTTGGTTCTAAGAATATTATCTATTTAATCACCCTCCTCTGAGACAGCCTCTTCACTGTACTCTCAGATGTCCTCACGTTGAAAGAATGTGAGAAAACCATAGAGACAACAGAAACATTAAAGCGAAAGGCACTTGAAGACCAAGAACAGACACAGAAACAGATTAAAAATATGGTTAAGTGCGGCTTAGAGGTGTTCATAGGGCATTTGAAGGTAACTGAAGTGAACTTTTCAGTGGGCTGTGAGATCGAAAAAGAAAAGGAGTGGTGGTAATCAATGGGGAAACTGACAATTCCATACTTATTGATGAAGAATATAAATCAATTCAAGTGTTCCGAAGGGTAATTTAGCAGTTCGAGTCTGCAACCTTAAAGTGGTTCTTACCTTTTGGAAGTCTTCCAGAAAGAATTTGTGCCAAGACTGTATTGTGAACTTGTTCAAAACTACTTGATTAAAAATGATTATCACAGTGTAAGCCAATTACTTTCGGCTCCTAAGGCCACCATCTCAGGTGGTAGGCTTATATTTTTTGAATTGTTACTTCCTGGTTTACCATTTACCCTCCCCACAATAGCCAAACTAATATTCCTGAGACATTTGTTTTTAAAGTTAATTCCCCTGTTTAAAAACCTGCCATGGCTGCCTGTGGACTAAAGCATGTACTTCCAAATGAACCTGACTGTCTACCACACTATCCCTGACTCCTTTGGTAGGCATATGTCTCATTACTTTAAGAATGAACTCTTACTTTTGTTCATCTATTCTGTTCCCTGGCCAGCTAGTTTCTGTTTGCCCTTTCGATCTAGTGAAACAGACAGATATATAGTCACACAAAATACAGAATATTACAAGTATGTTAATTGCTAGTGTAAATAGGTACATGTTACTTGGAAATGCTATACAATTGAGATGATATCTCATCTGGAAAATCAGGGAAGCCTATTTAGAGCAAGTAAAAATTAAGCTGAGGCTTAAAGGACTACAGTTAACTAAAGAGAAAAAGGTGGGAGGGGCGGGAAGAGAGTGTTGAGAGAATGTTTTTACTAATTAAGGTCAAGAGAAGAGTATGTGCAAAGGCACTGTGATGAAGAGAACATATCGCATTGAGGATCTGGGAACAGTGCCAGAGTAGCTAGAATAGAAGAGCTGGGGTTAGGGTGAGGGGCATAGTGTAACTTGAAGCTAAAGAGGTATATATATATATATTGTTCAAATAGTGCAACACAACACCCTATAGCACATTTCAAGAAATTGGGACTTTATCCTAAAGACATGGCAAATGACAAAAGTTATAAGAAAGAAATGGAAGGGAGAGAGTTTATTGAAAACAGAACTTCAGCATTTGGGTATGCAATTGGTGGGAAGAATGGAGAACACACTGTCCTCCACAGTAAACTGCCCTTTACTTGTTAACCCCCATTTATTCTTCTCAAGATCTGGCTCTTGTGATCAGCATCCACTTCTCTATCCTGATGAATTCAGGCTTTCCTAGCACGTTGATGTTGAACCCTAACCCTCCAGTCACTATAATAATCCTGTGCATCCACTAGAGACAAGGGGAAGGTGTTCGAAGACAAAATTTTTGGAGACTATCCCAGGATACCTCTGTTTAGTAGAGAGCAGATTCAAGAGTGGTAAAATGCTTAATGTCAGTTATTAAGGAGCATAAACAATTCCTAAGATTTCAGACTCCCAAATCTTATGTAGGGCACCAAGACATTCTCCCTCCTTTGAACTGAAGCCATCCTAAGAATTATGAGATGTAACTTAAGACAACTTGGAGTCTATAAATCAATTTCTCAGAAACAGCTTGGTTTAGAGCATAAGAATAATGGCCATTTGGTTAAATTAAGAGTTACAAAACGTCAAAGAATTCACTCATTTAATACCAATAAGCCCAAGACAATTAAAACAGAAAAAAAAAATTAAGTTAATGAGGAAAACTAAAGATTCTTAAAGCAGGTCTTGTTGATTCTAAAACTAAGCACCTTTCTGTTAGGGTAGCTTGAGCTACTATAATTATTGATAATGATGTCAGTATTCTTTAATATAGGAGCTTAATAAATTATAACCCTATATGCTCCAAAATCTAAAGTATAATGGTTTTTATATAGTAAGGACCTATGTGATCTCTTTGAATGATTATAGTTATTTCTGAATATTTTGGCTGTACTTCCAAAAAGTAGTCTAAATTAATGAGCCCTGGTTGTTTGAAAGAAATTAGCCTTTCCAAGAGACAATTGAATAGACATAAATGATCACTTCCCCTGAAAAATTCATTCTGCAGATGTATAATGAGGAAATCCCAGACCAGTGCACAAGAGGGTTTTATTTTCAGTCCAATGGGCCTCAACTTGAGTTATTTGCACTCAGTGAAATGTATAAATTAATTCTTCTAATACTGTATTGTATTGGTAAAGCTCAAAATTATTTGGAATATATCTCCAGAGCTTTGTTTTACCCAGTCAGTTGGCTTTGTTTTCAATAAGAATATCACTGTTTCCTTAAATTACTTAATTATTAGAAACATCATCAGCTCCAGAGTTTCTACTGGAATGACCTTGTTAAAATGACATGCAAGTCATGATATGGCTGTGGTGTAAACAGCTAGCCATGATCAGTATTCACCTTGGATGCTGGCTACCCCAACTTAACAGGAATGCATTGCATCAACCCTGTAGCAAGATGAATGTAAGTGAAGACAGAAAAGAAGAGAAAGAAAAACAGAAAGAGTTAAAAAAGAAAAATAACTTTCATTGCCATTTCTTATAATTAAAAAATAGATTAAAATATAAATACATCTGTGGTAGACATACTCAAAGGTAGCCCTAAGATGCCTATTTCCCAGTATTCATGCCCTATGAAATTTCTGCCCCATTGGTTTTGAATGAGACATGTGACTTGCTTCTATCAATAGAATATAGCAAAGGTGATGAGATGCCACTATTGTGAAAATGATACATAAGATTTTAACGCATTTTTGTTAGGAAATTTCTCTCTTGAAAGCTTTGAGAAGCAAGCAGTAATATTGAAAAAGTCCACGTGGCAAGAAACATCTTCAAGTGACCACCAGCAAGAGATAGAGGCTTTCAGTTTAATAGTTCGCAATGAACTAGATGCTTCCAGCAATGCTACAACCTTGAAAATCGATTCCTCCCCAGCGGAGCTGCAGATGAGACTGCAGCCCCAACCAATATCTTGATTGCAACCCCGTGAAATCCTACAGCAGAGAACCAGGTAGACTGTTCCAAGACTCTTGACCCCAAAAAACTGTGAAATAATAAATATGTTCTTTTCAGCCACTAAGTTTGTAGTAACACTGTTATACAGCAATATATAATTAATGTAACATTATATATTATTTATTGCCCTGGCTGGTTTAGCTCAGTGGATTGAGCGTCGGCCTGCGAGCTAAGTGTCGCTGGTTCGATCTTCCAGTCAGGGCACATCAGAGAAGGAAAACTCTGACTCCAAAAAACCTCCGCTGCCTTGCGGCATACCTCTTCAGGGGAAAGGCTAAGGGAGTAAACCCCGACAGAAAATCCGGAGCCGGAGTCCCTAAGGCGGTTTGACGTTGTAGTCAACACCGGCAACTCCTGCGGCGCACCTGAAGCCAAGCTGTATTGACTCCGTCTTTCCCTTGGATCCTTCAGCTGCGAAGAGAGGGGGGGTCTGCTGCATGGGCAACAGCAGACCCTCCATATCACCCTGCCCAGGCTCTGTAGCTTCAGCGTCATCGCAAGATGTCGATTCAACACGGGAGGAGACAGATACCATGTCACTCCCGAGTCGGACTGCACAGCCATTCTTGGCGGTGCAGATAGACTCTGAAGAAGCTACACCATCGTCTCTCGAGACGGACGGCTGCCGACGACGACGATATATTATTTATAGGTTTCTAGTTTACACATAAAATATAATTATTTTGTGTTAGATATTATAGGGGGTTGTTTAATTTCCACAGTATATTATTTGAAATGTGAGCAAAATTATATCACATAAAAGAAAATGGATTATGTCATTCAATGCCTATTTTTGAGTGCTTCCTAATACTATAGTCTTCTCGTATTTCTGGGATAAACTAAAACTGGTCGGGCAATATTAAATTCAGGAGATTACATATTTTGGGTGTAATGTTGGATTTGATTTTCTGATATAGTCTTAAAGGATTTTTATCAGTATGAACACAAATAAATTTGACTCTAATTATAAAAGGCAGATCATGACATAAGAAAAAGGAACAAGACAGGTGCACTCTCTCACTTTTGGTTTGTTTAACAATATTTGGTATTTACTCTTAAATAATAATATTTCTGGACATAACATTTTAGATTAACGATAGTTTTTCTTCATAATTTTAGACATTGTTCAATCCTTCTAGCCTTTATTTTTGCTTTTTGGAAATCTTTAGTATCATTACTCTAATCTAATATTTACTTCCTGCCTTTACACTCCTCTTCTCCTTCAGAGTTCCACTAAGGAGTGGATTCCATTCTATTTACTCTCCTTGGGGTTCACTATGTTTTGTAAATCTAAGAACCCATGCTTTTCATCAATTCTAGAAAAGTATCTCTTTTCTTTTTTGAATTCTCTTTTGCTCTGATTCTCTGCATCCTCTTATCATAGGATACTCACTGGATGTCGGTCAGATTTTACTATCATAGCCTCCTCTTCCCATTTTAATCAAGGTAGTGGTTACACACATTTATTTATTAAAAAGTTCATCAGGTTGTTTACTTAAGATTTTATCTTTAGTGCTATAGTTGTTATTTTTCACTTAAAATAAAATATGTCTAAGATAAACCATACTCAGAAATTTCAGAGCCATTAGAGTGATCCTAACTTAGCTATTTTTTACTTTATTTTAGTTAAGAATATTAATATTTTCCTCAAAATATAAGTCCTAACATTGTAAGTATTAATGATCTTTTCGAGAATTGAAGGCTGGAGTCAGGATTCTACGTAGACTGACAGTCTTACTATTCAGGCCATGACAGACATTATTAATCTATCATAATTAATTTTCTCCTGTTTCCCTATAATCCTTCTGAACATGGCTAATCTGGCAGTCATTACCAGTTAATAAGTGTTGGACGTGAAAATAGCTCAGTTTGGGTTATCTGCACTGGACAATCTCTAAGGGAAGACCAGTATCATGTTTTATGTTTATGAGTGATGCATTTTGCCCATTCACCAGTAAACAAAAAAGACAAGCTTCAGGAGGAAGTTTATATTTGTGGTTGACCTTTTGTTTTGCTAAGCAAGTCTTCTTCTTCATACATCTATGGTGATGTGTTAATTGCCTAGCTTCATAATCTGTTCTTAAAATCCAAGATACTACTGATTTCCACTCAAATTCAGTATTTCCAGGATGTTGAATATATTGAATCGATCAATTCCAGTAAAATGCTGAAAGTTAAAGAAAAAACTGACAAACAAAACCATTGGTTCACGATTTGTAATAATCTGAAAACACTATGATCCAATCCAAGCTTTGCACCAAATACATCAGTATGAACTGCTTTCCTTTGCTCTAATCAGGAACTCTGTGCTGCATCTAGATGAAGCACCACAGCTCTTCATTATCCAAGGTCATTCAGAAAAAGTCCAACCATTGTTAATATAAAGAGAATGGTTTGCGTGACACTGATATAACCTGGCTGCCAAGGAGAGCGGACTGGAATGCACATGCGTGAAGAATGATGACTTCACTGTACTAGTCAGTGGGGGCAGCAGACACCATTGAGTGAGCATGTGTCCTGTGTGGCCATCACATTCAAAATGACTGAGCAAGTAGAGCAATGAATCTGCATCAAATTTTGCATTAAGCTTGAACATTCCTCTGTGGAAACTATCTGGGTGATTCAGAAGACCATAGCTATGGGTAACTGGTGATTGGCAGCTTCATCACAATAATGTTTCCATTCATGTATCACGTCTAGTGCAGTTTTTTTGTGAAACATCAAATCAACCAGGTAACTCAGCCCCGCTACAGCCCAGATTTGGTGCCCTGTGACTTCTGGATTTTCCCAAAACTAAAATCACCTTTGAAAGGGAAGAGATTTCAGACCATTGATGAGATTCAGGAAAATATGATGGAGCAGCTGATGGCGATTGAGAGAACTGTGTGAGGTCCCAAGGTGCCTACTTTGAAGGGGACTGAGGCATCATTATCCTCTGTACAATGTTTCTTGTATCTTCTTCAAAAATGTCTCTATTTTTCATAGTGCATGGCTGGATGCTTTCTGGACATACCTCGTATACTCAGCAGAGGCTATAAATGTGTGGAGGGAAAGGGGCAGAAAGCAGCAGTAAAAAGGGAATATCTGCATAAAGAAGAAGACTATCTCTGTAGCTGTGTTTGGTTGGTGGTATTAAAAAACTTAGAAGACTATTTACTCAAATTACTTTTCCAGGAAGACCTTGGAGAAGAGTCACATGTCATAATCAACTGATTTTATATTTTGTTCCTTTTGGTGAAGTCCACAATTTTCAATTAAAAATTATAAAGCCTTAAAGAAATGACTCTAATATATATATATAAATCCACATACACACACACACACACACATATATATATATACCCATATAAATATAAATTCTTGTATATATATAAATCCTTATATTGCTTTTACAATTAATACATACTATCTTTTGAAAGACAAGAGTTCACTAGAAAATTACATTTATTCATTATTATGTATTTTTCCAATTTTTGTAAACCACAGAATGTTTTATTTGGGGGTTCCATGTGAAGAGAGCTAGAGAAAAGGACTTGAACACTGGAGGTTAATTAAAGAAGTGATCCCAAGAAGCAGGAATGAGGAAATAGAATGAGAGAGAAAAGGAACAAAAACCAGCTAAAGACTGGTCATCAATGTCCTATCTGTGAACAAAAAGGACTGCACTCCCCTGGGCCTCCTAAGGAACAAGCAGAATACCTCCCAGGATTCCCACCTGCTGATGCACAGCCAGACGGGACATTTATCCACTGGCTCCGTTCACCACTGGTGTTAAGGAATTAATGTACTTCCAGAACGACCTCGCAGGCCTGGGCCCAGTGAACTCAGGAACATCAGAGAAGGCCCTTCGCAGAGAGGCCTTGGTATTTCCTGGTGTGAGCAGGTAGTGCAAGGTGACTGTGAACTTGCCAATAATTGCCCCTCGCAGTTGTAGCTGCAACCAGATGTAGGTTAAGGGGATATGTCACAGGGTACCAGAGTCAATTGACACACATATACAGTGACACAAGAGCGTCTCCTTAATAGGAGAGAGACAGTAAGTAAGCTAAGGCAATAATGGTCTAAGCAAAAGCAAATGTGTTTGGTAAGTTAGGGAAATTTACATGAATTATTCAGTTTTCTTATTTACTCTTTCCTATTGTATTTTTAACTGCCACAGCCAGGTCTGGAGCTGCGCACTGCATCCTTGCTCAATCCTTCTTCTTCCCCTAAGAGTACTCACCTGTTCCCCTCAGGAATTTCAGGGAAGTGTTAAAATCAAGCCACCAAACTACATTACGGGACTGATGAGGACATGTACTTCTTGATAGCAGTTACCTTGTATGGGTACAGGTTAACACATAGAAAACTCAAAGTGGAAGCAAGAAAAAATGAAGTAGAAACATGTGGGTAACATCTGAAGTCAAGACAAGTATGTTTGCTATTCTTTTCTGGGAATGGGGTATTTTTTGTTTGTTTGTTTTATTCATTCTACTCTTACTGAAAGAGATAATGTGTGAACATGAGTACTTTTTTTTGGAGACACTTTTTAGAGCTGTTTTATGTTCACAGCAAAATTGGGAGGAAAGCTGACATTTTCTACATAGACCTCTGCTCCCTGACAGGCATGACCTCCCCATTATCAACATCACTTACCGGAGGGGGACATTTGTTACAGTTGGTGAACCCACATGGAAAAGTCGTCATCACCCACAGTCCACGTTTTCACTGGGACTCACTTTTGCTGTTGTACATTCTGTGTACTTGGACTCATATTTAAGGGCAAGTGTCTAGTGTTACAATACCATGCAGAATATGCTTACTGCCCTAAAAATCCTCTGTCCCCACCTGTCCCCCAATGCGCAGCCTCTGGAAACCACTGATATTTTTACGGTCTCCATAATTTTGCCTCATGAGTACTTTTATAAAATTCAACTTACCTTTGGATGGTAAGAGCTCTTCAACCTTTATGTGGTCTTACATGTTGAAGTGGTATCAAAATAAATTGTGACTGTATCATTCCATAAAATTCCAATTCCCTGTATATAAAAATGCATTCATTGTTATGGAAATTACTTATAAAATATTATTTCTTTCAAAACAATATGCTTGTTTTGTTCTCTATCTATACTTTTCATATGGGTTCATTAATAATACAAATAAAGGTTATAATAAAATTGCTATTCTAAATACATTCAACTGAAACTGGAATTATCTGAGTAATATGACTTTTTTTTCAACCGTTACAATGACTATACAATTTAGAAACTATAATCGGATGAACATTTCTGAAACTTATATTTACTGATGCTTCTACTTACAGAAAACAGCACAAAGGACTTTCATTTTTTTCTATTTAATATACTTTGCAAATAATAACCATCCACAGGCATTTTTCTTAAGAGATTAGTCCTTCATGAAATTATTGAAAAGCTCTTAGATACTCTGAAGAGCCTATCAGAGCTGCAGACAATATTCTGGAATGCTCACCCCACTATTGTTTGTAACAGGAAACCTAAATGTTTAATTGAGGATTGGTTAACTATAATATATATGGTTCACCTACCCTGTACAATATTCGGCATTCAATAAATTATGTTTTGAAGAATATTTAGTAACATGAACAATTATGACACTATATAAACAAATCACCATGAAAGTAAGATCCTTAATTTACAAAAGGCACAGACATAAACAAGCATCTAACTTTGGTTAGAATACATATCAATATAGGGTTAGGCAAAAGGAGGCTTACGGTTATGAGTATGTGAAACATGGAGCTTATTCTTATATTGTTACTTATTCATTATTGTATTATTTTCCATACAAACAACTGTAAACCTACATTTGCTCCATCTTCTGTATTAATTAAAATACTGATATTTAAATTTCATCTTTATGCTTTTCTGTTTTTTCATAATTTATCATTTCTAAGACTATTTCTTTTTGAAAACTCTTTTTCCAATGTTTCATAATTTATAATCATACAAATACTCATTATTTTAAAAGAAGATCCTGACAAGCATCCCGATATGAATTTGAAATTGGATTTAAAATCCTGAATTCTTTGGTCAGAATTATTAATACCTCCCATGTCTTGGAGATATTGAGACTGTAAAAAGAAAAGAAATTATTGGAAAGAATCAGTTGTTTTAATAAACCAGACATTATCAATAAAAGTATAAAAGCTTACTTGTCATACTACAAAGGGTCTGTTACCCCTGTCCACTGTGTCTAAAGCAGACCCTCTTTTCCATTCTGACAACTTAAACTAGCAAACTAATCGATGTTAAACAAGGGCGATTTCTGCTCCTGTTTGTCAGGGACTTGGGTGATAAATTTGTGATTTTTTTTCTCATTAACTTTTATACAATATATTCAGAATACATGGTCCAGTTACTGAAAGGAACCCCATTCATATACATCCCCATTATCCAGGAGCTCCCACACTCACTGTGCAATTCATGTCTCACTGTATCCCTGATACATGCCCACAATCAAGGTTTTCTTTTCTGAGTATATTTCTTTGAAAAGGAAAATCCAGGCCGGCTAAAATGGTTTAGCGCTAGATGAGAAGCACAAGATCATAGCTGTTCAGACCACAAGTTTCTATTATATGCAGTATTTGTTACATCGTCACGGGAACTTGTCACCCATCCATTCATTTTTCCTTTTCAAATTAAATGTATTGGAGTAACATTGGTTAATGACGTTATATAACTTTCAGGTGTACTCAATGTGTGCTAGTCAATTCTCATTCTACCCCACGTATTTGACCCCCGTTACTCTTTCTGTCCTCTGCCCCCCCCCCCGCCCCCCGCATCCTCTCTGAGAAGAACCACCAACCTGTTGTATCTAGGAGTTTGTCTGTTTGTTTTATTTGTTCGTTGGTTGCTTTTTGTTTTATATCCCACATATGAATGAAACTATACGGTTCTTGTACTTTTCCATCTGAGTTACTTCACCTACCATGATACTCTCAAGATCCATCTATGTTGTCACAAAGGACAATTTATCCTTTGTTAACTGGCATTTATCCTTTTGCGAGAAAATATGTTACGAGCACTTCAGAGGCACTATAGCATAGTGACCGACAGACTCTGAACTGGACTTCATGGGTTCAGTTTGGCACCACTGATTACTGTCTGGCTTTAAGCAAGTTACTTAGTCTCACCTTGCTTCCATTTTTCTCATGTGTAAAGGGCAATAAAAGAATCATTCTCTCATAAGGCTGTTATAAAGTATGTGTATATATGGATATCGATAATTATATGTCATATAAAGATAGGGGGATAGACAGGTAGGTAATAGTGCAACATAAGTGACTGGCATGAGTCCCACTGTGTGCTCTTTGAGTTTTCTATAAAATGCAATTACTAATATTACCCACCTGAGGGTGTTACTCTTTTTCAAGTCTTGGTATGGTGCTTGGCAAATAGCAGGAGCTCAGGGGACTTAGAGATCACAAATGTTATCATCATACTTTTATTTTATATGTAAAAAATGGAAGTAAGGAATTTCTAGAGCTGCTTGCGATGCAGAAGTTTTTCAGGACCCACCGGGAGCCTAGCTTATTCGTGAAGGATGGTTTACTGCTCAGAGTTGATGGAGAGAACTCAGGCATTCCAGCCGCAGAGCTTATGTTACAAGGCTTAGAGAGCTTCAGCATCTAAATATGTGTCTGGACACAGGGAGTCTGTAGCAGAATATTCTTTTTAGAGTTCCCCCAAGTCTGGAAGCCACAGATCATCAAAAGAATTATGGTATTCTCTTCTTTTGAAAATACCAACAAACTGGAAAATCAGGGGATTTCTTTTCAGAATCAAACATTTCTCATTTGTTCCTATGAGAATGGCACCAAATAACTATGGATGCTCTTCACCCCCCTGCTTCCTCCTACTTGCTGTGAAAGCTTCCCAGGCACTGGGGGAGCTGTGGTCAGGTGGGAAGCAGCTGAACCCTGAGGACCTCCATGTTCAGCTGCTTCTCCAGACCCAGGCCTTTTACCTTCACGGTGGACTGACTGCTCCTTCAGACCCCAGCACTGGCCGTGGTGGGCTATTCCTGAGCACAGACACCTATCTTAAGGAAGAACCATATTCCTACAGGTCCCTTTAAATTTCCTTTAGGTAGTTTAAATGTGTGCTCTCAGAGAGGGTAGAAAATAGAAAGTGCAGGCCACCTGCCACATGCCAATTACAGTCCCAATATATCATTCATGGTGGTGTTGTTTCTGTCAGGTGTAAGTTATATTTGATCCCACATCAGACTATGTACAGACAAGGAAACAGACTCAAGGAGAAACAAGTGATTAAGTCAAAACTCACACTCAGGTGTTTGTTTGCCCAGGTGACTTAGAGTTGCTCTAACAATTGGATGCTCATCCTAGATCATCTTTACATTACATGACCTTGGGAAAATCACTCAACTTCTGTGAATCTCAAGTGTTCTAAAGTGTCATGATACTTGAGTCACTCAAGTGTGTCTCTTAGGAAGACCACAACCATCAATGAGCCTGTTTGAGACGTTGAACAACAACTTTAAAAAAAAAATTGGGTTGCAATTATCCTGGATCATTTCAAAGTCTAAAGTCCCATCAGTCACTGGTATTTGTTGAGGGTCTGTTGTGTGCTTCTGGGTCTCCTACGATAGTGTGCCCAGTTTTAAAAACAGGGGAAAATCAAATTTGTTCCATCATAGTTTTGCTGTGAGTTGCACATGAAAATTGATGTCTGCTTGAGTGTGAATAAGGTCAGTTTAACAAAGGGCCAAAGTACGGGACATTCCACCACTGAAGCCTAAACCTCTGGCCCAGCTGCCTTCGAATGTATCTCCTTCCTCACGGTCCCCACCATCATGTAGAATCCCACAGCCCCTGTCCATTTGGCCCAGATTCTCCTTTAACAGCAGGTGCATGCATAACTGAGATATCGTTTTATTGCATGTTGATTTCATGACTGCAGCTGCTGAAATATAAATAAACTAGATGCCACCCCAGGTCGTTTTTCTAAATCTAAGACCTGCAAAGACAAAATGTCTTACTATATTTTTTAGCTTTTGAATATACTAGGAGACCATGAAAACTTCCTTTGCAACTGATTTTTAGCATTTCAGCCAGACTCAACACCAGTGATTGCTTTGTAGATACCGTGTGACCGTTAGAAAAGGAATAAACTAAGTATAGGCCATACTACTGTTAGTTAAACCATGGTAGTCAGTTAATTTTTTGAAGGTATGTGTATTTCACACCAATAACATCTATCCTTTCTTGAATTTCTCCCTTTTCTACTCTCTAACATGTGTCCCGAGTAATGCCGAGAGAACACAATTATTGAGGTCGGTCCATTTGTAGGCAGAGGAAATCCTAAAACTCACCAGTTAAACAAAATACTTCTCATTTGCATTAAACAAAGTGAGAGAAGAAAAGATATTATCTTTGTAAATCTTGTGTGTATTATACATTAACAAGGTTCTTTTCTTTTTCTCCAGATGTGTATATATATGTGTGTGTGTTGCAGGTGTATATGAGTGCCTGTGTGTGTGTGTATTTCTTTCTTTTTCTCTCTCTTCTTTATTGCTAAAATTGTGAGGTTTAATAGGAAAATTGGATACAACTCTGAGGAGCTTTTAAAGACTAGATACAATGGTGGAGTATTACCTCTGCCACCACCCAGTCTTTGAGACTGGAAGAAACGGAATTTTAAGTAACTCTTTCAATGCCTCCTTTTCAACACATATTTAATAGTACATGTCCTTTAACCAAAGAACACAGATGGTACAATGAGGTTTTAATTAGATTTCATGTTCCATGCAATTAGTTACAGTAGCAAATGTAAAATCCACAATAGAGCAGTAAGAGATAACTTTATCAGTTCGCTTCAGTTTGTTAGGTTATTGACCTTTGTGGATTGCGGTGGGCATATAACAACTCAAGATAGCAACGGTGTGAATTCATATTTAAAATGTGTGCCATCAGTTAAAATTGTGTACGATTTGCAGGACCAGAAATGGTTTTTCTCAATTTCTCTACATATGAAAATATGAATAAAGATGAAAATCTCAGCAACACCATTAGAAAACCTAATTCCAGATTCTGGAGGGAACTTATTCTAATAAAGAGGCCAATTGAGCTAGAGTAGAAATTAAAACACAGCCTCAGATATCTCAAATGTACCTCATGACGTAAATAGACTAGTCCTCATAAAGGAGAATTTGGCAGGTGGGTGCGTAGCAGTGCAAGAGTTAGGATTTGGTGTATCTCCCATGATTTTACCTTGACCAAATAATCAAAAACATAAATAATGAAAAAGAGCACACCCAGCTAAACCTCTCCTACTATGCATTGCTTTTTGATATGTCTGAACATTGATTATTCCCTATGCCTCAATAATGCTTCCTACTTCCACCACCCTATCTTCACTTAAAAAAATTAATTTATTCAAAGCAAGAATCAGGAAAAAAAATAGACCTAAGGAATAGAGTGTGGATGGTCAGACAGTTAGGTCTTACATCTTCATAGGCCATAGGAGCTCCTGTCCAGGCCATGCTGAAGTCAATGATGGTCCCTATACTGTATCACCTCAGTCATAGAGGATTGGAGGTGGGGACACACAATGATTTCACATCAGTCAATCAGAGACACCGGAAACAAGAAACAGGAAATACATTGATAGGCACACATGATCTCTGATTGGCTGACAGTAAGGCTCCTGAGTTGCTGTGTTTTAAAAAGCTCTGTTTGTTCATTCTTAGCAGGAAGAATTGTATAATAAAATTCCACTGTCTATCATGGGTGAAAAAGAGGTGACTGATTGTAAAGTTCCATGTATTTAAAAATCACCAAAACATTCACTCATAAAATTTGATTAAATAAATCAAGGTATACAGATGGTAACTGACCATTCCATCTTTCCCTTTTTTTTTTCTATTTAGAAGAACCATGAATAACCATTCACTCTGATATTTAAAGTATAAACAAAAAAGTCTTTTATACTGGATTTCCATTTCGAAGTTCCTAAAGGTACGTTTTAAATGAAATGGCTATTTTTATAATTAAAGGATGCAGGTGCTTATGGGAAAATTGTTTCTTTGCCATGTAAGCAATCCTGGGTAGCCATTTACCTTGGCTACATTGTGCTGAGAGTCTGTAGCTATGCTGAGGTAGTTGTGGAAATTCTCTTTGTCACATTGACCTCTACTGGATGGAATGTCACAACAACCCAACTCAGCTTAGAAAGTTTCTCCTAAAACGCCAGCCAGAAAGCAGAGGAGGAGCGAAAGAGCAGAAAGTAAAATACAGAGAGGAAGACCCGGGAGGTAGTGAAGAACAGAGAAGATGATAGCAAAACAAAGAAAGGAAGAGGGAAAATTGAAGAGGAAAGGTGTGAAGCGCTAAGGAAGAAAGCTCACAATGTCCTCAATCTTTAGCAGTCTCTGCCTCATCAAAGAAAGAAAGAAAAAAAAAAAAGACGAGCAATTTGGCAGTTGTCTATAGTTAGTGTGGTTATTTAATTAATTAGAGACAACCTTGACCATTCGTGTTGTTTGTTTGTGCGTTTAGATTGCCTGCAGGACTCAGGCTGAATGTCCCCACTGATCAGATACACCAGCCCCCGTATTAACTCTCATTCTCACTTGAGAGACTCCGCCTGGAAGTCAGCCAGCAGCCAAGGCACAGTTGCAGCAAAGCGAGATACGCACTGTGCCCACTGGCTTAACGAGCTAAATCGGGTATTTAATGATGGATCTGAGAACTGGACTCTGAAAAACCTAACCACGTCATCCCAAGGTGTATCGTCCTTGACCACAGCCTTTCAGGATAGGAGAATCCTGGGCAGTGTGAGATTCCCCCCTCCGCATCCCAGTCAGTTCCTCTGGCAGTGGCCCAAGTCCCCTTTCCCCACTTTTGAGCTTCATGCCACTCACACTATTGTGCAGAAATGCTCTTTTTCTGATGAGCTCAGGGACTAAGGAAAACATCCCTTGTCCTGGCAGCCGAAGGTTCTGTCCTGTTCGCCTCAAATTAGTGAAGCCCTAGCTTCCCACTTTCTTTACCATCAAACGAATCTGTCCTATCAGCACCTTCTCAGGCTTTTTAATTTCTTTTTTTTAATAGAAAAACAAAAATGCTCTCCATTTATCATTTCCTTTGGTCTTTTTCTCTTTCTAGTCTTAAGTTTGTTTTTTTTCTTTCCCCACCTCAGCATTCTACCTTGGAGAAAGGTGTGCTCTGTAATGCAGCTTGACTTAAATTATGGCCCTGCTATACTACGTCTTTGAGTTGCGATTTAACCTGCCTGTTCCAGCTGCTGAGCACAATTGCTACAGCTCAATTATTAAAGAGATACTAAAAATAGCCCAGCGCAAGGCTGTCGACAAAGAAAAATCATTCAAACGCAGCAAGAGACACAACCTGGGCAGCGAGCTCTCGCTGTTATTAGATCTTTAATTCTCCCCACCCCCTCCCCTTTATGATTTTCTTTTCTTTCTTTCAGCAATAATAAAGTAACAGGCAGCTTTAAAGGCCCCTTTTTGTACCCACAGGAATTTGCATAAACTGATGACTGCTTTGCCACCTCCAGACTCCTTAATAAAAAAGAACAGCCTGGCTTTGGGAGCCAGGTTACATAGCTGCACGCAGAGGAATTTACAAATCCTTTCTTTCTCTGTAGGTGGTGTGTGTCCCATTCACTGTCGCCTCCCAGTCTCCGAAGAGTCCCTCCTAAGATGCCTCCCTTTGAGCTGTTGTAACCAAGAGTTTACTTTCCTGTAGCTCATCTCAGAAAAATATTTGAAATTATTAGAAATACTAGAAAAGATAACCCCAAATTTAGAGTTACTGTATAGGCTCAGCACTTTCTCCCTCCTGCTCTGAGAAAGATACTGTTAGGAGAATGAAAAGACAAACCACAGACACAGAACCTTTCTTCAAAATACATATATATTTTAAAACTTTTATTGATTCATTTTTAGAGAGAAGGGAAGGGAAGGAGAGAGAGAGAGAGAGAGAGAGAGAGAGAGAGAGAGAGAGAGAGAGAGAGAGAGAGAGAGATCAATGTGTGGTTGCCCCTTGCATACCCCCAACTGGGGACCTGGCCTGCAACTCAGGCATGTGCCCTGACTGGGAATTGAACCAGTGACCCTTTGGTTCACAGGAGGGTGCTCAGTCCAAAATATGTATTGATAAAGAATTTTGCCAATAATAGTATACAAACTTTTAAAAAAGCAACAACATAAAACAATCTAATCAAAACATGGGCAAAGAACTGAATAAATATCACAACAAAAGAAATATACAGGTAACAGATAGTCACATGCATAGATATGTTATTGTCGTGATTTAGCTAATTATTTGGAAAAGAAAGGAGCACAAAGAGAACTAGACATTGAGCTTAATGAAATGGAGATTATACACCTGTTTACTTCACCAGGAAGCTACAGCTTTTCATACTCCAGGAGACCACAGCATTGTGATCGACCAAGGGGATTAACACTCCTTCCTTCCCCACTTCAGTATTGGATTGTTGGGGAGTGCAGTGGGAGCTGCTGGGCCCAAGAGGTCTGTCAGTCTAACTAGAGGGTGTGGACCCATCCAAAGCCCACAAAAACTTGGGCTGTTCATTGGTTATTTTAAAAAGGCACTTGGTCAATCCCAGGCCCAAGCTAACACAATCCCAGGGGTACACAGAACCACCCCCCACCATCTCCCTCTTGCTCATGACCTGCACTTGCACCATGCATTTGTGCATTCTCTCCCCGTAGCTATGTATGTGGCCCTACCAGGAGAGAGCCTGAATACCGCAACACAGTAGTAACGCACTGCAGCTGGAACACATCTAAGCCAGCCGGATGCTAGACTGGACTGGACTTTAATGTGCAGCAGAAACTTTGGACACTGGCTTTTGTGTCGGCCCTATTGAAGACAAGATCGGACTCTTTCCATGGTGAGATGGACAGAAATGGGACATTAGAAAGTCAAGAAGGGGACCTCCTTAATTTTATGTCATCAATAAAGTTCACCCCAGAGCCCCATCCTCCCGTACAGTCTCAGAAAATTCTTTTTTCCGGAGACACCACAATAACACATTTTCCACTGATAACAGATACTCAAAACCACTTGGCATTAAAGTGTTTACACATTATACAGTTACTTACTATCACAGACCTATTGGAAGGGCTAAAATCCAAAAGTGATACCGATGGCTGGTGAGGACGTGGAACAACGAGGATTCTCACCCACTGCTGGTAAGGATGCAAAATGATACAGCCGCTTTGGGAGACGGCTTGGTGGTTCCTCACGTGGCTAAACTTAGTCGTACCATATGGTCCAGCAAACACTCTTCTAGGTATTTATCCAACTGATATGCAAACGTATGCCCACAAAAATTACACATAAAAGTTTATGGAAGCTTTATTCCTCATCTCCCCCCAAAACTGGAAGCAACAAAGATGTCCTTCAATAAACGAACGGGTAAACAAACTGTGGCATACCCATGCAATGGGATGTTATTCAGCATTAAAGAGAAATGGACTATCAAACTATGAAAACAAGTGAAGAAGACTTAAATACATATTACTAAGTGAAGTAGCCATGCTGAATAGGCTAGATAAATTTTAGATTCCAATTTTCTGGTATTCTGGAGAAAATAAAACTATAAAGATGATACACAGATGAGTGACAAGTAAAACACACGGTGTTTTTCAGGGCAGTAAAACTATTCTGCATGATACTCTAAAGGTGGACATATTATACTATTCATTTGTTAAAACCCATAGAACTTTAAGCACTGAGAACAAATGTTAATTCAATTAAAATTTTAAATTAAATTACATTTAAAAATTATCTAGAATGTTGGCAGAATATGACCAAACACTTAACCCGTATTATGAATATACGAAACCATCTCACTGAAAGGGGTAGGAGAGAAACATGTGGACCTGAGTAACTTTGGAAATATCTGGAGTTTGCAAGAATAAAAGCAATAAACATTGTTCATAATCACTGCCTGTAGTTGATAAGATGGATCGCCATGAGTGTATGAGTGAACAATTTTGACACTTCTATACATACATATGGGAACTGAACAATTGATTAAATGCGTGGCAGATGCTGGGAGCCAGGTTTCTCTCACAGTTGCGATGGCAGTTTACGGATAAGCAAGAGGGAATAGGCTAAATAATCCTGGTGGTAATGGATTAGAGCTGCAGGCATCCATATAAACTCATTTTTAGTTTCTATAGATACAGATGGTTACATATAGAAATATTGAGATATGTGTGAACACACAGGTTAGTGAGTGTGTACATGTCATGTTCTGTTAGCTGAGGGGGCCTACAGGCAAAGACACCCAGTCACAGTGAGTATATCTAAGCACTCCAAGTTTGGTTTCTGTTTCTTTCTTAAAAGGAACCATGGCTCCTTGGAAAAATAAGGGAGTCTAGCACCAGAACAAGAAAAGTATGAGTTAAAAAAAATTCAAGAGGAGGGTATGTCAGAAGGAAACAAGCCAACTGAATGAGCTTTCAATAACCAAAGCTGGAAAAATTTCAGCAACAAAATAGCATTTCCCTGGCTGGTTTGGCTCAGTGGATTGAGCGTCGGCCTGCGAGCTAAGTGTCGCTGGTTCGATCTTCCAGTCAGGGCACATCAGAGAAGGAAAACTCTGACTCCAAAAAACCTCCGCTGCCTTGCGGCATACCTCTTCAGGGGAAAGGCTAAGGGAGTAAACCCTGACAGAAAATCCAGAGCCGGAGTCCCTAAGGCGGTTTGACGTTGTAGTCAACACCGGCAACTCCTGCGGCGCACCTGAAGCCAAGCTGTATCGACTCCGTCTTTCCCTTGGACCCTTCAGCTGCGAAGAGAGGGGGGGTCTGCTGCATGGGCAACAGCAGACCCTCCATATCACCCTGCCCAGGCTCTGTAGCTTCAGCTTCACTGGAGAGGACACTCCAGCGTCATCGCAAGATGTCGATTCAACACAGGAGGAGACAGATACCGTGTCACTCCCGAGTCGGACTGCACAGCCATTCTTGGCGGTTCAGATAGACTCTTAAGAAGCTACACCATCGTCTCTCGAGACGGGCGGCTGCCGAATACGAATACTCCAAAACATCTAATGCACCAAAAGGCTGTGGGTTCGATTCCCAGTCAGGGCACATACCTAAGTTGCAGGTTCAATCCCCGATAGGAGGCAACTGATTGATGTTTCTCTCACATTGATGATTTTTCCTCTCTCTATATCCCTTCCTCTCTCTCTCAAATCAATAAACATCCTTTGGTGAAGATTAAAAATAAATAAAGTAGTGTTGGGTTATAACATGGAGTACAAAATAAATATATATGAGTATACTGTATACCAATATAAAATAAATGATTGAACAAATAAGTTTGGAGAAAAGCCAACTCTCTCATGAAAAAGAATCCCAAACAGTTTATGTGGAAACTCTACCCTGAAGAAGTGAAGCTTAAGCCCCATCCCTTAATTGTTGGCTGCCTGTAATAATTTCCTTCCACTATGGAAAGGCGGAAAGGAAGAACTTCACAGTGAAGAAACCCGATAAACAGTATCTCAGCCAGGTGTTCAAAATTAACCTAAATTGTGATAAAAACGTACCATTGATATAATGGGATGAGAATACCATTTGTCCTCTGTTGTTTTTCCTTTTAAAACCCATAACCCAGTGTAATTATCTGGAAAACATTAGATAAATCCCATTTGAGAGACATTCCACACAATACCTGCCCAGTGTTCTTTCAAGCTATCAAGATCATCAAAAACAAAGACTATCTGAGAAAGTGTTACTGTCTAGGGGAACCTACAGAGGCATAAAGACTAAATGAAATATGGTCTCCTGAACTAGACCCTGAAAAAGAAGAGAAAAAGGGCAGTAGGGAAAAACTAAGGAAATTTGAATAAAGTAAGGACTATAGTTAAAATAATACAAACATTTTACATATACAAAGAACTTATAAGGTATTTTGCTAGGTAGAAATATAATAATATTTTGAAGATATATAGGAGATTTTAAAGAATAAAATATGTTTGATTAGCAGATCTATCAAACTTTTTACCTTTGAAAGAATTCACAAACATTTTGAATGTCCATGGGCCATTTAACAAAATTAATTATATCCAAGTTCTTAAAGAACAACTGAATACATTTAAACTTTTCAGTCTGTTTTCTGGCCACAACTCAATAAGTTGCAAAATTAATAACTAGGGATAACTAAATTAATTAAATGTTTGAAAATGAACTTACTCGTACATACTGTGGCAGAAAAATGCCACTTGCTGATCACACTATTCCTCTTTGCTGGACAGAGGGGAAGACTACATTTCCCAGCCTCCCATGTGGTGAGGCTGGACATGTGACTGAGTCCTTGTCAATGGGAATAGGGAGGGAAGATACATATTTCTTTATATTTTGGGAATTGACAGCAATCTCAATTTCTATTCTTTAGAAGCTGTGAAGAAGAGACTCTAAGGTAGTAGATTCATAAGATAAGAGCTGACCAGGTTCCTGGGATGTGAAGGAGAAATAAATAAGCCTTGGTTGTTTTAAAAAGCTGAGAAGTTAGGGACTTCTTTGTTCCTGCAGAATTAACTCGCCTGTCGTGAAATACTAGCTACACATCCACAAATTCACAAACTCCTAAGAAATTAAGTTAGGGTTAAAATGATAACTTCAATACAGATAGTATTTAGGTAAAAAAAGTTAACTATAACAGTACACATCAAAACAAGTGTTTTAGCAAATATATTATTCAATGAAAAATCAGTTTTCTGTGATTTTATTATTAAAGAGAAATAAACGTATTTTTATCAATTATTTTCCTTGACAAGCAAGAACAATACAATAATTCTCAGGGAAACAAGTAAAAGAGAATTAATAAAGATCAAAATGCATATACAGACATATACAATCTTATACATTAATTTAAAAAAACAGGACTCTAGTAAAAATGGTGAAAGGATTTGCAGGAGTCATTAACTAAAAACAACTATAAATCATTACTAATCTTATAACAATATATTCCCATTTGCAGCAATTTAAAAAGTAAAACTTCCCAGAACAAAGCTATTCCATGTTCAGTTTCTGACTTTTGGCTAAGATATAAGTATTGATTAACCACTAGTGTCAGAGCTGGTACAGAGTGATGCATACGCTCACATGAATTAGGATTATATGTCAGTGCAAATTTTATAGAAGGCAATTTGATAAAAATGAAATAGAAGTCTTAATAATTCATTATTCTCTTTAACCTAGAAGTTCCACTTCTAAGTTTCCTTTATTAAGTAATGAAGCATAATATTCTTAATCACTAAAGTAAAAGTAAACACTGGATAAGAAAAATACATTAAACATTGAACTATTAGGGGCTTTAAAACATGTGGTTTATTATATCATTGTGAAAGGATGAATATGGGAGTAGGAATAAATTCATTATTCTCTGTATAGTGAAATTTTAAAAATTAAAAATTAAAAATTATCTCTATATGTATACTCATATAAAAGAATATATGTACTAAATTAATGTGTTTTATGCATGGTATTGGAATTGGACTGGACATGTCTTTGGTTTTCTATTCTTTTTGTTTATATGTTTTTAATTTTCTTCCTCAAAACATTATAAAATGCAGTTAAGAGAAACAAAGTTTAACTAGCAAACCATCACTTCAGAAAGATTGCAGACCATTACCTAAACAACCCCTATGCAATGGGCTATCATATCTCATGTTTTAAAGTAGTGCCCCCTTATCCATGGGGGCGATATGGTCCAAGGCCCCCAGTGGATGCCTGAAACCATGGATAGTACTGAACTATTTATCTATCTATATATCCATTTATCTATCTATACTATGTATTTTTCTATACTTCACAGCTATGATAAAGCTTATAAGTTAGGCACAGTGAGAGATTATCAGCAATAACTAATAATAAAATAGAACAATTATAATAATACACTGTAAGAAAAGTTATGTGAATGTGGTCTTCCCCTCTCTCATCAACTTGATGGTACTAAGTGACTAATGGCCAGGTAGTGTATGCATTGTGGATACTCCGGACAAAGAGACGATTCACATCACAGACAGAATGGAGCAGGGCAGAGCAGGAGGCCCAAGATTTCATCATGCTACTCAGAATGGTATGCAATTTAAAACTTATGCATTGTTTATTTCTGGAATTTTCTATTTTCTATTTACTGATGATGGTTGATAGCAGGTAACTGAAATCACAGAAAGCTAAACCTTAGATAAGGGGACACTACTATTCAGTGCCTACCCATTGCTCTTAATCATTTTGCAGTGATATCCTAGATCTGATTTAACCAGCTGAGAGAGATGGAAGGTGGCAGAGAAGCACAGTTAAATTCATTTGTGTTTAAAATCCCCAGAGTCACCATATTTAGTAGCCTGATAATTCTACTGTAAGTGCTGAGTGGCACAGAAACAAGCAAAAGAACTAAAATAACTCCATGTATAAAGTCACTGTGATAGCCAATATCCACATTCATCCAGGAGAATACATTTTCACTAGTTCTGATGACAGCATCCATACATTTTATGCTAGTGTCTGTTGTAAAGATTTTTTTAAAAGAATTTCTCTTCACCAGCTTATAGCTATGGTCTTCAGTGTGGATGCCGAGTCCCATCCCACCTTTATAATATAGTGTGAAATCAATAAAAATCGAGCAGAACATCATTCTCAGGAAGCAAAACATCAGTCACGGCTGCAAATTTGAAGTTTTTTGATGTTTTTGTCTCTACTGTTTCCAACTAAAAATTCCCTCTGCTATAGCTTTTCTCTGAGCTTGTGATTTGATCCCTTCCAGCCACCAGGAACAGGGTGAATGCAAGAGTAGAAAATGGCAGGTAATTGAAAGAGAGAGAAAAAGATACTTAAGGCACATCATATTGTTATTGGTAATTCAGCCACCTGGACTGACACCCTTCCAAGTGAAGGACAAAGGAGCCAAGTGTGTGTGTATATATTTATATATATATATCGCCAAGTCAAAACACAAGCATCTAAAATGAGTGTGATTCCTCATGAGCCTCACAAACCATCCCCGCAGCAAAAACCCAGAGGAAATGAGTCTTCAGAACAGGGAGCATATGTGGCTTGATCAGAAAGTGTTAGGTAACTGCTACACTATACCTTTCAAGTCATCCCAGCTCACACCCTTCCTACTTTCCCCACAATCTTTTCCAGCCTGTAACTAAATACCCCAGTTCAATATTTATAATTAGCGAAATGGTATCACCCTAAGATCTATGCATAGACAATGACATTTATACAAGTCAGAGGAAGCAAAAGAGGAAAAAAGAAAAACAATAAAAGGGAAAGCATTCATCAGGAGGGTAATTACTCAGGAGACAAAAGAGTTCAAATAGTTTTCCTCAGTGCCAGAAAAAATGCATGAAAACATTCTCTTTGAAAAGGGAGACCAAATAAGATGACCAAAGGTGATCGAAATGAGCTCAATTAGATCAGGAAAGACATGGAAGAGAAAAAGAAAGTCATACAAAGATGAGAGGAAGGAGAGAGAGAGGCGGGGGGAGGGAGAGGGAGAAAGGGGTGATTAAAAAAAGATTAAAAAGAATGATAAGGAAGAGAGCAAGACAGACAAAAGAGAAGAAAAACAAGCATACATGACATTATTCCTGGAAATAAAAATTAAATAAATGTCAACAAGAAGAGAAACATCAAAATAATATCACTTAAGTGATAAAGATTTACATCCATACATCAAAAAGAAACATGCTTCCCCAGTAATACTAGTATCAAAAGTCAAAGTGTAACTCAATGCTTCAATGATAGACATGATGATCTGACAAGGTCAGATAAAAAGAATTTACATAATATGCTATAGGTGAGTCTTGCGTGAATAATAACAACACTTAAATAATACAATTAAGTCAACACAATCAAAAGATGAATTAATCTCACAAATGTCAATGTCATGGTAAAAGTAGTCACAGTACATAGTAATTGATTTAAATATTAAACTAAAGCTGTGAATATAGATAGAAAACCAAATGTAAATTTTAAGTCACTATGCTGTTAAAGCAATAATATTATTAACCAAAACCTGGTGGAGGAGAGAAAGATAAGGATAGGGGGCAGTTTAAATGTTTAATCATTTGTTGCTTTATTAGAGGATCAATAAATCTTTTAGCATTGAAACAGGAAAAAAAAAAAAAAGAATGGCCCTAAACTCCAGGTTTTACTTAAAGATTTATATTTTAAATTAAAAGGTAAAAAGAAAAAATGTACATGTGAATTTCAATAATCCCTTGGTTTAATTTTAATTCCTTACTTTTTGAAATTTGGATATTATTTTTATACAAAAATACATGTGCAGAATATTTAAAATTTATTCTATAATGAATCGTCGTCGTCGGCAGCCGTCCGTCTCGAGAGACGATGGTGTAGCTTCTTAAGAGTCTATCTGCACCGCCGAGAATGGCTGTGCAGTCCGACTCGGGAGTGACACGGTATCTGTCTCCTCCCGTGTTGAATCTACATCTTGCGATGACGCTGGAGTGTCCTCTCCAGTGGAGCTGAAGCTACAGAGCCTGGGCAGGGTGATATGGAGGGTCTGCTGTTGCCCATGCAGCAGATCCCCCCTCTCTTCGCAGCTGAAGGGTCCAAGGGAAAGACGGAGTCAATACAGCTTGGCTTCAGGTGCGCCGCAGGAGTTGCCGGTGTTGACTACAACGTCAAACCGCCTTAGGGACTCCGGCTCCGGATTTTCTGTCGGGGTTTACTCCCTTAGCCTTTCCCTTGAAGAGGTATGCCGCAAGGCAGCGGAGGTTTTTTGGAATCAGAGTTTTCCTTCTCTGATGTGCCCTGACTGGAAGATCGAACCAGCGACACTTAGCTCGCAGGCCGACGCTCAATCCACTGAGCCAAACCAGCCAGGGTATTCATTAATTATAATGAATATAATTAAAAAAAAAATAGGTTCTTCCTGTCTAGGTCAGCTTCACACCCTCTTTCCACATCCTGGAAGTGAACACTTTAACTTTTTTTAAAGCTGTTTTTAACTTCCTAGTTCCATAAACCATATTTACTTGTTTCACATATTTTTTCTTCCTAATGTAAAAAATGATAATTTAGCTTTGCAGACTCCCCATTCACACATATAATTTTCTAATTCTGAGTTCCCAATACGCCATAATGCAGTTATTCTCATAGCTTTTATTAAATCATTCTACAAATTATACTCTATTATGAATTGCAGCTGAACCAGGTAGTCATGTGCTTACACACTTCCACCTTGCCATAGTACCCTGCATATTTAACACTGATAAATCTCTTCTGACCCACTGGCTCTATAGGCCTGCCGGCATCTCTCCTTCTGGGATTTTCCCTTCATAAGAATTTCAGAAATTCCCTCTTCACCACTGTGTTCTGAAAACTGTGTTTCTAAATTACCTATTCTCCTGTTTCTTGATTCTCTTATTCGGGTAGAATAATCCTCCATTAACTTCTGGATTATGGGTTCATGAAAGGAAAAAATCGAGACTTTTCTTATATTACACTTGAGCAATAGTTTGGATGGGTATACAATTCTGGGATATAGATTTTCCATAAATACGCATGTAATTAAATTTGGTTATTTTCTCTTGTTAATCTGTCTCACATCAATTTAACTTTTAGAGCAGCCAACCCGCTCCAAAAACAAACAAACAAACAAACAAACCTATAAGCGTGAATGAAGATTTGTTCCTCTTCCTCAGCTCTCTAATTAGTCAAAAAAAAAAAAATCTAAGAACAAGATTGACAACCTTCAAGTTTTTACAGGTTGGGACTGCATTAACCCATTATACACCAAAAAGAATGCAAAAACTATTGTTTCTTTCCTATATCGAGTTTTTGTAGGTCAATGTTGAAATTATTCTGTATTTTTAGAATGTGTGACGTACTCTAATCTCTTCGGAGCCATAATCCAAAAATCAGTGAGAAATATACCAAAAAGTGTACCTTGTTATGTCTGGTAGATACAATTAAGCCTGTAATTTTGGATTTGTCATACAAGTAGATTAGTTTTTTTTATAAAAACCTTCAGAAAGAAATATCTTAAGAGCAGGGAATATTTAAAATTAAGATATAGACTTATATTCAGACGTGTGAAATACACCAAACCAGGTCCGACTACATCCACTCAGCCAGTTCATGGTAGGATAATTGTAATCCATGGATCCATGGGTTTGTGCCAGGGAAGAGTTAATTGAGCACATTACACATTGAATAAACTCTAGGCTCATGCATACTCATGTGCTTTACAGTATAGATGAACCTGTTTCTATTTACAATTTAGTTACATCGGCATTTTTCTCTCTTCTGAACATTTTTCTTGCCTGTCCATTTTTATTCTTTCTTCTTGCTTAGATAACTTTCTGCTCAGATAACTTCCTGCCTTTGTCTTTAGTACTGAATTATTTTTAAATGACATCACTTTGTGGTCTACAAGGAAAATTGAATTTCCCATTACTGACTATCAAGCAATTGGTATAGGAATCACCAAATTTTCTGACTCTACTCTTACTTGTTTCTTCTGTCAGCCCTTGTACATTTATTTCGCAAGTATTTACTGAGAATTCACTACATGACAGACCTTGTTCTAAGGCCTGGAGATACAGTGGTGAGGCAATCATTGTCTCTGGCATTAGAGATGATAAAAGTTACTGTTACACTTCATAATATACTAGAAATATAAAGGTTCTGACTTACCTAAGTAGTCTGCAGTTTAAATAAAGAAATACGTGGAACAAGTGATATGAAATTAATGATAAACCCAATTTCAACCTTACTGTAGGTAAATTATTTGTAGGAATGTTTTCTCCTTCAAGGGCCTCTTGCTTTTTTGTTCACTTTTGTTTCTATGTAACTTTCAGAATAAGTCAGTTACTGTCCCAAAGAAAAGAAAAGCTAGTATTTCAATTACAGTTACAATAAATAATACCAGAGAAGAATATTCAACATAAAAATATTGAGATAGAATCTATGAACACAACACATCTTTCCAGCTATTCTTTTTTACTTTAATAGTGTTATTTCTAAAATATACTGTGGTATCCACTTTAGGTATTTCTAGATGAAAATAAATCAGCCTGCAATTTTCCTTTCTTTTAATGTATTTATTACATTTTTGTATCAAAGTGATATTAGCCCCATAAAACAAACTACTCAGTATCTCCCTTTTCTCTCTTCTCTAGAAGAGTTTGTGTAAGATTGATACTAGAAATGTTTGATAAATTCTCCCAGTGAAATTTTGGGTCCTAAAATTGCTATTTTACTTTTTAGGCCTGGATTTCTCAGGCAAACATTTTCTTAACTTTGATATCCAGAAGATTTCTCTATGATGTTTCATTTTTACAGATCCATTTTTTGCCCTGCTTAGGCCGATAAACACTGTGATAGAGCATCGGCAGGGAGTTTGGGAAACATTCTGAAACAGTCATGTGTGCCATCAAATACAGGGGTTCGGGGGCCCCCGCCCCTCAGGCCAGGAGCAAAGCCTGCCTTCCTGCGCTGTGCAGCCTGAGCTCTGCCTCCTGAGTTCTCCCCGCCCCTTCCCCAGTGGATGAGCCTGCAAAGCTCACCTGAGCACTGAGCTCCACCTCCTATGTGTGCCCTGCCCCCCCCCCCCTTCCAGGAAACTGTCCCTGCTGCCAAAAATGTTGTGGACCTCTGATCTAATAGATACAGTATAAACAAAGTCTTCTGCTAAGTGTCTCTCGATTAGGTACCCTTCCACAACCTTTCAATATACTTTGAAACTTGAAGGTTGAAGTGCCTTAAAGAATACTTTCACTAGCGTACACACAGACATACACACGCACATGCACATATGCATGTATACAGACTTGCACACACAAGGTTCAGTACAAGGAGTGGCTTATCAAGCAACTTAGAGAAAAAGGTATATAAAGTAGAAAGACTTTTATTTTCCCTGTGATTCATTTTATTTTGGGACACAGGAACATCAGAAGAAGAAACTCTCCCATTCGTTCCAATTTTATTTGAGTCCTTTTTACCCTGGTGGATAGAGTAAAAATCCCCCACACACCAAAAGCCAGGGAGTGCCAAGAAAGCATCTATTTCTGACATTCCCACGTTACTCCCTTCCTCATCCGTCTCACCAGGCTAATTTCCTGTACATAACCTCTCTCTTTCAAACTCGTTTCTTTTTTTAAAGCAAAGAGATACACAGAAAAGAGGGTAAGGAGCCTTGATAAGGGTGGTGATTTGCAATGTTGCCGTGAGTCCCAGCTGGGGTCAGTAATGGATTGTTCTAGCTGAGCACAGTTCTGGAATAGGCAGAAAAAGAAAAACCAAAATTTATTTATTTAGTTATTTATAATGCAAGTGACACTATTCTATTGTTTTAAAAACCTACTTGTGTTGGTGGTTTACTTAGTGAAACTGATCCAAATGTTTGGCTGCCATTGCACTGCCATTTACTAATTCGAGGCATGGCACTTGGAGGACATTTAAGAGATGTTTATTGTTGGGTGAGTATACCCAAGCAGGGTATTGGTAGTATCTGCTTAGAAGGTTACACTGCCAGTTTTCTATTTTAGCCTGTAAATGCTGCCCTCAAGACTGTAAAGGAGGAAAGAGGAAGGACATCTCTAAAATCAGAGAAGGAAAACTCTGACTCCAAAAAACCTCCGCTGCCTTGCGGCATACCTCTTCAGGGGAAAGGCTAAGGGAGTAAACCCCGACAGAAAATCCGGAGCCGGAGTCCCTAAGGTGGTTTGACATTGTAGTCAACACCGGCAACTCCTGCGGCGCACCTGAAGCCAAGCTGTATTGACTTTGTCTTTCCCTTGGACCCTTCAGCTGCGAAGAGAGGGGGGGTCTGCTGCATGGGCAACAGCAGACCCTCCATATCACCCTGCCCAGGCTCTGTAGCTTCAGTTTCACTTGAGAGGACACTCCAGCGTCATCGCAAGATGTCGACTCAACACGGGAGGAGACAGATACCGGTTATAAGCTCATCCGATTGGCGAAGGAAACGAGCGCCAGGGGTCTCCTCTGACGGTGGAAGAGGTCATCGCACCTCACTGGACAGCTACCGTCTCGCCATGGCTCGCCTGCCCCACTGGGTGCGTGGGGATCAGAGAGGCGCCTCTCGAAAAGTGGGCCACAAAACACCCGCACCAGTTAATTCCAAGCAAACAACAAGAAAGAAGCCTCCGGCTCTTCGCCTCGCTAGCTGGAACATCAGGACCATGTGCCCCGGACTTACTGCAGACCTTCCGTGGATCAAGGGTGCCAGGAAAACCGCTGTCATCGATAGGGAACTGGCATGACTAAACATCGACATTGCAGCTCTACAGGAGACCCGGTTGGCCGACAACGGAACTATCAGAGAAACCAACTACACCTTCTACTGGCAAGGGAAGTCTCCGGACCAACCAAGACAGCACGGTGTTGGGTTCGCTGTGAAGAACACGCTTGTTAACTCCATAGAGCCACCCACAGGAGGCACAGAGAGATTACTTACCCTCCGATTGTCAACAACTTTCGGCCCAGTCAGCATTCTTAGCACGTATGCCCCAACCCTCTGCGCCACCACCGAAGAGAAAGAACAGTTCTACCATGCACTGGATGAAGCGTTATCCAAGATTCCCAGAAGTAAGGCTATCTCCTTGGAGACTTCAACGCAAGAGTAGGAGCCTACCACATGGCCTGGCCCACCTGCCTTGGAAACTTTGGGAGAGGAAAGATCAATGAGAATGGTCAGCGACTGCTTGAGCTTTTGTGTCACCACGGCCTGTGCGTGACAAACACATTCTTCAAGTGCAAAGAGATCCACCAGGTGTCATGGAGGCACGCCTGCTCCCGTCATTGGCACCAGCTTGACCTCGTCATCACCAGAAGAATGGATATTGGCAGCACCCTCCTCACCCACAGCTACCACAGTGCAGACTGCGACATGGACCATGCCCTCGTGGTAAGCAAGGTGCGCATAATGCCGAAGAGGTTGCACCACTCCAAGATGAAGGGTCGCCCACGCATCAACACCAGTTGTGCCAGCAACCCAGTTAAGACCCAGCAATTCATCAACAAGATGGAAGATGCACTCGGCGAGGGAGTGGCGGCAGATGACATTATCGAATCCAATTGGCCACGTCTCCGCGAAGCCATATACAACTCCGCCATTATTGCTTACGGGAAGAAAGAGCGGAAGAACGCTGACTGGTACGAGGCTCACTGGGAAGAAATGGAACCCGTGATCGAGGCTAAGAGGAAGGCCCTACTGGCTTACAAGGTCACGCCCACTCCCAGTACACTTCAAGCTCTACGGGCTGCCAGGAACAAAGTCCAGAAGACCGCCCGCCACTGTGCCAACACCTATTGGCTAAACCTGTGCAGAAGCATTCAGGAAGCCGCCGATATAGGCAACGCATGAGGAATGTATGAGGGTATCAAGAAGGCAACAGGCCCAATCCCCTCCAAGATCGCCCCCCTTAAGTCCAAGACAGGTGAGGTCATCACTGACCAGGAACAGCAAATGCGGCGGTGGACCGAGCACTACCTCGAGCTGTACGCAACGAAGAACACCGTAACAGACACTGCTCTTAAAGCCATCCCAGACCTACCAGTCATGGAGGAGCTAGACACCCCACCTACTGCGGCAGAGCTCGGCAAAGCCATCGACCGCCTTGCTTGCGGGAAAGCACCAGGAAGTGACGGAATCCCTCCAGAAATCCTAAAGAGCGGGAAACCAGTCCTGCTACAGCCGCTCCACCATCTACTCTGTCTCTGCTGGAAGGAGGGTTACATCCCCCAGGATATGAGAGACGCCAACATTATCACCATGTACAAGAACAAAGGAGACCGCAGCGACTGCAACAACTACCGGGGCATCTCTCTCCTCAGCGTCGTCGGCAAAGTATTCGCCCGGGTCGCTCTTGCCCGCCTGCAGACCCTTGCTTCCCGCGTCTACCCAGAGTCCCAGTGTGGCTTCAGAGCTGGCCGCTCAACAGTGGACATGATCTTCTCCCTACGCCAGCTGCAGGAGAAGTGTCACGAGCAGCATAAACCACTCTACCTCGCCTTTATTGACCTCACGAAGGCGTTTGATCTGGTCAGTCGAAGCGGACTCTTCAGCTTGCTACGGAAGATTGGCTGTCCACCACATCTGCTTGCTGTGGTCATGTCCTTTCACGACAACATGCACAGCACGGTGTCCTACAACGGCGCAACCTCTGAGGCCTTCCCAGTCAGCAGCGGAGTAAAGCAGGGCTGCGTCCTCGCGCCTACGCTGTTCGGAATCTTCTTCTCCATGCTCCTCCAATACGCCTTTAAGGACTGCAGCGAGGGTGTCTTCATTCACACCAGATCCGATGGCAAGCTCTACAACCTGGCCCGTCTACGAGCCAAGACCAAAGTCAAAGAGGTGCTCATCCGTGAGATGCTCTTCGCCGACGACGCAGCTTTGACATCACACTCCGAAGAGGGACTCCAGCAGCTAGTCACTTGCCTTTCCCACGCATGCAAGGAGTTCGGACTAGCCATCAGCCTGACGAAGACGAATGTTATGGCTCAAGGCACGGGGACTCCCCCATGCATCACCATCGACGGATACACCCTGGAGGTTGTCAACGACTTCACTTACCTCGGGTCCACCATCTCGAGCTCTCTGTCAGTCGACTTGGAGGTCAACCGGAGAATCGCCAGGGCAGCCACAGTTATGGCCAGACTGAACCGGCGAGCGTGAAACAATTCCAGCCTCACTGAGAAAACCAGACTGCGCATCTACCAAGCCTGCGTACTCAGCACTCTCCTCTATGGCAGCGAGACGTGGACCACCTACGCAAGGCACGAAAGGAAACTCAACAGCTTCCACATGAGGTGCCTGCGACGCATCCTGCATGTCGCCTGGCAGGATAAGGTCCCCAACACCGAGGTGCTGAAGCGAGCCAATATGAGCAGTTTGCATGCAGTTCTTAGTGAGAGACGCCTCAGGTGGCTCGGCCATGTCAAAAGAATGGATGCAGGCCGTATCCCCAAAGACCTCCTCTACGGCGAGCTAGCAGAAGGCAAGAGGATGACAGGGCGCCCAAAACTGCGGTTCAAAGACATCTGCAAAAAGGACATGACACAATGCTCCATCAATCTCAACACATGGGAAGTTCAAGCAGACGACCGCCTAGCCTGGAGGCTCGCGGTCAGGCAAGGTACGTCACGCGCGGAGGCTGCGCGCAACGAGGAGGCGGCCCAGAAAAGATCGAGGCGGAAGCAGCGTCAACAGCAGCAACGACAGCCATCTGCCTTCACCTGTACCAAGTGCGGCAGGGATTGTCACTCCCGAATCGGACTGCACAGCCATTCTCGGTGGTGCAGATAGACTCTCAAGAAGCTACGCCATCGTCTCTCGAGACGGACGGCTGCCGACGACGACGAATGCAAGTGACGATTTTAAAGTTTGCACTCTTTGAAGTGCCTGGCTTCTCTTCCCAATTATTATTGTTTTTTATTTAAAATCTTTTGCAAAAAGAAATTCTAAATTAGTTCTGAAAGTATGAGATGATTAAATGGCGACATTTTAATTCTTCTGAATGTTTGCTATGAGTACTGAAAAAGAAATCAGAAGTTCACTCAATTCTCTTTCTTCTCTTGAAAGAACTGGAGGGCATCTTAAATCAATTACCGTGTCTAAAATCCAGACCCATATTGTACTGGGACGTTTAATACTATGACATGAACTGTCAGAGAGTTAGATAAAGATTGATAATGGAAAGACTTAAAAGAGTTCTCCAGGTGTTGATTTATATAAATGTCTGTGCCTTGCAGCCTGAAGCACTTCCCTGCATGCAGGATGTAACCAGAGATGTACAAAGTTGTCTGTCTTCATGACATGGAACCTTTTTATGTAGGCCAGGCCATCAATCAGTTGATTAACAGGTAGTTTTTGAGTGACTGCTAAGGGCTCAAAAGACTATTCATTCCTATGTTGGATATTATTTCACCACTACCACACTTGCTCTTTGAAATGGTGAATACTGTATTTTCACGAAGAAAGTTTTGGTTTCAGAAGGCTTTCTTTTAACTTTAAGTATAGCTTATCCTCAGCATGGCTATTAAAAATATAAACTGAGATCTGTACTCTAATATCATCTAAAAACAGTAAAATAATAAAAATAAAATAGACTATTAAACTTTGTAGATATTATTAAAATATAACCAAATATCCATCTTAAATAAGACTATATAGTAGAATAGATACAGCAAAACTTTCTTCCCTTTCCACTGACTTCAAAGAGAAAATTAAAAAAATAAATTTATGAAAATTTTTGAGAGGTAGGAATCATATTTGCTTGTAGATTTTATCTCAATATCCAGTGTATGCATCTTCAAATGCTTTGTAACGTAAGTCAATGGAAGCAGCTTCTTTTGCTTTGTTTTAAATACCACATTTATGACCATTTAAAGGCTGCTATTGTTATCTACTGCTTTGGAACAACCACTCCTACTCCCTAAGTTTGTTAGTCGCTCATACTTCTCTGGGTTGCAGGGGTCAGCTGGGAGCCTCCCCCTGCGGATTTTGTATGCAGGTGTCTTCAGGTGGTGGCTGGGGCTGGCATCCTGCAAGGCTCTATGGGGCTGGATGCTTCCTCCACAAGGTGGGAGGGGAAAGGACCCTCGCTGTCAGCTGGGAGCTTAGCTAGTCTGCTGCCCAGAGCACTGCCTTCTCTGTGGGATTTGGGTCTATCACAGTAGAACGGAGAGATCCCAAAAGGAACAAACAGTAAGGAGATTGGAATGGAAGATTTTAGTCCTGGGACAGGGAGACGTTACAAGATCGCTTCTGTATTCTATTGCTTAAGCAGTCCCAGAGCCTGCTCACATTCATGGGGGAAGGGACATAAACTCCACGGCTTGGTGGAAAGATTATCAGATCATTTGCGGTCATTTGATGCAACATACAGCTTATCTGAGCACCAATTTGAATCAGACCCTTTCTAAATGACTACATTTGCAGGTTGCAATGATGAAAATATCCCTAATCAGAAGGTTAACTATACATTGGGACCTGAAACATAGAGAGGCCACTGTTGTAATCATCATTGATCTTTCTCATAATTTAGCTGCTTTCTAACTCATGCTATTGTACCCTTTTGCAAGTCAATTTAAACCAATTTTCTGGGTCATGTATCATAACACACTTTAGCAGGCATTTTACTGATGTCAAAGTGCAGAACATCCACTGTGATCCCTATTCTTTACACGATAAGAAATGCTTTTAAGGAGACAACAGTAATTTGTTTTTAATTAAATATAGTCATTCCAAGTCTTCAGTTGTTGCTTCTGCACACGGGATATTATTTTTTATCTTTTACTAACCTTCCACAACTGTTTGTATTTAATATTTTTATAGTGGAAGTTCCATTGCATTGGCTCTCACATTAATAAGGCAGAGGTTTTAAGTCAACTTCTCATATTCAGAAACACACACACACACACACACCTGCATTTATAAATTGTACTAATTAAAATAGTTTTTTATCAGTAGATACCAGAGACTATCAGTCTCAAGGATTTCATTCCTAATTAGAATTCAAAGTATACATCTGGAATTAAACAAATATTTATTGTGTTAATAGAAAACATTGCTTTTAATTTTTGTTATTTTCTTTCAAATACTGCAGGCCTGTCTTCCATGAGAGACATGGGATCATAGAACAGTGAAAAATACAGTGATCCCTCACTTAATCATGGGGATTACATTCTAGACCCCCCACGATAGGTGAAAATCCGCGAAGTAGGACCCTTACGTTCATTTTAGCATTTACTGTACAGTACCACAAAATCCCGCAATATAGCAAAAAATCTGTGATAAATAATTAAATATATTGTTTAGACAATTAAATAGTACGTACTTGGGTACCCCCTTTACTTTCAACTCGGAGTAAGTGATGACAAGGCTGTGTTAGTCTCACGCTGAAGTACATGCTTTGCAATGGGCATTGCTAACTATTAGCATATCTATAAGGGAAAGAATAAAGTAGTCGGTCGGCAGCCCTCCGTCTCGAGAGACGATGGTGTAGCTTCTTAAGAGTCTATCTGCACCGCCGAGAATGGCTGTGCAGTCCGACTCGGGAGTGACATAGTATCTGTCTCCTCCCGTGTTGAATCGACATCTTGCGATGATGCTGAAGCTACAGAGCCTGGGCAGGGTAATATGGAGGGTCTGCTGTTGCCCATGCAGCAGACCCCCCTCTCTTCGCAGCTGAAGGGTCCAAGGGAAAGACGGAGTCAATACAGCTTGGGTTCAGGTGCGCCGCAGGAGTTGCCGGTGTTGACTACAACGTCAAACCGCCTTAGGGACTCCGGCTCCGGATTTTCTGTCGGGGTTTACTCCCTTAGCCTTTCCCCTGAAGAGGTATGCCGCAAGGCAGCGGAGGTTTTTTGGAGTCAGAGTTTTCCTTCTCTGATGTACCCTGACTGGAAGATCGAACCAGCGACACTTAGCTCGCAGGCCGACGCTCAATCCACTGAGCTAAACCAGCCAGGGCTGAATAAAGTAGTAATGGGTCTAGAAAGCCAATTACAAAGTGTAGAGTGAATCATTTAGAAGTGAGACTATCTAACACAGAAAAGAGAGGCTTTACATAAGAAGTAATTACTGTCTCCTATGTTCTAAAATCTCTTAGGTGAACTGCCTGTATATTTCATAAGACTGACTTGTGACCAATGAATGAATATTTAAGAAAATCAAATTTTGACTCAAATTAAAAGAAAAAGAATCTAGCTATTAATCCAGTCCCAGAACAATATTGACTCCTTTGAGAGTTAAGAGAGCTCCCTATTTTATGAAGTTTTCAAGAA
Source organism: Furipterus horrens (assembly GCF_987537825.1). NCBI lineage: Eukaryota > Metazoa > Chordata > Mammalia > Chiroptera > Furipteridae > Furipterus > Furipterus horrens. The sequence goes on along the minus strand of NW_028327177.1, from coordinate 132,110,294 downwards.
GAAAACTTGGGAGGGGAATTATGAAACATTATATGTAAAATGGATTAGGGGTCCTGTTATACCCCCTTCTATCATGACAGGGACACACGCTCATGGCTTCTACCCCAAGCAAAATATAGTGGATTATCCACTTAAATTTTCATTTGGATATGAAAAAAAAACACACACTAAAATATGACATAACTAAACTACAACTTGTCTTTCCAGCCTTGAGTCGGAAATCAGCTTTTCCCTCAGTGTTCTCCATTGTAGTAAAATAAACAGTTGCTCAAAGTAAAAATCTGTCTTCTCATGTTCTCTCAGAACATAGATCAAATTTAGCAGTAACTACATTCAGAGTTGGATGATGTGTAGAAAATTCTATCATTATCACTCCCCTTTAAGCTACCATTACCGGGAACCCAAATTAAAATAAGAATATCCCAAATAGTCACTCTTTGTCTCTACAGTTCGCTCACCATCTGAAGTCTTCTATCCTGAAACCTTTCCTTGCTGTGAAGTTTCCACCGATGCTTGACTTTCTGTCTGCCTCCTAAATTCTTTCCCTCCCAAATACTCTCTAGGCTCCAGTCATACTGGACCTCTGGCTGTCTCTGCTGCATTACCAAGCATGCAATAAAAGAGAAAAAAAATAATTTTCCTTCTCCCCTCCCAGGTTTAACTGAGTAACTCCCTCAAATGGTCCAAACCAACACCTTGAGTACCGTCCCCAGCTGAAGACAGAAGACAATGGTGGGGGCGGGGAGTCTGTTATGGGAGGTGACCAGAAAAAGCACAGTAAACAGGGTAAGGTTGTTATGCAGATTTAAGTTACTGTCTTCTCCTTTGATAAGAGTTTCTAGAGATCAAGAATCATCCTTCTCTTCCCCTTACAAAGTGGTGGTGGTGGTGGGGGGAGACACCCTTATTAATGGAGATTTCCCTTCTAAAGGTAAAAGTCTCTTACAAAAGGGTGACTTCTACAGTTTTCAGAGCTTCTTCTGTGTCTGCTATTTAAAAAAAAAAAGCAATTCAAGATAATCCTTATGCCAAGGAGGCATGTTTCAGGGTGACAAATATTGTCCCCCTTCAATGCTTCTACCTCGGGAGTTCCTCATTTTTTGCCCACATTGCTCAGATGTGTCTGCCTATCTATTATCACATTGATTGACTATCCCATTGTATCAGGTTTCTTCATTTCTATTTTTCCCACACCGTTACTATAGACCCTTCTTTGATTTAATTTCATCATTGGTTTTACCACTATCTGCTGTAATACCTGTGTGCTGATTTATTTTCTTTCTCCCCCACTAGGATCCAAGCTCCATGATTGCAGAAGGTTTTTTTATTCACTGCTATGTCCACTATATCTACAGCAGTGCAAAGCCCAGAGAGTTGGTGGCTTATTCACAGATGGTGCATTGGCTTGAAAAGAAAAGAGTGAAGGACCAGAGATATTAACTGACTGCCTAGGATGGCACAGCTTCTCAGTAACCACTGAGACCTGGTACTTTCTGCAATAATACTTATTAATACATCTATCCAGAAGTTTTATAGGATTGTTTTAAAGCAAGTTTGGGAACTACTGTTAACCAGAACAGAAGACCTTTCTAAATCCACCTCTTCTAAAACCTTGGGGAACTATTTGCTTTTCTTCTACTTTTTAGAGACCAGGACACTTTTAAGCATGAATAATAGCACTATTAATCCCTGTAGCAGGACAATAGCTATAAACAGCAATTGTCCCAGGCAAATCAGGCCACATGGCCACTTACTGTATTGTATTGTGAATGCCGAGAATTGATCATAGATCTACCAATATGGAGATCAGATATGAACCTGAAAAAATCAGTTTCCAAAGAGTAGTGGGGGCAAAAGCCTGATTAGAGAGGTTATAAGAGAAAAGAGAGAAGTATCAGAGGTAGGGACCATGGAAGACTTGAGGCAATTTATCACAAAAGATTGCAGGGGAATGAGGCAGTTGTTAGAAAAAGGGCCAACAGATCTTTATATATACATAGAGAAAAAATCAACATGGCTGTATGCTGAATGGGATAAAGCGATAAATAGAAAGGGAAAGTTTGAGGATACAAAGGGAAGGCAGAGGACTTGCTAGGGTAATGCTCCTGAGAGGCTGGGAGGACATGAGTTCTTTGCATGCAAGCAGTGGCCTAAACAAGGAGCAAAACCAAGCCATCTGCAGTAGTAAGAAGGGAGGCAGATTTAGGAGCATGCAGGTTGGTAGGCAGGATGGGTATGGGCCCTGCAAACAGTCCCTGCTAACTGATAGCATTTTGTCAACAAAGGAATAAAATCATCATCTGAGAGTGAGGACAGGAAAAAAAGATCCTTCAAGAAGTGAAGGAAACAAAAATCAGGGGGATAGGTTATGCCTCCATGGCAACATTACAGGTCTCCTTTAGCAGTTAAGACCAGTCCACACAAATGTGTGTTTTTTTCCTACCATATATAGCTATAAACCCTGGCTGGTTTGGCTCAGTGGATTGAGCGTCGGCCTGCGAGCTAAGTGTCGCTGGTTCGATCTTCCAGTCAGGGCACATCAGAGAAGGAAAACTCTGACTCCAAAAAACCTCCGCTGCCTTGCGGCATACCTCTTCAGGGGAAAGGCTAAGGGAGTAAACCCCGACAGAAAATCCGGAGCCGAAGTCCCTAAGGCGGTTTGACGTTGTAGTCAACACCGGCAACTCCTGCGGCGCACCTGAAGCCAAGCTGTATTGACTCCGTCTTTCCCTTGGACCCTTCAGCTGCGAAGAGAGGGGGGGTCTGCTGCATGGGCAACAGCAGACCCTCCATATCACCCTGCCCAGGCTCTGTAGCTTCAGCTTCACTGGAGAGGACACTCCAGCGTCATCGCAAGATGTCGATTCAACACGGGAGGAGACAGATACCGTGTCACTCCCGAGTCAGACTGCACAGCCATTCTCGGCGGTGCAGATAGACTCTTAAGAAGCTACACCATCGTCTCTCGAGATGGACGGCTGCCGACGATATAACTATAGGAGTGGATGCATAGAAATGCTGGAAATTTGCATTTTACCAGAGTTAATTATTTTCCAGATGACTCTAATAAAATTAAAAAAGTTTAACTGGAGATGTAAAATTGATTGCAGAATCTGTTGTGTAAGGAAGCACTGGAAAGTATGAGCAAGTAAGTGTCAGAAGAAAAGGTGGTATGATCAGCAATGAATGGTGCATGAGTCCTCGGGGAGTGGAAGAATGTTTGTTTTGGGGAACAGAATTAAGTGAACTGGAAAGACAGTAAGTTCAACTTGAGATTGTGGACGGTTTTAATCAGCGGCAATGGGAAAGCTTTAGGTATGATCATTGCTTAGTTAGGGTGAAGGATGAGTTCATTTGAGGAGAAGAGGTCAAGGAAGATAACGACTACTTACCACAGGGAGATAAGTGAATACGGGGATCACCAAGGGTCACGGCAGGCAGAATGTAAAGGAGAGTGACTGTCATGCCAGAGCAAGATTCTTCAAGAAACAGAGTAAATGTCCCGGGACTTGATAGTCTATTCTAACAGCTTAAGGTAGTGGGTGATATATAAACATCTCAAACATAAAGATGGCTTTTTAATGGCAGAGGAAAGAGAGTGGTCTAAAAAAGTTATGGGGGCCAAGGAGCACGGATGCTAGTCATTTTATGTTATTGAAAAATTTCTCTAAGAAGTTACAGTTGCTGCTGACATTTCTTAGAGGAAGAATGTAGAACCTTCTAGTGATATATATATATATATATATATATATATATATATATATATATATATATATATATTTTTAAAAAGCATCCTCCTTTGAATCTCTTATTAATGTGGAGAAACAAAACAATGCCTCCTTCCTGGAATACTTCCCTTCCTCTGATTTCAACCCCAGCAAACAGAAATGATTTCCCCTTATTGAGCCTGATACTCTTATAGGCTGGGCTCCTTACCTCTCATACTTTCTCCATCTTCTGGTTCTCCTTGCTCTCATGTGCAGCTTCAAACTCACAGTTTAATGGCTAGCCTTTCACATTCAGAGTCATTTGGTGGCAAGGCTCATTATAAATAATACCCTTCTATCAGTAGAGTTGAAAGTCCCATTACTTGTTACAGGTACTTAAATAGCTACAGTTTAACTAAGTAATGATGTCTTTCCGAGGACAAATGACATTTTCTAAATTGTGTTTTCCCAGGCAGTTACCAGCCAGCTCTGGGAACAAGAGCGAAGGCGGGCTGTGTCACTCTCAGCTTCCGGGGCATGGTCTGCTTTCTGGCTCAGCAGGGAGGCATGTCCTGTGCACCTGAGCACGCTCCGGATCCATGTCTCACCTGAAGACTACATTTTCTCCTTATTTCATCAAACTGTCCTTTGCATTTTGGTTTGATGTAAGGTTTTAGATAATCTTCTATGATTGGGGAATTATTAGTTAGTGCTAGAATTCTCAGAGGATGCACTTATGAAATATTTTTTTTCTGAATTAAGAGGCTGGAAGTCACCAATCTATCTGAAAACACATTCGGTATCATTTGAAAGGTGTTAAATTTCACCAAAAGATGCCAAAATACTCCAAAAAGGTATTGTGTGGGTGAAAAATATAATTCACCTGTCACTGCTCTAAGTTCTGGCTAGACTAATTAAAAAATTAACACAAGACAGATTAACAGCAGAAAATGACCAAATTTATTATGTATGTACATTCGGGGGTTCCGTAAGAATATAAGACCCAAGAATAGATTAGGCAGTTAAGACATATATGGCATCTTGAGCTAAGGAGAAGGGGGGAAGGGTGGGAACTTCAAAGGGCAGGAAGGCAAGTCATGTGGAGACAGAAAAGAAAATGTTTGGTAAATAAAAGTTTGCTGGGCCATCTTTAACAACGGGACGCACAGAGAGAGCTTGGATCAAGTGAGTCCTGTGATGTTCTTCCCTGCCCATCACGCAAGAGTCCCTATTATAAACTATAGCTGTCTATGAGGAGCGCTCCCTTCCAGGAGCAGGTCAATCTAAGTTCTTTCAGGCAGTAAGGGGGAAGGTCTAAGTTTCTTTCTCAGTTTTTAGTTCTTTATTTTATTGCTTAAAATAATCAATATTCCAAAAGGCCTATTTTGGGGAAGCAAACTCTACTTCCTTGCAATTTGCAAAGATAAACATTAATGTTGCTTTTTTACATCTTTTGATAAGAGCTTTCATTGTGATCATGGAAGAGGGGAGCTAAATTTTAAGGAAATGGGAAAAAGCCCAATGCAATGTATACATCTATATGAACTGTTTCTCTTTGAGCCAATCTTGAGAAGCATAACCTAACCCTGTACTACCAGTTAAATAACCGTCCCTACATACCCACTAGCCAGAGTGCTCTTGTGTACTCCAGGGGGTACACAGTGACTAGGGGGAGAGATGAAAATGAGTATAAATGTACACACACAATTAGATCCTTGCATGGAGGTGCCTAAGTTAATGGTGAGCTATATGTGTATGATTATTGTATACATCATTCACAAGTGGCTCACTTAAATGGTTCTACCTCTTTTGTAGAAATAAGGATTACTGCTGAAGGGAATCAAAGTTTTGCCATCCTGAAGCTGCTTTTTTGGGGATGTTGATTTTAAGCTGTTATTAAGAAACAAGAGTCAGAAAGAACCTTTGACCCTTCCTGCCTTCCTGCCCAAGAGATTCAGACAGAGAGATCTGCTGCAGGAAAGAGATCTTAGGATGTTCGCCTTAGCCTAATGCGACTGAAGTTTAGTAAATAAGAAGGCTGCAGGCAGGTTCCTGATAGCTAGGTACCTCCTGTGCCTCATTATTTGAGTTGCCTGTCAAGAATTTTGCTGCCATTTATGTCCAGCTACCTATAAATCACCCATTCTCACTTCTGAAATCTAAAACCCCATTCTTCTCCATTTTCCTTTGTCCAAAATATCTTATATGTACCCAATGTTGCCTCCTCTTTGGAAGTTTTATGGAATTTCCATGCCTCTGTGAATTTTCCATGTGCATGTGTTGAAACCTTGATTTTCTCCTGTTAATCTATCTCTGTTAATTTGATTATTAGCTCAGCCAGAAAAACTTCGAAGGTGGGAGGAAAAGTATTAATACATTTTTTAGCCCCTACAAGAGGCTCACAAAGTGAAAATGAGGGAGTTTCTTATTCTTTACAATAATTCTTATCACAAAGGGGGTTTTCAGACAGCAGGGGACTGGTTGCAAGTTTATGATTCTGCGAGTGAAGAGGACAAAAATTTTCCATGCTCAATCTGTTTTGGGGGATATTGCTTTTAAACTGTTGATGAAGAAATAAAAGATGCAGAAAGAACATTTGACCCTCCCCCCCTTTCCTGCCCGTGAGATTCAGACAGAAAAAATGTGCTTCAGGAAGGGAACCTTGGCTTAATCACCTTAAGGATCTACTACGCCCTTGCTTAGGGAGGAAGACCGAAAGCCTGTTAGCTAGATACCTCCTGTGTCCTGGTGTTTCTGAGATGCCTGGCAAGAGTTTTCTTGCCACATTAGTACTGATCTTCCTCAACTACCTGTAAATCGCCCGTTCTCACTTCTGAAATCTTTGTCTGGAGAAACAGAATTTTTTAAAAAAATTAATTTTTCAATTACACTTTACGTTCAATATTGTTTTGTTTCAGGTGAAAACAGAATTTGATAAAATAATAATTATGATAAACTCTTGACAATACTAGCTCGATATTTATAGAGAAATATAAATATATACTCAAGATAACGTGCATAATTTTCTATTTGTTCGTAAAGTTCCTACAGTTTTATGAAGAAGATTGACTTCATAAATGACATTTTATTTTAAATACTGATGATTAGATTTTAAAATGCTATTTAAAACTTTAAATTTATTGCCTATTTATACATGTATATATCTGTTTATGTCTAAAATAATATAAAGGCTTATTAATAAATAATTTATGGCAAATCATGACATGAAAAATGTAACAAAGGAGTAAAATTAAAATATAGATCTTTTACTTTCTCTAAAATGGCTAAGTTATTTTGTGTCCACATTTGCAAAGTTATTTCCATGGCTCTAAAATATTCTTTTAATTTTCTGTGCCTTTTTATATTCTTAAATTATTTAAAAATATTTTTTTAAGTTGAGCACTTAATAATCATTGTAGTTTACTGTGTATGTTTTTACAATGTCCATTATAAATAGTTTTTGCCTTCAGATAGTTATGACTTAATATTGTTCACTTTGGTAACAATTTTTAACTTGCCTGAGTTCTGAATGATAAAGCTGTAAACATGTCCTTTATGTCTACTCTATGTTTTGGTTTCCTAAAATAACCATTAAGTCACATAAAAATTTGCTCCTTTACTCTAAAAATAAAAGAAAATATGAAAAATCAGGTTTGTTTAGATTATCTAAATTTTTAATAAACTGAATATACTATGAGAATTCTTTTATTTACCAAATTTGAAGGAAAAAGAACTGGTGGATCTAAAAGAGAGTTGATTCTTCTAGGTTTATTATACATAAATAAAATACAGTAATATAAACATTCTTTAATAATTACATGCTTTTCAAGTTAAAAAAAGTATATTTATATTTAAGCACAAAGACTGGTAGAATAACTTCCTATAAAAATATTGTTTTAGAACCCTAGATTTACAAACCATCTTCTGTTTAAGCTTCTGAAAGATCTGGGCAGACACTAAAGTCATTGGATCTATTACGTGGCAATCACCAGGGGCCTATAGCTCACTGTAGTCTTTCCTAATTAATTTCAGGAGCCAAGAAATATTCTCCTGTCTAAGAGCAATAGCAGTGATAGCAAATATGTGAAAGTTCTAGGTTAGTCCCAGGGTCTCCATTAAACTTCCTTCCATTGGCAAAACACCCGAAGCTTCCTGACTAGTTGTCTTAACTTCTGTAAAAATAAAAAAAATAAAAAGCATCACTATGTGTTGCTGTAACAACACTATTCTTGGCTGCCTTTCTTCCATTATTCAATAAGGACAACCCCATAATTTTTACTTCTGCTAAGAATATTTTCATACCTTGCATAGACCTTCCAGAGACGTTCTTGGATAACCCTAATTTAATTTTGCATGTCGACAGTTCATATTTAAAGAGAAAAAAAAGTAAAGACTGTTAGCAGGCTATGTTACTTCAGATCTAAATTCACACTTGAAATAATAAGCCTTTTCCATGAATTAACTAGATTCAGATAGCAAAGTGAATTGCCTTTGTCTGGTCCAACTAAGAAAATATAAAAGTACAAATATATATACTAATAGCTTGTATAATTTTTGGTGTGTCCCCAATTTTTTAATGTTTAGGGTGAAACAGAGGTTTCCTGATCTCTGCAGGAATTCTTCCAATATTGGACATCAAATTGAAGACTATCTAGTTGCTTTGCTATAGTAATAGTCATTGATTCCTGGGTGCAGCCTAACTGGTTGGTTCTGGCTCAGGGTATTTCATGAGGTTGTAGTGAAGCTGTCAGTTAGGACTGAACTCATTTGAAGACTTCCAGACTCATGTGGTTATTGGCAGGCCTCAGCTGCAACCTGGCTGCAAGATGGAGACCTCATTTCCCTGCCACGTGGGCCAGTCCATAGGGTGCCTGTGTGTCCTGAAGACATGGCAGCTGGCTTCCCTAGAGTGAGAGAGCCATGAGGCAGAGAGAAAGAAACCCAAAATGGAAGATGCTGTCTTTGACAGCTTAATATTGAAAGGGACATGTGGTCACTTCTGCCACATAGGCACCAAGCGACCATTATAGAGTGTGTCCACTACACAGATACTCAAAAGAGTAGATATAATAGTAAAATGTAGTAAAAACATTTAGGAACTGATAGCTTTTAAGTATTAATCACCTTTGCTTGTACTATAATTTAAGTAGTTACATTTATATAATTTAGTTTTTAATAATGGCTACGTTTAACAATGGGCTTACAAAATTCTGAACAATTTAACAGTCAGCTCTCACAAGACAGTGCGAGACTTCCCAGCACACCATCGGTTCCACCCAAAGTGAGCACTCTCAGTTCTAGGTCACTTCAGGTCAACTTTGCTAGATTTCTAAGGGAGTCTTTTTTGATTGCTGTTTTAAATGTCTGATCTCTTGCAACATACTGAGAGTCAATGTGAGATTCCTAAATGAGGTCAGGAAGTCTGATGTGTTATGAGTGTCAAAATAGCCATAGGAAAACCTCTGTTTTGCAACCATCCCAACTCTGCAACAATGAACAGCTTACTTAATATTTCTGAACCCGAATTCTCCTCTGGAGTTTAGGGTTTTACACACACACACACACACACACACACACACACACACACCCACCCACTGGTATTGTAAGGATGAACTGAGACAATGCAGGTGGGCTGCCTTTCTAACTAATGGGGACCTTCCACATTCATTATCTTGTGTAATCCTGACAATAGCTCTGTTTAGAGACATTAAGAACTCTGCTTTAAACCAAAAGTCAGAGGGGTTAAGTGATTTGTCCAAGGTCACAGGACTAATAAAGCTGTTCTATATATGCAAAGTAACTATGACAATGTTGGCTCAAAAACAATAACCTTCCTTGAGAATAAAATCAATGGAGAGACTTTAATTATAGCAGGAAAAAGTTACTGTGATACTTAAACACAGACAAATTTCTTTTAGCACCCTCCTTTATCAATAAGGTCCCTTGGGCAGATACAAATGCAGATTTAATTAAGTGAAAAACCCTACACTAGCAGATCCTATACACACTTCCCCTCATTTAGCCACTGTAATGAATAATGTGCTTTTCTTCTGTGTTCCCTGCACAGGTGATGGAAGGTTATAGGCCAAAGACTTGGGTCTCCCAATGCCACAACCTCTTCAATTATGTGACAGATATATTCACTTTGACGTCCAATCAGGGGCAGGATCTGTTGTTAACTCCAAGCTCACTGAATTTCAAATAGAAAAGAGTAGGCTTAAGTATAGAAAGTGGTGTTTTATAGCAAAAAAAAACAACATGGATCTTTCAAGGGTGTGTACCACATAATGGCCAATTGAGCAAAGAAGAGAGATCTCCTCAGGTATCTATTAGATGGTTTCTAGTTGTGAGTAATGATTTTAACATTTGTGACAAATCTGGAAGTGGGGGAGCATGGGGTAAGTACCTCTTAAATGCAATTGTTGTGTATAGGTCAATAGCCAAAAAACTAAAATATTTTTCCCCAATCACAGTCTAGAGATGATTCTAGAATCCCGCCTCATATACGTACATATTGGCAGCTTATAATATACTTCTATAAGCATCAACTTATTTGACCTCCACAATAATCATGTGAGAAAAATGAGGATAATATCACAAGCCGTGTTTTAAAGACAAAGAGGATGAGGCTTAGAGAATTTAAAGTATTTATTTATTTATTTTTAGAGAGAAGGGAAGGGAAGGAGAAAGAGAGGGAGAGAAACATCGATGTGAGAGAGAAACATTAATCGGTTACCTTTTGCTTAGGTGCCAACCAGTGACAGAACCGTCAGCTCAGGCATGTGCCCTGACCAGGAATCAAACCGGCGACCTTTCGCTGAGCCACAGTGGTAAGGGTGAGGCTTAGGTATTTTTAAGAAAATTATTCAAGGACTTCACATTTTAAATGGTGAGTAGGATTTAAATCCAGAGTGAGAAGGCAAATGAAAATGAAAAGACTAAAGTAGTGGGTTCTATTCTTGAAAAAAGCAGGTGTTTTCTCTTTCAAAGCCACAGACTAAACTTCTTCAGTTTGGCATACCTGACTAGCGATAACCTGCATATATTACAGATAAATACAAGTGCAGTCTTGAAATCAGGTCAATTGGAGCTCAATATAAAAAGAGATAACAGATTCTACCAAATATTTAAGAAATAAGTTTTGCCATTTCTCTACAATCTCTTTCACAGGATAGTAGCAGAGGGAATACTTCTGAACTCATTTGATGAGGCTTGATTTACTCTAACACTGAAACCAGACAATGGCATCATAAGAAAAGATAACTATAGTCCAATATCTCTCATAAAAATAAGTGCACATATCCTCAACAAAATGTTAGTAAACGGAATCAAAAGTACATAAAAATAATTATATACCTTGACCAAGTAGAATTTTATTCCTGGTATGAAACGATAGCTTAACATTTGAAAATCAGTTAATGTAGTCCACCACATAAAATGCCAAAGAAAATAAATCATATGATTATATGAATAGGTGCAGAGAAAGCATTTATCAAAATCCAAAACATTCATGATAAGACCCTGCAAACTAGAAATTGAAGAAAACTTTCTCCTCTTGATAAAAATTATCTACAAAAAAGCCTACAGCTAATGTCATACTTAATGGTGAGAAACTCAAAACTTCCCCAGTAATATCAGATACAAGATAAGGATGTCCCCTTTTCCCATTCCTTTTCAACATTGTACTAGAGTTCATCCAAAAGGAAATAAAAGGTATACAGATTGGAAAGAAAACATAAACTGTTTTTGGTCACAGATGACATGATTATCCACGTAGAAAATCCAAAAGAACTAACAAGAACAACAACAACAAAGCCCTCCTGGAATTAATAGGTTATTATAGCAAGGTTGTAGGACAGAAGGTTAATATACAAAAGTTAACTGCTTCCCTATATACCAGGAATAAAAAACTAGAAGCTGAAATTTAAAAATAATACTATTTAGATTAGCACTCCCCAAAATGAAATAGTTAGGTATAAATCTAATAAAACATCCATAAACTCTATATGAGGAAAACTTCAAAACACTGATATAAGAAGTCTAAAAACTGAATAAATTGAAATATAATTCAGGTACATGGATAGGATACCTTAATATTGCCAGGATGTCAGTTCTTCCCAAATTGATCTATAGATTCAGTGCAATCCCAATAAAAAATTTGAAAAATTATTTTGTGGATTTAAAGATTCTAAAGTTTATATGGAGAGGCAAAAAGCCCTGACTAATCATCACAATATAGAAAGAGGAGAACAGAGTTGGAGGACTGACTTCGAGACATACTATAAAGCATAAGCAATCCGCACAGTGTAGTATGGTGAAGGAATAGATAGATCCATGGAATGGAATGGAAAGCTCAGAAGCAGACTTACATAGGTACAATCAAATGAGCTTTGATAAAGAAGCAAAGGCAATACCATACAGCAAAGGTAGTCTTTTCAACAAACAATGCTCAAAAAGCTGTACATTCACAGGCATAAATAAATAGATAGATGGATAAATCTAGACACAAACTTTACATCTTTCTGAAAAATTAACTCAAGATAGATCACAGACCTAAATGTAAACCACAAAAGTATAAAACTCCTAGAGGATAACATAAGAGAAAACCTATGATCTTGGGTATGGTGATGGCTTTTCAGATACAACAACAAACCACAATTCATGAAACTGGGTTCTATTAATTCATGAAAGAAATAATGGATAAGCTAGACTTTATTAAAATTAAAAATATACGCTCTGTAAAAGACATGTCAAGAAAATTAGATGACAAGCCATATACTTGGAGAAAATATTTACAAAAGACACATCTGATAAAAGATTGTTACTCAACAAATACAAAGAGCCTTTAAAATTCAGTGATAAAAAAACATGCAATCTGATTTAAAACTGGGTCAAAGACCTTAATGGGCATCTTACCAAAGATGAGACACAGATAACAAATAAGCACATGAATAGATGGTCCACATCACAGGCTATCAGGAAAACACAAACTAAAACAACAATGAGATGCCACCACACATCTCTCAGCATGGTCACAGTCCAAACCACTGATAACATCAAATACTGGGGAGGGTGTGGAGCAACACGAACTCTCATTCACTGCTAGCAGGAATGCAAAATGCTACAGCCACTTTGAAAGACAATTTGGTAATTCCTTACAAATCAAATGTACCCTTACCATACAATCCAGCATTGGTGGTCCTTGCTATTTACTGAAAGGAGCTGAAAACTATGTCCACACAAAAACGTGGGCATGGGTTCAGCTTTACTCATAATTGCCAAAACTTGGAAGCAAACAAGGTGTCCTTCAGTAGGGGAATGGATAAATAAACTATGATACATCCAGACAATGGAATATTTATTCATTGCTGAAAAGAAATAAGCTGTGAGTCATGGAAAGACACGGAAGAAACTTACATTCTTTTTATTAAGTAAAAGAAGCTAATGTGAAAAAAGCTACTTACTGTATGATTTGAACTATATGACATTCTGGAAAAGGCAAAACTGTGGAGACAGTGAAAATATTAGGGTTGGGAGAGGAAAGCAAGGATGAATAGGGGGACCATGAGAATTTTTAGGACAGTGAAACCACTCTGTTTGATATGGTAATGGGGCACACAAGTCATTATACATTTGTCCAAACCCATAGAATGTACATCATGAGGAAACCCTAAAGTAAACTATGGACTCCGAATGATTATGATGCGCCAGTGCAGATTCAGCCATTGTAACAAATGTATCACTCTAGAGGAGGTTGTTGATTACGCGGAAGACTGTGCATGTTTGGGGCAGTAGGTATATAGGAAATCTCTGTACCTTCCCCTTTATTTTTAGATCATTTTAAAGTTCACAACAAAATTAAGTCTCAAAAAAATAGACAAAAGATAAATAATAAAAATCCACAAAACTCAGCCAGCCAAATAAGCACACTACTCTATAAAATAAAAGCTGTCCAGAAGAGAATTTGTTGTTTGTTCCATAGGGATTTAGTGAGTTCCTAATACCAGAGGCTACATTTACATATTGATAAAGTATATCTGCTTCCTGAAAAGGGCACTTATCCATCTGGGAAAAGCCTGGACCAAGTGACATTGAAATAGGTTCCAAAGCTCAAAATCCAGGAAACAAAAATGTCCATGTTCCAAGTGTGAACACCTGTATTATGCAAGTCCACACAATCCACTGCTAAACTATTTAAAGGAATAAAAACAGTCATAAATAAATAAGCAAATAGGTGGGCAAAATATGAAATTGAATATGACCCCTAAGTAATTTAGGTTGACTAAATAACATTCACTATTAGGTTAGAGTTTTGTTTCTTTGAAAGATAGTGGTATTCTAAAAAATAATAAAGCAGTAAATGATTTTCATGTATATGTCCAGATGGTCCACTTGCTGGTCATGATGTCTCTGTGTGGTTTTTTGTTTGGTATCCTCTCACAGAACCCAGCAATCCTGTCAACAAGAGCTTGCTGAATAGAGGATTTCCAGCCAAGATGGAGGCTTAGACAGACATGTTGCGTCTCCCACCACAACTAAGAAGGAATACAACTACCTCAGAACTAGAGACAACCAGAAGTTCCAGAAAATCAAGCTGCATGGAAGTCCAACAAACAAAGATATGAAGAACAAATACTCATCCAGACAGGTAGGAGGGGGCAGACCTGAGGTGGAGAGGACGCGGTACAGTGGCAGTGGCAGTGGCAGTGGCAGTGGTGGCAGCATCAGGCCATCGGAAAGTGCAGTCACACATTTTAAAAACTAGAGCGGGACACCTAGGGAGCATTCCCAGCACCAAACTAGACTGTGCAGCTCATGGTGCCAGCACCAGGGAAAATGAAGCCACATTGCTTCTGACTGTGCAAACCAGTGGGGATTGGGGCAGAGGAAGAAACTGCAGGTCTCTCAGTGGAGTCTGCTTGTTTGAAGGGCCTCCACTGCCCTAGAATGTCCGTAGACCCACCCACTCTGGGAACAATGGCCAGGACAACACCTAGAGGGGTGCCGGTCCCATACAGCAGTAGGAGAAGTGCCTGGAAAAGGAATGAGTGCTGAGCAAGTGGCATTGTTCCCTCTCAGACCCCTCCCCACGCACACAGGGCCACACGTGGTGAAACAGGTCGCCCTGTACTGATGAATAACCTATGGCTCTACCCCTTACAACATAACAGGAGTGACAGCTATACCTAAGACCCAGAGGCAAACACAGGAGCCTGTCAAGATGAGAAGACAGAGAAGTATGGCCTAAAAGAGGGACTAGATCAAGGTTCCAGTGGGAGAACTAAGCAATGAGAAGATAGCCAACCTAACAGATGAGGAGATAGTTAACCTAACAGATGCAGAATTCAAAACACTGGTGATAAAGATGCTTGTAGGCTTGACAGATATGCTTAAGTGTGGCAGACACATAAGGGAAGAAGTGAAGGCTAAGTTAAATGAAACAAAGGAAAATCCACACAAAACCAGTGATGAAGGGAAGGAAACTAGGGTTCAAATCAATTATTTGGAACATAAGGAAGAAAAAAACAGTCAGCCAGTACAGAATGAGGAAATAAGAATTGAAAAAAATGAGGAGAGGCATAGAAACCTCTGGGACAACTTTAAACATACCAACATCCGAATCATAGGGGTACCAGAAGAAGAAGAGGAAGAGCAAGAAATTAAAAGCTTATGTGACAAAATAATGAAGGAAAAGTCTCCAAATTCGGTGAAGAAAATAGACATACAAGTCCAGGAAGCACAGAGAGTCCCAAACAAGCTAGACTCAAGGAGGACCACACCAAGACACATCATAATTAAAATGCCAAAGTTTCAAGATAAAAAGAGAATCTTAAAAGCAGCATGAGAAAAGCTGAGAGTTTCCTACAAAGGGGTGCCTATAAGACTGTCAGCTGATTTCTCAAAAGAACTTTGCAGGCAAGAAGGGACTGGCTAGAAGTATTCAATGTGATGAAATGCAAGGACTTACAACCAAGATTACTCTATCCAGCAAAGCTATCATTTAGAATGGAAGGGCAGGTAAAGTGCTTCCCAGACAAGGTAAAGCTGAAGGAGCTCATCATCACCAAGCCATTATTATATGAAATGTCAAAGGGACTTACTTAAGAAAAAGGAGATCAAAATTATGAGCATTAAAATGACATCAAACTCACAATTATGAACAACTGAATCTAAAAAGTAAAAACAAAATCCAACTAAGCAAACCAGAAGAGGAAAGAATCATAGGTATAGGAATCATTTGGAGGTTATCAGCTGGCAGGGGGGCAGGGGAGAAATGGGGAAATGGTGCAGGGATTAAGAAGCATAATTGGTTGGTACAAAATAGACAGGGGGAAGTTAAGAATAATATAGGAAAAGGTGAAGCCAAAGAACTTATATGCATGATTCATGGACATGAACTAAGAGGGATGGGATTACTGGAGGGAAGGGGGGTACTGGGCAGAGGAGAGGAAAAGGAAAAAATTGGGACTACTGTAACAACACAATCAACAAAATATACTTAAAAATAAAAATAAAAGAGATACACACACACACACACACACAAAAGAGTTTGTTGAACCAATTTTACCAAAATATCTAATATCAACATTAAATAAGCCATGGCTATTTTGCCAAGAATTTTAAGATGTCTTCTTCTCAGTTAGCCTTTGATGTATGGTTTATTTATTCCTGGAATTTCACTCAAGTTAAAACACTGTTCTTCTGAGTCTTGGTACATTGTTTGATGAGGTCAGAGTGCTAAGGAAGTGAAATGACCAGCTGGGTTGATTTATCTGCCAGATTATGATGCAGTAAACATACATCCCTCTGTTGAAACACAATAGCTACATGAAGAATTTTGGGGAAATTAGAAAATCTTGAGCACTGGAATTTGATACTGGTGTACTGACTTCTATTACCTGTACCACACACATTAGGGCTTCACTTGCATTATGTTATTCGTTAGTGTTTTGTATTGACTTAACATTTGTAGTCTTATGGCCAACAGTGAGTCAAATATGGGTGCTACCATAGTATATTCTACTAGGAAATGAGTGAACTATGTTCACTCTTAAACATGAGACAAAAAGTCCCTTACAAAGAATCAGGTCAGATGCAAGCTCTGTGAATTCAGAGGAAAGGATTGCTTCCAGCTGAAGAGAGCTAAGTTAACTCTATAAAGTAAATGATGTTTTAGTTGAGCCTTAAAAATAGGTAGAACATTAGACAGGCATGGGCTGCAGTGAGGGCAGAGTGGAAGAAGGGCATTAGGGGAGGAAGGCAATGCATGCACCATGGATGAAGGTGTGTATGTTCACACGCACGCACACACACACACACACACACACACATGCACATACACGCACGCACACACGCAGCACCAAATCTTTGAGCATTCAGAAAGTGCTCTTTGTCCTGTCCACTTGAAGAGTTACAGTAAAAATGTGGGACCCAGACCTCTCCTAGCATGAACCATTTGGCTACAATGTCACCGAACAATTGCGACCTATTTTAGAGGCATGTTTCTAGATTCATTAAGTCCAGTGTCAGGCCTGTGTCAAAGTTTTTGTTCTACAATTTGAAAGGTTCTCTTTCCCTGAACATTTCTAACAGATATTCAGTCCACAGCACACAGAGAAGATAAAGGACCCAGAGGTTTCCATGGCCACTGCAAAAAAGGCAGACATGTCACATACCCTCAATTCAAACATCTTGGTCCAACTGGCTTCAAAGGAACTGGGAGCATACTGTTCCTATTCTTGAAGCTCTTTTCCTAAAATATGTTACTCACAGGCAATTGCAGCTGTTGGCGCTGACAAAAAAAGAAAATTACTGTCTTCTAAAGCGTTCATGGACAGATTTTGCACCAGCCAGGTGGAAGGGAGCACAGTTCATAAAGCTGAACGTAGGAAAGTCAGCTCCATATTTCCCGTGTTATCAGCTGAGCGCCTAGTGGGATCTCCTAGCAAAAGCTACTCAGTACACCCAAATGTATGAAACGTATAAATCAAAACACTCCAGTAAGAGAGCTCTGCCTTGTGGTTCATCTGTGTCTGGTGCTTAAGACAACCATGAAATACCCAGGGATGGCTGGGAACATCTGATCTCCCATTTACCTGAAGACGATCACAAATAGTAGTTGTTGCAAGAGGAAAGGAGAGAGAGAGTGAAAATAAAAATAACGATAATAACAATAACAGTCAGACCATTCCTTGCTACATTCCAGACAGGAAGTATTAAGTGGAGCCATTGTACCAACAACTAGAAGTAATTTAAATGTAAATCAATCTCTAGTATTGATTTTGTCCCCAAGGGCAAATATTGCTGGCATTAAAGGGACAATGTTGGGCTACTGAAAAGGTATTCTTTGTTCATGTATAGTCTTTCTGGCTCATGTTATCTTTGGTGAGTTTGCAACACAGAGGAAGATGGACATTTTTTATTATTATTTTGACTTTACTGATTTCTCTCCATGCACGTCAGGGATTCACATCCCTTCTTTGGCTTAACAGCAGGAAATCACATTGGTCCCTTTGCTCATGTTGCTGACCACCATGCCACTGACACCTTCTTTCTGTGGGTCCGAGAAGGGCTCCGGGACTGGCGTGGCAGGTTTGTTTACCCTTGTCAGTTGCAAATCGAGCAAACCAATGCTCCAAGGGTGGTGGGTTTAAAAATGCCTTTACGTGAACCAAGGAGAGATGATTTATTAAAGAGATTTTAAGTGTTTGGGGGCTTATGTAGTTATTTTCAGAAATATCTAACAAGAAGCTTAAAAATCTTGGAAACAATATCATTCAGATAATAAATTTTGCTATACTAGCTAATTGTGGTTCAGAGTAAAATACCCCTATCTCGTCACTTTCTTAAAAGATCATAATGTCTTAGCACCTTTATCATTGATTCCGTGTTGATATATCACAAATATCTATACCCTAATACTCGAAGTTATTCTGACTTTCCTTGACCAAATTCCAGTTCGCTATAGAGTGTAAACCATAATTGAAAGAGAATTAAGATTTAGAGCAGCTCAATCAATCCATCTCATTTTCATGTAGATTGTGTTTTCTCTCCACAACAGCCTAACAGCCTTGTAAGGGAGATGTTAGTTTCTGTTTTATAGACAGGGAATCTAACGCACAGAGAAGCTTGAGTAAGCAAGGTCAGACAAGGTGGGAAGAGGACTTGAACCTGAGTCATGTATCTTCATCCACAGATTCAATTAAACACAAAATGTTGAAATACCACACCTTTGAGAATGCAAATACGGAAACATCATGGTCTCTGCCCTCGCGGACAGCGGAACTTGGCGGAACTAATTACACCCAAGACAGGTGTGTCTAAGGAGGAGACTAGATAAAGCGATAAAGCGTTACATGGGCTTCGGGGGTGATTGGTCCCCTCTAGTGTCAGAATTCACAAGTGCTTTCTGGAGAAGGCTGTGGTATTATATTCTGGCCTGTTTTCCTGGATATTGTTCAAGGTGAAATGTCAATATATTTGGACTATTATCCAGCAGTTTTTATTTTTAAATAACGACAAAGATGAGGACTTCATTTGCTAATGTTGCAAGTTCTTTGTGCTCTTGTCAGATTACCGTTCCAAGATAGTCTGATTATAACGTTGAAAAGAGAGAGGTGGAGGGAGCCTATTGTTACAACCCCTCGCCTCAATTTAACTGCCTCTTCTTCACAGAAGCCGCCTAATCTCCATCGGGGGTCTGCGTTTCCTCCCTCCAAGTGCTGAGTTTAACAGTACAATTACTCAGCATTTTACGCTCTTTTTATTTAAGCATCTCCTTTTGTGGACTGTACATTTCATGATGAAAGAAACTCTGCTTCTGTGTTCATTCCTGAATCTCCCTTGCCAGGCTCAGTGGCTGGCACATAGCAGACTTCCATGATATAATTGTTGAACAAATCGAGAATTGAATTTGAATCTGTTTTTACCTCAAGAGCTGAAGTGGCCTTGGAACATTTAACTTGATGAGTCTTGGTTTTCTCATGAGTCAAAACAAGGAAAAATTATTCATGACACATACGGTTGTGAGAACCCGTTGGCAAACAAAATAATGGAAGTACCTTGACCATGTTCAAGTGTTCAGCGATATTTATTATTGAATATTTTGCTTGCTGTTTTAGTTTGCAATGAGCATAGAGCCAGGAGCATCTGCAAAACCCTGAGTTAATGCAGAGCGTCACAAACACTTCCCAATTTCTAAGGTGACATTGCAGACTCCTACGAGATCTGGGCTGGAAACACTATGCCGCTAAGCTGTCCATGAAAACCTCTAATAATCCTGTACTTATGTGCCATCATGGCCTTCCCAAAAAACTATCTTCTGGGACCATGACTAGCCTTGTCTAAAGGGTTGGTAATTGCTTTTGCCCAATCTGAGCACAATCTGTTCCACTACTTTGGAGTTATGCAAGGGTGAAATAAAAACAGAACACGCTTGCAGACTCTGTTAAAGGAATTCAAAGGGGACTTTTTCACACAGCGAAAACTTGAAGCACCTGAACTTTTAAAGTAAAAACTTTCACAAGGAAGAGGATCAGGAGTAAAACGCAGAAAACCTAGCGGAGACATCCTGTAGCGCTTTGAAACGCAATGTGTGATATTATATCCTGCAAGCTGACTTCTCAAGGTGAATGAAGCTAGGCCCCATGCTCACATCACAAAATACGAAAATAAGGATAGCCTTAAATAGTCCTCTCCCCCAAGAGGCCTCCTCCTCCAGAAGACAATATATATGTATTCTTCCCTATTAAGGACACTGTAACGAAACTAACTGCATTTCTCCTTTTGCTCAAAGCAAAATGAACAGCCCAGTTTTATCAATTTGCAAAAAACAAAAACAAAGAAACAAAAAACCCTGACACTGCTCATCTACCAAAACTTTCTTATAGAATTAGGTTATTTAGATCATCCTATTTGCCAGAAATACATTTTTTTTTGCATTTCATTCTATTGTGACCATTTTTAAAAACACTTTATGGAATATGGAGGGTTTTAAGAACACGGAATGTAGAGCAAGGCAAACCCAGGAAAAATATTAATAAAATTAGTAATCTGTTAAAAATGACCTACCCTTAGGGCAGTGCCCTCAGGGATACCCTGGATCTGTCTCTTGTTTCAACAGTGTTTAAATGGACAGACTCAGAGACACCCCTTCTTCCAGCCTCTGACCATCCTCCGACCTCTTTTCCAGTCACCACCTTTGGAATAATCTCAGACATTTTCAGCCTCTAAGACCAGCCAACACAGCCAGGTTTTTGACCTTAATTCCTTATTTCCAAACAACCAAGAGCTCCCACATTCATCAGAAATGTTCCACCGAGGTCAAGGCCGTCGTCAACCTCCTGGTCAACCTGCACCTGCAGGCCTCCTACACCTACCTGTCTCTGGGCTTCTAGTTCCCCCACGAGGATGTGGCCTGGAGGGCGTGGGTCACTTCTGCTGCAAGTTGGTCATGAAGCCTGCTGGGCATCTCTTAAAGATGCAAGCCAGAGCAGTGTTGCGTTCTCTTCCAGGACGTGCTGAAGCCTTCCTTCACAAGATGAGTGGGGTAAAACTCAGGATGCCAGGGAAGCAGACATGGCCTTGGAAAGGAACCTGGGCTCTACCCGCACTGACCCTCATCTCTGTGACTTTCAGGAGAACCGCTTCCTGGATGAGCAGGTGAAGCTCATCAAGAAGATGGGCGATCACCTAACTAACCTCCGCAGGCTGGCTGGGCCCAGGCTGGGCTGGGCAAGTGTCTCTTAGAAAAGGCCTCAAGCGCCACTAAGGCCTTTGAGGGGCCCCTCTGCCACCCCCTGGTGTCTGGCTTCTGCCTGAGCCTCTTCCTGCAACCTCTAGGAAGGCAGCCTTTTGACTATCCTGGAGCCTCCTACTATGCTGTGGACCAAATGGAAGCAAGCAAGCTTTCTGCATAAAAAAAAACAAAAACAAAAAAAACCTTAGAAGGGTCATGAAACTTATGACTTAATGTGAGGATGCCTGGGTCAGTTAAAATGCCCAGAGCAAAAAATCTCAGGAAAGTAAATTTTACCAATATATCTGAAATTGTAACTGAAAAGGCTGTTATTTAACCAAATATATAATAAATGGATAAAACGAGCACAGTCACAATCAAGTCTAATAATTGGACCTGGGTAGTTCCTCATCAATTATAGCAATGATATTAATATATTAAAAGGCATTAAAAAACAAGAGCAACTAGCTCTATCCAGATTAAAATACATACTTCTACCATCACTTAATAAAGTTACATATCAATACCCTACATGTATTTGTGTATTTAAATTATAAAGATAATTAATCCAGTTCTTCTAAAATACTGAACTTACTGAGCACATGATCAAATCCCTCAGAGAGCAACACAGAGTTATCTGTGATTAGATACTGGAGGGAAATTAATTTCAGCAGCTTCTACTGAATTACACTGTCTATAGATGTGTGTCACATCAAAACTCGTACCTCAGAATAGAACAAGTCTCAAACAGGAATGACTGGAGTGAAAATATTCCTTCCTGGCAACATTTAGCATGGTTATTTGCTTTTATTAATTTTCATTCTTAAGAATATACTTTTCTCACATTTGGCTTTTCCCTGTTGATTATAACTTATTGAGTATTTGTAACTAGCATCTCTCTTTGGTTAATCCTGCATTATTTCATTTTTCTTTGTATTTCCAGTGGTTTTTTTTTTTCTTTCTTTTATGACTATCTGATCCTCATTGTGATTATAATTTCTTTTAAGAGTTATGATCTATTTTAGCACTCTTTGTTAAAAATACGTCTGGAGTTTCTCAGAATTCTCACACATTTTTATAACTCCCAAAATTTAAAAAGAAATTAATGAAGGAATGCCAAGTCAGCAATTCATATGATGTTATTTCACATTCATTTCAATTAATTTAAAAATAGTTGATCTGTTAAAAAAACAAAAACAAAAACAAAAACCTGAGTAAAAAACACTCAAATGCATGAAATTCTGAGGGTTGCTTCCTACCTGTTACCTGTCAATATCAGCACATGATCACTGAAAGCTTGCATGTTTACTGGGTTTTATGGTCACATAAAAACATGTGTAGCTGAATCTAGGGACACACTAGCAGAATAGGAGAGACAGGGAGGAGGCAGACGAGAGGAGAGGAGCGGGCGGGAGAGGAGAGAAAGAGAAAAGAACCTCTATGTCTTCATTGGCTGTTTGCTATGTACCAAGACTGGATATTGCTTTTCACATATAATAAAGTAGGCTACAAAAGTAATCAAACTATTTAACTTGTTCAAAGTCACCCAAGTCATAAGTAAAAGCTGGCCTCTCTGACTCCCAACCTTAACTTATACAGTGCATTTTATTTTATAAGTTGATGTGCACTTGACCACAAATAAAAAAGGCAGTCTGAATGGTGCTCTAAGGAAGATGATCAAAAAGAAAGTAGTCAGTGGCCATGGAAGATTTTCCAAGGGAGATTCACTGGACAAGACAGTCAACATCCTGCACGGGGGAAAGAAACTGATACCAGACAACATGTCAGCTGCCTTTGCATTGACGTTCTACCCTCCTTCCTACCGCCAGTGCCCTGATATCATACTTACCAGATGCCTTCTGGTCTGATATGGCTTTTGATTACCCTAGAGAGGTATATAATTTGGTGGACACCAAAAACTGGGTCAGTTCGAAGCCCTGGGAATGAAGTTAGCTTCCTCATTTGTTTACAATCCATGTGGGAGTTCAGTTAAGGTAGTCGCTTCCTCTGAGTCAGCTCTAACTCCAGGACAACATCAGATTTCCTGACCAGTACAGCTGAGTTCCAGACCCAGGACTGCAGTGACCCAAATAACAAACTGCTTTTGAAAGTACCTTAGCATTTAAAGCAAGTCCCTAGATGACGCCTCTCTCACTTTCTTTTTCTCTTGTTCTTTCTAAACACAAACTAAAGTCTCAACTTGAGGACAAGGCAGAAAGGACTTTGAGTCATAATTTCTTTTGTTTGAGGTTTTGTGTCTCAATTTTTAAAAACATCTGGAAGCTCCTAATTATGATCTGTGGAGAGGACTGATATTTCAGGGGATCATCTCTCAGAATGGTTTAATCTCCAAGTTTGCGCTTTGGTTTTTCATCCAATTAAATATACCCACTGAGCTAATTCCAGGCATCAAGTGTTCTAACTATTAACGCCGATAATCTTTCTTCAAACTTTAAAGCTGATGACTTCTCCTTGATACGCTTTTCATTTTGATAGCATTGTCTCTAGGTTCTTCCTCTAACTTTCTGATATTACTCTTCTGATTCTTGTGACATCATTTTCTGCTGTCCAGCCCTTACATTTTGCAGTTTTCCAGCCAACTCTCCCACTGCCTCCAAGGGAATTTTCATGCCTTTCATGAATTTGGTTATGACAGATATGCTTATGACGCCCAGATCTTTACCTTTAGAACATTTCTCTCCCATCTCCGCCCCCATATTTCAGGTTATTTTAAGCCATCTCCTGGAAATGACCACAGAAATGTCAATACCTCAGGTTTAATATATTCCAAACTGAATTTATTATTTTCATTCTAATTCTGAATTTTCTTTTCTTTTTTTAAATACTCCACCTAAACTGGCATTTTGGCTATAAACTTTGTCATAAAGATTTGACCTCACCCTGTCTCAATTTCTTCTTGATACTCAACAAATGACAATAAAGTCATGATATCTTCATTATCCAGGTGTATCTGGAATTCATCCTCTTTTTTCCATCTAAACATTCAGTGCAGTTCAGGTCCCCACCCCACCCCCATTATCTCTTACCTATGGTACTATAAGAGTCTGAAAAAGGTCTCTCTGCTCCAATATTGTTCCTCTCAAATTCTTCATTCACACAGTTACAAGAATAATTGTCCTAAAATACAAATCCATTAATTACAACCCTCTGAATATAACACTTCAATGTGTCCTCATTAGATACAATATGAAATGCAATTTCCTCAGGGAGGTAAGGGTATCCTTCAGGAATTCTTATGAGGCAAATAATAATAATTGTTATTATCATAATAATATTATAAGTATCATTATATTCTATCATCTTTAAGGCAAAAGAAAAAAATACTGTATAGCTATAGGAGTCTTTCAGAAAACAAACAAGCAAACTTCTGGAAGGGCGGCTACATGAGAAATTCAGAAACAAGCAAAAATGACATTTCTTTCCATTTCTCACTTCTATTTATCTGATATTCAGGGTCATTCGGTCCCCTTGTTGTCATCTGCCTTCCATCCTATGCTACAAAGCATAGCGGGTCACAGTTTCCATGCTTTACATTTTACTTCTTCAACCACCTCGAAGAAATAAAAACAATAATATGGAATAACTTGAACCTATGGAATACGTGGAAATGCTGGTCAATTTTAATTCAAGTACCAGCTGCTTCACCATCAACAACTGAACCAATCAGGGGCAGGGGCATAGCAAAGAAGTCCAGTGGCAATCAGGTATCTAACGCCTGTTATGTGCTAGGCACGGTGTTAGGTATTATATGTACTTCTCCTTTAATCCTCATGACAAAACTATAAAACCAAAGAATGAAATCATTTGTCCAGGCTTGCACAGCTGATGAGGCCAGGATCCACACTTAAGGTTTAGGACCCCAAATTCCATCTACATAAAAATTCCTCTATTCTTTTCTTGCACAATTAAAAAAAAAAAAAAAAAAAAAAAAAAGGTTAGCTGTTCTGCATTGGGTAGGGTGGGGGATCAGTGTTCACTGGCATAATAATATGTACACTTCAGAACAACAGATACAGTCCATCAGCAAATCGTGTTAGCTCTACATTTTAAAGTGTTTCAAGAACCCTATGTGTTCTTCTTATCTTTACTTTTACCATCTTGGAACAAGTCTATTATCATTTCTTATCTGCCTCATTGTCTACCTAATTAGTCTATTAGAGCTGCTGGCTGCTCAACCATTACCTCCTATTCCACCAGTCTAGTCTCACAATAATCACCAGTGAGGTTTTGATAATAAGGAAGTCAAAATGTGTTCCCACTCAGAGTCAAAGCCAAAATCCCTAGAGTGGTCTTAAAGTCTCTATAAGATATACTACTTCCTCTCCCTACCCCTCTCTATCCTTCTTGTAGTTGGTTGAAAATACCAAGCACGATTTCAGCACAGGAACTCTGTAGTCTGGAATGCTCTCTCCCAGGTCTCCTCCCATCTGCCCCCTGCATTTTCTAACACTTCTGTGATCCTTTACTGTCATCTCTTTAAAACAGCCACACCTGGACGGGTAGGGCCATAGTGGTACACAGATCCAGTGGGCCTCGGTGCACACAACGCAATGCAAGTCCATCCTGACATCTAACAAGGTATCAAACACTGCATATCCTCAGTACAGCTTAATTTTTTAAAATAAAACTCATAAAATCTGATGTTTTTCTATGTATTTGTCTGCTCACTTAGTAACTTCCACAAAGAAGAATGTGTCCCTTTTGTTCACTAGTTTATGCCCAGTAAACAAATGCCCAGAACAGCGCTTAGCATGTAGTAAGGAGATAATAAAAAACGAGTCAATGAATGAATGAATGGATAAAGTCAAGTAACTAAACTTGAAGGGTCTGTGATCATATTACCTGGTCTTAGAGTCCATGATCTACCCTTGGCAATGCCGCAGACTCCCTTGCCCAGTCTTTTCCTCTCGCTTATCTAGCAACACTCCAATTCTGCACAAACCCAGATATTCATTTTTTTCCAGGCTTATGGGTGAGAATCTGGGCACTTTTAGAGAAATCCAACTAACAGCATAGACTAATTCCATTATGTGCGTGTGAACACCAGTCCCAAGTGGGCAAGCAATACTGCCCAGCTCTCCTGTAGATTTCTTAGCTTAATTTAGTGTCTCACTCTCCATCCACGTAATAGCACCCCATTTTTAGTAGTAAATAGTGCAATTATCCAGGATTAAATAACAGATCTCTGTATATCTGTTCCATACATTCTCTCCTTTTAGTTATATTGTTTCCATGCATTTAAACTGCCCAATATTTATGGTATTATTTCCCCTGACCATTTAGTCCCCTTAAATCCCTCTTCCCCCAGCAATCACCACACTGTTGTCAAAAAAAAATAAACAAATAAACCACCCAAGACTCTCTCCTTAAAAAAATATAAAGAAAACAAACTAGCTGTTATTCTTTCTACTTGATTTTCCTTTTAAAATATACTTTTAGTTTCTCAGCAAAGTTCAAAGGAAAGTATAGGAGAGTTCACCTACACTCTGTTGCCCCTGCGTAGACAAAGGTCCCACCCACTGTCACCATCCCACACCAGAGCGGTACACCTGTTCCAGCTCATACATCTGCATGGATCCATCACTAGCAGCCCAAGTCCATAGTTTACATTACGTTTGCTCTTGATGTTGTACATTCTGTGAATTTTGACAAACATATAATTATATGTATCCACAACTGTAGTATCACAGGCCATAGTTTTCACCACTCCCTACATTCTCTGTGCTTCATCTATTCATTGCTCTCTCCTCTCTAAACCCTGTTACTCGCAGATCTTTTTATTGTCTCTACTTAGTAAAACACATATTCCATGTCTTTTCATGACTTGATAACTAACCCATTTCTTTAATGGAACGACATTCCATTGTCTGAGGTACCCTAGTTTATTTTTATTTACCTACTGAAGAACACCTCAGTTGCTTTCAAGTTTTGGCAATTATGAATAAAATTACTATAAGCATTCCTGTGCAGGTATTTGTGTGGACATACGTCTTCAACTACTTTGGAAAAATAGGATCATGGTTGCTTGATTTTATGGTAAGGCTATGGTAAGTTTGGTGAAAAACTGCCAGCCTCCCAAAGTGACTGAACTATTTTGCAGTCTCCCAGCAATGAATGAGAGTTTTTGTTGCTCCACATTCTTGCCAGCACTTGGTGTTGTCAGTGTTTGGATTTTAGTCATTCTAATAGGTATATAATAATATCTTATTTTTGTTTTCATTTGGAATTCCCTAATGAGTTATGATATGGAGCATCTTTTCATCTGCTTATTTGCCATTTGTACATGTTTGGTGAGGTATCTGTCCATACCTTTTGATCATTTTTAATCAGTTTATTTGTTTTCTTATTATTGAATTTTAAAAGTTTATTTCTGGGGGAGGGTGTATATTTTGAATACTTGACTTTTCCCAGATATGTCTTTCACAAGATTTTCTCCCTATCTGTGACTTGTCTTCTTATTCTCTTGATCTACGCTTCTTTCTACATCAAAACTTCTCTAATCCTGTACTTCACTCTCAAGTACTTTATTGCCGCCTTCATTCCTACTGCCAGTAATCAAAACAAATTCCCATAATATTGTATCAATAGTTAAAATTTTTCAACCTCTTTCTTGCCTAGTAAATTGTGCATTCAATCCGGGACTCAATGCATCTGTTCTTATTTATGTTCTGAATCCATAGAACCTAACTTTAAACATGGATCATTGAATAAATAAGTAAATCTTCTTTTAAGGAATTAATGTTTTCCAGACCTCTAGGTTCTTTTATATTCATTTCTATATGTAGTAATTATAATGGTGGGAAATTAGTGTTCTTTTTGTACCTTCGCGGCTGTAGTTTTTGAAGTGTGTGTTAAGAGGCGGTGTGGGTTAACACCATGCTTCTGGACTTTTGGCATTTGGCATTTCTGTTTCTCTTTTCTTTGTTTTTGAGATTTATCCTTTCACTTTAGATTGAATAATTCATTCTTTTGATGCCAGATTCCCTGTTATCTTTTGAACTCCTTTCTAGTAAAATAAGAACAGTCCCTGTTACCTTCTGACCCCCTTTCTAGTAAAATAAGAACATTTTTATTTCTTGTACCACCTTTGAACAACTCATAGTGGCTTTCTGAAGATCTGTCCAAAATATCTGAGAAAAATATGCCAAAATCAATGAATTGTGTCAGTGAAGGAGTTAGAAAGAGAATGGAGTCACATTTGCCATCCCAAAGTCAAATACGTACGCAGTTAACAAATATAAAAATATTTACTAAGTCAAAAGGTGCTTGTGCAGTTCAGTACAAGTGACAAGTCATTGAAAAATTACATATTATTCATAATACATATAAATGAAGAGCTAGGCCTTAAATTCTAATAATAAAAATAATGACAATATTATAAGAGTGCCTCAAATACATTTTCTTCCTTTGTAAAAGGCACCGTACTAAGTTTATAATATATACAAATATATACTATTTTATTTCCAATAACTCTATGGCATATCTATGATTATTATCTCATTTTACATGGAGAAATGGAGTCACTGCCTCTGTTGTTCTCTGTGGTGGATTACAAAAATGGCTACAGACTTGTATCCTCCTATTAAGCGTTAGAGGCATTTCTCCTTTCCCCTTCCAATCTTTGACTTGAATTTTTCAATGACATGCAGCCACATGTCATCTTGTGAGGCCGAGGCTGGGCCTCAGGGGACATTGAACCTTTCCTCTCGGTGTCAGAATATCTTAGCCTGGCCTCCATGTGAGTGGACCTGGGTGAGCCTGCAGAATGAGAGGCCAAGTGAAACAAACCATGCCACCCAGACCACCTTTGACCAGCTGGCCCACAGCCAATCGGGAAGCTGACTCCTGACAAATGGGTGAACCCAGCTGAGATCAGCCAAGCCCGGCCAGATCAGCAGTACTGCTCGGTTGAGCTCAGTGCATACAGACAGTGCATAGAGCTGTGAACGTAACAGATGGCTATTGTTTTAAGTCATTAGGTATTGGCATGACTTGGTATGTGTCCTAACAGGTACATGTCTTAAGAGGTAGTAACACTAAGTATTATAACATCCAGGAGAAAAATAAAAGAAGCAGCAGCACATCCTTGAATAGTAGGGAAGAAAGAGGACTGTGTAGGGTAAGGAACGTAGCAAGAGCTGCAGAGGTTCCTTTCTGTGTTCCCGTCAGCTACCCTTCCTCTCTGTTCTTCGGTATAGATTACTAAGCGAAGGACCGCAAGGAGAAACCCAATCATAGCCGTCAAGACATTTAAGCTTAGAAAATGTGATAAAGAACTGAAGGACAGAAGAAGGAGTGAAAATTAGAGGAAAAGAGAGAAAAGGAAAAAGACTTAAATATGAAAGGAAGCACAGAGCCGCTTCTCCATATTATTTTCCAGCGTCTCCGTGTCTGTCAGGGTAGGTAGTAAAAAAGTGACTGCCTTGGAAAGAAAAAGCAAAAAGTGGAAAAGAAAAAGTTAGAGCAAATGTGCTGATGCTAAGTGTGCTTGGTTATGAAAGACGAAGAGTCAGATTTGAAAATAAGGGCAAAGGCTAACCGCAGCCCTCTGTCCTATATATAACTCCCCAGAGTGGAATTTTACTGGGGATGGCAGCACTTGCAGCGATGGCATCTTGGAATATAAAGAGCAATTCTGGATGCGTACAGAGCAGGCGCCCTTTTAACCAGGGAACAGATAATCCTAAACAGTCCTCTAGTCTTATTTGGGTCAGTAACCTCAGCCTAGAATTCATAGACACTTATGAAATCCTGGACACAGAATTGCTTCTCTCCTGTTGTTTACCTCTAGGATGTCTCTTGTTAGTCTGACTGTAATCTCAGCAGTGCTGTGGTTGTCTTTAATATGATCGATTATGGAATTTTGGACTGCTTTATTTTATTTAATCTGAAAATTCCAGTTTATGTAATCTGAAATTCAGAGAAAACTTTTGTTATTCCATTTCAGAAAATCTTAAAAGCAAAGAGTAATGCTTTGACTGAAAAGCATCAGCACTCACATTAGAGACAGGTGATAGCCTATTAAAACAGATTCTACCTTTGCAAAATGCCCAAGTTTAAAATTTGTGCAGAGTGAGGAGGCAGGAGACCTGGGCAATATCGAACCTGAGAGCGGCAGCAGCTGTATCTCCATGAGCTGTGGAGTCTTAAGCAGAAATGAGTACATTTAAATATTTCTGAGCCAATTAAATAGAGAAAAATTTAGCCAAAGAATGATTTATAATGTGAAATTTCCCTTGCAATTAACTCCAATCTCAGAGATAACTTTACAGCTTCATCAGAGTAAATGGATGGGATAAATTTTTTCTTCCTTTAAATTCTCTTCCTCCATGCCATAAATTGACCTTAGTTACCTATTAAACACCTTCATGGTTTATTTTGTCCATCCTCTCTCCCACAAAGTTCAGAGCTAAACTTGTAGTTGTTTTAACTATCTTTAACCTAGGTTTCCTGGTATCCTTGCGCTCATTCCCTCCCTTTACAAGTTTCCTGCTTCTTTAACTTTGACCAATGTACTATTTAATCAATTGTCCACAGATTACTAATGTTGACTGACTGGGACTCCTTAACAGATTTTTACTGAATGGTTGGTTATGTCATAAAAGACCAGAGTGGTGTTACCATTTCTAGGAAACTGTTAGTAGGGTCCACACAGATTCCTAGAGAATGCTCAACCAGTTCTTTACTTCTGGCTCTAATGTTAAATTATAAGCTACATAGTCCATTGTACAGTGGGGTTTTTGAAATGGCTTTGCCTATTCAGCATGCATGGGGCTTTGCTTTCTCCATGCGACCAGGACCTTCACTCCAGTACCTTAGAGGTAGAGCCCACGGCCACCTGCTTCAGTCAGCAGGGGGCTCCCCACTTCTTCTCAGGACCCCTTTCATCACCTGTGTCTTCTTTCCCTACAACTGCAAAATCCAGCTCTTCTGGTACTAGCTCTTCAAAATAAGGCAGGGATCATATCTATCATGTCTGCTTCTAATTCCTAATGGGATTGGGGCTTTTAAAGTATGAGAATGCAGAAATGCAAGAACAGAGGCCTTCAGGGAGGTCTGAAATCACATCAAAAATACATGCAGACATTTTGCACTGGGAAGATGAACTTTCTCTACCTATAACTCTTATATCTTGTTATACTAAAAGAGCAGCTAGATTCTTCCTAGATGTGACAAACGTATCAAAAGACACCCTATTATTTCTTTAGCCTCAGTGAGGTCCAGGAAAGGTAAGGGGCTAGGGTAGATGGCAAGCCTGAGGCATCACTGTAGAGCTGGCAAAGAGCTCCCCTTACAGATTAGGACCCTAAGAAAAAGATTTGAACCTCTATGCAAGTCTTAGCACCTGGCACTGCGCTTGGCACATCTTAGACATTCAGCAAAGGACTTTGAACTATTTTAAAAATTAGGCCAAATTTCCATTCAGAACAGACATGAACACTGAGCTCCCGTCTATTTTTTCTACCTCTGTATCCTTAATTCTCTATGTCACAGACCATTTGAAGACTCAAAAAAAAAAAAAAAAAAAGAAAAGAAAAGAAAGAAAGAAAAACGTGAATCCCCTCTCCATAAAATGAAATTATAAAATTTTGATTATCACTTCAGGTGCTCATGGATTCTCCAAAGTCCATCTGAAAATTTCATAATCCATGAGGGGTGGGGAGGGGCAATATTCATCTCATACTTTATAAATGCTACAGAATTTCTACTCTCCTATTTTATTTAAATCAAACATGAATCCTAAACTTCCCCATACATAGACTCCTCCTATCTCATTTCACTCGTTTTCCACTGTACTAAATTACTTTGAAATGCTTCATAAGCATGCACAGAAGTTAGATTCACAGAGCTATGAACAAAATGATAGCACTTCTAAGTGTATTTATCACCTTCGATTGTGAAAGGAAAGCCACCCAACTCCTTAAACCCACAATAATTTGTGGGGACACTGAATGCTTTCAGATTGGTCTGACATTTTTAATACTCAAATTATCTTTTAAGCTGGCAATTAATGCCGACGATCTCTGTAAGGACACCTAGGGTGGCAAGAAGGAGAAACAGGGAAAGACAGAGCATAGGAGTCCAGCTCAGTCAGCAGTCAGTGGATCAGAATGTAACAGTACATTACACTCAGACCTAATTTTTGGGAATAGTAGTCAGCCACTCAAGAAGCAGAATGTACTTGCTGTCAAAAGAGATCCACTGATACAGCTATGCCATGATTGTACAAGTAAACGTTGAAAGAAAATAGAGTCTTCAGAGAGCCAAACAATTTTATACCAACAAACTTGACGTGTTTGACATAATCTTAAACTCCTAGGAGTGCTGTAAAACAAAATTTGTAATAGACTAGGAAGGAAGCAGGGACTGTTGTTTGAATTAAGTCAGAAGTTAGGAAGGAACCTCCTGAGAATGACATAATGGGCTTCAGTTTTGGAGCTCCGTCAGAATCCCCCGGGGAGTGAAAACCCACGTACTCTTGTGGTTTCCCCTGACTGTTGTCTGGGGTGAGGCTGGGTGGTAAGTGTTGGACAAGGCGAGGGGAAAACATTTCTTGGGTCTGGCTCTGTGACTGTTTTGCATTTCACCTTTATTGTATCCATATTATACAAGGATTATTTTCTCGGGGAGGAAGCATAATGTGCTGGTTAAATAGACGATGAGGACAGATGGCCTGTGTTCAAAGGCTGGTGCTCACACTTAGTAGCAACGTGGCTTGGATGAGTTCTCTATCTTTCCCATACCCCAATTCCCCATCTTTAAAATGGAGATAGTTGCCATCTGAGTTATTTAATGACTGGGGATTAAAATGGGTGAATTCACATAAAGTACTTAGGAAAGTACTTGGCACAGAGTGAGCACAAGGTAAGTGCCGGCAATTACTCTCAGCAAAATTTTACAAGTAAGAAAATCTAAGGCTTGGAAGGTTAAGTAGTAGTTAGCTCAGGGTCGTGCAATGCTGGAGATTTTTAAATGATTCTAACACACTTCTAATTAATTGTTCTGGAACCCATACCACAAAGCCTGGAGGTGGGAGGATGGATTCACTGGCTTTTCAAGAGCATGCCAGACTTTTGGTTCTGTGATTTACTTAGTTCAAGAGATCAGGGAGGAACCATTTTTCATATTCAAATAAGTAGCAAAGCT
This sequence comes from Furipterus horrens, assembly GCF_987537825.1. Taxonomy (NCBI): domain Eukaryota; kingdom Metazoa; phylum Chordata; class Mammalia; order Chiroptera; family Furipteridae; genus Furipterus; species Furipterus horrens. The sequence continues at coordinate 132,076,682 of NW_028327177.1, read as the reverse complement.
AACATAGCAATTCTTTTGTGAAACTCATCTTATTAAATGTTTTTCTCGACTCATATGCTTCAACCCCATATATGCGCCTGGAGGAAGCAATCCAAACATTTTACAATGTCCTGGTTTATGTACGGCGAGAGAGGGGAGGATTTGCAAGAGAAGGACTCCAAGCCACCCCTTGTTCTGACTTCATCAGTCCTAGCAATTCTCTGGACCATTGCTCCTGAGGTTTATAAAATATGGGTCACCACAACAGGCTACAACTCGTACTGCTTACTGTGAAGGTCAGGTTATCTTGTTCCCATTCCTGACCATGTGACTAGACTCGAATTATTCTACTCTAATAACCAGTTCCGTCCCCAAAAAACTTTGCTCTGAACATGGGAGTTTTGGGATTTTCTCCAGGCTCCAAATTCCAAATTACTTTCTCAGCCAACTCTGTTTCCTGTCTAAAACTTTGCTTCCAAATCTTCCTTTTGCTCTGGATTTAAAAACTGAGCCTTTGCCTTGCTTGCTGGAAACTCTTGCCCGCCTTGCTTCAGGTGCCACGTTGAGGGTTAATACTATTTGTCTTATATCCAGGATCAATCAATCCTTGAACAGAGGTGAACACTGACAGAATCTATTTGATTTAATTTGATTCAATTTGATTCAATTTGATTTAATGCAATACAATACTTTGAGAACCTGCGTTGAGACCAGCCCTACTTTGGGAAATATCTGGCCTGACAAACAGGATAAAAATACAGAGGAAGGATAAAATATCATATCACATATTAATATAAATCTTCTGCCTCTCCTTTTTTCTCAACTTTAACTTCAAATACACTCTATCTACCCACTTTCCATTTTTTTTCATAGAACAAGCTATCAGGCTTTTAAGAGTCCTTGTCACATGAAAGTCAAGGCTCCAATTCAAGATATTACCAAGGATTTGACAACTGCTTTGGAAGCAGAGTGATAGTACTTCTTTCCCACGGGTGCCAGGGCAATCTGATTTCTTTCACTTATGTGTGAGACTGTGCATATGCAGGATTTTTGCTTAACAAAAATGCAGCTGTAAAAATTAAAGTATACAGAGTGTGCATCAAATCTCATGTCAAACTTTACCTCTTCAATGGTGCTTCTGCTTTGTGGGCAGTGGATGTAAAAAATGCCATGTGCACCCACCTACCCACCACACACACTCCCGGGCTCACACACTTGGAGGTTGAGCTCCTAGCTCGCAGTCTGGTAAATAGGACGACGCCACATCTGCTAAATGTCTGCAGTGCTGACATCTGATATTGCTGTGCCAAGTCATTTCCCCCGAGGTGGGACTTAGGCAGTAACAGACCCAGCAAGCTCCATTAAACCTCTCCGTACGCTCTCCCCAGGGCAGAGAGTGCCCATTATGAAACCCCAATGATGGGATATGCTTTTCTGAGTCACTGTCGCCTTTTTCTGCTGTCTGCCTCACCAACGCCGCCTCATGCCTGGTCCCTCTCTCAGGGGCAGGGCTGGTATGCCTGGCCACACCGTGTTAAATGTTCCCCTCTCAAACCGGGGCTGGTATGACAGCCTGGGACTAGGCTGACATCTATGTTGCGGTGGCGTTTGTGCACACGTTGATAGTGAACTTTGGGCTGCCATCCAGTCAGCGACTGTTAACCACTAAGATACCAGGGCAAAATGAAATGCAATCTAGCAGATAATTACATCACAAAGGGTTATTCCAAGTCAAACACACTTGGGAAATCTAACCTAAAAATTCCTCTTAGAGAATCACTGTTCACCTTAGCCTGTCAATGGTTCTGATAAAGTTTGCAATCACAAATCTGTTTAACCTTGTTTGACATTGTCCTCCAAAATCTTGACCTTGGAATTCTCCCCTTCCCGCAGACAGCTCCCTAAAACAAATACACATGCTTAAACACACATACCATATGTAGATTCTATCTTGGTGAGCTCAAGCTGCTGTAACAAAATATCACAGACTTGGTTGATTGAACAGCAGACATGTATTTCTCACAGTTCTGGGGGCTGAGAAATCTAAGATCAGGGTGCAGGCTGATTCAGTTTCTGGTGAAGGTTCTCTTCCTAACTTGCTGAAAGCTGCCCTCCAGCTGTGTCCTCACATGGTAGAGAGAGAGTGACATTGGTGCCTCTTTTTATAAAGACACTGATCCCATTGTGGGGACCAACCTCCATGACCTCATCTAAACCTAATTTATTCCCTCCAAAGCCATCACATGGGGTTTGGGCTTCAACATATGAATTACGGTGGGGGAAGAGGGTCAAACACTCAGTTTATAACAGTGCCCATTAAGCAAAATTCTGTGTAAACAATACTTGTTTAGATTTTCCTAAAGCTGGCTTTCCTTTGTATCATGAGAAGCATACATCATGCTGGAGTGCAGACTCTGAAGTTTGCCAGAGCTCAAGACCTAGCCGAGTGACCTTCAGCAAGTCTAAAAATAGTGACTATCTTATAAGGTCATTGAAACAGTTAAATATAACAAAAGAATTAAGAACAGCACCAGGCTACTCATAAGCAGACAACAAATGTTAATTGTTGTTAATTTCCTGTGTAAGACTGTATTTTGGGAAGTGCTAAACCAAATTATTCTTGCTAGTTAGACGTTCTCCTTTTTGGGGAGGCACTGAGACAATTCTGGTTTCTCATTTTAAAGTTTCTGCCAAAATGAGGTCTATTATCAGTATTAAGCCCAGCATTTAATTTTTATCAGCAAGGGTAGCCAAGGCAGTGACCCTCTGTGAACCCAGCCACACACATATCATTCTCTGACTCTAGCTGAGCTAATGCTAAGCAGTGAACACAGCACTTAGCTCCGGCACTGCCCCCTGGGTTCCTGTGTCCTTGGTGTGCACATGTCTAAGTTGATGTTCTTGGGAGAATGGAGAACATGTCTAGAGCTCTTGACAATGCAGAGAAGCTAAATTCTTGCATCCCTGAGATAAAGGGTAAGAAGAGATTCATGGAACGCACTGGGTCCATTGTCTTCTAAGTCCCATGTCTGGGGAAGTGATTGGCACAACAGTATCGGGTGTCAGGTTCGAGGGAAGGGAACAGTTTCATCTCTGCAACCCCTAATTGTGACAGACCATAGCATGCTGCAAAAATAAATGGAAATAACAAGAAACACACACACACACACACACACACACACACACACACACACACACACACACACACAAATCCTGCAAATAATCAAACCAAGCAGAATCTTTCCAATTTAAACTCTGGGTTTAAAAGCCCATGTGTTCTGTCAAATGTCTTGGAAAAGTAGAAAGTTCTTCTCCTTTTGGGGTCTTTAAGACCCAATGGCAGGGGCCTCACCGTTCTTTGAACACTATTCTAGCAGCTAGCTTAAGTCAGATTTAGACTGACCTTGTACTAGGTGAAAAATGAGATCAAAAAATGAGATTTGCAAGGAGAGGATTGGATTGCAGGGGGATTAGGGTGGGACTGCTGAGGCATTCAACTTGGGTGCTGAATCAAAGAGAGAATTAAAAAGTGCAGGAATCAAGGTAAATCATATTTCAATGTAATATGTTAAAAAATAAAAATTAATGTAGAAGAAAATCCATAATGAAATATCAAAATATTAAGACAAGATCAGCATTAATGAATATTCCTTCTGTCTTGGGCTCTAATATGGCCTGACACAGCACTGTGGGGTGGAATAGGAATATATGAGTGATCACGAAAGATTAGGTCAACAAATAAAATTTATAGACAATGTCCATCAGACTTATATTTCTCAGGCTTGGCAGCTTTTGAGAAGCTGTATCTAAGAACAAAAATAGTAACTGAACATCTTTCTAATCATCTTAAAGAAGATCAACATTCAAGATTTTCATAAGGAAAGCTAGGGGTTGGGACAGCTAGGAAAAGGGATTTGTTGGATATTTGCTATTCCTTGAACATAATCTTTTAAACTTCATGATGACTCCAGAATTCAATCTTTTTATTACCATTTGATTGCTGTAGGGACTGAGCTTAGGGAGTAATACCCAGACGAAAAGCTAATGTGGGCATAGAGGTAACATTTACAATAGATCTGCTTTGCTCCAATGCCCTTGTTTTTTTCCACCATATTATTTTATGTGTGCCTTGTTTTTTTAAATTTTAAGGCAATAATAGCAATAACAATTCTGTCACTTATTATTAGCACACCATACAAATAAATACACTTTATGACCTCCAATAACACTACAGAATTAAAAGGGTTCATTTACTCTTTCATTCATTACCAATTTGTTGAGTACCAGGAAGTCAACTATTTTTGACCTTGAATATTGCAAGAGAGAAATAAATAGCCTAAATTTTGAACTTTACATGTTCACAAATGTGCAGATTCTTCACACTAAATTAAGTGTTCTCAATTCTTCTTTTCATGTCAGAAGTGAAACTAGCTGCTTTATTTCTGACATACACTGTCAGTAATAGGTTATGAAGGCTGGTAAAATATTCTCTAGGTAATTGTCCAAGTTTTTGCTTTGTCTTTGCTATTAGAGATTTGGTCACAGGTACAAATAAAATATCCTATCTGAAAAGCTCCCCCCTTTTTTTCTGTTGGTTCTTTGGTCTACCAAATATAACAAGATTTCTGCAAATAAAGTGATTGTTGACATTCTGCAGGGGTGTCTCTTGAATGAGTAGATAGACTTTATTTTCAATTTCATGGCAACTGGAAACCGAATCCTAGTTTCAGCAATCAGCAGTGGCTTTCTTGAGCAGGTTGTAGGGTCCTGGGCATGGCAAGATTCTGAGAAATGCTTGGTTCAATCTTTCAGTTGAATAACTTAATTATTTTTAATAACATATGCCAGGACATTTAAAGTGCAGTCTTTTATATTGAACATCTCCAGTAGGTAGTTTATTATTTATTAATCTAATGACTTAAAATTCCACAATGAAAGCTTTAGTACAAAAGATTGTCTAGCCTTGCCCGAGTGATTACTAATGGGTTGTTAATAGCGATTACACTGGTACCAGGTCTATTAAATTATGTAGGCTAAAATTGCAGTGGTGACCTCAGGTGAATTCTCTGGGAATAGAGAGATACTTGAGCAAGTAGAAGCATGACCAGAGTGCTCAGACAATTTCTTTTCAATACTATATCTCCTGAATGAAAATGTCCAGAAGAAGAGGAGAGTTGATAGGAGAGTCCGCACCTTGATGTTCTTTTTGGAAATGTACCTTATGAGGATGTATAGCAATATAGCAGAGTAATCAAAGCTTAGGAATTATATCAGATAATCTGTTGGTAAAGCCTCACTTCTTTGCTTTCAAGACAAGTCTATTATAACCTTGGACTAGCAATTTGACCTAAGATTTGCTGTGCTTATATAACAATGATGTGAGATATGATATCTAAAAGTTATGATATCTAACCCATAGTGTTGAGAAAACTAAATGAGATCACACATATGTGATGAAAAAGCTATTAATAAGAAATAAGTCAGAGATGTTGTTCCTTTGCTTCAGTCTGCCAGAGAGAATGCTTCAGTTGCTCATCCAACTTTCCAGTCTCAGATCCCTTTTCTAGAGTCCATTTCATCTAGAGAAACCTTTTGTGATGCAGAATAAGCCAAAAAGAATTGAACATAAGATTCAGGAGTAAGAATGGCAAGAAGTTAGGCCAAAAGGTAAAAAACAGTAGAGGTGGGAGGAGAGTGCAGAACAGGAGTCTGGAGAATGTGGGGAGGCTGAGAGATGAGGGACTAAGAAAAGGAGGTAGCAGATATTCCCATTTGTGCCCTATGAGAGACTGGAATAAAGAAACGGGGTTCCTCAGTCACTGAATTTTATTTTAGACTGTTAAATTCTGAATCTTTGCATACGACCTTATTATGAACCTATCTAGAGGCCCTAGATTTCAAATGACTATATATGCAAGTGATTATTACAGAATATGACATATAGGAATAAATAAATAAATTTAAACATCTATAATAATAACTACAATGATGATGCTGATTATAATTATAATCATCATGATTATATCTGAGGTAAAATTCTAAGGAAAGCTTCATTTAAACATGTATGTATGTCCTTTGGGCGTAGCATTTGAAACACCTATGATTGGAGTATTTAGAAAAAAATGATATTTTGTTACTCCTTTCTTTGTTCCATTTTTGCTGAGATGGGAAATTAACATGGGCTGCTGGCTTCATTTCTTAAAACCAGCCTGGGGAAATTAGGAAAATAGAGGAATGTGAGGCCATCACCATGCTCTGCTCTGCTGTGGGTACATGTGCCTGCATGTGTGTGCATGTGTGTGTGTGGGGGGACATGGAGTAGGCTGTGGGCTGGAGGTAATTGAGAAGCTAGGCATTTAAGGAGCTGTTAGTTTACCTTTCCCATAGACATTGCAATGATGGGGCTGTTGGTGTGGAATGGACCATGTGAGAGCCACATAAGACCACTGTTTGGGTAAAGGGGAGATAAAACAGCTCTCACGTATTCATTACTTTAGCCCCTCCCCTCTAATTCCCATGGCTGGAGCATTAGAGATATCAAAAATATCTTTCCATTTTATATATATTAAAAATATATATAATCTTCTCCTTTTTATATATAATAAAGTTACACAATAAAATTGTACATGTAAAAGAAAGAAAAAAACTTAAAAACTAAAAATGGAAAGGTGATTTCCACACTGGCAGATGGCAGGTGGCCCACGAGAATGACAAGACAGAGAAATATCCAAAGTCATTCTTGTTGTGCAGGGGTGACTCGGGCTCATCTCTTGTCCACAGTTGAGATACACGCTGAGGCCAGACCTTTGAGCTATTACATTAGACACTATCATGGAGCTGGTACCTGAGGCCAAAGTGACTCAACGTCTGAAAGTTACAAACACTCCACGAACCAAGGAAAACAGTCAAACTGATGGCTATGTAAAATAAACACAATAGATATGCACAAAAGGGGGAAAATACTGACAATATGGAGTCAGAAAGTCTAAAGTTAGAAACAAGTAGAAATATTTTGCTATTAAATACTTGGTAGATAAAATAGAATATTCCGTACATGGTATAAATACCAGAAAGGACACCAATGGAACTTTGGGTATATGCAAGATGGAAACATTTTCTTGACATCTTAGTGCAGGATAGAAGGAAAGCTACAGAGAAGCTAAGTAGAAGTGCTCCAAACTGAATAATGTTCCAAAAGGAGTAAAAAAATTGACTGGTAGGCAATCCTTGATGAATATAAATTTCAGAGTTAAAGAAAGATAAAAATCCGAAGAATCAAGTGAATCAGAGAACGCTAAACAGAACTAATAAGCAGAAATGCATGTTTCAACAGAAAGGACACAAAGAACACTATACAAGCTTCTCAGAGAGGAGGCAGACCAGATAGAAAGAATAAAATCAGATTGGCATCATATACTTCCACAGAGCCCTTCATACTGCCGCCCTCTCTGCCACCTCCTGTCACTCCACCCAGCACAGCTGGGACTGTGCAGTCATTTCCTTGAATTAAGACTGGTTTTCGTCACTTAAAACATGGCAGAAATGACAGGGTTTGCTCCAAGGTACGTCAGAAGAAGTCCTGCAGCTTCTGATCTGATTGTGTCCCAATCATCCCTCTCTAAAAAGCCCATCCCCAGGTAGTTTTGCAAATAGTCCCAGGTGAGTACAACCTTTCAGGAATCCTCTCATGGCACCAAACTTAGAGTGAAGAAGACACCTTGCAAGTAGATTTCTTAGCCTCAGATCTCTTAGCCCTCAGCCGCTAGAGTCATTCCCAGCTGAGAGTCGACCCAGTGGAGCCTTCAGGCATTATGGGGCAGAAAAGAGTCATTTCCCTTGTACTCTTCTTGAATTCCTGACCTACAGAATCTATGAGCATAAAACACTTACTGATATTTCCCCCCCACTATGTTCGCAGTTATTTGTTACACAGCAATAGATAACGAGAACACTTACTGTTCTTTCTCAAGAGGCACTTTTTGGCAGATGTAAAGAAACTCAAGTAGGCCTAAACTATTTCATTTATATATTCATTCACTTATTTCCCAGATAGTAATCTACCATTTTCAAATACTGTCAGATGTTGTCAAATGAGTTAAATGCTTTCTTTGAATAACACTAAAGCCCTCGATCAAGAATAAATAATTGTATAATTGATACTCTTAATGGAGATTATTTTTTTTCTCACAACAGCATATTCAGGTTCAACCATGAATAACCTTGGACGCAAATTCTATAATATTACTGACATTCAAAGTATTCTGGAGCTGACATTAACCTTTGTGCTTGCTGAGACCAGTCCCCCGTATTTTACAGCTGGAGCAACTGAGTCCCAGCAGGCAGTGGGACCAGATGGGTCATGCTATTAGCAGTGATGCAGAGCAAGCTAAACTCCGTGAGGTCGGCTGAGGTCCTGTGTAACCCAGAGGAATCCTGGCATGAATTTCAAATCCTCTTCTCTATTCTGGCACCCGTTCTAGTATCCATATGTCTCTGCATACATAGAAGCTAAGGCAGAGAAACACATGTGAATTGCCAAGATCTTAGAATCCTGAAAACAGTTGCGGTCTCCTGTTGCCATAACAACCAACTTAGGAAAGTACCTAGGTGCCAGACTTAGATTATTATTTTTTTTCTTTTTGGGTCCCAGTGGAGAATCAGAGTGAGTTGGTAACTCTCTTACTGCTACCTGGAGAGAAGCCTTTCCGGCCTTGTGTAGTTTCCGATGGCAGATCAACACTCCAGGGATGGCAAGTGACATGATCATGGCTGGCTTTATTGCCTTTGAAGACAAAGGTCTCAGATGATTGTCGTGTCAAGAAAAATAAGGGGCTTGTATAAGCTAACATGTCTACAAAAACTTGTGATTTCTTTAGCCCCGACTTCTACTGCATTTACGAGGCACCCTGCTTTCTCTTCACCCCCGCCCCCTACTTGTTTTCCACCAGAGCATCTGCTCCTTCCCACAGAGAAAACATGTGTACCATTCAAATGGTTGGACTGTGAGTCACGGATTAAGCATGAGGGACTTTTCTGAATGATGCCCAACAAGGCCTCAATTTTTTAACAGGGAAGAAGTTCTGGTGAGTGGGAGCAAGGTTGGGTGTTTAGAACCATGCAGAACCCCGAGGTGCCACTCTCTCCTTCTGGCAGGAAAGCACCATCTACTTTTCGAACGCACAAGATGTGCATCATCTGGAAATTCTCACAACTGCATCATGATGTTACTAGAACCTTGCACCTGGATGTTGGAAGAAGATAATGATGACTATACCCAAGTTATGGTTCTTCCATGTCAGATACTATTTTCATCACTTTTATATTTTAAGCTGCGGGATCCTTACAATGACACAACAAGGTAGGTACTAGAGAAGGAACACTCCGGGGGTAGTAACTGACCTGACTTGGCTGGTTTTATTGCCTCTAGAAACAAAGGCCTTAGATCATTGCTGTGTCGTGAAAATAAGGGGCTTGTGTAGCTAACAAGTCCATGGACACGCAGTAAATAAGTGGCAATTCCAGAATTCACATTCAGGCAGAGCATGCTTTTACCCACAATGCAATATCACCCCTGCTGACATGTTACTCTATCCAATTGGCTCGAGATGGAAGTTATATGCCTTCATCACTACTTGTTCAATAGACCATCACTTTCATATTCTTCTGCTCTATTCCTAAACTCCTTGGGCCACCATCTCTTTTTCTTCATATTCTATATCAATGACTTAGTTAAAAATATTAATTCTTTCTCAGCTGGACAGTCCAACAGTCATATAGCATATCTCTCTGTCTCTCATATTGGTTTTGCTCAATCCATTCTTCACATTGCAGCCAAAGAGGTCCCTTTAAAAATGTCTCTCATTTTTTTTCACTTCTATTCTAAAACACTACAATCTTCCCCATTCTTCCCTAGATCTTAAACCCTTAGCAGAATCTTTTCATGTCATACGAATGCTTCTGCAACAATTAGTTTTCTTTTTTTCTATTATAGCAGTCTATTTCTTCATGTTTAGCTGTGACCTGATCCAAAATAGAATTTTTGCTTTTTATGTGTTTCTCCACTTCCTAAAACACTTCCTTACATGTCGTACACATAGAGAAAGGCACAGAAAGTTAAATTAGTGGCTATTGAATTAAAATGGCTAAGTAGGCCTTGGTCTCCATGTTAAGAAGCTGTCATGACATCGTCCCTATTGTATTTTAGACTTAGTTATGAAATTATCATTATAAAGCATATATGCATCTCACAGAACAATTAAAGAACATGAACATGACAGCCACAATTAGCACAGTACTCTGGAGGCAAAGTTTTCTCAATTATAAAACAAATAGCTTTCAGTCTCAATCCAGAAACCATTGTCAAAAACATGTTGTTTTGTTTTTGAAGACTAACACCTGTCATTTCTTTAGTACTAAAAACAATCCCATTCTACTGGGCAAATACTGTTGTAATCACTTTTAATGCACGCGATCCATTAATGTCATCTGTCATAATGCACCTCATTAGAAAACACTGTTTCATAGTCTCAATCATAAGCAGCTGTACTTGTGGAGCATGCACACTATTGAGAACTATGTACTAGATGGTTTAGTAAGGGCAGCACAAAAAAAGGTTTTCACTCTCTTAATGGTTTCATCTTTAACCAGCCATCTAATCTACCACCTTGAGTCTTCCTTCTTCTTCCTCAATTACCATAGTCAAAAGCAGGTCAATTGCTTCAGTGATTGCTGAATTCATCTCCTCCTCGTATTCATCACTACTACCTCTGTCCTAGCCTTGCCATCTCTTGGGAGAAACTGCAACATCCTTTTCATTAGCTTCCCTGCCTCCTTTCTTGTCCCTTCATAACGCCTTCAAACTTTTCTATCCAGAAAGCAAAGCCCATCATGCCATTTCCTTGTTTAAAACCTGTTGAACACGCTCCATGATTCAAGGTCTGTAGCCTGACATTCAAGGCCTCTTATTACTTGGCTAACAATTATACAGTGTCAGGCACTGTTCTAACTACTTTAGATATATTAATTTATTGATCCTCATAACACTAGAAGAAAAGTACTATTTGATCAGGGCCCTACTCTCAAGTTTCCAAACTTGCCATTCTTAATATATGTTGCACATACGGGATGTGGTTTATAATTCAAGAGATGTTGTCAATATTCCCCTCTGCTTGGTATGACTTCCATTTGCTTCATAGTTCATCTTCTTGGATGGTTATTTATCTTAAAAGCTCATTACAGGAATGTTATTAGCTCCCCCGAAGCCTGTCACTTCTTGTCTCCCAAAGGCAGGCGCGGATGCCATGCCTGTCCTTCCACAACATCCTACACAAAATCCGAGCTCTATTCACCAAGCTGAATTTTCACTGTCTCTTTATGAACATATATTTAGTCTGAGTCTCCAAAAACAGGGGCTATGTTTTATTCTGTGTCTATTTTGCATCCCACGCATTCCCAGTGGATGTCCAATAAATATTTATTGAATTGGATGGGTACTTTTCTACCCAGTCACACACAAAAAATATTTACATTGTAAATATGACTGACCACTCATGTAAAAAGCATGTTGGCAAAGGCAAGGAATTAGTGATTAAAGTAGAAGGAGCAGGTTTATATCAGACAAAAGTCATGAAGAACTATATTTTAGAGGCAAGTTTTAAAATACTAAGGAAACAGATAAAGAAGGAGAAAAAATCATTTCAGTGGCTAGTTGTCTGTGGCATATGTGCAGATGTTATTAGAAAATGAAAATAGGATAGATTTTACCAGGGTATAGAATAAGTACTCGGGAGAATGGTGATACAGGAAAAACTATGTGCTGAATTAGCTCAAATATTAGCCACAGGAGAGCTAGTGTTGCATTACAGGCAGTGGGCAGCTACTTGTGCTCTTAAGCATGGAAGATAACTGACTAGGAAGGGCATTAAAAAGAGATTATTTAAGCAACTGTGAGGTGGGTAGGGCATTAGAGAGTCCAGGAGCAAAGAGATCAGATAAGAATCTATTGTAAGCCATATAAATGAATTGTGGTCTAGTGATATGATGGGATACTATACAGCACACATCATCATGGGTGAATCCCCGAAGCATAATGCTGAGAGAAAAAACAGCATGATGACATTTACACAAAATGTAAAATATTAAAAAAAAATAGTTGTTTAAGGGAATTAATATGAAAAAAAGTTTAGTTTTACACTGAGAATTCATACATAGAGAAGATAAACAATAAATTCAGGAGATCAGTTGTTATTTGTGGAAAAAGAATATGCTTGCAGAAGAGCATACGAAGAGCTTTTACTTTTTTCTGTTTTATTTCTCACCCTGAGTGATAAGCATTTGGATATTAGATATCTATTCTCAATATGCTTTAGATAGTAGGAATATGTTACAATAATAGTGATAAATAGAAAACAATAAAAATGAATTCTAATATATTCTATTGCAAATACAGCTACAGGTAGAAAAGAGAAAGAAAAGGTAAAGGAATTATTATAAGAGAAAAAAAGACTTAAGATACATTTTTAATCTTCACCTGAAGATATGTTTTTATTGATTTTAGAGAGAAAGGAAGGGCAGAGAGAGGGAGAAAAACATTGATGTGAGAGAGAAACATCGATTGGTTGTCTCCTGTATTTGCATCCCAACCAGGCATTAAACATGCAACCTTTTGGTTCACAAGATGACGGCACTCCAACCAACGGAGCCACCGACCAGGGCAAGAGTTAAGAGCGTTTTAATGACGCAGTCTAAGAAAACAAAAGTAAAGAAGAGTAAAGACAGTGGAATTACTTAAGCAACTGACATTTTGGTGACAGACTTTTATATTCCTAGTAGAATTATGATGTTTAGATATCAAGATATTTTAGAGATAGCACAGAATATATAACTGTTGAAAGAATGAGGAGCCAAGAAAAATGAAGGAAAATTGGATATAATACGAGCAGAGGCAATAACTGAAAACAATCAAATAGTGATCTCATTGACAGACAGAATCTTGAAGAAGAAACTGGAGGGTCTTGAACAATGAAGAGCTAGTGGGCCTGGTAGAAAGGGGAGCCAGAAAATAAAAAAGTGAATTTATTTGTTGGCACAGGCTCCAGAGACAAGTCAGCTCTTTATTGAGTTTGAACATAAGGAGAAGTACTCAGAAATGGAAGCCTTTCATCACATTTGTTTCATCTGTCACTTTATTTACTTTCTCTTGATAATTTAAGTGGAGAGAGATCTGAGCAAATTTGAAATTTGTTATTTTATAACATTAAGTCCACAGCTTCTAAATGGTTTTGAAAAATCATCAGGTCTGTTGGAGATTTATTTAGAACACTTTAAAATGTGACTGTCTCTTAAGTCACTCTTGTCTCCTCTAAACATTATCACCTACATTTGACTTTCAATAAAAAAAGACATGATTATCACCACCACTTGCTGGGAGATTTCTTTATGACAAGACAAAATGGCAAACCTTTTATATAGATGATCTCATCTAACCCTCACAATTTTATAAGCAAAAATTTATTTAATCAGCAACTATTTATTGAGGATCTGTTATGTGCAGACATTGTTCAAGGTTCTGAAATTACCACAGTGAAAGTACTGTATTTTTCACTCCATAAGGCGCACTTTTTTTCCCCCCAAATTAGGGGGAAATGTCTGTGTGTCATATGGAGCAAATATTGCGTCACAGGCCATGAAGAGTACTTGAACCTTAAAGTCTCTCCTCATTTATTAATGACAGTGATGATGATTCCTAATACCGCTGTTGAATGTTGTTCATTTTACATTGTTGAAACATTATTCTGTTATATTTTATTAAATATTTTAGTACACCATTTGGTTCAGAATATTTTTTTCTTGTTTTCTTTCTCTAAACCTTGGTGCATCTTATGGTCAGGTGCATCTTACAGTGCAAAAAATACGGTGATAAATCCAAATTCCTGCCCACATGGAGCTTATATTCTTGTGAGAAGATAACAGATTCTAACAAAATAAATTAGTATAATGTAACATACATTTATTTTGTATTTAACATTCAGTAAGATGGCCAGAAAGGCCTCCCTGAGAAGATGACTTATTTAGCCTGGAGGATATAGGGAAGTCACAGTAGTGGTATATGGGGGAAGCCAACTCATGACAGAGGGAATGGTGAGAGCCAAAGCTCTTACATTTCAACACCATGAAGGCATGTGAACTGTACTTCCAGGGTAGGGAGATTAGTAAGAAATTGGGTTGTGGGGAGGAGGCGAGCAGGAGGTGAGAAAGATCCTGGAGAGCCTTGGAAGCCCTGGAAAGAAGTTAGGCCTTTCCTCCGGGTGTGCTGGGGAGGCTTCAGCAGGTTCTGAGCTGAAGAGTGACCTGATTAGAGTTCTATTTTAGCAGAGTCATGACAGGAAGCAAGGGCAGAAGGAGGTGGGAGTTGCTGCTGACTTAGACCAGGATGGGAGCAGTGACGTTGGAAGAACTGATCTTTTCTAGTACAAAGTTCTTTGATTGTGATGTGAATATGGGACTGCTTGTTAATGCACATGTGATTTTGAGGCTAGCATACTTTTTAGGTCCCATCTGCTGGTTTAAGTATTCTCTTTTCCCTATTTTTCAAACCATCATTTGTGAAACCATCATTTGTGCTACATTCCGTGGTTATACTGCATGCAATGACCTCTATTTGTTACATAGGGATCACTGCACACTGACTTCTTATCTATTCTTTTTATTTTATAGTTATTTCTATTGGCTTGGTAACATTGTCATTTGTATGATGTCAAACAAATGTCTCACTTTATTAAAGAATTAAACACAAAAGCCTCATCCTGTGGAACTACCCTTTGATTGTGAGATATCACTGTAATGAGAAGTATACAGGGTGGGGCAAAAGTAGGTCTACAGTTGTTCATATGGAAAATAATACAATCATTAAGAAATAGCAATACAAAAATAAACTGTGTTTTGTGTCTCACAACTGTAAACCTATTTTGCTTCACCCTGTATATTATCGGTAATTTAATACAGTTGTAAGCCTGGCATGAAGTTGGTCAAGTTGATATTAAAAAACACCCTACTAATGTCAGTCAGGGTTGTTTACCAACACATTGATAGTTAAATGTTACTACTATAAATATTCACTTGACATTTAAGTAATCATAAACACCAATCAAACGCAGTCACTTTTATGAGGTAATTCCTGGTAATAAAACTGGCCAGCAGATGACCCAAGATATACCTTTATGTATTTTTAGACTAAATTTCACAGAAAATACAAAAATAAATAATAATAATCTCAGCTAAATGTCTTACTAACCCTTGTAATAGTAAAAACAGCATGAGAGTGGTTTTAACTCTCAGAGACAAGTTGCATATTAGTCCTATATAACTTCAATCATACTATGTTACAAATTACCTCCAAACTAAGATGCGATTCCATGTGTCCTTATCATCCTTGAACCAGTGGGCCAGCCAGCCAGGATGAGTTTTTCTGCAAGTGATGGCAGAGGTCCAGAGAGCACAACCAACCTGAAAAGCTCATGTCAAGTAATCCTGCTGCAGCTGGGTTTACTTAGGTACCAGAGTTGATTGTTACATTTTCAGCCTCTTGTGAACTGGTTGTTAAGAACAGCCATCATTGAAATTTAACATTTATAAAGATATAGGTATAGTATAAACAAAGATAAATATTTGAAACTTGCCACTTTCTCATTTTTTCTATATTCTCTTAGTATCTGGGATAGTGAGGTTACTTAGGGAACTACATCTGCATGGTAAATATTCTATAAAATGGCATGTTACTATGTATCTCTCTTTGAACATTCACCAGAGTTTTGTGAGTAGTTTGAAATTGGCCATGATGGGAGTATTTATACCATGGAAATTGGTGACTCCAACAGATCAGAATATTTTTTTGTCCTCATGTTTTCTAATAATTGATTCTCTACCCACATTGTTTAATAAATGGAGAGCTGATCGTTAAACATTTTTTAAGTGCATCATTCATTTTAAGTCTTTGCTTGAATCAGGTCCTCAAATATCCCACTGGCGAAGTCAAGCAGTAGTGACACACACTCTACCTTTAGGGGAAGAGACTACAAAATTGCGTGGTCAACGTGCTCTAGAAGGAGGAATAAATTGCTGCCACTACTAATTCAATTTGTCAGACATGGGCAGAGGCACAAAAAGCATGTAAATAGAAAAGTCAGTGTTGCCATATATGGGTAAATGAGTGAGTATATATAATGCTGACTTTTCTCAAAAACGATTTTTCTTTATTATTTCTAACATTTTCAGCGGAAAATAAATATTTGAAAATGACTATTTTTATTACAAATTAGATTCTTTTTTATTTGTATATATAAAACGATCTTTAATTACTGATGGTAGACCAACCTAAATAGGCGAGCACAGGTTGCTTGTTCATGACTCCTGAATGCTAATAAATAATCATAATTCCTAGTAAGTTTTTATTCCATTCTGAATCTATCTTATCCCACCCGAATTATGATTCTTTCAAGATACTGCAAAGCTGATGTGGCCAAAAGAAAAACAAACAAACAAACCTCTAAGCCAGTGATTTTCAACTGGTGTGCTACAAGAATTTTTAAAACATGGGCATTGGCTACTTTTCTCTTAGATCGTCAAATAAAAAATTGACAATAGCCAACACAATAATAGGCATCCAGTGTGAATGAATCACAATTATACCTATTTTTTTTTTGTTAGACTGGCCAAAAATATAGTTTTGGGTGTGCCTCAGAATTTTAGTAAATAGTTTATGTGCTCCATGAGATGAAAAAGGGCTGAAAATCGCTGCTCTAAGCTTAACTCTAAGAATGTTAATAGTCTTACTCTCTTACATATAGATTTGCCTGTTAATTAGAAATAGCATCCCAGCTGCACTGAGCATGTTCCTGAACAAAGGGAGGAGGACTTCTTAAAGATTTCAGTGGAAGTCGAGAAAAACCATAATTTGCATTTTAGAATATAAATGTCCTGGGAAGTCTTCTTTCCCTGCTGCCTGGAACTTTGATTGGCATTTCAATAGAATTCCACCAAATTGGAGGTTGGTCCCAGGAAACCCGTCCTCATGGTTACCAATGACTATAATTCCAGGCGTCTAATTTGAGAAAATAATGTCTATGAGAACAGGGAATTTAAAAAGTCAAGACAAGTGTGAAAGCCAATGAGAGTCGGAAAAGCAACCCAAGGAGAAGAGCAAGAACATGGGAACTGAGGATTTATAGATGCTTCACTCTGGAGCTTAGATGTTTTTCTAATGTGAAATAATTCTTCTTATATGTGTGAAGGGGGTGGGGGAGAGTTTTCCTTCTACTCTTCTAGGTTCTTTGGCTTGTCTAATAATCAAAGTAACATAATACATATCAGCCGAAGAAAAGGAACATTTAATTTCATATGTATGGGCTTTCTAAGAATAGAAGCCATAGGCAGTCAGGCAATTGGAGTTTTTATGCTATTCTGAAGAGGAGAAGGGGAAAGAGTCTGGGACTTCAAAGGGGAAGAAGGCAATTTAGGGGGAGAGGAAAACTGCAACTATTCGGTAAATAAACGTTTGCTGGGCCACACTGAAACAATGCAACTCAGAGAGGGCTGATAAAACGAGCCTAGCTAGTTTCCTGCCTATCACACTGAGTTCATATCACACCTCTCGTCCATGATGACAGCTCTCTTCCTGGAAAGGCCCTCTATCTAAAATCTTTTATACAGTTAGGGGGAAGGTCTAACGTTCTTCTTGAGTCTTTGGTTTCTAGAAATAATCAGCCTAAAACAATCCTCATGCCCAAGAGACACATCTTGGTGGTGGCAAATTTTGCTTCCCTACATATGGTTGTCAATACAACGGCAAAGGGCAAATGCATTTTATATAAATTTTGCACCCCCACCCAAAATCTATCCTCTCCAGAGAAGATTACCTACCATATTCTCTTTTTAAATTTAAAGCATTATAAAAATTGTGGGGTTTTGGATGTAAAATTCCTTATTCTAGGATAAAAATTTCATTTTGGATATTTAAACTTAAAATCTGGCCTCCTGAGCTCTTAAAATCAGAAAGAAAAAAAAAAAAGAGTTAAAGAAATTGAGGTACCTCAGATTTATTCTCAGTTTCTCCACCCCTAGATTCAATAGGCTCTCCATATCCACAGATCTTCCATCTGCAGATTCAATCAACTGCTGATCAAAAATATTTGGGGGGGAAATATCCCAGAAACTTCCGAAAGGCAACAACTGAGTTTGCAATTACCCTGAATCCACGTACCTGCTGTAATCTAAATGCAAATATAGGTTATGTGCAAATGCTATGCCATATAAGGGACTTGAGAATATTGATCTTAATATGTGTGGAAGGACCTACAACGAACCCCCTTGGGATACCAAGGGATGGCCATAGTGACAAAGTTCGATATCATTCTTTCCCCTCTTTTCCCATTCTCCAAAATGTGGAGCTGGTGAAGAAAAACTGAAGATAGGGAATGTATAAAATGGACTCAAGCAGCTAAACTTTTGAACATTATGAAGGTTAAGGCATGAGAAAAGACCCTATTTTTGTTCTAACTAGGCTAAGAACTTAAACTTTTTAAACTTTCCTGTCCTGTGTCAATGCCTGACTATACATCTAGACCTCAGAGAGCCCTTCTATTTTCCCCTGGAGGACTCACAGATACATCAACCTGACATGCATTATCCAGACTACAGGACATAACCAGACCCATTTTTTTTTTTGGACTACATGGTATCCATGATCAGACTGACTGACTGACATCTGACTGATAACCATCCTGGACCAGACTAGGGCTAAGGATACAGCACTGATAGTTCTCAAGAATGTTCTTTTTACTATAAGAACTTTTAACTTTTCTTTCTGCTTTGGAATGCTTACAGGCTTTTGCCTAGCTGTGTGCTTTCTTTCATTTTAGTATTACTCTAATCAGAATGGAAATTCAGCTAATATGAACCAGGACATTCATACTAGCTATGTATGGACAAATCTGTTTGGATTGGTTCCTGTCCATGCTGTGCTTTCTGTGAAATAGTGTAAATATCATATTTAGCTGTGGTGCTTACAAAGTATGAAAAAAAAAAAAAATCTTACAGTTTGGAAAAGCTGGTAAAGAAACAACACTCTGGAAGCTCTTGCTCCTTTTATATTGGTAGAGTGACCAACAATTTGTTTCTCTTCCTGTTTGCTATAGGAATCTATTAAGGAATCAGCAAAAGATGTGCCTGTCCATCTGATAGAAAGCAGGATGTAGAGTAGGTATCCTAGACCAAAATGTCTTTTCCTCACCTGTTGCTGAATCTTAATTTCCACCAATAGAACCTCAAAAATGTACTTGTGATTTTTTTCCCTTCTGGTTATCTATTATGACACAGCTTAATATCTATATTAAACTATAATATAGATATTATATGTTAATATCTATTAAAATCAATATTAAACTATTAATCTATATAGCCTCAAACTTTAAGCCATTCCCATCCACTGGGTTAAGATACAAATATCAAACAGGAGTCAATATCTTAACCAGAATATCACTCTCTTATTTTAGGTTTCACTCTTTGGCTTTATTCTTAATGTCATGTGAATACTTTTCTTTTTTTAGAAATGGTCAGGTTCTGCTAACCAGGCTCTTATGCATTAGCATCAGACTACCTTGAACTAACTCTTAGTTCCAAGAAGTTAGAAATAAAAAGAATAAAAAAACACATATGCAGGGGTTCACGTGTTGGTTTGCAGAAGTCATAGGCAACCAAAGGAAAACCTGAAACATCATTTTGTAAGAATGAAAGCTTGAGTCTTTGGGACACAGGAGGTGGTTAAAAGGGCCTTCAAATTGCTGGCTTGGAGATTTCCGCAGAATGCCTCCCCCGCCGCTGCCACCCTCATGCAGCTCTCTGCTCAGCTGTGTTCTGTAATGGTTTTCTGAAAGGTTCCTCCCATGTAAAGATTTTACCCCCTTTTCTCTCAGAAACTGTTGCTGAAAGCAAAACAAAATAGGCCTTTGAAGTGGGAGAAAAAAATCAAACACCTTTGACATAAAAAACCAAAAATCTCGAATTTGGAAGATTAATACCCACTTCGGGATGACATTTTTGGTGGACAAGCAATGTCTAGTAAATCCTGATGGCAGCTTGATGGCACTTAGAGCTGGACACTGAAGATAGGAAACTCGTAGATGAAACTATCAATATGCTGATCTTGGAGCCCTAACAATTTCTTCCAACTGCAGTTAAACTCATCTCTTCAAGCAGTGGACCCTGGACTCGTAGAATCAGCATCAGCATCACCTGGGGAACCTATTAGACATGTTCACGCTCAGTCCCTACCCAAGACCTACTAAATTAGATGCTCTGGAGGTGAATCCTGACATCAATTTCGACACACCTCCCCATGGAATTCTGATGCACACTACAGTTTAAGAACCATTATGTTGGAAAATGTCCCTAGGAAGAATGGCATCTAAGGTCATAGCCTAGCCATCCTGTTCTAGCCTACGTATATTTCTCTAGGTAACAACGTTCATCTAAAACTTCAAAGGACTGGCAGAAACTTCTAACGCACCAGGAACTGGGAATGAGGAGCAAAGCTTGCTATTGGGCAAATAACCCCATGCCTGTCCCATCCGGGGCCTTTGACTTCCTTATAGGGGAGCTGGGGAGACGTACCTGTAAGGTATGTGGCTGTTAGGACCTCCCTGGCTCAACTCCTCCAGCTTTTCCTGATACTGGCTTCATCCACATGCAGTGGCCAGCCTACATCTCCTTCCTCACTAGTTTTCCCAGCTACCTTGGTCTTTTAAAATTTATTTGTTGTTGTTTTCAGCTCTGCATGCTTCCTTCATTTTGCCATCACGCTCCTAGCAAGTGTCAGGATGGACGCGAGCCCTGACTCAGCAGATGTCTCTAGGAAGCCATTTCCCCGGGAGGGTCATCCGCACTCTCATGTCCGCTCCCGATCTGTGATCTGCTTTTATTTAAATTTAGAACCTACCTTCTGATGCATCTCTTAATTGCTGTTTCACCAGTGAAGAAACTGAGACAGAGACACTCACAAATGTTCCCCGAGTGACACGATTGTCAACGGTTCACCTGGAAACCAAGCCCACTTTTACTTGCCTGCAAATTTCTTTGTGCCCTTTTCTGTCTATACCACGCCCTCTGGATGAGCCTCTTGTTTTGTCTGGAAGGTCCGTACCGTACTTCGGGTTTGTTGGGACAGGTATTTCGGGCCTGAAAGTTATAGGTGCTCCCGAGTGTGCTTAGTTCCATTTATGAATGAAACAAAGCCGCGTGCTTTTGTTTCCGATACAGATCACGGCAAAAAAAAAAAAAAAAAAAAAAAAAAAAAAGGTAGAACAGTTCTCAATCACTTAGCATGTCTTTCCTCTCCTCCACAGTCCCTCTGTGCTACTTTTCAGCCTCACTTTAACAATACCCTTGGGAAATGGCATTGAAAGGAAGAGAGGAGAGAAAGGTGGGGCTTATTCTGGCACGCTTTGCAGGTCAGATGTAAAACGAAGGAGGGGCGAGGAGCATATAGATGAGAACAATACATTTTTCTGCTTTAATCAAAATGTGAGTAGAACAAAATGTAATTACTATGTTTAAGTTTAAAATGAGGCTGTAGAAGAAGAAATGCAATTGAATATCTTTATGTCTCCGGGGATCAGCAGCTCCCCAAAATGGGCTTAAAGCTGCAGCATGAAGAATTTGAGCATGATTAAGTCAGGGAGGATGGACCTGGGCTGCGAGCTGTGTTTCCCCAGGACTAGTTACTGTGACTTCAAGAATTTTCTTCCCTGCCCTTTAGTTGGGCCCTTTCATGGCAGTGCTGCTTAGAGGCAGGCCTCCCTTGACCGAGACCTTTCCTGGAGAACTTCTGCAGTTACTTGCAAAATAAGCATCAGGTTGGCCAATCACCAACCTGAATTCAAATCCTGGCTTTGCTAATTTTGACCAGTGTAATTTGGTGCAAACAAATCCGTATCTTAGATTTTGTTATTTTCTTTGCTGCGAGTGATTTGTTTTTGGTATCACCAAGCTACCTCATTTACCATTGTGGGGCCCAGTGCCCAGTAAAATGTGAGACCCCTTAAAAAATGATTGAAAATTTCTAGACTACGACCACAGAGCATTGACCAAGTACAGGGCCCTTCTTCTGCAGAGCTGCACAGGTTGCATGGCCTTGACGCAAGCCGTGCGCTTCAGTGTCCCCTAGGCAATCATCCCTGAGCACCCGGGAGAGACTAGGACTCAAGAAGATCCAAATTAAGCAAACACAAGTTGATATGTGACCCCCTGGCTGGCCTCACATTGCTCCGCACAGATCTGTGAGTGGGTTCAGCAGTGGTTTGAAACTCACTCTATTATGGATATGTTTAAATAGATCTAAAATCTTTAACTTGGTTTTTCCAATTTGAGCTCAGATATTTACAGTTACGATGAAAGGAGCTAACAAATGTAGAAACATATCAGTACCTCTCCAGATTTGTTCCTGGAATTCCCTACATGAGAATCACCAGGTTGCTTCTTACAACATAGATCCTCAGGTTCCCCAGCAGATCTAAGGAATCAAAAGCTCTGTGCTTAGAACACAGATCCCTGCATTTTAACCACATTTCCCAAGAGTTTTTATGCCACCGAAGCTTTATAATCACTACAATTAACACCAGCCCCCTCTCAATTCCAAAAATGATCTTAATATGTAATTTGTGTTGGACTGAAGTCTAGCCATGACCAAAAATAGGTGAATCTTAACAATTATACACACTTTTTGTAGCATTATTATTGCAATGCCAATTATAATAACACAACTGTGGTTCATTGAACATCTTCTCCATGTCAAGTGCTTATTAGACATTTCATTTAATCCCATAATGGCTTTGAGGTAGGTATTGCCTTCCCATTTTAAAGGAAAGGAAACTTACACTTAGATGCATTAAGGGACTTGCAGCTAGCAAGTGACAGGGCTGTGATCAGAGCCTGGTGTTTTGTGGGCCTGAAGTCCACACTATTCCAGTACACTAGCCTAGGCTACCTTTCTAAGCAGGAAAGAAAAATCGAGAATGTGGGTAAATTGTCTCCATGAATTTATTATCTTTTCTTGTGCTCTATTGTGTTCAACTTCCTAACAGCACATTTGAGGTCTGGAGGAAGGACCCTCCTGAGGGTTAAAGAGGTGGAGAGACTCTCTTGCTCAGTGGAGGTGCTGTAGGAACTGGGTTCTTGAACTTTATTGTTTCCTCATGTTGAAGCTCAATCCAGCATGCCTAATGAGAATCGTATTACTACTTTTTTTGTTGTTGTTAATAAACCTGGTTAAAAATACTCCAAAGACACAAATGCAAGAGACAACATGAACGGAGGTATGAGAAATGAAGCTACATGAGGCAGCTAAGAAGTACAACACCCAAGGAAGTTTGTTTGTAGAATATCAATTTCTCTTTTTACTGAATGAGCCATACAAGGAGTGGTGAATAAGCTAAATTTTAAGCTTCCCTTTTCATATATATAAGAAAAAATAAGCAGACCTTGGTCTTCATTTTCCCTTTCATTTCTTATTCTTCACCGCATACCCAGAGAGAAAACAGAAATGGACAAATGAAATAGACCAGACTCCAGAGTTCTACATTTACTCATGCTTAATAGATTGGGGTGAGGAAGAGTTGATCAGTCTGTCTACTGTTCGCCTCATAATTATTATGCCTCACCAAATTTGTTAGACATTAGCAAAGAGATATAAAACCTTGTATATTTAAAAACGTGAAGACCTGTGTTTAAATTTCGTGCCTGTTCCCACTATTTAGTATGAATTTGGAGTTTCATCACTGGCTTAAGTAAAATTTACTTTGAACCCTTCTTAATTAAAGCAACTTTGTGAGGGTTGTTTTCTCTACTGTGTCTTCAGTTAGGATTTTTCTCCCTCTGTAACAAGACCGTATAATTAGTGGTGTTCTAGAAGATGTTTAACATCCAGCTCTCCAAGGGCAGAAAATAATTATTTGTAGCATTTACTGATTTCCATGCTGTAAAATCTCCCACATGGCTGATTTTAGCTACTGATATGAAGTCACTGAAACAGAGAGAGGGAACGATGCACATAATCAACTCCTGCAAAATAATACAAATTGGCTCAATTGGCCACAATGATTGTTCAACTAATTGGGACTTTATCGGGTTTCTATATAGATGTGGCCCTTGGCTGGTTTGGCTCAGTGGATTGAGCGTCGGCCTGCGAGCTAAGTGTCGCTGGTTCGATCTTCCAGTCAGGGCACATCAGAGAAGGAAAACTCTGACTCCAAAAAACCTCCGCTGCCTTGCGGCATACCTCTTCAGGGGAAAGGCTAAGGGAGTAAACCCCGACAGAAAATCCGGAGCCGGAGTCCCTAAGGCGGTTTGACGTTGTAGTCAACACCGGCAACTCCTGCGGCGCACCTGAAGCCAAGCTGTATTGACTCCGTCTTTCCCTTGGACCCTTCAGCTGCGAAGAGAGGGGGGGTCTGCTGCATGGGCAACAGCAGACCCTCCATATCACCCTGCCCAGGCTCTGTAGCTTCAGCTTCACTGGAGAGGACACTCCAGCGTCATCGCAAGATGTCGATTCAACACGGGAGGAGACAGATACCGTGTCACTCCCGAGTCGGACTGCACAGCCATTCTCGGCGGTGCAGATAGACTCTTAAGAAGTTACACCATCGTCTCTCGAGACGGACGGCTGCTGCCGATATAGATGTAGGTTTTCAACTTATTTGGGTAAATCCCAAGAAGTATGATTGCTGGATCATACGGTGAGGGTATATTTAGTTAGAAAACAGCCCATCTGTCTTACAAAATAGCTATACACACCATATTGCATTCCCACCATCCATCAATGAAAGTCCTGTGGCTCCACATCTTCACCAGCATTTGGTGTTGTCAGTGTTTTGGATTTTGCCTACTATAGTGGGTATGCAGTGACATCTCATTGTTCTTTTAATTGGCAATTCCCTAATGCCATACGATGTGGAGCATCTTTTTATATGCTTCTTTGCCCTCTGTATCTCTTGTTTGTTTGGGTGTCTTTTAAGGCTGTTTTCTTGTTTTGAATTTTAAGGATTTTTTAATGTTTTGGAGACCATTCCTTAATCAGCTGTGTGTTTTGCAAATAATTTCTCTCAGTCTGTGTCCCGTCTTTTCATTCTCTTAACAGAATCTTTTGAAAAGCAGGCATTTTAATTTTAATGAAGGACACCTGATCATTTTGGAATTGTGTCTGAGAAGGCATGGACGTACCTGAGGTCACCTAGATTCCTTCACATATCATTTCTCAGGAGCTTTATAGTTTGCATTTTATATTTTATGTCTGTGATCCTTTATGAAGTAATTTTTGTGAGAGGTGTAAGGTCTGTGTCTAGATTAATTTCTTTTTGCATGTGGATGTCCAGTTGTTTCAACATCATTTTGGTTAAATGACTGTAATTTCCTTACTGAAGTCCTTCTTCCTTTTACAAAAATCAACTGATGATATTTGTGTGGGTTTGTTTCTGGGCTCTCTATTTTGATCTATTTGTCTATTCTTTTATCAGTACCACATTGTCTTGGTTACTGGAGCTTTATAGAATTTCTTGAAGTCAAGGGAATGTCAGTTCTCTGAGTTTGTTCTCCTCCTTCAAAATTGTTCTGGCTATTCTGGGTCTTTCATCATTCAATATAAACATTATAATTAGTTTTTCAATATTCACACAGTAACTTCCTGGAATTTTAATTGGGATTTGGCTGAATATATAGATCAGTTTCGTAAGAACTAACATCTTGACAATATTCAGCTTTCTTTAACATGTCAATGGAATAAAAATTTAAATACCTCCATATATCAATAAATAGTTACTATGAAGTGTTGCATGCCTCCGCTCTTACAGGAAAATCAGCCACGCATATTTAGGCACATTAGCTTGAGGCATTCAATTTCTTAGTCCAACTGCAGCAAATAAAAACTGTTAATAAACCAGGCTACATAGCCCACCATACCTTGAAAAACCTTTAAAAACAAAAAAAGGGAGAGTATGGAGTCCTCCCCAAAGAATCTAACTAATTTAGCAACCTAATTAGGCTTAAGTTTTAAATAATTCATTATGTTTCAGTTGGAATGTTGGGTCAGAAAGATTATGGATGTTGCCGAAAGTCCCAGATGGTCTGTGCAAGTTGAAGAAGGATTGAGGAGGGGGAAGAAAGGAAAAAATAAAGTGAGGGAAAAGTAAGGAAAAAGAAGGAATTAAGAAGGTGAAGGGTTGTGAAGGAGAAGGGTAAGAAGGAATAAAGGAACAAGGTCATGCATGGCGTGGGAAGAAAAGACATTGGAGTAGGTAACTCAAGAAGGAAAATCAAAGTGGAAAAGAAATAAGAAGGAAAAGTAAGCATATAAGTCTTTGAAACATTGTATATTTTAAACCGAGAAGCTGCAGTCCCAGGAACGAACCATGCCAAGCTTGCTATCTCCCCTGCCTTCTGTAGCCTCTATGAAAGTTGTCAAGGTCACAAGATAATGAAAACAGCCCACTTTTAAGTACATTAAAGGGATGCAGTAATCACCAAAAATAAAATTGTTTCTCTTTCTCTAGCCTCAAAGCAGGGATGGGGTGGGGGGCACTCCCAACTCCCTCTCAGGGAATAGCTGCTACTGTTTAATGCCTTAATTTTCCCTTGATATTTTATTAGAGGTGGGCTTGTCTCTGCTTTACTCACAGAAAGTCCTAGGTTTGTAACATTATTAAAAATGCTATCATTCCAGCAAAGGCCCTGTGACTGGGTGTCTCCACAGTCTTACAGACTCATAAAGTCTGATTTGTAAGTTATTATGTAAATTAACCATTTTGCACAAGTTTGCTCATTGCAGGTTTATCTATCTGACTGACAAGTCCCTATACCCACTCCCACTAGGGGACCAGGTCTTACTGAAGACCTGGAATATGCAAGGCCCTGAACAGCCACTGGCTAAACAATAGACTGGTCTCTATGACATCCTGTTGCAGACCCATATTGATCAGGAAATCTTGGCCCAACTCTAAGTCACAGAATTGGCTGTACTGTGTCTGGGAGAAAGACAAAATGTCCTGACCACCCAACTTCCCGGGTTCTCAAGACTATGAGTCACCCCATTAAAATGGAACTCTAGTCAGCATTCTTGGGCTGATATACAATATCATCTACCAGATGCCCTTTCCACCAACCTGGAAGGCCAAATTGATTGGCTACAATTTGAACTCCATCAACAGTTTATGGACATTGAGCAGCTTACTGAACAAAAGGTGTTTCAAATCCTAAGTAATAATCTTCAATGGCCTAACCCTAAAAATTGGTTTCAAGGACTAAATTTATGTATATGGATAACAGGGGCAGCTAAATGCTTATACTTTGTGTCCTCCACTGTGTCTGCAAGCTATTTTCCTGTGATCACATTCGAGAAAAACAAGTAGCAATCTTTAGAGGACTTTCTACTATAAGTTTCTTAGAAAACAAAAAAGGGAGAGATGTACAGGACCGTTCTGCGTGGTTTTGAGAACTGTATCCCGGAAGCCACAAGCCAGGCTCCTGCTGGAGGCCTCGTCAGACTTGACAGGAACACCGGGAAGGCAGAAGCAGACAGGATCTAAGGTCACTCGGAGGGTTCTGATGGGAATTGGATTTAAAGAATGCGTATTGTGCTTCAGAGCTTGCTCTGCTTTTCTTATCTCTTAGTTAACTATAAACAGTGTGTAGCTAAAAATATATGAAGTCTTGCACCTAATACCTGTATGGTGCTGGGATGTTTAAAAGACCCTGACACAGACTGGTCACTGTGTTCTCTATATTGATATCTGTAATCAGTAACTGACAACCGTAATCCAAGCATCTAAAGCTTATTGATGATTCATAAGTCTTGATCTTGTATCTCCCGAATCCCCTCCTCAATAAAAGGAACCAGGAGAAAGTGTTCAATGCACTTGTCCACTAGAGATTTGCCACCTCTCCTCCCTCCAGACAAAATACAGTGTCCCAGATAAATTCGTTCTCTGTGCTGTGATCCTGAAACCTCTGCAGGACAGGGAGCTTCCCAACAAGCCAGGTCGTTGGAGGCATACTGCCTTATTGCTATATTATGGACACTGGATTTAAACAAAAATAATAGAGCCTAGAATTAGTGTTATTTTTCACCAAAGGAGGCATGCAAGTTCTACTGTCAGGAAACCAAGAAGAGGCAAAGTTCCCTTTGCTCCCCTTCGATATGGAACTGGATTTGAGCTGTTTATAGTTTTGATTGGTTTCTATTTAAAATTTTTAAAAAAATCCTCATTGTGAATCTGTTTTGTTTTTATTTTAGGGTCCTTCCATTGAAGGTGTTTGGGATATAAACACCAGGTAACTATGAAAGATTTCCTGCTGCTTATGGCCTGCAGCATGTGCCCCACCCACAGCCCCCCACCACACCCCCCACAATGCCAGGTAGTAGGACAGAAGAGGCAAGCAGGAAGAACTAGACCTATACTTGGGAAGCCTCCATATTCCAGTCCCTCTTGTCATCCCAAATGGCCATTACTATTCAGGTGCTTTCCCCTTGATGCATAATCACTGTATCATAAGCATTGAAGTATATTGACTCGTTTAACATTAATGACCACACTGTGAGCAATGTACTATGATTTTTCCCATTTTGGAAATAAGAAAACTGAGGCAAAGAGATGTTTAAAGAAGAAGACGTATGAGGAGGAGGAGGGAGGGAGGGGGATGAGGAAGGGGATGGAGAGGAGAAGGAGGGGGATGAAGAGGATGAGGGGGAGAAGCAACTTTGCCTGAGGTCACACAGGTAGTAAGTAGTTCACATGACATTTAGACTCTGTAATCAGTACAGAAAGCTCACTTTCAGAAAGACTAACCACTAGAAAGTTGAAGTTTGTGGCTTGGACCCAGTAATTATTAGCAAAGGGTATCTTGGACATATCTCAACCTATCTTCATTCCTTTGACGCCCTCAGGTATAGTTGTTTCTTTTCCAAGAAATTGTTTGAAAAAAGAAGTCCATGTCTGTTCCTGTACCTTTTCAGATAGTATATCATCAATGCAATTGATAGGATTACACATTCTCCTGATCATCCTCTGTTGTTCATGTATCTGCTTTTCTGGTTCCATCTGGCTGTGAGCCCTCCTGTCTTGGCCTTGTTCTTGTTCTTTGGACAGAAAGAGGATCTGGCTTTCCTTTACCCCATGGTCTAGCTCATGGAGCCTCCATGTCTTCCTGCTCCTGGTCAGTGGAATGCCCTTTCCTTGAACCTGAGATCTCACTTTGTCTTTTGTCCTTTCCAAGTGTTTGGTTAAGAGTCATTTATATGACAACTGGGATAAAGCAATAATAGCTTAGATGTACATATTCCTTATTAGACATTTGGATTGAATTAAATGCTAATAAGTATTATTCTGAGTGAAAACTACTCATAGATTGGGTTATCAAATTCTGTTTTTGTGTTCCTATACAAAAACTACTCAACTCTGAATGGAGCTAAAGCCAAATTAAAAACAAAAAACAAAAACCAAGACAGTAGATTAATTAACATAGATACTTGATAGTACTTTATGTCTCAGGCTTTGGGCAAGACTGTAAAAGAATTCTAACTCAGTTTGAGATAACATTTTAAGTGCCACCTCATACTAAGTAAAGGGCTACACTGATCACACAACAAGTGGGAAGTCCATCAACATTCATTTTTATAAATGTAAAAGGTCATCATTGGCATTTAGATCACTAATATTTGTTCACATTTGGGGCTATCATTTTCATGACAATGATTGGAAAAAGAATGGGAAATGTCATAGTATTCGTTCTTTTTCTGTACAAAAACATGTCTCTAATACCTTGTGTTCTCAGGAGCACATTTTCTTTAAGATGAAAAATGACAACTCAGCATGATTGTTCTCTCCACAAAGCTGAGAACAAAGTCCACAGAGACACATTCTAATTTTCCAGCCAATGACCATTTTGGTGCTTAAGTAATCTAAATACCATGGGCAACTGCTTTAGTTGTAGAGAAAATACATTGAGAAATGAAGTAATCATATGCAGCTAATGACAACTGCAGCCCACCTCCATTCCTGCATTTACTGAAGGCCTGTCACGCTGTCTTTCCTTTTGAAATTCCACAGAGAGCCACATTAAGGGGGTGAATTCTTCCATTTCAGGTTCCATTTAGGCTCCCCTATTAACTTCCTTTTAAAAGCTTTTTCTTTTTCTCTTTCTCCATTTGAACATTTTCTTGTAAAATATCTAGCTGGAAGAAAAATTCCTTTTAGAAAACTTTGACTGAAATATAGAAGCAGTTTTTAAGTTTCAAGTCTTTGAAAAGAAGTGTAGGCTTTCCAGTTCAGTAAAGAAAAAAAAATCTATTCTGTCTTTTATTTTGTACAGTCTTAACTCAAACAGAGTTTGATATAAAGCTCTAGATCTGCATTTATTTTATTGATCCTACTTGAGAAGCAGTGGGTAAAACTTTTGGGAAAATCTAACATACTATTTCTTAAAATTGAAAGTCCTGAGCATTGCAACCCTGGGGTGGTGCTATTCACTGTTTATCCTGCACTGGCATGTGTAAAAATGGCAGAATTATTAGCCTAATAATTATTTTTTAGTTGTCTTCTGTGAAACATTTGTAAAGAAATCACATGGCATCTCATAGAAGCCTGCTAATGGCTTAAATGATAATTGACCAAAGCAGCCACTAAAGAGGTAATTCTGGGACGCATATTTGGACATTCTGCTCCCAAATACCAAGTGTGCAATTTCTTATTATTATAGCTTAAGTCCTTTGTATAGGGAGGACTTCAGGGAGATTTTTGTAGTCATTTGTAGGAAGCACTCAATATCACATTGAAGATAATCCTATAAGAGAGATTAGTCCTATTTTGAGAAGGCTTAGCATAACTAAGGTTATGTTTATATAAGACTTGATGATGAAAGTTCTTCAATCAAGAGAGGTAATGAAGGATGCTCTTAATGAGAGAGAATATACAAACAAATTTTGTTGATAAGGAAACTGCAGTATTTGGACAGCTTAGACTGGTTGACTGAGGAGTTGTGGGACTGGATGTGGAAGTGAGATGAAGGATCTTGTAAGCCAATTAAAAAACCTGAGCTTATCCACAGTCCTTAGGGAGCAATGGAAGTGTCTATGGAGGGAAATAATGATATATCTGAATTTTAGAACATGAATTTCATCCAGAAAAAAATCCAGGAAAATAGATCAGAAGGAGAAATCATAGGAAAAAGAAAACCCATACAGAAATTTGTAATCTGAATGAGGAATAATGAAAGAGTTACAGTGATATCTGAGAGGAAGAGATGAAGTCAATATATTTTGAAAGTCGTCGTCGTCGTCGGCAGCCGTCCGTCTCGAGAGACGATGGTGTAGCTTCTTAAGAGTCTATCTGCACCGCCGAGAATGGTTGTGCAGTCCGACTCGGGAGTGACACGGTATCTGTCTCCTCCCGTGTTGAATCGACATCTTGCGATGACGCTGAAGCTACAGAGCCTGGGCAGGGTAATATGGAGGGTCTGCTGTTGCCCATGCAGCAGACCCCCCCCTCTCTTCGCAGCTGAAGGGTCCAAGGGAAAGACAGAGTCGATACAGCTTGGGTTCAGGTGCGCCCCAGGAGTTGCCGGTGTTGACTACAACGTCAAACTGCCTTAGGGACTCCGGCTCCGGATTTTCTGTCGGGGTTTACTCCCTTAGCCTTTCCCCTGAAGAGGTATGCCGCAAGGCAGCGGAGGTTTTTTGGAGTCAGAGTTTTCCTTCTCTGATGTACCCTGACTGGAAGATCGAACCAGCGACACTTAGCTCGCAGGCCGACGCTCAATCCACTGAGCTAAACCAGCCAGGGCAATTTTGAAAGTAAATGCTATGATATGGTCAAGGATGATTCGAAGATTTTATGTGGGTAGAAAGAAAAATAGCAGGCAAGATTTTCATTATGTTTATTGAGCAGTAATATAAGTGCTGTAGAATATTGTACATACATTCTATATCAAATTGATTTGCCCTTCAAGTTGCTAGATCCTAAGAAGTTTATTTTTTAAACATGAGTAGGTGGACACTTCTATAACTTTTCCATGAATGTGAATTTTTTTTCATGTATCTACAAAATTGTACAATACATGTTGGAAGAGATAATATTCATTGTGCTTAACAAAGGACAGATGAAGGACAGAGTTTCAGAAACTGTTTATCAAATAGATCAGCCAGGAAATAATCATTATCATCATCATCACATTGGCAATATACTTATTATAAAGTTTACAAAGCACAATTCATAGGCATTATCTCGTGTGGTTGTATGTAAGCCCGGTAGCTTTATATTTGGAAAACCTTCAAAATAGTTAAGTATTTTTTCCAAAATCACAGAGCCTATACATTTATGCGGAGAAATTAAAAGCACATTTTTATGCTTTTCAATAATTCAGCTACCTCAATGTTGAAAATGATGCCAGGGATTCCGCGATCTTTCCAGCATATTCCAGCAACCAGGAGAGAGACAGCTCAGCACTGTGTGGGGTACTTCTCATTAAATACTTTTATACAATATTTTGCATTAATGGCCTGAGGGTTTTGTACTTCTTTAGAAATCTTATCACCCTTTAGTTATATCAATAGTCAATTTGCCGTTGTTTTTGTTTTCATTAATCTAGGTTAGATGCATTTGTTATTATCATTAAGTTCAGCAGAGCTATTTCCACTGTCTCTATGGTTTCCTGGACATCATGGCCCTAATCCCACAATCAAATAGGGATGTTTCTTTGTCACAATATCAATGAATCCTGTGAAAATTATACTACTGTAAAAAAAAATACGCCCCTTAAAACCTGTTTATTTGCAAACACATTAACATGAGTAACAATGAAAGTGAAATAATAGTTTCACCTAAATCATTTTAAATAGTCTAATAGTAATGCACACAACCATGTATCTTCAAAAGAGGGAGAGATTGAGAATTAATAGGTTAATTGGAAGATGGCAATTAGATCTTAAAAGAGGAATATGTTTATCAGGGGACAGAATAAGAGGGGAAAGGGCATTGCAGGCAAGGAAAAGACAATGCCAAAGGTACATTAGACATGAAATTGCTAGGCATTTGTGGACACTGATTACAGATGATTATAGCTAAAGTAGACGGTATGATGAGAAGCAAGGTGGGACTTGAGACTGTGGATTTGACTGTCCAACAATGGTAGATCCTAGCACCATATGGTTGCAAGTAAAATAAAAATAAAAATTCTATTTCTCCATCACACTAGCCACATTTCAAATGCTCTATGGCCATGTCTGGCTTGTGGCTACATAGTGGATAGCACAGAAATAGAACACTTGCATCATCTCAGAAAGGTCTTTGGGATATCTTTGATGATGGACAAGGGCCAAGTGCTAGGTAGCTTTATAAGCCCATAAACAGGAGAGTGAACGGAACGTGAAGAAAAAGTAAATGAGAGATGTGAACTTCTGAACTACCTCACTAGTCCCATCTCAAACACTTTATTTTATCTCCTTCATATTTATCCTGATTTATTTAAACTGATAATGTACGTTTTCATAGCAGCATACATGTATTCAAGTTTAATTTTAACATAGATGTAGATGTAAAATCATAGACCATTCACACAATAATTTCTTACCAAAATCCTATAGCATAAACACAAAACAAGTTTCCAGGGGAACAAAATTAACTGTTTAAAACCACACAATTAGTAACTGGGGCAATCAAATAAAACCCTAGTTTTCTTCTTCACAGTTAGGAATTGGGCCCCCAAGACAAGATATCCTTGGATCTCGGTATTGAAATGCAAAGGTTATAACAAACTGAGTTTAATTATCTCTGTCCTCATGTCCAGGGTGTTGTGGGGCTGAAAGATGATAATGTGGTGGAATCTCCACATCTCTTCACCTCAATAACTAGACTGTGAATTCTGAAAATATGATATTTGGTTTGGAAACGGGGAACACCAGGCACAATTGTATTCATAGGAATGCGATGGGGTATTTGCTGTGGGCTCTGGGAAGTTTTATTTTCTCTCATCAAAATAAGCAGAAGACTAAAGTGACTGCTTTCTCCTACTGGATATGCCTGGATGTGCCTCCTGGAACGTCTATGCTCTGAGGATGCAGCCGCCACCCGCGAACGGCAGAACAGCAAGGCTGGAGGCCTTCCCTTCCACTTCCGGAGCCACTGCCCTAACCATTCCTACCCAACGAGATCATAAAGATTCTATTTTTGTTCATAACCAAGCATTATAACTAGTCTAATTTTGTAGACCTAATATAAGAAGTTACATAGCATAGTTTTTTTGTTTTTTTTTTCCCTTGGAGACACATACATCTTTTATAACATTTAACAGGTAACCCAAAGAAGGAGAACACATTCCAGTTATAATGATCACTGTGTGCAAAGTCATAGACATCAAGGAGCTTGGTATATTCAAAGAGCAGTCAGGGTTTACTTGTTTTCAGGGATAAATAATTATGGCAGATTCATAGTAGGTGGAGATAGGCAGACAACTGGAAAATTAGGAATGGGTTACAAAAGACCTTGATTAGCATACCTATAGATTTTATCCCAGAAGTAAAAGCATGAACTCTATCAGAAATCGTCAAAGATAGTCCAATATATCCCATTTGAATAACACTCATGGGTCTCTTGCTAGAATAACTGTTCAGGCTGAATCCTTTGCTTAATAATAAACTTTCAATCACAGCATGTTATTGTCTGCATATATTATTTTAAACATTGATATGAAGATGTTCTACTACAATATTAAGAAACAGAGGTGGTGATTTAGAGGGTTAGTGCCAGAGGAACTGTTAACCCCCAAACAGCTTCTTCAAAGGTCAGCTTGCCAACAGTGTATCTTTGCAATAGTCCCGAAGGGCTAGGCTTTCTAAAGCTCCTACATTTTCACAAGATGAACTGTAATGGCAAAATAAAAGATCATATGAACTCATTATCTTTGATAGAGAGGAACTAGGATAAACTGAGGTGCTTTTAGTTCACAGCTCCCAGCTTCGGAAAAGACTCTTGACACCAACGGGCAACGAACACACACGCTATCAATGAAATGCAAGTATTGAGACGTGAGTAAAAAAATGTAATTCATCTGAAAAATTATTCCTGCTGCATGTCTAGCTTTTGAGACACATTTTCATATTACAAGAAAAAATCTGGCTTTGGTGTGTACTTTAAACAGAACACATTCCTGGGTCTTGCGTTCATGCTATTACTGAGTCATCGTTAATAGTAAGTAGGGTGTGGCTTTTAAAATACGCTTTCAGTCTTGCTGTGCTAATTTTTTTTTCTCATTTGTGAACAACAGATTGACTTTTTCAAAGAATTCATCTGAGGCTTTAAAGATATAGTCTTTAGCCATGAAGCCAAAGATTTTCTTAGAAAAGCCCAGGCTCATTATCAACCAAATACCTACTACATGCTCAAGGTTAAAGAAGACACTATGTGGGACAGAAAAATAGAATGAAGTATGATGAGCTGAACAGTGCCCCCTCCACATATATGTCAGCTGGAAACCTCACACTGTGACCTTATTTGGAAATAAGGCAGATGTAATTAGTTAAGTTAAAAAGGAGTCATACTGGATTAGGGCCCCCAAATTCAATTACTCATATCTCTATAAGAGTAAAGAGAAAGAGATTTGGACTCAGAGACACAGGGGAGACACACAAGTGAGAAGGCCATGGGAAGACAGAGACAGAGGTTGGAGCGATGCATCTACCAGCCAAAAAGTGTCAAGTGTTGTTTGCAATCCCCAGAAAACAGGACAGACGCATGGAGTAGATTCTCTTTCAGAACCTCTGGAAAGAACCAACGCTGTGGACACCTTGATTTTGGATGGCTGACCTTCTGAACTGTGAGAAAATAACCCCCCCAACTTTAAGCCACCCAATTTGTAGTAATTTGTTACTGTAGCCTTAGGAAACTAAGACAGAAAGCAAACCAGAGTTTGTTGAATTCACGCCATGGGCTGAATTCTGTGCTAGATGTTCGATTGTTCATGGAATATTCAGAGGAGGTTCAACCCATTTCACAGATGGAAGAACCAAGACTCATAGGGGCTGATGACATCATTCTGTTAGCAAATGATGGTCAGCAGTTTAGTTCTTGTTTTGTTTTGCTTTTCTGTGAAGCTCATCACCTTTGACTCCCTGGACATGGATTTATTCATCTTACAAAGGATGTGCTACTGAGGAATGGGGTTCTCACATGTGTTCAGAGAAATGGTGTTCAGGAGGGTTGGGGTATGAAAGGCATGTCCCATGAGAGAATGGAGCTAAAGCTGGGTTTTGAGATTTTGGTAAGAGTTGAACAGAAGGAAAGGTCCAAATGATTTTTTTCAAGGGGAGGGAGATTGGGATTCTCACTGAATTCTATGATCTAAGCCGTCAAAAGCTGATGCACGTGCTGGATTGTGCTCTATCATGTCCCAATATTATATACTCTGCCAGTATTCATGCTCACAGTATCCTTTCCAATGCTTACAGCCACACTAGGAAGGCATGTTTATCTTCTTCCTCACAGTATGAATAAGGAAATGAGTCTCCGAATGCTTAAATGCTTTTTATTCGAAGTCACACAACTGAAAATTGACAACTGGGAATTAAATTCTAGATATTTCTGACCCTAAGGTCTGCACATTCCAACCACACAATAGGACAACGATTCTCCCTCCTCCCCTCCCCATCCCTTCCCTTCCTCTCTCGCCTTGAGTTTATTTAGTATTTTTGTGGAATAGAAACAGCACCGGGGAGGACACACGTTATACAGGACACAAATCTCAATAAGAGCACAGTATGTTCATGGCTTTCTGGATATAAGAAGGTTTTGAACTGAAGTGTCTGTGCGCATTTGGTATGAGGAGCAGGGGATATTCTTTATGACCCAGAGGGCATGGTGGCTCTCAGCAGGGAGCCAGACAGAAGTCAATGGTAACCGCTCATTTATCTATCTGTCCTGCTAAGCTGGGGGCTCCTGGAGGGCACAGGTTGGGTCATCACTATCACTGTGCTCCTGGCTTCTGGCCAGGCACATAGCATGTGGTCAGTAAATGTGTTCTGGGATGAAGGAAAACATGAATGAGTGATTATATAGGATAATGGAGAGTGTATGTTTCTTCAGTCCTCACTGATTATTATGCCTCAAGCAGTTTATAGTACATAGGGGATATCTAAATCTTCTATTTAAAATGGAGTGCTTAACGCTAAATAAATCTCACTGAAAATGATGAAATCATAGTTAATATTGATATGCTTAGTAAAAACTTGTTTTTCTTAAACACGAAGTAAATGTTCAACATTGTTCAGCCTTGAAGTAATTCTCTTAAATATCAGGTTTCTCTGGCTTTACTTTCTCTTCTCTAACAGTCTATTAGTAGTCTTGATGATACAGTTAATAGAGAATTCTTGATATGTGTGTGTAAAAGGAAAACAAACAACCCTGCGTAAGAAGCCATACAATCATTCTACTAAATCCTTAATTCTTATTTTAATGATTAATTTATACAAACCAGAATGCAAACACATTTAGAAAGTTTTCTGATAATTTAAACCAGACCTCATCAGGGTAATTGCATTCCCATTATGTATTTAAGAATCGGTCTTCCCAAACAGTATTATATTAAGATAATGAGACAATATGCATATGCAAATTGCTCACATCAAAAATTATGTTCCCGGACACATTAAACAGGAGATATCAGACATAATGATAATTTGACACTTGAAATAGCTTCATCTATTCAGACAAATCATGCAAAAATGTAATCATCATAACCTAGTATGTTTATTATTCACTAAAAAAGGTGTAAAAGAAGATGGACTACAATGCCAGTGGCTTTATTTTATATCACAAGGAATACAAAGCAGTTTTTCTTTTTCCAATTCAGATGTGGAAAAGTCCCAAATCCTTTCTTTGCCAATGGATCAAAATGCCAACCTTGCTGAAAGTCACTTGTGCCTTGATCCCACAAGAAAAAGCTGCCAAGATTCCCGCTGTAGAGCCAGACAGGTCCATAAGTCAGCTTTCCCCTCTCTCTCCTCTCCTTCCCTGCAGTGTTCTGCATTACTTCTCTGGATCTCTTTTGTTGCATGTTGAGTCTCAAGAAACATTTCTTTGTATTTCCCTGCTTATTTACCTAAACAGCCACCTGGTCCCCTTGGGTTCCTGTGGCCTTCTGGGGAGATCTTTTATGAGGCCTGGCTGCTTGTAGAGCATCAGAAGTCATTTTCCAGGAGTGCAGTGAGGCCTGGCTTCCCTTCTTCTACCCATAGTGCTTTGCACCGGCTAAGGAAGAAGCCAGGTTCCTGTGGAGAACTATTTTTCTCACATACAGGAGAGATGTGTCAGAAAAATGGCCTCCCAGCAACTGCAAATAAAAGGAAGATTTTTTTTTTTTCGTTTGAGCCTATTTTGTTCCAGACATTGTTCAAGGACATCAACAAAACTCTGGGAAGTAGTTATTATTATCTCTGTTTTTCAGATGAGCCAGTAATTTGCTCAAGGTCATACACTTAAGTGGTAGGTGTGGAATTTAAACTTGGATTTATCTGTCCTCAAATCACACCTACTGACCCAGGAATATATCTCCAATCAGGGCAAAGGAAGCAGTACAGTACCAAGCACCTTTATATAAATAAGCTGGTTGGGAACCACAGAACCATAGTACTGATGGGAAGCTTAATAATCATTTAGTCCAATCACCCTATTTAAAAATGAAAACTGTAGCTCTAAGAGATTCAATATTTTGCCCAAGGTCACATGTTATGGCTATAGCTCCGGTTTCTAAGTTTTATATTTGTGGCTATAAACTGAAAATGTGTGTCCCCCAACTCCCTCCCCCCTCCAAAAAATTCCTATGTTGAAACCTAATCCCCAATGTGATGGTGGCAGGAGGCAGGGTCTTTGGGAGGTGATTAGTCATGAGAGTGGAGCCCTTATGAATGGGATTACTACCCTTATGAAAGAGACCCCAGACAGCTCTCTGGCCCCTTTCCCTATGTGAGGACACAGGGAGAAGACCACCACTTGTCTATACAGCAGGAAGTGAACCCTCACCAAGCATTGAATCTGCAGGCACCTTGATCTTGGACTTCCCAGCCTCCAGACCGTAATGAAGAAATTTCTGTTGTCTACAAGCCAAGCCACTCAGTCTTGGGTATTTTGTTATAGCAGCCTGAATGGATTAAGACCCTCATCTAGAATGACATTTTCTCTCTCACTTAACAACTTGGTTGACTGTAACAGAGTTTACTTTTACCTTTTGTATTCTTTATCCTCTATTTTAATTGATTATCTTCACTGATGAAAGAAACACAAAAATTTGCATTCACCAACTTTCCTTTCTCCCAGTATGAGCAAGTGTGAAGAATTATTTAGAAAAAGTGCATTTGCGATCACCATGAATTAGAATGAATTAGAAAAAACTGCACAACTATTTGGAGTTTAAATCACCAATTGTTGATTTTTTTTCTCTCTACTTTCGACTATTTTTTCAAGTGAAGTGATTTTAAAATGTCATTAATATCTTCACCAATTTAACAATCAGCAAGTTTGCAACATGCCGGTTTGTTCCCAACCAAACCTAAGACATAAACAAGCAAAATACAAGCAAAATAAAAGAGTACAATAAAATAAATTTGCACAGCTATTTAACAGAGAGACAGCTTCACTGTTATCCTAGAATTAGTGCTATCTGAGCATGCACATTTTTTCATATTAGCCAATATGCTGGCATTTGGGGAATAACGGTTAGCCATCCATCTTTCACTACGCCTGGGCTGCACAGAAAGGAGAACATCTGTAAAGGTCTTTCATTTTGCTCCCAAATGATGATAGAAACCACATGCTTGTTGTTTCTCTTAATGGGATCTGAGTAATATTACAAAGGAGTAAACTAAAGGCCATGTCCAACTACGTTGCACAAGGAATTGTCAAAATCTCCTCTCTTCTGACACTTGACTCTTTAAACAGGATTTTTGTTTCGACATTTTACTTAAGCACATTCATTGCTCCTACTGAAAGTTCCTTCTGACGCGGGGATCACATTTTGGGAAATTTAAGAACAGGCAAAACCCACCCGAGAGGCAGAAATGTTGCAAACACCTTGCACACAGGTTAGTTCTAATTGGAAAATGAAGTCGGAATCTGGAATTTATCTTGTTTGTTACCTTACCAAGTGATTAAGTGTTGCCTTTTCAGTGGGTACTAAGGCAACTGCTGCTGACTGTGGCAGTTTCTAGGGAATATATGTCCTCCAATGCAAGTGGAATACGGGCAGAGACGAGGGGACACTGAGTAACAAGGAGGCAGAAGGTTTGGCAAGGATGAGGCAGCATCAGGAAGGAATCGAATTCATCATCAAGTAAGAAGTACTCATTTTCATTAAGCATGAGATTAGGTCAATTTCCCTAGAAGCAAAACCTGAGATGAGGATGTTTGTACAAGGGATGCATTTGGGGACAAATGAGAGGAAAGCAAGATAAGACAGTCGTAGA
This sequence comes from Furipterus horrens, assembly GCF_987537825.1. Taxonomy (NCBI): domain Eukaryota; kingdom Metazoa; phylum Chordata; class Mammalia; order Chiroptera; family Furipteridae; genus Furipterus; species Furipterus horrens. The sequence goes on along the minus strand of NW_028327177.1, from coordinate 132,036,160 downwards.
AGCTAAGCAGTGTTGCGATCTCGGCTGGGGACTAGCTTTAGCCTGATCTTACAAGGAGTTCTGGAGCCGTAGGACCCACTATAGCAGCCACTAGCCACGAGTGGCAGGTAAGCCCTTGAAATGTGATCAACCTGAGTTGAGACATGCTCTGGTAAAATATACACCCAAGCATAGACACAGTACATAAAATATACAAAATATCTCATAAATTTTTTCTATTGATTACATGTTGAAGTAATTTCTGGATTAAGTGAAATATATTATTAACATTGTATCCATTTTGCTTTCCTTTTATAAATGTGATTACCAGAAAATTTTTAATGACAAATATTGTTTGCATTTATTTCCATTGGATTACACTGCTCTGGAATGATAATTTGTATTTATTTAGCCAAGAAAGTCTTATACACAGTCATGAAATATTTTCTTCCCTCCCCCTCCCTTCCTTCCTTCCTTCCTTCCTTCCTTCCTTCCTTCCTTCCCCCCCTCCCCCCAAATTCCCTAACCACTAATCTTACTTAACACTTGCAAAGCAGGACCGCTATCTGGATCTCTTACTCACGTTACACGGAAGCCTGTGATCTCATTATCCAAGCGCCTGGGCAGACACGTCCATCAATGTGCTACTCTAAGCATGATTATAAAATGCTCCTGACGGATGGGGGTGGGAAGATTTATTGGCAGCAACTCTTCAAAGTAAGCAGCTTATCCAAAGCCCAAAAACACATTATCAACTGGTTTCTAGATGCCACCATCTTTTCATCTGCAGACCCATTGTGTTGCTGGCAGATGAAAGCTGTTGTAGCCAGTGTTGTATGTCCTTTGGCAAGTTTTAGCCCAAGAAAATTTGAGGTCAGGAAGCAATTCTATAATATAATCTAGCTACATAGCAGGTTACTGGCTAGGGCAAATTTTACGCCCTTCTCTTTTCCTACACTTTCCATTTCCTTACATTATAAAAGGGAAACCCAATAGCCAATCCTGCAAAGTTGTCTAAGTAGTCAGCCAACTTAACGTCCATTGTCAGTGATAGTAAATGTAACTGGATATGATGGTGAAACATGGAGAAAAGGGAGACAGCGCAATGAATTTCTAGATATATTAGACATCTGAAAAGTAATGAATATTTAGTAGGCCTACCAGTATTTGACGTGGAAAATATTAATAGTGGCTTGATTTTAACATCTGGAACTAACACTAATTTATCTAATCTCTGTTTCAGTTAGGTTATAATGGCTTTTTATTTAACAAAGGATAGAAGACACATCATAGCCAAATGATAAAATGCTATTTGTGTATGCAAAATAGGTCAATTATTTGATGCAATTAAACTAATATCTCAAGAGTGTTTTGAAAGGAGTATGTTTGTAAAGAAGACTTCAACAATAATCAGAAAAAAATAAAGCAATTTTTGCTATGATTTTGAGAAAAATCACAGCAAAAAATGAACCAAAGAAATTCATCTTCAGTGTTTAATGTTTATCATTACCAAAACACATCTCTCTGTGATGATCTAGATAAAACTCTCTTGTTTTGCAAAAGCAACAATTTTTAAAGGAGATTTTCTTGTTTGGGCTGAGTCCTTTTTTTTTTTTTTTTTTTTTTTTTTTTAACTACTGCTGCCTACCCAAGAGTAAGTAAGAAAAAGAGGGGGAAGTGTGTGTTTTACATACCATTCTTAGAGGTTGGCTCTTTGAATTTTTCTGTGTATTTTGCTGATAACTTCTTGAACAAGAACCTTCCACTTGACTCTGATTTAAGGACACAATAAGATTTCACATCACATCATTTCCTCAAAGAATTTTAAAAGATCTTTTTAACAACCACGTTACCCTTCATAGAAACCCCTAGATAAAAAATAGTTCAGAGGTAGGAATGTCAGATTTAAATGGCCAACCTAAGGGTCAGAAGAGCCAGTGACTTAAATCTTGCATAGCCTCAGATATGAAATTCTACTTCTCATAACCCTGTATGATATTCTACTTTATTGTGACAAAACGGCTTTCCATAAAGATTAGTAAATGAATGACCAGGCCTTCACTTAATTTGAGGGAGCAAATAATGACACAAACCTTGGAATAGAACTAGCTCTTTGCTAATTTGTAAAGGAAGCCAAGGCTACTAGAGTTTTTCTCGTTAATAAGACAAAATAAAAATTTCCTGGTATGTTACAATTTAAGTTCTGCCAATCAGTTCTGTTCAGTAAATATGTACTGGCTCTCTACCAGGTGGCCAGCCCTGTGCTAGGTTCTGAATTCAAGGCCTAAGATAAAACTTCAACTTGTATTTGTTCCATCTTAGAATGCAGCAAATTTTTATTATTTGCATTCACTGATGTTATATCCATGCATTAGTATTACTAGTAAGTTGTTCTAAAGCTTTGATGTTACATAATATTATAAAAAATTATCTTATTTGTCCAGTGGGACTGAGCCAAGAGAATAATGGTTAGTTCTTTTCAACATATATGAATGACTTTCATAGTTATAAAATAAACCATGAGGGGTCAATATGTTAGGATACTTAGGAATGCACACCCATAAGGGTCTACAGCTGAATACAGAATCTCGTGTGAATATTACGTAGCATCGCAAAAGCACAGGTGACTGAAATATTTTATTAAGTATATTACAGCTATACTGAAAAGATTTCCATATACTTTTACTCCCATGTCAGAAACCAGGGCTCCATAATTTGTCAACCAGTAAAGCAAATGGAAAACACACACACACACACACACAGAAAGAGATGCAACTGAGTACTTGGCATCCAAATATTACTTCCTGTTTTATCATACTCTGAGTACTTGGCATCCAAATATTACTTCCTGTTTTATCATACTCTGTATTTACTTTTGATCAGCTCCTCACCGTCTCAGTCCTATTTTATAATCTACTGTCCAACTCCTCTCACGGAAAGGCAAATCTGATCACGGCTTAGTCCTTAACACCCTGGCTTGAAGATCTGCTGCTTACATGTGACACACAAACTCACAGTGTTCTGACAGTTTAGTCACAACTGCCAGCTATACTGGTCACCATTTTATATTTCCATGAAAACACAATATTTTACAAAATGCTGTTTGTTTGTTTTCTTTTAAGAAAAGCTATTTTTACTTTTATGTATCTGAGAAACGTATATTAATGTTATTCCTGGTTGGCTCCACCTCCCTCACCCTCTGCATTTACTGATTTATTTACAAATTAGTAGCCATTACTACCATATTAGATACCACTTTTCTAGATCTTGCACTCAGCATACTTTATATACAGTCTCTTCAATAAGGGTTGATTTGAAAGGACTGTAGTTAGCTTCATTATCTTTTTCCCTTATAAGTCACAGATCAAATACTCCCTTTTAAGCAGATATTTAACAGGGGAAATACATACCATTGTTTCAGCAACTGATTATGCAGATTGACTCTCTTACTAAGGAATTAGAAAATTAACTTAGCACCACAGCTGTGGGACTTATATTATAGAACTAGCTATATTTTGAAAACTTTGAAAATCTGCCAAAAGAGAAAATTAAAAGATTGATTCTGTAAATGATGCTGTTCAAAGTTAAACTGCTTCTCTAATGGATTTGTTAGAGAGGATTTATTTCCCAGCCATATCTTTGATTTTCTTGCTTTTGATCAATGGATAGCTTCTGCTTCATCCTGCAGTGAATAATTCTACCTGCGGAAAATGTAAACCTATAATCATTTGTGAAAGGCAAAGGCAGTCCTTAAGTAAATGAATCATAAACAGACCCAATACTTCAAATACCACAACCTCATCACAAACCTCTTGTTTTCTTGAGGATTGCCACTGAAATCACAAACATGACAGTTGGCAGAATTGGATGGTGGAGGGAACTAAATCCACCCCCCTTTTTTTTCTGACCATAGAGTGACGTGAGACATCTTTCCCATTAAGAACGCACTAATTCCTTAATTTGGTATAGAAGTGATTATACGTACAGAAAAGTGCACACAACGTAAGTGCACAGCTTCATACATATAAAAAATGTAACATACAAGGTACCAACACACAGAAGCTCCCCTCGTCCCTCCTTCTGATCATGATTTTTCCTCCATTCCAGGGAGTCATTTCCAGACTTTCAACATCGTGGATTACTTTGCCAGTTTTTCCTCTGTTAAAACTGCATCTTAAATAGGTATTTTTTTCTTTCTGGATTGTTTCCCTCAATGCTGTATTTGTGAGTGGTCGTATGCTATTCATTCTCACTGCTGTGGAGTATTGCATTATGTGAATATACCGCCCTTTATTTATCCATTCAACTGTTGATAGGCCTTTGGGTAGTTTCCAGGTTCGCGTTATGAATACTGATGCTATGAATATTCATGTGCACATCTTTTGGTGAACATATGTATGCATTTTTCCAAATGTTAAACCGACCTTATATTCCTGGAATAAACCACACATTTCGTGATATATTATCCTATTTATATGTTGCTGGATCTGATTTTCTAGGATTGGTTTTAGGATCGCTGCATTTATGTGACTGAAAGAAATTAGTCTATAAGTTTCCTTTCCTTTGATGTCCTTGTGAAGTTTTGGTGTTGGGTTTCCCTAGGTCTTCTAAAAGAGTCTGGAAGTGTTCTCTTTTTTGTTTCCTACTCTCTGGATGATTTTATTTAATATTGGTATTATTTCTTCCTTGAATATTTGGAATAATTTACTCTTGAGGCCATATGGGTCTGGCATTTTCTTTTGGGGAATGTTTCTTTTTTGGGGTAAGGACGTTTCTAATAACAGATTCAAGTTCTTTAACAGATAGGAGGTTATTAAGAGTTTTAATTTCTGCTGTGAACATAGATAACTGATTTTTTTTTCCAGGAAATATATATCCATTTCATATAATTTTATGAACTAATTGGCCTTAAGTTGTTGGCAACATCAATGTTTTATGATGTCTGAATGCTCATAGCGATGACTTCTTTTTTGAGTTCCCAGTGCTGGTATCTTGATTTTTTTACCACTTTTAAAAATTGATCAGTGTTTGTAGGTATTAATGCATTTAATTAAGATTTTCCTAGGTTGTCTACATATGCTTGAAATTTTAATCACTGCCTTTAATTTCTTGAGATAAATGCATAAAGATATTTTGCTTCTTTTCTAATAAATTCATTATAAGATTTGAATTAACAATTTTTTTTTAAGAACAGTTTTTTCATTTCTATTTATGAAAGATAATTTTTTCCCACTGGATATTGATTTCTAGTTATAGTATTTTAGTACTTTAAAATGCCACTTTATCATTTTCTGGCTTCCATTAATTTAAAGGTAAGTTTCAGTTGTTCTGCTTCTTTAAAAATTATTTATTTTTCTTATTTGGCTGCTATTAAGATTTCCTCTTTGTCTTTGGTTTCCTGCAGGGTAACCCGGATTCATATTGCTTGTTCGACAAATTTTCAATCTGCATTGATGTTGTTCATCAATGTGGAAAATTTTCAGCATTAGCTCTTCAGTAATATCTACTTCCACACTCTCTTCTCTCCATCTGAAACTCCATTTATGCTACTATTAGATTTACTGTGTGTACTTATATCTCACCCTTTCCTATCTTTTTCTCTCTGTGCATAAGTTCTGTGCTTTCCATTTATCACTTTTTCTATTTACTAATCCTGCTGTATCCAATCTACTGATAATACATCGTCGAGGTTCTTAAATTCAGATATTTATCTTTTAGTTCAAAAATGTCCATTTGTTTTTTATAGGTTCCAATTGTTGGATGAAGCTTTTCATCCTTTCATCTTTCTTCTATCTTTTTGTATATTTAATAAGCATGTTTATCATAATTATTTTAAAATCCTTTTCTGCTAATTTCAATATCCATGGGTCTTGTTATATTATTTATTTTTAATTGTTAATTATTAGTCATATAGTCTTTTTAAAATTATGTTATTATTGTTCTATTACAGTTGTCCTAATTTTTCCTCTATGGCTGTCCCCTGCGCCACCCATTCTCCTGCTCCCACAGTCAATCCCCACCCTGCTGTCCACGTCCATGAGTCATTCATACGTGTTCCTTGACTAGTCCCTTCCTTTTCTCTCCATCTTTATCCCCTGCCCCCTTCCTTCTGGTCACAGTCAGTCTGTTCCTTTTTTCCATGTCTCTGGTTCTATTTTGTTCATTTGTTTGTTTTGTTCATTAGGATCCTCTTATAGGTGAGATAATATGATATTTGTCTTTCACTTACTAGCTTATTTCACTTAGCATAATATTCTCCAATCTAGGAAGTTTTCTGTCATTACTTTTTCAAATAGGTTTTCTATTCCTTGCTCCTCTTCTTCTCCTTCTGGTATCCCTATGAGATGGATATTATTACAGTTCATGTTGTCTTGCAGGTCCCTTAAACCTTGTTTATTCTTTTTGAATCATTTTTCATTTTGTTGCTCTGTCTGGGAGTTTTTTTTTTCTATCTTGTCATCCAGCTCACTGATTTGATCCTCTGCTCCATCTGGCCTGATTTTAATTCCCTCTACTGTATTTTTCATTTTAGATATTGTATTCTTCATTTTCTTCTGGCTTTTATTGATACTTTCCATGTCCGTTTTCATGCTGGTGTCATTTCCAGAAAGTTCCTTGTAGCTTCTATAGAGTTCCTTATAGGTAGTTCTCACTGAGCTCATTGAGCATCCTTATAACCATTATTTTGAACTCAATATCTGATAGTTTGCTTGCCTCAATTTCATTTAGTACTCCTTCTGGGGATTCCTCCTTTTCTTTTGATTGGGGGTTGTTCCTTTGTCTCCCCATTTTAGGTAACTCTTCTTGTTTGTTCCTGCATATTAGCTTGAGCTGCTTTGACTCCCTATCTCCGTGGTGTGGACTTCTGTGGCAGGAGACCTGTGGAACTAAGTGGTGCAGTCTTTTTGATCTCCTGACCTGGTTGCTCTTGGGATCCCCTTTATTCTGTTTATGTGGGCTGTCTGGTGGTAATTGGGCTTGGGTTGTTGTTGGATCATTCTTTGGTGGGTCCTTTCCTCTGGCTGGTGGACTGAGAGTTACACCACCCACCATGTCTTGTATGCTGCTGTACAGCTGCTGCTAGGACAAAACCAGACAACCCAGGAAACAAACCACCACCCATAAAAATAACCCCCATCCACAATCACATTATCAACAACAACTGAGCAAATATAAATAAAGGTATAAAGAACTTAAGACCATTATAAGGAAGGATAAGATGACTAACTGAAAGGGAAATTATTTGAGAGGGTAGAGGGAGGAAAAATAATAAGAGTAGGAAATAGAAACAAGGCAAAAAAAAAGAAATAAAATAATGTCATAAATAAAAAAAGAAGGCACAATTGAGTAAGAAAAGGGGAGTACAGCATGAATATTAAACAAAATTTTTTTTAATATAGTAAAAATAAAATAGGAACCAACTTGGAGAAAAAGATTCATTGCAGTAATATCAATGACAAATGAGCAAAGATTAATATAGGTGAAATGGGAATAAGAAGGAAAAAAGAAAGAAAGAAAAACTTAAAAGATGTCTAGAGGAAAGAAAAATGATTTTGAAATGATAGATGGAGAAAAATATTAAGAGCGAGGAATAAAAATCAGGCTAAGACAGGGAAAATATAAAATTTAAATAAAAAAAAGAAAGCGCAAGAGGAATGCAAATTGGAGTAGAAGAGGAGAAAGTTAATGTTTGAGATTTGAAGTACAAATATAGTGAAGATCTAGAAATACAATAGAAGAAATGCTACATCAACCACCATGTCAACAAACAATGATCAAAGATTGATAAACATGATGAGAGAATAAGGGTATTTTAAGACCAGAAAAAAGATTGTGAGATGACTAATGGCAAGAAAAATGGTTTTGAGAGGCTGGATGGGGAAGAAATAATAAGAGTGTGGAATGGGAACAAGTCATAGCAAGAGAAAAATAAAATTTACAACAAAAATAAGAAGAGGAAGGAAGGTGGTAAAATGGAGCAAGAGAAGGGAGGAGAAAAATATGAGATTTGAAATAAAGTAAAATATAACTAGTGAAATAATAGACACAAGCTCAAAGGAAAAGAAATGAATGTTAAAAAGCTATGCAGGAGAGAAAATAATGGAAATAGTGAAGACCTCAGTGGAATTCATCTCAGTAGAATCCAGTGTTTACCACTATTTTATCTTTCTGGATCTGTCCCTGGTAATGTCAGATGGTGTCCTAGTCTGCTGGCCCTAGGCAGCCTGTTCAAGACTACAAGAGATCCACAGTCTGGGCTATCTCCTACAGATTTGGCTGGTCCTCACTGTTCTGCCCTGCCAGCATTCTATCAGCTCAGGGCCAAGGAGTGGTTCATTTAATGTCCCAAGAGAACTGCCAGTACCTTCTCCAGCTGCCTCCAGAGGGGGTGTCTGGTGCAATTGGGAGGGTGTGAACCATTGGCCACCCCTGGGGGACACTGTTCAGTCTTCAGGAAACATGGTGGGAGTGTTTCCCTGCCCCCTTGCCACACCTCTTGGTCTGTCTCAGATTCTTTCCGATAACGTACGGTTTCTGGTGAATTAGCTGTCCGTTTTCTGTGGGGCACCAATCTGTGTAAAAGGGGTTGCTCTTTTCTTCTTGGTGCAGATGGTAACTCTGTCTACACTCTGAGGCTGGATGGGGTCCTAAACAACCCTTGTTGCACCTGTCTTTAACCTGTCTGCTCTGCTAGTTTCAGTGGATCAGATCCTGACGAACAGTGTAGCTTTAAGTGTCTCATGAAAAAAAGGCCCTTTCAGAACAACTTCTTTCCCTAGTGGAAATGCACCAAGCGGGGAGCTCCTGAGCCTGGCCTCATTGATCTGCAGAGCCTGTAACCCTGCAGGTGGGAGTTGGGCTTGCCTGGCTGTGTGGGGACCTGTCTGGCTGCAGTGAATTTTAGGCATTCAGCTTCTGGCCATTCAGTCCTCAGCCTGTTGCTTTCTCAGAGGAGACTTGGGCAGAACTCTCCACGCTGTACAGGTCCCTGCATGCCAGCCATGGTGGGTTGGGTCCCACAGTGCCTTCAGCATGACTCTATCCCTCTGAGTTCTTTGTTGTCAGAGATGCTGCTTACGCAGGTGCCCGCACGTGCACACAAGCATCAGGTCCCTGCCTAGTCTCAAGTCTCATGTCAGCTCCTCTTTTAAAAGAGTTTCTAGTGGCGCCCACACTGCAGCACTGAGCCCTGAGGGTCCTGTTCTCCACATGCTCTGGATCTGGGAGCAAGTCAATAGAGCAGCCATCCTGGACCTTCAAGATTGGTCATATAGTCTTGACATTTTTCAAGTTCAGTGTTTTGATTTTTTAAAGAGAACCATGGAGTCTCCAGATTATGCAATATTCAACCAGACAGTTTCAATCCTGTCCTCTGTTAGGCAGAGAGAATATGGGGCTGCTGACTTCAATCAGATTCAGGTTACAAATTTGGTAAAGGTTATCTCTGGTTGCCTCTCTTTCTAAGGCATGAGGTTTTCTTCCAAAGCCAAGCCTGGATTTATCCTCTAGCTGGCATATTCTTCATGGGAGATTTTGTTTTGTTTTTTCTTAAATATACAAATGCCAAGACATTTTTTTTTTCCATTCAGTATTTTTAGGCCCATCTCTCTAGTCCTCTGTACAGCTTCAGGAATCCGAAGTTTTATGAGTGAGTGTACCACAGTATAGGAGGTCTTTGCATTCCTCATCTCCCTCACCCTAGCTTTCTATAACTGAAAGATCTGCTGTTTCTTTTTCTCTAGGAAGACCTGTCTGCCTGGATGAGTCATAGTTCTCAATCTCTAACCTCCACTCAAAATTTGTAAATGCCACCAGAGCAAAAATTGATGGGAACGTCAGTTCACCTCCAAATGATTCTCATCTCTCTGGAGTTCTATTCCACTTGCCCTTATTTTTCTTACAGTTCTCAATACCTTTTATCAGTATTGCAATACATCATTTTGTTTTTTAGCTTCTTTCATCAGCTGAATGAATATTCGAAAATTTACTATAATTTACCTGGAAGTGAGGTGCCCAAAATTAAAAAAAAAATCATTCTTTTCTGAACTCTTAAGAGTGTAAAACAATCTATTTTTATTTCCTCTCAACAATTTAATATTTTTTAATTTAAATAAACATTATTTAAATTTTATTGAGAATGATTATCAAAATTTACCATTTTATTAGGTGATAACCTCATCATAATTATCTTTGAGTACCTATCCACTATATGGAATTATGCTTTCATTTTTAATACATAAAGTATAAAGTTTTCTGGCAGACATCACAACTAAATATTCCTAAAAAGAAGCCAGTTTGTCAATACATGATTTAACTCACTCAGATATTTTTATCCAAGTTTTATTATTTGTAATCTTAAATACTGGAAAAGAGACAACTGTACTGATAAATGCTACTGTCCCTGTTCAGACAAAAACAATGCAAACTCTGAGACTTGTAAATGAAGAAAGATGATAAAAGGTGTGATTGTATATTCTTGTACATAATAGTCTAGGGCTCTAAAGCTTCTGGCAAAGAGAAGGAAAGAACAGGATTTTTCCTTTTTCCTTGTTAGCAGACCATAATGGAGTGCTGATTTTATATGGAGTTTTTGTTTTGAGACATAAAACCTCAGGCATAAAATTGGAAGATAAACTTGTATGCATTATTTTGCCACTATACTTAGTTTAAGATCTTGATCTCCAAAATATGTTTCAAATAATGGCATTAATAAGAAAGAATGAAGACCTCAAGGAGCAGTGTAATTCTATAAAAGAAAAACATAACATGAAATAAAAAAAAAGGGTATCTATTGGTATGAATGGTGAGTAACTTTAAAAGACAAAGGCATTGAGAGTTTATGAGTTATCTCCTTTGTCCTCATTTGTCCTAATTTTCTGATCCTTCATCCTCTTCTTTCTGTTTCCCATGATGTTGCCTCCACTGTCTTTTACTTCCTTTTACTCCACCTTCCTTTACTTTTACTTCTTTCTTCTACTAATATCATGAATGTCATTAATCAAGAATTATGAGTTGATCGGCATTTACTTCCATATTTCCCCCTTTCAGGGTCTCTATTTCATAATTTTACTTTTGCCTGGCTTGAATATTTTTGCTAGTGTCTTTCTCTGAGTTGCCCTTGTATTCAATGGACTTAGAAATAAATAAACACTCTCATTTTCAGAATAATAATTTTCATCAAAATAAGACACATTATAGAACTTACTTTTGTTTAAATCTCTTGGATTTGTCTGGTGGCAAAACAGTGCTCCATGCCTATATTGATTTTCCTTTTTGTGCAACAGTTTGGATGGCTGTCAGTGGGTGACAAGTGATAGAAAAAAAAAAAACTTGGGGAACTTCAGCAATAAATTCTGACCTCATCAAGAGCCTTTATATTGGACAAGTTATGTACTAGATACTCAGGAGAAATAATTTTATATTACAGGAGGAAGGGTAGTTATGACAGCTTTGACTTACTTGTATCATCTTTCAGACTCATGATCCTTTGTCACTAGTATTGATTGGAAAAATATGACTGGAGTTATGTATATGCTTAGTGGGTTGTCTTTGAAATAGACATTGGAATCAAGAACTTCTGGAATCAACTGAGTCACCTTCAAAAATTAACCCCTGCCTCCTACTTCTTGAGGAGAACAAAAACAAAGACAAAATATGTAGCTACTCAGTTGATTCTGTGAGACTATCAACATTCATAAAATGCAGCAGAGAACACAATCATAAGTCAGGCTCATTTATTAACATCAATACAAAAATAATAACTAAAATGAGAAGCAAACCCACTAATTAAAGAGGTATTACTTACTTCTAAGTATGGTTAACAGAAATTAAAATGGTTAATATTTATTGACTGCTTAATATGTGCCAGGAACAGTGTGACCTGATTTATGTGTATTGATTATCATATCTTCTCAACAATCAAAAGTCCCACGTATTATGATTATTACAACTTTTCATTGAGGAAGTTAAGGCACAGAAAGATTTAGTAGCTTGCCCAAAGTCAACAGCTGGTATATGTTAGAGAGAGATGAACATTCAATTTCTTACTCTAATGCTACAGAGAAGGAAACTAAAGACAAATATATAAGCAGGAAGAAATATTTTAAATTTATTTAATAAATAATGGATTTATATGTATAATATATAAAAAAGCTTATAAAAATCAATAAATAAACCCATAGCTAATTATGGAAATATGAATAGGTAATTCATGGGAAAAAATACAAATGATCAATAAATATGTGCACCTATGTCTCAGATTACTAGCATTCAGAGAAACATAAATTGATAACAATAATCAGTTCTCATTAATAAAATAGGAAAAATCATAAGCATTGATAATATCTGTGTTGGCAAGAATGTGAGAAAGCAAATATTTCTCATTTAGTTATGGTGAAATGTTAGCTTTGTTAAGCATTTAAAAGAGATGCTAGCATTTGAAATTTAATATTTAATGAATTCAATGTTTTAAAGGATTCATTTCTTTTAACTGACAAAGTACGTCTAGAAATGTATCATACAAACATGTTCAGAAGTGCCTAAATAGCATATCTACGCTTTGTTATTGCAGTTTTATTTGTAAGAGTAATACTCAGAGCAGCTAAAATACTTATCAATATGGAAATGGTTTTTAAAATATATGGCCATATGAGATGTTGTACAATCTTGAAAAAGAATAAATACAAAAAAAAGAAATATTTTCAACAATTCTCCATGTAAAAGTAAAAAAGTGCTTATTTCAGAACAATATATATAGAATGATTCATTTGGATATTATACAAATATGATACATACATGCATGCACCTAAGTGCACAGATAAAGAAGTGAAAACATGCACTTCTAAGTATAAACAGTGATTGTTTCTAAAAAAGGGGTTGGGAGAAGGGAGATTTTGATATATCAGTACGTATTTCTTTCTGATTGAATCTTTTTACAGTGAGGTCATGTTTATACATTATTTTTCAGAAATTAAAAACTAGAATGAAATGATTTATTTCAGCTCAAATGGGCTTAATGACTACATGTTATGTTTCCATCAGGGACAATGAAGAAATGAAGATTGATCTGATATGATAGATACGCTCTCTGGCTATTTCAGATTTGAAGGTCATTCCTTGCTCATTTAGAATTAGATTAAGCTGTATAAAATCATCTAACTTTAAAACGATGTCTAATATCATTTTTTGTTTGTGTTTTTATTAGAAATGTGTTTGTGCTAGGTTTTATGTTGGTTGCTAATGAAACAGGATTGGATAACATGAGGTCTGTCCAGAAGGTATCTAGCCATGTAACATGAAAACAGAGACATTTATTGAAGAAGATACAAGACACAAGAAACATTGTACATAGGACAATGACACCTCAGTTCCCTTCAAAGTAGGCACCTTGGGACTACTATAGCCATCAGCTGCCCCATCATATTTTCCTGAATCTCAACGGGCTGAAATCTCTTCCTTTTCAAAGGAATATTAGTTTTGGGAAAAGTCAGAAGCCTCGGGGCACCAAATCTGGGCTATAGGGGGACCTAGTCACCTGGGTGATTTGATATTTCACCAAAAAATAGCACAAGATGTGATGCGTGAGTGGGTTTATTGTCGTGATGAAGTTGCCAATCGCCAGTTACACGTAGCTGCGGCTTTCTGAATCATGTGAATAGTTTTTGTGGACAAGTGTTCAAGCTTAATGCAAAATTTGATGCAGAGTTGTTGCTCTCCTCGCTTAGTCATTTTGAATGCAATGGCCACCCAGTACACATGCTCACTCAATGCATCTATAGACCACACTGACTAGTACAGTGAAGTCATCATTGTCACACATGCGTGTTCCAGTCCACTTTCCTTGGCTGCCAGGTTACATCAATGTTGCACAAACTGTTCTCCGTGTTTTAACAATAGCTGGACATTTTTCAGACAGACCTCATATACAGTCAGTCCTACCCTTAAGACATGTCATGATCAAGACATTAATTCATATATAAAAGCTTCCAAATTCAATGGGGTAATCATTCCTACAAGAGGAGAAAGCACAGGAAATAAAGCCTTGTTCAAAGCACTACACTGTAAGACAACAGAATGTGAAGAAGCCCCTCCTGTCCTGCTAGAGTATATCATAGAAAATAAATTTGTTAGCAATATTTAAAATTTATTATGATTCCTTACTTAAAAATCTACATTTTTAGATCCTTTAAAACTTTTACTACACCAAGAAACCTCAGGACCATTTTCCCATAAGGCAGCAATTACCTGAAGCTGAATGATTAATGCACTCTTTAGAATAATATTTTCACTCCCTTTTGGTAGAGTTCTCACTATTTCTAGGTGATTATTCTCTCTTTCTCTTAAACATATGTACATATGATATTTATATTTATCCTATCTTAGCACACTCCTTTTAAAAATTATATTCTTGCCTCTCCCAGTCACTTTACTTACTAACAATCACCTCTTGGGCCCGTGTAAATGTTTTATATATTATCACTCTTGTTCTAAATGGCAGAGTGGAAAAACACAGCCTGTATAACTTAGGAGGTGTTGCAGGAAAGATATTTCCCCATTTTAATTACCCCAAAGAGGAAAACATGCATTCTCTGCAGAGGCATTCTAGAGAAATAGTCCTTTGTTTCACATCTTAATGTGACTGTGAACTTTGTAAAAAAAATTAACAAAACGTTTTTATGTGAAATGTGAGTGCCCTTTATGAGAACACAAAGTATCACAAATCCAAGGAAATGAATTCTGCAAAGAGTTTGTTTCATGAAAATTTACAACACTTTTTGGGCCTCTCTAGATGTTATACATATATATATATATTTTTTTCTTTTATTTAATATAAAGAAAAATGGACGACTGTTCTGCCTAAGAAGACCCACAATGACTCTAGATGCTTTGCTCTCTGCACAAGAGTACACAGAATAAAGAAAAAGTCCCTGACTGAAAGAAAAGGATCACATGAAAAAGAGCCACGAGGGCACTTACACAGCAGCTTCAACAAGCTGTTCAGAATTCTATTCTAGAGCTTTACTGGGACATTGCATCAGTAAGCCCGTGGAGATATCTGTAGCCTTTGGTTACTTCTTGTGCTCTGACCTAATGGGGATTCTTGACATGATTTGAGTCAGAGAAGAGTGGGGCAGATTTCACTTACTGAAGATGGCTGTAACCGTAGCTCCCATCCCTCAAGCTCTTCAAGGCAACTTTAGTCCCCTTGCATTGAGAGATGTGTGTATATGTTCCCTCAACTTGAATCTAGGCAGGCTTGTGATCTGAGCAGAAGCGAAACTGCTACAACTCTGAAGCTAGGTCATAAAAGAGTGATTCAGCTTCTTCCTGGTTTTCTTGTAACATCCCCTCATGGAACACACCCACCACACTTCAAGGAACCCCAGGCCACAGGGAAAGGCAACACGTAGGTGTCACAGCTGAGAACTCCAGCTGAGCTCCAAGCAAATCAATCATCAGATGTATAATGAAGATAATTCCACAAGGATTCTAGTCTCTAGTCATTGAGCCACTCCACAGAAGGCCCTGAGTCTTCAGATTTGAGATCCCAGAGATCAGAGCAGGGATCACCTGCCCAAACTATGTCCTATCCAAAATTTAGCCCCACCAAGTTGGTTAGCATAACGTGGATGTTTTATGCCATCATGTTTTAGAATCACTTGTTACACAGCAACATACATCAGAATATTGAATGAGCACCTTCAAGTACAAGTATTGGTTTCTCTACCTTCTGAGTCTTCCACTCTTACCTACCCAAGTCTTGGCCAAAAAGGAGCTAGTACAGGATAAGAGGATGAAAATGATGTAATATCAGACAGACAGGTTTGGATCCCATTTTTGCCCCTTACGTTTATTCTAAGGGGTTAAGCAGGTTATTTGATATCTCTAAATTCCCTAACTATAAAATAGGATCAAAGATACTCATGTCATAATATTGTTATAAAGATTAAATTAGATATAATATTAGAAAAATCTTAGTGTCCTGTCTACCTCAAAGCACACAAAGAGGTAGATATTTTACATACTAAATGCTTTTGAATCAGTTAATAAGTTAGTAAAATAGTGAAACTACTAATAGGACTACCATTTAAGTTCTCATCCTACTTCCATTACTGTGAACTAAGATATGTTTCTAGTTCCTATGGGCATCACCGGAAGGAGAACCTCAGGAGAAGTGCAGGGGACTCTTCCCCTGGTCATTCATGTGGAATCCACCTGACATCCATTCTTGGATACACACTCAGTAACCACTGGAGAAACTGATTTCAAAGATCATTCATCACTGTGTTCGTAGTAAGCACATTCAAATCCCAGGTTAGTTTTTTTTTTTTTAATTTCAAGGGACAGTGGGAGGAACAAGTCTGCTATTTCATAAGACTGTAATTATGTCTATTACTTCCAAAGTCTTCTTGAAGGAGTGTTGATTCCAATACCACAACATTTTAGCATCATATACGATGTTCTTTCTAAAAGCATGATTTACATTGTGCCTAAGCCAGAGTCCAGTTAGAACCTCCTTTTTAATGATTTGGCATCAGTGAGACATGACAAAGCATTTGACACATCAGCTGCATTTGAAAGACAGGAACATGTGTCTAATAAAGCTACTAAGCTAAAAGAAAAAAAAAAATGAGGCTGAATCTGAGACATAGCAATGTCCCAAACTGAAACATTTTATACCAACATAATGCCTCCCTTCTGTGCATGTATGAATGTCAGATGCATACAAAGTACCTGTTTATCTGCTCACAGTCAGTCCATTTTTAAAGCCAAGCAGAACACATTTGCTGACCCAGGAAACATAAATGGCATCGTTACCTAATGAGCTGTTGCAGAATTCATTTGAATGTGGCCATCCTTTTGAAAAGTATGAATCTTCCCCGTGATTAAAGTGATTTAGACAGGAGTAGATCAGAGTAGACAATATTAATTTAGGAATGAGTCATTATGTTTAGCACCAGTCTGGAACCTAATGAGCTGATTCAAATTCATTTAAATCACTTGGAAAATACATACAGAAGCTGCACAATATACATAATTTGGAACCAAAGACATTTCCTCTAAAAACCAATATATTTCCATCAGTAGAAATAAAATAAATCCACAGTTTTTTTTCCCCCCACATTCCTGGGCTGCTTCTATCCTCAGGTTTCTAAATTAACTGAGACTGCAGAAGCACCTGAATTTAAAGCTTCATTTGAAAAATGAGTGAATGAAAAGGCGGATTAAGGATATTTCATTATTTACTTAAATGACAGATAGGTGTCATCTCAACTATGAGAGTTACTTTTGTATTGAACCATGGTTAATTTGGGGAGTGTGCTAGCAATCTTAGTCCTATTGGCAAAGAAATCAGAATTAGAAAACTAATTACATAATTCCAAAAATACTTACAAGATATAGTATATTTATACAAGTGAATGGACCAAAGTAAAGAAAAAAGTGCACCAACTTTGGGAATTTTGGACAAGAGCTTGTATGAGAAATAAGTAGAAAATTTGAAACTCATTAAAAAATTTTTTTTGAGGAGACATTTCTTGCTCTTTTGTATTTAAAATTTTAGTTTAATACGTTTTCCAGACACTGGTTGTTAGGGTTTGAATGTTGATTAAAGTGAGCTACCAATGGGGATTTCTGAACCTTAGCCAGTGGTTATTCTGATAGAAGCATGAAGCACAACACTGGTCAATGAGGCATAAAGTGAATATTATAAGGGATTCTGGGAAGTTATCTTCACTCTGAAGGAAACAAGAATCTAAGATCTCCCCTCTCGTTTTAGGATACGATGCTTTGTAGGGACAGCCATCTTTCAAACAGGAGAAACAAAATCACAGAGGAGCAGATCAGAAGCTCTGATATCACTGAACCAATCTGCTAACCAGTTCTGGCCCGCCTCTGCCTCTCCATTGCTTGTTCCATGAGGCTACACAATTCCTATTCTTTAGACCAGACCAGATCTTCTGGATTTTTGGATACTTGTAGCTGTAAGTACCCTGACTGGTATCCAGACTTTTATAAATAGGAATTACCTAATCTCCTTCACATAAATATTCCACTGCATTAAGCAAACTTGGACAGGAAAATCTTCTGTCTTGCTTCCATGTAAAGAGCTTCTAAGTTTATCTTTCTTTATAAGACTAAGAGAATATTTTTATAAATCTGAATTTAACTTCTGCTGACTTCTAGATTCTGGTGTTAAGTTATATAAATTTAAAGAAAGCATTATTTTTCCCTCAGGGTGAAACTATTTTCATTGACCTAGAGATTACCATGAGTTAATATACTTAGTTCTCTCCAGGCTCAGAAATAGACATCAGCTATTGCAGGAATGCAAATTCTCTCTATTCCATGTTTACACAAAATATACCATAGTCTTATCTTAGGACCTCTCCTTCCCTGGAGTTCCAAACTTTCTCTTTCATTCACGAAAAGCATATTTCCTTACATTCAATACACAGGTGAGATTATTTATTTTGATAGTTGAATAGAATAATTAGAACCAATGTATGTATAATGTATAGAGTATTTCCTATCTCTTAAATATTTAATAGAGAATGGCTTTTAGTGCTAAGAATGAATTTTCTGAGGTCATTGGCAGTAAGAAAATGTCAAATTACACTGGGGAACACAATTTTCATTTAGTTAGATCTGACACTTGTTTTTGACTAACTTTTGGCATCTGAATCCAAAAATGACCCCAGTTTTTCTCTATCATGTCAACGTTTTAACGTACAGGACACCCTCCCTTTGTCCCCCAAATCATGCAAAATGTACATACAAAGGAAAATAAAGAAAAATTACCTGTATATACTGTTTATTTAGACTTATTTTATTCATATAAAGACTATATATTATTACCGTAAGTCAAATTGTATACAAGTAATGAAGTTCTGTTACCAAACATACATATTAAAGTATTTTATCTTTTCAAATGACAGGCTAGGAAATGCCAAAATCAGATACTTGAAACAGTCTCCTTCAGTTGGCAAAGCTTTAACAAATTGCTTCATGAGACCCAGTTTTATGTGCAGAGGTGGGAATATAATGTTCTTTCTGTCAACAAGTGGCTCATGTAGAATGTTTGGATCACCAGGTTTGAGGTCAGATCTTGGAGGCCAATTCCACTCCACCCAATGCTTCTCACGAGCTCTGCTGTCCCACATACACAGAAAACAGGGATACTTGGTGTATCCACATTGCTGACCAAGAAGGAAGCAGACTGTTTTAAGGTGAACACAGTTGATCCAATTGTGCTTGTGATATTGCAACAGATCAATGACTATGTCTTTATAGTCTTCACAAAAACAAACTGAATGGCCAATTGGGAGTGCACCAAATAAATTGCCGTTATGGAGGGGGACACACTTCAAGCTCTGCTTTGAGCTATCGATGAACAGTCACCATTCAGTTGTGTTCTAGATTGGAATTCCCAGTTCCTCCATTAAACCATGTATGTTATGGCAACACACAAAGCCACCATCACTTCGAAAGTACTGCAGAAATGCACTTTCCCTTGATCGAAAATAGGATGCCTTCACCTCTTTTTCAAACAAGTTTTTCTCAAGCAGTCTTGATGCTAGGAGTTCTGAATCCTTTTTGGATAGTCCCAAATCTTGTGCCAAATCATTCAACTCATGGTGATCAAATCCATTACGAACTGAGTGATCTTCAGTTTCAAAATCTTCATCGTTGCTGTCACTTGGTTCTTCACTATACTCCTGTTTTTCGAAAGAGGGTAGTTCAATGAAAACTAGTACTGGGATTTCAGCTGAATGAGGCACTGGGCATATAGCTGATGGTACACTAGGATACTCTATTTAACATTTATTTTTCTTGTTATATCCTGACGCTTTCACTATAAAAAAGTAACAGTTACTTGAATGATCTCTGGACTCTCGCCAAACCATAGGTATACCAAATGGCAATTTATCACGTGTTCCCTTCGTCCACATCCGTAAACTCTCGACACACTGCTTGCACACTTTGTGAGGGGCCCAAGACTTATCTTGATCATGTTTTACTTTAAAATATGCAAAATAGGCTTGCCTGACAAATGTGCTGATGTTTGTCCTTTGACTGGGAATAGTGAAACTACCACAGATATAACAAAATGAATCAGAGTTGTTTAGGCACGTACGATGAGAAATAGCAGAGGCAGACATGATCTGAAGGAAAGGAAATGAGTACGTATGTAAATAAAAAATTAATTCTGCTAACTCCTTGTATACAGACAAGAACTCGGACTACACTTCAAAATATGATTCACTGTATAGAGTGCACATAACCTCTCACCACACTGTCTCATGTGTAACTGAATAGCGTAGACAAGTATGAACCTGTCACTGGTCTCCAAGGTCATCTCCCACCCCTCCCCACTCGAGGGAGGTTTGCTCTCAGCCAACAGGAGAGCATCAGTGCTTCCCTTGACTCAGGCTTGATCCAGCCTAGAGTGGTCGCATTAAGATAAGCTGTAGAGAAGAAACTTGATGTGATAGAAGAAAACTAACTGCAGTTTTGAAATCAGCATGACTATTTAAGTCTAAAACAGCTAAAATATCGAACTCAACGGAAATTATGTTAAAAATTGTTCCTGTGTGTTACCTGCCAGCCCCACCCTGGTCCCAGCTTGAAGTTCTTCAAGAAATGTGAGCTTTGTAGGACAGCCTTGGTTTTGTTAAGAAACTAGATATAAACATATATTATTGCACCAAAAGATAAAATTACAATGTTTACATTAACAGTTCCTTCTGCTAAATAACATAGAGTCTTTCACAAAGGTCATGGACTCTCAGAGATTTCAAGAAGCAAAATTTCAAAGAGAGTGCGCATTCTAAATTTTGATAGACAACGCCAATTCCCCCCCCCCCCCCAAAATTTATATTCTCACCAAAACTGGATGAAAAGATTAGTTTGTCCACACACCTACCAGCACTTGTATAATCAACATTTTGTATTTTTGCCAAACTTGTTGGTAACAAGTCTTATTTCATTATTATTTTAATATACATTTGTTGAATTGTAAATACATTTGAATTATTTTTCAACTTATAAAAAGTCCTTTACTTTCTTACTTTCTGTAAAATGTTTTTTGTATTTTTTATGTCAAGGAATATGTGTGATTATAAATATAAAGCTGTAATTAACCCTCTGTAAAATGTATGTGTTGAAAACATCTATATTCCCATTTTATCATTTGCCTTTGACTTTGTTTATTGTCTTGTATTTATAAAACAATGTAGTCATCTTTTACTTTCTCACTTGGTTATGCCTTCTGAGTTCTGAACACATTTTCTTTTAGTATTTTCAAGCTTTCACAAATCTTTGTTTATAAGATTTTATTTTGGAGCAAGAAGTAAGGTAAATTGGCTTTCATTCTTCCCCAGTTCTTTGTGCCTCAGTTTGTTAATAAATGTGTTTCTTACATTCATTTGAATTGCTAGTCTTATTTTATGTTATGTTTCCTTCTTCACGTGAGTCTATTTCTGTGCTATCTTTTTTGTTTCAAAGACTCTATTCCTGAAATATTAAAAAATTATTTTAATTGGAACTTTATATTTTATTACCTAATAGGATATACCATGATCTGGGATATTTTTATTTATTGTTTGTTAAATATTTAATTTATAATCAGTTTTAATAGTTAAAAATAAAATTTCTGTATTAATTTATTGTTAAGTGCTACTTTAAAAATATGACTATCTCCTGGCTCCAAATTAGGTCTTTTATAACATTTATTCAAATCTTCCTTATCTGCCTTAAGAGAATCTTAAAATAAACTTTATATAAATTCTAAATGTGTTTTTGTGTTAACTATTTCTACCTTTGTAAGCAGCCAGTATGTTGATTTCTCCTCTTAGACATAATTTCCTTTTAGTTGCTTCTCTGGGGTATTTAAATAAATGATCACAGCAATTTGCAAATATAGACAACTTAGGTTTTTCTTTTTAATTTATGTACTCCGATAATTAATTTAACAAATAGAAACCGAATAAGAGATAAACCATGGTCGCTGTGGAGCTTGAATTCTAGCAGAGCTGGCATTTTCCTCTTGCGTATTTGCATTGGAAGCACTCAAAGCTTTCCAGTAACAATGGTGATGAAATGTTTACTTGTCATGTCGTGCATTTAACGAGAACGCTTTCCTTACATGATCCGAAGCATGGTGTTGACTCTCAGCTTCAGGTACATTTCTGAGCTTAACGTACATACAGGGTTGGGCAACAGTAGGTTTACAGTTGTGAGTACACGAAACAGAGTTAAGAAAGCTACTGTAATAATTATAATCTGCATGTCTTTTTCCATACAAACAATTGTAAACCTACCTTTGCCTTCTCCTGTATTTAGCATGTTAAAATATTAACTATTGCTTTTTTAAATTAGGGTTTTCATCAGGAATGGATACTGAATTTAATCAAACACCTTTTCCACATTTATGGAGGTAATTGTTTTTCCGCCCCTCCTTAAACCATTAAAATGGTGTAATATCTTAATAGATTTCCTACAACTGAATGGTTATTGGTCTCTTGAAAAGACATATAATCTCAGCTTATTATGTATAATTTAACTAGCCATATGTTGTTTAACTACTTTGTACATTAGATCATAATAGCTGAGTTTTGTTAATCATGCTAACAATTTTTAGAAGGTGTAAGTGTCCAGTTTTCCCACCATCAGCTATTCATACATTACTTCCCAACCTCCCACTTTCTTCAATCAGCTCCGCATTCCCAATAATATTTACTATATTACTATTCTTTGTGTCTTTGCAAAGGTTAACATTTCTAGGATTAAATACTAAACCTTAATTCATATTTTTGATTTATCAAATCAGAAGTACCTACTAAATTCCTGCTATTAAAGAGAAGGAAACAAAGAATTTTCTTTTACTTCTCTTTCCTTTCCAATTATTATACATATTGTATTTTACATAGAAAAGTCTTATAGCACATAAATTCTGTTAAGTAACATTAATTTCTTTACACTTTGTTTATGTTTCAATTTTCAAAATGAAAAGAGTAAAACTCATTATGGTTATGTTCATATATATCTCACTAATTAAATAATTAAAACGTATAGTTAAAATTATGTAGAAGAAAATGAAGGCTTATATCCAATAAATTTTTGAAATTATCAGCATGAATTATACTTGTATTCCAATGTGTTAGATTATATTTTATTTATTTGTTTATTTATTTTTTTAAAGATTTTATTTATTTATTTTTAGAGAGAAGGGAAGGAGAGAGAGAGGGAGAGAAACATCAATGTGTAATTGCCTCTTGCATGCCCTCAATTGGAGGCCTGGTCTGCAACCCAGGAATGTGCCCTGATTGGGAATTGAACCAGCAACCCTTTGGTTCACTGGATGGCGCTCAATTCACTGAGCCACACCAGGCAGGGCAGATTACACTTTAATTCCTATTCTGCATCATGTTCAAGTGTCAATTTTGAGCTCATGTCATTCCTATGTTATATTACTTTTTAGTTTTGCTAAAGTTACATCCTGGCCAATATATGTATAAGGTGTATTTTGGTACTGAAAGTCAGAACCTCCTTCATGGATAAAACATCTTTATTTTTCCCTCATATTTGACTGAGAATAGAATTCTATGTTCTTTTTCCCCTTCAGAATTTTTCATTTTCTTCTGTACCCAGTGTTGCTGAGAAAAAGGATGATTGTCTGTACACTTTTTTCTCCATGAATATCTTTCTGTTGCATTTTGGGAGCTCTTAGAATTTTTCCCTTTGTCTCTTGAGGTTATGGAATTTCAGTGTGTATGCATGTGGACAATACATCTTTAATCCTGTTTTCCAGTCAATATGGCGATTAAATAATTGATTCTTCATTTCAGAATGCTGTCTCCTAATTTATTTTATCACTCCCTTTCATTTGTTTCTGTTCCTCTCCATGTTATATTCTTGTTAGATGGATATGGACCCCAGATCCAGATAGCTATCTGCCCCACACCCCAAAATCCCCTCTCATATCATCTATCTCCTTCTGTGGTAGATACAACACTCTATAGTCACTAAACCATCCAAACAATAAAACATCGTCTCTTCTTATCCCTTTCATGGAAATAGTTCAGGTTCATATGGACAAACTCTGGACAATGGGCAGTTAACAAAGTTATGTGTGTCCCTTTTGGTGCAGGTGACATAAGCGTCCAGTGTTTCAGCTCCTGTTCTCTCTTTCCTGTATCTGTAGGCTGACAGGTGCCGATGCAACTTGGAAACCATAGCAGGGTGAACCCAAGATGGAAGAAGGTCAGGTTTATGAGATGGGGTTAGAAAAGAGCTTTCCAGAAGTGCTGACTTACTTTTATGAAGCACCTGGGTTTTAGCTGAAGTTCTTTTATACAACAGCTTGTTTGAATTACACTGACAGGTACTCCTTGCCTTTTAAAGCTGGATTCTGGTAATATGACTGAATTTAAGTTTCAAATAAATAATTTAGTTGTCAGCATTTATTCAACTCCTGTTATACTTTAAATAATTTTGGC
Organism: Furipterus horrens; assembly: GCF_987537825.1. Classification (NCBI taxonomy): domain Eukaryota; kingdom Metazoa; phylum Chordata; class Mammalia; order Chiroptera; family Furipteridae; genus Furipterus; species Furipterus horrens. The sequence continues at coordinate 132,011,681 of NW_028327177.1, read as the reverse complement.
AATTACAATGTTAATTTCTAAGATGCTTTTCTTTGCTACCTTCCATTGTACTCTGTTCTTACTTTTTATTTTTGTAATATCTCCTAGAATATATCAAATTAAGTTTTTATTTCTTGAATTATTTTTTGTTTAGGCTGCACTGCTTATTCTATTTGTTTATCTTGGCCCTTTTTTTCTCTTATTAAAATTTCACATATGCTCTTTTTCTATGACTTGGAAATCTGCTCATAAATTCTACTTCTGGTGTAGTAAGCTATAACTTAATGTGATTTTTCCTTAAAATTGATCCCATCCACTCTCTGTCTTCTAGTTATTTGACAACTTTTCTCATATTCCTTTCTATTTTATAGTTGTTTTGGTTTCATTCTTAAAATAAACTTCTGCCATTACAATGCAGTTTAGGGAAAACGAGATGACAGACATTTGTGTCATTGGGCAAGAATTAGGGTAAGGCAAGAGAGGCAGCATTGTTCAAGAGCAGGGTTGGATCTCATCTTAATTTAAAATTTTGATTTTTTTCCTTATAAATTTTTGCATTGCTTTGGTAATTTAAAATATTGCTCGAAGGTATTCAATTAAGATATTAATTATCTTAATTACTGAGATTTTGCTACTCTCTTAAATTTACACTTGATGTGAGTACATTTACCTCAGTTCAGTGAGCCATTGTAAATCATAAAGTAGGAGGCACTTCAATGGAAAAGATAATACAGTATGGATATTTGAGCAGGTTGTAAAAAGTATATTTTGGAGCTGTTCCTGTAACCCAGTTTTTGCTTTCAGGATGTGTGGTGTGGAGAACAGAGGCCACCTTTGCATACCTATAAATGGAATTTCCATAAACAGTAATAAGCGAGTCAGACAAAATTGACCTTCATGACTATCACATGAAGAAAGATACATGCCAGCCACATCTGAGCTGGTGAATCAGTAGAGTCCCTGAGCCTGGATACTATTCTCCATTTAACCACACCAAATCTACTTTAAAAAAATTATTTTCCAGTTTGGTTGAGATACAATCGATGCACAATACTGTCTAAATTTAAGGCACCTGTATAATAGCTTGACCTATATATATAATGTGAAATGATTACTGCAATAAGTTTAGTTAACGTCCATCACCACGTTAAGAAAAGACTTTTAATTAGGATTTACTCTCTTTGAAAACTTCATATACAAAATCTATTTTTCACAGGTCCCACACACTCTCCTTTAACATCTGGAAGTGACAGTTCCTTGTCTGACTTCAGGCTATGTGCAGTCCATGGGAGGCACGGGAGGTGATCAGAACAATGGAAAGACATAGTTTGGGGTGTTCATTCCCCTGGATCTCTTCTGCCTGGATCATGGAGTGGCAGTGGGCGTATTTCCTCCTTATAGGTCACCTGTTCTGTCAGGGGTGCTGCTTTACAATTCTTCCTCTATGTTCTAGCAACTCCCTCCTACTCATCCCATCAGGCTTAGGTTTGACAATTGCTTCCCTCTGTTTTTTACCCCAAGATGCTTCAGCGTTCCCCATGGTCTCTGTTAAATGGACATTATTTACTCATCTCAGGTGCACCAAGAAAATAATTGAGATACCAGGGGTCCAATATACTCATTAGTTATTTGAATCAAGTTTCTGGAAAATTGAATTCAAAGCTTGCGGAACTAGATTTAGAAGAAATTTCATCATGTAGTTCAGCTTGATGCGTGATGATCAGATCTTCTACATTCCCTGATGAAACTTAATAGCCATAATATTCCTTTCCAAGTTCAGTTTCACTTTCATCCATCTCCTTCTGAATGAGAGCACATGTATATTAAGCTATGAATAGAAACTTTAATTTATGTCACTGTCACTTACGTCACTTAATTATTGGGTAGTAAGACAATGAGTAATGTAATTATGTGCTGTGGCTGTATTACATTTACTTTCTTTAAAATTTCAAAAGTCACTTCAACTAATTGGCAACAAAACCTCTTGTTGTGTTCCATATATATAAGCCACAGGTATTTATAGCTATATTTGATTTAGGGCATAACATATGAAAGATTTTAAGTAAATGACATTGCATGAGAAGATGAACTTATATTTCCAAATCCATTTAATATGCTCCAGCTTTTCCTAAAGGAACATACAGGCGCTAGTTAATGCCTCAAATATTCAGAGAATTAGCATATTAAAGGGTCTGGTAAAATCTTTAAGTGTAAATCAGACTCATGGGGAAATTGAGTCACATTATTCTGGACGCCTGGATATGAACTTATGCACAATTTTGTCCAAGCATATTTGAAACATTCCACTTAATGAGGCATATTGTAAGGAGAAAAAGACCAGCAAATGTATGATGTATTCAGTAAAGGTAGCAATCATTTGATAAATTCCTATCTCCCAACCATCTGGATGTACCAGATTGGCAGAATTCTCGTCAGCATTCTGTACATTATCCATGCTCCACAAGGCAAGAAATGCTATCACTCAGCACTCTCAACTGCTTAAAACGATGGATTCCTTTAACATGCTGCTAACCGGTGTGTGCAATATTTCTTTAAAAATAGCTCTTTGTTATTATGCTTCATTTAGAAGAAAAATTAGGGATTAACTGTATAAACTGCATTTTTTAATAGAAAACAGAAGAGATTCAAGCATGAGGGATTCTCCTTTCCTTTAGACTCAAGGGTGCATCTTCTTTCTCTTTTTCACCATCTAGCCACCCGGAACTTGGGTTAAATACAGCAGAGGTGTGTCAGCCTGGAGTAATCCACACATGTAGGGACTGCACATAGTTTGGTGAGTTCACTATTTCTGTGTTAAAGCATGAGCAACACAGTGACATGAGGTTGAGGCAGAGTGGGGGAAGAAGTGGAAAAAATGGTAAATTTTAAGCTCTAGTCTACCTTTTCGTAGTTTTCTTGACATATACTTGGATAGTTTTCTTCTCTTTTAATGATGTGCCCTTTTGATGGACACAGCTTCTACTTAATCTAAATGTGGGCCACAGCCCTCTGTGAAATTATCCCCTATTTATATTACAGGTTCTAGTATGCCTAAGGTCAGTATCTATAATAAATCAATAAAAGCACTGAAAGGTAGTTCTAACTTATTTCAAATTAGAGAAGTAAATACAATACAACATATGAATTAAAGCGTAGTTTCTCAAAGCGAAATACTCTCTGAGGAGTTTCTAAGACTAGACGTTTCAAGACATAGCTAAATGTTCACTGATAGAAATATTTATAGTTCTGGGATCTTCAATATTCTTTTAATTTTGGTTTTCACAACAACAAAAAGAAACAACTTACTGAATTATTACTCTAATAGGAGTAAAACTGAATTTATTGGGATAAAATAAATAAAAATCTCAATGCTGAAGATATAATACTCCTTTTTTTAAACTTATTTATCGTTTTTTTCTATTATGGTTGTCCCACTTTTCCCCCAATAGTTCTCCACCCCCACCCACCCCTTCTCCCTCAGTCAATCCCCACCCCATTGTCCATGTCCATGGATTATTCATACTAGTTCCTAAGAAACTGAGAGAAATTGAGGATTCCTATTTCTTGGAAGAGATACTTTTGACACCTTTAGATTCCAGCCAGACAATGAAGCAGAACTAATGGACTATGGTTTTAAATGCAGAAAAGAGAAAACATTAAACTTGAGATCTGTTTTGTGCATCAAAACCATAATAACAAGGAAAAAATAGGGCCTTGATTTCTGAGAAGCAGACTGCATATAATTTTAAACTGCTAAATAGATAACCAAGAAACTCAAGAGCAATAAGAAGATTGTTTCTGCCTTCAACATTCAAACTTAATTCTACTTTGTTTTGGTTTTAATGTTTTTATATGTGTTTGCTGGAAATTTCCATTGAGAACAGTCTTTCAATGTTATTGTGTACAGGGTATGGCAACAGTAGGCTTCCAGTTACATGAAAACACAAAGTTTATTCTTGTATTATTCTTTATTAATTATTGTATTATTTTCTATATGAACAATAGTAAACCTACTTTTGTCCCACCCTGTATATTGCAGAAATGCCTGAGTGATTTTAGTATTCCCTAAACACAGAGCAGAAGACTGACTCTGAGTTATGCAAGTAAATCTGGGAGACCCTCTTTACAGGTGTTCTGGTGGATGGTCCCAGAAGACATAGAGGAGTGGGCTATTAGGGAAATGAGCTGAACTAAAAGCTGGCATCAGCTTTGAATTTACCCAAATTGAAATAACAGTTAGGTTGAAGACATCATGAAAATACAAGTGAACAAAGCAACAACAAAGAACATAGAAGTTTATCCTGATAAAAAAGTCTAAAGTAGGAAGTATGGATTTATATAGTTTTTTTTTTTCCCAAAAACACATAGATAATTGTTATTCTTTTGGGAATGTTCTTTATAGTATCTGGTAAAGAAAATGGAGTTCCTCTAAAATGGAAGTTATATAAAAGGTTATGACAAAAATTAAAAAAAGGTGGCCTTCCTCCTCTAGTCTCTAAAAACATAGTACCAACCCTACCCATGCTTCTTATCAGTAAGTATTCTATGCCAGATGACTTTAATTTTGCTTTCTTGAGGTCATGATATTTTCAGGACATATCTGCCTGGAGCCATGAGTCATATATTTTTTCTTTCATGTACTGTGCATAGGATCAAGAGGCACATATTTTAATGTTCGATCACAGAGCAACTTGTTATATTGAGGAACATCTTTTAGAATACTCTTAATAGCTTGCTGTGTGCATGTGATTTATGTTTTGTCTGGTTTCCCTGTAATAGTGAGAACCTGGAGAGTATGTGCCAATCTTAGGTGCCATTCAATCACCAGCATCACCAACCAAAGCACTTTTCACATTATTGGCATTAAAAATGTTTATTAGACTGAAAAGATGAGCATTCATTAATAAAAGACAAAATAAAGGCTTTCAGAATTACATTCTAAGAAATCAAAGGGATGTGTGGGAAGTGTAAGAGAGAAAAGATTACATGCTCATTATTAAAATCTAAGTTCATATTCTGGTGGGATAGTTAGGAAAATCTGTAATATCTCCATTATATGAGTATCCTACATTTAAACAAAGAGGTATGTTTAACAAAAAAAAAAAAAAAAACCAAATAACTCCACTACTAAGATACAAAAGCAAGGAAAGTTAAAAAATATAATTAGAAGGAAGGACAGGCAGAAAGAAGAACACGTTGCAAGTGTTTCCTCAGAGACACAAAAACTTGAAGAGATCTGCAATTTTCTTCAGCAGTTAATAATGTGAAGGGATATTTTTGTTCATTGATTTATTGAACAAATTTGTATTGATTACCTACAATGCATCAGAGTAACTTCAGGGGCTGTCCTAACAGAACTCACAGTCCAGAAGGTGCATGGAAATGATAAACAGAAAATCTAATGTCACGTGATCAGAACCATGAAGGTGAGTAAGGTGAGGTAAAACGACAGAGCTGAGCAGGAAGTCCTAAGCGAGATGTGAAGAAAGTACATGGTAGCCAGGTGAAGAGGACGGGGACAAGGATAACAGGGAGAGAAGAGATGGTAACTTGTGGCACATATTTTTGAATGAGTTAATTTTTTATTGTGGGTTTAATGGTTGCATATTTTTGAAAAGAATTAGTTTCCACAGACTGTTGATAATACCTGTCACTTCTTGGGCAGGAGTCTGATGCCTTGTTTGGGCTTTGAGGGTCCCTGTCTACAAGCAGATGGCCACCACGCAGCCTGTTTTCTATCCTTTTATGTCTTTTCTCATGGTTTCTTTATCTATATTTTAGAGGTCTGCAGCTTTACTGAAGGGTATGCCCTCATTTGAAACATCGTGTAAAGAATCACATTCCCACACAATGGCATCTTGGTGGGGAGAAGTAAGAGGGTACAATAGGTAACAACACAGAAAATGGCAGAGCAGCTAGAAATTTAGCAGAAAGAGCCGGGGAAAGACATCACAAAAAAAGATGCCCCCTGAGATCACAGACAACCCCAGAGATGGGTAAGTTTATGCACTTGTGTGAGGTTTCATCTACTCAGAAGCCTTCAGAGCAAGACCTGGGGCGGAGGTGCAAGCATTGCCCACATCACACACAGATCCGTCAACACGGGGTGAAGCCTCACTGACACGGAATTAAGCACAGCTTTGATTAAACACTGGCTGAATAATAAGCTTCTCTTATCCACTGAAAATTTCTAGGAAGACTAACTTAAACACACACACACACACACACACACATACACACACACACACACACACACACCCTCACTGTCTATATAAGACCTGGAGTGGGCCCGAGTCTATTCTCTCGGGAGCAATCAGAGAGAAAACTTCCAAACAACTATTCCCTGGTTGAACAAGAGGCAAGAATGTCAATAAAATGGGATAGCAGTCTCAAAGCCACACATATCCAACACTAAAAAATAAAAAAAAAATAAGTAGCAAAGAGACTCAAGGCCACCCATCCAACAAAAGGCTTAGGTGTATGCTGACCCAGGGGCAACACCTAGGTAGCCAGACTAGAAGATGAAAACAAGAAACAAAATCTGAACAGTAACATCAGAGGCTCTGTACAGTAGGGGAAATAAACTTCACAGAGTTATTTCAGCCAAGTCAATAAACAGTAAGTGACTAAGCAAAAAATAACAACGTGTAAAAATATATCTTTAAAGTGGAGTGGGAGCTGCCATCCTAGAGGAACTGCCTCGTGTGTCTTATTCCTCCAATCTTTGGAATGTTAAAACAAAGCAAAATAATGTTTGGATTGGGCCTAAAGCAACACTGTATCTCAATGTACTATTTGGAAAGATAATGAGAAAGCAGATATTATAACTACCAGTCTAATGACCACCAGACTGAAAATGATAAATATTCTTTGGAATGAATGTTGCTGTGTTAGCTAATCTGCATTTGTAGAAATCCCTTTCTTCTATTGATATAATTGTTCCCATTCTCTTTCTCATAAATACCTCTTGCCTTCATCTCCTAATTGGAATATTATTTGGGTTTTTGCCAGAACCGGTGCTTCCTGAATTGTTTTGGATCTCAAATAAAAATATTTGTTGCCTCTTACCTTGGCCTTTTTTAATATTAACAAATATAAATCCTAGAGAGGGGCTAGGGAATCATTATTTAAGAGTTGTTATAACACAGTTTCTAAAAAGTCCTGCTTTTATTAAAAATTTAAACACTTGCCAAGAAATAGGAAAATAAACCCAGTACACAGTAAAAAAAAGAAAGCAAACCTACCCCTGGGGGCTAGGGGAGCAAATGTCTAAGTTAGCAGACAGAGAGTTCACAGAAGCTTTTATACATAAGTTGAAAGAACTAAAAAAAAATCTATGTCTAAAGAATTAAAAGATTATATAATGACAATGCCCCATCAATTAGAAAGCATCAATGAAGAGACAGAAAAACTATATAACTATATGTACACTTATATCTATATATCTACATCCATTTTTAAATACATACGATAGAAAATTCTGGAGTTAAAAGTTGTTATAATCAGAAGTTTAAAAATTAATAAAGAAGCTCAACAATAGGTCTGAAGTAGCCAAAGAAAATATCATTCTGAAGAACGGGGGGCAGGGGGGATGAGGTAAAATGAACAGAACCCCAAGAAACATGGGACAGAATTAGCCATGGCAACATATTCACTGATTTAACAAAAAGAGATAAGCTAGAGAAAGGGACAGAGAAGCTATTCAAGGAAATAATGGCAAAGACTCTTCAAATCTGATGAAAAAAACATTAATCCACACTTACAAGAAGCACAACAAATTCCAATCTGGATAAAAACAAAGAGATTCAGGAACTCCATAATAAAAATGTTGAAAGCTAGAGATACAGAAAATGTCAAAGCACTAATAGAAATATGACTCATGCACAAAAGAACCCCAATAAAACTAACAGCTGACTTTATGCTCAAAACAATGAAAGCTGGAGGCAGTGGAATGGCACATTTAAAACAATGAATGTAAAAAATTATCGATGAAGAATCTTATATCCAAAAAAGGTATTCTTCAAAAAAGAAGGCGAAATACAGTCACAGAAAAACAGAACTGTAGTTGTCACTATCAGAGTCATGATCCATAGGAAATACTAAGGGAAGTTTTTCAGGCTGAAAACAAGCACAGCTAGATAGTAATTAAAGTCCAAGAGTTCCAATAAAGGTATAAATCTGAAGTAGATTTTTATAAGTTAACATATATATTGAAAGCTCTGTGGAATCTCTAAGAAAATAACTAAAAATTTATTTAATTAATCACTGAAGGTATCTAAAGGTACATGTTATGTTATAAAAAATTCACTAATACAAAAAAAAAAGCAGTAAAGGAGAAACAAAAAAATAAAACATGACACATACAGGAATCAATAAGCAAAATAGCAGATGCAAACACACCCAAATCAATCATAACATTAAAAATGAATGGGTTATTATTTGGCAGTTAAAAGGAATCAAATACTGATTCATGTTGCAGCCCGATAAACCTTGAACACATTATGCTAAGTGAAAGAAGCAAGTCACGAAAGATCACGTAACTGTATGATTCCATTTATATAAAATATCCAGAATAGGAAAATCCGTGGAGACAAAAGCTAAGTTTGTGGTTGCTAAGGACTAGAGGGTAGGGGGGTGATGGGAAGAATGTGTAATTGTGGCTAATGGGTTTGGCATTTCTTTTGAGTGGAAGTTCTAAACTTAGTTTTTGATGATGGTTGTAAAAATCTTTGGATGGACTAAAACACATTAAAATTGTGTGCATTAATGGGTTTTTGAAACATGAATTATATATTAACAAATATATTTTTTTTAAAAATCAGCCATCAAGATGTCAAACTGAAAAGCCCAAGAGTAAAGGTGTGTTGCTTTATCAACATTAGTAATGTCTAGCCAGTCTCTCCAAGGTAATCAAAGACTTTGCTCAAGTTTGTCCCTTTAGCTCAGATGTCCTTTCCCTATTATTGATCTTGTAATCTAAAGACTTTTATCTAAAAGTGTCACTTGTCTGCTTTCCCTAACAATTGGAATTCACTTGTTTATTATCTGTTTATATTTTGTATTTTATAAAATGTCAATGGCTTTTGAAAGGTTGCTTATGTATCTACAATCTGTGGGTTTTTTCAGAGCATGGGTAATACCTTATGTATTTTGTATTTTTTCCCTCAGTGCCTAAGCCCTTGGCATATTTCAATAATAATTATAGAACAAAAGATAACCATAAGAATATAAAATTATGTTGTTGGGAAATAGACTGACATTTCCATGGGTTACTATAACACAAGCTATAAGTTTTTGATTAGCTGCTGGAATAGTAACCTAAAAATAACTTTGCACAAAAGCATAGAAAATAAAGTCCCATGTCATCTTCTATTTAATTCTTATTTCATTAAAAATTATTCAGTGAAAATAAATAAATTAGACTTCATCAAAATTAAAAATTTTTGTGCATCAAAGTACATTATCAAGAACATAAGAAGACATCCTACAGAATTAAAAAAATATATATTTGGAAATCATGTATCTGATAAAGGGTTTATATTGAAAATATATCAAGAACTCCTACAATTCAAAAACTAAAAGGCAATCCAATTTAAAAATGAGCAAACGACTTGAAGAGACATTTCTTCAAAGACTATATACAAATTTTACCAATAAGCATATAAAAATATGTTTAACATCACTAATCATTAGAAAAATGCAAATCAAAACTACAATTGACACCTCTTCACATCGACTAGGATAGTCATAATAGAAAAGAAAATAAGAGTTGGTAAGGAAGTAGAAAAAATGGAACCTCCATACATTGTTGATGGGAGTATAAGATGGTTAACCACTATGCAAGAAGCCTGGTAGTTCCACAAAAAGCTAAACCTAGAATTACCATATGACCTAGCAATTCTATTTGTAGGTATATACTCAAAGGAACTGAAAGGAGGACTTCAAGAAATACTTATACATCAAGGTTAACTGCAGTAATACTCAAAAATACAACTCAAGTGCTCATCAACAGATGAATGGATAAATGATGTGTGGTATGTATATACAATAGAATATTATTTAGCCATAAAAAGGAATAAAGTAGTGGTACATGATAGGACATGGATGAACCTTGAAAATCTTATACTAAGCCAGATATAAAAGGACAAATAGTATATTATTATCCTTATCTGAAATGCCCAGGCAAATTTATGGAGAGAGAAAAGTTAGAGTTCTTCCCCAGTGGCTGGAGTGGGGGAGGAAAAAGAAATGGGAAGTTGCTGTTTAATGGGTACAGTATTTCTGTTTGGTCTGATAAAAAAATGTTTTGTAAACAGAAGTGTTGGTTGCATAACATTGTGAATGTAATTAATGCCAATGAATTATATACTTAAAAATAGTAAGACTGGCAAATTTCGTTACATATATCTTACCACAACTTAAAAATTTAATAACATAATATACCAGAAACCACTGAATTGTACATTGTAAATGTGTCAACTGCAATGGGTTGTGGATTATATCTCAATACAGAAGCTTTACAAAATGTGATTTAGGAACAGCCAGCTGACTGTATACATGGTGGGGCCCTTTTATAGATATTGAACATAACTCTAGTTGGATTTTAAAAACAGGATCATTTGTTGATCTTTGAAAATGGGTCCCACTTGGTGTTATCATCATGACAACACCCTCCAGTTACCATGTGGATCATCCCATCTAATGATGAACTGGGACTGGATGTGAACATATACTATTGAGTTGTTTCTGGTATGTTCCATTTTGTGTTTTGTGCTTATGAGATTAAAGATTCCCTGAGGCAGTTCTTTGCACATAGGGTTGAGAAATTCAGGACAGATATCAGACTTCTGCTTCTTATAGTTCAGACAAAGGACCCCACCATGTGCCAAGAAATGACAAGATGTCTTCCTTGGTTTCCATGGGCCCTGAGCAGACTGTTCTCCAAAGAATATGAAATAAAAGCCTGGCCTTAGAGCAGGCTCCATACTGCAAACAGGCCATAATCTCTTCCAACATTATTAAATCCCATTGTCCTGCTAAGAAACACTAGTGCACTTACTATAATAATTACCACAGTTCTCATTAGTACTCACCAACGGAAGCACAGGCATTAGAGGAAGGAGTGTCTATGGAGAGGAGGTATTATTGCATATTAGAGGTTCCACAACTTATCAAATCTCTGGGTAGGTGAGGATCTCTTTTGTCTGAACAGCCTCATGGTCTGATTGTCACACTGAATAACTCTGTTCATATGGCGTTTCTAGGGACTACAATTTTTCCCCCTGGCAATGCAAATGAACCGATCCCTCTAACAGGTTTCTACAAAGGGAATAAATGATTACCTGAAGAGTCCAAAGGGTCGGTGCTATTGGCAACAGGCAGAGAAAGCTTTTGTTCTCTGTCTTCAATAGCTATCAATATAGTCCTAATCAATAAATACATGGTTATTATTAGCAAAAAATATAAAATAATGATTATGAATGATTTTTTAATTTTGGCAGATTATGAATGATTTTTTAATTTTGGCATCATATAGCATGCCTCGAATTGGAGTACCAGAAAGTGTAAATCTGAGGCATGGATCTTCAAATACTCCAATTATAGATCAAGCTGCCCCAGTACTGATGATTATTCAGTTTCTTCCGTTGCACGGTGCAGAGCTGTGGACCCAAGAGAACACCGCAGCACTGCTGTGCTCAGACTCTCAGACACCCTCCAGGTAGAGGGATAGTTCTTCACCAATGTGGCTCCTTTCAACACCAGTTGTCCCAGCGGGTGCAGGAGGTGAACCACAAACATGAACAGCAAACCTCTTTCAGGTGTTGTGGGCAGGGTGGTGTGAGATGGGTGTGCAGATAGGAATTCAGGGAGGAGTGGAGCACAGCCAGATGTCACGAGACAGACTCGGAGCCATGCCTGCCTGCGACCACAGAGAGAGACCGTAACTGAATGTAGCTGCACCAGCTGCGGTAAATTGCTGGCTGAGGGTGCACACTGTCAGGGGATCCTTGATCAGGCCACATCTGGGGACGCAGAAGCAGCATTTCAACAGGGAATAAAGAGAAGAGCCAGTATCTGCTCTATTGCAGGAATGGTAGGGGGCAATGGAATGCTACAAAATATGGAATTAATTTTTTAGCTTAAGGAATTTCCTCAAGATAATTGCATGAAACCTATGCTAGCATGTTGTAGGAGGAAATGCTTTTGCTGATATTAAGTTAGAATGGTGGCTCTGGACAGTAGGTAATTTGTCCTCCCTACCCCCACCCCCCAATAAAGAATATTGTCAACGTCTGCAGACATTTTTCCTCTCTATGGAGGGGTCTTGTTTGCTACTGGTAACTACTGTGTTGCTACACATCCCATTATGCACAGGTCATCCCCTTACAACAAAGAATTATCCAGCCCAACATGTCAATAGTTCTGAGGTTGAGAAATCCTGATTCAAAATCATGTGATAGGTTTGAAATCATTGTATTAGACAAGGAAACAGTCAAAGAGAGTATTAAGTGATGCAAGAATTTACAGCTGGTTATTGGCAAATCCCTACATCCTTCAGGATGACCGTGCACAGGTGAGAATACTCACAGAATGGGTACTTTTGATGGAAATGACAATACCAGGATCAAAAGAACAAGAACATGAGGACTTTAGCATAATAGGAGTGGGAGAAGAACCTCTCAATCAGGAATCAAAATTCCTAGTATAAATAGGAAAATCAAATATACCTAGGACTACTCTAAGCTGCCCTGGCTGGTTTAGCTCAGTGGATTGAGCGTCGGCCTGCGAGCTAAGTGTCGCTGGTTCGATCTTCCAGTCAGGGTACATCAGAGAAGGAAAACTCTGACTCCAAAAAACCTCCGCTGCCTTGCGGCATACCTCTTCAGGGGAAGGGCTAAGGGAGTAAACCCCGACAGAAAATCCGGAGCCGGAGTCCCTAAGGCGGTTTGACGTTGTAGTCAACACCGGCAACTCCTGCGGCGCACCTGAACCCAAGCTGTATCGACTCCGTCTTTCCCTTGGACCCTTCAGCTGCGAAGAGAGGGGGGATCTGCTGCATGGGCAACAGCAGACCCTCCATATTACCCTGCCCAGGCTCTGTAGCTTCAGCGTCATCACAAGATGTCGATTCAACACTGGAGGAGACAGATACCGTGTCACTCCCGAGTCGGACTGCACAGCCATTCTCGGCGGTGCAGATAGACTCTTGAGAAGCTACACCATCGTCTCTCGAGACGGACGGCTGCCGACGACGACTCTAAGCTGTAGATCAAGACCTGTCATCAGTTACTACCAGCAGGCCTGGCCCAGGAACATCAGGCCTATATAGAAATTCAAGGAAGTGACTCCAAGAATTGTAAAAAGAAAAGTAAGTATAAGGCTCAAGACCAACACAGGACATGTTCTAAGTGATTTTGAAGACAAACCTCTCCAATGTCACGCATTTGCTTATGGTTCATCCTTTGCAGAAGATCAAGTATACTACTTACTGCCTTGTTCTAGTGAAATGCCAAGTCTTATTAAACATGAAGAAAGCATAGTCTTGCTGTTTTTAGGAAAGGGAGAATTTAATATTTTTTTCTTCTCATCTTTGGATCAAATTTCTTTGCTAGAAAAAAATATGGATGTGTGTTCCTTTGGAGTAAAATAATGTGTCACATATTATACTGAATAACTTATATCTCCTTTCAGGTCAAATAAAAACAGATTTCTGCCTTTATTTTTTTTTGCAGAGCAGTACCACTGTTTAGTTTTCAGGATCTCACTTGGTCTTGTCACATTTTACCTGATACGACTGCAACTAAACTTATCTCCCCCTTCAGTAAGTTTAAATTTTATTAATTTTGATCTTTTCAATTAGTTCCATTTTTATTGTTGCAGAAGCATTCCCCAAGGAAACTATAAAATGAAAAGTTTATGATGGGTAAGAAAATTTTTTAAAGAAAAGAGTAGAAAATAATTTTGCACCTTGGAAAAAAAAAGAATATAGTTTGTAGTGATATTTCTCCCATGAACAGTTGGATTCAAAAAATAAGATACTGATTTAGGATGAGTGTCTATTTAATATGGGGAGGGGGAGAGTGATATAAGGAAATATGTTAGTCTTTGAAGACCACCTAAATGATAAAATGGAGTAAAGAGGAAAAAATGTAGGCTTTTTCATATTAGCATAAAGGCTCCAAATAAGAGACCTTTGACTATTTCCTGGTATCCAGATACTTTTCATTTCACTTTCAATGGTCTTACTTACTTCTTTATGTCTCAACTAAAATAGTTCTTTGTCATCATTGCAATTTATCCCTTTGATATATATCTTTACATTCCTGACCCTCCATTAGGCATTGCCTAACAGAATGATGAACTACATGTCCTCCTTTAATCTTGCCCTGTAGATCAGTCCCTTCAGCCTTTGAAATATTTTCTTAATCCGCTGAGAACTCAATTGAAACAGCTTCATTTCTACAGAAGTCTGCTCCAGGTGCCCTGGAAAATTTGAACATCAGGCATGGTGCCTGATCAGCTCACATAAGAAATAATACTTCAAATACATATGATATTGTATACTTGAAATTCCTTATCACACATTTATTCATTTGATACCATCATCAACCCTTTAAGACCAGTAGACCAAGAATTAACACCCTCTTCTAGCAATAGCAAAGCAAGCCCTTGAGGAGGCTGTGACTTGTCTAAGACACATAGCTACTCAACCAAATATTTTGATTCGAAGTCCAATGAATTCTGTCCTTTTAAGTGGAATCCAGGATCTTGAATATACCTTTTTTTTTTTTTTTTTTTTTTTTTTGCACTGACTTTAGTTGGTACATGTACAACCCAACAGTAAATGACTATTGCCTAGTAGGTACATTTCCAACTGCCAAGGTCACAGGTCTTTTCATAACACTACCTCAAGTTTCAATGAGATTAGCACAGACATCGCTACATGTAGACCCCAAACCAGCAATTGTCTTTCTCAGACAGAAATAAACAGGCACATGTGTTAATCTCCCAAGAATTCTACCATATACAGTTTCCTCATATTTTTATTACTACTCCTTTTACCTATGTCAGCTTGTATATACAAAGAGAGCACCCCTAAGGATTTCATTACCAGGCTTTGATCCTATTTATTTAAAATACGCCTTCAAAATGTAAATAATCAATATATTAAAAATAAGTATTCTTATGATCAACACAACAGATTCACTGATTTCTGAACTAGTGTCAAGTTACTGGATTCCTAAAGTATCATTATGGGGACTGAATGAACCCTGTGCCTCTTCATGTTTCCTACTCTGCCTGTAACTAGTTTTTTGGGGGGTCATTACTTGGGGCTCTTTTCTTCAACCTTAGAGATTAATTCAAAGTGCATTAATCTTGATCACAGTCACTCCACTGGTTTATGAATCCATCCATCCATCCATTGGATACATCATGGATACATCGTGAATCTCTTTTATGGGATTAAAGTCTGAGTCAAATATGGACAGATTAATCAGACACAGAAAATCTTGAGGTCACTCTGCATGTCAGGTCAGGACTAGAAATTATCTCTACTCATATTGGCCCATGAGTGCCCTGTCTCAGTCTGGGCTTCTCAGAAAACACAGACCCCCCCAAAAAAGCACTTCACTTTAGGAAAAAGCAAGGGAACAGGAATGGGAAAAAGGCAAGTATGAAACAGAAAAAGAGAGAAAGCAAATACAAAGGAGTATTGTTGAGCTTGTCCCTGCTCTGGCAACTGGACTTAATCCTCTGGATGCCTCTAAACATTCATGTACAACTTGCCTCAGAATTTTCTGCTTAAGGAATGAAGCATGTACCTGCTAGCTCTCGTGCCCCATTGGTCAGAGTTCCCACAAGCGGTGTTATGGGTGTTATGTCCCTCGTAGTTCCATCTGTGTGTGTGAGTTGCTCTAGCTTTCTGGCTATGGCCTTTGAGCACGCGGATGGAGGAAATGTTTACACTTGGAGAGCTGAGAAAGAACGTTGCCAGTTCACCCTGCGCTAAGTTAATTGTTGCACCAATGGATGAAATCAAGGGGGATTGAGAGGGTATGAGACGTGGCACAAAGAGGGAGAAGATGTGGTGCCAAACAATACAGAAGCCTAAAGTAGAGGCACTTACTCAGTGATATGACCGTTCGGTGGATCTTATGGAGGGAATTCAAGTATTAAATGTGGAGTTGAACTGAATGTGGAGTTGAACTGAATGTGGAGTTGGACTCTCTTCCACCCTTGAGTTTGTGAATCCAAACACACAGCACCATCTAACCCTGACTCCAAAACTCACTGATTGTTCATAATCCTCAGCTGTTTTTTTCTTTCCTGTTGCAAGTAGTTCCTGCCTCTTTAGTGTCAGCTTTTGTCCTAGTGATTTTTTCAGGAGCATTATTCTCAACTAGACCCTTCAGAAGCATTGTGCACATTAGCATCATAGGAAATGCCCAGGTTAAAGGAGCACTTCCTTTACTATTAATTACAACTCAGTCACAGGTGTGTGACCTCTGTAAGACTCAGCTTCCATCTCTGAAAATGTTTTCAGTAGGTAAAAGGGGCTAACATGCAGTAGAAACTTAATAAATATATTTCACTATTTCAGGATTGATTTAGTCAATTCTGAGGATGACTTTTGGTAGCATTCCCACGCATCAATCTTCAGATTTAAGAAAAAAGTGTTGCCCAAAGTTACACCAAGAATGACCAATGTAACACATGCCTGAGCTTCATTCCAAGGTGACTAGGGGCTTGCAGAGCTGGAAAGGAGATCCCTGGCTGTCTCTTTCTCACCCTCACTACCTTCCCTCTCCTCTGCCACCATTAAAATGGAGATAAGGTTGGATAAAGCCTAACCTTTATCATTTACTAAGCATCTGCATGAACTATGCAGTGCCTGTTGCCCTCATCTGATAGTTTGCAGTTTAGGAAAATGAGTTAGTGGCAGCAAGGCAAACTGGGCAGATTATGTAAGTGACATTTTGAGTCATTGAGTGAAATATTTTCCCAATGTGTTAGGCGATAAGTCTATGCTGAGGTCATGCCAGAATGTTTGGTCAAATCAGTAAAAGAAGTGAACAATGCAGATAAATAACATCATGGGGACCACATTTCCAGATAATTTACTGAATCATTGAGTGGGATGATTGATTTTTTTGGTTTTTTTATAGTCATGGTGTCTTGTTTTGTATCTTCAACATTGCAACAAGGGGGGCGGGAATCTATTTCTTTTTCTGGAAGACTCTTATTACTTGAATGCAAAAATCAATCATTCACAGTTACACAGTTAGAAAACCTGGATTCTTGTCCCGCAGAATTTTAACTATAGTCCAGTCAATAAACCTCTCTGTGACTCAGTTTCATCATTTGTATCCCAAGATAAGCATGATAAATCTAATAATACTAAATTCCTATCTCACAGCATTAGTATAAGTGTTACAGGAAAAACTCCCGGAAACTCAGTTCTTCTTGTCAACAGTAAAGAATGACAGATTAGCGAGTCTCTTCTGTTCTCACAGAAGATAACGGGCCTAGCTCAGGTGAGGGTGAAAGGCGTAGGCAAAGTAGGGTAAGGGGCAGCAAAAGTAAGGGAGGCCAAAGGCTGGGGCGGCAAACTTGAGCCAGGGTAGCCTGAGGCTGATTGGCCTCTGCATTGCCCAGAAAGAGCTAGTCCTTTAGTTTTAGGACTATATATAGTTGGCTGGAGGTTGGGGGAAGGTGAAGAAGTTACATATTGATAGACAGGTAAAGGCGGTGCTAGCTTTCCAGGACGGGGGAGTGAATATGCCAAGGTGTTAATGGGCTTCTTCCTCTCGGCCCTATGGGCTTTTTTAGGACGTTCAGGCCTTGGGATGAAAGCACAGTGTCAAAGGCTTTCTTTCCCAGATAATGGAAAAGATGCACAGAATTTCAAGGCCTGCTGAGCCAGTGGGTGGGACATGGATCCCTCCTCCTCCCTGCCTTGATTTGCTATCTGTCCTACCTAACAAAAGGATCCAATGAAATAGAGAGAAAATATGTTTTGTGTTTTGTAAGCAGACAAATGCATTTAACAAAGCTCTTTGCTTTTCAATACATAATTGTCAATGTCTGCATTTTTCTTCTCGACTGGACTTTTGAGGAGTTGGACTGTATTCTATTCATCTTTGAATGCCCATTACCTAAGTACAATGCCTGGCATATGAGATCACTATTTTCAGTTTAAAAATGCTGCTAAGTCATTGCACTGCTATCTTAATTTTATACAGCTTTTGAAGTTCTTGAGTGCACTGCCTCCCCCCACCCCCTTTTTATAAGACCTGCAGACAAACATGCCATTGAGGAGAAATGCATTTTCTATGATCAAAACATGCAAGTGATACAGCTTGTTATACAACCGGGGCCTATTTTTTCTGAGTAGCATTTAACTTTCCCTGCTCACGAGAATTGCATAGTTGACTCCCTTTATTTCATTATTTCTAAATGAATTTTCACAGTTAATAAGCAATCGCTCTTAGGTTACAATCCATATCATTAGGACTGCATATGTTTATTATGCCATAAATATTTCCTTCTCACTATTAGATACCAACATAAATATGTGCCTTTCCTGGGTACTTTAAATACATTATTCCGTGTTAAAATTAGCTAAAAAACAAACTTTGTGGCTTTTTTGTGTTGATTTGGCTTTTTAGGTTCATCCTATTTTTGTCTCTTCCTCTTATCACACTCTTGACCCTCATCCCACTGACAACTTAACTTGCACACAGATGCAAAACCCTTCTCTCTTGTTACCGGACAGGACACCTGCTTCTTTGCCTGGTCAGTTCTCATCTAGAGGTCTAGAAACCTTTCATTATCATATTTGCTTTCTTGTTACTCATCACCGGTTTTACCAAAGGGACATTATTAGTGTAGTTTTATTATTTGTTGACGTATCTTTATCCACTCTCACCTTTGACTTCTTGAAACACAGGCATTGGGTTTCGGTTATTTTTATTATTATTGTCTATCTCTGCTGAACCAGCTCACTGAAAACTGACTTGTTATAGGAAATATTCAATTTGGGTCAGATGACTAAGTCAGTTTATCAGCATGCTAATATCTCTTCACACTTTTGTCTTCCTTCTCACTCCCTTTGTGGCATGCATTTAATTCTGTGTTAGATTTCTCACTGGTCTCTTGACACTACCTTCTCCAACCTGCTTGGCAAAAACACTGTCAGTTTAACATTTTCCTGAACCATGCCCAAGACCTAGGAGGAGCAATTCCCAGTTTTTCAGAGTGATGAACTTTGTCCTTTTAAGGCCAATAACACTTTAATGTACCTCTCTCCCTTTCGTCACCTGAATTTTCCAGTTAGTTTCAGAATTAGCAATGCTCCTAGACCTTCCTCTTGATGCCTAAGCAGAAATCCCTCCTGAGCCCTCCTACAGAGATGAACTTTCTGGTATTCCAGTCTGAAGTTAGGTCAACACTACCTAGTGGGAACAAAGGCATTAAGTGACCTTGGTACTGTGGGTCATCTCCCCACGCCACTAGAATGAGATCTGCCATTTCATGGGCTCTGGGCATGGGTGCTGCTCACTGAGATGAACAGCAGCAAATTGCAATGGAAATATTCTGCTTAAGATTCGTTTGTGGTCATTCTGAGGTCCACCTAAATATTCCACTGACACTGAGCCCTACACAATAAAACCGAAAGGGAGGCCACCAGATCGATAAATATGACATTTATAGTATGCTTGTTCCTTGATTTCTTCTTAGGTCCTATTTTAGATATCTGGTTTCCAAGAAAAATAGGCCATTGTTTGTTTATAGAGTGGAGGTTACCATTTCAGCTCTCTCTAAGGTTTAACAGCAGCACACAGCCAGAAACATTTTTTTTTGAATACCTACTATGTGTAAGCAACTGCGCTAAATACTTTACAAACTATTTTCATCTGTTTTCCCAAACAATTTATCAGTCCATATAAAACTGGCTCAAACTTATGTTCTCTAATCTACTTTATATGATTATTTTAACAAAATTATTTCCATCCCCTCCTCTGTTTTACTTTTTCTGTTTGTATGCTGCATATAAAATGTTATAATGTTTATCAACCCTGGCAAACAACAAGTGCTAATATCAATTCCTGAAAATCTGCATGCTGAGTACTTGATAGCAAACACTTAGACTTTGCAGGCTCTTGTGGACTACAGATTATCTTTCAGTGACATGGACATAGTACTATACCAGTAGGTTTAAGCACCCAGAGAATGCCACAGTGACTGCTTTGAACAACTACTGGTTGATCTATCATGAAGTTTACAGTGGGCCTAGACTCAGAAGAGCTGCATTTGAGACCTACCATTGTCATTTATTGGCAGAGTGAACTTGAGCAAGTTCATTGTGAGTCTTCTGTCCACTCTAAGACTACTGTAATATCTGTCCATCTCTGAAGCTATTGTACTAAGGAAGTATAGCGTATTCAAAAGTGTGTGCTGACATGGATTGTCTATCTTCTCTTGAGATTCTACAGGAATCATAAGTCACAGTGTCTCCCTGTCTCCCTGTTCCCTGGCCTCCAAGGTGGGTAGTTGGACCAGGTTTTGCCCATTAGGCTGCACCAGTTTGTTGGTTGGTTTGTTTTTTACTCAGTGATGTGTTCCAGGTGGAGAAACTCACTGTTTTTTCTTTTTTTCCCCAGAACTATCCATGAAGTCTAAAATGGTCTATTTGTGTCTTGTCCAGCATGGTAACCACTAGGCAAGTGTGGCTATTAGGCAATTGAAATGTGATGTGGGTTAGTGTACTTGAGAAACAGAATCTTAAATTAAATTTAAATAGCCACATAAGGCTAGTGACTATCATATTGGCCAGTGCAGGTCTACAGTTTTCTATTGGACGTTTTGAATAATGTGTTGTTCTTTCTTGCTTTTCCAGAAATATTTTTCGAAGCTTTCTTTCAATGCCCTGTTTAGTGCTTAAAATACCTGTTCTTTGGAGACTTTAAATAACCTAAAATAACTTAGCTGTGAAAGCACCTTTGCTAGGCAATATTTTTAACTTCCTTAATATATTCTATAATTATTTATATGGTTACATTTTCTTTTCTATCCAGAGTCATTTCTTTGTTATTGATGTTTTCTGAGAAATCATCTATTTTATACAGATTTTCAAATTTATTTGAATGCATGACTGTGAAGAATGCTTCCCAGTCTTTCTTTCTATATCCTTACATCTATGATTATTTCTGCATTCTCAGTTCTATTCTGTAAACTATTTTATCTTTCTTTTGATTTATTTAGTGACTTTATTGCTTTGTTTCCTTAAGGATATACTGTACTTTAAATTATTTATGCTATAATTATTTTGTCTGTAAATAAACCAAAATTTATTTTTATATTTACTAATTCCTTCTTCCCAACATTTTTCTTCCCTTCTTTCATTTCAAACAAATTGAATTTACTATTTTACAAATTTCCATTCTTTCCTTTTTAGCTGCATAAGTGCTTGAGGTAAAAATTTTTCCTTTTAGACTAAATTCAGTTTTTCTCTGTGGGTTTGACTATATAACACTGATATAAAAAAGCAAATTGTTGGAGGAAGGGAGAGAAGAACAGACTGAGCACAGAAGAGTATTAAGACAGAGAAAATATTCTCCGTGATGTTTACTGATGGATATATGCTATTATACATTTCTCCACACTCAAAGAATATGCAATGCAAAGAGTGAGCCCTAAGGTAAACTATGGACTTCAAGTAATTTTGATATGTCAGTATGGGTTCATTCTTGATTTAAAAAAAAAAAAAAAAAACATTCTGGCCAGTAATTTGACAAGGGGAGAGCCTATGCATATGTGAGGTTAGTGGTGCATGAGAAATCTGTACCTTCCTGTTCTAAAAATTATCCTTACAATTAATATATGTTTTAAAATTTCCATTTTTTAATTCAAGAGTTCTTTGAGAAATATTTTTAAACTGCATAAAAGTATCTTAGTTAATTTGCTACTACCTTTTCCTATTTTCAGAAGGATTGTAATATATAGCTTACAGTTTGGGGAATTTGCTGTGATGTTTTTGATGCTTAATATGGAAATATTTTAAAGTTAAGTATGCTTAATAAGAGTATATTTTATTTGAAGAATTAATAATCAAAGCCCTTATAGTCTTACTTATTTTAATGTTTTTTACCTAATATGGCCAAAAGTATTGAATTTTTAGTTCTCCTTTAATTCATACAGTTTTAGATCCATGTTTTTGATGCCAAGTTATTTGGTGCACCAAAAGTTAATAACTGTTATATATTTTTGAAATTGAATATATATAATTATAAGACATACCACATTTGTCTTATATAATGCTTTTGCCCTTTAACTAAACAATCATATAATGATAATGTCAGGCCCCCTACCTAATATTTGTTTGCATGTGTCTTGTGTGTTTTTGCCAATACTTATTATTTTCAATAATAATATGTCACTTTCTTTTATATGTCTCTTTAACAAAACAAGAATAATAATTTGTAAGAATATTTTCCCATTTATTTTGCCAATTTTTCTAGTTTATTGAAAAATTGAAAAAAGTTAACTTTATGTACTTTGTATCTATCCTTTGCCATATTTGTTATATTTGCTATACTGCTTATACTTCCCTTCGGTTTCTTCTTTTGGTCATTTGCAATTTATTGGTTCTAATTTCAGTTGTCTTTACTTTTTAACAATAGACTCAAATGTCTACTTTTTAGCTTATCAACTTTTAAATATTATAGTGTACTATGAAAGGTAAACAATTAGTACATTTAAATGTATTTGACATGCTACTTTCTTCTATCCATGTATTGGTACTCTGTATTCCTGTAGATACACACATTTAAAAAATTATGTTATGTAGCTTTTCCTTAAATATTTATTATACTTATATACCTGACCTACTTTAAGCATTCAATAAATACTTAGCAAAATAATTATTTAACTTTCACTATAGAGAACTTACCAACATAACTGCTATGTTAGGTATTCTGAAAGGTGGGTACATAATCCCTGAATACGTATAAGAAAATAATCTTTTGATGAAGGACATTTTTTAATTTAGAAAAGTGAGGTTTTTAGGTATAATCAAATAATTAATAACATTTTACCCTGTGAAAAGGAGTAGGAACACTCATTATAAACAGACAGAGAAGCATGTGAAAGAATATAGTTTTCCTTAAGAAAAAAGCATTTTAATATTCCCCTTAGATTGCTCCCTTATTCTTCTTTCCCCATCATACTTGAAACTATCTGTGAAAACTCTGAGAATTTTTTTTCACTTATTTTGCCTCAGACCATTGGTTTTGGTGAGGAAATAAGGAGAACCTCTTCAAACATAGCTTCTATTTTATTTATTTTGTTTATGTCTGTCAAATTGGGGAGAGATAAGTTTTATAATTCTGTATCATTATTAAGACATATGTGACATAGTGATAATAGTGAAAATAGAGGAAAAAGGCGATTGAATTTCCATCAATAAATAATTAAGGGCATTATTATATACCACATGGCAAAGAATTCTGGTCGTCAATCAACATCTCTTCTTCCTTATTAGAAGAAACCAATTTTCCTGAATGTTAATGTGTCCAGCTTTATTTCTTTCCAAATGATGGCAACATAGTACATTTTTCCAGCTTCATTGAAATGTAATTGACATAGAACATTATATTAGTTTAGCTTGTACAGCATAATGATTTGCTATATGTACATATTGGCATAGCAGGTTTTGAGCCATTGAAATTTAAGTGGTAGCTTTTAGGTAAAGCTTCCAGGAATTAATTCTCTTTAAAGAGGGTGGAAAAGGGTTAGACTGTTCCTTTTAGATGCCTCCTTCCTTTCCTTTTTTCCTTCCTTTCTTTCTCTTGCCTGGAACACCTACTTGATGCTGGAACTACCTTTAACATCTTGTGATTAAAACAATAACAGATAAGAGGATCATTTTGTTCTAAAAAGCATTTGAGTTATGGAATCCCAGTCTGCACCTTACAAACTTCAAAGTTCTTTTTCCAAGATAAAAAAAAAAAAGACTCATCTTGTTAAATGGATAATTTTGTGCATATGTATGTGTGTAGAAAAGAGGGGGGAAGAGGTTGTGTTACAGGCAGCTAAATGAAAGTTCCTGACTAATACAACCTATGTAATGCATTATTTTAATGCACCCATTGAGCTGATGTGTACTTGCATGTTAGAAAACTGAAATGTGCCCATGACAAACTTGTGATTGAATATGAGTGAAAACCCTAACCTATGACATTACCTTTGCTTGCCTGTTTGTTTTTAACATTGCAAGTGGATGAATGAAAAAATAGATTGACCCATCAGTTGCTAGGTTTGGGAGGCAGTTCACCACTTTTTTTCTTTTTACCATGTTAAACGAGAGTTTTACTTTTGCTTGCTTGTCCCATTCTTTACTGGTTAGCATGAATAATCCTTGTAATCTGAATAAGAACTCTTGTCAAGGGCAGCTGTACAATATCTATGACTATCAATCTGTATGCCTCTCATCTGACTCACCTATTCCTTGATGTTGACAATGACAATGAATAAGAGAAGGGGGTTACAGGCTTGTTTTATACATGAATCATTTATATAATAGTTTGGGGCACCAGCTGGCAGCGGTTGCTTCTTTTTCACCAAAGGTTTCATTTGTTATGAATTTGTCCTTTTTACATTGCTTGCCGTTAAAACCAACAGCAATACTATGGTCTTTCTGCTTTCACCTCTCTTATTCAACCTAGTACTAGACATCCGAGTCACAGCAATCAGAGAAAAAGAAGAGACAAAAGGCATCCAAATTGGAAAGAAAGAAATAAAACTATCCTTATTTGCAGATGATATGATACTGTACATAAAGGACCTCGAAGAGTCCACCAAGAAATCACTAGGACTGATAAATGAATCCAGCAAAGTAGCGGGACACAATATTAATACACAGAAATTAGTTATATATTTATATTTGACAGAGAAAGCAAGCACATACAACGAGCTACAGGTAGTTTATTCAACAAATGATGTTGGGAAAATTGGGAAAATATGTGCAGAAAAATGAAACTAAACCACTTTCTTACACAACACACAAGAATAAATTCAAAATGGATTAAAGACTTAAATGTTAGACCTGAAACCATAAAAATCCTAGAAGGAAACACAGGCAGCAAAATCTTGGAGCAGTATTTTATCAGATATATCTCCCCAGGCAGGGGATACAAAAGAAAAAAAAAAACAAATGGGACTACATCAAACTAAAAAGTTTTTGCCCAGCTAAGGAAAACATAAACAAAATAAAAAGACAGAGAATCTTATTTTTAATAGCTCTATTTACATGTAAGAGCCATATTTGCAGATACATCTGATGAGATGTTAATATCCAAAATTCATAAGGAACTTATAAAACTCAACACAAAAAAGCAAACAACCCAGTTAAAAATGAGCAAAGGACCTGAATAGACACTTCTCCAAAGAGAAGACAGAGATGGCGAGTAGACATATGAAAAGATGCTCAAGGTCACTAATCATCAGAGAAATGCAAATTAAAACCATAATGAGATATCATCTCACACCTGTCAGAATGGTTATCATCAATAAATCAAAAATCAACAAGTGCTGGCGAGGATATGGAGAATTGGGAATCCTTTTGCCGTGTTGGTGGGAATGCAGACTGGTGCAGCCACCGTGGAAAGCAGTATGGAGATACCTCAAAAAATTAAAAATGGATCTGCCTTTTGATCCAGCAATCCCACTTCTGGGAATATATCTGAAGGAACCCAAAACATTAATTTGAAAGAACCCCTATGTTCACTGCAGCATTATTTACAATCTCCAATATATGGAAGCAGCCCAAGTGTCCATCAGTAGATGAGTGACTAAAACAACTATGGGACCTTTACACAATGGAATACTACTAGGCCGTAAAAAAGAAGTTTTACTCTTTGCGACAGTATGGATAGACCTGCAGAACATTACGCCAAGTGAAACAAGCCAGTCAGAGAAAGACAAATGCCATGTGATTTCACTCATATGTGGAATCTAATGAACAAACTGAACTAACAAGCAAAACAGAGACGGACTCATATATAGAGAGCAGGCTGGCAGCTAAGGCGGCGGTGGGGGCAGCGGCAGAGATTAGGGGGTGGAAGGATTGAGCAAAAAGGGGAAGGACTCATGGACATGGGTAACAGTGTGTTGACTGAAGCAGGAAGGGGCTTATAAGGGGACTGAACGGTAATGGAAAAAAATACAATAAAAAATAAAGAAATAAGATGATCATGCATACCAATTTGCTTGGGATGTTACTGAGCTTTCAGTAGTCCAAGAGTGATTATCAATGGTCCCCATTTCACTCTTAAACATGTGTATTCTGGACAATGAATTACTTGATCATTCTCATTACAGTAGATTATGATGTTCAATTAGAACTCAGCTGAAAATACTGATATAGCTCCAAATCCTTGAATTCAGATTTGTCCCTCCTTGAAATTTACATGTTACACTCAGGATAAATATGGAGAAATAAAGTTCTGTGTAGATTTCCACTCACCAGAAATGGGACATTTTTTCTCTTAAATACACTTGTAGTTGGATACTCAAAAGCTATTATCCATGGCTTTCTTACTAAAAACAACATAAAAATCCAGGAATATCCCTAATCTCTTATGTAGATATGAATATATTAATCAACTTTTGGCCATGAGAAGTAAGAGACGGTCACCTGAGACTGTTTTTGTTTTCTGATAACAGAAGAGAGGATCACATAGTAATTCACTTTCACTGTCCTCGTTCCTATCCTGTTTCAGGCCTTTCAATGTGGTCCTGATGCCTAGAGTTATTGAAATCATCTTAAAACAATGAGGGCCTATGGGTACAAGAAACAAAAAAATGGATATTTTGAGGATGGTAGAGTAGAAGCCAAGTAAAAATATCCTTCAAGATATTCATTAGCTACTTTTCCATATGTGAAACTCTCTAGTTCCAAACTATGTCTTATACAAAATTTTTTAAATTTTTTGCTTAGTTACTTTTATTTGGGTGCTCTGTTACTTGTCATGAAAATAAAATAACTAAAAGTGTTTTATGGGAACGAATCAACTACAATATATCAGGGGTACATGGTATAATTAGGTTTTAAGGAAATTCCAGCAACTGTACTTAAAAGAAATAAGTGGAAACCCAAAAGAATTATTATTCACTCTGTATCTTGTTTTATGACCTGCACTCTAGAATAAAATTATCTCTTTTTGCTTCTCTATTTCTTGTCTCCTTAATGCAACTTTTAACCACACAGAGCGCTACGTACACTGACATCTGAGCTATATTCTATCAATTTTAGAAATGAATAGAGTGGAAAGAGAATTTAATTGGCCAGACTGAGACCCATAAATAATCAATAGAGAATGAAATGAAGAACGCCTGGCTAAAGAAACAAATGTATTATAATTATGCCAATTATCCTAGATGTAGTTCATCAGTTTGTAGTGATAAAGGCTGTTAATGAGCTTTGTCACTGGCAGCATCACTTTCTAATCTTAATCCTTTTTAGGGTTATTAGCTTTAATGCTACCTGCACAGAGATAAGTTAATTTATACTGAAATTAAATTGAAAAATAACTAATAGTTGCATTTGAACAGTAGCTTATAAAGTTTCTGTCTGGCTGACAAAAGTTACAGAGGGCAGCACAAAAATTCTAAGGGTTTTGAGCAGGTGGAAGAGAGTCAGAAAAAGAGAAACACTTGTTAAAAGAACATTTATAAATATTCTTGGGAAAAGTCACTCAATTTAGAGTTAATATCATTTAATGAAACGGCTGATAGCTACTTTATACATTAGGTGTCAGCATGCTATGTTCTGGCATCAAGAAAATTCTTAAAAATGGTCAACCTTTGAAGAAGAGTTACTAAATACATATATGTGTGTGAGGGTATACTATTTTCTACAATAGATTAAGACATTTTCTATCAAATTCTAATACTAATATCTTCTTACATGAATGTTGAAATGTATCAAATGTTTTCAGCACATATTGAGATAATCATGTGCATATTCTTCTTTCTTTTTCGAGATACAGTTTAGATGTAATAAATTTGACAAATTAAAAGTACACTATTTGGTACACACACACACACACACACACACACACACACACACTCGAAACCATCACTACAATCACAGTGATGAACATTTATCAGTCCCCCCTGAAAGTTTCATTGTAGCTCTTTGTCATTCCTCC
This sequence comes from Furipterus horrens, assembly GCF_987537825.1. Lineage (NCBI taxonomy): Eukaryota > Metazoa > Chordata > Mammalia > Chiroptera > Furipteridae > Furipterus > Furipterus horrens. The sequence continues at coordinate 131,983,488 of NW_028327177.1, read as the reverse complement.
TTCTGACCACAGCAAGTGAAGACATAGTGGATGATTTTAACACACATCTCTCAGTAATTCATCAAATGCAAAACATTAAGTCCTGTACTAGATTTGAGCAACATGAATACATGTAATTGTTATATAAATCATCACACCTCAAAACAGTAGAATACACATTTTTCAAGTGTGCATAAAACAGTTACAAAAAGTGTTAAGATCTAGACCACAAAACACATTTCAGCAAATTTCAAATGACTGATATACTGAGATTTCCTCTTATGAAAATGAAATTAAGTCAAAAATTGATAACAAAACAACATAAATAATCAGAAATAATTTGAAATTAAAACATACTTCTAAATGATGAATGAATAAAAGATTAATGATAAAAATTAGACAATATTTTAAACATTCAATTTAATGAAAGAATATACTATATATAAGAAATGTTGGAAAAGAGTTAATGATGTACTTACATATTATAAAAGAAGAAAAGTTAAAAAATTAATCATGTACAGAAGATAGAAATAGAATAGCGAATTGAACTTAAAAAGAAACAAGAGAATAATACATAATTTGATATTAATAAAATATAGAACATCACTAGAAAAGACCACTGAAAACAAATGATTAAATCCCAAAACACTACTAAAAGTAGTAGCAAGACAGGTATTTTTTTAAAAAAAGAGAGAGTTGATAGGTGCAAAAGAACTAGAGGCCTGAACATTGAGTCTACTTAAATTTAAAAGATACAGAAATATGAAGCATGGCAATGCATTTGAAAACTGATAAAAAAGATGAATAAATTCCAAGAGCTAATGCAAGGAAAAATAAAATATCAATGTGTGCTACAACTACTTAATTCATTCTACAACTGAATCATTCCAATATAGAAGTCCCCATGTTTACATACCTTCAGGAGTAACTTCTACCCAACAGGTCTAAGAGTCTCTGTAGATGACTCTGAGGACAGCAGGACACCAATATCAAAACCTGACAAGGATGTTAGAAAAGAGGAGAAATATAAATCAACTTCTCCCATGGACATAGATGCAAAATAATATGATCATCTCAGATACAGAAAGAGTATCTGATACAATTTATCAGCAATCTATAAAAGAAATAACTTAGGAAATTCAAAATAAAACAGTACTTTCATAATTTTATATAGAGTGTCTGTAAATGACTGACAAAATAGATCTGTTGAATGGTCTGTTCACCACTGGCCTACAAATGTATAATTAGTACAGAGAAGCAAATAGAATAATGAAAAGATGTGGTTTGGAAAGAAAGAAAAAAGACTGCCACTAACTGCAAATATTTTCTTTATATACAAAATTTAAAAAATCTTTAGGTATGTTTTTACACTTAATAAGTCAATTTAGCCATTTTATAAAAATACAATGTCAACATGCAAATATATTTTCATGTTTTAATAATCATCATAACACAAATTTAAAACACAATTAGACATAACATATCAATAATCAAATACCTAGAAGTAAATCTAAAAGAATGTAAGACCTCTCCACATATACATACACACATCTACCATTTTACTAAAGTTAAAGATTTGAATTACAAAAAGTAATCTATAATCATGAAACACAAGACTTAATATTGTAAAGATGATGATTAGACTCAAATTGATTTATATTGCAAACCTATATTGGTCATCTATTTGAAATGCTGTAAAAAAAAGTACCTGCAAAACATAGGGACATACAATGTCTTATACTCAACATCATGTATCATATACAATATCCTGTGTAGCTCCTTACTCTGCTTGTTGGTCTATGGGTCTAGATGGACAGTCTTTACCTTAGCTAAACTCAGTTCTGCTTCTGCAATCAATTAGGCATCTTTGTTTCCAGGGACTGGCCAACTGTTGGCTCAAATACCTTGTCTCTGCTCTTATATCCCTCAAATAAATTAGCCTGCAATGGTCTCATGGCAAGGAAGAGGTTCATGAGAGAGGGTGGAAGTTTGCAAGGCCTCCTGAAGCCTAGGATTGGACTGGCACAGTATCACTTCTGCTACATCTTACTGGCCATGTAAATTAGAAGGCCACTCCAGACTTAAAGGGAACTATTTCTTGATGACATAATTCTTCAACTCACTCACAAACAGAAATGAACTCTGAAAAGCTATCACAGTATTGAGAGTAAACTAAGTCAGAAAATTTATTTATGTCACATATTAAGATTTATAATAAATTTATAGTAATTAAGGCAACAAATGAAACAAAATAGAATTTGATTTATGACACAGTTGGCAAGTAGAACATAGGAAAAGATAGTCTTTTCATCAGATTGTGCTGAATCATTTGGATATGGCAATTGAAAATCAATGTATTATAATATAACTAGACCATTCCATGTAAAAATAACCAGTGGCTAATTTTTTTATCCACATGTAAGAAAAAAAAAATAATTTCCAAGAAGTTTATCATAAAAGAATACACTAATGATTATGGAATAAGAAAAGGTATACCAAATATCACTGGCTGCAATAAAAAGAATTTATAAATTTGAATTATTATTATATTATTATATTATAATACAATTATATAAGGCTAATCATAGTTATAAACTTCTGTTTATCAAGTAACAGAGTAAACAGTTATGCTTTAGACCAGGGAAGTTATTGCAACCTTTCTGAAATCAAAAGAATTATTCAGTATACAAAAAACACTCTCTAAACCAACAAAAAATGTTATACGAAACAATGAAAAAGTGGTCAATACAAATGAAAGAGGATATCCAAATGGCCAATAAATCTACGAAAATGTGCTCAACATCATTAGTCATCAGGAACATGCAAGAATTACAGGTAAGAGGTAGAGGTTCGTGGCAGGACAATATTTTAATATGATAGAGCTACTGGAGCAATGAACATTAGAAATTAAAATTCCAGAGAGGAGAGAACATCTATGATGGAAGTTAAAAATCTACAGCTTTAAAATTTTCAGGGGTTGGGGATGAGGGTGAAATTTTCTGTTTCTGGATATAAGTTGAGGACCCAGCTGAGGCAGATAAGCACTACTAGAGATAAAAGAAATATGCAAAGGATTTAACAGTTTTTGGTGCTAACAAACCAAATTAGAAATTTGAGGGAACAAAAACCATGGTCATTTTTTTCTACAAGATATTTCCCGGGTACTCTGGTGGCTTGGGAAGCAAGAGATTTAAGTCAAAACCCTGTACTCCTTAGGAAGCAAAGATGTACAGGGCAGAAGTCCTGCATCAAATACAAATTTTGTTTTCTTTCAAGACTTTTCTATAAATTAAAGCTACATGGATTAGGAGGAGACGGAACACCTGAGCTGAAAACCTAAGTGACAGAGCACAGTCTCCTTCAGTTTCCACTTCTCCTGTCCCTCAAGGCTGAAGCATCTGAGACTGATCAGACTTTGTCAAAATCCTTCTTGGGCTCATCTGAGATTAGGCAAAAATACATACATACATACATACATACATACACACATACATATGTCGGCAGCCGTCCGTCTGGAGAGACGATGGTGTAGCTTCTTAAGAGTCTATCTGCACCGTCGAGAATGGCTGTGCAGTCCGACTCGGGAGTGACACGGTATCTGTCTCCTCCCGTGTTGAATCGACATCTTGCGATGACGCTGGAGTGTCCTCTCCAGTGAAGCTGAAGCTACAGAGCCTGGGCAGGGTGATATGGAGGGTCTGCTGTTGCCCATGCAGCAGAACCCCCCCTCTCTTCGCAGCTGAAGGGTCCAAGGGAAAGACGGAGACAATACAGCTTGGCTTCAGGTGCGCCGCAGGAGTTGCCGGTGTTGACTACAACGTCAAACCGCCTTAGGGACTCCGGCTCCGGATTTTCTGTCGGGGTTTACTCCCTTAGCCTTTCCCCTGAAGAGGTATGCCGCAAGGCAGCGGAGGTTTTTTGGAATCAGAGTTTTCCTTCTCTGACATACATATGTACATACCTACATACATACACACATGCATACATACTGCCTCAGTCTTAAATTATAACCCACCCTTTTCTCACTCTTTTCCTAACAAAAGTAAAGAGAACTTTCACTGATGGAACAGCAATCTATAGCCTCCATGACTCTTTTATTACAATGTCTGGCATTAAATTAAAAATCACTAGATATGCATAAAGGAAATAAAATAAATATCTACCAGAGAAAAAAAGAACTAATACTATATCTAGGCCACTTAAAAATATGATTTTTATGTTAAAAGAAATAGAGGGAAAAGCAGGTTTGACAAATACATCTGTTACTTTGATAGTTATTCTTTCTTCATACATATAATGCAATCTTTAAGTAGTCATACTAATATGTTTAAATAAAATAGTTCTATCTGATAAATTCAAGGTCTGCTGTCTTAATATATCTGATTGAATTATTTTATTTCACTTTATTTTAACCTTCACTGTAATCTCAATTCATAGCGTCTTTCTTGTATATAGGATTTTTAAAATTTATTCTTTTTTGTTGTTGCTCTTGTGAAGTTCACACTTTTTGAAACACCATCTGTAAAATATCTTTGACTCTTAGGGTTCATATTATACTTCACCAGAGAGTATTTTTATTCCTCTACTCTTAACCTGGAGGCATTTAAGCCACGTGGAAAGACCTTAAACCAAGAGAGGGTTTTAATAACACAGATGTATAAATCTGTCTGTAACTTATACAGGATCAGGCTTGTATATCTCCTTCTGCTTTATTTTTCCTCCAGTTTACTGTTTGAGTTGGCTTCAGAAATGCAGACTTAGTATTAGGCTCTTGCGCCATACACACCACCTGCACTGCAGAGGTCTCACTCAGGCACAAAAGCACAGACTTAAACATTTAGCTCTAAGCCATCAGAGATAATGAGATGCTTCAGAAAATACCCTGTAGTCAATTCTAAGCATTGTTCTAAACTTGCTCTTATTCTCAATCTCTAGCCTCTCAAGATAGTCTTATTTCACACTAGCTCTTCTATTTTATCTAGGACATTTTATGAATTCTGCACCCAGAGAGTTTTTTCGGTTCATTGAGGCCACCATGTTACTAGATCCAAAAATCAAGTTTTGTTCCTTTAAAAGTCACAGCTGTCAAAACCAGAGTCTAACATATAATTTGAAAATATGGAAAGAAAAACTACCCTCCAACAACTTCTATTTCTGAGTTCCACGCTCTCCCTTCACACAAACAAAAACTATAGTTTAAGTGAGTACTTAATTACATACTGGGAAAGTTGCTAGAGAACTTGGCAGACATTCTACTTTTAGTAGCTCTCCCCACAGATTTATATATCACATTTTACATAATGAAGACTTCTTTTCCACCTCTTACCAAGGCAAAGTAATAATAATGATAATAATAAGCTTCCTAGAAGAAGGATAGGGCTTTATCAGGAAGGTTTAGTGAGCTGAAAGAAGGAACAAGTTAAGAGCGTCGCAAGTTAAAGGGGGAGTGAGTTGCATATATTTCAGATACAAGGTAAAAGCCTTTGGATTTTGTAGCCTAAATAGGTTCATGAGAACATTAATGCTAAAAAAATAAATAAATAAACAAAACAGATTTGTTGCATTGTTGGGGGAAAGGCATGAAATTTAAACACAGGACTGAACTAAACAGCCTTTCCTCTGGATTGCTCCCATGTGGAGTTTTATGTATGGCTGGCTCAACTTCTCAATCTCCAAATTAAGATAATTTTAGACCACTGTTGGAGAAATTGTGCACAAGGGCAATGTTTCATATTTTTCCTACTGTTTGAAATAAAACCACCAGGAAAGCAGACCTTCATTCTTCCAAGCCTAGTTTCTGTTTGTTTTCTGTGTCTAAGAATGCTGATGTGCTTAAGAAGTTTAATTAGTTCATTAATTAAACTTCATTAGCAAGTTCATTAGCATATGCTAATCTAATTAATTCTGCCTCCATGCCTGTGGAAAGATGTCTCCTTTAAAAAGTTACCTCCTATGAAAGAGATAGGCAACTCGGAGAATATATTTCTTTTACATTGATTATAGGAAGAATGACTGTCATTTCTAGGTCTGGCCTTTAAGAAAACTGATGGTCTGTGTCTTGGTCTCTTTGAGAGCAGAGCCACCATATAAAATGCCCCCATTGTCCTGTTGGAGAAATAATATAAAATCCCTGTAACTCCACTGGTAGGGAGAGGTTCCCCCTGAGGTCAGCCTAGAGGATGACAGCCATATGAATGACACTATCTCAGACCCTCCAGAAAAACCCAACCCTCAGTTAAAAAGCACCAAGTAACTCATGTTGATAACACATGAGCAGAACTGCTCATCAGAGCCCTGCCCACATTCCTAACCCACAAAATTATGTAACCTAATAAAATTGTTATTTGAAACTAGTCATTTTTAAAGCAATAAATAAATGGAACACTGTTAAGCAGAACTTATCAATTTTACCAATAGTTGGAAAGTATATTTATTTTTGAATATGGAATGTCCCTTGGCAACTCCATTGATGAGAGTGAAATAGAAATTGGACATCTGGACAAAACCAGCTCCAGGGATGAGCAGATTTCAAGTCAAACAGCAGAAGATGCTACCTTGAATGAGATGATTAATTACATGTGTTTGGTTTTTCCAAGACAAATGTTGTCACTGGGAGAGAAAGAGCTGGCAGAAGTAGGGCCTGCATTATGAAATCCATCCCTAGTGGCTGTAGATAGGGTTGGGAAATGTAGGTGTTGGTAAAAGCAGTGCAATGACCTCCTCCCAGTGTAACCAGAGTCCTAATCATGTTACCATTTAGAGATCTGGAGTCATGGAATTTTATTTGAGAAATCATTCATCTTTAAATTACAATGCTCTGTATAATTTTATGAGTTGATATAATTAGTTCTCAGTTACTAGAACGGGGTAAGATGCAAGAATACCTGTATAAGTTAATAGGTCAGAAAACATTGCACCTCTTATTAAGCTATTATTGCTCAACTCAAAATCCACTCATCCTCTAGAGTTATCTCTAATGCTGGGGCTAGGGACCTACAATTATATTTCTCATTTTAAGCTGGCTTCCTGCTACTTGTGCCAGTCAGGGCACTAGGCAGAAGACGCAGTAATCAGCTCCTTCTTGGTTGGCTTATGGTTCCTGTAAGTAGCACACCAGCAACAGCTCTTCAAACTGGCGGTAGCAGTTAAGAGTTCAAGTAGCAGTTGGATCCAGTTTTTAGCTTTTATCTGCCCTCTAAAATCCACCTTTCTAAAGATATAGCACAGGCCAGAGCTATCTGTTCTCTTTCTCTCTCTTCTTCCCTCTTCTTCCTCCTTCTCTGCTGTGTGTGTGGGCCTCTGCATGCACATACATGCAGGTATACAAAATAGCCTGATTATGAGACTTTGTATTGTTTGTTTCAGCAGCCAGCACAACTTTTTGTTATTACCACAGAAATTAATACCAGGACTGCAATGTCATTGCAAAAACATTTTTAAATACGCAGCACTGACCCATTGACTGAATGGAAAATGGCAAGACCACACAGACAACCATCTCAACAGTTTTTTATCCATGTCGTTCAAATGCGAACTATTTGATAAGTCTGTTATCTGCACAAATTTGTAAGATTGGACAAATGACAGTAATCTGGGGAAAGGGGTTGAAAAATATCATTTTAATATGTGTTGATGGTCATTGTATCTGTTTAGCAACTAAGAAATGAGACAAACAGCGTAGAAGCAGAAATACAAGGATAAAGACAGATCACATCTGTAGGGCCTGTGATACTGGAAAAAATGACAGATTCTAGATCCTAAATATCAGTAGATGAAAACTTTTAAAAGTTTTTTCTTTCTACAATTGATGAAAAATCTCAATAAAGTGATCAAATTTGGCATGTTTCCTATGTAGGCCTCATTTACTCAAGGTAGTTAGGTTTTGTTGAGATATATTAAGAAACCAGGAAGCAAGGAAATATGATTATCAGAAAACAGTTTCAAAAAGAACTTTTTAAGTGGTTACCCATACATGAAACTAACTGGAAGTAAATAAATCATAAAATTAATAAGATTTTGAAAAAATTAAGTTGCCAGAGAACTCTAGCTTTATTTAAAAATTCTGTTTTTGTTTGGTAAGCCTGAACGTAGGCCTCAGCAGGAAGCAGACTACAAAAGCTGCACAGACACCCCCCCCCCTAAAAGACGTATATCCCAAGGGCCATATCTGATAGGCATTTCTAAAAATCATAAATGTGGAAGAACCTCTTTGAGGTTTGCTGTTTTTCCTCCAAAAGCTTGTGGCTTTCAATCCTTAAGAAGAGAAATCTCTAAATGTCAGCTAGTTTAGCTTTGTTGTTGAAGTCTAACACGTATTTACTGAACTGTTTGTCTAGTTGCTCTATGAGTGACTGAAAGAGAAAAATGAAGAACAATAAGATTAATTGTGTGTTTTTCTATTTCTCCCTTTGAATTGATCATTGTTTACTGTATGTGTATTGAAGCTCTCTTATTAGGTATGCTTATGTTTCATATTAGTGTATCTTCCTGGTAAGGGCTGTTTTTATCACTACAGAAAGCCCATCTTATTGTAGATAATAACTCTTGTCCTAAAGTCTACATTGTCTAATACGTTTTCTCATTGTTATAGTGTGCATGCCATATCTCTACTTTTTTCTGTCTTCATCTTATCATGTTGACAGCACAGGGTTTAGTCTTGATTTTTATTTTAATGCAATCTGAAGTTCTCTGCCTTTTAATTGGAATATTTGGTCCATTTATACTTAATGAGGTTACATAAACATTTGAATTGATGTCTCCCATCTTAGTATTGATATGTTACTTCCATATATTCTTAAATTCTCTCTTCCTTTTTTAACCTTCCTTTTTACCATTTTTTAATAAAAAGCTAGACTTACTTAAAAAATTCTTCTGGTAGAATAAGATCTAACCTTTCATTCCATCTTAGCATATATATTCCCTCATTCAACACATTTCCTTCACTTTTACATCAATAGTATCATTTTACCTGTCCTGATAGATTAATGGTGATACAGCTGAGGGGAAAGATGGCTAATATACTTTTATCATCCTCCTCCACATTGTTTTGCTCTTGCGTCAATATCGTTTATCTACATTTATAAAACCAGGTATTGATGCCATAAACTGTCAAAACGAGCAACTCAGTTTATCCAATATCAAAAATATATTGGCAAATGTCATGCTTAATCAAGTGCAGCTATATGACTACTAGTCTAGTACTTCTGTTAAAGAAGAAAGTGCACTTAGCCTGGCATAGTTTAGAATTCCTAAGACTTTCTTTTCTTGTCCCACACATGCACTAAGAGTTATTTCACATTTTCCCATGAATTCAATGACCATCTATTTCCTGACTGCTAACAAAAGTATATGTCTTGATCCCAGAAGTCATTTTTGGCTTTGTCCATATTCCCAAAGGTCTCTTAGACAATCCCACTTTAATGGATGTCAGTACCACAAACAAAATATGTACAAATAAAAACTTATTATCTTTCCTTCAAACCTCCTTCACAGATCTTTTATTTTCATGAACGATTTCTTTTTCCTCTTGTTTCCCCATATAACAATGTTATAGTTATATGGTTCCTATTTTTCCCTTATCTGTACAACCGGTTGATCTTTAATCCATAGTTATGCTACTCTTCTGGATAATTTCATCTTGTTTGTGTCCTACTTACCATTTATATAACTCCTACTGTCATCTATATGCCCTCACTTACATCTTAACATGCATTTTCTCTCCACCTTCCAGGCTCTGTCTCACTAGCACCAGCATCAGCTGGAACTACAGAGAAACACAAGTTCTCAGGCATTTCTCAGATTAACTAGATCAGAAACTCCATGGATACAGTCAGTTGAGCAATGGCTGGTGATTCTGATGCACACGAGTGTAAGAACCATTGCTACCCATGAGAGGTGATTTCGAACATCTTCTTTCACCTACACAATATATCCAATGCCAAAATTCCTCTTCCCATGGAAGCCTCTGAGGGAACAAGAGTCATAATTATATGTAGAAAATCTGGAATATTCTCTTAATCTTTATCTTAGTTATTATCTATATATGTTGAGTAAATCCAGTTTTATCTTTGGCTCTTTATTATTACAAACAAATTTGCTGGCAAGTACCAGCATCTGAACCAACATTCTAGTGTGCCCTGGCATACCAAGTTATTAATAAGTCATCTACTCCAGCAGTTAGCACGCTATGGTCCACAGGCCAAAATCCATCCCAGCCTCTGTTCCTGTAAATAAAATATTATTGCTACACAGTCATGCTTATTTGTTTTTGTATTGTCTTTGATTGCTTTTACAGTATAGTAGAAGAGTTCAGCACTTGTCAGTATAGTAGAAGAGTTCAGCCTTGTACAGAAAAAGTTTGCTGACCCTTGATTGACACTGTCACTGTGTATTCATTTGACACATATGAGTATTTATTAAGTATGTGCTATTAATAGGCATTGTTTCAGGCACTGAGGATATAGAGGTCAACCAAAGAAAGAGGCCTCGTCAGTCATGGGACATATATTTGAATGCCTGCTGGCGGTGGCTGACAATAAACAAACACACAAGTAATAATTAATACCATAATTTCAGGAAGTGATTTGTGCTGAGAAGAAAATAAAGTGGATGCAATAATAGAAAGTGACTGCCAGGAGGGAGCACCACTGGGTTAGGTGTCAGGAAGGTCTCTCCAAGATGGTATTAAGCTAAGACCTCAATAAAAATGATGAAATGATGAAAAGAACAAGATGAGCAAAGTTTGGGTGGAGGAAATGACCTCGATTTGCTCTAAAACCATAAACGAGGCCAGTGTGGCTGGAGCAAGGTAAGTGCTAGAAAGGTACAAGTCCCTGGCTAAATGTTTGTGAGACTTATGATCAGTGACAAATTGTATTCTTTCATTCCCACAGTGTTGCATAGAAGGAAGTGATATTGATTAAAGGTTGCTTACTATTCTTTTGTGTTAATGATTTATGTTGGCTGCAGTGTAAGCATAAATGATTTGTACATCAATGGTGAGAAAATTAAGAACTTTTGATTAAAATGTTTAAAGAGAGCAAGATTGATGTCCCTGTTAGATGCAAGGTTGAAATATTGCTCCTTACTCATCTCCACCTTGATCAGGTTGTTTAAGGAGGCAGAATTAAACCAGACCTTAAAATATTTTCTCCCCCCCAAACCTAGGAACATGAGCGAATACAATACAAAACTAAAACCAAAAACACAAAAACTACCAGTAAAGAGCTAATGACCCGAGAGAAGCAAAAATCACATTTTAAGAATAAATACAAATCCCCTTCTATAGTTTTTAAAGACCAAAACATTGCGTGCAGGTGCATAGTGGGGGATGGTTTATTGAGAAGAGGAAGATATATTAATAAAACATTGAACATTCTCATTAAAAAACAACTATATATACCTGCTTTGGCAGGACATATACTAAAATTGCAAAGATACCGAGAAGATGAACATGTGTAAGGATGACATATAAATTCATGAAGTATTCCATATTCTTAAAAATGCACCAAGGACTTGAATAGACATTTCTCCAAAGATGATATGCAAATGACCAACAAACATATAAAAAAATGCTCAACATGACTAATCATTGAGGAAATCCAAATAAAAACTTCCATGAACCATCACATCATACCTATTACTAGCAACTGTAAAGAAGTATGCCGAGAGCTAGGAAATAACAAGTGTTGGTGAGGACGGAAAGAAATTGAAAATCATGTGTCTCATGGGTCAGAATTTAAAATCTGGTGCAACTGCTATGGGAAAAAGTATGGAATTTCCTCAAAAAATTCAAAATAGAACTACTATATGATCCATCAATTCCAATTCATATCCAAAAAAATTGAAAGCAGGATATCAAAAAGAGAATTATTCACCCATGTTCAGAGCGGCGCTATTCATAATAGCCAAGAGGTTTAAATAGCCCAAGTGTCCATCAATGGATTGATGAAAAAACAAAATGTAGTACTACATGCAATGGAGTATTATTCAGCCTTCGAAAAGGAAGGAAATTCTGTTACATGTTACAATATAAAGGAATCATGAGGACATTATACTAAGTGAAACAATCAGGTCACAAAAATACAAAGACTGTGTGATTCCACTTATACAAGGTGCTTAGAGCAGGCAAATGTACCAAGTTAGAATGGTGGTTGCCAGGGGCGATGGGAGACAAAAATGGGGAGTAATTGTTTTTCAAATTTATTTTTCAATTACAGTTGACATACTATATTATATTAAACTCAGGTGTACCACAGAGTGATTAGACATTTATATACCTTAGGAAGTGATCACCCCAATAAGCCTAGTGCCTGTCTGACACCACACATAGTTAGTAAAATATAATTGATTACATTGTCTATGCTTTACTTTAATAGGTTCAGAGTGTCAGTTTTTAAAAAAGAAAGTAGTTGTGGGAATGGATGGTAATAATTGTTGAGGTACTTGGAATATTCCAATTCAAAAAGACAGAAAGTAGAATAGTCAGAGCCAGGGGTTATTGGGAGTGGAGGATGGTGTGTTATTGTTTAATAAGCATAGAGTGTCAGTTTTTCAAAAAATAGTTATGAGAATGGATGGTGATAATAGTGTCACAATAACATGAATATACTTAACACTACCAAACTGTAAACTTAGAATTATTAAGATGGTAAATGTTATGTTATGCCTTTTTTTACCATAATAAAAAAAATATCAACAACTTGTAGAGAGGAAGAGGACATGATGTCCATAGATCAGAAGAGAGCTTGGGACATTGTAGATCAGGTAGAAGAATTAAGTATTGATGACTTGTTAAGACCACATCAAAATGTTGTGTTGATTTAAAGAATTTATTGCTCCTCAGATGGATAAAGATGAAGACTGTAGAAAATCCTACCCTCTGTAAATACCTTAGACTGAAAAGACTAATTTAAAAAAATGGCTTCCCTGACTTTTGAGAAAGGGCAAATTGCTAATTAGTCCTACACAGATTCTACCTTCCCCTTTTCAAGTGTGCAGAGAGCCAGCAACGTGAAATTAGTAAAAGGTGGCCACAGCAATTTATGATTTGACTCTGTTTTACAGTTTAAATGTAAATTTGTTTACATTCTTATTTGATAGTAGATTATCAATATCACTTAAAAGATAAACTGAGGGTCAAGAGACTGAAGACATATAAGTCATGGGAATCACAGAGGAGCTGAATAATTGCCCATTGCTGTCAGGGTCTTTAACTTTATTCCTTGGTACTCCACTGTGGTTCTTTTCTATAACTCATTAGAATCACTCTTCTTCCTGCACCTACATGTGCTTCAGAAGTCCAGAGAATAAAGGATGTCAATTAATGGGAAGCAGCTATTTATAAATACACTTAAACAATTTCCTTTGCACACAGTTCATCCAGATAGTTCATTCCCTACTGCTTTCCTCAGCACTGACTGTAAAGACTTCATAAATGGTGATGCAGCAGCAGACAAAGTCTGCCTGGGATACAAGAACATGGGATTCATTACATGGTTCCACCACATGCCAAGTACAGCAGCATGGGCAAGATGCAATTAGGGCAGTAACTTTCCTCACCTGTAAAATGATTCCATGTAGCTCATAGAATACCAACAGTTAACGGAACAGCATACGTGCAAGCACTCTAAACAGGAAAATACTATCAAACATAAGCTAAGATTGCCATCTAAGTCCCCATAAACCTGTGAGGAAGGACCTTAACCAAGGATGAGAAAACACAATCAACACCTTTTACATCTTTTATAAAATACTAAAATATGCAGTTTTTCAATTCATTGTCTATCGAAATGAAACATTCAGAAATTAAACCATGATGATAAGAGAACTTTAATTGCCTAGAATATTCAGTGTTCTAGGTCTTAAATTCTTATCAGAAAATATTTCTTTCTCTCTTCCCTGCCTAAGAAATTATAATTTAGAATAATAGAATTCCATGATTGACTCTACAAATAGTTTATTTACCTATAACAATTAAATAATGACAACCTTAATCCCAAAAGATTCAGTATTACTTAGTCTGGAAGATCAGGGGCCAACTCTAGACTTTATCATTTCTGAAGTGTTTACACACACACACACACACACACACACACACACTCACATGCATACATATACACATGGAACAATTTATTCCTGTTTTAGTTTGGGATCCCCACAAAAAGTGCCTGACACATGGATTTGGTTGCAGTGAGTTTGTAGGGAGGGAATTATAGATAGAAAGCAGAGTGAAGAGGGAAGGATAATGAAACAGGAAGTGAAGAAGGCAGTGAAAAATGCATCCATGAGCTAGTTTCTATGGTGGACAACTAATGCTCCATCACAAGGAACCACACAGAATGTATTTCAAAATGATCCCTCCAAAGTGAGGAGAGCCAAGGTATATAAATAACATTGACTCCTGTCCCCCATTGGTTGAAGGTTGCCCCCAAACTGCATCTGTATGCAAGGTGATTGGTTCTCTAAGGCTTTCGGGGCAATCGAAAGGTGGAAAAGCAGAGGCACCATGGGATGCCTTTGTGGGGAGGGGCTGATGGAGCGTACCGACAACAAGTAGGTCAACTGCATGTGATATAGGCACAGAAAACGTCTCCGGCCTTATTGGTTACTATGAGGACTACGTAAATTGATATGGAGGTACTTAAAATCGTTCTTGGTACATTATAAAAACCATAAACGGCAGCTGGGGTTTTTACTAGACTAAGAGGTTTGTTTACATACACTACTAATTGGTAGAGATTTTGCTCTGGCCCCCTGATGCTTATTCTTTTCTTTCCTACGGCTCCTCTCCTGATCTCTGTTGCTAAGTACGTCTTTCGATGCTTTGCACAGATATGTCTCTGTGTGAACAGCATCACTCTTTCCTCCCCATTAGCATTTTATAAAATGTATTATCTCAACTGTGGTGTCTTATTTAAATGGCAACTCACCTCAAAAGCAAGATCAAGTGCTCCATTCAACTTTGCATATCTGTGAGGACCTCGAACAATTTTATATATAAGAAGGTGTTTAATAAGTATTACACGTTTCAACATGGTTATAAAGCGAATGTCTTTCAGTTGCCCTCACCACTGAGTTTTGCCAGTGTTTAAAACACCTGGCCTCATTACTTCAATGAAAATTCAAATTCATAGCTCCTATTAGCATTGCAGACAATTTCTGGCCTAGTTTCCCTGGATATTAATGGAAATTTAGATCTTTTAATGAGCTTAATACAGGAAGAATTTTGGTATTCACATAAACTACTGCCCGTCTCCTTGCCTAGGGCTAGAGAGAAAACAGTCACCAATACAAACTGGTCAGATCACTTCAAAGATACTTAATTGTAAGAAAAGCCACAATCTACTACATAAATAATAAATTCACATTTTGGAGTATTTCAATGCTAAATTTAATTTCTTGGATAGAATTTTCTTTTGGTGTCCTTCTATCTCACTGATCCATCTAATTCACTTGTCTGTTTTTCCCTTATTTCATTGGTTTTTAAATTATTGGACAACATCAAGCCTTTGGACAGACTCTCTTGTTCATCAGCCTATACTTACCTCCAACCCAGTCCTCTCTCCTGAATGTCAGGAGTGTACACATAACTGAAGATGTTCTCAAACTCTTCACTTCGATGGTGTGATAGATTATGAAGAAAAAAAGAAAGAAAGAAACCTAACAATTCTTTCTTAGCTCTGCACACCCCTTTGCAATGTGACATTGGTGGTTCCCAATGTCATATTTTGAGGTTGAACCTCAAAAGCTGTTTACTAAGTGAAAGAAGCCAGTCACAAAAGGTTACTTATTGTAGGACTTCATGTATAGAAAATAATCCAGAACAGTTGCAATGTAAAAATGTCACTGAGGTATTCACATTAAAATGTTTAAAATTATGTGAGATTCACTTCGTCCCATATACCAAATGGTTGCAGGATCGATCCACAGCTGGGGCATGTATGGGAGACCACCAATAGATCTCTCTCTCTATCTCCCCAATATCCTCTAAAATCAATAAACATATCATTGGATGAGGATTTTAAAAAACTGCTTCAGTGGGTTCTCATGTCACTCAGATCCGCTTTCACAATCCTTATAAATGTACATGTTCCCGTGGGTCCAGCCTCCACTTGCAAGATGTCCTTCTGTCCCCCTCTGCTCCTGCCACCTCCGTTTCTGTGCCACCGTCACACATCCATGCATCCTTGATTCCTCCTCTCTGGATTTCTTCTTCCCTATATATGAGCATGGTTCACGCTCCACTGACTTTCAGCTATTCAGCTAGTCTAAAAGACTTTTCCTTTAATTTAGTATTTCTGGTCCTTTGAGTCTGTAGAGAAGGAAGAGTGGTAATATGCATAGTGTCAAAATGTTGATAACACCTAGTTCCATCGGGATAATTTTCCTTGGTTTTAAGTAGGTGCATAATAATCTAACCTGCCAAAATCTCTCAAGGAAAATAATATGAGACCTCCAAAGACAGATATGCACAAACTGAAGGTAAAGGTCACAAAGGAAGGCTGATTTTCTCAAAAATGCTAGTACCTTGGTAAGCATAGCAAGCATTATCAATAAGTCTTTTGCAGATGGTAGTGAACCAACTCCGAACTCAGGGAGAATATCAGCGCTGGTGCCCAAAGGTATAGTGTTTGTAAGGAATGGAGTTTGGAACCTTCAGAGATCCTCTTTCCAGCTAGACACCATTCTTTACCTTCAGGACAACACGCTTCATTTGACTAGATACCTAGCAGCTTAGCTCTAATTTAATAGAAGTATTGCTTTTTACACATGTCCAGTTTCCCCCTGATTTTTTTTTTAATTCTTAAAATAAAAAAATTTCAACATTTGAAGTAGTCCTTAGGATATGTCAGAGCTCATATAACAACACCCTGTGCATCAACAGAGATTTACTTTAATCCCAGGCCAGTAGCTGATGTGAATGTTGATCATCATACAACCAATAAGATCTCCACACAGAGAGAACAGAAGATAATTTTCCTATTCATTTGCAATTATTTATTTTGTATATGCATATGCAGGTTAATTTTTCATGAAGAGTGCACACTGGGCCTAGTTTGACAATTATTCTTTGCTTTAAAATTCCTTTGAAGGAACAGAGAAAAAATATTTATCAAGCTTTTAAACATGCATTCTTTATGTACAACTGGCAGTTTTTTAAAATGGTTTCATTCATTACTGGCTTCTAAAATATATAAAAACAACAAAAAAATTATTGGAACAAAAAAGCAAAAATCATTTGTTACATAACTAGTAGACAGACAATAAGTGTTTGAATAAATTAAAAAATAAGCTTCACTTTTGACATAACAGCTAGGCATTGAATAAATATTTGATGAATAGATGAAGCAATTCTCTATATATTCTCTTGATCAGACACTGAATTCTCTTGACTTCATTCTTTTCATACACAGTAATTTTCTCTGTGGTATGATTCACTCTCAGACGCCAGCAACAAATATCTATATATCCACCAATCCACTGATTTATCCATTCATCTGTTCAATCGTGTATTTGTTCAGTTAATTTAGTCAGTCAATAATCACTTGTTGGACACCGGGGACGCCAAGCACTGTTCTGGGTTTTGGAAACCAAGGAGCGCCGAACAAGCAGAGACAGTACAGCACTGACGCACTAACATGCAGGAGATACAGTCTGTGATGTCAGGGTTAAGTAACATTTTAGCTGCAATCTACAGAGTGAGCAGGAGTTAGCCCAGTGAGAAAGGTATTGGATGGGAAAGGACATTCCAGACCGAAGAAAAGGAAAAACACAGATTTTGACATACTGGGGAATTGGTGAGAATTCATTATGACTATAGCTAAAAACAAAAAACAATACTTGGAGGGCTCCGTGTTCAAACTGGACCTTTTTAGAAACAAACCAGAGGTTTTACAAACCTTTTTTTGGGGGGGGTGTATGTATTCACATTACATTTCATTTATACTTCAATAACAGCAGATTTTAGATTTTACAGTGTATTAATAGATCATGCTTCTCTTTGCGCCCCAAAGTAAACCTTTGTAAATATGGACTTTATACAGAAGTACAGATCCTGAGAAAGAAAAGAATTAATAACTCATAATTAGGATTCAAGTCTGTTTACTACTATGACTCTTTCAGAATACCTCGTTTCTTAATTTCTAGACCTCTCTGCCTGCACTGGCCTTCCTAAACAGGTTGCTCCCCATTGACTTCCCCGATCTTTTCTCCTGGGTCAAGTGCAACCAGCTTAAAACTCCAGACTCCCCTATGCCGTTTGCAAACCTGACACTGCTCCCGCTAAATAGGTAAGATGTGCGGCAGGAAAAGGTAGGCTGGGTTATAGCTATGTTTTAGTTAGTGCAAAAACAGAGAAGGAGTTAAGAACCGATGAGAATTTTCTAGTTAAGAAGCAGAGCCTCAAGGGTATTTGAGAGCTGCAGAAGGCATCAAAGGCTACGAGAGAGGCAGAGCACCTAGAATGGTTTGAGTTGATGGTGTGATGGAGAATTAAAGGCCCGGGAGTTCATTTTTGAACCAGTGTATGATGGTCACAAGAATGGACTTTGTGGTAGACTAGACTCAATTGCCCCTTGAAGTAGTCAGTTTTGGGTCTGGGACTTACATTGCCCAGACTGTGAGAGCTGACACTCAGGGAACCTATGAGCTGTCCTTCCCCAGATGACCTAGCTCAATAATTGCCAATTGACAAGAAGCCTTATACAAATGGTGACGTCTTGAAGTTTCCTGTGGCTGTGTATGGGCTTGCCAATGACTATGTATGCAACCCAAATGCCCTTAGAGTGGTTTTAAAATGCCTCCAGATACCTTCCTCTACCAGCGTAGCTCTTGCTAGTGCCTTGCTCATGAATTTTGGGCTCCATTCAGACAAAACCATAGCTTCTCTCCACAACACGGATCCTTTTCTCTGCCCTCCACTATTGCACTGGTATGATTTGTCATTCTGATTCCTTTTTCATGGACCACTTCCAATTCTATCTTTGGTAGGAAACTTTGCCCAATGTACTCTGTGTGCTGTAGTGCTTTATATAATATATCTCTCATGGTTTCCCTGTCATTTATATACGTTTTTTCCCCCAACAACCAGTGTTTTTAAACTTTAGTGTTTTTTTTTTTAACTACAAAATTCATTTATGCCACATACTCTTGAGGAGATATTCAATAATATAAGTTATTTCTTGTCCTAACTCAATAACTAAATTGCTTCTATATTTAGGAATGCATATAGAATCATGGGAGTGAAAACTATATTATTAAAAGAAAAACTTCGAATTTACTTTATATAATAAATAAGTTATCAGTAAACTTGAGCATTTTGACAAATAATAGGAAACCCATGTGCAGCATCTCATAACTCAGTAGATTCACCAGCTAGAGAATGAGAATCCTCAGGGTCAGCCGTCTTGGTGTTTTGTGTCTCAGGCTGGATGTAGTGACTGATACACTGCCAGAGCCCAGCACGTGAATGTGAAATGATTCTCTGAATGAACTACTTAGTTAATTAACATTATATTCTCATTTCAAGCTATACTCAGGAAGACACAGAACTTCTTGGGAATCTAATGACATCTAAGTCTCTATCAGCAAATATTCTGAGTAATTAGACATCTGGCACAAACCCCCAAAACTTTGAATTAAGAATTTGAAACCACAGGCTGCCAAGATGAGATGCTGGTACGTGACAGTGCATATACAGACCTGCCATGCAAGGGATACAAAGAAAAAACTCCCTTATCTCTCTTGCTGGGTTTCATTCAAGGAAAACGTAGCTGTTGGGCACAGAAACTACAACTGTCCTGCCATGGGAGTTCCAGGCAGTGGCTGTATTTGCAGACTTGCTGAGATGCCTTGAATCAAGGGCAGGTCATCAAAGGCCATGGCGAGAAATGTGACCACTGGATTCATGTAATGTGGAGCTTTCAGGAGGGTGAAATGCCTTCATGACTAGCAATCCACTCAGGCCGTTGCTTTAAGATCACTGCCTCTGATGAGGACCCATTTCAGTTCCTTTCCATTGACGACAAGACCAGGACACTGAGACCATAGATTTTTACAGAGAGTGAGCGGAACGGAATATTCTGCATTTTGAGTCAGTCTTGGTGTGGAGCAATGGGTGGAGTAAGAGCAAGGGTCCCAGAGACTGTTACCTGGGTTTATTGTCCAGCCTCACAGCTTCCATGCTGCCTGACACTGGAGATGCCATGTAAAGGTGTTCTCACTTTCCTTATTTGTCATGCCTGGATAACAATGCCTGCCCGGGACAGATGATGTGAGTGATAATAATAATGATCGGTGTGTCAGATGTGGCAGGTGTTCGCTAGGGTAGAGGTGTCACTAACATGGAGGAAGTGGTTTGTTTACATGTAAAAGAAGGAAAATATATAGTGTATCCCCTTTGAGAAGTAGCGACCTTTCATCAATAGCAGAGACTTAGGACACTTGAACTGGGCAGTCAGAATACTCTGCCATCTCCTGAGTGAAATCGAGGCATCAAGCTCACCGAATCACACAATCAGGCTCAGTCACTGCAGTGACATTTTAGCTTCCCCCACACAACGGCAGGTGTACATCATCTGTCTGTTGAGTAAGTTCTCTGAAATACTAAACCATCACTGCTTGTTCTATTCCTCTGCCCCATCACAGATTTTCTGATTTTATATTTTCCGTTAATCAGTAATACATTAGCACCACCTCAACCAAAAGTTTTTTCATCTTCTTTTCCTAATCTTACCACTTTTTTAAATTTGGGCACTTCCTCTAATTTCCTCAAAAAAAACAAACAAACAAACCCAAAAACCCTTGGAGCTCAGAGCTAACTGAGGTTCTCATTAGTCATTTGATATTTTGGCTGCCTTCTTCTCACTCACCTTCAAGCCATATGTGTCCATTTCTGCCCTACCCCACCCCCTACCCCATGGCAGAACTATGACTACAGTTCTCAGGATGCAACATTTTGCATGCTGATTAAATAAGAAAAGACACTACTCGTCTTTCCAGCATTGAGAATACTTTTGGATAGCTGATATCAAGGCGGAACAAAGCAATGATCTCTTTCACCTGTACTTTTGTCTCATTGCTGGACATCTGTCTCAGTTGAATCTCAGTTGAATGTCAAGATGCTGCGTAAGTTTGTTAGCTAAGACTCTTGAAGTCTTGAGAAGTCGTATC
This sequence comes from Furipterus horrens, assembly GCF_987537825.1. Lineage (NCBI taxonomy): Eukaryota > Metazoa > Chordata > Mammalia > Chiroptera > Furipteridae > Furipterus > Furipterus horrens. Next base: position 131,962,338 of record NW_028327177.1, on the reverse strand, counting down.
CCCTCTTTGTGTGTGTGTGTGTGTGTGTGTGTGTGTGTGTGTGTGTGTGTGAGACTTCCCTTAGAGACTCACAGTCCTTCTTGGATCCTTTGCCTCTTTGGTGTAAGTTTTCTCCGATTTTAAGAGAATAATATCATTTTAACATCTTTTAAGCAATTATTTTGCTCATCATAAATAATAAATCCTTTAGACAAAACAGAACCAACAGTAGCCCATTAGTCATTTATAAAATCTGTCACATATTTTCATCACTCATGGTGATCTTTAACCTATTTCCAAAATCATGATTAAATCACTTTTCTTAGAGTCACTCTGATTAATTTTTCATGACTCACCAAATCGGAAATGATCCAAAGGTCTAAATGTTTGACTTCTCCTATTTTTCTTTCAGTTTCTTCAGTCAGTTGGTGATGGAATAGCCATGAATTCTTACAGCTTGCTTTATTCTTATTAAAGGCATTCTGCCAGTTTTCCTTTTCGGGGGTATTAAATTCCACGTTGTACTGATAGTCACTGTCCTTTGTAGAAGTTTCTAATACTTTTCAAAGAGTCTGCTCCATATTCCCCAATATGATAACATTCTTTCATTTTCTAAAAATAAATGTTCACGGGTTGGTAAACATTCTGGCCAGTTTCCTCATAACTCAGGGTGATGGGGATCTTCCACTGATTGCCAAGTAAGGAGCCCCCTTATCTTTATGTTGGCCGGAACAATTTTTGCAATGTCTTCATTACTCTCTAATTGTCTATATTTCTTTGCCTCATTTCTCTTGTTAAAGGCAAATTTAAAAAATGAGTTCAATAACTCAGCTGTTTTAGAGTCATCATTAATTTCATGCCCTTCCTCATTCATTAGTGAACCTATTTTTTTGTGGATTTCTTTTCTCTCCGTTTTTTTTTTTTTTTTAATTCTTTTCATTTATTTTAACCCTTTTATTACATTCCATTCTGACCATCACTAAGTCTTCCCTAGCAACATGAATAACATTTCAGTAAAAAGTTTATTTGGATCTTTAGGTTCTTTATGATCCCTGAAATACCCTTTCTTTCTTCTTTTTCTTTCTTTTCTTGCTCTGAAAAGTTACACTATTATTGATTAAATTTAAAAAATCTTCTCACGGAGAAGAAATTTATAGGTAATTTCTTTTTAAAAGTCTGATAAAATACTCTCTTCTATAGGAAGGCAGCATTAATATACCTGAGCTAATTTTTTAAAAAAGACTAAATATCTACAAACAACTGACTTTTTTTTGGAAAATTATTTTCACTTTATCATACATTAAACTTCTGAGGTTCAAGAACCCTCCTACCTCCTGTGTGGGCCTAGGCTCATATTAGCTAACAATTTTTCTCTAAAATTATAAAAAAGCCATTACACATTTCTTATTCCCATGTGACGTGTATAGTTTCCCAAACATTAAGATAGTTTTCATAATATGAAAACACAAATAAGAAAAAAATAAAATAAAATATGATCTTAAAATCTTATCGTTTGAATACAAATAGGTGTTCTGATCAATACTTTTATGTGTATTTCTGATATGAGAAAATATCCTAACTTACCTAGTTTTTATATTTACCATGGTTACATCTGAGTGGTCAGTAGTGGGTATCTGCATGCAAGTTCTCTTTAACATTTTTTATTCTTCTAAATGCCATTTTCTTCCATTTCCTTCCTACCATTAAACTTGAAGTTGGTTGCTTCTATGCTAACACCAACATAATAACATGAAAAAGAAACGAAACTGAAATTAGCCTGAGCTGGATTTGCATCCAGACTGTTTTGTTTCTAGGTAGAAACTATAGAACAGTTTACATCAACTTCTTGAGATTCAGTCTCGTCTGTATTATAAGGATTATTAGTATCCAGCCACAACTAGGTATACTGTGAAAGTTAAAATAACCATGTAACATATTTTAAAAAATGTGTCATAGATATTTTTTTCTAGTTATAGTTGTTTTGTTCAGTGATTTTGTGTGCTCCATGTCCTTTAACCTATGACACTTTTTTATTGAGATAGTTGACTATTGAGAAATAATAATGAAGTAAGTAAAGCATATAGGAAATGCGATTTTCCTTTGTCATTAATCTGTCATTCACAGAGTTAGGTCACTGAGACATCAGCGTTAAAGTGACAAAAGATCTTAGAAATAGTTTAATCCAAGTCCCGTTGGAGGAGGCCAAACTCTGAGGACCATCATGCTCACACACCGCATGACCCCTAACTTGCTACTGAATTCCAGAAGGAATGATTAGGGAGCTAGAACAGCACAGCGTTTCTATGACAATAAAAGCCTTAACTTGGCGATCAGGCTACTAACAAGCCGTTATTATAAAAATCTATTCCAATGAGACGTTAAGACTTTTCGTGCATAGTTGAATGAGTCACAAACACACTGTATTGTAATTTAAAACAGTTTTTCCTGTAGTTTGTTTCAAAACGAATATTTCCAAGAAAAGTTATAATACACACAGATTGCCTTAACCACAAAAGTTTGAAGATGTTGAACTAAGTCAACTTTGTAGCTTTCTGAAAGCTGAGAACATCTTTAAAGGTGTGCGTGCGTGTGTGCGTGCGTGCATGCATGTGTGTGTGCGTGCGTGCGTGTGTGTGTGTGCTGGCGCGGTGCGGTGCTATGTTGGGAACAAAGTTAATTCACCATAAACGGTCTGAGAAACACAAAAATTATCTTTCTGTCTGTGCAACTTTAAACATTGGCTTATCTTGTCCGTGGATTACTACAATCAAAAAACTCAATAAAACGCCGTATTTGACATGAATACAAGTAAGAACATATAGAAGAAGCTTTTGAACAAGGTTTTAGACTTTTCTACTAGACATTTTTGTATCATGAAGAAACTGTCCCTGTGATCTTAAAATAATTTTGACCACATTGAACTTTTTAAAATCTATATACAAAAAAAAAAAAACAAAAAACTGAAGCTAAAGCTATCACTTTTAATCTCTTGACATTTACAGAGCATGACGACATGGCTGTAATGAACCACCACTGATCATTTCATGTAATGTGGGGAGGCATCATTAATTTATGATAACAAGGGGCGGGTTGTCAGGCTCTTCCTGAACTGATAGGTGAAGTCTAATTAGTGATAGAGCTTTTATTTTCCTTGGTAATGAGCATATGCTGTGGGGGTTATTGCAAAAAGGTGCATTTTTTTTTTTTGAAATCTAAAAAATACATCCAATGTGAGAGACAGTTGTTTCTCCCAGACACACGTTGGTTTTCCCACCATAAGAGATAATTGGAGGAGTTTTAAATTATGTAGCTTTTTTATTTTTGGAGGTCAAAAAACTCTCTCATAACTTAATGTCTATTACCTGCACATGCCTCTTTCTTTTCAGTCATGGATATTCATAAATACAATATGAACTGCTGTACATTTCTGCTAATACTTAGCCAGTGTTGTGCATGCAACAGGAATGTTTTAAATACCCAGTAATTGAATTCCTCATGGCTTGGTAGTGGTAGGTGGGTATGCAGGCAGTAGGTATTGCCAAGTTTCAACTTGTCTACATTCTTATAAGTATCTAATATTCTGCCTCCACAAATAAAGAGATACATTATTAAATTCCTCTTTGGCAGCCCTTTTCTTAGGAGCAGTCCAATTCTTCTACCCCTTTTTTGACAGGATCTCATTTCTATTCTTTTCAACATTCCAACTGACCTCCTGCACACTCTCTCCAGTGTGCCAGAGTTTCACTTGGCGGCTGATCTCCCAATCTCCATACATTAAAGATGGATTTACACTTTTTTCTCACAGTGCTCTGAAAATAATTGCAAAAGCTTTGACTCCATAATCAAAAACGAGCAGTTTGATCACATTAAAGCTAATTTCTAAAAACCACTACACACAGAGATTCAAAGTCAAAGGGAGGACAAACTTAGAACTCTTCAGGTACAGCCAGAAAAAATTTTTTTGTAAGCAGACCCACAGAAAAGTTGATTACGTGAAGCAATTCAAAACTCTGGCCTAATCAACCTATTGTTTTCTAAGCCTCTTGAAGTCCTATTATTCAGTCTGCTGAGTTTTTTCATTATAGGTAACCAATGCACCATTCCTATTTAATAACAGTCTCTTTCAATTTCCCTTTGTAATTAAACGACCTGATCAACTACTTAGTTGTGGAAAATTTTAAAATGAACTGTAGGACAATATTTGGTGGCTAATTTCACCAAGTAAAAGATACGTCTAGAGTCAAAAGCAAGTACAGAGTTCTCTTAACTATTATTTATAAATAGTCTACGTGATAATCGTGCCTTTTTGGGTGCAGATTTAGCTCCAAAAACTGTAAGGAGGGTAAGAGTTTGCTGTTTGCTCCCTCAAATGCAGCTTGGTTACCCTGTTAGCTCCCAACAGCAAACGTTTGTACCCTTACTGCAGAGAAGAGAAACTCTCTGCTTGAAACTCTCTTCCCTAGCAACTCTTTTCCTGCTGACTCACACAACTCCTCCAACACTCAGTTCTGCTATCACCTCTCATGGAAACTTTCCCCTCACTTTTGGTAAGATCAGAGACAGCATTTCTATTTCTCAGTATAGTCCCTGGGCTGCCATTACCAAACCAACCCAAATAGCATCAGGTTGATTTACTTGTCTGTTTCTCCCATTGAACTCTGTGATTCTGGAGTACATACACTGTAACTTCTATCCAATCTTCTTAACACCAATTTTGTGTATAGTAGAAACCCAGTGTCTAATTTTTGAGTGAGGGTGATGGCCCAAAATTACACAGTAAAAAGATGGCACTGGGAACCAGCTCTTCATGCAGCCAATTCCATTTAACTGTGAACATTTAAAATACATATTATTTAGCACATTGTATGGGAGCAATTTTGAAAAAATAAAATATATATCTAGATTCACAAAGAAAATAAAGAATCCTCTCACTGTTATTCATAAGCTCAAGCAGTAGAAAACTAACATAAAGGAATGTCTGAATTGAAGCTTGATAAAGCAGGTTTCTCTCCCTGAATTCCTTTATTCATCTACACAGGAGGGCAGATACCTCCTAAAAGTCACCTGGATCTAGATGCGATATCTTACAGCGTTTCTTTTTTGTCAACAAATACATAGCAAATATCCATATTTTATGATCAATGCTAAATGTTGTAGACATACACTAATGCATGCTCAAAGTTCTTAGTTTCACAGAAATAGTAGAATCTGAACAATTTTAGTGATAATTCAGGATAAAAGTCTGTAGAATATACAAGGAAGGCACAAACAAGGGAATTATCAATATTATTAGGTTCAAGGGGACAGAAAAAGAAATACTTCATAGAGAAAATCATGGTTGAATTGAAATATATGGTCACTAACACACATACACACACATATGGGAAAGGGAACTATAGTAATGTGGCAAAGGCATAGACATATTTTTTAAAAATCCTTTTTTTAGTAGAGACTTGAGGGAGAAAGCCTGAAAAGTTTCTTACAGCTGAGCAGAAATTCAAAAACAAGGTTTTCCCCCAAATCTCTGTTTTTGCCATATATTTTGGTTTAGTGCTAACTTTCATATAAATATTAACATAGCAGTGAATTATATGCTAGGCAGAAGGTTTTAAATAGACACCTCAAATATATTCCTTTCTAATACACAGAACTTGTGAATATGATGAGATATCTTTCCTGTGAGTATATTGTAAAATGGAACAATTCCTTGAAAAACATATGCTGTCAAAATTCACAAAAGACCAAACAGAAAATTTAAATAGCCCCATATCTAGTACATGAATTGAATCAATAATTAATAACTTTCCAAGATAGAAAGCACCAGGCCCACATAGGTGCACTGATAAATTTTTTCAAACCGTTAAGGAAGAATTTATACCAATTCTCCATAATCTGTTTCAGAAGATGGATGCAAAGAAATACTTGCAAATTTATTTGATGATGTTGGCATTATCCTAATTCCCAAACCAGAGAAAGATATTACAAGGAAAAAAAGATACTTACTAATATTTTTCATGAACATAGATGTAAAATCCTCAACAAAATCTTAGCAAATTTAATGCAGGAATGTATAAAAAATACATCAAATGTTACTTATCCTAAGTATGCATGGCTGATTTAATATTTGAAAATCAATAAATATAACCCGTTACATCAACAGGCTAAAAAGAATAATCACATAATCACATCAATAGATGCAAGAACATTGTTTGACAAAACCCAATACCCATTTATGAGAAAAGCTCTGAGTAAACTGGGAGTAGAGGAGAACTGCCTCAACTGAATAAAGACAATATACAAAAACTTACAGATGACATTACAGAGTGAGAAACTCTATATTTTCCAGCCAGGATCAGGTACAGGCAAGAATGTCCCTTTTCACCATTCCTTTCAACATTGTACTACAAATTCTGGCTAAGGCAATAAGAAAAAGAAATAAAAGGTATATAGATTGGGAAGAAAGATAAAACTTTGTTCACAGATGACATGATTGTCTATTTAGAAAATCCAAAAGGATTGACAAAAGAACTCCTAAAACTAATCAGTGAGTATAACAAGTGTTCAGGATATAAGGTTAATATACAAAAGTTAGCACTGTCACTTATGCCTGAAATAGACAGGCATAATTTAAAAGTAAAAGCAAAAGCACAATTCCATTTAAATTAGGATCCCCCCCAAATCAAATACTTATATATAAATCTTACAAAATATATACAAGATCTATATGAAAAAAAACTATAAAACTCTGATGAATTAAATTAAAAAACTAAATTAATGGAGAGATAATCCTGGTTCATGATTAGAAAATTTAGTGTTATTCTCAAAACATCAGTTCCCAAACTGATCTATAGATTGAATACAATCTCAATAGAAATCCCAGTTATTTATTTTATGGTAATCAACAACTGATCCTAAAGTATACATATGGAGAGGCAAAAATCCCAGAATAGTCAACACAATATTGAAGGAGAAGAACAAAGTTGAAAACTGTTGCTGTCAGAAGTCAAGACATTCTAAAGCTACAGTAATCAAGACAATGAACAGGAACTAGATCATGAGAGCAAAGCAGAGAGCCCAGGAATAGACTTCTGTAATACGTAAGTCAACTGATCTTTGATAAAGGAGCAAAAGCATTGTAATATAGCAAAGGTAGTTTTTTCAACAAATGGTGCTAGAACAACTGGAGAGTCCAATGCAATAAGTAAATAAATAAACAAACAAATAAACAAATAAGTAAATAAAATCTCCACACAGACCTTATATCCTTCCTAAAAATAAACTCAAAATTGACCTGAGACCTAAATATAAAATGTAAAACTCTGAAGATAACAGAGGGGAAATACCAGGTGACTTTGGGAGGGGGGGGGTGCCTTTCTAGATACAACACTAAAGTCATGATCCATGAAAGAAATAACTGAGAAGGTGGGTTTTAATAAAGTTAAAATTTTTGTTACTCAAATGACAATATCAATAGAATGAGAAGACAGCCACAGATTTGGAGAAAATATGTGCAAGACAGATCTCATAAAAAAAATTTTAATCCAAAATATACAAAGAATTTTTAAAACTCAACAAGAAAACAAACAACCCAATTAAAAAATGAGTCAATGATCTTAACAAATACCTCAACATATATATATATATATATATATATATATATATATATGGCAAATAAACATAAAAAGATGCTCTACATCATAGGTTATATCATGAAAATGCAAGTTAAAACAACAATGAGATACCATTGCACACCTTAGATACATACACATTGGAAAGGTGAAAACCCATAACAATGACAGCACTGAATGCTGGGAAGAGCGTGGAGCAGTAGGAACTCTCACACATTGTTGTTGGGAATGCAAACTTAGACAGCCCTTTGGATTGCAATCTGGCAGTTTCTTACAAAGGATCATAGTCTTACGATACGGTCCAGTAATTGTGTCCCTTGGTATTTATGCAAAGTAATTGAAAACTTACATCCACACACACACACACACACACACACACACACACACAAAAAAAAAAAAAACCCTGAATATAGATTTTATAGCAGTTTTATTCATAATTGCTAAACTTGGAAACAACCAAAATGTCCTTCAGTAGGCGAATGGGTGGTACACTGTGGTACATTCATATAATGTAGTATTATTCAGTACTAAAAAATGCCTATCAAGCCATAAAAAGACATGAAGGAATCTTAAATGTATATTACTATGTGAAGGAATCCAATCTAAAAAGGCTACATACTGTATGATTCCAACCATATGACATTCTGGAAAAGACAAAACTATGGAGACAATAAAAAGTTCTCCAGAAGTGGTTGCCAGGGCTTGATGTGGGGGTAAGGGAAGGATCAGTAGAAAACAGAGGATTTTAGAGCAGTGAAAATACTTGGTACAATACCATGATGGTGGATACAATCTGTCTAAATCCACAGAATGTACAACACGCAGAGTGAACGACAATGTCAACGGTAGACTTTGGATGGTAATGATGTATCTATGCAGTTTCATCAATTGTAGCAAAGGTACAGATCCAGTAACGGATGTTCATCATGGAGAAGACTCTGCACATGTGGGGGCAGAGGGTATAGGGAAAATGTCTGTACCTTCTCTTCAATTTTTCTGTGAACAAAATCTACTCTAAAAACTAAAATCTTATAAAAACCTTTAATGAGAAAAATTGATTATATGAATGAGAGAGTTGGGAAGATGCAGTACAGTTGCCTAGCCAAACATCCATTCCTCTTTCTCCTTGGTAAAACAACTGTATTTGTGTAGGTTGGCAATATGTCCATCCAAACGACTACATTATCCAGTACTTATAGCTGCACATGGCCATGGGAGCGAGTTCTGGCCAACTGTATATAAATGGAGAGTTCTATGTGAATTCTGGGAAGCCGTCCTAAAGGTAAAGACCATATAATTTTTTGTCCTCCTTTCTGTTGCATGGCTTCCTGCATCATGATATGATGGCTTAAGATCTTTGTACCATAACATGATACTGGCTTCTGCTGATACATTAGAAAATATCCCCAAACTCAGTGTCTTAAAAAAAAAGAACATTTACATGTATATAACAATTCTGTATATCAGATGATGCTTCTATTCCAAAGAACATTGTTTGAGGTCTCATTAACATTGGCCTGAGCAGTAGGGCTGGTCTGCAAAGACCATGACCATTTGTTCTCCATTCGGGCACTGAGATAGCAGTGCAGGCTCCTTCCCTTCTCCATGGAGTCTCAGCCTGTCTGGATAATCTCCCCGATAGGGTAGCTGGATTTTTTTTTTTTTGCCTGACAGCTCAGAGCTCTAAGAGCAAATGTTTCAAGAAAAAGGAAGTGGAAATTGACAGTGCCTTGAGGCAAGGGCCTGGAAATTGGCAGAGTGTCACTTCTGCCATATTATATTATTCAAAATAGTCACACATCCTGCCCAGGTTGAAGGAGTGGGGACATAGACCTCATTTTGCAATGGGAGAAATGCAAAAAAAATTGTACCATCTTTAATCTTCCACAGGTGACCCGAGGATGGCAAAGAGCTGAGTCGAAAAAAGCCTGGGTCCCTGATGACTTAAAGCTTCTAAGCTGGTCCTATGCTGCTTACATCTGAATTTATTTTATGTTACAGAAAAACAAAGTTCCAACTGTCTTCAGCAACTATAGTTCGTTTTCTGTTATATGCAGTAGAAACTGGTTTTTAGAACTTAAGTATGAATTGTGTAGGGTAAAAAGACCAGAATCATGGTGATTTATTTATTTACTTAGCATGTTCAACCTCTCTCTCCCAGCAGCCCCCACAGCCCTCTATCACAGCATATCTAGTGATAACAAATGCTCCATTTTATCTTGGAATATCTTACCTGCAGCTCTCTTCTGTTTGATATGTAAACATTATGTAATTTGGGGATTCATCTTCTCTACTCATGTTAGATGTCCTTAGTGGCAAGGTATCAAGAGTTGCCGCATTCATCTAAAACAGAAAAATAAAGTTTTCATGAATAATGAAATAAGTGAAATGAAAAATGAAAGATCTTAAAAGAAGGAAAGAAGGTATAAAATCTGATGAAATGCATATTCAAGTAGAGGATGTATCTGCATTGGCAGCTTGAGATCTCCCATCTCTCCTTATAATGTTCTGGATGTATTTTACGTATTGTAAGTTGTCACGGTAATGGGAAGAAGACATGAACTCTGCAGCAGTGGAAAGTTTTGGTTTATTTGTTGCTTTATTTTACCTACGGTTGTTTTACTTGACCACAATGCATTCCAAAGCAACATTCCACCATACTCGGCATGTTCTGTAAATTCAGTTACTCATTCAAATTCTGATGTACTCCCACTCTCACACACACCTAGACTTATCCTCAAATTCTCCCAATCACATCCTATGATTCTTCACAAAATATTTTGAGTGCATGCACATAAGTTCTTATTCTCTGAGATATTGTCATACTTTTGTATTTTTCTATTTAGTCAATCTTTTGTGAGCAGACTTTCACAAGTTCATGCCCTTGCCTAAAGACATATTCATTTATATGCTTGTCTACTGCACGCAAACTTTTGATGCATTTTTGACAAGGTGAATGAGTTTGCTTAAATTTCTCTAAACCCAACTAATCTCTGTCTTCTGTACTCCGGGCTAACAGGTCATACCACACAAAGTGAGAAGAACCAGAGACAGATGACTTCTGATGACAAGTAAGAACTCACGCTTTCAGACCCCTCACTTACATGAATCACTTTGGAGGCTCTAGTAGGAACCCCAGTGATGTGGTCACATGTGTGCTGGCAGGTGTTTGCAAAAATTTGAAACATGCAATAGTTTAATCAAATTAGTTAAGATCACTTTTACACTTTGCCACTTTGTGTGTTGCTGGAGTTCCACTGGGCCTTGCCAGGACTCGTTTCAGAAGAAGATTATTTCGAACTGCATGACTTTAACAACAATATGGAAAGGTGTCAACATGGCAATGAAACAACTGAGAACTTGAAGACTCTGATCTGGACTTCTGAAGAGCAGCTTTTTTTCTGATCTTTAATTAATAAACAAAACACAGAAGATTTACATAAAAATGGATTATAAAGCCCACAAAACAATAAAATTATAAATACTTATAAACAGAGAAGCAAATGTAATCCCATAAAGTGATTAGATCAATAAAAGAAGCAGTTCATTGAAAGAAAAATCCCACTTTGAAATAGAAGGAATGACTAAACCCGTAAATTGTTTGAAAAGTCTAGGGAAGAGGCATGAAACATGAGAACACATTAAAAAAATTAAACTTCTTGCTGCTTTGATTCAAATATTATGATCAGTGCAGAGAACATAAAATGTTCATCTACCACTAAACAAAGACACTGGCAACTAATTGGTTATGTATGGGGTCATTTCAAAACATATTTATATCATTATATGAGAAAACTTCAAAGCACTGCAATTTTACAACTTATATATGAAAAAAATTTAATAAAGCTTATATTGACACTTATAAACAATGGCACTTCCATAATGAGCTGTAAAGTGGAAGGAAAATTCCCCTACACGTCTGCATTTATTAACACTACTACTATTACTGCTACTGCTAACAGTTATGACAACAGATTTTAAGCCATCATACTGGAGAAAGTATTGAATTACCATCCTCTTCCTTCTATAGATAATAGTACATAAATAATTCCTATGTATATGAAGATGCTATCAAAGAATTAAAAAATATTTAGCCAAAAATTCATGGAAAAGCATTATAGAGTTATAACAGGTGGTTCATTCATAACAATAGTATTTCATGGTTCATTGTCTTATTCAAAATGAAGACTTAGTTTTATACGTAGTATTTTATTCATAATTCTGTATTCTCTTTCCTAAGGAGCCCACCACCTCATTCCCCAGCAATTGTATCAAGAGGTGGACAATGTTTCCAAAAAAATGGCAAGGTATGTGCCGACTTCTGAGCACAATAAGGACTATAAGAATGGGGAGCTCAGATGAAAACACAAGCAAAACATTCAGAGACACGAGAATGGCATTCTTTGGTACCGTGTGGAAGAGAACAAAGGAGATAATATTAAAGATATAATGATAAAGTTGGGTCCTGAACTAGGACAAAATTTTTAAAACTATCATTCAAATAAATGTTCAAGATTTCTCATTCATACAGATCACAAAACTGAATGATCACCAAAGAAAACAAGCATTGCCTATCTTCACCTTTAAACACCAGGGAAGAGCCCACAGCGTATTTTTCCAGCGTCAGCAGATATCCAATGGCACGTTAACTGTCCTGTACATAAATGAAAATAATCCTTGGACCATTTGCTCCCAACCCAGACTAAGTTTTACATCATTACTCACCAAGTACATTTGGCTCACTATAAAGGCCTTATTTAGATTAAGAATATGCTACACATTTAGGCACATCCAAGGAGTTTAAAAACCATCTTTTAACAATAAAATTTTAAAAATCAGCAGGTTAAGAGAAGCCCCTAATGTCAAAATATATTTTGAAATTTCTCAAGGGAGGATGACAAAAATAATTCAGTTCTCCCACTGAAATCTTTATCAGGACAACACTCAGCTATACAAATTTTGTTCCCCATTGTCAACATTCTCTGCCCACTCCTGCTCCCTACCTTAGTGAAGATACCTATGAGAAAATCCAAAATTGTATTATTGGAAAAACTGCATGTATTCCTAATAGTGAGTGTATTTCATAATAGCTTTTACATTGTGCCCCATTAGAGTTTCTGGCATGACAGTGTAATTCCCTGATAAATGCTATATTAGCAAGGATGAATAATAATTCAACAGGATGCTAATATAACACAAGTTTAAATTGCTAATTCAATGAAGCCTTCATTTTGTTGTACATTGCTTTAATCATTGTTATTCTTGCAATAAAATATTAGAATCCTGTAAAGATAAAAAGAAACATGAAAATAGTTTCCACCTCTTTCCTACTCTTGACTACATGTGGGTCTGCAGCAGGAAGCAATTTAGCGGCTGCAGTATCACTACTTATTAAAAGGGATATTCAGGAATATTCCACAAAGATTCTCTGGGACCTGTAGAGTTGGAAATTTTTAGTTTTAAGAAATAGTTAATAAGCTTAGCAGGGAATAAATGTAAAAGCTATTGTTTTAGAAACTGAAGGTATGATCCACCCTAACTCCAGGAGACCACAAGCATCTCAACCTCTATGCCCTAGGGGGGACTGTTAGCAATCAAGATGGTATCTGAGCCATTGTGTTCCAGGGAGAGACATCCTGCATTCCAAAACAAGGACACAGGGCAGAGATGAAGAGTCACCAGGACACAGATAAAGAACCACCAATCAAAGGAGGGATGAAAAGATGATAGGAAACTGCAAGACTGTAGCTTCTATCTGATTAACCTTTTCCCTGAGTTTCAAATCCCTTACCTACACTTTTTTTCCTGAATTCCAAACCCCTTACCTACACTTACTCCTCCTTATAAAAAAGCTAGCTTGAATGAAATTTAAGACAGTCTAATAGGGTACATAATCTGATGTCTTCTCAGATTGCTGGCCATCTGAATAAAGCACTCATAAATATTCAATACCTGTCTCTTACTGGTCACAGGCAGCATGAGATTGCTGGTCATCTGAATAAAGCACCCATAAATATTCAATACCTGTCTCCTACTGGTCACAGGCAGTATGAATGATGAGTCTTCTGGTTTCAACCCCAGGTATGAACAATGTTGGTCCCTCCCTCACTCTTCTGGTCCTGCTAACTTGGGAATCAATAAATTACCAAGTCTGCTTTCAGACTTTCCCTCTTCCTTTCCCAAATTTTATTATAATACTTTTGTTATATGTCTAGCTTTGAGCATTTCTCCTCACATACAGTTTGTAATAAATCATAACAATGTTTCTGTCAATGATGGACTCTTGCCAATATGACAGTGGTCCTGTAAGATTATAATGGAACTGAAAAATTCTTATTGCCTACTGTTGTCATAGCCCATGATTCAAATGGTTTACCAAGGATGAGTAGGTTGCAAATGCCAACAAGGCTGTGGTTGAGACAGCAAACAGCTTTAACCTGGGTTTGGGTGATTATGAAACTGAGAACTTCCAAGATGTGGTTCTTGAGGAATTGACTAATGAGGAGTAGTTGAAACTGAAACAGGAAGGCATCGTTGAAGAAGTAAGAGAAAAGAAAACTTGAAGAGAAGAAAAATAATTACTCCCAAGAATATGCACAGTGAAAGGTTTAGAGGAGCTTTGGCAGACCCCAACAAGCTCATTAAAAAGTTTTAAAAATGGACTCCAACACCAAAACGTTTTCATTATTAGAGAGAACTGTCCACAGTACATCTGCTTATAAGCAAATCTATGATGAAAGAAAGAATCAAACTGAGCAAACCACTGTGGAAGTATTTCTGGAAAGAGTGACACCTCCTCAAGCAGAGCCTCAGGCGGGTCCTTCAGGAGGTGTTCCAGAACTAGTAAGTTGTCATAGGAGATGACAGCTCCAAGCATGTTACTGACCCTGAAGACCTTCTAGTGGGTCACATGTGGAGGTGGAAGACAGTGATAGCACTGATCCTGACTCTGTGTAGGCCTAGGCTAATGTGTGTATTTATGCATTTATTTTTAATAAAAAAATTTAAAAAGTAAAAAAATAAAATAAGATTTTTAAAGCTAGGAAAAATAAGAATAACAAAGAAAATATTTTAGTACTGCTCTTCAATGTGTTTGTGTTTTAAGCTGTGTTATTACAAATTTTCTTCAGATTAAAAGTTTATAAACCAAACAATATTACAGTAAATTGCTAATTTATTATTGGGAAACTTTTAAAATCAATTTAGCATACCTGTGTACAGTGTTTATAAAGTCTAGAGCAGTGTACAGTAATGTCCTTGGCCTTCACATTCACTCAGCACTCACTCACTCACAGCTACTTCCAGTCTTGGAAGCTCTATCCATGGTAAATACCCCATGCAGATGTATCACTTATCTTTTATACTGTGTTTTTACTGTACTCTATAGTATTCAGTACAATAACATGCTGCAAAGATTTGTAGCATAGGAGCAATAAGCTCTTTCATACAGCCTAGGTATGTAGTAGGCTAGCCGCGTTGGTGTAAACGCACTCTATAAGTGTGCAACGACAAAATTACCTAACAGGGTTTCTCTCTGAACATATCCCCATCATTAAGTGATACACAATGATATATCAAAAGATAAATTTCTCTCCAGAAAAAGTCCAGCCATTGTTAATAAAATGAGAACTGTTTATGCAATGTTGATGTAACCTGCCACCCAAGGAGAGTGGACTGGAGTGAGTATGTGTGAACAATGACGACCTCACTGTACTAGTCAGTGAGAGAGGTAGATGCCATTGAGCGAACATCTATGTTATGTGGCTGTCACATTAAAAAATACTGAGTGAGTAGAGCAACAAATCTGCCTCAAATTTTGTGTTAAGCTTGAACATTCTTCTGTGGAAACTATTTATATGATTCAGAAGGCCGCAGCTATGGGCAGCTATGGGTGACTGGCAGCTTCAGCACTACTAGAGTCTTTGGTCCAGTTCATTCATCTGGTTTAACTGTCCTTAATGCCATTAACTTTTTTATATCTAGTACAACAATATTTATTTCATTAGTCATATTCCATAGGATTTTATAACTCTTTGGATAATTTTTAATAATATTTTAAAATTTCTTCCTTTAATATCTCTTTATATCTTGTGGGTATCATAAATATTATTGCACCATAGATACAATAATGTGTAAATAATTTTATTTTATAAAGAATTGACATATTTACAGTATCATTTATTGTCTAAAACTGTTATAATATTTCCCATTTTTGTTTTAGTTCTCTCAGATAATAATGTTTTTTTTTAATATGGGTCCTGTACATTTTTTTTTAAGAATTTTTACTGAGTATTTTACATTTTGATCTTAGGTCAAGTGGACTCCTTTTTCAATGTTTAAATTGAATCATATGGGGAAGTTCATCTTTGAAACATTAATATTATTAGATCTATTACTGAATTATCACTGTTATTTCAACTATTTTAATCTGTTTACACCAATATACAATATCACTGTATTCAACTGTTTTCTGTGAATAATAATTTTTCTCAAATATGATGATATTAGTACCTTTCATTGTACTTGTGTGTCTTAAGCATCTCCAAAATGAAAACATAGGTTCATAATTTATCTTTCCAAATTCTGTGTGTGATTTGTAGTTATTTATAGTACTTTTTATGTATGAAATATTCAATTTTTATATTGTCAAATATATCATTTTCCCATTTGTTTTATGATTAAAGGAGCCTCTTAAACATGATGATATGACCATTTTTTTCAAATTTTTCAAACAGTTAAGCAATTGTTCCAACAAAATTTATTGAATAATTTACTCTTTGCTCACTGATTTGCAAAGTCATACTTTATATACTTAATTTATCTTATATTGATTTCAATATGCTATATATTGATTTCAAGATATTGGACCAGGCACGTGCTATATTTTACTTGTATTTTCCAAAAGCTATTAAAATAAATGAATTAATTGCCATTTTCTGTTAGAAAGCAAAAAGTAGGCTTCTCTGCATCTCAGAAATTGTTCAAAATTCCTAAGAGTTTTTGAGAAGGTAGGCTCCATTGACTGATGCATACATGTTCTTGCTTCCTTCTTAAAGATGCAGGTAGCAGCAATAAGAGAAGATATGGGTTCCCTTGGAGGTTGCCAGGAGAATTATCCCCTGTACACTCTCCCTCTTGCCCCTTGGTATTGACAGTATACTGAAGATGTCACAATTAAGATCAATAAATGGGGCATTGGGCTCAAATTTTCAGTGTTTGATTCAACTGGGTATGCAAATGTGCAGGTAAGATTCACTAAGGAATCCCATATATCAGCATATATTTTCCTTCTCCACCACTATGGGAGAAAGACTGGCAGCATGGCTTACTTCCTGTTCCTTCAAGAGGCCGATTGTATAGCAGCTATTCTTAGCAAATACGGACAACAATGCAAAGCATGAGATGAATGCAAAGAATCAGTAGACATTCCAGGAGAGTCATCCCCATGAAAGGAAAAGATAACAAATAACGAAAAAAAACTATTTACAGCCAAGAGCACAGCACTGAATTGACAAGAAAAACAGGACTTTTAAATAAATATGGAAATTGGAGATAATAATGCATTATCTAAAAAATTTTACAGTATGGTATGTAAGTTAAATATTAGATATTTTAAAATATATAACATTAATTATAAAGCTGAATATTTAAGATATGCTTAACTAAAGAGCACATTAATAAATTTAAAAAAACTGAATTCAGATATTGCCCTAAAAACAAATAAATAAAATATGAGGTATATAATTATAAAAGTTAGGAAACATGAAGTGCAGATATGGTGGTTCTAGTATTCATTTTATTATAGGCTTTTTAAAGAACTGCTTTAAAAAGATCAGAGTGGAGAAAAGATTGAAGAAGTAATACAGCTGTCTGGTTTCTGAGAATATGGCAGTTGAGGTTATTCACACCAACATTCCCAGTGAAACACTTACCGAATAGTAAAACAAAGTTACAGAAAAAGAATAAAATACTTTAAAAGCATCAGCAAAAGCTGACAAGAGGGGAGGCCAGTATCTATACAAGCACATAGAATGAAAGAATAAAGAGAGGCCCCCAAAGTACGTTCTCCTGAGTACATTGGCCCAACTAATGGCACACAAGCTCTAATTTCAAGTTCAGTGGGGGCAGAGGGGAGAACTAAAATCTTAGAGCCCATCCAAAGTGAAGAGTCTCATAGGAGAAAGTTTCTCAAAATACTTAAGAACTCCCAAAACTTCCAAGTCAGAAGGAATCCAAATTAAATATCCTCTTAAGTGTAAAAAGGATATGGAGGGTTTTGGTTCCATCTTCAGGCTCCATGGAAAAATCGGTCTCCTTGCTTTTTTTTTTTTTTTTTTTTTTTAACCTCTGAAGGCCATCTAAGTTTCTTGACTCAATCATTAAGGCCGACAGTCTATCATCTCCCTTATCTGATCTCTGCTTCCATTCCCACATCTTTTTCATAACTAACCCCCACCCTCCCACTCTATTAGGGTCCTTGTAATTACACTGAGCCCAACCAGATAACTGAGAATAATTTCTCTATCTCAGAATCTCTATATCAATGATATGTGCAAAACCCTTTTCCCAGGTAATGAGATGACCTATTCATAGGTTCCCCGGGATTAGGACAGGAGCATCTTTAAGGACCATGGCTCAGCCAACCATAGGAGGTCATCCAAAATCCTCCAGTCATGTAAAAACTTCACTGCATATTTTCTTAGGCACCTGGAAGAAGTTAATACAAACCTTCCCAGAGAAACACAGCCTTATTGTTGGCCTTGAACAATGCTCATAAATATGTTTGCAAGACAGCCAGCAGCTTCTTTTAAAAAATTCATCAAGCACACGATAAAATAGACACCATGAACAAAAAAACCAGCGGAAATAACATGCAGGGAAAGTAGATATTAAAATTATAAAAGTATAACAATGTTAATATACTACATGCCACCGAATTATACACAAAATGGTTAAAATGGTAAATATTTTGTTATTTATATTTTACCACAAACATATGTAAGAGATTATAAAACAACTATAATAATCGAGCTTAAAGAAATTAGAAGCTAACTCAAAAAAAATACAGAGATTAGTAATTATGAGAAAATGCTTAGATGTTTGAGAATGAGGTATAGAACTCATAGCAACAAAGCACACAGCAATTAAAATCTTTTAAAAATCACTGTACGCCGTTAAATAGAGAACCAGGGAAATGGAAGACAAATGGAAAAGAATCAGCTTTTGCAATGACAGTATGAGCGGCTATATAGGCCCATTCCCCAATGAAACATTTATAACTGATGAAAATCATATTTAAAAACTATTTAAAGTATCCAGAAATTGTCATAAGGGCATACACAAAACGCAGAACATTAATTTTTTTTAAAACCTACTATCATATATCTCAGTAAGAAGAGCAAAAATCTGCGGCCACTGAGTCAAGGCTGCAGCTCCCCCCACTTCCAGCTCCACTCCCTGTGAGTGTGCCCAAGAAGACCGTTATCACCACATTCTCATCTCTGTGTTGCAGAGATTAAATTCCTAGGTGAAGTCTCTAGTTCAGGAGTGACAGACCAGAACTTTGGGTCCTCAATCACCCTCTTCCTGGTCCACTCAGGGCACAGGTGCCATGCTGGGAGAGACATGCTAAGAAAACCGGAGGCCCTGTCTCATAGAACTCTGGTGTTAATCTAAGAGAAGGAAGCCACTCCACATACCCTTGAGTCTAGAGAAGTATGATAAAGATTGTGCCCAGGGTCAGAGGCATGAGAGCAAAAGGTTTTGAAGTTTCCTTCAAACGAGCAGACTAACTATATTTCGAACAGAATATGGAGAAGTTTAAAACTACAGGTGTTTCTAAAAACAATGGTTATTGGGAGAGTTAAGTGAGTAAGTTGAAGTCCGGGTGCTTCATGACAGCACCAAGTGAAAAGGTAGGCCAGCTGGTTTACCAGAGAAAACTGGGGAATGAGGCAGCTAAGGAGAGCCCTTCTAGAATGAGATCAAACCTCAAAGACTGGCCTCAACAATTTCCTCTACAGAGGGCCCTACATCTAATGGCTCAAATCGTGGAGCCATTTATGCCTTGGAACATTGTCAAAATCAATAAAGGAATCATCTGGCAATCAGCGGAGTCTCTTAGCTGCGTATCATACCAACAGAGGCAAACAGCTTAACAAAGGTGTTAGGGAAAGAGATCATTAAAGAGAGCCGTGATAAAACCCAAGTCATCCCAGGATGGCCACGCACAAGCCCAAGGCTACGCTCTCAGTGGAGGGACTTATCACTAAAATAGTTGAGCAAAATCCGGTAACACGTAAGCAAACAACAGTGACATCAAGCCCCAGGAGAGTGAGCATCACCGTTCAGAGTTGATGTAATACAGGACGGGGCAAAAGGAGGTTTACAGTTGTGAGTATGCAAAACAGGTTATTCCAGTATTATTACTATTCATTTTTGTATTATTTTCCATACAAATGACTGTAAGCTTCCTTTTGCTCCTGCCTGTATGTTATTTAAAACTTCCAGTTTTCACACATGCCACAGAAGATGCAGCCAAAGCCGTGCAAGGGAGAAGACTCAAATGACTAACACCAGGAGCAAAATGGGGACATTAATACCTAGCCTACAAAACTAAAATGAATTCTAAGGGACTACCATGAACAATGCACCAAAAATAGATAGATTAGTTGAAAGGGCAAATTCCTAGAAAAATGCAAAAGATCAAAAGTGATTAAAGAAGTAATATAAAACAGGACTCATTCTATAACATAAAGTTATGGAAAAATAGTTTTAAAAACTTCCCACAAAAAAGTGCAGGCTCAGATGATGTCACTGGTAACTTCTACCAAACATATAAATGAGATTTAGAATAATTTTTTACAAATTCTTCTACAAAATAGAAGATGAGTAACATTTTCCAATTCATTTGATGAGTACATTCTTGTCTTAATACCAAACAAGACAAAGTCATTATGAGAAAACAAAAACCAAAATAACTACACTCAATACCTGTCATCCATATAAAGGAAAAAGTCCTCAATGAATCAGTAGTCAACCAAATCCAGGAACATAAAAAGGACAATACCCATGACAAATTGGGATTTATCACAGGCATGCCAAAAAGATCAATTAATGTAATACATCAAATCAATATAAGAAAGAACAGAAACACTTTAATAAGTGCAGAAAATGAATGAGAAAATTAAAAACTTGTTCATAATAAAAACACCCAACAAGCAAGAAATAACAGGAAACTTTCTCAATCTGGCAAGGGGCATCTGTGAAAAATCTTCAGGGACATCATACTTAATGGTGGAAGACTTAATACTTTCTTCTCCCTAAGATTAGGAACAGTCAAAGTTATATGTTAATGTCATTTCTATTCAAGATTTACTAAAGATTCTAGCCAGGGCAATTAGAAAAAAAGAAAGAAAGTAAGAAAAGTGTCTGTATTGGGAAGGAAGAGATAAAACTATTTAATTTTTTTAGGAGATAGAATCTTGCATATAGAAAATCCTAAGAATATTAAAAATTATTAGCACCAATAAATATGTTCAGCAAGGTTACAGGTACAAGATTAGTATACAAAAACATACCTATACACTAGCTATGAATAATACAAAAATAAAATTAGGTAAATGATTCCTATTGCAATAGTACCATAAGCATAAAATATGTATGAATTATTTTAACAAAAGAAATGTAAAACTTATTTTCTGAAAACTATAATACACCAATTAAAAGAAATTAAAGGAGACCTAAATAAGTGAAAAGACATTCTATGTTTGTAGATTGGGAGACTGAATATTGTAAATATGCTGATATTCCCCCCCAAACTGACCTACAAAGTCTATACAATTCTCATTGATGTCCAAGTTATTGTTTTTTGCAGAAATTAACAAGCTGATCCTAAAATGTATATGGAAATGCAAGTGACCCAGGATAGCTTCAGTATTATTTCAAAAGTCAGAAAAGGTTGGATAATGTATACTTCGGAATTTAAAAATTACTACAAAACTATAGTATTTAAGACTGCATGGCCCTGACGGAAGTACAGACACAGAGTCCATAAGTGAATTTCCACATTACAGTTAACTGATAGAGAACCAAGATGATTCAATGGGGCAAGGAATAATCTTTTCAAAAAGTTGTGGTGGAGGAACTGGATATTCACATGCAAAACCAAGAAAATAGACCCTTTCTTTACCTTTTGCATAGAAATTAACTCAAAATGTTTCATACACTTAAATGTAAGATAAGAATCCAAAAACCTGAGAAGAAACAATAGGAGTAAATCTTCTCAAATTGAGTTAGACAAAGTCTTCTTGTATATGACCTTAATAAGAAAGTGAAAATGCAACCCACAGAGTGTAAAAATAATATTTGACAATTATGTAACTGACAAAGCACTTGCATCTAGAAAATATAAGAAAAATTTGATCAATAATAATAGGTCATATAACTCAATCATTAAAAAAAATGAGCAAAAGACCTGAATAGACATTCTCCAAAGAATATATGTGAATAGCAATAAGCACATGAAAAAAAAACTCAACATCATTGACCAGAATAGAAATGCACATCAAACCATAATGAGATATCACTTCACATTTACTAAAATGGCTATAATAATTTAAAAAGACAGAAAACAGCAAGTATTGGTGAGGATGTGGAGAAACTGGAATCCTCTTGCATTACTGATGGGAATTTAAATGGTGTGGGCACACTGAAAAACAGTGTGTCCATTTGTCAAAGGCTTAAGCATACAGTTATCATAAGATCGAACAGTTTCATTCTTAAGTACATACCCAAGAAAAATGAAAATGAATATCCACACAAAATTCAGTAAATGAATATTGCTCTAGTTTTCTAAGGCTGCTATAACAAATATCACAAAGCAACTGGCTTCACTAAGAGAATTTTTTCTCTCAGAGGCAAGTAAGTCTGAGATGGAGGTGTAAGTAGAATTGTTCCTGAAACTCCTCTTCCTGGCTTATAGATGATCATCTCACTTTAGTGTTTTCAAATGGTATTCCTAATATGTCTGCATTGTGTCTTAATCTTCTCTTCTTACAAGCACACCAGCTGTATTCAAATAGAGTCCACCCCAAGGACCCCATTACAAAATATTTACTTCTTCAAAGGCTTTCTCTCCGAATAGTCGTATTCTGAGGTACTGGGTGCTAGGGCTTCCGCATGAATTTTTTGGAGGTGTATACAATTCAGCTTATAACAAATATTCCTAGTAGCCTTATTCATAATAGCCAAAAGGTGGGAACACTCCAAAGGGTCATCAGCTGATGAATGGACAATTAAAAGTGGTTTATCTATACAATGAAATATTATTTGGCAACAAAAAGGAATGAAGTACTAATACATGATACAACACAGGGGGATACTGAAAACATTGGGCTTGGCGAAGGAAGCCACAAAAGACCTCATAGTGTCTCAATTTATTTTTATCAACTATCCAGATTAGAGATATCTGTAGAGACTGAAAGGAGATTATTAGTTGCTTATGCCTGGGGAACAGCTTGGGGAAAACGAGTGACTATTCGTTACAGTGTTTCTTTTCAAGCTGATAAAAAAATTTTTAAATTGATTGTGGTAATAATTGCATAACTATGTAAATATGCTAAGATCCACTGAATTATACAATTTAAATTGCTAACTTTATGGTATATGAATTATATTTCAATAAAGCATATTAAAGCAAAAAGAAAGTTAATAAAATGATATGAAGGGAGAACAAGGAGACATGAGTAAAGGATAATGTTGATAGTTGAGCATAACTCCAACGGATTTCTAGTAAAAAAAAGACATAAAATGTGATTGAAGCAATATTTTGAGAGCAAAAGGCAAATTTTTTTCTAAAACACTTAAAGGAAGATTCCACAAGGCCCACAAATCCCCAAATAAAACTAAAATAAAAATAAAACTATACCTAAACCTAACATAATGAAACTTCAGCTACCAGACAGAAAATTTTGAAAGAAGTTAGAAGAGGGAGCAATACAGATTATTTTGAAGCCATGATATTTGACTTAATTGTTTCATATTTAAGCTTTTAATTGTTTGGAAAACCTAGACCTAAAGAGTATTCCCAATGTCTCACGGTCATCAAAATTTTCAGGATGTTTTCAGAATTATATTATTTTCCTCCAATGGTCTATTTACCAGAACTCACTGCCAAATGTTAGTTTAGAAGAAGAAAAAGTGAAATGAAAATTTATAATGTATGACTGATTTATTCACAGCCTGCATGTTGAGGTGTACTGATTACAGTGATAGTTATTTTCATATTATTTCACGTGAAATGAGATATTTTCAAAGTATGGGCCCTGTTATGTTTCCCATATTCAAGTACTGAATGCTCACAATCGCACCAGGAATTTTCTGGGTGCAACCACTTATTTGACTTATTACTACATCCATTTCTTTTAGATTTAAAAAGGAGAGAGGAATTCACTTGCATATCTTCCTCATGTAGTAAGATAGAAATGAATTTAATGTTGAGATTCAAATAATTACACTTATAATTTACAAAACACTCATTTATTTACCATAGTCTTCTTGTGTGAGGTCCTTTTAATTATTCCAAAGCTAAAAATTACTGAACTATATCATTTATTAAAACCCAAATGCAGATCAGCAATTTTTCTTATATAACTCCAGAATAGGTTTTGGAATGTGGAAAAGAAAGTTGTCTAATAGAAACATTTCCTTATGCTAATATACATGAACACTTCTGGTGTAGGACTCTCCACTCTAACTAATTTTCTTCTCTATTCTTTCCTACTTATCATACTAAACCATAATTAAAGAAACAACAGATGGTTAATAGAGGCTGCAGTTTCTAGGAGGATGCTAAGCTATGGGCCTTATTTGACAATTACTGGATAAGAAAATTTAAAAAAAAAAACTGGTCTAGATAGTTTCCCATGTTACAAAAGAAAACAAAAAGAAAGAAAAGGGAAAAATATCTACAAATTATCTCTCATCAGAATCCTCCAGAACATATCAATTTTTTAGCCTAGTGTTTATTCTACTTGGCTTGAACTGTACTGTGACAGAACTATCTTCTCTACGCTTTCAAATTATTTGGAACATCAATGGCTAATAGTAATAGCATGTATAGCTATTATAGTATAAATCAAGGTTGATTAGGGTTTCAACAAATTTTCTTTCTCTTAATGATAAGCCTTTAAAATGCCATTTCAAAAAGAACAAGATTCGATAATATCAAGGATGTGGAAAAATTATAATTCACTGTATATCCATCAATAAATAATTTCAAATCACATAAAATTCAGCCACAGTAAATTTTTGTGTGTGTGTTACACACTGTTGAGTGAGCTCAGACTCCTGGCAGCCCTATGAATAAGTGATGTCCACAATGTCCTGGCCTCAGCAGTCCTGCTCACCTCTTGTCGTCGTCGGCAGCCGTCTGTCACGAGAGACGATGGCGTAGCTTCCTGAGAGTCTATCTGCACCGCCGAGAATGGCTGTGCAGTCCGACTCAGGAGTGACAATCCCTGCCACACTTGTTACAGGTGAAGGCAGATGGCTGTTGTTGCTGCTGTTGACGCTGCTTCCGCCTCGATCTTTTCTGGACCGCCTCCTCGTTGCGCGCAGCCTCTGCGCGTGACGTACCTTGCCTGACCGCCAGCCTCCAGGTTAGGCGGTCGTCTGCTTGAACTTCCCATGTGTTGAGATTGATGGAGCATTGTGTCATGTCCTTTTTGCAGATGTCTTTGAACCGCAGTTTTGGGCGCCCTGTCATCCTCTGGCCTTCTGCTAGCTCGCCGTAGAGGAGGTCTTTGGGGATACGGCCTGCATCCATTCTTTTGACATGGCCGAGCCACCTGAGGCGTCTCTCGCTAAGAACTGCATGCAAACTGCTCATGTTGGCTCGCTTCAGCACCTCGGTGTTGGGGACCTTATCCTGCCAGGCGACATGCAGGATGTGTCGCAGGCACCTCATGTGGAAGCTGTTGAGTTTCCTTTCGTGCCTTGCGTAGGTGGTCCACGTCTCGCTGCCATAGAGGAGAGTGCTGAGTACGCAGGCTTGGTAGATGCGCAGTCTGGTTTTCTCAGTGAGGCTGGAATTGTTCCACGCTCGCCGGTTCAGTCTGGCCATAACTGTGGCTGCCCTGGCGATTCTCCGGTTGACCTCCAAGTCGACTGACAGAGAGCTCGAGATGGTGGACCCGAGGTAAGTGAAGTCGTTGACAACCTCCAGGGTGTATCCGTCGATGGTGATGCATGGGGGAGTCCCCGTGCCTTGAGCCATAACATTCGTCTTCGTCAGGCTGATGGCTAGTCCGAACTCCTTGCATGCGTGGGAAACGCAAGTGACTAGCTGCTGGAGTCCCTCTTCAGAGTGTGATGTCAAAGCTGCGTCATCGGCGAAGAGCATCTCACGGATGAGCACCTCTTTGACTTTGGTCTTGGCTCGTAGACGGGCCAGGTTGTAGAGCTTGCCATCGGATCTGGTGTGAATGAAGACACCCTCGCTGCAGTCCTTAAAGGCGTATTGGAGGAGCATGGAGAAGAAGATTCCGAACAGCGTAGGCGCAAGGACGCAGCCCTGCTTTACTCCGCTGCTGACTGGGAAGGCCTCAGAGGTTGCGCCGTTGTAGGACACCGTGCTGTGCATGTTGTCGTGAAAGGACATGACCACAGCAAGCAGATGTGGTGGACAGCCAATCTTCCGTAGCAATCTGAAGAGTCCGCTTCGACTGACCAGATCAAACACCTTCGTGAGGTCGATAAAGGCGAGGTAGAGTGGTTTATGCTGCTCGTGACACTTCTCCTGCAGCTGGCGTAGGGAGAAGATCATGTCCACTGTTGAGCGGCCAGCTCTGAAGCCACACTGGGACTCTGGGTAGACGCGGGAAGCAAGGGTCTGCAGGCGGGCAAGAGCGACCCGGGCGAATACTTTGCCGACGACGCTGAGGAGAGAGATGCCCCGGTAGTTGTTGCAGTCGCTGCGGTCTCCTTTGTTCTTGTACATGGTGATAATGTTGGCGTCTCTCATATCCTGGGGGATGTAACCCTCCTTCCAGCAGAGACAGAGTAGATGGTGGAGCGGCTGTAGCAGGACTGGTTTCCCGCTCTTTAGGATTTCTGGAGGGATTCCGTCGCTTCCTGGTGCTTTCCCGCAAGCGAGGCGGTCGATGGCTTTGCCGAGCTCTGCCGCAGTAGGTGGGGTGTCTAGCTCCTCCATGACTGGTAGGTCTGGGATGGCTTTAAGAGCAGTGTCTGTTACGGTGTTCTTCGTTGCGTACAGCTCGAGGTAGTGCTCGGTCCACCGCCGCATTTGCTGTTCCTGGTCAGTGATGACCTTACCTGTCTTGGACTTAAGGGGGGCGATCTTGGAGGGGATTGGGCCTGTTGCCTTCTTGATACCCTCATATGAGGGTATCACCTCTTGTAGACTCATGCTTATAGTTTCTTCTGTGGAGTCAATCCAGCTCATATTTGGTCTTCCTCTTTTCCTGCTCCCTTCTATTTTCTCCAGCATTATTGTCTTTTCCAAAGAATCCTACCTCCTCATGAAGTGCCCAAAGGGGACAGCTTCAGTTTCGTTGACAAAGCATATAAAACCTTTTTACATATGTACATCAGTCTTCTACAATTTGATGTGGCGTGTTTCTAAACTACATCTCTATTTGAAAAAAATCTAAAACGTGGGATTTTTTGCATTATGATTTTAATTTTATTTTTCAGGTTATTTATTTATTAACTACTTTATTGCTTAGCCCTGGCTGGTTTGGCTCAGTGGATTGAGCGTCGGCCTGCGAGCTAAGTGTCGCTGGTTCGATCTTCCAGTCAGGGCACATCAGAGAAGGAAAACTCTGACTCCAAAAAACCTCCGCTGCCTTGCGGCATACCTCTTCAGGGGAAAGGCTCAGGGAGTAAACCCCGACAGAAAATCCGGAGCCGGAGTCCCTAAGGCGGTTTGACGTTGTAGTCAACACCGGCAACTCCTGCGGCGCACCTGAAGCCAAGCTGTATTGACTCCGTCTTTCCCTTGGACCCTTCAGCTGCGAAGAGAGGGGGGGTCTGCTGCATGGGCAACAGCAGACCCTCCATATCACCCTGCCCAGGCTCTGTAGCTTCAGCTTCACTGGAGAGGACACTCCAGCGTCATCGCAAGATGTCGATTCAACACGGGAGGAGACAGATACCGTGTCACTCCCGAGTCGGACTGCACAACCATTCTCGGCGGTGCAGATAGACAAGAAGCTACACCATCGTCTCTCGAGACGGACGGCTGCCGATGACGATGACTTTATTGCTTATCCTATTACATTTGTCCTGATTTTTCTCCATTTTCCCCCTCTTCATCCAGCCTGCCCCCAACTTCCATAGTCAATCCTCATACCGTTTGTTGTCCATGGGTCCTTCATGTATGTTCTTTGAGTAATCCCTTCACCTTCTTTCAATGATCTCATGTATAAGAGGAATCCAAAATGTGTTTCAAAGCACTTGATTTAGAATCACTAATGAGATAAATGAGACTCTCAAATAAATACTATTTAAGCTGCAGCTAAGGGCAGGAAAAGTCACAATCACCTATTGAATATAGCATTAGAATAAACAAGACACCAATAGTTTTTACATCAAAGTCACGTGGTTATTAAGTTTCCCAACCTTTGGAGACGAACAAGACCGTTTCTTGTTGTTGTTGTTGGTAACAGAAAGAAACATGTTTTCAGGGAGTAAGGGGCATATATGGTTGTGTTTTGTGAATGAAAGTTCCCAGCTGCTACAGATCTCAGATGCAAGGGGGAAGAGAAACCTCCTAGTGAAGTGTTTATTTCTTTGGGGGATGGCCATTTACTAACTTCTTTAATAAAAGAAAAGGGAAGCAGATTATAGGGTAGAGCAAAAGATTCCCATTCTGTTAGTTTATTTCAGTTCTTCAAGCCCCTGCCTATCTTTCCTAGGAGTTGTTCTTTCTTGCTAGAATGTCCTTTTCTTTGTTTTCTATTTGGTAAATTCTTCAACCCTGATTTCAACATAAATATCAGTTATTCAGAAATGACTTTATTTTTTATGCTGGGCATAGTTTCCACTCCCACTTAAGTCATATTAATCAACTAACCCTCTTAATGGTAGTTATGATATTCTATAAGTTTACCATTGCACATATAAAATATTTGTTTGTGTGCCTTCTACATTTCCATTCCTGTTCTGTTCACTGGTGTGTTCACATGCTGTGACACTGTGCCTTGCACATAGACAATAAATAAACAGTTGTTCTTTCTCCCTGGAATATGTTTGGGCACTTATGAAGAGGAAAGCCTTATGGCCGTGCTGTGCCTGTGAAGGATATAAAGATAAATAATGCCACGCTCTTACCTTTAAGGATCATATAATTCAGAAGGTGAGATTATATAAATTGTCGTAAAATGAAACAAGAATGAAAGTCACAGGAGAGAGAGAGATCAAGACTTGAACTGAAAGAAAGGTCACTCATTGGAATAGTTTCCTTGAAGGATTTTAAGGACACTAATTAGCTAACTGCTCTTTGTCTTTAGGATGCGCAGGTAGATTTTTTTTGGAAAAGGGCAAGCAGTGAGTCAGGAGACACATCTATGTATCTACCTTTCCTCCCACAGGCTTCCTATACATTCAAACTTTTTTTTGGAGCTGAAGTCAAAGTATATTTAGTAGAGAAAGTGGGAGTATCATGAAGAAATATTTAAGGCAATTTGAATATTCTAATCACAACAAAGTCCAGCCTTCACAATGGCACGGAAGTCAGGAGCCAGAGTTAGCCTTCACTGCCTGAACTGGATTCCTTAATGATTTAAAGGTGTTTAGCTATTAAATTTTTCTGCATTCCAAACCTCCAAATATACACTCGTCACTAGTTCTTCCATGTGTTAATTTTTTTATTAGATATTTATAACACTTAAAGATAAGGATGTTTAATACCAACATACAAAAATATTTAAATATGACTTCTGCTACAGAACTGTAGTCTGGGAAAGACAGATATATAAAAAACTAAATACAATATTAGATATAGAGCTAATTTTCAAAATTGAAGTTCTGTGCATATTTTGATAGATTTACACCTAAGTGTTTAAGTATGGGTCAAATGGTAGCCAAGCTTGAGTCACCTGGTCCCATTTACATTGTCAAACTTGGGTTCAATGAAAGGTGAAATGGGGAGACCTCACAATGTAGTAAGATAAACATGCGTTCCATGAGAAGCAGGACTTACAAGTCTGTTATTTAGAAGGCAACAAAGGTAGAAAGCAATAGGAGTGGTCCCTACCAAGAACGTTAAAATCTTGTCTAGTGAATAATTAAGGAGAAATTTCACTATGCCTCCCCTCTTCCCAGTTGCAGCTCTCTGGATGGGCTGGAGTAGAAAAGGTGGACGCGTCTCAGAGCCAGAAATCTCCTCACCGTCTTCCTCCCCAGTCAGCATCTTAGCTCAAGTTTGCACTGGCAGCAACGATGGGAGGGAAGAGAATGAGGGCTTATGTGGAGTATGGTGAGGAAATGAGTTTTAAATTGAGTTTGACTCTGAAGCTTTAAAATGGACCAAATTTTAATATCTGCCAGTGAATGGATTTGATTTTTAAAGCTTTAACATGGCCCAAATTTTAATAATTGCGAGTGAATGGAAAGCCGTAGAAGTCACATGATACCATTAATGGGTAGCAGTGTGAAACTCAACAAAGCAGTGATGGAAAAATAAAGGCATTTCACCTTTAAACCCCACCACGTTAAGCCTTCTTGACACAATGGTAACTAAATAAAAGATATTTAAGACATGGGCTATTTTTCTTATTTATCACTGGGTTTGTGACTGCATAACTGTGTTGGTTTTGATAAAGGGGCTGTATGAATATACCTAATGCCATTTATTAATATAGAAAAGTTGTTTTTCATGTTCAGTGAGGGCCATTGAACATAATGCTTCTACTTTCTATCCATCTTCCTGTTTACCAAGCAGACTAGAATACAATTCTTAGTCTTTACTGCCTTTCTCCTTGACATTTCACTTACCTGTTTTTCTCCCCCATTAGCCTGCCTTTGAAAGAGTGTGGGCACTGGGTAGTAGATCAACTTAATAGCTGAGACATCTGGTGTAGCCTGACAGACAGATTGCTGCCTACTTAGACCCTCTGCATGAGTAAAAATCATAAGAACTTGGCCTTTCCAAAGTAGATCTGAGCTAATAAAAATCTTTCCACATAAGGGGAAGAAATTAATGTTGACATGATTTGGATGCTAGCTGATTTTGTTAAAAAAAAAACAACAACAACTATTTTTTATGTTAAACTTTACATTTTGAAATAATCTTAAACTTAAAATGTTGCAAAAATAAAAATGATTACAAAAAACCTGCCTGCTTTTTTTACTTCTATAAACCTATTTTAAATATTTTATTGTATATTCCATACATGTATGTTTACATACTTTTCCCGAACAATATGAAAGTATACATCATGCTCCTCCACCCCTAATACTTTAATGAGTATTTCTTAATGGGAATATTCTCTTATGCACCACCAGGAGAGCTGACGCATTTATAAATTTATATTGATACAGTATTTTTACCAAATCTACCATCCACACAACACTTTTGTCAGTCCGTTAAATAGCGTGCTTCACAGCATTCTGAAAAGAACAAAGTCCTTTGAATTTAAGCTTAGCGAGGCGCCTACCGTCTGAACAAGCGTATGTAAGAAATTGTAAGAACTTTTTTCTTAATGTTCCAGCAAAAGAAATTAGCAGTAACAAATATGCTCTGCTGCCTGCTACTTATGCCTTTCTGTGAAATTAATAGTTATGAAAAAGAAGAAAAACATGAAACAAAGAAACAGAAATATGACCTCCGGAAATTACCTGGTAATCCATCTTCTACAAAATCTCCATGTTAATAGAGTAACTGAAAATTTCTGGTTGTAATGGTCCAGTCAAAATGTCCAACTGCAATTAAAATTGCAGCTGATTATCAGGCAAAAGACTACTCCTGGCCTATGAATCCAACAACCTAGACGGTCAATTCAAACTGATCTTTTTATGAGTTAATCTAATAATTTCCTTCATAGCATTTTCAAAAGAACATGCACTTCAGGGGCATTCTTGAGCCATATGCTACCCATGGGTCATAGGGTATGTGTCACATCTCAACTACACAGAGGTGGAATTAAAAAAAAAACCATAAATAAACCAAATCAATCAGATGTTGTCCCTATGTGTGTACAGGCGCCTTTCAATGCAACTCACAGCTCCTCCCATCAAGAGCTGGTGAGTATTTTTTATTCCTTGGCTCTAGTTAGCTTCGTGACTTGCTTTGTTTGACCTGTGAGACCGTAGCAAATGCGACTCAAACAAAGAGTGAAGAGCACTGGGACATTGGACTTAGTCTCCTTTTCTCTTCTTTGGGAGCCTGAAACCACCACTAATAATTTCCTAGGGACGTTATAACAAAGCACCACAAATTGGTAGTTTAAAATAAGAGACATTTATTCTCTAACACTTCTGGAGGCTAGAAGGCTGAAGAAATCAATGTCTGCAGATTGGGTTTCTACATAGGGTTAGGAAGGGATATCTGTTCTATGCTTTCCCCTAATTTCCAGGGGTTACCAGCAATCCTTGGCTTACCACGGCTTGTAGTTACATTACTCCAATTCCTCCATCTTTACATGCCTGCCTTTTCTGTGTGTCTCTGTTGTCCTCTCCTTTTCTTCTAAGGACACCAGTTATTGGATTTAGGGCCTACCATTCTCTAGCATGACCAGATCTTAATTAATTTCCAAATACAGCTATATTTTGATATTCCAGGGGGGCAAAAATGCAGGTTAGGAGGCTATTCAATGCAGTACAGAACATATGAAGAAGAGGTAGCCTGCTAAAAGATGAGAGAAAATGAAAGGCCCCCATAGACTAACTAACCAGACTTCCAACCACCAAACTTACAGGTGAGTCATTCTAGATAGATTATGCATCCACCAGATAAACCATCAGATGACTACAGATGTACGAGAAGGAACACCCAGCCAAATCAGGCAACTCAACTAAAGAAAATTGTTGCTGTCTTCAGCCATTATGTTTTGAGGTGTTTGTTCATAAAAGGTGGTGTAGCTGTTTTCATTATTTTGTGAGCATGTTTGATATCAAATCAACTTAAACAAATGGACAGAACACAATTCTAGTTGGTTCCCTTTGCAAATCCATGAACTTGTAGAGCTCAGATAGAGAAATGAACATTATAGAAGCCAGTGCTGAAGATACATTAGTATTGCTAATTAACCCTTAGGAGAATCACAAACAAGGGCATAAGATACATAGAGGGCAACACCTGAGATCATTACTCAGCCTTGAACATGAATCTAGGCTCACATATGAAATATGTAATTATGTAAATTTCATTTGACAGAACCTCCTAACTACATGGTGTCCCTGGACAGAATCCTTGGTCTCTGCCTCAAAATTCTTCAAAATCTGAAGTACTGTAGGCCTTGACATTATAACCCAGAGGTTGTAACTTACATATATTCAGTTTTTAATGCAAACTCTGGACTCTAAATAGTGAGGAGAACATATCAGAAAATGGATATAGAGCTAGTTGCCATAGTCACTCATTTTATGGGACCAGGTAAACTGATATTTTTGCTGAAATATATCCAAAAGCAGACTCTTTCACTTACTGTACAAGTTTCTTCAAAAGAATACCACCGAACTAGGTAAAGAAAAGCACCATCACTTTTATTTTGAAACACAATTTATTTTTGTTCTCTTCTCTTTAAAATGTTTAAAGGGAATATTTAAGAGGTGGTAAACATGCAGGGAACTACAGAGAATCTCAACAATAAACGACAGTTTAAAATGACATTTATGGCCAGCAGTAGGAATGAGGCAGGGTCACCAACGTGTCTCCTTTCCCTTTGGCTCCCTCCTGCCGTGTTCCCTAAGAGCTGTCGTTATTCACCCTGCAGTATTTCCGCCCACGCTTTCAAAACGGAAGCATAGTTTTGAAGGCATGCTGCTTTTCCCTAAATAAGTTCTAGATTTCACAAAGTACCCTTTTGACAGAGTGTGTTATTTTTTAAGAAATGGAAGAAGGTCCTAGAGAAGAATGAAACTTTTAAAAAATATGTATATTTTTATATTCTTTTGGAAAATTATAGCCCAAAAGACACAGGAGAAGGAGTAACAAAAAGGAAGAAAGAGAGAAGGAAACCTAAATGGTACAGCAAAAACACGAGGAGGCGACTCATCTGTCTGCATGGGTTAGACGCATCCCTGACAGGTATAGCTACGAGGAGCAATGGTCTCGGGAGGGCCTCTCCCAGCACTGCGAATAAACGAAGTTGGGTAAAAGCAAAGTTAATAGAGTAATTAATTCCTCCTCTGATTATGTCGCCTTAGTTTTTCTCCCTAGATATTTAAAATAATTATATTAAAAGGGAGAGCAAGGAGTTTCTAGAGCAATTATCTCTGTATTTTGATTGGCTGTTCTTCCATATAAGAAGGAAAAAGACCCTTGTTCCTAAAAGAAGGTGATTATGAGAGATGTTATTAGAGTAATTAAATCATTGCTCTGATTGTTTCTTGTTCGTTAGCTCAGATGAGGGAAGAAATAAGTTTCAAAAACTGGCTTCATTAAATTTTTTTCTTAAATGCATTTTATTAAGAAATTTTTGAAAGTTAACTACAAATGAGAGAAGTCCATGAATTTCTTCACTTTAACTTATATTATGAAATGAAAAAAGACTATTCTTACTGTATATTTTACATCTCCAGGTAGATGTTCATATTTGATGTTTTATAAAGTGTTTAAATTAAGGCTAAAAAAATGTTCACTATGAATTTGAGTCTGACCTTTCCAAATAAAATGGAGGAAACACAGGATCTGAGTTCAAGAAAAAAGGCATCGCTAAAAGCCTAAGTGATTTAGGCTGTTACTAAAATCAGTGAAGAAAATGAGACCCTTATATTTAGGTCCAGGGTTACTATGAAGCCATTAATTAAGGGAAGATCTCCAAAATGTGTGACAAGCTATATATACAGTGCTAGCAATTATCTGTGGGGAAAGATGGGATTTTAAACTTCCTAATCATATAATAATAAAACGATGATTTTAGGAATTGAGTTCCCTTGGAAAAGAATTATTATTTCTCTATTTCTGTCTTGGAGTTTGACTTGTAATAATTATAGAAGTTGCACTGGGATTCTTCGTTCTCTGGTTCCCAACTATGTTTACCAATGGGGACCCCAGGAAATGTGGAAAAGGGAGAAGGATAGGTAGTTACATATTCCTCTTGCCCCCTCCTTGAGACCCAGGTAAAGCTAGTTGTGTCCTGACCAAAGTCACTCTTCCTCTCAAGGTGGCCCCTTCGACATACCTCTCTCATTCTGGATTTCAATAACCATTCTATTCACTTAGGCCAAAGGGTGGTAAAGGCAGAAAGTTCTCCCAAGATCAGTGCACTGTCTTTTTTTAAAAAAAACCTTTACAAATAAATTGAATAGAGCTTTAGTTTCCTATTAGGATTCTGATGCAGCAAATGTATATATGGAAAAGCCTATTTTTACTTAGGATAAATCACTCAGGACCTCATACAGATAATCATCGAACATACCTTATTATCTTTCTGATTTTCCGCATTTTGTGTCTTGCCTAAGAAAGGAGACCTACAGTTTTGATGATTTCTGCCATAAAAAAATACAATGGTGTCTCTCATTAGTGATTGAAGGTACTCAATGACAAGAAAAATGGCTGGCAGTTTTTTAGGCCTTCAGATATTCTTCCGACAGCCCTTCCAGCTCACTGCTGCCCATTTGTAAAACCGCTCTCTCCTCTCCTGGGAGGCCTCCACAAACCTCTGCAGTAGAGCCATCCATTATTGTAGGAAAGCTGGAAGCATAGGGAAAAGAACAACTGTATCCTGACTGTGGCTGAACAATAGAACAGACGGTGTTTTTCTGAACCCTGAACAATGGGCATGTAAGGATACTTCTAGCTGCAGAGCTAAGCAGTCTGGATTGACAACAACATAAATCAGCTCTGACAATGTATCCCCTCAGCCAAGTTCACTCATTCATCCAAATTAGAAAACAGAAGCTTAGAAGCATGGTACTATCTATTGAAGGATAAAAAACATGTTTGGGGAAATTACTTGCAGATAACATGCTAGGCAGGCTATAAAAATGATGGAGGACTCAGTTGAGCAATTAGCACAGTCACTAGTATGCTTTAAGTATATGATTCAGTTGCTTCTCTTTTTTCTTAATACATATATTTGTTTTCTGAGATAACAAGACCACCTCTCTGTATGCCAACTTTCTCTCCCATCAACGGAAACTGAAGTGGGAACATAGTCAACGTCCTCTACTCTTAGGGTCTTATAAATTGTCACCACTGTAGAAGTTCATAGATAACTAGACCTATAGAGAACAGTTATTGTGCAAAGCTGTCTAGGTCCCACACATGGGGCGTATTAGCACTTAGGCAATTTTCTTCACTGTGTCAGTATCTAACTTCTCCCATCCCTTCTCAGTGATATTTCTCAGGTCTTGTCTGGCAAATCACCTCTATTTTCTAACTAATTGACCAAACTCTAATCATACTCTTCCCACTACTTCTGTAATTACCTTTCTAAACCATAAGCCAGACTGCCACAGCTTAGGCTTCTGACTGCCTACAGTAGTAAGTCTACTTGTTTGCTTCAGAATTCCAGGTGCTTCATGATCTGATTCCACTACATCTATTTAGTGGCAAACTCAGAAGAATCAACACAACTCCAAGCTGCTAGTGATGTGATGTGGCCTTAGATAAATCCCTTCTTCTTCATTGAATCAGCATATTTATCTGTTAAAAAGATAACCAAAGGAAGAAAAGGAAGAGATGAAAGAAGGAGAGGAAGGAAGGAAGGAAGGAAGGAAGGAAGGAAGGAAGGAAGGAAGGAAGGAAGGAAGGATAGGAAAGAGAAGGAAACAAGAGAAGGAAGGAAAAGGAAAGGAAGGAAAAAAAAAGTAACAGTAGCTCAGTCTTTTCCAAGTTAACACTACGGATCTGGCATTGCACTGTTCTGTTTTAATATTTAATTTATAACTCCATGTTTTTTTAATCATTCTTCCCTCAGCTTGGAATGCACCATCCGCCTTCTGTAATTAAACCCCTACACAAATTTTAAGCTTGGCTCAAAGGCCACCTTCCCACGGAAGTATATTAATTCCCCAGATAAATATAATTTTCCTTCACCTACACTTCAGTAACACTTTAGGAGCAATATCCTAAAATTTATACCACAGCTAATGATTTCCCAGTCAGCTTTCTCTTGCAATCTGTGTGTACATAATTTTGCCTAGAATATCTCATTATGAATAGTTGTAGAATGAATACAATAGTGTCTCCATTGGGAAACAGAGGGCAAGTACTTGATACTGACATTTTCAGTAACACCGCTTATCAGACAAATTTTCCAAGATGCAGTGTTCTTTCCTGCTGCCAGCTGAACCCACTCATGACCATGCTGGAGAACTAACTGGAGCAAGTGATCTGCAACTCGTTCTAGACTTTACTTATTGCAAAGCATTCTGGACCCTCTCCAAGTTCATCAAGCCTATATTTAAGGTCAGAGTCCCAGAAGAATTTTCCAGATAGGAAATTGGAATTGATCTTCTATAGTAATACCTTGATTTAGCGGAAGTAGAAATTATGACCAAAAGAAATAAGATCACGTTTCTATGATTGCAATGGAGGATCTAGTATCCAGTTCTTGACTCTTTCTAAAACCTTGTTCCTCATGCACTTGTAACCCAACATCAGCTTCCATCTCGTCAAGAAACGTCTTCCTCTAGCGTACGTTGGGAGAAATAGAGCTGGTCTCAATGCCTACAGCCAATCCCCTGCAAGGACCTCACAATCATTTCTTCCTGTGAGCACCTCATACTTCACTACTGGGCACTTTGTGGAGTTACTTTGCACAGTTCCTTCAAGAGACCACTGCTAATTTATCCCCAATGTCAGCCACAGGGGAGAAGATTGCAATGAGCCAGAGTTCTTTGTACTGTCTCATGACTTTATTTGCCAATACCATCATATTAGCTCTGTAAGTAACTAATACTTTAGTGCTACATAGAACATAGTGAAGAAAACAATTAAGAGGATTAAAAATCTTTCAATAGTATACCTGCTCTGATGTTCCTCATGAGAGGGGAAATATACTCCAAAATTTAAGCCCCTTTCAATTGGCTTTCCTTGTACACATGTTTCAGTTCTTAGTCTTTATATCCTGCCGTACTTATTAGTTTATATCTACAATGTGGGAATAGCTGCATTGTTTTTAGGGGAACAGCATCCCTTACCATCCTACCTTTCCCTTGCAACTCAATCCATGGGCAATCCATCACTGTATTTACCAAAGTTTCAAGAATAGGAGAATATCAGCATTGGAGCTTCATCTGAAGGTGGGAGGGATAACATTTTTCTGGAAAAGCTAACTTTGAAGGGCCTGTAGGCATCTGTGCCAAACCTGCTAGTTGCTTATGAATAGTCACATTCTACTTTCCTCTTGCAAACAGAATTCCAATGTTATTTGGTAACGTGGTATGGTCACCTTTATTCCAAAAGAGGAAACAAAGAAAAAAAATTAAAGGCATTGTCATGTGACATGAGCAGAAACTGATTGGCCAGGGCCTGCAAGAAGTCTGTTGTACTGGCATAAGAACAGATATATAGATCAGTGGAACAGAATAGAGAGTCCAGAAATAAACCCAGGCCTCTATGGTCAACTAATATTTGATAAAGGAGGAAGGAACATAAAATGGAGTGAGAAGAGCCTCTTTAACAAATGGTGCT
Organism: Furipterus horrens; assembly: GCF_987537825.1. Lineage (NCBI taxonomy): Eukaryota > Metazoa > Chordata > Mammalia > Chiroptera > Furipteridae > Furipterus > Furipterus horrens. The sequence continues at coordinate 131,923,905 of NW_028327177.1, read as the reverse complement.
GGGAGAAATAGATAGGGACATGCAAAAAAATGAAACTAGACCACCAACTTACACCACACACGAGAATAAACTCAAGATGGATCAAAGACTTAAATGTAAGCCGTGACACCATAAAAGTCCTAGAGGAAAACATAGGCAAGAAAATATCAGATATCTCACGTAACAATTTCTTCACGGATACATCTCCTAAAGCAAGAGAAATAAAGGAAAAAATAAATAAATGGGATTACATCAAACTAAAGAGTTTCTGCTCAGCAAAAGAAAACATCAGCAAGATGAAAAGGAAACCAACCATATGGGAAAACATATTTGCCAATGACATCACAGACAGGGGACTAATTTCCAAAATATATAAAGAACTGATACGACTCAACATCAAGAAAACAAACAACCCAATTAAAAAATGGGCAAAGGACCTGAACAAACACTTCTCTGAAGAGGACATACAGAAGGTCCATAGACACATGAAAAAATGCTCAACATCATTAGCCATCAGAGAGATGGAAATAAAAACCACAATGAGATACCATTTTACACCAGTCAGAATGGCCATCATCAACAAATCAACAAGCAACAAGTGCTGGCGAGGATGTGGAGAAACGGGAACCCTACTGCACTGTTGGTGGGAATGCAGACTGGTGCAGCCACTGTGGAAAACAGTATGGAATTTCCTCAAAAGATTAAAAATGGAACTGCCTTTTGAACCAGCGACTCCACTACTAGGATTATACCCAAAGAATCTTGAAACACCAGTTCAAAAGAACTTATGCACTCCTATGTTCATTGCAGCACTGTTTACAATAGCTAAGTGCTGGAAACAACCTAAGTGCCCATCTGTAGATGAGTGGATCAAAAAACTGTGGTACATTTACACAATGGAATACTATGTAGCGGAAAGGAAGAAGGAACTCCTGCCATTTGCAACAACATGGATGGAACTAGAGAGAATTATGCTAAGTGAAATAAGCCAGGCAAAGAAAGAAAAATACCATATGATATTACCTAATACAGGAAACTAAAGAACAACACAAACAAAGGAACTAAATAGAACAAAGAGCAGAATAGCAGTCAATAGGGGGGAGGGGAGAGGGAGAGAAGGGGGATAAGTAAGGGAAGGGTCTAGTCAAGGGACGTGTATAAATGACTCATGGACATGGACAACGGGGAGGGATATGATTGTGGGAGAAGGGGTGGGCTGGGTGGGGGAGAGAAATTGGGGGAAAAGGGCACAACTGTAATTGAAAAACCAAAAAAAATAAAAATAAAAATTAAAAAAAGTAGCCTTAATAACAGATTCAAATAAAAAAAAAAAAAAGTCTGTTGTGCAGACAAGCAGTGGCAAGTGCAGTTGGCATGCCTTTGCTCCCCCTTGTCCCTGTTACCAGCCTAGAATGCAGACACAATGCCCAGGGGTTACTTAACTATCCTACGACCAATGGTTAAGGATGGCAGAACAGAGGATGGAAGGAGTATTGTTGAAATCATTGCACCAATCCTGGACCTCCTACCTTTGGATTCCTCGTAACCTGAGAAAATAATAAAATAAACCAACCTTGTACCTGGTTGCTCCACAGGGGTTTGGTATCTTCTGCATGTGGCTGAATCCTAAAAGTATAGCATCTGAGAGGTTAATCTCTCACAGAGTATAAAAATGCTCATACAGAGTGTCTCCGTTAGCAGAACAATAAGAGCAACAGGGTCTCTGGTTAACCTCTAGGAAAATGATGAGGGCAGAACTGTTCTCCTTAGAGAGTCTTAAAAATATAAAATAACATGTTTTCCAATAATTTAAAATGGTTCTAGACACTGGGTGATCCATATGAATTTTTAAAAATGTTCCCAACAGCATTATGAGAAACATATTTTTACTTCCATTTTGCAGATGTGGCAATGGAGACTTAGAGCATATAAGTGTCTTATTTAAATTTTAACCAGCTGCAAGTTATGGACCTGAAATTCAAAGTCAAGTCTGCTTGCCCCCAAAACTCATCTTTCAGTTTAACTTTAAAGTGGTTTGAAAAGATGATAAAAGACACAGAAAAATTAAAATGGGCCAGGCCCACCCAACATGGGACATGTAACACTATAAAAGGAAGGTTTCTGAATTCTACCTATTGAAGATATAGAGGCACAAAACTACAGAAATATGTATGGAGCACCAACTGATCTTTTTGCTAAAGAAATAATCAAATGCAGACTCTCTTTTCCCCGTTCCACCCATGTTCAGACAGTACTGAGAAAATAGATTGAGAAGTCATTCCTGGTTTCTTCCAGAAATGATTCCCCTCATACATACTTGTAGTTAAGTTACATAATGTGGCTTAATAATACATATAGAAACTGAGGACAGTAATATGTGACCACAAGAACAGGAGGACATAAGAGTACATACTGGTTTTTCCACACCAGTAGGAAGGGCATAAATAGAGCATGGATCATTTAGAGAAGTACCAGCAGAATTTGGACAAATATAGAACATTTATACTTATTATATAGACTCTTTCCTTACTCAAAATTAATTAAACATTCCTCTAGTGAAATTTATAGCAGAACTGATAGTATGTTTTAATTATATGCAATTATGCCTGAGTAAACTGCAAGGTGATGTATCTGGTAATATTCAGCTCATCTCTGTATTAGTTTATTAAGTTTCTCAGGTATTACATCCCTCCAGACATTGATATAATGTTAAATGGATTGCAAGGACGCTATTTTAAAGCTTATATAACCATCTAATCACTGTTGTATAACTGAAACTAATATAATGTATGTCAACTATGCCTAAAAATAAGTTTAAAAATTTACATTAATATTCAGGTGTCCATCAAGAAGTTATGGAAATAAAACCTTTTTATTTTATAAGCTTTAATATAGGCTGGGTATGGCCTGTGTTATCTTTATATAATGCATAAAATATACAACAGAAATGGGGATATATTCTTGTGTCATTTACCATAATTTCTAGGTAAATATAAAATAAAACTCAGACTTCTTCCAATTTCCAGCTCAAAATATACCCATGAGCCCAAGCCATTCTTTTATCATCATTTCCTCTCTATGTTCCCTGTTTAAAAATTGAGCAGACTTGTTTCTGTTCCAGGATAGGTGTCGGACACAGACTTCCACTCACCACTCTGTACACTCCAAATCATTTGACAAGGAAACAAGACACAATCAGAGTCTCCCTTGGAGTCAGTGTCAGTCGATAATCAAAACTAGGGGACACAGAGAGCTGGAACTAGGCTGGGACCAGTGCTCCTAAAAAGGAGTTTGCAGGTTTACCTCATGCAGTGATCTTAGTTGAAATACAACCTGTGCCTTCAGCTGCCAACTGTGTTTGTATGAGAAGAGGCTAACTTTTTCTAATGCCCCCAGAGGCACTATGGGAGCTCATGATGTCCACACGGGGACAGACACGTTTGGCATCTATGCAAAGAGAAGTAAAGAAAGCTGTGTCTCAGAAGGCTAAAAGTGAGGCAGGTCCCATCAGAGGTAAAGGAGCAAGGAAAAAATATATATATATATATCGTCGGCAGCCGTCCGTCTCGAGAGACAATGGTGTAGCTTCTTAAGAGTCTATCTGCACCGCCGAAAATGGCTGTGCAGTCCAACTCGGGAGTGACACGGTATCTGTCTCCTCCCGTGTTGAATCGACATCTTGCGATGACGCTGGAGTGTCCTCTCCAGTGAAGCTGAAGCTACAGAGCCTGGGCAGGGTGATATGGAGGGTCTGCTGTTGCCCATGCAGCAGACCCCCCCTCTCTTCGCAGCTGAAGGGTCCAAGGGAAAGACGGAGTCAATACAGCTTGGCTTCAGGTGCGCCGCAGGAGTTGCCGGTGTTGACTACAACGTCAAACCGCCTTAGGGACTCCGGCTCCGGATTTTCTGTCGGGGTTTACTCCCTTAGCCTTTCCCCTGAAGAGGTATGCCGCAAGGCAGCGGAGGTTTTTTGGAGTCAGAGTTTTCCTTCTCTGATGTGCCCTGACTGGAAGATCGAACCAGCGACACTTAGCTCGCAGGCCGACGCTCAATCCACTGAGCCAAACCAGCCAGGGCTATATATATATATATATACACATATATATTTATTTGATATATATATATATATATATATATATATATATATATATATATCAAAGCAAGAGATCCCAAGGGTGGAGTCAACAGTGTAGGTGACTGATAGCTCTCCTCTTCCTCATTCCAGTTCCAGCTAGTAACTCTGCTCCTGAAGCCTTTGGTTTCTGTGTTTGGTTGTTTGCAAAAACAGCTACATGTCTCCCTTCCCCTATCTCTCTGGTCCTGTGACTTGGTTTGACCCACAGAATGTGAAGGAACTGATACTGAAGCTCATGTGTAGGCCTGGAGATGCCTTTTGCACTTTGATACTTCCTCTTGGAGCTTTGCCAGCCACCATGTGAACAAGTCTGGGTTACTTGCTGGATGATATGAGACATGCGGACAAGTTACTCCCAATGACCCACAAACAACCAGTCACCTCCAGAGCACTATCACTAACTAACAGGCAGCAGACCCAAGATATATGACTGAGCCTAGCAAAGACCGAAGAACTACACTGCTGAGCCCAATGTAAGTTTTCCAACCAATAACAGCATGATCTATCTTAGAGGTGAACAAAGCTTTTCTGGAAAAGGATTCATGGACCACATGCCTTCTCTGTCTCATATTCATTTGATTATAAACCATTAAAAATGTGAAAACCACTCATATGTGGAATCTAATGAACAAACTGAAATAATAAAGAAAAAGAGAGAGAGACTCATAGGTAGAGAGCAGGACGACACCAGGCTGGGGGAGGGGAGGGGGGGAGGGACAACACTGTGGTGATTGCCAGGGAGAGGGAGGTATAAGGGGACTAAATGGCAATGGAAGAAAAATACAAGAAAAAATAAAAATAAATAAAATTTAAAACACACACACACAAATGTGAAAACCAAACAATGCTTTTGAGTTGTACTAAAACTGGCTACTGGTCAGTTTTAGCTCATGAGCCGTAAGTGGCTGACCTCTGGTCTCTGTACATGTTTCTTATCTTAAGGCTGCTACAGACAGAATGTTTGTGTCCCCTTGTATTCATATGTTGAAACCTAATCTCCAGTGTAATGACATTGGGAGGTGGGGTCTTCAGAGATAATTAGGTCATGAGGGTGAGGACCTCATGAATGGGATTAGTGTCCTTGTGAAAGAGATCCCAGAGAGCTCCTTGCTCTGTGCATCGGGAAGCAGGCTAGCACCAGACATTTTATCTGTCAACACCTTGATCTTGAACTTTCCAGCTTCCCAACCTATAAGAAATAAATGTTTCTTGTTCTAGCTACTTAGCCAAAGGTAGTTTTTGTTACAGCAGCCTAAACAGACGACGATAAGGGTACTGTGTTTTGGGATAGTGTGCTTTGCAGTAGAAGTCACCTTGTACACTGTGAGATAACTTCTCTCACTTTAAACAAATAAACTTTTCATCAAAATGGTTATTTTGCAACCCAATTGCCTTGACTTGTATTGAAACTTTTAAACAACACATCTGTGAGAGAAGAGTCAGTATCACACTGAAATAATCTGAAGCCATTACGTGAGGATCAACCTTAAGAACTTGTGGTTTCTGTTTAGAAAGAGTTCACATATGCTATTAAAGAAAGAGGTCTTTTCTTTGAACCTTCAAAATCTGACCTACACAGAATGCAAACCATTCTTTGCATTATTTTTTAGCACTTAATGCAGCTTGCTTTTGTTCTAAAGTGTGATTCTTTACAACATATGCTTGTTCTGATGGAAGAAATTAGCAAAGGATTATTGCTTTCCCTAAGTCGATTAGGCTGAAAAGAAATGAATTTTTTTTTTCTTTTGCTGTCATACTAGCTTTATTTCTAAGACAACATGTGCAGGGGTGCAGGGATTGGATTAAGTTAATGAGAAGATTACTGCAAAATTTGCTATCTTAGGTTCTACTCACACCTTGTTCTAATCTTATTGCAATTGAACTCAATGTATATTGATGTAAATAAAACCAGAAAAGCTAAGCACAAGAAAGCCTTTTGTAATGAGGTAAAGGTGTGTGTGCGTGCGTGTGTGTGTGTGTGTGTGTGTGTGTGTGAGAGAGAGAGAGAGAGAGAGAGAGAGAGACAGACAGACAGAGACAGAGAGACAGAGACAGAGAGATAGTTTTTGCTTTCTTTACAAGCATAAATGATACATTTTGAAGGAAAAGAAACTAGAAAATCTGAATTTCTTTACAAGGCACATTTATTTGAGTAAGAACCCTAGGTCTTTATAGCTGTGCCTTTAAAAAGATGCTGATGTAACAGCACAATTCTTTATCTCCTAAAAGTGTACTTGGTTCATTAACAAGGAGCATGATCAAGTAACAAAAGGGACAACCTTTTGTTTTCCAGTGCAACTAAGTGAATATTATGGATTGCATTGCTGAGCAAGCATGGCTGTTTGTGGACCAACAATACTTAAGAAATCAATGCAAGTAATTTCTTTATAAGTTATTTGAAAAACCTGAAACAGACAATGATTTTCAACACAGAGGTAGATATAAAGATCTAAAAGTCTTTTGTTAACCTGGGTTCTAGGGATAACTTTCAATATATATTAGCATCCCCTCTCATTAGCACTGGTCACATATAGGGAATGAATTCATTTATTTAGTCATGAATATGTGCAAATGCACATCCCCAATGAAAAACTTCTTTTAATTAAACAATCAGCTATCTTTCCCTCTTGCATTCCTGCTATAATAATCTTAATCCTTACCAAGGACATGAATATTTCTAGCTAAATCCAGGGGCACTCAAAAACAAAACAAAACACCAAAAGAAAGGTGCATTAATTGAGTTTAAAACAGAACAATTCTCTGATGTACACAATCAGTTGTAGACATAGAACTAAATATTTTGTGTGAGGCATTTGCTTCACAAAAGCAATATGGGTTAGATACCATTATCTCCACGCTACAGATGAAGACAGAAGCTTATCATGGCTTGCCCAAGATTTTATTCATTCATCAGTTGCTTACTGAGCTCCTTTAGTATGCCAGAAAAGAAACCAGGCATTACAAATACAAAGATGAGTGTTGGAATGGCCCAATTTCAGATGGTGGACTTCTTAGTAGGTAAAACAGAAAGTAAATGACTAGTCGGTGTGCAATGCTAGCATAGGGGTGTAAGGATGGTGTATATGAAGTGTGTGTAGGATGGGGGAAAAATAGGGAGGGTATTGCATGAAACCACACATATAATAAGTACATAAACAACTAATTGGTAGTGGCTAGAACACAGGAAAAACTATATCTTAATTTTTAAAAAACCTATAGGTGATTTGAAGTTTATACATTAAGCTCTGCCACAGGTTAATGACTTCAAAAGTCTTCATAGTCAATTGAATATTTTGGAATGAATTCTCTGTACTATGCAGCTTACACAAGTCTGGTATCAGGATACTTATGATAATGTTTGACTTCATCTCAAACTCTAGATCATTTTAAACAAGAATATATAACTGCTGCTGTTCAACTCTGGACCAAGCTGTATGTGAGGTGGACCTAGAATTTACTAAAAATATGTCCAAATTAGTATGATGTTAAATGCACCTGGAAAATGTGCTAATTAAAGGAATCATAAAGACAAGCCAAAACCATCAGTGCCTCTGGAAAAAAAAGAATCAATTAAAACTCATAGGCATTCCACCTACCAGATGTCTCTTGCATTTTTCATACAGTGTCGCAGCTAATTAAGAAACAAACAATGTAGGACTATTGGCTTTGGAGAGAGATCTATGTACTGTATAAGCAAGATTTTTAACATGTGTCAGCAATAAACACATATTGGGTTTCAATTAAAGGAAGAGTCTTTGAAGCTAAAAATGTTAAGAAAAGTATACAGTCATGCTGATGAAGCACATACTTGCAGTGAGGGCTTAACTTTCTTAAAATAGCTTTAAGTGATGGATGGTTTTCCCTTCTTCCACGTCCTGGATCAACTCAACAAGCTACTTGACCTGAACTTGATGGTATAATTATCTATTTTTGAAAAGAGATAGATGAATGACTATGGATTGATCATTAATTTTCCCTAGAAAAACTTGAAGTATCCAAGAGATATTTTATTTCGTAAATTAGGATCCACTTAGCTAGTAAATGCTTCTTCTGCATGCTCAGCATAGTCATCTGTTTTTCTGCACTTTTGTAACCACCAGCCACTTCAAAGTATGTCAAGGCAGTCCTCTCCCATATTAATTGTTCATATCCGCTTTCCACTTCGAATTACAGAAGTAATCCATAGAAATAATCATTTTTATCAAGGACTCGCATATTCAATCAGTAAATACTGAACATATGGCAAGTACAAAGATGAAATTTTCACTGACAGAAGAGACAGAAAAGCAATACATTTCAATATTACATGATAACATTAAAACGATGTATCTGTATATGTGGAGAACATAGGGAGAGTGACCTATAGGGATGTAGGATGACTGTACATCTTATCGCCCAAATCCAGATATTGTGAGAACAAATGGGTGTCATTAACGATTGTACTTGGGTAGTAGTTGTAAAGCTGAACTCTTCCATGCTGTGCCACATGCAAAGTCACTTCAGGGACATGAAATGGGATTAGTTGCTTTAATCGCGGCCCATACTTAATGAACAGACTCAATATGAACTAAGATGTCATCGGCAGCCATCCGTCTCGAGAGACGATGGTGTAGCTTCTTAAGAGTCTATCTGCACCGCCGAGAATGGTTGTGCAGTCCGACTCGGGAGTGACACGGTATCTGTCTCCTCCCGTGTTGAATTGACATCTTGCGATGACGCTGGAGTGTCCTCTCCAGTGAAGCTGAAGCTACAGAGCCTGGGCAGGGTGATATGGAGGGTCTGCTGTTGCCCATGCAGCAGACCCCCCCCCCCCCCCTCTTCGCAGCTGAAGGGTCCAAGGGAAAGACGGAGTCAATACAGCTTGGCTTCAGGTGCGCCGCAGGAGTTGCCGGTGTTGGCTACAACGTCAAAACCGCCTTAGGGACTCCGGCTCCGGATTTTCTGTCGGGGTTTACTCCCTTAGCCTTTCCCCTGAAGAGGTATGCCGCAAGGCAGCGGAGGTTTTTTGGAGTCAGAGTTTTCCTTCTCTGAGAACTAAGATCTAACACCTGATATTCAAGTATCTTGTGCTGCTTACAACAAGGCCTATTTAGATTCACAGTTATATTTCCAGGAACAGCTCAGATTCATGCATGAGTCTTCTTAGTATCTTACTCACTACCCTCTATCCTCAGTGACAGACTAAGGTAACTTGAATTGCAAAAACTGAGAAAGCTTTGAGGGAGGTGCTGAACTCTCGATGCTGTGATGATTGCTGAATCTGGCACATTATGAATTCTCAATATATATTTTTTCAGTGTTGTTGAGGATACCCTCAAAGAGCACGTAGGAGAGCCTGACTCCAAACTTCAGAAAGCCCAGAGCAGGAAAGAACTAGGGGGAATTAGAGCTCCCCTCTACCCCAAAGAGGGGGTGAGAAGTCTTGTGTTGAAGCTGACTGAGCCTTCTTGATACTTTCCCCCCTGCCTTTGGGGATATAAACATTTTCTCCTTCCTGTGTCCAGAGGTAAACCTCCTGGATAGTCTCACTGTTATTTGTTCTCTATTGCTATTCCTTGGCTTACCATCTGGTTTCTGTTCTCCCACTGCTGAGGTGGGTTTTCTTCCTACTCTCGTTCTTGTTTTCTGGCCCCTCCTAATCAGCTGGTCCCATTAGACTCCAGACCACATGGTCAAAGGCCTGGGCATGGTCATCCTATAATCACATTGATCTGTTTTATAGCCCAGAGCTTTCTTTCTACTTCCAGCAAAGAGAAGGGAGTTCTGGGTTCTAAAACAGGTGGATGTGGTTATATTCTGAACATGAGCTAAAGCTCACATACATCAAAATATACAAATCTTAAGTCTATATAGGTTGTCTTTTTCATAGAATCCCATCATATGACTGCGTGATCCAAATCAAGATGTAAATTATTTCCAGTCTCCACAAAGGCTTCCTCATACTTCCTCACCATAAGTACATCTCAAGGGTAATCACTATTCTATATTTTATTAGATTTTTTGCCTGTTTTTGAATATTATATAAACAGAATCATACAGGACGTATTATTTTTATGTTTGATTTATTTCACTGACTATTATATCTGTAAAATTTATGCATGCGATTGAGTATATTAGGAGTTTATTGTCTTCATTGTTCTGTAATATTCTATTATATCATTATGTTACAATTATTCACCCATTCTGCTGTCAGTAGGTATATGGGGTATTTTACTGCCTTTAGTTATTATGAGTAAAGTATCTATAAACATTCTTGTACATTTTTTGGAATACATAAGCATGTAGTTTTGCTTGATTATATGCCCAGGAGTGGAAATCATGAGTCAAAGAGAACTTAAAACATTTAGCTTTAGGAGGAACTGCCAAACATTTATTCCAACATGTTTTTACCTATTTACACTCCTACCAGTGATGTACGAGCATGCTTTTAGATTTATGTATACATCAACACATCATAATGTCAATCTTTCTAATTTATCTATTCTGATGAGTGTTGAGTGGTTATCATTTCAAGCCCTGATATGAGATTCAATGTCATATCTAATGACTCCTCAGGACTGAGGATTAAACCTGACACACTTTATAGATGTGTGCAGACATTTATCTGCAGCTAACTTCTAGATCTGTGATTAGAAAGGGCTGCCTTAACCATTAGTAATTGTTATGATAGTTCTATTGATTGTGCTTAGCATTTGCTTAACAGACTCCATCTTGAGTACACAAAGAGATCCGAATAAAGTCACCCAGGTGGGTTTCTTTACTATTATTTTCCTGTAAAGGAGCAAAATAGATGTGCAATAAGCACGTCCGTCTATTTAGCAATGCTTTGAATGTTTTGAAAACAGATCCTTTAAGCATTGCAAGTGATATTAAGCAATAATTTGGGTGACAGGTACAAGATCTGTGTAAGGCTTTTAGAGGTTCATCATTTAGAGATAACTTTAGGAATATTTACCTGCATGCTAGTCTTAATTATTCCCTGCTGCGTTCAGCCCTGGTGCTAAGAAACTATTTGTTGTCTTCATAACTCTCAAAATAAGCTGAAGAAATCTCTGAATAACACTTCATATGAGTTACTATAAATCTTACTATTAGCTCAGCTAGAACAGAGTAGAAAGGAATCTATGGTTTTAAGTTCAAAACGAATTCAGTCAGTAAGTACTTTCACAGAGGGGAAAAACAGAAGTAAGCAAGCAGGAAAGAAAGTGAGAGAAAAATAATATACACATTTAAATCTCCATTATGTATATATAAATATAGTAAATATATGTAAAGTGAAGTGGGTAAGTACTGCCTGAATCATTTTAATTATTAATGAAAATATCAGAGTATCAGAGCTACTTTATTTTTCTCCTGATGCCATTTTTTGAAGATCCTTATTATGTACTTTAAAAGCTCAAGTACTTCAAACAAAGAACAGTGTTGGGAATTTGGAAGTGTGAGCATTCAGTAGAACATAGGATGTATTTTGAATACATAAGAAATGTTGTTATCATAATAGAAGCTAATCATCTGCTTAATCTCTTTTTCAAGTGGATTATTTTTACTCTGAAATACATATGGCAAAGAGTGAAACTATTTGTATCAACAGCAATTTACTTCACTTTTAGTGATGTGCCTGAAGATTTTTCTCAGTGGTTAGATTTCCCCTCTTTGTATACAATTTTTTTCTGATGCTAATGAAGCAAACTTAAAGACATTTAATGCGATATTGTTCTCACATTCAGAGTGCAAAATGTCACTACAAAGCAGGATTATCGTAATCTTCAACGTAAAAGTAATCACGGTAATCATCATTTTTAAAGCCAAGTAAATTTTTGTATATTCACAAATATTTGTGCCAAGACTTGGGCTGGATATAAAAGAGAGATGTATAAAAAAGGCAAAGCCTTTACATTCAAGAAACCTGAAGCAGAAAGAGATGCTGGCAAGTAAACCTACATTTAATGTATAGTGTGACTGAAGTGATAAAAGTCTTAGGCACAGTGTCATACGGTAGCACATGAAGGCATCATAACCAATTCTGGGAGAAGGAAGATGGAAAAGAGACTCTGTATATACTGAACCTCTTAAAGAAGAATAGTACTGTACTGAGGCTAAAGTGAGGGAGAATGGGAAAGTCTTCTAGGGAAAGGTAGTTCTTCATGAAAATATGAGAGCCAGAGAGAACACAGGTAATATGGATAATAGCAGGAATTTATAAAGATTAGACATTATCATGAAGATAACAAGAAGAAATTGGACGGATAAGTTAAGATGAAGCCAGCTTCCATCATAGAATGAATCTGCATTTTTTAGATGAGAAACATTTATACTATGATAATCGTCGTCGGCAGCCGTCCGTCTCGAGAGACGATGGTGTAGCTTCTTAAGAGTCTATCTGCACCGCCGAGAATGGCTGTGCAGTCCGACTCGGGAGTGACATGGTAGTATCTGTCTCCTCCCGTGTTGAATCGACATCCTGCGATGACGCTGAAGCTACAGAGCCTGGGCAGGGTAATATGGAGGGTCTGCTGTTGCCCATGCAGCAGACCCCCCCTCTCTTCACAGCTGAAGGGTCCAAGGGAAAGACGGAGTCGATACAGCTTGGGTTCAGGTGCGCCGCAGGAGTTGCCGGTGTTGACTACAACGTCAAACCGCCTTAGGGACTCCGGCTCCGGATTTTCTGTCGGGGTTTACTCCCTTAGCCTTTCCCCTGAAGAGGTATGCCGCAAGGCAGCGGAGGTTTTTTGGAGTCAGAGTTTTCCTTCTCTGATTCCAAACTGTATGATAATACAGTTGTGAAAATACAAAGCAGATTAATAAAGCTATTATAATAATCACAACCTGAATGTCTTTTTCCATTCAAATCACTCTAAAGCTGTTTTTCTCACCCCTGTATGTGCATGTTAGAAACAACTCTATGGTACTGAAAGAATACCTCTCTGGTCCACATTTGAGTTCATTTTTTTTCGTTCCCTCAGTCCCCTGTGGTCACAGTATTCCCCACATGGTTTATAAAACACTGTAAGCAAGTTCCTATCCTTGCACTGATTTCTTCCTCTGGAATGTTCTCCCAACAAATAGAGCCCTGGCTTATTCCGCTCACCTCCCCTGATCTCTTCTCAGCATCATCTGCTCAATGTTTTGAGCACCCAATGTAAAGCCATGGGCTCTGACACTCCCTTCCACTTCCTTGATTGATTTTTTCCATAACCTCTTTCATAATCTATTGATTTTCTAGGTATCATTTTACTATTTTCTCTAACACTAGAAATTAAGTCCCAGCAAACAGATTCTTACCTATTTTTCTCTCTGCTGCTTTACCAGCATCCGAAACAGAAACTGGTCCATAGTACACACTTAATAAAGGTTTATTGAAAAAATTAATGAATGCAAACTATCATATTTTCTTTCAAGAGTTTAATTAGAATATCCATGCTCACTGCTTATTCTTCTTACCATTTCTGACTTTCATACAATCTGTTTCTTCCTTACAGAAACTATACACTCACATTTTTGCTTTTGGTTATGATGCTTATCTGAATTAAACTACAATGTGTAACAAACCTCTGCCTATTAATGGAAAATTAGGTTACTCATGCCACTTTATAAGTTTCACTACTAATGCTAATAAAAGCTAGAAGAAATGTGTGAAACTAAATGAACCCTTACTTGCACTGCAATACACATATAGAGTAGAAAGAGCATTCTGAGATAAGATTTCTAATTGTGTAAAAAATTTCTCTGAAGCACAAAGGCACATCTTTTGACCTGAAGTTTTGAGGGCTAGTGGCACAAATGTCCAATTGTTCTGAGTTCTCTGTAGTCTCTGAGAATGAGGCCACATTCAGTTAAGAGTCAAAGTTTCAAAGGATAGTACCAGTCCTGAACTGAGTGTAATAGATGTTACTTGAAAGCTTCATGACCTAGGAACCTTCGAGAAATTTCATATGTGTTTTTAGGAGAAAATATGTGACATTGAAAATATATTTGGTAAATGTTATAACTTTGTAAACCCCAAACACTCTGTTACGGTTTCCATATAATGGAAAATATCTCAGTGAAGAGAAACCTTTCCCTGTTTCCATGTTTGTTATAGCACCCGCCCATGGTAACCTAAGTCTGAAGAGTATAAAATGTCAGAGGGTCTGCTTATAACTGATTCCGTGTTGACATTATAAGAAGCTGGGGGGCAGAAAGCTCTATGTCTTGCACTAATATTGGTGGCCATGGCAGAAGAGTAATGATGCTTATGAAGGTTATCATTAACCATGGAGGTCACACCAGCAGACTTGTGCTCAGAGTTGCAGAATCAGTAGAGGGGTAATAGCAGGGAGGGTCATGTTGGACTGATGCATCCAATGAGACAACCCAGCTCCCAAGGAATACCTGAAGAGGTCATTAAGAAAGAGGTGCCAAACCCTTTAAACGCAAGGATTAGTATTCTAAGTTCTCGAAATAACAGAATCTGAATGAGACTTTCAGATAGTTAGAGATAACTTTAAAAAAAGATGATCAAACGCAAGAATAGAAGCATTTAGGCATATCCTAAGGAATACCAAATAGCAAGGCTAGATATAAAAACTATCATCTTTCAAATTGAAAACACAAGGAAATGAGCTCAAAAGATGTGAGAAAACATTAAAAGTTATCAGAGAAAAAAAAAACTGAAACTCTTAAATAAAAGATTATGAATCAAAAGATATTTCTTCAGCAAAAATAATAACCAAATATAATACTGTCTGTAAAGCATTTAGAGAAAGTACAAACCTAGAATTCTATGTACAACTAAACTATTATTCAAGAGTGAAGGTGAAAAAGAAAACATGTTCAGGCTTACAAAGACTGAAAAGGCTTACCAATCACAGACTAAATAAGGATACAGAAAACATTTTCCTCGGCACAAAAGGAGGCCACATAAGCAGGGCGTGGGATACAAGAAAAACAGTAAGCAAGACACTAGGTGACATATTGCCGGATCTAAATGAAATGTAAAAATAGTGATTATGACATTAGGGAGTTTAAATTAAAAACAGGGCTAAATGTTAATAAATGGGAACACAGAGGATGGATAAAAGAGAATCAAAACGAAGGATGTTTTGGCCCATGGGACTGCAGGAGCAAGATAAAGAACCTGGTCCATAACTTTTAATCTGGTATTCTGAAATACAAAAGAACTATGAAAGTTTTTTTTTTAACCTTTTCCTTCAGTTGGAACTAAAATTGATTTGGCGGCAAAATGTGACCTGAACTAATATACCAGGACATGTGAAGTCTTTAGTGGTCCCACAATCACATGATTTAGTGCCGACTGCCTGATCCTACATAACATGTAGTAAGTGCTGTCTGTTGCAACACTGCCCTAAAATCTGAAAAATACTAGATCAGGAAGACTTCTAGCAACAAGGGATTAGAATAAGTTGTTATGGATCCCTTAGGTTAATTTTTATCTTAAGACTTAAACTATATTACATATTATACAATTTAAATATTATATTTACATTATGTTATATAATATACTATATTACTATTATGTGCAATACTAAAAAATAATAAATGAAGGAAATAATGAAAATGTGATAAATCCAGGAAGGCCAAAAGTGGAAAATAAAAGAAGTAGAGAAAAAAAATTGAACAACTGAAAACAGAAAAGATAAAATATATCAGTAATCTTAATATACATGAAAAAATTGAATTTACCATAAATAGCAGAAAATAACAATTTGTATTAAAAAACAAGTTAGATAATATTCTTAAGAAGCAGTTAACAAAAATTTATGCCCAAATAAGCTCTTACTAGATGGGCCCTCAGGCAGATAACAAATATAACTTACATTTCCATTTAGTTCAAAATATTTTTTGCTCTGTCTTGAGAATTCTTCTTTGTCTCGTGGTTTATCAGAAATAAGTTGGTTAATTTCCATGTATTTGGGGAAGTTTCCATCTGTTTTTAGTTATTGACTTCTAGTTTAATTCCATTGTGGTCTAAAAATATAATTTGTATGATTTATATTATTTTAAATTTGTTAAAGTGTCTTTTATGGCCCAAAATGTGCTCTATCTTGGTGAATGTTCCATGTGAGCTTGAGAAGAATGTGTCTCAGCTGATGCTGGAACTAGATCAAGATGATTGATAGTACAGTTCAGATCATCTATATATCCTCACTGATTTTCTGCCTCCTTGATCTATCAATTATGAAAAGAGAGGTATTGAAGACTCCAACTCTAATAGTGCACATGTCTTTTTCTCCTTTAAGTTCTACCAGTTTTTACCTGATGTATTTTGATGTTCTGTTAGATTCACTACATATTAAGCATTCTTATGACTTTTCAGATAATTGACCCTTTAATCACTATGCTTCTTTAAAAGACATTAGTGGTTTCCTTAGAGTTTACAACATACATTTATTAAAATACCTCTGGTATTTTAGCACTATACACCTCCAGCCATAGTGCAAATACCTTATAACAGAGCACTTGCAATTCCTCCCTCCCGTCACTCATGACATTATGGCCGTTCATTTCATTTATCTGCATACTGTAATCACTCAATATATTATTTTTTTATTATTGCTTTAACCAGAGTTATCTTTCTGATCAGTTTCTTCATGGAGCAATTATGGAGGAACACATGTTGGGAATCCCAGCTCTAGGGATATTCAGTTCTGTATAAGACAATGTAACCGGCTTGCTCTTTAAGAAACTACTTCTACTGTCGCAATGTGTGACAAATATTAAGTGACATTAAGACTAAAATAATGTTACTATGTAGAAAAAATTTCCAATTCCTTGTTCTCAAATTACAAATGTATATTTAACACCCATGGAGAGATAGATTTGAAGTGTCTTATGACATCGATGTATATAACAAGAATGTTTTACACACACACACAAGTAGAATCCAAATTGTAGAAGAGAAGTCAAATGCAGTCATCGCCTAAGCAAATAAAGTTAATGGGATCAAACATTAAATCTACTTCTAAGTTTTCTCAAAGCCACTGCAAAGCGAGAAACCTAATTTTCATTTGACAGAGGACATTTTCAAACCAGGCAGCTATCTTCTTCTTGATACAAAATTTGAAAGTAACTTTACAATATGTGATTTTATAAGTGACCATTGATTAATAAAAGGTAAATACTTTAAAATGAAGATATTGTTTTCTGTGGCTTTATTTTATTCACTTACCTATTTATTTTTTGCTTATTTCATATCAAGCCTTAATTTTTTAAAAAGGGTTTAATAGGATAGTATTACATAAACTTATCCACAAATTCAATCTATATCTTTTAAAAAATCTATGTATCTATCTGTGATTCCCAAATTCTCTTTCCAAGCAATTTTCTCTATGAGTATTACTACATTTACAGAGTTTAGCAAATGCCGCATAACCCCTCTATTTATACCAAAATATTGCAATATTAGATACTGTGTACTCCTGCATTAAAGGACCCTTTATACCCTATTTAACTCTATTAATCCAAGAGCTTATTGAAGTAATTTGACTTTTAAAGATCCTTTTCATAATTAATTTTCTATAAAACCTAATAAATTACTTTGGGGAATGGTAGCATAAGTAATTCCTATCAATTGCTTTATACAGGTTTTAAAATATATATATAGTTTAAGATTTGATCAATAACTGCTTTTATTTTTTTTGTTAATTGCCCTGCCCCAAGGAGAGTTACGGTGCTTGACATTTCTTCTGTCTCACAGTATAGAAAAAAAGTCATCCTTGAGAATATACTGAATCTCTAAAAACAAATAAATGTAGACAGATGTACATTCATACAAACATGCATACATGCATACCTACATATATTGTTGAGAGAGTGCCTCAGCCATAGAACATTTTGGTCAACACAGTCTGACGAGAGCAGTAGTTAGTTAAACCACTCCCAATAATCCAGAAACTTTAAGCTTTCAAAATATCATGTTCGATGACTAGACTTAACATTCCTGGCCAACACGCACAGCATAGCTAGACAAGTTCCTCTGGCAAGAGCTATTCATTATGCAATATTTTAAGTTATAAAATTCTAATATAATTTTTATAATAGCTTTTGCTGGTTAATTTTATTCCCAAATATCGGAGACTCTCATATAAAAATTCACTGTAGTGATGAGGGTCCTGTACCCCAACATTGAACCCCTCTGTCTAAAAGGAGAGGTTGGTAGTAAGCTATTCATATGATAATTCTTAAGAAATATAGTCTACAAAATAAATGGGTAACCGCTCCATTTTCAACAAGCAGGTGTGGTCAATTAAAATCCCACTGACACATGCCTAAATAAATTAGTATGTTTTTAGAAAAAAGATATCAGGTGCTTTCTAAAGGACAGGGTACACATTCCTACTGCCTCAGAATGGAGAGAAAAAATTACCTGCATATTTAAATTAGCTTGGAGTAATGGGAAAGAGATACCTGAATGAAAGCAATTATTGCATGCACAATCTCATTAACTTGAAATAAAAGTGAACTGACGAACTGCACTTCTGAATATTAGCTTCCAGAATCTGTTCATAAAGGCATGTATATCATCTAATTTTTCTCCTATATCACCAGCTATATACTCAGAGGAAATAATTTTGTAATGAGCAATATAAGATTTGGACAACAGTGTGAAAGCCTAGAGAAAAATAAATTTTGGACCAACCAAGGGTGGATGATGATCATCCAAAGAGTACACATCAAAATGCATCAGAGATTCCACAAAATAAGTTTGCTTCAAGTTAAAATCTTTAACACAAATTTTTCCTTCTTATTTATTGTTTTCAAGGTTACTAAATACTACATATGCATGAGTTGTCAAAATCCACACAACCCCAAGATACCTAAGGTAGAAAGTAGAATTGTTCTTTTAGCTTTACCATCTTTTAGCATATCACTTATGCAGCTGATGGTCTGAGAATAATGTCTCAATAAGTCCTGATATAAATAGTTGCATTGACGAATTGTGCTAAGGTCAGTTTTTCCAGAAACAGAGGCTGAGATAGGAATTTGCTTATAAGTAGTTTAGTTTATTGAGGGCCTGCTCCTCAAAAAAATGATATATATGAGGAAGGAAAGGAGGAGGATAGAAATGGGAAGAGACTGAGCAAAAGCATCTCAGAGTACGCCTAGTCTCGGCCGTATCAGTGAAGCATTCTGGGACGTAAACTTTGCCACGTGGCTGTCTTTGCTTTTAGGTAAGAGGAACAGCCTTCTGAATACCCATCTGAGTTAGGCACTAGTTTCCCATGTAAACGAGGGTCATGACTTCCAGAGTGAGATGTAGCCATTCATTGAGGAGAATTTTTGCCAAAAAGAGAAGGACTGTGAGTCATCAGCAGCCTTGACCACACACACTGAGTAAGTTAGGGATGGGTGCAGGAGTCCATTGTAAAAGGGAGCAAGCATTGCATCTACTAGAGATGAAACCCAATTTAACCTTTAAATATAATATTAAGATACAACACTGGACTGAAATGTAATATAAAATATAACTTAAGATAAAATATATATTTAAAATATAATTCATTGCTAAATATTGAATGCTATACTTATCAAAAGCAAAAGAAAGAGGTAATTAAATGGCAAGAAAAAAAATGGTTCCATACAGCCAGTCAGAGAAAGTAAACTAACTAAAGATTCTATTCCTAACAAACACCGTGCACACACACAAATGTATACACATGTACACACACAAAAACATGCATGCACAAAACCTTCTTAAGACTAAGTAATCATGGCATCTTTAAAGTGACAGGTCTGAAATACATAAAGGATAATGTACTTTAAATATTCCACTGAGTGCAATCACAGCTACTGTTTATCTGTGGATGTACATGGAATCTGTGAAATAAACTTGCAGAAAACTTCACAGATATTTTTTGAAATTGTGCTTGGGATTTCATTATTACCAAAAATAATTTTTAAATACTTTTGCATTTAGATGTTAGGTGTCTTTGAACATTTCATCCCCAAAAGGTTTGAAATATGCTTTTATGACAGCAGACAGGGATAAAAACTGAAGTTCTGCCATTAGATGCTCTTACGAAGGCAAGCACAGGCATCATCTATTTATTATAAAAGAACTTCTCTTGGAATTGCCGCAGAATTTTATATTTTGAGTAGTCACAGGAGGGAAATTACAATACTATTTTGCCACAAAGGAAATTTTTGTATTACATATCCCAATGAATATTTGATACCAACACTTATTTTTGATTCCTTGCCTAAGTGCATCAGAAACTATATACTTTTTTTGTGTGTGTGTGTCCACAATATTTGAAAATAACCCTGAGTTTTTGAAATCTCAGCTAGTCACTTTTAAAAACTGATTTGTTCTTTAAGATATTTTCAGGATGTTTATGGTTCAAGAACACTCAGAATTTATTTTAACGCCTTCCACAATTGAATACATTTTCCTTAAATAACACATTTTATTCTGATCATGAATATTTTTGTCTTGCTGGATATTGAATTAGACACAGTTTCTGCTCTGAAGCTCCCAGTCTCAATGAGGATATGGTACCAGAATCTGCAGGCGAATGTAGAATGAGGACCACTCATCCTGACCCAAATGTGAAAACTTCAGAATTAGGGTATCATGAAGTTCTGGGTTAGGAATGACAAGTGTTTCTACCTACATAGCTTTTGAAAGGAAACTGCAGTTCCTTTTTTCACTGTAAAGATGCTTAGAAGTAGAATCAGAAATACTATGGTCCTACTCATCTTTGCCCCCTCCCAATCATGGCACACTGATCTATCACCCACCCTTCTAAGCCTCAGTTTATTTGTCTCTTAAATTGAAATGCACAATTTTGAATATGTATCACACACTTTCTTTCACCCCATTGCTTTAGATGAAGTAAGCCTCTTCTGCTTTATCTTTTCTTTCTGTCTGCTTCTCCTACCCATCTCTCCTGGTGAAATCCTTAGCATTCTTCAAGCCATCTCAGAGCTCATCCCACTGAAAGCATTCCTTGTCTCCCCTGGGCAGCTGTTGCTGCCTTGCATGGCACTTTTAACGTGACTCTATAATAGAACACGGAAGTGGAATTGGAAATTAACACATTTTTGGAGAACTTGCTGTGTGCCAAGCTCTGTGCAAATGCTATTCACACATTTTCTTAGTTAATTCTAAAAACGTTTAAAGTAGGTGATGATCCCTCTATTATTCAAATGAGAAACCAGCCTTTAGTTGTTAAAGTCACAAAGCTACCTATCAGGAGAGCTCACAATACAGCCCATTTCAGATGCCAAAGTTTGTATTCTTCATACTTCATAGCACTCATCATGTTTCTTTATTATTTTTGTTCATATTAAATCTTGTCTTGGATTTTTTTCCTTTGAAAATTCCATTTATATGACATTCTTTTTTAAATAACTTAATTGAGATATAATTCATGCAACATACAACTCACTATTTAGAGTACGTATACAATTCAGTGGCCTTTAGTCAGTCATAGATATGTGCAATAAAAACTACACTCAGTTTTTGAACTTCGTTTCACTTCAATCACCTCAAAAAGAACCCTTTGGTGATCACCTCTATTTATTTACTTACTCGCTTATTATCCTTTTTATT
Source organism: Furipterus horrens (assembly GCF_987537825.1). Classification (NCBI taxonomy): domain Eukaryota; kingdom Metazoa; phylum Chordata; class Mammalia; order Chiroptera; family Furipteridae; genus Furipterus; species Furipterus horrens. The sequence continues at coordinate 131,902,237 of NW_028327177.1, read as the reverse complement.
AAATTTATTGGGGTGGCATCAGTTAATAAAATTATACAGGTTTCAGGTGTATAATTCTATAATACGCCATCTGTGTATTGTATTGTGTGTTCACCACCCCAAGTCAAGTCTCCTTCCATAACCATTTATCGGTCCTTTACCCTCTTCTTCCTCCCCCACCCCGTTTCCCTCTGGTCATCACCATACTGTCATCTGTGTCTACAATTTTTTTGGTTTCTGTTGTTTTGCTCAAACCCTTCCCATTTTCCACTCTGCCCCACAAATCCTTTCCCTCTGACAGCTGGCAGTCTGTTCATTATCTATGAATCTTTTTCCATTTTGTTTGTCAGTTTAGCTATGATCCCTCTCCTAACCCCCTCCCAGCCCTAAGTAACCTACTAAACTACTTTCCGCCTCTCTAGATTTTCCCGTTCTGGACAGTCATATGAATGGAATCAGATAATATGTGGATTTTTTGTAATTGCTTTCTTTTACTTAGCATAATGTTTTCAAGGTTCATCCAAATTGTAGCATGTGCCAGTATTGCATTGCTTTTTATGGATGAATATTTTTCCACTTTCAAGAATAGACCATATTTTCTATATCCATTCATCAACTGATGGACAGTTGGGTCATTCAGATCTTTTGGCCCTTATTTTGACTATTAATAATGCTGTTACAAACATTCATATACAAGTTTTTGAGTAGATGTTTTCTTTTATTTCTTTTAGTACACACTGGGGAATAAAATTTCTGGGTGATAAGATAGCTCTGAGTTCAATCATCAGGAAAACTTCCAGACTGTTCTCTATAACAGGGGTCCCCAACGCCACCCAGCAGGAGGTGAGTGGTGGGCCAGTGAGCAAAGCTTCACTCATATTACCTCCTGAGTGCTGCTTCCTGTTCCTCTCAACCCCATCCGTGGAAAAATTTTCTCCCACAAAACCGGTCTCTGGTGCCAATAAGTTTGGGGACTGTTGCTCTAATACATCTGCATTGTTTTACATTCCCATTATCAGTGTCTGAGGCTTCTAGTTCCTCCACATCCATTATCAACACATTATCATTGCACTTTTTGATCCTAGCCATCCTAGTAGGGATCAAGTGATATCTCATTATGGTTTTGATTTATAGTTCCATGATGACTAATGATGATGTTGGAGAAATGTCTGTTTGAAGTCTTCACCCATTTTTAAATTGGAATATTTGTTTTTCATTATTGTTTTGTAAGTGTTCTTTATGTATTCTAGATACTAATCCTTAATCAGATATGTAACTTACAAATATGTTCTCCCTTTCTCTGTGCTGTTTTTTCATTTCCTTTGGAGTGTCTTTGAAGCACAAATATTTTTAATTTCGATTGCTGAAGTATACATTTCTTTGGCATTCTTTCTGCCTTCTTTCCTGTACTGATGACAAGTATCTTATGAGTTTGGAGCTAGCACATTAGGTGATAAGCAGATGCTCATAAAATTGAATTGAACTGAATTAGACAAACTTATCTGGTTGCCATTAGTATCCTGTGGGATTACTAAGACTAATGAGATTTGAGGCAACCAAAGTGCTAAGCACAGATCAACGATCACAAAGTATGAGTTTACAACTCCACTAGAACTAAGAGGAAGTTCAAGGGTCTGAGTTTTACATGAGTAAAACTTTTATTTCTTTATGGTCCTCCTTTGCCGGGAGCTTTATCATAAATTAGCATTGAATTATATCAAATTCTTTTTCTGCAACAATTGAGATGGTTGCAATTATTTTTCCTTTATTCTGTTAATGTGCTGAATCCCACTGATTGCTTTTCAAATGTTCAATCAATCTTGAATTCATGTAATAAATGTTTACTTGAGTCATGGTGTATTTTCATATACTTTAATAATGTTTTATTTAAATTTTATTATAATTTGATTATTTCTAGAAATTGTCTATGTTTTCCTGAAGTATATCACCCTGCAATGGTCTATTCTTGCAATTTCCTTATTAAGTTCTCATATCTGCATATTGTTGATTTTAAAATGTAAGCTGTTATATCTATTCCCTGAAAAATTTTGTAAAAGATTTAATAAAATTTATTTCTTAAATGTTTAGAAAAATTCACTAGGGTAGCTATCTCATCTTGAAGATTTTTAATTAGACAAGTCCTTAAATTACTTTTTTTAAATAAAAGTATAGGAATGTTCATATATTCTGTTTCTTCTTGTGTCCATAATGGTAAATTCAGCTTTTTCAAAGCTTTTCTTCCAATTCATTAAATTTTGAATAATAAACATAAGGTTATTTTTAATATAATCTTATTATCTTTCTAGCCCGATCTCGTCTGATCTCGGAAGCTAAGCAGGGTCGGGCCTGGTTAGTACTTGGATGGGAGATCTTTCTAATGTCTAGAAGAGCTATAGTGTGACATCTCCTTTTTTGTTCCAATATGTGAATTTTTTAATCTTTCTTTTTTCTTGATCAGTTTTATTAGGTGCTTATCAATTTTATTCCTTTTCAAAAATCCAACTTTAGTTTTTGTTGAGGAAGTTGTGAGTCTGTGTTCTATTTTACTTATTTCTGCTCTAAGGTCTTTCCTTCAATTTTTGGAGGTCAGTTTGCTTCTTAAGATGGAATTTAACTAATTGGTATTTCAGTTTTCTAATACATGCATTTATAGTTACAAATTTATCTGGATCCCTCAAAGTTTGACGCATAATTTTTAAAATACCCTTTTATTCAAAGTTTAAAAGAATTCCCTCTAAATTTTTATTTGATCAGTAGATTTTTAGAAATTCATTTCTTAGTTTCCAAATTTACCTCAGTTACTCATTTCTAATTTAATTACACTGTGGTCAGAGAAAACACCCAGTATGACTTCTGCCCACAGAATTTACCCTTTCCTCCAGGGAGAGAGGATTAGTGGTGGCTCACCTGTATGCATTACAGGTAAAAATTAAGTTGCAGGTCTATTTAGACTCACTTCACCTCTGGTTTTATCTCTCCAGGAAAAAAAAAAAAAAAAACACTTGATATGTGTATTCAGACCCCTCCTACTGAGGCTTTGTGTTCTTCATATTGGGATCCCAACAGCGAGCTGATTCCAGGAGAAGTTTTTGGAGGAAACTAAACATTTTGTAGATTTCAATCTGCCATGCCAATCCATGCAACTATCAAAACTCTACTAGTGCATTGTTTTCATGCTAGACACATTCTCCACCCGTCTCCTAATTGGACTGATCGTTACTTATTTCTGCTCACCTGGGAAGATTCTTTGGTGTCTGGACATTTAGTTCATCTTGTCTTCTTTGCTTTTACATCTTTACGGCATCTTTAATAATGCAGTTTATCTGGATTTGTAGATTGATTTTGGGTTATTTTTAGATCTTGTTGTTGGAAGCAGGAGTCCCGTTTATGTTTTCTTATTTTTTTTTTCTTATTCACTACTTCTTTTTTTTTTATTTATTTTATTTTTTTATTTTTGGTTTTTCAATTACAGTTGTCCCATTTTCCCCCATTTCTCTCCCCCACCCAGCCCACCCCTTCTCCCGCAATCATATCCCTCCCCGTTGTCCATGTCCATGAGTTATTTATACACGTTCTTTGACTAAACCCTTCCCTTACTTATCCCCCTTCTCTCCCTCCCCCTACCCCCTATTGACTGCTATTCTGCTCTTTGTTCTATTTAGTTCGTTTGTTTGTGTTGTTCTTTAGTTTCCTGTATTAGGTATTCACTACTTCTTAATTTTTGGTTAGTATGCAAACTGAGTTGAACAGGAAGCCTCTGCCTTCCGCACATTTCTCATACATATAAATATCATTTGAACTATAGCAACAAATATTTTAATTATATATACATTTTATTGTAGTTTTCCCATTACCATTTAGTCCCCTTATATCTGCCCCCCTCACAGTTGCCCCACTGTTGCCCACGTCCATGAGTCCTTTTTCCTTTTTGCTCAATCCTTCCACCCCCTGACCTCCCCCTATTAGATGTCACCTGCTCTCTATCTATGAGTCTGTCTCTATTTTGCTTGTTAGTTCAGTGTGTTCATTAGATTCCACATACGAGTGAAATCACATGGTACTCGCCTTTCACTGACTGGCTTATTTCAAACTTAGCATAATGTTCTCCAGGTCTATCCATCCTATCGCAGAAGGTAAAACTTTCATTTTTATGGCTGAGTAATATTCCATTGTGTAAAGGTCCCATAGTTGTTTTATCCACTCATCTACTGATGGACACTTGGGCTGCTTCCGTATCTTGGTGATTGTAAATAATGCTGCAATGAATAGATGTGCTAATGTTCTTTTGAATTAATGTTCTGGGTTCCTTCAGATATATTCCCAAAAGTGGGATCACTGGGTCAAAAGGAAGACCCATTTTTAATTCTTGAGGTATCTCCATACTGCTTTCTAAAGTGGCTGCACCGATCTACATTCCCACCAATGGGGCAAAACGGTTCCTAATTCTCCACATCCTCGCCAGCACTTGTTTTTTGTTGATTTATTGATGATGGCCATTCTGACAGGTGTGAGATGATATCTCACTGTGGTTTTAATTTGCATTTCTCTGACAATTAGTGACATTGTACATCTTCTCATATGTCTATTGGCCATCTGTATGTCCTTTTTGGAGAAGCATTTATTCAGGTCCTTTGCCGATTTTTAAATTGGGTTGTTTGTTTGTTTTGGTGTTGAGTTTTGTAAGTTCTTCATAAATTTTGAATACCAACCCTTTGTCAGATGTATCAGCAAATATGTTCTCCCACCTGTGGGTTGTCTTTTTATCCTGTTGATGTTTTCATTTGCCGTGCAAAAACTTTTTAGTTCGATATAGAACAACAAATATTTATAAGATAAAGAGACAACCTCAGAAGAAAGTAGGAGATTCAGAGTACCAGGAGAGATGATGGACTTCTACGCCATAGCAGTAAATGGGGGATGAAGCCAAGAGGAACACAGTCTATTAGAAACAGATACATACATTGGATCTGGGGTGGACCATCCACAAGAAACCCATGGGTAGTAAAAAGTGTAATAATCTTCTTTCTCTCCCTCCCTAAGCACTGTAAAGAAAACAACAGCTACTACAATGAAAGCATTAGAAAGCAAGGTGTCTAGACATACTTTGTAATTTGGCCAAGGCCTGGAAACACAAGTCTGGGCTTCCTCTAGGTGTGAAAAGCTAAATCAGTTATTAAACTTGTGAAACACTGAGTCAATAAATTAACTGAAAATCCATCCTGTAAAATGTATAGGGCTCTCATGGAAGAAAGCGCATAACTAACTCTTGGGAACATTCCCACAACTCAACATAGGACTTTGGAAAACAATTCTAGCTGAAGGGGAGATTACAGAAACTTAAAAAGCACTTGAAGATATACACTAATATTAAAGTCAATAGACAAAGCAAATGGGAGGACTGCCTCCCAGACACAACAATCATAAAGCAATATAAAATATAAGTTTAACTTAGCAGGTTTTAAATAGAAAAATAACAAATAATTCTCTCTATGATGATTTGAAAATACTCCTGCTACAGATACCTTTGAAGAATAAGTAAAATATAATAAAAACACACATTAAAGGCTTAAAGAAAGCACTTAAGAATGAAAAGTAAACCACCAAGTGCTGAAATAAAGAGAATACTAAAACCAGAGCTCTAAGCATCTATCAGTGCTGCCCTGTGGGCCAGACAGGAGGGGAAGAACGGCAGATAGGTCCTTTGCCTTAGTTAAATTTGGGGTTTGGGTTTAAGTGCCCATGTATGATCAGGACACAGGGCCTTGGTCTTAGTTCTGGTGCATTGTTGGAACTGAGATCCTGTACAAAGCTCGAATCTACAAAGGGCAACAAGACTTAGGGAAGGGGTAAGTCTACCTACTAGCCCAGGTTAAACAAGGAATCTTCCGTTCTCTATTTCTCTGGTGAAAGGGAGGAAAATTTTTCTCCCAGGAGATCCAACCCTGAGTGAAGGATCTGAATGCAAATATAATAAATTTCTGTTTAAAATAATCCCAGAAATAAAATAAAATTAAAACCAGTGAAACAAAAGGATATCATGACAAAATGAAAATGAAAATATATCATGACCAAAGGGAAGAGGCAGATTTTTAAAATTTGCATACAATTTCATTAGAGGAAAAACAAAAACTAAAATACAGAGTACAGAGGGAGAGGAGAAAAATATGAGGAAAAGATTAAGATCCATGGAATATAGAAAGAGAAGTTGCAATGCTATGACAATGACCAGAGTCAATGGCTAGGATTAAAAAAAAAAAATTAATTGCAGGAATTCTCATATCTAAGAGATACAATGAGTCTCAAGCAGGATAAGTAATAATAAGTCTACAACTATGTAAACTGAATAAAATACAGAGAAAAACTTTCAACAGCAAGCAAAAAAAATTATCTTTAAAAATAATAATTAAAATGATCATAAACTTTTCAACAGAAATAGAGACCAGAAAGAAAATGAGCAAACTAATAAATAGGAAGCATGATCAGTGGACAGAATATAATATTCTGGTATAATTGAATAGAAACATATCAAGAATCACTCTTTATATTAATGAATAAGATTTAAGCACGTTATTTCAAAACCAGATATTTACAGATTGAAAAAAAAGAAACATCAGATATATGTAAAACTACACACGAGAGAACTGAGAAAGGAGGGCTAATGGAACTGATATTTTCTTAGATTATTTATTAACACTACTAGCTAGAAATCTAGGAATTAATATAAAAATATTTATGTGTTTCCTCGATCTGTACAAACTTGCATTAAAATTAGTCATTTGGAAAAACAATACACTATATTTAAATTTTTCTTGTGATTTATCTATGCCAGGACTCTACATTCTGCAATATAACTTCTTGGCCCCTAAAACTACCCCCATCCTTACAATCCTAGTAATAATGGGAGTTCCAGACAAGTCAAACTATTGAAGCCTGAGCCACATCCTATCTCATCCCAAACAACTCAGTGATACCTTGATAATCTCTCAGTATTTTTCTCCCGCCCTATCTTATTACATCAGGACCTCAGAGGCCATTTGTAGTACAAAGTGAGACAAATGCAACTGTTTAATTGCAACTCATTTTTTAACCCTAATTATCTCATATCCACCTGGTGAAAAATGGAGTGATGTGATTAGAATATAAAAAATGTTGGTTCATGTAAGATTTTTTCCTAACACAGTAATTATTCAAACATCCAAAGGTAAGTGTCCTCACACATATGGCTGATACATCCCGGAGTGGCTTCTGATGACTCTCACCTTTATATTATACTTTGTTCTTGAATGTGATTGGAACCTGTGTCAGGATATAAGTTCCTGACCTGAATGGTGTGGCTCAGAGGGTTGGGCATTGTCCCACAAACTGAAAAGTCACCAGTTCGATTTGCGGTCTAGGCACATGCCTAGGTTGCAGGCCAGGTCCCTGGTTGGGGTCGTGTGTGAGAGGCAAATGATCGATGATTCTCTCGCACATCGACGTTTCTCTCTCTCTCTTTCTCCCTCCCCTCCCCGCTCTCTACAAATAAAATCATAAGAAAGGACTTCCTGTTAACTGAAGAAGCAGCTGCCATGTGGTGAGAGGGCTCTATGAGAGCCTGTGAGCAAGACACATGGCAAGAGCGGTGGGCAGCATCCCCACTGCCAACTGGCAACGAAGTGAGCTTGAGTGAGGACCCCAGCTCCCCAAAGGGACGTGTGGCTGACACCTGGACTGTGGCCAAGTGAGGCCCTGAGCAGAGGACACGGTTTAGGCAGCCAGACGTTAACCCACAGTAATGGTGAGATAATAAATGTTCTTTGTTTTAAGTCCCCAAGCTTGTGATAATTTATTACACAGCAACAGAAAACTAATACAATTGTTTTAGCGGCTTGAAAAACTGCCATACTTTCCATCATGTTAAATTATATGGGGAACCTGGGAATACAGATGAAGGAGCTGTAAAGATACATCCCCCTAGGATTAAAATAATTGAATGTGAAGACATCTACACTCTAGATTAGATTTTTAGTTTTAAAGAACCTTTCTCCCTTATAAGCAAACAACCTGGAGGGCCTCATTCTGAAGAAAAAAGCCCAAACTGCAGTTTAAGGCTGCAAAGAATCAGCTGGTTGAGATGTTTGTGATAATGATATTGGTGATGGCAAAGATTTAACTGTGTTAGTTTTTTTTTCCTTTTGTTTTGTTTTAATTTTCAATAAATTTCCAGTGCTATGGTTATAGTTGCCTAAGTTATCAAATGACTTTCTGCTACTCTGTTTTCCCCATAAGCCCTGTAATTTTTCATGGGCAATACTGCAGGGGTTATATGGAACACACACACACAATTAGACAATGATACACCCTCACACATGCATATGTGGTACTACAGTACTTCCTCACTTATCGCGGGTAATACGTTCTGGACACCCCCCACCCCGTGATAGGTGAAAATACACAAAGTAGGAATCTTACATTTATTTTAGTATTTATAAATATTTTAAGGCTTTATAAACCCTTCCCACACACTTATAAACTGTTCCCAGTCCCTTATTAACCTTTCCCACTCCCTTATTAACCTTTTCCACGCTTTTATAAACACTGCTTATGTTATTAAACATATTCTACTCTCTTAACCTATGTAACTTTAACAGCATACATATACAGTGCCACAAAATCCCACGATATAGCGAAAAATCTGGACTAAATGATTAACTATAATATTTTTAAAAATCCCGCGATAGAGTGAGCCCGCGATAAGTGAACTGAGATATAGAGAGGGACTGCTGTATAGGAAAAGCACATCTATTCTGAATTTCTCCATTCCCACAGCAAAGACACAAATGACAGCATAAGCCTGGAGACACTGTACCTTCTCCTCTGGACCTTGTCCTCTTCACGAGACACTGAGTCCACTGGAGAATTTATGTTTGTGCATGCTGTCCTAGGCCCATCACAGATATCTGGTTACGTGGCAGTCCACTCGAGAACAGTGGTTATTTTTCAATGTTTGATTCTTCCATAACCCCCTCCACTACCTTGACATCTACTGTACTCAGTGCTGGTAAAGAAACCATTATTTTCCTACAAACACCCATTTAATAACTGACGTCAGTGTAATGGGTTTTTTTTCTTTTTCACTAAGACACTCTATATCTGTATCATTAAAGCTTCTTGCGTTTCCAACCACATTTATTTCATTATTTTTTGCTTGTCTCCTGGGGTGAAAAGCAGTAACTATTTTTTCTTAATAGAGAAGGAGAAGACTTCCATAAGATGGAACAGGAGTTAGAAAACTGTGACCCACAGGTCAAATCCTGCCCAGCCCCTGATTTTGTAAATAAAATTTTATTGGAACATAGCCACACCCATCTATTTATATATTGTCTATGACATCCTTGGAGTGGCAACATCAGAGTTGAGTAGTCGTGGCAGACAGTGTGGACCACAGAACCAAACATATTTACTATTTGTCCATTTAGAAAAAAAGTTTGCTAAATCCTGACATAGAAGCTTGACACCCTAATACCTCTGAAAGATTTGATAGTCTGTTTCTCTTGCTTGGTTTTTATTCCAGAGTAAGGCATCAAGGGGGTACTCATGCTGCGTAGAAACACCTCTCTCTCTACTGGTACTTTAAGAAACAGGAAAGGCTCCATTAACCAACTGTCACTCCTTCTCCAACCAAGTAAGGAGAGAATTAAAAGGATTTAAAAAATGTTCTTATTTTGGTAAAAGAAGCCACTTTTATCTTTGGTAGCAAAAAGAATGATCAATAGCTAGATTTTGGCCCGTGCACCCACATTGATGTGGATTTTGGATACTTTACATTATTCATTGGAATTTGCATCATATATACACATATATGCAAATGTCACATACAATACACGATGCAGTTGTCTCCTTTATCCCCTCATAAAACAAATCAACGAGATACAAGCAATCACCAAGTTTTATTGGTTATCTTGTTGGTTAAATAACAACTTCTGTCTTTCTAGACGTACCGCTCCAAACACCAAATGCGTACATGGGCAAAGGGTAGTCACCTTTTCTCTCTGAGCTTTTTTAAGCAAATTCAGTTGAAAGATATTAGGTGAGAAAGGTTAATGTTAAAATAATACAGACAAATGGCGGCTAATACAATTGAAATGATGAATGATCACTTGAATTTTGTCTCAGTAGAGATGCAGGGTGCTAATGAGCTCGACATGCGGCGCTGCTGTCTCCTATTTGTCATAATTACAGAATAGATTTCAGGTCATTTACCTAGAAAGAGTGTCTAGAGTTTATTATTTAAATGGAAACCCCTCTCTGCCTGGAAATCTTTCTGTGATCTTTTATCATCTGGGAAAGATGAGCACTCATTCCTGACAAATTGAATGAAACTATTATTACTTGGGAAACCATATATCCTGAAAATACTCATACTTGTTCACTGCTTTTAAGTACGTTGTGGCTGGCTATTTTCTCTCTTGTCTCAGTAAGTCTGAGAGGATGTATGTATGTTGTTAAATATGTTACTGCACTTAGAAGCTCCTCAATATCTTCTGCCTAGCATGTCCCATCATCGATGGCTGCAAGAGAAAATTTCCAAAGCTGGCATGCACTCATTCTCCCATCTAAAAACAGTGGAATCTAGAGAAGACTTTTAGAAAGGTATAGATACTCTCTTGGAAAGTATCAGTCACACCTCACACTTTTATTAATAGATATATTTTCCAAAACTCAATATATTTAAAACCAAATCTAAAATAAACAAATAAAAACACCAAGCATTTTAAAACACTACTGCTTCCTCTCCATACTCATTATCAGCAGATACCCTTGTTTATATTTCATTGAGGGAACAGAAGCAATGAGAGGACCACACCCACAGAAACTCAGCCACCCACATCAGTGCATTAAAAGATACTATAAACAAGGTGGGAAAGCAATCTAACATGGTAGAAAATATTTGCAAATTATATAGCTGATGTCCTGAATATACAGGGAACTCATAAAGTTCATCAACAAATGATTCAGAAATAAGCCAAAGACCTGAATAGACATTATTCCATAGAAGAGATACAAATGGTCAATATTCACATGAAAAAATGTTCAACATCACTAATCACTAAGGGATGCAAATCAAAATTACAATGAGATACCACCTCACACCCATTTGGATGGCTACTATAAAAAACAAAAAACAAAAAAACAGAACATAACAAATGTTAGTGAGGATGTAGAGAAACTGAAGAAACTTCTGCACTGTTGGTGGGAATATAAAATGGTACAGCTTCTGTGGAAAATGGTTCCACAACAAATTAAAGATTGAATTACTATATGATTTAGCTTTTCCACTTCTGGATGCTACTCAAAAGGACTGAAAACAGGGTCTTGAGATATTCGTACATCCATGTTCATAACAGATGAAGAGGTACGCAAAATGTGGTAAATGCATGGGTATTATTCAACCTTATAAAGCAAAGAAATTGTGACATATGCCACAACTTGGATGAACCTTGAGGACATAATGCCGGGCTAAGTAAACCAGTCACAAAGGGACTAATACTATATGACTTCACTTACCCGAGGTACTGAGAGTAGTCAAACTCATAGAGATGAAAGTAGAATCATGGTTTTCAGGGGCTGAAAGGAGAGAAAACTGGGAGTTATTATTTAATTGGTATTACATAATTGTTCAGTTTTGCTAGATGATAAGATTTCTGGACATGAATGATGGTGAGGATTACACAAAATGAATGGAGTTAATACCACTTAACTACATACTTCAAAATGGTTAAAATCATGCTACTGATTTATGTGTAATTTACTGCAATGAAAATATTTTAGAATATTATTATTCCATTTCAATCTCAGTTTTTTAGTTTAAAAATAAAGTCAGAGGTATTCCTCAAATTCTTTCTAATGCCCATGAACCAAATGTAACTTAATTCATGCTCAGAAGAAAGAAACCTCATTTACCAATTTTCCAGACAAGTCAATGAGGAAAAAAAAATGAACTAAACAAATATCAAATAAACAGTCACTATCCAAACTAAGTATCTGAAATAGAAGTTTATCTGTTTTGTTGTTAATAAATGGGCACTAGCTTTGTTTGTAGAGATGCTAGGATATTTTAACCCATGTTCTCTTGCTTGTTAATACTTGGTTTGGTTTTGCTTCATCTCTCTTCCAAAGTACTCGATTACTATCATCTTCTCCTTCCCCAGAATTTTACCTGGATGGTGCCACTACCCCCATTCACATGCAATTCCTTTTATCCAACTATGTCTTCCTTAAAATAAGAGATTTCTTCTCTCAGTCTGTATGCATGTGTGTTATTTTTATGAAAAAAAATGAAAAACTGTAGGCACTTTCTTTATTTTTAATTCTTACAAGCAACATGAAAAGATTTACAGAGACTGGTAACTAAGCAACTGTAACAAAAATCTAAATAATGTCATCTTGTTAGTAAGATTTGAGAACACACAGAGCATCCCCTCTTGCCTCACTAAAGGTCACTAATTCTACGTGGCAACATATCTTCTAATGAAGTCTTTAGTATGGTTATTTGGGCATTTGTCAGCCTTCCTGAATTCTTTGGTAAACCAACAGTTCCAAGATGCAAATTGTGCAGTACAGTTATAGACTGTTACAAAATATATTACATACTAGAGAAAAAAAACAGTGTCAATATCAAAGTAGATTCATCAAATACTTATATTGAGTAATTTAGAAAAATTGATAATGAAAATCAATGTACTCATACTTTTTCATATATGTAATGGTTCTTACAATTTACACATATTTACCCAATATTGAGGCATAGTCAATATTCAGGCAATGTGTGTGTACACTAACATACCATCAACCAGGTACTGTGATATGTATTCACGTATATTAATTCTCCTATTATTTCTGTATTAGTATTCCAATTTAATATGTGAGAAGGAAAACTGCTTATTGAGAGATGAATTTGATAGTAAATGCATGTCTGTTTGATTAAAAGGATAATATAGTTTCTACTGGTGTAAATTAGTTCATTCATCAAATATTTATTGGTATTCTTCTTGGTGCAAGTTCTGGGTATAGCTATTTGAAATATAGTGTCTTTCATCAAGAAACGTGCTCTCTCATTGGCTAACTGCAATAAAAATTCATACAATTATAATACAGGGAATGGGGTAATAAATTTGGTGAGAGCTTAATAAAGTAAATGCAGCAGAAGCACAAAAGACGAAGGCTCTGCATCTCTCCAATCTGTCTGGTTTGACAAAGTTCAGCACTATGGAGACCCCGTAAATCTTTAAGCATTAGATGGAAGAATCAGTGAGGAAGAACATAGTCCAGCACACCATGGCTTTCCTTCATCATTCTTCTAACATGCAGCAGAACATTATTTTGATGCTGGCACCCTTCCAACTACCTCATCCTCCTCTTCAGCTCATGTTTGTTCATGAATAACTACATAAATAGATACTTTGTGTTTCTTTTGAAGGGTTCGATGAGAATGAGATTTGGTAACAGTATACGTGTGTTTCTCTAAGAGGCATCAGAAGAGGAAATTATTTTCTCAGCTTTTGAGAAACAAAAGCATGCCATGGCAGCTGTTGGCCAGACTGTGATCGTTGTTGCTGATAGGAACTAAATGAGAGGACAGTGTGAGAACCAAAAGGGCCTACTAACTGGATTTGAGAACTAGACCAATGTACATAGCCAATCCTAGAACACTGAATCCAAGCAGGCGTAGTCGTAAGTTTGTTGCAAAAGAAGAGTAGTTGAGCCAAGTCCAGCAACACTTGGATCATGTTTATCAGTAAGATAAGTCACTTTCATCTAGTGGAGTAAAGTGAGATGGATGAGAAGGGAGGCTGTAGGGAACTGCTCCTCGTGGTTTAGGGAATTGTAGCCCTGGCCTGAGCATGACTGCTGCCGGCATTCCGGCTGTGCTTGTCTTTAAGTCTCAACATAAGGCTGTGTGTGAAACATAACCAAAGACCACTCAGAGGGTTTCCATGGGAATTGGATTTAAAGGATGCTTATTATGCTTTAGAACTTGCTCTGCTTTCTTTATCATTAATGTAACATAAACAATCTCTAGCAAGGAATGTATGAAACCTTGCACCTAATGCCAGTGTGACATCAAGATGTTTGATAGACTCTGACACAGACTGGTCACTGTACCCTCTGTACTAGTACATGTAATCTGTTACTGTCAACTGTAATCCTAACATCTTCAAGCTATTGATGATTCATGAATCATGACCTTGTATCTCTCATGTGTATCCTCCTCAATAAAAGGCATGAGGGAAGAAGGTCTAATTGCTGTTCTCCACTAGAGAGGCAGCCACCTTCCTTCCCCCAGACATAATGAAATATCTTTGGTAAAAGTTTGTTCCGCCATGGTCATAAAGCCTCTGCTGGACAGAGCAACTTCCAAACGAGCCTAGGGTGTGTGAGGCACCTCCACCATAGGAGGCTCCAGAAACATCAGAGGAAATATCAAGAATAGGAAATCATTATTCCTCCCTGAAAACATACAGGATAAATTGGTACCAGTAAGAGTGTGGTGTCCAGAAGTAATTTTGAGGAAAATGGAAAGACCTAAGTGAAAATTTCCTGAGTGATAATAAAAGTTAACATTTACTGAGTCTTGCCAAGTGGTTTATATATATAAATTCATTTTATTTTTTTCATCCATCCTATGAAATTTTTTCTGACAATTGTTTAGATTCAGTGCTTTATGTAAACTCATACATCCAGTAAGTGGCAGAACTAAGATCCAAGACCAAGGAGTTGGTTCCCAACTTCTGCCACTCAATACTTTTACCTACCTCACTACATCTCAAGATCTCAAGAAAGAGATATGCCACTCAGGGAACACATTTATCACAGAATTGATAAAGGAGGGTAGAAGTGTCAGAGGAAGAGAAAGAAACCAAAGATAAATCTGAGGTTTCAAGCCTAAATAACGTGAATCATTATATTTTCATGAATAAAAACAGACAAGTTGGGAAAACTTAAGGGAAAGGATAAGTCTTGCATAGATTATGTTTAATTTGAACTGTCAGAGAGAACTCTAGGTGACAATGTCCACTGCAATCACGAAACTCGAGATTAAGATGTGGAGTAAGGTCTGAAGTTATAAATTCTGAAGTGAGAGAAAAAGTCAACCGGAACTCATTATTTATTATCCTATTAGTCAGAAGTATGAATTCATCTCAGGGATTTAAGAGCCATTTGAAGAGCAGAAGCAAGGGTAACCGAAGACATAGAAGGGACTTGAATTTGGTAATAGTGTAAGAGCGGAAAAGAAAACCAGGGTTATGGGATTAGGAAATACCCATTTTTCAAGGGAGGGAGGGAAAAGAAATGCTAAGAGAAAGCCAGTAAACTTAAAGATAGAAAAAATATATAAGATTCAGACAGAGAAGCCCAAGAAGTACACATAAATGCTTGCAAAGGAAAACATGAGTGTTAATCCTATAAAGTCTTGTTGAATTGTTGAGAGGGATGGAAAAGGAAATTTGATTTAGTGAGTATCAAGCTCTGAGTGGCTTTTATAAACTTTAGTCAAAAGAAAAGTTTGAACTCATAATTTGAGCATATGGGGCATACATAAGATTATCTTTCAGAAACATTTAAAAATGAAATAAAAGTGTGATAGTAGACAAGAACTAAAAAATAATATCTAAGGAGATTTTTTTTTTTACAGTAGAAGGTACTGTAAGGAGGAAGGAAAAAGAATAGCTGTTGATATGAGATTCCAAAGAAAGAACACCAACAACAAAAGAAGTGGCCTGAGTTTCCTCTGATTCCCTTCCAGACTTTCTCAGTGCCCATAATCTTTCTTTTAATCCCCCCAACCCCCAGTGGATCCCTGGTCCTCAGCCCACATTAAGATCTTTTTAGAGATTATCTCTAATTTCCCACTTTCAACTAATTTCTTATAAAATTAATAGTACATCTGTATAATACAATTATAAGAAATCTTTACAATTATACTTCATTTTTTTCCTAACAACAATACAGCAAGACACATTGAAGAAAACTGGGGAGGCAGGTATTTGTGGTCTCAAATCATAACTCTGATACTAAATCCCCATGAATTCAATTTACCGATTTAGAAAATGGAAATTGACATGTTAATTTTATAAGATTGGGAGACTATAATGAGGTAAGTCTAAGTAATTGACAACAACTTGATACTTATAGAATACCAATTTCTACCTCTTTTTTAAAATTGTAATCTTCAGTACAAGAAAATCTGCAAAGATGAGACCTTTGCAGTGAGAATTATATAGCAGAAGACAGAGAAGGAAAAACAAAATATTAGAGTGCATGCCCAATGTCCCATGTCTTTGTAAAGTTGGTGATAAGACTAAGGGCAGAAAGGATGGGACTGAGAATATTCTCAGGCCAGAAATGTTGTAGAGGAACCACTTGCAGAGATGTTATGTGTATGTATGTGTGCACATGTATGTGTGTGTTGTATTTATATTCTAGCAAATAAAATAAGTTTTTAGGAAAATCTTAAGCAAAAACTGGCTTACTAGAACCATTCCAAGATTTGAATTTAAAAGTATTTCAGTTTCATAAGCCTTATTTACTCACTTCTTCAAGAAACATATTTTGAGTTCCATATAAGTAGCAAGCAATGTGCCAGACAATAGAGGCATGGAGAGAAAATAGGCTATGCTTCCACTCGCAAGACTCTTACATACAATTTAGCAAGAAAAGATATCTGTAAATAAAGCATTAGTGGGTTATAAAATGTCTTCTAGAGGAACAGGAAATCACCATTCCACAATGGGAAACAGGAGTCAGATCTTTGAGAAGAGAAGATCATGATGCATGAAGATGAACTAAAGAAACTCTCAAATGAAGAAAAACTAGGAGAGAGTTGTTTTCCATCAAACATGCTCTGTAAGAAATACTGAAGAAAGTTCTTTAGGCTGATGAGAAATACTACTAAAAGGAAACCTGAAACTGCAAGAATAAAGAGCAAAAGAAATTATAAACATCTGGGTAAACATAAATACATTTTCTAAATTTCTTTAAGATGAGTGTGACAATTTAGAGCAAAACTTGCCTGCTGGGTGCCATGTAAACTACACTGGGGATGGTCACAGGGACCTGTGTGGTCCTACAAGAGGGCAAAAGTTTTCTACATTTTGAAATATCATGCTGGATGGAGATTTCTCACTGGATGATGCTCTGCAGTCTGGTAGACCAGTTTAAGTTGACAGCAATCAAATCGAGACATTAATTGAGAATAACCAACATACTATGCTGGATATATCTGACATATTCAAAATACTCAAATCAATAAAGTTACTGGTGAAAATGAAAAATGTGTCTTTTATTTTACAAAACAAGAACAAAACAAAAAATACCTAAACAGACTTTTTGGCTAACCCAGTATTAACTCTAAGCAGATTGTTAAAAGTATGTGTAGTGAAGTTCCCTAAAGAAGACATGATAATAACACATAACAATAATACAAAGAGAAAAGGTTAGGATGACTGTTGATAAATTAAAATGTAAGACAGAAATAGTTTTTAAACCTAGTCAATCAGATTTGCAGCCAATCTTCTACTCGCCTATTACTTGGGTCTGAGTCTGACTCTAATGTGTCCCACCAACTCCAACACACACATAACAAGCTCTCCAGGTAGAACTGGGAGCCTCTCGTTCTAGGCTGAGGTAAGAGTAAAATGATTTCCACCCTGAAAAAGGTATCCCAATGACGATCTGCATTTGCATTCATTATAAAATGCTACAGACACCAAATTATCAAGACAAGAGCATATTACATTTAGAGAAGTGAAATTATTTTCCAGTTATTAGGTATAATTTGTAGTTTTTTTCTTCAAGAAATAAGAGGAATGAGCAGAAGGTTAAGCTAAGAGGATAATGGAAAAGGAAATGGGGCAAGGTAGAGAAGAAAAAAGAAAAAAGAAGGGAGAAGATAGAGGATGAAATGCACCGAGGACAAAAAGGAGAAAAACATGGTTAAAAATAGATTTCACCAACTCAAGGGTTTAAAATCGATTAGCTAGATAGATAAGGTTACCATTCACTTTATGAAATTTCCACTTCTTCAACTCATTTAAAATTAACTTACATTCTCACCTAACTTTAAGCAGAAATTGTTTCCATGGAAACCATCTAAATGTGGCATATCTTGGAAGCATTAAACCAACTATACCTTAAAGAACACACAGACAACACACTGCTTGTAAGAAGTGGAAATCTTCTTTTAAAATTCTAAATTTATAGCAATAATTTTTTAAATGTGAATAATTTATCAACAATATTTTAAATGAAATATCATAAATTATTTTAAAAATCTATTTGATGTTTTACTAATGCGCTTAATAAATTGAATATGACCCCTTACTCTGTTTAAAAGGAAGATGTTTTACAAATGCAGACCATAAAGAGTATATCATCAAGCTTGGTATTGACTAGAAGCAAACTTGTTGACCAAATTTCCAATGTGATTCGTTTTTTCAGTGAGTGGACAAAGGCATACAATAAAATATGTTGTCTTGCAAGTATTTTCTCCCATTCTGAGTTTTACTTTTTACTCCCTGGTTTTTAGCTATATTGTGTTTGTTTCACCCAATATAACCCAACTTCATACAGTGGATTTAAAATAAGCTTTGGTATCTGCCACAGCCAGTCAATACTTTTAATTCTTTTAAAAACAATCCATGTGTTTTTTTCCCATTTACTCTTCCATATTAACATTTAGATTTGAGATATTACAATGGATAAGATGGCCACATAAGACTAACATGAATTAGAAACCTTACCCCATATCAAACTTTACTATTAATTCCAAGGATACAAATAATCTTGAAGCCCAGATACAAGCATGGAAAGATCTAGGAAATCCAATGCTGTACAGTTCCCTTCTTTCAGGATCAAAACACTGTGTGGACCCAGATAAGCACAAGTTTCTATGCAAGGTGTGCAGTCATGCAATATCTCCATATTACATGCAGAGACATAGTTTACACAGAGACCCATGCTCTATATCTAAGTGACAGGTTCTTCACCAAAAGAAATCCTAGATAACCAGGTATATCCTGAAAACAGAATTGCATTGATAAAATCTTCCTTACAATCAAATACTATTATCTTGTTTTCAGGTGGGTTTCCACTATAAGGTTTGCAAACACATTTGACCTGGTGGCTTCTTTCTTTTTCTTTAGCACTTCCTTTCTTTCACTGGTCCAGTGAAAAGAGAATGTACTGAAGACCTTCTGCTTAGCAATTTACCTCCTTTCTAGTCTCATTTCATAAACAATTGTGAGAATATGATTTAAATGATATGTCATCCTATATAACTTTGGGTTAAAGCATCATCTTTGTGGCATCAAGTCTTTCTACAGATAGGACACATATCTCCATCTTTTTAAGTGTTCAATCTATGTCCCTAAATATTTTAATCATTTTCTCTGTAAAATTTTCAATATCTTTTGAAAACATATTCTTAAAAATTATATATACTTAGTTGCTAATATGGATTTTAAAAGCTTTTTACTCCTAGTAAGATGTTGCAGGTGTTTAACTATATGTATGTATATCTTACATCTAAACACCATAACAGTTATTATAATTTTAATTGTATACCTGAAGATATTATACAATAATAATGTTTTTGGAGTTAATGGCATGTTTGTCAAAATGTATATATTTTTCTTGTCCTATTTTATTGGTTAGGATCTCTAGTACATTGTTGAAGAGATGTGGATATAGTAATATCATTAATTGTTGCTATCTTTCATTACAAATAGATAGCATATAATGTTTTACTATAGATAATTCACCAGTGTTACCCTACTACCCACCGTCTTAAAGCAGCTGGTTTGATAGAACAATGGAATGGCTTTTTGAAAACTCAGTTACAGCACCAGCTAGATGGTAACACCTTGGAGAGGGGCAAGTTTCTGCAGAAGGCTATCTATCAGCATCAGATACCTGGTCCTATTTCTTTCGTAGCCATGACTAAAGGGTACAGTAATCAAGATGTAGAAATGGGAGTGGCAGCCCTCTATTACCTCTCTATTAATCCACTAGAAAAAATGTTGCTCCCTTTCACCACAAGCTTATATTATGGTAGCTTAGAAGTCTTAGTTCCAAAGGTAGGAAAACTTCTACCAGACAAAACAAAGATTCTATTGAACTGGGAACTATGATGGCTACAGGCAAATAAGTGTAACTGCACTGGCTGGGGTGATACATCTTAATTACCAAGGAAAACTGGACTGTAACTACATAATGAAGGTAAGGAATACTGTGTTTGGAATACAAGAGATTCATTCAGGCATCTCTCTTAGTATTAGTATACCCTGTGATTAAGGTCGATGGAAACCACAATAACCCAAATCAAACAAAACTACTAATGTCCTAGACCCACCAGGAATAAAGGTTTGCCTTCCCTAAACTCAGCAACTTTAATTCTGTGATTATTCTATCCTCAGTATGAAACTAAAGGTGTAGGCTGGGACAAGGGTAATTTTGATTTTTTTGCTTTATCTTTTTGTCCACCGTGTAAAGAGACACAAGCAGTTGAGGGCAAAGGAAATATGGAATAGGTAGTGAAAGAATATAGTGGAAGAAGGTAGTTACAGATACCTGCTACAACCATGTGACCAGTTACATAAATGAGAACTATGATTGACAAGAGTATTTCTTCCTTATTTTGTTATGAACATGTGAGTTAAACAAAGCTTTGTTTTCTTTCCTTTCTATTCCATTATAATAATAACATGTACCGATTTTATATTATAGTATCTGTTACAGGATATCAAGGAAGGAATAAACATCATCCAAGGACATTGCATCCTTTCCTGGGAAACTGTTAATGCAGTTTTGGTTGTATGCAGGGTAAATATATCATGTTAAGTGGAAGTATATCCTTGTTATTATCTTCATTCAGAAAGTAAATAGATGGTTTAGGAGATGTTTGTGAGTGCCAAGTTGACAGGGGGTAACCTCGTGATAGTTCATTCTATATGTCAACATGGCTAGGCCATGATACCTAGATATATGGTTAAACATGCCAAAGGTTTTGTTTAGATAACAATTAATGTTTAAATCAGGACATTTTAAGTAAAGCAAATTACCCTCCATAATGTGGTTGGCCTTATCTATTCAGTTGTAAGCTTTAAGGAAAATACTTACCTGCCCCCTATAAAAGAAGAAATTTTGCTGTCCTGATGGCTTTTGAACTCAAGCTGTAACAATTCTTCCCTAGGTCTTCAACCTGTCAGTCAGCTCTACAGAATGTTGGCCTTGTCATTCTCTGCAATCTCCTGAGTCAATTGCGAAGCCAATTCTTTAAAATAAATTTCAGTCCCTCTGTCTCTATCTCTCCCTCTGTCTCTCCCTTTCTACGCTCACACTTTCATTCTCTCTCTCTCTCTCTCTCTATATATATATATAGAGAGAGAGAGAGAGAACTATTCTATTGGTTCTGTTTCTCTGGAGAATCCTGACTACAACACACGATCTGACACATTTCTTTACCATTTGTTGATTTCTTCCTTCTAGTCGTCGGCAGCCGTCCGTCTCGAGAGACGATAGTGTAGCTTCTTAAGAGTCTATCTGCACCGCCGAGAATGGCTGTGCAGTCCGACTCGGGAGTGACACGGTATCTGTCTCCTCCCGTGTTGAATCGACATCTTGCGATGACGCTGGAGTGTCCTCTCCAGTGAAGCTGAAGCTACAGAGCCTGGGCAGGGTGATATGGAGGGTCTGCTGTTGCCCATGCAGCAGACCCCCCCTCTCTTCACAGCTGAAGGGTCCAAGGGAAAGACGGAGTCAATACAGCTTGGCTTCAGGTGCGCCGCAGGAGTTGCCGGTGTTGACTACAACGTCAAACCGCCTTAGGGACTCCGGCTCCGGATTTTCTGTCGGGGTTTACTCGCTTAGCCTTTCCCCTGGAGAGGTATGCCGCAAGGCAGCGGAGGTTTTTTGGAGTCAGAGTTTTCCTTCTCTGATGTGCTCTGACTGGAAGATCGAACCAGCGACACTTAGCTCGCAGGCCGACGCTCAATCCACTGAGCCAAACCAGCCAGGGGATTCTAGTATGTAAGCATTATTTAGGTACACGTTTTAATTTCTTTCACAGAATGCTGTGTCCCCAGAACTTAGAATGGTGCCAGGCCCATTGCTGAAGCTCAATAAACAGTGTAAATCGAGGTCAAAATAGTTCAATAATTTATTTAAGTCACATGGTGGGTAAGAAGGCAGAATATGAACCCAGGCAGATCAAACTCAGAGCTCAGAGATTAACCAGTAAGCAAATGTAATGAGAAAATAGCTATCTGGAGTTACTGCCTAGGTACTTCACAGTGTGACTACTGGGCTCACACCCAGACTCTGGACATTTAAATAAGGACCTGAGTTTAGGATTACTGCTATCGGTTCCTGCTTTGTTCTTTCTGGGGCACCTTATAAAAGAACCACTTACAGCTGAGGCTGCAAAAAGTCAGTTACCTTCACCCTAGCCACCTTCGAAGCAATAGGTGCTTACTATTCTTACTACCCTGCTCTCTGTCTCCTGTCGCTTGTGACCTGGAAAGAAGGGCTGGCCTTTCCCAGGCTCACTGGAACCTCTCTACCCTCATTTTTGGGATCTGTAAGTAATAAATCAGGGGGTCAGGGGACTACTTCCTTCTTGTGAGTTTACTGAAACTACACTTTCTATCAAAACAACTGAGGGTTTTCACTTCCCCAAAAGTGGGAGCTTGGATGCTGAGGGATCTATTGACAACCCCGTGTGCATGGCTTCTGCATCCTAATTTAGCTGGTCAAAATCTACACATTCTTAATTAATAAACCAGCTACAGGTCCCAAATACATCAATATGTTATAGACCCATCTCAGTGCATAGGTAATTTAGGATATAAGCAAACTAGGCTGGGATGAGGATGATTTTGATTTTTTTTGCTTTAAGTTTTCCTCAATGTAAAGTTTACCTCAGTGTTTCAAAAATGAAAAAGTTGATCCTAAATGTTTTTCATGTGAATGTCATAATGCAGACTTCAGCATGTTTTCTAATCTTATCCAGACATCACATGCACATTAATATAAAGAACAATTGATATAAAACCTGAATGTTTGCATGACAAAGAGAGAGAAAAACAAGATCTGAAGAATGGAATGAGAGGTTGCTTCATGCTAATATAGTTTAACAGATAATTAACATTTCTACACAACGGCATTATACTCAATATTCTAGCTGGTTTTCCAAAGCACAAGACAAATATGACAATATAACATTTATAATAGCAGAGCTTCCTGTGTCAGAAGTTGGGATAATACTTGCTGGCCTATCTGGGGCACTTCTTATGAAGGTTGTATTTATTTTGCCTGTTGAGATGAAAGCTGTAATAACAAAACTGTCACGAGGTAGGAAATTGTCCTCTCTGA
This sequence comes from Furipterus horrens, assembly GCF_987537825.1. Lineage (NCBI taxonomy): Eukaryota > Metazoa > Chordata > Mammalia > Chiroptera > Furipteridae > Furipterus > Furipterus horrens. The sequence continues at coordinate 131,878,846 of NW_028327177.1, read as the reverse complement.
AACTGTGATATAAAGCATCGCCAAGTGAAGTGGGTTCTTGTCCTTCCATCAGCGCTGGTATCATAGTTACCAATTTCAGGTCTTAGCAAGGCATTTGCGGGGATTTCTAAGTATAGCTTCTCCAGGTCAGCTAAACGTATTTTACAGAGAAGGAAACAATATCCAAATTCCAGACTAGAGACAGGCACATACATAGGAGGTTTTAATTAATATTAGAAAAGATAGTGATGTCCACGGAGATGATGATCAGGCCAGCAGCTTCTCCCACCATTAACAGAGCATTTCATCCATGATAGGCCATATGCTGACAGCTTTACCCATAGCATCTGATGACTTAATCCTTAATGCTATCTTCATGGGTAGATAGTATCAAAACAATTTCAAATGAGGAAACGTAACTCAAAAATATTCAGCAACTTGAAGTCTATAGCAAATTTCATGCTCCAAAGCTCATGCTGCTGTGGAAGCACATGGGAACTTTGTATTTGTCTCAGATTTGACAAGTTACGGCATTTATTAATTTCTTCTATTTGGAGTCATTTCTGTAAAATTTCTATGGAGACCTACATTCTAGGTGGCTTGACTGTATCAATTTCAACTGGCTCTGCAAAAAATATTACACTGGTCAGGACATTGACTATTATCGATTCAGAAAATGAGAGCCACAATAAATTGTGCTGTGTGTATCCACTTGTTCATAGGCCTTTAGCACTGAACTATATTATTATTATTTTGAGATAAGGAAGATCATATGTAGCCATAAACAAAAGGACCCATCTTATTTAATAGCTTAGGCAAAAGTTGTCCTATTCATATATTCTCAAGTAATGCCTTGACGTTATGAACTGATCAAAGTATATATAAAAATCTAACTTTTTGAATACTCATTGAATCATATTTCTCACCAGAAACATTTTGAAATTTAACATGTTATCAGATTGCTCATTTCAGGAATGACAGGGTGGAGCCATGTTTAAAGCAAGGAGAACCTGAGTGTGAATCTCATGATTACCAGATACTAGAAGTACGAAGTTTCATAGCGTGAGTTTGGTGTCAGGGCTCCCTAATGGGGGCTTTCAGGGAGCTAAGGAAGCTGTACACACCATGGTTTAATAGGAACAGAGCCTTACGGGCTTACCAATTGGTGACAAGGAGCTGCTGTATGTTTCCTACCATGACAAACTCAGTGGTACGGACAGAGAGCATGAATAATGGAATCAGAGGAAGTGGACAAAATCCTAGGTTTTTCATTCCCTAGTTATATGATTTAGGTCATTAAAACACTTCATTAGTGTTCTTAGGTTATCTCTACAGTAGAAACAGAGAAACACATGGATAAACTGATATTAAAATAAGAAATATTTAGGAAAACATTTACAATAATCTGCAGAATAGAGATATCCTGGTAAACATTTTAAAGTAAACACTTTAAGATTTAATATAATCTGAAACTAATGCATAATGGTACTGAATGTAAACTAAGGTTGAAAATAAAATAAAAATTTAAAAATGGGCAAAGGACCTAAATAGACATTCTGAAAAAACATACAAACGGTCAACAGGTATATTACACAGAACTCAATATCACTGATTATAGGGCTATTATCTCTACATGATGAGCATGTAGAGAAAAGAGAAATGTTTATATATTGTTCAAGAGAATATAAACAAATGCAGCCATTATGGCAAATATTAAAAATAGAACTATATGATCCAACAATCCCACCTCTGGGTACATATCCAAAGAAAATGAAAACAGTACTTCAGAGAATTATCAGAACCCTGTGTTCATTTCAGTATTATTCACAATAAGCAGGACATGGTAACAACCTAAATGTCCATCAATGGATGAACATATCAAGAAAGTACAATATTGACATATGATGAAATATTATTTAGCTTTTAAAAATAAGAAAATCCTGCCATTGTGACAATGTGAATGAACCTAAAGGGCATTCTGCTAAATGAAGTAGGCCAGTCACAGAAGAACAATACTGCATGAATTTCCTTTATATGAGGAATCTGAAACTATCAAATTCATAGGAACAGAGGGTATAATGGTGGTTCCCAAAGGCTGAGGGGAAGGAAGAAATGAGGAGGTGTTAATCAAAAGCACAAAATTTCAGTTATGCAAGATAAGAAGTCTTAGAGATCTGCTGCATAGTTTAGTGCCTATAAGTTAACAATACTGCGTTGTATACTCAAAAGTTGGCTAAGGGAAGCATCTTATGTTAAGTGTTCTTTAGTTTCTAAGATAAAGTTTTATTGAGTTTTCTTTTTTTTTTCCTTTTTTTATTGAATTTATGTGGGTGACACAGGTTAACAAAATTATACAAGTTTCAGGTGCATAATTCTATAACACATTATCTGTATATTGTGTTGTGTTTACCACTACAAGTTAAGTCTCCTCTGTCCACCACCATTTATCCCCCCTATACCCCCTTCCACATTCCCCACCCTTCCCCTTGGCAATCACCACACTGTTATCTGTGTCCATGAGTTTTTTTTTTTTTCTTTTTTGCTCAGTCCCTCAACCCCACTACTCAGCACCACATTCCCCAACAGGTGTCAGCCTACTCTCTATCTATGAGTCTGTCTCTAATGTGTTGGTTAGTTCAGTGTGTTCATTAGATTCCACATATGCATGAAATCATATGCTACTTGACTTTCTCTGACTGGCTTGTTCCTGTAGATATAAAGAAATGAAGACAGGAGAAACTTTTGGTGGTAATGGATGTTTATGACATTGACTTTGGTGATGGTTTTATGGTACACACTTTTCTCCAAACTCAATAACTTGTATACATTAAATATGTACAGCTTTCTGAATGCTAATGAAACCTCAATGAAGTGATTTTTAAAAACTTACCAATTAAACAAAAAATATCAACCAGGAAAATTCAAAAGTTAAGGTTTTAATAAAAGCTGTGAATTTTGAGTAGTTAAGAACTCTGTGTTAACTCCCAATTTGTGCTGAAATTACTAATTATCACCTACAAAATTGACCTGATAGGTTGACTAAATTCTAGTTAGAAATGCAAATCCTCATCAACAGCAGATAGAAAAGCCCAGAAGTAGTTATAATAAGTGCTGTTAAGTACTACAATGCGTTATATTGGAACAGCATTACATGCTGCACTATTATGGACCAGGTGAGTGGTCATACATCATAGAAAAGAGCTCTTAAATCTAAACCAAAGCACAAGGGAACACTTTCTAGTAGATGGGCCATCTAAGAGGTAAGCAGGACATTATTTAACCTTTCTCCTCTCCACTAGGTAGCATGGTGGCTAGAGGGTGGCACAGTTTAAATTTAATATTTCAGGTGTGAGTAACCTATATGTAGAGTAAATTATATTAAACATAAGACCATTAACAACTGGGGCATCAGAAATCCAACAGAAGTTACATGTATGTCAGTTGAGTTATCCACAGTGACAAATGGTAGATATTGCAATAGACTACAAGGCAGCCAACCAGGAGACAAAGAATTGAATTAATTCTGGATTAACTGACTTAGAAGGTGAAGTGTAGGGGGCAGCACCTCTAGGCTCAAAGGTGTTCTTTTACCTGAGGGTAGAAGAGAAAGGGTGTAGAATGGTGATGTCCAATATTGTAGACACTAGCCACATTGACTACTTAATTTAACTTAATAATTAAATTAACACTCACTTCCTAAGTTACACAAAACACTTTTCAGGGGCTCCAGGTGCATTGAGCTAGTGGCGACCATGTTGGACTGCAGAAATACAGAACATTTCCATTGCTGAAGAACGTCCTATGGCAGAGAAGGGATAAGAAATCCCAACCTACTTGGAGAGCCTGAGTTATACAAAGTACCGAAGTACAAGCTTGAGATAACTTTAGGGGGCAAATGTCCTCATTAGAGAAAAAGCAGATTTTTTTTTAATGCCAGACGAAGAGTAGGAATTGTAAGAACTTAAGAGGAGACATGAATCTCTCTGGGCACAGTGGGAAGTCTAGGGATGGAGGAAAACAGGCACTGTCAAGACACAGGGCAGGAAGACCAGAGCAGCTTGGGCGTCAGGTCGGGGACGAAAGGGTCTGCCCAATGAGATCAAGACTGACAAGTATATCAGGAATGACAGGGAAGTTTCCAAAGTATTTTGTCTCTGAATTACTCAGGTGGAAAGGGAGCTCAAGTATGAGCTGACCGCACTTGCAAGGGAGGTGTGTTCCATGTGAGGAGAGCAATGAAAGAGCCCTCTCTGTGCGTTAAAAACTACAGCCGCCTTGCCTGGGGGACAAGGGACTCATTGGAAGTGACAATCTACCAAAATTGCTCTCGGGGGGTTAGCCAAAAGCCACAAAGGCTCCCAAGCTTCCAGCCGAACACTTCTGATTTATAACACTAAATACCATTCATTTTATAAGTCATAAAACACACAGATATTTCTTAATCACAGATGTTAAATGCTTTGGAGAATTGAATTAAGGCATTGTAAATTCTATTTAATGCTTAGAGATTATCTGAATTTACACATGTCATTTGCCTGAAAAATCTTGCAAGATATTTCCCCTCAAAATCATTAGATGCCTTTGGTTACATTTTCCTTTCAACATTTAGTGATTTATCAAACTCGTATTGAATCCATCTTTGTGAAGAGCCTTGTGCTGAACCATTTTTACTAGGATAATTTAATTTAAATCTCACATCAATACCCTACGGTAAATATTTGTATACACTTGAGAGGGGAGGAAAATGAGGGTCAGAAATCAGTTAAATACTTGAGACCTTCTAGGCAGAAAGTATCATAGTCATGATTCCAAAGCATGTATCTCATCCTCTTCTTCCCATCCATTTATATATTCATCCAACAAGTATTTTTTTGAGTTGGTACCATCTATATCCCAAGCACAGTTTTAGGTGCTGTAAATAAATCAGTGAATAAAACAAAGCCCTAGTGTCTGTAAAGGAAGAGAATCAATAGATGAATTTTAAAAGATAACACTGTAAAGTTAGGTGTTGTGAATAATATGGAATAATTACAGGCAATATAAAAGATCAGAAGGAGTAATGTTATATATAAATGGGGAAAAAAAAAAAAAAACTCTGTTTACCTTTGAGCTGAGACCTGAATGTAGGAAGGAAGTGACCCCTGAGTAGGTCTGGGGCAAAAGAGCATCTGGCGGAAAAAATAGCATGCCAGCCAGGGTGGCTGAAAATGAGATAAAAAGTGAAAACAGAGGAGGAGACAGTAGAAAGATCCTGGGGGTCAAAAACACTGGTTCCCTGAAGGACACCTTAAGGGCTCTGGATTTTACCGAGTGAGCTAGTAGCCAGTGGAAAGATGTGAGCAGAGAGGGAAGTGATATGACTCATTCCAAATAGGCTCCCTCTGGTTGTTCTGATGAGAACTGAATGAAAGGGGCAAGGTAGAAGCAGGGAGACCAATTGTGGGGTAATTGTAACAATCCACAGGAGAAAGGATGATGGCTCTGGCCAAGTTCAAATGCCAAGAAGGTAATTTCTGAACATGCTGTAAAGGTAGAATAGAGAGATTTTGTTGACGGATTGGATGGGAAGAGAGAAAGAAGAGTCAAAGTTGATCCAAGTTCCATTGGTTTAAACCATCGCAGTGTGGCGTGATTTATAAAGATGGGAAAAACAATGGGATCAGATACAGTGGTGAGGGAAAACGAGATGTACTGCTGAAAGGAATGATGCCTATGTCATTGCAAGTAACAGAAAAACTGCAATTAGCAAAAGGTTAAAAAACTCCACAAGACCCCCGGTGAGTTTTCCTTACCCAAAGGATCTGTTACGCTGCTCACAGTTGGAAAGGCAGCTTTGCTCTGTGAAACTTTCAGCAGCTCAGGAAATCTGTAGCATTGGTGAGGACAGGCTTCTTCTTCATATTCACAAGCCTGCTTATCCCAGTCACTGGAAAAGATTAAAAAGGAAAGAATGAAGTAGGACACAGTATGCATGACAGCACTTTATTCGGGAAGAAAATAAATTAAATTAAAATAAAAAGCTGTCTGAATCTGCCCCATGATACTTCAGCTTAAATTCCATTGGTAAAAAAATAACCACACTGGCACACAGCGCTGCAAGTGCTGTAGGAGGAGAAAAAAAATATATATATATATATATATAATATATATATATATAAAGTCAATTTTTGTAAAAGGGAAGGGCATATGTTGGAGTAAAGTTAGAAGACATTGCCACCTTTATTGAACCCTTGAAGAAAGCAAAATAGAATTGGGAGAGGATCATCAATCAACCAAATTATCTATCTATCTATCTATCTATCTATCTATCTATCTATCTATCACAGAAAGTGAATATAAGATATGAAGTTAATTTTTCTAAGGGCATACAGATAAAATATGGGAAGGATGTTCTAAATAGGATATGCTCCTAATTGAATACGTCACCCACTTAACACTATCTCAAATATTCTCAGAGAATTACAAATTCTATCATATCAACTGTTTTGATATTTCATGCAAATACATGCAATGTATTTACAGAGGAGAGGGAAGTGCCAGGAGGAGTTCAAAACACTCAGGGGTGAACATTAGAGATCATAGAAGAGGGCAGAAAGAGGCATCTAACTTAGTGTTTTCACATTTGTGACTAAAACCACAAAAGTATTATACATGATGATTCAATAAACACATGCAAACTTATACGTATTTAACTGAACAAGAAGTTTCATGAAACTATAGTTGCCCTTATTAGGAGTTTTTCCCTTCCCTTCTCTTCCCTTCTTTGCCTTTTGCATCCCTCTTACTTTCCTTTCCTTTTTTATTATATTTATCCCATTAAAATTTTGGACATATAGATCAATTTACCAAATAGTCCAAAAAATAGAGTGACACAGATGATCAATTCATTTTCTGCAAAAATGCAAAGGCAATTCAATGGAGAAATGATATTTTTCAACAAAGGGTGATGGAATAAATAAATATTCATATACCAAATAAATAAATCTCAATCTATATATCACACCTTATATAAAAATTAATTCAAAGTGGATCATGAACATAAATATAAAACCTAAAACTATTAGACTTTCAGAAAAACACATAAAAGAAAATATTTTTAACCATGTCTTGAAGAAACATTTCTTAGATATAACACAGAAGCAAGGTGCAAAAAAAGAAAAATGAATACTGAACCTCAATAAAATTAAGAACAGCTCCTCTTTAAAAGACTGTTAAGAGAATGAAACACCAAGCCACGTAATGGGAAAACAGTTTGAAAATGATATATCTGATAAATTACTTGCATTTGTCATATAAAAAATGGATCCCACTAAATATAAATATTTAAGTGGATATAAAATATATGCATATATTTAAATGTAAATTTAAATATATTTAAATGCATATAGATAGATAATAAATATGTTTTGGTCTGTCCAGAAAAAGTTCAGCCATTATTAATATAAGGAGAATGGTTTCTGCAACATCGATGTAACCTGGCAGCCAAGGAGAGTGAACTGGAGTGCGCATGTGTGAACAATGACAACTTCACTGTACTAGTCAGTGGGGGGGTGGTAGACACTGTTGAGTGAGCATGTGTATTGTATGAACATACCATTCAAAATGACTGAGTGAGTAGAGCAATGAATCTGCATCAAATTTTGCGTTAAACTTGAACATTCCTCTACAGAAACTATTCGGGTGATTCAGAAGGCCACAGGTATGGATAACTGGTGATTGGCAGCTTTGTTACAACAATGAGCCCCTTTATGCATCATGTCTTATGCAGAAATTTTTTGGCAAAACATCACATCACCCAGGTGGCTAAGCTCTCCTACAGCCCAGATTTGGCACCCTGAAACTTCTGGTCTTTCACAAAACTAAAATCACCTTTTGAAAGGGAAGAGATTTCAGACTTTTGGTGAGATTCAGAAAAATACAACAGGGCAGCTAATGGCGATTGGGAGAACTGTGTGAGGTCCCAAGGTGCTTACTTGGAAGGGGACTGAAGCTTCTTGTCCTATGTACAGTGTTTCTTGTGTCTTGTATCTTCCTCAATAAATGTCTCTATTTTTCATAGTACATGGCTGGATACCTTCTGGACAGACTATGTATCAAATAAAGTATAATAGTTAAGTTACCTCTATAATACTAGTTTTGGATTTTTCTTTTGACTTACCCATATTTGTATATTTTCTGCAACAAATATGAATTACTACTGTGAAACTTAACATATTTATTTTAAAACGCTAATCAAGATTCATTATTTTCATCTCATGTCCTATTAATGTAGTGTGGCACACAGTTTTCAAAATACTGCTGTATTTCAATATTCCATCTGCCACATAATCCCTCTTTATACACTCCAGCTCAGTAGATACTAAGCATTTGCAAAAATGCCTCCAATGACAGGAAACTAGACACCTCATGCCATTAAACTTCAGTATTGCTTAATTATGAGATAATTCTTCCTTATTATGAACCAAATTGTTGTCTCTACAGAGAAAAATACCTTCCATATTTGTGTCATTCCCTGGGGTCAAATGCCTGTCCTTGGAGAGGAATGCTTGGCGCTGATAGCTTCTCCACAAGTGTGTCTCCTCAGAGTTCACCCATTCAGTCTGGGAATGCTAATTAAAGGATTTTGTCCCATTGTCCTGTATGAAAGCCGAGGGACTTACTTGAAACAGGCATTCTTGTAGAAGAGTTCTGTTTACTGCACCTTAATAATAGCTCAGCATTTTCAAAAGATAATTCAGAAAAAGAAAAAAATATGCTGAATGGAGGAAAGATGAAATTGTTGACAATATAAAAGGGAGTATCAGAAAAAGACCTCTATATTGAATTTACTCACAGACTTAAAAAATACATTCACACAAGTTAAGCAAAACGATGATGCCTCAGACATCATCATGAGAACATAAACTTTGAGTTTGACACTTCTAAATTATATTCAGTGTCATTTAGAAGAGGATGCATTCCAGCCCATTTGGGACCATATGGGGTATTGCTTTGCTAACGCCATCATCAGAATCTGTAGGCAATTCTACCAGGTTAGAGATCTAAACTGCCGGCCATCATCAGATCTTCCATGACCAGTAGGTATTACACGACAGGTGAAGTTTGGGGGCATTTCAAAGTCACAGAATGGCAACTGAACATCCTAACTTCTTCAAAATATTCTTTGTGAAGAGCGTAACTGGATGAAGGGAGTCTTGAATTCCATGGATACCCTTTGTAAGGCTGTTATCTCTCCACCCACATCAAATGGACACAGAACAAACCAACATGGATTTCCTTGTCATTTGTGACAGCTATGATCTTTGAAATACATTCTTCTAGTAAATTTCCTAAACTTTCATTTTGAGAGATCAAAGTCATTTAATTACCCACAATGATAAGTGGCAGTATGGAGGCACAGGAAATGATGGTCCATTGACTGAGGGTACTTCATGGAGATTTGGGACTAAAAATTGAGCTGAGTAACATCCCTGAATATTGCCAAAGGCCATTTCCAATAGAATAGCTACTGAAAAACTACTTTCCTACCTCCAGAGCATACATACAGGGGCGTGATAAAGGACATAAGATACACAGCACGGGGCAAAAGTAGCTTTACAGCTGTTTGTATAGAAAATAGTATAATAATTAATAACTAATACTACAATAGTACTGTGTTTAATGTACTCACAGCTGTAAATCTATTTATGTCCCACCTTGTATAATAAACCTCACAGTTTCAAAAATGAGCCTTCCCTATTAGAGTCAAGAAGAAGTAGTCACAATCTGAGGATACATCACCACCATAGAGAAACAATATCCAGGGAGTAACATGACATCGTTGTAGCATTTTCTTATTCTTAAGGCATTTTCATGTTTGCGATCTCATTTCATCTTCACAGTGATACTATGTGATGGGTGTTAGTAACTGACTTTACACATGAGAAAAGTGAAATTCAGTACAGTTAACTGGGAAGGGAGTGTCTAGTTGGGGAAATATATGAAGTTGGAAAAACTGATAAATAGAAATGCGTTCTAGATTTGCCACTAAGTATGTGACCTTATCAATTAAAATCTCAGTAGACTGTTACCCTATTTTAAAATAATTATAAAAACACACCTACATTGTGGTGCTATCCTCAGATAACCTCATAAGCAGACTAGTCAGGCCTTTATAGAAATTGTCACCCCTTGGTAGGAGGTAAACTAGAAAGTCAAATCTATTTATGCATGTAAGAAATATTCCATGGCTTGTGTGCGCAATGTAGACAGGTCTAGATGTCATCTAGGGCTCTTTTTATAGACCTAAGTCTCTCATTTGCAGGCCAGAGTCCGATATGTCCCACATTACATGGGAAGGTCTTGTATATCCTCTGCTTTATGAACCCAAGTTGCTAATAGTTGTTTTATAATATGAATGACTTAATAATCAAACATGCTGTCACATCCCAAGCCCCTTAAGTTAAAATAACAAGGGACTTAGATCTTGATGATTGATGGGTAAATTGATTGATTTACCTATACATTTAAATTATGTTAACTAAGTCTTTACAACATGAGATATTATGCCTTGCATTTATAAGTGTTGTATGATTTTACCTTCCCCCAAACATGGTCAGTTGCATGTTTTACATGTTTAATAGAAGATAAATCTGAAAGTTTTCTGGAATTCTGGGACTGCTACAATATATTATCTCCATAAATAATGAAGAACCAGATTCTGCAAAGTAAACAGTTATCTGATGTTTATTGAAAATTGTCCAGCTTCTTTCAAGAGCTATAGACTCATCTGAATATTGCTCCATTTAAAAGACACAAATTGTCAGTGATTCTGAAAGAAGCACAAAGAACACATTAATCTCTGAAGTGCCCAATGTACCCTGAACTTCTTGGGTATCTCATAAACCTTTTATCAGTTGACTGGACACAGGGCACCTGGGATTTACACAGGCCTTGGCTGGCAAAGTGGGCCAAGCTGGCAGTGTCAGGATGACATGTGAGCATTTTTGATTGTGTGGATACATATTACTTTTAAGAAACATATTATTATCTAAAGTTGGAGCAAGCAAATAGAGATTAAAAAATTAAAAAATAGTATATGAAGAATTTGCAAAGTCAGTTCCTTTGTAGCATGAAATTTTTCTAGGTCCCATTTTCAAGGGACCACTAGACTTTTGGGAAATATACACATTGCTGCAAATATTGACACATTCCTACAAATATTGACGCATTGGTGGAAGAGACCTAAGAAAACCCTGAGTCCATGCCTCCTTCTTGTAAATGTGGGTGTGAGGCCTAGCATGGTCAGGGATTGTTTATTTATTAAAAATAGGGACATTGATCTAAGTTTTCCTTTACTAGTCTCCTCTGGATACTTTTGAAACGCAGGGCATAGGTGCACTAAATAAAAACAATTAAATAAAATTATGAATTCTAAATTTTTGTGCTTCCAAAGTGTTTTAATGTATTTTGTTGTTGAAATTCTTAGGGTAAAAGGAAAGATCCTGAGCATTACATTTCCCCTAAAAAAATAAGTTCAGTTAGACCTTACTAAGAAGCATAACAAATATTGAACATTTATATAATAAAGAGCTTAAAAACATGCTTGAGGAAATTAAAATATATAATTTGCATAGATCCTGAGCTAATACCTCCTTTTCCTTTTTTAGGGAATTGCTAAATAAGTTATTAAATAAATATGTAAGCAAATACATTTTTTTCTAATTGATTATAATATTCTTCCATATTTTAAAATGACCACTTGAGCAGAAAATGACTGTAATTACAACTTACAGAGAGAGCAGCACTCTTTGGGAACTTTTCTGAATGGCATATTATTCTTACCTATTTACCAAAGTGGGAGTTTTATTAGAAAACCACTTGGTTAGCCTGATTGTAACTGAGAAAATAGTCTTGAAAACTGAAATTCTTTTAAAAGTAAGTTATACAGTTATGACTTAGTAGATTGCAAAGTACTTAACTTTTTTCTCTCTTAGATATAATGCAGTGTTTTCCAAATTGTGTTTATTTTCCCTGGAGACTAGCATCCTGGGAGATTTTCTGTCAATCTGTAATTCCATAAAAGAAAAAGTATTCCATAATCAAATACAAATGCTGACCACTTACATATTACATAATCCCTTTAGAGATTCACAGTACACTTGAAGGTTAAAGAAGCTCTGCTAAGTCCTTCATTTAAAGACTAATCAATTTTATTTATCCCCAAATATATCCCATATCCCTCCATTATTTCCGCAGCATTTTTACCTATATTTCCTCACACCTGAATAATGGCAGCGCCGCAAGCATTTGGTCCCCCCACTGATATTCTGGTCCCCCACTGCCCACAGCACAGCAGTTGCTGTGCCATTTTACAATATACTGTAAATGAAATCTTATCTCCTTGCTTAAAACCAGTCAATGGTTCAATCACTTTCCATTGTATTTCAGAAAAACACTCTATCTTTACTAGGTCTTCAAGATCCACATCAATGGTACTTAAATTGGGCTGTACTACTGAAATTTCTCACTCAATAGGTCTAGATCAGACTGGAATTTTTGTTTATGATAAGCTCCCAGAAGACGCTGATCAGGAGTCACACTTTGAGAACTACTTTCCTATGTGATTGGGCCCCCACTTACATTTCTGTGAGCATACAGTCCCCTAAAGTCTAACTCATATCACCAGGATCCAGTCACACTGACCTTCTTTCAACCATATTTTCCTCCTGAAATATCTTGCCATACATATTGGCATGGTTGGTCCCTAAATTTTCAGATTGCAAGACAAGCATCACATCTTTAGACACACATTTTCTGACCACTCATTCTAAATATTTTCTTCTACACTCCCTAGCAATAGATTTTTTCCATATTACCCTGTTTTATTAAATTTAAGCATCTGTAATTCTGAAATTATTTAATTCCTGTTAACCTCACTTAAATGTTCTTGTTTTCCCAGGATGCTTTGGTCATAGTAGATAGTCAATGATTTTTGATAAGGCCTTTTGGTCATGAAGCATCTGCTCTGTCTCTGAAAGAGCTGGAGACTCAGCCACATGAACAGTCAACTCTGTTCGCCTGATCAAGCTCCCTGTGAGAGTGGCGACCTTGACTGTTTTTCAATACCATGTCTTTAAGGCCTAGTTTGGACATAGATACTTATTTTTGAAGAACATCTCTTATCAGATTATAAGAAACTAGTTGTTTAGAACATAGCTTGGGAAATGATGACTATACTTGCTGGAAAAATAATGCTTCCATGTAAGAGTTGTAGCTGTGGAGTTAGGAAGCAGTTTCCACAATTAATAATACCCTCACTTCTGGCACTAACTGCAGAGTTCAGAGGTCCCTAAGACAACCCTCATATTGGATAATTTATCAAAAAATATGAGCAGAACTCACCAAAATTGGTTATAGTTACACTTATGCTTTGTTTCAGTAAAAGCATAGAGGTTAAAATCAGCCCGGGGGCAAAGTGTGTGATGCAGAGACCAGGAACATTCCAGACATGGGGCTTCCCATTGGCCTTCATCCAGGAGTCACAGATAGCACTAACGCCTCCCAGCAGTGCTGTGGAGCACTACTCATGCAGCGTTCCTGACCACGGAAGCTCACCAGAGACTTGATGTCCAGAGTTTTTATTTGGGGCTTGATCAGGTAAAGAGAGTTGACTGGCCACGTAGCTAAGCCTCCAATTCTTTGAGAGACAGAGCAGATACTTCATGGTCTAGAGACCTCACCATAAATTACACTCTCTTGTGGCCCAAGGACCCAAGGTAAATAAAAACACTATTATCAGGCAGGACATTCTAAGGACATAAAGATCACTTCCCAGGAGCTAAGGACAAAGGCCAGAACTTTCTTTGGGTAAGTTAATTTTTCCCTGCACCGTAGCTCTACAAATGGAGCTATAACATATACATGTCCATTCAGTACACAGAATTCCTTCTCAGAAAATTGTTTAGCAATTAATTCTTCATTTGATCATCCATTTATTATTTACTTGATGTCATACTTATCATGTGCTAAATAGAGGTCCTTCACCTCAAACAGTTAGAAATCTTATAAGGCGGATAAACATGTAAACAATTGTTATAAAAGAAATATAAGGTTTTTGGAGTGTACAGGGACAGAGCCACTTATACCAGAGGTGGAAAGAAGTAGTCAGGCAAATATATCATGGGACTGTGTCTTCCAAACTGTGTAACAATTTTGGATCTTGGTTGATTATGTGTGGAGTGAAGCAAGGGAACTATGTGACTGAATTTGCACTAATTCTTCTCAATTCATTCACATCTCCCTGTAAGCACCCCTCTTATAATCTCTTCATACACAAACCCTGGACTTGACTATGTGGCATAGATATGTGAAAAGTGCTTTTTTATTTTGGAATTTTTCTCCTGATGTTCTCTGTGAACTCTATGTAGATAAGCTTGAGCTAACAAGTTAGGAAACAAAGACCACAGGGAGGAGAGCCAGCCACCTTCGGCAATGGTCTCTCAACCACCAGGCCCATGAGTAAGGCCAACCAGGGTCATCCTGACACAAGCTCATCACCAGATGACCACAGACACGTGTGACAGAGACACATCAAATCAGACAAGCGGCTTGGATCAGAAGAATAAGCCACCCAACTGCAGGCAGAAAACAATTGTTTTGTTTTGTGGTGTTTTGCCACACAACAAAAGCTACATGGGTATAGATAAGGTGATAACTCTATGTTAATTTTATGGCACATCAAATATAGAAATATTATTCTATATTTCTAGGTCTAAACAAGTTTATTATAGCATGTGTAGGTGATAGGGATGAGATAGGTCAAAATACTTCAGTTATTTTTATTTCAGGAGAAATTAACATCAACTTATAGATTGATAATCAACAGTTGTGACCTTTTGTGTCTAATGGTCTCTTCATTGAGACATATGTCCTCCTCAGAAGTGAACTCATACATAAAAACAAATAACAGAATATTAAGAAGTTCAAGAATAAAGTATTTTTCATGCTCTGATGCAGAATATCACTGCTTCCATTTTTCATGCCTAGCTGGTGCTTTATCTCTGGTAAAAGGATCTCAAGTTATAAATAAGAATGTAGTAATCAGACAGCAATTATAAACATTCCCTTTCTAATGCACAGCTTGTTTTTCAAAACACATTCATTAATTAAAAGTTTTACACACCATGTCTAGTTTTCACTCTGTTAAAATGTTTTCTCGCCTCTCTAGAAACTATCTGTAAAGAAAAGTGCAAAGAACTTCCTTGAGAAGAAAAACAAGTGCTTTGGTGGTATCCATGCTGAGAAAGAAGAAAATATTAAACATACTGCAGGAAACAGTTCCAGAGAAATCCTGGCATCCCTTGAGGGCCCTCAGATAAGTCTCCAGGAAGCAGCTGAACTTTTCAAGGATTATCTAAGGCAAACTGGAAGGGGAGACCTTGTGAGAGTTCCCCCACCAGCATTCATCTCTTTCAGGCCTATCAGGATATGCTGACATCTTGCCTCTTGCTGAGCTACTGACTTGGATTTTGAATTGAGACCTTTAAATTTTGAATTGGGTGCAAGCCTAAGAGAGAGTAGAAATAAAGACCTTCTTCAAAACAAACTCGATACAAGAGAGATTTCCCATTGGCTTTAAATGATTAGGGAGTTCGAATGTGTCTCTTTGATATAATACCCAGCTAACTGTTTGCTATTTAAGATTTAGTAACCAATTGTTGTTGTTAATGTTATCATAAATTTGGAATTCCTAAGCTCTGTTTAACAATTTTCCTTTTAGAGGAGGCTTGAAATGGCATGTTGATTTTGTGTGTCAGTTTTTGACAATTACAGAGAATGATTATTTTCAACCTACTTGTATTTTGAGTTCCTTTGACAATAAATGTTCTCTAAGCCCAATTTCTTCCCATTCCAATCTTAGACCTCCAATGCAGATATATATGATTCTATGAAGTAGACTAAACTATAGATTATTGAAATTTGATTAAAGGCCAGTGAAAATTTTTAAGAGCTAGCAATAGTTTTTTCTGTCAAGGAAAGAGATAGGCAAGTATGAAACGGTATTTACATTCTATTGACTATTATGCATCAGGCACTTTAAAATGCTTCCTTTCCTAATACTTCCAAAAATTTGGTTAAAAAATTTTAGAAAGAAATACAAATATATAATTGCAATCAATACCTTAATTTTTAAGATGCTATCCCTCCAACAGATTTCACTAAAACTTTAGAAGATGAGTATTTGCTAATGATTCCCTCTTTTAATATTCAACAAACGCAATCATGTTTAAAAATATCTGTTGCTAGTAATGTATTCAAAAATTATTAAACATTTTAATTCCTTTTTATGACTGAGTAATATTCCATTGTGTAAATGTACCACAGCATTTTTATCAGCTCATCTACTGATGGGCACTTGGGCTGCTTCCAAATCTTGGCTGTTGTGAATAACACTGCTATGAACATAGGCATGCACATATCATTTTGAACAAGTGTTGTCAGTTTCTTTGGATAAATTCTTAGAAGTGGAATTGCTGGGTCATAAGGCAGATCCATTTTTAATTTTTTGAGAAAACTCCATACTGCTTTCCACAGTGGTTACACCAATCTGCATTCCACCAACAGAATATGAGCATTCTCCTTTCTCTATGTTCTCGCCAACCCTTGATTGTTGATTTATTGATGATAGCGATTCTGACAAGTGTGAGATGATATCTCATTGTGGTTTTATTATGCATTTATCTAATGATTAGTGATGTTGACTATCTTCGTACCCTTTGCACAGCATGGACGGACTGGGAGAGCATTATGCTAAGCGAAATAAGACAGTTAAAGAAAGACAAGTGCCGTATGATTTCACTCATATGTGGAATCTAATGAACAAAATGAACTAGAAAGCAAAATAGAGGCAGGCTCATAGATAGAGAGCAAGCTGACAGCTGCTGGGGGCAGTGTTGGGGGAGGAAGGATTGAGCAGAACAGAAAGAAAGAACTTAAGGACACAGACCACAGTGTGGCAATCACCTGGGGGAAGAGGGGTGGGGGGAATTAGGGAGGTATAGAGGGAATAAATGGTGATGGAAGGGGATTTGACTTGGGTAGTGAACACAGAGGCAGTGTACAGATGCTGTGTTGTGGAACTGTGCACTTGGAACCTGCATAATTTTGCTAACCAGTGTCACCCAATAAATTCAATAAAAAGGAAAAAATGTATTAAAAATACCCAATTATATATAAATTAGCAAGTATTGAAAAGAAAAAAGAAAAGGAAAGAGACATAAATATACACAAGCACTAGTACAAAATAAATGAAAATTAAAACAATAATGAGATATCACTTAAACTATCTGATCCACAGAAAATTAAGATTGATAGCATCAGCTATTGAAAGTGATTGGGGAAATAGTTTCCCTTACACACTCTTGGGAAAAACCAATTGATGCAGACAGTTGGAGAAGCTACTGGGCAATATGGATTGAGATTAATAATGTGCCTATTTTTAAAACCTAGGAATCTCATCTCTGAAAATCCATCTCTCAAAAATAGAAGTGTACATGAGAATCAATATACTATATGGGATATGCTTAGTATGTGTACTTGTTTATTACAAATTAGATGTACTATACTTTTGTTTCAAGGGAAATGGTAAAATAAATTGTGGTGTGGTTCTAAAGCTGCTGTTGATTTAGAAAGGTATTAATGACCTGATCCCAGTGAAGTGATGAGAAAGGTCCTGCACATGTTGGCCTATGGGGACATAAGCGTGGACAAACTTAGCTTTGAACATACACCAGGTCGTTAGCATTAGGTACAGGAAGAAAGGTTATTATAGATGGAGGGGGAAGGTAAACCACTTATACAAAAACAATAAACCCAGTAAAGAAATCCAACATTCAAAAATAATATGTAAGCTCATTTTTCTAATTTAGATCCATGGGAAGATAGTCATGAAAATATTAATGGTTTTCACATCAAGAAAACAAAATTTCAGGAGATCACTTCCTGACTTATATTGTTCAATCACTGTTAAGTTCTACAATCATAAATATAAATATAACTTATACAATTAGAAAAAAACACACAAAACAAGCTCTTTTTTTATGAAAAATAATACAACAAACCTAAGTAGTTCTTCGGACTTGAAAATAAAAATGAAAATATACTAGCAACAAAATAAAAGTGCTGCTACTACATCTTTTATTCAGTAGTATGACAAAATATTTCTATTTTTCTGTACAGTTATTTTACTATAATGAATTCCTATTTTGTAACAAATTTAATCGCTATTTTCAAATATTCACAATTATGAAAGAATGATAGAAATGTTAAAGCAGTTATGAACAAGAACTATGGTTGTAGCTTTCTTGACAGATTTGATATAAAAATTTATTCTAATAATATTTAGTGAATAAATGAATAAGTATAAGAAATCAAAGTGGTTTTATTTTCTTTTTTAGTTCTTTTGAGATCTTCATAATTTAAGCATTATTTCAATAACGTTAGACCATATAGGATGAATGACCTTATTTTATGATCTTGACTTATTTTAGATATGGAAAACTAGTGGGTGCGGCTTTTAGTAGATGTTCATAATACTTTGTGTGGATTGAAGAATCACAGAATCAACATAGGATGAGGAAAGCATAGATGCGTCATTTCCTACTTGCACACAATAACCTATATGTTGTGCTGCATTCTGATTAATACATAAAATAAACCTTCAAGAAGTGGCCGGTTAACTGTGCAATCATCTTCTTGAGTTGGTGTGGCTGGAATCCAGGGCAACTGACGTATTCTAGTCAAAATTACAGATGAAATTAAGTCCTGGTGTCAGGGGAAAAGAGCTCCCAGACTCATCGGTTGTGAGAGGTAAGGTCTATAGGAACCACTCTAGGAAAAGTGGAGAGGAGGGAGAAGAGATTTCCTTCCTGTTTGGGCTGGTACTGCTGTCATGACCAGCTAGAGTGGTTTGCCCCAGGAGGGGGCGGGGGGTGGCTCAAACCTGAGCCTCTTTCAAAACACACAGAATCAGCCTCATCACAGTCTCTCAGAGATGCTGGTGACAGCAAGAAGATGCGCCTTCCTCCGAGGCCTGCATATAAACCACGGAGCCCCTTCATGGTCCTGCTGTGCCCTGAGAAGCCAGGTAAGAACACCCCTGAGAGTTGTGAGCACCAATTCCAGAGGGTCCCCGCCCTTGAGCTCCTAGGTTTAGCAGCTCACCTCTTCCTCTCCTGCTCCCCAACTTATTAGGACCCTGCATTATTTCAGCATTCTTTTTTCTCCTTCAAATCTCCAAAATGAGAGATCAACTTCTTATATTAAATCCCCTCTGTTTGAATCACTTAACATATTATTTTTTAATGTGTGACATACATGCATATATGTAAATAAAATTATAATTTCTAAAAATAACAAATGCATACAAAAAAGCATACTCTTATTTCAGGAACATTGAAGATGAGCAGTTCCCATTGACTGTCAACATAACTCACGACCATACACCCCAGGAAAACTCACGTCAATTCTATGGGAGTCCATGTCTCATCAGAAAAATGAGGGTTTGATGAGGGTTTGTACTATAGTTAATGTTTCATATATGAGTCAATATAATAATGTCATAAAATTTATATATTTATAAATGTTTTATATAAACATGGAACATAATAACATAAATAACAAACCTTGGCCCCACCTCCCATCCTCTCAGATCTATGAAACCAATGTCTCTCTGGTTGTGTGGTTTCAATCTCCTCAGGAAGTCCCAGTGAGCATCTCATTCGAGAACTTTGAGCTCTGTAGATTTGTGAGTTCAATAAGCCCCTTCATTGTCTCAGTGTCAAAATAATGCTAGTGTTTTAGGTTATGTGTGGGCGTGCATATTTTCCCAGGAAGCTGGACAATATTTTAAAACCCAGTTTCCCCCTTGGGGTTGCAGTAAGCAAGTACTATTTTTATTTCTGCTGCTTTCACGTGGTTCTATGTACTTATGGAGCTGTCACTTATTTCAGATGCTTTACATATTCCAATTAATGCGAGTTTATTGTAGATAATCTCAAGGCTTTTTATAAAAGGGTGACATTTTACAACTTGAACCAATGAAGAAAATGTAATATTGAAAGTCTCAACCATATTTTGACAAATACAGACTCAAGCCCTCTCTCTGTCAGTGCAATCAACCCCACAAAGTGTTTTATTAGGTGACAAATACCGAAGGGGGGGCTTCTGAGCCTACCAGTTTGAGCTTATGAAGAGTTCTTCTTTGTTCACTGCTATTACAGAGTGAAAAGAAGGGGAAGGAAGGACAGAGTTGTCCCTTTGAGAGATGGATTTGAAGAAGCTCAAAACCTACCCCTGCCATGGGAATTGACCCAGGACAAGCCACTCAAATACTTAAGTGTCTTCATTTCCTCTGTCTCCTTGACTCAGTTACAGAGGTTTGTTAGCAGAATTTAAAGACTCTCAGGAAGCTGCAGGGCTGGCAACTGGAAGACTTTATCTGTCCACGAAACCATGGATTTTTGACTCGACTTAAAGAGAATGATGATTAGAGGAATTTTACAATTCAGCTCTACAAATCAGGAATGAGAATACGATGCAATGTAGCTCTAACATAGCTTCCTTTTATTTCCTGAGGTCCTTACTCCATGACTCAAGTCTATAGCTGCGTGTCTGATCAGGCCGTTTCCTCTTCCGAGCAAAGAGCAGAACCAGGTGTACTACTTGGCGTGCTGCCTACTGGGAGGGTTTCCCTTCACCACTGTCCTTCAGGGATGTCCCAGAGATAGGTGGCAGCGCTCCAGCTGCCCACCTTCTGGTGGCGCCATGTACCATGCAGAACCATCTGTAAATTAGGCCTGAACGTTCCCCTCCTCTGTCAACGGATGGCAGGAAACACCCCCTCCCCCCCGCCATGAGGCCACAGTGCAGGCTGGGATAGAGAAAGCCGTGTAGCAGGGGTGCGGGCCATGGGAAGTTGAGCCACTTCTTCATGTAATTATTTGTGCCTTCAAGGCCAACTTGAGTATGCTGACATATACATCACTTTCATTTCACAATGCAGTGTGGCTCTGCACACCAATTTTATGACTTGGAGGTCAGATAACACCCAGCTCAGGATGGCATGGTAAGTTGGTGGCCCGTGGTTAAGTGTTCAATCTCTACTAAAACCTAGGAGCAGGCCGAAAGCTGTTGCTCAAAAGGATGGTAGTTACCTGCAAAACATCGCAGGGCTTTGCTCCCAAATCCTAAGGGCCTGCACTGTGACTCAATTAGAGGGGCCTGTCAAAGGCTCCAAATAGCATCGCTATCTCCCACAGACACTTCAAAATCCACTGGATCTGCTGAATCACATGGCCCAAGGGGCAGAGCAGCCTGCCCGGCAGCATGGATCTGAGGAGAGTCTTCTCTTGTTCTGGCCCTAATCAAAACCAGCTGCTTTTTGGGTCACCCAGTGCCTGTAAGTAGTACATCCAAACCAAAATCCAAAGAGATCCACTAGGTGTTGTGCTTCTGTTTGATCGTAGGATGGGCCAGGTATAACAACTTATCTTAGAAGAAATATCTGAAATGCCCCATACTGGTCACCTAGAAATTTCACTGGCGTTGAAGGTCCCCTGAGATTTAGGTTTATTTGTCACCCTTTAACACACAAACATCTTGGCAATAAGTCTAGAATAGTTGCTACTTTGTCTTCACTGGGTCCAGTCATCATAATGTCATCCATGTAATGGACCAGTGTGATATCTTACGGGAGAGAAAAGCAATTACTATTCCTGCAAACTAAGTTATAACACAGGGCTAGAGAGTAGGACAATGAAGGTGTGTATTCCTGGCTTTACCAGCTGAAAGAAAACTGCTTCTGGTAGGCTTTATGGACAGGGTTGGAGAAAAAGGAATTTTCCAGATCAATACGTAAATACCATGTATTAACAAATGTGTTAATTTGCTCAAGCAATGGAACCACATCTGGTACAGCAGCTGTAACCAGAGTTACCACCTGGTTAAGCTTACTACAATCCATTGTCACTCTCCAAGATCCATCTGTCCTCTGCACAGGCCACAGAGGTTAGCTGAATGGGGGTGCGGTGGAATCATCCCTTTCGCATCTTTCTAGTCCTTGATGGTGGCACTAATCTCCCAACCCCTCTAGCGCTGCAGTACTGATTTCAGTTTGCTGCTTCACTAGGTAGCAGCAGTTCTCGTGGCTTCTACTTGGCCTTTGCCACCATAATAATCCTGACTCCACAAATTAGGATACCAATGTGAGGACTCTGCCAGCTGTGGAGTATGTGTATTCCAATTACACATTCTGTAACTTGGGAAATAACCACAGGAAGGGCTCGGGATCCACTCCACTGTGAGATGGACATGACCTAAAACTCCACTGACTCCTTAAACCCCTACTCTAACTGGGGGCCCACCATGAAATTTTGTCTCCTGGAATCAATGTCAGTTCAGAGCGAGTGTCCAATCGTCCTCAAAAAGTCTAAGGATAAAAATTACTTCCTTTTCTCCAATGTACAATTACCCGGGTAAAAGGTCCCTTCAGGGAAGACTGGGAGAAAGATCAAGAGTATATAATTTCAGTACTGGACCTGGCTTCCCCTTCATTTAAGGGGACCTGGATCTGTAAACTGACTCAAATCTCAGAATTAATTGAGGGGCCATGACTCTGTTTTTATTATTAAAGTTAGATTTTGTTCACTTGACCTGGAACGCTTCTGCTTTTACAGATCAAATAAGAATGTAGCAAACTTCCTATCTATTTTTCTCCTAGGAGCACCGTGATCAATAAGCCAATGCCGTAGGTCTGCACAAGTCAAACTGGTCTTGTTTCTACTCTGACTCTGCCCCGTTACAGTAACCATACCCACCTTGCCTTTGGTGGTGGACTGCCCTCAGTTGACCCCCTGCGGAATTTTTCCGTTGTAAGTTCTGGCCTACAGAGAAGAGCTGTAGTGGGGCCCTTTAAGAATACCAAGGCTCCCCTCACAAACTTATTTCTCACAGAATCAATGAAAGGTGCATCTTATGGAGTCTCCCAGGGTGGGTGAATAGGCCTAAATTCAATCTACTGTATCAATTTCCTGTAGCCTTTGAATCATTTCCTCTACTTTAAACCAAGCCATGTCTGCTATTTCAGACTTGTTCACTCTGGGCCACCTTTGGTCCATGTTTCAGCCAATAACCGAACTGATGCTGGAAATCAAGACTTCTGATTTGAGGAATGTTTACATGCCTATCGGTCCAGGTGTTTAATTATCCGAGCAGCGACCTGGACTCGCTGGTGCTGACAGTCTCTGACTGCTTAGGCCTCAGGATCTTAAAGACATCCTGTGACTTAAAAAGAATCTTGCTGAGTACTCCATCTTCCCTGATGTTGATAAGGAAATCAAACAAAACTAAGTACAAACGGTGTTTAAACTTGATTGCTTTCTGAACAGTGCATCCGTTCTTTAGCCTTAAAAGGATAAGTGATTGGATCTCTGTTTTTCTGTTTTTCTGTCTGTGAATGCTATATAGACTTGTTTGTCAGGAAGCATTCTCTTCAATTGACCTTTTGAACTTCCTCTGTTGTAAGTTTCAAGTACATTGTGATCATTCCGGGATGTGCCTGTGAGCTCATTCCTGGACCCTCCCTGTTGATTAGCATATCTGCAAAATCCAATAAAAGGAAGGAGCCTGCACTGCTCAGTGCTGATCCTGCCTGAGCGAGCTGCAGCCCTCCCACCGTGCCACATTCTGTCTGCTGGAATTGTCTCCGCGCCCTCGACCACAAAGTACTACAACACTGAACCCACTGTTAGAGCCCTTTCGCAACCTGAACAGTAACATTAAAAGCAGATTCTCAGCTTAGGAAACCCACATCAATAAATGCTCCCTGACCCAACTTTATGTTCTTTTTACTACTACCTCCCATTTCGTATCCATCCCCACACATTCCATAGGTGTAAGTCTGTATACATTATCACAGTTCCCTTATGAGCATAACACACTTCCTTATGGGCTATACTCTGTACCTCACCTTCAGGAACCTGATGGGATGGAGTCTCGTTTTAGGTCTAGAGGCAAAGATGGGGGTAGGGGTGGGTCCTGAGGAGAATCAGCATTAGCCGGCATGGCAACTGCCTCAGACAAGGCCATTACTGTTTCCTCAGACAGTGCAGGATTAACTTGACTGTCATCAAATAAAAATATTTAACACCAAAAACCCACAAAGGATTGATATTTGGAACACATAAATAACACCTATATACCAATAAAACAAATTATCCGACAAGGTAAATGGGTAATAGAAAAGAGAAGGATAGCACACAGGTAGGAAAATGTTCAATATCATCAGGGAAGGGCAAATTAAGGCAGTTTCATATCCAGTATTGGCTATAGTTGAAACAACTTAAATATTTACATTTTTAAAGGGAAGGGTCTAGTCAAGGAACATGTATAAATGACTCATGGACATGGACAATGGGGAGGGATATGATTGCGGGAGAAGGGGTGGGTTGGGTGGGCGGGAGCAATGGGGGAAAAATGGGACAACTGTAATTGAGAAACCAAAAAATAAATATTTACATTTTTAAAATTTGAAAAAAATCAAGTTTTGGCAAGAATATAGAACAGTAAAATCTCTTATGTGTTCCTGTATACAGACACAACTATTATGGAAAATAGGCATTTCTTAGCAAATGTGAGAAGGTTCATATCCGATAATCCAGCAATAAATTTCCTAGGTATATATCCTACACAAGGTCTACACATATGCACTGGGAGACATGGACAAGAATATTCAAAACAGAATTGTTTGTGATGCCAAAGAATTCTTTACCATCCAAATAATTATCAATAGAAGAATGAATAAATGAATGCAGTATAATCAATAATAAATTACCAAGCAGCAATAAGAACAACTTATAAAATACCCAAGAAGTCCATTTCTTCATTCTATTGATAGAAAAGTCAAAATATGCAAACAAGTGGCTAAATTTAAGAATAAATACACAGGGGTAAAACTGTGAAGAAAAGCATAGGATTGATTAACCCAAAATTCAAGAGTAACGTCTCTTGTAGAGGAGTTGGGAGGATATAAAGGAACACACAGAGACTTTAAGTGTTAGTGTTACTTACTATTCCATTTCTTAAACAAGGTGGTGAAGACATAAGCAGTATCGAACTGTTATTCTTTAAACTGGACCTTTTACATTAGAGGTAGTAAATAAATATTTCATGTATTTCAAAGATAACTTCTTAGATAGTTATCAATGGGAATCAAGATTGCTCAAAGCAGCAATGTAGGTTTAGGTCATCTAATTTCTAACCCATGCACCACCAAGGACATTTTGTGCAAATAACAGGTCCTCTCTATTTCTCCATCTCCTTATCTCTGTTACTGGAGATCACAACAGTATCGAGTATTTCCTTTTAAGATGATAAAATTAATCCATGTCTAAGCTCAGCCTGATGCCTGTCATAGAGTATGAACATATTTTGGATTGTTTTTCAAATACATTCATGAACATATACTATCTCAACTTTTATAAAGAGTCACAAGTCATACAATATGAGAAAAGTTTTAATTTGTTTTATATGACTTTTATAACTAGATGCCAAATTATTATAGTAATATCATAAAAATTCAAATGTATAAACAAGCATAAACAGAATTAAAAATCTAAATAGACCTCTAATCAACAAGTCTATAAGTGTCTTAAAAGATTACTACACCAAGCAGACTATTCTAGGAATGTGGACGTAGTTTAATCTCAGAAAATATTAAGCTATTCTAGTACTTTAAGAAATTCGAAGAGATTAAAAGATGTGATGATCTCAATCAGATGCCAAAAGCAGTAAAACATTCAACATTTGTAGTCAAATTTTATCTATATTGGCTTAAAATAAAAGGAAATTTATATTTTAGATAATATCATAAAGATTTCTGTCAGAAATCTAATGAAATAAAAATTTAATGATAAAATACTTTATAGATTCTGACTGAAATCAAATGAGTAAGGAAATAGGAAATACTATCACAATTACATTTTTACAGTGCAATGGAGTGTATGATGAATAGAAAATGACAAGAAAAATAAATAGTGTATTGGAAAGGAAGAAATAAAATGTCACTTGTTTCAATTAGTATAATTTTCTACATAGAAAAACCAAAAGTTCAAGTAAGCAGATATTAACAAAAAGACCAATATAAACATATCAAAAGCTTTCCCAAATACCAGCTATATTAAAAAATGCAACTAGGAAGTTGACTCATTTGCAGTAAAATTAAAATTTGACTAAATCAAGAATGACTTGACTATAAAGTGAAGGGTCTATCATAAAAATGAGAACACTTCAGTGAAGGACATTAGCCAAGATATAAATAAAGAAAAATTCATACAATATTTCTAGGAGCAAATAGTCCCTAATGTAGATTTAAAGCCCTGACAAAATGTTAGATACTTATCAACAGCCTGGACTATTTTATCTGGGAGATAATGCAAAACACACACCTTTATTATATAATAAAATTGTGAGAGATAGGGTAGATCTTTCAGATTTTAAAATACAGTACTATGTAATAGTAATTAAAGCAATGTAGTATTAGTAAAAAAAAAAAAAATCAACAGAACAGAATAGAGTTCACAATTAGACCCATTAAGTTATAGCATTTTAACTTATTATGGAAGCGGAATTTCAAATTATTGTTGAAAATATAGGGAAGTCAGTAAATGTTGTTGACATAAAGTCATACTACTCCTTCAAGTAAATAGAAAAATAAAGCTGGAGAAAGAGGGAGGCAGGTCTGGAGCTGGGGAGAGGGAGGAAGAGAGAGTTTAGAAGGAAGAGAGAGAGAGGGGTTAAGAAGCTCGTACAAAGAAGATAAGTAATGCGGTATGAATATACATGATGGTATTAAAATATTTAATGGGATAATATACATGTAATTTGGTGATATAAAATTATTCCAAGATGCAAAATTTGGATATCAAAAAGTAAAATGATGACAATTGATTTCACACAGATCATATAAATTGTGGAAATTACCATAAGAGTTTGACATGTGGCAGATTATGAATACAAAATATGAATCCATATTCATAACCAACAAAAATATCTCTTTTGGGAATAAAATTAGAAAAGGAACATAGAATATTACAAGTAATCATTAACTTACTCTGTTACCACAAATAAGTTCTGACCCCTATCTATCATTTTTCAAAAAGGCTTTCCTTCCCAGTTTTATTTTTATTATTTATTTTAATCTAAAATAGCATTCTACTCCTTCCCTCTGAAATTATTATTATGGTGACAGTAATATATTGTGCATTATCGTTAATTGATTTTCAGAACTTCTCTCTCTCTCTCTCTCTTTCTCATATATATATACTAATATATATATATATATATTAGTATATGTATCTGAAGATACATACTCATGGAGATATATAGACATATTCACTGCTTTTGCCAAAGATGTATGCCAAAGTTAAGGCTCTAAAGTTAGGAATAAGTGTGGACTCTGATATTTAGAATGAGAACATTTCAACAGACACAGATGATGAAGCTGAAATCGTTGAACTGCAAATCTTCCTTTCCCAACAGAAAAATCCCCTCTCCACCATCGGAGGAAACTAGCTTTCCACTGCATGCAAGCACTTCAGTGATCCTGTTTAGGCCGAGCTCTTTACAAGAAGATGCTCGTTCACCTTTGAGCCCAAATGTGCCAATGTCTATTGCCCCCTGGTGCACAGGAAGACTTAAATCCCTCCATGAACCAGAGGGATAATTGCATTCCACTCCAGGAGAAATCTGGAAACGCTGGTGGACATTAAATTCTAAGGATTTTGGACTTCCGGCCAAGATGGAGGCTTAGACGGACATGCTCGGCCTTCCTCTACAACTGGAGAGGAATACAACTACTTCAAAACAAAAGATAACTAGAAATTCCAGAAAATAAAACTACACGGAAGCCCAACGTATGAAGTTATAAACCAGCAGCGCCCTTTGGGCAGGTAAGAACAAAAGTGGGCGGTGCTGTTTGCGGTCACACCAGGGACAGCGGCAGGGAGGACAATCCCAGCAGCAGGGAGGACAATCCCGGCTGCAGTCAAACCCTGACGGCTTGCGACCCCAACGCTGGGAGAAGCAGCCACCACATCGCCTCGAACAGTGAGGCCCAGGGGGCGGGAGGACGGATCCCAGTCTCCTAGCGGAATAACTGTGTGAATCCATCTCGGACCCCCGCCCCCACACAAACCGCCGCAGGGCTGCGAAATAGGTCGCGGATCGCCACTGGTCGCTGGGCAGTGACCACAAAGCGCCGGCAAGAAAGGTTGCGGATCACCGCCGGTCGCTGGGTCCTGACGAGTACACAGGCACTGCCCCCTACAGCCGGCCCAAGAAAACAAAATGCATCTGTCAAAATGAGGCAGACAACTATAGAAATCCCGGTGGCACAGCTCACCAGGCAACAGATGAAGAATCTGACAGATGAACAAATAAGAAATCTGTCAGAGGCTCAGTTCAGGGCCATTGTTATCAGATGACTTACAGAATTAACAAAAGATCTGGAAAAAGATGAGAAAGAATTGAAAAACACTCATACTGAAAGGAACAAAACCACATACGAGACAGATGGTGAGGAAAAAAAATCCAGAGTTCAAATCAACAAACCAGAACACAAAGAAGGAACAAACAGTCAACCAGTGCAGAGAGAAAAAATGGGAAGCAAGGAAAATGATGAGAGGATCAGAAACCTCTGGGACAGCTATAAAAGGCCCAACATAAGAATCATTGGTTTGCCAGAGGGCGAAGAAGATGAACTAGAAATTGAAAAATTGAGTGAAAATATAATAAAGGAGAACTTCCCAGACTTGGGGAAGGAAATAGACTTACAGGTCCAGGAAGCACAGAGAGTTCCAAAACAACTGGACCCAGGGAGAACCACTCCAAGACACATTATAATCAAAATGTCAAAAGTTAAAGAAAGAATCTTAAAAGCAGCAAGAGAGAAGAAAAGAATCATGTACAAAGGGGTCCCAATTAGACTATCAGCTGACTTCTCAAGGGAGACCCTGCAGGCAAGAAGGGACTGGCAAGAAATATTCAAAGTAATGAAAATCCAAAACCTACAACCACGAATACTTTATCCAGTGAAGCTGTCATTCAGAATAGAAGGGCAGAGAAAGTGCTTCCAGGACAAAATAAAACTGAAGGAGTTCATTAGATCCAAACCACTGTTATATGAGATGTTAAAGGGACTGGTTTAGAAACAGGAGGATCAAAACTATGAAATCTAAAATGAAAACTGCATCACAAGAAACAACAACAGAAGCTAGGGAATCGAAACAAAGGCAAACTAAACAGGCAACGAGAGTGGAAAAAGAACTATAGGTATGGGGAGCATATTGGGGGGAGGTCAGCAGGGAGGGGGAAGGAGGAGAGGGAGGGAGATGATATAGGAATTAAGGAGCATGGTAGGAGGGAATGGAATAGACAGAGAGAGGTTGAGAAGAACTATATGCACAACTAATGGACATGGTCTAAAAGGGGGGGACAACTGGAGGGGGGGGGCCCACCGGGTGGAGGGGGGAAGAGGGAAGGGAAATTGGGACAAATGTAACATTATAATCAATAAAACACATTAAAAAAATTCTAAGGATTTTAGTCAAAGAAAGTCAAAAAACAGAGATTCATGACATAGTAGTGGATTTTAAAGTTTTCTTAGTTGGTATATTGAAGCTTGAATTCAGTGGTACACCAAATTAAACAAGTCTGAGAGTCTAGGGCTTGCCTGGTATGCAACAGAGAAAGGAACTTGACAGCTGAGCCATTTGGGAATGTTGAAATAGACCTAACCTTTAGGGGGTTCAAAGGAAACTTTTTGTTAACTCATTAAAAAATGCTTTGATAAAGGCAACACAAGCATCCTTGTAAACCTCTATGATTGGTGATTGTCTATTGTGGTCTCTTCAGTCTGGAGATAAAGGGGGGATTTGGGTTCCCATTTCATCATCACGAATTTAGGCTCCCTGTTTTAGTGAGAATAAAATGATCCTGGAGTGGCAGGTGGCACTTAATTATTACTTACCAGGTGGGTGTAATTACTGCAATAATCCACAGGGACAGAGTTGCAATCAAAGTGTTTTGACTTTCAGGAATATATGACAGTAATTAATTTTTTTACAGAGCACATAGGAATGAGATATATGAATAGCCTACAAAGGTGTTACTAATTTATATAATCAAATAAATCCTAGATAAATAAAATAAACCTTATTTGAGTGCCCATAGTCTCTGAATAAGATTAAAAAATTGGTGCCTGGGAAGTTTAGGAAAGAAATATATGGATGTTGATCTCAGAATGGAAATAAAATAAAGATGTGTTTGTGGCCCATAAAAATGCTTAAAGGTTGAATTCACTGTGACTCAGCCTGTCAATAACCAGGTGGAAAAGAGGACTTATCCTGGGAAAAGTAAGCCTCTTTTCTCAGCTATCCCAGGTTTTGCTTAATGGACTCACGAGCATTTGGCAGCCATAAGTGTTCCATGTAGGCTCAAAATCATAAAATCCTTCCTCACCATAGATGATCTCACTGCTGCACCCACTGAGTATGCAAATTGCTAATAACAGAGGTCAAACCTAAGCACTGATGTGGCATCATTCCCAGAACTGATGGGTGCAGGGGATCAGCCAGCCACCTAGTGACAGGTTGATTACATTGGACCATTTCCATTTGGGGAAGAACAGCAATCTGTCCTTATAGAAATAGATAAAACTTTCTGAAAGCAAGTTTGTCCTCGATTCTCCCATCAGCCTCATCTTAGACTGACAGAATGATTATATCTTCTGCCATGGAATCACACACCATTTGTCAGTGGTGAGGAACCTCATTTTACTATAAAGTAAGAAATGGGCTTAATACCTGTGGTATTCACTGGTCTACCGTGTGTCTGACCACCCAGAGGCAATTGGCTTGCTACAAAGGTGAAATAGCCTCATAAAAGAAGAGTTGTATCACAACGGGGAGAATCCACCATACAAGGTCGAGGTATTATTTAAAGAATGTAAGATAACTCTTAAACCAGTGACTAATAAATGCTGGTATTTTCTTATCACTAAATACACGAATCCAGGAATTTAGGGTGGATATAGGAGGGGTTCCCTCATCTAAGAAGTCGCTCAAAGAATTTTTGCTTCTTGTCCTTAAAACCATGAATTTGGCTAATTTAGAGTTTCTACTTCCTAACTAGGAAAACTTTTTTTTTTTTTTAATCAAAGAATATATTCATGGTACCCCTAAAATGGAATCTGATAATATTCACTTGCCAATTTGGTCTCCTTGTGCTAAATGCAGTGGATGGCCAAAATGAAAGTTTCCATTTGCCAAAGGCAAATAATATTGTTGCTATGTATTAGGTGTAAGAAAGATTGTGTTGGGACCCAGTGATTAATGTGGGGACCCATATAATGTTAATGTTATTAAAAGGTATCCCAGTAAATCACCTGAGTGATTACCTTGGCTTATACATGCTATTTTAATCTTCTGTTGCAGAAACATTTTTATGAATATTTGAGTAATAAAAAACAGATAAAAATTGGGACAGTGAAAAGAAGTGTTTATAATAGAGTTATAAACAAAACACTAAGGGTATGAAAAGAAAGAAATTAGAGAGTAGGTAAGGATTTATCTGAGCTCTAAAGTATTAATACAATACCAGCATGTGTCAAGGTAAGGAAAGCATATTACAATGGAAATGATGTACAGATAAAACAGGATAGAGTAGTTGAAGGAGAAAAGTTATCTGGGACGCCCCAATTATGTGTTTACAATAGCAGGTGGGGTGAATAGGCAGGCCTGCAGCTTTCTATTCTACATTTTTGTATATGTCCTGAAGATGATAGAGAACCATGCCAAGAAGTGACATGATGAGATATGCATTGTAAAAAGATTTATGGAAGTAAACACCTTGAAGGTTAATAAATATTCATTGAGCAAATAAATAAATAGGAGGAATAAGCATGAAAACGAAGAGTACAAGTAGGAGGTTATTAAAACTGTTCCAGGAGATATTGATAGAAAAATCTGTTCTCCAAAATATATATTTATGTGTAATGAAATCTATATACAAACTTTTGTGACCTTCAATCAGCAATGAAGTGAGGTGGACATTGCTAGGCATGGCTGTCAATTCCAAATTCTTCAATGCCATCCTTTAAAGGATATCTATATAAGAAGGGAACTTACCACTTAAAACAATAACAAAAAGAAAAAAAAAAAAGAGAGAGAGAGAAAAAGGAGAATTTCTCTCTATTCTAACCTCAAAAACACAATGAGATAAAATGTGTTTCTCTGTCTAAATGTTTGGTAGAATTTATCATCAATATTGTCTGTACCTGGATTGGCCCAATGCTACACACACTAGCGTCATTACTCTTTGCAGGAAACCATGTAATTGTACTAACTGTGGGTAGGAGGACATATGTATTATTGAATTATAGGTTCCAAGCTAATATTTCAAAGAATCAAAAGTTCATAGAATTACTCGCATATGGTGATACAAAGTAGAGCTAAACTGTCACCTTTTATCCTTGTGAATATATCTAGTATGAACTCTAAGGGAAAGTCACTCGGGTGTATCTTGTGTTTCGTGTAGATAGGAGGTAACCATAATAATTAGTATAAGCAACAGCAATATCTATTTTCTATAATCAGTAACACTTATTATATTTAAACAGCACACTGACAACATTTGTTCTGAAGCATACAATATGGCCTCTCTCACACACCAGAATTTCCAAAGACAGATTACTTAACCATGCTGAGCCATACTTTCTTAAATTGTAAAAGAAGAAAATAACACGTGCAGGATAGTTAAGAGGATTAGCGATTATTTGCTTCCAGTGCTAAGCAAAGTTCCTACTACAGAAGTGCTATTATTCAAGCATTAAACCTTGCAGAGACATTTGTAAAGTGAGATTTCATTTCTTTAAAAAAATCAGCAGAGTATGTCATGCCAGGCAGCTTCCAAAAGGCCCTCCTCTTATTATGCATGTCCTTGTGTGTTTCCCTCTCCTGAGTGTAGGCTGGCCTAGTTACTTGTTTCTAACCAATAGAATATGGCAAATGTGGTGATATGTTATGCAGCAATAAATAAGTCATACATATGTATGTCAAAATTTACATAGCAAAAGGACTCTAAACTTGTTCACCAGGACAATGGGAAATATGTTATACCTGCTCAATGGAATCCAATACAGCCATCAAATTAAATAAAAACTACAGGAGATTAAGCAACACCCTGGATAACACAAACACAATATTGAGCGGAAGAACAAGACACAGTGATATAGTCAGGAGATGCCATTTACATAAATGTCAAAAACACAGAAACTTACGCTGTTTAGGAACGACATTCAGGATAACTTGGGAACAGGGCAAAATGAGAGTTCTGTGATCGTGTAATGCTATGTCAGAGCTTCTAATAGGCCCAACAAGGGTCATTATTTTCTCTTGATGAATGTAAATTTGTTCCTCTTACCATGCACAACTGATGTGAGCTCAAATGTTTTACAAACCTGTATATTTAGATATTAATCTGTAAAAGCAGAAATAACATAAAACAAAAATTTATAATTATAGTTATATTTTTCTGTTTGGTAGAAAAGATAACCCCAAAAGTCATGCTTTAATAACTTCTTAATAATATATATGTATATATATACACATTGCAAATACACACAGGGGTTGGTAAAAGTAGGCTTACAGTTATAATACAAATAAAAAATACAATAATTAATAAATAATAAGAGTAAACTCTGTTTCACATACTCATACATATAAACCTACTTTTACCGCACCCTGTGTGTGTGTGTGTGTGTGCCTACATATATGGATATGTATGTATATATACATAGAGAGAGAGAGAGAGGGAGAGGGAGCAAGAAATAGAGGAGAGATAAATATATGGATGGATGGATGGGTGGATGGGTGGATGGATGGACAGATAGTACTCTTTCTTCCTCTCCCTCTCTTTCTACTTACTAGAATGACTTCGTGCTTACCTAATTATGGACTCCTAAAACATTGTACTTCTGTCTTCAATATTTTGTAAAATCAATAGCGAAATCACTAAAAATACCCTCCCAACTTTTTATGCGCCCCCCGGGTCCTTTCATCACAAAACTGTTGTGAATGAATCTTATAAAGGGCTCAGAAAAACCTTAATATTAGATGTATTAATTAAAATTAAGTCCCTTTTTTCTTTTGAGATGTGATAAGATAGAAGATTTGACACAGGCAAAACATCACTGTGAATTTAATTTAAAAAAATTTAGAAGGGGTGCAGTTCATATAGCCACAATTGCTGAGACATCCCGTAGAAAGAATATCTCCCTGATTTGATTGGAAATAGCACGTTATAGCTGAGGGTGACTACACATGATAGAGAAGTCTCTCATTTCTTCAGAGCAACATACCAGCACCACTATAATTATGAATTTAATATTTAAGATTTGTTGATTTTGCATGTGCATGTGTGAATGTTAACTAAAATTAATTAATTTTAATTGCACACATCAATTACAACATCAGGCTGATTTTTCAACATATTATTTTTCACTGATTACGTATCCTGTAAGATTACTTTAATTTTTCATTTTACACTTTAAAGTCAAATAATAATACGTATTTCTAATTGAGCTCACTTACATATCTCACTTCTGATTAAAGCATGTTTTAATATTTTATGACCCTCGCCACCTTTAATTCTTCACTCTGATAGCTCTTGCTTCTGTATGCTTGTTTTTCTTGTATCACATATCTAAATATGAGTTCTAATAGTTTTTTCTCTCCTAATTCTGTTTTAGAATAGAGAAGAGCTTCCAGTTTTTTCATCAGAATATGGATGTGAAGTGGGGAAAAAACAGTTTTGAGATGATGAAGAAATGTGTTCAGTTATACCATATAAAAGGGCCATTTTTTAGATTAGCCTACGCTTCCATGCAGCTTTCGGTGAGTTGAATATTTTGCGTTTAGAAATTTTATGGTTGAATCTCAGATAAACTTAATATAACTATTTCTGACCTCAACAAAGTTATGATTATCACATTATAAACCAACCCCTCCCTTTGCAGTCAGAATCGCAAAATAATAAAATAGAATTAATATTTGGTAAGTATTTATCACATACCGAGCTGCACAGTTATTATTTTGTGTCCTTATAAAATGCCACAGTTGAGGGGAAAAAGAAAACAGGCTGAGAGAACTGAGGGCTGGGAAGGTTAAGAAAGTGTCCCAGGGCTCACTTCTGAAGAAGCAGCGTCGGCTTTCAAAGACAGAGTCAGCTCAAAAGCCCATTCCATGCTATGACAGTACCACCTGCCTCTAGCCTTCTGAAATAAATAACTTCCCTTATGTATTAAAAAAATTAAATTTAGATCCAAAGGATAGTGTCATAAATTCAGTGCTTTTGGATATATTGGTTAAAGTCCTGTGGTGATATTTCTTAGAGATGGGATAATTTAGCTCTCTTCTTCCTGGCTTTCCCTATCATACTCAGTCAGTACTCAGGAAAGTCACCTCAGGTCATGAGCAGGGAAAAACAACAGTCATGGCCCAGAGGAAGTAAGTTCAGGGCCTCTTTTACACTTGTGTTGATTCTCGTTTGTTATCACAAAATAATCTATAACAGAGACCTTTGAAATACTATGAGTAAGGCAATGCTTTCAAATAGTTAAAAATAAAAAATACATCAACACTGGTTAAATAAATATAAGAAGAGAAAATAAATGAAACAAAAAAGGAAGAGCTAGTGTGGGAAAGATAAGTAGGAAAAAGAAGGAAAATAAATATGACTGCTATGTTTAAAAAGAAGAGAAGTAAAGAAAACCCTCTTTACAAATGAAAGCACACAAGCACTCTCAGACTGTTGTTTTGAAGTATGGCAATGAGGTACCAGAAAATCAATTGAATTACTGAAGTATATGATAGAGCAACAAAGAAAATGTAAATAAACTGGACTATTTCAAAATTGTCCCATTTGCATCAAAGACTATATTACCAAGATAATGAAAAGACAATCCACAAAATGTAAAAAATATTTGCAAATCATATATCTGATGAGGGTTCAGTATCCAAAATATTTAAAGAATACTTACAACTCAACAACAAAAATACAAACAAACCAATTAAAAATGGATAAAGGGCTTGAATAGCCATATCTCAAAAAAAGGTCAACCAGTACATAAAAAGATACCCAATGTTATTAGTTATTAGAGAAATGCAAACCCAAACCACTACATACCTCTTCATAGCCACTAGAATGGTGATAATAAGAAAACCAGAAAATAACAACTCGAATGCCCATCTGTGGAGGGACACCTAAACCAACTGCATGAACAATGGAATATCCACCAGTCATAAACATAAAAAAGTAGTGATATATATGCTACAATGTGGGTGAACATAAAAACCATGATGTTAAGAGAAAGAAGCCAGACACGAAAGGTTATATAACTTGTGAGAAATTATCGTTTAATTGGTACATGGACTTCTTATGGGGAAATGAAAATGTTTTAGAACTTGAGTGACAATGGAACAAGATTATAGATATATTAAATGTGATTAAACCGTAAACTTTAAAATGGCTAATTTTATGGTATATGAATTTCATTTTATTAAAAAGAAGGAAATAAGAAAAGTAAAAAAAAAATGTGATATACACTACAGAAAACACACATACAAAATGGGTTAATGCATAGATATAAATCAGGTAAATATTTTGCTCTAAAATATTTTTACTTTAATAAGAAAGGAATCCCAGAAAGCAATTCTACAAAGTATTAAAGTTATAAAGAAGTGACTAAAATAAAACCAAAAGGAAAAAAAAAATTTTAAAGAAGCAGGTAAAGAATGTCAGAAAGAAAATCCAAGCATCTCAAATATCTAATAAATGAAACAAAGGAGTCCAACATAAGGATGTTCACCATTAGTGAAATTATTTGGAATAAACAATTGAGTAATGAATCAAGGATTATACAGAGAATAGAGAAGGAAAATACTCATAAGATTTTCCCATTTTACAGAGAGTCCAAGAGAATATGACTCTGCATTTAAACCAGCATTTTCAAGTAGGTCACACTCTCCAGGAGGTCCCACACCTCTATGTTGAATTTCTAATCTGACTCATCAGGCAAGCTCAGCCACAGAGCCATCAACTAAGAAAGATCAATAAGTCCTATCGCTGGGGCCAGGAAGAGGGAGATGGGGGAGAGCTAGGGCAGAAAAGCACCGAGTACTAAGTGTGCAGAAAATTGTCCTTAACTCCCTCCCCTGCCCCTCCCTCCACCAATTAGGAAACCCCAATGGAGATGCCAGGGCTAAGGATACAGAGAGCAGATATGCATTGGAAAATGGCCACCATGTGGCCCTGAGTCCCTCACTACACAGGGAATGGGGCAGTGTCCCAACTTTGGGATGAGAAGAGCAGCTTTCTTCCTTGAGACCTGCCAGGTAAAAAAGCCTTTGGAATTGCCTGTGGCCTGGCCTGAAAGATCACACGGTTTTTTTTGTTTGTTTGTTTGTGTTTGTTTGTTTGTTTGTTTTGGCCAGGAGCTGGACTCTCGACTTACTCCAAAGTTTGTATTTTACATGTTTGTTCTCCTTTATATTCTGAGACTTTGCTGATTTCAAAATGCTCTCATGTTTGTTATCATACTGAATCCTCACAAGATGGAACTCCAACCATTTTTCATCAGAGAAAAATCTTTGAGGTTAAATCATCTATCTACTCATAGCCACAGTGCTAGGGGACAGTTAAAACACATCTAAACTAAAATTATTTTGACAACTTCAATGCTTTTTTGAAACTCTCTAATAACATGTAGGCACAGTTTCTTCTCTTGTGTAAGGTAATGCATAATATTCAGGAAACAAATCCTATGAATAAAAATGTTTCAGATTCTGATTCTTTAAGTAAAATTTGAAGAATCTTTACTTTTTGAATCTTTTAAGTTTTTAGGTTGAATCTAACCTGCTCAGAGCAGCTATTTTACCTACTGTGTTTTAGAAGCACTGGAGAGTCTCAAGTGGCTTTCTAAAGGTCCCCAGCAAGGTGAGATCAGACATGAGGTATTATTAGGAATTTTTCACATTTGAATAAATAGTCTGGCCGTCAGTTCCTGTACCATTTGGGGAAAACCATGATGTTGGGTTTGAGCCATGCAAGACAAATGGACTTCTACATTAATTACCAAAACTTTAAGCTTCTCATTGTAAAATATTGAATTTCAATCCACATCAATTTGGGTTTAATCTATGATGAGCTTTGCTGTGTGTCAGAAAGCTAGCTGGCATGTCCCTAGAACTCCTTTTTCCAAAAGGGATATGACCCAGGTCTAGGAGTATATGCTCTCTCTATTCCCAGTACATTAGAAGCAAGTGAGAGAATACTGAATTTTATTCCAAGTCAGCAGGAAATAATAGTGATATC
Organism: Furipterus horrens; assembly: GCF_987537825.1. Classification (NCBI taxonomy): domain Eukaryota; kingdom Metazoa; phylum Chordata; class Mammalia; order Chiroptera; family Furipteridae; genus Furipterus; species Furipterus horrens. Next base: position 131,840,401 of record NW_028327177.1, on the reverse strand, counting down.
TGCTTATCAAATTTTACTTATACTACCAGGAAGCAAGAACAATATAAGTAAATGTTAAGACATGCCTAATTTCAGAGACCTGTATCGTCTTCATAAAGATTACATTTGGAGAATAAAATGAATTTCCTACATTAAATTAATGAAAAAAGATTTTTTATGATCAAGAAGAAACATTAAAAGTTAGTTTTTAAAAATTAATCAATGATAAAAATTATTACCATATATAGAGTAATAAATATATTTTACCTCTGATTAAGTAATTTTAATTTCCTGAAATCTTTACAATGAAATGATTACAATGAAGGAAAAATGTACATACATAGATTTTTAATTAAGTGTAATTTATAAAATTAAAGGAATGGAAACAATGTGAACAGCCAATAAGAAGAGAATAATTATATAGCTTATGATATGTTTATAGAAGGAAATATTAACAACCACTAAAATGACTTATTCAAATAATTTTCAAGGCATGAAGAAATTGTATATATGTAAAGTTAAGTGATTAAGTCATTTTTATTATATATGTATGTTTGCATAATAGATTATGAGTAATGCTGATTTTCTTCTTTATGTTCCCACATTTTCTACAATGACTCTTTATTGTCTTTATCACCAGAAAAAAAAAATAAGTTAAAACATGGCATTTTAAAACATTTAATATTTGCTGTGTCTTGGATGCATGTTACTTTTTTCCTTACACATTATATTTATTTATTCATAGTCTCAGTGAAAGATTGGGATTATAAAACAAACTATTTTTCCACAGATTACTATTCCTCAATCATCTCTTATTTGAATAGTGATATAGCAGGTCCTTAAGAGGTGTACATGTAGATAGATCGTTCATGAGAGGGACCACTCTGATACTTAGGCATGTCTTAAAACGTTGTACTTTTATATACCCTGCCCATCTGGAGGGATGAGACGTAGATTTAAACCAAACTTATTTTAAAGGAAATAAAAACATTTAATTTTTCATATACAGGTATCTGAGTTTCTTGTTGAAGGTTTGTACCTGTCACAGAGGAAAGCATAATATTTCTTGTGGCTTCAAATGCTTTTTTTTTTTTTTTTTTTGTTACCGGTAAGCAGTTACCACTGATTGCTCTGAGGAGGTCTATAGAAATGATCATTATAATAGCTGATATATCCTTACATAGAGCTTTACAAAGCAAAAAAATACTCACTTTCACAGACCATTTGCTCCTCATAATAGCTTTGTCAGAAAATGAGAGATTGTTACTGACATTTTTCTATCAGGAGAATGAGAACCAGAGTGCTTAAAATGACTTGCAAATGTTAACCCATCTAGCAGATGCTAAAGAAAATCACATAAGCCCAAGGCTTTGGGACCCCATCTTTCTCTGCAGATACAGGCATAAGAATACCACATTTCCATCTTCTCCTGATATAAGTCTGAGGATAGAGAGACAATATGGAGAGAGAGAACTTTTTTCTGCATTTGATGTATGTCTGATTTTCCGTCTTACTCACTTTGAGGACATAGAGTAGGGATGGAGTTTCAGAAGTTACATGCAAATAGGAGACCCAGAAATAGTCCAACAGCAAAGTTTCAGAAGGAGAGTTGAAGAAACAGATGGGCCAAATGAAGTATCTATCTAAAGAGATCGTGCAGGAAGGCAATAGGCAGATACAAGTTAGAGCCTAAAAAAAATCTTGAAGGGGCTGGGACATAAATTACATCTTCAGTTTTGGGAGAGTAAGTACATGGCACAGCCTGACCTACAGCTTTTCCAGGATTCAGTACTTTTTTTAAAATCTAGAACACAGACTAATAACCCAAACTTCAACATTTCTCCACAGCTAACAAGAGAAAATGGACATAAACAACAAAAAAACAAAATTGTGAATTATATAACACTACAAATGAGAGTTAATTATTTCCTGTCTGTTCATATAGAGAATTTCAGAAAGAATACAAACACTTTAGGTAGGGCAAGCATAACCCGAGGGAGAGAAAGCATCAAAATGCTAATCCCCAAATTGAAATTTTTAGAGCTGTGTATTTGCATATAGCCTAAAACCCCTTTGAAAATAGCTAGAATGCATTTAGTTACTTTTTAAAACCTCATATTGAGTTGTTATTAATTTATTATAGGTGAGGCAATGTTTTCCTTTCAAAAAGTTCTTTTCTCAATTGTGCCAAAGGCACTAAGAGAAATTTTTAGACTGTTTTATATTCTATAGAATATGCATAGCAATATCAATAATAAATAGCATTTTCCACAGTATAGAGTGTGAGCCTCTCCCTCGGAGGGCAGAGTCACTCTTGTTGAACTAAAAATACCTCCGTGACAAATTTCAGGAAAGAAAGGAAAAGAAGAGAGTTCTGTGTTCATGACCCAAGGGTAGAACACTCCCTGAATGGTCCAGAATGCCCCTGTTAATCCTTCTCAGTATTGCTGAACACTAAAACTCCAACATATTTTTGTATATATTGCAATAACCCCCTTCTCCAATGCAATGCAACTTTCATTTTTGTAATGAAATGAAGTCCCTATGCCAGGCATTTCCCCTTATCTTTCAAGAAAAATCTTGAACAAGATTTGTCTGGTAACAAAAGATACAACAGTTTATGAACTGAAATGCTTATTGCAGGAACAAATGCACCAAATTTTTGAAAAACCATAGTGAATTACTGCATATGAAAAAACATCTCTAAAATCAGTGAGCTGAGTGTCTGCTCCCATGCCAGTTCTCCGGACACAGAAATAAGCTATACAGATTACAGTCTCAATGGCGTATTTTCATAGTAATTTGGCCTTTTCACAGGAATAACCAAAGAAAAAGGAGAGTAATGGGACACCATAAGACATAACGTAAAGGAAACATAACTGATAAACCAATTAGAAAAAAATTGTCTGCAAATATAACAGTTAGACAACATGATTCTAAGGCATAATAAAGATAGATTGCAATTTCTTTATTATCCTTTAAGTAACCTATGTGGTCTTGCAAAAATAAACAAAATCTTAGAGATTTTAATCTGAATTTGAAGAATATATGAGATTTTGATAGCAGGTGAGGAAAAAGACTATCTTTAGGAGAATAAAAAATTAAGTGCTTCAAATTCCATAACCTTCAAATTCCGTATGAAAATCCAATGGTCAAGCATGGCTACTGGAGCAGATAAAACTAATACAATGAGCTCTCCAGATAGGTTTTAAGTATTTGAGCTAAGAAAAGAAAGAAAGAAATTCATGAGACTATAATAAAAAGAATTAGAGGCTACAGCATTTATATATTGGGGAGGTGTTGTTATGGGGGGAAAACATTAGTACCTAAAACATTGTGGTTCAAGTCTTGCCTTAGCAATTCATTTAGTGGACAACTTTGGAAAAGTCCCTGAATTTGAACTTCAGTTCCCAACTATATAAAAGGGAGAGGATGATAACCTCACTGTCTAGTCAAGAATGTTATTGACAAAATGATCTCAGAGAGTTCATAGGAAATTTTATTGCAAATAAATAGTTATATGTATATATGTTGTGTGCGCATGTCAAGTATTGGTGGTGATCTCATGCATATGTTGTGTGTGTCTAACGTTAACTATTCATTATTTCTATTTCTAACTTAATTCTTATTTCTTAATTGATTGAATTCCACTCATGTCTTGTGAAATTTTCAAGAATTAGATAAGGGCAAGAGAAAGAAAACATTCAAACCAGCTTAACTTCTTGCCTTAACTCCAATCTGTTTAAAATAACACATATAGGTTTTGTCTTGTTCAAAACTGAGACCAGAATTTTTCTGTTTGTTACCACATGCTGACTTTAACCCTTTGAGTGCCAACATCGCTGTGAGCATGCTGACACATTTTCCCAAAAGTGCCAGCGTCACTCCCGGCGACTCTTTTTTCCGATGGCTATAAATGTAACTAACAATGGAATAATTCGTATTTTATGTTTTGTTCTCTTTTTTTTGTACTTCGGGTTATATATCGATAGAATTTTTTCTCATGTAGATCAAAATTTCGAATTACGCATGGCACTCAAAGGGTTAAAACAATGAAAAAAACAATTCGGAATGTTGGTGGGCAAAAGAACATACACTGGCAAATAAGGCCACCTCGCCCCACCCCAAATAAACCTTGTAATAATTTTCTAATTAACCTTAAAGTCTGTACTATCATGAAGATAAAACAGGATAGTGCCTGTCTTCATCAACATACAACTTTTATGTTATCTCCTAGAAAGTTATTTGCTAGTCCAGGCTGTTCTTTGTGTTTGAATCTAAATCCAGCTGGTTTATTTATTCATCAGAGTTCATTTCTTTGTTTTCCAAAAGTTAATTACTGATACTACTTTATAAATGTGTTTTTCTATTCTTTCTGTCACCCGCTAAAGCTCAAAGCGTGACATAACCCTTACTCCTCTGGTTCTGTAATGTAACATATCCTGTCTATGCTCTGCACAAAGTAGATCCAGAATTAATCCCCCGTTACCACCTCCACAGCCACCCTGCCACCCCCTGGCCCAAGCTCCACCATCATCTCTCACTTGGATTTTGCAACAGCTCCATCTGAAAGATTGTCCTGTTTCCTCCTTGTTTCTTCACAGTATGTTCTCAGTTCACAGTCAAAATGACCCTCCATCATTTTCTATGCTCATTCTTTCACATTCTTATTTTTTCCTTAGCACTTATAATTACATGGTCTATTATGTACCTTATTTATTGTCAGTCCCTTCCATTTTTGGAATTTATGTTCCAATGAGGGAACGATTTTCTGTCTATTTTTGTTATTGTTGTTCCCTCCAGATGCTAGAAAAGTACCAGACACAAAGGATGGCCTCAAGGAATAAGCATTGAAAGAATGAATTGTTTCAGATAAGGAAAGAGAAAAATAAATGGTCTAGTTTCCTGAATCTGGGAACATTGGAGGGGCAGTTCTCCTGGTAGGTGGAGCAAATATTCAATGGGGAGACTTGAATAAAGAGCTTGCATATGAATTACTTTTGGAAAGAAGTGCAGAGAAGTGGAAACAACATTCATTTCCAATACTTAACGTTTGAATTCTTGTCAATTCATTCCAAGGATTTCGTGGGAAAGCATATTGGCATGTAGAGGGATATAATTGTTTGATTCTAACTCAATCCACACTTGCAGGGCAAGTAGCTTTATTTGATTGCTAGATATGAAACCCTAAGAGACAGCATTGTCTCCTCTGGGACCCCAAATGTGGGGTTTCTGACCCAGAGGATCAGAACAATCTCAGATTCCTTGTCAGTAACATGAGAATCATATCACCAGAGTTATCACCTCACCGAGTAGTATAAATGTGAATTTATATATTTTTTATATAGGTGGACGCCATATCTGAGAATAACAAGGCAACAATGGGTTTAATTTTCAGTACAGGCTCCCCCACTACCCAAAAAGAAAGCATCCCTATGAAACCTTTCATAAGCCAAAATGTCATAAAGCTAAGAAACAAATACCATTAATTTACATGAAAAAAAAAATTGAGTATTCCCAGACCCCAAATTCAATGCACACATGATGTCTTTATTTTGTTCACCCCCATTGGAACACTTAATTTCATCCAGTTTTACACTATAGATAACACCCTTACAAGCTCTCTTAGAATTTTTCTTTCTTTTTTTTTTTTTTTTTCTCTTTTTTTAATTTTAGAGAAAGGGGAATGGAGGGATAAAGAGAGGGAGAGAAACATCAATATGAGAGAGAAACATCCGTAGGCTGCCTTCAGTATACCCCCAACTAAGGAACCCTCAACCCAGACATGTGCCCTGAGTGGAAATCTAACTGGCAACCTTTCGCTTGGCAGGACGACGCTCAACCAACTGACCCACAGCAGTCAGGGCTCTCTTAGGGTTTTCTGCACAAAATAAATGGAAATAAAGGACAGATACTTACACAGTTCAAAGCTATGGCAGCTTCATACTGAGAGGCTGAGTGTGCTTCCCAAAGAAGGAGCTTGGCGGGGCCACTCTTGCTATTCAGGGTGCACGCTGCCTTTATATCAGCTCACTGCAAAACAAACGTTGAATGCACTTTTTGCTTTTTGCCTTTTTTATTTTTTATAAAAGCAGTAATCCTCTGGATTTCTTTCAGTTAGCAAAAACAGGTACTACTTGAAGGTCTTTCATAAAAGCAAAGTGGCTTATGAATTTCAGAAAAACAGGAGATACCTGTATTAGAATAGTGATTAAGAGCCCTCACTATGAAGCCAGCTTTCTGAGTTTCTCCACGCACTCTGAGTGGACTTCAGCTAGTTACTTAACTTTGGGCACTTCAGTTTTCTCCTCTCCATTGCAGATAATTGAAATAGCGCCCTCCTACGGCCACTTTGGGAATTACACAGCTCAATATATAAACAGTTTAGAGCAAACAATACATGGGACGCATCCTACAAATTTAGCTGCTAACTTTTAGAAATGTTGCAGTTTTAAACACTGGTTTCTGTCTATAATAGAGAGATTAGAAACAAAACAGTAAAATCTCCTATCTCCAAACAGCTTAAAATGCAAGGCCATCCTCATTTCCTTGTGAGTGGGGGAAATCATTTCTGAGTGTACAGTCATCCATCAGTATCAGTGGGGTTGGTTCCAGGACCCTGAGATACTAAAATCCGTGGATGCTCAAGTCCTTTATGTAAAATGATGCAGTATTCACATAAATCAGAGAAGGAAAACTCTGACTCCAAAAAACCTCCGCTGCCTTGCGGCATACCTCTTCAGGGGAAAGGCTAAGGGAGTAAACCCCGACAGAAAATCCGGAGCCGGAGTCCCTAAGGCGGTTTGACGTTGTAGTCAACACCGGCAACTCCTGCGGCGCACCTGAAGCCAAGCTGTATTGACTCCGTCTTTCCCTTGGACCCTTCAGCTGCGAAGAGAGGGGGCATCTGCTGCATGGGCAACAGCAGACCCTCCATATCACCCTGCCCAGGCTCTGTAGCTTCAGCTTCACTGGAGAGGACACTCCAGCGTCATCGCAAGATGTCGATTCAACACGGGAGGAGACAGATACCGTGTCACTCCCGAGTCGGACTGCACAGCCATTCTCGGCGGTGCAGATAGACTCTTAAGAAGCTACACCATCGTCTCTCGAGACGGACGGCTGCCGACGACGATTCACATAAAACAGTCCCATATCCTCCCGTATACTTTAAATATTCTTTAATTACTTATAATGTCTAATACAATGTAAACTCTATGTAAATATTTGTTATACTGGATTATTTAGGGAATAACGACAAGGCAAAAAAAGTCTGTACATGTTCAGTACAGACCCAACCATTGTAGGTCTAACTACATAGTATGCAACAGTGTAACATTTTATTCTGAATATTATTGATCTGTGGTTGGTTGATTCTGTAAATGTGGAACTGTATTTTGAAGCAGAGGTTGTAATTAAATTGAGGAGAGAGAGGGAAATAGAAAGTAATGAATGCAGAAGATGCCGGGTGATGAATATAGGTTTTAGCAGGGGAAAAATAAAGTACTGCCCAATAACTGTCTGGGAAGAAATTACTAACTCTGACAAAAAATATATTCACTTTGGTATTTTAAAAACATTACTGATATAACTGGCAAAGTGGGATGAATAATAACGATGCCTTTAGAAAGGCATTCGGCACCACAGAAATCTCTGAGCCACCTCATTATATAAGCAACTTGAGCTAGTTTATGTGTTGTACACACGGAACTGGCAAGGGCCAAGGAATCCAGCCTCTCTCTTTCTCATTGAAAGGTAATTTGTAAGTTGTCAAATGGGTAAAGTATGGAAAATCACATTTCCAAAAGCACAGGTATTAGAGAGATCAGATTAAATGTGCCTCTTCACATATTTCAAAAGAAGTGGCTTGATTATTTTCCTTTTAATCTCGAGTTCTAGGCAATTTGGCAATTACGTGAAAGTGCTCAGTTTGGAAGCCCAATGAGTATTTTATCTCAAGTTTGAAAATACTCTCCTACTATAAATCCTACAATTTTCATATATCTGGTAAAAACAGAGCTAGAAACATGAGTTTGAAAGCATAAAAACAGCAGAGTAACCGAAGTCACTGTTATGTTTAAAGAAATCAGGTCAGAATGTACATACGATTTTATGAACCACTAGCAAAAACAATAACATTCTTGCAAGGAGATCTATTGTAATTAGGAAGTCAGTCATCAACTTTTAAAAGACTATAATGAGATTCTGCCCTAAAAGGGACTATGAATCTGTTTTTCAAAATAAAAACCTGATTTTGCTTTTCTTTTGCCTAAAATTCTTCAGCGGCCTCCACTGCCTACAGAATAGTCTCTGTCTTTACACTGGAACTTAGCTTCCTCTGTCTGATTGCAGGGTCTCTTTGTTCAGACATCCCTGACATGTTATGCTCACCACAATGAAGTACTTTTTCTTAGCCTATTATGCCGTGTCTTTTTTATGCAACTTCAAAATGGTGACTTCCTCTGCTTGAAAGATTATGAGGGTCCATGCAGTCTCTTAACCAGCAAATATTATCACCATACCTGATTGAATCCTTACACATGTTCAAATATTAAGTCTAGCCATTGATCTCTCTAGAAAGTCTTTCTTAATCACCACTTTCTAACTTCCATAGATTCTGTGGGATAAGACCCTGCACCTACTTCTAACCAGGTACATCAAGTGAATGGTAAATGTTCATTCATTCGCCATCATTGCAAGTCCCTGTCCTTCAGGAAAAGTACTGTTTCTAATTGTGGGTGTATTTTCTGTTTGCAGATGCTTAATCATAGTAAGGACTCAAAATTGTTTGTTTTCCACTTGAGAAAAATAATTTTTTTGAGTCATAAAAATAAAAGTTCATATATGAAACCCATACTGTTTTCTGGAGCATTTCTCTGCTAAGACAGATATTTTAATTATGGTCCTCTCGTCAATGATTTTCATAATCAAGCACTTGGGTATAATTTTGTGGAAGTACCAATGAGTCTACTGGACTTAATGGTAATATAATAGTTTATGCTACTGAAGGTACCTTACTTTTTGCTGATGTGATAATGGCAGTCTATTATGAGACCATTAGGGTATTCTTTATGGAATCAACACAGGAAACAAATACTGTAATTTGCGGATTAATGTTTGGTTATGAAACAATAGACTTATTCTTCCTTTCAAATGATCTCATGTCCTTTGGTATCTGTCATGAAGAATGGGACAATGGGGGAAGGACAAATACTACAGTGAAAGTATAAAAGTACAGTCACAAGCAAAACCAGATAAACACACAAGCACAACTGGGAGCCATTCTGATCCAGCTTATATTGGTTCCCGCTACTTCTTTGTGGTGTGCCCCTTTCCAGATTAAATTTCTAGAACTTCCCATGACCTCGTACCTGATATGGACACTCATAGAAACAGCATATGAAACTCATTTTTCATTTAATGCTAAAAATTTAGCTGTAGGGAAAATAATATTTACTACCTGAATAAATACAGCTTTCTTCAAATTAACCCACAAGTCAAAATAAAGGTGTTTTCCACTAAAACCAAATTTACTTTGCATTTTGAATTTTGCAATACATAAAATGGCCTGATGAAGATCTTTGACATATAATAATCTTTTAAAAAAACTCACTAACTTAACCAGAACCGCATAGTATGGGGTCTGCCACCGGCAGCATCTGGAGGAAAGCCCAGGTCCTCAGCTCACCAGAAATGCACTCAGCGATGAATATTTGCCTTCATGTCCACACTGTCCAGCAAAGAACACACAGGTTTTGTTTTCCTTGTGTGGTTTCAGCTACTAAGAGCATCATCTATCTCTCTCAAGTCCATTATATTTTCTTCATGGCCAAACAAAATTATTCCTTGCTCTATGGTAGTTTCCCTGACAATCCTACATTCCACTCATGTCTCTTTTCTTCAAAATATTTCAGTGCTTAGAGATTATGTCATGTACCCTGACATCTACATACAGTTTTCATATTACAATTTAAAGCTCCTTGAGGCAAAGACAAAAACTTCAGCTAATTTATAGATTCTTCTATAATACACCAAACATTATGAACCACAAAATCTCTCTTAATAATACATGTACATGATTATTGTTTTGGAGTATTAGAAATTCATATATTTGTAGTAATCTAATTGCATGTGTTACTAATTTGGGCAGCTGGGGATATTTTAATTTACTTTAAAAAATGAGTTGAAACATTATATAATTAATTACATATGAAACAGAAAAGTTCTAAGTTAGATGTCAGCAACCACTTGAAACAACTTAGTTATTGAACTTGACATTAAATGCAGATTGACTCTGGGTATATGACAAATAAAGAAAGAATATTAATTTTGCTTTAAGGAATGTCAAGCCTATGCTGAGAAGCAAAATGTTTCATCATGTTATGTAAAAATATGATTTATTTTTTAATAATATGTAAAATGTTTTCAGACTTTTTAAAAGATGCATATATATATTCTCCAAAAGGATATTTCTTATTTTAAACTATTTTTAATATCAAAAGTAATTCATGTCAATGGGATATTTCTTAAATCAAAATGGTGACAGAATGCCATTTAATCTTCAGGAAGTTAAATAATGTGGTTACTGTCTGCCAGTTTCTAATAACCTATAGAGTACAAGGGTTGAGTTTAAGAAGTGCCAGAGATAGATAATACATCTGTCTTACATTGGGTTTCCTTTCAATTATCTTAAACGAGCCTTTAAAATTTCAAAATTGCAGTCAATTTATGGATTAATATTCTAATAAATGCTTGAATGTTTTGTGTTATTCATTAAACAGGAATCATAAAATTAAAACAAGAAGTTGTTTAGAAGAAATTCTTTGAGAAAGTTTAAGAGTATGATTGGTATATTTGCCCACATAAAGCGAAATAATGCATTCTAAATGTACAATTTAAATATACAGAAGAGGAGTAAATGGAACAAAAATCTATTAGGGTAGGAGCTAGCATGATTGCATAGAAGGAATTTCACAAGTGCTCGGATAGACAAACATTAGGAAATCTCTCCACCTGGCAAAAGCAACTGTTCCCAGACACAGGTTCTCAGCCCAAGCTGTGGCCAATGGGCTGCAGTCCACAGAGCACGTCCTTGCATGCTGCTGGCCTCACCAGCTTTCCTCCTGAATATCCTACAGCTTTTGTTAAAATTTCCTCAGATGCCCTCAGCATGTATTTGCAAAATACCAATTATACCTGCCCTGTTATCTCTAACACAGCTGTTATGAAGATGAATGAGTTCAGGTTTGTGAAGGGCTTTGACTTCTCCATAGAAGTACTAAAAATTTCTTTAAAAAGAAATATATTACTGTAACTCTTGAAAAAATAATAAAGAAGTCATTCCAATAGATGTAAAAAAGGATATTTGTACAACTAAATATACCCACATATATATATGCCTATATGTGTATATTATAATAGAATTGATGATTTTCTTTATATCTATTTCAAAGTATTTATGAATGGCATATGTAATCATTAAACTGTAGAAAAAAATCTCTATTAAATTTTAAAAAGATAAGATTTCCCACTCTTACTACAGGAAAATAAGTAAAAAATATAAGTATTTTAAAAATATATTTTTTAAAAATCACAAAACATTTATTTGAATGCTCAAGATAATAAAGAAAAACAGAAGAAAAATAAATATATAAGATATAGTTATATATAGCACAGTCTTATGTTTTTCAATTAAATAAACAAAATAATAAATTTTAAATATTTAAAATAAAGCTAAACTAAATTTTAAATATCTAAATGAAAGGAAAATATTTTAAAATAATTTAGGAATGATAACTAGTTATTAATTTTAAAATATCAACATATTCGCTACAAATGAGGGGAAAATTAAAATATTCATCTATTTATATTGATAACATAGATATTAAATCTGGTACCTAACATACCCCAACAAGAAATATGAAAAATCTTAAATAATTTATATTTTTAAATTTAAAAAGATAGTTAAATGATAACTTGGTATATAGTATGTTAAGCTCAGGAAACTAGAACTGCCTTGAGCCAGAATCTGACTGGTATTATATGTCAGTGGGAGGGAATAATACCCAAAACAAGCTCAGATGTCTTTGGCTTTTCAATAAATTGCAGGTGACATTTAAATTCATTGGTAAACATTTGCCGTGTTTATTAAATGAGACTAAGAAATCTGGTTTATTATTTTTTTAAAAAAGTTAATATTCAGACCATTGTGCAGACCAAAGTACACTCTGCATTCGCTTTCTATGTAAATGGAAAAATTATAACCAGATAATGTGCCCAGGTTGTAATCATCTCTCTCTCTAACACAGATCTGATACTTCCCTTTCTTATACTTGAGCAATAATTATCAAAAAGGAAATCTATTATGCTAAGTGATAAACTGGATGTACTTTGGTAGAAATCTAAACCACATAGCCAATAAAATTAGAGGAATACACACAGATCCCCAAAGTATTACAGAGAATCAGAAATTGTACAGAGAGTCTGAAAAGAATCTTTTAATCATGGCAAATGCAGGTGTGAAATAAGCCAAAGCACACCTGGATTATGACATTACAGAGAGAAATGCCATAATGCAGAATGAATAAACAATACTCTGAAATAGAGCAAAACCTGAGCTTGCTCTTCCTTTGAGGGACGTCTGGGGAGGATCCTGTGGGAGCTCAGGGTAGCACACGATGGGGGAAACTACGAGGGGAATGAACTCGGTTTGAACACGAAAAAAGAACAGATGGACCCAAGCCTGTAGATGCAGAACGTTCTTCGAGCCTGCAGAGCTGTTTGTCCTGGCCCTGCATTCGGTCACCATGGGTGCGAATCACCGTGCTTGTGGATGGTATTGCACTGCAGTGATGTGCCGTGCTGGGCCCCGCGTGAAAATCCTAGGCATGTGTGAGTCACCATCACAGCTCACAGTCTGCTAGAGCTCTGGGACTGGAAAGGGAAGAGTTTGACAGCTGCAAAAGGATATTTTTAGCTATGTTATGAATGATAGCATTTTTATTAGACAACTGGATACAGACTGATTTTTAAAAGGTTAGAGAAATGATTGATATTGAACTTCAGAAAAAAACTCTAGCTTCACTGTAGAAAATGAGTTGGAGGGAGTAAGATCCTGAGAGGAGAGAGAGCAATTAAGAGATTACCATGATAATTTAAGTGAGACTTACTATTACTTGTGTGAATGAATGTGGAAAAGGTCATGAGGCATATAGATATATAGACAATAATATAGATGAAATTAGATGTAGACAGACATACAGATGTAGATATGGACATAGATATATAAATACAGATACCCAAAGTAGAGGAGGTTATATTCTAGTTTTCATCTTCCTCAGTCCCTCAACCACATTTGACATGGATGATCACAGTCTCTCCTTGAAACATTTTCTGTGTTTGGCTTCTTTTTATATCCTCCTATTTCACAAGCCATTCTTTTCTCATTTCTAGCTGGTCCATCCTCCTCAACTTGATCTCCAAAATTTGGAGTGCCTTGAGGCTCAGTCCTTGGATCTTTTCTTTTTTCTATGCTTAATCCTCAGAAGATCACACAAAGCCCCTCAGAGTTAAATAGCATCTGTATCAGTGCCTTTTAAACTCTTCGTTCTATTACTTCTTTAACAGTGATGAAATGGTCTTTCTTATAGTTTCCCAGTCTATCACAAACTAATATGTTTGTAATGCAAGCACCATGCATGATTACCATGTGATCTTAATGGCACACAATGACACAATTTCTAAGCAGTTACTGTACTCTCAATTTTGACTCTTCTCAGGTTGTTTTCAGTAACAGTTTGCACACCGATCTGGCCAAGACCTGCACCTTGAATGGCACTGATCGATATGATAATAATTCCCTTATCTCCACTCCTAGTCTTACCCTTAGCTTCAGATCCAGATTGTCTATTCAACTTTCTTAGTCAGATGTCTAATTTGTATCTTCAATATAACATGAACAACAAAGAACTCTTGACTTTCTTCCCAAAACTTCTCATCCTAGCTAAGGGCATTAATATTTACCCATTGCTCTAGCCAAAATATTTAGAATCATATTTTATCCCTCTCTCTCTGTCTCTGATTTTATCATAAATCTATGTGTTGACCACATCTTCAATATATGTCCTGAAACTGACCCCCATCACCACCCCACCAGTCTGAACACAATCCAAGCCGCCTATTGTTTACAGGAACTGGGCCAATGACTTCCAACCAGACTTCTACCAATTCTTCATCTTTCTCTACTATCTTTTTCCCATACAACCCAGAAATGTATTTAAAACATAAATTCCATGATTTCACTGACTTGCTCCAAATGCTAATGGCTTCCCATCAGACAGGAAACCAAATATAAAATATTTTTTTATCATGGCCTTATAATGCCTTGTTTAATCTGAGCCTTAATTATCCCTCTGATGTCATTTTCTCACATTCAGTTCCATAGCTTATTGCTAAAACATCCAAACAGTATTCCTTGAGGGGCATTATACTTATTTACTTTAGCTGGAATAGTCTTATTTTTATAGGGTTCATTCTTTCAACAAATTCAAATCTTCTCCTAAAACATTACCTCTTTGGAGAACATTTCTAACTTTCTTTCCTAGGGAAATTTTATCATTTCTTTCCCTTACCTTTATTTTCCTCTCCAGTAATCAATGCCTTCTTATACATTTTGGTATATGTGACTTTTTTTATTGTTATTAACTGTTTCCTCCTACTGGGATAGAAATTATTTGGTAACAGTGACTGTGTCCTACACACTGCTGCATTGCCATGCCTGAAAAAGTGTCTGGCACATAGTGTTCAATACATATTGTTAAATACTGACATGTAGTTTTAACCTAGAAAGGGCTGAAGCATGCTTAAATATGAAATCCCTGATGAAAAGAGATACTTGAAAGAGAAAAGTCAAATGAAAGTATAAAAATAAGAGTGAGATTGTTGGGGAGATGTCAGGGTTTAGGATCAAGAACACAAAACTATTAGCTCTAGACATAAAGAAGTGATTCTTCTATGATAAACCCTATAAAAAAAATAAGAGAATGGGTGTAGAACCTAATAAGTTTGTAAGTGTTCTAGAAGGCTGCAGGGTTCCTAATTTGATAGGTTCTCATCACACCAACTTGTATCCTTGTCAAAATTCTCTCTGAGTCACTGAGCCACTTGGATGTAGTCCAGTGAAAGGTGAAAAGTTGGATTCATTAGAGTTGGATTTTTCCAGGTCATTATGATAGTATGGGATAGAGCAAGATGTTCAGATCTTGGGAAAAAAGTAGAGAAGTGCCAAACCATTCACTGTATGCTTATTAGTGGAAAATTCAATAGTGTTATGGGCTGATTTGTGTCCCCAAGACCCCATGTTCCTATGTTCAAGTCCTGACTCCCGGCACCTCAGATTGTGGCTATGTTTGAAGACAGGGTGTTTAAAAGGGTGATTAAGTTAAAATGAGTTTACTAGGGTTGGCCGTAATCCTTAGACTGTTGTCCTTATAAAAAGAGGAAATCTGGACAGAGAAACATACAGAGCAAAGACCATGTGAAGACACAGGAAAAAGACAGACAGCTACCGGCCTCAAAAAAATTCAACCCCACTGGCATCTTACTCTCAGACTTCTAGTCTCCAAAGCTGTGAGAAGGTAACTTTTTGTTGCTTCAGTCACTCAGTCTCTTTTTCTCCGTTGTAACAGCCTTCAAAAACTAATAGAAGGAGATTTTTAGAAGAAAAAGAAAGGGGGTCCAAAACAGGCAGATTAATGAAGTATGGATCGCTGAATACTGGAGACCCACCACACCAGAATGAGCAAAAAAATAAAATTCAGAGTTTGCAAAGAGGAAGCTTTTATTGGGATAACTGAAAGAATTGCCTTGTAAGGTCCAGAGGCTCATGTCTTCCCAATTCTATTTCCTTTAAATGTTCCTAACAGAGATAGGCAGGCCTGGAATTTATTAGCTCTGTGCCCTTAAGAAAGTTACATAATCTTTCTGAGTTCCAGATTGATGTTTTGTAAAACTCAAAGATCAAAATACTACCTTTGGGGATGATAAAACTTAAAAGGGGAGTGTGTGTGCATGCGTGTGTATGAGATATGCATTGTATGGAAAGCATGTATTACTTTATCTGGTTAAGTACAGGAGCTCAATAAATGAGAGTCATAACTATAACTGTTATTCAGTAAGTGGCTATTATATTATGATTCACTTTGGTGGTGATTTATGTTTTCTATTATCTAGTGATAGTTAGCCTTTGTTCTCATATTTCTGATCAAGTACACAAAAGTGTTTCTTCACCCTGGCGTATCTTCTTGAACCCCAACAGAACTCAGAAAGATTCCGAGTCTGTTAACACCTTCCAATGCCACATGCCCAAGAATTTTTTCCATGCAAAATTGAAAAACAGCAGCTCACTCAGCCGAAGCAAGGAGCATCAGTTGATATGGTTCAATATCAGGTAAAGGTCAATGAACCTAGGTAGGATGGTTAAAACGAAAGAAAACAAAACAAAACAAAAACAGTCTGTTGAGAATGCTGGGTAATTAGAAAAAAAATATTTCAGTAAGGAAAGAGAAAAAGGAGATAAAAATACATTTACTTTAAGTGATCCAAATCTGCAAGCAGATAAACAAATTTTAATTAAAGTTAAATGTGTATAAAATATTCAGCAAATACAGATGAGTATGAACTTAAAAACCTCTATCTTTGCCAGGATTTTATCATTGTTTTCATTCTTCTGGTGATTTTCTACATACGATAATTCACTTGATTTCTTAATGTTATCAAAATTAAGAGTTACTTTGCTCCCTGCTACAAAATGAGGGATTTTGACCACTTCCCCTGGTCTTGTTTTTCTCCCATCAATCGCTTATTTATTTTTAAATCCATTAACCTTTTAGACAGTGTTATTAATTCCTTCTTTACAAAAGGTAGGTAGTTTAGCATCTCTAGGCTCTCATTTCTCTTCTTTCTAACGCCTAAACTCTTTTAGTTATACCAGTATGTCCTCAATTTAAAAGTTGACAAAAATTTTTTTTCAATTTAAAAATTGAGAATCAGTTAGCAGTGTTTATGTTGCTACTCTTATATGAATGTCATTCACTTCAATCCACTAGGTTCATGGAAGAGAAGCAGTTCTTTCACAGCAATTTTTTTTCTCTAGGAAAACTTTCCCAAGTGTCAAGGTCAAATGTATTCTCCTTTCTCATCTCTATTATTTCTTCAAAATCATGCCACTTTTTGGTCTCTCTTTTGTACATTTTCCCACAGGTCTTCTAATTCCACTTGTTCCTGTTGAGATAAAAATTACGTGTGCTTCACCATTTCACTGAGATCACCTGGTTTCCTTAATCATATCATTTGTTGAAGGAACAATGAGCTCAGAACCTGGGGCTTATGTTCACTCTTCTCATTTCTGGAGTTCACTGTTTCTGGGATCCTATAGCTTCCCAACTTCCTTCCTGTTTTATTATTATTATTATTGTACATAGCCCAGGATATGTTTCTCCACTCAGAACAAGTTGGAGTGCTGGCCCTCATCTTCCATGAGTGGTAAGACACTAGTTGTTGGTGTGGACTGAAATGTTGCCAAGCAGAAGATGTAGTTATACAAGCCAAGATACTTGGTCCTTGTGTACTCTGAGTTCTACTCTTGCTCATGATATCCTCAAAGTGACCACAGTCATGTAGCTTGATCTTATACCTGAATCTAACTTAATGTTGTTAGTTGTAGATAAGAAATGTGAACTTTGCAAACCAAGTGTCGCTGGTTCGATTCCCAGTCAGGGCACATAACTAGGTTGCACATCAGGTCCCCAGTTGGGAGCGTGAGTGAGAGGCAACCACACAGTGATGTTTCTCTCCCTCTCTTTCTCTTTTCCCCTCTCTCTAAAAGTAAATAAATAAATAAATAAACAAACAAACAAACAAATAAATTATTTAAAAAGAAAGAAATGTGAACTTTGTCCTCCTTCAGTTACTGAAGCTCTCATGGAGCTTCCTTTAGAGCAGCGGTTCTCAACCTGTGAGTTGTGACCCCTTTGGGGTTCGAATGACCCTTTCACAGGGGTTGCCTAAGACCATTGGAAAACACATATATAATTACATATTGTTTTTGTGATTAATTACTATGCTTTAATTATGTTCAATTTGTAACAATGAAAATACATCCTGCATATCAGATAGTTAGATTACGATTCATAGCAGTAGTAAAATTACAGTTATGAACTAGCAACAAAAATAATTTTATGGTTGGGGGTCACCACAACATGAGGAACTGTAATAAAGAGTCATGGCATTAGGAAGGTTGAGAACCACTGCTTTAGAATGTCACCATAATAGAAGTGTCCCGCATTGATTGATTGCACATAATGCAGTAGCTTGCTAACATCTTTCCCACTAACCTAAGCAAATCTTATAAGGTAATTGCCCTTATTCTCAGTTTGCAGATGAATAAATCAAACATCTCAAGGCAAAATCAAAACTTGAACCTAACATGAATCTATATCTGATATACTTTCTATGTTTTCACAGGCTCTTTCTTGGTAACATGCTTTGGAAGTTGAAGATGTAAGAGGGATGAATACACTTTAGTTATGTCTCCTAAAATGGGTGGATTGTAAAGCAAATGGTGAAAAACAAAATGTTACTAAGCAATATTTTTATGTGAGAATGTGGAAGAAGCTGTAATATACAAAGTAATGCCAGGGTCTGTGCTGCGAACCAATATTTCCTATAATGTTTGTATACTCCTGATTGTGAAATCTTTAATATGACATTTCCAAAATTGTTTCAATAAATATTTCTTCCATAGGATATAAAAATGTTACTTCAAAAAGGGTCTGTGCTTGAATGAATAGGGATTATAAAGTCAAAATAAATTAAGCAAGTTTGTTATTACCAAACCTCTTGAAGTTATAAATACTATATGCTAATATTTATTATGAATGTGTGAGTGTATGCATGAGGGTATGAATAAAATAAAATTCTCCCCAAATTATAGTACAGTGGGACACTTCTTCCTTAGCACATCATGCTAGGCTAGGGTGAAACCCACTTTGGGGAACATTTCAGCATGTCCCACACCAAAATAATATCACCTCCTAGATGCGAACATAACATATCTCGTGAGACCTTCAGGATTACAAAACATAGAACATTCTCTATTCTCACCCATAAAAATAGAAGAAGGAAAGATATCATCCAGACCATGAGAGCTTCCAGTAATATCCTCCCAATAGTATATGTTCCTTTAATAGCACACACACAGGCACGCGCGAGCATGAGCGCACGCACACACACCTGCCCCATTACAATATCCTTCTCTTTAGATATTGGCCATACCTAGGTTATGCAAAATCCTTTATACATATTGGTAGACAATAATTTTATTTTCAATCAGCATAATCACCCAACATTGACTTTCCAGTGTGTGCAATGCAGGAAATGTTCATAAGAATGCAAAATTGTCTGATTTCAGTAAACAGGGTTGAACTTAAAAGTGGAAATTAGCAATTAGAGTGGACCTGAGAGGCTTGGATGGAGGGCAAAGCATTTGTCTTTCAGGCTGGGTGGTAATTAATCAAATAATCTACTCTAGTGCCAGCGCGCGGTGGGAGATGAGTATCTGCTAGCAGATGATCATCATTTGGAAAGTGAACGGCTTTGTTGGGTATTTACTTACAGGAGCTGTGTGTTATTAAATGAGGGTCATTTGTTTGTTTGTTTTTTAGATACTTAGCTGAAGGGAGTAGATGTGTGTCTTTTATATTTTAAAAAATTCTTGCAAAGAGATACCATGTTTGTTCAGCAAAGAGGGCATATTCGTTTTCTGTTCCTGTTTTAATGAGCAGCCCGATCCTCAAGGATTTCTATGTTGAAGAAACAGAAAAAAATGGTAGAAACATCCTATTTAAAGGAAAAAGTAATCTTTTGTAGCAAAACTTTGTAACATTAGGTCAGATGTTGTGCCTACTATGGAAATGTTAAAAGAAGGCAAATGGGAAATTTTCCAACAAAAGTTTACAGAGTTCAGAAACGCTTCTCTACATATGAGATTGAAGTGGATGATTAAACATTCCAGTAGAGCAGCTTCGGAAGTCAAAGGATATTGCTTCTCTAGTTCTGAAATATGTATGAAAATAGTAGGAAATTATTATAGCATGAAATAGCATAGTATAAAATAGTATGAATCATTGTGAAAATAGCACATAGGTGAAATGCTTAAAAAGTATAGTGCTCAGTATCATATTGTGACACTCAGACAGTTTGCATGTTCAAGTGAAACAACAGAAATTACATTCACAGAAAAAGACTAGGCTTTAGAGAATATCATTTCATTTCTGTTAGAACAATAATTTCCATTGCGATATTTTATGACCAGAAATATTAGTTTAGTTTGGTTGGTATTCTGATTATGTACATAATATATACACTCATGACACAAAAACAAATAGAAAATTATATAAAAGAAAAAATATTTACTACTCAAACATATGACTCCACACTTAACAGGCATATACAACATATATGTTGAAAGATATATTTATATTATATTACATATTCATATTCTATTATGTATTCATATACAATTTGTACTTAATAAAAACTTGAAAGGATATGCAAGAAACCATTAAGAGCATTTATCTATAGGGATGGAATTTGTGTAACATAATATTATAATAACGTGATTGTATCACTTTCAATTTTTAATGCCAAAGGGGTTTCTGAATTTTTAAATCATGAGTTAGTTTAGTTTTTTAAGTGTTTGTGCTGTTTGCAATTTAAATATTTTAAAAATATGTAGTTAAAAGTTATAAAAGGAAACCTACAGTCTACTCCAGTCTATATTTTAAGACCACATCTTACTTGTCATTATTACAGAGTCTCATATTATTTGGGATACTGACAAATCAGAGAGTCTTAAAAGAAAGATAACCAGATTCCTGAAGATATGAAAAATCTTTTGCAGGTAGGCAATGGCTAAATAACCAAGAGATGATAAGAAAATGTTGGAGAGACAAAGGGGTATAACGTATGTTACCTAATCCTAGAGGGCTGTTGGGAAGCCTTATAGGCTTTGACTAGCTCAATGGATCCATTTACATAATAACAGGGCCCATTTGAAGATAACTGAGAGAGTAATTTTGTCAGTAATTCTTTCACTAAATTAGTCAGTGGAATAATACTTATACCCTGTCGTGAGCACTGCCCCAGGATGCAAAGATACTTTTGAGACAAGGTTGCAAGTTTTCTGCCCTCAGAACATGTGTGTGTGTGTGTGTGTGTGTGGCAGGTGCTTACATTTATTTATTTTATATTTTATTGTTTATGCTATTGCAGTTGTCCCTCTCCCCCTTCCACCCAGCCCTCCCACCACTTCCATAATCAGTTAGAGCACATCTTCAGTGCAGATAGAATGTACATCTTTCCAGTCACAAAAGTAATAATAATCCCATCCCAGGATAAAAGAGAATATTAAGACTCCATAAGATTTTTAAAAATCTTTCTTTGAGATAATGTAGAGTCACATGCATTCGTCAGAAATAATACAAAGAGAATCCATGCGCCTTTACCCTGTCTCCCCAATGGCAACCTCTGGTAAATCTATGGCACAGCATCAGAACAAGGACATACAAAATTCGTAACAATTCTGTCGCCATGAGGAGCCCTCCCATTGCCTTTTTATAACCACACCCACTTCCCTCCCACTTCCTTCTTACTCAGCGATAATGATCATCTTTTCTCTATGTCTATAGTTTTGCCATTTCCAAAATGTTACAGAAGTAGAATCACACTGTATGTAAACTTTTCTTCATCTGAGAATGTCTTGATTTTCCCTTCACTTCTAAAGGACATTTTCCGACTCAACAGTTCTCAAAAAACTGTTGTCGCCTCCTTATAACTTCCCTTGTTTCTGAAGAGAAAACTTGTTATTCAAATTATTTTTATCCAGTAGGTAAGGTGACAGTCTCTCCTCCAGATGCAAAGGGTCATTGCCTCTTTACTGCCACCTGGCGGTAGAATTCCACTTGATCGTCTCAGGCTTTGTTGACACCCAAGGGATAGAAAGATTCTTTTTACTGCTGGGTCAGGGTAGGAGTTTTGGCTTTTGCCATTGTGGCTAGAAAACACGGAAATACCTTCCACTTCTCTTCATGTGGCCTTACCTATAGCATAAATAATTGGCCTCATGACTGCTGTTTGGTGGTGAAAATTTTGGCTCTCCACTTGGCATCCTCTGACCTCTCTCCATTTTAACCTCATTCCTTCTGGATGGGCGTGAAAGTCTGGACTCCCCAGATGATCTCCACCAGCACTGCAGAACCGGGTCCTTGTTATGGCCCATGAGAGCTGAAAGTTCTGGCTCCCTACCTGGCTTAGCTAGCACCTCGCTATGGCCTGGCGATAGCAATAGTGGATGTCTAGGTTCCCCATCCCTTCGTTGGTGGCATAAGTGGGTATCGGGACAGTTTTTGCTGCGGTGTTTGATTCAAGTAGAGCAAGTATGGTCGGAGAGGTATGTTTGCTTGTTTGCTTTTCCTTGCTAGAGGCCCCTTCCCTGGCTCCACCGCCTGAGAAAGCAAGCTACGCCTAGGGCTGCTGTGGTCCACGCTCATTTACATTTCCAAGTTGCTGGTTTTCTTTCACTTCCAGGCTCCGACAAATAAGGAAAAAATGAAAATATAGGAACCTCACTCTCCCAAGACACCTAACTGGTCAGCCTTCTCTCTTCACCTTTCAGAGTATTCTTGTTTCTTTTTTATACAATGTCCCAAGTTTTGACTTATATTATGTGAAAAAAATTTTTTAAAGTACTTCTGCTCCATCTTCATAAAAATTAAAGTCAGCCAAGTTTTTAATTCACCTGGTTTCATCACAGACCCTCCTAACCAGACGACTAATTTCTTATATCTTCTTACGTAGAAATGTGTATGCTCAGTCCCAGACAAGAATCTAATTTTACTTAGTAGAAATAGTATTTTTGAAACTAAAACCACAAAAAAGTTAGAATAATTCTGAGCAATGAGATAATTTTCCAATGATATGAAGAGAGAAAGAAATCTAAGTGTAAAGTATCTCCTTTTAAAAATTTTGCCTAGTCAATCCATTGACTTCTTGGGATAAGAAACTGGGATGGATACTGTCTGGGTCCCAGCCTCCTTGGGTACAAATAACCTGTTGGCCTATATATGCAGAAGTGTGATCTTAAGAGCATGTTCTAAGAGGAAGGACTGAAATGTTAAAAGTAGTGAAATATATAACATTATTTATTAAATAATGGATAGATTTTACATAGTATATATTTATTATGCATTGTATATTTCACTACTCTAGTATTTAGTCTTTTAAAACTGGATAATTTGCATTTGTTTCTAATTTTGCTAACAAAAAAAATCATCTTCAGTAATTTGCAAATCCTCATTTCTTCCAAAAATATTTTATGACTAAGTGTGACATACTTGTGCGTTTTTTAAGTAGCTCTACTAATGTAATCTGCCATAAAACAAACACAACCGGAAGTGAAGCAATATAAGGTCTGTTATAATGAGCTTACTTTATCACTATTTTTTCCTAATGGGATTATAGTCTATAAATGATCATGTTACCATAGCAACCACCTTAAAAACCACACTGGGCTGTAAATGCAATAACAACACCTGTGTACCATCATTTTCTTATGGCTTAAATTATTTTTGGCCCAACAAATAAGACTCTGAGAAAACAATTCATTGTTTCAATCATGATTTCCTATCACATTCATTTTAGATTCAGCCACTCTGAATTTGGAACAGTAGTTCCATGCAGAAAAGGGAAGAAAAGCCGCTTTTGAAAACTTGGCTGAGTTAACCCTGAATGACCTCACATCACTGGTTTATAAGCAGAAAAAAGGCTTAATTAAAAGAAGGATTAAATTTCCAAATAGAATAAAATAATATATAAGAAATGTTTTCTTAAACGCATTGCCTTCTGAACAATTATCTTAGTTCTGCACCTAGTTCTGCTTAGCATTCATGTAAGCGTGATATAGCATGGGATAAAAATATTTTGCTGGATACAATGTCTATTGATTCAGAAAACAAACTTTGGCTTCACTATGTGCCCTCTGATTATGATTTTAAAAATTGGAAGTATTGCCCTCATTTCTTGGCTTTAAAAAATAAAGACAGGAAGCAAGTGTTGAAAATGACAGGAAAAGGTGGTCAGCAGAAGCAGTGTCCTCTCTAGTTCACAGGCAGTGTAATTTGAGTTCCCTCATTGTGTAAGTCAGGATGTTCTAGCTTATGCTTGGGACATAGAATTGGGACCACTCCCGATTCTTGGTGGCTGAAACAATGGAGATCTATTTCTGCCTTCAGTCCCTTACGAGTTCTGGAATCGGTGTAGGAGTAGGCTCAATCGCTCTCCAGAACCAGGCTGACAGAGGTCCCACTATTTGGAATGAAGGCAATGATGGAAGCCACAAAAGCAAGCATCACTCAGCAGCTATTAAGTGCCACATCCCAACAGTAACACTTGTTACTCATATTTCATTTGTCAATATAGGTCAACTGGCCATGCCCAACATCAAGGGAAGAAAAGAGTGTGATACTTCCATATGGCCAGAAAAGGGAGTCTAGATAGTGATACACATTTGCAATCTTTTTCCCACACAATTTAATGCTTTCATGAAAGAAGTGTTTTGCAAATAAATTGTAATGTTTAGAACTAACATTTTGAATACTATCTACATCTGTGGCACTGCTAACATGTCACATACTATCTTATTAAATTTTGATGGTGATGACAACTTCTTTAAAGTGGGTAGAGATAGTGTTTGAATCCAGGTATTTTATTCTGCAGAACCCATGTATTTGGCATGACTCAACTTCTTTATTTTACTAGCACAAGGATTATTTGAGAACTAAATAAATGTAAGAAATGACTAAATAGATATCACTCATATTTAATAAATCATACCTTTATATTAATATAATTTCATCATTAGTTCAAACATAAGCAAACAAACAATTGTAAAAACAAGAGATATAACTATAAAATGGTTCTATAATTATTCATTACTTTTTTATGGAATAGTGTTGTATGTTAGCCAGGAGTTTCTAGAAGATGTGTTTCAGCCTGGCCTTGTCTTTTTTTGCTTTTGCTGTGATTCAGCCAACAGTCCCTAATCCCACTGTATGTACTGCTGTTCCTTGTTTCATGCTTACCAACTCTGGTTACAAATGAATTACAAAAGTCCCTTCAGTCACAGCTACTGTGCTAACTGCAGAAAAATATATCTTAGGGTAAAATTACTCAAAGAATGATAAGAGTCTGCACAAAGACTTTCTATGTCATGTGATATTTCTGATCGCATTTGACACTACACATATTCTTCTTTATTAAATCATTTTTTATTGTTATTCTATTACAGTTGTTCCAGTTTTGCCCCCTTTGTCCTCATCTGCCCATCCCACCCCCAGTTCCCACAATGGATATGGTCCATGTCCATGGGTCATTCATTCATGTTCTTTGTCTAGTTCCTTCTCCTTCTTTTCACCTTTATCCTCCCCACTTCTCCCCTCTGGTCACTGTCAGTCTGTTCCATGTTTCCATGCCTGAGGTTCTATTTTGCTTTTTAGTTTTTTTGTTCGTTAGATTCCTCTTATAGGTGAGATCGTATGGTATTTGTCTTTCACTGACTAGCTTATTCCACTTAGCATAATACTCTCCAGTTTCATCCATGCTGTCGCAAAAGGAAGGAATTCCTTCTTTCTTTCTGCTATGTAGTATTTCACTGTGTAAATGGACCACAGTTTTTTGATCCACTCATCTAATGATGGACACTGAGGCCGTTTCTAGTACTTGGCTATTGTAAATAGTGCTGCTATGAACACAGGGGTGCACAGATTCTTCTGAATTGGTGATTTGGGATTCTGAGGGTATATTCCCAGTGGTGGAATCGCTGGGTCAAAAGGCAGTCTCATTTTAAGTTTTTTAGGAAATTCCGTACTGTTTTCCACAGTGGCTACACCAGTCTGCATTCCCAGCAACAGGGCATTAGGTTTCCCTTTTCTCTGCATCCTCGTCAACACTTGTTATTTGTTGATTTATTAATGATGGCCATTCTGACAGGCATGAGGTGATATCACATTGCGGTTCTGATGGCTAGTGATGTTGAGCATCCTTTCATATGTCTATGGGTCATTTGTATGTTCTCCTTGGAGAAGGTCTGTTCAGATCCTTTGCCCATTTTTTTAATTGGATCGTTTGTCTTCCTGATGTTGAGTTGTATGAGTTCTTTATATATTTTGGAGATCAAACCCTTGTCCCATCAAAGATGGTAGTTACACATTTACCTAATTATGTTAATATCCTGATTTGGTTACTTATGAATTCCCAATGCACACCTTCCTTGACCTTGTGGAGTGACCTCCTTGATTTTGCAGGGAAGAAAATTAACTTGCAAACTGATTGCTCCTTAAGAAAATAACTGTCAAACCCAGTGCTCCTAAGGGTGCCATCAGAAATCTCTATTGTACACTTTCTTGGCCACAATGGCTCTTCTCCCACAGTTGAACTACAGCTGGGGGTAGACTATTAATTTGTAACCCCTTTGAAGGAAAAGTTTTCCCACTGAATTCTCTAGTGCCTTTATGTCTGTATCCTTTCCCAATAGATGGTAAAACACCTGAGGGTGGGAACTTTTTAAAAATGTGTGTATACCCTGTTCCCCCCCCCTTTTTTTTTTTACCACTAACCTCTATTATTCTATACACCATATGTATCTAATAGTTGTAGTTTTTCTGAGTACAGGTTGAAGAAAGGTGGGGGTGTTTCAAAAGAAAAAGTGTGGCAAGATCAAGTAAATGATTCTAGGGCAAGTTTTAAATACAAAGTAAATTTTAAAAGACGTGATAATTTAAAAACATGCTTATGATAACTGCTTAATCGCTTTTGGTGTGTGTGCTACTTACAGTAACAAAATATGTAGATTCTTAGTACATTATTTAAAGTACTTATCCTTCTCTTCCTGGGTATGTTCCCTTGTAACATGGTTTTGTACCAATTCTTCTAACAATCTACTTTTTTTTTTTTTACCTAGAAATAAAATGTTAGAAATTAAACCTTAAACAAATTTCAGAATATGTGTTTATATGAATATATCATGTAATACTACTGACAATTTCAAATAACTATAATTTTAAAGGTTCACAATAATTAGGAAATTTTTTATTGCTTTCTATATAATGATGGTTTTAAAAGACTGATTTTTGGATATTGTCTTGATGTTTTAAAAAACTTTTTTCAACAATTGAAGCTTAAGTTCTCAGATTTTTAAAGTCCTCAGAGAATCCTGTTGAGAGATGAGACACAGCAAGGAGCAACCTGGGACTTTGTAATACGTGACATTCCAAGGTCATTAAGTTTTCATTGGAGAATTAAACATTAACCAATAAACCTGAAGGTAAACTGTGAGAAATGGAGGAAGTCACTGTTTCTCTTCCATTTTAATAGAATTCTCTAACAAGACATTAAGATTTGAAATGCTTTAATTTAGATGGCCTTGTTAGTCACTGGAGATATCAAATACCAAATGCTAATTAGATCATAAGGTATAATAACTAACTAAATGGAAATGCCAAAATATTAAAGGTTAGTTAGTCATCTAGAAATGAAAATTTCCCCCCAGAAGACACATGATACATGCTGGTTTTCCCCCAGATGAAAGCTGGAACTTAGGATGGTTTCATTTATAATGATGGATAGTTATATTTACAGTAAGAAAACTGTTACATACAAATCTTAAATGTCCAAGATAGCAAATTATTGTGGCAATAATTGATATTTATCACAGAGAAAGTTACTATTAAAATATCTATTTATTTATATGTCACTTTAAATATGAAAATTCATCTAAATACATATATATGCATATGTATGTCAATAGTTGAGTGAAGGAGAGATACTTTTGAAATACTGTTTGTTGATTCCAAGTAACTATTATGTAATGTCAACTGAGTAGGGACAAAATTTATATAAACCAGGATTACTTTATGTCTCTAATCAGGATTAGCTGATAATTATTTTCATAAGCAGAATTTATAAGCATATTTGCATTTAAATTGTTCTTTAGAAGGCTATCTTTCCTTCTGAAATATATACACCTATTATATTTACCTACTAAATAGTTTTGTTAGTGAGTCTGTAGGCTTCCAATTTAATATAGTCAGCAAAGCCTTGCATGTAACTATTTTATTTGCCAAATCCTTAGTGAAATGTGGGGGGGGGGGGTGGAGAGAGAGAGAAAAAGAGAGAGAGAGAGAGAGAGAACATGCTAGAAAACAATGTATGGCTTTATTTGAAGTAGCACTGCTTATTAGATATGAAACATATAACAAGAAAAATACATTTAATATCTTGAAGCCTCAGATTTCCCATCTGTAAAATGGGGATCATCATATCACACTGCCAAATAAAAATGATGCCTGCCATTAAAGAAGAGGGCTACCAGCAGAATCACATCAATACTCTAGTTCCTCACCTATGAGGCCAAATCTTCTAAGTGGGGAGTGCATTATTCTGGTCTATATCTGGGAACAGAGAAAATCTCAAACATGACTGTTTCCTAAGAAATAAAACTACGTGCATGCAAAATAGTGTTTCATGAATCCTCTCAGATGACAATCAAGTTTGAGGAAGTAATCAGCAATGGGCCCACCTAAGAACTTCTACCTCCCTGACTCAGGCCTACCAATGCAAAAACAGCATATAAACCATCCAGCCCTACTGAGAAGTCCCTATATTCCACTAGAAAGAGAAACATGAAAAACAATTTTAAAGACTATGAGTCCAAAACAACCCTATCCCCCCCCCCCCCAAAGACTGGTTACATTATAGGCTATTGCAATCATAAGAAAGTTGTTTGGAGAAATGTCTGGTACAACCCATGAAATTTAGAGAGTGCAATGGAGAACTAAAAATGGTAGCCGTCCTTAACTCAGAAATGTAAGGATAAGAAGGATCATGGCTGCATTTGGCTTGTAGTGAGGGAAGCTGTTGGTAATTACAAAGGAAGTGGAACCTTGGTTAACTCATAAAAACTATAGAGAATTTGGAAAAGACGAGTTTATGAAAGACAATGGAAGTGAGAGTATTGTAGGTTTGGGGCATTTTCTTTCTTGCTTTTGTGTTTGTTCATTTGTTTTGTTTTTCTATAGTTCTTTTTTTTTACCCTTTGCTCTTCCAGTGGAGTCAACAAACATGTAATGAATTCCACATACTAAATTCCTCCTGCTCTGAATATCTGAAGTTGTCTCTGTATCAATCATGACCCTTACTGATGTACTACTTAGTACCAGGAAGCAGACTTTCAAAGGTGGGATTCTAAATTAGACAATAAATTCAACTATACCCAACAGCCATGAAGAAATGGGATAGTTGAGTAATTCAAAAATAACAATTAAGTTATCACCTGTGTACACTCGCAATAAAGTGCACATTAAGACAAAATTTAGAGGTACCACATGTGTGTCATCCTCAACTTTGATAATATGTTGACTCAAGGTTTTTGTGATGGTCTGCTGCATCTGGTTAATCAAAGAATTTATGAAAAGATGGTGACAATCATGGGCTCAAAGCATAGCCAGGAAACTACAAGATTCCATGGAATTCTCAAAAAATAATATCATTTTTGTAGTGCACATATTGCATACATAGGTAATATCAGACAAGTTTAAGAGTGCATGTTTAAATTTTAAATACATATTGAATTCACAGATTTGCAAGTCTTTTATGTGAATTGTGGCACTAACCGGGGAGATTCGGTATGGAAAAATTTGAATCTTCAAATCTCCCTAAACCTCTCTCACCTTGTCTGAGTAAAACAGCCTTCTCTTGTGTAAAGACCAATAAAAGCCTTATATAAGACAAATAATTTGAAAAAAGAGAGAGAGAGATTATGGTTCTTATGGTAAACCTGACACCATTCATTGCCCAGAGACTCTAATTTCAGGCATATTGTAGCACACCTCAGAGGGAAATGTGCAAAGTAGGTCCTAGAAAGAGGTAGCCTGAATAGCAAAAGAATTACAAGGTTGCATTAATTTATATTTGGAGAAAATTTGGGGCAAATGCATGAAAATATATTTTAAGGATGCTATGTCAAAGAAGATATCATGTTGGATTAGGATGAACGTATAGAAATAGGTTTACATATCAGAGATCTTAAGCTAATGGTTAGCTATGCAGCTGGAAGTGACTCTGACAATTTGCTTAATTAGTTGACAAAAACAGTTTACTTCATTAAAGAAAGATGAGGAACCACACCTTCCATTACACACACGCACAAAAAAAATAGAGGAAACAATATCAAGGTTCAAAATCATAGGAATTTTGGAGAATATTTATCATGTGAGACCTACATAACCACCTGTCCAACATGTCCCAGGAGAAGATTCAGAGGATCCTGCCATAATAAAGGTGTCAGAGAGTGCATTTAACAAAGGGAACACCAGCATCTTTGGAAATCATTGTGGTAGCTGTCCTCTATAGATCAGGGATGACATCAAGAAATTTTGCCATTGAAGTCAGCTATCATATGTCAATGCCATGATGGCATCCAGGAATGGCAGAGACTTTGAACTGTCAGATAAAACATAAAATGAATATTGTAATAGGTAGCAAGGACAGGTAGAGTCAGAATGTTTGATCTGAAAGGATCATTAATTCTAGTTAATTGATTATAGTATTTCAAGAACTAAAACTAAGAACAAAGAAATGCATAGTGCCCACTAGATAGTATTTGATTTCAAAAACCTTTCTCAATCATACCTTTGGCTCTAAGCTGTGTATAACCGAGACATTGTTAAGGGGATTGTTTTACTTTCAAGATTTTGTTTCTTTTGTATTATAAGCTGATGTAGCTGGTGCAGCTGATATAGCTGTTGTCCCATGCATAATTATATGCCCTTTAGGAGGTCCCAAGCATCCTATTGTTAAAGGATAAATGTAACTTTCATATTGGACTGGACAATCATAATAAATTAAAACCTTTGGAAAGCTTTGGAAAATTACTAGATGTTTTAATCTACGAACAGAAGACACATTGATAATTCATATCAAAATAGTTGAACCTAACACTAGAGATCCATCCCTTAAAAGCATTAAGATATCGGTTGATGTCAATTCACTGTCACCCACTTTCAGGGTCACTGAGAATTTCTCAGGCAGACTCTTAATCAAGCTCAGAGATTATCATACATATAGTTGCTTAAACTAAACATAAACAGATCTAGATGTATTTCTTTGAAGTGTGTATTTTCAAACACCAGAAGTGTATAGTTAACTTTTACCTCTTACTGTTTCTCAAGAGTACTTCTGCCCCATTTCTCTTGATTCTTCTCATTTTCTTCCCAACTTTTATGTAGATAGAACAATTTTTAAAATTTTTTTGAAACCAGTTATAAAATACCATAAAAGCATCACTTTTGGACTTACTTTAATAAATCATTTGGCTCCCCTGACTAAAACAAAGCAAAACTTGACAATGGGCTGAAGCATACACAATACATATAAATACATGCAATACATGCTTTACAATACATGTAAAGATCCCATATTGTCAAAGTCCACAATGTTTCCTTCTTTGTCAATCCCTGCCTCTTAAAAAGAAATACACACACAGACATGCATATGCACACAATAAATAAATAAACATAAAAGTAACCAAAATATATGAGTATATATACAAACTGATTGTGTGTGCATGTTTATATAGGCCATAAAATTTATATTCTAAATATATAAAATTATCAAGATAAACCACTCTGTGTAGCTTAAGTTTGTATGCTTTATATGAGGATCCAAGAGGTATATTTGTGTAAATATGTACAGATCATATCTAGAAACAAACAGCTTTGACTATACATATGGTCAAGTAACTTAAGCAAGTTAAAATTGTTTACTATAACAATTGCTTTTTTAGTTTTTATATAGTTGGCATTATATGTGAGTATCTGTCTCTGTGTGTATATATGTGTGTGTATCAATGTTAAAATATACTAGTTGAGCCCATAATATTCACTATGTGACCAAACATTGCAAGTCATCTTTGAAAGATAAGGATGACTAAATAAGCATCCCCTACATCTGTCCTCAACTAGTTCAGATTCAGTGAAAGGTGAGGGAATGGGGAAGGTTAGACAAAGAAAGAAATTGCAGTACAGGGTATGTGAGCCATAGAAACTGGAATAACAGAGCACTCCCAGCGCAATGGAAGGGCACATATCTGACCTTAGAGGGAACAGAAAGAGTCTCCTGTAGTACATGATAGTGAAGTTAAATCTTGAAGAAACATGTGTTAATGTGTTTAGTCTGGAAGGGAAGTTTTATGTATCTAACTTTATGTGTGAATACATAATACACACGCACACGTGTGTATACGCTCACGCACGGACTTCAGCTAGACCCAAAGCTTTATCTCCATCATTTAACCTGTCCATTATGCCACCGTGCAGGGCAGCTAAGCATGTGGTTGTACAAATGGGCCTGGTAATATAAACAACTTAATTGAAATGGCTGGTCCCCAGAAATTCATTGAGGAAGGATGATGTTTCCTGGTGGAGTTCAAGATGGCATAAAATGTATCAGAGTTAAATCCTTGACATATGCAACTCTGTTCCCCTTGGTTTACGGCTCTTTTAGGGGATGCAATACCCATTTGCTTTTAACATTCCTCTGAAACTGCATTAGAGAAATTACAGGGTATTATCAAGATAAGAAAATAATTGCATTTTAATTTGACATGAGAGTTTCTTTAGAGAATAAAGCAGAAATTGGATCGAGAGAAGATTGAGAACACATCTACCCACCTCCCACACAAAATCATGAGAAATGACAGAAAAGGGACTTCAGAAAAAGTTAAATCTGATATAAAGCTGGCCAACAGAAAAGAAATGAAAAGTGCCAGTCTGGGGAATTTCTAGAAGACTGAAAGCATAATGAATTACGCCTTTGGGAATATAGGAATTAAAGAGACTTGAGCTGAAACCACATGCAGAAGACTGCTGTGCAGAGAAATGTGGCTGGCTCCAAGGCATCTCCAAACGGAATGTGATTGAATTCAAGGAGCAAAGGAGGGAAGTGGGTAGCCCTCTGGGAGGTTTTCTGTGGGGCAGCACTTACAGAAGAGAGCTACCTGTGGTCAAGAAAAATCAAAAGGACCAGTGGCATGCAACTTTTAGCTATGCTTAATAATTGGACATTGTGAGCCCCAGAGCTCTTGGTTTTGTATAGTTTTCTAGTCATGGCGAGCAACAGAAGGAACTCACCTATGGTCACAACACAAGGAAGAACCTGTGCTTTTCCTGAGCAAAGCTTAGATCAATTGCGGGGTACCCTGAGCAAAGCATTTAAGCTTTGAGGCTGTCACTTATCTATCAGCTGGTTCTGCCTTACTTGTGGTATCTTTCTGTTTATTTCAAACGTTTTACTTCTTTCTCTCTGTTTTTAATTTTGCTCAAATTATGCATCTTTATCAGACACTTGGACTTATTTTTTTAGCATCAGGTTATGAATAAGTAAATACAGTAAAAACAGGCAAGCAAATATGACCAAAGTGTATTTATTATGTTGGAAAAACCTAAATCCCTACAAACTTTTTAAAAGCATGTTAAGAAGGTTAAAAGTTGTAAAACCCTGTACACCCTCCTGGCATTATTTTAAACCACCTAAATCAAGGAATGAATGTACCCCTCATTCCAAATTATCGTCGGCAGCCGTCCGTCTCGAGAGACGATGGTGTAGCTTCTTAAGAGTCTATCTGCACCGCCGAGAATGGTTGTGCAGTCCGACTCGGGAGTCACACGGTATCTGTCTCCTCCCGTGTTGAATCGACATCTTACGATGACGCTGGAGTGTCCTCTCCAGTGAAGCTGAAGCTACAGAGCCTCGAGAGATGATGGTGTAGCTTCTTAAGAGTCTATCTGCACCGCCGAGAATGGCTGTGCAGTCCGACTCGGGAGTGACACGGTATCCGTCTCCTCCCGTGTTGAATCGACATCTTGCGATGACGCTGGAGTGTCCTCTCCAGTGAAGCTGAAGCTACAGAGCCTGGGCAGGGTGATATGGAGGGTCTGCTGTTGCCCATTCCAAATTATCACCTCATCTTAAAATAAGGGCTGTTCATCCCTTTTTTCACATGAATATTTTAAGGAATAAAATCTATGACTAATATCTTGGAAATAATTTGTTTAAAATATTTCAAAACTGACTCAGAAATATTTTGAATATATACTTCAAAATCCACACTGCAAAAATGTTTCCTTTCATGAAACAGCAGGTTTGATACTCCTGGTGGTCCGGGTTTTGAGTCTTTGCGAATCTGCTTCCACTCACACACTCCAGCTGGGGTTCAAAGTCCAGGTCCTCTGGTGATAACTCCATCATTTGAACTTGAACAACAGCGCGTTAACAAAGGAAATTTGGCAAATATATTTTAATTAATGGTATGAGACTTGATGAAAATGTGGCCATGAATGAGGAAAATGTAAAAAAATTTTAAAAGTTAATCAACTGCTTAGTGTTACTGAGCTATTACTATCTGAAAAAGAACTTGCCATTGCTTTTCTTAGCCGGTAGCCTTAAGATTTTCAGTAAAAATAATGTAGCTTCCACTTCAGGAGACAGCTTGAGTAACTGGAGAATCTATTTTAAGAAAATTTGCCTATTTTAAGAAAAGAAAAGGACAGTTAATCCATCGTCTTCTGGGGGCAGGAAATCATATAAGGAAAGGCGGCGGCAGCCATACTTTGCCTCTAATTAGCCATAGAAGTCAATTGAAATAAAGATGAGTAATTCCTAATTCAATGGAGTGCTCTTTAAGTGCCAGCAAATTGGTAGAAATCTTGAGCGGATCACCTCATCTAATTATACAATAACTTTAAAAAATGAATGTATCATTTCACTTAGCCCTCATTACCACCACCCTAACAATTAGGCATTATTATTTTACTTCTACTATTAATACAATTTATACCCATGTTCAGACAACGGAGGCTCACAGTGAGTGAATATTTAGTTGTAGTTTACCACAAAGACCCTGCTCTCAGTAACAAAGGTGTCCTTGCATTTTCTATCCTGCTAAACCGCCTCATCATCTACTAAGACCAAGTTAGAAAACTTCTAGCTTTCTTTTCTTTTTTCAGCATTCTTCACATTGCCAAATCTCACCTCTCCATGCTCATATATCACCCCAAATTATTTTCTGGGGAATGGCATAGCACCTGACTCATTGCCAACAGAGTTTTCTCTCACTAAGGTCTGATCCTGTTTCTCCTTTTTAAAAAATTCTTTAATAGTTTTCCATTGTTAAGACAATGATAAAAATTTTACCCTGCTTATGTCTGGTCATTTGAAATTGCCCCATCTAGCCGCTGTTCTACATTGTCTAGAGTGGGTTCCCCTAGTAACCCAGAAACTGCCGTACACATTCTGCCCACTTCTTTGTTGTATTAGTTTTCTACCTCTGCATTAAAAATTACTAGAAATTTATTGGCTTAAAACAAAATCCATTGATTAGCTGATAGTTCTGTGGGTCAGAAGTCCAGGCAGGCTCAGCCAGATACTTTAATTAGTCTCAAGGGCTGCATTTTTTTTCTGGAGACTCTGGGCAAGAATCCACTTCTAAGTTTATTCAGGTGGTTGGCAGAATTCAGTTCTGCATGGTTGTCAGGCTGAGATGCTTAGCCATCTCCACCTTCTCTGTGAGTCTCTCTTTCGCTACATCTCTCTGACTTCAACTAGAAGAAAGTTCTTTGCCTTTAAAGTCTCATATGATTAGGTAATTCAGGTTAATCCGGGATAGTCAACCCTATTTTAAGTCCATAATCATAGTTACGTCTGCAAAGATCCTTTTGCAAAGCAATATAGCATATTCGCAGGTTCCAGAAACTAGGACATGGGTATCTTTGGGGGCTTATTCTTCCAACAACATGCAAAGTTAGATCTATGTGGCTGACTTTGCCCTCTTTTTTGAACTACAGAAATACTTTCCCGAACTCATCACAAATGTGAAACCTTTTCAAACTTCTCAGGCAATTTCTTCTTCCTCCATTCCCAATAAATGCCTGTTGTATATGGAAAATAGTGCATTTAACTTTTGTAGGCCTTCATTTTCTTTAATTAAATAAAACAGATATGTATGGTTAGGACCATGTTTATCACTTCCTATCTATAATTATACCATAGAAATAGTCTGTCTGTGTGATCTTAATTAATATGTTATCTCTCAAAATTCCCTGGTTGCCTGGTAATTTATTTCTACAGTACCTACACTATCTATTTGAATTTTTATGATAAGCTATGAGATAAGAAGCATTATCCTCATTTTACATTTGAGGAAATTGGAGGCTCAGAGAGGTTAAGTGACTTGCTAAGGCCAAATAGCAAGTGAGAAGTGAATCTCAAATATGAAGATGATCTCCGTTTGCAGCTTATTCCATGCACTGTCTTCACATATTTTTCCCACACAGTATAAAGCCAATCTGCAATTTCTGAATAAGCAGCAATGATTTATTTATCTAAAAATAATATGACAATATTGAAAAATTAAAGACGACATCATCAAACTTTTTTATTGAATGAATAAGACATGAAAGGAAAAATCAATAGCAACTATAATTTGTAAGATTTTATTTAAAGAAAATGTAAAACTTTCAGTTTAGAATGGAGGGTAGAGCACATATACATTCACCTCTTGTTCATACAAAGATTCAAATGAAATAAAAGTTTAGAGTTCTCAAAGGGGATCAATTCATAATGGTAAAGAGAATTGGGATGAACAACACATGAGAGAGTTCAATAAAATTCTGGACTATTGAGAGAGAGCGGAAGGGAAGAATGTTGACTGGTACAAGAATGCAATTAGGAGAAAGTTGCAGAAGAAGCCTGAGGCATGTTATCTGGGATCAAGAGAGTCTCTGGATCCAACAATGAGGTACATGATGGGGAGCAGGAGTAAGAGATAGGCTGGGAAGCTATTTAATCAGAAATGAGTATGTAGAACAACATAACTCTTCTCCATTTGCACAGAGCATGGCAGCGTAGTTAGACTTCCAAGTTAAAGAAACATAAGTGTCTCTTCATGGTACCATCTGAGTCAAGATAAAGCATCTAGTGCAGTTATTGCTGACTCTGCATTTATCCTTTTAATGTGACCAGACTTTCAGCAGAATCACAAACCTCGCTTCCAGTGGACAAATGTGGTTTGCAGATTCTTAACCTTTGCATCACAAGATAGTGCATAAAAAGGTGGGGTTGAAGCTGAGAGAAAACAGCTTGATAAGCAGCACATCTCCACGGGGACGCATTTTTCTCCTCCAGTTCGGTTGCAGGATAGAGCTCTACTCAATGAACTAGGATGCTTGGAACCAAGGCATTATTACCTAATAATTTCAAATCCTAACTGAATTCTATCTGAAAACTTCCTGGCTCTTTTTCGCCCAGACTGGGTCTCCTTTGTACACCTCCCAAAGCCCAACATACCCATGCTTCTTTGAGTACTGCTTTTGGCCTAATGACTGCACAGTTTCAGGGCAAGCCCTTCAACCAGGCCTCCTTCCTCTACCCAGGCTGTCTCGTCAGATTTCCCTTGCTTTATGTACTGCCTGGAAATCAGCTTAGTGCATACCACATAGCACACCAAAGCAACACTTTGTTGATCAAAGGGCATAAAAAGCTCTGTTTAAATTTTTGAAAAGCTGCATTGTTTAACAAGAAAAAAACAGTTTTCATTATATTCAGACAGATCCATAATCACTCAATCAAAATATCTTCCTTCCTAACTGCAAAGAGTGATCATTTTCTCAATTTTATGAAAGGCAACTCTTTCCTTTACAAAATTATTCTCTTTTTGGATTTTTCTCTTTACCCAGTATTCATATTCAAGGACATCTAATTATAAAACTAGGAAACCAAGTTGAATAGAATAATGTAACGAAGAGAAAACAAAGGAATAGTGACAGATAATAGAAATTACTCATTTGTTAGAGGGGATCATTGAACACTTTCATTTCTGTTGGCTAGAAAAAACCAAGGACTCAGTCTATTATCACAAGTCTATTGTGGACATTGGTTATTTCTTCTTGGAGCCCATCCATCATTCTAACTGTTACAGGGTATGCAGGATGGTTTATTCATTTCATTTTAATATGTTTTTCTTTATAAAATTAGAAAATGGATCAAATAAAGCTGTGGCAAAATGTTCTACATAAAGTACTGCCTTCTTAATTATATTAAGGACTTTTTTCCAAGATGCTGAGTGAATCAGTTTCCATTAAAAACTGATTCACTCAGCATCTTTTCTGCGGGAAACTTTTTCCCCCAGCACCTCTTTTCAATTCAGCTTATATCAGTGATTATAACTATACAGATAACCCTAATAAAGTTATCTCTTGTTAGCTAACATGCCTTTGAGGTATTGAGAAAAGAGAAATCATCTATTATAGTTACAGTGTTATCTTATTATGTTCTAAATCATATAAAAAAATCTGTTTATGACCCTATGGTTAACTCTATTTGACAAGCACTAAAGAACTGATAAATGGTGATGGAAGGAGACTTGACTTGGGATGGTGAACACATAATACAGGGTACAGAAGATATGTTGTAGAATTGTGCACCTGAAAACTGTATAATTTTGTTAAACAATGTCACCCCAATAAATTCAATAAAAAGGAAAAGAAGAATCAGAGAGCTTTTAAATGTTTGAGCTACATAAGATCTCTCCAAACAGTTGTCATCCACGCTATTATCTTATTACAGATGGAGCAATCAAGCCCTCCAAACTGAGGAACTTGTCCAAACTCAGGTAACAATTGTGCTGAGATAAAACCTCCAATTTCCATATCCAGTGTACTTTCCAATATGCTACACTAAACTTGACATTATTTTCTCAGGCCACATTAGACAGCACTGTAG
Organism: Furipterus horrens; assembly: GCF_987537825.1. Classification (NCBI taxonomy): domain Eukaryota; kingdom Metazoa; phylum Chordata; class Mammalia; order Chiroptera; family Furipteridae; genus Furipterus; species Furipterus horrens. Next base: position 131,801,476 of record NW_028327177.1, on the reverse strand, counting down.
ACTAATTCATACTGCTCTAGGATAATGTTCCTTCACTCTTCATTTATCATCCTAATGTGTATTTGGCAATGCAGACAATATCTGAATACCTAAAGCAATGTAAGGGATGGAAGAGAATGAATAATTGAAAGCTATATATTTTGATATTCTGTTTTTTGGAAGTTGTTCAAACATCTCCAACAAAACTTGGTTCAGAGTTTCTAATCGTCGTCGTCGTCGGCAGCCGTCCGTCTCGAGAGACGATGGTGTAGCTTCTTAAGAGTCTATCTGCACCGCCGAGAATGGCTGTGCAGTCCGACTCGGGAGTGACACGGTATCTGTCTCCTCCCGTGTTGAATCGACATCTTGCGATGATGCTGGAGTGTCCTCTCCAGTGAAGCTGAAGCTACAGAGCCTGGGCAGGGTGATATGGAGGGTCTGCTGTTGCCCATGCAGCAGACCCCCCCTCTCTTTGCAGCTGAAGGGTCCAAGGGAAAGACGGAGTCAATACAGCTTGGCTTCAGGTGCGCCGCAGGAGTTGCCGGTGTTGACTACAACGTCAAACCACCTTAGGGACTCCGGCTCCGGATTTTCTGTCGGGGTTTACTCCCTTAGCCTTTCCCCTGAAGAGGTATGCCGCAAGGCAGCGGAGGTTTTTTGGAGTCAGAGTTTCTAATATATCTCAGATAACTAGTCTATGACCAAAAAACAATAAAAAGGAAAACAAACATTTACTGAGTGTACTTGGTATACTACATGCTTTGCATATGTTATTAAATCCTTAATTTTTAAATAACTTTATGAGGTAACTATCATTATATCACTTTGCTAGTAAGTAAACTAACACTCAAATACATTTATCTGTATGTCTAAGATCATACAGCTTATATGTATGAGCACTGAGACTTGAACCAATGACCTCGTAACAAAAATACAATATATATTATATTATACTGGGCCTTCTCTCACTGACTATAAAATACTGAAAGGCAAGTATGGCAAAGTGACACATGAGGGAATAAAATGATCTAGATGATTTGAAAATTGAAATTCTATACCCCTGGGTACTTAGTGGAGTTGAATATTCTTTACAAGGGACTGCAAATGCCAGGTTGGTAACACAAGGTAATGGAAAGATCTTCAGCATATCTTCTTTCCTCCTTATCTAGTGTAAATCCTATGACATGCCATAAATCAGGCTAACAGGCTTAGTAAAGAATGATGAATAAAACTAAAAAATCATCCCCAACAAGAGATGTGACAGTGGGCATGGCATGTTTGCAAAACCGCTAGTAGGTCAGGATATCATAAAGCTGATACAATGGAAGCAAGGGATAAGAAGAGTCGGGAAACAGCGATATCATGAAAATCATGCTAAGGAATTTGGCTTTCATTCTGGAGATGAAAAGTCACAAAATATTATTCTTGCTGCACTGCGTGAGATTAACGGGATGGAACAGTTTGGATGAAGGAGACCATTAGAAGTTATAAAATTAATTCCTGTCATAGAGAAGTAAATGGGACTTCATTAAGGTTGGATGAGTGAAGACTGAAAAGATAAATTTGAGAATAACATGCAGAGAATGGTTGCTTCATTAACTATATATAACAGGAGGAAAAAAGAGCATTCAGAGGTGAAACTAGGATTTTTGGATTGAGAGTGGGAATACACTGGGATAGCAACATCTATAAACAAATACGAGAGGCAACAAATTTTAAGGATAGGAGTAGATATTGAGTCAATTTTAGCTATTTGAGTGCCTCAGAGTCATCCCGAAGGAGGTATTCATAATGGACTCGCATAGAAATTTCTGTGACATACAGAAGAAGTTACTGCTAAAACTACAGCTGTTTTTTAATTGTAGGCATTTATTTGGTAATCAAAATTATGTGACTGCTTGAGATCATATTCCATTTTACCTCTCTGAGTCTCTGTCTTGAAACTCATGAAGACAGTCTATGCATATCTGTGGTCCTCATCCAAATCTAGGCCTGAATAATCATATGGATGGCTACAAATATCATTTCTTCTTTGAATTGCTTATCTTCTTACTATGAAAATCATTTATCTAGACTAGTGTTACTTTGATTATATATATATAACATATATATATATATATATATATGAAATGCATTAAATGTTATTTACTTTGATAGATAATTCTCCTTCCATACCAGGTAATATTTTTCCTGTTAGCGAGGGGATAAAAGTAAACTATAAAACTAATACTAATTTTTCAATATAAGTATTATGTCAGTGGTTTGAGCTAAATGCTATTGGAACAGAGTAGAAATGCCTAGGGTTATTAGAGGAAAACTTTACAGAGATGTCAAACAAGTTAGACCTGGAGAAATAAAATAAAGGGTGAAACTTACTTAAAGTAAGAAAGGAACATGAACAAAAATTGGAGAAAGAGTCAAAAAATGTGGTTTAGATTTGTAATGACGAGTTTTCATTAAGGCAAGATTAGGGAAGAGATGTGATTTTGTGTTCATTGGATCTGAGCTGGAAAAGTGGATTAGGAAGTAATCACCAAGAGCCTTATATGCTCTTGCTCTGATTGTGCCTTTAACCACAGTTGGCAAAGCTACAATGGACACCCAAAGGAAAGAGGGAATTGCGCTCAAATTTCCTCTGATTAATATTATCCTGATTATTCTCTCAGGTCAACTACAAATATAATCTTCTGTCTTACTGAATTTCATAGAATACTTAACACTATAGAACCCTAAATATTCCTGGTGACATAAGAAATGGGTCAGGACACTGTGCTCCTACAAGATAATGACAACATATCCCTTTAGGGAAGATTAGTCATGACAACGAACAATATTTTGCAGCAAGTCATAAGATTCAATAGAATCTAGGGATACCATATCAAGACAACTTTACGTTATATCTCCTACTAAATGTGTTTTAAACAAACTCCTAACATGTTAGAAAGAATAATCAAAAAAGTCTATTTAACTTGTTGACATAACTGATAGTTTATTTGCCAAGTTTTCTGCTGTAAAAATACCCAACTCTGTATTATTTTCCCAGACTCAACTCTGGCATAAGTACTTCTAACTTATTTTCTCCATTGAGACATGCATGGTGAACCAGTTGCTTCCATCCCTGGATACCATTAACATCTTTGAACACCACCATTGCACATCTTGGATCTCTGCGCTACCACATCACACTTCAAGGCATAGATAGAGAGGAAAAAATGCTAATTAGAGAGAAAAAAGCTCTCAGGTAACCTGCATCCAAATCTGCTTGTCTGTTTGTATAATAAGCTCATAACATACAGTCAACTGAGTAAACACAGGAGCAGAAACCACGTGGAAGAGGACAAGAATCCAAAAATTGTTATAAAGAATTACATCACTTCCAATGACCTACCCTTAATAGAAGTGATGAGACAGAATAAAGTGAAGCACCTTAATATGTGCTGTTCAAGTGGATTAACTTTTGAGGTTTGCCTTGAGTAAAGACTATATATTGAAACTGCAAAATGAGTTTAGTAACAGAAGTTTCCATCAATATCTTGAAACTCTGGAAACTAGAAATGATGACTGTGGAAAAAGAGTCAACTAATTTGGATACAGGCCGCTTTTTCCAAATTCTTGAAAGACGGGTGCTGTGTTACAGACTGCACTTGTAAAAGGCTTATTGAATGGAGGACTATTGGATCATCTGTTTCTGAGAATGGCCTGGAACACGGTCTCACTCCTGCCCTGCTCTTCGGCAACGGAATCAGCACTGATCTCAGGCATCACTGCCTGCCTTGTGCTGTTCTTAGCCTAATGTTTAGAACACTAAGCTCACCCGAAGCTCTGAGTATTTGACATGCTGAGTTTGAGACTGACGACCCCTCCAACAATGGCACATGAGTGACATTTACTTTAAGTCACTTTCCCTAAATATATTCCATAAATAAATATGATAAACAGTGTGGGACCTGCCAGATGCACCATCTGGAATCCATCTCTGCTTTGTCTGTCCTTCCTCAGCTCTTTGGTTAGAACTCTTGCTCTACAATGTGCCTAGTGTTCCCAATCGAAAACCTATGTGTCTGCTTCTTGCACTAGACTGTGAGCCCCTTGAAGGCAGAGGCCAAGTCTTCCTCCTGTTTGTATCATCCTTGCTCACATAATGCATGTTTGCTAAACTGTATCAAAATACGTATTGAAATTTCTTTAAAAGGTTTCCCAGTGATCACAAGAGTATATGTTTGAGGCCCTGGCTGCTGTGGCTCAGTGGATTAAGCGTCGACCTGCAAGCCAAGTGTCGCTGGTTCGATTCCCAGTCAGGGCACATGACTAGGTTGCACGTCAGGTCCCCAGTTGGGGGCGCGAGTGAGAGGCAACCACACAGTGATGTTTCTCTCCCTCTCTTTCTCCTTTCCCCTCTCTATAAAAATAAATAAACAAACAAATAACTAAATTACTTTTTTAAAGAGTATATGTTAGATAAGGCCTTGGGGAACACAGGGTATAACATCTACTTAGGGGCAATAATCTTTTATAGGGATCCAATAATGCTAACAAGCAGTCTACGTTTTCTGAATATGGAAGGTTGGTCTTTGAGATCTAGGCTATCTCACTAGTGCTGATGATTGAGAGGCTCTTCCACCTTATTCATTTTCCAAAAGCATTTGGAATAACATACATCTTCTTCAAGGACTGATTGAGCTTTGCCAATAAACCCAGGAAATCTTTTGTCCTAGGCTTATTCTGAGTTTATTACAGAAGAAAATAAGGGCAGATATTAAGTTCCTTTGAGTTTTTAAATTAAAATCAAATTTTAAAAGCAAAATTAAAAGTTACTCATGCAAAAAAAAATACAAAAAATAAATAAAAGGGGTAACTAGTGGTGACTTTACAGGGTCAGCAAAAGTGTCACTAAGAAGACAGTAAGCTGATATTTTAATTAAAGGAAAAAGCCAGATGTGGGAAGGTCAGAATAAAGAATATTTGCCAGGTGGTGGGAACAGTCCACAAAGGCCCTAATGTGGGAACCATCATGGTGTATAACAGGAACAAAAAAAGTTCATAGGACTGAAAGTTGCTGGCAAAAAGATCCAAGTCTCAGGTGAGTTGGGAAAGATAGGTGGCACCATGCCAGAGAATAAAATCGCATCAGATTCTGCAAATCACATTGCTCCTTATTTTCCTAATAATTGCCACAGCCTGGGAAAAGCAGTTCTTGGTGTTAGTAACACCTTACCAGGTTGAAGTGTGACCATTCAACATTTGAGAAAGAAAACCAACTTGGGAATAGTGTGAAGGAGTAACTAGACTGGGGAACTCTGGCTAGAGAAGGATGGAGACAATTGAGCAGATGTCCCTCCCGAGCAGCCTACAGCAGGTCTCAGAATTCACAATCAGTTGAGAAAAAAACAGAAGCCGTCCTGAGAAGGTGGTGGGCCTTGTCCCTGCTGATCAGTGGGCCACCTGCTGGCCCAATCAATGCCTGACCTGATGCAATGTTAACAGACTGTACACGATGTGCTTTCTTCCCTGCAGACACCGCTTTCCTATTGGATGGAAATACCTTTTACAAATATTATGATCTAAACGCAGAACTGCATCCCCATGAATTCTAAATTCAATATGAAGAGTCTCTTAGGATAAACACAAGGCTCTGTTTCTTTTGAGAAACCCAGAATCAGGAAAATTGAAGGCCTACCTACACCCTTGGAAAATTAAATTCTGATTTAGTTAATGTTCTCCTCATGGCTGAAGTGGCTACTTAAGGAAAGATAATGACAGTGTTAAGATATTTAATTGCTGCTTAATCAGTATCTCTATAGCTCCTGTTGGAAAGACTGGGGGTTAGGGAGGAGAGTTAAATCAGAGACTGAATGAAATGCCACTTTATCAACCCTAGAGAAAAGCCTCCCTTTATGTGAGTAATGTAGACTTGAGGGCATTGTTTCTTGGCACCTGGGAGTCAGTCTGAGGGATGGGTCACTCAGAGAGCAGACTGGATGTAGCTCTTTTGAGTCAGGTAAGCAACAGAGCCTATGGGCCTGATGGAACCTAGTGCAAAGCTTGACAGACCCAGCCCAAATCTCTGATCGGCATCCCACACTTCCCACCCTTATTTCTAATTAGAGGAACAAGTTTTTCTTCCTTTTCATAAATCTGGAAAATATCTTGACGATATTTGTTTATTTATGGCAGCTCTAGGATCCCAGCTCATAATGACAGTAACTCAAAGCTGACTGGAATTGATATTGCAGCCTAGGACTGGGGAAGGATTTCCTTTTCTGTGCTTCTGTTAATTGGCCAGTATATGTGTGGGACCTGGGAATGTGAACCAAAATCCTTGTCTCTGGCTCTGCCCTCAGGAATTCCCACCTGAGACAAGATCAGACAAAAAGAATAAGCAAAGATGGGACCATGACCAGGAAAGAGACACTTTGACCAGGCATCTCAGAGAGTTTAAATGAAGTGTATGTTTTTCAGCCCTGATGTATACTCTAATGCTCCTCTAAGTCTGAGGTTTAACTATTATAAAACTGAAAGTATTTCATTTGATATTAAAGTTCAAATTAATATATTTGTTGTCTTTATAAACACCTATATTAAACTATAGGTATGTATTCAGGTATGTGAAGGTTTTTGGCTGATCTGGATGGAGTAAATATCCTGGTATTCTAATGAGCTATGTCTGGTGACATGGATTTGCAGGTGTGATAATTTTTCAGGGAATGGTTATCAAATGTCCCTATCAAAACAGGTATACCCTGAAAGGCTTCTTGATTCTTAAATTATAACAATACTTAATCTTATGAATTATTTGAAAAAGTATAAATAATTACCATTTTCCAATATTAATTCCTAATTACACACCCAATTGTGAATACTGTGAAAGGAAAGACTATATCTCCTTTGCATATGTTAATACTGAGAATAATTCAGAGCATCTTTAAATTCTTGAAGATAGATGACAGACTGAAATTCAATAAACTTAATATATTTTATAATATAAAGTTCAAGTAAAAGAAATTTTTCTCAGTAAAGTCCTAAATTGTTTATTAATGGTATGTCTTGTGAGCTTTCATAAAGATACTTATCTAATGGAAAGCAGGAGAACGTTGTAGAGATTCATGAAAGAAGAATTTGCTTTTTGCTTTTCCTCAATGAAAGAATTTAGCTAAAACATGTAAAGAAATAAGTTTTGCAATTGGCAAAATTTGTGTAGACCCTGTGAACTTATTCCAAACCTGAGCTAGTACTGACATGAATAATGTGAATAATGTAAATAAAACTTGTTTATATAAACAAGAGTATATTTAAAAAGCTACTGTCCCATATTATACTGAACAGTTTTGAGAACTTACTCATAAAAAGTCAAACTCATAACACAGATTCCCTGACAATAGAAATAGATGTACAGGAGCCTGGAGATGTAATTTCAAAGAGATCTTTCCTGGTTGCCCACTGGAACTGATGCCTCAGTGACTAATGCTGCTGAGCAAAATATAAAGAATTTTTAGACAACGTATCTTATGATTTTTTTTTTTTTTGTCTTCAACCAGCACCTTGTGGTTTTTTACATTTTTTGGATAAAAGAAGTTTGTGGCTTTAGCAGCTATATTTCTTTGTCTTTTTCTTTCTTTTTTTTTTTGGGGGGGGGGGTTGGGGGCATGGAAAGAGGGAAGAAAAATTACCATTCCAAATTTTAGGAAACTACATAAGAAGAGAAAGAGAAAAATAGTGGATGCCTTGCATAGCATTCTTTAGACAATTTTGAGTTTTGAGCTGCCCTCTGAACTCTCACTCTTTCATCTTAGAATCTGCAGATGAGTTCTACTTCATGGAGGAGTTTATGGTTAGTAAGACAAGACACTCTTAAATGTTCTATCAGGACCAAGGTATAGGATTAGTTGTGTTAGGAGAAAAAGAAAAATGGATTTTTTTTTTTTAATGAACTTCATGATTCATTGTAAAATGACCCTGTTGTGGAACTTGCAATTAAAAAATGGATTGAATACTGAAAGTTAAAATTTTGTTTCAACCTTTCCATTTCAGACTTTCTTTGCGCAAAAGAGTTCAACAGTATCTTTTATACTGTTCTTTCTGGACACATACGTAGGTAAACATGTGAAATGATTTCAGCAATCTCAGATGCAACAGAAATCCTCAAGCCATCAACTCTCTGCTTCCCCAGAATGTTGCCATCGTCTGGTCAGGAATTACTCTTACCTGTACAAAGCCACCACCTCCTTTATTCCAAAGCCAAAACATAATCAGTGGAGTTGCCTGATAGTCCCTTCAGATAGTTCAACAAACATCCAGCTAGCAATAATACTGAAAAGATGAATAGAACAAGCAGTATTCTAAGCCCTAACTTTGTGTTTTGAACAAAGGGAGATGAAAAGGAAGAAAACTAACATGTATGGAGTCCACTCTACCAGGCATTCTAATTATCTTCTTAATTATATCATTCCAATTTTCCTTTGAGATAGGGACTCTTTGCTGTTTATACATCATGAGACTACTAAATAGTGAAGGCACTGTCTCCACATAAGAAATAAAGTAAAATTTGCTCAACCAAAGAAATATTTTCTGCCTTTTACTATCAATTTCAAGCAGAATATATGACAGTTAAAAATAAAATCTTCCCTGAGGTTGCTACTGTGGAGTGGATGACAGAGCATTGCTTTTGGTAGATCACACTTGGGCTAGTTTCAGGCAAAGCCATGAGACAGATGATGTTTGTCTTCATCTACTTGGCTTCTCCTACTTTCCCACTTTCACTTTCTTGTTTCCTTTCTTGCCCCCCTCAAGGAATGAATCTGTCATCATCATCATTTATTGCTTAAGGCTTTTTCGTTTCAAGTTTTTCTTAGGTGTGCCAAACAATTGATTTTTTAGCACGTGGAGATTTTCAGACACCCTGGAGGAGTAATTAGGGGGCAGAACATCCTTTGTAATTACATAAAATCACATCTTGTAGGATGCTACAACCCGATCCTGGCAGGGGCATAGCAGACACAGAGAAAAGGGCTGTACAAATCGTACCCTCTCCTGCTCCAAACTTGTTCTCGGCTCCTCTCTCAATCTTCCATCAAAGTCAATGCCACCACCCTCCTTCAATCAGCTGCGCAGACCAAAGGCCTCAGGTTGTGCTGGACTTCCCTATTGCTCCCGTAGTAGATCTCATCAGGGAGCAAGTTCCATCTGCCTATTTTTAATACCCCAAATCCAATCACTTTTCCCTATCTCCACTTTATCGTCTATTCCAAGCTTCCATGTCTTCCACGGAACTCCATGAGCCTTCTAACTGACCTCCTAGCCTTCATTTGCCCCCTTCCTATAATCTGGTTTTTTTACAGCATCAGAGTGAGTCTTTCAAAACTAAGATCAATCATCTCATACTTCTCGTTAAAACCTTCAAATGACTTTCCTATCTCCTTTTCCTAAGTCTCTCTACATGGCTGGTATCTTGGCTATCTTTCCAGTCTATTCTCTCCATCACTCCTGTCTACCTGCTGACTACTTCACTGTACTTGAATATGCCAAGTATATTTTTCCTCAGAGTCTCTTTACTTGCTGTTCCCTCTACCAGGGATGAGGTTCCTCTTGATTTTCATATCTCACATTTACTTTACTACATTTCTGTTCAAAAATCATCGAATTAGAAAAGTGACCCTTATCTCCCAAAATCTAAAATAGTTCCTTGCCCTCAGCCTCTCTATACACCTGCTTTAGAAGATCTGTATTTTATTTTCTTTATAGTATGTATATTTTGGGGAAGTTATAATATATATCGATCCATATACTTGTTTTTTGTTCTTTGTCTATTTTCTCAAATAACTGTAGATACATTGGTTGCATGGACTTTGTTTTATTTACAGAGTATCTGGTACATAGTACACATTCAATATACGATTTGAATGGAGAAAACACTTTTATGCAATGTACGTAAGAAAAAGAGTTCTTATGAAACATCTTTTATAAAACTCTAAGGAAATATTAATCAGCTCAAGTAAATTCCATCTAACAATTATTCTTCATAAATTAGATTGCATCTGTATTTTAACTTCAGCTAACCTGAACCACCTGGAGAACATTTTGTAAGTTTGCTTTCTTTCAAATTAAATGGCGCCCTTGAGACAAGAAAGCAAGTCTACGCTTCCATCAGCACCTTGCTTTCTCTGTTAGGAAACTTCACACGCAATGTTTTATTTCTTTACAATTCTCAGTTGCATGAGAAGTTACTGCTCTGTCTACGGGGCCTAGAATAATGTAGCACTCAAGTTCGCACACATAACTATAAACGGAGTAAATCATTGTCACATTTTGACCTGACTAAAGTGCAATGGATAATAATTGGACAAGATAAGGTAATAATAATTATAATAACACATGATTTTACGATACTTTGAAATTTAACATGTAACTTCATTTAATATAAAGAGTCATGCCTCCATTTTTCATCTTTCCAGTAAAGCAAATTAAGGCTCAGCAAACTTCAACCTGTGCTTAAAACTCCCCAGCTAGGAAAAGTCAAGTTTATTCCTAAGATTGCAGTTGGTGAACTCTTAATCATGCACCCTTTTCATTGAATGGTTGTTCTCCAATGGACTTTCAAAGATGTCTCATCATCCCTTGCAGTTCATTATTTAGTTTCAAATTAAGATTTTTCTGAAAGGTTCATCTGTGGAAGTGGAAAATGTGTGAAATTCCAGGCATGTGGTCTTATTCCTCATGAAAGATTCCACTTAAATAAATATAACAACCAGTAATTACTTCTACCTTCTTGATCATTTTCAATTTGACAGGTTTAAATAAGGGGAAAAGGTTGACCAGAGAAAAGAAAAAAGTTACGAAGCTCAGCAGTTTTTGAATCAAACAGCTGCAAATCTGTCATGAACTATGGACCTTGCTGCAAAGCTACAGCTTCATGCAGAAGATATTGAATATAATAAGAGCTCTATCAATGCGCATGAATCAAGAACTTCCTTCAGCAACTGACTCTGTATAGGAATTGTCCCTTTAAAAAAACTCACTTTAATAAACAAACACATGGTGAAATAATTATGCTTTCTTACTCCAGGTCACACAGTGGCCTCAGGCTTGTTCTAAAAGGAGCAAGGGATTCTTTTAGTGCAATATCCCATGTAGCTTCTGCAGCCACAAATAGATTGCGCTGGTCTCCCATTGGAATGTCTGGAGAATCGGGATAGAAGGGAGAGCGCCTTGGTCTGACCTCTTAAATGCAAGCATCGCTGAACGGCTGGGACTAATTGTCTTTAGCTTCTGTCAGAATGTCAAGTTTATAGTTATGAGGTTCCATGATATGTAGCTAATATAGGATTCAAGCTAATTTTTCTTGCAGTTTTAAAGGAAGGTGTAGAGTTTTTTTAAGTATATAAATTTATAGTGAAAACATATCTGACATCTTTTAAAAATGAAAACAGGATAGACATTGAAGTCTATGTACTTAGGTCTCCAAATAGCTTTCTGCAGTGTTTATGATTTTGCTTAGCAATTTAGGTAAATCACTGTATTAGATATTTACCAAATTGCGTTTTTACTTTCAACTATGTGATTCCAGAATATGGATTTTTCAAAATCATATTCCCAGGCTCTTCAGACACAGTAAGCAAGAGTTTCAAATGAACATTAAATTTGAAAGACTCTGACGTGTGAATAATAGAACTGCGGCTTCCTGTTGTGCAGCCCTGACCCTTATATTCTGATGCATGATTTTAAAGGTTTCTTGTTATTCTCACAAGAATATTCTTCCAACTCCCAGCCCACACAACATACCTGAATCCAAGGAGTTAATTAAGAAATCATCAAGAATCCAAATCTCTATATTCTAGAGTGGTAAAACCTTCCCAAATACCTTTTCCACTCTGAGCCCAGATTCCTGCATCTATTAGATTAGAGAACCTTACAGAAATCCTCTTTTCTCCTCTCTCTGAATTGCCACACCTGGAAAGAAATAAGTTGTCTAAAATTCCATCAGCCCTACTATAATTTTATATATCCTATACTTTCATATTTGCTTGTACTTGTTGTTTCTATACTGCAAAAAAAGTTTGCACCAATTTATCCCTTCTGTCAGAATTAGAGACATGTGGCCATTTTAGATACAGTTCAAATTTTGTTTATGTTCACTCAATGGAACTTTACCTGTAATATCATTTCAAGGGTATATTCCTGTTCTTTCCACTAGATTATAAACTCATCAAAAATAACTGCTAAGTTCTTCAACTTTTCTAACATCTGTCTCCAGTGAGTTGGGTATCAATTATCCTTATGAGCTTTCCAAATTGGATTGTTGAAAAAGTTCAGTGAAGTGGAACTGGCTACTGCCAACATTACAACTAACAAGAATATACAGCTGCATATTTGAAACCTGTAAATGACTACTTCCTCAGAATTCAGACTTACTCCGCCTTGTGCAGAATTCCTACTTCTTAGGTAAGATGTCCTGAGGCTCTAGACACATCTGTCCTGTTACAGGTAATTCTAGCTGTAGAAATAATATTATTCAAGGAATAGTGAACCATTCCAATAGCAAACAAACAAAAATGAGAGCTGTATTTTTTCATTGTTGATGATGGATCCAGGCTCAAACACTCGAGCACCCGTTTCTTGGCCATATGAAGGATGTGTAAGTAGAGGATATTTGGCCAACAATCAGTATTTCCTAAGCATCTACAATTTGCTATAGGATATTAGCCACTCGACAGAATAAAGAAAAAGACTGATAAATCTCTGCTTTCATGGAGGTTTCCGTAGTGACAGGAAGACAAACATAATAGAGCATGATAATCATTTATCGTTTTCTTTAACGTAGTTAGCTAATGTTTATCAAGTGCTCACTATATACAAGGCCTTAGCTTGGTAATCTGGATGCAAAAACAATTAAGATTCAATCCCCCTTGTCAAGGAATTAGCAATTGAATAAAGAAAATAGAAAAAAAGCAAACAACTGTCATTCTGAGAGCATCTATTCCCTAGATGCTCAGTATGTGCTAGACACTCTGCTAAGTCTTTACAGAAGGACAGTCATCTGTTTTGAGTTTTTCTTGCTGCTCTGCTGTATGTTCCTACATCTAGACTCTGAGCCCCAAGGGTGAACAACTGCTGAAGACCTAGCTCTCCATATTCCAAGGCCAAGAAAGGAGACACAGAAATCTTTTAGTTCTTGACAGTTTGAAGGTTCACTTTGTTCATACCATATCAGTATTAAGATTCTGTAATTCTCTAAAGAATTCCATTAATAAAACTGAATCAAATCAAATGCTTGAACTAACCATCTTACTCATTCTCCCTATTCTCTTACTTCAGAGAAGAGATACCTTAGTAAACAGGCTAGCCTAGCCTAAAAATAGCTAACATAATATCCATGTGTTATCATAAACTTTTTGTACCAGGTCACCCAAAATTATTGTAAGCAACTTAATTAGGAATCACTCTCTACCTAAATCTTATCAGAAAGTTAAAATTAAAAGAATATTGTTAACTTCTAGTTTACAATTATAGGTAGAGAGAGATGGAAAGATTATCACTTCTACTTTGATATCAACATAAAAATTGGAAAAATTACCTTTATGACTTTTCTCATAACTATGTGATAACTGAAGTGACAGAACAATCAAAATCTAGGGAAATACAGATATCTGCAGGAGAACACAATACTTGTGAGACACACGCATCATCATCCCTGGGTTTGATGAAACCATTCACTGGCCAGAAGAGTTTAGCTAGAGTGGTTGGTGACTTGTTAGAGGCCAAGTGTGCAAAAGGAAGAAATCCTTGGTGGCCATAGCAATTGGGATGTTTACACCTTCTTGCAGACTCTTTCTTTATGAATACCAGTAGATGCTTACTAAAAAGATGAGAAAAAGTCTTAAAAATATTATCTTTTTGTGCACACCTGGGAGAGGGGAATATCAGTTACTGCAGGAAGGACATAAATGTCCACCCAAATGATTCTTCTCTATCTTCCCTATGAAAAGAAAACCTTAGGCTAAGCACTGTCTCATCAGAAACCATGAAAGCTAGGAGACAATGGAATAATATTTTTCATTTTAACATAAATGAAAAAATGCCAGCCCAGAATTTACGCCCAATAAAACTATCTTTAAAAAATTAAAGATAAAGATTTTTCTCAAACAAACACGGAGGAGATTTATTAGCAGAGAGCCTACTATACAAAAAGAATGTTTAAATATTATTAAGGCAAAGGCAGTATGATATTAAAAAAATTAATCTACACAAAAACAGAAAGAGTTCTTGAAGTACAATAAATGAATGAAAATCAAACATTTTTGTTACTTAAAATTTCTCTAATACATAGCTCACTGTCTTAAAAATAACAGAAATGTGTCGCATGTTTAGAGCACATGAAAAAAGTGAAATGCATAATAAAAATAGCACATAAAATGAGAGGAATTATTTGGAAATATATTGCTATAAGGTCTTTACACTACACATTAGGCAGTAAAATGTTATTTGAAGATATTCTTTAATTAAAGATGGATATTGTAAACCCTAGACAATATCACTGAAAATATCAATATGGGGTATAAATAAATCAGTATAAAAGATAAAACTGAATTATGAATTAATGCTCTATTAATCCTAGAGAAGGTAAAAAAAGATAGAAAAGACACAGAGAGTGGAATAGTTTGTCAAACAGAAAATATATCAATAATTAGATTAAATTTTAGTGGTCTAAATGTCAGTTATAGCTCAGACACTGTCAGATTGGATAAAAGAAAGAATCAATTATGTTATTTATAAAAATCAATTTAATTATAAATATATAGAGGGGTTAAAAGTAAATGGTTGGAAAATAAATACATTGCATCACTAATGAAAAAAATCTAGAATGACTATTATAAATCTCAGAAAACTCTAACTTTAGACTCTAAAAGTTAGACATTAGATGTGAGAAGGAGGAATGAAGAGATAAAAATGGATAATAATGGTAAAGGTGTCAACGAACTGTAAGATAAAACTAGAGGAATTACCCAAACTGGGCAAGAGAGAAATAATACCATGGAAGAAAAGAAATAAATGAACACAGCCTCCCTCAGCGACCTATGGAATTGTAACAAAAGATCTAACACTGATGTCATCAGAGTCCTAGAAAGAGGGGAGAGAATGAAACTTAAAAAGTACTCTAAAAATAAGGCTTAAAAATAGCACACATTTTACAAAAGACTGAGTCCTACAGATTCAAGCTGAATAAACTCCAGACAGAAGACAAGAAACAAAAGAATCCACACCGAGTCTCATAATGGCCAAACTTCTGAAAACAAGAGAGAAAGTAAAAATTTTGAAAGCATTCAGAAAGAAGCAATGCTTTAACTCTAAAAAGAACACATTTCTAGTAACAACATATTTCATACCAGAGGCGATGGAGACCAGAAGGAAGTGATAAGATTCTTCAAGCGATGAGAGAAAATAATTGTCAAATCAAAATTGTAAACCGGGGTCAGGGACAGACAAAGAGGGCAAAGGATGTCCAATATATGGTGACTGAAGAACACTAGACAGGTGATGAGCACACAATAGAATAGGCAGACGTCATCTTATAAAGTTGTATAGTACTTGCAATTTGTATAATGTTATTAACTAATGTTATTCACAACAATTTATTTTTAAAAATGGAAAAAAAATTATAAATCTGTGAACACATCTTTCTGAAATTAAAAGCAAATCAAGATATTCTGAGATGAACAAAACTAAAAGAATTTGTTACCAGCAGACCAACACCAAAAGACTGACTGAAGGAAATTTTCTAAAATAGAAAGGATGTGACAAAAGAAGGAATCTTGGGGAATCAGAGAAGCAGAAAGAATGATAAAAAGTAAAAACACTCCTTCCCTTGAGTTTTCTAAGTTTTGATACTTGTGCTGCTCTGTTCGATTTTGTACACGTGCCTTGGTGAAGATGAGAGTCCACAATCCTGCCATTGCACCATAACTTTGTTTAACGTGGGCTTTCATATATATAAATATTTTTGCCCTATTTGCCATTTTATCACCTCCTCCTCACATACAGAAATTAATGCAGTACATGTTATTAATGTCTAGCCTCTTGGCAAAAACACAAGCTAAATTGAGAGGTTCCTAACATCTCTTAGCTTCTCATCCTTCTAGACCCACTCAGGAAGTATTTTGATGTCTTTTACATGTTTCCCCTTATAATAAGCCCATTTTTAACTCCAGTCTAGAATTTGAGAAAAAATTTTTAATACAAACTTAATAGGCTATGTAAACATAAAATTGTTATCATAAACACATCAAATTACAAAGGATTTGTATCCATTTTAACCTTGCTTCTCTTCAAATGTGTTGCTAAGCTGGGTCACATTTGATGTAAACATAAAAAAACCTAACATAGCTTGTTCCCTTATCAAGAAAATTATAAATTTAAATTAAAAATTATTTAATATTAACTTGTTGTGAGCCATTATTGTGATTCTATCCCTTAACGTTACCACAAATAACAGTAATAACAAAAAACAAAACACTTTCACTTATAAGGAAAACTCAACTTTTATCCTTCAGTTGTACTGACCACAATATGACTCTACAACCTACAGAGCAAATAACATGCTTCTGCGAGAATTAATTGAGCAAATCACCACTGAACTGCCTAAGATCAAATATTACTGAATCCTAATTAGCCGTGCGGCAGAATCAGTTTCTTTAGCCATATCTGGAAAAAACTGGAAGATATAATTGTTTCATCCTTGAACATGTACAATGCAGGAATGACACTAGAAAGAACAACTCTGTCCTGAGCATGCAAGAACTCTGTGTCATCACATAATTTATCTGTGGTCCCATTTTTTGAGTTGAAGCTAGCCATACAATGAGTTACAGTGAGGTAAAGCAATTCCTCAATTTAGAATTCCCTTTGCAGTTCTTTAATTCATACAGGGTATGGAAAACCTCGAAGGGAAGAAGCCTGGTTTACATCTGTGCTTGCATGATCCATGCAGACATTAGTTTGTGTCAGGCTCTAGTAGCTATAAATGAGACATCGATAAAATAGTGATATTCTCCCCTACTTCCACTCTTCCTTTCTTCACTTAAAGGAGAGTTGACATTTTCTGTTCTTTGGTTCAGGCTCCAGAGAGCTCCAAGGGTCAGTTTCGTCTTTGTTTTTCCTGGGCTGCCTTAGGTGAGGTAACTGAGGTTGCTTGGGAGTATAGAGCGTGGACCAGTACCCAACCCTATAGAAGAACTTGAACTAACAGGCAGGGAGGGGTTGCTAACCGCTACCTTAAATAAGGGGTTCAGGAAAACGAACAGAAACAGGAATGATACTTGGAAAGAATAACTGAAATGAGATTTCCTGCCAGTTTTAGCAAGTGAGGAGCAAACCGGATTTCATTTCATGGGGGACAAGATATCAATGATCTTCTCCATGCATATTTCAGGCACTCTTCCCCCTAAGTAGATATTTGTTGTTTTTTGCCACATTTCATTTCTTGTTTTATTGCATTTGTATCTCCATTATAAGAGTCCCCTCATTATTTTTTTAAAAGAGAAACTTTATATTTGAGCCAAGTCAAGAGTCCCCTCATTCTTTTTAATTTATGTCATAGGTGTTTAGTACTAATACTTGGCTATGCATGTGTCTTTGAAAAATATACAGTGTTGTTTTGAATATGTTTTAATTTTATGTACATATTATTGCACTATAAATCTTGTTCTTATTCATAACTTTTTTACTCAAAAATATGCTTTTAGAATTGATTGGTATTATGGTGTGTACATATAACTTGTTTTTGACTGCTGCAGAATATTTCATAGATGCACCTACCATATTTCATATTTCCATTACTCCAGGCATGCTTCAACTCCCACACTATCACAAATAATATAGTGACAAAAACCTCATACATGGTCCCACAAAGAACACATATTTGATTTTGTCTGAGGTGGATTTTGGGTAATCAGACAGATGAGAACTTGAAGTTGGTTTTTTTTTTTTTATTGTTTTTCTATTACAGTTGTCCCATTTTTCCCTCATTGCTCTCCTCTTCCCCGTCCACCTCTCCCCTCTCCCACAATCCATCTCCATTTCATTGTCCATGTTCATGGGTCATTCATACTCGTTTCTTGACTAGACCCTTCCCTTTCTTGCCCCTTCCCCTCTGGTCACTGTCAGCCTGTTCCTTGTTTTATGAGTATAAAGTCACTAAGGGACTACATCAGAAGTTTATTAGTTCTACGAAGCCTAAAGGTTCTTATTTCCTACCACCCTCTCCATATTTGCAATAATAGAGTTTTTATTATTTGCCAATGTGATATATCTTTTATGGTTTAATTACTTTGTCTCCGACTAACAGTGTGAGAGAGCATGTCCTTGCATGCTTACTTGCCATTCAGGTTTCCTTCCTTCTAAATTGCTGAGTACCATTTTTTGTGTGGGAAGAGCAGGGAGGATGTGGGCATGGGTGTGTGTTGCACATTTGTTATAGTTTTTTCAATATTTAGTTGTATATTCTATTTGTTAATCAATAGTTTCTGAGTGTTTTTTGCTGTTTTTTGTTTTGTTTTATTTAAGAACTCCCTTTCTATCCTAAGGTTTTAAAGATATTCCTTAACATTAAGATAACCAACTCTTATATCTTCCTCCTACATAGAAGTAGAAGCCTAGAACAACTATTTCTGATCTTTCCTATGTCATAATCTGCAGGAAATATTATTAAAAGTCTGGGGTAAATGTATAAGGCTATTCTCAGATTCAGCTGAAGGTGACCCTTCAGGGACACTGGCTACATGTGCCAGCTTCTGCCACCTCTTCTGAAAGGCAGAAGATATCGCCGCCATAGACAGATGTCTATCATGCAGGCACACCAATGGGCCACTCACTGTTTTATCACACTCCCACCTCTCTCTCCTTCATCTCCAATCACTTGCCACGCTGGTTTCCCCTGGAATTCCGGTTGCCTCAGCTTGCCAGGGCTGGGCAGGTACTGCTTATTGTTTTGTGTCCCGCTGATTGGGTTAATAATGACTCCCCTAGGGGCAGGACAGGCACTGGGGGATGAGGAACAGGGAAAGTGCTCACCTAACACTGAGAACTCCCCCTCTGCCACCGGGGTCTTCAAGGGAGGTGTCCTTCCTTCTGAGAAGCAGTGTCCCACACACTTGGATCCCAAGCCTTCTGCTGCCCCAGGGGTTTCTTTTCTTCGCAGTTTTTATGTTAGTTTTGCACATCAAATGTTGAGTTCAACCAAAAGCATAAGCCACTGATTTGCTAACTTTCAAAAGCAGGAGACATTTTCCAGGCCCATATGCTCTTTATACTTTATGAATCCGCATTCTTCCTCATGCCTCAGTAAAAATGTTTGCCTGATACAGGTTTACTTATTGGTGGATTTTTTTTCTTGCAGCATCCTACTTCCGTCAAAACCAATAGCTAGGCGATCGCTATCTCCTATGAAATTCATGGATGTTATACCTTGAACATAAGGATCTGAGGGGAATTCAGTAAGGTAACAAGTAAAGCATGTGGTGGTTGATACACGGTAAGAGATCAATGTAGTTATGCAATCTGCACATTTGTCTCCTTCTAGCACCTCATAGGACATCAGAAACCTGAAGGTGTCTAATAAACATTCACTGAGAACAATTTCCCTTTGACTATTCATGTCAAATCTGTCCTTTATAGAAGACCAAATAAATTAGATCTAAGATAGCACATTAACTTTTAGATTCTTTGCGTACACCACCATCCCAAAGTGGAGAACTGTTGGATTTTTATTAACATCCCCACTCATTCCTTTCCTGTTGAAAAAGAAAACATTTTGCCTTTGAGCTGACAAATGAAACCCAGCTTTTGGCTACTTTGGACAGTCTAGCTATGGTAGTCCATGACCTTCATTAGATCACACTTAACGAAACTTGACATCTTTAATGTAACTTGTCAGGTTTTCCATCTATTAAAAGCATTTTTTTTTTCTATTTCCAAGGCCACTCCAGAAAAAATGCATACTAGTTTTTGCTAAGATGCCAGATATTTCATATATTTCATATATCTAATAAATATACTAGTTATTTGACTCTTGATTCCCTATCAAAGAACCTTGACAGAATAATTACATTCAGTGTAGAGTAAGACAAATAGAGCATTCCAGGTGACCATTTACAGGCTATGGATGTAGACTACATGTAGAAGTGGATTTGTTCTCACAGAAAGATGCATACTATATACTAAGTGAAAAATGTTGGTTTCAAACAAAATATCGAATTTCTAACCACATTTTCATTTTGTGTTATAGTCAATTCCAGCTGCTATAACAAGAATATCATATAGTGGGTGAATTAAATAACAACTACTTATTTCTCACTATTCTGGATGCTGGATGTTCAGGATCAGGGTACCAGTACATGGTACCAGTACCATGACTGAGACAGTGAGCTCGAGTCTCTTCATTTCCTTACAACGTTACCGACTCCATCATGGGGTTCTGCCTCCATCACGTTAGTTAAACCTAATTACCTCCCAAAGTCCCCACCTCCAAATTCCATCACATTTGAGGCTTAAGGCTTGAATTTGGGGGGACACAAACATTCAGTCCATAGTATTGTAAGTACATCAGTATGAAAGGATTTAATTGTACCAAAAGAGAGCTGATACCTTAACTGAATGGGAATATGGATAATTTTAATTATCATTTTCTTTTTAATCCATATTTCAAAATTCTTCTACAGTATTTCTGTGTAAAACACTGTATTAGTTATCTGTTGCTGTGTAACCACTATCCCAAAACTTAGTGACTTAAAACAATAACTATATACAGTAGTCCCTCTCTATATTGCGGTTCACTTATCGCGGCCTCACTGTATTGTGGGATTTTTTAAAATATTATATTTAATTATTTATTGTGGATTTTCACTATATTGCGGGATTTTGTGGTACTGTATACATATGTTGTTAAAGTTACATAGGTTTAAGAGTGTAGAATAAATGTAAGGTTCTTACTTTGCGGGGGGGTCTGGAACGTAATACCCGCGATAAGTGAGGGAATACTGTATTACTGTTGATCACAAGTCTATAGATCAGCTGGGCAGTTCTGGTCATCTAAGCAAGGTTGATTGACCTCAGCTGCTTCCTAATTGTCTGCTGTTAGCTGACTCATTGTCTGAGCCTGACTGATCTGAGATCACTTCACACATGTGTCTGGTAGTTGAATGGGTACCAGCTATGACTGGCCAACATACCTCTCCTTACTCAACAGGCTGGCTCATGCTTGTTCACATGGCAAAGGAGAATTTTCAGAAAGAGTGAAGCTTAGTCTCAAAAATGGTATAAAAGTAACTTGCCCCACATTTTAGTGGTCACAGCAAATCCCAGGCAACCCAAATTCAAGAGGCAGAGAAATAATGTTCACTTCTTTACAAGAAAAGCCACAGTCAGACTTCAAAGGGTCATGGATATAAGGAGGTATATAATCATGGTCATTTTGCAAACAACCTGCCACAGCTACCAACTTTATACAAGTTGAAAATTATGAAAATAGTGAAATAAAGTAGTGTTTCTTCCATCTCAGCTCCCCACCTACCTGCAGAGAATAGCTGCCACACTATTTTGGTGATCCATATATACTTACTAATGCTATGTTGAGGGTAGGAGTAAACACTTATAATACCCCTGTTTTGCTAGAATAGCCATCTGCTCTCATATACAGCAAATATTTGTATGTCTTAGGCAATATTTGTGTGTATTTGACACTCAAGTAGAAGTAACTCCATATTAGATTTTCTGAGCTCATATCTGCTCCTCTATTTTTGTCCCATTACCTATTAATGACATTGCTATGGGTTAAGATAGCCAAGATTCATAAGCCTGGACTCACTCTCTCTCTTTCCCCACCATCTTGTTATTAATATCACAGATGATACCTTGCAATTAGTCTAATACGCATAACTCTCAATTTTATTCCCCATTGACAGAACTTTGGCAGAAGTCCTTATCACCTCTCTTCCTGAGCTACTGAAACAACATCTTGACTTTACTCTCCAACTACATTATAGCTCATTCTAGTGCACCGCATTCTTCTCTGCCTTACTTATTTTCCCAGGAACTGCTCTGATGTTATTACTCCACTTGAAACTTTTAATGGCTCTCATGAGACTCTTCTGAATGTAATTTAATTTCTTTAGCACAGCCATGCCATTGCTTTAGAGCATTTTTGGGAATGTGGGCATATTATATAATTTATATTAATCTCAGCTATCTCTTCCAATGGGGTTTTAATATGATCTACTCACTCTGAGTTTGTAAGAACTAAATAGGATAATGTATAGAAGGTACAGTACCTGAAGAATATAACGTGATCTCTACAGATGCCATTTATTGTTATTGTTTATGCACTTTCTATTCTAGCCGCTAATGCATATATTTCTTGAATATGTTACTCTGCATGTTTACATTTGGTCACACAGTCCCCTCTCATCCCTGTGTCACTGTCAAAATGGTAGCTAGTCTGTTTCATGTCCTACAGTTCATACAGGTTATGATTTCTCCTCTCTGTGCTCATATAACACATATGCCTTTCTCAGATCTCTCATCGCATAGTGCTGTGAGTGGTACTTAATAACTCTGCTAAACTGCTGTATAGCTTAAGGGTAGATCAGCTTGGAGAAATAAACTGGAAGAAGCCCAGAGTTAGTCCTTTTCTTTTAGGATGGCCATGCCTTTCTTTGAGAAGGCCTGATATTCTCAGTGGTCTGGTGGTCCTACCTGACACTCTTTTTCTCATATATTAGATCACCAATCTCTCCTAAGAAAGTGATTATCTCAAACTCCATTAGGTCTCTTGTGTGATCAAGGTCATTTATTTGGCAGCTTGCCCAATAATTTCAATCTGTTTTCTCCTAGCTTACCATATACTAACACTGATTGATCAAAGAATAAATGTCCAGTAGAACCAGAGAAGGTAGCTGGAGCAAATACACCTCCGATTAGACCAGCAGCTCACTTGTCTTAGACAAAATCCCTAAATGTTAACCAACTATTTATTTTAAGTATATTTAATTGATTATGTTATTGGAGTTGTCCCAATTTTTCCCTTTTGCCCCCCTCTGCCTAGTATCCCCTTCCCTCCAGCAGTCTCCCCACCTTTAGTTCATATCCATGGGTCATGTATGTAAGTTCTTTGGCTTCTCCATTTCCTTTACTATTCTTAACATCTATCTATTTTGTACCTACCAATTATGCTTCTTAATCCCTACTCCTTTTCCCCCATCTGCCCCCTTCCCTCTCCCTGCTGATAACCCTCCACATGACCTCCATATCTATGATTCTGTTCCTGGTCTGGTTGTTTGCTTAGTTTGTTTTTGTATTTTTGGATTCAGTTGTTGATAGTTGTGTTTCTTGTATTTTTACTGTTCACAGTTTCGATCTTATTTTTCTTAAATAAGCCCATTTAACATTTCCTATAATGGGTTGGTGATGCTGAACTCCTTTAGCTATACCTTGTCTGGGAAGCACTTTATCTGCCCTTTCATTCTAAATGATAGCTTTGCCGGATAGAGTAATCTTGGTTGTAGGTCCTTGCTTTTCATCACTTTGAATACTTCTTGCCAGTCCCTGCAAAGTTTCTTTTGAGAAATCAGCTGATAGTCTTATGGGAACTCCTTTGTTTGTAACTCTGTTTTTCTCTTGCTGCTTTTAAGATTCTCTCTTTATCTTTAACCTTTGGCATTTTAATTATGATGTGTCTTGGTGTGGTACTCTTTGAGTTCAACTTGTCTAGGACTTTCTGTGCTTCCCGAATTTGTATTTCTGTTTCCTTCACCAAATTAGGGAAGTGTTCTTTCATTATTTTTTCAAATAAAATTTCAATTTCTTGCTTTTCCTCTTCTTCTTCTCCTTCTGGCATCCTTATGATTCGGATGTTGACATGTTTGGAGATGTCCCAGAGTCTTATTCTCTCCTCCTTTTTTTTTTTTTTTTTTTTTTGAATTCCTGTTTCTTCATTCTGTACTGGTTGGCTCTTTATTTCTTTCTTATGTTCCAATTCATTGATCTGAACCCTGGCTTCCTTCCCTTCCCTATTGGTTCCATGTGGATTTTTCTTCATTTCACTTTGCGTAGCCTTCACTTCTTCCCTCATGTATTTTCTATACTCAGACACTTCTCTGACATCATTATCACCAGTGTTTTGAACTCTATACCCGATAGGTTGGGTATCTGCTTTTTGCTTAGTTCTTTTTCTGGAGTTTTGAACTGTTCTTTCATTTGGGCCATACTTCTCTGTCTCCTCTATTAGACAGCCTCCCTGTGTTTACTTCTGTTTATTAGGTAGAGCTGCTGTGCCTGTTATGTTGTAAGGGGTGGAGCCTTGGGTATTCATCAGTGTGGGGTGACCTGTTTCACTGCTTTGTGGCACTCTATGTGGGGGAAGGGTCAGAGAGGGAACAATGTCATTGCTCAGCATTTGCCCCTTTTCCAGTCACTTCACTGAAATAAGTTAATGTGCTGTATGAGTACATGTCTTGAGAAAGGGAGCTTTGGAAAGTAGACTATTGTTTTCCAAACTCCATGTTAATCAAGAGAATTCTAGAACAGTGTTTTTCAAACTAATGTGATAATGGATACTTTAGTTGATGTTATTGTTGCTTTGTTTTGTATTATTCCCAATCCAACATGGACTGATATTTGAGTAAAATGCAATATAAATGAGTTATTAGAAAAATGAAATAAATCCAAAGATAAATAAAATAAAATCCACATTTAGTTTTATTGCTAGATGAAACAGATATTAAATTGCTTTGCCACCAAAGTTCCCAACTGCTTATTCTCAATTTCTGTATATATCTCCTTGTGTACTGGTGAAAAATAATTCACATAGTTGGGAAAATATGACAGTTGTTATTTAAGAATAGATGACCTCGGTCCAGCTAGCTGAATATCATTGTTTCAAGAAAACAGTTTGACAACCACTGTTAAAGTACTAAATGTATGGTACATGAGTAAA
Source organism: Furipterus horrens (assembly GCF_987537825.1). Lineage (NCBI taxonomy): Eukaryota > Metazoa > Chordata > Mammalia > Chiroptera > Furipteridae > Furipterus > Furipterus horrens. The sequence goes on along the minus strand of NW_028327177.1, from coordinate 131,776,521 downwards.
GAATTCTAAAACTAATTCTCTTTAAAACACAATTGGGTTTGTGATGGTCTTCAGTGTGGTTTTATGTTTTGTTTTGGGTTGCTTTTGCTTTTCAAGTCAAATACATTTAATATATAATTAAGTAATTGTATCTGACTTTAAATTATTTAATATGAAAGAATAAATTAATAAAAGCCTGGGTGAATGGATGCTGGATGCTGTGTCTAGACCTTCTAGCTTGCCTGCAAGTAAGAAATTGCTCCTCCCTCATATTTCTTCAAATTTAAAGACCAGGAACAATCAGAGAAGAACTTAACTGAGAATTCTCTACAGCCTATCTAGTTTTGACCCCAAATCCCAGCTGACACTTGAGGTTGAAGAGTGAATTACAGGAAACTTCACAATCCATGACCATCACAACAGTACAATACACATTTTCCTCAGAACATTTTGAGAATGTGCCTATTTTGTAACATACCTAATAAAAAATTGACTGTGCTAAATCATCATAGTTTTTAGATCTGCCAAGTGCTAGACATGGTTTTCATAAGCTAGATGAAACTGAAATAGACGAGAATGCACTATACCACTTGCTGTGAATGTTTTTCTACAAAAAAAAAGATATGCAGCATTGCATCCAGTATAAAAGGACTGTGTGAAGGTTATACAATGACAAAGACTGTGCATTGCATTGCTTGACTGAATCTTTCCAGTCCCTCTGATCACATTAAATCCTGTGCATACACACCAGGACATCAGTACAGAAAAGCCACTGGGAAGTGGAAGTTTCATAACCAGATGAATGGCATTGGTACAGTTGAAGGTAGTTTACTTTCTGACTCTTTGTTTAAATGCCAGAATGAGCTTTCTGCCCAAATCTGTACTTGGAAACTGAAGGAGATGAGTAGCAACAGCTTCAGGGCTTCAGATTATTTCTCTGTGTTTTAGTTCTCTTCATTCCCTCTCTCTCATCAGTGCTTTGTCTCAAAGGGCTATTATTTAAATTTGAGTTCTGTCTTTGTGACTGATGCACTAAGAGGAAAGTCCAAAGAATTAAAAAATGTGAAGAACTGTCTCTGGCTAGGATCTAGAGAGGTAGTGGGATCTGTTTTCTGTTTTAGGTTTGTAGATGCCAACAAAATGCCTTTCTGTGTAGAAGACAGGCCTTCTCTTGTCCTCTGGGCCTTCTGTTGTTCCTCTATAAGGCTTCTTGATCCAGGATGAACATCTCCAGGGGCTATGTAACATCATGAGGCAGGTGGAGCAGTGACAATAAAGGGCCATTAATAAAAAATAAAAATAGCTTATTTTCCTATAAGTAAATTTAAATGTTATTTCATGTAAAAATTAATATATGTAGAAGTAGAATGCAAATTGCCTGTGAATACTAGGATTAAAACTTCCATGTTGAATAAGCTACTTATGCTTCTAGCTTTTCCCCTAGAACCCCTGGGCTGCACCTTTATTTCCTCTGCTGGCACGGGTATGTGATGAAAAGATCTGAGTACTCCTGCTGGGGAAAGGGTCACTACAGCCCTGGTAAGATGAGTGTGAGTAATGATTCCCTAAAAACCAGTGTTTGCTAACTTTAATTCCTGAAGCAGTTCTATTTGTTTTTGAGACTTCTTGTCCAGGGTCCCAACTCCATTGTGCATGTTGCCAATACTATGCTGGCCTCAACTGCTCTACTTTACCTACTTCATACCCTGTGATTTTCTCCAGGTCTTTTTTCAAACCTGATATCTTAATCTGCTTGGGCTGCCCTAACAAAATACATAGACTAGGTGGTTTAAACAATAAAAAAGCATTTTCTCATTGTTGTGGAGACAGGAAAGTTGAAGACCAAGGTGCTGGCTGAATCAGCTCCTGGTAAAAGTTCTCTTTCTGACTTGAAGATGGCTACCTTCTCCTTATGTCCTCACGTACTGGAGAAGGAGAGACAGAGACAAAAACAGACACAGAGACAGACAGGGACAGAGAGGTATTTCTTTCTCCTCCCCATCTTTTTGTTTTTTTTTTTTGGCTTTTTATTTTTTATTTATATTGTTTTATATTTATTAAATATGCTATTACAGTATCCAGATTTTTGCCCCTTTGCCCCCCTCCACCCAGCACCCTCCACTCCCTCAGGCCATCCCCACCCCATTGTTCATGACCATGGGTCATGCATATAAGTTCTTTGGCTACTCCATTTCCTATACTGTACTTTACATCACCATGGCTATTCTGTAACTACCTCTTTGTACTCCTTAATCCCCTCACGTCTTCACCCACCCCCTTATTCCTCACTTCCATCTGGCAACCACCAAAATGCTCTCTGTATCCATTATTCTGTCTCTGTTCTTCTTGTCTGCTTATTTTAAAATTCATTTGTAGATAGATATGTATTTATTGACATTGTATTGTTCATAGTTTTGATCTTCTTAAATAAACTCCTTTAACATTTCATACAATCACGGTTTGGTGATATCAAACTCCTCTTGTTTTTTCTTGTCTAGGAAACTTTTTATCTCCCCTTTGATTCTAAATGATAGCTTTGCTGGGTAGAGTAACCTTGACTGTAGGTCCCTGCTTTTCATGACTTTGAATATTTCTTGCCAATTCCTTCTAGTATGCAAAGTTTCTTTTGAGCAATTGGCTGAAAGCCTTGTGGGAACTCACCAGTAGGTAACTAATTGCTTTTCTCTTGCCGCTTTTAAGATTTTCTTTTTATCCTTAACCTTTGGTATTTTAATTCTATGTGTCCTGGATTGGGCCTTTTGCATCCATTTTGTTTGGGATTCTCTGTGCTTCATGGGCTTGCATGCCTAATTGCCTTCACCAAATAAGGAAGTTTTCTTTCATTACTTTTTCAAATAGATTTCTAATTTCTTGCTCTTTCTCTTTTCCTTCTAAAATACCTATGATGCAAATGTTGGAACGTTTGAAGTTGTCCCAGAGGCTGCCTATACTATCCTTGGGTTTTGTGTGTGTGTGTGTGTGTGTGTGTGTGTGTTTAATTATTCTTTTTTCTTCTTGTTGTTCTGATTGACATTTTTTTTTTTTGCTTCCTTATGTTCCAAGTCATTGATTTGATTGTTGACTTTATCTACTCTACTGTTATTTTCCTATAAGTCGTTATTATTTCAATGAGTGTATCCTTCATTTCTGACTGGATCTTTTTCATGCTGTTCAGGTCCTTACTAAGTTTCTGCAGTATCCTTATAACCAGTGTTTTGAACTCTGCATCTGATAGATTGCTTATCTCCATTTTGTTTAACTATTTTTCTGGAGTTTTGATCTGTTCTTTCATTTGGGCCATGATTCTTTTTTTTTTTTTTTATAATTTATTTGTTTGTTTGTTTGTTTGTTTATTTTATTTTTAGAGAGAGGGGAAAGGAGAAAGAGAGGGAGAGAAACATCACTGTGTGGTTGCCTCTCACTTGTACACCCAACTGGGGACCTGACGTACAACCTAGTAATGTGCCCTGACTGGGAATTGAACCAGTGACACTTGGCTTGCAGGCTGATGGGTCATGATTCTTTGTCCCCTCATTTTGGCAGCCTCCTTGTGTTTGTTTCTATGTATTAGTAGAGCCTCTATGACTCCCTGTCTTGGTAGTGTGGCCTAATATTGTAGGTGTCCTTTAGACTTCCAGTCACGATGGCTGTGTAGATAAACATGGATCGCCTCCTTGCACAACCACATCAAAATTACAACTAAACTTTAGAACAACCATCATTCAGAATCATCAAAAATTGAGTTGATTGGAACTCTGACAACTACAGAATTAAAGAAACCACATCCACCCAGACTGGTAGGAGGGGTGTAGCTTTGGAACTGGCTGGTTTCACATCCACATAAGGTGGATAAAAAATAGGTAAGAACATCTTGGGGATGAGGAGTCCCAGCCCCACACCAGGCCCTCCAGCCCAGGGTTCCATTGCCAATAAGATAAGTCCCCATAACTTCTGGCTGCAAAAACCAGCAGGGGCTGAGTTGGAGGAAGAAACTGTTAGAGTCCCAAGAAGTTCCTTTTAAAAAACACACACACAGACTTACTCAGACTCACCCCCTCTGTACTCCAGCACCAGGTTAGCAGCCTGAAAGGCACTAGTGGCATTGATGGAGGAACTGAGGTGTCTGGCATAAAGGTGAGAGCCAGGGGGTCAGCTTTCTCCCAGACAGAAAGATGGTCAGAGGCCATTGTTCCTTTTCTTAACCTTCCCCACAAGAGCCAAAGAGCCAGGTTGGTGCCATATCTGAGACTCCATCAACCTGGCTAATACCATTTTCCAAGCCCTGGAGATCCCCTGAGACTCTATCCCACCCAATTTATGGATCCACCCAAACTGGTAACAGTACCTCTTCCTCTTCTTATAAAGCCACCAACCTCCTGGATTAGGACTCTAGTCTAAAAACCCTATCTCTAGATTCAGTCACACTGTGAGTTAGGGCTTCACCTTGTAAATTATAAGTTGATCATAAGTCCATAACACCTGGGAATAGCTCCTCCACCAGAAAGGTCAACCCAATACTCCTAATAATATTAAATAATCAGGACTAGAAATAGGGAGTTTCCCACTGAGGGGCTGAGAAACACTGCTCTTGGATGTAAAGTGCACATAGATGACTTCACAAACACATGGTACTAAGGAGGCATAAGGAGCCATCTTGGGAAGAACTCACTCTTGCTCCCTAGTGTGAAAAAAACTTAGAAGGAACTCAAACATGAAAACATCAGATGATGCTGCAGATAAGAATAAGGAGGACTAAGGCCAGAGCAAGCCAGCTACAACAGGGATTTCACACTGACCTCATGATCCACTGACCAATATGAAAAGATTCTGAAGATGTACTAAGTGAAAAAATAAGGTGACAACACAGTATTCAGCATATTATCTCTTTTATATAATATAGCATGTATTAAATATACTCACACTAACCACACACACTGACAGAAAGGTAAGACAAATAAATACATAGACAGATAGATAGACAGAACTTCTAGATGGATATGTCAGAAATTATTAACCATAAGTAATTTTGGGGGTGAGGGTGGTGAAAGATGTGAAGACCAAGGCTTTTATTTTCCATTTTATATGTTCATATTCTGTTTAAATGATCTTAGCATGGTACTAATAGTAAATAGGTAGATAGGTCTTTGGTAGTAGATTTGGAGATTTAAAATTTTTAATACTATAATAAAATTCTACAGTGTTAAAAATAAGAGCTAAAACATATTTAAAGCCCTTAAAACTATTTAACATGAAGCTTCACCTGGGAAAATCACTGAGGACATGACAGATGCCTCCAAGAAACACTGCACCCCACCTCCAACACCACAGCCCCCATTCCTCTACCCCAACCCCTTATGCCATGAGGTCCCCTTTGTGAAACAGCATGTGTGATGGATAGACCACAAGACCTGGAATGAAACCCCAGGGCTTGAGCCCTGTTTCTAACACTAATAGCAGTACAAATATAATCATTTTAAAACATGGAACATTAATTTTCCCATTTGTAAGATATGATATCTGCCTCACAAAGTTCTTTGAATTTAAATGATAAAATATATGGGAAAAAATGTTTCAAACCATAAAATAATACCTAAATATTATTTAAAATCAGTGAAACTGTATTGTAACAAGGACTTTACACTACTTTAGTAATTAGATTTATTTTCTTGGTAATAGCTAATGTGGAAGATCTTTATATTCAATTTTTCTCTTTGATACATGAAAGCTTTAGGTCATCTGTGCATTGTAAAGCCTAAAGAGGAAAAATAGGGAAGGAAGAAAGGAATGGAGTTAAGGAGTTAGGAAGTTGGAAGGAAGGAAGGAAGGCTAAAATTCTTTCCAAAGAAGATATTGGTCTAGTTCTGGCACACAAACACACACAAAAAAATACTGGGCTAGTTTAGTCCCTTATAAACACAAAAGATACTAGCAGGCTCTTTAGCAGTGTAATATGAATTCAATACAATAATTTTTTCTCAATGAATGGATTTAATCAACTTTAGAAGATAATAATTTGACTAGCAAAAAACCTTGTGCATGACATAAATTACCCTGAGCTAGCAAAAATTATATGAGTTAAAATTTTAAACTAAAGTAAAGAAAAGTGTACTAGACCCTTAGCCAAGTCTCCCCTATTTTAGCTACTCCAGTCGGGGCCAAGAGATGAAGGTAAACTGACTAAGGTATGGTACTCTGAATAGAATATATAATTAGTCATCAAACCAATTAGAAAAGCAGTTCATGATAAATGATACAATATGCCAAAGTAGAAAAAAAATTCTTTCTCCTCAATAGAAACAAAGGTGAATAGAAAAATAAAGTTATTAAAAGTTTTTTTTTCCATTACAAAATGAAAACTGCTTTAAAATATACTATTCTGTCAGATCTCTTTTCTCATGTCTCTTTCTAACCTCATACAAAAAACCAGCCCTTTCATTCAGGATATTATATTTGATGTTTCCATTTTTTTCTTCGTTCTTTTGAAAAAAAAGAACAAGGAAAAAATTTTAGGCTATCTCCTTTCTTCACTTAAACTTTTTTATGAACTATATTATACATGAAGATATAAAAATAATAAAATAGACACCCACATACAAAGCACACATATCAAAATATGGCAAAAATTTACCTGATTTTTTATTCTTATGATTTTAAGGAAAAAATTAACTAACTTTTTTTATTTTCTCTATTCTCTCAATTTTTCATTCTTATATTTTATTAATTTGTAGCTTTACTCTTGATTACCCTTCAATCTATTTTCTTTGGCTCTATTAACTTATTGATTAGTGACTTAGCTCATTAATTTATTTTCTTTCAGCTTTTTCCTTAGTATATGCCTTTAGGTTTACATAGTACCATAGTATTTATTGTTTACATATTGATATATTTTGTTTTTATTGTGATTTTGCTCTAAAAATTTTATATGTTTCAATATGAGTCCTTCAGCCAACAAATTATTTAGAAATATAGAGGTATTTTAAATATAGGAGGTTTTTTGTTTTACTTTTAAATATTATTTTGATCTTTAATTTTAGTTGTCTACTCAGAATACTTAGTTTGTATGGTGCTGATTCATTTACATTTATTTTCCTAGTTTCTTCCAAATACATATGAAAAGATATATGTGAACATTGAAAAACCAAAGCGCCAATTAGAATATTCTCACTCACAGAGACTATTGGCATTAGCTAGTTGATCATGTATCCTTAGAAAAGAAATAGATGGGAAATTTACTAATTCTTACTTCCTCTATAAAAGTGGAAGAGTTCTAGGTCTAGTGAACAAGAGTTTAACTTGAAAAACCAGAATGGAGAACCATGGTCCCTCAATCAATTCCCTGACTTGAGACACTATACAAACCCAAATCCTCTTGAATTAAGGAGGAGCAAAGTCCACTTGAGGAAGGATATTGGGATACCACCAAAAATTCATACTGTTAACCTTTCTCTTTGGTTTCCCCATAGGAACCTAAGACCATTTGCCAAGGTGACTGTGCTTTAGAGAAGGCAAATAATCAGACACTTTGGTAATTATTTGGCAATCTCTGAACTGTAGCTAATCCCAGGAGACCCAAAACATCACTGTGTTCCACCAGACTGAGTAGAAGCAGATGGAAGTGTGGCCATCAGTGGAGTTTTAGTTCAGAATCATCTCACAGTAAGCCCAGTGTGACCCTGACCCCATTCTGTGCTATTTCCTGAGTTCTGGGATGTGTATAATTAGAATATACACACTCAGCAACTGTCAGGTTCCCCACACTGGTTCCCTGAGCTGTAGACTGAAGGCTATTATGGTGGGAAAGGCCAGGTAGAAGCCACTAGAACTGCCCTGACCTACAAAAACAGTCAAAGAAAAGCAACACCATACTGCTGGGGAGACCACGCAGATTAGTACCATCACCGTTGACTTGAAAATGTTGGTGTGGTGATTCCCACCACATCCTCATTTAACTCACCCATTTGACCTGTGAGAAAGCAGATAGGCCTTGGGCTGAGGCCTTTTTTTTTTTTTTTCTTTCTCTCTAAAACAGAGTTAGTTATACCATCTCACACTGTCGTTATAAAAATTAACATGTTACAGAGTTGTCATTCAGTTAATGTTAATCAACTTTCTCCTTGAAGATGCTGGTGGTGGGTTGACTGATTTTGAATTCTCTATTTCTTCTATAGTTTTTTTCTCTGCTGTGTTATTGTTCATTTATTCATCCTCTCATCAAACATTCATAACCACTATATGTCAGACACCATGACAGGCACACAGAAAGGAATGAATGGCAAACCATACTTAGCATCCAGAATCTTAAAGTGTACAGTGAGCTAAGAAGATAGACACAAGCACAGTTAAAGTGTTAGGACCATTATGAAGTTTCAGAATGCTTCGAGATCTTATAAATGGGTATCAATTCTAGTCTATGTTTAGAGAAGATATCCTGGTAGGTAGATAAGGAAAGAAGAGTATATAGGTTTTGGCAAGGAAAAAGGCAAGAAGATTCCAGGCAGATGAAGCATGCAGAGGCCCATAGCATGGAGATGATCTGGGGTATTCAAGGGCCAAAGAGAAGGTCACCATGACTGAATTGCAGTGAATGATGGAGAAAGATGGTCATGTTCAGCTCCGCCTTTCAAGCTTGTCTTAGGATTCTCATTTATTTTTCTTGGGAAGAATAAAACACCATTGAAACGAATGAAATCAGCATTTTACTCATTGCCTCAATAACAGGAAGATGATTTATTTTATGTGTTAAAGAGTACATTGATTAGATATTATTTGATACCTCTGTTTTCAGAATAAGAAGTCAAAGTGTGGATCAACTAAATATTATGCCCCCAAATCACACATACATGCATCACACAATTGTCGCTTTAACCAGAAGTAAGAGAGAAAAATGCAAGTATGTCACCTTTGGTGAAAAAAGAAACAAGGTTTCCCTATTTTGAAAAAGTTCTGTACTCACTGTCTCTATGTCTTCCAGGTAAGTGTGCGTGATTGAAAAAGTCTGTGTAACTAAATGAATAATTAAAAATAAATGCAGATCCATACAGATATGCATTTGCTTAATAAAAATTTAACATGCACACTAAGCAAGGCGAATGGTAAAGAACTGAGAACTTGTAGCCTGAAAACTTAATTTCCAACTTTAGTAGCTTTGCCACTTTCTATTAGTGTGTCTATAAAATCTCCTGGCTTTTTCATTTTATCAAGTCTCTTCTGCAAAGTACTTCTAATCATATTTAAGTTATTATATATTTATGGAAACTTATCATAGAAACTTCCTAATAGAGCAGAAAATCACTCAGTCTCAATCCCTTCTGTCTAAGGATGATGATCATGAGGTCACAAAGAGGGAGAGGATTTGCCTACAATATACCCACAAGCTTTGGCTTTGAGTTTCATCTTGTTTTCAATATATCACACTCTTATTAAATAGAAACAAGACAATCTGACTGCTCTGGGATCTTTACTTATATCATTTTCATCCTCAAAATAACCCAATGATCTAAGTATTATGATCCTTATACTGTGAATAAAGGAAGAGAGGATTATAAAGTTAAGAAAAGTGTCCCCAATTGTAGCTAGCAGGTTTAGATGTAACCTGAACCCAGGTCTTTATTTTATTTCTGGCTCCTCCCTTAAGCTCCAAGGTACCAGACTGCCCATCACACCTTTTTCCCTCATCTTTGCCATTATGCCTCACCCTTTCTGCACACATATAAAAAGGGTTTTTGGAAAAACTTTATGACTGCTCCTGGTCCCTGCACTGCCCTCAGGATGGCCTAGGGCCAGATACATAGGGAATATGCTCTAATTAAAGTCTTGGGCTTGTGCTACTCAGCTTCCTGATTTCATTAAAATACAGAAACATCTCCAGAAAATAAACAAGTAGGTGTTTTGTTCAAGTACACATTCTGAAATGTCATGGATAATTTAGGAGGACAAATGGTAATGATACAAGTTAGCATCTGGCTAGGACTTTCCGATACTTTCATTTGTGTTCATCTGCCAGGAGCCCCCTGCGAAGTTTGTACCCTTTGAAGACTGCTGAGAGGGCTGATGAGTTTAAAATGGCAAAAAGCTAGGGGTGCCCAAAACAGCTTCCCCTAGCATCCCCCTCATGTACCATGAAGGCACATCAGCAAAGCAAAATTCACATGAGTAAAACGAAAACCAAAAAGATAACCTATTGCCAAACACTACTTTGCAAATGGTAACAATAGAACAGGATTGAGGGGAAAAGAAATAGTGATCTAAGCATACATGTGGCTTCAGAAAGAAAATGACTCTCACCACCTGAAAGATGGTAAAAACACTTTCTTCGGTCAGGTTTTCCTGAATGGAAATTTCCATGCAGTAGCTCTACTGGGAAGAGTTTGTAGGAGCAACACTGGCAAAGCAAATAGGTTTAGACCGAGGGGGTTTACCTGTGAGTCACTTATCAGTTCTGGGGCTTGAATGGCTCCACAGGGATGGTCTTAATGGTGAGCAGGGCTTTTGCGTACTCACACTGGTCAGTCCACGTATCCTGGCTGACCTGGGAAGTACACTTGACCTTAAAGGTTCAGCTCCACTCAGTGGTGGATAATTTATGACTCGGGACCTCAGGTCATCAGCAGTCAGTACTCCCAACAGCTGGGAAAACACGTGCCTCTGCCCTGAAGGGGATATCCGGGACGCACACCACAGCACTCACTACTGAAACACTTTCTCTTCTCGTTTCTTCCTAGGAGCTCCCTCCCTCGGGCTGTACCAAATGGAAAAAATTGGGACTGGATATTACTTTTGAGGTCTTTACACCATCTACCTACATGGATTCGGAGATGACAACTCTTTGAAAATAACAAATAATAGGACACTTTCAGAGAAATGAAAGTAGCATTAAGTTTTGGAGGCAAAATCTTGAGGAGTAAAATATCTTATGATTATGTGGAATATGGAAGATTCCTGGAGACAATGCATAATGATGCTGGTTTTTTAAAAGGTATCCATTAGTTTCGAGTTTAGACAATATCAAAATAGGAGACAATTCTTCAAGTGCCCAGAGCCATAATAGAAAAATTATGCTAAACACTGGTAGCTGGACTAGAAATTATGCACAATCATACTCCCAAATCAGAAAATGAAATAACCAGAGTCCTAATTAAAAGTAGAGAAGCCATAACCAATACATCAATCTGCATGTTGGAAACATTATGTCTAGAAAGATGCACCCTCACTTTATATAAAATATGAGTTATACAGAAAAAGACAATGAAACATGAAATTGGGAACTCTGTCCTGGACAGTAGAATAATATCTCAATATTATCACCTGTAGTATGAGAAGAGCTTTGTCAAGAAAATGAAAATCCACTATAAAAGGAATAAACGCATAAAATAAAGACATTGGGAATCATAAACAGTGTAAAACAGAAACAAATATTTTTATAAAAAGCAGCAACAGGACATGCACAATTGGAGGAGAACCCAGCGTGGTTGAGATAAGGAATGTGTACCATAAAACCAAGCTTACGGCAAAAGAATGAACAGAAACACTGGTCCACTGGAATCTTTAAAGAAGCAAACATACACAAAAAATCAGGCTATACATGTGTAACTCAAATCAGAGGATTTCTTCAAACTGCGGAACTTGCAGTATAGTTCTGAGATCCAGGGGAGCTCATGCTATAACATTTTCTTCCCCCAAAAGCAAACTCTTTAAGTAGTTACCCTGCATTTCCCCTTCCCCTGCTCCTAGAAACCACCAACATGCTTCCCGTTTCTACGAACTTACTTACTACGGATATGTCATGTAAATGGAATCACACAGTATGTGCGATTTTGTGTCTGGCTTCTGTCACGTAGCATAAGGTTGCTTCATCCATGTTGTAGCATCTATCTGGTCCTTTTTTTGGCTGGATAATACCCTATTGTCTGTATATACTTCATTTAATTGCTCATCAGCTGATGGGTGTTTGGGTTGTTTTGATCTTTTTATCATTGTGATGCTATAAACATACGTGTACATGTATTTGTTTAAATGCCTGACCTGTTTCCCATTTTTTGGAGTATATACCAAGAGTGGAACTGCTGCATCATGTGCAATTCTGTTGAATTTCTGAGGGACCTCCAACAGTACTGCCTCCGTTTTGTGATCAACAGTTACAAAGAGAGCAGGGAGATTTACAGCATAAGTTGCTCACCTGTTCTATAGAATCAGGGGAGAGCTACAAGAGATACTGATACCCAAACTGGAATTCTAAGGAGGAGTAAAAATTAGCCAGATGAAGTTATGGGAAGATGGGTGGCAAATAAAAATATTCCAATTAGTATGAATTATTTCAAAAGCCTGAAAGTAAAAAAAAATAACAACAACAACAATAATAATAATAACCAGGATAAGCTAGACCCTGCCTTAAGCTGTCAGAACTGTGCAAGCTATGAAAGTGGCCTTTTCTGGAGAAGATTTTTGTTCACCGGCAGATGACCCAACTGCCTTGTGTATAGTGCTGATTTGTGGCCTAGACCCTCCTGATAAAATAGTCTAGCTAAGCAAGTCTTCTCAGACTCTTATGGTGAAGGAAGAGTGTTTTGTTGCTTGCTTGCTTGGCTGGTTGCGTTCTGTTCCTCTGAATCTATTGTAGATGAATACTCTTGGCAAATACAACCAAAATGTCCAGCAGTGTCCAATTGCTAACAAAAAGATTCTCAATGTAAACTCTCACTTTATTTATTTATCTTATTGTGGAAAGCAACAAATTTGCCCACTCTTCAAGTAGCACTGTTTTAGGCTGTAACTTGGATTGTTTGCCATCATCTGAGAGTTTAACTTGACCAATCCCATCATACCTTGCACCCCCTTATGCTAGTTAGCACCACGAATCTAAGTTGCCCTGGTTATCAACCCTCATCCAGATTATTAACCTTCCAAGCTGACCGCTTCTCTCATCCCTTTCCATTTCACCCAGCCTCTCTGGTGTGCAAAAGAACAGTAGGACCCCCTACAGTTGGTGACACACATGGTTCCTAGTCCATCCTTTCCTTAGTATGAAATGCCAGCCTGGTTCAGGACAGCAATGAATCATCACCAGTCTAAATCAGCCATGTCACTCACCTTCACCTTTGACAGATACGTGATTTCCTGGCATATTTTTAAGTAAGCTGGGTCCATCTGACACAATTCTAACCATTGATTCAGCAAGGGACGCCTTCTAAGAGACTTTCAAGAAATTCATTTCACTGATGAAAAGCAAGAACACTTAGGAAAGGCCACCCCACATCCACCCCCAGCTTCTGAAATTTGAATGTGGTTTTAATGTTGAAATGTGCGATAAAAAGGCCTAAAAACCAACCCAACCTACCGAGGATGGCAGAGGAGAAAGCCAGGAAATATTCTGGGTCACGAGGACACGGGTAGATGCCTGAACCAGTGTCAACAGTTCTCTGACATCAGGTTTTGTTCCACGGTGACAATCCTAACTGGTCAACTCCCAGCCTCCACTTCAAACTTTTCCTGATATAAAGTTGGAGGCACTCTGGGTGCTGCTTTCCTTCCCTGTAGTTCTGTCAAATAAAAAATATTTTCCCCCTCCCATCACAAGTGTCTGGCAGTACTCCTAACAGTGCTTTTTGATCGGAGGTTAGCGATTGCTGGCTATCATGATATAAAGAGTAAACATTTTTCAGCTTTACAGGAGATAAGGTCTGCTGCAGCCATTGGCGGCTCCAAGACAGGGCCTAAATGAAGGAGTCTGGCTGTGTTCCAATAAACCATGACTTCAAAAACAGCTGGTGAGCAGGATTTGGCCCACAGTCCATCATTTTCCAAAACCATTCTGGTCTAGGTAAATGTTCTACCTTCTTCCTTCAAATCTTCATATCTTTGGAGACAGAAGTCATTCTGGCAGTTGACCTGCTATTGCTCGCCTCTCTCTGATCAGTTCCCTTCAGCCCTGGCATGGCAAGACAAACCAGTTCCCTAACTTCCTCACCACCGACGGCTCTTTCCACCGTTTTTTTGATCATGCAGAGGTCCTAGCTTTTTACCTTCATCTCCTCAAAAGAAGTGTTTTTCATTAAAAATTCCTTCTTAAGTCACTCACACTAATAGTCCACACCTACAACAGATAAAGTTACCAATGATAGCAGCACCTCGTTCAAAGGCTTGGAATCTGGATGTCTAATTTCAGATCACTATTTCTGGTCTTGCCAGCTCCCTTCCTCTAGTCCTCTATTCCAATAATTCTTGTCCTTCATTGGAACTGTTCACATCCTGCCAAGTCCTCACATCTTTCCTTACCCAGAGCAGAGTCCATGATCCAGAGCTATAACCAGCACCTTGCACACACTCTTAATTCCCCATTCCATTGTTTTCATTATGACATACTCCTCAGACAATAACCAATCATGAATAAAAATCAAATGACTATTGTAATGGTTAATCTTTTTCTGCTGAATTGCCTTGGCTAAGGGAAACCCAGACAACTAGTAAAACTTTATTTCTGAATGTGTCCATGAAGGCGTTTCCAAAAGAGATTAGCACTTCGATCAGTGGACTGAGGAAAGAAGTCCCCTGACACTAATGCTCATGGGCATCCTCCAACCCCTTGAGGGCCTGAATAGAACAAAGAGGCAGAGGAAGGGCAAATTCACGCTGCTTCAGCTGACACATTCATCCTCTCCTGCCCTTCAACACTGACATTCCTGGATCTCGGGCTTTGGGACTCAGACTCAGACTTGCACCACCAGCCCCTAGACTCTCAGGCCTTCAGAGCTGAACTAGAATTACATCCCCTGCTTTTCTTGTTCTCTAACTTGCAGATAGTATATGATGGGACTTCTTAGCATCCATAATCATGTGAGGAAATTTCTATTTTGAAAAATCTCTCAATATATCCCTCTCTCTCCTGGATCTATTTTTCTGAAGAATCCTGATGAATACAACTGCCTGGCATAGTCATTCAAGGAGCTGAAGGTTGTTGCAGAAAATCCCCAAACAGTGTTAACGGATAGTTCTCCCCTCCACCACATTTACAGTCACAAATCTCAAACTAGCACTACCCGAAAATCCTACTAGTTTTCCCGAGTAAATTCATTTTTCCCCCCTTTCTCCAAAATAACTACAGTATACCTTCTCCTTATCCCTGGCATCACTCTTTCTTTAGAGTCAAATTAGGTATTTATTTAAAAAGTCAAATTCATAATGTTGTAGTGTTGTTACCTCTTCTCACGCCCCTAACCTGTGAATAACCTTCCTCATCTTTGCCCTGAGAGTGTGTCTACATCTTACTTACAGAGGGCAGTTTACCAAGGTGGCTGAGAACATGGCCTCTACAGTAGGACATCTTGGCTTCAAACCCCAGCTCCCTCCACTCAATAGCTCTGTGAGTACAGACAAGTGGCTTAACTTTTCTGCACCTCCATTTTGCCTTCATTTTATTCGAAACAGTGATAGAGTGGATCTCTCAAAGTACTTCTGGAGATTGAGTTAACATTATTCAAGTGCTTAGAACAATCCTTGTTGCATGGTTAGTGCTCAGTAAATGTTAGATATATTTCTAATTCACTATTAAAATGAAAGAAATGCCTCTACTCTTATATAGAGTGAACCTCTCTCTTGTGTTCCAGATCTATTTCTAGCTATTCCACTCAGGGAGATCACAATGAAAGCTAAAATGTAAACAGGCTACAGCAATAACTATATAAAAAAAGATGCTTTATATATACATACACACAGATTGTGATGTAATTGTAATAAGTGGATATAACATCTTCCTTCCTTTGCGCCTTGTGTGCTTTTAGGTTATTTTGCATTGCTTTAAAACATTATGTCATTTCTTGCTCTACTATCTTATTTCTTCTAGTATCTGTTATTAAAGGATGAGTTTTAAGATAAGTAATAGTGAAACAAGTATGGGTCCAAATTTTGTTGGGCCTGAAATGTGTACATTTCAAAAACATACATATACACAATGTTAAATATAAAATGAGTTATAAGGCCTATGGAAGTGAGAGGCCCCGCGGCTTAAGCTCCATTAGCCTCTCTTAATATCCTCAACAGTCCTAAAGTGAGGATGTTATTATCACCCACATGCTGATGAAGAAACACAACTGGCTAATGGTTGCATAAATAAGGAGTGGCCTCGCTGGGCTTTGTCCCCAACCTTGTGGCTCTAAGATTAGTGTTCTTTGCCTCCATAGTCCAACTTCCTCTATCCTTATAGACAGAAAGAAGGTGGAGATCTCAAAGTTTACCTCTTTTATTCAGCTGCTTCTTTCTCAATATTTACACCATCAGAGGTATGATTTCCCCCCACTTTTTCAAGACCTGATACTGATAGTAGAGGTCACGTAGGGAGGCTCTCATTCTCGCTGAGTTAAGAATTACTAAGGAATTAATAAGAATTACCATGTCAAGCATTGAAACACTCAACTCCAGTGAGGGGCTGATGATTACTAGGCAGGGCAACCATACAATCCTGAAAGCTGTAACAGCAGGTACCTTCAGAGCTTCTAGATCCCTCTCTATCCAACCACCCACCTCATGTACAGAAAAGCGATCAGTAGTTCTAAGAATGTATCTTAGAAGCAAGCGTGGGGCATGTTAACCCATGCTAACATGTGTCACCACTTCCCTGTCAACACAGGGAAGATTCCTGCTTCAGGGCAGGAAGCAAAGAGCAATGAAACTCAGAGTCCTCAATGGAGTGGTAGTAACAAGTTGGGGAGGCTGGAAGGAAGAGAATGTTTCTAAAAATAAGTCCAGGGTTACAAGAAAACAAGACCATGCTCTCCAGTGGATGGATGCCAAGGCTGGAACCACAATAATATTGTCCAATTTATAGAGAAAGGGGCCATAAGCACAACTGGGATGTCTTTCAGGAGGCCCTGTAACTGAGAACATCTGAAGGTTGGGCACATTGTGCTTATCTGGGACACTGCACTCCTGGATAGACCCCCTGTATCCTCTAACCCATGTGTGATGATCATGGCATAATCAAACATTAATTCATCATAATCCACAGCATCATGGTAAATACACGGTTGAATAAAACAGTACTTATTCTCAAGCTGCTAACTATCCGATAGGAGAAATTTGAAAGAGCAGGATGGCTGATTTCAGAGACCATTTTATTTCAGAACCCTGAAGCCATTAATGATTTGCAATGTTCTTTGTTATTCTTTTATGTAAATGTAAATCCCTTAAGAGAAGAATAATGTCTATTCCTTAATGTGTACCCAAATATAATTTTATGGAAGTAGCTCTTATGGGATTCACAGTGATTCAGATCCTCTCTAATCCACTCATTGGCTGTGGGCTATAAGTTACTTAATTTCTCTGCTCCTTTGTTTTCTCATCTATAAATTTAAACTAAAGGTGTGAGGCTTAAGGAGCTATCCCATATGACAAGCATCATGTACAACTTGCTGCAGAGAAGAGTTCTCAGAAATATTATGCCCCTCCTCCTGTCTCACTGCAGGCCCCACCCCATCATTACCACACTGCCTGTCCCTCCTTCCATTGTCTCCGAGCTTCTCAGATATATTTTTCTTTCTCAAAAATTTATCAGAAAAATGATGAAAAAGTTTGTTGCAGCTCATTTATTCAAACATTTCTAATTAAAAAAAAAAGTTCTAACTATTTAAATATTTCATTAACCCAATAATGCTCCATTCAGAGGGCACAGATTTTAAAAACATATAGTGGCTGCACTTGAACCAGCAAATGTTATTGTGTACCTACTATGTGCCAGGTAGTATACCAGAAACTAGGGAGATGAATAGTATCGTTAAATATAATATCTGCCTTCAAAAAATTTATAATCAATAAAGGGAAGCTTACTGTTATCAAATTTTAAGAGGAACCAGAAAGAAGGACAGGCTGAAAGGACAAGGAATAAGTCAGTGTGGTGCTAAGCCATACCGAAGCCTGGGGCAAAAGAAAAAAATCAGTAAATGGAATCTGTCTTCGTTTAAAATTTTGATATTTTTATCATTGATTTTTTTGTATGTTTGACTTTTCTTAAATATTGCACTAAAATATTATCTATTTTGATTACTGAGTTCTTTCTTCCTCTAACATTTTGTACATCTGAGTAAAGGTATCTTGGACTTAATTGTGCCCTAATCAAAAGGTACAAATTAAAGTCTTAGCACCTAATGTGATTGTGTTTGGAGGTAAGGCTTTTATGGAGGTAATTAAGGTTAAATGAGGTCATAAGATGGGGTCCTCAACCAATAGAACTAGTGTCCTTATAAGAAGAGAATGAGACACCAGGAACGAAGCCGTGTGAGGACATAGTGAGGAGGTGGCCATCCGTGAGCCAAGCAGGAAGGCCTCAGGAGAAACTAACTCTGCTGACACCTTGAGCTTAGACTTCTAGCCTCCGGAACTGTGGGAAAGACATTTCTGTTGTTCAAGCCAGCCAGGCTGGGGCGTTTGTTATGGCAGCCTAGCAAACTAACACAGAGGGCAAGAAGAGATTTCAGAAAAGAAGATTCGTTACGTTTAGTTTTAAAGATTAAAAGAATCTGGATAGTGAACAAATGAAAGATTATTCTGGAAGTTTTAAGTTTGGAATAGAAACTGGGAAAGAGATCATTGAGCAGAGGCAGTATCTTTGAGGAAAACACTGTATGCTAGGTTTATAAGCCTATGAAAATGCACAGTTCAGAGCTGAACTGGCCTTTGGCAGAGACTTACACTTAGCTCCTATTTATGTAAGGCCTGGGAGCTAAGAAATCTTTACATTTTTCAATTGTTGGAAAAAATCAAAGGAGAGTATTATTTGACATGAAAGTTATGTGAAATTCAAATTTCTGCGTTCATAAATAAAGTTTTATTGAAATACAGCCATGAACATTCGTTCAAGTATTCTTTATGGCTGCTTTTATGCAATAATTGAGTTGACTGTTTGTGACAGAGACCGTATGGCACACAACACCTAAAATATTTGCTGTCTTACCCAATACAGAAAAGAAGTTATAGCCCCTGGACTAGGCCTTTTCTTTCTCACATCCGTCCTCAACATAAACCTATTTGTTTAAAAAAAGAAAAGAAAAAAAAAGAGTAAGGGGAGACAGAGAGAGAGAGAAGAGGAGGGGGGGGAGGGGAGGGGACTGGAAGGACAAAGAAGGAGGGGAGGAGCTGAAAGGGGAGGGGAGGAGAGGAGGAAGAGAGAGAGAAAGGAAGGGCATAAAGAGAAGGAGGAGGAAGGGAGGAAAAGATATATCCAACTAGAAGGCTTCTGCATAGCAAAAGAAACCAACAAAATAAAAAGGCAACCAACTGAATGGGGAATGGGAGATAACATCTGCAAACAACACCTCCAACAAGGGGTTAATATCCAAAATATGTAAAGAACTTGTATATCTCAACACCAAACAAACCATCCTATTTTTTTTTTAAATAGGCAGAGGACCTGAACAGACACCTCTCCCAAGAAGACATACTAACGGCCAACAGATATAAGAGAAGATGTTTGTCCTCACTAGCTATTAGGAAAATGTATCTCTTTCATTTCTCCAACATGCCATAAGAATGAGCACAAGGGTCCTTAATTTAGCGCTAACAAAGGTGAGCCTGGTGCCAGGCTGCTCTATAAGCTTGTCATGCTACAGCACCAGCAGCGGTCAGCCATCAACTCTGATACAGCTCTTGTCTGCTTCTAAACCCAACAGGAGGCACACGCTCACTTTGTTACAAGGCAGAGCTCATTATACTGAGCACATGTAGTACACGGTCTTGGACAAAGTGCCTCCTTTGCCCACTGCATAAGATGATGACTTGGCATTTCAGTGTTCATTAAATCCCCATGTCCCAGTTGACACCCCAGAGCTGAAATCACCCATAAACAAAGGTATAGGTGGATCATTAAGAGCGAACGAGGTATTACTTTGGAAGGATGTTTTCAATAAGTGGAAGCACAGCTAGGTCCAAATCTGAAGTGATAATGAACCTCGTGGATAAGCAGAACTATTTTGCCAGGAGAATAATCATGACAAACATTGATGATGTGAGTCTCTGAGAGTAATCATTTGCATAACTCAAGAATGCCCGATTAGGTAGTGAAAGCATTGCTTGGTAGACCTTCAAGGCAGCTGCTTCTGCCCTCCACGGCCCCCAGTTGGATTGATCAAGGTGGCCTGTGCTTGGCAGTACGTTTCCATCCTGGACTGTGACTTCCAGTACCACCCCAGTCTCTGCCAGTTTTATTCCTACGAAGCACACCACCATATGCAATTTCTGACATGCAATCTGAAAAGAATCTCTGGTCTCTATAACGAAAAGGAAAAGTTTGTAAAAAGTAAAGATGATAGAGTCAGAAAAATAGGGGTGAAAATAGCAACCTCTTCAATTGCTGTAGGGAGAAAATAAAGTAAGGTAAGCAATCCTCTCCGCTCAGTGCCTGGCAGGACTTTGGCACATACACATTTCGCAATTTTTACACTGTTTTGGAAGTTTTAGGAACCAAAATAAAATTGGATGATTCTTCGATCAGACTGGATATTGTGTAAATACAGCACAGCTTCTCTGAATTTTAGAAAATGTCCTTCTATGACTATCTTAGCAATTTGAACATGTTCAATATTACAAAATGGAAAAGATGCAGAATAATTTACATTATTTTAAATACAGGTACATATATTATTGTTAAAAATAGAGAAAAAATGTGGAGTATTTCTAAGTCACCAGTCTGTGCTCACTTCTCTGGGTGGTAGAATGTTACAAGGCTTTTTGCTAGGCAAAAAGAAAAGAATGAAATGTTGGAATAACTAGGCACATTCCCTGCCTTTCAGAAGCTGTGAGCCCCTTCAAACAGGGCCACACTTTCAGTCTGACAAAGGGGGAATGGATCAACAGTGCGTGGCCTGAGCATCCTGCTTTGGGGAGAGGAGCTGACTTGGAGTTTGTTTGTTTTCTGGCAACCACTCCAAACGTCTCTAGTTCATTTCTTTACAATACCATAGAGAGAGCCCACCTATCATCTCTGTACTACTCAGATTCTTTTCCTGCACACTTAGAAGGAAGTGGAAGGGTGGGACGAGTCTCAGCACAGGAGCACGCATTTCCAATCACAGCAGTAGCCAGCAGACCATCAAAGACCACCCGATCCTTTTATAGTTGGAAAGAAACTAAGATATCACCAAGGTCAGTACTGTATCCTCTGACAAAAGTGACATCCCTCTCCCAAGACCAATTCACACAGGTACCAAACCCTAGATCTGGCACACAACTTTAAACAGTTCATGGAACTCCCATGTCCACGTATGAATCCCCAGCGTGGCTCATGGACCCTGGATGAACAGCTCCTTCAATGGACAGTGTTCAATAAGAGTGGAAGGAGAAGTAGAAGTCTTTTTTGATCAATACATTTTTCAAAATCTTTTATCAAGGAAAAGAAATCTGCTGAAAAATTTACTGTATTTTCAGCAACTATTTTTGCTTGGTTAATATTTTCAGAGATCCAGGCAGATGAGTAATTTATTTCCAGGTAAAATCCATCTTTTCCACATACCATGCATTTGTTAGTGTGCCCAGGGCTTTGGGCTCTCTTTTTGATATATTGCATTTATTCTAGCTGATGGATACTTCAAACATAATGCACTTTGAACACTTGGCAATTTAATAACTGCTTCATGCTAACAAGATAAATTAAAAAATAAAAGTTCTGTTTCAAGGATGTGATATAATAACATCCACTTATAGTATAAATAAACTCATTTTTAATAGATACAGAAGGGTAATTGTTGCAACTGCATTTGTTTTAAGTAAGTTTTGAAATTTAAAAAATAAGATAATATTTCAAAAACAAAGTATATTTTTTGATATGAAGTTTTCTGTGGGAATTAAAATTTCATGGTCATAAAATAATATGTGAAACAGTATGAAAAAAAGAAAATATGGTAAAGTGTGTGTGCAGAATGATTACCAAGATACAATGAAACAGCATGTGGTAAAGAAGAAAGACTAGAAAAAATACCCTAAAAATTATCATGTATTATGGAATGTATAACAGTGAGCTGTTTTTGTATCATTTTACCGGTTTTCCTGTGATACAATTTTCCCACTTGTATAATGAAGTAAAGATGTTTTAAAAAATAACCATGTTGAGCAGTGATCCTCAATTTTTGTCGAGACATTGAGTCCAACAGCAGCTATTAAACAGTTAGTTCTTCTACGCCAGGCCCCAGAGTACGTATGTTTAAATGCTTCACCTCCTTAATTTTCAAAAAGCTTTTTAGATTAAAAAAAAAAAAAGTCACAAATGAGAAAACTTAGACTCTAAGAGACAGAATGGGCAAAAACTCATGTTTTTTTTTTTCTCCACCATATTTTTCAAGTGTTTGGAAACTAATATGGAGCCTTGAAGTCAGACCAGTAGGTTTCCTTAGTGTGAGATGGATTACCTACAGAGCGCCAATGACCGTGACCAGTGTGGGGAGGTGTGGGGGAAGGGAAGAGAGCAGTAGCTGAGTCTCCTGAACACTTGATTCTTCTAATACATTGTTTCTTCAAATATAATTGACTAACTGGAGATGCATAAAAACCCGGCATCACAAGCACATTTACAAAGGAGCGTAACAAAGTTAACATTACGGTAATAATGGAATTCTTGTCTCAGAGGAGTATATTTGTTTGTTTGTTTATCTGTTTGTTTTCTCTTCCTGAGATGGGGAGAGGGATGAGAGCAAATGGAGTCAAGATTATTGAGCGACTTAGATGTACCAAGAAGGTTAAGGGTTTTAATGTTTAGATAGGTTTGTTCAGGGATGAGATAGGTCGATAATTATATAATTTTTACAGAAGAATTTTTAAAAATTCATTTCTAAAGAAAGGTCTGCATAATACCAAGGCTAAAACCACATTTGCATAATGTCATATAAAATGCATAACTTTATTCATAAATCAACATATTTATAGTATAATTGGGAGGAAGTGGCACACCCAGACATTCTGACTCATTTAAGTATCAGAGCATATTTATAATGGACAGTGAGAGTATATAACCTCAGAAGGGGAAAAGTATCAAAAATTTTAAAATGTCATCATTTGACTCATTTTTCATTTGTCATTCTTTTTCTCTTGCTATATATACTTGATAGGAGAGTATTTCAAGATGAAGTTTGAGAGAATTTTAAGTGACGTGGTGCAGAATGGAGCAGACACCATCTTGCAGAGCACTGTGCTGCATGCCTTGCTCTTTGTAGGACTAAACAATGTGGAGAAAGCTTAAAATATCTGACATTCAGCAGTAATGCTACCTACACCTCTCCTGTGCTCCAGAGGGAGGGAAAATAATTTTTTAAATACATAAACAAAAGCATCAGGGAATATTTTACCACAGGATATATATTTAATTGAAAACTATTGCCTAGTTTTGTAAAGCCCATGGATAATTAACACACCAACTTGTTGAGTTTCATGCCTTTCTCATAATTGTGACACATTGAAGCATCACTGCCTGGTTCAAACGTATGTACCCACAGCCTCCACTTATATTTGAAAACTAGTTTCTCTCTTCCTCCAGGTTCTGCACTTTAATAAACTGCACAGGTGGATTTTCTCAATTATTGCTCTGCCATGTATTCTGGAAGTCCTCGCTTTCTCTTTGGGTATCTGTTGGCAGTGTCCTGTCTGGCCTTGTTTTCTCCTCCATATGTCACCGCATTAATCATTTTATCACTGACTTTCACGTGGTTCTGGCTTCAAGATCTTAACTTCTGCTCCCCCTCCTGGCCCCTTGTTTACTTTGCAGCTGCGAGCGGAGCTGTAAGAAGTATGTGGGCCAACGGCTCATAGAGGAATGGGCGTTATGGATGAAAACATAATGAGGCCACAGCCAAGAGAGCTTTCCCCAGCATCTAAAGCTTGTCCATATAACTTCTGTCTTCTCAGTTCAGGTTCTTTCTATGACTTTACTCAGAGTTATTCTGAGAACTGGTGTGAAATATGATGGAGTGTATATTTTCTGGTTTTCTTTCTATCCTGTTTTGCAAATACAGCAAGATAAATGCGATATTAACTCACTGTCCTATGAAATTATTGGTGACGCACTCAGAGAAGAAGCTGTGCACGGGTGTCCTATGAGCCAGATTCTATGTTCTTATTAAAAAGTCATAGCTGGAAGAAGCTATGGTACAAATAGTTAAAAGAATAAATAATTTATGAGTCATTTCTACTTACCTTAAATAATTGTTTCTTCATCTTGTTTGTTTAAATAAAAAATGCTTGGCCACAGAGTAACACAGGCTGCTCAATCCATCTGCACATATATCTATCCTCCAACCAAGCATATCCCAAAAATTTTCCGTGGTCCATCAAGATGTTCTGTCCAATGAGCAAACACAAAAATCAAAGAATTTATTTGGCAAATTTGTTGAATGCTATATATTTCTCCTAAAGCTTAACAGAAATATTATAAAGACATATATTTAAAAATTTGACAAAGTATCTATAATGGCCTCCAGAACTCGTGTTTAATGAAATACTTGTTGGTTATTGCTACATACTGCTTTAGGACCAAAATCAAAGTTCTGTTCTTTCTTCTAAGAGTAATCACAGTGACAGTTATCAAACATATGTCTCCAGGGACCGATGTCCCATTCATGTCTGTATCACCACACAGTGCCTACCTTGCAGCTTTAGAGTTGGTGGTGGCTTAATGCTGAATGACTAAGTGGGTACCTGCATGAGCCACTGACTAGAGCTTGCAGATACATATTTTATGTGGAAAAAAAGAATGTCTTCAGTTATCAGACTTAATACATTGAACATTTACATGTATTTTTTTAAAAAGTGCACAGGAAAAAAAATTCAACAGCATATTATCACATATTCAAATCATTTAGCACTGCTTTTGCCCATAAGCCACACAAAATTCTAAACTGTGTTTCAGAGAGTTTGTGTATCTTCTCCCAGATGCATGTGTCCTCATCGAGTACCTGGACTCGTCATACGTTTAGAGTTGCGAAGTTATAAAGCCGGTGAGTAAGGAGCACTACAAAGTTAAGACAGACCAATGACTCTAAACATAGATGAAGTAACTAAGTCTCAGATACAGTAGTCTTCCTCTATATCACGGTTCACTCATCACGGCCTCACTGTATCATGAGATTTTTTAAAATATTGTATTTAATTATTTATCACAGATTTTTCACTATATAGCGGGATTTTGTGGTACTGTGTACGTATGTTGTTAAAGTTATGTATGTTTAAGAGTGTAGAATATGTTTAATAACACAAGTAGTGTTTATAAAAGTGTGGAAAAGGTTAATAAGGGAGTGGGAAAGATTAACAAGGGACTGGGAACGGTTTATAAGTGTGCGGGAAGGGTTTATAAAGCCTTAAAATATATATAAATACTAAAATAAATGTAAGGTTCCTACTTCACGGATTTTCACCTATCGGGAGGGAGGGGGCGTCTAGAACGTAATACCCACGATAAGTGAGGGAATACTGTAGTTCACAGAATTTGCCCAACAACACACAGGAGAAATTTTAGAAGAGGTGTTTTGCACTTTTGCCTCTGTATTCAACAGTCCCTAGAACATTAATAAGAAATTTGATATAATCAGTATATATATACCAGTACTGCTCTTACAAGCTACTTTCTAAGTGGACCGACCTTAAAAAGTCTATTATCTTAAGACAGAAGAAAGGAAGCATATCCTCAAAAATTAATTGGACTACTATGTGGCTTACTAAGAAATGATACACAGCAGGTCTAGATCACAAATGAAAACCAGGTAGAGTGCCTGTCTATGAGAGCACACAGTGGGATTACAAGTGAAAGTGAGCCACTGGCCAGGGACAGCAGTTCTCTGTGACCCCACTTTGTCACTTCGTCAGACAGATTCCACTATGGATTGCTTAAAAAGGACATATCTGACCCTCAAAGTTTAAATTTAAAGAATCAGAAAAACTTAAGATCATGTGGTTTCAATATTAATATCAAAATATAAACCTTGCATAAATATATTATGGGAAATATTTACTTCAGTAAAAGGTAGAATGCATTATCTATATGACAGTTTGAAAACAATATGTAAGAAAAATAAAAATATGGGAGAAATGGCTACATTTATCATACTTGTAGGTTTTAACATAAATCTCAATCTTTCAAAAATTTTAAAATGATGCAAATATAGAGAAGTTTATAAGTGAATCAGTAATACTCACTCAATGATTAAATAGTACTTTCTACATACACAGTAAAAATTATTTAAAAATTTGTTTTAAATTATTTTTTAACTATATTTTATTGATTATGCTATTAAAATCCCAATTTTTCCCCCTTGCCCCCCTCTGCCTGGTGCCCTGCTTCCCTCCAGCAACTACCCCCTTAGTGCATGTTGATAGGTTGTGGGTTTAAGTTCTTTGGCTTCACCCTTTCCTATATTATTCTTAACAACCACCTGTCTATTTTGTTCCTACCAATTTCTTTCTTAATCCATGCATAACTTCCCCATTTTCTCCCTTCCCCCTCCCAGCTGATAACCCTCCAAATGATTTCCATATCTATGATTCTGTTACAGTTCTGGTTATTTGCTTAGTGTTCTTTTTTTTTTTTTTTTTTTAATTCAGTTGTTGATAGCTGTTAATTTGTTGCCTTTTTAATGCTCATGGTTTTGATCTTCTTCATTTTCCTTAAGTAAATCTCTTTAACATTTCCTGTAATAATGGCTTCGTGGTGATGAACTCTTTTAGCTTTACCTTGTCTGGGAAGCACTTTATCTGCCCTTCCATTATAAATAATAACTTTGCTGGATAGAGTAATCTTGGTTGTAGGTTCTTGCTTTTCATCACTTTGAATGCTTCTTGCCAGTCTCTTCTTGCCTGCAAAGTTTCTTTTGAGAAATCAGCGGATAGTCTTATGGGAATTCCTTTGTAGGTAACTCTCTGCTTTTCTCTTTCTTTTCTCTTTAATGTTTGGCATTTTAATTATGATGTGTCTTGGTATGGTCCTCTTTGGGTCAGAGGTGGATTAAGGCTGGTTGAGGCCTCAGGCACAGAAGAAAATATTGGTCCCATTAAAAAAAAGAGAGAGACAGTGAAAATAAAAATACTTGTTAACCATATTTTTAAATAAACAAAAAATTGCACATATGAAACCAAACTTGATGTCATTAGAAAATAGTGTAAAGTTGGGGTTTTGCAGGGCCCTTCAGAAATTGGAGCCCAGGGCACATGCCCAGTGCACCTGCCATTAAATCTGCCTCTGCTTTGGGTTGAACTTGTTTGGGATTCTCTGTGCTTCATGAACTTGTATGTCTATTTCCTTTGCCAGATTAGGGAAGTTTTCTTTCATTATTTTTTCAAATAAGTTTTCAATTTCTTATTCTTACTCTTCTCCTTCTGGCATCCCTATTATTCGGATGTTGGCAAGTTTGGAGATGTCTCAGAGGTTCCTAAGCCTATCCTTGTTTTTTTGAATTCTTGTTTCTTCTTTTTTGTTCAGGTTGAATTTTTATCTCTTTTTTATGTTCCAAATCATTGGTTTGAATGCTGGCTTCCTTCTCTTCTCTGTTGGTTTCCTGTGGATTATTCTTTATTTCACTTAGTATAAATTTCATTTCTTCTTTTATTTTTTTGCCATACTCAAGACGTTTTCTGAGCATCCTGTTAACCAGTGTTTTGAACTCTGTATCCGATAGGTTGGCTATCTCTGTCTCAGTTAGTTCTTTTTCTGGGTTTTTTGTTCTATTCTTTCATTTGGGCCATATTTCTTTATCTCCTCAATTTAGCAGCCTCCCAGTGTTTGTTTCTGTGTATTAGGTAGAACTGCAATTACTCCCTGTCTTAGTTGAGTGGCCTACGTAGAAAAGACACTGTAAGCTGTGTGGGACAAAGTCTTAGGTAACTGCCAGGGTGGGGCCACCCATTTAGCTGTTTTGTGGCTGTGTGGAGAGGGTCTGGAGAGAGGACAAGGTCACCACCTGGCTTCTGGTGGTTCACCTGGCATTCGCCCCGTTTCCAGTCACTTCGCCCACTTCCTATGTGCAACTGGGACCCTTTCAGCTGCTGCCCGATTGGTGAATCCTGGAGTAGATGAGTTTGCATAGGTTCTAAGACCAAGCTGGCCCTTTAAGTGGTGAAAATCTGGCAGTTTCTTCTGCCACCCCAACCTCTAATGGTTTTTACAGCCAGAGGTAATGGGTCTTTCTTCCCTGTGCTGGAACCCTGGGCTGTATGATCTGGCCTGGGGGTCTAAGGCTGAGGATGGAATCACTTGCTCCTAAGGTGTCCCTCCTGTCCATTGCCCCCCTGATGGCACCACTGCTGCTACCTTTCCAAACCACTCTACCTTTCTGCCCCATCTCCATGACTTCACCCCTCCTACCCACCCAGATGAATGTCTTCTTTAAACCCTTGATTGTCAGACTTTCATACAGCTTGATTTTCTGACAGTTCTGGGTGTTATTAGTTTTGAGATCTGGTTGTGATTCTGTATATGGTTGCACAAGGCGGCAAAACATGTCTACCTGAGCCTCCATCTTGCCTAGAATTCCCTATTTTGTAATTTTCTTAGAACATGACTATAAGTAAATTTAAATGAAACTGCAGGAAAATCTCAATAAACTCCAATAACTAGAAAATATGAAGGCCATATTCTCTGTCACAAAGCAATAAAACTAAGAAAGAATAGCAAAATTTTAACCAAAGAGTTATAAAAGAAAAAGAAGGACAACTTTGAGGACTTTTAATTTTATTCTGAGAGTGTTAAAGAGAAAAGATTCATGTATTTATAAAGCCAAGGCAGATAGTTAAAAATAATTTGTTGTCTGAAATATGTATGAGGAAAAGAAAAATCTGAGAACTGAAGCTGAAGTGTGGCTTTGGCTAGAGCAGTAGACTTGATACTGAAACAAAAATTGCGTCACCGGAATAGAAGACAAACAGGGACAGTATCTTACCTTTAGACAGAGAAAGCTAAAAACAGGAATTAGAGAAGAGGTGAGAATAATGGAGGGTGGACCACAGATCCAAATGATCCAGTCTAGATAGGCTGAAATAGCCCCCAATGCCAATGACAACTCTGGCAATGAGAATACAGTGTCCCTTACAAAAAGAAGAAATATTCTGTTTATATTGACATTCAAGTTGAATGGCACAATGCTAAAAGCATTGTCAATAAACTCAGGAACAAACTGAAAAGAAAGGTTTGACTTTAAAATCATATGTAAGAATATTCAAGATGTTTGGAGCATTGGAGAAAAAAGCCAATTTTTGCTCAAAAAGGATCATGTCAATTTTATGCATGAAATATTCTCCTGTGTCATTTAAATTCTTACAGTTCCATGAATGGGAGACTCAGTATATGGGAGGAAAGTGCTTCCAGCCCAGGCACTTCTAGGCCTCAGTGTATGTGTAGATAAAATAATTGGAATTAGCCAAATGATCTTTAATTCCTTTCCAGCAATCATTGTCAATAAGTTGGAGGCCGTAGACATAGCTATCAATATCCACCCAAAATGAAACATTGACAAGGACAATGTCATTTCTTTCTTTTCTCCAACAGTAGCCAATATTTACTGAGTGCTTATGCGCCAGATACTATTCTCATAGTTTAATTGTCATAACAATTCCTTGAATTGAGTATTAGGTCTGTCCCACTTTTTTCAAAATGGGAACTGAGGCCCAAAGGAAGTGAATAACTTGGCGAAGGTCACAGCAAGAAGGTATCAGAGACACATCTCTACTTTTGATACAGAGGGCCCCTGCTCTGAGCCACTAGGCAAGACTGCTGCTCTATGCTGCTATTTCTTAGGATTTTAAAACATCATCTTACCTCTTTCCATACCACCATGATCCCCACTAGCTCTCTTTGCATGGAACCTTGTGTCTCCTGTGATCTAGGTTTTCTGTAGCTTTCTTCTAGAACTATTTATGACTAAGTGATCTAAGATCTGCTTCTGCTTGAATGAGTGAATGGTGTGGAGATGTTTCTTTTATGACTTGGCCCTCTCCCATAGGGGCTGGTATTTGTTCAGGAAAAGAAAAAAAAAAAAAATAGTGCTCAGAGATTCCCAAATTGTATTCTGCAGAGCATCAAGTAATATAAACTTTAAATCGATAATTTATGGAAAACATAGAGTTCCATGTTCAAGAAAATATATGTAAAACTCTGGATTATATAATATTTAGCTAATTTTTTAAATAAATTTCTCAAAACTCTTACTCTGCTGCTGTGTACTAAGCAGGATTTCTCTACAGTAGAAACTTATCAGAACACTTCGGGAAGTGTTGAATAATCCAGTTATTGATTTACTCAAATAATAATGTCATCAAAAACCTTCATGAAAACGAATGTTGCTACCCTTAAATTGGAAGCTTGAATTCCTCGGGTGCAGTACCAGAGAAGTAAATTGTGAGAGAAATAGAACTACTCTCCCTGTTTCAGCTGTGACAGGAGATGAACTATATATAAACAGCTAAGCTACATCTTTATTTTTTAAAACAAAGAAGGAGCTGTTTTGGGCCACTGAGTTCAGTCCTATATATTTGTTTCATCCTTTCTGACACAAACTGTTTATAACAGAGTCCCGGCTGTGTGTGAGCAGGCAATATGGGAACAGGAACTCTATTATGGTTAAATCACTGAGGCATGGGCGAGTCTGACTCAGGTGTGTCTGTCAGCTGCTTAATTCCATTTCAAAATGTGGCTTCTCATCAGAGCTAGAAAGCAGCCTCTGCTGAGCTGTGGAATCAGGCAAGGTTAGGGTCCTTCCATTTATGTTGGATTGAAATGTTTCTTTCTCCTTTAGAGCAGAGAGCTATTTATCATAATATTGGATGTCTAAGAGCACAGAACACATTATTCCTGGCGCGTTTGTAACACTTGAGTAATACTGGTGATCAAACTTCTGAAAGCAGTCTGCAATAGGTCATAGCATCACTGACAAGTCACAATGGAAAGTGGAAAAAAAAGGACTAAAAGACTGAAATAAAGTAACTACATTTTTCCTAAATGGAATATATATTGTACAATAGAAAGGATACATATGTGCACATATATACATATTATGCATATAATATATATTTAAATGTACATATTATATATGGTATACATGTATTATAAATAATTATATATATACATATATGTGTATATATATACACTATATATATAAATTTCCATTCATAAATGAAAACCCAGCTGATATATCACATCCCATTAAGTCTTCCTTGTCCAGATAGAGTTAATGACTCCCTGCTTTTCATGCCCTTGGTACTTTCCACAAACCAACTTGGCACACTTAGCACAATGTACCACAGTAGCTCCCTCTGACTGTTTATATGTCATATTGACATTGAATTCCTGATAAGAGAAACAATGTCTTACTCATCTTGCCATCTTCCTACATCTAGCACTGTTTCTGGCGGGCCTTCAATAAATATTAACTTTTAATGTAATTTTATGCATTTCATTATATATCTGTGGGCCTCAGTACATTATTTCCAAACCAAATTGCCCCAGTTTTGAAGCTCTTCTATCTCTGTCACTCTAGTTGCGTGATTTGGACAAACTACCTCAAGTTTCTGTGCTTTGTTACTTTTATCCTACAAAGCAGACATGGCAATAATAGAGACTTTATGGGAGCATACTAAAAAGTAAATGAGTTATGCATGATACTTAGCGCAGTACCTGACAATGTAACAAACTCTGACACATAGGTGAATGATTTCATCATCATCATCATTTTCTGCCATGCCTGGGCTCACATTAGCAACATGTTTATCTCTATCCTAGTCCTTATAGTACTGTGTGGTCTGTTGATGTGTCTGTTACCCTCACATTGTGTCTAAACACTGACAGAGGCTTAAGGTCAAGGTTTTTGCCTGTCCATACGTATTTCCTCAGCCCCAAGATTAGTGTCTAAATACTTCTCAATTAATATTTATTAAACCAATGGTTGAATGATTGAAAAACATATATTTTAAACCATTAGAAGAGACAGAGAAAATATTTGGCCCCTTTAACAATTCCTTCAAGGGTGAATTTATAATATATAAATACTATCTGTCTATACTGGTATCTGTCCTCTCCACTCACTGAATATAGGACCAATGTAGGACCAGGGTTAATATGACCAATAGCTTAGAAAATCTGTGGTTGACGTAATGAACTCTTCTCCAAGCCACCAACCTTCAAAATACAGTGTTATATCAACTATGTTAACTTTTATATGTCAGAGCCCGTTACTGCTACTTTTCAGTATAACAAGAGTTCCAATCCACTGACATTGCCTTATGTGCGCCATTCTTCTTATAAAGAAGACGAATTAGGAGACATGTTCGTGTGGTCACATCATCCTTGCACCTTCAGCGCCATGCTCCACTTGTCTCATCCCCATGATTCTGGAGAGAAGTGATGCAAATGTGCCTTCTACCTGGCAGTCAATCTGCTTCCCACTCCTCCGTGACAGGTGGCTCCCAGACAGGTAGGCTGGTAGAGCTGGGCCTTCTTTCACGCTGTCAAGGAGCAGCGGCCTCCTGCTAGTTGACAGCCACAGCATCACCATCATGTTGAAAGTCTCTCTTTCTTTTAATTCCCCTAGCCGTGAATCTTTTAGGGATTTGCTCCTGCTGTGAACAAGGCTGTTGCAGGTTGGCAGAGGTCTGCTGTGGTCTGCTTATCCCACTGAAGTGTGTATCCATCTGTGTGGGGCATCTGTCTGCATTCTGTCATCTGACCTGTCTGAGGCCAGACACCCAGACTTCCCTTAGGCAAGACAGGAATGAAGCCTTGAATGAACCTCACGTTCACATGGTGCCTCATTCTATTTTTTCTGTCAATAGCGTGTTTCTCCAACTTTAATGTGCTTACCCAATGGCCTGGGATCCTTATGAAAATGCAGATTGTAATTCATAAGTTCAGCCGTGGGCCTGAGATGCTGCATTTGTAACACGCTCCCGGGAGATGCTGATGCTGCTTGTCTAGGAAGGACACTCTCACGGGCAAGGCTTTAATCAGCACATTTCAGAGTCCACTTCAGATCTTATCTCTGGGTTCCCATGAGAGCCTAGCTGTAATTTCCCCAGCGTCCATGGTAGTATTTTCCTGGCGTTCCAACTAGCTCTAAGCGTACCACCTGAGACTGGGCTCTCATTACCCTAAGCAGCAATACCTCAAATGCTAAAAAATATATGTTGAGCTAAATCAAGGAAAAGGAACAGAAGCAAAACTCAGTGCAACTTGCTTCTTGCTTAATTATTAGTAAGTCGATAGATTGATTAACAGATAGACCCTTATCCCTGTTTTATTTCATTCCTGATTTAATATTTTGTGATTGTCAGAGCTTCCAGTAAGGGAATAAAAAAGATAATTAATTCCATTAGATCCAATTTATTTCAACCTAACAAACCAATTATTGAACTAAGTGCTTTGGAGACACCAAGAGGAACAGACACAACTTTTTCTTCAAGGGCTTTACAATGCCACAGAAGAGCGGATGTGAGTAGGACAGGTAGAAGATACCCTCATGGTAATATATACAGAGACACAGAGTGACACAGAACAACTTTGATTATATCCACTGAGTGCTACTGGATAGGCAAGAGCAAAAAGAACTTTATGGTCTTGCTACCCCAAGTGTAGACCATGCAGCCCATGTAGCCCAAGTGCAGTATTGGTATCACTTGGAAACTCAGGAGTAGCAATTCTTGGACCCTACCCCAGAATTACTTAATTACAGTCAGAGAATAGGCCAGCAATCTTTGCCCTTCCAGGCCCAGCAGGTGTCTCTGATGGACAATAAAGTGTGAGAACCACTCGTATAGAATACGTTAAGTACTATCTCTAGCCAATGAAATAGAAATGAAAGGGAAATAGAGTAGTACTATGAAATAAAAGAATAATATAAACCACATATATTTAAATTTCCTAGTCCTGCATTAAAAAATTTTAAAAAACAAACAAATGTAATTAACCCAACATACCCAAACTATTATCAACATGTAATCAATATAAAATCACTAGTGAGAAATTTTATATTCATGCTTTTTTGTAATAAATGTTTTGTGAGTAAATTCTATAAGTACACTTTGCACTCATAGAACATCTGAACTCAGACTAGTCACATCTCAAGTGCTTAGTGGTTACATGTGATGAGTAGCTACCATACTGGACAGGGCAGCTTCAGATGCCACTATTTCAACTGTGGTCCCTGGACCTCCAGCATCAGAATCACCTAGGATATGAACCAGAGTCTGTGTTTTAGCAAAGTCTCCTGGTAATTTGTGTGCGCTTTGCATATTGATGAACACTGCCTTTGAAGATACTCAAGTCTCTGACAGACAAAAGTATTTCTCATCTTCTTGCAGAGAAAAGACTTCTGAAAGTAAGTACATGCCTCTCAGAGCTTCCAACTCTCTGCTGAGTCCGTTCAGTCCTGAGCTCTAAGACCATGCTGGCATCTAGGGGTCAGCGATGCGGAAGAGGGAAAACCAGCACCCCCACCAGGAAATCCACAGGCTGTTTGAGAAATCCCTAGGAGTCCAGGAATATCTGAATTTTCATATTTAAAACTGTGCCAACCCCCTCCCCTTCTTCCTGCCTATTTGCTGGGGATTATATGAAAATGTAATCATTATGCACAAAACTAGCTGTTTTGGACAGAAATTGATAGTGTAGAAATTTCCTGAGAAGAGTTGGTCTTCGACAGGAAAGGATAAGGCAGAGTTCTGGAAAGATCGATTAAAAATAAGTAAATAAAGGAATCAGTTATGCAGCTGCCTACAGGAAAGATAAATCACACTGTAAAAATAGGTAAGGTAATCAAAGTAACTGAACGATGCTATCTCAGTCCCTGGACTGTAGGAGGAAGGGAAAAAATAAACCAGTACTGTCAGCCCTTAAAATACGTTGACCAAGAAGTAATGACCTAAAGAGAGAAGATGAGAATCTGTAGTGAACTTCTTCCTTCTCTATCAGGAACCAGAGGAGTGGGATAAGGCTGTTTCTCAGCAATCCAGGGGGCTTTGGCTAAAGGACTCAGCGAAAGTCTCAACTTTTACTTAACGTCTTGGTGTGTAGTTCTCAGATTATGAGTTAACAGGTCTGAAAAGACCTATTATTGGGAGAAAGCGAGGGAGTGGAGGGATAAGGAGCTAGACCTGGGGCAGGGTCGCAAAAGCAAGGTGTTTTAGGATTCATTCATGAAAGCACATGTCAGCTCTTCTTTTCATGCCCAGCCTAGGTCCTCTGGGAAATGCTAAAAGACCGTGCTTATCAGAACCTGGGTACATAATCTTAGCTATAAAGGGCTGAGCACAAAGACACAAGTTCAGCTACAGATGCATCTTTGAGACGAGCGCAGCTAAGAGCAGGCATATTTGGGAAATAAGTAAATGCAAGTTTTTGCTTTTTATCGGTTCATTCAAACTAGAGGTGGCAAACCCCTTTTAAAACTCTCATAGAACTTTTTAAAAGTCACCCCAGGCTTACATTTAAAAAAAAAAAAAAGTTTTTCTGTTGATGTAGTCCCAGGCAAGGCCTTTTTAGGAAACAAGTGATGTCTCTTATTACTGCTTAACACATTCCCAAAGCACCAGCTCTCATTTATGCAGCGGAAGTCCAATGAAATAATTTCTCATTTTTTTCTGCCTTAAAGGGCCCAAAGTTGTATATAACCAAACCGCATAGCGCAAAACTTCCCATAAGTGCTGGCTGTGCTGAAAAAAAAATCAAGTGATGTGAAATCAAAAACACAAAAGAACTTCAATTACAGCTACTGAGACCAATTTTGGCCTCTGACAGGCAGGTGTATTTATGGGTCACGTAAAAGTTGCCGTGTTTAGAATGCAGCTCCATGATTCCTGTGCATGTAATCTCACTGAGACTGTGCTGAACAAAATGTGCACAGGCCTCTCTGAATGATCTACTTGCCAAATGATCTATGGGGCTTGGAGGCTGGGGTTAACTTCAGCTGTGAAATGAGTAGCCCAGGGAGAATCCAGACACCAGCTGGGATGATCAAGGCAGTCTTAACTATGACTTGCCTCTGGTCCACGTCCTCAGGCATTCCTGGCCAACTCACCCATGCCTTATATCCTGGACATGGGCTTCAAACACGAGCTGTCACTTTAGACCCTGACTCAGAATGTCTCCTCCAGACACCAACACACACAGACACAGAGCAGCTTACACCGGTCCTGACTACTCACAGGGCCTCAAGTTTGCCATGCTGGCTCCTCTCCTCTGCTGCAAGGTTGGGTGTGGCATTCTCTCTGATTCTACTCTAAGCTCGACCTGGGTTTTCTCAGGCAACTTTTCAAATTAAGCCATCTTTTCTGGACCCTGAACTTCCTTTTGCCATTAGGAATATATTTAAACTGTAAATAGTGGCAAACATCTCTAATTGACAAGAAATTGCCCTTCCTGAAGGGATGAAGAGAAAATTACAGAATAACAGACTTCAATGGTTAAAAGGCACTGTTTGGTCAAATGTAAGAATCGCCGTAACTCCCAAAGACCCAAATGACAGCTTGTTGGGAGAATTAATATATATCAGTAGGTACAATATTGCGTTTTTCTCAGAAAACTTGGCTTTTCAGTATGTGGGAAAGTGACATGTAACAGTCACAGAGTTATAACCCTCCTTCACATTTCTACAACATGTCCTTGTGGTGAGGTTGGAGAGGAGCTCTTTCTAGAAGACAGTGTGGTCTCCTGCTCCAAGAAAAATGAGTTATATCTTTCAAGTGTGTTTTAAGTTTCTCTGGGTCTGATTCTGAACAATTAGGATGAAAACATGAGACTGGGTGCTAGCAGCATAAATCACCAAAGCAGGATGGAGGAGCCAGAGTGCACCAACTTGGAGACAGAAGATGTGAGATGCAGCCTGTCCACTGCTGGCTGTCCTTGGGCTAATCTTACACACATCATAGTCTCAATTCCCCAATCTATATAATGGGTATGTATCCACCTTCAGGACAGAGTATGGATTGCAGTAGACAGATGACACCTGTCAAGGCACTATAACAACTGTAAAGCACAAGACAAGCAGCAGTTATAGCTACAAGTGGGTGGAGCTATTCTTTTCATATTTAGTTGTAGACAGAGATAACCTGGTGTTCTTCTCCCAAGGCAAAGCATTGAGACCCGGGCATCAGGGAATAAAGCTCTAATTCTCAGAAAACTCTGTCCTACCTGATGAGGATGTAGGTCATGAGCTTAGAGGGCTCAGTTTGATTTTGTGATCATCATCCATAATATCTTACAGCCAGAACTGATCATTATACTGATGTGCACAACTGACCAAGATCTCAGAGGGGAATGGAGAGGAGTTAGCCTCATTCTGGGCCATGACACAAAGCAGCCAACCTAGTGGTAAAATAGCAGCATGTCCTTCCTGAAGGGTAAATTCAAGAAGAGGGACACATGTGTACTTAGGTACAATCTGTAGGTACAATAAGAGGTTGTTTAAGAAGGCAGTTTCTCAAATGTAAAATATAATATTACTTAACAAAAAGTATAATCCAAATTATATAATTTGCTAATAACAATTTGTTCCCAACAGTGAAGGAGAAGAAAAGATGTTAGTGTCGGGCAACTGATGTACATTTTCATTCTTAATCTTTATTACAACTTGGAAAGGGGAGTATCATTGTCTCCATTTTATAGATGAAGACACTGAGGCACTAAATAACTGGAACAAGTTCAAACATGGGCTATATCTGAAGCATGTGTTGTTCTAGCAACACTATCACTGGTATCAATGCCATTGTCATTCTCTCCATATAAAGCACAAAAGAATAAGTATCGAACAGAATATAAATAGCACATTAGGAGAGTAAGATTGGGAGAGATTAAGTCTTTCTTGATTTATAGAAGGTTTTTAATAGAAATGATGGGATTCAAGCAGGGCTTGAAGAAAGCAGACAATTGACTGAGTAGCTAGCTAAGTACTCGGCAAGATGAGGACTGCTCCTTGATTTGGACTTGAGGAATTACTCAGTCTCAGAACAGTGAGAGGGGAGTTACTGTTCAGAAATTGTTCAGTGAGGGTGTTTCAGGTCTGCCTTCCCCACAGGCAGTTCTTCAGCCCAGCAGGTTCTCCAATAAATGGTACAGCTTTCATTCTAAGCTAGACAACAGATGATAGAAGCTGGGCCTATCTGATAGAGAGCCGGGGAACTGGGTGTCAGTCTGGCTGATCCTTGGTCTCTGCCTCTAGGAAAGCATACAGACCTCCCTCAATTCCACCAGAGACTGGGCCACAGAAGGCCAGGAGCCCCTACCTCTCATCACTCCAGTTCATAGAACATGAAGTTGTCAGCATAATCATAGCACAGCCTCTGTGGTCAGAGAAGGTCCTTCGAGAAATCAGGTCTTGTTGCTTGTAGGAAGTGTATGTCTACTGGCCAGGCTGTTGTTTAATGAAAACCATGCTATAAAAAATATGAACTAGCTCCTAAATTATGTCCAGATGTGGAGAAAGCCCTATAAACATTGGCTGTCAATTTGTTCAAGTCATCCAAAAAACCTACCTAAGATTGATTATAAAAACCCATAAATATGTGAACTGTGCTCCTCATTTTTTAATTTTTTCCCCAGCATCTCACATGTTATTTGCTGCTCTAAATGCTTCTGCAGAGATTACGACAATATGGCTCATCTATTATTCCAGTCAAATTTCAATTGTTTACTGTGATAGTGATTATGTATAACATCATATATGAAAATTCTTAAATTACCCCAAACTAATTTTTAAAATGCAACAGTTTAGTTAAGAAATAAGATTTTTTAAGTAAGTGCTTGAAATTCATCTTCTTCTTTCCTTTATGTATTTATTATATAAAGTTGCCACAAATTAGGCCCGAGAGATAGAGGTAAAGGAATGCAAAAATCTGTAATGAAGAAGCTTGAAAACTTGACTGAGTAATCTTGGACATGTTCCTTATGCTCCCTGTGTGGAGGTCTTTCCATCTGCCAAACGTGAATGATAAAATAATATACCAAGGATTTTCATATGAAGAAAATAAAACAGTGCTTCTGAGCATGTGCTTCTGAAACTGTAAAGGATCAAAGGAATGCAAAACATTATATGTATTGAGAAAGCACATAAGTTGTAAAAAATAACATGTTTTTGCAAAAAATAAAAAGTATATACTGAAAGACAGTGAGAAACAGAAAAAATTGCTATTAAACATGGCAGATGTCCCATGTGTGTCTTTTTTTTTTTTTTTGCAATAAACTCTTATAAAATAATAGCAGAGGAATTGAACAGGGCATTCCAACAGGACCAAGAGGAAATGAAGAAATGGCAATAGTAGGGAGGAGGTGTGACAACATTTTTGGAAGTTAGAATGCAAACAGATGATTGGTACTAGAGCTAACAGAGTAAAAGAAATTATATGTAAAGTACCTGTGGAAGGGAATACCATGGAGAAAAAACAGCCTGACCTTTAATCCTGAGAATGGTATAGGCCTTAGAGGGTACAGGCCACGAGAAAGGTTTGAGAGAGGCATGCATGTGACCACAACTGAATTATTGTGAAAATCTGCAAAGTAAGCATAGAAGTTCTCACCCACCTCACCACCCATGTGAAACTTCTTGCCTACAAGATCAAAATGCCTCCACATAAAATACCCCCTCGTCGATAATGGCATTTGGTTATAATTCCCCAACAAAAACTTTTCTCTGCTTCAAATCACTTTATAAGGAAGCTTTTAACACAAAGCTTTGATTGATCATTTTTGTGCCTCTTTCTTAAAAATGAAATGGGAAGCAAAGTAGCACTAACAATTGAAAGATTTTC
This sequence comes from Furipterus horrens, assembly GCF_987537825.1. Lineage (NCBI taxonomy): Eukaryota > Metazoa > Chordata > Mammalia > Chiroptera > Furipteridae > Furipterus > Furipterus horrens. Next base: position 131,736,807 of record NW_028327177.1, on the reverse strand, counting down.
ACATAAAGAAACAGAAACCAAAACTAAGAAAAATAGAAACCCAAAAGAAACAGGGAAAATGTGAAGTTGAATTAGATAGATAAAAATAAAACAAATTTAAAACAAAAACTATTATACCCCATGAGAGATGAGAAGATGTTACAAGAACAAAACACTGTAAAAAACAAAAGTAATAGTTTTTAAAAACTCATAAGTATTGAAATCTTATATCAGGGATATTTTTCAAAGGCAGAAGGCTTTGAATTTAAAAAGTTTAAGAAAAAAAGCAGAAGAGAGAGAGATTAAAAGAAGAGACATGATAGGAAAATGAAGTCAAAGTAACACACTGTATACCTTAAACTTCCACAATGTTATATGTCAAATATTTTCAATTGAAAAAAATTAAAGGATAAATAACAACGTTTCAAATAATAACAGCAATTCCAAAAGGGGAGAAAATTCCAGTACTGAAGGACAGGCGTAATCAAAAGGAAAGGACTAATTGAGTTTCCAAGACCAAAAAAAACAACAAAAACAAAAAACAAAAAACACCAAAAAGTCAAAACCATGTCTCACACAAACACACAAACATACACACACACACACACACACACACACACACACACACCATGCACATCATAGTGATATTTCAGAACAGTGAGGATAAAGAGAAGACTCTAAAAGCTTTTAAAGATAGAAAGGTAGGTTACATGACATAGAGCAAGATTCAGAATAGCATAGAAGGTTTAACAGCAGCATAGGAAACTAAAAGAGAAAATTCTGATTTTCAACTTGCAATTCTTACTCAGCCTAGGTGCCCATCTGTAGGTGAGTGGATTAAAAAACTGTGGTACATTTACCCAATGAAATACTATGCAGCAGAAAGAAAGAAGGAACTCCTACCATTTGCGACAACACGGATGGAGCTAGAGAGAATTATGCTTAGCAAAATAAGCCAGGCAACGAAAGAAAAATACCATATGATATCACCTAATAGAGGAAACTAATGAACAACACAAACAAATGAACTGAATTGAACAAGGAACAGAATAAGTTATCAGGGGGGACAGGGGAGAGAGAGAAGGGGGATAAGTAGGGGAAGGGTCTAGTCAAAGAACATGTATAAATGACACATGGACATAGACAACGGGGTGGGATATGATTGTGGGAGAAGGGCTGGGCGGGGGGGGGGGAGCCAAGGGGGAAAAACGGGACAACTGTAATAGAAAAACAATAAAAATTAAAAAAAAAAAAGAAGAAAGTAAGGAAAACGCAAAACAAACAACAGCAGCAAGCCCTTTCTTTTCATATCCTTTCTAAAGGGCTTGCAGGAGGGCATGGGCTGCCAAAAATGGGTGCCAAAAATGGGTGAAAGGAAACCAGTCTCTCTTGGAACAAAAATAAAGGGGGGGATTTCTGGAAGAGGGTGATATAACCTGCAGGGCATCTCAAGAAAGTCTGTAGTTGCTGGATTTATTAGAACATTTGAGGAAAATCTTGTAAGAGGTGCATAGCTTAGTTGGTAAACAAAATAATTAGGTAAATATTAATTCCATCATAAATGTAAGTTACATAAAAACAGAAACAAACATCACTCAATTTGGCAGAAGATATCATTTATGTAGAAATAACAGTGTAAACTCTGGTGACTGGGAGAATGAAGGGAGAGGAATCAAAATGGGGACATGTGCAGGTATAATAAAATAAATCCATATAAACCATAACAGGAAGTCCATAAGGTTTGACCTTGATAAGTAAAAAACCCCAATGCAATCACAAGTTTTAGAAATGTGGAGATACAGATCAGGGAAAAGAATTCGAGTAAAAAAGGTATGTGTCATTATACTGTATGAGTCAAGAGAGGAGAAAGATTTTTCACTTTAAGTCCTTCAGTGCCATTTGATTTTAATAACTATTATATAATTTGATGAAAAGATAAACAGTTTTATCAGAACTGGGTTTGATTCTTGGGTGACTCAGCAGTTGTGACCTTGGACAGCAGAACTTCTCTGCGCTTCAATGTCTTCATCTATAAAATGGAGATAATAACAACTACCTCAAAGAACCGTTAGAGAGATTATCTATGGAAATTCATAAAAGCATAACAGGATGCTTAGAATTCTGTAAATGATCAAACAAAAAAATATGTTATCATCATTTTACCTCCTCTTCTCTGTCTTCTGTCCTCTTTCCCTTGAACTAAGAGCTTTAATTGGACACCAGAAGCTCATCAGGTTCACAGTGGGCAGAACCCGGTACACTACCTCATCTACTGCTTAAAAACGATTTGGAAAATATATAGCTGTTTTAATCCCAGAAGCTTAGCTGTGTACTAGGTCTACTTAATGCAATAAAAAGAAACAGTGACAGGGTAAGAGGCTGAAAGAAAATGTTAAGACACCAAATAGTGTCTACAGGTTATAAATTATTTCCTAAGGAAAGTAATTTTGCAAAGGTCAGTGATTTGACATATAGTCTGTCAACAGACTCCACAATGCAAAAGTTACATTAAATGTTGCCTAAGCTCTTTCTTAAAAGAAATGCACACAAATAACGAAAAAGAGGAAAGAAACCACTTAACATTTAATGTTACTTCGGAGGATTGAGGCCATAATGTTATGTGGGCTAACTGTAATTGCTCCAAAGTACAGCGGTACCACTTAGTGCGGAGAGAAATGAAATGGAAGATTCCGAAGAACGGCTGTAGCTGCTAGAATGAGAAAAGTGAAGAGTGTGGTTATACTGCCCACATGCTAGTGTCTTTCTATATATTTGGGCTCCGTTTAAGCCGTGTCAGCCAGCTAATGTCACCTGGCACGGGCCCACTCCAACCCCAGAAGGAGGCCCAGGGGAAAGCTTCTCGCTGTCACAGGATTCCTGGTCAGGATCCTATTTTACGCTGAATGACAGCAGGAGCGTAGCAGAAATCCCTGGAGAAAGCTGCTGTTTGTCTCCGCTGCAAACCCAGTAACTCTTCTTCACAGCTTGCAAAACACATCATTTGTGATTTCTCTCCTATTCGAACCCACTGATGTATCCCTGGCATGAGAGACAGAGGTCTGAAGGCGATGGCTCTCTCCCCCAGTCCTTGGACATTGGCAAGTGACCACAAGGCTTACCCTTGTCCACTGCAGCTTCCACACACCAAATTTAGGGTCTCTCTTTAACGCACTCTGGTGTTAGCAAAAATTCCTGTTTGATGTCAAGAGTAGATGCTGCTGTCACTGTACCAGCCTCGAGAGAGCTTCTTCTGACACTTGCAAAGCAGCCAAAACTAACTTCTTGTTTGAAGCTTTGGAAAGTTCCAGAAACTTTCTTTGGCATACACATCCACAGTCCCCTGTATCTCCTGACTTTCTCTGTGAAGTCTGTAGCACCATCATCCCCCAGGGAAGGAAGGTACTTGTGTTATTTTTAGCCTCGTTCAAAGCACGAAGTTTCAGAAGCGTCAAGAGGGACTGAAGTTTCCAGGAGTGGTGAGTCTCTTCTGCAGAATTATTCAGATATTCAAAGAAGGGGCCAAAAATGAATGTCATTTTCAAAACAGCAGTGAAGCTCCCCCTCCACACAAATTGAGGTATATTGCCCCAAATTTGTCTAATAACATGTGCATAGATGCATATGCCATGTTACAGATATCCTACTTTCTATCATTTATTGAGCTCCTACTATGCACCAGGCTCTTTGCTCTAATCCTCCTGACAACCCAGTAAGGTTGTTGCATTTACACTCTTGTTTATCGAGACGGAGTGATATGTCCAAGGCCATGAGACACATATATGACAGCACATATTCAAACTCTGGAAAACCTGTATTAACCTGTGCTTTGATGTCTTGGGGTCTTGCTGGCCTGTGGGGACTGCCCCTCCCAGTGTTAGTCAATTCCTAGAGATAGCAGAGGACTGGCCAATAAGCAAACCATCCATATGCTAACCAACCTGTCCAAAGCCCTTAACCCATGCACCCCATTTGCCTGGGCTCTTACATTCACAGCCACCATTTCCCTGCCCTTTTCCGCCTAGGACCAGGCAGCAAACATCCAGAATAGCCTGAGAGGCCACTGAAAGCAGCCCATGCTAAGCCTGCTTACCCTGCCTCTCCCGTTCCTTCTCATGGAAACCACAATCAAGGCTTTTGCTCCTGTTTTTCCCTAGTTCCTTCTGCCCCTTAACCAACCCGGAGCTTCTGCCACGGAGCCCTGCACGGTGTGGTGTGCTTCTTCTCCTGAGAACTATAAAAAAATTGTCTTTCCAAGGTCAGTCATTTTTCGATCTCTTATTTAGGCCTCACCATACCTAAGTAATAATTTAAAATAATAATAAAACCTACATTTAAAAACAAAGCCGACTCCAAAGTTCAGTACTTCTTCATGGCACGGCTTTGCCCAGTGTCGATTATGTGCTACTCACTCTACGCAGCAGGACCTGGGCCAGAAGGAGGCAAGCAGGGCCCCCAGGGGACAGAGCTTCAGTGAGGAGGCGGCACCCGCAGGCCCACCCCAGTGCCAACCCTGCACAGACCCAGCCCCAAGAGTGAGTGCTGCCTCTAACCCGGGCACCTCGCTGGTCTCTGTAGTCTCAGCCCTGGTGCCCAAGGGCTGGGGCCGCAGAGCTGAAAGAGCCAGATTCTGCACCCTGTCTGACGGAGCAGAGAGACGAAGAAAGCAACAATTATAGACCAGTGTGCTGGCTACTGCGTCAGAGGTCTGCACTGGAGCGGCGGGAGCCCCAGGGAGGGACTTCTCGCTCCACGTGTGCGTGCGAGGGAGGAATGCACGCAGGTGGATCCTTCGCAAAGGAACCCCCTGACAGGCAACTTGAGGCATGGCTCCCCATACTGTAAGGGCTGTGGATGCAGATGTGCTAACATACATGTAAGTCAAGTGTTCTATATTAGCAGTGGAATTTTTATTTCCAAATTCCAGAAGACAAATTAGTTAAATTACACCCCATCTCCCTCTGTGATCTTTCAAACATTTCAAAAGGTCAGTGTTTTAATAAAGTGATATTTCATTCTGACTTTGAAGAATATCAAAAGTGTCTTGGTTTGGATGATAAATTATATTATTTCCCCGTCTATGAATGACTTCAAGAACATGGAGGAACAGAACAGAATAACATAGCATACCACAGAATAGAACACTTCTGTTAGAACTTCTGGGAGTCTTAGATGTTATTTAGTCAACTCTCAATTGGTAAATGTGACTATGAAGGCCCTGTCTGCTTAAATAATTTATATACCACCAATTAATTAATCTAGAATTAAATAAATCTATCTTGACTCCATGTTGCCCTGGACACACTGGAGAATTTCCCCATAAAATCTCCTGAACTGTGTTCTTTCAAGTCGATGTACATCTTATCACAGCTTCACTGACGTTAAAGACAAAGATGAGGTGCCTATACTTAGTTACCAATAACTAATTTTAAATCATGATTAACATCAGAGGCTAATTGAATAGTAAAATAAAAAAATCTCCATAACTCATTATTAAGATGAGAAAATGTTCCTATATAAAACACATTTGCTATCTCTTTCTTTCTTGCCCATCTCTTCCTCCTTTCCTCTCTCATCTGCATCCTTCCTGTGTAAATAGTTAAGAAACCACCCAACCCTCTCTGATATTTCTCTTTAACCAGCAGAGAACTATAGTTTCCATTTTGTCATGGGTCCATGACTTAAGTTCAGAATTACTCTGTTGAAGTCCTAGCCAGCTGGAAGCCTCTCTCCCTGGTTTTGAGGATGTACATTGCAAGTCTTCAACACATCAACAATTACAAAAACAATTTAGTGCTGAATTTCCCCCAGCTGCAACTCAGAGGAAAAGAAATTAGACTGTCAAATTGTTTTGTGCCTGGGTTAAGCCAACCTCTAAATGGTCATATCACAAAAGTCAGAATGCCAAAAGCTAAGCAAACCACTCAGAGCACTGAAAAGTAAAATAAACTGCTTGAGAGCTAATACAAAATCTGAGATTGAGACTTAATATGAAATCTGTGCCTGCGTGTCCCAACAGTCACTCTGGTCTCAGGGGCATTTAATCATCAGCACCTGTCAAGCATATTTGGGTTCTGGTCCTGTACTATTATTTAGCGAATCAAGGAAACCTCTACTATGGCCAATGAATGTAACTGAAGTGGAAGAAAAAGACATAAGTGCCAGGTTTTGGGGTAGAAGATACTCTGGGAAAGGGGCAGAGTAATTAAATTCATAAATTATATTGTGTGGACCAAAATTCAAGATAGCACCTCCTGTGGATGGTGTGATCCAACTTCAAACACTCATATTAAGAGGGGCTGGAGGGAAACAAATCTTTTGGGACAAACTAGCCTACCCAGAGGGATGGATCATAAAGCAATGGAATATGTTCTATATCTACCCTTAGGCAGCTAGGTCTGTGAGCAAGAAGCATACTCACATTAACATTAAGTAGTCTGTATGGATCGAATGTTTGTGTCCCTTAAAATTCTTATGTTGGACCCCTAAACACCATGGGATGTTATTTAGAAATGGAGCCTTGGGGAGGTCATTGGGAAAGCAGCCACCTGCCACCCAGGAAGAGAGCCCTACCAGAAATGGGATCAGCTAGTACCTTGATCTTGGACTTACCAGCCTATAGTACTGTGATAAAATAAATTTCCATTGTGTGAGTCACCCAGTATATTGCATTTTGTTATGGCATCCTGGGCAGAGTAAGACAGCTGTTGGTACTGAGAGGTGGGTACTGCTGTGACAAATACCTAAAAGTATGAAAGTGACCTAGAATTTGGGTAATGGAAGTGCTCTGAGGTACATGCTAGAAATATGGAAGCTAAAGGAGATTCAGGTGAAATCTTGGGTGGGAAAGGGGAACATGTTATCAAAAACTGAAAGAAAGGAGATCTTTGTTATAAAGTCACAAAGGACTTGGCTGAAATGTGTTCTAGTGTTTTATGGAAGATTGAAATTGTAAGCAATAAAACTGGATATTTAACATAGATTTCTGAGCAAAGTATTGAAGGTGTGGCTTGGGTCCTCCTTACTACTAATAGAAAAATGCAAGAGGAGAGAGACTGATTGAAGACAAAACAGTGAAGCAAAAAAGGAACCAGCACTTAAAGATTTTTTTTAAAATTATAAGCCTATCTGTATTGCTGGGTTTTGGACTTTCTTGGGACCTGTCACTCTTTACCTATTTCTTATTTCCCCTGTTGAAATGGAAACTCTCTCCTGCGCCTGTTTCACCAATGTGTTTTGGAAGCACATAACTTGTCTTGTTTGAGATCCCCAGCAGGAGATAAATTTTGCCTCAGGATGAATTTTACCTTCAGTCTCATTCATATTTTATTTAGATGATATTTAGATGAGATTTTGGACTTTAGACTTTAGAGTGGATGCTGGAATGAGTGAAAACTTTGGGGGCTCTTGGGATGGAATTGCTGTATGTTTTATGCAAGAGAGACATAAATTTTTTGAGTCAGGGGACAGAATGTTGTAAATGAATATTTATCCCCCACCCCAAATTATATATTGAAGCCTTAACTCCAAATGTAATTGTAGTTGGATATGGGGTCTTTGAGTGGTAATTAGGGTTGGATTAGGCTGTGAAGGCAGAACCCTCATTTTGACATTAGTGGCCTTATGCAAAGGGGAAGAGCGGCAGCTATCTCTTCTTCCATGTGCAAATACTAAGGAAAGACATGTGACAACATAGTGAAAAAGTGACCACATGCAAGCCAGGAAGAGAGATTTCACCAGGAAGATAGATTTTAACAGAAATCAATCAGTTGACACATTAACCTTGAACTTCCCAGCCACCAGAACTGTTAACAAATTAAAATATGATGTTTATGGCAGTAAGTCTGTGGTATTTTGTTATGGCAGCCTGAGCAGACCAAGGCAGTAGGCATGACTTTGTGTAATCAGTTTTGAAGTAATGTAGACCCCTGTGCTAAGTCTTGACAGCATGCCTAAGCAATAAGCCTAAAATAAAAGGAAGTGGGGTTTCTGGAAGGAAGATCCACGCTTGATAGAAAGAATCTACAGAAAGTGAAGAGAGTAAGGAGGTCTGGATTCCTCATTCTCCATTAGATGTAGAGCTAGCTTACAGTTCCTTTGGTAATTTCTGGGAAGAATCTGGTGTTAGAGACCCAGAAAAACATCCATTGGTTGATGAGATTGGAAGCCTGAAGTTAACTTAGGTAGGAAGGTTAAAATCCTGATAAACATTCCTCTCTCTCTATACCCATCAGGCAGAGAAGAACTATCAACTAGACTGCCTCCAGAATTCATTTCTATAGGGAATGAAAGCAAAGAAAATTGCTTTTTTAAATTTTATTTCCTTTGCCCTAGTAGGGCCTGGGTGAAAAGAATCCTGCAGCATTTGAGGCCACAGAGAAGCAATGGCTCTTTGGAAGATTCAATGTTTGGATCATACTCAAGAATGTGAAATAACTCAGGATAAAATTTTATAAAGTGAGACCTTACAATGGAGATGTTAAAGCTAAGTACAAGGAGCATGTAAGAGTAAATTCATCATGTGTTTGCTTTGGCAGCACATATACTAAAATTGGAATGATATATAATAAATTCATCATTACAGCTAGGGTCCTATAGGACCCTAGCGGTCATGTTATGCTGCATTGCAACTACCTCTTCTCGGGTGTAGACTTGGAGAGTGAACGTCTGCAGATCAGAGATGGATTTACCAGTCTGACTCTGCTGGGCAAGCCTTTTCTATATACCCACTGGTTGGGACCCAGCCTTCACTTTGGATTTACTAATCATCGTGCTTGGAAAGCCCTTTCTACATTCTCACTGGTTGGCTGGGGCCCAACCTTGACTTTGGTCCTACTAGCCTCTCCCAAGCCCATGAACCTTATGCCCAGCTGGGCTTGCCTTGTTATGATCTGTGGCCTCATTACTCTATGAGGGTGGCCCTTCAGTGTCTGCACAAAAGCTCTGCAGCTGGTCAACAGCCCATCCTCAGCCCTTTCATACAGCTAGATGTCCATGGTTCTCAACACAACCTAAAAACAGACTTTAATTGCATGGCCTGGGGATCTCTGCCTCATTTCCCCTAATTCTCATAAGTGAGCTCCTTCTTAGACCTAATCCATTCAATGTCAGTCTGTGTGACAAACAGCCGGACTGGACAGTGCACAGGAAGAGTCTCCTGGGGTTTCCCAATAGGCAAAGCTATATGTTTGCTGTTCTTCAGAGTGTGTTATAAACTGTGTTTGAATTTGTGGGACATGCAGCCTGACTTTTCTTATTTTGATTGCATTGAATAATTATTTAGAAGATCTAACTTAATTCAGCCAGAGACTGAGATTGCCAGACAAAATCGCTGGATTTGTGTCTTAGATAATACAAATGATTCCATGGGTAATTATTTTTGTAAGTCTGGCTTAATACACGAAGAAAAGCAGTCATGGACTGAATTGTGCCTTAGGTGTTGCTTCCCAGCATCCCTCTATTAAAAAATACATATTTCTGATAAGTTTATTTTCTGCCTTAATTTGAAACCCCTGAAGCACATAGAAATTGCTTTTATTTTTTTTAATAAAAAGCGCAAACATAGCCCAAAATAACAATATGCAGAGAAGCATTAACGCCCTGTGTGTCTGTCGTTCTCCCCTTACTCGTGGTCCCACTCCACAGAGACAAAAGCTTCCACCCTTCTCCTCACAGAGGATTTTGTTTGTTTATGCTTAGATTGTTCTTTAATGTGTTCACTTCTTGGGTATTATCTACTACCTTTCTGCTCCACATAAATTTAGCATTCTTGCACCTATTCCATTTTGTCTTTTTTGTTCCCTCCACCTCCTAATTTTTATGGTTCTATAAATCTTTTATCTTTGATTTCAGCTGTCTTTATAGCATTGTTAAAATACCCCCGAATGTCGTCTTTTCATCAATTGGAGCATTATATCTGGAGTACCCACATCATAAGATGACAATGTTTGTGCATTCCTCTTCCTCTCCTGCTGCAGACGCTGACAGCTTCTGCTTTGTCATGGCCAAGGCAGCTGCCTTCTCTCCCCTAACCTTAATTATGTTCTGTGCTTAGTCTCTTGATTTACTCCAGTATTTGAAAACCAATCAAGATCCCTGGAACTGCGTGAAAGTCCTGAGCAATCAGGTGAGTTCTTCCCCTTAGAAACTGTGTCACACTGGGCACATCACAAGAACTTTCCAGACCTCCACTGCCCTCTCTCCATATGTAAATGTTTGAATTTAAATTAAAATTAAAGTGAAATAAAATTGAGAATTAAGTTCCTCTTTCCCACTAACTGCATTTCATATGCACAATCACTACATGTGGCATGTGGCTACCGTTTCAGACAGTGCAGATAGGGAAAATTTCCATTATCACAGGGATTTCCATTTCTGCCTTGCTGGGCTGTGGCTTCTTAGTAGGTGAGATGAGGAAGATGAACTAGATGATTTCCAAACTGTCTCGTGACTCTAAACTTCTAAGGCTCTGCAATTGAATGAAAGCTTTCCCAGAGTTGCTGAGAATACCCTACTGAAAGCCAAGATTGGTTGTAGGTGCAGAAAACAAGTACCAGAAGGAAAAAAAAAAAAAAAAAAATGGAGGTGTTTGCAGGGAAAGAAGGCTCCGGCTAGAAGGAAAAAAAAAAGAATAGAGTCCTGGCAGAGACTTGCTTCAGAATAATGGAAAGGGCAAAGATACCAGGTGTTCAGGCATAGTTTACATGCTGCCCTGGTACCATTAACAGGGTTCATGAACTTCTACTCAAGGTTTGTCTAGCACACGTCATGTGATGTCTCGCTTTTCCTCCTTGAGGACTTTCCCCTTACTGAGCCATTTTCACATTATATTAGACTCACATTTTGGCGCTTTAAAACAAATGAGAACTACCTAGACCTGAGCAGACTATGACTAGTGCTATCAAAGCTGGAAATCGGGATGATTCTATTTTTGTTAGTTTCACTGTATTGGTCATTTTGCTGGCACCAGCAAATATAAGCAAAGAAATGATGTGTGCAAGGAAATAAGAACAAATGAAAGGAGATTGATTATGTGTGTGATAGGCTTGCTCCCATGTCAGATCCCTGGAGATGCTTGGTGATTAGCTATATCAAGTTGCAACCAGAGGACCAATGCATCACCGAGCCAAAGGGCGTGTGAAGTCCCTGCGTCAGGGAGCAACCTCATCCTGTGCAGCCGTCCACCAGTTGGGCAGCGCTGACCTGAAGCTCTCAGCTCCCACATGTGTGGGAAGGCAGATGGTGGAGACAGAAAGGAAGAGATGGAGAAAAGAAAGGAGTTAAAAGGATGTCGCAGACGAATTAATATATAGAAGGGAGAGGATTAGTGAAGAAATAAATAAACTAGTTTTTCCACTATGACAAAAATAGGCAAAACGTCGTCACTGGCATGGCAGCAGTATGCCCACTGTGGGCACTTTAATTAGGTCTCTAAAAAGATTAGTATCTCTATTTCCGTGATATCTTATTTGCAACTGTATCGCCCCTAAGCAGCTAGCGCCGTGCCTGGGACATGTTAGGTCGAATACGTGGACTGTAACTGGTCCCATGGCACTCATCGAGTTTAATGGAAGCACAGAGGAGGGTTGACAGTCAGGGAGTTCCATAACCTTAGCATCAGATCTCACCATGCTCCCACTCCAGGGATGTGGACTGGTCTCAGCTTCTGCAGGCTCTTTGAGCTTCCCTCTCAGTGACATGGAGATCATATTACATGTCAATACACACAGATTTGGTTTTGGGTTTTTGTTTTCTCTTTCGGCAGTGCAGACAACAAATCTCTAAGATCCTACACTAAGAAATTACTAAAGGGCTGTGAATGTACTTATGAAATGTTTTACCTCTACCATAGGAGATGGTTGAAGGCAATGAGGGCAATTGATTTGAAAGAGAAAACTCAGAAATAACAGTTCAAATAGTTTTCAGTGGTCCTGATCATGCTACACATGTTTGCCTAATTCTTCACTTGTGTTCATTCATATACACCCCCTACCTTCTCTACCAGGCTCTCTGCCCCACAAGGTCTAACCCAAGGTTCCTTTACCCTCGATAATCTCGTTGGGTTCACCAACGGGAAGTCCCAGCAGGAGTTTGGGACAGACATAGGTCAAGGCACGTATCTTCTAGTTCCCTCCATGTCTCGGTGTCTTGGTTGCACTGGAAACCCTGCCCCTCTGCAATCACATTTACATCAGTTGGTCCCAATTTCTCAGCCCCAGCTCTCACCAGCCTGCATGTTCTCTCCTTGCCCTTTGGGCCCCTGAGTGGTAACAATTTTCCACTTCTGCTAATCCCTGGAACTTCAGCATCACTTCTGCCCCTAGCCTCAACTCTACAGTCAGTTCAGTTCTCTTTGAAATCCCAGATTTCTGTTTTATTTTGAGGTTCTGTTAGATAGATGCAGTTCTCAGGTTGGAAATAGGGCCACAGGTTAGTTCTCAGTTTGGTCTCAACACTAGGAGTTAATGTGCTGAATAGTCTCTACCAGAGGTGGGATACATGAAGGAGAAGTCCCGTGTACATGCAAAACTATTTCTGCCCAATGCATGTGTGTAATAGCACTGGAGGTCAAAGCATTTCAGCTCAGCACCAAAACAGAGAACAGGGTGCTGACATGGTTAATCCAGTTTTAACCTTTTATCCCAGGTCTAGTACATGTGACCTGGCCTGTTTTTGAGCCAGGTCCCAATCTTGTTCCCCAGTATAGGTCCACCCTTTCACTACATATCTCTGTAAATCTGCAGATACCCCATTACAATTCTCTACCCCCTAATCATTGAGGCACAGGGATACCTCCTACATGACTTTCCTAAGGTCCTGGATGGGTGACTCAGGAGCCTTGTGAGCCTTACAATCTGCTCTCTGCTACTGGCCTCCGTCCAACACCTCCAGAGTCCCACACTGAAAGTATATCTGGACCTACTCCCACACCTAAACTTGAGAACAACTCCAGACTTAACCAGGTCACAGGATGCCCTAGCTAGTCTCACAAAAGATGCACTAAGCTCTGAGTCTTCCCAACTTAGCCTTTTGAACATTTCCAATGGTAGAAGCTGTCATGGATGGATTACAGAAGGGTGTGTGACATTTTTATTGAAGTTAAAGACATAGAGATCTAGGCAATGACTGTCCCCCAAAAGCAAAGAGAGAAACTGTTCTGAGCCTGAAGTTAGTAAAGGCAATCTTATAACCAAGAAAATATTTCATCCTAAAGTTATAAATCGAAACATTCAGAGGGAATGAGAACAGACAGCATCCCTCTAGAAGTAGTTATGTAACATTTGCTGACCAAGATCTGATTCCTCCTCTAATGAAATATTGCAATTTAAAGGCAGGTTAAATTAACATTTATACTCAAAACTCTCCAGAGATTTGAACATTTTAATGCTGAGTAGAATTTAATGAGTCTTTAGATATTAATAAAGTCATTTGCTGCTCTTTATCTTTCTATGCATGAAATGTTTTCTGGGAAATGGACCTTAAAAGCAGGGCCAATAAGAATTTGGATTCTCAAATTAAACAAACAACATCTGTACCTCCTGGAAAATAATTGCTGTGTAGACTTAATTGTTATATGGTAGCATAACAAGGGACTACCATGAAATAATACAATATAGAATCTTATGACTGAGACTCGCAGCCTCAGGAAGAAGTCCACTTGAATATCAGAAGCGAATATTCCTGACATGGGAGCTCTGAAGGAAATGAACGGATGAGTAAGTGGGTGGGACAGCCTAGGAAAAAGATAAAAATTTGTGGAGCCCTGGGTCAGCTATTTTTCATTTGCATACTGGGGACTTTCACATGCTTTTCCTCATTCCATTTGCATTAACGACTCTGAAAAACGCAATTTAACAAAAGAGGAAATTAAGACTCAGATTATAAAGAAGTTACCAATTTCACACCATTAGTGTGAAGCGTGGAATTTTAAATGTGGCTCTTCAGCCTCTCTGTCCCCACACCTCTGGCCCATCAGCAGCACAGCGTTCTCCCACTGTGCGAACAGGGCATACATATATCTTGCAGGTTCTCCAGCAGAACCCACTTGGCCAGTAGAACTTAGTGGCAGTGATGGTGTGACAGGCCTGCCCCTGCCCTCACCAGGCCTGTGTGTTTCTACATGTGCGCTGGCACCCTGCCATCATGATGAAAGAACATGGCTGGGCTAGTCCACTAGACCCAGAAGGAGCAGGAGGAGGAAGAGGAGGAGGAGGAGAGACACATGAGCAGACAGAGTCCCAAACCAAGTTCAGCCTAGATCTCTAGACAGCTTCAGACACGTAAGTCTATCCAAGACCACTCAAGCCTAGATCAGTTGAACGCCACAGTCACAGATATTGTTGTATGTCACCGAAGTATGATGGTGGCTCATTGGGCACTAAAAGTTAACTTAGGCATTGTCTTGGAGCTAGACGACTCGCTTACAATAGTTTATAAATGGAGCCCATTCATCAGATCAATGTTTACAAAGAAGCCTGAAATGAGAAGCAGATAAAAGTGAGCAGGTTGTTGTTATAGTTGTAATCCATGGTGGTTTTATCCTTTTACCTAATGAAATGTGTTCGGCCACAGCTCCTTTCCTTCATTTCGATACAATGGACAGCATCAGAAACCCTCAGCACGGGAGGTGGTTAAAGAATGTATCATCTCTATTTCTCACATGTTAGGAGTGAAAACTCTTTCTGGGGATTACAGGATGCTGTGTAAGTAAGTCTCTGATAGACCATCCTGCCCTAGGTAATTTCAGTGCAAAATTGTTTCTCACTATATTGATCATGCTTTTGTTTGAGCCACATAAGGCTTGGGAATTTAGTGGCTTGATGGCTCAGCTACAGGCATTTTCATAGCCTCTACAGTCTCTCATCTGAAATAAAACCAATAAATTTTCCCAGGAGAGAAGCAATGTAGATTAATGATTAAGATCATGGACATCTGAGCTGAGAATGATTCCTAAAGCTTCCCTAAGCTGTGTGGCTTTGGACAAAGCATTTGCCAACTGCACACCTTGATTTTCTCATCTGTAAAATGCAGGTAATAACAGTACCATACCTCATCTCACATGATAGAACAGCAGAGTAATTACCATGGTTCCTGACAGCTAGGGAGTGCTTCAGGGTGTAGCAAAAATGGGAGAAGATAATGTACTAACTCAGGGCATAGGACAGTAAGGAAGACCCACAGTCCAGGCTCGTCCACAGGCGGTGCTCTCTGCCATGCTCAGCCAGTGAGGTTTTGCTCTGAGAATTCTTTATTCAGGTTGAATCTCAGCAGACTTCTGTCCCTTATGTCTACGCCACTCCCAGTTACCAAAAAGACAACTGTACTTAAAATATGCAAGCTTAATTAACTGTGGACTCAGTATACTTAGGAGTGGCACATGCTGCCTTCATTTAAAATTATAGATCATACACAGGGTGGACAAAAGTAGGTTTAGAGTTGTTCCTCTGGAAAATGCAATAATTAATAAATAATAATATAAGAATAAACTCTGTTCCATGTACTCATAGCTGTAAACTTACTTTTGCCTCTCCTGTATTTGTACTTCACAAATAAATTAAAATTATGTTTTGGTTATAAGGCTGTCCACCTCCAACACCCCAGCTGGGTGGGAAACTCCCTGTCCAGCAGAAGTTTCAGGATCACGGCTGAGAAAACAAATTTATCCAGGACACTGCACTGTGTCTGGAGGGATGGGAGGTGGCAAATCTCTCTAGGGGTGAGGTGCACAGAATTCCTGTCTCCTGCGCCTTTTATTGAGAAGAGTATGTATGGGAGATACAAGGTCAAAATTCATAAATCATCAATTAGCTTTCAGACACTTGGGTTACAGTTGACAGTTACTGATTACAGACATCAATATAGAGAACACAGTGACCACTCTGTGTCAGAGTCTATTAAACATCTTGATGGCACACTGGCCTTAGGTACAAGGCTTCATACATTTTTAGCTACACATTGTTTATAGTTAACTAAGAGATAAGAAAAGCAGAGCAAGCTCTAAAGCCTAATACGCATTCTTTAAATCCAATTCCCATGGGAACCCTCTGAATGGCCTTTGATCCTGTCTGCCTCTGCCTTCCCGGTGTTCCAGTTGAGTCTGACTCATGGCTTCTGGGCTACAATTCTCAAAACCACACAAAACAGACCCCTATAGATTATATTCAGGTTCTAAATTTTTTTTTTTTTTTTGGTAATGCATGTATTAACTGGCTCAAATTAAAATGAATAAATTCTCTTATTTGTATGTTCCCTACTTATCTCTCTCCTTTTGTGTCTTTTCTACCCACCCCCGCCTCATCCTCTCTGTCTCTGTCTCTCTGTCTCTCTCTCTCTGTCTCTCTCTCTCTCTGTCTCTCTCTCTCTCTCTCTCTCACACACACACACACACACACACACACACACACACACACACATAACTGTACAGCAAAGTATGACTGGGAACCTGAAATTAAATGAAATTCACATCAAATTCCACTACAGGCTACAAGGGAAAAACATCTCTATGCATGCAATGTTTTCCATTTAAAGCTAGAAGCTGAAATATAGTTTAATAACCAAGAAATTGAAAGAAGTCAGTGCTCAACACTTGCTCACATCACATGCCTCGCTCCATTATTTCTGGCCCTTCCCATCAGGGAAGCAGTTAGACTTACAAGGAAGAAACACACGAGTTAAGTAAAGAACAAGGTAAAAGACCTAATAAATTCATTTCATTTAGTAGATTTCCAGCTGGCAGGTCCTTTTTAATGGGAAGAGGGAAGGAGAGGAAAGTCAGGCTGAGTGACTCATAAGATCCCGCAATGTGGGAGAATTAGATTTAAGTGAAAAAGGATGTTTCCTAGGAAACTACATGATCTGCGCGTGGAACTCCAAACAAGTGCAATTTCCTAACAACAGCCATGACTAAATTGATCTAACTCAGACAGCATTATCAGTAGGGGGGCTGGGAGGGATTAGCTGCCTTTTGTGTTTTCTTAGTTACTGTCATCAAATTGTCTATTATGTGGCAGCTTCAGTGGCTGCGTTCCTGACCTTCTGTAAGGACAGGTGTGCTATTGGCTATTACATAACTGGGAAACAATTTTCCCTATTTCCCATCCCTCCCCCATGTCTCCCCAAACCCTTGCAACATAAACCTATCCATTACCCCTTCTCTAACTGCAATAGAAGCTTCTAATGCTGTCTTTGCAGCAAACCACAAGATTCGGCCATTAGAATCACTAAAAATATCCTTCCAGCTTTAGTCATCCAGGGATCTAAATTAACTCACTCCCTTTTAACCATGACAGTGAAGAATCTGTAATTTATACTAATAGGGTGAAAGGGGTTGGTCTGGATTAGAAAATGGTCTAAAAATAGATGGAAAACATTCTTAAAAATAGAGTTTATTACCCCAATTTGAGTATTTAACTCAAATATGTTAACCATATAGAGTCTATTCATAATCTTTAACTTAAAAAAAAGGTTTATAATTAGCATGCTAGTGGGTCAAAAAGCAGAGTCATATCATTCAAAGAAGCTGATTGTTCATAAAATTCTAAAAATTTTCTGAAGTCACAGATTTGAATCCTGTGGCTTGGAGAAGGGACCATACCTTCACCACCCCATCAAAGCTGCAAGCCATACCAAGACAGAGCTTTGATGATCTCTGCCTCTTATTACATAACAATTTTTACTGTTTTAACAACAGCAGTTGAAATGTAATCCACTTATTTATTCAACTAAAATTCAGCTTCTAGTATATGTTAGACCCTGATCTAATTGTTAATACTAAGAGAGATACAAGTTCCCCTCCCAAAGATTACCTTTCAGTAGAAGGAGAGAATATAGACAATAAAAACTCAACAAAGTGTTAATTTCAGATAGTGGTAATTTCTACAAATAAAGTAGGGCAATCTCATAAAATGATTGGAATAGGGACTTACTTTGCTTCTCAAACTATCTATGCCTCATCTATGACAAGGAGCTATGATTCTCTCCCCATTCCCAATCTGTTTGGACAAAAATTTTGTAAAATACATACAAATAATTTACAAGAAAAAAAAAAAAGATCATACTTGACCTAATAAGTGAATTTGACAAAATAGCGGGATACAAAGTCAATATTCATAAATCAAAGCCATTTATGCATACTAATAATGAAATATCAGAAACAGAAACTAGGAAAAAACCCATTTCCTACAGCAACAAGAAAAATAAGGTACCTAGGAATAAACATAACCAAGGAGGTAAAAGACCTGGACTCAGAAAGCTACAGAACACTGAAGAAATTAAGAAAGACACAAATAAATGGAAGCACATACCGTGTTCATGAAGTGGAAGAACTGACATCATTAAAATGTCCATACTACCCAAACCAATCTAAAGATTCAACACAATCCCTATTAAAATACCAATGATATATTCCACAGATGTAGAATATTTCAAAAATTTATATGGAACCATAAACAACCCTGAATAGCCTCAGCAATCTTGAGAAGGAAGAACAAAGTAGGAGGGATCACAAAACCTGATATCAAACTATATTACAAGGCCACTGTAATCAAAACTGTATGGTACTTGCATAAGAACAGACACACAGATTGATGGACAGAATAGAGAGTCCGGAAATAAACTCAAGTCTCTATGGTCAATTAATATTTGACAAAGGGGGCAGAGCATAAAATGGAGTAAAAATAGCCTCTTCAATAAATGATGTTCAGACATCTGGACAGGTACATGTAAAAAAGTTGAAACTAAACCACCAACTCACACCATACACCAGAATAAACTCAAGATGGATAAAAGACTTATTTATATAAGTCACGACACCATAGAAGTCCTAGAAGAACACATAGGCAGGAAAATTACAGATATCTCATGCAGCAATATTTTCACCGATATATCCTCTAGGGCAAGGAATATAGAGAAAAGAATAAAGAAATGGGACTACATCAAATTAAAAAGTTTCTGCACAGCTAAAGAAAACATCAGCAAGATGAAAAGGGAATCAGCTGTATGAGAAAACGTATTTGCCAACGATATGCTGGACAAGGGTTTAATCTCCAAAATATATAAAGGATTCATATGACTCAACACCAGGAAGACAAACAATCCAATTAAAAAATCAAAGGACCTGAACAGACACTTCTCCAAAGAGAACATACAGAGGGCCCATAGGCATATGAAAGGATGCTCAACATCACTAGCCATCAGAGAGATGCAAATAAAAACCACAATGAGATACCACCTCACACCAGTCAAAATGGCCACCATCAACAAATCAACAAACAACTTGTGCTGGTGAGGATGTGGAGAAAAGGGAACCCTAGTGCACTATTGGTGGGGATGCAGATTGGTGCAGCCACTAGGTGAAACAGAATGGAATTTCCTAAAAAAACTAAAAATGGAACTGCCTTTTGATCCAGTGACCCCACTGCTGGGATTATACCCTAAGAATTCTAAAACACCAATTCAGAAGAATCTATGCACCCCTATGTCCATAGCAGCACTACTTACAATAGCCAAAGTGCTGGAGACAGCCTAAGTGCCCATCAGTAAAGGAGTGAATCAAAAACTGGTACATTTACAGAATGGAATACTATGTAGCAGAAAGAAAATTCCTACCCTCCCAGACAACATAGATGGAACTGGAGAGTATTTTGCTAAGTGAAATAAGCCAGGCAGCAAAAGACAAATACCATATGATCTCACCTAATACAGGAACCTAATGAACAAAAGAAACAAATGAGCAAAAAAGAACCAGAGACATGGAAATAAGGAATAGACTGGCAGCGATCTGAGGGAAGGCAGGAGGGGGTATAACCAGGGAAAGAAGGGGAAAGATCTAGTCAAGGAACAAGTGTAAAGGACCCATTGTCATGGACAACAGTGTGGGGACTGATTGTGGGGTGGGGGATGTGGGCAGGTCAGGGGAGAGCAATGAGGGAAAATTGGGACAACTGTAACTGAACAACAATAGAATAAATGAAAAAAAAGAAAAAGAAGATTAAAATGCAAGTCCAATTTTTATAATTATTATACTCAACAGACATAAAATTACTCCATCAAATTGTTGCAAAACTTTCTAAATGTTTACTCTCAGTTACAGTTCTCATCTAATCACAAGCCAATAACAAACAGATGTCAGAGGCCCCTGTTCTCATGCCACACTTCAAGAATAACCGACACGTGGGCAAATCAGGGACCCCCCCCTCCCCCCGCTGCCACCCTCTTCTCTGGAGCTCCAAATTGTCTCATATTGAAAATTATAGTCACCTGCTATAGAACGTAGTGGATTCTTAACAAATGTTAGTCGATTGGCCATGGTTAATTTAGGGACTCCAATATTATACTTCAGATCATTTAAGGGACTAAATTGTCTTTTGGATCTAGCCTAGATATCTAGCCATTCCATTTTTAATACTGTTTCTTAGACAAAAAAATATGTGTAGAATTCTAACTAACCATCTTCAAAATAAATTTCTGCTGCCAAATTCATTTAATGTGGCTACTATATATTGGATATTTTACCCTGCACCTGGTCTTGCGGTGAGCATCTCACATATATAATCCCACTATGATTTGTATATAACCATACATATGGTTATAGATCTATATAAAATCACAACTCCTTTACCCATTCATCCATCAATGAACACTTAGGTTGTTTCCATGTCTTGGCTACCATAAATAATGCTGCTATGACCAAGAAGGTGCATATATCTTTTCAAGTTAGTATTTTCATTACCTTTGGATATATTCCCAAAAGTAGAAATGCTGGACATATGGTAGTTCTATTTTTAACTTCTTGAGGATCTGTCATACTGTTTTCCGTAGTGGCTGTACCAATTTACAATCTCACCAACAGTGTACATGGGAATTTTATTTTTTAGGTTTCCTTCTGCCTTCCGCATTATCTCTGTTTCCTCTTTCTTGTTTTCATTGTTTGTTTTGGTCCCTAACTGTGATATTTTCCTCAAATTTGTGGTGGTGTGTGCCTTAGTGTTTACATTTTAAGAAACTGTTTGACTACCTATGTATGAAGACAGATTTCCAGGGGTTGCTTCACTGGATGGTAGTTTGGTTCCTCCATTTTGGAGGAAATCCACAACTTTCTGTAACTCTTTACCTGCTTTTGTGGACTTAGTTTCTCCAGAGAGAACTGTTAGGTTTAAAGGCAGTCATACAGTTACTTGGGAAGAGAATAAGTACAAATAGCATTGTTGCTAATGACATGGTAAACAAAAGCCAGAAAGCTGTCTAGCGGCTGATGCGCACAAGGTGGAAGGCACGTACGGTGCTGCGCGGCACATTGGAACACGGAATGTAAGACACGTGGAACATGCTTGGTGTTGCAGAACTGGAATGCACTGGAATTGAACACTTCAGTCAGGCAACCACAAAGCGTTCCACTCTAGAAATGACAAGCTCTAAAGAAATGGTGTGGCTTTAATGCTGAAGCAAGATGTACCACATAACAGTTAGGGACTACAAGGCAAGGTCTAATCGAATACTATCAGTAAGACTTCTAGGAAGACCTTTCATGTAACCATCATTCAAGTCTATGTTCCAACGACAGTGGCTGAAGGAGATGAAATTGAAAGCAAGTATCCAAGAAGAAACTGATCACACATCAAAACAGGACATGCTGATAATCGTAGGTGACTGGGATGCAGAAGTAGGAAATAAAGCACACTCAAAATGAAAATTTTGGACTACAGGTCAGAAATGAAGCAAGAATAGGCCTGTGGACTTCTGCAAAGTCAACAACTTGTCCATTACAAACACGTGCTTCAAACAATCAGATGACTGTATATATGGATAGCACCAGATGGACAATATAGATATCAAATTGACTACATACCTACAAGCAGGAGATAGAGAAGCTTTATTCTCTCTGCCAGAACAAAACCAGGAGCAGTACTGACTATGCACTGTTAATATCAAACATTAGTGTAAAACCGAGAAAAGCACTAAAAAAATCTTAGTTCTAAAATATAATGCAACAGTTCTGATGGATTTAGAGCCCACGTAAAAAACAGATTTGCACTATTGCACTCACTTGACTGGGAAGCAGAAGAACTGTAGAGTGAAACTAGAAATATTATTAGAGGAGAATGCAAAAAGACAACACCAGCAGTAAAAAGAAAAGAAAAATCAAAATGGATGACAGAAGAAAAATGAAAATGCATTGACGAGAAAGGCAAAAGTAAAAGGTGACAGAAGGAAGATCAGAATCCTCAATGCAGTTTTTCAATGACTACCATGTACAGATAAAGAGAACAATTGCAATAGTCAACATACGGAGATAGGAGAGAAAAATAAAGTGGAAAAAACAAAATATGTCTATCAGAAGACTCAAGAAATTAAGTCAGACCTAGAGTATAATCTGCACATGATCTGATCAGGAAAAAATAAAGGGAAGATGGAAACAGATTACAGAAAATGCATACAGAAGACAAAAGAATAGCAGATAACTTTAAAGATTATTCCTGTGAGAAAAAGCTAAACTTCCAAAAATAAAATGAAAGCTACCCTGAAAATATTAGAAAGAAAAAAATCACCAGGAACAGATAGGTTATTGAAGGAATTATTTCAAGCCACAGAGACTGAATCAAAATCATAAGAAGAAGGTGTTGACAAATAGGAAAGTCAGAACAATGGATTACGAACTGGAAACATTCAATATACACCCCAATTTTCAAGAAAAGAGAGGCCAAAGAGCTCAGTAACAATAGGACCATTGGTCTAATTTCTCACTCAAGTGATACTCAGGTGGTGTGACAAAGCTACCTTACATAGAGCAAGAAATGCTGGATCCAAAAACAGGAAGAGGCACCCGAGACTTAATTGGGAACATCTGTTGGATACTGGAGTGCTCTAAAGAATTTCAGAAGATCAGTCTATGTTTCATAGACCATACTAAATCTTTTGACTGTGTAGATCATGAAAAGCTATAAGAAAATCTGAAAGAAATGAGTGTGCCTTTGCACTTGACTATCCTGACCAGGGACCTGTATTGTAGATAGGAAGCCACTGTTGGAACAGAATATGGAGAGACAGAATGGTTCCCTATAGGCAAAGGTGTCAGACAAGGGTGCATTTTATCTCCCTATTTATTGAGTCAGTATGCAGAACATCTCATACAAAAAATAAACTGGGTTAGACTCAGATGAATAAGGAGTGAAAATTGGTGGAAGAAATATCAGTAACCTAAGGTATGCAGATGACACCATCTTACTGGCAGAAAATAGGAACAATTTTAAACAACATCTGATAAAGTGAAGGAAGAAAGTGCCAAAGCAGGACTGCAATCGAACCTCAAGAAGACAAAATCATGACCACAGAAGAAATACATAGCTTTAACATAGATTATGAAGATAACAAAACTGTAACTGGTGTCCTTAAATAAAAGCCACAGAGAGAATGCCATGTGAAGGGAGGC
Source organism: Furipterus horrens (assembly GCF_987537825.1). Lineage (NCBI taxonomy): Eukaryota > Metazoa > Chordata > Mammalia > Chiroptera > Furipteridae > Furipterus > Furipterus horrens. The sequence goes on along the minus strand of NW_028327177.1, from coordinate 131,713,406 downwards.
AGAGATTGGAATGATGCACCTACAAGCGAAGGATAGAATATTTTTCTCATAACTCATAGTGAAATAAAAATGGCTCTTAGTATTAGACATGTCATAGAATTAATATATAGTTTTAAAAAAGGAAGATTGATATAAATACAATAGAAATGAGAAATTTTATACAGCTCATTGTGGGCTTTATTTTTTTTTGTATATTTTATTTTTCAGGTTTATTGAGATATAATTAACATATAACACTGTGCATGTCCAAGAGGTACAATATGTTGATTTGATACACTTGTATATTGAAGAATGATTACCACCATAGCATTAGCTAACACCTGCATAATACCACATAATTACTATTCTTCTTTTCATGGTGAGAAACTTTAAGATTTACTCTCTTAGCAACAGTCCAGTATATAATGCAGTATTATTAACTACAATCACTATGCCATATATTAGATCCTCAGATCCCCTCAATGTACTTGTGAATTTTTGAGTTTTCTTCTAACTGATTTCTAGTTTCATATCATCTAGTTGGAAAAGATGCTTGATATGATCTGAATCTTCTTAAAAGTATTATAACATATTTTGTGGCCTAACAATGACTTGTCCTAGACAATTTTTTCATGTGTACTTGAGAAGAATATGTATTCTGCTGCTGTTGATAGAATGTTCTGTAAATGTCTGTAAAGCCAATCTGATCTAACATGTAGTTCAAGTCCAATATTTCCATATTGATTTTCTATCTGGATGATCTATCCATCGTTGAAAGTGGATTATTGAAGTCCCCAACTTTTATTTATTGTTTATTTCTATTTTCATTGTTTTCCAATTGTTTATTGCATATTTATAAAAGTTTTTCATACATTAGGCAACAAAAAATTTTATTCCGTATGCAACAAAACATACTGTTAGTTGAGATAATTTTATCTGAACATATATGAGTGACCTATTTTCACAATGATGCAGCATAACAACAAACCATAACATAGCAGTGCCATGCAATGATTAAAACTGATTTAGTTCATGTGATCCTAGTTTTTCTGGAATTTCCTGAAATAAGCTGGACTCTTCAATGATTCTACTAAATACAGCCAGATAACTGAGGTGTTTGCAGGTTAGCAGGCAGTTGATTGATTTTGGAGGGTCCAAATCAGGCAACTCATCTAAACCAGCTCTGTTTTATATCTAACTCATTTTCTAGCTTGTACTAGTACTAAATTAAGCATGTTCTTCACATAGCAATAACAGAAATATAAGAAGGCATGTAGAAATATACAACGCCTCTTTAGGCCTGGGTACAAACTTCCAGTTATAAAATAAGTAAGTAATGAGGCTATAATACACAGTGTTATAACCACAGTTAATAGTATTGTATTGCATATTTGAAAGTTGCTAAGAGAGTTATCATTAAAAGATGCATTAAAAAGTATCATGACAAAAAAATTATAATTATGCATGTTAACTAGAATGTTTTGCAACATATATGAACATCAAATCATTTTGTTGTACATCTGAAACAAATAATGGTATGTGTTAACTTTACCTCAATATAATATTAGTGACAATCAACAAACTAATCTTAACAAACAGCAATATCATACATTGTATCAGTTAATCTATCCACCCACCCATCCAGTCATATACTACCACCAAATCATAGAAAGACTTTATCTAAACTTAGTTAAAAACTGGTTAGTAAACAAAAAAAGCAGTGCTTTTAACAAACTAAAAAGAAAAAGATTTTCCCACACCCTCATAAAAAATAACTAAGTCAAATTAATAATCAACATGATATTGATGAAATATTAGAAGTAGCTGATTATATTCATACATTTTTATATTTTCATAATTTCATAAAAGATCAAATAGTATTTTAAAATCCAAATAACAAACAAAAAAAAAAAAACAGTAAATAAGATACGAGAGTGGACCCCCCCCCCGAAAAAAAAACCCTGGAATTTATTTATAAAAAATTGTGCATTTATTCTTACATGTTTAAACTTCAGTCACCTTCAAAGTCCTCTCCATTTGATGCAACGCACCCATCAAGATATTTTTTCCATGGCTCAAAACAGTGTTTGAACTCACCAATTCTGATGCCTTTTAGTGCTTTCGCTATTTTTTGTTTCATTTCTCCACATCAGTAAAACGCTTCCCTTTGAGGACTTTTTTCATCCAGGGAAACAAAAAAAAAGTTGCTCAGAGAAAGATCAGATGAATATGGAGGTGGGGCATGGCGGGGGGGTTCAAAAACTGCTGAGCACTTAGCATGGTATGGGCAGGTGAGCTTCTAAACCACCTACCATGAAATGGGCAGAGGCATTGAAAGAGTCTCAAAAATAAAATTCACTGAAGCTGAACACAGCCTCTCACAACAACGCCAGCTGGTACACTGATACAGATGGGTTCCTAGAGCACTCACCTAGTGAGGGAAGCCTGTACTACAAGGGACCCACCCTCCCGAAAATAATTACATTTTGGGGAGGGTGGTCCCCTCTTGTATTTAAATACCTAAAAATGTTTTTAAATGTGCAATTGCCTACTTTCACTTAAATAGGGGAAAAAAGCATAGCATAAAGATTTTCTTTCTTTTGTACTGAATATATTTTCATTTTTGTAATTTTTCCTTGATCTAAATTGATGGGTAAATAATACTTATGAGGGATTTGGGTGTATGCTTAATATGATAAAAAATGCTTTGAAGAAAGATTTTCAGAGCATGCTTTCATAATGTTTTGCTAGTAAGTATAAAAATCATTTTTCAATTGTTATGATAATATTCTATGTATTCTTCCCTTCAGTTTCTTTCCCCAGCTGTCTCTCTTACTACTTAGGAATAATTTCCACAAGGTTACCCATTCTAAGTGTGCCAATAAATGTAATTATATTTATTTCAAAAAGCACAGTCAAATTTATGGAAGCAAAAACAACACTTTTTATTTATGACCATGGTAAATTTTAATAGTGAGTTTCCTGTAGCAGTGCATAATGTGATGGTTGATGTATTTAACATGATTATAATTCAATATAAACCCAAGGGAATTCCTCAGGAACCCTCTCCCCTCCAGTGTCTCTGACTACAGTTTAGAAAAAGAGCACTGAATTAGAAATCAAAGGACTTACGCAAATTCTCAGTCAGGAAGAAATGCCTCCCTTGGGCATCCATTGTTCCTGTGATTGACCTTTATCATAGTGCTTCCCAGACTGTTTTACACGCTCTAAATTACTCCTCATGCTTTCCGCTGCACACTTAGCACCTTAAACGGAGCGCTTGGCTTATTTATCTTCATAACAATAGCACCTAGCAAGGAGCTCAATAGCTTTTTGTTAAATAAGTGAGTGAGAATACAATATGTGAGACGTTGAACAATGCCATGGATTTGTTTCCTCGTGGGAAGGAGGCACCCTAGAACTACCAATTCAGCTGTATTGTTCTATATATTTATATGTGTTTTATATGCCATGGGACAAAAGGGACTGTTCTATTCACCTGGTTTGGCTCACTTACCATAACAATCTGCTATTTCTGAGGCAGGCGATAGTCAGGAGGGCGGAAACTCCAGAGGTGCCCCGGGGCTAAGACAAAGGACATCTATACCGGAGAGAGAAGCTGTTCTGAGACCGGTTTTCCCGCTTTCTGGAAAAGTGCTAAATCATGATGAATCACGACTGCACCTGTGCAGAAGACGCTACATGACCCCCCGCTTAATTATAATAGCGTTAGAATAAATTAGCATTGTGGGAAACCCTTCCCCGGTGGCCAGTCAAGGAAAATCATGGGAGACCGCATGCGCAGTTATTTAAAGGTAATATGACTATTTGTACATGTGCTTTATAAAAGCTGCCAAAACTAGCCAGGACATATCTGCCCTATAAGAGTAGAATCCCTCCAGTCCCGAGGTCAGTTTCTGCTCAGAGTTGTCCTGCCCACATGTTCTGTGGAGTGTACGCTTGCTTAATAAATCTGCTCTTCCTCTTTCTGCTATAAACTCTGTGTGCTCAGTTCGATTCTTGGTCCACGAGTCCCAAGTACCTGGTTACCTGCGCCTACCTGAAACATTTCTATCACTTTCATGACATAGAGAAGGCACAGAATAATTGTCATTAATCTTGGTACCTCTAGCCCCTAAAACAGTGTTCACTTCAATAAATGAATAACAGAAAAAATGAATGCCTATAAGTAACCTAAACATACTGCTCATGTCCCCCTTTACCTGGTGGGTGTACCGCCCCCCCACTGTTGTTAGTATTGGTTGCTAATCGCTCACAGCTGACCTTTCTCTAGGTAATTGTCCTTGGCATCTGCAGGCCACCTTGCCAAAGAGATAATCATTCCTCAGGGACAACCTGAATTTAATGAATGACTGATCTGTCTCAAGATGGGGCCAGATCTATGGAGAAAACCATGTTCTGGTGTTCTCATGGGGTCAAACGGAAGCTGGTTCCCAGCTGAGATCATAGCCTTGTGTACTGCCTTCAGCTGCCCCTTCTCCTTTCTTTATTCCTCTTCTCCCGAAAGCCCCTTCCAAGGAATCACTTGCAAAAAGCTATCTGTTCCAGAACTAATATCAGATACAATTTCAATGTGTTTTTTCCTTTTCATTAAACTTAAGAAAAACTTTGAATAATTGTAGATTGCAGTTGTGAGAAATAAGACAGAAAAGAGTTCCACCTCAGGCAGGACAGCTTCACTATAATAGCGTTATAATAAATTAGCATGTGGGAAGCTCCACTGAGCCTCTACCCAGTGAAATTGATGACAATTATTTTTTTAGAATTAAGTCTCTTATAATGGCCTTATGGGCAAATGAAGAAACATTTATACAAGAAAATACACTAAAACTCTAAAAACTGTGAGTCCGTGGCATCAAAAGCAAGACCTGTTCCTCCTTCCCCCTCACAGGTCAGTGGGGCAGAAACGCCACTCAGGACTGCTATGGTCAGGCACACAGGGATCCCTCCACCCATCTCCCAGCCAGAGGGCTGTCATCCTGCAAAGGACACAATGTGAGCATTTCTTATGCTGCCCCAGCTATCTGTCGCTGGGGTTAAGTTCTAGGTAAGTGCAGCTTGACAGGCCGGGGCTCCCTCCTTCTGCCCACCTGCTGGCATGGGCAGGGGTGAGAACCACAGTTTTTCCTGTGTTGTTGGCAGTGGAAACAATACCATCAATATTTAGTTAATTATTATTAAAGGAAAAGGGAGGAAAGAGGATTAGACATTGAGCTTAATAAACTGTGAGCAGAAGCCTGTTTCCTTCACCAGGAAGCAACAGCTTCCCACTCCAGGGGATCATAGCATTGCTCCTCCAAGGGGAGTAACACTCCCCCCTTATGCCCTCTGGTACTGGATTGTTGATGCTCACAGTGGGAGGTGCTGGTCCATAGAGGCCTGTCGGTCTAAGTAGATGGTGTAAACCTATCAAAAGCCTACCAAAGTTTGGGAAGTTAATTGGTTCTTTTGAAAAAGTGACTTGGTCCATCCCAAACCCAAAGTAATATAATCCCAGGGAAACAAAGAAGTGCTCTCTCTAGTTCTCTCTCTCTCTCTCTCTCTCTCTCTCTCTGCCCCCCCCCCCTCCCAGTAACACACTCCTCCTGTGCATCTGTGTGTTTTCTCTCTCCTGGGAGCATGTAACCATAAGGGTCTAGCAGCTACTCAGGGCCCACAGCAGACTGCAGGCTCCAGTAGGACTAAGTTTTCTGATGATGCAGAAACTCTGGACACTGGTTTTTGTTTTGGCCTTGCTGAAGCCAGTTGGACTTCACCTCATAGTGGGATGAACAGAGATGGAACATTAGAAACCCAGGGGCAACCTTCTATGCAAATAAATCATTTTGCCATGCCACAATCTCCCATGTGTGGGTCCTTGGAATGCTTTCCTGCGATCCCCTGAAAGAGCCTAATTTCCACCCACAACTGAACAGTTGTTATTAAAGATTTTTCTATCTTGCTTGCAGGCCTCTCTCCTGGTCCTTTGGTGTGTGGCTGTACCTATTATTAAGCATTTCCAGTTACCTGGGTTCATCAGTTCCAAGTTTGGGCTACATGAGGCAGAAAGAAAACTCAGGGGAACTATCACTATGTAATTCTTCATGTCCTAAGGTCCCTAACTAGGCTGCCTTCTTCTCTCCACCTTTCAGTTTTCTACTGTTTGTTTTGTATAAAATGTATAATATTTTTGGTTGTACTATCAGGAAGAACAGAAAAAAGTCTGCCCATTCCATATTCCAGAAAGCAGAAGCCCTGCTCAGTGGTTTCTAACTGATCAAACCTAAAACTGACAGACTGAAGCCATCAGAAAAGAGTGAGTTGTCTTCTTTAGAACATGAAAGACAGTCCCACTTATTAAAATCATTGATTTTTGCATGCCTTTGCTTTTCTCGGATTATGAAACCCCATTTAGAATGTTTGGCTATGACAACACAGTCCTTGCCAAGGATTTTAACCTTTGTTTCCCTCCTCTAGTCCTACAAGTTAGCTGATATTAAAAGGATCGATATACTGGAAAAACAAAACACCAGATACCTTTTGTGTAGCTACTAAGTGCCAGGTACTACACTGAGTAAATTAGTTTTCTAAAGAGGAATTTATTTTACAGATAAGAAACATTCATCTCACTAAATGTAATGTCCTTGGTTGTAAAGGACAGATCCTAGATTTGAACCCAAGTCTAACACCAAAACCCAATTCTGCTTCTTTCATGCATAACCTTGAAAAACTCGGTTAACCTCTTCAGCTTTTATTCACATATCGGAAATGGGAATAATAACTATCTCATAAAATTACTAGGAATATTAAATTAACTTATATAATGTGAAAGAGTTTTACAATCTATTGTATATGTGTAACTGTAGAAGATGGTTACCAATAGAATGTCATTTCCCATAGCCCATCATCAGCAGGACCTACAATCTGAAATATTTGTCCAGTCATGGTAACCAATATGGAGTAGAGCCCTGGAGTTTAAAATATGCTTGTGAATTGGAGAAGATTTTCTAGACTCTATTTCTGGTTACTACTTACTGGATGTTTGCCCTTAGACAAATTATGTAAATTCCTAGAGATTCAAGAGTCCTCATCTGTAACATAAAGATAATATATTATCCATGTCATTTGTTTGTTACAAAGATTAAATTAGTTAATACATTTAGAACAGTACCTGCTTCATGCTTAGTGCTTAATAAATTAACTACTAGTGTTAATTAATCATCTAACTGTTTTTTTGGCCCATCAAGTCATCTGGGAATAATGACTCAGGTTTTTGAGTCATCCTACAAGGGTCAGAGTGCAGCCAGGGTCAGAGGACAGAGTATGAATAAGCTCCTAGAGCCATCTCGGGTCTGGAAAGAAACGACTCCGCAAGAAAGAGTTTCAAGCTAAGTTAAAATCCAGTAAAGGGCAGGGAAGTATTAAGCCTTTGCATAATCCTTTAGCACCGCTTACTTATATGGAGCTGCTGATTTAAATACTGTGGAGAAAATATCTTTGGAAGTGTTTTCACAGCATTCCGTTTGATTTACTGCTTCTGCCACATTCAGCCACAATGCAATTGGCTTCCAAATCAGCACGTCTACCTTCGATGTCTATCTCGATCATGTTCTTTTATTAAGATGCTCTTGCGGGGTTAATAAAGTGTTTGTATTTAAATTGTTATAGCTGTCAATCAAATGTAGTCTCCAGTCAATCATATATCTAGCTTAAGATGGGAGAGGGGCAAAAAAGCAGCTAAAATGACTTGGCTGACACATACGTATGAAATTTATGCAGGGAACAGGTTAAAAATATATTTGTTCTACTTGCTTAAGTTTGGAACAGAAAGTTTGTCCTCTTAAACCAGCCACTAGCTAACTCTGATGACTTCACCATTTTTCCTCTTCCCTTTAGGACTTACATAAACACACACATTTACAATATCTCTCCCACTCAGGTTAGCATAGTGGGAGAGTGCAAGTACAATGTAGCTGTACTATGAACTAACAATATTATAATCTAGTATTACCTTCGACATCATCCATAGCACTTATTATATTAGTATATAATAGGTAATTTAAGAAATTATCAGATGAATACAATCCTGTTAAAGATGTTTTGGGACTCGGGATTACTTATGCCATGTTCACCTTTTAATAACTGACTCGTGTAAATTACATCAGCCCTCTGAGTCTCATTTTCTTTATCTACAAAATGGAATGTGGCTTCTCTGCCCTCATGCCTCTCTCCCTCCAATCAACATTCATTACACAACCACCGCTGTGATTTCTATAAATATACATCAGCCTCATCACCACTAAAATGAAGTCCAGATTCCCTAGGTTAAGCTTACAGTACCTTGTGATCTGTAATCTGTCATTTTAGGCCCCATATTCTCAACACTGTAGTCCAGTTGTCGCCCCTGGATGGTTTGGCTCAGTGGATTGAGCGTCAGCCTGCGAGCTAAGTGTCGCTGGTTCGATCTTCCAGTCAGGGCACATCAGAGAAGGAAAACTCTGACTCCAAAAAACCTCCGCTGCCTTGCGGCATACCTCTTCAAGGGAAAGGCTAAGGGAGTAAACCCCGACAGAAAATCCGGAGCCGGAGTCCCTAAGGCGGTTCGACGTTGTAGTCAACACCGGCAACTCCTGCGGCGCACCTGAAGCCAAGCTGTATTGACTCCGTCTTTCCCTTGGATCCTTCAGCTGTGAAGAGAGGGGGGGTCTGCTGCATGGGCAGCAGCAGACCCTCCATATCACCCTGCCCAGGCTCTGTAGCTTCAGCTTCACTGGAGAGGACACTCCAGCGTCATTGCAAGATGTCGATTCAACACGGGAGGAGACAGATACCGTGTCACTCCCGAGTCAGACTGCACAGCCATTCTCGGCGGTGCAGATAGACTCTTAAGAAGGTACACCATCGTCTCTCGAGACGGATGGCTGCCGCCGCCGACGAGTCCAGTTGTGATAATCAGAGTTTTCTAACTGTACCATCCTTTTCCTGTATGTGAACATTTGCAAATGAACCATCTTTCTCAACACGGCACTTAACAATCTCTTTCTCCTCCGTCCTCTCCAAACCCTAGCTACCCTGTGTGTCAGTGTTTTCTCGGATACACTTTCATTTTGTCACATGTCATTTAATATAGTCCATATACTACACTTTCCCATTAAATTCTGAGTCCTTTTTAGGGCAAAAACAGTGTTCCATTCATTTGAATTGCCCCTGATGTCGGCAATAGATTATTCATTATGTTTTGTAAGTATCATGTTTGTGCAAAAGTAATGTTTGACTTTTTTAAAAAAGAATGTTTTAGATTGTATTTATTAAATTTAGGCCTCTTCTTATAATTTTTTGATGTTACAGTGACTACTTTATACCTTATTTTCTCAGATTATCAAAGTATTGTTCATAATCGTCCACGATATTCACACCTATCTAAAGACCGCATTAGAAATGTTTTACTCTATGAGTTTCAAAAAGGTGCCAATGCAAGTACGGCAGCAAAGTCTATTCAGAGCGCTTATGGGGACGATGCAGTGACTAAAAGAACTTGCAGGAGGTGGTTTTCCCATTTCCCAAGTGGGGATTCCAGTTTGAAAAATGAGCCAAAAGAGGGTCGTACAAAAAAACTTGATTTTGAAGTGTTGGAAGCTGTTGTCACAGAAAACCCCACCATTACCTCTAGGGAACTTGCAGAACAATTTAACATAGCCCATGCAACCATGCTACGCCAACTGAAAAGGATCGGAAAGGTTTCAGTAGTTGGAAAATGGGTCCCACATGAACTGTCTCCAGAGAATCTACAACAGCACATTGCTTGTTGTGAATCATTGCTTTCACGACACCTTCAGGCACCATTTTTAGGTAGGGTTGTTACAGGTGCTCAGAAGTGGGTCCTTTACCATAACGTTACATGCCGCCCATCATGGATCAGTCGAGGAGGAAGAAGAGTTCAACAACCAAGAGGAGGACTTCATCCAAAGAAGATCATGTTGAGTGTATGGTGAGATATGAAAGGAATTGTTCATTACGAACTGTTAGACAACAATCAAACAATTACTGCTAATCTTTACTGTGAATAACTTTGTCATTTGAAAGCAGCTTTGAACCAAAAGCAACCCTCCTTAGTCAACAGAAAGGGTGTCATCTTCCATCGCGATAATGCTCGTCCTCACACAGCTCGACTCACCAAAAATTTCTTGAAAGAGTTTGGTTGGGAAATATTGCTTCATCCTCCATATTCTCCTGACCTTGCTCCTTCTGATTATCACTTCTTTTGGAGACTACAGAACCATTTTGATGGTCTTAGGTTGACATCAAGAGAAGAGGTTGAGAGCATGGTAATGGATTTATGGTGGGCCCTTCTCTGTGGGCCTCTCATAGTATACCCATGCCAGAGCACATTGCAACCTCGAACCATTGCCCAGCCTTCTTATCTGGGGGTTGTGAGCACTGAAGGAGGTTGTACAGTATGAAAAAAAAAAAAAAAGAGAGAGAAGAGGTTGAAAGGAGTTGGATTCATATTTTGCTTCAAAACCTAAAGAATTTTACAAGCGTGGCATTTATAAGCTAGTTGACAGATGGAATGAGGTTCTAGAAAGCAAAGGAAGTTATGTGAATGAATAAATATTTTCATAATTATGGGCTTTTTCATTTTAAAAATAGACCTCGAAATCAGACATTATTTTCACACCAACCTTATAATTCATGATTAAGAAATAGCTATTATAAGTTGAGTCCCAGCCACTTAGTTAAACATCAAGAAATAAATAAAATAAAAGTTAACACAAAGGAGGACAGGAATGAAGCAGGAAAAAAAAAGTGGTGATGAGATTAGTCATTTCTCACTTGAAGTTAGCTTCTTTGGCATTATTTAAGCTGCACACTGAACTAAGAACATACAGTTTTGGAAAAAGAATAAATCAACAGGACACAGAAGAGTTTGAGGTTTGCTTTTAAGAGGAAAGTCACAAGGAATCTCAAACTTTATCTCTAATTACTCCCAGTAAGTGACAGACATAGCATGCAAGAATTTGGACTGTAAGTGGAAAAAAAATTAGATCTCAAAAACTTAAAAAAGAAACAAAACAGAATTCATTATAAAAGTATGGAAAACTTAAGTTTCACCCATTTATTCTGTAACATTGGAAGCCGTGAGACATTTTCATCACGCTAGATAATAAGGAACTGAGAAAGACCATTAGAGGTACTTTAGCCAAACCACCTTCCATGTGCCCGTGTTCTTACCACCCACATGAAATTATGTGTTCATTTTGACACCACTCTGCCTTTAATTGCCTGTTATACATTTTCTTATTACCCACCTGTGTAATAAAGTAACTTTTACTGGGATATATTTTCCTGACAACTGTGTTGTAATTCCTAACAGCCTTGTTATCTGCTTTTGCTCTCTCCCCTTTCTTTCTCTCTCCTTCCCTCCTTCCCTCCCTCCCTCCCCTACACCTCTCCCCACATCTCTTCATCTCTCATCCACCAGACAGATTTACATAGGTTATAAAATGGGCTGGAAATTCTTTCCTGCATCCACACGTACTTGCAGTGTGACTGGATATTTTCCCATCACATGGTGGAGTCCATTTCTCCACCATTTAAGATTGATATTGTGACTGACTGTGACTTATGAAGACGATGGGAACCTCACAGAAGCGGGGACTTTTAAAGCGTTGGTGGAACTTTTGCTTACAGGAAAATGAAACATATGTACTTCTTCCTATTTATTTTACCAGGTACCAGTAAAAACCTGGAATATTTTATAAAAAATACACAATAAGAGAAGAGGGGGAAAAGACCAGGATTTCAAAACCGAAGAAATGACATGGTAGTAAGTTCTCCAAGTTTTCTTTTTGCTCATATGCCCCAGACTTGGAGCTATGGAAGCTGGAAACTCAGAAAAGGCAACAGGCACAGACAAATAAACAGAAAGCCCCAACAAACAATGACTCTCTAGAGCAAAAGGTCAAGGAGAAGGGAAGCCTACCAAGACAGAAAACTTTTAGAAAATATACTTGTTTCCAGCCAAACTTCATAGAAATAACTGTGATACCAGCCCCACCCATGTCAGTAAAACACAGTGGGGAGCTGAACCTTTCACCCCTAACAGGCTTTAACAAATTACCCCAATTATGAATAAAGCTACTATAAACATTGACATACTGAATCTGTATAGACATAAGTTTTCGATTTCTTCGGATAAATGCCAACGAGTGTGATTGCTGAATTATATGGTAAGAGTATGTCTAGTTTTGTAAGAAACTACCAAACTGTCTTCTGAAGTGGCTGTTCCATTTTGCAGTCTCACTAGCAATGAGAGTTCCTGCTGCTCCACATCCTCATCAGCATTTGGTGTTGTCAGTGTTTTGGATTTAGCCGTTCTAATAAGTGTGGAGTGTTACCTCACTGTTGTCTTAATTTACATTCCCTAATGACATATGATATTGAGCATTTTTATATTTTATATTTGCTATTGGTATACATCATCTTTGGAGAGATGTCTATTCATATCTTAAACCTATTTTTTAATTGAGTTGTTTGTTTTCAACCCAGAAGTTTTGGCTGGAGAATTCTACTAAATATTTATTTTAAAATTCTACCCAAACTTTTTCAGAAAAAAATAAACTACAGACAGAAAAATTCCCACATGAGTACAGATACAGAAGTCTATAACCAAATGTTAGCAAAGAAAATTCATAAATATATAAGAAGAATCATAAAGCATTACTATGTAAGGTGAATTTTGGTGATAAAAGGCTGTTTCAATATTAAAAAATTAATGTGATCACCATATTAACAGACTAAAGGAGAACATAATCACATGATTCTGTGATTGATAAAGAAAAGCTTTTAAGAAAAAGACAACACTAACTCATTAAAGAAAAAAAAAACTCTGAGAAAATTAGAAATAGAAAAATGTCCTCAACTTGATAAAAGACATGTACAAACAATACAACATATTTAATGGTGAAAGACTGAATGTTTTTTCACTAAGATTGGGAACAAGGCAAGGATGTATGCTCTTACCATAGTTATTCAACATAGTTCTAGATGTTCTAGCCAGTGCAATAAAGCAAGAAAAGGAAATAAAAGATAAATGAGAAAGAGGGAACTAAAACTGTCTATATTTGTAGAAGTGGTAGTCTACATAGGAAAAACCAAGGAATTTCCCCCCAAAAAAAAAACAAAAACAAAAGCCTCCTAGAATGAATAAGTATTGAGTGAGTTCAGGAAGGTCATAATGCAGCTGATAAGTATTCAGAAATTAATTGTATTTCTACATACAGTCAAACCTTGGTTCTCAAACAATTTGGTTCTTGACCCAGTTGTTCATGGGAAAAATGTCTCAGTTGTCTAAGAAAATTTCAGGTCTTGATTCTCTATGTGACAACCGTTTCATGATGATACATGTATAATTAGTCACACATCTCTCAGGCAGCAAACAAAGTAGATTTGGTTTACAAACAAATCGCTTTTCAAACTGTTTTCCAGAATGAATTAAATTCAGGAACCAGGGTTCCACTGTACTAGGAATGAACACTTGAACACTGAAATTAAGAACACAGACCATTTAAATTGCTCATAAAATGAATTACTGCAGTATAAATCTAATAAAGCATGTACTGAACCTGTATGCATAAAATGATGAAATGCTGATGAGAAAATCAAAGATATAAACAAATAAATAATCATACAGTGTATATAGATTGAAACATTTAACAAAGCAAAAATATTAATCCTTCCCAAATTGTTATATAGTTTTCACACAATTACTGTAAAAACTCTGACTCCAAAAAACCTCCGCTGCCTTGCGGCATACCTCTTCAGGGGAAAGGCTAAGGGAGTAAACCCCAACAGAAAATCCGGAGCCGGAGTCCCTAAGGCGGTTTGACGTTGTAGTCAACACCGGCAACTCCTGCGGCGCACCTGAAGCCAAGCTGTATTGACTCCGTCTTTCCCTTGGATCCCTCAGCTGAGAAGAGAGGGGGGGTCTGCTGCATGGGCAACAGCAGACCCTCCATATCACCCTGCCCAGGCTCTGTAGCTTCAGCTTCACTGGAGAGGACACTCCAGCGTCATCGCAAGATGTCGAATCAACACGGGAGGAGACAGATACCGTGTCACTCCCGAGTCGGACTGCACAACCATTCTCGGCGGTGCAGATAGACTCTTAAGAAGCTACACCATCGTCTCTCGAGACGGACGGCTGCCGACGACGACGACTGTAAAAATCTCAGTAAGATTTTTTGTAGAATAATAGCTATTCTAAAACATATGTAAATGTATACAGAGAAGCAAAGAAAATATAAAAGTTAAAATAATTCTGAAAAGTATAATCAAGTTAGAAGAATAAGTCTAATAGACTTTAAGAGTTATTTTATATCCACGGTAATCAAGATTATATGGTACTGGCAAAAGGATAGACATCTATCAATGATGTAAGAAAACTCAGAAAAGGCCCAACACAAGTACAACCAGCAGCTTTTCACAAAGAAAGGGTGCAAAGTCAATTCAATGTAGAAAGAACTATCTCTTCAGCAACAGTGCTTGAGCAACTGATATACATAGACCAAAACAAAACAAAAAATAAAAACATGAACCTTCACCCAAATCTCACAAGGGGCACAAAAATTACTCAAAATGTATCATATATTTAAATATAAAACTATAACACTTTTAGTAGAAGATAAACTAGAAAAAAACACAAGGAAATCTTCAGGAGCCAGCACACAGTGAAGAAATTTTGGGTATGATGTCAAAAGCATGATATATTTAAGAAATGATCAACTGGACTTCACCTATATTAAAAATGTTAGCTCTGTGAAAGACCTTGTGAAGAGGATGAAAGATGAGCTGCAGACTGAGAGAATATATTTGCAAATGACGCAACTGATAATGACTAGTATGCAGACTATATAAAGAACTCTAAAAACTAATTAGGTCAAAAACTATCCAATTACAATACAATATTTGCAAAAGACATGAAGTGACATTTTGCCCGAGAAGATATACAAATGGAAAATAAGCAATGAAAAGATGTTCAATATCATTAAACATTAGAGAAATGCAAATAATGTATTACTCCACACCTAACAGACAACATTAAATGCTAAGGAGGACATGAAGAACCTGAATCACGTATCCATTGTTGGATGAAATATAAAATAGTGCATCCATTCTGGAAAACATTTTGAAATGTTCTTTATTCCACCAAGCATAGTCCTAGCACATATTCTGGAGAAATGAAGACTGTGTCCACATGAAACAAATGTTATAGCAGCATTATTCGAGATACCCAAATCTGGAAGCAACCTAGAGTTCTTTCAAGGAGTAAATCATAAAACAAACTGCAATTTCATTAATACTATTCAGCATTAAAAAGGAAATATCTACTGATACTTGCAACAATGTGTATAAATCTCCAGTAAAGATTATATACTCTGTGATTACACTTAATGCAGCATTCTTGAAATGACAAAGTTACAGAAGTGGAAAACAGACCAGTAATTGTCATGAGTTCAGGAAAGGCTGGAGCAGGGGAGAAAGTAGGTGTGTATATAAAAAGGCAATTAAATTGTTGTGTCTTGACTGTATCCATGTTGACATCTTGGTTGTGATATTACACTATAGTTTTGAAGGTGTTATCATTGGAGGGAAGTCATCCACTGAGACCTGCTCTCTCCTGCTACTCCTGGTACCCTGTCACTATCATCTGGATAAGTAGCCTGGGCTAACCTGACAAAAAAAAAGAATGATACAAGGCGATATCACCTTGTCATCATGGACAAGAGCTGGTCAATTGCCAGACATGTGAATGAAGCTATCCTGAATTATTCAGCAGCTAGCCCACTTGCCAATGATGACAAATGCTTGAGGGTTTCCAATTAAAAAAAAAAAAAAAAAAAGTTAATTCAACCTAGTCCTGAAAAACCACCCAACTAACTGATTCATAGAATTCTGAGCTAAATAAATGCTGGTCATTTAAACTCTTCAGTTTTGTGACCATTTCTAATGCAGCATAAAGTGTCTAATACAGAGGCTGAGCAGCTTCCCTGGTTTCCCAGTCTCTGAGCACCAGCATCCCTCTGGGCTGCAAGCCCTGGACACAGAACATGGTCTGTGTGTCCAGAGAGCTGTGCGACCTCTTGCCATCTGGGGACACCAAGACTGATACCATGTCATCCTCCTAGAACTCTTGTCACACAGATCTCCAGCCTGTCACTCTTAGGGACATGCCAGAGAGAGCCTGATATCTCCTTTAATGGGAGTTAATTTTAGGACACTCATTTCTTCTCCTGAATGGATCCTAAGTCTGAGGAAAACAAAAATACCCTATCCCTTCTCGTTTGACTCAAAGTGCCCTGTTAATTTCCAGAAAGTAGAACAGAAATTCATGCTGGGGCATTTCTTCTCTTCACCCTCTGCTTTTGAGCAGGACAATATTATAATGCCTGGGTTTGAAATCAGATATTGAGAGGCTTCTGTTTAGATATTGATCACACCACAAAATAATGGGTTGTTTTGGGCAAGCCACTTAACCTCTCTGAGCTCCATTATGTTCATCACTCAATATTAAGGGCAATTATAAAATATAATATATGGGGTCTGTCTGGGAAAAGTCCAACCATTGTTAATATAATGAGAATGGTTTGTGCAACATCAATGTAACCTGGCAGCCACGGAGAGTGGACTGGAATGCACATGCATGAACAATAACTTCACCGTACTAGTCAGTAGGGGCAGTAGACATCATTGAGTGAACATGTGTCCTGTGTGGTCATTGCATTCAAAATAACTAAGTGAGTAGAGCAATGAATCTGCATCAAATTTAGTGTTAAGCTTCAACATTCCTCTGTGGAAACTATTCAGATGATTAAGGCGGCCGCAGCTATGGGCAACTGGTGACTGACAGCTTCTTCATGACAACACGCCCATTCATACATCACATCTCGTGCAGAGTTTTTTGGCAAAACATCACATCACCCAGGTGACTCAGCCCCCGACAGCCCAGATTTTTGGCGCCCTGTGACTTCTGGCTTTTCCCAAAACTAAAATCACCTTTGAAAGGGAAGAGAGTTCAGACTGTTGATGGGATCCAGGAAAATACGATGGGGCAGGTGAAGGCAATTGGGAGAACTGTGTGAGGTCCTAAGGTATCTACTTTGGAGGGGACTGAGAGAGCATTGTCCTATGTACAACGTTTCTTGTATCTTCTTCAATAAACGTCTCAATTTTTCATAGTACATGGCTGGATACTTTCTGGACAGAACTCAGATATGAAAGAATCAGACGCTCTGTGTGACATATGGTAGGTGCTTAAGAAACATGAATTCCCCTCCTCGGAACTTTATTTCTCAGTCATGTGTCTGTGCTTAACTCTAATCATTGGCGATGAAACTACTGTTCCAAAAATCTCTTTAAGTAATTAATGTCTTGGAGACCTACTCATTCCCGTCTCTCAATGAGGACTTTTCTCATATAGTGGTATTTCATATTGATATCAGGATCCATCAATGAGAAATAAGGTTATCAATGATGACCATGGAAGGTCATTACCCAGAGAAAAGGGGAGCACAGAAAATCAGGGGCCCTCTGGTCCAGCCCACTGTTATTAAATCGCAGAGAGGGGCTGCAAGAGCTTGGCCAAATATGCAAATGCTCTGTAATTTAAATTAAAACTGGAAAGAGTTGCCTCACTTATTCTAGTGTGCTTGCAATTGAATAGGAGGAAAGTGAAATTGCATTGCTGCACTTTGCTAGCTATAGTTGTGCCCCCATCAGGCCCGGTGACCTGAGCCCTTGCTGCTGAAATGCGATGACAAAGGGACACAAATCAGTGACTTCTTCTTCAAGGTATGTGAAAAAGGCAAGACCTGCATTCATCTTCTGGCTGACATAAAATGCAAATTAAAAATTAAAGCTGGCATATTCTCTACCACTGCATAAGTCAACGCTGCAATAATCAGCCAAAAACAACAACAGAAAAAAAAAAACATAACCACTATTTATATAAAAGGGCCACTAGACATGACCTGATCCAATCTCCATTTAAGTTGTATCTGCTGTCTTAGTTTACGTTCTGCCAGAAACAATTACAGAAAGAATTGTGCCAATGTTCTCCTGGTAGGGAAACGAGGAGAAGAGAAGGGGAACACATTCCGGGTGCATTGTTCAATCAGTTTCCACAATGAGCAGCAAGTAACAGCTTAATCACACAGGGGAATCGATTATCATGGTCAAGGGATAAGGGAGCTATGGTATTTATACCTCACACTTAGCAGTCCCTAAGGGCTTCCCCTGGAAGATATTACCTCCTCCCAGGCCTCTCTAACGTGCCAAGCACATGGGGAAAATAACTTCTGCAAACTCTGGGCAGCCCTTTAACAGCAAATGCAGGGATGTGGACTGCATTAGAATGTCGACTGGTTGGTACACACGGATCATAGGGAATGTGGGCAAAAGACAGGCTATGTGTGCTGTACCCACTAAACATTTCACAGCTGGTTTTCCTCAGATGGTCTTTGTTCTTCAAGGTTTGAAGTCTAAAGCTGCAAATTGGAATGCAGTGTCTATTACATTTATTTTATGACTTTCATTGACATATTTCTCAATAAAATAAAGATTAACATGAAATAAAATACAAAATTAAAACTAGACCCAAGTCACTATACCCAGGCCAATTTTTAGTTAGTGGCTGCCTAATCACTGATGCCTGCTAGTAAGTATGTGAGTTGCAATGCCAGAAGACATGGGCTATGTTCCTGCGGATGACCCTGCATATGTGTAAGACCTTAGACCATTGACCTAAATGTCAAGTCTCAGTTTCTGTACTCTTATGACTTATAAAAATATTTCAAGTTCAAAATTTTTTATCAGTATGTGGCTGAGAAATTGCCACGTGCTTTTCAGAGAAGTGGAAAATATTTATTCAAAATTTTACCATTTGCAACCATGAATGACTCCCCATTGCCCATAAAATAAAGTCCAAACTAACTCATCAAGATCTGTTAACCCTATGTAGTAGTGCTCTAATTTTCCTTTTCAACATCACTTGCTTTTGTAAAAAAATAAAATAAAATTATCCACTCTAGTCAAACTAGTCTAGGTATGGTTTATCAGTCTGGCTAAGTCTTTTCTTAACTCCATGTCTTTACCTATGAAAACTCGTCCTCGTCGGCAGCCGTCCGTCTCGAGAGACGATGGTGTAGCTTCTTAAGAGTCTATCTGCACCGCCGAGAATGGCTGTGCAGTCCGACTCGGGAGTGACATGGTATCTGTCTCCTCCCGTGTTGAATCGACATCATGCGATGACACTGAAGCTACAGAGCCTGGGCAGGGTGATATGGAGGGTCTGCTGTTGCCCATGCAGCAGACCCCCCCTCTCTTCGCAGCTGAAGGGTCCAAGGGAAAGACGGAGTCAATACAGCTTGGCTTCAGGTGCGCCGCAGGAGTTGCCGGTGTTGACTACAACGTCAAACCGCCTTAGGGACTCCGGCTCCGGATTTTCTGTCGGGGTTTACTCCCTTAGCCTTTCCCCTGAAGAGGTATGCCGCAAGGCAGCGGAGGTTTTTTGGAGTCAGAGTTTTCCTATGAAAACTATAGCAGGACAAATCCATTAAGATGTATTCTGGAATCATATTGCCCAATATATAAAATTTGTGTAATCTCAAGCCAAAATCTACCCCCCAGTCTGTTTTTTTCTCTGTAACAATGAACAAATTATCTATATCACAGATTTTTAAGATTATATTTATAAACACTAAATACATATATAAATCTATTAAAACAATGGTAAGCATTTTTCAGCATTTGCTAATAGTGGGTCCCTCTCATATAAAACCCCTTACTCTCCCCCAATTATGGTCCTGTCCTAAATCAGATCCTCTCCATAAAACTTCCTCCACTTCCTTCTAACCTTATCAATAACTCTTCCTTATTAACTCTTGTGGAACAGATGATTAATTCCAGTATTTTTTTGACATGTATGATGGATGCATGTACACAACTCTTGGTCTTTCTCTTTCTGGGTGAAACACTTTCTTTACTTGACTTCCATGACACTCTCCTCTCTCCTGGCTTTGCCCCACCACTCTCTTCTTTCATGTCTTCTTTGCTAATTCATTCTCATGCTCTCAATCTTTTAATATTACTGGGTCTCAGAATTCACCAATGACCCATTTTCGACTCTACTAACTCATTCATTGGACAATCTCATCTTTCAGTGACCAAAAAAATTTTTTAGAAAACCTTTATTTCAATATCTCCCAAGTTTACAGATAAACCATGGATCTCTCTCCTGACCCTAGATTAATGTAGGCCCTCTGAAACCTGTCATGTCAATAACCAACCTCGTAATTCCATCCCATACCTGCTCCCCTCACAGTTTTCACTGGCTCAGCAAATGTCAGCTCTATACTTCTGCTTGTTCAGGCCTCCAAGCCTTTGAGTTACTCTTAATTCCTTTTTCCCCCTCAAACCCTGTAACAAATTCATCAAGAGATCTTACTGTCTCTCTCTTTAAAGTGCATTGGAAATGCAGCCTCTTCCCTTATTATCACACTAGTCCTAGTCACTAACCCTGGCTGGTTTGGCTCAGTGGATTGAGCGTCGGCCTGCGAGCTAAGTGTCGCTGGTTCGATCTTCCAGTCAGGGCACATCAGAGAAGGAAAACTCTGATTCCAAAAAACCTCCGCTGCCTTGCGGCATACCTCTTCAGGGGAAAGGCTAAGGGAGTAAACCCCGACAGAAAATCCGGAGCCGGAGTCCCTAAGGCGGTTTGACGTTGTAGTCAACACCGGCAACTCCTGCGGCGCACCTGAAGCCAAGCTGTATTGACTCCGTCTTTCCCTTGGACCCTTCAGCTGCGAAGAGAGGGGGGGTCTGCTGCATGGGCAACAGCAGACCCTCCATATCACCCTGCCCAGGCTCTGTAGCTTCAGCTTCACTGGAGAGGACACTCCAGCGTCATCGCAAGATGTCGAGTCAACACAGGAGGAGACAGATACCGTGTCACTCCCGAGTCGGACTGCACAACCATTCTCGGCGGTGCAGATAGACTCTTAAGAAGCTACACCATCGTCTCTCGAGACGGACGGCTGCCGACGAGTCCTAGTCACCAGCATCTCTTGCTTGGATGACTGATCATTTCTTCTCTAGCCTCTTTGCTTATCTGCCACCCTACCATTTATTTTTCAAAAAGACCCAGAGTAATCTTCCTCATATTTAAGCCAGACGAGGTCACTGCTCTCTGGATCCCTCCAATACTTTTCAAAGCATTCAAAGTCAGGGCTACGGTCCTAATGGGTCTTCAAAACCCTGCTTGATCCGGCCTCTCTGCCACTGCACATTCTTCTCCTCCTCACTCTCATTGCTCACTCCTCCCCAGCCACACCCAGTCCTTACTGGTCCTTGACTCCGAAACACTCTCTCTTCACTTTCTGTTCACTTGTTTTCTCTGCCTAAAGCACCCTTTGCCTCAGAGCCTAATGATGTTCTCATTTTCCTTCTGATTCTCAAATGTCTTTTAACAGAAAGGTGTTCCTTGACCACTCAACTCAATATAAAATAACACTCCTAACCCCATACTCCATACTTTCTATGTTTCTTTATTAATTTTCTTTATACTATCACATACTGGCTTTTATCACACTACATATTTTATGTCTTACTGGTCTACAGGCAAATAGCCTTCATTAGAAATTGAGCAGCAACTGCTCTTTTGCATTCAGTACTGATCCCTGCCTCGAAGAATTCAGCTGATTAATAATCTTGGTTGAGTGAATGAATAAATATAAAACAGTCTCTCTGTCTATATCATAAAAATGTCTAGTTAGGTTGCAAGATTCCCAACAAAGGTAGAGATGTAGAGTATCTCTTTCCTCACATGTATAGTTCTTGGCCCAGAGTAGAGTATTAAATGTTGGCATTGGGAGTCAGAATTCAGCAGTTGATAGGGTTGCTTGGGGCTGAGCTAAGCAATTTCTCAAAATGGCCTGATTCAGTAGCAGGAACTTGCAGGGAAGCAAATGGATTATGCTTCCTACGGTGTATTTGCTTTGACATTATGTGGCAACATGGAGCAGTGTTTACTTTCCTTAATAAACATAAGCAAAAGATACCACGTGAATGACAACAGTGAGTGTCAGACTATTAGGCAGCCCTTCATTTGGCTGAATTGTTTTCATCAGTTTAAAATATTCTCACTCCCTCTTTAATCAGAATGCCAACTCCTTTCCTATTCCTGAGCAACGATCTCAGAAAGGAGTGGAGACATTAAGGACACATACAAATATCTTGCTTGGATAAACAATACTGACCAGTCAACCTGGGCAACTCTCCAAGTGGAATCAGCCACAATTATGATTTGCTTTGAATCTGCAACCCTTCTGTCTCCAAGGAGAGCTTTGTGGCAAAAGATGACACTGTGCAGCCTATTTGCATTGGGGCAGCCCGCAGCTTCCCAAGGAGAAGCTGGAGTATTTATTCGACTCTTCAGCTTTTGCAACTGCCTGATATGAAGAATCACCTTTGCCCAAACCAGATAGTTGGCTTTTCAGATGCAATGTTACCGTTTTCTCTCTTCAGAGAAGGAACCAGATTGTGAACCTATCTATGCACCAGAAGACTTTGTTTCCAGATCATAAAGAAAAATAATGTACTAGGAATCTGTGCTTTGGCATTAAGGTGCACAAAATAACTAATTGGGATTGTAAAAAAATCTCTTACGATGCTTCAGGAGAAAAGTATTTGGTCTAACAGTAGGCACTCAAAGGGCCAACCCCAGTGCTTTCATTTAGACTCAGAAACCAAAACGACTAGCTCTAGCACGGATGAGAAACAAAACAAAACAAGAGTGTGATGTAGTGGAAACAGCCCTGGGCTGAGAGTCAAGAAACATGAATCTAAGCTCAGCTCCAGCCGAAGCCTACAAAGACAAGAGTCTCTGAAGGAGGGGAGGGACTAGCTTTGGACTTACTTTGAACCTGAGTTTACTCTCAAGTCTATAAACTTGAGAAATAGAGGCAAGCCTCTGTACTCAGGGCATACAGTATTCCCCTCACTTACCGCGGGTATTACATTCTAGAAACACCCCACCCCCCCACCCCGCAATAGGTGAAAATCGGCGAAGTAGGAACCTTACATTTATTTTAGTATTTATATATATTTTAAGGCTTTATAAACCCTTTCCACACACTTATAAACCGTTCCCAGTCCCTTATAAACCTTTCCCACTCCCTTATTAACCTTTTCCACACTTTTATAAGTACTACTTATGTTCTTAAACATATTCTACATCTTAAACCTACGTAACTTTAACAACATACGTATACAGTACCGCAATATCCCGCGATATAGCAAAAAATCCATGATAAATAATTAAATATAATATTTTTAAAAATCCCGTGATACAGTGAGGCCGCGATAAGTGAACCACGATATAGAGAGGGACTACTGTATTTGAGATTTCTCTCACAGGGTCGCAAGGAGCAAGCAATGTATCCTAATCTGTCTGGGACCTCATCGCTGCGGCCACAATTTAGCCCTCTTTCCCAAACAGGATTGTGAGAGATCAGAAGGCAAAGATACTGTCATATTAATCTTTGTATCCCCACGACTTAGCTCAATGGAGAACTTAATAGGTAATAAGTGCTCATTAAACAGTTGTCATTCTTTAACTCTGTAGCTGGCAGGATACTAACTATATTTCTGCAAGTGATCTAATGTACTTTTCACAATAACCCTGAAACATGGGCATTGTTGTATACCCTTTCTGCAGAAGAATATTAATATTTGCTTAAAACCTGACAATCAATAAATGGTCTTACTAATACGGTTCATATTTGGTCTGGTATCTCCAAATCTGATATTCTTCCTGTGGTAGCACAGACCTGCAGGCAGGCTGGGACTAAGGCTTGGAGAAGGACTGAACCTATCAAGAAATAATCCCAGCCTTGTGTTCAGGTCCCTTCAGAGTGCCTGACCCTGCCTGCTACGTTCTGTGACATCTACCAACCCTGGAGGCCTGAGGGCCCTAATCCCTACATTTCTGGTTCTGCCTGCAAAACTGCACCGTACTGCATGGGTTCAGACTAAGAACTGTGGGTCTGAAACTCACAGCCCTACGCTCAGGATGTAATCTCCCCTCCCCACCCCCCTCCCCCCATCTGGATGGAGAAGCAAGATTTCAGTTCTTACACATACTGTGTTAACTGGAACAAACGTTTGAAAATTGTTTACAGAACGTACAAGAAATTTGATCTCTGAGCTCCTCTGCACACACTTATCAAACTTCCCTTTTCTTCTCCCGGGTATTTGGCCAGTGGCTGCAACTGAAGCCCCAGCTAGCTGAGGCTGAGTATTGCCTCTTCATCAGAGTTGGACTAACCTGTCCCTAGGTATGTAGGATTCTCACAGGTTTGTCTGCACCTGCCCTCTAACAAGCTCTAGCCTCTATCTAAAAAGCTGTTCTTAGGGTGATTCTGGGGCTTCCCATCAATTTTGGTCCATCCAGCAGGCCTCTAATATGTACCTAAAACTCGTTAGCCAGCTTGGAAAAGGGATTCTTAGTCTGAAGCACTAGGCCTAGGTGTGAGAAGCACCTACACGTTCAAGGTCTCCACACTGTGGGTTAAGGAAGGCTCCTTAGAGCCAGGTTTATATGTCCCCTTTCAGTAGGAACTTCCGCCACTACTCCATACAGCACTCAGGTATTCAGGTCTCAGCTCAGACCTGCAAGCAAGATTCCCTGCTCTTGAGTGTGTACACCTCCTGCCTGTGGCTCTGCACGGTCACCTGGTAGATGCAGACTCTCTCAGGGCACAGTGGTACTTGGGAATGTGCTAGCTGTTGTTCACCGGGCCAAAACTCCTGGATCTGGGGCCTGTAGGGGCTTACTTCCCCTCAGCCTCTGTTCCCCTGGCCCGGCTGCAGCAGGTCTTTTCATATTTCTGAACTTCTGAGGCCTCCAAGATTCTCCGTGGGGTGTTCCCAAGACAGCCTGGCTCCTTAGCAGCTTTACAGCCAGCTCCACAATGGGTAACATCCTTCTTTGTTTGTGTGGTTTGTTGATAAGACTGTGCAGAGAATTCAGCAAAGATGCTTGAGGTTCACAAGGATGGCCCAAAGCCATCCATCCGCTTCAAGTCTTGTTTGGAGAGATGCTGGGTTCCCATGATAATCTCTGTCCTATCACTACACCCGCCTAGGAGATAAGAATCTTGGAGACACTACTTCTAGACAGACCTCATGTAATGGCTGTTGACCTTCAGCTATTCCTGCCACCCTCAGGCAGTGTGAAGCAGGAAGTGGGGGGTTGGGGAGAGCTTAGTGCCCTCACAGATAGGAAGCAATGCAAAGAAATGCGACCCTCGGGTACAGAACATTGCCTTGCCTTGCCTCATTCCCTCTCGCTGCAGCAAACTAGGGCATTTGTGGGGCACTCAATAAAAGTTAGAGCCAACCTCATGATACACTGGGATATGTCACATGGAAGCCCGAGTAAAGGAGGAGCTGGATCAGCATGGGGCTCGGGAGGAGAGGCAGGACTGGCAGGGAGCATTTTCCAAGACAGCGACATGAGGCCTGAGCCCTAAAGCATGAGAGGAGTGTTCAGGATGAGGAGGGCATTTTAAGTAGAGAGAATGGCTCTGTTTACTAAGCTCCTGCCGTATTCCAATTGATCTAATCACTGAATGCATTCTGTATGAGAGATGCTACTCCCCTTGTTAGAGACTCTGTTTCCCCATTGGGCAGGCAGTATAAGTGTCTGGCTTATTGTTCTGACTCAGCTGGGTTTCTAAAAGGACCTGAGATGAAGATTCTCATGGAATGATGTATTGAGGGGGGTGTGCCCAGGCAAAACATGTAAAGAAGTAATAACAGCACAATGGGCCCAGGGAAGGAGCTGAGCAAGGATGTGGTTTCAGCTGAACATGAACCTCAGCCTGATCGCCGAGGGAGCTCTGGAGCAGGAATTACATCACACAGTCAGTCTTGCATTAAGGCAAAGAGATGACATTTTGTACTCCATGTTAGTCAATCACTGATCAAGTCCTGACGCCAGGAGTAGGTAACCTGTCAAGAAAGGTAGCTTCTTTTAGGCCAAGGGCAATTCTCTGGAGAAAGGAGTGGCTGTGGGATGCTAACAGCCAATACTCTCAGTAGCTGGGAATGGTGTATGTTCTGGTAACATGGATCTGGGTGGGGCACTAAGTGCATCTATGCAACCTTTCTACCCCAGCACAATGCCGAAGATATGGGAGATGCCCAGTTATCCCATTAATGCAGCCAGACTCATCTACACACCTGTATGTCCCCAAGAAGAAGAACCAAAAATATGAACCTGATTTGAAACAATGGTCAAAACTCACTCTCTGACAAGCTTCTTTTCTTTTTTTCTTTTTTTTTTCCTAGTCTTTTCTCCTGCTCTTGACAATCCTTTCTTTGTACCTTTAATTCCAAGCTTGGTTCTCATTTCTAAATCAGTTCTACCCTCCTCCAGGCTAGGACTGGGCTCATTTTTTAAGCTTCCAGTGCCCAACGTAAAGATTGGCAGCCTCAACCACAGGCCCTCAAGACCTCTCTCGAGCAAAAGTGGCGGATCAGATTACGCATCTGAAAGTTTACAAGAAGAATTTCTTATGACATTCTTTGCTGTTATGCCTGTGAATTAGTATTTTCCAGTCTTTTATTTCATGGACACCAAACTGAATGTATTGTTTTTACATTAAAAAGAAACCCTATTTTTAGCTTGCCGCGGGAGCACGATGATATATGCTGCGGCAGTTGTCAACTGTCTTTTAAAATGTATGTAGCACATTGGAACTCATAAATATTTAAAAGGTCTAAATAATTGTCTAAAGTTCCCCAGTCTGCTTTTTAAAATTATCATTTCCATAGGGAGCAAGGGAGCATTTGTTCTTTGCCAACTGTCCAGACAGGATTATCATATTTGAAAACCTGTCCCTCCTGTTTGTTGCTATTTTTGTCACTCTTGACTCACTATCCAGCCCTCCCTTCTTCATCTCCCCAGTGGTTTCAATGCCACAGAGTTGGCACGTATGCCAAAATACCTCCATCACAGGCTCTTCCAGAGAGAGGATCTGACCTTCCTGGGAACCTGCTCGCGAGAGGTCAGAAACCAGGGTCAAAGGGTGGACTAAATACACGCTGTCTCTTCCTGACTTCCTGTCAAAGAAGTGTGATAATGCCTCAGCTCTCTGGGACATTCTTAGAACATGTCTACAGGATAAGAGATTTTTCCAGGATGGAAAAGGGTGGCAATATGGTGAAATACAAATACCAGAGACATTGTAATTCTGTCTTGGCCACTTAGTTATAATGTAAATTTAATGCACTTATTACTTATTGTCAGGCAAAGCTCATAATATTTTCCTGCAAGTTTATTGTGAGATTTAAGTTAATGTTTTCAGAATTAGGTAAAATGCAAAGCCCAGGAAAAGACACCTATTTGGAGCTCAATAATTAGTAATAATTATAATTTTTATCTTATTATCCCCTCTAAAAGAGTAACATAACATTTAAAATTATTTCAGGAAAAAATATTTTAAAATATATTGTATATAGTGCTCCCATCTTCAACATGGTGAACTCTTTAAAAGGTTTCATTCCCTTGATATCAACATCATAGGTTATAATTTAGGTCTAAGACATGGATGCCCCTCAGGTTTACTGAAATATGTAGAGATGATTGCCCCCACACTATTAGTGGACTGCCATGCATACTACTTTGATCTATCTCTATTTGTTCTGCAGTTTCTAATTCCTTGTTATTTCTCAGGAAAGGCTCATATTTGCTAGCAATAAACTCTCCCCTTGGATTGCTGCTTTCCAGTTGATGTGCTTTTATAAACCAGGTCACCGAGCTTGATGTAATTGCAAGCATCCAGTGTTTCTGTTTCTGGGAATATGGCAGATACCGTATTTTAAAAGTTCTATCCCTAAAAACTAGAAAATATGGGTGAGAAAAACAAACAAACATACTTTCAGTGTATATCTCTAAAGAATGGAAGGGAACTATCAAAGGACCAAAAGTGAAGAAGAATCTGAAATCAGACACAAGCAGGCACTGAGGTTTCAGCCACTTAGGGGGAACCTGAACTCAATAACTGAGAGTTAAAGTTTTAGCAGCCATACATGATTAGGAGAGAAGTAGCTGGGCAACTACTAAGATCCCCATGTAAATCTGTGATGTTTCATCTTCAGTAATAAGATAAGCTGATTTTTTTTACTGACACCTCAGAGATAAAAGAAAGAGGGTAAAAAACTTTTTCTATTTTGCTGTTAATTCTGAATAAGGGAACAGAAACAAAATGTCCCCTAAGAATTAATCGACACGATCCTCTGCTCCTAAAAACTTAAATTTGAAATTTGCAATGCCTGCATGGTCCAGAAAACCTCAAGGTAATACATTTAGACAAAAGGTGGTCTCGGGCTGGTAATGTCTTGGGAGGATCAGGCTAAAACAGTTAACTTCTTCTGGATTCCTTAGAAAGCAGAGCCTGTGGCAAAGAACTTACGGGTAAAAATAGTAATTATTTTAGGATGAGCAAGAGACAAGAGAAACCAATCAGGGAATGAAGAAACCTCCAAAACAAGGAATCCATGGAGACTGTCCTTCAAGTGATCATATACTAACTACATCTCAGCAGTTTTCCCAGGTAAAGCAAGGGGTGAGTTCCATCTCTTGGCTCTGATATTTCACTTGTAAATATTTGCCCCATGAGGCATTAGTTTCCCTAATGCTACACTGTTTACTGATCCAGGTCTTTGAGTTTCCAAACCCTGAGATGAAATGGAAGCCCTGGGCAAGAGGCAAAAGGGAAGCGGTGTGAGCATGAGGCCAGGTGACGTGGGCTGCGTCTATGTGAAGTCAGTAGGAGCCCAGGAAGAGCTGGTGACCACAGTGGCAATGGGAACAAGAGGCGATTTAGTCTAAGAGGCTCTGAAGTGGAGCGTAAGTGGTGTCTTACATGCCAGGTTATACATAATTATCACAGATAAAATTCCATTGGCAATGTGTTTGCAATATGAAGTTACAAAACTCACAAAGAAGCAAAACACCATGAGCACAGCAGATAGATCAACACAAAACCCAAGAAAATTTATAAAATTACTACATACAGTGAGGAGAAGAGAAACAATCCTAAAAGTAGACTTGCAAATAATTTATATATGTAGCACTCCCTCCAGATGAACGTACTTCTTCTATCCTTAACTGTGGCCTGGGATTAGTGATTTGCCTTCAAAAGAGCCCAAGATGGAAAGGGGTCAAAAAAGTAACTTCAGAGTGGAGAAACCTGGCAAACACCTCCATGGCCAGCTGATCAAGATTAACATCATCAGTGGTACATCATGTCAGTAGGATGCACCTTGACATGATGTCATGAGAATGACTCTTGATCTCTGTTGTTTCCTTCCCAAAGCCCATAATCCCAGTCCAACCTTGAGAAAGCCATCAAATAAACCCAGAATGAGGGAAATTCTAAATATATACCTTTCTAGTACTCTTCAACATTGTCCTGGTCATCAAAAACTGTCACATAGAGAATACCAATGAAGCGTAACAACTAAATGCAATGTGGTCTCCTGAATGGTGCCATGGAATAGCAGAAGGACATTGGATTAAAAAACAAAAGCAAAAACTTGTGAAACTCAAATGAAGAATGGCATTTAGTTAAGAGTAATATACCAATGTTGGTTCCTTCATTGCGGCAAATACCCTATGAGTGGAAAGACATCATAATACATGACAGTGGGTAGTGTCTTCAAAAGATTATTGCTTTAGTAGTGGAATTAAATCAGTCCTAAGGTAAAAACTGGACTCATAATACCAGCTGGAAAGCAAGCCTGGAAATGAATATACCCTAAATAACAACATGCCATGAAAAAAGTCAACAGTATTTAAAGGAATACAAAAATTTCTAGCACCCTAAAAATATAAAATTCAAAATGTCCAGAACTCAGTAAAAAAATTATCAGGCATATAAATAACTAATTTTGAAAATGTATTCTATAATAAATCTTGTCATAAAACAGCTTTTATATAATAAATATTTAAGAGAAAAATAGACCCTGTGAACAGAATGACAGTTCAGAAACAGACACACATGTGTGGCCACTTGATTGGGACAGTGGCAGTACTCGAGAACAATGAAGGGAAGGAGTTTTCAATAACGGTGCTTGAAAAATTGAATATACATGTGGATAGAAAATAGTCTTGTTCCCTATTTCACAATAATAAATTTAAAGTGGATCTTAGCTGGAAATGCAAAAGATGAAAAGTAAATTGGGGAATATAACTATGAAAACAGAGTTTTAAAAGATTAACCACTTGAAAAAATTTAACATTTAAACTGTCAATTTTTGTTCATCATGAGATTCCAATAAAACAATTAAAAAGCCACAAAGTAGGAAAAGATGTTTGTACTATATACATAAAGAAAGCCTCCTATAAAGATCTATAAGGAATGCTTTGAAATCAATAAAAGATTTAAGTTATAATCAATTACAAATCAGTAAGATGACTGAATAAAAAATTATTAAAAAACTGAAATGGTACTTCATAAAATGAATAATAATCATATGCAGTTATGTTTGTATGGGTAAAATAAAAAATAGAGTAGTTATAGGATACCACTTTACATTCACCAGAATACCAAAAAGTAAAAATTTTGATAATTTAAGTTTGGTAAGAATGTGATCAATGGCATCCTTTTCAATTCTGAGCATTTGCTTCATACATTTTATAAAACATACTGGCATTATCAATTAAATTTGAACATATTACCTGGCAATACCTAGCAGAAATGCATTAGTATATATAAGAATATACATGTACAAGAATATTTACAACATTATTAATCACAACAGCCACACACTAGTAACCATACAAATATCAATCAACTCCAAATAAAAATCCATTGTAATACTACTCAACAATAAAAATGTTAAACTACAACTACATGGTAAAAGATATATGAGCCTAATAATTTGGATCAAATAACACAAACGTACACAATTATGTACTGGATTATTCCGTTTATGTAAAGTTTAAAATAGAAAAACTAATATAAAATAGTAGAAACCATAATACTTACACACTTCAGAGAAAAGAGAGAGGAATGTTGGGGAGGAAATATGAAGGAGAACTTCCAGGATTCTCAATATTCTGTTCCTTGAGCTATTTATCTAGTTAATAATTTACTGAACTCCATATATATTAATGTACTTTTGTGTATGTGATCTATATTGATACAATGAAATATTTAAAAGGATCATTGATGCAATTTAGAATAAAGAAAAAGTCAAACAAATGTAAATGTCCTTCACTATGTTGGTGATGAATAAATCTATGGTGCATAGCTAATATGAAATAATATCCAGTCATTTAAAACACTGTGAATACTGAGATAGGGCACTGAACTGCGACAAAATCAAAAAACGTAAAATGTTTATTATGTAACTCCTCACCCTCCTCTCTCCCTAAAAACAGTGTAAAATCGTTACTCCTTCTCAAATTACTTTGGGATAAACAAAGGTAACTTCTTTCCCCACCTCAAGTAGCTTGGGTTGGTTTGCAAACTTGAAAATAACCCTGCGGGGAATCTGAAACTGGTGCGGTACACCGAGGGCAAGGGAGACCGAATAAAGAGGTCACCCAGATCGGTAGATGGCACCTTTAACAAGCAAGGGAACTCACCAGGCTTGTCTCCCATGCACACGGCAGGAGGACGTCTCTGCACCGCACACCAGAATCTTAAAAGTTTATATAGACAGGCCTTAAGGTGGTTCAGTCACGTATTTGGTCCAGATGGTCTCAGCAACACTTACTCTCTCAAGGTTCCAACGTTGAAATGGTTCCTACCCTGAGAATGGTGGCTGGAATCTACATTCCAAGGACAGGGGAAAAGATGTGGGGCCTCTAATGGCTGGGGCCCAAGTCCTGGTCAACCGGTGACCACATCTTCTAAATGACCTCCTCCAACAACTCAGCTATATGAGCTCAGAAATAATGTTTTGCCTTGTCTTCAGTAAATTGCTTATGTGAAATAAACTAAGGACCTTTCTGGCCAGAGAGGTTTCCTTTTCTTTATGTAAACTGGGAAAGTGGTCTTCTAAGTTGCAGAATAACTATACCATTCTGTAACATTCCTGTGATTTAAAAACCTTCTTTTATTTATCTGATTTTATAACACAGGACAAAACATTGACCCTACAAAGAATCTGCTCTCAGATGTACTCTGGTGGTTGATTCTTATCTTATAGAAATAAAACCTTTGTTCACAGACTGATTACCAGTATTTCCCGGTCAGGTCCCATTTTACTTTAATGGAGATTATGGAGGTTTTTCTTATGTATTAGTAAGAGGAGAAAGTAAATTGCTTACATATATAAGCAGCGAATAAAAATATATAGCCAGATACATACATGCACTTTCATGTATGTGAGTACAAATATGCAGTGAAATCCCTCTAGAAGCTGGTTTATGCCCATTGACAGCAATGCTTGGAGATTAGATGAAAAAGGAGGGGGAGTTTGGGATGTGTATACATCTGGCTCCTTTCCTGTAGCTCTGTGGTTTGGTATTAGCAATGTTCCTACACCATGAAAGGATACAGCTACAGCTCCCTCTTCCTTCTGGTAACCAATTTCTCCCCAGCCTTTGCTCTTACCCAATGACAGAGAAACTGCTAGGGTGAAAAAGCCACACCTGAGCCCCAAAGTGATCTAGAAAGACTCCATGTTTGTAGAGCAATAGAAGAAACTCCCCACATCGATTTCCCTTTCTTGGGTGATCACAGCCACTTTACAACTATGAGGACTGTGTTGAAGGAGAAATAACAGTGGATTACTTGTATGTTCTCTATGAAGAGCATAGTAAAGAGAAATAAGAAGTTTAAATAGAGGCTGAAGGTGATTTCCATGTTGACCTAAATCAATACAATTGAATAAAGTTTTAAAAATACTCTTTGGGTTACTTTTGAGAGAATATGGGAGAGAAAGGAAAGCAGAGGATTAGTATGTACATGTTTGTGGATAGCAATTAACCTGTAGTTCACAGGAGCCAGGCTCACGGCTTGAGACCCTCCAAAGAGAAGGAAGACAGAAGAAGAACATCCGTAAAGGAAGGCACTCCATATATTTTCAGACCCTTATGCTTCCACTTCCTAGGTCACAGAGCCATGGAAGCAGAGCTCATGGACAAGCAAAGGGACAAAAGAAAAGACAGTGATCAATGGGATGTAGGAGCAAATTTTGCCGTTATTTCTTTTCCCATGAACACCTTGTCTGATCAAAAAATGGATTTTTAAAAAATCCTATTAAGTTCTGATTTGATGTCTTGTTTTTTATTTCTTGGTTTGTTTATTTGAAGCTTCTGCTTTTATTGCCCGCATCCATCCGTGTTGACCTGGGCACTTTGTTGTGGGGTCCTCTGAGTCTTGGGGAGTGATGTGGTCCGAGCACTCCCAAAGTTTGAATTTTGCCAGAGCACCTCTATCAGTCCTGGTCTCCCAGAGGCTGTTCTGTATCACTAACAATTTTTCTTGGTATTTCAAATTGGTTTCAACGCTGTGTTACTCTAAATAGTGTCTGCTAGCCCCAGGCTTCCCAACGAGAATGGATCAAATTGCCTGTGAGGCTGCGACATTCAGGGGGCTCCAGCCTGCCCATCAATTCAGCAGTGAGGGATCTAGATGGTTCTCTGCGGGACTGGCAAGAACTGTCTTGGGATGCAGAGAGCAGAACCAGAAAATCAAATTCTAATCTGTTCTCTAAAGAATTCCTTCATGCTTTTTACCTTCTTCTTTTCAAAAACAAATTTAAAAAAAATACAGTTAAATATCTCTTTCATGCTTTTAAAGTATAACATATTGATCATAGAAAACTGAGTAAATAAAGGTTTGGATAAGAAAATAAACATTTCCCCAACCTAACACCCAGATAGATCCACTGTTTATGCATTAACATATTTATTTTGGTCTTTCATCTATTTCATCTGTTTCTCTCCACATATATTTTAAAGCCACTGCTATTTATCTAAGATATAAGCTATGACTATTTAAAGAAATCAGCCTTCCTTTCTTCTCTGTTTCCATCTCAGTATGTACATATGTGTGTCTGTGTGTGCTTCTGACTTATTCATGACTGTTATTTGATCCTGGTGAATTTTGAACTCCTGCCGCTACCGTTGTCTCTATGTCACTCTTTCATAGCTGCCCGCACCTTGCTATTATTTACTTAAGTTTCCAAAATTTTCTCAAAATCCTTACAAAAGACTATGTAACTTGAAAATAAAATAAATCCCATTTTCAAACACCCTTCTCCTGGGCCTTTCCATTTGGTCTTAGTTGTGGGAGAACAATTCTCAGTTTAAGATCACATTGAGCCTCCTGGTAGCATTCCTATCAGATCCCATGGATCTCTGGTCTTCATGCAGAAACTCCAGGCTGCCCATTAAACAACCCCCTCACCGTACTCACACACATCTTGACTAAGCCTGTTTTACAATCCAAATGATACCGTCGTTCCGCTTATTACCCAAAATAGAGATCTGTGAGTCACCTAAGACTCCTCCCTCACCTTCATTCTCAACATAGAACCAGATCTATCTTCTGAATCATTCTGAATTTATCTCTTCTTACCCTTCTCCTTAGATATCTCCCTCCTTTAAACTCTGCTCCTGGCTCCCTTGAACTACAACAAAAGCCTCCTCCTTGACCCAACTCTTTTCCCTAATAGCCTCCAAACGACCTCTTTCAAAACACAATTTGACTTCATGCTCATTGCCTCTGGAACATGTTACTCTATCGTTTAGAAATCCCCAACAACTATCTCTTCATCTCTCAGGCTTTCTTTCAACCTGCATCCCTTTGGTGCCCAAGGAGCATACAAAAGCCATAGTTCTCAAAGTGCGGTCATCAGGCCGGCAGCTCCTCATCCCAAGAATGGGCCAGAGATGAAAATTTCCAGGCCCCAGCCAAGACCTCTGGTGGTGGGATCTGTAACTTTATAGTTCTACAAACCTTCCTGGTGACTCTGATGCCCACTAAAATGTGTGCTAAAAGAATACCTTCCTCAAATATGCATTGCACTGGTTCTTAAGACAATGGAATTCTTACATCGATAAAGAACATTTGAGAATTCTCACTTTCTCAAATGAGGACACTAAAGCTCACAAAGGATACATGGAATGGCCAAGATGATGAACTGTAAAAGGAAATCCTGGACTCAGTACCCCCATCAGTGACAGTTTTCACCATTCCATGCTGCTTATTGTTGTGCTATTACAGCTGTCTCATTTTTCTCCCATTGCTCTCCCCTGCCCCGCCCACCTCCCCCCACTCCCACAGTCAGTCCCACCCTGTGGTCCATGTCTGTGGGTCATTTAAACTAGTTCCTTGACTAGACCTTTCCCATTCTTTCCCCCCTTATACCCCTCCTCCTCCCCACTGGTCACTGTCAATCTGTTCCTCATTTCCATGCCTCTAGTTCTATTTTGCTTGTTTGTTTGTTTTGTTCATGAGGTTCCTGTATTAGGTGAGATCATATGTTATGTGTCTTTTGCCACCTGGCTTATTTCACATGCAGCTTAATGTGCAATCCTCCTGCATAGTCAAGGTGAATGCCTCTGCCTCCATGGGGGAGATACTTGGCCACACAGATCCCCAGTGAGACAACTCATGTCGGCAGACATTATGGCCAGAGAACAAAGGCTGCAGCCAATGTCAGAAAGTTATCAAAATCTTTATGAGCATTACTGTCTCTCTCTTTTTGTTTTTTTGTTCTGGGAAGTTTATCCATGTCTTTATTTCTTAATTACTTCCTTCTATTCCTGTCAACACTGAGATATTGATTGAAAGCTCCTGTAGGACAGGAATGATGTCTTCTGTGCATCAACAATAATAGAAATAATATAATTACTAGCTAAGGAAAGCACAGATCCAAAACAAAAAATTTAAAAATTAGGTATTTGTGAAGTGTGTCAGGCACTTCTGTATGTTGTTTATAGGCATCAAGATTGGTTCAACCATATTTGAGGTAAATTTTAAGACACATAATTATTATAATTTTAAATATGATCTAGTAAATTCATTTCTTAGAATTGTTATGAGAAAAAAATACTCACAAACATGCACTCAGAGGCATCGTATCGGCAGCCGTCCGTCTCGAGAGACGATGGTGTAGCTTCTTAAGAGTCTATCTGCACCGCCGAGAATGGTTGTGCAGTCCAACTCGGGAGTGACACGGTATCTGTCCCCTCCCGTGTTGAATCGACATCTTGCGATGACGCTGGAGTGTCCTCTCCAGTGAAGCTGAAGCTACAGAGCCTGGGCAGGGTGATATGGAGGGTCTGCTGTTGCCCATGCAGCAGACCCCCCTTCTCTTCGCAGCTGAAGGGTCCAAGGGAAAGACGGAGTCAATACAGCTTGGCTTCAGGTGCGCCGCAGGAGTTGCCGGTGTTGACTACAACGTCAAAGCGCCTTAGGGACTCCGGCTCCGGATTTTCTGTCGGGGTTTACTCCCTTAGCCTTTCCCCTGAAGAGGTATGCCGCAAGGCAGCGGAGGTTTTTTGGAGTCAGAGTTTTCCTTCTCTGATGTGCCCTGACTGGAAGATCGAACCAGCGACACTTAGCTCGCAGGCCAACGCTCAATCCACTGAGCCAAACCAGCCAGGACCAAAATAATTATGTCTATATTATGCTATATATAGTATTTGTAGATAGATCCACATGTATGTTAATGCATAGCACATGATAGGGATACATACCAAAAATTAATAGCATGGTTGCCTAACTGCAGAGAACTGGGATTTGTCAGGGGGGGGTTTGTTTTATTGGTAATATTATTTTTCTAGCTTGATGCATTCATGCTCTATTTAGAAAAATACGTTTTAAAAATAATGCCCCCCAAAGAAACTGTTCTAGCAACCTTAGAGAGAAAGAGAGCAAATGAAATGTCCATACCCTGTTATCTTAGACTTAAGATTGTTTCTATATATCTCAACAAGAACGTCCCTATGTTTTAGTTGAGAATCTCTTATATGCAAATACTGCCATATAATTCTTGTACTCTTGTGCTGATTCTTCAGGTAAGCAGAAAACTTTTTACGTAATCTCAAACGGAGAGGACATAGGCCACCTTGATCAAGGTGGATGGAATCTTCATGCAGTGCCAGAAGTGGCCCGGTGCTCAAGGAACTTCAAACTTCATATTAGATCAGTTACAGAAAACATAGCTAGACACATGCCTTGCAAATCCCTCAAATCTTCCTTGCAAATCCCTCCAATCTTCCTTTTGAATATGAAGTACCTGTGCCTTTTTCTCTCTTCCACTCAGACCTCCATGGGCTATCTTGTCCCACCTCCCCTTGCTTTGGGACTTCAGGGAACAAATACAGCATAGTGCAGGACATCTGGGCTTTGGAACCCAAAAGCCCAGCTCCAATAATAATCAGCTTTATGACCCAGGGAAACTCAGCTTCTCTGAGCTTTTGTCCCAGCATCCAGCAAATGATGAAAATGCCATCCTACACACAGTAAAGCCCTTGACATTTTCTTTTCCTTCAGTCTACCTCCTTCCAGCCCAAACCTTAGACCACTGACAGACGTCCCTCCTGAAACATCACTGATTTATCCCTCTCAAGACCTCACCCAAACCCAGATGACTTTCCAGACCACAGAGAACCCCATTGCTACATTCTTCCTTTTATCCCCCTGCTGCCAACAACAATGACCTCTGTTTAGCACTATTGTATCCCTGGGTCACATCCTGCTTTAAGCTATTGTTTTTTCTGAGACAGAGCTCCCCAAACCAGGTGGAAAGTTAGAGCAAAGATTTTTCCTATGTTTCCCTATGTACACCACAGATTTGAGCATTGCATAACCAGAATTTGTTAAATGTATACATGTCAACGTCACATTAACCTTCATAATTGCTCAATAGCATCATAATGTTAACAAATTGCATCAACAATTCATCTACTACGAATCCTATGCCCACACCTGAATTCCATTGCCAGATTTACCTCCAACTAGTTAGGTTTATTGGGCAAGTTACACAGTTACCCGAAGTTTTCATTGCAGCATCTGTAAAATTAGAGTATTAGTCCTTATTTATATGAGGTTCATCTAAAGTATAGTGTTCTACACAGTGCCAGGAAACCAGAACATGCTTCATAAATGCCAGTCATTATTATCTCATTTAATTTTCATTAATTTCATTTAATTTCACAGGTTTGGCAGCATTTCCAACCTCAGTCTCCGGGCCCTTCGTTATACCTCTATTACCACATGGCAGCCAGTAACTCGCTTGCTTTCTGCCTTTCCTCAAAGCTCCATGGGGGCAAGGACTTGGCCTCTTTTGTTAGTCATTCTATTCCCATCCCTAGGAGAAATGGCTCGCATTTCCCAGTAAGGATTTATTGAATATGTTAATGAATAAATGTTATACCCACCATTTCAGGGGTGAGGAACTGAGGCTCGAAGCTGTAAGTTAACCCAGCAAGCTCTAACGTGGACCCTACTTGCACCTCCCCCAAGCTGCCCCCCTGCCTCAGTTTGACTGGTTGTGGAGGTCACCAGTCTGTCTGGTGACTGGTAGTTCTGATTTTAGGGAAGTTCTTCCCCATCCTTAGCTAACGGCTCCCTCCCTGTGCAAAATTACAGTGTCTCTGAGTTGAACAGGACCTCAGGTACAGATCCTAGTGCCTGAGCACCCAGCAGTTCCTGTTTGCCTGAGATGTCATGCTGGAGGCAGCATTTAATTCAGATGAGAAGTGACACCCACGTCCCGATGCCTCAGCTGCCTGCAAAGGGCCGGTGACAACTTCTATTACACAGAAGGGTGAGCCAGGTGTCCTAGAAAAACTCCAGCTTCTCCAATCCCATCTACCTCATTAGATTCTCTCTGCAGAGTTAGCTGGATCCCATCCTGTGTCAAATCCTAAATTCTGCTTTAAAACGGGTGCTGCTTCGTGCTGCAAGCTGTAAAGAAAGAGGCACAGCTGGGGACCAGGGAAAAACAGGAGCTGAGTGATAGAAGGACGGAAGGAAGGGGGTTAGGGGTAGGAAAAGAATAAATATTGAAATACACCTGTTTTCACATTTAGTGCAAGATATTTGTTTTAAGGTATTGACTTGTGGAAATTGTTCAACCACATTAAGCTCACAGTTTTGGGATTTGGGAGGAAAGAAAAATCTTTGTCCTATCTTGGGTTCTGTAAGATGCTCAGATGTTTGACTTTAGAAAACCTTTAAATGAAACTGTTATTATTAATTCTAGCCACCTTTGCCTTCTTTCTTTTTCTAGTTCTCAAAATTATATGCCAAGGGTTGGAAAGGTTTGTCCCCTATGTACCTGAGACATGCATTAGAGAAAGAACTACAGGCTGAGAAGTAATGGCAGGAAAGGAACTTTAAGATAATCCAGGGAGAAGTTGGGTTTCACTAAATATACAACACTGACATTAAAATTGTGTTTTTATGTGTTTATGTGTGTACATGCATGTGAGTTGTAGCGACTACAAATCAAGAACAATTCAGGAGACAGGTCAAATTTTGTTGAGTAGGAATGATAATCCCATGTTGAGCATTATGTTTCATGTAAAGAGAAATGGAATATACTAATGTCACTATATTTTTAATCCAGAAGTCAAGACATGTGATGTGACAAGGAGACATCGTTTTTGAAATTGAGAAAAGTCTCAGAAAATGGGTCTTCTGTGAATGTCTTCTGTATGCAGAAGTACGTGGTATGGTCCTTAGTAAACACAAAGAGATTCTATATTTCCTATCAGCCACTTCCAAGGAACAAATGTTTTCTTTAGCCATGTGCAAGGCCCTGATAGAAGAAGAGTGGAATTTAGACATAAACCAAATAGGTACTTGTATTGTATTAGAAGAGAAATGATGTTTTGTCAGTTACCATGGGACATGGTCTACAATGATAAATCCATAGTGAAGCACCATGGAGAAACTGGACTGGAGCATCCCAAGGGGAGAGATTACATATTATCCTCAAGTGATAGCTGATGACTCATGTAAATATATAGAATCAATTTAATGTAACTAAGTTAGGAGGAAAAATGAAAGGTGTCTTAAGGGATATGTGTGAGTTACATGGGTAGAGAAGCCATTTCTATGCACTTGGTGTTGGAGGATTCAGCATGATGTTTGAGGATGGGATAGCATATTAGAGGAACCTTGTGCTAAAGCGACAGGGGAGGCCTAACTGGAGAGGACCTTGATTGCCAAGGTGAGGAGTCAAGTCTAGACATACGAGGTGCATTAGGAGGCACTGCAGGCTTCTGCGCAAGAGGGCGTAGGAAAAGCCTTGTATTTGGAAGGTCACTGAAATGAAATTTACAGAAAACAGTTCCCGGTCTCTCTTCCTGCTTCTGTCAGGTGAGGTAGGAGCCTCTTGGAAGACGTGGCTATGAGATGACACTGTGGTAGAGGGAAGAGACAATAAGAATGAGACTGGGGGCGACAGAGACAAGTAGGGAAAGAGAGATCTGGTCTGTCTGATGATTAGTGACATTGAGCATCTTTTCATATGTCTGTTGGCCCTCTGTATGTCCTCTTTGTTAAACTGTCTATTTGGATCCTTGGCCCATTTTTGAATTGGATTGTTTGTTTTCTTGATGGTAAGTTGTATGAGCGCTTTATAAATTCTGAGTATTAACCCCTTATCAGACGTGTCATTGGCGAATATCTTCTTCCATGTAGTAGGTTGCCTTTTCATTTTGTTGATGGTTTCCTTCGTTCTGAAAAAGTCTCTTACTTTGATATAGTACCATGTTTATTTTTTTTATTTTCTTTGCCTTACCCAATGAGATATATCAGAAAAAATAATATTGCTGAGAATTCAAGTTTTTACTGCCTATGTTTTCTTCTAGGATTTTTATGGTTTAAAGTCTTACATTGAAATCTTTTAACCATTTTTGAGTTTATTCTTGTATACAAAATAAAATTGAATGGAAACTGTAGTTTAATTTTTTTAATTACACAAAGAAAAGAAAAATCTGGTCTTCATCCTCCTCCACAGTCTTTCAGTCAAGCCTGGTTTTAGCTCCCAATATGCATACTAAAGCTACCAGAAGATTGAAATGAAAACAATTGCTCATTAGGTAAAAGCAACCGGTAGATTTTCATGCCCTCAGCCCACTCAGGAAACTGTGCTCCAATTCCAAGCAAGAACCCCTCATCCTCACCCTTTTCCTGAAGTGTTTTTGAAGGGGGAGAAGAGGATGTTGAAAAATACAAATAAACCCTTCCACAGAACTCTAATGTAGGCTCAAATTAAATCATCATTTTAATCCTACACACAGGAGCCACTGCTCCTTGAAAAGACTGTGCAGGC
The DNA here is from genome assembly GCF_987537825.1 of Furipterus horrens. Classification (NCBI taxonomy): domain Eukaryota; kingdom Metazoa; phylum Chordata; class Mammalia; order Chiroptera; family Furipteridae; genus Furipterus; species Furipterus horrens. The sequence continues at coordinate 131,672,048 of NW_028327177.1, read as the reverse complement.
AGAGACACTATTGAAAAAGAAATAAACAGGTAGGAAAGAGTCATTGGAAAGGGAAGGAAAAAAGCAGACTATAAAGTCAGAGGGCTGTTAACTTTTCCATTCAGACTAGGATCAATCCTCTATTTCTATTTTAGGAAAATAAAGTTCTTCAAATCTTAATAGGTGATAACACTAGGTCTTCTCTTTTCGGTTTACTCAGGATAAAATGTCAAGTTTATCTTCTTGCACTTACGCAGAGCAAGTCATTAATGAGGAGCTATCACACACCTACTCATGCTGTACTAATGGATAATTCTTTTTTAATGATGCATTATCCTCCAGGCACGTTATCTTTCATTTTCTTTGTGGACAAAAATTCGCCATTCGTCCATTCTGGGAATTGAAATACCTCTTAACATTAGAAACGTATTGTTTATTGTTTAAAGGAAATATATTTCTATGGTTAATAGTGAAGGATAAGCGGGAGGAGCACAACATGAGAATAGAAACCTTTACTCCTCTGACTTTGTCTGTCACATGAGCAAAGCCCTGTTGACATTTCTGTTTTGGAATCTTCACACGTAGAGTGGCAGCATCAGGCTCACGTGATTCACATCATTGCGGCGCAGGTTAAAGAGAAAGTTCACGGAAAACTGTTTGATGGTCACCTAGTAAAGGTTAGGTACTTCTGGCCCTCTGTACACACTAAAGAGTTTCTTTAAACTATGTATAAAATAAAAAAAGAAAGCAAAAATGCCTGTAACCTCACATTTCAAATAATCACTATGGATAAATTTTCTAAATAAAAACTTGTCACCGTCAAGACTGGAAAATTTAAATAATATAGAAAAAAAAATTAGTGAAACAATGTACTTTCCACATTTCAAGACCTCTAGTCCAAAGTCACCAAGATAACAGGCTCATGTAATTCCTTCAAGACAATTTCTTGTGTGTATCAATAAACACATACTTAACAGTGTATGTGTTAAATATATAATAGTGTATGTGTTTAACAATCTTTGTTTAACATACTTCATGTTATAGACCTTTCCAAAACAGCATATATATGTACATGTATCTCCTTTTCAAATATTTTAATAGTTATAAAATAGTCTACTATAATATTTACTTAGATTCTAAAATATATTGCTTGTTTTCTGTTGTTATATCATAAACAAAACTGTGGTGACCATTCTGGTTCCAATAACTTGGCCAACTTTTCCAGGTACAAATCAAGGGATTGCAGTTGCTGACTCACAACCTGAGCTTTATTATTTTTCTCTGAAGAGAAGTGATATATTATGCATCTTTTCAGTACCAATATTAGCAAATACAAATGTTTGCTATTTGAATAGGTGAAAAGGTTTATCTCATTTTTACTTTAATTTAAATGTGTTTAATTAGGAGTATACTGTAGCATATTTTCATTTATTTTTCTTTCTTATTTATTTAGTTGTAAAGTATTTATGATGCTTTTTCATTTATTAATTGAACTAGGTTTTTTTAGTATTTTATCATCTTAATAAAATATGTTACCTGCATTTATCCTCCAGTTTCTCATTTATGTTTTAATTTTGTGATGTTTTTAACATGAGCTCAAAGTTTTTACAATATATGCTTACCTTTACGATTATTTTAATTTACATCTTATGAATTCTGCGTCCTATGATAGACTACTTTGTCTGCTTCAAGATAATATGTAAGTTATAATTTTAACACTTTTGTGGTTTATTTTCTGGGGTGCTAAAATGTGATCAAACTGGAAGTTATTTTGGAATAAGGAACAAGGTAGAAATCCAACTTTAAAATATACTACTATAATCAGAAAATTCAGGAGAACTTTTAGGGAAAAATTAATAAAAAATGATAATTCTTCTGCAAGTACAATAATTTTCTATTTATATACTAGTAAGTCTGTGAGCATAAGTGTGTGCATTGGTAAGTATATCTGTGTACTAACTTCAGCAGAATTTTAAAGTTTTCTTCATATAATTTTTTTGTTAATTGTATACAAAAGCATTTTTATATGCTTGACTGCAAAATCCATAATTTGCGTTTATTTTCTCTACCTGATTATTGCTCACACACAGGAATTTTTTAAACAAAATGCTTTTTTAGCATTTATGTAAACAATATGTTCTTTTCTCTTATGATACATTAATATGGTGAATTATATTTATTTGTGTCTTCACCAGAATAGAGTTGCAGATAACAGAGACCAATGCCATGATTTTAAGAGGAAAGTCATCAAGAGCAAGAGTCCAGGTCCAGATTGGCCCTCCAGATCCCTCCAGAACAATTGTGTGGAACTGACCCTCCAAAATAGTCACTACCTTAGCCATCCCAGGAAGCAGGAGAATCAGGAAAACTCTGAGTCTGCCAATGGCTTCCAGATTATACTCAGGAAGCTCCCGAGCAGGTTGTGGACATACATTGCACTCCTGAGCCTGAGGAAATCACCATTTCAGCTGAAGTCTGAATAAGAGACCGGCACCTTCATAATTGTTGGCCTTGCCAGCTAATATCTAATGTTAATCATGCTGTCTCTCTGCTATGGAGAATGTGTTATATGTGTATTACATATATGACACATCAGCTGTTCAGCCTCTTCGTGCAGACAAGCTCACTCCGAGGAAGCTGGTGTACATCTTGAATGAACCAACCTACCATATTTGCTATTATTCTAACAGCAAACCACACTTGCACACTTACCATTTGGAGCATGCTGTGTTGTATTTATAAAATACACTAAATTGTATTTTCTTATATATAATTTTTAGAGTTTTAACTTCACTAGTAAAGTTGGTCTGTACCTTCCCATAGTTGTTGCTCTCTTTGTAAATTTTTAAGTGTAGTTAAAATAATTGTGGAAGTATCATTTAATAAGAATGCCTTAAAGACTCCCCCTACCCTTAGATTGATGTCATTTCTTTTTATCATTCTCTTGCTTTTGCTATGTCATTATAGGTTCTTGCCTATCTTTCTATATTTAACCTTTTGAGTCACATTGTTTTAGATATGTTACTTGCATGTAATACATATTAGGCATTGCTTTTTAATGAAATCTGAGCCTTTAGTGTTTTCCAGAGATTAAAATTTACATAATCTTTTTATTGAACTAACAGAACTTGTCTCTCTAGTGTCTTCTTATATAACTTTCTTCTTCATGTTTTCTGTCTTTTTGCTCTGTGGATATGCAGTTTTTAGAAAATAGGGACTACGTGTGTTTGTATGTGATTTCTTTCTTATATTTTAGTAGATCTGTGGTCAACTGATGATTCCTCAGCAGTTAAGTTTACTTTTTATGGTATACTAAACTCTTTTAGTCACCTTTGTGCAGCATATAAGGGAAGGTAAAAAAAAAAAAAAAAGGAACTTCAAACTTCACATCTATTATCTCCCCTATTTCTTCTCACTTTTTGTATTTATTATTATTGCTATTTTACCCTATTCTTATTAGTACTTACCTACTGATATACTCTGTACCTTTGTTTTTCCCTTTTTAGGTATGTCTATGTGAAGCAGGAACTATTAGCTGACTAAAAATATATTAAGATATTTGCACATTCTTTCTCACCCTTCCTTTATCATCCACATCCAGGTTTCATTTCAGTCCCATTTAGTTTTATGTTGGCAGAGGTCTTGATATTTACTTTCTGCAAGCCTACTCCCAAAAGACATTCAGACTTTGTTCTATTTTTAAATGAACTCAACGCTCACCATCAGTCCTGGTTCTGTGCATTCACCTTTCATATCCGGTTTTGTCATCAAGTTCTTTTCACAGGAGTATCTCATGTTCCTTTCCAATAAAATAAATGGCCTAAAGCCATGTTGGAGCAATACACAAAGGAAATTCAGATGTTCACCAAACATGAAAAAAAAAAAAAGCTTCACCTCTTTAATAATCAAATGACTATCAGATAACACATTGTAATAATGCTATTTTATTTTCTCTTGTGACAGAGTCAGCTAGTTGCCTAACTTGAGTGTCTATTCTCCTCTTCATCTATTCCAGCAAAGTCTTGCTTTTTAGTTGAGCATATTGCCATTGAGAAAAAAATTGCCATTCCCAATCTCACTTGCAGCTAAATATATTCATGTAGGGCTCTGGCCGATGAGATTTGGAAGTTTAATTTGGAATTTCTGGGAGTGCTCCTAAAACAAGATGCAATCATCTAGGAGGGACTCATTTCTGCCCCTCTGTTTTCCCTCCTCCTTCCAAGGTTCAATGCCAAGGTGATGGCTGGAACTCTCTAGAAGACTTTTTTGTACTATATTTTACCTTGGAGTAGAAAAGCCATGTACTAGAATTGTGAACATGGACATGAGGAGTTGTGGACCACTAACATGGAGTGGACTATTTCCAAATTTCTTTACTAGAGAGATAAATACAACTTTATAGTGTTTTAACCAGTATTATTTGGATATTTCTGTTATGTGCAACTAAATGCATTTTAATTGAAAGGCTTAATATGTTGAAAAAGATTTTTGAAATGTGTAGGCAAGAGCGTTAGGAAATAGGCAAACTCCTACGTGGTGAGTAAGAGTCAGTGAGAAATTTTATACGACATATAAAAACCTCACCAATGCAATGATTTTACTCCTAGGAAAATATGTGTTGAGTCATAATACTTTTATACAATTAAATAGTCTGAGGACACGTTTAGTATACATCAATGTTTTTAAATGCCCTGGATGAACATTCCAAACAATATTTTATATGGTACATAATGACCCTGTTTTTAAAAAAAAATGTAAGAAGTTAAGAATGAGAGAGAGATCATGAGGTAAAATATAAGAAAAAAAATCTAAAGGGGAAATGACAAAAGCTATGAGAGACAAAACACGGGAAATAGCGAAGAATGCCCAGTCGTCTGGCTTTAGATGTAGTTTTCTTAACAGAAAGGGAACGCCTCACCTCAGGCAGGGAGTGGTCCACAGTGCCCACAGCATCACTCATTGTTTTGCTTCCTCACGCTCAACACTGACATCCTCCCTGAGTACAAAGCTGGGTGCTGGCCGGACAGAGGCAAGTCATCAGTGCTGTAAAACTCTGTGAAGAGTGTTCTCTGACATCTTTCACACCGCGGCAACACTGAAAAGGGGCTATCATGTATAGCCTGGGACAGAGACAGAGCTGAAAGAAATGTAATCAGAATTCAGGTACAGAAAAGCATCATAAAAGAGCGGTGTGGTTTCTGACAGCAGGCTTAGACGCTGTGTTCCTCATTCATTCTGCTTTGCAGTATGACAGTTGTATGGGTGAAGGAGATGTCAAGGAGCCTGTGACCCAGGCAGGACCTAGGCCAGAGAAAAAGCTGTAATTTTTTAAAGAATGTGCATTAGATGGATGGCCACATTAAACTGGAGAAAAGATGGCATCCAACACTATGATTTCTAGATTTCTGATTATCTTTGTGAGAAAAGAAAGAATTGCAGGCTCTTGAATATCGCCATGAGAGAAGGGACTTATTCATAATCAAAGGGTTAAAGTCCAAACGCAGGGCATGGGGGCCACACAGTAAACCACAAATCACAGGGGAACCCCTGCCCTGGACTCTCTTGCAGTGACTCAAGAATCAGTGCTCTCCTTCCTCCTGCCCCTCTCCCCCTCCCTCCTTCTCTCTCTGTAATATGTGATTTTAATTTACTTGACCTCCTTTTTCACTGCTAGCACCGATTTATAAACACAAGGGTATTTCCTGCCAGCTTCATTGGGACAAATACCAAATAAATATCATCTTCCTCATGTTAAGCACAAAATACAAATATATGATTTTAATATTTTCTTAGGCGTATGAAGAAAGTCAAAAATGACATTTGATATATATTACAAAATTACTACCTAGGAACACTTACATATATTTAAAACTTTCTCCATATATTTTTATTTAATGTAATGTATTAAATATAGCATATGTAATGCATATATGTAATATAGTATATACAACACATGTATGTAATATACTGTGTAACATACATGGTGTATTATATATACTATATTTATATTCCCATTGAATCCACATAAATGTATAAGTTTTCTTTACTTTCAGCAATAGAAGTTATGCTTATTTTGAGAATCCTTACCAGTGTGATAAGACCAAGGGCATGTGATATATATTTATTTACTTAAAAATGAAGTTTAATTTTTGTCATCAATCATTTATAGTTTCTCTCTTGTGACTTATCTCTTCATGTCTTTAAAACAATTTTTCATTTTTGTGTTTATTTCTTTTTAATTTATTCACAATTGTACTTTGTGTAGAAAAGATATTAAGTCTGGATCATAGTTGATAATAGAAAATAATTTTTCAGGTCTTATTTTAAAGTCTTTTTAAAGCCATTTGTAATAAACTTTACTATCTCTCCAATATCATTTACAGGCAATCTCTGATTGAATATGGGAGTGTGGTCTCTAATGGGATAATTCCCTATAGTAGTCTAGGCATCTTGGAGCAACACCAGGGGCTTGGAGAGGGTAATGTACAATTTGAGGGGTTAAAGTTAATGATTTTGAAATGAAAGTCAGAAGATAAAATTGTACCAATTTGTGTATATGTGCATACCTGTGTGAGTGAGGATGCATATTTGTGTATATGGGGATGCATGTGTGTGGATGCATATGTGTGCATATGGTGATGGATGCATGTAGGTGCATATTTGTGCATATGGGGATGCATGCGTGTGGATGCCTACTGTTTCTCATTATATGCAAAGTTCTCATTTCTTGACTTTGATTTAAGATGATGCATGTTTAAATAAAAATTTTAAATGTGTGAATAAATAAAATAAGTCAATAAGCAAGTACTAAATCTTTCTCACTGCTAACTCCTAAGGAAGTATGATCATTTCCTTCCTAACTAGTTTTGCCTTCTGTAGTAGAAAAATCTAGTATTGCATTTAAAAAAAAAAATTTGTGCCTCACAAATTTCAGTAAAATATTTTGGATCCCAGAAAGATGAAATTTTAAAAAAAAGATCACTTTTCTGAGAAAAGTATTTGGATGATTAAAGGCATTGTTGCTTTATTGCTCACTTACTATAAGTATGGAGGAAATATGAATAAACAGTAATCTGACTCTATTGCCTGACTCTAAAAAGCAAGCAAAAATAATAATTCCCTTACATAAAAATAAAATTATCTTATTGAGTATAAACGTTACCAGTGGGCAATTTTAAGTGTCAACATAAATAAATATAGCATGTATGGTACACTGGGGGGAAAGACATTTGTAGGTTTTCAGGAGGATACATGAATGACACTGTGACAGACTCAGAATGGAACATGCAGAAGACATGCTGAGCTGAGATGAGCTGGGGATAGAATATGAGGAACCCCAAATATTTAACAGTGCACCTCATAAAGCAAAGAGTTACAAACACCAATAGGGAGTTGAGGCCCAGAAGGGCCAGCAAGAGAGAGCATTTCACTATCTCAGGGAGAAGTTTATTGAACTACAGGACAATTTACCTGATGTCACTGGAAAAGCATAGTCTTTGCAGTCAGATATGTGCCGATTATATTCCTAACTAATACCCTGGGTGACCATAAGTGGGTTGCTTATCTACTAGGATTCTCAACTTTCTTATTCCTGCAATTATAATAATGAAACACATCTCATTGAAATGTTTAAAAGATCAATGAGACACTTATGTGAAGTACTGTGACCAATTCCAGCGCAAGTATCATGATTTATTAATTTCTACAATCCAACATTCAGGCAAGTGCCTGGAAATTGATAGCAATCAAAATATCATGTTGACTTGACATTGGATTTTTCATAGGAGCTCTTTTGAGGTTATTCCACTTAAGTGTGCATCCCTCCATTTACCTCCTTAATGGTTCACATAACGTATAAGATGATCTTTCAAAAATGTATATCTACTCATAATTATCTTCTTGCTTAAAATTCTTCAATGATTGCCATGATTTTCATGACAAAATTTAAACCCTTTAACATGGTTTATGATATTTATTCTGGTATGGCCTTTGAATGCCTTAACATCTTCAACTCTTGCTATTTCTCCCCAAACCCCTTTTCTGTGTCAAACATAGACCTGTCTCATAAAAGTACTACCAGAGTGGCCATTGTTATCTTATCTGAAACAGGAGCGGGTGTGGTCATTTATATAAGATAATAATCGGGCAGAATAAAGGAAGGGAAATTATATTGGGTAGGCCCTTTGAAATAAATTCTGATATTAAGCCAATAAGCAGAGAACATCACAATAGGATCTAGAACAAAAGAGCAAGATCTAAAGAGCTGGGCAACTATGGCTCTGGAAAAGGTGGTGGCAGGGAGATAAAGAAATGTTTAGAGCCATTGGGCATTGGGGAAGGATTAAGAGAACATGGAGGTAGTTTGAGTTGGGAATGGCTAGTTACTTGATAAAATACACCAAGTTAGTTCAAGATAATGTCAAGGATATGAGTAACAGTACTTCACAACATTCAGCAAGTGTTTGTGTGTGCCTATCAGGCTTCACGGTAATTCTAAAAACTTGGGAAATGAATGATAAGATAGAGCCTTTATTATCGAGAACTTCTGACTTCCCTGAGCCACACTTCTCTCTTTATGGGCTAGCTCTATTCTATGCGTCAATTCATTTCAATGTACTAAACATGCTGTGAGTTGAACAGTGTTTGTTTTGTCTTCATTTGTGAGCTTCCTTTCAAGGAGTTTAGTTTTAAATGTCAGAGCAAGTAGTCAAGAGGAATGACGTAATCACAGGAGCAGATGGCTAGAAATGATTCCAAAATGTTAGTTTTGTCCACCCACTATCCTTCACCTCAAATGTCCTATACACTCCAGTCTCTGTCTTTCGGGTCTTATCACAGGGCCTCCACCTGCACACAGTCCCTCCTGATGCCTGACACCAAAGCAACAGAGGGTCCCCTTTGGAAGCCTCATATTGCCCAGTTTGTGTGTCTCATATCTTATAGTTTTTTTTTTTTTTAATTTTGGTTCCTTGGTTCCTTGGATGAGCTCTGTATGCCACCTGAGAACCTGACTGCATCTTGTAGAAAGAAAGCTTTCAGATCATATGTGATGAAATGAATGGAATCGAACTTTTCCACATCAGACTATTGAAGGTGTGGTGAGATCTATTTACCAATTTTATTTATTTTACTAAAATCTGACAATAAAGATAATAGCCTCTTCCTGAGAGGCCCACGTTTCAGTGACAGTTTATACTGCATGAATTTTAACAATTAGCAGCTATTTTTCAGTTTACAATGCTAGCTGGATTATTGATGCTGACAGTAAATGAAACACCATCGAATCCTCTATGTTTGGTTGTATCACGCTGTTATTTCCAGTGTGAATGCAAACTAAATATCAGTAACACATTTTTTAGAAGGTGCAATGGCTTTTTTTTCACCCAATAGCACATCACAAGTTTTGAAATCTGTGCAGTATCACGTTCCTCCTTCTCAGAGATGTGTTTTGCACATATCTCATAGAATCTGATCGAAAGTGAAAATGTTCAAGAGATTAACATATCTTTAGCCGTTGTGGTCTGATCTATAACACCACTTTCCCTTTTATTTGGTGGACCAAAACCTTGTTTGAGATAGTAAGAAAAAAGAAGGAACTCCTACCTTCCACAATAGTATGGATGGAACTGGAGAGTATTATGTATGCTGAGTGAAATAAGCCAGGCGGTGAAAGACAAATACCATATGATCTCACCTAATACAGGAACCTAATGAACAAAACAAAGAAACAACACAATAGAACCAGAGGCATGGAAACAAGAAACAGACTGACAGTGACCAGAGGGGAGGGGGGATTGGGACAAGAGGGGAAAGAAGGGGCAGGGTCTAGTCAAGGAACAGATATAAATGACCCATGGACACGGAAAATGGTGGAGGGGTGGGATTGACTGTGGGAGGGGGGACAGAGGGGGGGGAGAGCAATCGGGGAAAACTGGGACAACTGTAACAGAACAACAATAAAAAAAGAAAAATACATATTGTTCTGTTCAAAGCCCAGTACTGACCTACAGTGCAACATTTTGTTGGAACGATCGGGGAACTATTTTAGGAAGCCAGCCAGTCCAGCAGAACACATCTTCTGATTCATTTCATAGCCTAGTACAAAACACCTACCTTCTTTTTAATTTTTCAGTGTAAATTACTACAAAGAATCTACATAGCAAGTGCTAAGGAAGATTAACCCCATTCTATTAAAAAGTTTGATGTCAGGAAAGCCTGCCCCACATCATGTAGCAGACTCAGCAGTCAGGAGCAACATCTGCTGCCAGTCCTCCTACACAATATGGTGTGAACACAACAAATGCCCATCTGCCACAATAGAACAGCCACAAAGAACCCACACACCTGGGACACAAATACAGCTGATTTTCCCTTACTTTTCCATATGTTTTTACCCTTCTTCCTTTCTCAAATTCTTTTTTTCTTTTTTCTCTATCTTCCAACTTTCAACCTAACTTTTCTCTTTTCTATTTCCCACCTCCTACTCTAAGTCTGTTCCCAATTATAAATTCCATTATTAATCTTTCTATTTTTCTATCTTTTCATGAACGCTTTCTTCCAGCCAATGAGATGTTCCCGGTCTAACTGAAATGACTTGAACAAGCTCACATATAGGGAGAGGAACCATCTTTGTGGCCTGTAAACTGTCAGCTACCAGGGAGCACAGGCTGAGCAGTACTATGTTGTTATTTATATATTTCAAAAGCAGAATGGCAAGAACCATAGTAGGAAAGTCTCATAAATGCTACTAGGGAAGCCAGTGAACATCTGGTGGCATGATCAAATGTATATTTATTTATTTTTTTTCAGATTTAATGTGTTTTACTGATTAAAATATTACATTTGTGCCGATTTCCCTTCCCTCTGCTCCCCTCCACCCGGTGGCCCCCCTCCCTCCAGTTGTCCCCCCCTTTTAGATTATGTCCATTAGTTGTGCATACAGTTCCTCCCAACCTCTCTCCGTCTATTCCATTCCCTCCTACCATGATCCCCAATTCCTATATCATCTCCCTCCCTTTCCCCATTCCCCCTCCCTGTTGACCTCCCCCCAATATGCTTCCCGTACCCACAGTTCCTTTTCCACTCTCATTGCCTATTTAGTTTGCCTTTGTTTCATCTCCCTAGCTTCTGTTTTTTAAACCAGTCCCTTTAACATCTCATATAACAGTGGTTTGGATCTAATGAACTCTTTCAGTTTTATTTTGTCCTGGAAACACTTTCTCTGTCCTTCTATTCTGAATGACAATTTCGCTGGATAGAGTATTCGTGGTTGTAGGTTTTGGATTTTCATTACTTTGAATATTTCTTGCCAGTCCCTTCTTGCCTGTAGGGTTTCCCTTGAGAAGTCAGCTGATAGTCTAATTGGGACCCCTTTGTACATAATTCTTTTCTTCTCTCTTGCTGCTTTTAAGATTCTCTCTTTATCTTTAATTTTTGACATTTTGATTATAATGTGTCTTGGAGTGGTTCTCCCTGGGTCCAGTCTCTTGGGAACTCTCCTTGCTTCCTGGACCTGCAAGTCTATTCCCTTTCCCAAGTCTGGGAAGTTCTCCTTTATTATATTTTCACTCAATTTTTCAAGTTCTAGTTCATCTTCCTCATTCTCTGGCAAACCAATGATTCTTATGTTGGGCCTTTTATAGCTGTCCCAGAGGTTTCTGATCCTCTCATTGTTGCTTCCCATTTCCTCTCGCTGCATTGGTTGACTGCTTGTTCCTTCTCCATATTCCAGTTTGTTGAAATGAACTCTGGATTTTTTTTCCTCACCATCTGTCTCATATGCGGTTTTGTTCCTTTCGTTATGAAAGTTTTTCGCTTCTTTCTTATCTTTTTCCTGCTCTTTTGTGAATTCTGTAAGCCACCTGATAACAATGGCCCAGAACTGAGCCTCTGACAGGTTTCTTATCTGTTCATCTGTCAGGTTCTCTATCTGCTGCCTGGTGAGCTGTGTCACCGGGATTTCTATAGTTGTCTGCCACATTTTGACAGATGCGTTTTGTTTTCTTGGGCCGGCTGTAGGGGGCGGTGCCTGTGTACTCGTAATGACCCAGCGACCGGCGCCGTTTGGCGTCACAAGTCAGCGACCGGCGCCTGTCTGCGACCTATTTCGCAGCCCTGTGGTGCTTTCTTTCTTTGGGGGCGGGGGTCCAAGATGGATTCACACAGTTATTCAGCTAGGAGACCGGGATCCGTCCTCCCGCCCCCCTGGGCCTCACTGTTCAAGGCGATGCGGTGGCTGCTCTCCCCAGCGCCGGGGTCGCGCACTGCCAGGGGCTTGACTGCCGCTGGGATTTTTCGCCGCCCCACCGCTCCGCAAACAGCTTTGCCCTCTTTAACTCTTACCTGCCCAAATGGCACCGCTGGTTTATAACTTCATATGTTGGGCTTCCGTGTAGTTTTATTTTCTGGAATTTCTAGTTATCCTTTGTTTTGAAGTAGTTGTATTCCTCTCTAGTTGTAGAGGGAGACCTAGCGTGTCCGTCTAAGCCTCCATCTTGGCCGGAAGTCCTCAAATGTATATTTAGAAGTTTCATTACATTAGCAACATCCAAATAAATTATAGGTAGCATAGTGACAAACAGGAAGATAGAGGAGCACTCTTTAAAATATTTTTACATTAAAGAAAAAGGAAGAGTCAAGTTTCTAAACTGAGGCATTAGTAGTCAGGATGAGGAGGTAGGAGGCTTGACTTGCCATTTGTTGGTTTGCATGAGTGGAAATGAAAGAGAGAACTGGAGGCTCACTGAAGTGACCATGTAAATTAAGTCTCTGCAGAGATAGAGAAGATTTTTAGTTTACCATGGAATCAATGATGAAAAAGAAGCCTGAGCCATAATTTCCCAGCCAAGCATTCACCATTCTTATGCCATATAAGCAATTATTAGACAAGACCATTCTGAGACCATGTCCAAGACAAGGCAAAATCAAGGTTACTCTACAACCATAAAAATAGCTAAACATCCCCATGCTCCAACTAACAGGACCAGCTGTTCTTTACCAAAGGTGACTTGAACTTCTCTTTAATCATCCCACTTCTCGGGTAAAATTTTCCAGGATACATCATGATCTCTGACTTGCTTGCTGACAGCACACTTCAGAATTGTTTCCCACGGTGCCTTCAGTGTGCATGCTCCTGAACCACTGCAAACTAAATAAACCTAATTTTGTCTGGCTACAGGTATATTCTTTGTGGCCTGGTCTTTGTCTGCTAAGCATGAATAAGAACATCCAGTTGGAGATCCTTGATAAGTTTCAGGATATGTGGGAAGGAACTCATCAGAGAGGACTCAGTATATAGTTGCTCTGTGACACTAAAGAACCTTAATGAGACTTCCCACAGACAGAATGTAGAGAGAAAGGCCTGACAGGATCTTATGGGTCCCACATATTTTAAGGATGGGTAGAGGAGAGGTAATCAAAAAAGAATTTTAAAAGATTCTCAATATCAGATGTGCAAGAAAAGAGAGTGTTCTGAGAAAGACAGAGTCCTTCATAAAATGTCAAATGATACAGAAATAGTTGAGGGTAATAAGAACTGAAATACATCCAATCAATAAGCTAATCAGAAGATCAGTTCAGAAGCATGAAGAAATGATGATGATCAAACCGGGTCATTGAAAGGCTCTACTAGGATTGTCATAATACCATGAGAGAAACAAACAAGTTTGAATGTCCCCGTTACCTGAAGGAATAGTCAGATCTGTGAATAGGGCTGGCTGAAGAAGCCATGATTTAATAGATGCTCCAGATTTCAAACTCCAAGTCTTCTAAGGGGCCTGGCATCTACACTACTTGATTCTGCTGGCACAGATGCTGTGTCTTCACACAAAGCAATTATGTAAAAGTGAGCAGGTTATTTGTGACAAGTAACCTCTTAATCCCGTATCATAATAGGAGTAGTAGTTTTGGGCAGATCCCGTAGCATTTTATAAGAAAAAAAGCATTTACAGCAATAATTAGAGCCTCTGAAATGTGCCAAGGGTTGTGACAAGTGTTTTGCATAGAGTACCTTTAATTTTCAGAAAATGCCAAGAAAATTCCAACAAAGTAGGGCTCTTCTACTAGTTCTCAGAGTAGGGCACTGAAAGGTGTAGAAGTTAAGTAACTTGCCCAAGTTCAAAAAGTTGGGTTCTGACTCCAAAGCCTATATATGTGCCTTGATGCAAGCAGAAAGGAGATATGAATGGATCTTGCAGTGAAATATTGGGCTACCAATGTCACACCCTAACTTATGGTATATAGAGTGTCTTCCTTTAAGGAATGGCAGCAGGTGGCACATATGGCGAAAGAAGACATACTATGTGATAGCATTTTAAGTGACCTGAGTGCATGACCTGTGTCCTATTCACTCTTATTTTGTCAGCACCAAATACAGTGTCTGACACAAAGTAGATACTCGGTTTATAAATGAATCTAATTTATCCAAGGACCCAACTTAGTTGCAACACCAGGAATCAACTTTATGTATGTTTAATCCCATCTTGTCATCTACTTCTTGGAGGACCTGAACTAGTTAGTACATGGAGCATCCCTGACACCTAGTGCTTGTCTTGCCTCTTTATCTTCCCAGATATATTGTTATCTACCTTCTCTTAAGACATCATTATGGGGACTCAGACTGCAGTGAAGGAGAGGTATTTCATTATTACACATCTAAGCATCCAATACTACTCTCCATATTAAGTCCAGATTACCTCCTCTCTGTAACTTCTATTTATTGGCTATGTAATTTTATTCCCTCTTCCATGTGTATTTCTCTATTTGGACAACCTATTGGGTCCCTACCAGGTGCCCTGACCAGAGCTAGCATTTAACATATATTATCTCTTTTAACATATGCCCTATAAATTCAGATTGGTACATCTGTGTTATAGGTGAGAATAAAACAAAAAAAGTTTACAAAGCCTTTGAAACTCACAACTTTTAGGGATTTGGTCAAAGAACACATAGTTTATAAGTGGCAGAATCGAAATTCAAATCCAGATATCTCTCTCAAAGACTAGGTTTTGCCTCGCATCTAGATTAAGTTCTGATTCCTGATGCTAAAGCTCCAAGTACCCAAAGAGCCAGTGTTCCCAGAGAATCTGCACTTACTGTCCCTTGCAGAGATGTTATAACCTCCCAGAGGAGACCAAGCATAATGTAATTTAATGGCAATATCAGATAGTAAAATCCTTTGGAATCTGCCTGCCGCTGCTAGCCACACTCATAAGCCAGGAGAAGTCCTTTCTTCGGGATATTTATAGTCTAGCAGCAAAGGTAGATGTGCAAATAAAGGACAAACTGATAATAATTATAAAAATAACATTCAAGTAATAATAACAGTTAACGTATGTAAAGTATTTACTGTGTCCTAGATACTATTAAAAGAGCTGTACCTATTTTATCTTATTTAGTTTTTGCACAATAACCTGATGAGGTAGGGACTGTATCTTCTCCACTTTATTAATAAATAAACCCAAACACAGAGTGGTAAAGGAATTCATCCAAGATTGCATAGCTAGTAAGTAGAAGAGCTGACATCTACTCTTGGGCAATTTGACTCCATAGGCTGTCTGCTCCGCCACCACTCTGAGGTGCCTCCCACTGTGATGACAGCTATGACACAGAGGTCATGGACGTGTCTGCAGAACGCATGGGAGGGATTCTTAATCCAGCCTGGCATTGACATGTGTGAAAGGCAGATAGGCAGGGAAGCACAAGGATGCTCTCCTGTTATTCCTTTACAAATTAAAAAGGCCGTGATTTCTCATGACACTAAAAATCTTCCCCGTAATGAAGAACTTGGCTTGGTTGACTTTTCTTGTTTAAATGACAGGTCAAAACCTTTCCATTCTAGCTAATAGATGCAGATTCAGCAGACCCAAAGATTTCTGGAGGCTAATGATGAGGTGCTGGACTCCGTTCACCAGAGTCACTGCCTGGAGGTCTTAACTGCCAGGCCATTGCTTAATAACTGGGAGAGCAGGGGCATCTCAGTTATTTTTAACCTACTGTCTTGACTTATTTTAAACCTTTCTAATCAGGAGAAGTTTCCCGAAGTGTCACAGTACTCTAAAAACGCAAGCAGAAAGGCTGGAGTAGGGCTGGGCTGCGGCATTTGTGGACAGACTGTTTCCAGAAGAGAAGTAAACTGACCCATGGGAGGGCAACGGCCAATGAGAACTTGCAGACTTCAAAGAGGCAAAAGTGCCAGCCAAGAGCTGTTTCACTTTCCCACGATTTCTGCAGGTTTAATGAGAGGGGAGAGGGAAGGGCATAACAAATGACTGCAGGTGGATGTTGAGATTGACAGTGTGGTCTGGATCTCTGAGTCCTTCCAGATGAAGCCTTTTACATCTACTTCTCTTGGATGGGAAGACGGGGGACTAAGTGTTTCTGGCTTTCAGAGCTTTTACCTCCAGTCACTCTGAATAACGGGCAAAGCATTTTTCAATATACAAAACACAAAGAACATTCTCTAGAAAGGGACATACATGAAACAATGGCAGGCAAAGACCTCCTTCAGTGACTCGCTCATTTGTTCACTCACTACTGGACACTTCTTGACAGTCTACATTATACAGAGCACTGGAACACAGGGATCCATGACCCCCCCCCCCAATGCCCAATGCAGTCTCCAGGAAGCTTGCAGTCAGATGGGGAAGAATAATGTCTAAGTAAATGATTACAAGGTAGGTAGCAGGTAGAAGGCCCAAGGAACAGGAGAGCAAAGAGCAGAGGTAACAAAACCAGCCTTGGCATGTTAGCTTGCTTCCCAGAGAAAGGTAGCTTTGATTCATAGTTCAGATTGGAGATAGTTGGCTGAAGAAAGGGAGAAACTATCCCAGAAAGAGAAGTGTACAGAAAGACGCTTTTAGGGAACTTCCAGTAGTTTGGTAGAATGCAAGAATGGAAGATGGGAGATGTGTTTTTTTTTTCTCTTACCGAGAGTCATACCAATACTTAGTTACCCTAAATGGATTAATTGCCTCAGTATCATTCATTTCACTTTGGTGTCTTCCATGCATCTAATCTGCTGCTTCTTCCCATGAAAATTATCTTTTACTCACTTTCCCTAAAGCAAGAATTTCTCAAGGGTGTCATTTAAGCTTTTCCACGACATTGTGCATGTGTTTCTAACTAAAATACTGACCTTAAGACAGAAGAAAATAGAAAGAAAAACAGAGACTAACATTTATTGGGTAACTAATGTGGACTGTGATCCTAAAGGTTTATATAATTATCAAGTGCTCATGACTTTATTAATTAATCAGTACTGCCTAAATACAGAATGCAAAAATGGGCATATATATATAATAAATTTGACTTAGCATAATAAACATCACAATAGAAATATGTTTACACTATAAATATTATTTAGAGGAACGAGGGAGGGTTAAGAAGAGGAGATATTTAAGGTGAATTTCATAGAGAAGTAGAAAGTAACCAGGCCAACTGGAAGAATAAGGGAGTGCCACATAAAGAGAATTTTTAGGTCTAGGGATATGCATGTGCAAAGCAATTAGTTCAACTGACAAAGTTATAATTAAATGAACATACATAGAGAAGAAATGAGAGTTGCAAGCAATAGCCAGATTGTGAAAAAGTTTGCATATCATAAAAAGCCACCTAGACTTTATTGTAAGTTTTATAGTCACAGTGAGGGGCTAGGAAAGGCAACAAATATGCAACTGGGAAGAATACAATCTTGAATAGGTGCTAAGTAAACTGGAAAAGGTGTGAGACCAGATGAGGGGAAACCAACCAGTAGGTCTTACCAATTTTCCAGGCAAAACATAGGGAGGGTCTGGTCTAAGGTAACGGTGTAAAAAATGAGCAAATTGCAGCCTCCAAAGATATTTAGTGGATAGAATTGCAAACGTCTTGCTGACCAATTAGATGTGAGGGATGGAAAACAGGGCGGAGTCAAGGATGACTTCTGAGACAGAGCAAAACTGCAGAGTATAATCACTTCTCCCTCCCTCTCCTTTTCATCACATGAACAGTGAGAGGCAGGGAAGTTAATTAGTTTGCCTAACATCGTGTAACTATTAAGTGGCCAATTTGGGATTCAAACTAGATCTCCTTGACTAAAATCATGCCTCCCCTCCCCTCAGGTGTTCGATGAGATAGGTCTTCTAGAGTTAGCGAGTAGGCACAGAGTGAGGGAAGAAATGCTAAACCACAAACCTCATCAGACCATCTGAAGAAAAAAGGGAAGACTTTCAATAATAAAAAATGGAATGGGAAGTGAAGAAGCGCCTGGAGCTGGCCCATTAGATTCATTACCTGTGTTTACAGTCTGGATTCCTCTGAATGACCCATGAGCAGCCTAACACATCTTTTCTGTTTCAACCCTCATTCTTAGTCTCTCAACACAGCACTAATCCATCTTACCTGGAATTGAGAATAGAATTAGAAGTAACACACTAATTGTAACTGCCTCGAGTACTTTGAATAATGCAAGTCTTCTCATCCTTTCCCTGCTATGTGAACCCATCTCTCCTCTCCGATTCTCCCTCCCCTTGTCGGGTCCAGAAATTTTTAACCCATCGAAGAAGCCAGCTTGCTCAGCTAAATGTCATTGGAGAATTCTTTCCATCGAAATAAGAAGATGAGATAAGAGGAAGCTGTTAAGTTATAAATGAAGACGCTTTAAAGCTCACACATGTTCCTAGGTAACAAAATGAAGTCATTAATCCGTGAGGACTTCATCCATCTCTCTCTTCTATTCTCATTTCATAAACACAAATTTTCTGTTACCCTCCCAGTACATTTGTTGGAAGAGGGGAGGTGAGAGATGAATTCAGCGAACACCCACTCGATAATTCCTGACCTTTCCTTTTGCATGACAGTTTTATCAGTCAAGCAGAGAGATAATATGATGAGGATAAAAAGCTAATATTCTCTCCCAGTGAAAGAGAATCAATGACACTTTCACCCACAGCTTTATTGAAAAATAGATGATAATGGCACAAGCCTATCTACCAGAGTGAGCTGCTTGCAGCTACATTTAGCAAACTTCTTAGAAGATGAAATATAACTGAAACTGGAGGGAGGCCTACAAAAGTGGTATGGGAATTTTTTTTTTTTTAATGAACACAATAAACCCATTTCCCCCAGCCAAAAGAGGAGCAATGAAGTGCCATTTATGGAAAAGGAGAAGGAAAGCTGTAAATTGCTTGAGTTCACTGCATTGCACAGCAAACACTCTTCTTGTTTGGTGATCCTAACAGTTTTAGCCCTTGGGGAAACAAGCTCCAGCTTCTGGACTACGCCTATTAACCCAGGGAGGGAAGAGAAATGCAGTCACCTCTAAAGCTTTTATTATTGATAACAACTGGAGCTTTGAAAGATTATGGATATTAGAATAAGACATTCTGGTCTCCTCAGGACAGATTCAAAAACATTCTTCCCTTAAGATGCCTAATTAATTAACCTCATTCTCATTGGTCAGAATGCAAGATACTGATGGGGCTACATTCTTGAGTGACTTTGAAATAAAACTGCTTTGTAGTATTTCTTTTGGTACTGGGAAGTGTGTAGGTTCTTCAAAGTGGAACACTCTGAGGCTGAGGCTGGGTTTTTGGGGGGGGAGAATTGTTCATCAGAGCTTCCACTTATGCTATTCCAGACTGCTAGAGATTTGCGTTGGAGTTTGGGTCTAAAGATTCAGTAATATTAGATATTTAGACTAATCTTACTGTTTTCTTATGCACGCTCAGAGACTTGGATGAGCGAAAGAGGACTTAAGAGTCCTACCTTAGGATTTCTGAAATGTTCTCACTTTCTGATCAGTTGTAAGCCTGGTCTGTCCTGTCTCTCTTCCTGGGCCTCTCTTCCCATTGGACTGAACTCCTACTGGATGTCTCTCTTGAAGAAGGGTTCCGGACTCTATTGTCACCCCAAATTCATGAAAATAGAAGGGGCCAAAAAACCTGATCTTCAATAAAGAATATATAAAAAGGAGGCTCAAAGGAGGCTCAAAAACATCCCAGGAGCTTCTTTCTAACTCCTCTAAGCACATAAAAAAGTGCACTGGTAACATCATGGCCAGGACCAGCTACATAATTTTCAAGGCCCAGCACAAAATGAAAATGCAGGGCACCTTATTCAAAAAAGATAAAGAATTTCAAGATGGTGACAGCAGAGCATTAAAGCAAGTTCTCATATGTCACAGATGTATACCCATGAAGCATGGCTTAATAATATCTGGGACCTTAACCTTCATCAACAAGTCTCTGTGGGGTCTGGACTAAGGGAGTAGAAGAACTTTGCACTCATCATTAAATTTGGAACATGTCACTTAACACCCCACTGCCCTAGGTTCTTTTCCCTGACAAATAAGAGCTCTACCAGTGATCAGCCTGGAGCGTGTTTTGTGTATGGGAAATGTCAACAGGTTATCATAGTCAGGGAGTATCTTCCTTAAATGAATTCCTACATCCTCCACCCTTCTCCTACGAATGTGCCTGGCACTGATCATGTGCACAGTGAAAATCCTCAATAACTTCATGAACATCACTCCGACGTTGACTCCTAATACCTGCAAAATGAACTAGTACAGTCTTCTATTAGATTTGGTGCACAGTCACACTCTAAGTCAAAAATCACCTTTTATTGCATCTTCTGTCTCAAATTTGATTTCTATTGTACAGTCATGTTCTTTATGTTACTATGCGCATACTCAAACCACACAGAATCTCACTAAAAAAAAAATGCAGTGAATTTTTTGCCACATTATACTATTTACTACAGGAAAGGCCATCTTGGTATCAATTCAATCATTTGACAGAAAAAAATAACATTATACTCCATGTACAGAACACCTTATTCTACTCACTTTATCCAAGCCAGAAAGTACCACTGTCGGCTCCTTCTTCTGAAACTAATGCTGCCCCTTTAACCTCACCCACGGCGGTCTGCTCCATCATTTCCACACTCCTCCTGCTTCCGAAGACCCAGTGAGTTATAATGTCAATCCCCATTCATCCACGCATATCCTAAACCAAGGCCTAAAACAAGTGAGATTATTGCAGCCCCTAACGATCTCAACGCAGACTTTTACAACTATAATTGACACTTCCTGAGCCCTAATAATGTTCCAGAACATAGATCATCATCTAGACCAGTGTTTCCCAAAATATCCACCGGAGTTCTAACATTCCTTAAATTCCTCCAAGAACAAGTTCGCTGCAAAGTCATCTTGAAATACATGTCCTTCACTGCAGACATTTTAGATTTCTCAAAACGCTCATGTTTGTTTTTACTCTCAAGGAAAGGACTCTTGTTGATCGTATTTCCGAGGCAATTTTTTTATCAGCGTCCCCAGTCCTCCCCCTAACACACAACAACATACCTGACTACATTCCTCAGAATCTACTTTATAAATGCCGACTGGGACACACATTAGTGTCATCAGCAACAGAAGAGATCCTCCATATGTCCTAGCAAAGAAAGATGTCAAAAAAAAAGACATATCGTGTTTCATTTTTACAGAATTCAGTGTTTCTAGTTGCACAGCAGTGTGTTACCTAGAAACTTAAAACCCATTTGGGAGAAATCCCCTGGCCGGAGTTTGTGACACTCTTAAGCAGACTGTCTTATGTCTTGAAGTGCGATATCTGAACAATTCTTGTCTTTCTATTAATTATAGATATTTGCAATGCAATGAAGGCATATCTATGCTTCCCGAAAGCTCTGATCTCCCCTGAATGTCCATTTTAAGCTCTCTGCATTTTTCATCAGCTATAATTCTGTACCCCCCCAATTCCTAGTATCATCATCTAGCAACAAGCCTTTGCCCCTGCTAGTTTATGGTCTTAACAGGCTCCTGAGCAGCTGTCACAGACTTGTTCTCAGCCCAACTGCACATTTTCTCATCTGTTTTTCTCCAACCAGAGGGTAACCTCAAAGAACATTTGGCCTTTTGTTGATTTTTTAAAAATACTTTCAAAGCAACCCCCTCAGAAGCCCGAACAGAATAAAATGTCCTTTGTCATGTGCCTCTTTTAACTCAGTGTTCTTTAGCTTTTTATTCCTCTGGGTTGTAGGGAATTGTTATGCCTCCATTAGTAGGAGCCATTTCTATCACTCGTTTTCTGTTGATTCTATTTAGGAAACTTCCACACATGGCACAGGAAAATCAGTCTTTGGTGCATTTCTGCTGCTCTGAACACATAAAGTTCATGAAGTTTCTTCTGTGTTTTGTTCATAACCAATGTCCCTGTTCTAAGTAAATTGTTTGCTTTTCACAGTAAATTTTATAAGTTCTTTTAAAAGCAAGGATATTAAATAATATTTTTGGTTATATGTGCTACAAAGATCCTGAATAGTGTGTGAATTCCTGCTTAGTCTTATTTTATGATGTCTTTCTGAGACAAATTTAAGGTAATAGTAATAAGATATACCATTCTTTTTCTTCAGAATGCCAATGTGTGTGTGTGTGTGTGTGTGTGTGTGTGTGTGTGTGTGTGTGTGTGTGTGTGTCTGTCTGTCCTATTAAAGAAAGCTTTTCCACCTCAGGATCATAACAATATTCTCCTACAGTTTATGAAAACAGTTAAACCTGTATTTACTGAAACTTATTTGAGTGTAGAGTATAAAGTGAGGATGTATATGTGGAGTATAGAGACAGCCAGTGTTCCCAGACAATTTATGGAGTGGTGTATCCTGTGTAATGTACCATATGTTACACACTAAACTTTGATATATAACTGGGTCTGTTTCTGAGTGCTCTGCTTTTTTTGCCCTTTAAGCAATACACACTCTGTTAATTAATATACAATAAATCAGTTCTTACTATCTAGCAGGAAAAAGTCTTATCTTTTTATTTATTTGTTTTTAGTTCAAAATGTAAAAGCTACTAATTGCTCTTTGTTTTTCATATTGTTTTTAATATGATTTTGTCAATGGCCAGAAAAAAAGAAGAAAAAAAAAAACTCTTCAGGTTTTATATATGACTCTTAAGAAGAACCTGTAAACTAAATATTCCAAGCCACATTTTTAAAAACTGATACTAAAAGAGAGATAAAAATGCCAACAATCTAAACATAAATTAATTTTGAATGAAGGTAGTTTTGTTGAAACATCTGACAAAGTTTAATGCAAATGTATCTTACAGAAAAGTGAACAAATGTTTTCATTAGAAAATAAAATAATTAACAAGTACAGGTGAATATGAAAAAGGTTTAATAAAAAAGTTAGATGTGTAAAATATTATTACAGAAAATTTTAAAGTTAAAATTTCCAGTATATGAAATTTATAGCCAGGAATCAATAATGATTTATCATAGTGGAAGATGTAACTGAGAAATACACACAAAATGCATTACAGGAAAACAGATTTAGAAAATATGAAAGTGAAGAGTTGTAATAGATAAACTAGGAATCTTCAATCTATAAATAATTGGAATTCTAGAAGAATACAAAAAAAGGGAAGAAATTTTTTAAGCGTTAATAATGTCCTATAATTGAAGAAAAGTATAAGTTCTTAAATAAAAAGCATCATATTAGTATGTAGTAGAAAAAATAAAAAATTTCACATCCAAAACATCTCAGTGAAATTGTATAATATCATCTCACAGAGAAAATCTTAAACATTCAAAGAGAGAAGGACATATTAAAAGCAAATAAACACAGCTGGAGTTAAAGCAGATCACTCACCAGCAATAACAGATGTCAGGAGAAACTGTCCTAAGAGAAAAGAACTCTTAACTGAGAATTTTTCATTCAGTTAAACTGTTGTTCAAGTGAAAAATAAAGATATAAACAAAGACAGAGATTTTTCCAACCATAATGGAAAAATATATTGAAGGGTATATTTTAACAAAAAGATGGAACCCAGAAGAAGGTGGGGTGATGTAGGTGACCTTCACCCAAGTCCTGGATTCTGAGCTCTTCTGACCTTGATTCCCTCATATTTGGTTGCCCCCAGACTAATGATAACTACAAGTACAAGGAACTATCAGTTAACCATCAAATCCCTAGGCTTTCATCACTGTTCTACCTCTCTCTAGCATTCTACATATTTGATCATTTTCTCCTAATATAATCGTCCTCTTATCTTGGAATAGCATCATCCAAAGTGACAATGTGGCATAACAGAAAACCACACATTCTGAACTCAAACAGATCTACCTTCAAATGCTCAAATGCCAGTTACTAGTCACTTGATAATGAAGTTAATTAAACATCTTTACACTCAGTCTTATACAAGGTTCTAGTTCCATGCTTTGTACATAGTAAGTATTTAAAAAATTGTATGTATTGTTTTGCTTCCCAGCCCTCTTTCAACTATGGATTTTCACAATGTTCAATATAACTTTTGGTGATGTATATTCTACCTGAAAAGTCTTAATCTATGCTTATGCCTTCAACTATCACTTCTATACTGAGTGACTCTGTCCCATATCCAAGTTTTATACCACATTTCTTTTTATCTATTACAAATTTCCCCATAGATGATTACTTAATACTTGGAATTCAAAATTCCTACAATACAAATATCCCTCCAGGAGAAGTATATTATGTCAACTACTTACTCGGTGCCTGAAAAAGCAGGCACCAGAATTATGTTAGTTCCATTAATAGGTATTAGTTTACTTTTTATCTTCTATACCAAAAACCTTTCCTCACATTTAGTTTCCATATTTCTGTCACCAGCACCACTGTTCACACAGGGATAATTTGGAGTCATATGTGAGGTCTTTTCCCTTTTGCCATAAGCAATCAGTCACCAGGATCTACTACTTCCTCTGTTGCTATAAGTCTCCCCTGAATTCATAATCTTCTCTATGATTTGAACTGGAAGCTTCATGTGTGACTTCTTGAATTTACTCCCTGCCTACCAGTTTCTTCCCTTACCTATCCACCCCACATACTGCAATTACTTTAATTTTTCCAAACATCTACTTTTTACCATGTGAATCCGTTGCTCAGACTCATTCATATTTTATCAACTAATCAAGTACATTTCAGACTCTTTAGCTTCCCTGATACTCATGTCCTTCTGTTAATTGTCCACATCTGACCTTCTCAGTATGATATTGCAACCATTCCCTAAATGAGAACTCTCATTGTCATTAATATTTGTCTCTTCCTCATTCTTTAAGTAACCTACTCTGACCTCTACCTATAGGACTGACTTTGTCTCCTTACATGTGCAAATTGCCAGGAAAGTAATAATGAATAAGCCACTTGATGTTTTCTCATATTTTGGTAGACAGAAAACATAAGAATAATCAGATAAATCACAATAAAAGAGATAATATGCTAAAATCAATGTATAATTCAAGTGTTATAAAACTATCTAGCCAATAAAAAAGACAAAATCTACATATTATATATATAAGCAAATGCTATGTGTTTCTTACTTCTACCAATTAAATAGGATAAAACAGAACCATCCAAGTAAAATCATCATAGTGGAACCTCAATAACAGGTCAGTATTAATTAATAAAAAGTCCTAGTGATAGAACACAGGGAGGTGCAAACATAGGTTTACAGTTGTGAGTTTGCAAAACACAATTTATTCTTGTATTATTGTTTATTAAATATTGTACTATTTTCCATATGCACAACTGTAAATATACTTTTGCCCCACTCTGTATTCTTAAAGACAAGTTAACTTAAAATTCTTCAGTTTTCATTGTGTCAAAATTAACATATCTAGAGATACAGAGTTATTCAGTAGGCAATGTATTCCACAGTGTGACTGCAGACGCAGAAATGCTTTTGTTTAGCACTTTCCT
This sequence comes from Furipterus horrens, assembly GCF_987537825.1. NCBI lineage: Eukaryota > Metazoa > Chordata > Mammalia > Chiroptera > Furipteridae > Furipterus > Furipterus horrens. Next base: position 131,646,335 of record NW_028327177.1, on the reverse strand, counting down.
ATAATGTCTCTACAAAACCCAACAGCAAAGCACTAACAGCTGTTACTGAACACTCACTCTACACCACTTTTCATATAAAATCATGTCAGTTGAGAACCACTGCTCCAGGTGAAGAAACTATTTATCAGAATTTTATTTGACCGAAGTCATAAAGCCAGTGGATGTTTGAGATATGCATCAGAGTATATGCCCAATATTTGACTGTGCTCAGCACTCATTCAAAAGTTATGGAACACTGCTAAAACAGCACTTAAAGAGAATTTTTTAGCTTTAAGTAGGTTTAGCTAAAGCCAGAAAACATTGAAGGCAAATAAGCTAAGCACTCAACTCGAGAAGTTGGAAAATTAATAAAACCAAATTAAAAAGAAAATTGGAAGTATAGATAAAACTAAAGGAGAAAAATCAGTGAACTATAGACCAAACAAGTAAAACAGTAGAGTTACCCAAATCAAAGATAATTCTGTAAGAATGAAACAAGATATATATATATATGGTCTGTCCAGAAGGTATCCAGTCATGTAATAAGAAAAATAGAGACATTTATTGAAGAAAATAAAGATACAAGAAACATTGTACACAGGACAATGTTGCCTCAGTCCCCTTCAAAGTAGGCACCTTGGGATCTCACAGAGTTCTCCCAATAGCCATCAGCTGCCCCATCATATTTTCTGGAATCTCATTGATGGCCTGAAATCTCTTCCCTTGATTTTAGTTTTTGGAAAAGCCAGAAGTCAGGTTGCCAAATCTGGGTTGTAGAGGGGCTAAGTCACCTGGGTAATTTAATGTTTTGCCAAAAAACTCTGCATAAAATATGATGCATGAGTGGGCACATTGTTGTGATGAAATTGCCAATCATCAATTGCCCATAGATGCAGTCTTCTGAATCATTTGACTAGTCTCCGCAGAAGAATGTTCAAGTTAACACAAAATTTGGTACAGATTCATTGCTCGACTTGCTCATTTTTAATGTGATGGCCACCCAGTACACATGCTCACTTCAACAGCACCTACTGCCCCCACTGACTAGTACAGTGAAGTCATCATTGTTCACACATGTGGATTCCAGTCCACTCTCTTTGACTACCCGGTTACATTGATGTGGAGCAAACCATTTTCATTATATTAACAGTGTAACAATGGCTGGACTTTTCCTGGACAGGCCAATATGTGTAAGTGTGTGTGTGTGTGTATTATATATATGTGTATATATAATAGATAAGTATTATATATATTATATATAATATATATTGTATATATAAGTATATATGTGCATATTATATATTATATTATATTATATATTATATTACATATACTTATATATAATACTTATCTATTATATATACACACACATATATGAGATATATATATACAAAATCCTAAATAGAATATTTCTTAACTAAATATAATAGTGGACTAAATATATATCTTGATCAAGTAGACTTATTTCAGAATTATAAGATAGTTTCATCTTAAAAGTCAGTTTTAAAAATCTAACACCCATTTATGGTATATAAATAAACTATCTGAGGGCTAATAATAGAAATAAAAATATTTAACTTAATAGTGATTAAAAACTCCACCCTACATCAAGCAAAATAATTAGTACGTAAATTTTAGGTGTATTCCATTTAGGATGAGAAAACAAGAATGACCTCACACACTATTATTGTTTATCATAATATCAGATGTCTAAGTCAATACTAAGAAGCTGAAAATGTCACAGAAGTGTCAAATTTGGAAAGAAAGAGATAAAACTCATTATTAGTTGATGATTTATTCTTCCACAGAAAACTCAATAGAAAAAACACAGTATCAAACTAATAGAGGAATTCATTACTATTGCCAGATGTAAGATGAACTGAGAATATTCTCCAATATCAACAAAACTCAACCAGAAAATATGATATTATTTAACACAGGAGCTATAACCATCAAGAGATATTACAATAACATGTGAAAAGATATAGTAACTTATTACAAACCATTAAAATTCAAATAAAAAGATAAGAGAGGGAATCAAAAGGAATATTTGCAATAATGGAAATGTTACTTGTCTTGATTTGGTTGGTGAGACACAGGTTTATTCATTTGCCAAACTCTGGTCTGCACACTTGAAATCTGTACTTTATATTGTAGGCAAATATACCTCAATTTTTTTTAATGAGAAAAAACAATAGATATAATATTAAATCTGTGAGTTTATGAAAGATTAAAAAGGTTGATAATATTCAGACCTAGCAAATGTGTGAACAAGAACTCTCATGTACCACTGGAAGTAATATGAACTAATATAGCTCTCCTAAAAATAATTCTGCAAGAATCAAATGAATTTAAATGTACATATGTACTACCAGAAATTCCTCACCTGAATATATGAGTATATTCTAAATAAATAGTTTCAGAGATCTATAAATATGCACACAGACGGATATTTGTTATTTTATTTTCAAAGCAAAACACTGAAGACACTAAGTTACCATCACTTATGAAAAAATAAAATGTGATAGATTGATATAGAAAATCACTAGTTAGAAGTAAAGACTAGATATACAAACAGTAAAATAAATAGATCTAAACTTTTGTTTTAATCCTCACCCAAAGATGTGTTTATTGATTTTAGAGAGGGACGAAGTGGGGCAGAGAGGAGAGAAACAGAGAGAGAGAGAGAGAGAGAGAGAGAGAGAGAAATATCAATGTGGGAGAAAAACATCAATTAGTTGCCTTCATAATACAGCCAATGATCAAACCTGCAACCTAGGCATGTTCTCTGACCAGGAATCAAACCCACAATGTTTTGATATATGAGATGATGCTCCAACCAACTGAGCAACCCAGCCAGGGCCTGCGCTTTTTTTAAAAAGGAAGAGAGGTGTGAATTATAGCACGATGTTAATACCTACTTTTGAAACAAACACAAAACAATACTCATCTTAGGCTAGACATGTGCATATTTTTAGATACATCAAACATATCAGTCAATATTCAGAATTGGGAAGGGAATCAGGAAAGAAAAGGAAAATAAAATAAAATTGGAACCTTGACTAGACAAATATAATAATGTGCTCTAAACTAAGGAGAATGAGAAACACCCCCTTTGTATCTGAGTACCAGAAACAGAGGAATGTAACAGAAAGGAATGTGTCCAACAGAAGGGACATGTGCCCAGATTGTCCTAGATTTCAAGCCCACAATCTTCTCCATTTTGACAGGCCAATTTGCTAAAATATTTACAAACGTACCATGGTTTCTAAAACTATGTTCAAATGACATTTCTTTGGCTTGGGAATTAGTGTCCTATTTATCTACAACATTTGTGTGTAGCCATGTTTTATAATACAGTACCAATAGAGTCAGGCTACCATAGAAAACAATCGTATAACTGTCTTTTTTAGCTCTGAGCAAGTAATTTAACTTCTGGAAAGCAATCGGCTTGAAAGAGATGCTCTCTCACCCTTTCTCTTCTAACATATCTTTATATCCACAGACAGAACCCTGGGAAAATCCAGCAAAACCATCCTTAGCATTCACACACACACTAACACAGGAACCTGAAGTTTGACCAAGAGTCAAGACAAGAAAATATGTGATTTCATCTTAAGAAGTTAAGAAATCCAGCATAAGAGAATGATAGAAGGACACTTTTAAAATATAAATAAGATTAATCTTGAATTTGTGTCAAAGTGACTACTGCTCTATAGTAATACAAGACTTTTAAGATCACAAAAAGTCTTGCTGGTGTTAATTTCTTTAGCTAAATACTTATTAATGAACTCATTTAATAATGAGAGTTTATCAAGTGCTAAGCACTGTTGTGGGTACTGGGGACACCAACATTGCACAGATCCTGCCTTTGTGGATTTTCAGTCTACAGGAAAATAAGTACTAACTCAATTATTGCCCAAGTAACAAATATAGTTAATTACATTGTGATGCGTGCAATGGACAGGGAATTAAAAATATAAAAGAGCAGGTTCTTACCTAGTTTGAGAGACATCAGAAAAAACCTTCCCTACGGATGAGGCCAGAAGAATAAGTAAAAGTGGCTGGCTGGAAAGATGGCATAGAAATGAGGGAAATATTTCAGATAGACAATGACAGAAAGGAGAAGCATGTTAGAAAACAATGTAAAGAAAATGGGCAACAATTAAAGAACTTGAAGGAATGTGACATGATTAGATTTGCATTGTTCATTAAATTTCTCTAGCTGTTGTATGGACAATAACTGCTCTCTGGAGAGTGTTTTGTAGAAGAAAAGAATGAATGTAAAGGCGATAGTTGCAGAAATCCAGTTAAGAGATAATAGGATATATTAGGATGGTAGCAATGGAGGAAGCAAGAGGTTCATGGATTTAAACACCTATTGGAAATGGGATCTACCAGACTTGGGTTTTGACTGCTAATAAAAGAGAAGGGAACAGAGAAATGAAGAATGATATCCAGGTTTCATTCTTGGAATTGGGTGGGTTCATTCCAATGAAATGAGCAAGATTGGAAGAAGACAAGTTTAATGTAAATACTAAATTAGCTCTGGAGTAAAAACATCGAATCTACAATGTCTCTTAAGTGCAGATTATAGAAACAAAGAATTCATAAGGTAGCTATCCACCCACTGTCAATGAAGCCTGATACTAAACACAGCGCTCCAGTCTCCTCCTGTTGAAAAGGGCGCTTCACAACCATATCCTGTGATCCCATTTCTAGGTTCTCTGAGTAGGTCAACCTGGTTTCACTTTGTTTTCTTTCTCTAGACTGTCACTAACCACTACTTACCATTTCAGCTGAGTCAGGTTTGCCTCTCCCAATATGTTAACTTATATATTCCTGTCCCCTTATGCAACCTTTTCCTTCCTACCCAATTCTATTTAATAATGTTCGTTTTGCTAAGGCTGTTCCTACTTTCTTCAAATTTTACTCATCTCTATGAGGGACTATGTACCCTCCCACAGACCTAAATTTTCACAGACCTGAAGAACAAAGAAGTCAGCAAAGACCAATACAAGTATAGCTTGACTGTTGAAGTAGATGAGTCAGACAGTTCTTAAACTAAAATATTTTTAAATATGGCAGTCTCATAGTGGAAATGGTACATGATCATTTATATATGATGTTGCTACTTTGGGAAAATCACAATTACTACTGACATCCTCTGAAAAATGGCTTCTCTTGGGCCAAATAGTAACTGTAGTGGAACAGATCTGCAACAGCAGTAAGTTATATCCTATAATGAGATCTCAACTTCAACTTTCCACTGAGTCTCCTGGCTTGCAATTATACATGAACCACTGAGCCGGTTCATGCTTTGCCCGTAAGCCTGTCACCAATTCAAGCAGCAGTACTTTTACAAACTTAAAAAAAAAAAAAAAAGTAATTTCTTTTAAAATCATTTCACTTTTTTCCATAATAGAAGAATTTCTTTTATTAAAAAAAAAATGCTTCTTATTGCAATAAAGTTCTCTGTTAAACCAAATATCCTGTGGAAGGTGCACAATTCGCTGACATTGAAGGTTGCGTTTTCTCACTCTCCTGGGTAAATAAGAACCCTAATTGTGGTTAGTCTGATTTCATCTTACTACTCTCAGTTCTGACCTCTTCCTCGAATGTAGTACAGTTAACACTGATTATTCAGTAGCGTACTGTGGATAAGTGACTCTTTACTCCTATATTTTGAATTGTGTAGATTTAGACTTCTAAGAGCATTAATATATAGCCAAAGACTGAATAGTGATTATTACCCCCAAGAGAGAAGAAAAAAATACATATTTATTAATAAACAGGCTCCTGTTTATACCTCAGGTATTAAATAAAATGTGTTAACAGTATAGCCCATGATTTGATAACAAAAGAATGTAAAAACAATGACAAAGCACCTGAACATATATTGAAGCTGAGGAAATCATGAATACTTGCAGGACCACAAAGATGTTGCCTCGTCTTTCAAAAGATGTCACTCGAAATGCGGTATAATACCTGCAATATCTGTGTCCCTGAGTGGCAAAATGAGAGCCAACGACTAATAAGGCAGAAGAACTGACATTTGCCCCATCTTGCCTCATTCAGAACCTAGTAGAAACTCCCTTGGTTACCAAAAAATCTAACATTTCTCCCTATCTACAGTTTTCTTTCCCCTCAGCACAAAAGATGGTCAGGTTTTTCCTAACTTGAAAGAAAACCAACAAGCAACAAAATTCCCTCCATTGATTCCTCAACCAACTACTCCCACCCTTTCTTTCTCTTCACAGTTAAGCTGATGAAAAGAGACTCTCCTTCCCCACTTTCTCACCCATGAACTGCTAAACCTACAGCAAACTCACTTCATCACCACGAACACTACTGTTAGCAAAGATTCTTATGACTAATGGAACTATATAGCTTATTATCCAAACCAGGGTGCTTTGGAGAGTGGGAAAAAAAAACACTATTAATAATGAAGCATCAACTTGGACTGCCCTAAATAACGAGGGTACACAGCCATGACACACAAGACCTCCTAGCAGTAAAATCTGGTGGACTGATCCGTCCTGGATCTTTCTGAAAATACTGATTTTTTTTGGCTGTTAACTCCTGTGTGCCTCTCTGTCCTTATACAATATAGTAGTGCCTCTCTATATCGCGGTTCACTTATCGCGGCCTCACTCTATCGTGGGATTTTTAAAAATATAATATTTAATTATTTATCATGGATTTTTTGCTCTATCGTGGGATTTTGCGGTACTGTACAGTAAATACTAAAGTTAATGTAAGGTTCCTACTTCGCGGATTTTCACCTATCGCGGGGGTTCCAGAATATAATACTCATGATAAGTGAGGGATCACTATACCCCATCTTCCTGGATTACCTTCTAACCACTTTGTTGCCTCCCTCCATTGTCTTTTGTGGGTTCTTCTCCTTGTTATTTCTTCCATGTTCATGTTCCTAAGGTATTGATCTTGGACAATTTCTTTTCTTATGACATGCCAACTCTTAGTTATTACTATTCACTCACAGGGTCAATTTTAATCTATACTAATAACTCCTACAACTGTGCTTCCAATTTTATCTTTTCCTCTTAGCTCCAACATCATATCCAAATTTCCCATTGGCATATACTTTTTGATTAACCACAGTCATATCCAAACTAATTGATTAAATCTAAAGTCATCTCCAACCCTAAAAACTCATCCTTCTGTGTTCCAGAATTTGGTGAAAAGTATTCTACATCCACCCATATTTTCCAGCCATAAAATTGAATGACAATTGTATTGATCAGGGTAATTCTAGCTGCTATAAAAAATACAACTCAAGCCCTGGCTGATGTGGATCAGTGTATGAAGTGCTGCCCTGTGAACTGAAAGACCACCAGTTTGACTTCCAGTCAGGGCACATACCAGGGCTATGGGCTAGGTCCCTAGTTGGGGACATGCAAAAGGCAACCACACATTGATGTTTCTCTCCCTTTCTTTCTCCCTCCCTTCCCTTCTCTCTAAAAATATATAAGTATGATATAAGTAAATAAATAAATCTTTAAAAAAAATAAAACTCAAAACCTCAAAGGCTACACACACACACACACACACACACGCACGCACTTATGCCATTTCCCATTCAGATTAGATTCAGTATAGATCAATGGGGTCTCTGTTTCATACAGTCATTTGAAGATGCAAGGTACTTTCATCTATTGGATCTGCCATCTTCTAAATGTGGCTCAAAGGTCATCCCAACCTCATTCAGCCCTCTTCAGTTCTCCCGCCCGCAGTCACTTCTGTTTACATTCCACTGGGAAGACTTTTCATGTGGCTCCACTCTATTGCAAAATAATCAAGAAACACCAAGGAACTCTGTACAAAGGAAGAGGAACTGATTTGATGAACATCTAGCCAGTGTCCACTACATCATCTCGCTCTCCCCACTTCATATCTAATCATTGACCTAGTCTTGTGCATTCTTCCTCTTTAACACCTTAGATATGTGACTACTTTCTTATTCTGTATCACCAATTATTTATTTAAGGTTTTTAAAATTCTTACCATGATTCTGCAGTTGCCCACTCTTTGCTCTTTACTGGTATAGTGCTGATCTTTCAAAATTTGAATTAACCGTATCAATATCTGGCTGGAATCCTGAAACAAAATAAAATTCAAATTCTTCAGTCTGGAGTAACACTCTCTTCATATCATAGGTACTGCCCATATATCTCATCATATTTCTCATAACATGGTGCACAAAAGTACTTAAGCCAACTGTAGACATTGGCAGTGCCAGATCCTTATACTATGCTGACAGCTTTATCTGGACACTGTCGCTGGTTTGCAGTTTTAGACTTAAAAATGGGGTGCTTAGTGCATACTCCTAAACCCTGAGCCCAAGGAACTATTTGGTTTTGAATAGAATGGCCCAGAGACTAATATTCTCCCTATTCATATGAGAATCTTTAAGTTTTCTTTGCTACCATATTTATAAAAGTCCTCATCACCTATTGTCTGGTTTTATCTTGCTTCCTGGTCTCCCTGCCTTCTTTTGCCTCAGTTGAGTCTAATGCACATGTTGTTGACAGCTGAAACTCTCCAAGGCATCTCTTAACAATTGTCCTTGTCACCCCACCTCAATCAGAAATCATTACTGTTTATATGAAGGACATAATAGCCTGAAGAACAAAACTCCTCTCTTCTATAGTAGGGCTTCCAAAATGTGATTTTGTCTGTCTCTTCTATCTATATATATTAATATTTCCCAGAATGGAGGTGACGCTTGAGCAAGTAAAGAATGTTCTTGCTTTCTGAGTGTTTATTTTCCCCTTTACTCAATTCCATTGCTTGTATAATCCATGAGTTTGTTTGTTCTTGTTTTTCTTTAAGAGTTTATTTATTTTTAGAATGAGGGGAAGGGAGGGAGAAAGAGAGGGAGAGAAACATCAATGTGTGGTTGCCTCTCACACGCCCCCAACAGGGGACCTGGCCTGCAACCCAAGCATGTGCCCTGACTGGGAATCGAACCAGCAACCCTTTGCTTCACAGGCTGGTAGTCAATCCACTGAGCCATTCCAGGCAGGGCTAACCCATGAGTTCTACCATGCATTGCCTTCTTGTAACAGGACAGGAGTCCTCCCCAAGGTCTCCAGCAGCTCATGGTTTGGGGATGGGGAAAGGAGATAATACAGTTCTTAAGGTACTTTTCATATCTATGGCAAGTTGGTAACTAGATAATAGCTGTGCTGCAGCCCAGGGCAAAAGGGCAGCTGATAGGCTTAAGATACTAACCTTTCCTGAAGGGAAGCTATGCTGCCCCTGGGGAAAAGGGCAGATGATAGACTTAAGGTACTTTTCATCACAACCATGTATGGTGCTCTGGGTCAGCATTTAAAATAAGGACAGGCAAACCTGGCTACTGTGGCTCAGTGGATTGAGCATCGACCTGCGCGCCAAGTGTCGCTGTTTCAATTCCCAGTCAGGGCACATAACTAGGTTGCACCTCAGGTCCCCAGCTGGGGGCACGAGTGAGAGGCAACCAAACCACACAGTGATAAAAAAATAAAATAAAATAAGGACAGGCAGCCATAAAAAGGAGAGAAGCCACACGGTCTAAGAAGGGTGTAGATGGGAGTCCACTAGGATGTCTAGTGTGTAGGAGAGAGAGCCATGATGTAGTAGCTACACAGCTTTGTAGGACAGCTGGCCAGCAGAGAGAAGGAGGAAGCAGCTATGCAGCTGTAGTCAGGATTCAGTCATGCAGCCTGGGCTAGTAGGAAAGCAGACATGCTGTTTCTTTGATTGTGCCCACTTCAACTGACTCTGAAGCCATCAAGCACCCTGCCTTGCAATCCTGGACTCTGTCTGGACTCTTAGAACTCAGCACATATGGAAAAGACACTCTCCTAGGACCTGTGCCCTCTTGGACTTCACTATGATCCAGTGTAACATAGACTGTTACACAGAGGTTGATGACCATGTACCCCAGATCCTGAAGGAGAGAGCTGGCAGATAAGGGATGGGGAACTATTGGGCTTGGGTTTGGCTTCTAGCCTTTTGGGGAGCAAGGGAAGTGCTGGGTCTCGTGAGAGAACAGGGCTCTGAGCTGAAGTGCTCCCAGCACCTCCAAGGTTGGAATATTGTAAATAAAGACCTGTTTTTCTCAACACTAATTGTTGGGTCTTACACCAGGGTGCCAGGTGAATTAATCCTGCTTTGCTCAGCATTAGGTATTAAGAAGCAAGCCAGTGACTCTCAAACCAGTAGGAGATAATTAACAGATGAGTCACGGAAAAGGGGAGAGGAAATGACATTCTGCAGCTCCTCACACATTTCTCTGGGATCAAAAGGAGGAAGACTGTCGCCACTAAACACAGAGAAATGGGAAGATGCAGTTAGATAACTTTGCAAATAAGTTGGAGATAGACCTATAACTAGATTGCCCTTAGTTAATCACACCCTGAGTTAAGTAGTTAATCACGTTAGATTGTGAACTCCACCAGTCATTGAGAAATGGGAGAAGAAGAGGGGAGCGGGAGCTAATCACATTTGTATAAAACCAGTTTCCCTTGTCTACTTTGCGTGTATCTGCTCCTGGCTGGTGGTGCACCCAACTCTGCAGACTCGTGAATAAACGCCTCACTTTGCTGTTCAAGTCCTGTGTCCCAGTGATTTATTGTGTTTCTCACATCTGTAACATTCTGATTTACTTCATTAAAATCTATTGCATTTACGAAGGTTAGAGTAGAAAATGCATACACAGTGCAAACATGTTGTCACTAAAGAAACAAAAACAAACAACAAATTGAAACAAAATGCTTTATTATTTTTAAAACCTGGCATTGATTATTTTACTAAGTCATAGAAACACGGATGGCACTAAATACTCATTAGCTTTATTTAGTTTAACAAGGACAATTCACATAAGAGTTGCTAAATTAAAAACAAAAAGCTAGCTGAATTACAGTGCACATGCTGTAATTAGCTATCTGAGAACATTGAGAGTCCAGAAGACAGGATCAGACTTTTCTTCAGCTTTCTACTGACCCACAAATTCCATGTTCCTGCTAACTTCAAACTGAAGGAATGTTTTAGTTTATTGATATGATTCTCATGTTGATTCAAAATATGCACGTTTATTTCACAAATATTTATCGAGCACCTACTATGTACCAAATATACGCCACACAGAAAGAAGTAACTTCTTGAGAAACTAGCATTTGTGGTAATGAACAATGGCTGGAAATACAAAATCATAGAAGCAATAAACTTGCATTGTATGCCTCCTTGTATCATTCTAAGGACTTTTGTTCAACAAAGTCATACCCGTCTACCAAGATTCAATTCGGGCATCAACACCTCAGTGGTATTGTCTTCTCTATACAGACTAGAATCACCTTTGCTGAAAACACTCCCTGCAATATTGAGCATACTGCCTTCTGGAAATGGTACCTCTGTTGTATCTATGTATCTCATGTCTACTCCTCTGATAATTCAGGCTTCATGAGATAATGGCTAGAATCAGAAACATAAGGAAGTGCCTGGTACCTAATAGTCCCTCACAGTGTTTATGTAATCAATGTATGCAGTCTTCCTGCAGGGAATCTTGTGCTTTTCCACTGACATCCCTCTTCAGGGTAACACAGCCATCCTCCATCTTCTGTGACTTTCAGCTTTTTATAACAGCAATGACCCTCGCCGTAATCACATATTATTTTGAATATCCACCCAGAGCTTTTGAGACCTCACTGTAATTCCAATGGATACTCTTTAAACTTTAGTAACATACAAAAATATTGTTCTGATATATCAACAAACTCTTACAGTTTGTGTGTAAATTCTTGCACACATTTTTCTTTAAAAATATACCAAGGTACCTGATATATGTATTATTAAAACTGTGCTGATCGTTTTGTTAAAAAGCCTCCACAAGTCAGAGGCAGTTAGGTCATCTGGACAAAGCATTCAGTTTACAGATAGTGGGGCAGAGATCTTACAGATGAAGGAATGCCCCTAATCTTGGTACCCTGTTAGTACAGGACCAGGACATCTTATCCTTGGATCAGTGCTCTTTCAATTGCATTGGATAAGGACTCTTTCTTTATGATACTTTAGCTCAAAAATACACTTTTACAGAGATGTCTCAGTGATGATGTCAAAATTGTACTGACCCAAATATACAAGATATTCAAAGAGAGTCTCTAACTCTCCATCCCTCTCTTTATTTAAACTTTACCTTAGTCACTATGAGTAGCAAGGGTCCAATCCCCAAGGAAACGATGATTTTCAATTTTTCTTTCAGTCAGTATGAGAACTGAAGTACAAAAGTAAGAGAGAAAAAAACAACAACAATACAATATCAAGCTGAGAACTTGAGAAAATTTCACTTCCTATATCTCTTCCTCAGGTTGAACAAGTGAACTTATTGCCTACTTTATCTCAAAATCCTCAATCCGTTATGGTGTATTCACATGTATTATTACTGCACTGATCTAACTGCAAAATATAAAGTATTGAAATGGAAAAAAAAATCCTAGAAATAATAAGAGAAAAGTCTTCCTCCTACAGACACCAGAGGTTATTAGAATAAATGAAAAGTCATTTGACTGCAGAAAGCACATCTTTCACTGCAGAGAGCTCTTTATATGAAGGCTGTTCACACACTAGAGATAACAATCACTCAAGTTCTGGGTTCCTGGTGATAGAATGAATTCCAAAAATATTAGCTCTTGTCCTGTTACATGGCTTAACCAATCCACCCAGGGGTAAATCTTTTGTTCTCTATATAATTTGGGAACATGACTGTCGACTGCATCATCTTATGGCCTATTCCTGTTCTACTGGCTTCCAGCTGAGGTCTCTACAGAGTATCACTGATGAAAATCAGTTAGTACCCTTGGTTTCATCTCTCAAATATTGAAAGAGAGTCCATATTTGCATTAGTCAGCTAAAGTCAGGTTACTATGTGATAATAAATGACACTAAAAATAGTGAGTTGAAACAATAAAAAGTTATTTTTCCTCCACATTAAATATTGATTATGAATGTGTTCAGCAGTTACTCCATGTCACCTTCACTTAGGGACTGAGAAACAGTCTCATTTTCAAACATATCATGACTGAGGAGAAAGATCTCATGGCAAAGTGCACACTGGCTATTAAAGTTTCCTCTTAGAAGCTACGCACTTTGCTTATGTTCATCATTTGTTGGGCAAAGCAAGTCACGTGGTCAAACTTGATGGCAGTGGGTCAAAGGTATGTGTAATTTTGTTGCAAGGAATAACACTACATGTAGGGCACCCTGTGAAGAAACATGCAGTTGAGGGACCATGAAAATTAATATAATCTACCACAACATTCATTAAGGGAAATCTTCCCTAGGAGATCAAAGCTCTAAGGTAGTGCTGCCCAAAAAATTTTCACTGATAATGGAAATATTCTACACCTGCAATGTTTAATACGGTAACCACTAGCCACAGTCAGTGTAGCTGGTGAACTGAGAAAATAAATTTTTAATTTTATATAATTTTGAAATTTACATTTAAATGGCCACATGTGGATAGCAGTTCCTCTATTGAGCAGCCCTACTCTAAACTTTAGATTTAGAAAAAAAGAACGAAGTTGACCATCAAGGCCCTAAATAAATAAGCATGATAATGATGCGTGAGGGAGAATTGAAAGGGAGGAAGAGATGGGAAACCATCCAAGAAAGTCCCCACATGGATGATCAAAGTTTAGTGACAAAGCAGAATTTTCTTTCTTTGTAGATGCTATAAAACTTTACTGAGAGCATTTTTACAGTCAAATAGCCACCATAAGAAGAGTCTGCACGTTTTCAGGTCTTCTTCCTTTAAACCAGTGCACTCCCTTCCCCGTTTTTCAGCATTTCTGTGGGCTCCGCACTCGGTACACTGCACCCAATGACTTCAGGGCCATCTCCGCCCTTGCCCCCCGTCTTAGGTTTCACCGCTTCATGGATACCAGGTCCCAGGTCAGCCCCTTGCACTTCAGGTGCTCCTGTATCTTCTTTCCCTCGATGAGCTGCAATGTCCTGACTCTCACTGGGTGGCTCCACTCACTGAGGCTGTTCATCACCAGGTTCCCGGTCAAGCACAAATCCAAATGTCTGGGCAGACGCTTGACGTTCTGGTGTTTTTTTCCAGACAGATCTTGGTCTCAGATGCTCAGTCATATTTCACACAGTTGTTTCTTAACTAGCCAGAAAGAATCAAGATGGAAGGAACATGGCAGCCTATTGCCCACTCTTCCTCCCAGAAGCAGACCTTTTTTTTTTTTTAACTTTTCCATTCATCTGTATTTGTCATAACCCTTTAAAGCAGAATGTGATTTGAGCACTGCATTTCCATTCACAAACTTTCTCTGAGCTGACTTTTTGTTCTCGACAAGTGCCTCTACCAGGGTAACCGGTTGTTTACAGAACATGGCAAAATGTTAAGGTGACATTGCAAAATGTTAAAGTAACCCTGTAAAACAAACAATTTTTTAAAAAAATGAAACATGACTCCATACTCCTGGAATGAAGACTAAGAAAAGCAAGCATAAGGACAAGAGATATTTTGGAATTTCTGGTGACTACCCACGATCACGAAATTGATTTCTTAGCTTTCAAGAGAGAAGCAACGTGGCCCTATGGCTCCAACAATCTCAAGGCTGCATGTGTGCCCTTGTCGAATCAGGTTTTCCAATCCATACTCATTGTAGCATATACACAGCTCTAAGGTCCATATCATGAAGCTCTTGCCATTTTCCATGTTTAGCAGAAACATAGCCCTGTCTCAGCTCTACCCCCAACCTAGTCCCACCTTAGCTCCAAATGCTGGCCTACAACTACTGATAAAACCTGAATAAGCTAGTCTTGGAGTTGAATCTGAGTTTGTGTTACAGAAAGTTAAGGATGTGGCCCTGGAATCAGAGACCTGGTTCAAGTCCAACTTTGCCAACTTTAGAGCGATGTGACCTGGAGTAACTTGCTTATCTTCTCTTGGTTCCATTCATCTTATCTGTAAAATATAGATAATAGTACCTACATAATTTCTTCTGAGGAATTTATAAATTAAAGCATGGGAAAAGCTTAACCTATTTTCTGTCACACAAAAAAATAATAAGTGGCAACTTTATAATCATAATCTATTCTAACTCCTCTCTTTTTAATGGGAATTGGCAGAAGGAAGAATATTTATTTTAAATTCACTTAAATTCATTACATCAAAACATTAGCACAACTAATATATCAATAATACCTCATTGTACTTCAAATACTTCTTTTAGGTTTTTGGATTGAAAAGGATGCCAGAAAAACATGGATATGAATCCCAACTCGAGCATTTCCTATCTGGATGAGTATATGCACACTGCCCTCCAAGTTAGTCCCTTACCTTTACAATGGAGGTAATCATATCTAACTTGCCATACTGGTATGAGGGTTAAATGATTAAGCATGTATAAAGAGCCTGCTGAGTGTTGCTGTATAAGACAGATGAATTTCTTTGGATTCTTCCTCCATTGCTACATTCAGAGAAAAAAGATTTCAGATAGACCAAGATATTAAATATTCTCTAATTCTGTAGTCAACTTCTCCCTTGTCAAGTATTTATGACTGTATCTCTCACTTAAAACAAAATTTAAAAGAATGTAACTTAATAATATGGAAAGAAGCCCAACAGAAGCCTAAGCAGTTTTTCCACTGGAACAAAAAGAGAAGAAAAAAAAAAATGCAAAGTTTAATTGTACATTATAGTCTCACAATGAAAGAATGGGAGCTTGATTTATGTTGATGCCCCAGTCCTAATATAATTTGCAACTAACTAGCAATACTATTCTGGATGCATGGAGCCTAATTGTTTCCCTTGACAGCATCCTGAGTGTTTTCTGTTTAATGTAAAGAGAAAGACAAAGACAAATGATAGCAAGTCAGAGAGAGAAGGCCCTAGAACTGTTATTTATTTCAGGTACAGCCAACATCCTTTAAATCTTTTAGGGGGAGTTATGAGATCTGTGACTAACAGGGACTTTGCTTGGGTGACTGAATTATTTGACACAAGGTCAATGATAAACAAATAACAACAATTTATTATTTGAACATGGACAAAATATATAAACTACCCAGCCTTTGACAAGTTAATTTGCAGGGCTTGTATAATCAAAGTTGTTTAAGCATAAACATTGGGTAGAGTAGGATCTACAGCAAGAGCTATAATATGTCACAGTGACTTAACCAAATTATTGAAACTCAACATGCCTTATTTGTTGCTGTTTCACAGAGGTAACATACTTTGAAATGTCACTATGAGATTTAATTGGAGAATGATTCATTCATTTAGTCACTTTGTTATTCAAATGCATATTAGAAATCTCCTGTATGGTAGATAACAGAATAGGTTTATAAATACTAAAACAAAAAGCACATATTTCTGTTCCAAAAGGGTTTTAGTTGTATTCAAATGTGTCCCCCACCCCCATAGGGGTGGTGGTGGATACATGAACAAATAAGTTTAAAATAATTATTCCAAAGTAAAATTTATTTAAACATATTAGTGAATACTAGGGGCATTCAGTCTGACTATACTAAACACATTGTGACTATCAATCACAGTTAACTTCTAATACATGGTGGTGCAGGAGGATGAGGGACTTTCCAGCCCAAGAGAAAAGCTTATATTCTGACTGGGTTGGCAACCACCGTGGATTCTCCAGGTCTCTTCATGCCTGCCTGAAGTACATTACTACAAGCCAAGGCTAAAGAACAAGCCAATCCACACATCCACACAGTCTTTTTTTTTTTTTTCTTCTTTTTTCCATTTGCTCTCAAACCCAAATTTTCACAATAGTTTCTCCTTAGAGAAAAAAGTTATTTAAAAATTAATGAAATGTGGAAAATGGGCGTATTCGTCTGTTAGGATTACCATAACAAAATACTTCAGATTGAGTGATTTAGACAACAGGGAAGTGTCTTAGACAACAGGTGATAAGTTCAAGACTTAAATTGCCTTCTCAGATTGTCCTAACATGACCTTTCTTTTGGTTGTGTTTGCAGAAAGACAAGAAAAGATCTGGTGCCTCTTCATCTCCTTAAAGAACGCTGGTACTATAGACCAGGGCTCCACCCTTATGACATTTAACCTTAATTATCTCCACAAAAGATCCACCTCCAAATACATTCGCATTGGGGATTAGGGCTTCAACATACAGATTTTGTGAGGCAGACACAATTCCGTCCCTAACAATGGGGCTGTTGAAAGATGAAACTTTGCAATTGTATTACTCATGAACCCAGAAGGAGCAGAATATTAACTGGATGCCCATTTCAGACCCTTTATCCAATGAAGACATTTGTAATCACTTAACTGAAACATAAATCACTTTTTAAATAAGTTATAAGTAATACACTCTGCACCGGGGTATAGAAAGTAACATTTGCCTTCCATTCCCACAGCTCATATTTGATTGCACTGGCAGGTAGTCAAGATTCACAGAGCCACCTCCTGTCTAATCAAAATTAAAACACAGCAATAATTGGAGGGACACTGGTACATAACATTGAATGGTGCCAGTTAGAAGCAAATATCACACTGAGCTCAATGTTTATATATTTAAAAAAAAAAAAAAAAAACCAAAGGAAGTAACTTTAATCTCTATGTCAAAGCAGAGGAATTCTTTCTGAAAGTAGAGAAATAAGAATTACTGAAAATCATCCCTCGTCCGTGTATTCTTATGATCTTCCCCAAACCAAGCTATCTCAGGGTCCCCAAGGTGCCTCGGAGTCTACAAAAATGCAAAAATGTGTGTAACATGCATAATAAAGGGTGAAAAATCCAAAAAATATCTTGAAGTTTTGCAAAAATTTTTTGAAAGTGCTTCAAGAGAAGAACCCGATTAGAGATTCATGCATGGTCTTGGGAAATGTCAGCAGCATTTCTTCGGTTCCCATTACAGAAACAAGGAATTAGTCAGCATCAACAAAAAAGCTAAATAAACTGAGTCAGCCATCTTGAGGCTTCTTTGTGGATTATTTAAAAGTTTAACTCACTTTTATACAATTTATACTAAAAGCTGGATCCACATGTAGGAATGGTGATTTCATTGACATACACCCTGTGCCCTGTGCTCAGAAGAGAAGAGCCCTGCATAAGGTTTAATGATCTGTAATAACTGTCACATTATTCTAAATTTTTTAAACAAGGAGCTACATGTTTTCATTTTTGCATTGGTCCCTAAAAAATTATCGTTCTGGTTTATCCATAAAAGATGAACTGACTCGCCAGCAGCATTTCTGCTAGATGACAGCAGTTGTAGACTTGCATGTGTGATGAATCCTTGATCAGCAACTCTGACGCCACCCAAAGGTTGTGTTCAGCTGGACTTCTAACCCTACCTAGCCCAGCGGGACTTCATAGTCAAAAAGAAATGCCCCTTCCCACTCAACATTACCCAGGTATTTGGTACCTATGTAATCCCTTTATGTTCATGAAATGAGTCAGAAGAGGCTATTTGGGGCAATTGCTAAGTCCTTTCATTAGTTACTTTTTAACTGATCCTTAAAAGTGATTACATCTTCCAAGTCAGGTCAGATACTAGGAGGCTGGTGACACATCTCTCTTGAGGTCTCTTGACTCCAGTTCTGATTATCAGGAGTGATTTGACTCCAGAAAAATCATCTAGTTTATTCTATTCAGCCACTCCCACATGGGGTCTCCTAATCACAATCCATTCTTGCTCTGTTGAAACCAAGCTGACTGGATTGAACCAGATATTTTATTTTTGAAAAAAGGCAGTTTTTAGCCAGAATTATTTTACAGTCAAATAATTTTCACTGAGAAAACAAATTGATATCAAAATTAATTCTCTTGTTTATGCAAAAAATAAAAACAATAATTATTAGTGAGTTAAAATAGGAGACAGTTATTATTTCCATTTTGTTCTCTAATAAAGATTCAGAAAACAAATCTGAAAAGAATTGATGATGCATCTAATAATTCTATTAATTTCAACAGACAGTCTTACTTAAATGCAATGGAATCTATATTTCTTTGCTTAACAACATATTAACACAGTGAGTTTTTTGGCAAGTGTTAATGAGAAATGACTAAAATGTTAGGAAAAGCTTATACAATAACAACCTTAACTACAATATGAAAGCTAGGAAGCTCAATGTTAAAGAAATAGTAATACTGTTTATTTCTACTAGATTGTCTAACTTTATTTCCAAGAACTATGGCATTCTCTAAAAATAATCTTTTCGTTTTTAAAAAAGCTAGAATTAGATGTCAAGCTTTCCATTAAGTACAACCCAGTGTTATCAGATATAAACAGAAAACGATTTCTGGTTTCACTGAATCAGACTGGCAACATGGAATGATGCATGAGAAAGGGTCAGAATATTGTATCAAACCTGCTCAGGTTGACAAAATAGTGTCGTCTGGGTTAGAAAAGGCAAAGTCTATCAATTATGGTTCAAACAAATGCAGAGTAGGTGCAAGTAAATAGGGAGAGTCTACCAAGAAGATGTCAAGAAGTATTTTCATGAGTGTGAACCAGGTGGAGAGGAACATGAAGGCCCAGATCCTCTGGCCTCTGACAGCAGATCAGCAGCCTTATTATGAGCTGGGAATTAGGGAAAGATGCAGAATCATAGGCCTGACCCAAGAACTACTGAATCAGAATCTACATTTACAAAATCCCCAAATTATGCGTACCTAATACATTTAAGAAATACTTGAGAAGTTTGAGAAGCTCTGCTCTAATTTTTTGTCCCCTTCCCAGCCTCACCTGAGAGGCTACCTTTGTTCTCTGCCATTACAATGGTCTTGACTTTGTATAATTTTGTCTTTTATTTACTCTCCCCAAACATTTTCTTTTTTTTCACCATTATTCTCTAATGATATACATTCCTTCCTTTCTTAATAACTATTTTAAATTCTTATTGAAAATTAAAATACACACTCATATATTTATTATTTGGGCACCTAACTTTAGTCAAATGATAAATGAAGGAAATTCTTATTTAATAACTACTATGGGATTAAATATTTCCCTATTTGGAAAAAAATAATGAATTGGTCTTTCCATCTTACGTGATATATAAAATAATTTCCAAGTTGATTAAAAGTTCAATGTAAACAAAAAAGCCATAATAACCTAGAAAAGATGTTGCCTCATTTAGAATAAAATAACACATTCTGTGAATATGAAATACATTCCTAAACATGAGGCAAAAGGAAAAAATATATTAATCTTATGATATACAAATTGGAGACCACCATATGTTGAAATAAGCAAGAATAAAAAAGAAACCTCAAACTGTGCATATTATTTGTAATAGAGTAACCAAAAAATTACATGTTTTTAAATCAAAAGCTTTTACAGTCCAGAAATAAATATAAACACCATAATAGATAATTAGAAAATAAAAAAATAAGCAACTCATTAACAGTTAATTGCTCATATCTGAAAAACTGTTCTGCCCTGTTCATTCAAAAATATATATAAATTTCAGAAATAATAGAACACACTATCAAGACCCATCATGTACATAGAGTAATTACAACAACATGGGCATGGTGTGAGGATAAATAAATGGACTTGGAGAACCAGACTTTGATGGTCAATTGATTTATGACAAAAGGGACACTGCAGTATAGTGGGACAAATATGGTCTTTCCAATAACTGATATAGGGTAAACTGGATATCTTTGTTTAAAAAAAATGCATCTTGATCCCTACTTTTAGCATCAGCAAAAACTATTCCAGAGAGATTGCAGGTCTCAATGTAAAGGTTAATAAATAAACATTTTAAGAGAAAGCCTAGAAGAATGTCTTTATATCTTTGGAATAGGCAAAGATTTTTTTAAACATAACAAGAAACTATAAAAATGTTATGTTGGATTTTATTAAGATTAACACAGTTCAATTTCATTAAAAGCTATCATTAAGAGAGAAAATGGTAAGTTGCAGATGGAGAAAAAATTAAAATATTTAAGTACATCTATGTGAGAAAGGACTCTTATTGTTATATATGAAGAATTTTGTAATTCAGTTCAAACAAAAGTTAAATAGAAAAAATGTGGGCAAAAAGTTTAAATAGAAATTTCACAAAGAAATATATTCAAGTGACCAGTAAACATATAAAAATATGCTCATATTTATTATTAAAATCACAATGAGATATCATTCAACCTCCACCCCAAAGGCTAAAAAAATAAAAAAATTTAATAGTGTTTCTAAGACTCTCAAAGTTTCTTGAAAAAAGAAATTGACTCCCCTTATATTTCTTTTCAAAGTATTCTCTTTTTAGTATACTTCTAGATCATGAATATAAGGATTGGAAAAGGTATAGTTACATTTCAGTATTCACAATATAGGGACCATGCTCAATGTCTAATCTATAATGTTACATTTAAAATGGCAGCATACAATCCATGTATGTCTAAATTGATTTTATCGGTGGAAATAATTAAAATCTGAATCTTAGTAGCAAAGTGAGATAATAGATTCAACTGTCTGGTTTCTAAGTTATTCATCAAATCATCAGAAGACCAGCCATCTGTCAAATGCTGGATACTGAAGAACACACATCTCGGTATAACCAGCACAAAAATGTAGATTATCAGCCTCAATTAGATTCTTAAAAATGTATGCATGTATTGTGATACTATTTTAATTTGGAAAATAATAGTTTTCCTAATATTTTCTCATACACTTTCTCATTCAATGGTATTCTTCAGACCTTAGCCTATAAATAAAATGGTACCTTAGGAAAATTAAATGAGATTTCTTGGACAGGAACTTTTTGACTCAATTGCTTTATAAATGCTAGAAAGATATTGTCTTGCAATCTGCCTCCACATCAACCTTGATGCAGGCAACCAAAGAAACATGAACTCCTTGAGTTGCTCTTGGTTCTGTTGAACATGAACTGAGTGCCAGTGTGTCAGATAAGAGAAATGCCTACAACAGCCACCAAATGGAAAATCCTCAGAAACATATGTATGCGGTCTGCCTGGAAAATGCCCAGCCACTGTTAATATGACAAAATTGTTTGCACAACACTGATGTAACCTGGCAGCCAAGGAGAGAGGACTGGAATGCACATGTGTGAACAATGATGACTTCACTGTACTAGTCAGTGAGGGCGGTAAAGCCATTGAGTGAGCATGTGTACTGTGTGGCCGTCGCATTCAAAATGACTGACCGAGTAGAGCAACAAACCTGCATCAGATTCTGTGTTAAACTTGAACATTCCTCCATGGGAACTATTTGCATGATTCAGAAGGAAGGCCGCAGCTATGGGCAACTGGTGGTTGGCAGCTTCATCACAACAACGTGTCTGCTCATGCATCATGTCTTGTGCAGAGGTTTTTTGTGAAACATCAAATCACCCAAGTGACTCAGCCCCCTTAAAGCACAGGTTTGGTGCTCCGTGACTCCTGGCTTTTCCCAAAGCTAAAATCACCTTTGAAAGGGGAGATATTTCAGACTGTTGCTGCAGAATGGGAGAACTGTGTGAGGTCCTAAGGTGCCTACTTAGACGGGGATGGAGACGTCATTGTCCTATGTACATTGTTTCTTGTAGCTTGTATCTCCTTCAATAAATGCCTCTCTTTTTCATATTACATAGCTGGATACCTTCTCAACAGACCTCATATATAGCATGAGCAAAATAGTAGGTAAGATTGAATCATCTAGAAAAGGACACAAGACTGAACAAGCTCAAAAAATGGAAAAGGAAATCTTTCAAGTGCATTTGAGGGGGGCGGGGTTGGGGTGGAACTAAGAAACCACACTAAAACCTAATGGCTTATTTGTTCATAATTTTATGGGTTAAGAATACAGGAAAGGTGCATTAGAGGTGCCTTAAATAGATGGGGCTGGCTGGGATTACTGAATGAGGGTCATATATGTCTAAGGCCTCATTCTAGCTCCCAGTTTGTTCATAGATTATCTTTTTTTTTTTTTTTTTTTTTAGTATATTTTATTGATTATGTTGTTACAGTAGTTCCAATTTTTTCCCCTTTACTCCCCTCCACCCAGTATCTCCCTCCCCCAGCATCCCCCCCCAAGTCCATACCCATGGTTCGTAAAAAATAACTATCCCTCCCTCTCAGATATTAAGACCCTTTGTAATCTTGTAAAGGACAATGGGCGAAGGTCTCAAGCTCCTCTAGCTGCTTCAAGCTGGACATGGTCGTCGTCCTACCTACCCTTGGGTCCAGAAATCCCTAATAACAGTGGGGGTGTGGAGGGGAGGGTGGCCTTCCCACATGGGGAAGGATTGTGCAGACTCCAGGTCAGTTGGCTGTCTCCGGACAACGGAGTGCTTGGTTTAGCAGGCTGGCATCCTTGTTGTGTTCTGGGGGCAACAGATTTGGCAAAAAGGGTTAAAAAGCATCATTCAATCCATAACTACTAGGTGGCAAAAGGCAGGGATTAATTTTTCAATGTTCCACATTAGGAGAGAAAAAAAAAAAAAAAAAAAAGGGCTTCTTTGGAGGAAGGTGTGCTAGGCACATCTCTCCTGTCCAAAACCCTTTTGCCCATTTTATTTAGTTTGGGCTGAGGGAAATAGTTTATGTTTCCCCCCTCTCAGACCTCTGGGCCCTTTCTGTCCAAGCCATTAGGATAGAAAAGAGAATTCAGTTTTAAAGTGAAGCCCACAGACCACCCCATTCTTCACCAACTCAGCCATTTAGTTCATAGATTATCTTTTTATGTCATTCTCCATATGACTTGAGCTTCCTCTCAGCACAGTGGTCTCAAGATTCCCAAAAGTAATATCCAAGATGATTAGCCCCATTGTGCAGGATTTATTAAGAACTGGCTGGCATAACACTTGCTAATGTCAAATTCTCCAAAGAAAGTTTCATAGCTAAGTTTCTATTGTTTGATATCCTGCTTTCCAGGAAAATCTGAACATATAGACAGTCAATGAAATCAGGTTTTCTTGTGGGTTTAAGTAATTCAATTTCTGTTCTATTTCCTTCCTTCCTTCCTTCTTATCTTCCTTCCTCCCTTCCTGCCTTCTTTCCTTCCTTTTTATTTTTATTGTTTAACATCATATGTATCAATGTTAATTGATAAAAACAGATAATTTTTCAAGTCTTGGTCAGTTGGTTTCTGATTTCTGATTTAGAGAGTAATGCCTGAAAATCAACTTCTGAGATTCAAAGAGGTGCATCGGTATGTTTGGTTTAATTTATAAAAAGTAACAAACATGCATACCTATATCTCATTGCACGGCTAGGAATTAATAATTAATCTAGGTTCATGTGACTACATATCCAGTTTTATTTCCACTATTGTATGCAGTGTCTTAGGCTATAGAAATATGATTCACCTACTATTATTAAAAGGAAGCATCAAAACATATTTTATAGGACTCCAATATTTTTAATAATTTAATTGATATATTAAGCACATAATTTACAGAAATACAAAATTTTAGGACTATGATTATCATTAAATATATTTAATTGCTGTATTAGTTATATAAGCAGAAGTTCTTTCATATTAAGATTAATAAAAATATTTTCCATGAGAGATATATATGTGTATATATTATATATATATATTATATATATATTGCTGTAATAGGATCACACAGATTTCAACAATGACTCTCTTCCAGAACTCAGGACCTGAGAAGCTCTGTGGCAGAGCAGCTGCCAAAATAACACTGGTGATGGATAAAATCACAACTCCAATATTAATTCACATGTGTTTCAATCTACCTAAGTTCAGTTTTTTTATCGAAGATCAAGTTAATAATATTACCTATCTCAGAGAGTCTTATTTAGAGGGAAAAATAACAAATGTAGAGACTTCAGCATAGCATTTATGAGCACTCAAAAACTAACACTTTTGTTTTTGATGTTGTTCTAGAAATTGTAGATTAGCTTGTGACAAAAATTCCAAACATTTTGATTACTCTAAGAAGAACTTAGAATATTCTATTTGGCATTCAAATCACAGACAATCAAAAGATAATGTAAATTTTTTTAACTCTTGCTGCCTTCCATTCTGATTTGCTGTGATGAGGTCATTGCGTGTGTGTGTGTAACACATATCTGTATTTTCAGAACCAAATTCAGAAGTTTTCTCATTTACATATAGAGTATATTTCTATCTGCAGGAGGCCAGATGGACCCATCTAAATTTGGAAAACCATTTCTGGAAACTCTAAGTCAGATTAAATGTCAAACAATTATTTCTGTGTTGATGGAATTATAGGCTCTTTTAAAAATTTCTTTTTCATAATTTTTAAAAAATTTCTTCCTTAATAACCATGTAATATTTCTAAAATGTAAAAAATTTACTTATTTTAAACTGAAAAAATTAGCTCAGAATGATAATATTTGTTAGTGTTTAATTGTTCCTGATATATAGTAATATAATTAAATAAAATTATATTAATACTTTCAAGTATTATTGAGACATTTTTGGCTTTGAGAATTAGACCAGGAAGACCCAGAGGTGTGGCCTGATGATTTTCTTGAGCAGAAAGGGATGAAAATTCAGGCCAGCACATCTACCTGGAACTGTACAAGAAAAAAATCTGTATTTTTTATTGAAAATTTGACTTATCTGGGCTACTCTTCAGAGCAAGTATTTTAACTATCTTTGCTCAAAATGTGATAGTTTAAATCCTGTATCATTTAGTTGTTTCTGTGTAGTAAGCCACTCCAGACACAGTGATTTAAAACAACAAGGACATGCTTAGCTCATAAAAATGTGGTTATGCTGGTGGCTCTTTTGGTCTGGGCCAAACTAAGTTGGTCACTTGGTCTAGAATGGCCTCATTCACATGTCTGGTAATTGGCCAGCTATTGGTCAAGTCAGGGGTCACCAGTCTGTCCTTCTCCAGAAGGCTAAACTAGAAATGTTCATACGGTGATTGCAACAGTCCCAAGAGAGAGAAGCCTAGGCTTGGAACTGGCACTCGTCACTTCTACTCCATTCTTTTGTTCAATGTAAGTTACAGTACAAGACCAGATTTAAGATATGAGGAAAGGAACTTTGCCTCCTGATGGTCGGAGCAGCAAGTCATATCACAAATGGCACAGATACAGGAAGTAAACATAGATACAAGAAGGTAATGATTAAAATTGATCAACTATAAACCTTGTTCATATTCATAAGTATGGAACACCAGTAAGCAAATGAAATGGAAAAGCTTCCAATGTTATTCAAATACAAGAAAAAGTTATAGCATAAACCTTTCTGAGGTTTATACTAGAAGGAGTCAGGTAAACTGGTTAAAAATTATAGATTTACAATGAGAGCTATGTGATCTTAAGCAAGTAACTTAATTCTTTAATACTTGATTTTCCTTATTTATAAGTGGGGATACTACCTACCTCAAAGGTTACTGAGACAATCATTGCATTAATATATTTGCAATACTCAGAAATACCAGAAACAAAGTGCAATAGAGGTTACCTATTATTGTTATTATCCAGATATATAAAGAATCCCTACATAGCAATAGGAAAAATATAATCAACCTCTGTTTTAACATAGCCAAAGAATATCAAAATGTAATTCATGAAGATAAAAACCACGTGGCCAGTACAAATAAACATATACTCAAGCCTTCATAATCAGATGAATACAAGTTGAAAGAACATTGAATTTCCAGTTCACTGCACTCAGATTGAATTAAAAATTAGATCTGAAAATACCAAATGCTGGCTCAGTATATATTGACAGAGGAAGTGTAAATTAACACAATGTCTTTGGATGTCATTTTTAAAATATATAATAAAGTTAAAGACATACATTACAGCCCAGAAATTCCATGTCGAGGTCTGTAACTTAGAAAACCTCACAATGGGCCTAAAGAAGATATATACAAAAATATAAACTTAGACTGGATACCACACCAGTAGGAGAATAGGTAAATAAATTTTGTAATATTCAAAAATAGAATGCTAAATCATAATTAAAGTAAATGAAATATGGTGCAGCCACTTTTGAAAACACATTGGTAGTTTCTTATGAAATGAAACGAAACATAATCTTATACAATCCAGGAATTACACTCCTTGGTATTTACCCAAATATGTTAAAAACTTATGCCTAGGTAAAAATCTACACACAGATGTGTATAGCACCTTTATACATAATAGCCAAGATGTCCTTCAGTAAGAAAATGGATAAACTATAGTACATCCAGACAATGAAATATTAATCAGTCCTAAAAAGAAATAAGGAGTGAAAAGACATGGAGGAACCTAAGTGAAAGAAGCCATTTTGAAAAGGCTAACTACTGTATAATTCCAACTATATGATGTTCTGGAAAGGGGAGAATTATAGAGCCAGTGAAAAGATAAGTAGTTACCATGAGCTTGGGGCAGGGGGCAGAAGGGATGAACAGATCCAACATAGAAGATTTGTATGGTAGTAAAACAATTCTGTATGATACCGTAATGGTGGGTACATGACCATGATGTATTTCTCAAAAGAGTAAGTCTAATGTAAACTGTGGACTTCAGTTAAAAATAATATACCAATATCAGTTCATCAGTTATAACACATGCAGCACTCTGTCACTGGATATTGATAGTGGGAGGCTGTGCGTGTGTGGGTCAGGTAGTACTTAGGAACCCTCTGTACTTTTTGCCTATTTTTCTGTGAATTTAAACTGCTCTAAGGAAAAAAGGTCTATTTAAAAATAAGTAAATAAATAAAATTGAATTTATATATAGATTTGGGTAAATGTCAAAAATGATTTTGAGAGAGGAAAAACTTATTGCAGAATTCTACATTTTGAGTCAGATTATTATAAAATTATGAAAATTGAAAGTTACTATTATTTGATGTTTGAAAGTATACTTCTAAAATGTAATAATATAAAATCATTCAGGAGCTAAAAAAAAAAAATCAGGTTCAAAATGGTAGTTATTTTTATGGAAAAGGGTGGATGTGGAATTAAGGATGGGTACCCAAGAGTCCTCAATTAATGTCACATTTTCATTCTTGAAAAAAAACAGAAGGTATAGAATCATAAAGCCTCATTTAAGTGGTTGTTATGAAGACAAAAATAAGACAACAAAAGTAGAAATTCTGGAACTGTGCCTGACATAGTCCTGGAATTCTGCCTCTTATTTACACACTTTCTCCTGACTTGCCATCCAATCCTATTTCTTCAAGGTCATGCTCCCTCTCTCCGAGGTTTGTGGTCTGCCTGAGGCAGAGTGAAAAGTTGATTTAATGGAAGCAGAAGGGGACTAGGAGGCAGCCAATCTAGACTCGACCTGACGTTCAAGTCTAGAGTTCTCTGTGTACCTTTAAGCAAGCCATTTAACCCCACAAACTACCTGGAAATGAGAAAGTTCACTCAGGTCATGAGTAGCATTCCTTCTATCTTGAATAGTCTGCAGCTCTGAGGTGCACGTAGGGGTCTGCATTTTAGTAGGTCACAGTCATTCGGAGAATATCGGACTACATTTCTGTTAACTCATACCACACCTAGTGGTGTTCTCTACAATCCAGTAAAAACCGTAGTTCAAGTTGGGGCTGTGACCAGGATGAGGCATCTGCGCTGACAGGAGAATCAGCAGTTTGGAGGTGCGTATTATGATCACTGGACAGGAAAGGACCTACATGATCTAGTCAGTGATGCACCCCATCACCCACCACCAAGGCCCTATCTCTCACCCCAGCTTTAGCCTTCTTTCTCTTTCACACTTCACACCATCTAATATATTGTATTTTCATTTTGTAAATCTTGTTTATTGTCCGTCTCTTCCAATATAATGTTAATTGCATGGAAATGGGTTTATTTATTTACTTATTTAGTCTATTATATTCTCACAAAATAACTGGAAAAGTCTCTGGCAGACTAGATGCTCAGTAAATATTTGTTGAAGGAATGAATAAGTGAACATACTTGTGGCAGACTTCAGCTTGACAGAGGTCCCCATTCTAAACTACCAATCTACGCTACAAAAGTCACCCTAAACTCTATACACGATCTCCTGTTCCTCTCTTATCACCCATAATATTACTCCACAGAGAAGACATTCACTCTCCCTCAATTGTGTTCCAAAAACATTATATATGTTTCTCTTATGACATTTATCACATCCTCAATTATATTATAAGTATATCATCTCTCCCCTAGTAGACAGTAAGTTACACTCAGTTTGAGTCCTCTTGTTTTCCAGCCAGCATGTACTTCACAATAAATCTTAACTATTGCATTACCATGGGCATTCTTTTCTCCATCGCTATTTTCTTTCTTTTGTTCTTGAGCTCACATTTTTTCTTTTCTTACACTCAAATGCATCTCATCTTGGATTTACTCAATTACCCTCTCTTTTAAATTTTAGGTTGTACTAAATAAAATATTATGAGTGTATAAACAGTGGCCATTAAACAAATCTACTCAATAATAAAGTTTTGATTTCTTTACAAGCCTTTGATCAGAGCTTGACCCAACCTAAAATTGCTTTTTAAATTTTTACACCTTTCATCAAGGTTAAGTTGGTAAAGAGTAAAGGTTTAAATGTAGATATTGTTGGTGAAGAAAATGGTAACAGACTCTCACTATTGTTTTGAATAAAATTAAGAATTAATATTTATCAAAGGCTTATTATGTGATTAAACAGGGTCCAAAGTACCTTATTGTATTAATTCCTTTTGTCCACATAATACATTCATAAGGTAGTTACTATTATCAATGCCACCTTATCAATGATGAAAATGAGGCATAAAGAAGTTAACTAATTTTTCCATCATCATATAAGATGAAAGAGCCAAGATTTCATAATCAATCTGGCTACAGAACCCATGCTCTTCATGTGCTTGTGTGTGTGTATTATACACACATTCTTATATGTGTTTAGAATATTCCCAGAGCCATCCATAATAACTTGTTAATACAGGTTGGGGAAAAAGTAGATTTACAGTTCTTAGTATGTGAAACAGAGCTTATTCTTGTATTATTATTTATTAATTATTGCATTATTTTCCATACAAACAACTGCAAACCTATTTTTGACTCACCCTGTATTCATGACCTCTACAAATGGAGACCTGAGTGTTGAGAATGGGGAAAAAAGACTATTACTGTTTACTATTAAAGAACATGTATGACCTTAAAAATTAAGTAATTTTGTTTTATTTAAATAAAGTTATGATACACACAACTGCATTTTACATGTTGGCACATATCCTGGAATATTGAACAAAATTTAAACATCAACATCTCTTTATGTTTATATGTATATATCTATGTCTATCTATTCATATCTACCAATAACTCAACAGATGATAGAGGTATTGATGTAACAACTACAAATACCAAATGGCCCTTTAGCCTGATTAGTCCCCTGAAGTTCTTCCCCCACTCAGTTGCTACCAGGGCACCGTTACTTAAGCACAAATTTACTCATGTTTCATTCCATCTTATAGCTCAGTAGTCCTCATCTTCTACAGGATATGACACAAGGTCCTCCCTTGTCTAACTCTTAAGAAAGCTTTACTGCCTTATTTATACTTCATACAGCAGGCAGTTCCCAAGTCACCGTGTTCTTCCCCTCCAAATCTCTAATGTTACTGATTCCATCACAGAAATTAACGACATTCCTCATATCCTATGTGAGTGCCACTTCCTCTTTTTCCTCTCACTATAATGTGGCTAGAGCTCGGGTAGCAAGAAACACCCATAGACCTCCTTACAATTGCCTAATTCCCTCTCCTACTTGATATTCTTTAACTTTCTATTCTGTCCCTATTATTCAATTTAGCCTGATTTTATCATTACTTAACTATAATATTCATTTTAAAATTCCTGAAGTGGTATACAGATTACAGAAAACAATATATTGCATACCTAAAGAGTAAGACATTTTAATTCTCCAAATCAGGGAAATAGGAAGAGGAAATAAAATAGATATGCAAGTCCTAAGATACAACATGGTTTGCAGCAGGTTACATTTAACTTTATCACTAAGCTTCCTGTTGACCAAAGACAAATCAAAGATTTGGTAATTCTTTAGTTTTCTTTATCTAGGAGGTGACATCACTGGGATTCCTTGTGAAAGTCAAGTCTGAAATTTCTCAGATCTTTTCTGAAGACTTGTCTGCCTTTATCCTCTCTTCTTCCATCATGCCCCCATGGTTGACCTTTGCTTCAGCCCCACTTTGTGGGGGTATTTTAGTTTCAAGTCGTGCGTGTGATTTAGCTGGCTTGTTGCACACGTGTTCCTCTGGTTTGGTGAATATGTTCATCCACAGCCCCTCCTCAAGGCAATTTTTCATTGTCCCCCACATCCACAGTGGCTTGGGCCATTGGGTGGCAACCAGTCACTGAGTCTCTGTGTTGCAATCTCTTCTTTCTCCAGACACTTTTTCTTGTGTATGTTGAGTCCATTAAAAGGTAACTTTACTAGTGTTTTTGTTCTGAGAAAGAAGGCGAAATTATCCACTTTAGGGTCGAGGACTTAAATGTTGAGATGGTGAAAGCTACAGAAGAAATTTGGAGAGAAAGGAAGCTTGGCTTGATATTGCATCTACAAAGGGACAATGCCTTAGCCAATCACTACACAGCCTCCAGGTCAAGTGAAGCCACACACACCCCCCAAAAAGACACCTGATGCTAAAATGGACAAGGAGAAAATTCTGTGTATTTGGAAATTCTAAAGAACTGTTTATACCTTCTCACTTCCATATATCTCCCCCCAACCCCTGAAAATTGCAATGAAAACTGTCTTCGTAGTATTGAAATTCATCTTCTCTTCTAAGGAAGATTTCAGGAAGAAGATAGAGGGGGCCAAATACAATTGAAGGCTCAGTGTTAAGATTTTAGGGAAACTTAGGAAAGTTTTAAGTATGCTTTCCTTTCAGAAGCTCCAGAGCTTTGACAGCCTACTCAGAATACATTTCCAGTTTTGCAAACCCCGTATGTTTAGTTATGGTGGCAGCTCCAATAATAAATACTCCCTTTTATCTCTTTCACAAAATAAACAGAGGGTCATTCATTAGCATCTTATCCAGAAAAATCCCATGTGACCCAAATCCATTCATCTTTCATTCTATCTGAATCCCTCTCTGGGTTTCTATCACAGATAAAAATTGGAATACAAAGATTCTGGTTATGACTAACTGTACATTTGGATTATTCCATTGATCTGTATTGGGCTAGAAATAAAATGCCATTGAAATTGTTTCAACAATTTTAATCTTACTTTTCAAATTTGGATTGATTTTTTTTTACAGTGTCAGGAGGTTCCTGGGAATCAGAAACAATAAGTTTCTCTGAAAACAGAGACTTTACCACATCTCTTTGGACATGAATTTTCTCTTCTCCAGGTGACTGAAAGCTCTGTCATAGATTAAAGTGTGTGTCATTGATACTGGCTGAGCAGAACAGGTGTCAGAGAGACTCCTTGATTATCTTTGAGAAGAAAAATCACTGTGAAACACAAAAAGAGTAAATACCAAGAAAAGACTTCTATGGATTTTAGTTAAATAATAGAGTATTAGATAGGACCGTTTTAAATGACTTTCCCATTGCAGACAAGTTGAACCTGGACCGAAAACATCTGAACATGTTCACACGGTAGCGAAGAATTACACAGTTTTGATTGCAGGGCCTAACTTTATCCCGGCAGCTTTTGCCAGTTCTGAAAGAAGCAATTTACATGACAACATAGTGATTATAAAGGGCGCTGAGAGGGTTTCTGAGATATGGACAAGGTTCTGTGTCTTAACTTGGGTCATGGGGGTGGAAATACAATAATTTATTAATCTGTGTGTTTATGCTTTGTGCATTTTTTCTGTGTGTGCTGTACCTTAACCTCAATAGCTATAAGGGGAATAGAAATCAAAACCACAATGAGATACCACCTCACACCCATTCAAATGGCTACTATAAATAAGACAAGAAATAGCAAGTGTGCAGACTTCCGGCCAAGATGGAGGCTGAGATGGACACGCTCAGTCTCCCTCTACAACTAGAGAGGAATACAACTACTTCAAAACAAAAGATAACTAGAAATTCCAGAAAATAAAACTACATGGAAGCCCAACGTACAAAGTTATAAACCAGCAGCGCCCTTTGGGCAGGTAAGAGCAAAAGTGGGCGGTGCTGTTTGCGGTCACACCAGGGACAGCGGCAGGGAGAGCAATCTCAGCTGCAGTCTAACCCCGGCAGCTTGCAACCCCAACGCTCGGAAAAGCAGCCACTGCATCGCCCCGAACAGTGAGGCTCAGGGGGCAGGAGGACGGATCCCGGTCTCCTAGCGGAATAACTGCGGGAATCCATCTTGGACCCCCGCCCCCACACAAAGCGCCACAGGGCTGCGAAATAGGTTGCGGATTGCCACTGGTCACTGGGCAGTGAAGACAAAGGGCCACAGCGCGGCAAGAAAGGTTGCTGGACCACCGCCGGTCGCTGGGTTGTGACAACAAAGGGCCACAGCGTGGCGAAAAAGGTTGCGGATCGGCGGTTGCTGGGTCGTGATGAGTACACAGGCACTGCCCACTATAGCCGGCCCAAGAAAGAAAAACGCATCTGTCAAAATGAGGCAGACAACTATAGAAATCCCGGTGGCGCAGCTCACCAGGCAACAGATGAAGAACCTGACAGATGAACAAATAAGAAACCTGTCAGAGGCTCAGTTCAGGGCCATTGTTATCAGGTGACTTACAGAATTAACAAAAGATCTGGAAAAAAATGAGAAAGAATTGAAAAACACTTATACTGAAAGGAACAAAACCTCATACGAGACAGATGGTGAGAAAATAAAATCCAGAGTTCAAATCAACAAACCAGAACACAGAGAAGGAACAAACAGTCAACCAGTGCAGAGAGAGGAAACGGGAAGCAAGGATGAGAGGATCAGAAACCTCTGGGATAGCTATAAGAGATCGAATATATGGATTATAGGATTGCCAGAGGGCAAAGAAGAAGAACTAGAAATTGAAAAATTAAGTGAAAATATAATAAAGCAGAACTTCCCAAACTTGGGGAAGGAAATAGACTTACAGGTCCAGGAAGCACAGAGAGTTCCAAAACAACTGGACCCAGGGAGAACCACACCAAGGCACATTATAATCAAAATGTCAAAAGTTAAAGATAAAGAGAGAATTTTAAAAGCAGCAAGAGAGAAGAAAAGAATCATGTACAAAGGGGTCCCAATTAGACTATCAGCTGACTTCTCAAGGGAGACCCTGCAGGCAAGAAGGGACTGGCAAGAAATATTCAAAGTAATGAAAATCCAAAACCTACAACCACGAATACTTTATCCAGTGAAGCTGTCATTCAGAATAGAAGGGCAGAGAAAGTGCTTCCAGGACAAAATAAAACTGAAGGAGTTCATTAGATCCAAACCACTGTTATATGAGATGTTAAAGGGACTGGTTTAGAAACAGGAGGATCAAAACTATGAAATCTAAAATGAAAACTGTATCACAAGAAACAACAACAGAAGCTAGGGAACTGAAACAGGCAAACTAAGTAGGCAACGAAAGTGGAAGGAGAACTATAGATATGAGGAGCATATTGGGGGGGAGGTCAGCAGGGAAGGGGAAGGGGAAGAGGGAGGGAGATGGTACAGGAATTAAGAAACATCGTAGGAGGGAATGGAATAGACAGAGAGAGGTTGAGAAGAACTATATGTACAACCAATGGGCATGGACTAAAAGGGGGGGACAAGGGGAGGGAGGGGGGCCACCGGGTGGAGGGGAGCAGAGGGACGGGAAATTGGAACAAATGTAACACTGTAATTAATAAAACACATAAAAAATTAAATAAATGAATAAATTTTTTAAAGCCACAGTAAAAAAAAAAAAAAAAAGAAATAGCAAGTGTGGGAGAGGATGTGGAGAAAAAGGAACCCTTGTACACTCTTGGTGGGAATGTAAATTGGTGTAGCCTCTATGGAAAACAGTATGGAGGTTCTTCAAAAAATTAAGAACAGAGCTACCAGATGACCCAGCAATCCCTCTTCTGGGTACCTACCTAAATTTTTTTTAGCACTTATTGTTAATGATATATGTACCCCTATGTTTATTGCAACATTACTCACAATAGCCAACATGAAACTAACATAAGTGTCCTTTAACTGCTGAATGCATAAAAATGATGTGGTACATAAATACAGAGGAATGCTATTCAGCCATAAAAATGATGAAATAGTGTCATTTATGACAACATGAATGGATCTTGAGACTATCGTGCTAAGTGAAATAAATCAGATGGAAAAGAACAAGAACCATATAATTTAATTCATATGCAGGATATAAAACATAAACCAACAAACAAATAAACAAAATAAACAAAAAAATTCACAGAGAACAGTAACATGGTTACCAGAGGGAAGGGGAGTGGGAGGGCATGAAGAGGATAAAGAGGGTCAAATATGTGGTGACAGAAGAAGACTAGACTTCGGGTGCTGAAGACACAATGCAATATACAGATGATGTATTATAGACTGTACACCTGAAACTTATATAATGTTATTAACCAAGGTTACCCCAAATAATTTACGTAAAGTTTAAATTTTAAAATAATCTTTGACTTTTAATTAGTAAAAAACTCCATTAAAGCAACAGAGCTCCATGGGAGAGAGAATGGGGATTAATTTATTTTCTTGTATTACCCATCAGAAAATAAGATGCCAGGTGAGTTTCCAATCAATCTTTCTCCTTCAGACTTTTTATGTAATGAATATTAAGTCCTTTAAAGGATAATTTTGTTTGTATTTTTTCTTTCCTGAGAAAGAAGATGGTATCTTCTATTATAAGGTCAAGGACTTAAAAGTAGTGGTGATCAGACCTTAAAGAGGGAACTTGGGAGAAAGGAAGCTAGGCTTGATCTTGCATCTGTAAAGGAATAGTGCCTAAATCCATCACCACCCTGACTCTAGGTTAGATGGAGCCAACCCAGGAAAATTGTCTGGGCCCAAATGGACATGGAGCTCTATTGCAGCTCCTAGACTAGAAGATCCAGCCAGCGCCAATCCAGGTGAAGCCTGACGTGGCCAGTTGCCAGTATTATCAGTGTTGTATCATCCCTCCAACTAGTCATCTGGGCCACCTTTTAAATTTCAGAACTGCGTTTTGCTTGCTTTCCTTGCTTTTATGGATGGGGACTTGAGTTTTGAATTCAGGGCTGTTCAATACACCTTGATGGATCCCAAGCTTGGGATTGGGAGTGTGGGAGCTGAAAGAGCAACTGACCATTTCTAATATGCGTACAGTAGCCCACCCTTATCTGCGGTTTCACTTTCTACTGATTCAGTTACCAACAGTCAACCATGGTTCAAAAATATTATGTGGAAAATTCCAGAAATAAACAATTCATAAGTTTTCAACTGCACACCATTCTGAAGAGCATGATGAAACCCTGTGGCACCCCATCCTATCAAACTGGGGACATGAATCATCCCTTTTTCCAGTGTATCAACATTGTTTATGCCAGCTGCCCATCAGTCTCTTCGTAGCCACCTTGGTCATCAGATCTCCTACCACAGTATCACAGTGCTTGTGTTCACATAACCGTTATTTGACTTAACAATAGCCCGAAGCCATTCACATAACTTTTAGTACAGTATATTGTTATCATCATTCTATTTCATTATTAGTTATTGTTATTAATCTCTTAGTGTGCCCAATTTATGAATTAAATTTTATCATAGATGTGTATGTATAGGAAAAACATAATACACGTGGGGTTTGGCACTATCTGAGGTTTTAGGCATCCACTGTGGGTCTTGGGACACATTCCCTTGGATATGGGAAGCCTACTATCTAATGTAGGGATGAACTAGATGTTCTCCAAATCCTCTTCTTGTTTTTTAACTTTATGACCTTCCACCGTTGGCTTCTTTCTACCACTTTTTCTTCCCTATTATCACTTTTCTTTTTCATCTCCACTTTGTATACCTCACATGAGGTTAAAGTTGGAGACCCTCAGTTAAAATTAATGGTGTTGATTTATTAATATACATCTGGTATTTTATCTCCACTTCAGGTTCTATTATTCTGCATTTAAGGAACTATTTGCAAGACATATTCAGCAGGCTGATTTAGCCCCTGAGAAATGTCAAATAATCCATTTTCATGTGGTAACCTTTCCAAATAATAAAGCTCATTGAACTATAATCATCACAGGTGGATTATTTGTGGATAAATCTTTATTAATTTAATGTTAACCCTTGAAAATTAGCAATAATTCAGGGGGATGAGGGAACATGCCTAATATTTACCATTGAAAGTAATTCTAATGTTATTTCATTTTCCTGCCTAGAACAGGAATGTATTCAGAAGATACTTACATTGGGCTCTGATGATTAATGGTAATGTTATGAGCCAATCTGAGTTTAATCATCATCATTGTGTAGTTATGGAAGGTAAATATCAATTCAATGAATATACATCTAGTACCTACTATGGCACTATTCCAGGCACTGCCACAGTGATAAATGAAGCAGAGAAATGCATATACAATTAACAATAAAATGAAGTAATAAGCATTTGCTGTATAAGCTATATATGAAGAATATGTTAAGAGTCAGAAGATGGGGAAAATTAAGCCTTGCTCAGAAACTATGTTTCAGAAGGCATGGATCAGCCTCAAAGCTGATTGTCAATATATAGGTTATTGGAAGACAAATTAAGTTTTGGTTGAATAAATATTAAATACAAGACAACCATGAAATGAGCACTGAATTGAGAGTCAAAGCACACTGGTTTCTACAAAATAATCAACATATAATTAAACATGTATAGAAGAGAAATTAATATTTTGGCTTTCTAATGTTGCAAGAAATTGCAGCATTTATTGTCATATAAGAAGATTGCATTATAAGTACCATTATCAGTCAAAACAGCTCACATTTTTAAAAAGATAGAGATAAGAGAAAAGGAAAAAGAGCTTCTACAGTTGACAAGAAAATGAGTGAATCACTCTTTGTTGAAAATTGAAGAAAAAATGTTCACAGCTGATTATTCTTTTTGGGGTTGCTTAAACAAGAAATTTAATTCTCACAGTAGGGAATCTGAAGTCTGAGATCAGGGTGCCAGCATGTCACATTCTGGTGAGATCTGTCTTCCTGGCTTATAGATGGCCAGGCCACCTTTTCCCGGTGTCCTCACGTGGTCGGCAGTGGGAGTGGAGGATGGGGTGAGGAAGAGAAAGAGAGAGTGAGAATGAGAGAGAGACAGAGAGAGAGACAGAGAAGGAGAAAGAAATGTCTTGTGTCTCTTTTTATAAGGGCACAAGTCCTGTCACAACCCTCATGACCTTGTCTAAACCTAATTACTTCTCAAAGGGCCTATCTCTAAATACCATCACATTGGACATTAAGACTTCAACATAAATTTGGAGGGGAGACCATAATACCTGAACGGGGACTACAAACAGAAGTACAGGATCTCCTTACAGTGGGCAGAGATGTAGACTCACACTTCCTGTGTTTCTTGAGAAGTTCTTTGAAAAGCTTAAAGAAGATCCTGCTAACTGACTGACTATGGACTATGTCCAAATGGTTTGAAACTGCCTCACTGATTTAAGTAAGGCTTCCTCAGTGTCTCAGTGCTTCCTGGGATGGATTTTGGCAATGGTGACCGCTGCTGTGGAAGGATATCCTTGGAGAATGGCTCTGGGCATACCACTGGAAATTGTTATTGCACAGTGGGGGCCACAAAGCCATGAAACCCTGTGGCATTCATTCCCAGGGTAAGACCAATCCAGTAAACTACTAGCCTGGGACATTGCTAGCCTGTCAAGAACAACAAAATACCTGTGAAGAAGAATGATAAAGCTTGTTGACTTTTGATCTTTAGGGGCTATTTTTCTCCTAGCAGAGTAAACTCATCCCAGGGAGCTTTGGATTCCTTTGTACCTGCAGACCAGCAATCCTCTTAGCTTAAATGATAAGGCAGCCAGTGACCTTGGCTTTATCAGCACATCTGATATTGAAATTACAATGTAGACACAGTTAACTGTGAATTACAATTTTGGATAATTTCAGAGCAAGTTATTTTGTATGTATATGCAGGATAAAAATGTTATTTCAATTTAAAAATACTCAACTCAGAACAACAGTGGCAGATTCTTTTTAGGTAAATAATTTGCAGGCTAATCAGTTAATTTTTCTGAGCCTCATTTTCCTCTTGTGAAAACAAAAGTGTTAATAATAACAATAATAATAATAATAATGTCAATTCAGAATTGCTGTTAAAATAAAATCTAATAATACTCCCTGTAACAGTCTAGTAAATAATAATGAACATTAAAAAATAAGTTGCAATTTTACATTTTATTTTTTAAAAAGTATCTAATATTGTCTTATCATTTGCTTATTACTAAAATCCAGAATCATAATTTTAAAATTGCTAATGGAGATTCCAATGTGATAAAATCTGGCTTATCAAATTTTCATGTGGGATATCAGAGCTACTTACTTCTAATTTCCCTGAAATGCTTCTGTTATTCTTCTATAAACAGGACTTTTCTTTTTGAGTAAACTACATCTTTAGTTTTCATTGAAATACTCAGACACCAAGTTATAGTGTATTTTTTCCATCTTCTCTCTCTGATTTTATACATAAAACCTTCTATTATCCACTATCATAACGACTCTAATTTATTTTGTCTTCCATTTCTATGCGTTTTAGAAGAGTGCCTCCCCCACCCCACCATTTACTCTGGGCGTAACATGTGGCTTTATGTGGCCCATACAATGAAACTTCAAAAGCTCTTCTTTATTGTGGTTTATGCTCTTCCTTCCAAATGGAACTCTGTGACTACTCTGTGAACAAGAGTGGACTAGCCTGCGGAAGAAGAGCAGACCCCATGGA
Source organism: Furipterus horrens (assembly GCF_987537825.1). Classification (NCBI taxonomy): domain Eukaryota; kingdom Metazoa; phylum Chordata; class Mammalia; order Chiroptera; family Furipteridae; genus Furipterus; species Furipterus horrens. Next base: position 131,606,565 of record NW_028327177.1, on the reverse strand, counting down.
GACAGGAGCCAATCATCCCAACCATCTCGGCCAAGGCCATCATACATCAGTGGACCAACTCGCTGGTCATGCATGTGCAAGCAAGCCCAGCAAAGGTCAGATGTGCCCTGTCAATGCCAGAAGAACCACTCAGCTGAGCTCAGCCCCAACTGCCAACATACAGAACGGTAAATGAAATGAACAGCTATTATTTTAAATCACTGAATTTTGTTAACCAGCCACAAATAATAGACAGCCACCAATGGGCAGCAAGGAAGTATGTTTTCAGTTACATTTCTACTTCCTACTGGTCAGAATGCATCGTAAAGACAGATGAGTGAAGAAAATAATTAATAGAAATAATTCCTAAACTGTATAACCAATGCTTAGATTGTTATGAGTCTTTTCTAGTCTCTGTCTTAACATTAAGCTCCAGGCTACCTTTCCAAATCATGGTTTGCTCATCTGGTCTGTAGTTAGAGAAAGGAAATGAGCCCTAAAACTAGCCAAGGCTGCGGGGCAGAAGACACTGTTAAGTCTCCTCCTGAAGTACAACTTTTCTGTGTCCACATATTACTTTAGTTTGACCACTATGTAAATGAAAGTTAGAATCACACATTCATAGTTAATTTGCTAATCACTGAGAGAAACAACTACCTGAAAACTAATGTCAAAGAAAGCTGGCAGTTTGACTGAAGTACCTTCCTTCCTGTATTCGTTCCAGCGCTCATTAGTGAATCTATCCAAAGAGTATTTGTATTATTGCACAAATACATGTGCTTCTATCAGTAAAACAGCCTCTCAAAATAAGACCATAACCCCGATTTATGCTCATTAAAATTACCAACATTTGCTAGTGTATTAATAGAACACATATGTAATAAAATAAACACAAAAGTATGTGTTAAAAATTAGGTAAAAATCAATACCAATAGAAATTTAGTATCTTCTCCCTGTGTCCTACCAGAGAATCTCACATGCCCCTGGGAAACAGGCTCTTCCCCCTGGTTCCTGCTATTAGAAAAAATGTAGATGAAATGACCCTCCAACCATAATGTAAGTTTCGTGGGGTGATGAGCTTCCTAGCTTGATTTTCTCTGCATCTCTTGAAATATCTAACACAGATCCATGTGCCTCACGGGCACTCAGTTTTGCTGAGAAGAGATTCTAAGTAAGTATTTACTTTACATTGAGGGACAAGAGGATGAGTTGTGGAGAAAAAGTCCTAATGCCTTTATAGTTCAGTTGGCCTTGGCCTTTTACACAGAAGACAAAGCGTTAGATGTTGGATGCCAAGAGGGTGAATGGTTTTCTTTTCAGAAATCTGCAGGTATGGGCTGCAGTTTGCTTAACCAGAAAAATCCCAATCATAATTCCTTTTTAATTTGCTTTAACTTCAAAATCCAGGGAATTATATTTCAGAAAACTTCATTGGTCAGTCTAGTGAATAAAGAATGCCATTAAATCTGCCATATTTGTTTTTGTTCTCTTGCTCTCCCATAAAAAACACGGAAGGGGTAATACAGTAAGGACACTTCAAACTGACAATAATTCATAAGGTCTTTCTTCACCAGGAAATAATTTTGTAACTTCTAGATTATTTTTAGTCATATAAATAATTTCTCTTTTTATTAAGGCAGACATTTATTTTAGTCATCTGTGACAAACTATGAGATGTCCGCTTCATCAGCCCATAAAAAAACAGGCTTCTTTGTTCAGTCCTGGGGGCGACAAAGGTAGATGGATATCTTCAAAATAATAAAGCTTTATAAAAGAAATCCAAACCTAATGTGCATTACTCCCATATTAGGTAATTCAATGACCCAAGGATTTATACTTTTGAGTGCCAACTGCCAACTATGTGTCAAGCCCTGGGCTACTTTCCAATTCATCATTAGCCTTGAGCATAAGAATAGAAACAATTTACACAATAAGAAAAAGAATGCATGTAGTGAGTCTCACCTTCTCTCTGTATGTGCCATGTGTGTGTGTGTGTGTGTGTGTGTGTGTGTGTGTGTCCTCTGCTCATGCTCATGTGTCCTTGGCCAAGAACACACTGGAAAGCTAGAGTAACAGAGAATTAGAACAGTTGACTTCAAAAGGTCATCAAGTGGAATTTTCATTTCCTGTGGTCTATAAAATCTGGTTCTTTCATCTGTAGAATGGAGCTCATGGGAGGACTTCCTCTCAAGTACCAGTTGGCAAAAAATGGGCTCTCCCTGCAATAGCTTTCATTCACTCTTCAGAACAGCAAGTGCCGGTGAGGACACGGAGGAAGGGGAACCCTCCTGCACTGTTGGTGGGAATGAGGATTGGTGCAGCCACAGTAGAAAGCAGTATGGTTGTCCCTTAAAAAATTAAAAATGGATCTGCCTTTTGACCCAGCAATGCCACTTCTGGGAACATATCCAAAGGAACCCAAAACACTAATTTGAAAGAATATTAGCACCTCTATATTCATTGCAGCATTATTTATAATCACCAAGATATGGAAGCAGTCCATATGTTCATCAATAGATGAGGGGTTAAAACTATGAGAACTTACACAATGAAATACTATTTGGCGACTTCCGGCCAAGATGGAGGCTTAGACGGACACGCTAGGTCTCCCTCTACAACTATATAGGAATACAACTACTTCAAAACAAAGGATAACTAGAAATTCCAGAAAATAAAACTACACGGAAGCCCAACATATGAAGTTATAAACCAGCGGTGCCATTTGGGCAGGTAAGAGTTAAAGAAGGCAAAGCTGTTTGCGGAGCGGCGGGCGGGGCGGCGAAAAATCCCGGAGGCAATCAAGCCCCTGGCGGTGCGCGACCCCGGGAGGAGTCCCAGCTACGCAAGCCCCTGGCGTGCGCGACTCCGGGCGCTGGGGAGAGCAGCCGCAGCATCGCCTTGAACAGTGAGGCCCAGCGGGGCGGGAGGTCGGATCCCGGTCTCCTAGCTGAATAACTGTGTGAATCCATCTTGGACCCCCGCCCCCACAGAAAGCACCACAGGGCTGCGAAATAGGTCGCAGACAGGCACTGGTCGCTAATTTGTGACGCGTACACAGGCACCGCCCCGGACAGCCAGCCCAGGAAAACAAAACGCATCTGTCAAAATGTGGCAGACAAATATAGAGATCCCGGTGGCACAACTCACCAGACAGCAGATAGAGAACCTGACAGATGAACAGATAAGAAACCTGTCAGAGGCTCAGTTCTGGGCCATTGTTATCAGGTGGCTTACAGAATTCACAAAAGAGCAGGAAAAAGATATGAAAGAAGCGAAAAACTTTCATAACGAAAGGAAAAAAACCACATACGAGACAGATGGTGAGGAATCCAGAGTTCATTTCAACAAACTGGAATATGGAGAAGGAACAAGCAGTCAACCAATGCAGCGAGAGGAAATAGGAAGCAACAATGAGAGGATCAGAAACCTCTGGGACAGCTATAAAAGGCCCAACATAAGAATCATTGGTTTGCCAGAGAATGAGGAAGATGAACTAGAACTTGAAAAATTGAGTGAAAATATAATAAAGGAGAACTTCCCAGACTTGGGGAAGGGAATAGACATGCAGGTCCAGGAAGCAAGGAGAGTTCCCAAGAGACTGGACCCAGGGAGAACCACTCCAAGACACATTATAATCAAAATGTCAAAAATTAAGGATAAAGAGAGAATCTTAAAAGCAGCAAGAGAGAAGAAAAGAATTATGTACAAAGGGGTCCCAATTAGACTATCAGCTGACTTCTCAAGGGAAACCCTACAGGCAAGAAGGGACTGGCAAGAAATATTCAAAGTAATGAAAATCCAAAACCTACAACCACGAATACTCTATCCAGCGAAATTGTCATTCAGAATAGAAGGACAGAGAAAGTGTTTCCAGGACAAAATAAAACTGAAAGAGTTCATTAGATCCAAACCACTGTTATATGAGATGTTAAAGGGACTGGTTTAAAAAACAGAAGCTAGGGAGATGAAACAAAGGCAAACGAAACAGGCAACGAGAGTGGAAAAGGAACTGTGGGTACGGGAAGCATATTGGGGGGAGGTCAACAGGGAGGGGGAGTGGGGAGAGGGAGGGAGATGATATAGGAATTGGGGATCATGGTAGGAGGGAATGGAATAGATGGAGAGAGATTGGGAGGAATTGTATGCACAACTAATGGACATAATCTAAAAGGGGGGGACAACTGGAGGGAGGGGGGCCACCGGGTGGAGGGGAGCAGAGGGAAGGGAAATTGGCACAAATGTAATATTTTAATCAATAAAACACATTAAATCTGAAAAAAAAAAAAAAGAAATACTATTTGGCCATAAAAAAGAAGAAAATTTTACCCTTTGGGACAGTATAGATTGCCCTGGAGAACACTATGCTAAGTGAAATAAGCCAATCAGAGAAAGACAAATAACATATGATTTCACTCACGTGTGGAATCTAATGAACAAACTAAACTAACAGGAAAAACAGAGACAGACTCATAGGTGGAGAGCAGATGACAGCTAGTGGGAGGGTGGTTAGGGGGCGGAGGGACTGAGCCCCCCCCCAAAAAAGGACTCAGGGACATGGACAACAGTGTGGTGATGGCTGGGGTGATGGGATATAAGGGGACTAAATGGTAATGGAAAAATATAATAAAGATTAAATTTTAAAAATTAAAGGTAAATCATGGGGGAGGGGGAAGGGAGAAGAGGGGGAAAGGAGAAGAAGGGAAAGAAAGGAAAGGGTCTAGTCAAGGACCTAGTATAAATGACCCATGAACATGGAAAACAGGATGGGGATTGACTGTGGGGTAGGGGGAAAAGGTGGGACAACTGTAATGGAAAAACAATAAATAAATTTTAAAAATAAACAATATGATGTCTCACAAAAAATTACATGCCATAAACTGAGAAAAAAAAATCTTAGATAATAATCATTTCTGTAAATATAATATAGTTGAATCTGTGAATCAAATTTTGAGCTATGGTACTTTCAATAAATAGTACCATCTAAGAAAAAAATTAAAGGTAATTGAGTTAAAATTAAGTCTTTAGAGTTTTCCCTACTCTAATCTGATTAGCACCCTTATGAAATGAGATTAGGGCATACAGAGAGACGGAAAGCATGGATGAAAGACCCTATGAAGAGACAAGAAAAGGGTCGCTATTTGTATGACAAGGAGAGAGGTGTCAGAGGAATCCCATCCTGCCATTGGCACCTTGACCCAAAACTATAAGATAATAAATTTCTATTTTCAAAGCCAGCCAATCTGTGGATTTTCTGTTATGACCAGCCCTAGTAAAGTAATAACAATAGTCAACATAATATTGAAGGAGAAAAACAAAGTCAGAAAACTGACACTACCTGACTTCAAGATATACTCTTAAAGCTTCTGCAGTAAGGACAGTGTGGTATTGGTAAAATAATAGAAAAATAGATCAATGGAACAAAATAGAGAACCCCAAAAGAGACACATAGAGACACAGAGATACAGTAAACTGATCTTTGACAAAAGAGCAAAGACAATTAAATGGAACAAAAGTCTCTTCAACAAATGGTTCTAGAAAAAGTGGACATCCCCATGTAAAAATAAAGAGAAGAAAAAAGAAAGAAAGGAAGAAAGAAAGAAAGGAAGGAAGAAGAAAGAAAGAAAGAAAGAAAGAAAGAAAGAAAGAAAGAAAGAAAGAAAGAAAGAAAGAAAGAAAGAAAGAAAGAAAGAAAGAAAGAAAGAAAGGAAGGAAGGAAGGAAGGAAGGAAGGAAGGAAGGAAGGAAGGAAGGAAGGGAAAAAGAACCTAGACACAGATTTTACATTCTTCACAAAAAATAATACAAAATGGATTATAGATTTAATTATAAAATACAAAACAATGAACACCTCTGAAACTCTTAGACTATAACATAGTAGAATATCTAGATGGCCTTGGATCTGACCTTGGATCTGATGATGATTTTTAAGATACAGCACCAAAGGCTTGAGCCATGAAAGAAGAACTGATAAACAACTTTATTAAAATTTAAAACTTCTGTTCTATGAAAGATATTGTCAAAACAATGAGAGGACAAGCTACAGACTAGGAGAAATGTTTGCAGAAGATCTACTGATAAAGATCTGTTACCAAAAATACTCAGAAGAACTCTTAAAAGTCAACATAATAAAATGAACTACCTGATTTTAAAATGAGCAAAATATTTGAAACGAAAGGCACCAATCTCAAGAGAATAGATACTGTATAATTCCAACTCTGAGGTATTCTATAAAAAATAAAACTATGAAGACAGCAAAAAGATCTGGTATTACCAGAGGTTTGGGGTGAGCAAAGGATTTAAAAAATGGAGCACAGTGAAACTATTCTGTATGATACAATAATTGTGGGTACATGCCATTTGATTTGTTTAAAACCGATTAAAAGTCCAACACCAAGAGTGAACCCTAATGTGAACTATGGGCTTTGGTTGATAATGATGAGTTCATCGGTTGTAACAAATGTATCACTCTGACCTGCGCTGTTGATGGTGGTGGAGGCTGTGTGCATGAGAGGTGAAGGGGTCAATGGACATCTTTGTACTTTACATTCAATTTAACTGTGAACCGAAAACTTCTGCAATAAAAGTCTAGACACTTTTAAAGAGTCAGTTCCTTCAGTCCCCAATAACTTTAGAAATATAAACAAAGTACCAGAATTTTCTGGAATCTTCTTCCAACTAAATATGCAAATACAAAACACACACACACACATAGTTTAGCTACATAAGAGAGATCGGTCGATGCACCTGACCTGCACCTTGCTTTTATCATTTATTAATAGGTTTTTAAAAATCTCTTAATAATAGTAGATACCAATGTAGCACACTTTTTAAAGCTGTGTAGAATGTTGTGGTTAACAAAATTATACAGGTTTCAGGTGTACAAGTCCACAACACACTGTATCGTGTGTTCGCAACCCCAAGTCAAGCTGGCTTCCATCACCATTTATCTTCCCATACTGTCCTCCACCTCTTCATCCTCAACCCCTGGCAATCACCACACTATTGTTCATGTCCGTGAGTTTTTTTCCCTCAGTCCCTCCAGTTTCTTAACTCAGCTTCCCAACAGTGGTATAGTTTGAATTTTATTCAAATGATAGCACCCATATGCCAAGAGCTTTGTTAAAATCAGTATTAACAATTATGTTTGCTTTTCCCAATTATATATGTGTAAATGATATCTAATTTTATTTTTACTTATTTAATATAAGTGAGGTTGAGCAGTTTCATGTTTATTAGCAGTTTTTTTAACTGTATTTTATTGATTATACTATTACAGTTGTCCTGATTTTCCACTGTTGCCCCCTTTACCCAGCACCCCCCACTCCTTCAGGCAATGACCCCACCATCGTTCATGTCCATGGGTCATGTGTGTAAGCTCCTTGGCTATTTCATTTCCTGTACTGTACATTACATCCCCATGGCTATTCTGTAACTGCCTATTTGTACTTCTTCATCCCTTCACCTCTTCACCTATTCCCTCCCACCCCTTCCCATTTGGCAACCATCAAAATGCTCTCCATATCCATGATTCTGTCTCTATTCTTTTTGTTTGCTTAGTTTGTTTTTTAGATTCAATTATTGATAGATATGTATTTATTGCTATTTTATTATTCATAGTTTTGACCTCTTTCTTAAATAAGTCCCTTTAACATTTCATATAATAAGGGTTCAGTAGTGATGAACTCCTCTAGCTTTTCCTTATCTGGGAAGCTCTTTATCTGCCCTTCAGTTCTAAATGATAGCTTTGCTGAGTAGAGCAATCTGAGCTGTAGGTCTCTGCTTTTCATGACTTTGAATATTTCTTGCCAATCCTTTCTAGTCTGCAAAGTTTCTTTTGAGAAATTGGCTGACAGCCTAATGGGAACTCCCCTATAGGTAACTCTCTTTTCTCTTGCTGCTTTTAAGATTCTCTTTTTATCTTTAACCTTTGGCATTTTAGTTATGATGTGTCTTGAAGTGGGCCTCTTTGCATCCAGCTTGTTTGGTATGTTCTGTACTCCCTGGAGTTGCACGTCTATTTCCTTCACCAAATTAGGGAAGTTTTCTTTCAGTAATTTTCAGATTGATTTACAATTTCTTGCTCTTTCTCTTCTCCTTCTGGCATCCCTGTGATGTGAACATTGGACCTCTTCAAGTTGTCCCAAAGGCTGCTTACACTATTCTTGGGTTTTGGGGGTTTTTTTTTTTTTTTGTATTTTTTTCTTCTTGTTGTTCTAATTGGTTCTTTTGTTTGTTTGTTTGTTCATTGCTTCCTTATGTTACAAATCATTAATTTGATTCTCAGCTTTATCCACTCTACTGTTGTTTCCCTGTAAATTGTTCTTCATTTCAATTAGTGTATCTTTTGTTTCTGACTGGTTCTTTTTTATGCTGTTGAGGTCCTCACTAAGTTCCTTGAGCATCCTTATTAACAGTGTTTTGAACTCTGTACCTTAGAGATTGCTTATCTCCCTTTTCCTTAGCTGTTTTTCCTTAGCTGTTTTTCCAGAGCTTTGATCTGTTCTTTCATTTGGGCCATGATTATTTGTCTCCTCATTTTGGCAGCCTCCCTATGTTTGTATTATATGTATTAGGATGTGGGACCAGCCTGTTCTGTGTCTCCGTCCCTCATACCAATCTGGATGGATGTGGTTTCTTTAATTCCACAGTTGTCAGATTTTTATTCAACTCGACTTCTGATGGTTCTGAGTGATGGTTTTCCTATATTTTAGTTGTAATTTTGATGTGGTTGTGCAAAGAGCTGAGCCATGTCTGCCTATGTCACCATCTTGACTGGAAGTCCCCAAGTTTGTCTTATTCTCTCTAAAGTAATTATTAAATTTATGACTAGAATATTTATTAAACATTTTTACAAGACTATTATACCTATTGCAACTATTTTGTGCAGCTCATTTTGCTTTTTCATAATACCATGTTTTTCTCATGATCTAGTTTTAGCCACTGTTATCAACATTTCATTTATAAATTCAGTGACATTTTTGCCATCCATGTTTTCTTATAATATTTTCTAAGATTTTAGTTTTTATATTTATATAATTAGTAGACCTTAAATTCATGTTGGGATTAAAGTAGGCATCCAGGTTTATTTTTTCCACAAAGTCAATCCAATTTTAACAACATCATTTCTTAATTAACCCATCTTTTCCCACTGAATAAAATGTCATCTTTATCACTTGAAGCATATTCATGTATACCTGGGTTGATGTTTCTAGATTCTATATATTTTATTCCACTGGATTTATCTATTTTTTTCTTATTACTCAAAATAATCATAGAATTTTGTACATCTTTTCCTCAAAAAATATTCTGTAAAGTTTTCTCTAAACCATCTCATTGGTATTCTAATTTTGATAGCATAGTCATAGATTAATTTTAGAAGATAACATCTTTATGATATTGAGATTTTGTCTAAGAATAAGTTATGGTTATTTTCTGTTTTGTTTTGTTTTTATAACCCTCAGAAGAGTTCTAAAGTTTCCTTCACATAAACCCTGACTATTTCTTGTTCCTAGTTCTTTTTGTTTTTTTAATCTATTTTTCTTGGTGGTATAAATGGGCTATTTTCTTCACTAAATTTTCTGTTGATAGTTGGTATATAAAAATAATAATGATTTTCATTTTTTTTTGCAACCAGAGAATTTCCTGAATTCTCTTTTTCATTTCTAATAGTTTTCAGACAACTCTCACGAGTTCTAATAGTATATAATTATACCATCTGTAAATAACAATAATTTAATGTCCTCCATTCTCATTTGTACAGTTTTTTTCCTCCTCCATAACTGCACTAAACTACATTTTCAGAACTATAATAATAATGATAATTGACCACCGTGACAACCTCCTGGTTTTAATCTACTTGAGGAGTGAAAATACTAGAAACATCGTCAAGCCTCGGGTAGTTTTGCACTTTTCTTTCTTTTCTTGCTCTGTCGTACACTCTTCAAACACTGTGTGTGAAGCTGTGCTATTTCATGTGTTTGATCACAGCCGACACAGCTCCAGGACATTTATCTTTGTTCATACATTTTAGGCTACATAGACAGAGGTTGTGACCCAACTTCTCTTTCTCACTCTGTGGCAGAAATGCCATCTTGTTGTTGAATGTGTGCCTATCAGGTGCCAGACAATTCACTGGGATGTTCACATTCAGTGGCATATTTAATTTTCCCAATAAGCCAAAGAGATAGTTGTTATTTCCCCTAGTCTCTTGATGAAGCCTAGAAAACAGCTTAAGTTATACAGTTAATTAGTAGCAGAGACAAGGCTTACAGCCATATTTCTAGGTCTCCAAGGCCCACCCTCTTTCTTCTGCATTCCCTTGCATTGTAAAAAGGCCAAAAAAATGAATATACAAAATTTGGGGGGAATGTGGAAGCGCGAGAGATCGGTTATGCCTAGGGACAGTCAAGAAATGATACTTCTCCTCCTAAGAGTGGTGCTGAAAGGGATGAACAAAAAAATTGATCCCCACATTATTCAGGAAATACCCTCCATACTCCACAGGAGAAGTAAGTACACCATGACTTCACAACTGCCCTTGACTGCTATCCCCCTGGGGCCTAGGCAGTTCTTCATCTTATAGCATGGTCAAGTGGTCAATTATTTCTAAGTCCAAGTTTACTTGCCTTAAGAGTGGGCATATGTTAAGAATAGTCATGGGGATGTAAAGTAAAGCATAGGGGATATTCTCAGTAATATTCTAATAACTATGTATGGTGTCAGATGGGTATAAGATGTATCAGGATGATCACTTAGTAAGTGATATAATGTCTAGTCACTGGGTGTACCCTTGAAACTAAAATAATATTGTATGTCAACTATAATTGAAAAATAAAAAATGATTTTAAAAAAGAGTGGGTACATGTTCAGCAAGATTCTTTAGGGAGGAAAATAACTCGTTTTTACCTGAGGAAACTTAATTCAAGTTTTGAACTCATTTCTTCTTTTAGGCAGTTTCTATTGTAAACCCAGTTCTGTGGTGGGATTTATTGAAGCACAGAAAAGAAAAAACATTTGCTCAGAAGTAACTCAGGCTTATGATGTGGATTAGAACCTGGAAAAATAATAAATCATAAAGCTACCAAGTCCAGAAAACACTGAGACTGGAAAGTAGACTGAGATTTGAACAGTGAGCTATTTTTATTGAATTTATTGGGGTGACATTGGTTAATAAAATTATATAAGTTTCAGGTGCACAATTCTATAATATATCATCTGTACATTGTATTGCATGTTCACTACCCCAAGTCAAGTCTCCTTCCATCACCATTTATTCCCCCTTTACCCTCTTTTACCTCACCCCAATCCCCTTTCCTTCTGGTAATCATCATACTGCTGTCTGTCTGTGAGTTTGTGTTTTTTACCTTTCTTTCTTTCTCTCTCTCTCTTTACCTTTTTTACCCAGCCCCTTAACCCTTATCCTTCTGACAGCTGTCAGTTCATTTTCTGTATCCATGAATCTGTTTCTATTTTATTTGTTAGCTTATTTTGTTCATTAGATTTCACATATGAGTGAAATCATATGGTACTTGTCTTTCTCTGACTGGCATATTTCACTTAGCGTAATAATCTCCAGGTCTATCAGTGTAGTTACAAAGAGTAAGAGTTCCCTTTTTTTTTTTTAACATAACCAAGCAATATCCCATTATGTAAATATACCACAGATTTTTATCCACTTATCTACTGATAGGCACTTGGGCTGCTTTCAAATCTTGGCTATTGTAAATAGTGCTGCAAAAAACATGGTGGTGCATATATTCTTTCAAGTCAGTGTTTCAGGTTTATTTGGGTATATTCACACAAGTGGAACTGCTGGGTCATAAGGCAGTTCCATTTTTATTTTTTTAGGTAATTCCATACTGTTTCCCACCGTGGCTGTACCAGTCTGCCTTCCCATCCACAGTGCATGAGGATTCCCTTTTCTCCACATCCTCACTAGCACTTATTGTTTGTGGATTTATTGATGATGGCCATTCTGACCGGTGTGAGGTGGTATCTCATTGTGGTTTTAATTTGCATCTCTCTGATGACTAGCGACATTGAGCATCTTTTCATAAGTCAATTGGCCATCTGTATATCCTCTTTGGAGAAGTGTCTATTCAGGTCCTTTGCCTATTTTTAAATTGGATTCTTTGGGTGTTTTCTTTTTTTTTTTTTTGAGTTGTATGCTTTTTGTTTGTTTGTTTTTTACAAATTTTGGATATTAACCCCTTATCAGATGTATCATTAGTGAATACATTCTCTTATTTAGTGGGCTGTATTTTAATTTTGCTGATGATTTCTTTTGTTTTGCAAAAGGTTTTTAGTTTGATGTAGTTCCATTTGTTTACTTTTTCTTTTTTCCCTTGCCCAAGGAAATATGTCTGACAGAAATAAAACATTGCTATGAGAAATGTCTGAGATTTTACTGCTTATGTTTTTTTCTTGGATTTTTTATTTTGAGTCTAACATTTAAGTCTTTAACCAATTTTGGGTGTATTCTTGTGTGTGGTGTATGTCTAGCTTCAACTTGCTGCATGTATCTGTCCAGTTTTCCCAACACCATTTATTAAATAGACTTTCCACATAAACATATCAATAGATGCAGAAAAAAGCATTTGCTGAAATCCAGCACTCATTTATGATAAAAACTCTCAGCAAAGTGAAAGTAGAGGAAACGTACCTCAACATAAGAAAGACCATATATCACAAATCCATTGTCATACTCATTGTACAAAAACTAAAAGTGTTTCCCATAAGATAAGGAAGAAGACAGGGATGTCCATTGTCACCACTCTTATTCAACATAGTACTGAAAGTCCTAGCCACAGCAATCAGACAAGAAGAAGAAATAAAAGACCTCCCAAACTGAAAAAGAAAAAGTAAAACTGTCATTGCTTGCAACTGATATGATACTATATGTAAAGAACCCTAAATATTTCACCAAAAAACTACTAAATCTGATAAATGAATTCAGTAAAGTACCAGGATACAAAAATAAGTGTCCAGAAATCAGCTGCATTTTATACACCAATAATAAACTATCAGAAAGGGAAACTAAAAACACAATGCCATTTACAGTTTCATCCACACAAAAAAATATCTAGAAATAAATTTAACCAAGGATGTAAAAGACCTGTACTCAGAAAATTATAAGATACTGAAGAGAGAAATTGAAAAAGATACAAATAAATGGAAGCATATACCATGTTCATGGGTAGGAAGAATTAATATCATTAAAATGTCCATACTACCCAAAGCAATCTATTGATTCAGCACAATTCCCATCAAGAAAGCAATGGTGTATTTCACGTAACTAGAACATATAATCCAAAAATTTATATGAAACCACAAAAGACCCCAAATAGCCACAGCAATCTTAAGAAAGAAGAGCATAGTTAAATGAATCATACTACCTGATATCAAACTATATTACAAGGCAATAGTAATCAAAAGAAAATGGTACCAGCATAAAAACAGACATATAGATCAATGCAATAGCATAATGAGCCCAGAAATAAACCCACACCTTATTGTCAAATAATATTTGACAAAGGGAGCAAGACAAATGGGGTAAAGAAAATCTATTCAATGAACAGTGAGCTATTGTTAAATGAAGATGACTATGTTGAGAATTATATCTCAATTACTTCCTACTTCAGAAATTTTATTTAGCCCTTAATTTTTCTCTTAACTCTTTTCAACCTTATTAAAGGAAACATTGGTTCTCCTATTAGTTTTATAGGTAAATAAATAAATAAATTATTGAATTTCCCGGAGTCATTCAAGGGATAACTAAAGGCTTATCATTAGAATGAATAATTCCTGATCACAGGGTTCTTTAATTCCTCGGTTGAAGATTACATTTTATCATGCTTTATTGAGAGGATACTGTGAATCTGAGTTTCATCATGAACATTTCTCTTGTTCTCTCTATATCCCAGCCCTCTGGAGCTTCTGCTCATCCAAATTAAGCTGTTTTCACTAGAGGTCAAGTTAAAAGCCATAGGGCACAAAGGTGAGCAGCTAAAGAACTTCACCATAATACTCACAAAAGGTGACATAATCAATGGTTCGTTTATTGACAAGAAAACCTGATGGTTATTTATTCATCATGTTATCACTACTGACATAGGTATAGTCTTATCCAGAATACTGCAAGTCTGGCATGTATCCTTCCATCACAGAACATATAACCTAACGTGGAGACAAATATTACCCAGAGAATACAGTTAGAGAACTATCAACATAGAAGTATAAGAGCTTAAGTATGTCATAAATGCAAGAGTGTAATTCAAGGCTAAAAGAGAAGACATCAAGGTGCCTACTGTAGAAGTTACAAAGGATATCTTCAAAGTTGAGACTTGTCTCTGCAACACCAAGTTTATTTATTTATTTATTTATTTATTTACTTACTTACTTATTTATGGAAAAGTCAGACTCTGGATTACAAGTTTATTTATCTCTTACATTTTTATCACAAGATTGGATTTTGTTGAATAATGGGGAAACAAGACCCATATATTCATCTTCTATATGGGAAAGAAGAGAGTTTTTTATGTCAAATGGTTTAGGTACTCTCATAGTGGTGCAGTTATGAGAATAACAAAAGGGGTTCACAGTTAAGGCTGTGCATTTTATTGACCAGCAGAGGATGTCAAAACATACCAATGTGGAAACCTTGTTGTATATTCCCAGTTGGAGGTAAAGCTTTTCAGGATTCTGAGATGCCCAGCTGCCACGGACGGATTCTATCCTGGTGGAATGAATTTCTGATCACATTGAGAACTACCACTTTCCAATTCTCAAGGGATATTTATAATCTCTGGAAACTGACTAATCAAATCACCTTTCTACTCACCAGGTTGTACTGACTGAAAAACTAACCCCAGAACACTTACTTCTGATAAGTCAAAGTCCAATTTCCCAAGAGACCTTGCCCAATGTATGAATTCTCCAAGTACCAAACTAACTTCTTGGTTTTTTCCAATTTTTATTCATTCCCCTCTTCCCATTTCTTAATGTACTTTTAATTAGCTTTTTTAAATACAATCTTTCAAACAGCCTCAAATCATCTTACAAGAATATGTGATAAGAAGGAAAAAAATACATAGTAAATCAGAGAACACATGCTTATATCTTTTACTTCCCTAGAGAAGACATCAAAATTGTACTAGAGAAAACAAAATTATAACATTAGCAATTAACAACAGTCTCCTAGGTGAAACAAACTTGCTGGAAAATCCATGAAAGTAAAACGCAGAAAGAATTAGCCTGACAGAGGAGACCAGAGATCAAAGAACACAAAGAAAATCAGACCTGTAAAAAAAGACTATTTCTAGGGGTTCTCCAAGTCAGAGGTAAAGGATGTAAGAAGCAGGAAGGGATGCTGAGAAATACTATCAAAGTGATTTTTGGTGGAACTAAACCCATACCAGTTGATCTTTTCTACTTTGGTGACAGAAATATTTGAGCAGAGATGTGGATACCTATCAGGGAGGGGCCAAGCATCAAGATGGGTGGTGACATTCTGAAAGTACAGAACATGTTCCCTCCACATACCAGCCATTGATGAATTACACTGATAAACTTAAGCTATACTATCTTCATGAATACTGAAAGCTGGCTATAGTATATAAATAAAAATGGAATCCCAGAAAAAAGATTAAACAATTAAAAACACCAAGCATTTGAAGAAAATCAAGTGGTAAGCCACAGAGGAAAAACATTCTCAAGTTTGACTGCATAAAAGTCATAAAGTTATTTCCAACACAGTACCATGAACAATATCAAAATGCAACTGGCAGGTGGAAGAAAATAATTGCAATATATGTGATGAAGAATTTATATGAAGACTACCTGAAAAATATCCTATAAACAAAAGAGAAATAAAAACCTAAATCTCTGGTAAAGTGCCTGAGAAACTTAATAATACAGACATAATCTCTCAAATTAACAGGAAAAAAACAATGAAAACAATGAGATAATATTTTTCATTCCCTAGATTGATAATAAGAACTGGCAGAGATTTTCTTTCTGTGTTGTTTAGCTCCTGATATTCAAAAAAGCTATTTGTTAAAACTCTATCCAAACACAAGCTAAATTAAAGAGATGTTATGATCTCAAACGACAAGGAATTCATTCTTTGCAAAAATAGTGTGGAAAAGTCAGTTAACAAATGGATGACTACAGCCTCCAACAATCAAGTCTTCAAAAAGATATGACAAATATATACATGCATCAAACAATTGAGCCCCAAAATATATGAAGCAAGTATTAACAGAATTAAAATGAATTTAGAAATAAACATTTCTCAAATAATATTTGGAGAATTGAATAACCTCACTTTCAATAATGGATAAATGTTGTAGACAGAAAATCAATAATATAGGATTTGACACTATATTATAAACCACTAGACCTAACATATGTCTAACAGACATATGTAAAATACTTCCCTCAACAACAGTGAATATACAGTCTCAAGTGTGTATGGAGAATTATCCAGAATAGACCAAATGCTAGGTCATAAAACAAGACATAATAAATTTTAAAGATTGAATTATACAAAGTATATTTCCTAACTACAATAAACCAAGCTAAAAATCATTAACAGAAGGAAAACTAGAAAATTGACAAATAAGTGGAAATCATAAAACACACTCTTCAATAACCAATGGGTCAAGGAAGAAACTCAGGGGAAACTGGAAAATAGTTTGAGATTAAAGAAAATGAAACAAAGCATAACGATACTTATGATATTCAGCAAACACAATGTTTAAAAGGAAAGTTATAGCTGTAAATACTGACATTAAAAAAGGTCTCAAGTCCTGGCTGCTGTGGCTCAGTGGATTGAGCATTGGCCTGTGAGCCAAGAGTTGCTGGTTCGATTCCCAGTCAGGGCACATGACTAGGTTGCAAGTCAGGTCCCCAGTTGGGGGCGTGAGTGAGAGGCAACCACACAGTGTTGTTTTTCTCCCTCTCTTTCTCCTTTCCCCTCTCTCTAAAAACAAAATAAATAAACAAACAAATAAACAAATAATTTTTTTTAAAGATCTCAAATCAGTAATTTTAATTTAAAGTATGAGGAACTAGAAGAAGAAGATCAAAACAAAACTCAAAGCTAGCAGAAGGCAGGAATTAGTTAAAATTAAAATTGAGATAAATGAAATAGAAAATAGATAAACAATAGAGATAACTAAGAAAATCAAAAGTTCATTCTTTGGGAAAACAATCCACAATTTGACAAATGCAAGCCAACCCTCATGAGCTATCACTTCACACCTATTAGGATGACTACAATTTTAAAAAATGAAAATTAAGCGTTGGCAAGAACATGGAGAAATTGGGACACTTTGCTGGTGGAAATGTAAAATGATGTAGCCACTGTGGAAAACAGTTCTTTCCTCATAAAGCTAAACATAGAATTATCATGACACAGCAATTGCACTCCTAACTACATACCCAAGAATTGAAATCAGGAATGAAATAGTATGTAAATATTGATTGCAGCACTGAACTCACAATAGCCAAAAGGTAAAATAACCCAGGTGTCTACCACCAGATGAATAGATTTTAAAATGCAATAGCTTTCAACCATAAAAAAGGCTAAAGTTCTGATACAGGTTACCACATCAAGGAACCCTAAAAATATTAAGCTAAGTGAAATAAGCCAGACACAGAAGGACAAATACTGTATGATTCACTTAAGTGAAATAGCTAGAGAGATGCAAGTTATATAGAGAGAGAGGTGAAAATGGGGAGTATTGCTTAATAGTTATAGAGTTTCTGTTTGGGGCAATGAAAAAAAAATTGGAAGTAATAATGGTGATAGCTATACAACATTTTTAATGTAATTTATGCTACTAAACTGTGCATTTAAAATGGTTAATATGACAAATTTATGTTATATTTTAGCACAATAAAAATTAAGGGGAATAAACAATATTTTTGAAAAGGTAAGGAAATTAATACTCCTGCATGGGAATATAAATTGATACTTCTTAAATATCAAAATTTGAAATATTTGTGAACAGACACAATTTATTGTTTTTAATTTATCTGTAAAACCTGAAATATACCAGATTATTTTCATACTGGAGAAGCACAGCCTTGAGTGGAAAGTTCAGTTGCTCACCACAGCCTCTTCTTACTTATTGTTGGTATTGGTGGTGGCAAGGAAGAGAGAATAGTATTAAATGAAGAACACTTCTAATGATCATAATTTTATACTAAGGGTAGAATGTGGCAAATAAAAATTGTTTATCTCTTATCTCATAACCTTCCTGGAATAAGACACATTCTACAAACTCCTCCTTCAGCAAACTATACAAATCAAGCTCAAATAACAGTTGCAAGGCAACCAAAAGTCAAGATTCAGGAAGTTTGTTATTGTTGTTTTACTTTGTTTCCAGTTCTGCTTCTGGTAATGGAAAGCAGTCATATTTATTTAACCCAGTATAGACAGGTTCATGTATCCCTCTCCTCTAGTCTAATAAATCAGAAGCCCTCAATGATAATGTACAGAAAGAAATAACACTCACACAATTTGAAACAGAGTAGAGAACCCAAGCTAAAAGCTAAGAAGAAATGGTGGGGATGAAGAGGGAAGAAGGAGAGGGATTTAAGAGACCAAATATCCTCTGGGAAAGAAAACAAAGAGGGAGCAATTGACAAAGGCCAGGATCAGATGCTTGATCAGCCCAAACCAAGAAAAATGAAAAAGAAAATGGGCCTTTAGGGCCCATCTAGTGTAGGACCAGGCCAATGTTTGTTCATTTCACTGTTCGTATCAGTTAATTTTTTCCGAAGTACAATCCATCTAAAAACACAGTGACTTAAAACAACACTTACTTAGTCTACATGGTCTCTCATCATCCAATTGGCTAGCTCAAGATAGTTCAGACAATAGCTGAGCAACTTCTAAGAGAACAAGCATAAGAATTCAAGTCCTCTGAGGCATTGGCTGCAGACAGGCACAACTTCCACTGTATTTTATTGGTGAAGCAAGTTCCAAGTTCACCCAAGGATCAAAGGCTGGGGGAACAGATTTCACCTCTTGTTAAGAGAAGCCAAAAAATTGCATTACAAAGGGATGTTGTTACAGAACAGAAATAATGATAGCTATTTTGCAATCAATATACCACCTTATTCCATCAGTCAATTAAGAAGCTGAAACTAAGTTTCTACCCTGTATATAAAGCTGTCTCGGGAACCATGATAAAAATAATGTTTTTCCCCTCATTGGTGAATGTCTGCATAGTCTCTGGGCAAAGTTTTTCTCTATGGAAAAAGATTATTTTCTGAGATTTACAAAAGTTGTAAATACTACTCTTTTCTCAATTTATTCCAAACAGCTAAGACTTGGGAGCTCAAGATACAGAAATAATGGCTCAGTTTTGGCCTTTTAGTGACTTAAGAGTTTATTGGCAACCCCAGACGTAAAATGTGCCTGGGAAACCGAGATGAAAGAGGGATTCATTTTGCTTTGGTAAGCAGATGATTTCATTAGGACTTAAAAGATTAGCAAGAATTTGCCAGACTATGAAAGTCAGGAAAGGTGGTCCATCTAGAGGACAACATGATAAGAGATCATACTGAGCAATGCGTGAGTGATTCATGTGGAAGGCTCCCCTAGAGCAGTATAAGGAGCAGTGAGGGTTGGCTGTAGTTACTCTTTAGGGGAAGAACACAGGAATCCTCCCACCACAAGCAGAAGAATATGAACAGGCTTCCACACCTCACTTTAATCACCTGTTTTGTTAGTGGCATAGTTCATGTCTTAGACTCTATTTAAAACTCCCGATTCTAGCAGAACACCCTCACGTGTGTAAGAAGTTGGAAAGCTTATTGTTACCTTGTCCTGATTACCATTTATTCACTGCCTCCTGCAACAGAATGGGAACGTTGCTTGCCTTACATTTGCCTCTCAATATCAGACACCTCAAAACTGAATTACCAGCTTTGAATTGAGATGACTCACTTTTAAAGCATTTCCCACACTGTCACTTCCTACCACAGAAGTGATTTTTCTCCAAAGACTTGTTTTGGGTATAAAATTGGATTCTGGCATAGTCTCTATTCTTATTGACAAGTTTCCTTGTTTATTATTGTTCATCGTTAAGATGTTGCCTCGTTAAAGATGGAAAGGTTAACAACTGAACCCTGCTTGCCTTGAGTAAATCATACTCAATTTTCTGGAGCTCATTACAAACAATCTGCTCGAAAACAGCTAATTAGGGCCGAGAACACAAAACGTGAGTCTGGACAGCACGGTTTGCAGAGTCTGCAAATGCAGGCTTTTTCTCCTTCACATCAACAAAGTCATTCTCTGCAAGCCAATCTCTTTTTCTCAGAAGGAAAATGTATGTTAAAGATGGCGATCCAAGCACTGTGGCAGAATGTGGGCCATAAAATGTATGAAAAAACACTCGTCAGCTTCCTAGGGCTGCACTAATGGTTACTGGCAGGCTCATAAAGGTGCTGGAACTGCCATTCATTTGATTAGGAACCACGGAGTGGGGTTGCTAAGTGTAGCACAGTTCAAACATTCTGCTTTTTTCCCCTGTCTCACTGTGTGTGTGTGTGTGTGTGTGTGTGTGTTTGGAAAGAAAGGAAAGTTGTCAATAAATAAAAGTAGTTCTTATCTCATACATCAGATTTGGCTTCACACACTTTATTGTGCTCTTATGTCAATGGGTAATTCTGCTGACCTGAGCTTGGTTTAGCTGATCTAAACCAGGCCAACTTATGAATTCAAAGTCAGCTACTGGGTCAGATGGAGAGCCGGCTCAGCTTGGATGGCTCGTTGCTACTCCATATGGCATTTCATCCTTATATGGGCCAACGTGAGTTTATTAGCATGGCAGCTCAGCAGGGTTCCCAGGGAGTGAACGGAAGCACACAAAGCCTCTTGACCTGGACTCGGAACTAGCAAGGTATCCCAATCACTACATTCTGTTGGCCAGGACAAATCCCAGAGTGAGCCCAGAATTAAACAGTGGGAAAATAAGCTTCATTTTTGGAAGAGTTACAAAGTCACTGGAAAAGGGCATAGATACAGAAATGAAATATTTGCATCAATTATGTAATCTACCTCAAGTGATTAGAAATTAATAGTTTTGTTATGACCCAAATCTCAAGATAAACCAAATTATATGTTCTTTACTGATCTTTATAAGAAGATGGGGTAGAGTGGTGTTGGAGTATGAAGTAGGGCAGGTTGGTTTTTCTATCCTCTTCTCCAACTTGTTCTTATTTTCTGGTTTGGGAAGCTCTTTGATGAACTCTTTAGAGTACCAAATTGTGACCTTTCGTATTTGTGAATAAAGAGCTTCTCCATCTTACAGTGCTTAATAAGAAACCCCATTTTGTATTCCATCAGACATAGAAACAGATCAGGGAAGCAGCTAAGGGCAGTTATGTGAGATAAGGCATGGGAATGAGCAACCACCCATACAGAATAGCGTCTCTGCCTCTACATGGCAGTATTAGACAAGAAGTGACGGGGGTCCCAAAGAGTTTTGGTTCTAGCAATTCCCAAAGAATGTGTAAGAACAGCTAAAAACTGGTGTCATGGACTAATGTTGACAAATTCTAGGAAATTTAACATTCAATATTTAGAATACCTAGGATATTTATTAGATTTATTAGTGAGTTTCAGTTAACAAATAAGGAAGGAGGTTTTCATTTATGGTAAGCTTTTTTAAAAAAAATCATGGCACAATGGAGAAAAAAGAAACAAAAACAGGTGAGTTTGAGCAGTTTCAGTCCCGGGGAAGATGGAGCAATGACACTACACCTAGACAGAAGGCATGAGATAGCTATTTAAGAACTCTGAGATAGCTATTTAGAAGCCATATTGAAGAAGAAGGACATATTTCAAAGTACCACTGAATCTGTCATGAGTTTACCATCTCTCGTCCAGTTCTGGTATTCCTTGACCTGGATTCAAAGCAGTCTCAAATGCAGAACTGGTCATGAACATGGACAGACAGAGAAGCCCTCTAGTTCTTGCTAAAGGAGAAGAAAGAGGAATTTTAATGCTCTGATTGTAGAAAATGCCCTCTCTTCCTTTTTAAAAAAATAAATATGCATTTTCTTCATTTTCTCATGCCCCATTGTCCATATAATCATGGAGAGCAACTGTGATGGTCATGACTGCAGTAGCAGGGGGAGACTGAAGGCACCCCAATTCTGATCAAGAAGAAAATACTTCATCAATATGAGGGCCTGTGGTTACAAGAGATTGAAATGAACCACTGCTGTATTTTCAGGCTCTGTCCTTTCACCGCATGGTAATGGAAGCAGCTGTAGTCATGGGAAATTCACAACACACCAGGCTTACTATAGCCCCAGATTTCTGGCTGGAGAACTGAAGAAGAGAGCCTCAAGATCCAGAAAACTTCAAGGAGATCGCAGAAGGCAAAAGCTTAGGAGAGCAAAGCATGACGTTGTTTAAGAACTCCTGGGCTCGCCAAAAGTAGCACATGTCTAGATCTAATTCCAAATGGCAACCAAAGACTCTGAGAACTGAATCAAGATAAAAGCACCTAGCCAGGCTTCAGACATAAAATAGTTCCAAAGAGCTCTACAAGGAAATTGACATGGAGAGCACACTCACAGGAAGATGGTCCAAAACTCTGGCTTGAACAGAACAGGTACATTTCCTGCTTTAAAAAAAAAAGAATTGTATTGCTGGATTGTATGGTATGTTTATTTTTATTTCCAATAGCCAATGCCAATAAGATTTCCATAGAAATTACATTAATGTATATTACCATAGTGTATGGATTACCTACATGTTTTCCTGCATCTTTATCAACACTGCGTTATTGAACTTCAAAAAAAGTCTTTTCCAGTCTAATGGGTAAAAAGTGACATCTTGTAGTTTCACTTGCATTTCTCCTATTATGACAGCAACTGAGCATCTTTCTATAATTTAAGAGTCATTTCTATCTCATTTTTGTAACATGGCATGATTGTTCAAATCCTATTCTCATTTTCAATCAGACAGTTGTTCTACTTTCTGATTTCTAAAAGCTCTTTATATTCTAGGAGATTAGCCCTTTGTTGGGGTGTGAATTACAAATATATGAGGTCTGTCCAGAAGAAAAAAAGGCCTTTATTGAAGAAGATACAAGATATAAGAAACATTGTACATAGGACAATGATGCCTCAGTTCCCTTCAAAGTAGGCACCTTGGGACCCTCACACCATTGTCCCAATTGCCATCAGTTGTCCCATCATATTTTCCTGAATCTTGTCAAAGGTTCTGAAGTCTTTTCCCTTTCAAAGATGATTTTGGTTTTGGGAAAAAGCAAGTTGCAGGGTGCCAAATTAGGGCTGTAGGGGGCGCTGAGTCACCTGGGTGATTTGATGTTTCGTCAAAAACATCTGCACAAGACGTGATACATGAGCAGGTGTGTTGTTGTGATGAAGCTGTCAATCACCATTTGCCTATAGCTGCGGCCTTCTTAATCATTCTAATAGTTCCCGCAGAGGTATGTTCAAGTTTAATGCAAAATTTGATGCTGATTCATTGCTCTCCTCAGTCATTTTGAATGTGACAGCTACACGTATATATGCTAACTCAACAGCCTCTACCGTCCTAGTACAGTGAAGTTGTCACTGTTCATGCATGTACATTCCAGTCCACTCTCCTTGGCTGCAAGGTTACATCAATGCCATGCAAACTGTTCTCATTATATTAACAATGGCTGGATTTTGTCCAGACAGACTTTGTATTTTCTAATTTAACATTTACCTTTTGACCTTATTTAGTATGTTTTCTTTTTGCAATCAATTTAATCAGTGATTTCTGCCTTGACTTCTGATTTATATGTCATAATTAAAAAGGGCTTCATTCTGAAATTATAAAAGAATTTGTCTTTGTTCATATCTACTCACTTTATAGCTTTTTTATGTGTGTTTAATTTTTGGATATTTCATTAAAGAATAAGGTACATAACTAAATGTATGCATATCATAAGTATGTAGCTGATTGAATTTTCACTAATGGAGTGCACATATGTAATCAGCACCCAGATCAAGAAACATGACATTAACAACACACCACAAGTTTCCTGAAGCCTCTTTCAGTCACAAGAGCCTGCACCCCAAGGTTAAACATCCTGATTTCTGAGACAACACCCATGAGTTCCTGGAAGAACTCCTTCCACTTCATAGTCTGAGTGCCTAGAAAAGTATTCAATGTTGAATAATTGCTTATTGAACAGAACACTTACAATAATCAGAATAATTGCCCATATTGCCAATAGACTTCACTTTGAACACACAAAGGAGAGTATATAGTGGGCATTATGGATGAGTCAGGCATTAATATAAAATGCCTTAGGACACTGTAAAGAAAGAAACTATATCTACTTAAAAATTAAAATAAAATTCTGAAAAGACTACCTTTCCCAACCCTGCTAGATAGTTTTTATTATCATTGACTGTCATTTTCTGGACACTTTCCTTTAACGAAGAGGAAGATTCTCCCTATCTTCTTTGATGCCCCAAATGAGCCCAAATCATTAACAATGGATTTTTCTCTTTACTATCCCTCTAACATGCACAGCAAACTCCAAAATTTAGAGAGGCTTATTTATAATACTCTTAAGAGGATAATTCACATGTTTAAAGAAAGGCAAGAAAACCAATTTTGATGAGGAAGGAAGTGAGTCATTGTCTGTTACATAAAGTTAGAGGAACAGAACAATGAGGGGTTCACAGACAAATGAAACTTGTAGGAAGGGAGTAGAGGATAAGGTCAGAGAAGTGGGCTGGGGCAGCCCCAGAGTAAGTGGTATATTTGTTGCCACAAAAAATAAATGCAAAATAAATTTGCAGAGACTAAAGGAATAGGGTTAATTGTGTTTCATTATTGCAAAATTGCACAGATTATTTCTCTGGGCAGAATGACGTGTTACAATGTATATCCTGGAAATTCAGGAAAATGAGAAAGAAAAAGAGAAACAGAGGTTTTGATCAAATTTCTACAATGGAAGAAAAATTTACCTTCTTCTTCACACTGACAGTTCTATTCCAAGGTGCCTACAGCCTTCCAGTTGCTAAATCTCATTCTTTTCAATTCTCATTTTACTTGACCTTTCTATAGTTTCTGATGCTATTGATCACCGTCTATCTTGAAATTCATCTATCCTTTGGCTTCAGTAAAGCCGGTTTCTCCTACTTAT
Source organism: Furipterus horrens (assembly GCF_987537825.1). Lineage (NCBI taxonomy): Eukaryota > Metazoa > Chordata > Mammalia > Chiroptera > Furipteridae > Furipterus > Furipterus horrens. The sequence goes on along the minus strand of NW_028327177.1, from coordinate 131,581,409 downwards.
GTTTCACCTCTCTTACCATTTCTGCTCAATCCCTCAGTTTGGGTTCCCCTCAATGGCAGACCTGAGCAATAACTTGTGTCCAAAGTTGACTCAGGAGGAATTCAGGGAAGAAGAGTGAGGACTGGGGAGGGTGAAAAAAGGAGGAGTAGATAGTACAAATCATTCTGGGCTTAATTTTATTATGTGCATCTGATTACTAGTACCTCACCTAATACTGGTTATCTTAACTCAGGTTGCCCTCCAAAGCAGAGTCAGAGAGAAGGATTTGTGGGAATGTGTTTTATTTTGGAGTTATTCCGGGATATAGGAGTGACAGATCCAAGAGACAGAGGGCAAGAGAAAACCTCCATAGGAAAGTGCTCTACTGAGGTGACCCCTGAGGGCACCCGCAGCCAGATCTCTCAAAAGCCCTCTAAGGAGCACGTAGAACACCACTCAGAATGGTCCCCCTGAGGTTTGACCAGAGATGTTTGACTGTCATCTTTCATTTCATTTACTATTTGTTGAAAGTTGTCCCTGCAATCATTAACTCCCTGCACTGCCAAACTGTACACATACACTTGGCTAATGGGCTCCTGCCTGTATCTGAGGTGTCAGAGAAACCCGGGCCACAAGGTGGAAGAGAGGTGGCTTATGCTGAAGGTGGAATGTTGTCCACATGTGGTGCATCCAAGATCACAAGAAACTGTCTGTGAGAGGACAGCCGAAATCACAAGTGAGGATATGATCTGAGGTCCCAGACTTTTCTAATATGTCTTATATATATTCTCCTTCCTTTACCCACCAATCGAAGCGATAGTGCTAGGGATTCTATTCAACCCATGGTCCTGACCCAGCTCCACCTAAGAGTTATAATTCAGTATGCATCTTTATGCTTCTGTAATGGGAACATGTGATTAATATCAGAATGGTATAATTGTTTTGCTGGAATATCTGTCCAATTTCTGTTGATCTTCTGCAAACTGTTGGACTAATTTTTCTTGCAAGTGGAAAAGAAAATATTTCTTTCAAAATTTCACTGTGAAGAGTTGACAACCATAAAAATATATCTATAAGCCCGCAATCTTCTTGCCCTTGAGGGATGGACGCTAACTGGTCCAGACAGCATGTTAGCAGTTAGAAGAATGGAGTGTGAAAGAATGTGTTTTAAGGCTTGAGTATGGGTCACTGGGGTAATGACTAGTGAAAGTTTCCCTGATTCTTACTGGCTAATCTGCCAGGATCTGAACCCCTGCCTCCTTTCCCATTCCCACACATCTGTCCTCCAGGTAACACTTAACCCCTCCCATATCAGGCCTTTTGGTATCTTTTCCTAATATATTTTACCATGGGTTTTTTTCTCATTATCCCCTATTTCCTAATTTACAGTAGTATGAAAATTGGTATGTAAATTCTGATCTACCTGATGTCTCTTATACATATGTATGATTCATGAATTATGTTTCTCAATGACCTATCAAGTTACAGTTAGCATGAAGGCTTTTCAATACTGTCAGTACAACATATTCAGAAAAGTCCAGAAATGCAATGTAAGGACTATAGGACACAAATACTACTTAGAAATGGCTTAAAATGGAACAAGCAAGATGCAAAGGATGAGAAACAGCTTTTCTTAAATTTCTTTTTCTTATCTTTTTTTAGCAGAGAGAAAATAAGGAAATAGATCAATAAAAATTGACTAGGGAAGGACTGTCCAGCTTAAAGGACCAGAAGTGATTTGTGGAAGAAATGCACAATAAATAATATCACCCTGCTGTGTAAAATGAATTCCATATTGTTCTATAGGTAAGGGGTTATGTATCTGCCTTGCCTATAAGGAGCCTTTCTCTGTATGTCACTTTGGGATTGTGTTCTCTCGGACTTGACACATTCTAGAAGAGCTCTTAGATGTATATGGATGGATTGTTGTCTGGGCATATCAACAAAAACTTGTTTCATCTCTTCTTTCTTCCTTGTTCTTCATACTGAAGCATGTCTCTTTTACCTCTTCCCCAGATTTTCCCATGGGGTCTCTGAACTTTACCTTATATATGAGTTTGGAGTAGTCTGAGTCAGATGCCTCCTGAGGGGTCTAGATCAGACCCAGATGAAAGATCGCTGAACAGATTGCAACTGCCAGACCACCTCTGGGAGCAAGATGGTATATTCATAACTATGCCAGAAGAGAGGTGAACATCAAAGCTGGGGAAAACAGTTGTCAACTCCAAGGAACTGATGGATCAAATGGGCTCCTTGGGAAGCAGAGCATGATATAAGAATTAGGGTTCACAGGATTTATTTAGAGTGTCTTAGAGGCTTGCCCTTTAAGACACTGCAGGGGAAAAGAATTGTATGAGGAAAAGGTCAAACAAGCTTGTGATCTCAGACAAAGTTGTATCCACAAGGGACTCTGGAGCTTAAATCACAGAACGAATCATCACTACTTGAGGCAATTGGGCTTGGGTCATGTTCCCCCACATCACTCAGTCATCGCCCACTGGCTGTCCTTAGGTTTGAGGAGCAGCACATAACATCCAGCATGAAGCCAGCTCCCCGTCATCCAAGGGCAATGCACCATAGAAGGCAGGCAAATATAAGTCCTTCGCAGGCAACATTCGCACTGGTGGAGGATGGATACACTATCCAGCTATGGGGTCTGATACATTCTTGGGTGTAATTCCACATGAGAAGGCGAAATTCCCGCCACTGAGGGCCTTGGAAGTCCCCGACTGTGCCCTCCTCATTGCAACCCTTAGGTAAGTGAAATGACAGTTGGAACCATGCTGAGTTCAACACCAGGACTCGGGGTTCTCCCTCTACGCACCTTCACATAAATATTTACAGGAATTCTCCAAGTTGCCCCCAGACAGCATAGAACCGTCTACTCAGTTCCATGTGAGTCAATTGTATTGGAGCTCAGATATTCCTAAAAGAATTCAAATAGCTCTTGAGACAGGATAGGAAAAGGTGTTGCTAGATAAAAGCGAACAGGTTCAGAGATCAGGTTGCCTAGGATTGGTAATAGGCAACAAATGTAAACAGAAGGGTCTCTAGTGGGGCAGAACTGCAATCACCCTATGAATGATAACCCATGACAGAAGGACAACTGTCTAAAACACTCTATTAGAGAGGAGTATATCCCAGGTCTTGTCCCACTTCATGTCAGAAGTGGCCCTGCTGACAAGGAGCAGAGCCAGGGTACTGAAGACATCACCTACAGCCTGAGCTCATCTGGCCTCCTCTTGTGCTGGGACTGCTCACAGAGGAAAGAAGAGGGCACAGGTCATGAGTCCATGGAAGTAAACCCTGCAGTGGCCAGCCCAAGGGAGGGTTTTATCACCTCTGGTTCTAGTCGCTGCCTTTGTGTAGAGGGTGGATGGCAGTAATAGCTTACTCTGACACCATAAGCAACCTGGCTTCCCAGCAATTTCTCCTTCCAAATTATTCTAATTAACTTGAATAATCATCTTGAACTCCCTGGTTACCAACAGGGAAGCCAAGAATTATTTCATGGCAATAGAACCTGATATTCGGTGAACAACTTTTAATGAATATCAACGCCTCTAATGAGAAAGGACTTGAAATCCAGCAAAGTATTAATGTATGTATTAGGTTATGGACTGAATATACTGATAGCTTCAGAAAGAAAAAAGAAAAAAGCACCCATCTCCAATAACACCGCTGATGGGCTACATCAGGGCTGGAAAACTGTGTTTAATAATATCCCTGACACTCTCTTGCTGGAGGCTCCAAAATACCCCACTACTCCCACTACTCCTTGGATGTTCACTGAATATAACACACTTGTGGTCTAGGGAAAGTTTCTATTATTTAAGCATAATTGATCTCTCAGTACAAACTATCATCCTTCTTGCTAAATGGTGCTTATAGCCCAGAAAGGAGGCTTGGGGGAGGAGAGACGTCTTTCCTGGACAAAGGTACACCTGTTTATTCCAGTGACCACGTTTATGGGTCTTGTCTACATTTGCAGGAAGCCAAAGTGAGCTGGAGGCTCACTTTGTGGTAACTTGCTCTAACATCTCATGAATTAACACTTTGCTCTTTTTATAAAATGACAATATCCTTTTTTAAAATGTTTTAAATAGTTCAAAAAATTATATACCTTTTTCTTGTTGTGGTGCAGTACTGTGAATTTTGACCAGTATGTACAGCCATGTAACCACTGCCACAATCAAGACACAGAATCGTTCCCTCCTAGCAAAATGTTTGCTCGATACCCATTTGAAGTCACACCCTCCTTCCACCAAAATCTCTGTGACCACTGATTTTTTTTTTCCCTCTCAGTCTATAGCTTTGCCTTTTCAAGAAGTCCTATAAATGGATTATACAGCATGTAAAATTTTGAGTGTGGCTTCTTTCAGCTAGCATAATGCACTTAAGGTTCCATTATGTCATGGTGTTTGTTAATACTTCATTTCTTTCTATTGCTACATATTATTGTATTGTCTAGATGTACGTACCACAATTGACTTAGCCATTCACTCATTGAAGAAAATTTGGGTTATTTCTAGTTTGGATGGTTTTAAAGCGTGCTGTTATAAGCATTCATGTATAAAACATGAAATCATGTACATGTTTTTATGCAAACCCAAGTTTTTAGTTCCCTAAATACCTGAAAGTGTTTTTACTGGACATCTGGTAAATATGTGTTTTACTTTATTAGAAACTATCAAACAGTGGCTTTCTCTTTTTTAATGCCACCAGAAATATAGTAGAGTTCCTGTTGCTTTGTATCCTTTTGGCCTTTGGATAGATGGGCAGTGGTATCTCATTGTGGTTTTAGTTTGCAATTCTGAGCCACACCAGCCAGTAGTTTGCAATTTTTAATGCCTAATGACTGAGAGTATCTTTTCATATGTTTATTTGCCATCTTCTTTTTTTTTTCTTTGTTAAAACATCTGTTGAAATGTTTTTCTGTAATTTTCGTTGGGTTCTTTGTTTTCTTCTAATGCAGTTTTAAGCACGTAGTCAGTCCTATTTCAGATAATGAAGTTGCAAGTATTCTCTTTCTACCTGTAATTTGTTTTTCATTTCCCCAGCAATGTTTTTTTACAGAGCAAGCACTTAAAATTTTGATGAGGTTTAATTTATCTTCCTTAATTATGTTTTTGTGTGTGTGTCAGATCTAAGAACTTTTTGTCTAACGAAAGATCAAGCAGATTTTTTCTAAAATTTCTACAATTTTAGGATTTGCATTTAGTTTATTTTCATTTAGTCCATTTTGAGTTAACTTTGTGTAAGATGTTAGGTATAGGTCAAGATTCACTATTTTGCATAGGGATGTGTAATTGTTTCACAGCATTTGTTGAGATTATCCTTTCTCCATTAAATTGCATTGGTAACTTGGTCAAAAATCAATGGACCATATTTGTGTTAGTCGATATCTGAACTTGATATCTTGTTCCATTAACCTATGTGTCTAACCTTTGCCAATAACATACCGATTTGATTATAACATTAAAGTAAGGTTGTAACATCAGATAATATGGGCATTTGACATTGTTCTTTATAAAATGGTTTTGGGTATTGTATTTTCTTTTACATCTCATATACATGTTAGAATCTGTCAATACCTGAAAAAAAGACCTGCTGTTATTTTTATTGGGATTGTGTTAAATCTATAGATCATTTTTGGGAGAATCGACATTTTAATTCAATTAGGAAAGGGTTACCATGAGACATAAGGAAACCTTTGGGAGTGATGTATATATTCACTATCTTGATTGTGGTGATGGTGCCATGGATGCATACATACAGTACATTCTATTAAACCATTCAGATTAAATGCAGGCAATTTATTACACGTTAATTATATCTCAATAAGCCCGTTTTTTAAAAAAAAAACTATAGTTATTTAGTTATTGGAGAAAAACTCATCAGGTGTCAGGCAAGAATACTCATAGGAAAGGTGTAGTCTACGCTTATGCAGAATGGAAGGAGTAAGGAGGGGGAAAGGCACATTGTCACAGATGAATGGTGGCAGAGAGGAGCAGGAAAATTAGCTTGATCTGGTGCGATGGTTGGTCCATGGCCCATGAAGTTAATGTCGGACAAAATGAGGGGAAGTGTGGACAACAGGAAGAAAACCTTTAGGAGAGAAGTACAGTTTGGGAGAAATGACTATGAAAAATGAGAGAGCTAGGAAAATAGCAGGAGTGCTAGATAATAATGGCTGGCAGCCACAGCGGAGGATTTGGGGTTTGTATCTGGTTCATGATCCCTGAAGGCAGAGTAGGTGGTTAAGAGCTTGAGCTTGAGCTTGGGATTCAGACAGACATAAATTTCAAGTCCAGCTCCACCATTCCCTATGTTTGTGACTTAATTGAGTCTGTGAATATCAGTTACATCATCTGTTCAGTGGGCATAAAAACAATGGTCAAACCACTGGGTACATACGAGGATTAACTGAGAGGACGCATGTAAAGACTGCTGTGCAATATAAACTAGCTACACACACACACACACACACACACAGGTGTGCACACTAAAATTTCATTGCATCCAACAATGAGAGTAAAGCCAGCAGCCTTTTTGACCAACTGGCTTTCTTCCTCGATGTTTAGTTCCACCTTATGCTAAAAAGCCTTGCCACAGGTTGTTGGCACAATCTCATTCTGACCTAAATCTCAGCATCATCTCAGAAAGGGAATGGATTCTATTATGAAACTTCACACTTACCCTTAATTTTCACTTTTTCTAAATATTGTGGTAAAATACACATAACATAGATTTACCATCATAAGCATTTTTAAGTGTATAGTTCATAGTGTTAAGTACATTCTTGCTTTCGTACAACCAATCTCCAGAACCTTCATCCTGCAAAACTGAAACTCTAAAGCTCTATGTGAAATAACAGTTTTCTGTTACATCTCCCCCTAGCCCCTGGCAACCACCATTCTATTCCCTGTCCCTCTGAATTTCACTACTCTAGGTATCTCATGTAGGTGAAATCATACAATACTTGCGTTTTTGTGACTGCCTTATTTCACTTAGCATAACACCTTCAAGTTTCATCCATGTTGTAGTATGTCTCCGAATTTCCTTCCTTTATAAGGGTAAGTAATATTCCCTTATGTGTGATATACACATATATAAACATTCTGTTTGTTTATTCATCCATCAATAGACACTTGGGTTACTTCCACCTTTTGTCTATTACAAATAATGCTGCTACGGACATGGGTGTACACATATCTCTTTGAGTCTCTGTTTCCACTTAGTTTGAGTATATAACCAGAAGTGGAATCGCTGGACAACATGGTAATTTTATTTTTAAATATTTGAGACACTGTCATACTGTTTTCCGTAGTGATGGCACAATTTCACATTTTCATGAATAATACATAAGATTCCAATTATTCCTCCTCCTCATTAACACATTGATTTCTGTTTTTGTAAAACTAGCCATCTAATAAGTGTAAGATGGTATCTCATTGTGGTTTGTATTTGTACCGGCTCCAGCCTTTGAGCTGGGATCTTCCCTAAACAATTGAAGCTAATTTTTAAAGCAGTGAAAATAATTTTAAAATAGTTCTATCCTTTCTGGAAATACATTAGAATTGAACATATCCAAATGAATTAGTACAGCATGCTACATGCATTTGCTTATTTTGGTGTATGAAGGTGATGATGGGGCTAAAGTCTAAAGAAATAATGCTCTTCATTTTACATCTTCTCTTCTTATAAGGACTTAATGCAAGCTTCAGTGATATAAGAGATTGTTTTTGAGTCTAAATCTTTCTAATTTCCTTCCTTTTCTCCTCATACTACCCCTCTGTGTCTTGTTCTCTCTCCCTCTCTCTCCTTCTTGTTTATCATATTTTCATTTTTGAATCAATAAACCAGTTTTTGAGAAGTAGGTAATTTGAGGAGACATTTCCTCAGAGCTGGATTCATTGAGTCCATATCCTTTTGATCAACCTGTCCTGATTGGATCCTAGGGACCCTCCATGCTCTAGAGTAAGCAAGGACTCTCCCATCGGCCACCTGGTGGTCATTCACATACTGATGATAACCACAGAAATATTGGCTCTTGGAAGAAGAGAACTTGGTTTTCATTCCCATTGTACTGTATATTCCTTTACAAGTCTTTAATTCTATGAACATATTTTCTGATCTCTTAATTAAAAGAGTTGAACTAGACGATGTCTTGGTTCCTTGAAATTTCAAGAATTCTATGTCACCTAGTAATTTATATTCCAGGAGAGATTATCATGCTGAATTTGTCCAATATTGAGCCTATTTTAAATGGTGGGATTATGTACATCTTGAAAAATGACACATTGTGTCATTTTAAGACAATAATACTACAATAAAGATGTAATAATTAGAGTGTTAATAAGGAATTACTTTAATGTTGAATACACACGCTAATGTATCTGTGCACACATCATTTAATCTGCCCAAAATACCTCTTCCAAGAATAAATCTAGCAGCAATACTACTGCCACCTTAGATGACTCTCTGTCATGCTACCAGGGACCATGTCAGATGACAGATTATAATCTAATCTCATTTAGATCAACATATGTGACCTTTTACATGACAAGTTAAAGTAAAGCAGGATTTTGTTACAGTTTATAGAGATTTAGGAAGGATCTCTTCCATACCCAGTCCACTTCGTCAATCTGTCATTTCTTCTTTGAGTTAGTTTAACCCTTTTTTCTGCAAATTCCAGGTAAAAGTGCATTGTCTATCATCAAAATTAGAAGACACTTAAATAATTCAGGTTCAGTTGTAGATTAAAATTTAATTCCATTAAATTAAACAAGCATTCATGGAGCCTGTTATTTTCCAGGTTCTATGCTAGGCTACATATGGGATAAAGATGAGTAAAACTCTAGTCCTGCCTTGACAGAGGTAGTCAACCAGCAGAAGATACAGATACTTAATGGCCAAGACAGGTTTCCTCTTCATCAAATTTGTTTCCTTTTCTTCCCAGGTATAGAGTCAGATTCCACTCCTTAATCTCATTTTCAGTTAGATATAGCCATCCACACACCTGAATGTGGCTGGTGGGAATGGGTAGAAACCAGGTAGAGACTTTCAGACCTTGCCCATGAAAATCTGCCGTGCAAACCTCCAGCTTCTCTCCCTATTCCATCTGCCAACCAAACACAAAGGTCCAGGATGATCTTGGGATCCAGGTGTTAAAGATGAAAAAGGCTCGATTACACCTCAGACTGGCACTCCCCTGCGAAGTGAAGTTTACAAGAGCAGGAGCTAAACTTCTAACTATATTGAGTGATTAAGATCTTGGCATTTGTCTCTGAGAGAAACTAGTGTTCCCCTTAAATGTTATAAACCCACATAAAACAACTTTAATATTGATCAATAAATTAGCTGTAATAAAAGTTCTGCCCTGGCTGGTTTAGCTCAGTGGATTGAGCGTCGGCCTGCGAGCTAAGTGTCGCTGGTTCAATCTTCCAGTCAGGGCACATCAGAGAAGGAAAACTCTGACTCCAAAAAACCTCCGCTGCCTTGCGGCATACCTCTTCAGGGGAAAGGCTAAGGGAGTAAACCCCGACAGAAAATCCGGAGCCGGAGTCCCTAAGGCGGTTTGACGTTGTAGTCAACACCGGCAACTCCTGCGGTGCACCTGAACCCAAGCTGTATTGACTCCGTCTTTCCCTTGGACCCTTCAGCTGCGAAGAGAGGGGGGGTCTGCTGCATGGGCAACAGCAGACCCTCCATATTACCCTGCCCAGGCTCTGTAGCTTCAGCGTCATCGCATGATGTCGATTCAACACGGGAGGAGACAGATACCATGTCACTCCCGAGTCGGACTGCACAGCCATTCTCGGTGGTGCAGATAGACTCTTAAGAAGCTACACCATCGTCTCTCGAGACGGACGGCTGCCGACGACGACGAATAAAAGTTCAAGATGCAATTTGGAGAATAGGTATTTTAAAACTTAGTAAGGTGGCAGCTTTAGTTTTCCACTTTCCAGTTTTTATTCAAATGACATTAGCGGGGTAGTTAAGAGCGAGAGAAATTCTGCAAACTCCAAATTATGTGTCAGGGGTTCAAAATCTCCTGCATGCAGGAGAACCGGCACAGGGAGCCATAGGAGACATTAGGTGTGGGAAGGAATAACAAACAGGGCAGGGGGACCCTAATTGTGGCAGGTTCCACGTACTACCAAGAAATATTCATGTCCTGAAGAAGAGGATCAAACGCTGCCTAAGAACTGCTGGGAACTGGGCTGGGAGTAAACGAAGCATTTATGGAGACAGAGGACAAGGAAAGTTTCCAGGAGGGTTCAGGGTGATGGTTTTCAGCAATAACCACCTTTCCTTCCAAAACGGAGAAGAAACTCTAAAGGGCAAAGGATATCCCTTGGTAGTAAAAGGAATTTTTAAAATCAGCATTGTTGACAGAAGCCCTCTCAAACCAGGTTAGAATCTAAATCATAGGTTTATTAAAAATAAGAGAAACCACCTGCAAAATAGCAGTAGAACTGCTGTGCACTCTTTGATTCCACCATTGAGAAAAGAGTTCTTGACTTGGGATTTAGCTAGTAAGTTAATTTACTAATTCACATAAAAGGAAATGGGGTGGGGGGTTGGGGAAGCAGATGTGAGTTTGAATCCACACTCCATCATTAATTGACTAGCCATGGACAAAGCATTTAATTTAATTGAACCTCCGTTTCCTCAAATTAAAAATGAGAATAATAACATTGGTATTATTTTTGGTTCTGACTAATGTAAGCAAAAAAGGACACTCGTTAGTATGATATTTATAATTTATAGAAGTAACAAAGGAGCACAGGAAACAAAACAATATCATAAACAAGGTATCATGAACACTGTAGCTTATCCAGAACTTCCACCTCAAATAAATTCCAACAGTTTTCAGTAAAGCTCAGCTTAAGATTTATCTACCCAGAACTAACTGTAAATGGCCTGTTTTGGTTCACCTTCTTAACATGGCTGGGACATCTTAATTTAGTGTCTAACTGGATAGTGTAAAATGCAGAAAAGGTAATTTCCTAAAAGGAAGTCAAGCTACTATTGCCAGAAAAAAAAAAAAAAAAAAAGGTAGAATGAATGTTTAGTGGGCCAAAATGACAAATGTTTGACACACACCCTCCGAAGGTTGTTATGCGAATTAAATAAGAGACTGTCGGCAGAACACTGAATCGATGAAGGTTGAGGTCAGACAGGGGAAGAATAAGGGTCTTACAGTCCTGTGAGTTGGAGGACTTGGCCATCCTGACTCTGAAACAGAAAAATGACCTGTGAGGTTTTGGTTTCAATTAAGCAACTTCTGAGGGACCAGTGTCAGTTGAGCCATTTTTCCTTAAACTGATCTGAAAAGAATCAACACCATTGACTTCAAAATGCTTCACCCTTTTGATCTAACCTTTATTTAACAAGAAAAATTTCCCTCTGGCCCTTTCCTTTCAATTGTTTTATTTTAATGTCCCCTGAAAAAAAATATTTTTTAAGTTTTATTGACTGGTGGATGACAATTCTAACTGTGACTGTATCCTTGAAAACCACAGAAAATTGGCTATTTTAGGGTAATTTGTTATTGTGATTTTCATGACAACAGCCAAGGGTATATTTCAACTACCATTTTGACTCTAATTCAATTAGAAAAATTTTTTTAAATTGTTTAAAGTCCAACAACCTTTAGACTCTTTAGGGCTGTGTCTGTTTCTTTATATGCCGCAGTGGTGAGTAGAATAGCAGCCAGGAGATAAAGCTAACATACATGTGACTTGCCTTCCTGGGCCTAACTGTGAGAAGGATGTCGACCTAGATTCTTTGGTGAGAGCAAGGTGATTTATGGCCAATAAGGTGTTCACATCCGCTGCAGGCAGTTCATAGCCATGGATCCAGACCTGTCTTGGCCAGTCAGCTTCTTTGGAGGGTATGAATAACTAAAAGAAAACCATTTCCTCTCAAGATGTAGGTATGGAGTCTACAGTGTCAAGTTCTTTCAGGCAGGAAGTGTGTTAACTGTTGCCAAGTGCCAGCTGAAGCCCATCCTCCTAAATCTAAAATTGTAGCATGACCTGCTTTGCAGGTGAAGACCCCATATCCTCTCAGCACAACTAGGATGGACGAATAGTCATCACACTTTTTTGATCTTTCTACACATTTCCACCTATCAGAGGGCCAACTGGGTAAAAGGGAAAAGAATGTAGTTATTTTCTTACTGTGAACATCATTGTTGCTTCCCAGCCAGTACCTCAAAATAAATTTAGAAAAGGGTCCTTCCATCCATGTTATAAGTTCCCAAAAATACAGACATTCCCTTCACCACTCCCTAGCACACAGATTATGACAGGTATCCTAAACTTAATCAGTCCAGTACTCTCATCTGTAGTTCTGAATCTTTAGCACAGGATCAGTTAGAGATTAGTCACCTAGACTGCTATATGTGGTTGAAAATCAGATGGCAAGGCAGAAATTATCCTGCCAGCAGAGCTTAGCAAGCTCCCATGACATCTCTCCAGGGATAAATGCTCCAGCGTGGCTTGCTGAACACAATAGTCCTGTAGGGGGATGGGAGTCATGCTTTGACTCCATTACTTCCTTCTCAATCCTGCCTCACCAACACGCAAACACTATTTGATCATAAAAATAAAAGGAATAAAGAGTGGGGGGTGGGGGATGAGACCAAGAAGAACTAATTTTTTCCATAAGCTTTTTTGTACTTTTGGATATTAAAATTTTATGTGTATGGCTTTAATAAAATTAACATTTAATTATCCAAAAGACTTTGGGAGATAGGAATTTTAGAGTACGTTTATTTTACACAAACTGTCTACTCAATTGTAAATGCTTCCTACAAAATCTACACAAGAGACCAGAAGAAATTCCCTTCATCAAGCACTCAAGAAGCTGGAAGGAAGAAAATAGGCACTGCTACTGAATATTCTTAGAGTTCTTGGGTAAGATATGTTGAATTTGAGTTTGCCCACTTGACTTTCAATAGGGCTGGAGGATGCTAGAATAGCATAACCACTTAGTAAAAGGCATAACTGCCCACGGGAAAAAAACTGGTACATGGCTAAAAGAAACAGCAGTAGGATAAAGTGATGATCACAATGGCGTGACCCACAGAAATATATGGTTACTATTCATTGATCATGGCATTCTGTATGACAACAAAGGATTGGCAGCCCACTAAGTCTCTGCTTGGCATTTATAATCTCCAACATTCTGTGCCTAACAGGCAATACCTGCGTCATCATGATAAGACCCCCTTACACTTGAGTTACTTCCCAAATTCAGACTTCTTTGAACCAAGAGAAAACTGGATATCCTCAAGGAGGATTCTGTGATAATGTAACAGCTACTTAGCATGAATCTTCCTCCTGGCTTTCCACAGAAGGCCTTGTGGCCATTAACCAGGCTAAGTGGGCACTGAGCAGAATGATTCACCAAGATGTTGGGATGTTAAGGGAAGTTTGATTTAAATCCAAAGCTAATCTCTGGGGACCTAGAATGTCATCATGATCCATAGGAAATAATGAGGGCTTTATAGAGGTCAGGTATTCAATAGGTTGTGATTTGAGTATATCTCAAAGTATTCCCAGCTGGTACTTCATCTATGTCATGTATATATTTTCTGGTTCCCAAATATATTTTAGACTACATATCCTCAGCGACCAGCATAACCACAATTGTACTGTGACCCATGGACTAAAGCTTATTTTGGTGTGAAGATGAGTGAAAGAAAGGTTCTAAAACTCCTTTTCTATACCAAAACACTGGACCAAAAATATAATCTATCCCTGGGGAAATCTCAGACTTGAGATATTTAGAGTGTTGAGTCTTCCCCTCTTGCCATTTAACTCGCCAGTTTGGCTAATGCAGATGATGGATGGGTCCTTTTGGATGACAACTGATGGTCATTTATTTCATGAGGTAATGACTCCCTTGCAGCTTGTTTGCTGGATATGGTCTGTTTACTGGAGGAAATTAACAATCTACAGCAGTCAGTATGCTAACATTAATCTATCTAATTATTCATCCTTATTCTAAAAGGAGACACCAGAATCTATTGCTTTTACCTAGCAGAAGAGCTATACAACTTTACTCTTCAGGCTTAGCATTCCCTCAGTGTTCTGCATCTGTTTCACAATTTAGGTTGCAGGGACCTTAACCTTCTCACCATCTCAGAATATATCATGCTGGTTTATCATGCTAGTGAGACTAGGAAGCTATGACAGCAAATGTCTTGGAAACACTTGCATGATAGTGGTGAGCAGATGAATCCCTTACAAATACAGAATGCTTTTCATTTTGGAAGATCTCATGATCTGGAGCACGTTTGCATATACTGTCTTAGGTGAAAGAAAGATTCCTGAATCTTGCATTTCCTGTTACTAAGAAAGAGGCACAGATGTCTTCGGGCATTTTTTCAGGGAACATATACTGTATTTGCTGGTGCTTTTCCAATTTGTGTACCAGGTAATGAAAATAATTTTCTGCTTTGAGTAAGTTCAAGAGCAATAGAAAATGATCCAGCAGATCCGGGTTGCAGTACAAGCAATTCTGCCACCTGGCTCTCACACCTCAGCGGAGTCCATGATGCTTGAAATCTGTAGTAGGTGGGCATGGTATCTGGAGACTGTTACAATCTGGTGGGATAATCACATTTCTAAGAGTCTTATGGATGAAAAAGTCTGTGCATTCGTTAAGTAACTATTATTTTGGAAAATACCCTTGCCTCATCTATACTCTGGTTGATGCTTACCCATGAGACCATTCGAATTGAGGTAGACATCACGGACTGTGCATTATCTAGAAATTCCAAAGCCATGAAGTCAGATGCACCCAGCAGCACACCTTTATCAAATGGAAAAGGCGTGTAGGGGACGGGACCCAAGCAGGTCCTGAAGCCTTACAAAGCGGAATGAGCAGATGGCTCACACACACCACATGTCTCCTCTTGGCACACAACGGCTCCTCCATCAACCCACAGGTTTGATCTCATGGGGAGTCCCTTATGACTAGTGCAATTATAATTTATCAAATAAACAGGGACACTTCTGAGCTAAAAAGTAGGCCAGAAAATATATATCTAAAATGAAACTAGCCTAGCCAATTAATTATGCATAGTCACTCTAACTCTGTGGTGTTCATGTGGGGATAATCTTGCCCCCTCCAAGAACAATTGGCAATGTCTGGAGACATTTTTGGTTGTCACAACTTGCAGGAAGGTATGCTGTGGGCATCTAGTGCATAGAGGTCTGGGAGGTTGTTAAACATCCTAAAATGCACAGAAATGGTTTTCCCACCACAGGGATTATCCAACTGAATCTTTCAATAGTGATAAGATTGAGAAACCCATCTATACCTATGCGGTATAAGAGGAAAAAGAAATCAATTGATAGAGTTCTATATAAGCTATAGCATTATACCCACACTCAAAGATGAACTGGATATGAAAGAACTTAGGGAAGAGAAACACTCCTCATAAGAAGTGTAAGGGTTACAGTGAATTTTTCTCTTAGATTGGAAGGAGAGATATGCTGAAGGAATGATCCACATAGATTTATGAACACGGGGTCATGTCCTTAGAAGGAAAACAGTTGTTGACAAGGAGATTTGGGGAAAACATAAGTTAATGGATTGCTTGTAAATGGACCTCAGAATCCCATTGCAGAAGAGGCTCTTAATTAACAAGAAGGCCTACTCTGAGTCTGTCAATTAAGCAAGTTCTATCAATTGGCCCAAGCTCCCCATAGAGGTTCTAAAACTGTGCTTACGGTAGCCACCTTGATTGAATTTGCTGTCTTATTCACTTTATTCACCAACAGAAGTGACTGACCAGGAGCCCCAAATATGATAGCATACTCTGAGATCAGCCACTCTCCTGATGGCAAGGTGATTATATTGGATCCCTTCAATCATAGAAGAGCTAGTAATTTGTCCTCATGTTAAATGACACTTATATTGGACTCAATTTTTTTTACCTGCTAAACATGCTTCTGCCAATAGCATTCAGAAGTCTTATAATGTTAATATGATATCATGTGCAATAGTGCTTTCAATAAAAAAAGAATGAAATGAATAAAAATATAACTCATGTTCATGGGATTTAATTTCTTATACTCCATATTCCAAAAATCACTTGCCTCATAAAATGTGGCCTACTGAAAAGTCAGTTGTAATACCAGCTGGGAAATAACACCTTGCAAGTTCATGGCACTACTCTAGGAGAAATGGTTTATACTCTGAACTAAAGATAAACATATAGTGATTTTTTTCATAAAGCTAGAATAAACAGGTCCATGAATCAAGGAGTTAAAGAAAAAATGGCAACTCAAAGTGATCTAATATCATATTCATTTATCTTTGTATCTGTTTACTACAAGCCAAATTAATGTCTCACTCATATGATATTTGGTTCTTTCTTATTATACTTGCATATGTAATAAAATGTCCTTTATCTTCCTGTAAGTGACTTTCTATTAGGCACTTCATCTTTTCTCTCTTAGTTTCCCAAGGACTGAGTAGACAGTAGAGGCTCTCAGTAAATATGTATTTAATAAATGCATGAATAAATTAACAGCTAAGTCAATAAATAATAAATGAAGTCAAATTGGATATTTTATTTTTTTTCACATGACCTCAGAGGAAACTTACCTTCATTTATACATGTTCTTAGCCAAATCAAGAATGATTTAATGCTAAAACGATTATCAAGTAAAGGATACAGTCACTTGTTTTAATTGATTTCACTGTCCACTTTTAGGGAAACTAATGAAAAATAGAAATTCACTGCTAAAGCTTTTATCACATCACATTTTCACTGTGATTAGCTGTTGAATAAACATCTAAGTTGTTTTAGTATAATCAGAATACCGATGATTATACAACTACTTGACACTTGTGCAATTAGAATATAAGCTACTACCCCTAGAATTATACTGTTTATCTATCATCTCTCTACCTATTTATCATTCATCCTTCTGTCTGTCTGTCTGTCTGTCTCTCTTTCTCTCTCTCTCTCTCTCTCTCTCTCCGCCTTAGGTAGCACCCAGTACCTGGCAAGCAGGCATTACTCACATATCACTTCTAAACACCTTTTCCTGTGACAGCGGAGGCACTCTTCTTACTCCACAGCCTCTCTGCTTTCAAAGAATCACTTTGCTACTGTAACTTTACATGGTTGGCAAATAAATATAGGGGAAGTGCATTCCACCTAACTTCTGGCTCAGCAGAGTTTCAAATAAAAAAGAGACTCAAAACTTGGACGTCCCTACTCCAAAATTGTTTTTGATGCAATACTTTGAATGCATTTAAAGAAGGACCCAATGTTAATGAACACCTCTGAAAGAATTAAAATCTTTCAGCAAGCACAGAGAAGGATAAAAGAGGAATCAGATATAGAAGTGCCCAGGAAGCCGAGAGACAATATGCAGCACCCTGGTGAGTCACTTAAATTTTGAAGCATAGTAAGCCATCCTAAACCTTCGTGGCTTAAAAATATACTCCTTTATTTAGCTCACACTTCTGCAGGTCAGCTTTTGGGGCTGGGTTTATCTGTATGGTTCTTCTGTTATTGGTCAGGCTCAGTCTCACATCTGCAACCAGCTGCAAGATTGATTGATTACTAAGCTACCCTATGATACCCTAAGCAGGATGCCTGGAAGTCCTTCAGGAGGCTATTCAAGACTTGTCCACCTGGCAACAGGAAACAGTTCCAAGAGAGCTATCACAAGCTTGCAAATCCTCTTGAGGCCCAGGTTAGCAACTGTCATTTTGCTGCATTCTATTAGTCAAAGCTATTGGTCACATAGTCAGTTCAGATCCAAGGGGAGGAAAAATAGATTTTATACCTTGATGGCAGGAGTTAGAAAGTCAGACTTCAAAGGACATTGCTGTTGGCAGAAGTGGAGGATTGTGGTCATGTTTACAATTTACTTCCCCAGTGTTCAGAGAGAAAGCTGACTCACTTATAGAGCATGACTGGCGATAAATGACTAGCAACCTAAATAAAGAGTGTCATCTTAATGAATAGAATCTGGAGTTTAGAATACAGACTCTCACGGGACCAGATATTTGACCTTGGACAAGTTATTTAACCTCCCATATCTTCATATTTAAATGGTGACAAAGATAACATTTAACTCACATGATTATTATGAAGATAAATGAGTTAATTTATGAGAAAGTACTTTAAAGTCTGTTAAACATGAAGTCAAATATTAGCATAAGCAATAAAGTGTGGGGATCGAGGACATTGGCCTTGGAGTCAGACTGTCTAGGTTAAAATTCTGTGCCTGCCATTGATTAGCTTTTTACTCTTAGGCAAGTTCTAATACTCCCTATGACCCATTTTTTTCACCTGTGAATGATAAGTGTTATTATTCATACTATTAGTATGATCAGTGAGACTCTCTGCTAGGAGCTGGGGACAAAGGATACTAAAATTTGATACAATACTTGACATGTATTTATTGTAAACCAGGGCCATTATGCAGACTTAGGCAAGTCACAAGCTTGCTGTTTCCTGAGGTGTTCAATGGGACGTTTTAACTCAACGACTCACAGAAGTAAAACAAGAAGTAATTAAGACATGGTAGTTACAGTTTCTTTAGACAGATTTGTCACAAAATTAAGAGGTTCACAAGTACTGAAAGCTCTCAATGATAATGGTAGAAGTTTAGTCTGGATGGATCCTCACCATGTTAGTAATGGCAGTCTGAAAGTACTGGACCCAAACCCTAAATCTGCTATTTATCTAACTTGATGTGACTCCAAAAAGTTGCTAAAAACTCCCAGATCTTTAGTTTCCTCATTTGAAAACAAGTTCTGATGACCGTTTATTCTGGCTCTTTACTCCTTGCCTTAAAGTACCAGCTTTTTCAGCAGGTTCTGTGCCGGACAACTTGATCAGCTTTCAACAGGCAGTTTGAACTCCTTGGTAAAGAATATGCTTCAAAGATCTACTAAATATCAGCCTCTCAGCCAATTGGCATAGCTCTTACGATAAGGACCCTTCTGATACATCTTTTAAGTGCTTCATAGGAGCAAAGACAGATTCTAGTGCTGATGTGACTATAACCCAATTAAAATATTAATTACTGAAATTCATTAGAACTCTACCCAACCTGAACTACTTTCTAGTAAGCTAGTCTCCAAGGCCATTTTCTGTTAAGTTATGACTTAATCAAATATTCTGTCTCCTTTGGTCTCTATCATCTCCAGTCCCACTCAAAACCTACTTCTCACGGCTCATACAATGCAAAGGCCTATGACTCAACTTCCCTGACAACTGTGAAGGTCATGAAACTCATCAAACGGATCTAAGAACCCTACAGCAGCCCATAAAAGGTCTTATCATGTTTCCTTACATTGCTGTTGAGCGAGCTGGCCCAGACCGAAAGGAAAACTGGACTGGTTGTGAACATCCCTCTAGAACGGCCACCCCTCCAAGTATCTCTTGTACAGCATAAAATCTTGCTTCAGAGTTCTGCATTGGTTATTTTCTGCCTGTGACCCAGGGTTTAAAAGTAAAGATTCAGAATCAAATTTAGCCATCCATAGTTGGAAAGGTTTGATAAGTATGACATCAAACAGTTATTTACCTTTACTCACAGAGTTTTGATAAAGAGAAAGTTTTATAAATAATAAAGATACAGTTAAAGTCCCAATGGGGTTGAGATGATGAGGCAAACTCTATATGTGCAGTGTTAAAAGGCAGCAATAAATCTAGCCATATCTAATTGTCATTATCTCTTTAGAAGAAAATTCATGTTCAATCCCTTTTGCACAGGCTCTGGATTCCTTGCTCCTAACTGTCCTCAGTTTGTTTTTCTCAATAATTATATTAAATTAAATAAATTAGAGTCTAACCAAAACTAATTTTGCATAATATTCTAGTTCATTTGTGCAGAGTCCCAAAAAACCTCTAAGCTATTTCTCTAGGCAGTAGGGTAGCTAATTATTTACCCTCCAAGCAGCCTCCAAGGCACTTCCGATCCTATGTTTAGAACAGAGAATGATTTCATTCGATTAGGAGAAAAATGTGCCCACATCTTTCCGGAGATAACATGAAAATTCCATCCATCCAAGGGGACTAAGCAATTTACTCTCTGCTGATTCCTTTGGATCCTGAAATAATGTGCAGTGGTGCATAGGCACATGGTCATTATGCCCCAGATTTCCTCATTTAGGAAATCAATTCTTAAACATTGGGGATATGCAAATTCAATTATTCCTGAACGGGAGAATGATAATCATGCACTGAAATCTGTATTAGCATATCTACGTGGAGAGGCTCGCCTCCCCCAGGGTTCTTTGCCACCTGTTGAATTAATTTGGTCTCATCCCCTGACATCCATCAGATTTTGAAGATGACAGGGGCAGACAAACTTAATCTGTTGTCAGAGGGAACTGCAAAGTTACAAGAGAGAGTCACATCTCAGCAGAATACTACTGAAGAGAGGCAAAAACTGGAGCAAATGCTTAGCCAATCAGTTACCAGATATCCCTGAACAATGCACCTTGGCAAACAAGGGCCATTGAAACCTAATTAAGAAGTTTCTGCCCTGGCCCACTGGGGATGCACACAATGGCACAGGAACAGAGCTTCACTGGCATGGTGCTTGCTAAGCAAGCACTTGGGAATTAAATTCTTTCTTATTGTTCTTTTTAAATATTTCTGAACCACAGGGAAATTCCGTTGTCATCATTCTAGAGAAGCAGAAATAAATTTCATTCTCAATCTGATTTTAATGTACACACTGAGCACGGAGGGAAATCATCTTGCATTGTATTCCTCACTCTCTTGCTGACTCAAAATCTCCAAAAGGCATGGGACACTTGTCACATATGAAGCCACTTATGTGATATATATGTATCATATATATGATACATATATATCACATAACATTTCTGCCCCAAAGAGTTAGCAAATGATACACTTCCCAGCATGTCTTGACTCATTTGAGTGACAAAATTTAGTTACCTCATATTCACTTACAAGGAGGAGGTACCACCTTTGTTTCCCAAAGAAACCAATTTTCCTCTCATCACCCTCTTCCGCAGTTCCCATGATGCAAGGCACCTCCCTCTGACTAATGATGAACCCCATATAGGGGAAGAAAACTTGTTCCCTCTGTCCTAGGTTCTTTGGCTCATCTAATAATTAAGTTGATGTACAACAGATTACTAGAAGAAAAATAAACTTTGTATGTATGGAAGCCCATAAAAATATGAGATTCTATCGCAGTCAAGTGATTTGGGTTTATAAAGCATCCTGAGCTCAGGAGAGAGAGAGAGAGAGAGAGAGAGAGAGAGAGTGAGTCCTGGCTGCTGTGGCTCAGTGGATTGAGCGTCGGCCTGCGAGTCAAGTGTCACTGGTTCGATTCTCAGTCAGGGCACATGACGAGGTTGCACGCCAGGTCCCCAGTTAGGGGCGCGAGTGAGAGGCCACCACACAGTGATATTTCTCTCCCCCTCTTTCTCCTTTCTCCTCTCTCTAAAAAAATAAACAAACAAACAAATTATTTTTTAAAAGAAGAGAGACAGAGAGTTCACAGGAAGATGAGAAGAGCAAATGTTTGTCAGTCCATGTAGATAAGTCTTTCTGATATACACAGTTGCCTCTGGTTATAGCTCTCTTCCTGGTACCGGTCCCTCTGTAGGTTCTATGAGGCAGTTAAGAGGAAAGTGAGAAGCTTTTTTTCTGAGTCTGATGGGCTCCAATTGTCTTCAGCTCAAAATAAGCCACATTCTCTGGTACCTTCTTGGGGGCTTATTCTGGTCCTACTCACCCACATTAATAGCTACTTCTGAACTCAAAGGGTTAGTTGATAATAGGAACAGTGGGGACAAGCAGCCCAAGTGCACTTGGGAAGAATCTCCATAAACTCACATTTGTTTTTTCTCTGTTATTGAATTTATTGGGGTGACATTGGTTAATAACATTATGTACGTTTCAGATGTACATACAATACAACTTCTGTATATGGTACTATGCCCCCTGGCTGGTTTGGCTCAGTGGATTGAGCGTCGGCCTGCGAGCTAAGTGTCGCTGGTTCGATCCTCCAGTCAGGGCACATCAGAGAAGGAAAACTCTGATTCCAAAAAACCTCCGCTGCCTTGCGGCATACCTCTTCAGGGGAAAGGCTAAGGGAGTAAACCCCGACAGAAAATCTGGAGCCGGAGTCCCTAAGGCGGTTTGACGTTGTTGTCAACACCGGCAACTCCTGCGGCGCACCTGAAGCCAAGCTGTATTGACTCCGTCTTTCCCTTGGACCCTTCAGCTGCGAAGAGAGGGGGGGTCTGCTGCATGGGCAACAGCAGACCCTCCATATCACCCTGCCCAGGCTCTGTAGCTTCAGCTTCACTGGAGAGGACACTCCAGCGTCATCGCAAGATGTCGATTCAATATGGGAGGAGACAGATACCATGTCACTCCCGAGTCGGACTGCACAGCCATTCTCGGCGGTGCAGATAGGCTCTTAAGAAGCTACACCATCGTCTCTCGAGACGGACGGCTGCCGACGACGACGATATGGTACTATGTATTCCCCTCCCCAAGTCAAGTCTCCTTCCATCACCATTTATTCCCCCAATAGCCTCTTCTACCCTCCACCCCCCTTTCCCTCTGGTAATCACCATACTGTTGTCTGTGTCTGTGAGGGGTTTTTTGTGTTTTTTGTTTGTTTGTTTGTTTGCTTAATCCTTTATTTAATTCTTAACTCAGCCACACCCTCCAGAAATCTGCTCCAATAGCCTGGGGAAATACCTGTTACAGCTCTTAGCAGAGTACTTTACTGCTAACCAGCTGTGTTACAAGGCAACTCACTACATTATAAATTTCTTAAAGTGAGAGACAGTTTCTTATTAACCTTTATATCCTGTAAGTCTAGCACATACAAATGGACAATGTTTCTGGAATGAATTAATTAGGGAAGCTGAATGTTCACTTGGTAAGACTAATAAAAGATGTTGTCCATAACCTTATTCATTTTAGCCTCTGTATATACAATAGCATGATATGCTATTATAGCACTAGAAGGTCTTCTGGACATAAACAAATACAAATTTAATATCATCAACATTTAATATATCAGAATAGAATAGGAAACTTTATTTAGATCAATTATGGAGAAGTAAGGTTTTCAGCCTCTTCTAATGTATCCTTGGGTTTTTCTGTCTTATAATCACTCTAGTTGCCCCATTCAAGTATTAAACTGTTATTTTGCTTTTCTATCTCCCAGCACTGATTTTCTTTTCTCTTTTCTTCCCATGGAGTCACAGTTCCCCCAGCTCTGACCTCCACCTCCACCATGGGGTTCCTATTCGCTGTGCTATTTTTATTTTCTATCACACCCTGTGGTCTATGCAGACACATTTCATACATTTCTTTAGATAACTTCATTTCTGAAAAATCCATTCATTATACAATTGCTGGGAACCTCTGTGCAATGGAGACGGTGCTTTTTCAAATATATGAATGAACTTTTTCTCTTTTAAATGTTTGTGTACATTGTCTTCTCCCTGAGTGAGAAGCAGCCTGTGCAAGAGGTAGAGATGAACAGATAGAATCTTAAGCAATCATTTTTGTTGTCTAAAAACAGGCATAAGAGTTTGTAGCCATATAATAGATGTGAGAGCTAGCTTTTATTGCAAGAAAGAAAGAATTTCTAAATTCCTTTATCTCTCTTGTAACCCTATCCAGAAAGTATCCAGGTGGATAAAACCATAGCAAGTTCTACTCTATGCCCTGGATAGGGAGGAGGAGGAGATGTTGAGAGGAAGCAGGAAGCCCTAAACCTGTCCTCTCTGGCTTGAAGAATTATTTACAGGGAGGTAGAGTCAGACAGGAAATGGATCACAGACAAATATGAATGCTGAAACTGCAAATGTGCTAAAAAAAAAAAAAAAAAAAAAAAAAAAAAGCAGAATATCTTCTCCCTCCAGGGGTAGGCAGAGATTTCTGAGATAAAATTCAAACAGTACTAACTAGGGGGAAAAATGAGACTAGTAAAGTAGCTGTGCAGAAAGTGTCCTTGTTAGGTCTCCAGGCCTCCCTTGGCTCCCCTGTGCTTTGGAGGTTCGAGAACTTCCTGTGTGACTCTTGACAGAGCAGAGTAGCATTGGCCAGGAGTCAGTGGGCTCTGCCATGGCAAGGGGGAGAGCAGCAGACCACACAGGTAAGAGCAAGGTGGAGAATAAGAGCAAGATCAGAGGCTGTTGCCACCCCTGTGGTGATGAGGAATTACCAGTCCCTGATTGAGCCGAGAAGGAAAACATCAGGTTCTGACAAAGGCTCCAGCAGCAAATACAGGTAGAAGACTCAGGAATGGGACCAGCCACGTTTGAAAGTCACAAAACCAGTGAGCAGCCTACTAGGTAGGCTCTTCAAAGAAGAATCATGAAGAAAATAGCATGCAGAACTGAAGTCGCATGGGCCATGGGTCCCACATATGTGCAAACAGCACAGTAGAAAAGCATACAGAACAGGTATGAAACTCATAAAATATAAGTAAAAAAAGAAAGAAAGAAAGAATCCTGAGACATCTAACCAGAGCCTAAGACACCTACAGAGAGAAATTAAAATTGTGAGATTTGGACTGCGATTATTGAGTGAGACAAAATGAGATTTTTCCTCCCTTGCTCTTCAAATAGCTTGATGTTTAAAAGCAAGAACTCTGGGATCAGATCCTTGGGTTGAAACCACTGATACACAGGTCATCAGCAGCACTGCTTGACTAAGTTACCTCACTTTTCTAGTTTCTTATCTAATCAACTGGTATTATAATAGTGTCCATATCATAGAGTTATGGCATTAACATAGTCCCTGACATACACTTTGTGTTCAACGAATGAGCATCATTAAATGTTCCACTACAGGACAGTGGTAAGCTCACCATGGAGGGGAATTAAAATAAGATTGGACAGTTTGGCCAGTGTCCTAAAGAAGGCGGCATGAACAAAACACTGAAGGGCATGTGGAAATTAATGAGAGGATGGGGTTCTGTGGAAGCGATATCAGAGAGTTCAGACAGCTACAGAAATAGTGTACCTGAGGACAGCAGCCAAAGGCTTGGTTTGCCAGAAGATTCTGACTTCACAATGTTTGCTCTGATTTGGAAAGAGGAGAATCGGAAGGCTTAATTCAAAGCTGATGTTTGACATTTGCAAAAGATAACTTGCTAGTGTGTAGAGCAATGTTTTCTAAATGGTAGCTCTGGATTTACTAGATCAGTATAATAGATACTGACCAGCACATCTTTTAAGTGAAATACAATGAAGGGAGTAGAATAGACTATGCCAAACTGGATCATATATCATAAGCTTAAGTATTATTTTGTCAAAGTTTTAGTACGTAAATTAAAAGCATGTGTGTCTACACTTCAATGGCCCATTCAGATGTGAAATATATTTCTTAATGCAGATCATAGAGACTGGAAAAAGAATGGATTGTAGAGAGACAAGTATGGTGATAGGGAGACAGGTGAGAAAGGGCTTACCATATTGGAATCTGTAAAGTGGCTTTATCTTGTTTTGTTTTTAACTGAACTAGAAGAAACATTTTTCTTTTATTTCTTTTCCAGGCCAGCACCAGCTTTCAAAGTGCTAGAATTTGCAATTATATTCTGCATCAATCAGTACTCCCCAACAAATGAAACCAGTCTACATATAAATGTGCATTTCCCCTTTGATGTTTACAACGTCATTGTTCCTACCTACCTAAATATGCAACATTGAAAGACTCGGCCTCAGATTCTGGTTCCTGCTCCCATTCCATTAGCTGTGAGATCTTGGGAACCATATTCAGCCTCTCTAGACTTCAAGGAGGATGCTGAACAGTGTGATGCTTCCTAACCATTAATAGTATATAATTTAACGAGGCCCGTTAGTTCATGAATATAAAATTTATTGTCATGAGATTTATGATAGCAACACAATGTATTTGTGTCACTAACCCATGACATCCATCAAGCTAGGCAGCCATTATTGTCCAGCATGCAAAAAAAATTATAAATGTAACAATAATATATCCCAATAAGGATTTCCAGCATGGTGATTGAATCCTCTCATCTCGTCTTGCAACATTATTTGCACATAATTTATTTTATTATGTCTTTGACACCTCAGTGGATAACTTTCTTGACAATGGGTTAATTTCTTGTTCTTTGAATATTCATAGGATGTAACACGATGTATTTATAATAGAAGCCTATATAACTGTCCATTAAATAAAACGGTGGAATTTACTTCTAGCTCTAAACCTCTAGACAATTACAGAAACTGTTATTTTTAAGAAGTCTAGTGGAGAGATTGGAAAGTAACCAAGCATCCAAGTTTTGAAGGAGTTGAATGCCAGAGGGGGAAACCACATTGATATGAACCTAAAACTCTTCTCAGTGTTTTCCCTCGAAATGCCCCTTTAGTGATTAGTTGGTAATAGAACAAGAATCTAGGAGTCTAGAAGGGAATTGCAGCCAAATGACTAAGACACCATGTATACTGTGTACAGTTTTGGGTAGTCTCAGAATATTGTGGGCATAACAAATGGAGGCCTGGTAGGGAGGACGAGACTTTTTATACATCCCCAACTTTTGGCCAGAGTATTTAAGGTTCTGAGCCACAAGAGTGAAAAAGAACTGAAAAGAGACTTGCCCTTACCAAGAATAAAACCTGACTTTAAATTAGTTCTTATTGAAATCTTTTAGTAGACTAGCAATGCAAGAGAAGAGATTTCCTTAGTTTAATGAAAGGTATCTACAAAAAAGAAAAAGAAATCTATAGCTAACATGATTGATGGTAAAAATATCTAAAGATTTCCTTCTGATCCAGAATGAGACAAAAATGCCTTTCTCACTACTATTCAATGTTGTACTGGAGGTCCTAGAAAATGCTATAAGGCAAAACATATATTTACATATTTATATTTTATATATTCACAAATTATATTTATACATACATTATACGAGGGGGTACTGTAAAACCAAAATTTATTTATAAAAAATTGTGTATTTATTCTTACATGTTTAAACTTCAGTCACCTTCAAAGTACTCTCCATCTGATGCAATACACCTATCAAGACATGTTTTCCACAGCTCAAAACAGTTTTTAAACTCATTGATTTTTATGCCTTTCAGTGCTTCTGATGTTTTTTTTTCTTTCACCTCTTCCACATCGGCAAAACGTTTCCCTTTGAGGACTTTTTTAACCCAGGGAAACATAAAAAGAAAATCACTTGGGCAAGATCAGGTGAATAGGGAAGGTAGGGCAGGCGGGGCATGCTGTTTTTAGTCAAAAACTGCTTAATACTCAGAGCAGAGTGGGCAGGTGTGCTCGTAAATCACGCATCATGAAATGGGCAAAAGTGTTGAAAGAGCTCAAAGAAAACTCACTGAAGCCAAACATAGCCTCTCACAACATCAGCTGGCATGCTGATACAGATGGGCTCCTAGGACACTCATCTAGCACAGGAAGCCTGTACTACAAGGGGCCCGCCCTCCAGACGATAATTCTGGTTTTGGGGGGGTCCCCTCTCATATACATGCATATGTGAATGAATTTAAAAGAAATAAAACTCTCATTGTCTCACAACATAGTTGTATACATAGAACATGTTCAAATATATATAGGTAAACATGAAAATATGGAAGTGCATTTAGCAAGATCATTGTTTTCAAAATCAATATAAAATGTGTATTTATATGTGGTACAGGCAATAGACAAAATAGTATTTTCAATGACATTGAAAACATCAAATACCTAAAAGTCAATCTACAAAATGCATAAAATATCCCTATATAGAAAATTAAAACACTTTTACAATACGTTAAGAATCTTTTTCTAAAACAATGGAGAGTTAAGCCATATTCATGGATAAGAAGTTAAAATATTTAAAGATGTAAAAACATACAATTGACTTACAGATTCGATGCAATTCTAATCAAAGTATCAGCATATGTGTGTGTTGGCACAAATTTACAGGTTGATTCTAAAATCTGCATGGAAATGGAAAGGGACAAGATCAACCAAGGCAAGATTGGAGTGCAGGAACAAATTTGGTACACTTCTACTACAGACAGCGTGTCTTATGTTAAAGTTCCAATAATTAAGATTGAAAGGCTTCAGCATATGGTTATGCAATAAGCTGAAAGAACAAAATAGAGTGCTAGAACCACACCCTCCACATATAGTCTCTTGATTTATGAAAAGGTGACCCCCTGCAATGCAATGTGAGCAATAACACCCATCAAAGATGGAAATTAATAACACCTATATATCATAACATAAAGAGCAAACACTACAATAAAAAAATGGGAATCTTAACCATTTCACAAATAGAAGGGTAACTCAGTGTTCAGTGAGTACATGCAAAAGTGTTCAACCTCTACAGTCATGTCAGAGAACAACTACACCAAAGAGAGTGAAACAGTCAGGACAGGCTCTACTCAAGCTTACTGTAATAGCGTCAGGACAACTACAATAGGGAAACACACGGAACTCAACTGGCTGGGGAAAAAACACAGAAGAGTTTTTAAGTATTGGGGGCAGCAGTGGACTTGAGGAGGTAGGTTGGGCAAGGTAATTAAGCCATCTTTGGTTGCTAACTGGTGTTTATCAAGAAACAGGAAGATTTCCACCACCAAGGAGCAGAAATGTTGTAGGGAAGGTAAAGAACCTATGTCAAGAAGAAACCCATGTCAAGTTTAACCAAACTGAGGGGAATTTGAAGACCATCTTGAGCATTCTTTTTTTTTTTTTTTTTTTTTAATTTTTTTTCATCTTGAGCATTCTTAAACTGATCACTAATCTTTGGCTTATTAGCGGGTGTTTTGTTTAAACTTCAAAACCGCTGATAAACTTCTGGAATGGCTGGTAGAAATCTAAGTAAAATAATACATGCCACAGTGAACAACACAGTGCCTGGTCTGTGTAGGCATTTGGATGGAATGAAATGGGAAAAAAAAAAAAAAGATTGGATAATAATTGGTGAACGACTGCACCCAGTTATTAGCAGAATTATTGGTAAACTTATGCACACAAGTCATTAGCAGAATTTGAACTTGAATGAGTCAAGTATCATAAATAAGTGTGTTGCTTATCCTCGCTAATGTTTACTAAATGTGAAATGATGCCCTTCCCCTTCAAAATTTAATCAAGAAATGGAGAACTGAAGGAAGGTAGTGACTGACACATTACACCCTGAGAACACATCTTTATTTATATTATAAATACTAACTGGGGTGATGGAAAGGCACACAGAGAAAAGATATCTAGAAGTTAAGTTTGCCTCTAAAAAATGTTTTAAAATAATAATAATCCTCTGACCTTCTTGTTCTACCAAACTTCACTTCCATTCCTGAGGTGTAGATAAATTTGTAAAAAAGAGACCACAGGTCTACAATGCAGTCACTTGTGCTAAACCCCATGTCAGCCATGCAAGACTGCATTGAATTTTCAGCCTCTCCCAGGGATGTAATCTTAAACAAGTCAGTCTGGAATTTCCTAGTCATCACTAGTGAGGTAATCCACCTGAGAGCCCCCTCCAAGCCCGTCCCAAAGATGAGGTAATCCAATTTTTCCTTGTTTTTGCCCCCTTGTGCCTGTAAAAGCATATGATTTTTATCAGCTCCTCTGAGCTCCTTTCTACTCGCTACACGAGGTGCTGCCCGATTTATGAATTGCTGAATAAAGCCAGTAGGATCTTTAAATTAACTCAGTTGCATTTTGCTTTTTAACAGGGTTCTGGCCAAGAATGTTGAAACATAGTACTATTTAAAAACATTAAGTAATACTATCTAAAACATTAATTTTCAAAAGAGATGGGTTTATCCACATATTAGGAAGGAAACTAATGGCCCAAGTGTTATTACTTACTAAAGATCATGGGACAAGTTTAAAGATGTGGAATTTGAACCCCTAATGGTCTAACTCCAAACCAATGTTCTTTCTTTGCAGACAGTAAAACATGTTTCCAGGGCTGTTTTGCTGGGGGCATTTGCTAGGAAAATTAGGAAGTGCTCAATACTCACTGTAATGCTATAGCTTAAAATAAACAAACTGGAAAAATTCAATCAGTCCTAAGCCCCAGCAAGTTATTAGCCTCTAATTTTAGCATGCCTGCAATAAAACAACAGTAACAACAAAAGTGGCTGCTGTCACCACCTTCCCTGTTGGAGTGATGGCTCCACATTTGTAAAACAAGTGATGATAATTCAAGCACTGTACTTTTTTATGCGCAAATGGCCTGCCTGCCTGTGATAAAAATGAGCTGACAGCCTTTGGCTGTTTTCACATAAAATTTGGGTCCAGAATGTCCCTAGTTAAAACAGGCCTCCCTACTTTTAGCCCGTGTGCATTTTTTTTTTTCCAACGTAGGAATAAGAATTCTTTAAGACTCAGCAACTTCTACCAATTTCAGGGGAGCTCTCTTATGCTTCTCCAGCTTCATTTCTGTGGTATCACATGCATACAGAAAAGTGCACAAATAATAAGGGTAAGTTTTCACAATGTGTAAACACTTCTACAAAGTATAAACAGCAGTCAGATTACGAATAAAATATAAGAAGCAACCCAAAGCCCACCCTTAGGCCCACTCCCAACATGACCTCTCATCCTCATTAAAACAAACCACTATCCTGAGTTTTATCTTCATCAATTAGTTTTGACTGTTCTTCTAAAACAAAATTTAACCTAGTAAGTTGGAAGATCTAATTGGCTTTAAGTGGTTTATGAACGGGACAGCATTCCATCTAGCAACTAGAGGGGCACAACAGGGGGTGGTAAGAAATGGAAGGCTCTTATTGGAGGAAGGGGGGGAGAGGTAGCTATTGATAAAAGAAGAGAACAGGTTATTTTTAGAGCCAGACATTTCCTTTTTGTGGAGGGTGGGCAGGGGTGGGGGACCTGCAAGGGTTCTTATCATGCAGATTACCTTTCTTTCTATGGGGAGTGGACAGGGCCCCTGTGACAGATTATTCTGTGATGTTACCCAGAGAATTGCAGACTGTTTGAATAAGATTATGTTTCTCGGAGAGGCTGAAACAGCAGTTAGATCAGGTATTAAATTCAAGTTTCGTATCATGGGCTTTAGCACAAGTAATGTCATTTTAGGCCAGTGGTATTCTCCTCAACACCGTTTGTAAACTTCACACAGTATGTACGCTGCGGTTTTGCTTTATTTCATTCAATATTATGTTTGTGCAATTCATTTATTTACATTACTATAGTACAGTAATATAACAGCATTGATTTGTCTATTCTACTACTGTTAAATACAGGGTTCCAATATTCGGCTATTATGAATAAACTTGATATGAAGGAAGTTTGGTATAAATATGTACACATGTTTCTTGAATATGCACCTAAAAGTGGAATTGCTGGGTCATATACAAGCGCATATCCAGCTTTAGTAAATACTGTCAAATATTTTCCCAAGGTGACTTTGTTCTTTTACTCTGGCCAACAGCTTAGGGGCATTCCAGTTGCTTCATCTGCCTACAAAAACTTGACACTTCCAGTCCTTTTCCTTATTTATAAAAATAAAATCTAACTTTTCTAGTGGAATAGTAGTGAGATCTCACTGTGGTTTTAGTTTTTCATTTCTCTGATGATGACTGATAGGTAACAGAGTTAATCACCCAGAACAGAAAAACAGGAAGGGACAAAACAAAAAACAAACAAACAAAAAAAAAAACAGACAAAACACATTCCAGGAGCAGAAAGGATACAAGGCAGGGGGTGAAGCAGGTGGTGAAACCCCCCAGCCAAGAAGGGAACCACAACTCACTAAAATATAAGAAGGAACCAGCAGGAACTTATACAACACACACTACCCCCCTAGTGCGGTTTGTTGCTTTAAAAACCAATATCCAAGCCCCTTTCAGGTGGGAATTGGTCCTGATCTAAGTCCCCGTCTTGCGGGAGAGTCCCCCAATAAATCAATCGTTTTGCTATAAACTCTCTGCCTTGTCCTGATTTTCTGGCGATTCTGGGCCCACGGTGACCAAGGTGGCTTTAACTTCCTTTCATCTTGACTGTCCTTTAGATATGTTTCTTCCTGACTATGGGCCCTTTAACTTCTTTTGCTCAGAGTATTTCTGTTCCTTTGAGATATAAATCTTCTCCCAGTCTCTTCAGTTTTACAACCCAGTAATGTCTTTCTCAAGGACCTGGACCCATCCCTTTGAAGTGCCTGTTTAAGACTTTTTCCCATTTTTTTTACTGTACTTTTTATCTTTTTCATTATGGCTTGTAGGTATCCTTATTATTACCTGGATTAGAGTTCTTTGTCTGATAAGTGTATTTCCTTCACAGCACTGTGAAGGTCTTTCTATAACTAAGTCAAGAGACTCACTTAGTGGCTTTGCCCTTAGTCTACGAGAGATCTGGCTTGAGACTTTGATGTTCCTTACAGCTAATTTCTATTTTCCCATTCTCCATGTGTCATGAGATCATTCTCATTTTCTCGTTCTGGATGATCATAAAGTCTCCACTCAGCAGCCATAATACACCCAGTTCATGATCACTGCCAATTGCATTAGCCTTGATTTTTATCTCTCAGACTCAGAAAAGAGGCTCAAGGCCAAAGCTTTATCTGCTGGAGGAATCATTTGTTTACTGCAGAGAAAGTATTTTTTCTTTATCTGAGCCCCAGTGCCCAAGAAAAATTAAAACGTATAATGATTTTAGTTCATGTAGCCAGATTCAATTAACATTCCTCATATAGTTGCCATTGATGAAGAAGTAAGGTCTTTTACCTAAAATCTGTTTTTTTTTAAAAATGAGCAAGAAACAGAGTTATTACATGAAAAAAAAGATACAAACTGGTCTTTATAATATGAAAATTTGCTCAACTTATAATTAAAAGTAATGCAAATAAACACTAAACTGAGCTATCATTTCTCATCTATCAAATTAGCAAAAATTTAAGACTGACAAGTACAACTCAGTCTATTGATGAGACTGTTGGAAGACTGCTGATATAATAAGAAATGGGGAAAAAAACATGAGGGGAATTGATGATGTTTGCCAAAACTACATATTCATTATTTACTCTTTAACAGTTATCCCACTTCTAGAAATGTGACCTTGATGTTTCGTCTCCACAATAAGAAATAATATGTTCAAGATTATGTATAGTAATAATGAAATATTAGAAATGCAAAATAATCCATAGTAGAATGATTAAATAAACAATGGTACATCTACATTGTGGAGTACTTTGTAGCCATATAAAAAAATGAGAAAGCTTTGTAAGTTGATATGGACATAAATTTTTTAAGTGAAAAAAATTGAGATATATAGAAGTACATATACTATGCTGCATTTTGAGTAAGAGATTACATAAGAGAAGCAAATATATATGTTCAAAATATATTGGTGATTATATATAAGTTAATTTGATCAAAAATAAAAAATGTATATATGATCATATATATTTATGTATATGTGTGTATATAGTGTGTGTATGTATTGTCATTTTTGGAAAAGTGAACACAAGAAGGATAAACTAAAATCTAATGAAGCAACTACCTATGGAATATATGGGGCTAGGGTAGAAAAAAATGGGTCAGAGAATCAGGCAATTGAGGCTTATATATCATCCTGAGCTAAGAGAAGGGACTAGAGAGCTAGGGCTTCAATGGGGAAGAAGACAATTCACAGGAAGATGGGGAAAAACAAATGTCTGGTAAATACGCTATGCCACACAGACAAGTCATTCTGAGGCAAAAGTTATAAAAAATAAAAAACAAGAAAACACACACCTCTTCCTGTCAGTGGCATATTTTGGGTTACATGTATCCTGCACTTCCTCAATCTCTGTGGTATATTCTCCACTGCTTTTTAATATTTCTTTGTGTGTTTGTTTGTTCGGCTTTGCTTCTGCAACCCTATAAAAACTTTAAAATCATTCTTATCTCAAAGGCTATACAAAAATAGGCCCACTGGCTGTAGTTTGCTAACACATAGGGCTAGAAACAAAGCTCCTACAGTAGCAATAGCATACTTAGCATTCAAATTTTGGTCTCTAAAAACAATTCCCATGTAAAGGGATCTGGATTCAGGGCTCCTTGGAGAAGCAGATGACTTCAGGTCTAGGATGTGGAAAGTACAGAGTAATCCTGGGATATCTCATACTAGAAAGTAAGTAAAAATAGCCAGGGCATAGGAGACCAAAGACGACACTTCCACTACAAATTTAGTACAACTTGAGCACAATGATGAATTATAACACATTTTTCCTGGGGAGAGGGCATCAAAATGATCTATGAGTGGTACCAAAGAAGGAATAATGGATTTACAAAATCACAGTCTTGCTGCTAGGATGTGATTATTAGTTCAGGCAGTGATCAACTGAAAACAAAACAAGTGATAAAGATTGTTGAGGAATAGGATAGTAATACAACCTCAAAGTAAACATGTGCATTACTTATCAATTTCATAAGAATGACTGTGGAGAGAGCTGGGGAAAACAATCTTAACTAAGTGGTTGTCTGAGCATCACCAGTAACTCAGCAAACTGAAATCTCATTGCCTGCTAATGGGATGCAGTGAGAAGTACACAATATCACATATGCAATATTCTTGCAACTAACTTTTAACCTGAATCTAATCACAAGGGAACCAGAGAAAAGTCCCGTCTGTGGGATATTCTACAAGATGATTGATCCAAACATTTCAAACAAGTTAATGGCACAAGAGCAACATGAAATATTAAGACAACTATACTAGATTAAAGGAGGCTAGATTAAGAAACATGCCAATCAAGTGCCATGGTGACATTTCTCTGAGTCTGACATGGACGGCAATAATAACATTGATCAAGAACATATTTGAAAAAATGAGAAAATTTAAATAAGTGCTATATACTTAATATAATATTGGTAATTTTATTTTAAATTCCTTGGGTATGTCAACAATATTATGCCTATATAGGACAGTGGCCTGGTGTTTAGGAGATACATGGTATTTAGAAGTGGCATGTCATAATCTGTTCAACTTACATTCAAATAATTCTGCAATATATATAAATATCAGTATATACTTAGAGAGAGACATCAAAAACGGTTAAGTACTTACTATTACGAGGAAAACTGAGGATTCTTTATGCTTACTTTTCAACATTACTGTATGTTTAAAATGTTCTAAATTAAAAAAAAAAAAAAGATTGGCAGCCAAAAAAATGTATAGCATTTACTTATCTGACAAAATAATGTAAATTATGTGTTCAAAGGTATTTATAGCATTGTTGTTAGTAACAAATAAACAAAAATAAAACTTTAACAAACCCAATGTGTCTCAACAGGGAAGTCTTTGAATTAAGAAATGAAGTAGATCTATACATACATACATTCACAACTACACACACACGCTATATATTTAATGGGAAAAGACGAAAAGTATAGAATACGAATGATTGCTCATTCCTGTTATAATAGACAATTTCTGGAGGATATACAAAAACCTATTAACAGCGATTTCCCCTGGAGAATGAAATGGGGGTAAGGGAAGAAATTTTAATTCTCACATTACTCATTTCATGACTATTATAATTTGTTTACCATGGGCATGTTATCACTTTGATAATAAAAATAAATATCCCTTTGCTCCCCTCCCCCAAAGCACAATCTTATTGCACTATACAGAATTCTTAAAATGGAAAACCAAAACTAACAGTTTTGCTCTGTAGTTGAGTCAGGCAGTCTTTGGTGTCTGGCTAAGCTGTGTGGTCAGGGCCACAGCTACAGCTATACCTGCCATGTGCTGATGTAAGTGGACACATGTGACTTAGAGCCCATATCTACCATCTGGTTAGAGGAAATGCCTTAAACGCATTCCATGTCTAGATTCTGGATGGTCCCCAAAATAAGAAGGTGCGTTACCAGTTTCAGTCTCACCAGTTATTGAAAGGCCTTTGCAAACTGGAAGTCAGAGTGCACATGTGCACCCTTCTTGCTTTCCCGGAGCTTCAGCACGACTCTGAAGTCGGAGCTGTTATTATAGGTCTCCATTGCTTTCAAATTGGGAGCGTGAGTTCAGAGAGATTAAGGGACTTGTCTAAGATGGAGTTCAGGAGCATGTATCAGCTTCTTCCACAATGTTCTTGGCTCCCACTGGTAGCTGATATCAGCCAATAGGAATATCAGGGACATTTTCATCACAGAGACCTGAGCCCAAGAAATGGGGAGCCGTGTTCCCCCATCTTGGATTAAAGGGGATTATGTGCCTTTTTCAAGGTAGCTCTTTTGTTTGTTTAGACTTGCACAATCATATCTTCAGATGAAGCAACCACCTTTTCACATTTTCCAGGAGCCTACAGGACAATATCTCAGGAGCATATAGGTCAACCAACTTTTATAGCCATATTTTAAAGAATTTATTTCTATGTAATTTACACAAGAAGCTGAACAGCATAAGAATTTGATGATAACATCAAACATCCCACGTTTGATGATACCTTTTGTTCATTTGTGGATAAAGCCCAGTGGGCCGGAAAGACCTAGGCAAACATGGAATAAGGTGATCCTGGTAAATCAGACCA
The DNA here is from genome assembly GCF_987537825.1 of Furipterus horrens. NCBI lineage: Eukaryota > Metazoa > Chordata > Mammalia > Chiroptera > Furipteridae > Furipterus > Furipterus horrens. Next base: position 131,544,909 of record NW_028327177.1, on the reverse strand, counting down.
CAAGCACGATTCAGGAGCTTCCGTTAAGCCAAAGGCAGCTCCGCTTCTCCGAGTAAGAATTGCTAGGACTGTAATCAATATGCTACCTCTGACATTTACAAACACCCTTTACAAGCAGAACGCTACTTTAAAACCTTTTAATGTCATTTTATGTAGTTGGTTTCCCTTTAAATGTCTTTTTATTCCTCCTGAGAATTAAATCAGCTTCAGGGAGGATCCCTTGTGGATGATTTGAACAGCAGTTGGGGGTAAGAAACAAAAAAAAAAAAATAGAGAAGGCTCTAAACCGACTTGCAATGGCCTCCTGTCATGAGGACCGCCAACCTTTCAACTCTTCTTTCCTTCTCTTACTGAATCACAAAAGGCAGAGGCAGCTACTTTCTCTGTTAGAAGCCCCTTTTTGAGAACTAAATGGGACTGAAGAGGGATGTAGATAAGGCTTTGCTGAGTAAGGCCTTGAGAGAGCCAGGGGCCTGCTATTGTCTAGCTACTGAGTGTACCAAGTCACATACTCTTCCAGTAACGTGCAAACATGAGAATCCCTCTGGTGAACATGTGCAGGGACAAGGCCCTGCATGGGAGTCAGTGGGACTGGGAAGGAGCCATAAATGAGTGGGACAAAGGCTGGGTATGCCCACGTTGTGGTCCGTGACCGAGATGAACACAGGCACAAATGGGATTGGAGGTGTCTCAATACGGTGAGCTAGGCCCCAGGTCAGTGCCTATGTGATGCTGTTCTGTAATAGTCCTGGAAACCTCTCTATCTTAGAACAAGGATAGTCCAGGTCCAGTCTCCTGAGGATGAAGCTACCCTGGGCAAGACAAAGTAATTGAGGTGCTTTAACAAAAGGGAACAATTTCAAAACAAGACCCACACCTCTCTCTTGTAAACATACAGCTCATCCTAGGCCCTTCAGAATAGAAATTCTGGGAAGTTGCAAGAAGAGTTAGAAGCAGGGAACCTATGCAGGAAAATCAAGATAGAAGCCAGATCTAAGCCAGCCATCAGGGTGGGATTTAATAACACGAGGTTTACTCCAGAACACCAGACTCTACCCTTAGGATCTTAGTTTGGGGTCTTCAGCAAGTAAAAAGCCTATATCCTTGGGGCTCAGATTATTCTAGTTGGGTATATTGCAGTCACAGCTTCTCTTTGAAAGGCACCAGAGAATGAGCTTAAGAAGTGAATCAGCTGCCACTAGAATGAACAGATCTCTACTCGGTAACAAGGCCAGGTGCCCTTAATTTAGAAGCATCTGCCTAGAAATAATTCAAACTGCCTCTCTTAGAACCATCTGTGTGTACATCTGCCTTTCCCAGGTTAATAATAATGCAGAAGACTGAAGCTTAATTGGAATCTAGCCTGGGACTCAGCATAAACCATAACAATTACTGTAGCTGGTCCCCTGGACCAAGGTGCATATCTAAATGTCATAACCTATAAGGATCATACCTGTATAGCTCTTTATGAGTAACCTTGTCAATCGATTAAGTTTTCATTTGCCTACCTCTGTTTGCTTAGATTTAACCAGAGAATGTTCTAAGTCATTGATTTTATCCTCATGTTATATGTAAAAAATAAAATAAAGCTGACTCAGAGACAGAATGATTTGCCCAGATTTTCACAGTCAGCTAGACTACAGGAAGTTAAAGTATTTCTGATCTCATAATTCTCTACTGGCACCACAATATTATCTTGGTCAATTTATCATAACTCAAGATTCTTGAATTTCAACTGCCAACAAGGTCAGATATAGTCAGCATATCTCCTGCAAATAAAAGTTTTGATTAAAAGAACTGGCAAAAATAGGGGATAATCTACCCATTACTCTGAGATAACTGATATTAGAGATCTTGTTTTGTAATTCCTATGATTTTCCTTCTATGAGCTCCCTTTGTATCCATGTTTTTATTCAAAATATGGCTACCTTTCCACGTGAAGTTTACCTCAATTACACTCAGAGTTCTCAGTAAAATAATAAAATAGACAGGCACAAGAGTTAGAACGAAATCAAGTGATTTTAAGTCTAGGGTCTAAGGTTCTATGTTTGTGTGACCAGACAAGTCACAAAAGTCAGTTTTAATTTCATCATCTAACAGAAATTGCTCAAGATAATCAACCCAACACACACACACACACACACACACACACACACACACACACACATATATATATATACCCACTGCATGGCCTACTTAAGTGGAAGAAAGTACATACAATAACACTGGTAAACAGGAAAACGTGCCAACAATGGACCAAATAACTGAAAGAAGTTCTAGGGTATAGAAAACAAATAAAAGGTATTGACAGGACAAATGGCAGAGAGACGACCACAACCTAAAGTATAACAAGTAAGAGATATTTTTCAGAATGGAGCCTCAGAGCACCTTCAAACACAATCAAGTTAGGCCAAAGTGGACTTCTGCCCTGGGCTAATCATCATGGTAATCAGTTACCCTCTTGACTAGATAAACTATAATATTCCTGTCCCCTTCCCACTCCATGCAGAAGCAGCAGTTCAAAATGCCAGGGTGAGCTCTTCTCTGAAGAAGATGGGCAATCTGCAGGGCTCCTGGAGTCTGAAAGAGAAGCGCAGGAAAACAGAGACAGCCCTGGACATAACACTTCAGACAATGAGAAGAAAGATAATGATGGCTCCTCCCACAGTCAAAAGCAGATATGTGACCCACCTCCAGGGTGAAGAGCTCTTTATTTGGCTTCTCTGGCATCCTGGATGAATGGCCTGTTCTCTACCTCGGCTCCCTGCACTATAGGGCCTGTAGGGAAGCTGCCTGGACACAAAACTCAACGCCAGTCCTCCCATCCAAGGCAGAGGATAATTGGCAACGAACATTCACAGTGTTCCAGAGAAAAGCCCGGCCGCCTGGGCATGATAACCACTCTGTCTTTGTTTAGGTGCCCACAAAGTCAAACCTGAGGCAATAATATGGGTGCAGGTAGTTTAAATGGGAGGTGATTCCAGGAAGCAGATGCAAAGAATAGCAGGAGTGAAACAGAAATGAGGAAATTCAGTAACAAATGTATAATTTGAGGGTCGCCATTGTAGCCAGCTAGGAATCCATCCTGTTGGGACCCTCTTAGGAACCATGTACTATGTGACACGGAATTGTCCTCCTGAAGAACGGGAGTGTGAAGCATTTATCCACTGACTCCCCCAGTTCTATGGGGGGTGGAGGTTGCCCCTGAAGGCATTGCCCAACCCACATAACCATGCACATTTCAAAACTTCCGAGGCAGAGAAGCAGCAGGCATTCCAGGTAGGCCGCTGGCGGTGCTAGGGACCTGTCAACCAGAGCAGCAGCTAAAATCAGACAGGGCCAAAGGGCATGCAATGGAGCACACAAAGGTATTTACTAAATTTCTGAATAAAACTAAACCAACTTCCAAGGATCCTGAGATATTTAGGAAAAATTTAGAGTACTAAAAAAGAAAAAAAATGGATAAAAGAATATTTAACCCAAAGAAATTAAGAGTTGATTGGGAACGAGAACTTTAATTTTTTTCTAGTGAGTATCTTCAGACAAAACCAGAGCTGTTTTTTCCAAAAACAAAAATAGGCATCTGGGAAAAGACAGCAAACAGAAAAAAAAAGTTTCAGGAAAGTAAACATGTTATTGAAAAATAAAGTTCAGTAATTGGACTGAATAATAGAATAGACAGGGCTAACTACCAAGACCAAACTAGGAGAAAGTTTCCTTGAACTGGAAAAGAAAATGCCATTTCAAATTGATTCAAATGACTTCCAAAGTCAGTGGGGAAAAAATCTGCACACTGAACAACTCAGGGAATTTTAGAAGTCCTAGAACAAAGAGAAATTTTAAAATCTTCCAGAGTTGGGGGGAAAAAATCATCAAACTAACACATTTCTCATCAGCAGCAATGGATGCTAAAAGACAATGCAACAATTCTTTCAAACTTCTGACTTTTAAGACTTAAAAGGTATAATACCCAACCAAACCATTAACAAGTATTAGAAAAACATAAGAATCCGATGATCCACATTTCAAAAGAAACCCTTTAAAAAGGTACTTAGGGCAGAAAATAAAAAGGAAGAGGCTAATGCGATATAGACAACACAGCAGTACTGAGTAGTACCTAGAAAACTTGAAGAAAACAAAACGAAACGAAAAAGCAGAATCTATTAGGTCTTGACACTGGGTATTCTGGGAGTAGAGGCAAAAAGATTTAATGATATAGAAATACAAGTCCTCCTTTATGGGACTTTATTTGTTTCAAAATAAGTAATAGTAGTATAATCATGTTTCTAAAACACACACTATTCAGGGGAATTTCGATCTTGAAATCAACCTACAGACGGAATGCAGAAAGAAATGTCATGGGTACTGGAGAGCAATATCAGTGCTATAAACCTCAACAATACAAAAGTTAAATTTAAAAAAAAAGTTAGTAGGTGAAGGGAAGAGAAGAAATAGAAGCAATTATAAATAAACTAACTTATCCTCCCTTCAAGAGGGTTCTCTAAAGTGGATAAATCAAGAAATGCGAATGTGAATATCATTTATAGTTGTAAAGGTAATTACTAGAAGAACTGAAATGATAATATAATTGACAACACTGAAGTTTGAAGGCAAGAAGATGAAGTACAAAATAGTAACAATGTTCCTAAACTCTTGATTTTTTATTGCACAGACTGGTGCTGTCTAAAGTTGGTATCTCAAGAAATAGAAGCAGAAATTTAAAAAACATTTTAAACTCAGATGAAAACCACCCAATGAATAGAAAAAGAAAACGGTTAAAAAACACTTACCTCTAGACTATGGCCTCAGGGATGAGGGAAAAGGAGGGAGATAGAAATTTTTATACTGCATTTTAGACAGTCTTCAAAAACTAGATCTTTTTCCAAGTTTAGACATTGATTTTAAAAAGGATACTGTGATAGAAACTCAAAACCCAAAAGTCTGCCATCTGCAAATGAATTTTCTGGCCTCTGCCATGTAATCACTGTGATTAATGAAACCTAACTAGTGCTCAGGATTTTGGAGAATAAATAACCTTGTCATTTCCAAACCCCAAGCTGTGGCTTCATTTTATACAGCCCTGTTAATTCCACTTGTAATCCCCATGAAGTGCAGGGACTTCTGCTATTTCTTATCTTTAAGCCTCTTTTATCTCAGCTAAACTCAAAAGGATAGCTTTTTTAAAAAGCTGACGGGGTAGGGAGAGAAAAACAATAAGTGACTAGGGTTCTGGGAGATGAAATGGAATGACAATGATTAGGCTAAAATAATTAGATATTTATTCTTCCTTGCATAACTCAAAGGGATCAACAGTTCTCTTGTCATAATAAGAATTTCATATCTTTCTAAATTACTTTTAAAAAAGCTTTGTTTTCATTGAAAGTGTGCCAGATCCTAAAATATTCAATAATATATCAAATCAAAAATATATGAATTCAGTTTCTTACCTCAGGGAGGAGATCCTCTTTTTAACTTTCCACATTACTGGGGGGGAAGGGAGGATGCAGGATTGAAAGAATGTTGAATTGATGAGTCTCTGGTTCAAGTAGAACCTGGTTGGCTTTGAGTGTTCAGATGTTTCTGAAATTTAGTTCCCCACTAGCACTAAAGTAGAAGGCAATTTGATGAATGTAGTAATCAAATCTCAATTTCTTCCATTAATAAAATTCATCTGGCTCCTGAATTATCTGGGCTCCTTGAGGCTACCAGATTTTAGGAACAAATGTACCTTTTGGGGAGGAAGGAAAGTAGGGGAAGGAGTGGTATCTGCTTTGTTCTTGGAAAAATGGAAGTCAAATGAATGAAAGATCTTGAATTTCACCCTGTTCTAACATTGTATTATACTTCCCATGCCTGTCCCTCCCCCCACACGCACATCCCCACCATGCATCTTGCATCCCAACTTGTGGGTGAACAAGAAGCCTTAAAAATTCAGTGACTTGATAAGTAATGTCATCAAAATGGTGACCTGGAAGCTCCGCGCTCTAGTACCTAGAATAGCCACCTTCATTGAGACAGAAAGCAGGACGTTGTGTGCTTACCAGGGGCTGCAGGGAAGGGACTGCTGGAGGGTTATTTAATGGGCACAGAATTATAGTTTGAGATGATGAAAATGTTCTGCAAATGCATAGTGACAATGATTGTACAATACAACAATATGAATATGCTTTAAATATCTTAAAACTTTATGTCAATTACACCTCAGTAAAGCTGAGGGGAAAAAACACAAAACAATGCAAATGTACAAATGCCACGGAACTAGAAATATAGAAAACAAGAGCAAATATGGGAAAGATTAGTTCATCGTTACACCCAGATGGTATATATTTTTCTATTTTTCTCCATGTTTGAAGATATTCAATATAAAAGTTTGGGTTGTGGAAAAATAAGAATGAATTTCAGAAGAGCCAAGGTCTAAGAAAGAAAATGTACAAAGAGGATCAAAAATTGAGACAGATGGACTGTATGGAGCACTAAATGCCACAACCTGTGCCCAGAAACAAGCCAAATCTAATAACATCATTCTATTAAATACTTGTTGGGCGTTACCACGTACTGAGCACCAAACTAGACACTTCACGTACGTTATTTAATGCAATCTTTGCAATGTCCCTAAAGCTAGAATCATTATCCCTAGTTTGTTAATATTAAAAATAAACAAATAAAAAGGAAGGCTGGTAGAATTGAATAACTTAGTCAAAGTTATATAGCTATTATGTAGGCGAGCTAGGATGCAAACCAAAATCTATCCAGTTCCAAATCCTGGCCTAATTGCCACTTGTTAATTTAGCATCAGTAATTCTTATTCATTAGATTCAGTAGTGAAAAAGAAGAAATTAAGTCTTAGTTCCCAAGAGATAGGGACAGACAATGATAAGGAGAGAGACAGAGGGAGTTAAGATGAGAACTTATGCCGGCTACCAGGACGTCAGCCAGTATTTTAGATTTTGGTCCTCAGGATTATATGGGGAAAGTCATAGGGCCTCAAGTCATATTGGAACTCTAGTATTTCTTGTCAAGCACTGGAGTGTCCCATGGATTGAAGCTATCTGTCCATGGCTCTAAACCAGGCCCAACCTCCATTTTATTAGTAGCTACTAATTCTCATGGGACTTTTTCTCTTTCTTTGACAAGCTAGCAACTCTTAAAATATATCACTTAACTCCATTTTTCATTTGTTCACAAGATAAATTTTGAATGAGATTATTTGGCCAAGAATCTCCAAAATTCTCAACATTCTCATTGAGGTTCCACCATGAATACATTTTACATATTATTTATTTTCTATAACTATAATAAGGAACAACTGTATAATCTTCTGCTCAGTACTTATGTCAACTTATAGTCCAAGCACAGGAGTAAAGGAAGTAATGGTTAAGGCCATTCACATACTAACAGCTCCCAATATTCTTGGAAGAGACATTTCTGAGGTGCTCTTATCAGTGGAATGGTTCACCTTAAGTGATCCTTGGATATCCATTAGTAAATACCTTCCAGGTGACACAGTCTTGTACTAGGATGTGAGAAACACTGAGGTGATACACCCCATATAGAGTATAATTTCTTGGTGGCAAACTACCCCCTTCTTCATGCAGCTGGTTAATTTTGCATGAGATTTCATTGCAGCACGTGTTAGCACACTGGACCTTGAAGATCTGTACACCCCCTATTTGAGTATGACTTTTATAGGACAGGAACTGAGACTTTTTGGTGTATATACCACTGGGTCTAGTAAAGTGTCAAGCACATTTTTCCTTTTGGCTGAATGAATAAATGGGTTCATGGAGGTAAGTTTCATTGGAGAAGTTGGAATATACTATGACATGTAAGAAACAGATCATCTAGAGCAAATTGCCACATCCTAGTTTTCTAGGGTTGGCATTTGTATGACCCCTGTCCTTGGCCAAGTCACCAGCATTTTTGCCTGGATTCCTGCAACAGCCTGGAACAGTGCAACTGCTTCTACTCTGGCCATCCCACTGCACAAATACATTCTCCACAGAGCAGCCATGAGTCTCTCTTTTAATGCATATCATATAGTAGGACATAGAATACGTTTAAAAACATTGAAATATCTTTGTTTTGGACTTGAATCAGTTCTGAATTCCTTGCCATGTCCTACAAAACCTTGTCAATATCCTAACCACATTTCTTACCACTTCCTTCCAGATTTTCTCTCCTCTATCCACTCTGGCTTCCTTCCCACTGTGGGAAACACTCTCCTCTCCATAGCTTCACGTGGCTTGTTTCTTAACTGTCAACACTAAATGTCACCATTTCAGAGAGGCTGTACATTACCACCTTAAGTAACAGCGCTCATAACACTTATTTTCTATTGTTGTAGCATGTCCCTTTTCTTCAAGCACCAATAAAACTTTATTTTATTCTTCCTATACTATTTTATTTTCTGTCTTCATTACCACATGGTTGGCTTTATAAGACCAAGGACTATGCCTGTCCTTGGCACATGACACGTACTCCATAGCACACAGTTCACATTCAATGAGTATTTATGACCACGAAAGATCACGAAGAGGTTTAACAGGCAGAATGTGCCATAGTTGCATATGTCAGGGGCTGAACAAAGGTAGATAGGAAGGAAAAAGGTCTTGACCAAGCAGGATGAGGTTGGGGATACTTACTCATCTGTAGAAGCTGTAACACCACCTCCTTCTTCCAAGCTATATTCTCCCTGCGCCCCCCACCACCCAGGAAGATGGTGTTTTCATGTCCTATAGTAAAGGGGTTGAAGCAATATCCTGCCAGGAGGTAGTAGATCTCCTCTATTCTCTTCTCTTCTCTGTCTCCTAGCAACTTCATGATCCTAGACCTTATTAGTTTAGCTGTTTTGATAAACTTTGAAATTTGATTGCAGGGATGGCTCTATATCTGTATTGTCAAGGCCTAACTCAAGGTCTGATCCAGAGTTGGTGCTAAGAACATGTTTGTTGAACTGAACAGAATATAAAATCACTATCTCCAAAGATTCCTATTTCAGAGGATGTCACAGAGCTCAAGAGGAATCCAGGACTCAACAATAATAAAACCATTAGAGAACGGGGATAAACTGGGAAATATAACAAGTCTTGAACTTTATAGTTCAAGACACAAAAATGTAGAATTCTTTTAACAGTTCATTGCCTAAAAATTTTTAACCTAACTAGAATATTTCCATACACAAAGAAGTAAATAATGACTGAAACAATCTAATTTTCTGACTCCAAGGGGGCCTTATTAAGCTCTACAAATAAGTCTATTCTAGGATGTGCAAGAACAAAAATGATCCCACTGTGGCAAGAAAAGGGAGCCCCTTAAGTCTCAGTAATGTCAGGAACCAAACAGTGCATTGAATAGGAACCTAACTAGAAGGTCTAAAAAAAGAAAATTGGGTTGATTGCAATCCTTGTATATGACAGAAGTTGGATTTTCTCAGCCCAGTTGTGCTCAGCGGGTATCTGAGAAGTCTCAACTGCCAGCTTAAGGGCGTTCAAAAAATTTCAAGTTTTATTTTATGTCAGAGGGTTGAATTTAGACAAGCTGTGTTGAACTGAAATTGGACAGCTGGAATTTGTGTTTTTAGTTGTTGTAAATTTCAGTGCCGATTTGCCAAGTATTGATGATTCTTTATTGACATGAATCATTTGTACAAATCATGGGATTCTACAAAGTAGCACTGTTTTCATGATATAAGAAAAAATACTTTCTGTGATGGAAAAAGCCCATTTTTCCAATGATTTTAAATAATCTTCATAGTAGAGGATATAATAAATTGGTAAGGAAGTCAAGATTCCGTGTAGCTTCGAATAAGCTAAACTTGTAATGAGGCTGTTATTAATGTTACGTTCCACAGCAGTTGTTTTCTGGGCATCTCACAAATTGCATAATTTGTCTCATGTTTCTACATTTGATTCACAGTTGCTGTAGTGTCAGTAGTGTGGTGGAGCTGATTTCACAAACAACAGTGATATATTCTGACTATGGCACAGGTCAGTGCTTCTTCTAGAAGGCCAGAGAGAGTGAAGATGAAAGTCTCCCTTCCATAACATCTACACATTAAGCAGGCTTGTTTGCTCCTGTTGAATAGGTTCCCAGGCATAAATGCTTTCTTTGGAGAGTTCTTTTCCACCCCTTTCTGAAGCATGGCTCCCAGAGGAAGGCTGAGATTAATAGTGCAGCAGGTTATGCTTAATCTTCTCACAGTATTTCATTTTGCTTTAATCCTATAACATTTGCATTTCTGAAATTAGGGTATCTGATGCATTGAGGTGGGACCCAGAGGCCTCATTTGGGATAGATTTATTATCTACTAAATGGCTTTCTTAGCAGATCTCTTTATCTCTGTGTCTGCCAGCTAATCTCAATGCTCTATCTTGAGCAGATTCTATTATACAAGAATTTATTATTACTTTTTTTTACATCTTCTACACAATTTTCAGACACTTTATATAAACCCTAACTGGTGCCCTACAACAGAGTTAGCAGAGATGCGTGAAGTACTCACTGGTGAGTGAATATATGTAAGGTGTTCATGACCCTCCATGTATCCCCAAATTCTTGATTTTTGGAAAGCAAGAATTATCTCCAATATTATCTCCAAACTTTTTTTCAGGCCCAACAAGTCAAATTTCTGGAAGAAGGAACATTGATATGGGGTATGGTTCTTACTTGACTTCGTACTTGGGCAAATAATAGAAACACAATTTTAAAAGTTTAGGTTTTAGATGAAGAAAAAACATAGAAAGTTGTATTAATAACTTGTGAACAAAAATAGAGTTAAGAAAGAGTCACAAGTGATAGAAACTAGAGGAAACAGGAAACGGTCCAGGGCGTGGACAGGGTATGAACAGGAAGGTGGAGTAGCACCTACTCTGCTTTCTGAGTATCTATTACTCACTTAGCTTAAATGTTACCTTGTATCTGTCAGTTGGCTGATTCCAAAGATCATACATGATTGAATGCTAAACAATCTGGTTTGGAATTTCAGAAAAAATTAGCGTATTGTGTTGTCCTAAGACTGAAGAGGATAAGGTACAGGAACCTAAAACTGGTAAATGGAGTTGAGGATGGTAGTGCAGATGGAAGTGAAGTTGGAGAGGAAGATGGGAATGGGTTGAAGATAAGAAATGTGGATGGGGCTGAGGATGGCACGATGGATCTGGTCAACTATGGGAAGGCAGGACTAGACAGATCTTTGAAAGGTAGAACAGACTGTGCTTCTAATAGAGACAATTCTAGAATGAGCTAGTCAGAATATCAGCAGAAAACAAATTGTTGCTCAGAGCAGGGATCCAGACACAGTGGTCAAACTGGAGTGCCAAGGAGCCGCAGAGTAAGGTGGTGCTGAAAGCCTGTCTTAATGAACCAACAGCTAAGTGATGCAGCTGCTGGCTGGACATCTGATGCTAACCTTCTATCTGCAAGGCAACAGACCTATGTCTGCATGGCTAATTCAGGCCTGACCACTAGGCTATGTCAGGATAAGCCCAAGACATAGACAGGCTGAGCTGGAAAACTCTAAAGGAGAGGCAGATGTGTCAGACATGTGTGCATGTGTGTGTGTGTGTTTGTATGTGTATGGCATATTCATTGCAAAGGCAAGAAAGTCATAAAATCTGTTTTTCATTAAGCAGCAGCATTATCCAGTAGGAAATCCCTAAAACATGTTTATCTCCTATATATATATATATATATATATATATATATATATATATATATATATATAGTCTAAGATTAGGAACAATTTTTAATAATTATAACCAGAGACCACTTGTAACTGCATTTTGCCTCTGATGAAGCAGATGATAATAGACAAGAGTTAAGCTCATTTTAAAAATGCAAGCAAAAATATGAGCACATTTGGGGAAAAAGGCCTTGCAAACATTTAAAATGGAAATATTCACTGGTTTTATTTCTGTGAACAATTGAAGACTCTTACTAGGGGAATATGAACCTGACTTGAAGTTAAATTCTGTTGAGCATCTAGATGAAAACAAAATATGGCTTGGGCCCCAAATGGAATATACATTTTCAAGGGCTGTCATTGTTGGAGCAAAGGGATCTGTCATAGACATAAATTAATTGTTCCTTTTGTGTGTGTGCTTCACAATATGGAAGTCCACATCTGTTTGTCCTTCATTCAAGCAAATACACTTGTGCAAGACTAACAGAAGATTAACATATAGAGACCACGAAAAGCCACGTGCTGTGTGTGGGAGAAAGGGAAAGATACACAAAGCAAGAAACAGACACTAAGAGAGAATCCAGAAAGAAAAGAGAGGATTCACGACCCCTAACTGTTAAGAAAAATTCCTATTTACGGTGTCATTTATGAAAGATTTGTGCCTGCTGATTGTTGTGACATTCAAAGGACAGCAAACTGAGAGACTTCTGGTCTGCACATCTTAACTGTTTGGCCCTGACAGACATGCACTTTATCTGCACATCAAGGCCTGTGATGGAGTGACAAAGTCAGATCTTCTGCGGTCCTTTATGGCTATACTTCTTTTAAGACACTAAAAGTTAGGAAGTGACGGGTAGAAATGCAAAGAGCAAACTGTGTTAGCTTTCCTCTGTCCCCTGCTGCTTCAAATAGGTGTTTTTCTCTCATTGACAGACATTAACATGCAGCTCAGACTTCAGGGTCACTTTAGCTTAGAGTCCAGTTTTTTATAAAATAAAGGATTCCTATCCTCCTGGGAAACACAAGAACTAGGTGGCAGCCACACAGCCTCTAGGAACAGCTACCATGTGACAACATTGGACATACTACCTATCCATTCCCCACCATTGCGAAAGTAACTCAATGCCAAAGACACTGCTAAGATCTACTGAAGAACCAAGTGACTTAAGAAAAGAAAACACATTTAAAAATCACATGGTCTACCTCCTAGCTTCTGGTCCAGATATAATTTCACTTCAGAAAGCCAACGTCCCTATTTTTAAGTACCTATCAAAGACGTTCATACCCCAGGAAGCATCTTAAAGGAAACAGCTATGGCCTAACAAAATAAAGAGCTAGGATTTAGAAGTCCTGGGTTCTATGAAATGGGACAAACTCACGTCACCTCTCAGCCCCTCAGTTTCTTTATTTGTGAAGAAGAAATGATCTCTCTGCATTAGGGCAGTCCTAAATGTGAAATGAGATTACTTACACTTTGGGAGCTATGCTTTGCCAATGCTAAAGATGGGAGCTTCTATTTTCTTCCACCACATGTCATTTTTGTAATGATTATTTTTTAAAGTCAAAGAATTCTTTCTTTCCATTATTAAAAACAGTTAGTGCCAGGTTCTAAAAATACAAAATTCCTGCCTCCAATAACCTTTCTGCCTGTGGTCCTACTATGACCTTATGACCCTCTCCCATATGAGGAGGATAAGCATCTAACATTATTCTACGTCTGACACGTGAATCCTGAACTTGCCAATGAGACAACTCACCTAGCACCAAATCCATCTCTACTAAGAAGTCTCAATAGGAGCCTAGGCAATTATTTGGTCATCGTTATTTTCTTTTTAGTTTATAATTCTCAGATCAGAGCATGATCTGGGAGCAAAATATGTGAAGCTTTTTACCATGAAAATAACTCTGGAAACATAAGCCAAATTCAAAGATGGTTTTGTCACAGTAAGATCATATTAGAATGCCTGCCTAAAAGAGTTTGCCATGTCCCTAACTCTGTCCTAAGCAGCAAGAGGAACACAATAGGAAGAAAAGACACACAGCCATGTCTTCTGAACATTCTTACCGCTCTGGCTTCCTGGGTCTTGACATTATAAAACATAAGCCTACTGTTCTTTATTTTTCACTGAAAGACTGAACATAAAGTGAGTAATTCTAAGCACAAACCTCTGCATTATTTGTAAAACACGTTCAAAGGCAATGTTTCTCACCATGATTCAATGATTCTTTATGCAAAGACCCATCAGAGAGTGATCTTTTTGCATATAAACCTGAGAAAGCATGCATCTTCCCATGAAGCAGAGACAGTTGTTCTTTGTTAGAAAGAAGTAACTCGTCAAATTGTGTCTTCTTTCTCTGTGCCCCAAGGAAACCCAAAGTGAAGCCACACTGATTTACTTTCAGGTCTCCTAATTTACCAGGTTGCTCATACCGACACACCTTTGCTGTCATCCCGAGAAAGCTTCACGGAAGACAAGAGCACGGAATAAGGGGGGGAGGCATGGGGAGTAGTGAAGGTTCTTCTTTATACCAGTGGAAAGGAAGTGCCATTGACATGCATGAAAGCCTTGTCGAGCTGCAAAAAAATAATGGGCCAGGGCTTCTACAATGTTGACTCATCCAATCCTCATTTCAGCTTTAAAAAAAGAAGTGTTACTATGATCATCATCATCATTATTTTCAAATTGTGCTAAAGCGCCCTGGATTTTGAAAGGTATGCAATTTCAACATGGAACAAAACCATCCACCTCACTGTCATTCATGATATCTTTACTCCCGGAGAACTTCATGTATCTGGAAGCTCGGGAAACAATTATTTAATGAATATGTAGAGACACAGATAAAATTTCATACTACTTTATTTGGAAGCTTCAGGTAGGCTTAGTGCCAGATGGGTAATATCTGAGGAAACCGTATTTGATTAAGCTATAGAAAAACACAGATGTGGCTTGCTGAGGAGGTTTATCAGGGTGGGAGAAGGCTAATGGATTGAACAAGACCAAGGCCCCGTGTAAGGCCAGAGTCTTTGTTTGGATTCCCTGGGCCACATTCACCTGCTCTTTGGCCACCTTCATGTTCATTGAGCACCTCCTTTGTACCCAACACTAACACAGGTGAGAACAAGAGGCCCTACACACATGCAGCTTACTCTTGCTTGCTTTGAACCATTCTGTGCAGTATTCCATCTGGGGTACTTGCCTTCTGAGTTTACTCAGAATTTCTAGAAGACTCACTTAACCTGATTCATTTATCCCTCAATAAACAATACACAGATAATGCACAGTAAACATAATGAGTAAGGAAGCTTTGTCGTCGGCTACATAGTGACAGGTGTTTTGGGAAAAGAACGTTGCTGAATGGGATAAGGAGGCAGAGAATTAGGGGGTGGTACTCTGGTAGCATTAATAAGTATTGTATTCAAGATTGTTCTTGTGGAAAAGCAGCCGAGCCAGAGGGGACAGGTATGGAGAAGCCCCACAGCAGAGTATGCCTGGTGCATTGGGGAAATGTCAAGGAAGCCGGAGTGGCTGGGAGAGACGAATGGGAGAGGAAGGCAGAGCAGTATCAGGGGGCAGGAGAGGGCAAGGGGGCTGCAGGCCTTTGATGGGACTCTGGCTTCAATGCTAAGTAGAACTGGGAGCCACTGGGAAGTCCTGAGTAGAGCGGCGACATGATTTGATCCGTACTGAGACAGTCCTCACCTCGCGGCTGTATTGGGGATGCAACACGGGCAGGGGTGAGAAGAGAGCCCAGGCACAGGCTGTCACTGGGATCCTCCAGGGAAGAAGCGCCAGTGTCTCAGACCAGGAGAGTGTTCTCGGGGAGGTGAAGAGGGGCCCAATTCTAGGCTTTCTGGATACTTTGACGCTAGTGCCAGCAACGTGGGATGCAGAGTGGGAGGGCAAGTGGCTGCAAAATTTTGGGACAACCAAAGGATGAAACTGTCGTAAACCGAGAGGGTGGGGGAGGCTAAGGAGCAGGAGGATGGTCAGACATACCAAGGTTCGGGGTTCTTTCGAACCTCCAGACGGAGGCCAGGTGGAGTGTGAGGGGAGAGAAGGCTGCTTGGTTTATATGTTGTCGGGGGCTGTCAGCATTGAAATGGCTCCTGAACTCACTGGACAAGGTGAGATCACGTAGGAAATGTCAGTGATAGAGAAGGGAAGATGTCCAAGGATTGAGCTCTGAGGCACTCTACCGGGAAGAGGAAGAATCACAATGGAGACCGAGAGAGAGTCGCCACCAAGATATGTGATTTTAGCCCCTCACGCCTCCCTGTACTGCTTACAGGCAAAACACCTTCAAACCACTGCATATACTTTTCATTCATTCTGTTCGTCTTTCAGAATTGTTTTGAAGGGGAATCTTAGCTGAAGGAAAGCCAGTCACGGCCAGAGTCAAAAAGGAGCTCAATCAGTGCGGCTGTGAACTTGAGTTTTTCTCTGTCACATTCTGCTGTTCGAAGGCAGTGATGGAGTAGGCAGAAAGTTGAACTTGACCAAGGTTGTGGTTTTACCAAGTGAGGTAAGAATGGCAAAGTCAGAGAGGGGCAAGTGAGATAATGATCATCTATGTGAGAGAGGAAACAAAGCGATGGAACACGGCATTCACCTGCTCTTATATAAGAAACCTATTTTGTATTCCTTTTTCCTCGGGGGTTTTTACAGCTTTTGTGATTAGGGCAGTCAGTGCCCAAAGTGTTGTCGAGGTTCCTCCTGTATGAGAATCATCTGGGACATAGATTTAAAATGCAGATTCCTTGACTACACTCAGTCTCAATCAGACTCTTCTGAAAGAAAATATTGTGAGCAGTTAAGTTTAAGCAAAACATTTGTATCACGCTTCCTAAGTGACTCTTTGGCACATTGACACTAGAGAGCCATGGATAAGGATACAAGTGTGATCCTTCACCGTCCTCTACTTTATTCATGAGGTGTTGTGTTTCTTTGGTGATTCTTACTTTGGTGATTTGATACTAGATATCAAAGGGGACACATATGGGCAGTACCTTTGTTTTAAAAAGTTCAAACATGAGATCCATTTGAAGACTACACTTAACAACATTGATGGATGTGGGCTGTATCTCAAAAGATCTTTCCCCTCTCCCACCTCCCTCCCCTGCTGAAAAGTATTCCAGAACCTTAAAAGAGAAATCACTAAAGTGTCACACATCTTCTACTAAAATTTTTAACTTTTCCTTTAAGTTAATGTAGGGTTTGTTTTGTTTTGTTTTGTTTTAATGATTTTATTTATTTATTTTTAGAGAGAGAGGAAGGAAGGAGAAAGAGAGGGAGAGAAACATCAATGTCTCCTTGCCTCTCGTACACCCCCTACTGGGGACATGGCCCACAACCTAGGCATGTGCCCTGACTGGGGATCAATCCAGCAAGCCCTTTGTTCACAGGTCGGCACTCAATTCACTGAGCCACACCAGCCAGGGCAATTAATGTAGGTTGTTATAGAGAAATTTTTGACCTAAATTTGGATAATAACAAAACATATAAATTAATCAAGGAAAGGGGCCTGGTTTACTCCACAGAGCTGGATTTGATATGACACACTATCTACTCATAAGGCATTCATACCACTCAAACATAAGAAAACTCCCACAAATTCTGTAATTATATTTTAATTAATGTCAAGGAGCCATACTAGGTAGGCTTAAACTTAAAAGCAAGTGTGGCCTGAAATTGTTAGAAACTCTGTTTTGCTAACTTCATTTAAACTGTGTTATGTATTTTTGTTTGCAGTATTTGCTTTCAGAATCTGGGCAGGTTTTCTAGAAGAGTTATGCATTCTGGTCCACTCATCCATCAAACAATTCTGGGTGCCAGAAAGAATGTAATGAATACATAAGATATCCCTGGGCAGAAATAGCATTAATATGGTCAAGAGACACTCCGCAAAGAGGTAAGGAAGGATGTGACTCATCAAAGATGAGTAGAGGTTTGCCAGTCGTAAATCATGAGGTAGGACATGTTAAGTCAAGAAAATTCATGTGTGCAGGCCCACCAGCGCAAAATTCCTGGCCTGCTCAGCCAACAGCATGTCACTCAGTTTAGACCCAGCAAAAAAAAAAAAAAAAAAAAAAAAAAGAAGAAGAAGAAGAAGGAGCAAGGCTGGCAAGATATTAGGACAGTGTCATAAGATGCCTTTTATGTCATGCTGGGTAGTTTTGATTTCACTTGTGTTCAAATGGGAGGGAAAATTTCATCAAAGCAGTAACATGATAAGAATCAACTTTTACAGAATCAATCTGACCAACATTTGGAGAATGGATTCGAGCATAAACCTGAGACAGGATGCTAGTCAGAAGGTTGATGGGGAATGTGAAATCTAAGTGCTCCCAAATAGCAGACCTAATACTCTTCATTTCACAGGGGTTGTTGAGGTCTCCATGGAAACGTGGTGATAGGCCATAGCTCTTTGGAAACATTAGGTACCACAATGTGTTTCCATCTTTAGATCACATACAGAAAGATACTTTGGTTCATTTATTGTACTACAGAAGCACTGGGCTTTCTTGGGATGCAAATTAACCCATGTTAACTGGGTCTCACTGAATTGGACTGTTAGTATAGAGAGACTCGTACCAACATTAATAATCCCAATGTTACTTATTTCTTTTTTCTCTTACTTACACAGAAACTCCTTCTTTCTCCCTTCTCCAAGTCTCAGCCAGTTATGTCTGAGAGCCTCTGCCATGCCTCACAGGGAAGACTGATTTTTCTAAGCATTTCAGGCATCCCCACTGTTCAGCCAGCCATCCTTCCAAAGCCTGCTGAGCATGACTGCCTTTTAGTGAGAAACCCCTTTATTACACAGGGAGCCACCCTAGAACCAGACCCACAAGGTGATCTTTGATAAAGAAGAGGAGAACGCTTTCCTCCTTTTAGCTACATTTGTGTTACATGGGTTTCTAGAAGCAAAGCCTGAGACAAGGGTTTAGTTCCACATGATTTACTCATGGAGTATGCTCAGGAGAATGGGAATGAGGAAGCAGGAAGGAGCAGGAGAACATGCAGAATAAGGATATAGCCTCAGCTACAGACTAAATTCAGGCTGCCCCCATGGGAGGACCTCTAGCACAAATTGCAGCGCAGAGTTGGCTCCCTCCCCTCAGGCAAGGGGGCAGCCTTTACGTTTCCATTTCATTCAAGCACTGGCTGAAGGACTGTTGGGGTGGAAAGTAGGGATACGTGCATAAGTCCAACAGCAAGGCAGACTTTGCTTCACTGAGGGCAATTTTCCGGAGAAGAGGGCAGCTATGAGCCATTAGCAGCCAACACCCACAGCAGTGCCAGGGTCTGGGCCTACATCTCAAGAAGCTTTGTATGTTTCTGCCTTCCCTCTTGAGCCTCTGCCAACACCACAAATAAAACACGGCCAGGCCAGCCCAGTGGAGAATGAAAGACACATGGTAGAGAGCCAAGCCATCCCAGATGTCCCAACCAAGGCCATTCTAGATTAGCCGACAGCCAGCCTACTATCTGCAGACACATGAGTGAGCCCAGCCAAGATCAACAACCACTTAACTGTCCTCCAGCTGATTCCAGACACAATAATCACTTATTCTTGTGCACTACTGTGATTTGCGGTTGTTCCAGAGCATTATTGTGGCAAGAAATAACTGTTACAGTAGGTGTGCAATAAATGTTTACTGCAGATGAATCAGTACATTATGTGACCAAAGGGGCAGAGCATGACACTCTCACGAAAGAGCTGGACTGAGGCAGAGAGGAGAGAGATTTTATTCCCCTTGTCTACCCCCAGAACTACGTTCAACCAGAGACTCATCAAAACAGCTGGGAAATGTTGAGTGATATTTCTAGAAAGAATTATACTGATAGATGTCTCCAAAACTTCTCTGGCAATCTATAATACCTGAACTTGGCACAAGCCCAGTGGGAAGGAGGAATGCCGAGCTGGCATAGAATAAAATGCAGGAGGGTAGCCATCAGCAAGCACAGAGCAGAATACTAGGTCTGGAGAGATTCCACGTGTGTTTCAAGCCAGCCCTGCATCTTCTCGCCCCATCCTTCCCCGGCTGGCAATCGAAGACAACTCAGTGGTAAGGCGCTTAAAAGCAGGAGCCTCTGAAGTGTGCTTTATGTCTGTCTCAGTGTCACCGGTTATGTGGGCCCATTTTTAATTTGGTCCCACAGCCACTGCAGGAACCAAGGAAGGTAAATGGAAGAGTTACTTTTTATGAGGCCTTTGAGACTCTACCAATAAGTTTTTCCTGTGGTTTTTTTATTTATTCTTGTGCTGGAGGCAATTTAGTTTTGTCTTGGATTCTTTCCTCCTGTTGCTTTTTTGCACTGCCCTCTCTCCTGCTCTCAACTCTATTATCTCCAAGTGTTGGTATTGGTTAAAGCGCAGACACCGCACGCCCCTCCTCCAACGGTCAGGCCTGATAAGGTTCACAGTGAGGACGTTTGAAAAGAAATTTTTCCGCAGTAAGAGATCATTTTGTCCCTGACAGCGCACTCTACATGGTAACTCTTGTGAGCATCCAGCCAGACTCTTTCTTTTTTTTCAATCTGGAACTTATATTGGGGAAAATACAAGTTTTCCAGGTTATTCCTTTTAATCCCAAATAACACTGGCTCCATATGCAAGCACTGAGTCCGAGCAGGAAAGCACTAAGTGAATAATTAGCCCTGGCAAGACCCAGGTCAGGATGAGAAGCTCTCTGATTTGAAATCTGTGGGAAGAAGCAATGCACACCAGTCCTTTATCCCAGCTCTATCTCTGCATCCATCTCCTGTCTCTGTTACTTGTTATTAATCTGCCTGCTTTTGCACTGGGCCTCAGGACCAGGCTGGAAACTACCAGAACACTTATGTAATCCAGGTCCTTGGCAAGCATTTCACATGCACACATGCAGGCACATGCACACACCAGCACAGGAATGAAAGCTTAACTATTCACTGGTAGGGCTACTCCCCTTCCCCACCACCATATCCGTAGGATGGACAGGAGAGAGCAGGAATGCAAAGGCTCGATATAGGAGCGAGGGGAGAAGAGAAGAGGATAGAGTTTGACACACTCTTCCTATAGGCTGGACAACTGGCCAGGCTACTTCCTTTACTTCCTGGACCCACCCTATTCTTCTAAAGCCTACTCCCCTCTACAGAAGGGATGTGTAAGCTCTTGTGAATGTATAACCCTTCTGAGAGTCTTCTCAAAGTCATAGACATTATCTGCAGATACGTCTATCTGGACACGCATCTGTAAGTGTGTCTATTATTTCAGTCATCCCATGAATCATTGGCCCCCCAAAAAAGCATTCTCTGAACTAAGATCCAAACACAATTCTTGTTCTATTAACAGCAAAAATGTCCTTGCCTCACTCCTTCTATGCCTACTGATCTCAACTCATCCTCTTCAGGTTCCTACTCTCTTAGCTTTGGTTGACATCTCTGCCCTTTACCAGCCCGCAATGTCCACTACTTAGTTACAAAAAATACACTTATTGCATAGGATCATAAATACCACCCCTAGATCTCAAGGAAAGGTGTTTTCTCTAGCCCTTGGGATCTGCAGAGATAGAGATAATTTTATACGCTAAAATTCATTTGAAAAACGAGAAGAGTCTTTAGAGCCAAACTGCCTTGGTCTACCACTTTCTAAATGTTAAATACACTTGATGAGACTTAGATTCCTTAAATGTAAGGGGGAATAATGATAAGAGCTCTCTCCTAGGTTTTCAGTAGTCATTAAAGGAGATGATTCTTAAAACTCAGCTTGACGTACATCACAGCAACAAATACTAAGTGAACTTTATTATTTTATCAGTTCTTATTGTTGTAATGGAAAGTCTTAAAAATAAAAAATAAATTATATTTAGTAATGAAATAAATAATTTAAAAATATGTATCTATAGTTGAGTATAAAAAAACCATATACATAATCTTTCAAGTGAATGGTGACTATATGTGCCCAATCCTTCCAGCCTTTTTAAGAAATTGAACTACAGTGACTCAGGACCCCTCCATGATATTCACAACTGAAATTTGCCTCGGGTTCAGTTTTCTGTGCTCTCATTCTAAGGTTTTGGAAGCAATGTTATGTTGGCTTTTGAAAAATAAATTGGAAGCTTTCCTTTTTACTCTCTGCTTGGGAACAATTTAAATAGTATAGAAGTTTCTGTTCCTTGAAGGTTGAAAGAATTCACCCAGAAAACCATCTGTGCCTGGCACTGTTTTCAGAAAAAAAGTCTTTAAAACTTTCTCAGTATCTTGCGTGTTTGCCCATGCAGAAGTCTGTATCTTCCAGGTTTCATTTTAGTCAATTGTATTTTCCTAGAAAATTACCCATTTCATCTAGCTATTCAAATGTATTTGAAGAGACTTTTGTAACATAATCTTTTAGAGTTCTTATGATCTCTGTATTCATGGTAAGTTCCCATTTGTAATTCTGCCTACACTGTATGTATACTTCTTCCTTCAGCCACACCCCCTATATTTATTTGATTAGCCAAATTTGGGGTTAAATACTCTGTTTCATTTGGTTTTTTAAATAAGCTCTTGGGTTTACTTCCTAATTCTCCTATTTTCCTAGTTACTAAGAAACCCATTTTTGTGTTAATTTGATTATTTTTTTACTCCTGTTTTTCTCAATTACTTGATCTTTTTTGTTGTTGTTTTTGCTAAATTCTTGATACAGATGCCTGTGTGTTTATTTTCACTTATTCCTGTTTGTTAATGTAATTCATTTTACTATGGCTTTTAATACATAGCATTATGACTATTATAATTATTGTTATTTTTTATTATTATGGTTAAGTGCACTAAAATATCCATTTTTATTACTTTTAAAATAAAAATTCTGTAGAGAAAGTTTTAACATTTTGAAGTACTATTTTTATTAGTTTTTGTTTTTAAACTAATTTCAAGTTATGGTTGAAAAGTTTGAATTATTCCCAATTATGAAATTTATTAGATATAGGTTAAGTATATCTCTGTTAGGTCAACATAATTATATTATTCAGAGCCATTATAGCTTTCCTATTTTTGATTACCTGTATTTCATTAGTCCTGATCTAAGAGGTCAATTTCCCCACTGCCCTACTGCCATGGTGTTTGTCAGTTTCTTCTTCAGACCCTGTAGGTTACGCACTTCCGATTTTTGAAACCCAGTGCAGGTATTCCCCATTTTCCAAAAGTTCCTGTTCTGCCACTTCACTTTTACAAAAGGCCTACATTAGTTCCTGTTTTTGCTGACAAAAACATTTTTGAAGAGGATTTTCACTTTTATGAAAAAAGAAGTAAAAATAATGTTCAGCATTTTATAGAGGGGCAAGTGCACACCCTGAGCAGCAAGAGCAGCCCTGCTTTTGCTAAATGTTAGTGCTAGTATAGGTTTGATGTGTTATTTGGGATGATTTGGTATATTATTTGGGAGGTCTTGGAATGCTCAAAATTTTTTCATACAAATTAATGATAATTGCTTCTTCACTTACTAAAGGTTTCATGGGGGCAATCTACTTTCAGAGAGTGAAGGAATCCTGTAATTTGGAGCATAAAAGATTCATGAGGTTATATTCTGAAAAAAACTATCTTGACCTCATTTGACATTTTTTTCTTGAATTCTACACAAATTGGCCCCAGGTTTAGAGGGACCCGAGTGAAGCTTTTATTACATGTTGGAGCCTTTTTAGTAGAAGCTAAGAGGCAATGAATTACAAATTCAAGTTTAGTTACAGAGCCTTGGAAGAGGCCTGTGAAGTGAGGGACCCTGGAATTCAGTTTTATCAGCTTCTCAGTAAATCAGCCTCTGGTTGCATGATCTCTACTCTGACCCCATCTCTTATTATCTTTAAATTGCTTTCCCTTACTTTTCCTTCTTCATCCCTTCATTCTGCTTTGAGCAGAGTGAAGTACTATACTAGGTGTTGAGAATACTGAGACCTTTTTGCAGAAGACCCTTCCTCTATTGAACCTTTAAACTTCGGTATTTTTCAGGGTTCTGTCCTGTAACTGCTTCTATCTTACTCTACAGGTTTTAGGAAATCTCATCCAAAATTATCTATATACCTTCTCTATGCTGATGACTTTGAAATCTTTATTTTCAGTCTAAATCCATATACTATCTCTCTGCTAATAATTCTCCAATTTATACATCCCATCTAAATTTTCTCAATTGAATTTGAGACCCATACGGTCTATTCATTTCTGGACAATCATAGACAGGTCATAGACAACATATCCAAAGGCCATTGCAATCCATTTCTCCACTCAGTTAACAAACCAGAAGTTCTGACATCATTTCCAACTACCCCTGTGCCATGATCCCCCATATGCAGTCAACAAATTGGGTGCAAAATGTGTTCCCCTAACAGGTGATTGCCATGACACCTCCAGCAGTACATATCGGCCCCCTACCTGGGGGACCTCTCCTCTTTCACATTTTTCTGCACCCACTCTATTTTCCATTCTCTAGTCAAGAAAGGCTTCATTTGATCCAAATCCAAT
This sequence comes from Furipterus horrens, assembly GCF_987537825.1. Classification (NCBI taxonomy): domain Eukaryota; kingdom Metazoa; phylum Chordata; class Mammalia; order Chiroptera; family Furipteridae; genus Furipterus; species Furipterus horrens. The sequence goes on along the minus strand of NW_028327177.1, from coordinate 131,520,750 downwards.
CATTCCTTGCTCCTGCCTAAAGCATTCAAGGACTTCCATTCACCTTCAAGAAGAAATCTGAACTTGAAGGAACATAAAAGACCATTTATCCTGGCTGCTTTACAAATCAGTCTGTCTCTAAACTCCTGCCGTTTCAACACGAGGTTGCTTTCATTTCTCACATATACCTTGGTCTCTGCTTCCGGATCCTTTTGGATGCTGTCTTCCTTTGCCTTAGAAACCTTGCCCGGCCCTCTGCTTCTCTGCTCACATTATGTTAATATGAGTTGTTTTGCTACTATTATCCTATTAGTCTCTGGTCTCCTGTGTCTTTACTTTTTCCACTATTTTGTGTCTTCTGCCATAGGGTCGTGTTATTTTAGTTATTTTGCTAGTGATTGCATGAAGGTACACTTTTACTAATGCTGAACTTTAAGCAATGATGTGCTAACAACAGGCTCTCTGAAATAAAATTTTTTTTAGAAAAGGCTTTAATTTGTATCATTTGCCAATTCGATGGCACAAATATTAACAGCGTGGTCAATTTCAAGCTACCAACAAAATGTCACTGGGTGCAAAGTTGCAAAGAGACACACACAATTGGCCCCCAAAAGACAACGCCAGCTGGGCAGCACGCACCTCACTACCCTTAACATTTATAAGATGTCATCGAACCTACAATTTTCTAATACCTTCATAAAAAATCAATAGGCTCTACTGAATTCACCCATGTAAAAAGAAGAATTTAACACACAATTTCTTTCCTAACTGCTTCTCTAGCTTCCTGAGGTTTATTATTTAATTTAGGAATCCAGGTTATTATGCAATTATATTTCCATTATGCATTATCTCTTCCCGGTATTATTATTTTTGACACTGGCATACAGATTTAATACCATCTTTAAAACCATTGTTTTTAGACTCTGTGCTTGACCAATTTGAGTTATTTTTGCCATAAAAGAGTGTAGAAAAGCACTTTTATACATGCTCACTTTCACCTTAATTTATCATCCAGCAGTTCTGTGATGTTGGGAACCAGCTTGGGTGTTGTTTCTCTTTCTTGTGACTTTGTCCTATGTTAATGGAGTTTGGGCAATAGGTCGCTTTCACATTACTGTTGGTTTACAGCACAATCATTTCTCCCATTGTAGATTTTAGTTAAAACAAATGTTTGGACACAATAACAGTGTTACAGAAACAGGGGAGTCCAAAAACAAACCCCAGAGTTTGCGGCTGGGAGATAGGCAGCAGGAAGCAGCTTTCAGGATGCCCTTGCATGCCTGGAGCTAGTGGCTGGAAACATTGTTGCAAAGATCCGCTTTACCTCTAAGACTCAGGAAGATGGGAGGGATCTTGGACTGTGGACTGGTGCGGAAGAAGCAGACAGAGCCTATGTAGGGTTCGGTGAATAGTCAGAACTGTTTGCAACACCCACTGCATGAGAGGACGCAGGGAGAGAGAGGAGGCAGGGAGGAAGAGAGGAGCTGGGGACATTTTGGGCTGGCTCTGACTCTAGGAGGCGCTCTCTCTCAGGCTCTCTCTGGCCCTCACGCCCTCACTCTCTGGCTCTTGTGGGCTCCCTCCATCTGGCTTGGAGAAGGGATCTCCAGGCAGCTTTAAGAAGAGGCGCTTGCCAGGCTGCTTTGAGAAGGAGAGGAGATCCACGTGGTTTGCAGGAAGAAGGCAGTTTACAAGGAGGCTGAGAATCCAGACAGTCCTGCATTGAGAGCTGGAGGGCACCGCAGCACAGAAAGGACCTCCCCAATCAGAACTGAGTGATTGGCAGCTACTGGTAAAGCTGAACTGTGCTTAGGAAGTAGGGAAACGGTGTTTCTGACTTTCCTAAGACTGGCCAGGTCTGGGAGGGGGAGGCAGAACCATGTGTAAATAAACAATCCTTTTTCTTTTCACCAAACTCTGGTATTCAGAGTTATAATTCTGGCGGCGGGCAATCGGACCCCTAACTAAACAGCCCGTGGGTTCTGTTTCAATCAAAGCAGCCCGAGCGGTTCTGTTACAACGGCATAGAAACATTTCTGCTTACGGGTAGAAGGCTGCTGTCCTTGTTTTGTAAGAATCAACACATAACCTGCTCTTAGGTTGAGACTTCATTTCAAAGCATGCTGTTTGGCCTGTGCAATTGCTGAGTCATTATGTTAAATCAAATTTTCATGTTGGAAACACTCAAAATGCGGTCTGAACAGTTTTGCTTTCTTAGCATTTATTGTCTGGCAACTTCATGCTCAAAGAAAATGTTTTCTATACCTGCGTGTTTTCAGAAAAAAAAATCAGTTAAAGCAACAATTACCTAGCACTTCAGTCAAATTCCCCTTCAGCTTGTTGATATAAGCTTTGATTTAATCTCTTTCTCTCTTATCTCTGATACTGATAGTGTATATTATAGAAAACTAACCATTTAAGATAGAATTCTTCTTGCCAGTATTATTATCTAAATATTTATGGTTTCTATTTGACTGTTAGTAAGATACTAAGTTTCTTGAATGTTGTGGCAGTATATCTATTGAAAGGATAGTTTTGAAGTCAGAGAGAACTGGGTAAATATATGCCTCTGTCATATTATAGCTGTGTGGCTTTTGGCAAAGTGATTTATCTCCCTGATTCACAGAGATTAAACGAGGATTTTTAACATAATTTTCCACATAGTTTCAAGAATTATATGAGATAATATATGGAAAACACCTCTCCCAGTGCCTAGAGTTCTTATCAATAACTATGAGCTTATTTTTTTCTTTTTTCATTTGTATTGATTTCCCTGCAGCATATCTCAACTGACAAATGTCAGGACTGTTATGGGATCTATTTTATAAGGCTTTGGAATGTCCCTTCAGAGCTGTTTCAGAGGTCAGGATTTGACACACCTTCTCAAATCCAAATAATATAAACTATATTACCACAAGAGAAAACTCTTCTTTATTCCATCTGCCCAGACATAAGCCCACTGAGGCAGGGCCCTGGGATGAGTTCACTGATTAACAATGCTAACTTGCATTCACAGGTTGCATTGCACAGTCAGCAAACTATTTAATACCATTAAGAATCACACATCCCAAAAGTGAGAAATCTGAGGCCCAGAAAGGTTAAGAAATTTACTTAAATTCACACAACTAGGAAGGGTCAGAGTTCAGATGGAAAGCAATCTCTCTTGGCTCCAATCCTGGAACCTGTTCCCATAACCTGAAGTGTTCATGCCTGAGTTACTGCATAAATATATATGGCCATTTGAAAGGTGTTAACTATTTTGTTTTGCATACAGTCCATTCCTAAAATATTCTGTCACTTCCTTGTGGAGTTCACCCAGTCAAGGAATGATTGGGTGGACCCTGTTAGGATCACCCATCTCTGCAGAACCACTAAACCAAAAGCCAGGTAGATTTTTTTCTTCTTCTGAAGAATGACATCCTTGAAACTTCCTGTGTTTACATCGCTAGTAATTGCAGTGCAGATGGTTATGTAACTAAAAGAGCAAAGAGGAATGTGACCCCTAGAAACTTAAGAGTTAGCTTCAAGAAACAAAAAACATTAACTTGCCAGTCTTCTCCTTGCCAGACCTCACTACAGGACAATGGCAGCCGATTGAATTATCAAAAACCAGAAACAAATCGCTGGTTAAATTACTCTGATTATTTTCTGCAAGGGAACAATTACACCTAATTACAAGCAAGGCGGAGGTGTTGCTCTTCTAGCAAAACTAAATGGGAAGTGTGAGTTCAGGATCTCATTATGCAGCTTGGAACAAAGCTTCTAAATATAGCACTAATACACTTCCTGCTGGCATTTTGCTACTGTATTGATTTGGAACCAGTAAGGTCTTCATGAGGGTTTGCTAAAATAAACCTCCACGCTGGGGCTTTCTTCTCAGGTGTGACTTTTGGAATTCTGCTGAGAAATATAAAACAGAACTCGGCAGGAAGCAATTGAAGGACTGTCAGTGTATAGTCTGAATCTGAGGCAAAGAAAAGACTCTATCTGTGAATAATCTAGGTCTTGTGAGATATTTTAAGTAATGATGCAGCCAAAGTTCCCAGTCCAACTTTTATTTCTGTAATTTAGTATTTCCAACTAAATATTTGGTTAGGATTTTTTCTTATTGGAGAGTTACCTAGTGAAAGGAAACACATAGACATCAGGACATGAGATTAATGCATATTTGATAACATGAATAAAAACTGTGGATCAGATTTAACTGGTTCTGAGTGTTATTTACAGGGCAATGTAGACATTAAGCTCCTTCTCATTTGGCAAGAAGAGAGAGGCACAAAGAGAACTATAAGTCTTGGGTCCGTGTGGGATTTTTAAGATACAGATTTTAATCCAATTCTATTTAAACTAATATTCTTTATCACTGAAATCAGATGTGAAAAGGGGACATAATCTGAGGATAAGGAGAAAGGAACCTGCAGATATGGGAATAACCGTAGAGGAGAACTTCTAACAGACCCTGAAGGATAAGAAACTTTTAGAAAAAGTTCTGGACAAATGAAGTTCTGGCAGGCAGAGGATGGGAGTATGAGATGGAGCAACAGAAGGACACACAAATAACACAGGGGCTTTCACAGTTACAGAGGGAAAGAGGAAACTGTCCCAAGAGAACTAGAATTGTGGGAAATGAGACAAACTAATGTATCGGTACTATACAGAGCAAGATGGAGCCAGACCGAGTTAAATGCTGAGAAACAAGCACCAACCCTTGAACAGAAAAGATTGATGATATAGACTAACAAGCCTGGCTGTGGAGGCCAGGTTCAGGATGACCCAAAGGGGAGAGTTGGAGGAAAGGGCACTTGGGGAAACCCCTTGCATGGTGTAAGGGAGCCAGAGCAGAAATTGGGAGGGGCAGCCTAGGTCGCGCTAGAGCTTCGATGTAACTTGAAGAAAGGAAAACTCTGGAGGAGACGCACTGTGATCTACAACAGGAGGAAGCAGTGTCTGGAAGTGATGGTAAGACTCACATCTGTAGAGGAAGAGAGATTAGCCTGCCTAATGGCAGTGTCCAGAGAGGCAAATGGGGATACCCTGATGGGTCCCTACTTCAAGATAGTAGTTCACTGGGACCTATACCTCTGGTTAACAGCCAATAGAATTCAATGAAAATTCAACCAAGTTTTTAAGAGTTGTTTACTTTTTTTTTTAATGTCTACAGTCTGGATTGCTCTCATGGAAGAGGAATCCTTCCTAATTCCTTTCCCATATGTGACCATAGAAAACAAGAGAACAAAACTGAAAGCAAGGAAAGGAAGCCCAAGGAATTTATTCCATAACCAAGGCGATGAGTCCTTGCCTTCTCAGTGACTGTGATATGTTTGCCACATACTGCTTCCCACTGATTCTGTCCCCTTAGCCCCCTTTTAAAATGGAAGACTTTGTTGTAATTACTATTTCTTTTCTCCTGGAAGACATATTTGGTGGACAAAGCAAAATAAACTTTCGTTGTAGGTTGCTAGACTATAAGACATTTCAAACAGAATTGTCCGGGAGACAACCAAGTCCAGAGACCCAGGATTTAAATCTACATTCAGCAATGAAGGGAGATAGTCATGTCATCATGCTAGAGCCAGCTACTCTACTTTGTTACAGTTACCTACAGGTTCCAGTGCCCAATATTCCATTTCCTGATAATTGTAGCTCTGAGCTCCACCACTGCTCATGTCCTAGTTCTTGGTGAGCCATTTGTTCCTTAAAGATTTGACTCAGAGGCCCTGGCTGCTGTGGCTCAGTGGATTGAGCGTTGGCCTGCGAGCCAAGTGTCGCTGGTTTGATTCCCAGTCAGGGCACATGACTAGGTTGCACGTCAGGTCCCCAGTTGGGGGCGCGAGTGAGAGGCAACCACACAGTGATGTTTCTCTCCCTCTCTTTCTCCTTTCCCTTCTCTCTAAAAATAAACAAACAGACAAACAAACAAACAAATAAATAAATTTTTTTTAAAAGACTGACTCAGAACCTTACTCTCCATTCTCCTTCCTCATTTACTCCCCTGGTCACACCCACACTTTTTAGTTTTCAGAATATTTCCATTGTTGATTCAAACCACATTGAATATATATGTTGGGGGAAGCAAAAAGGAATTTATTTATTAAAAAACTGTGTATTTATTCTTACATGGTTAAATTTCAGTCACCTTCAAAGTTCTCTCCATTTGATGCGATACACCTATCAAGATGCTTTTTTTCCACGGCTCAAAACAGTTTTTGAACTCCTTGATTTTGAAGCCTTTTTTAGTGCTTCTGATGTTTTTTGTTTCACCTCTTCCACATCGGCAAAAAGTTTCCCTTTGAGGACTTTTTTCATTCAGGGAAACAAACAAAAGCCACACAGGGTGAGATGGGGTGAATAGGGAGGGTGGGGCATGGCAGTCATGCCATTTTTGGTCAAAAACTGCTGAACTCTCAGCGCAGTGTGGGTAGGTGCACTTGTAAATCACCCATCATGAAGTGGGCAAATGAGTTGAGTCTTCAAAAAAAAAACTCACTGAAGCCAAATGTCGCCTCTGACAATGACGCCAGCTTGTACACTGATATAGATGGGTTCCTAGAACCCTCACCTAGCGGGGAAGCCTGTGCTACAAGGGGCTCACCCTCCAAAAGATAATTCCAGTTTTTTGAGAGGTCCCCCTTGTACATCACAATTTGCTGCCTCTCCTCTTGTTGAGTTGTTTCTAATTTTTGGCTCTACCAGTGAAGCTGCCCTAAGTGTTCATTGTCTTCTGATTGACATTATTTCTGATGAGAAATACTCTATAGTAGTCAGAGATCTAAAGGTCTCCCACACCTAAAATTCCCATTCCCTGATTATTCTACAAAACATTAATCTAGGTGTGGCTACAAAGGGATTTTGCAGATGTAACCAAAGTCCCAGGGGAGTTGATCTTAACATATGGGGATTATCAGGTAGACTTGAACCTCATCAGGTGAACCTGTTCAACCAGAGATTTTTATCAAGCTAGAAGAAGGGACGATCAGAGAGATTTGAAGCATTAGAAAGAGTCAATGTGTCATTGCTGACATAAAAAAGAGAAAGGCATCATGATGAGAAAATGGGAGTGTGATGAGGGCAGAAAGGTGACCCTCCAGTTACTTTCAGAACAGAGAAAGAATGGCAACAATGCAAAATGGTGAAGATGTTTTTCACACAAAAGGAACAGGGAATGCAAAGACCCTGGGTCAGAAACAAGCTCAATGTGTGAGAAGCTCAGAAGGAAAGTCGGTGTGGCTAAAAGGCAGCATAAAAGGAAAAGATAGAAGACCATGAGGTTCAAGAGGAAGCCAGGAGCCAGATCAAGTAGGGCTTTGCTATTAAAGCACCTTTAGTCTTTTCCTAAGGATAACGGGAAGTGTAAGAGATCTCTTTAGCAGCCAGACAATGAATCTGAAAGCAGTAGAGCTTTAGCAAACTATAGTAATAATGCTGGTGAAAGATGACGCTATTTTGAATTACGATGAAATGTGCTGGACATGGTGAGAAAGGTAGGACAGGATCATTATTTTGATGGTAAAGATGACATAATATACTCTGATAGGCTGGACCTGGGATGTGAGGGAGGAAAAATCCTTGGATGAGCCTTACATTTTTCACCTGAGCAAACAGGTAACTGAAGATGTCTTTTAATAAAGCGAAGACTACCAGGGAGAATTATCCTGGAGAGACCAGTGAGGGGAATCCAGAGTTCTGCTCTGTGCATGTCAACTTCAGGGTGTCCTCAGAAAGCCAAGGGGAGATGCTGTGCAAGTATTTAGACATTCAAGTCTGGAGTTCAGGGTGTGGGGGAGATCAGAACTAGACCACACACCTGTAAGCACTTTGTTATAATTATGAATACATGCAGGGAAGTGTAAAGCAGGACTTGAACGCTCATGTCAGGCAGCTCCAGACAGGACAAAACTCCAGATCCCATTGTGACAAAAATGAAGAGAGAGATCCCCACAACCTTCTCTCCTTAACCTCATTCTCCACCCTTTCTCACAACTTTAAAAATACATTCTGGAAAATAAATGATTTTTCCTTGAATATTTTTTAAAGATTTTATTTACTTATTTTTTTTAGAGAGAGGGGAAAGGAGAGAGAAAGAGAAGGAGAAACACTGATGTGAGAGACAAACATCAATAGGTTGCCTCTGGCACGTGCCCCAACGGGGCACTGAACTCACAAACCGGGCATGTGCTCTGACTGGGGATCAAACTGGTGGCCTTTCGCTTTTGCAGAATGATGCCCAAGCAACTGAGCCACACCAGTCAGGGCTCTCTTTGAATAGTTCAAAGTGATCATTTTAATTTTGAAAATAATACTTAAGACAATTGTTATTGTCAAGAGAATAAAAAATGAAAACTCAAGGTTGAAGACAAATCTGTGTGTTTAACCAGACAGACAAGCCTGGGAGAACACATTTTGAATAAAGAAGTAGCCAAAGAGGTGTATTTCTAAAGTGCCAAGAAAGCAGACGGTGAAGGTTCTCCTGGATGCATATTCAGTGTTTGCACCAACCAGAGTCTAAGAGAAGAATGTCAATGCAGATCCTGAGCGTTAACCAAGAAATGGGATGCTCTCTCATCTAAGCCTGAGACCAGATCATTCTAGAAACTGTTACCTTGTTTCCAGCACCTATCACTCCAGACTTGCCAGACAAGCTGATTGACAAGTGAAAACAATAGTCTCCTTTAGAAGGGCAAGGAATCTGAAGCCATATAATCAATTGTCTTTCACGAGCCTTACTTCCTTTCTACCTCATAGTATAGTACCTCCAGGACTGTGTTGAGGATAGCAAAAGTTTGCAGAATGTATGTAGTAAGGGTCTCAAAGAGTTTGGAATTCAAACCAAGGCACTCAAAGCTACTAGCCTACAGTAACTGAAATCAATAAACCCTTTGCTTAAGACTTCTCACTGAAATCGACTACCAGACCAACTACTGCTTCTGCATGGTCACTGGAGAATGGCTTCTGGGGGGAACCCATGAGTATAGAAGCTTTAAAGCTTACGATCTCAGCTTTAAAGTTCACTGCATGACCTTGAGCAACTTCCTCAAACTCCTGAGCCTCGATTAATGCACCAGTAAAATAAGGACTATTTTATATACCTTTCAGAATTGTTCATGACTATGAAAGATACAAATAAAATGTCACACACGTTTAGGTACAGAGTGAATGCTCAAAACCCTTCTCTCTATTTCTAGGGCATGATGCGTGTGCCTCTACTTATTTCATTCCACCCTGCAGCATAATTAGCCACTTACTGTCACTCCCCCCCACCCCCCAATAGACTGCCATCTCCTAGAGAGAAGACCCTGCTGTGTTCATTTCTTTATCTTCCCAGTGTTTCCAGGGTAGAAAATCTCCCTTCACTGGTGCCAACTAGATGCTTGTATAATGAATCAACTAATGGAAGAGTGTGTACAGAAAAGGGGTCTGTGTTCATTATTCTTCTGAATAGATCTAGGCATCTCATATCAAGTTTACCCTGGTTCACACAAAGGACTCCCCCCCAGACTTGCCTTAAGTCACTCAAATAGCAGCAAGCTCAGAGCCTGCCATACATGCACCCACCACACCAGTATGAAGCTACTCGTGATGAGAGCCTGTGGAACCTCATCTTTGTCCCCACTCACTGTGTCGTTATGTACCAGAATACATCTTGAAAATGAGATCTCTGGATAAAAGGAAGAGAACAGTGGGCGGATGAAAATGGTTGGGTGAGGGAGAGTGAGCGTGCGTACGAGTTTTTTCTCTCAGGTGTTGTTGTGTGTTAATGTGTTAATACTTGAATTGAATAGAAGCAGCTCTTTCTGCCCTGGGATTCCGACAATATTTCTCCTGATCCCTAAAGTCATCTTTCATTTCAAAGGCAGGAGTCAAGCTTCCATTTCTTCTCTTCTTTTTAATTAAAGACCCCATCGCCTATTGACTCTGTAGACTTCTTTGGAAGTGCCTGATGAGACGAAAGATTCATTACTTTCTAATCAATTCCCAATCTGGTCATGCTCCCTCTCAGGCAGTGGAGCCTGAGCCCTGTGAGTCTGCTCCTGCAGCAATGCACAGAGTGCAAAAGCCGGATGTTCACAAAGTTCAAAGGAGCCAAGAGCAGCTGCCCCTCCCTGATTCCCCAGAGCCAAGTCCTATCCCCTGGATTCCAGCGAAGTCTTCTAGCCAATAATTCTCATTGGCCACACTACCCTCCCTTCTTCAGGAATCCTATCAAAGTGGCAAAGATGTAATAAGTAATCAGAGAATACATTTTATGGAATTATAACTTCTCCCTCATCTCTCAAGTAAGGATATTGGGCTTGATAGCCTCTAAGATTTGACACAACTCTTCACTTCTCCTAAATTTGCATGAAGCTATAAAGCTTGAAGAAACCTTAGAAATTACCTACCTAACACCCTCTTTTGAAAGAGGTAAAAGAGAGAACAAAAGATATTTATGATTAGTCATCCAGCCATGAAGCCTACCATCAAACCATCAAAGAACTATTGAGCTTCTACTATGTGGCAAGAATTTATATCCTTGTTTAGAGGCAAGGAAACTGAGACTCAAGAATGTGTAAATAGGGGGATAAATGGTGATAAAAAAATAAAAATTTTTGTAAATGTCTTTTCTATCAGAGTTAGAGACAAGTTCTTCTAGTCTACCTTTATTATATTCTCTTCTATTCCAATTAACTGATAATCATGTTTTTTTCTTAAAACAAAGAAGTACTATTTTCTCAATTTAATTTGGAAATCAGTAAAGAAGGTCATACCTCAACATTTTTTTCTGGTGTTTAATTCATTTATTTCCCTCAGAGTGATGTTCATTTAAAACTTCATTAAATGGGAAACCTTTTAAGCCAAGACCAGATGCACCAAACCAATGAATGAGCTCAGAGAGAATAAGGTACTATGACTATTCACCTGTTCTTCTTTAATGTGGTTGGTGGTCTTGGCTCTGAGTGTATTTGGGTAGGGGTAAACTTTACTCACCCCTGGGTGCCCTCAAATATGAAAAGGAATAATGCCGGTCTTCAGCTCTGGAGAAGGTTGTGTGGATGGATGCATGAAGCTGAAAGTGCCTGGATGTAAGTGTATGTCCAGAATGACACCAGCTTTAGTTCTTCCCAAATTTATGTTGTATTGCTATGAGTAGGGACATTCCCTGATCTGGTCATCACAGCCAGACTAAGGGATTGAAAGCTGTCAGTGAGATGCTATACCTGAATTTAAGAAATATGTCAGATATTGTGTTCAAAGATTAATGCAGTTTTATACTCCTGGTGTGCTCAGATATACCCATTACCTAAAATACTTTCATTCCTATGGCACTGTATAAAAAATTTTCACTAAAACATATGCATCAAATTATTGTGAATCTTTTTCCCATTCATCGTGTTTAATTGTCTCCAAAAATAAGTAATATTTTTGCCAAAGATGAAGAGAAGTTGAAAGTTAATGTCAGCTCAAACTGCAACTTGATTTCCTCCACAGATGGGGGCTTACCTTGTGAAGGATTTCTCCCAGTCTACCCTCAGAGAGCAAGGCAATACAGCAGACGTGTGCAAGGTAAATAAAACAGAGTTTACATTTTTATGTTTGCTTTAAGTGCCTTAAAATTATGCAATAAATGTTTATATTCTAAGTAATTTCACCTCAGACCTGAGACTTCTTTCTTTCCAAGAGGTCATGTATTCTTCCACAAATGCTTTTATTTTTGCCTTTACAGAATGGCACACCAACCACCCTGGTCAGCATAGAACAGGGGTCAGAGTGTTCCAACATGAGCCTACTTGACAACTCCAAGGACTCAGGTGAACATCTAGATTTCAAATGTGACCCATAATATCTTTTTAACTTACCTTTTCTCCAGTAATCTGACTGGCATACTTTGATATTTAGCTAAATCTACAAGAAAACAGCTTCAGGTTACATACAACTTCTGATTAGCTAATTTTTCTTTACTCACCTGCTTGTGTGGTCCTTGTTTTCATCGCTTCCCTTCTGATATCTCCATCTCCTCGTCTTGGGGTTCTAGAATACAAATTTCATCAGTTTCATGAGAATAAGACTCATTCTCTCCCGACTCTCTGGGTTATATTGAAAGGTCACTCATCAACAGTATCTTCCCCCCTAAATGATGTTGAATACCACAGGTATGAGACAATGGAAGAAAGAGCTGGATATTCTTCCATAGGCAGAAAGGCGTCCCCTATCAGATTCATTTCCCTATTGATATAAGCATCTGATAAACACACAAAATAGTCCAGATACTGTGCTAGCGATTTTCACACTCAAACCTCATTTGATACCTCTAGTAACCAAATTTTGCAGATGGGCAAATAATAACTCATAAAGAAACTAAATAATGTGCTAGGTATAGAGCTACTGAATGGCATAACCAGAATTCAAGTTCACTAGACCAGCGGGCCCCCCTGATGACAACAATAGTTAATTGCAATTCCTGTCAATAACTCTCCTGGTTTCCCTAGCTGCCCTCCCATCTTCAACCATCAATTAGGAGCTTCATGGTTCAGCGCTTTTTTTGTAGCTATCTCAGTTCTATGATTTGGGACAGCTCCCATTACCTGCACAGAGAAGGAAGGGTTCATTCGAAGGATTTTTAAAAAACTGCTAGAATTATCCTTTTTCATAATGTTTTCATTCAGCATTTTCTGCTTTTTCTGAACCTGAGACCTGAAGATACCACCACTTGAATTAACAGCCCACAATTATTCAGAATTACCCAAGGGAAACTGACTGGTTTTTTTTGTTTGTTTGTTTTTACCCCCTTGTTATCATTTTTGTTTTCTCCTAATAAATTCATAAGAGCACAAATCAGTAAATAAATACAAACTGCTGAAGACAGTCACATTAGTGAAATCAAAACCCTTATATACTATGTCTCCAAATGCCTCTTGAAGTGTTGTCTTTCTGTGCCTAAGACTTAGATTTGGGTTTCTTTTGCAGTTTAAGTAAGCATTCAAACTTTTTAACATCCACCAATATACTGCTTATTTTTCCTTCAGAGAGACAAAAGTCTTGTTAAAGGACCCTATTTTTTTCATATGTCTATGTTGTAACTAAGCTGTGCCCAGAAACCTACCATGGGACCCCCAATGTTTCAACCAACTTCAGAAGTGGCAGCGTGAGGCAATGAAAAAGCCTCCTTGAAAAACAGCCTTTCCTTTTCTCCCAGACACTGGAGGAATTTGGTTTCTGGTATCAATTTTATCCTGCAGCTTTAATTAAGACCCCCTTAGCTTATTGATCCATGTGGTATGAAGATTTACCTTGGGGGCAGAAGAATCATAAGCTAAATAAACAATAGTAAGCAGGGTGTCAGGAGGATCAAAGAAAGACGCAAGCTGGATCCAATTGATGTGTTAAAGACAGAAGCAGGAGCTACAGGAGGGGAAAGATGAGCTGCCAACCTCCCCAGTGCCCTTCTTTGTGTGTGAACATTCCGTCTGCTTGCCCTTCTGTCTTTGTGTGTCACCAGTGGAGATGAGACAGGGCTGGTCCTGAGAGGAGCCTAGTAGACCAGTAGCTTGATGGTTTCCCCTGGGAAGCTTCCAGTGATGCTTTTTAATTCCTGACAATCAGGAATGAGAATCCTTCACTCAAGGTTTTCTGGGCCTGCCATTTCATGTATGTTCATTGTACCACTGACAGCACCACCAATGTTGTCTAAGAGACAAATCTCTTAAAGAATTCTGTTCTCAATCTTGTGGGGATAGAGTATCTAATGTGTGTTTGTTTGTACACCCTTACTGAATCAGGGTGATAGTAGGTGTGCTACAGATTTTTTGTATTAATAAACTAATTCAGGTCCAGCAGAGGATTTTCAGAATGCCAGGTTCAAATAAAAGAAACAATATCATTATTGGAACAATAACAACAACCAAGAGAGCCTTTGTCTAGCCCTAAAAGTCTCCTACCCTTAAAGAAACACATAGCCATATGATATTATGCATATATGGGCCATAAAGCACTTATGTTGGGGATGGCATTGAGAAAAGTCACCCTTGGGAAAGAATTGTTGAGGCACAAACTAATTCCCTAAGGATGCAAAAGCCTCTGGTTTGGGATTTTTAAAAAACACTAAAATTTGTACCTGACTCACTATTTATGTAATGAAGAAGAGAAGAAGAAGGGGAGGAGGAAGAAGGAAAGAGAAGGAGAAGGAGGAGGAGGAGGAAGCTGGGCCTGTTTGTTGAGCATCTGCTAAGTGCCAAGCATGACTGTAAATAATCTTTATGTGTTAACTTATGCAGCCCTCATAACAATCCTATGAGTGAGCTCCTATTACAATTTTCATCTTTCAGGTAAAACACTGAGACTTAGAGAGTGATTGGCCCATTGACCCAACGTCACCCAACTGAGAAAGCTTTTAACTCTAAAGCCAATGCTCTTAACTTCTATAAAAAGACAAAAGAGAAAGAAAGGAAGGAAGGAAGGAAGGGGGGGGAGAGAGAGGAAGAGAGAGAGAGAGAAAAGAAAGAAAGAAAGAAAGAAAGAAAGAAAGAAAGAAAGAAAGAAAGAAAGAAAGAAAGAAAGAAGGAAGGAAGGAAGGAAGGAAGGAAGGAAGGAAGGAAGGAAGGAAGGAAGGAAGGAAGGAAGGAAGGAGGAAGGAAGGAAGGAAGGAAGGAAGGAAGGAAGGAAGGAAGGAAGGAAGGAAGGAAGGGAAGGAAGGAAGGAAGGAAGGAAGGAAGGAAGGAAGGAAAAGAAAGAAAGAAAGAAAGAAAGAAAGAAAGAAAGAAAGAAAGAAAGAAAGAAAGAAAGAAAGAAAGAAAGAAAGAGAGAGAGAGAGAGAGATGGAGGTGGAGAAAAACACACATTTTAAGAGTTTTCTCAACAGATTGTCATCTATAGCAGAGCACTGTGAAAGAACACTGATACATAAACTTACTATGTGGTCCTCTAAAAAAATATTTACCAGCCCCTGAAATAACGTATATGAAAAACTGATATCCCTGTTTTTCTCTATGCAGTGGTCAGAAAAACTGTCTCTGCTCCTCAGTTCCTCTGGGATGAGAAGCCAGGTGGTATCATGGGAAGTCCAAACAAACTTTAGGATCAGAACAACAGGGTTAATTTTCTAGCTCTTCTACTTTTTGGTTGAGCACCCTTTACCTCTTTGAGTCTGTGTCTCCATCTCCATATAAATGTCACCCATTTCTGAGTTCAAATTTAACTCCTCCGTAGAACATAATTTTGGCAGTGTCTGTATAGCCATAATTAATGAAGAACAAGTTTGAAACAGAAAATGCTGAGCATATGGGTATTCCAGAGACATATCAACATCATTATCAGGAAAAATGAGATGTCACTCAGTGTGTGCATAGCAGTTTTCAGATCCAACCCAAATGAAAATTAACATCCCTCCCTTTGGTGCAATATGGACCAAATATTATACACAATCTTCCCTAATAGCAACAGTGTAAGTGGCTTGGGAAACAATAAATAATATAACATAGGAACTAATTGCATATTCTTTCTATATTTCTGATATTAGACAACTCCACGTGCCTGGATTGGTGCCAGAAGCAAATCCAAAAGAATGTTAGTAATTTGTTCAAGCTTTCCTTTTCTTCGGATACTTTTTAATAACCAGCAATATGTTATAATGGACAGATTTACTTAGAGTTTATCACATGTTGAATAACCGGCAAGAGGGGGATTTCAATGTACAACTTCTATGTCCTCACGTGTGGACACAGCACAGTGAAGGGGAAGCTTGTTCTGCATCTGCAGAATATCCCTGTCCTGAACACTCAGATCCTAGTGGAAAGAATGTTACTTTTATTCATAATTTCCTGTTTGCCAACCATACCATCAATACCCTCTTGTTTCTCTGATTATACCCAGGTTTTATAGATACAGAGACTGAGGTTCATCAATATAAGTAACTGGCCCAAGGTCACAGGATAGAAGGAAAATTTTCCAAGGCTTTCAAGAATAGGATGAATCCCTCATGGGAAGTCTCAGGCACCCGTGACACAGAGTGGGGATTAGTAATTTGTGATTAGGAATTCCTCCTCAGAGATCCTCAAAGGATCACAAGGTTCTATCAATACTTCTCTTTGTATCAAAGTACCTATGGCTGCCCCCTGTATCAGAACTTCAGATTCTCTTGGTGGTTGGAGGAGTGAGATGGGCTGGCCAAACAGGAGGCACGGTGGGGAAAAAGATGACAGGCAAGCTTTCTGAACCTCACAGATAAAATCAGCAAGGAAAGTTGGAAGAGATCTTTGCACCATGTGTCCCATTGAAAACAACTATCGAATCAGAGAGGAGACAACAAATAATATCATTTGTTTCTTACAAACATAACCAGAGTAAGAGGAACTTTGGAAGACTGACTCCCTGGACTTTGGTGTAGGCTTCGGTCTATCTGTATGTCTGTCCCATCACAGTAGGCAGCAGCATATGCTATAACAGTATATAAGTGCTAGATAATGAGATGAATGACAAATGAATTTAAAAATGAATGCATGAATGAATGGATGGATGGGTTAATTAATTAATTAATTAATTAATGAAAACTCTCCCAAAGCTATAACCAGCAAGGCAGTTAATCCATAGACTTTTAGCTCAACGCAGAAAGGGTCTATATCAACAATAATGAAGCTTAAACTCCAGAAACCTTCACTTTCACAGGGTTCATCCAAGGTCCTGGGAGGAGCGGTAGGAATGTGTTCACAAGATCTTAAGATTTTGAAAAATTCGGAAAGGAAAAATTTTAAACCACAAATGCTTACTACTTCTGTATCTGCTCCCTTATGTGGCGTGACATTAGAGGGGCCAACTGTATTTCTTGATCAGCTAAGGAAGGGCACCTATTGTGTTTGGGTTCGGTGGGACATGTGGCTCACAGTCCCTTTCATGTAAAGTCATTGCTGTAGGAAGGTCGCAATAACTTCCAGAAATATTCTTCTTGTGCTGACTCACCTGGCATCATGACATGAGACTTGAGGTGGAAGCATAGTACAGACATGTCCCAAGGCTCTTGGCATCAGAAGTGTGTAGGCAATAGAGGAAAAACAGGTTGAAAATGTGCGGGGGCAGAAGCTCACGGGTGGAAACGTCTTCCAATCAACAAACACGTAAATCTGTAAGCAAAGGATTTCATTCAATCAATCGCTAGTCAAAATGAAAAATTTCTTCTGTTAGAAATATACATGATGATGTATCTTAAACAATTCTAAATACATTCTTTATTGGTGTTAATCATGCAAAATAGAATGCATCAAATCAGATTCTTGTGTTAGTAAGATACAAACCTGCAGCAGTACTAACACACAGCACTATGTCAGGTTGCATGTTCTGTGTGGGCCAACGTATCAAATCAGACCTTAGCATATTGGATATACAGTATTCCCTCACTTATCACTGGTATTACATTCTAGACACCCCCACAATAGGTGAAAATCCGCGAAGTAGAAACCTTACATTTATTTTAGCACTTATACATATTTTAAGGCTTTTTAAACCCTTCCCACACACTTATAAACCGTTCCCAGTCCCTTATTAACCTTTTCCACTCCATTGTTAACCTTTTCCACACTTTTATAAACACTACTTATGTTCTTAAACATATTCTACCCTCTTAAACCTACGTAACTTTAACAACATATGTATACAGTACCACAAAATCCCTCAATATAGCAAAAAATCTGCGATAAATAACTAAATATAATATTTTTTAAAATCCCATGATACAGTGAGGCCATGATAAGTGAACCGCAATATAGGGAGGGACTACTGTAAATATTTAAATATATCTATATCTGTATAGATATAGATATATACAATTATGAATCTCAATACAAAGTGGCTGCAATTTTAATGCATTATTTGTAATTGTACCTTAATTTCAGAATAATTTTGTACATCTTTATAGAATTCCTCATATAAATATTTAAATATATATCTGCATAGATATATATACATAAATATATAATAGAAGTTAAGATTATTAATAGAAATTTGCAGGTAATCAATACAATTTATATTCTCTAGGCTTCTCTTGTTTGGGGTATTTTTCAGTACTTTTAATGTTGTAACTTGTATGATTTACTTATTAAAAGTAAATATTCATTTTTATACCTAATTTTAAATGTATTTTGAATGCTGTTTGTCATCTTAGAGCTACCTACACACACATGCATGTATATACACGCTAACTAACTACATAAGCATCCAGCCCTACTAAACCCAAATCCACCCCTTAGCTCAGGGGCGTGAGCTTTTTATCAACAGTTCAGGCTTTGAATTGGTTTGAATTTGCTTTTCTAAGTAGCACATGATTTAGAGCTTGTGTATAGCAAAAAGCCAAGGAGTGTGCTGAGAACACTAGGACGGGCCAGTGATGGAGCAGGCAGTGGGAGCTGGGGATGCTGACCTTCTGCTCCTTGATTCCTTTTCTCCCCATGCACCTGGTCCAGGGAATGAGCACCTGAAAACTCGCCAGGTCTGTGGAACCAACATTCTGCCACAGCTGCTCTCCTGGTTGGTCTGCTTCCTCTCCCTGCTCTGTTTCATCCTCCCTGAAACATTTATTGCATGTGTAGGCTTTTCCACACATGCTGGCTCATGTCATAGTAACAGATGATTCCTGGTAAAGGGCACTGGCTCGGGGCTGCATTTATCAGCAGCCGTTTTCTGTCATCGCTGGCAAAATTAGTCCTGGACCAAGGGAAGGGAAACAGCTGCCGCATGAGTCAAGGGGACTCTGGGTGAGCACTTATGAAGCTTGTGTGCACAGGCAGCATGGCCATACGTGAAGCATGCCATGTTCACCCACTAGATTCTTATAAAAATTCTCATAACATCACTGAAAATAAAAACTTAGAAAAGAGCCTTCTTAAACAGTTCTCTCAAATACATACATGCCCTTGTCTCATCTTTTCTACAGGCTTTCATGTTCTCCAACAACTATGCATAGTTTAAGTTACTGACAGAGCCCCAAGGGAAGACTCAAATCTGCTGAATGAGGCCAAAGGTAGAACTAGCTTGGCTCTGATGCTCAGTGTGTGGAAATTGCTAGTTAAGTCAGCCGGCGATGCACTACACAGTGGCTAAGTTGACAGAGGTATAGGACAACAGCATTCTTTTCTAGAAGATAATTCAAGATAAGCATAGAGCCTCTTGTTTTGCTCTTCGCTGCTGGGTCACTTAAACCTAACCTCTCTGGAGAGATATAGCTCATTATTAATAAATATGTCATGGAAAGATACAACGCTAGGCAGAAATACCAAGGGGGCCAAAACATGGTGCCCATCTTCAGAGTTCCCATTTCAGCATTAAGAAAAAGACAACGATTCCAAGACAGCACGTATGATTAAGCTGTGTGGTCTGGGAACTTACAGGGATCGTCGGTGGGACATCAGGGATAAGGAAGCACTTCGGAATGATGCGTGAAATTCACCAGGCAGACAGGCAGGGAGAGTATTCTGGGAAGGGACACAACAGGAGGAAAGGCATGACGGGAGAGGTGCAGTGTCTTCCAAGGAACATAAGGAAACTGGCATGACAGAGGTCCAGAGTGGTACCAGGAGATGTTGTTGAGGATCTAGGCTGAGTCTGCCTCCTACAAAACCCAGAGAGGGCATCATGAAAGGCATCTTCTGTGTGTTCAACTCATGAGTTTGACAACCAACAGTCTTACATTCCCTACGTCTCCCATTTTAAAAATATGAGAAGGTTAATGGCCGCCACTTGCCAGAATTTGACTCCAGGATTTCTTCTGTGTGGTTCAGCTGATGATCCCTTTCAGCTCCACGTGGCAACATTTCCTTACTGGAGCCCCTCCAAGAACGGACTCCAGTTTCAATTAAATGAGAAAATTGTAAGCACAGGCAAGGTAATTATAGGGCAGCCCAGGTGAAGTAAGGTAGGTAGGATTACTTCTTTAGACTACGCTTCGAATTCAGTGTTCGTTAATTAACTCCATAGAGCTTTCGCTTGTTTTCCTGCCCACATGTAATCTCCTCCCAAATAGTCAACGGAAATATAAGGTAATGAGATCTTTCAGAGACAGAAAAGATGTCGGGCATCCAGCACAGGCATGTGGGCAAACCTTGTGAGACCACCGTTACTCTATTTCAAGCCTTGGCCGCCACTGCCTTTGGCCGAACTCAGTAGTAATTATTCCATTATTGGAGCCACTCTGTGCTTTCTGTAGCTGAGAAGGCTAACAAATCCAGGTGGATGTATGGAATTGGTGAATATAAAGGATAAATCTTTTTGACAACTATGTCTGAATACATGTATTTTAATGAGTGTTATCTCCTGGAAAGTGAGAGGTTGCTAAAAAACATTATACGTACTTAATCTGATTTTGCTTGCATTGTCAAATATGCTGTTTGGCTTTCAATTCGTTGTTGAAATTTGTTGCTTCTAGAGCCTGGGAATTCTGTTGAACCCCATCAGGAATTTTAAAAAAAAGAAATTTTTCTCATCTTCATCTTCTAAGTCAGTCTTAAATCTTAACTCTAAATGTGCTAAGTCCTCTAAGTTTTAAGAAGGGACAATTTTGTCCTCTAGAAGACAATTTAGCAATATTTGGAGACATGCCTGGTTGTCACAACTAGAGGGGATGTGCTGTTAGAAATTAGTGAGGCCAGGGATGCTGTTAAACATCTTAAACACCAGAACAATGTCGCCCCCAACAAAGAATTGCCTGACCCAAAATATCAATAGAGCTGCTACAGAGAAACCCTGCTCTAACTATATGTTGGGATTCTGTAATGGTAAATAACTACCAAGGCCACACCTGCTCTCTTGATGTTCTAACAGCTTCAAATCCAGTAATCCAGTCCCGCACTCCTAACCAGCAGCTCACACCAAATCTGTGTCATATGTCTGTCCCCTAATCCCACCAGGATCCCTGACTTCCAGCCCTATGTCACCCTAGTTCTCAGGACACTTGGCTCCTTTACTTCATTTATTCCTTCATCTTCTCACGCCGATTGACTCTTCCCTTATATCCCTTCATTTCCTACTTAGATGAAAAATGTAACAGATCCCTTTTTATATTCCTTCCCAGCACCCACTAATCTCCCTTTCTCTCACTTCTACAAATATCTCCCTCTGGATAAACCTAATTTTCCACCTTCCCAACCTTTCTACCTGGGATCTGAAGCAGAGCTGGAAAAAAAAATCTCACCAACAATAGTATTGACGTCAATCAGGGTGTTTATAAACTGCCCCCTTCTCAGTGTTTTCCATATCATTTAGAATAAAAATAAAGTCAAACATGGCCTTGCCCTTGCTATGTCTCTGATATCTGTGACCACTCTTGTCCTTGACTGCTCCATTTTATCCACATTGCTCAGCATGTATTCCCCTGAGCACTGACACATGACCATCTCAGGGACTTGGCATCTACTCTGCCTGCCATGTTCTTCCTCCTGACATTTCACCTTAAGAAGGACATTCCCTCTGGCCACTCTAGCCAAAATCACACTCTCTCCCTCTTTGCTCTTTTCCTACTTTGCTTTTGCTCCTTGGCATTTCTCACAACCTAACGTAATATTTATGTGTTCACTGTCTGTATCCTCCATTAGGATACAAGTAGATAGAGTCAACTCCTTAGAAAGAGGACCTTTCTTTTGCCCCGTGCAATATCTGCAGTATATAGAAGAATTTCAGGCATTCAATAATAATCAACAAATGCTCAATAATTGAAGAATTCCAGGCATTAAATAATAATCAACAAATGCTCAATAATCAATGAGTTCTAGTAGCTAGAATACGTGTGTCAAGAAGTGCTATGGATTGAATTGTTTTCTCCCAAAATTCATGACTTTATTTGGAAATGAGGCCTATAAGGGAATAGTTGGAGTTGAATGAGATCTTGTGGGTAGGGCCTCAATCCTATAGGACTATTATTGTTGTCCTTGTAAGAAGAGATACTGAAGAGTACCTCTCTCTCCCCTCCTCTCTCTCTCTCTCTCTCTCTCTCTCTTTCTCCCTCTCTCTCTCTGCCATTTGAGAACACAGAGAAAGGTGGCCATCTGATGTAAGGAAGTCCTCATCAGAAACTGACTCAGCCAGTTGATCTGATCTTGGATTTCTCAGGCTCCAGAACTGTGAGAAATAGATTTCTATTGTTTGAGCCACTCGGTCTCTGGTGCTTTGTTGTGGCAGCCTGAGCGAACTAATACAGGCAGCATTAGAAATGACCATAAAGGAGCAGTGTGTCATTAGGGTTAAGACTGCAGAACCTGGGGTCCAACTGCCAAATGTGAATCCTGGCTCCACCACTTACCAGCACGTGATCTGACTACAGCCCTCTGTACCTCTCTTATCGCATCTGTTAAATGGGAATGAGTAATGTTTGCACCCACATTAAAGGGGTATTATAAGGACTAAATTGAACTAATGCATATAAAGTACCCAGAACAGGACCTGGGACATATTAAGCTCTTAAGTAATGTTAGCAATTACCATGGACTTAATTTAGCAAAATGGTAATAAGGCTTTCATCGTACTGCTTTTATTATCACTAAATGACCTTACCTAGTACTTTGTCATTTGCAAAGAAATTTTTGCATACATTATTATACTGCATTCTCACAACAGCACTATAAATCATGAGTAATCTGATATCAGAGGTGAGACTGAGGCATAGAGAAGTATTAAAAAAGCACACAGGCATGTGCATGCATACTCATACACACACAGCCTGTCCAGTTTGACGAACTCCTATTTACTCTTCAAGCCCCATGCCCACACTGCATCTAGAAGCTTTGCTTGAACAACCCTGCTCCAGCCATGGGGAGCTGCCCTGCCCTCCTTTCCACCCCCCTGCCCTGCTGTCAGCCTTTATGAGTGAGTGGCCTTCTCACAGTTATGTCCATCGCTAGGTTCTGAGTTCTTCTCAGGAATGCATCATGACTTGCCAGAGCTACAGATCAAGTTCCCACTATAGTGCTGTGTATGTGGTAGTAGATCAATAATTATTTCCCTGGCATGACATATTCAACCAGAGTCTATATTTCTCTTGCTTTAACACTAGTCGCACCATAGATACTGAAGGATGCTCCATCCTAACAATGGCTTTACTGCAAATATCCCCCTAAAGAATGTCTCCTGGGTGCTTTCTTATCCCCAATTCATCCCTCTGGCTGCCCTCAGTGATGTTCGTTGACAGCTTAGGTGGACAAGGTCCTCAGGACCTCCTCTGCCGTCGGCATCTCCTATGAAAGCAGTCGTTCACCTCTGTCAGTCCCTAACCCCCGCCCCCAAAATCCCTCCACACTTGGTGCTCTGTCCTGCCCTCTGAAGCTTGTCCACATGGAAGCTGTACTCTGTTCATCTCCCATCCGTGCCCCTCCTATTTAAGAGAGTCCAGTGGCGTTATGAGAAACTCCAGTGTCTTGCTAGTGAGTGAAAAAGACTTAAAATTTTACTTGGAGTCCCCTCTTTCTGGAACTTAGCTCTGAATCTATAGGTGCTGGGCAAGAAGCCACATCTAAGTACAGACTATGAGCTTTCTACTCATCAGGCCCTGCCTCCTATAACAAAATCACCACCAAGGGCCAAGCTTGTGGCCCTGAACTTCAGTTCCCAAGAGAAGTTTTTCTTACAGAGATGCCTGAATTGCTTTGGTTCTACCCTCTCCCCAGACATACCCTGAAGGGACTCAAGATGCTGTCAGCGTGCCTGGGACTACAAAGTAAATAATTTGCAAGGAGTAGATGGAGCCTAGCCCATTTAACCAACAATCCATGCCTTTTCCATTTCCACTTGGCATGCTGCCTCTTTCCTTGGAGCAAGATGCCCAAATCACATGATAGGCATAAAGCATACACAATGAATTCTGTGCTCTTTATTTTAGGTCTAGCTGAGTCAATGAGCTGAAGACTTCTTGGTCAGCCCTTAATGCTGACGACCCAGACACCATCTTCCTGTTACACAGATTATTGGTCTTGATTTTTTTCCATATTCTTTTAGCTCAACAAGAAAAAAGATATCCTCAAAAAGAAAGCAGTTTTGGTATGCCTCTATTAGAGAGTCAAAAGAAGAAACACTTGTTCTTTTGATTACATGACTAGAAGGTTCAGGGGGCACTTGGAAAAATTAGCACACCATCGTCTGCCCCACTGATTGTTCCGTAAACCTGCCTCCTGTCTCTAACTTCCCAAAATATTTAGAAGAGAAATTCACACTGTGAGAGGAACTTGGTGAGAAACTAGGCTCACATACTGAGGTCTGTGATAGTGCAACCATCCAGGTCAGCCTACCATGGCTGGTGCGGTAAATTGCAAAACAGCTGAATTATCAACCTCTCTCTGTGTCCACACCGTCCTACAATGGAGAGTAATTATGTGCACTGTAGTTTACTTCCCCTCCCCTGGAATCTGACCTGGTCATGGGTCATGCTTTGGCCAGGAGAAGGCAGTAGCAGTGATGGAGCGCCAAGGCTGAGTGCAGCCTCTAGTCTATGTTCTGATCATTCTCTCAGCAGCCCGCTGAGCTGGTGTGTAAACAAACACAAATTGGCTTACTAGAGTGTGAGATACCTACAGATATAAGGTGATTTGGTTAAAATATGCCACAGCCTATAAGCAATACAATCAAAAGCAAACTCTCTGAATCTCTGGACTCTGATGGTAATGATTTTACAACATGCATTTTCCTCAATCCCATCCTTCCCAAGTAATGTAAATCATAATGAAAAAAATATTATTCCTATTGGAAAAGAGCAGGGAATTAATCTGGGCAAGTCTTGTTGTATAACTTGCTTTACAAGCTTAGTTCCTTGGAATAGCAGATGCTGTTAGTGCCCTAGCTGTTAAGTTCTCAGCCATTGACAATGCTGGTCTTCTAACACCAAGGCTTCTAATGAGAAGCAATTGGAACACTTTGCCACAGAGGTTTTTTGCTTTTCTTCTTTCAGCTTTATTGAGATATAATTGGTATATATATAACAAGTAATGTCATTTGAAAATATCTATAATTCTGTCAGCAACACCATCACAAGGTCCTGTTAATACTGCTGTGATTTGTGGCCACATCATTGAAGAGAAAAAATTCAGGTAGAGGAGGCCAGTGACAATAGAGATATAGTTTTTCTCTTCCAAATATTTAGACCCCTTTGAATTCTGTCCTTAGATCTTTGAGGTCTAGGGTCCACGGACTAGTTCTATCTTTTATAGCACATGTATGTAATTGTATCTGGCTGGTTTAGCTCAGTGGATTGAGCGTCGGCCTGCGAGCTAAGTGTCGCTGGTTCGATCTTCCAGTCAGGGCACATCAGAGAAGGAAAACTCTGACTCCAAAAAACCTCCGCTGCCTTGCGGCATACCTCTTCAGGGGAAAGGCTAAGGGAGTAAACCCTGACAGAAAATCCGGAGCCGGAGTCCCTAAGGCGGTTTGACGTTGTAGTCAACACCGGCAACTCCTGCGGCGCACCTGAAGCCAAGCTGTATCGACTCCGTCTTTCCCTTGGACCCTTCAGCTGCGAAGAGAGGGGGGGTCTGCTGCATGGGCAACAGCAGACCCTCCATATTACCCTGCCCAGGCTCTGTAGCTTCAGTGTCATCGCAAGATGTCGATTCAACACGGGAGGAGACAGATACCATGTCACTCCCGAGTCGGACTGCACAGCCATTCTCGGCGGTGCAGATAGACTCTTAAGAAGCTACACCATCGTCTCTCGAGACAGACGGCTGCCGATGAGACGATATATAACAAGTTTAGGGTGTTCAACCTATTGATCTGATACACTTATATATTGCAAATGATTATATCCATAGCATTAGCTAACACCTCCATCATATTATATAATTATCATTTTTTGTGGTGAAAACTTTTAAGATCTATTCTTTTAGCAACTTTCAAATGTATAATACAGAACTGTTAACTATGAACACTATGCTGTACATTATCCTGAGAACTTATTCATCTTATAAGTGGAAATGTGTACTTTTTGAACATCATCTCCCCATGTCTCCCACTCTTTAGCCCCTGGCAACCATCATTCTAATTTCTGTTTCTATGAGTTTGGATTTTTTATACTCCACATGTAAGTGATATCATACGGTATTTATCTTTCTCTGATTTATTTCACCTAGTATAATTCCTCAAGTTTCATCCATGTTGTTACAATCACAGTATTCCCTTCTTTCTCATGGCTAAATAATAATTAATTATACACACACACACACACACACACACACACACATATATATATATATATAATCCATTATATATACACACAAATATATGTATGTATATATGCCTTGTTCATAAATTGTAATATTAATATTATTAAGATGTCCATACTACCAAAAGTGATCTACAGATACAACTTAATCCTTACCAAAATTTCAATGTTGTTTTTCACAGAAAAAAAATTCTTAAAGTTTGTATTGAACCAAAAAGACTCCAAAAAGACTCCAAATGCAATTCGGAGAAAGAAGAACAAAGCTGGAGGCATCACACACATATATCTTAATTTCAAACTATACTACAAAGCTATAGTAATCAAAACAGTATGGTACTGACAGGAAAATAGTCACACAGATTAAAAAAAAAAAAGTAGGGAGCCCAAAAATACACCCTCACATATATGGTCAACTGATATTTGACAAAGGAGCCAAGAATGCTCAATGGGGAAAGTATAGTCTCTTCAATAAATGATGATGGGAAAACAGGATAACCACGTGCAGTAGAAAGAAATTGGACCCCTACCTTACACCACTCACAAAACTTAATTAAAGTGGATTAAAGACTTAAACATAAGGCCTCAATCCATACAACTCTTAGAATAAAACAAAGGAAAAAGCTCCTTGCCTTTGGTCTTAGAAGCAATTTCTTAGGTATGACACCCAAAGCGTAAGCAACAAAAGCAAAAATTAATAAGTAGCAATACATCAAAATAAAAACCTCCTGAACAGCAAAAGAAACTTTCAACAAAATGAAAAGAGCATTTTCCCTGCCCGTTAGAACCCATTCTACTAGTTACCAGGCAGACCAAAATTAAATGAGAGCCAGTGACCCTACAACCAGGTTTCAGGAGTTTGTATATAGAGACCCTGGCTCCCTCAGCCTGCAGGTGGGAAAACTTTGTGGCATGTTCTACATTGTCTCCAGTGTGCGCCATGGAATTGTGTTCTTTACCCACAGCAAGAAACTGTTTGGCAGGTCAGCCTTTACTGCTTCCTTCCCTCTTCTACCTCACTTCCCCATGTCTCTTTTGGGAATCACCTCACAAAGAAACCAAGCTGCAATCAAGTTCTTATCTCAGAGTCTGCTTCTGGAAGAAATCAGTGTAAAACGTTTGATAAGCCAGGGATCAGGGAACTTTTTCTTACCCAGATAGGAAATAATTCATATGGTTTCTGTCAGAACTACTCAGCTCTGCTGTTGTATCACAAAAGCAGTCATAGGAAACACCTAAGTGAATTAGCATCAATATGCGCTAATAAAACTTTATTTACAAAAAATAAGCGGTGGACCATGGGTCATAGTTAGCTTATTCCTGTGATAAGCTAATTAAATAAGTGGCTAACTTACACTAAAGGGAATTAATTGGAACACATTATAAAACTGTTAGTCAAAAAAGAAATTTAGAAAACTGGAATTAGGAAGGTATAAGAACCAGAGTTCTAGTTAGCAGAAGATGATGAGCGATCCCTTCAGAGCACAGCCCCAGAATTAATCTGCTCCAACTGACTTTTCTACCATTGAATCTTTTCGCTCAGGACTCAGAGAGCCAGGATGAAGAGACTAATCAACACTCTTGGGCCTTGGGTCTGGTCCTTGCATAAAGAAGTGCAATACAACAATTTTCACAGTCCCACCACATCACATGCAATAAGGGAATAGATATTCCCTTGGAAATAATAGTGATAATAGAAGGTGAATTGGATAATGGATAGTACATGTGTGAAAAAAAAAAAGTCCACTGGTCCACATTTTGTTTATCTTTTATGTTTTGGTGGTTCCACAGTAAAAGCTGTGTTTTCCTAATGGTGATGTGGTCATTATTTTTTATTCCTTCTCAACTTTAACCTTCTTCATGAAATTACCTTAACGTTCTTCTGAATTCTAGTACTTAAGGGAGCTTATATATTAAAAAATATAATTAATTTACTCCCCAGGAAAACTCATCTTTTTATTTATAGTCATGCTAAACATTAAGGGGCCCCCCAAATTTACCCCATGCTTTGTATCTCTGCAATTCTCTGGTATAAGACCATAGAGGGTCACACTGTACTCCCCTATCCTGCACCACATTTTAGTAGACAACAATATTTTCCTATTCTAGTAACAAATCAGTGTGGGCATCTACAGGTTCTCCAGAAGGTTAGAGTATTGAACAAAGCCGAACTATCAAAATGATGATACCAATGTGCAACTCCTGTTCTAGCCAAAACAGTTTCCTCTAATTATATTGTCAATAACAACATAGACTCACAGTGCTTTACAGACTAATCTTGGGATCTGAGCCCTCCATATGGCAATGCTACATAAATGTGTGACATTTTATAACATTTCTTAAGTGACTTAGGATAAATGTCACTAGGCTATTGGAGAAGTAAATGGAAGACCTTTAAATATAATCATTAACTAGCTCTTAGCTTGTCTAAGCATGACTTCCTGCCCTCCTACACAAACTCCAGAGGGTAGACTTATCTGAACCTGACCACCCTAATTAGTATAGGGCAAATCTTACTTTGGCCATCTCGTGTTCAGAGTTAGAAGTCCTCTATCAAGCATTGTTTATTGTAATAAGGCTTGACTTTTACAATCCATTCAGCATGCAATTTTCATTTTGTTCATGAAAAATGGTAAGTAATGTGGTTATAAATGTTTATAGATGTGTTGAGAGAAGCTTTTCTTTATGGGTTTAACTAAAATATATTATTATAATTATTTTGCCGGTTTCTTTTTGCTTTTCTAATGTAGCTACCAGAAAATTTTAAATTACGTATGTTGTGCATGTTATATTTCTATTGGATTGCACTTCTCTGGGCTACAGAGAGAATACTTACCTTAGATTCTCTGTGAACTGCGGGCACATTCACCGCATATCTGAAGGCTTCTTCTTCTGTAGGACAGCTGCCAGTTGCTGTTACCACTTAGAGATTTGACTCAGAGCATTTAGTCATGCGGCGAATAAACTAACTTAAAACAATGCCTGTGAACAAAATTAGAAACATTTCAGGACTCTTTTAATATCAGTAAAGAAGGCTGAGATCACAGTTAGTTGTATTATTAATAATATTCATTATAGCAATTATACACATCACAATGCCATCTGGCAGGTAGTGACAATGCAGGACACACTGCAGGGAAAAAAGAACAATCAGAAAAGAATAATCTTTTCTACCAGATTAATCATGGGATTGATCTTTGTTTATTTGTTTTGCCCTAATGTTCACAGGCTTGTTTTGTTGAAAAGTATAAGTGGAGCTAATCTTTTCATTGTTAACCTATTGATTTAATGGTTTTGTCTTGCAAAAATAACGAACACCAAAACCCAAGAAGCATTTCAGAATGCGGATTGAGAGCTTACTGGGAGGAGCTAGTAGATAAAGTGCAGGAAGGGAGCCAGGGAGGGAGGGAGGAAGTGAACAAAGCAGGGAAGGAGAGAGAAGGAAAACCTTCAAACAAGTATCTTCAAGTCTAGGGGAGAGTGGCACTTGGCCTAGACCTCTAAGAGCTTTAATCTTTGAAAATGTTTTTTGTTTTTTTTTTTTAAGAAAACTGTGGAGCCTCATAGAATACTTTCCAGAATGTTTCATTCAAATTTGTGAATGAGAGGGTACACAATAGGAAAGAAGTACAAGAAGAGTCAATGCAATACTGAGGAAAAAAGACAAGAAAAGGAAAGGTGGAGAGGATGGGGAATATGGAAAAAATAGACATCCGTGTATCCTCACCACGTGAGACATACACTCTGTTAGCAACATGAGGCCGCAATGGCTGCTGGCTTCCTGAGCACCTCTTCCAGGCCAGGCATGTCTCCAATCCCCATTTTTATTTGAGGAAACTGAGATTCAAATAAATTGGGATTAAATGCACTAGGCAACATCAACACATGGCAGCACAAGAATTTAAATCTGGGCCTACCCAACTACAAAGTCTTTTATTTTTCCACTTCTAAAATATATGCCATATCTTCATTCTGTGTCCTCAGCTGTGGGTTGTACATTATGCGTAAAGACAGGATTTATTGTTTGATTAGAATCTGACAATGAAGCGACCCCTTGTAGTTTGACCACTCTTCTAGACTAGGGGCTCCAGTGCTCTCCAAGGTAGCAGCTACTACTCATATGGAAAATCACCCCAGATTTTGAAGGTCTAGTGCAAAAATAAACGTGTAAATGTCATTAATGATTTTATATTAATTACATGTCAACATGATAATTTTGGATACATCAGCGTAAAATGATATATAATTGACCTCTGAACAAAGCCAGGTTCAGGGGGCCCACCTCCCACATAGTTGAAAATTCACATGTAACTACAGCCAGCCCTCTGCATTTGTGGATTTCCAACCATGCAATTGACCCTTAAACACACCCTAGATTTGAATTTCATAGTTAATTGAACTGCGGCCAAGTGTATAAATGGACCCTTGAAGTCCAAACCCATTTTGTTCAAGGGTCAACTGTATATTATTAACCCTAATTTTCCCTGGTTTGCTTTGCTTTTTTAATGGGGCTACTAGAAAATTGTAAATGACATGTGTGATCCATGTTATAATTATATTGAAATGCTTGTGACTCAGGAGTTTTTTTCTGTTTCAGAGACCTAAGTAAGTAGTGGAGGTGTATCAGCCTCTTTCACTGGCCACCCTAGGGCCTCCCATCCCTTAGCCCTTGGGGTATCTACCGCCCTAAACAAAACTTCCTCTCAAGGGCTCCATTAAACATATTCACCCAGTCCTGTAAATGACTGACGACACCTGAAGATGCTGCCTTTACCCAGTGAAACTTCCATCTGAGAGAAAATTAAAGCCTGAGATCCAAAAGCAGGAGGGATAGCAGCAACCCCCTAGGAATTCCCAGGGCGCTGGTTTAGCAGAGCCCTATTCCCACCAGGAACCTTAACGAAAACGTTTCTGTTTTCAAACACACTTGGGAAACCCTCTACTGCAGACTCTCCTCCTGGCTCATTCACAGAGCACATTCAGAGGTGTAGTTAAGCCACTTGTAGAAACCCAGTTAGCTTAGTTTAATTCTTTTTCTCCCAAATGTATTTAACTGCAGGATTACCCTCTTTCTTCCCCACCCCACCCCAGAAAGATCACATGGAACTACTTTAGTACAAAATGCATCTTGGAAATGCAAAGGGCTCAATTCTAGATAGTGAGGGAAACATTGGCCCAGGCACATCTACCAGGATCACGTGAGAGAATATTTCCTCTGCCCTTGAAAGCAGAACTTGGTGAAGCCTCAAAAGCAGGGCTTCAAGGGTGGCTTTCGGAGTAGGCACCCTATCAGTCCACAGAGCAACTACGAGTGCTAAAGATGTTTCTAAGTTAACCAGAAGGAAATATGCTAAGTCGTATGTTGTATCGTCGTCGTTGTTTTTTATTTTTATAAGACAATGGCACATAAAAAGTGTTTAGGAATCTAGTCAGTTTTCCAGAGTTGAGATTATATGAAGTCATATGCTTACAAAAATACAAATGCTGGTGTAATGACTCAGAAGCTCAGAGGTGAGTTTAGCCTCCCAGAAAGACCTTAGTGACATGCACAGCCCATCTTCCCTCCCAGTAGCCTCTCCTTCAGCTCTACGCTGACTTTCCTAGTTGACTTTCCATTCTCCCAGTAAATCCAGGGCACCCCCAACCTTCATATACCTCTACCTTTAATTAGCACAGGTAGCCTTGTCACTGCTCATATACTCTTACTGATTCATACCATGAGGCAGAGGACAAAGAGCCCAGGGCTGGGAGTCCAAGCACCTAGCAACACTTTTTTACTCTACCACTTTCTTGGGTACATTATACAGCAGTCCCTCTCTATATCGCCGTTCACTTATCATGGCCTCGCAGGATTTTTTAAAATATTATATGTAATTATTTATCACGAACTTTTCACTATATCACAGGATTTTGCGTACTGTATACATATGTTATTAAAGTTACGTAGGTTTAAGAGTGTAGGATACATCTAAGGTTCCTACTTCGCAGGGGATCTAGAATGTAATACCCGCAATAAGTGAGGGAATACTGTATTACTTACTCAAGCCTCAGTTTTCTCTTTCCTAAAATATGATAATGGCAACAGAAAGCAGTCGGCAGATAGTTGTCCCTTAATCAATATTAGTCCAGTCTAGAATCCTCTTCCTTCCAGGACTGTGTACACATTTATTTTCCAAACGATTATTCCACCTCCTCTCTTTGTGACCATGCAAGTATTAAACTTGCTCCTAAAGTCATATGTCTTAGCCAGTGACGGTCGCAAGGTGGGCAACTCTGTGCTACAGCTCTTGATCTACTCCACCAAATGACTGTCCCCTCTCCAGTCCATCCCATGATGGACCTTCACCAAACTGAGTATCAACTGAGGTCCGGCCTCCTGTCTCCGGTGCTGCAGCATAGATCTGTAGGAATTAAATCCAAATGGACTTCTAGAAACCTTCGCTAATCAAAAAACCTCTCTGCTCCAGGAAACACTGCACAAAAATTGGCCCCCATTGCTTTGCAGATAAATGACCTATAACTGTCACCCTTTAAATGCTTGAGGAGGTAATGCATTTACTAGTGATCACGCAGTCCCTTTGCATGCGGCCGTGGCCCACCTTCCTTATCAGAGAGTAAATGTAAAAACTATTTTCTCTTACCTTGGTTTAATTAATAGAAACATTTCCCAGAGGATTCACTCTTCTAAAATTTTAATGGAGTCACTGAGCTCTTGAGTTGCTTTTCCATGATAGAGCTCTATAATTGTTATGTTGCTTTAGTTCTTATAATTGTGTTGCTACAACATACAGACATGCTAGACGGTAAAATAGACTGAAACACGACAAAAAAGTGGTTAATAAAGAATAGGGCTTATGGGCCCAGCTGTTTCTCCTTACCTGCCTAGAAGATAAGTGCAGGCTTGCATATCTCTGAGACCCATCACTGTTCCACAGAGGTTGGAGGGAGATTGGACAAATAACCCCACAGGTGAGTCTCTCTTCATAGTTCTGAAAATCTGGGGGGCACAGTCAATTCCCCCGACTCAATGCAGTCAAAATGAGATCATGCTTTGTCAAATCATAAAATAAAATCAACAAGGCACTACAACCTATTAACAAGGGATGAGAATGACTTGCCTGGATTTATTTGAGGACCTGTCTCTTCCTCCCTAGATGAAAAATTTAAGCATCATAATTGTGTGATGGGGCTACTCTTACATTTTTCATGAAAATGGATGTAATTCAGGTTTCAGTTATAAGGGGCTAAATTTTGCTTTAAAAATTAAAAATTTAAATGCTTGGAAAAAAGTGGAATTTAGTTAGGATAAAAATGAGACCCTGGAGGAAGATGATGGCTATCTTAAATATCTAGAAGACATGTATCCAGCGAGTAGAAATAAACTAATGACTGAACGTTACATTGAGGTATATTTTTGTTCACTGTTCTGAGCCCTACAAAAGTGAAATGAATGCCTTGGGTAATTAATGAATTCCTTATTACCAAAAGTAGTCAAGCACAGGGTAAATGCCATCTTGCAAGACATTTTTAATGTTGAGGAGTTTGTCCTAGATCTATTCTAACGTTGAAATTCTGTAATTCCAAGCTTGGGCGACTAGCCAAAGATTAATGTTGAGAGAGCCAGATACAACTGCAGAAGAATCCAAAATCTGAATAAATGATCTAATGACTATGATTAGGCTATATTCAAATATTAATTTTCCCCTATAATGATTAAGGCAAATGAGAGTTCTTTTTGTATAAGTCTACATAGAGAATTTAGAAAAATATACTCATTAGCTTTTTGAAGAGACTTAATTCTTTAGGTTTCAACCCTGTTCACCAGAAGCTGCTATTTTCGCCTGCCTCTGGCAGTATGTCAACCTTACTGAAGTATTCAATAGGGTGGTAAATATTTGGTTGTTACTCCCTTCCATCATACCAAAATCAGTTACAGTATAAAATTTAGAAGAAAAAGTTTCAAAAGAGCTATTTTGGAATTTGCTTTGTGTTTTTACTAAAAAAAAAAAAAAAAAAAAGTAATTTCAAGTGCCACCATGACTTGGAGCAAAACCACAAGTCCTGGAGTATGCATAAAACCAGTCAAATATTAATCCAGCTTTCAGGGTGTCATTCAACAAATCTCTTCCCCTTCTTTTATTCTCAGTATTATCCTGATAGATTCCACCAGAATAATCCACTATTCAGTCTACTGTCTCATTATTTTCTTGGTTTACTTCATGGACTTCAAATGAGATTCTTCTCTCCCCGTTAGATGTCTATCGAATAAGGGATTTCATGAACATAGACTAATTTTAGAGAGCTAAGATTGTATAAATAGCAGTAGAGTAGAAGCAGAAGAGTATCAGGGTGCCCAAAGTTCTCAATGTAATTTGAGACACTATTCATAACATTGATGATACAATCTTTTACCTCAGGAAGCTCATAGAAGACTTCCTCCTGAGTAGGAACTATGTTATAAAGTAAGAAATAATCTTGAAAATACAAGATTAGATATTAAATATTTAAATATCAAAAACACCTATCTTGGTAAAATGCTCAAACTTTGAGAAGTACATGGGAACGGAGAACAACTGATAAAATCTCAAAAAATAATGCCTCTCATCTCAACACAGTGAGAACCCTCAGTGGAGTTGTACGGGGAATCTCTATTCGTCCCCTTTCCTTGATTTTAGGAAAAAGTTAGATGAATTTATGTTTAGTAAATATATGTATAATGTAACTTTATGTATAATATTTTTAGTAATTTAATAAATTGACCCAAATAGTGCATAAAGTAATTTCATATGGACATGCAAGAGATTCAAAATAATAAAATAATCTTGATTTTTAAAAATGATAAAGTTGTAAGACTCACATTTTTTTATTTCAACACTTAACACAAAACAGCAGTCATCAAGACAGTGTGGTACTGGCATAAGGATAGACCTATAGATCAACTGAATAGATTTGAGAGTCCAGAAATAAACTCTTACATTAATGGCCAACTGATTTTCAACAAGGGTGTCAAGATAATTCAATAAGGAAACAATAGTCTTCTTAACAAATGCTACTGCAACAAGTGGATGTCCACAAGCATAAGGTTAAAGTTATTGTCCTACCTCATACCACAAGCAAAAATTACCTCGGAATGAGTTATATGTTAAATGTAAGCATTAAGGTCATAAAATTGTTAGAAGAAAACCTAGGAGCAATCATGACCATGGATTAGGCAATGGTTTCCTAAACATGACCAAAGACATTAGAAATATGCTTTCTAAAAGTAGAGGCTCCAAAGGATAAAGAAGAAACATCATACGTGAGCATGAATGTGGCTTCTTTTCCCATCCCACAAGGCTGGAGAGTAAGAGCAGGACCTCTCCCACCTCCATCGACCTGAGCAGGTCTGGGTTAAGTGCTCTGGGCCAATTCCTCTCTAGCCATAGCAGGGAAGTTCTCCCTACCTTACCTGTCTTTCTCTTTTGCCTCTGCAGCCTGCTGGAATGCTCTGAGTCATCTTAAATTTTGCATCTGAGTGGTGACCCAGACTTAGGTGAGGATATTGAGAGGGGAGGGCAAGACCCAGCCTAACTCCCAGGACCTCTGGAGTGAGGTTGGAACCATGTCTCTAGATAACAATGAAGTTATGCTTTGCCTAAGTTTTGTGAAGATCTTTGTTTTAAGGAATCTCACAGTGAATAAGGGCAAATGGGAAGAATGAGGATTCGGGTTTTCCTAGCTACCTCGCCAGTTAATGCTGAATGTGAAGTGTTGAACAGAATTCAGAGGATATATTCTCCAGAATATGAGGAAATTTTGAAACAAAGAGAAGCTGCTGATCTGGTTAGCATGGAAAAGAAAGTCAGACCTTGTAGGAGAAAAAGACAAGTATAGAAAACATGCACCAAGGGAAAGGTCTGCACTATTTTAAATCATAATACTGAAGGAAGCCAAAAATACAGTACAGGGTTAACCAAAGAGAGTAAAGGTCTTAGTCAAAATTCAATAGTGCTATAATAAGAATAGCCACAAAAGGGCAGGGCCATATATGTTCTATTTGGCTCACTCTTGGGAGACGACAGTCTTAGGAGGAGTTTGGAAAAGGGTTACCATTCAAAATGACATCAACAGGGAAGCAATATGACATATATTCAGTAACACATTTGTGTCTGGGTTTCTGGCCTGTCTGCATAGGTCAGTGCAGGTGATAAGTCATGCAACTGCCTTCCACATTGTCTTACATGGCTCCCTTAAAGGAACATTGGATTGAGAAAATATAGGCAGCAACTTCCTGATGCATGAAACTTGACCGGAGTAGCCTGCTCCCCCTGGATAATTTCCACAGCCTTTATCACCTCTTCAATAATGAAAGTCAACATATTCCATAAAATACTATCTTATTAGCATCCCTTAATCTCACCTTATTGGCTGTAACCTTGTTAGTACTAATGGTCATTAAATTGCACAGAACGGTAAAGAGATATATAGAGCATGGGATAGAGATAAAGCTTAGTACATACAAACGCAAACAACTCAATTCAAGAGGAAGAAATTTTTCCTCCACACTGCTGGAAGCTTTGCTATATAGTCTCATTATTTTTCATGGGTTACAGACATGATTATTTGTATTTGACAGATAAGGAAACCAAGGCTCAGAGATATTAATGTCAAAGTACTATTGTTGATAAGGGACATCACTAGAATCAAATCTCAGGTTCCTCTGGTTCAAGGGCCACTCTTTCTATGACTCTCTAACCCAAAGATGAGCCAAAAGCAAAAGCATTTTTTACGAAGTGTTATTCAATTAGTATTAGGACTTATTTAGTAATAAATTCAACCAAACAAAATATTTTTGAGGTATCTTTTACATATACATAAACATGAGCCATATACATATTGAAAGGGGCAGCCTTTAAAAACTTAGATATGATACCAGAGGACATTATAATTAAAGCCTGTCTAGGTTTATACACTGCAATCAAATCAATCATCTTTACTCAGGCCTAATACTGACTTTCTTGATTACTGGGATGGCCCAAATCTTCATCTTATTTATCTTTCTTACTTTTTTCTTTGCTTTGTTATTTTAAAATAAATCCCATATAGGAGGTCATTTTCATGATAAATCTACAGGATACATCTCTATATCATTTTTTTGTTTACATGATGAAACAAAAAATTAACACTAATTTCTTGATATCAACAAACAGGCAAAACATGTTCAAATTTCCTTATTTGTCTCAAAGGATCTTTTTACAATTGATCTGTTTGAATGTGGATCCAAATAGTATCTATACAGTGCATTAGATTATTATGACTCAGATTCAGCAATTTATTATTGCATAACAACTACCCCAAAATTTAGTGGCTGAAAACAGTAACAATTATTAGTTCTATATTCGACAGATCAACAATTTAATCTGAGCTCACCTGAGTGGTTCTTATCCAGGTCTTGCCTGGGACCCCTTATACGACAATTGGTGGCATTAGTGACCACTAGATGCTCTGAGAGGTCTCAATATGTTTGGTGATTATCGCTGGTTGTCAGCTGGGTCTCTCTTTCCACATGGTATTTTATCCTCCAGGAAACTAACCTGGCTTTCTTCACAAGACAATCTTGAGGCTCCAAGGGTATAAAAACAGAATCTACAAGCCTTGTCATGTGTAGACTCCAGATTTTGAGTACCATCTATTCTGCCATATTGTATTTGTCAAGGCCAACCCAGATTCAAAGGGTAGAACAGTACACTCTAATTCTTGATAAAACGAGAAGCAAAATCATATCTTTAAAAAGTGACCATTATTGTAAACTATGACATTCTTTTAAATCTTCTTAATTCTCCAATAACATTTATCCTTCCTTTTTATAGTATCAATATGTGCCAGAAGTCATTTATCCCAAAGAATGTTGTATTTTAGTGATTTCACTGGATTGTTCATCTAGCCCTCAGATTTCCTATAAACTGCTGGTGAAATATGGAGGCCTGAGATAAATTTTAGGTTTGATTTTTTTAGTTAAAAAATATTTCATAGATTATATTGAATACTTCATTTTTATATCATAGTATAAGCTACAGAATGACATATCCATTCCAATTTTAGTGATGCTGAGATTGATCAGTAGGCATATGTTTTCAGCCTGATTCCTCTTTATAAAATCCCTCATCAACCTTTCCTCTAATGGCTTTCACTGAATTATGTAAATCTACAAAGTTATTAAGAATTGCTAACACTGATTTATCTGATGCTATCATTTCTTCAGCAAGCACTTCTATAGAGAAATTTTCCCATGAACAATGTTGTTAATCCGAAATATGTTTTGTATAGAAAAGTCTGAGTAAGTGCTTATTTCCCCTTATTAACAAAATTCAAGAGCAATGAGTTGGTGCCTAGTAAACTCCTATGATGGTCAACGAAATATTTTTTTAATTAGTTTAGGGTTTTGTTTGTTTATTTGTTTGTTTGTTTGTTTGTTTTGTTTTTTTTAGTATTATTAGGAGCTCATAGGCTTTTGTGTATTTTATGTGCTTGTATCCATTGTAATCATTATTCATTTTGATGATCCAATTGTACCATCTTGGACCAGTAGGAGCTCCATTAAGTTGCCATCTGGTTTGTTTTACATGATCTCATTAGTCTTTGATAGTTTTTAGCTTTCTGTCACCAAAAATGCTAAAGCTCACCTTATTTATTTTTCGCCCCAATCTGGAATCAATCATGTCTGGGGGAGTTCTGATTCCATCTAGTAGGGAATAGTGTTTAGATACCACAATCTGCACTCTAGGATTATTCATTGCTATTTTGCTGTCATTGAGTCTATGACTTTATAAGCCTAGGCAGATTAGAAGACAGACTAAAAAATCGAGATTATTAAGACAAAACAATCAGGAGATCATGCGTTCTGCTTCAGAGTTTATATCAAGAGTGTTTATTTCATTTGTTTTACTTCTATCTCTTTTCTCTTATGTCAAAATATCTTAATTTTTAAAAACATTCACGTAACTACTTACTACCAAGAGCAGAGAGGTCAATGGGCTGGTCCCTTCATCAAACCTATAAGACTGAGAAAGGATATAGTTATTCTAGCCCTATGATATAGCAGACCCTAGAACCTGTTCTGACCTAAATTTCTTGTGAATGTGCTTGTGAGCATGATTTAAAAGAGCTAAAACCATCAAATCAATGTGTAACATAAAAGAGTGTGACCAATCTCCACCAAAGGACCCTTTCACAGAGATGAGACTCTATATTGGAGACTGGCGACTACATGACCCTTGTGCATGAGGACAAGCTATCCCACTCAGAACACTTCCCTGGAACTCAGGAAAGGTGATTAAAGGGGTTAAAGGCCTTTGGGATTTTATGCAAGTTTGGGGCATGGTGCTCCCTGGTCCAAGCCCAATGCTGAGAGCTGGGTTTTCGGACTTCTCTGAATCAGTCTGCAATCCTAGCACTGACCAGGCAGTCTGTGTCTAAATACCAGACCAACAGGATGAGCCAGCAGCACCACACCATCCCAAGGCACTAGTAAGAACATGGGGCTATGTAAAGGAGGACGGGCCTTTGCAGGGGATAAGTAAAACTTTCTGCTAACCTGTACATTTAGCTAGTTGAGCACCGGATTTGGAGACTGTACTGGGGAAGAAAGGTACTCATGTCCCAAACTCTAATCTTGAAAGAAAATGAGTTTCTTATCGTATTTCCATTCATTTGCATCATCCTTTCACACAATGTGTTGAATTAACAGTAACATACACGATGATTATAAAAGGCAAGAGACTGAAATTAAAAGACTCAAGTTATGATCATGCTTGCAACTGACCCATCTAATTGTCCGATGACCCTGTATATGTCCCACAAGCATTTTAAAACACTGTTGTCTCAACCTTCCTAGAGCATACCTCCCTTCAAGAAGTTGCCTTAAGAATTAGTGAGGCAATGTATGTGAAATATCTGCACATACTGAGGAGTCAATAAATTTTTATTGAATGGAAATTTTTCTCTACATCTGTTTGTAACTTCTCAAAGAAAAAAGTATTTTGCTTGGCAACTTTTTTTAGGTCTACATCTATGACAGATTATTCCTGAGGTCAAGTCAAACATTATGATATTCCTCTTCTTTCAGTCTTTTCCCATGAAAAAAGATATCTGTGTTTTCCCAGTGGCTACGTTGAACTGATGCCTGTATTATATGGTCTTTCTCAAAGCTCTGGCACAAACCCTTGTACCAAAACCATTTTGCATAAATATAAGAATTAGGCACTCTGAGTGTTTTTCATTTACAATTTAAGTAGCTATATCATAGTCCTTAGGAAACTGAGTATGCCACAGTGTCTGCCGTATCTACTATTTGAAACAAAGCCAAAGACTCAGCCAATGACTTTCAAATAAGGCCTACTTATAATGTAAATGATGAGCATTGAATGCTGTAAAAAATAATAATTTAAAACTCCTACATCCTGTCATATATTTTGATGACAGCTACAAGAAAAGTGCTAGCCCAATTCTCTTGATGGTTTTGTGTGAATATATTGAACCAATCCATTAGCCTCGATAATAATCCAATTAATTGTTTAGAAACATTACCAGGCTCCTGTGTGTGGTTTTTCTTACAGAGAGATGAGGTGTCTGTTTATATCACAGGAGGAATGACCAAGTTAGATATCAATATTCTTTACGAGCCGGCTTTCTAAAATGGATTTGTTATCGACCAGTCTATTTGCTATTGTTAGTGATCTTGCTTTACATCACTAGGGCACTGAATTATTTACCCCTTCGTGGAACTGTGAATCATTCCTCCTCTAACGAAGCAAAAGTAAAATTAGGGTTTCCACAAGCATAATATTAATTTCCCCCCTGGAAGTACACTTTTCTTATGCCTCAATTACATACAGAATTTTGAAGACTTAGATGCGCTATTTAAGCTGGTATCCTTGCAGAGTAAAGTTCAATGTGCAAAATGATGGGGGAAATAATGCATAACCTTCCTCTCGTTTTCCAGGTAAGAAAACTGAGACTCAAAGAGATCAAATGTTCTGGAGTTAGACAGACCTGCATAGAACAGTAGCTCCGAAACTTCCCACTAGGAGAACTTGCTCTTGCTAAATTTCAGTTTGCTCACTTCAAAATGGGAACAACTCTACTGCCCTCCTCCACTGGTTTCATGCACATGAAGTGAAATGGTTCATAGAAAGCTACTGGAGTACAGTAGGGGTTTAGTATGTGCTACTACTGGGAGCCCCAGAGCTGTAATTACTTCCCTACCGTGCCTCTTACGTCTAGCCTATTCAGTCGCATGAAGTATCTCTTCATTTTTGGCAGTCAAAAATGGTCAAATATAAGCAATTCTATATGGTTTAATGTAGTTGTTTTCTCTCTACAAGAGAAATAGACAATGGTTGTATCCCCTTCACATTTACACACTCCAATAGTCTAGCACACAGTAAGAAATGAGTGATAACTATAAAATGTAAATACTGTCACGTGATACTTAACAATGAGGATACATACGTCCTGAGAAAGAAATGCATATTTAGGCAACTTAGTCATTGTGCAAACATGACCGAGTACATTTACACACACCTGCGTGGTACAGCCTACTACATATTCAGGCTGTATGGTATAGCCTATTATTCCTAGGTTACAGAACACTGTAGGCAATTGTAACACAATGGTAAGTATTTGGTTAAAATCCCAGCTCTGCTGATGACCAGTTATATAATCTTGGTCTCTCTGGCCTCAGTTTTCTCACTTAAAAAAGAAGCTTTAATAATTCATACATATTTAGTTTTTGGAAGTATTAAATAAATTAATAAATATAAAATGATTGGGGCATGTTAACTGCTATATCATTGTTAACTATTAGGAAACAGAGTGTTAGTTAAGATACACTAACTTCTATAACACACAAGTCCCAATATTTTGGTGGCTTAATACAATATGCTTATTTCTTGCTATGACTCTCTCAGAGTCAACACAGAGGGACAGGGCCTGTATCATGCAACTATTTTGTCTCCACCCTCTCCTAGGGCTTCTGAGTCCTGGCCACAGGGCATAAGGAGAAGAAAGGAAAAAACCTTAAAGGAGGATTTTATGGGTCAGGTCTGCCAACTACTTGCATCACATTCCACTCAGTTACTGTAAAGTAGGTTGGTAAATGTGGTCTAACTAGGTCCCCAAAAAGAATTTAAAAAGGATTTGGTGGAAAGCTGGGCCACAGGGTTGACATGGTGAGTGAAGTTCCAGGGACCCTTGGCCCCATCTACAAGCAGGTGAGCCATTCAAACCAAGGAACATCTTGGTCACCTTGTGAAAGGACACTTCTGGAGGAGATAGAAGGCTGGGTTGGAGATTTCTCCAGCGCCGATTACATGCTGCTTCGGATACACTGGAAGCTGGGACTGTGGCTATAAGAGGAATAGTTCCACTGGGAACACAACCACATGGTTGCTGAATGAAGCAAGGGCCACTGTGGAGATAATCAGCAAGCAATTAAGTGAATCTTGAATTAGAAGACAAATTTGGGCTGGAGATATGGATCTAATCATGATTGTCATAACAATTAAAGGCAGCCAGTAAAGTCAAGGGGTGTGTAAGACCAGGTACGGTGAGAATAGGACCAGTGAAGAACAGAAACAGAGGGAACCATAGGAGGAGTGACTGGGGAGGAAGCTGGAGAGAAGGAGAGTATGAACAGGAGTGCAAAAGAAAAGGCGACTTGTCAGCAGAGTCAAATGCCAACAAGAAAGAAAATGGCAATGGCCCGTTGCCTTAAGAAACTGGGAAGCACTGTAGAATGTACAGTGGCAGGAGCATTGCTGAACACCGAATGCAGTGTGATAGGGAGCAAGGAAGAAAGAAAAGCGAAGCAGAGGAGGTACTTATGGACAACTCTTCCAAGAGGTTTTATTGTGGAAGGGAGGAGAATGATAGGACTTCAGCAGGAGATGGTCATTGAAGGGTTTCCTTTTCTTTTTTTTTTTTTTTTTTTTCTTTAATAAGCTTGAGCACATTTGCCAGCTGAGGGGAAGGAACCAGTGGGAGAAGACAGGGGTGATGCACAGGCAGGATGTGGGAGGCGAGCGAAGAACCCCAGCATCTCAATGTTCCCAGGCCCGTTCTTGTTAGGATATTGAGGGGACACTCAATACCATGAAAGGCCCTTTGAAAGACATAAGCAGCTGATTTTGTCACTGGACATTACTACCTGTAATTACAGAAATGAGCAAATAGCTTGGTTCATACTCTGCCTAATAAAATGCAACTTCTATTTTCATTCAATAGCCTGAAACCTCTCACCGTACACCAGAGACCAGAGCAGATCCCAGTCCTAATTAGGAGACTCTTTCATTTATTTATACCTACTTCGACCCAAAAGGCTTTAAGGTGATTAATTAAAAAGAAGTAATCCAGA
Source organism: Furipterus horrens (assembly GCF_987537825.1). Taxonomy (NCBI): domain Eukaryota; kingdom Metazoa; phylum Chordata; class Mammalia; order Chiroptera; family Furipteridae; genus Furipterus; species Furipterus horrens. Next base: position 131,477,230 of record NW_028327177.1, on the reverse strand, counting down.
CATGTCACTGCTTTCCCCGGATAAGGATTTAATGCTAGAACAGTTACAGCAGGCAAGGAGTTTGCAGCTGTGGCACCCCTGGAATCCATACCTGAATTCTATATGGAGACCACAACCAAGGGTTTCCCATGCCAGAAGCAGGAAAGTGAAGAAACGCTACTCCTTTTTTATTTTTATTTTTTGTAAGTGATAAGAAAAATCAAGAGTTCAAATGAAGCTGATATCAGAGATTTAGTAGAACTATTCTTGTGTATTGAAATCTAATTCCACGACATGGATGACAGTGTTTATAAGTCATAATTAGTAATAAATCAATGATTTCTTTAAACAGGAAAAACAAACCGTCTATGTCATGAGATGTGGGATGGCTAAAAAGGCCCAGAGAATCTTGCAAAGTTAGCAATGCAATCATGAACTCCAGGCATCAAGCTTGACATGGAAGCCACAGCTCAAGTGAAGTCATTCTCTAGGAAGAAATATAACCTGAATTTGCAAGTTCAAATGCTAAACCAAGACTTGCAGGGTATGTACCCTCTGGGAACCTCTCACATTCTTTCGCACACCTCCCCAGTCCTCCATGCCTTTCTCTCAGCATTTACTTTTCTCCATATAACTAACTACATTGTTTTAAGTGCTTCTTACTGTCTGTTTCTCCCCAGGAGAACGCACACTCCATGAGGTGAGGGATTCTTGGTTGGTTGGGACAATGTTATAAGGCCTGGCCCTCAGTATATACCTTTTAAGTGAAGGAAAGAATGGAAAGAATGAATGAATTAGTAGAATTGACTCATATGTTAATCTACCATGGCCTGAGAGTTCAGCTTCATTGTCCAGTGCATCCTATGCCCCAGCCATACCCAAAGCTCCCTGTTCCCGAGTGGCCATTGCTGTTTCAGGCTCCTGTGTCTTTCCCACACTTTCTCCACTGACTTGGCATCTCTTTTTCTTCTATGTCCCTTCTTAACACACACACACACGCATACAAACCCACACATCTTTATCTGCCCCAAAGATTCTTATTCAATCTTCAATCATCCAATAACGTAAACATTTTGGTTTCAGCAAAGCCTTCCCTCAGCACCCTAGCTGGTTTTCTCACTGTTTCATTCAACAGCTGCTCATTTGACTGATGTTATTGAGGGTTCTCCATGTATCTGTGCCTGTGATGGACATGAAGCAAATGGCCATGCGGGGCCAGTGCCTGTGGAGTGCGCACCAGCACCACCTGCCTTTCCCGTCTCCATTACAGCGTCTGTCAACCTCCAATGCAGTTGTGTTTACATCTGTCTCTTCAATCGGATGCTGAAGTCCTGCGGGGCAACACCATTTCTTATTTGTTTCTTTGTTTCCATTTCTTCAGCACCCAGTGAAGTGTGTGCTGCTTGATAAATGTTTGAATGAATGAATCGACTTAACAGCCAAAGGACATGAAACGTACTGTTTCTACCCTTCGTGTTGACAATCTGCTTCTTTTCAGTCCTGGCACTGAAGATTTCCTGTGTTGTTGCTGTTGAAGTTATGTTTGTTCATGGTCTCTTTCTCTTTCTTCCCACCCAGCATCTATAATGGCTAGCTCTCAGTCACTCTCTGCTTTGTGCCAGGCACTACGTATAGGAGACACTATATAATAACAAGCACCTCACTGAATTCTCCCGACAACACTGCCAAGCAAATACAATTGTCCCATCCCTTGTTTTGCTAGGAGCACTTCAGTCCCACCCCCACCATTAGAGGAAGGCTCTGAGGCCTCAATGTTTTACAGGGAAATATAGATTCTTTTATCAGTTCAGCTCCCTTCTGCTCTGCTGCTAAACTTGCCTTTGACCATAAATTGTCCGATACAGATCTTGGCAAGGTAACAAGTCTAGACTTTATTGATTTCCTTGACAAGCAACAAATAGAACATCATGATGAGTTATTTCAGTAAAAACCAAAAAGAGTTACAACTTCGGACAGCTGTCACTGAATCCAGTGCTACCTAAAGATGGATACCAGGTTCTCTCTCAGAGAAAAAGCTAACAACAGTCAATCTTCCTCCTAGAGACCCTTGACTGCTAGTATTTATGAGGATTTGCATTATTTGACAGTATGCACAATGGCTTCAGTACGTCACAGCCCATCATGACATTATCCTGTACACAGACCAAAGGAGGTTTATAATTAAGGTGTGAGAATGACGTCACTACACCTCAACCTCACCTGTAACACAGTATTTAAAATGCAGCCTCAGTCTGGTTGTACAGGGAGGTTTGAGAGCATCTTCATATTTCAAATGCAGACGGACACTGTTGGAATCACAAACCCTTCATTTGTTGGCTACATGACCTTGAGAAAGCTATTTGATGTGTCTTATTATCTTCTACCTTATTGGTAAAATCAGACACTATTCCCAGATTCTATAGATTTGCTGAGACAATTAGATGAAATAGCAGAAATAAAAGGTCTAGCATTTCATAATACACGTTAATTCCCTCTCTTTCTTTTGCCCTATTCTATCCATTCCTTTCACTTTGTATCATGGAAATTTGGAATCTCAGAACTATCAGGGAATGAGATAGCATCAATTGCAAGCACCCAACTACTGCGGATGGTGCTCCATGAAAGAGGACATCTGGCTTCCAGGGCTCAGTTGCCCATAAAATCACCCCAGGAAAGCTTACTACTGTACAAGGCAGTTAATGTTGAATGAAGGAATGAATGAGTGAAGAAATGAACAAGTGAATTAAAACATAACAGTCTAATACTTTTATGCTTTCTTGGCTATGACCCCCATTATCCCTGGTAACTCTAATCTGTCTATTGTAACACCAGTCTTTCTCTATCATGTGTGCTTTTATTTCCCCATCCTAGACTGAGGTCACTTTCAACACAGGGTCTATTTTCTCTAGCACCTAGAAGAATACCTGGTACAGAGAACTAGATCAATAAATATTTAGGTGAAAGATAAATGAATAGATGTTTGAAGAGTTCTAGAAACCCTTTTTTATATTAAAATTTTTTTACTATAATGACCTACATTCTTGCTGCTGTGCATGTATATTTTGTACAGTTATTATTCTGGTTACGATTATTCTAGCATGCATATCCATTCAGCACCATGGACAAAGTCCTCTCCCAATAAAGGACTTTGGGGTCTCCCTTAAATAAGGTGGACATTTTCTGTATGAACCATAGGAGTTAAAGATAGATAGTCAAGAAACTGAAATGTGGATACTAAAAGAGCCTAAAACTGCACAATCCTCCCTACAGAGTAGGCACCTGATAAATGCTAATTGATGACTGAAGGAAAATGAAATTCTATTGCCTCTGATCTAAATCATACATTAAGACTGTCCTGACTCTTTGGGACTGATAATAAATGAATAAAAGAAAAACACTTTGGAGCATAAATTCTTAAAGTGTGGGGAATTTCTTCTTCTAAATCTTTCTTTAATTCTTTTGTTAAAAGAAGTTTTCTTCCTTTTTAGTGACAATCTCAATTCCACGGGGTCTGTTGGGAAGCTAATTATAAAATCTGCCCTGTGGAATTTATAAACCATCTATTATTGCTCCAAGCCCTGGGCTAGCCCCAGCAGTGGGCAGTTTGGGGAGAGTTGAGGAACAGTCCCTGCTTGTGAGAAGTCCCAGGTTCACGGGACAGACAGGGAGCAACATAACATAATAAAAGCAGTGTTTGTTTTCTAGGACTTCCATAACAGATGACCACAAAGTAGGTGGTTTAAAGCAACAGAAATTAATTTCTCATTGTTATGAAGGCCAGAAGTCCAAAATCAAAGTGTCAGCAGGGCCACAGCCACTACAGAGTCTTTAGGACAGAATCTTTTTTAGGCTTATTTTAGCTTCTAATGGCTGCTGGCTCCCTGGGCATATGGCCATATCACTCCAATTTCTGCCTCTGTCTTCAGATTGCCTTCTCTTCAGTGCCTGACTCTCTTCTGTGTTTTCATTGGTTGAAGGGCATACCTGAATATTCCAGGATGATCCCCTTATCTCAAAATCCTTAACTCAATTACGTCTGCAAAGACCCATTTCCCAAACCTGATAACATTCATGGGTTCTGGGTATTAGGACATGGAAATACCTATTTGTGGGGCCACAATTCAAGCCACTATAACTAATCATGCTAAGTGTGACTGTCTTCATATGAAGAGCAGAAACTGAGGTTCCAAAAGGTTAGGTAATTGGTTCAACATCACTGAGGTGGAAAATGGAGGAATTGGGACTTAAACGCAGGTCTGACTCAAAGGCATTTGCTCTCTTCTTCTCGACCATGACTCAGCCGTGAGATAATAATATAGTCTCATGCAGGATCCCAGATGATCGTGAGACCTAACTCAGGTCAACTAAGGAGGACTGCGAAAAGCCTTATGGAGACTGGTCTTGAAAGATGAGCGATTAGTAATGATGCAGACATAAATACAAATCAAATAATACATAATGTAAAGTCTACCATAATGAATATGAAGTGCTTTAAGTAAAGCGTTCTGAGATTGACATATTTCAGAAAGGCGGGCCATTACTGTGGTGGTGGCGGAGGGGGACAGGGAGGAGGGAGTTGAAAAGGCTTTATGGATGGGTAAGAATTGAAAGGGAACTAAAGAGATACATAGGCCTAGGGTGAAACAAGATGGAGAGAGTATCGCAGGCCCTGAGAATGTTAAAATAAAAACATGGAAGAGAGGAGCCATGAGGCCTGCTGGGAACCTGGACAAACAAAATTTGGCTGCAGTACAGGATCCTCAAAAGGGATTATTGAAAGAAAGAGAGATAAGGCTGGGAGACTTCGTAGGGGCATTTGATGAAGCAACTTAATGCTACATTTAGGAATTTAGACTTGACTCTAAATAGTGGAAGCCAATTAAGACTTTTGTTCAAGATGCATAGTGTAAGAAGCTGATAAAAAATTAAAAGTCAAGGGAAATGAGGTTTGCTTCTGGTTCTCCCAGCTTCTCTCTTTGTGCCTTCGTTATAAAAGTACAATCCAAATAAATCCTTCTTTAGCCTTTATTTGGGGGAAGAATGTGCTAAAGAAAGTCTGGTTCTGAGGTACATTACAATCATAGGAATTTAAAAAGTCACAATATCAGCCATTTGCTCCCTATTAGGAAAGTAACTCAATTGTTTCTGGTCCCAGGGCAGATGCCTGATCATCAGCTCCTTTAAGTTCTGCAATGTGTGGTCTTTTACCACTGACCATGTCTCAGCCAACTGAACTTGTATGTCTAGACACTGCTGAGATCTAAGAGGGCTAGAATGTCTAATGAAATTGCAAATAGTGTTTGAACACAAATTCTTTAAAATTGAGAGGATGTAACCTTGAAACTCACTGAAAAGAATCTGAAGCAGGATGGCACAGAGTGAGCAGGAGACCCGGAGATCATTTACCAATCCTGGAGCGGCAAGACAATCACTCCCCTTATTCGCTCTCTGGCCCTGGATGAAACCATATGACAGAACAAAAGTGACTGCTCACCTCCCATAGCACCATTGACTGGTGCACGAGCAGCTCCTAAGGTCAAAGTCAAAAGAGGAATTGAAAACAAGAATCTAAACAAAGACCCTTTCCAGAACACTTCTTCATTGTCTCATGAATCAATCCATATGCTTTTCCCATCGTCTTTTCCCACTTCGATGATATGAGTAAGAGAAAATTGACCTTCTGCTGCTTCAGCATAAATTAACATCTGGTATTGGAAAACAGGGAATGGTGTCAAATTACTCTTAGGAGAATTTACAGTAAAGGAAAATATTAACTGTGCCTCACATTTGTAGAGCATATTATAAAGCACTTTCACATGCATAATTCCACTTTATCTTTACAGAATTAAGGAAGCAATACATTAAACATGCTTAGAATGATGCCTGGAACATAGCAGGTGTTCAATAAACATTATTCTCCTCCTCATTTACCGCTGAACTCACCATGTTGTCTGTCCCCTTTCCAGCCTGCCTCTGGGCTGTCAGTCCCCATTACTCTCTGCAGTGAAAAAACTAGGGCAATATTGTTCTCTTCCTTTCTGCTAATAAACAGAATCCAACCAAATCCTTTTCAAATGAATCTACAGAAGTGCAGAGTGACAGTTTTTGTAAATCTTTTTAATGGGAAAAAAATTATTTCTCTGTTTAACATGGACACAGCCTGGGTCTGTTAAACTAAAACAGTCAAATGCCAGTGATCCCTTTCAGCTGCCTAACAACCAAATTACATCAGGATATATTCAGTCCAGATAATTGCTACATGATAAGTTATGCAGAGGATCAGAAATATGGCTTTGTCTATGACATACAGGTAGGATGCTGGCCCTTTAAGACTAACTCATGGAAAAAGTGATAAATACAATAATTCACATGCAGCTAGAGTTCTGCGAGGTGTGAGATATTTCTTCCCCTTGTATCTCAGTGAATCCTTCTCCACAAAGAACATCTATGTTCCTAACTTACATATGTACCTCTACTGTAGGAAAACAGTTGAGAACTGTTGTCACCTCTTTTCTGTTGCCTGCAGTGGCAAATAGATCTAGCCCCTTTCCTAGTCTATCAACATTGTGTTCATCTTTCAATGTCATTGCCAAATCTCCTGGAGTCAGAATTAAGCACTTGTTCTTCCAGGGTCCCACAGCTGGATGCAAGAATGACCGATTAGCCCTTAATTCTTTCTGCTGTGTATAATACTTGGTTGTTTATTAGTTAGGCTTCTCTATAAAAGCGAAGGCAAGACAACACCTTCTTTATCTTTGTAGTCTCTCCAGAGCCTGCCCAGTGTGGTGCCTGGCACTTGGGTGGTGTTCAGCGAATGTTTGTAGAATTTAAATGCAAACCAGGTAGAAAGTATAGAACAAACAATCATATTTTGAAACAATCTGCAGATCCCATGTTGTTAGGACCCTCCTGGTTCAGAGACATGGAAGCCTCATTGGAGACCCTGTTTGATGCCTACAGTGTGTACTCGGCAGGCCCAGCAGTAAAGGAATCTTTCTCAATACCATATGGATGGTTACGCATGTGTTATACTGACACCAAGACACTCTGAGGCCTTTATAAGTTACAAATAAGAGATATGACTAAACTCAGAATGAGAATCAAGGTGATTAGTCTCTATAAGGACTCCTAGGAACACTCCACTGGTATATGTCAGTCAGGCTTGTCAATCAGAGAGCAATACCAGTTGGCAATCAATAATCAATATCGCTGGGAAGAACCAAAGCCCATCTCCAATGTTTTATCAGATAGAGACATTGACTCTTGATATTTTAGGACCCTTGGAAATAGGGGTGCTGCAGCTGCTACAATTTCTCCCCCTATTTCAGGTTCTAGTCAGACAGGATCTGTGGCATCTCATCTTTGAGATAGTATAGTATGGCACAGAAAACATGATTCTGTGTCTGCTTCAAATCCCAAATCTACCAGCTGACAAGTTGTGTGAGCTTGTGCAAGTTAACAAAGGAACTAAGCTTCAGTTTCCTTATCTCTAAAATGGGGATAATAAGATCTTCCTCATTTAAAAAGTCATCAGCTACCATCTGTCCCTGGCTTGGAATGCATTAATATTACCCACTCTGGGCCCAAATACAAACACATGAATTTCACCCACCCACCCACTCTGTTAGGTTTCTGGTGTTTTTCTCAAGGCTTATGAAACTACAGTAGTCCCTCTCTATATCACGGTTCACTTATTGCGGCCTCACTGTATTGCAGGATTTTTAAAAATATTATACTTAATTATTTATTGCAGATTTTTTGCTATATCATGGGATTTTGCAGTACTGTATACATATGTTGTTGAAGTTATGTAAGTTTAAGAGTGTAGATATGTTTAAGAACAAAAGTAGTGTTTATAAAATTGTGGGAAAAGTTAATAAGGGAGTGGGAAAGGTTAATAAGGGACTGGGAATGGTTTATAAGTGTGGGGGAAGGGTTTATAAAGCCTCAAAATAAATGTAAGGTTCCTATTTTGCAGATTTTCACCTATTGTGGGGGGGGGGGGTGTCTAGAACATATACCTGTGATAAGTAAGGGAATACTGTATTGTAATAAAGAGGCTAAATAGTGTGGTGTATGAGGCCAGGAGGCATAGACGGGGCATCAATACCACTTTGGGTATAAACGGGTGATTGCTCTTAAAGCTGGAACAAGCAATCCCCTCAGATGATATACAGTGCTAAGTCAGGTTTTCTCAGTGACCGATGAGTGGCATCCGGCAACCAGTCTCCTCTTCTTCCTCCTCCTCCTTTTCTTCTTCCTTCTCCTCCTATTCCTCTTCCTATTTCTCTTCTTTCTTCTTCTCTTTTCCAAGGGCATGATTAAAAAATGCCAAGCCATTTTGAATTCCCATTCTTGCTACACTAGCAAATCTGAATTGTAAAGTAAAGTAAGTCCTGTAGGATGAAATAGATCTATTATTTCCTGAACTTCTCCATGAGCTGAGAGAGTGACAAATGGGGGACTGAAACACCAGGGCACTTCGCGTTAATTAATACTAAATTTACTGAATTAAACAATGAATTTTAAAGAAATAATTCTAAGATGTCATTTCAATTAAGGCACTGTCACTGCGATAATGGATGTGTGTGGTGTCCAGCAGAGTTGATCATGGTACTGTTATGGGAAGAAACCATTAATGGCAAGGAAGCAAAAAAGACAAGAAAGCCATGCTTCCCAAGGCTTCTGGAAGAAGAATAAACTGCAGAGTTGCCTGGTTATGAAACCATTCCATTCTACCATTTCAGTCAAAAAGATGTATCTCAATTAAGTTCAATAATCTGGAATGGGTCACGTTAGCAATTGTGCTTCCCTAAGGCAAAGTTTCCCTGGATTTGAGTGGCAAGCAGAGCAGATTACAGCATATTCTTGAATAAAGTCATTTTGTTCATCATCACTTTGCTATAATGTTGATGAGATGCTGTAGGAACTTAACTCGGGTAGATCAATTAGCCTGTAGTAAAACTGGTTTTGTTATATGTGATCTCACTTGAGGTCACAGAACCTACCGATGACATTAAGTAAGGACTTTCTGCATTTAGGGTAAAAAGGTCTAACTGACACAGCCTTAGCTTTTCCCCCAAAAGGATTCTTTCTTTTGGGCCCTGAGAAATGAACCAGACAGCAGCTTCATAATGTTTGGGAAAGTGGAACATTAAAGGGAGAGGAATCACAGCCACAGAATATAGGGCAAGAAGAATCTTGTGAAAGGTCATCTAGTTCAGATACAAAATTGTCTAAACAAGAATGTGGGTCCAGAAGTTGGAGACTAATCCAAGACCACACAGTTCAGACCTCATACCTATAGCCTGCCCATTTCTCCCTGCACAGCAACGTGGGTCTCTGCTGGTGCTAAGTATAAAGACTTTTTAATTAAAAAATAAAAATTTTAATTTTAATTAAGGGAATAAATCCTCTAATATGTCACCAAACACAAAGAAGCAAAACACCTCTCAGTTTCAGTTTGTTCATCTATAACATGGATATAGTAACTACTAACTAAAAACTAACCTTGTTCACGCACCCTGTTCTGCCCATGCACATATCACTCTCTATTTTATTTACTTAATGTACACTGTTCCACTGTATTAAACTCTGAACAGGTAGAGGTTCAATATGTCAGGAAAACAAAATGTGTGTGAGCTACAGCGTGGTACAGTTGGATGGGGGGTGAGTAGCTAGGACTTGTCCTCAAAGCTCTTCCCCTCTCTGGGGGAACAGCAACTATGTCCGCTGATAGAAGAGACACTATCAGTCTAACAGTGTTTAACTAACCACCCATAGCATATATATACATACACACACACACACACACACACACACACACGCACATATGTATATGTGTGTATTTGGTTTCTGCATCTTAGAATTTTTCATAAAACAAATAGCTCTTCAGGCCCTGGACACCCCTGGGCATTGCTGTTCATTTTCACAATCTGAAAAAAAAGGACAATTCCATTTTTTAATTATAAATATTCATGTGCTCAAGATCATGTATGTCATTATAATTCCCAAATTAGTTCAGAAAGAAACTGACATTTTATTCCAATTTTTTTCATTCTTCACTGCAACAGAATAGGATGACATTTTGCTCTGAAAGGAAATAGAAATTTTTTCCTTGTCTTTGTCACCTGCTAATTTCCCATTCCCAATAAAATCCCATTTACAGAGCTCCCTCCCAGTGTTACTAGAAGAATACAAGTGATCAAGAGGGTGAGGACACTGCCAAGTCTATAAGGAAGGAACTGACCTAGACAAGATTAAAGCAAAGTGAAGGTGACGATGTGAATCACATACAATAGCTCATTTAGTTCTTACTACCAGCCTATTATTACCCCTCCCTCTACAGATGAAAAAACTGAGGGTCAGAAAAATTAAATAGTTTGCCTAAGATCACATCACTCTGAAAATTGTAGAATAAGAATGTAAATGTTGCCATTGGGACTGCAAATCTATTTCTCTTTCCAATCTACTGTAGCTGCTTATAAATCCAGTAAGCTCCATAGATTCTAGTTCTGTTTGTAAAAGCGTCTCCCCAGCCCAACTTCCTGGAGATGGCCTCCTAAAGGGCCACCTGACCTGCCTGCCACAACTATTCCTGTTACACAATTGAATAAAGGGAGGCATAAAGAAATTAATTAATTTAAAAAATATTATACAAAAGCACCTGAAGTTATATACATTCTTGTCCTTCAATCTTATCACATAAAAATATACATATAGGTCTAAGGAGAGGAACAAAAAATGGGAGAAATTATATGTAGGACAACTCGGTAATCATACAAGGTGGGGTCTAGAGTCCTTTCATAAAGCTTTACTAGTTTTTTGGGCAACAGAATAAATGACACACTTAGTAGCTTAAAACTCATTTATTATCCCCTCTGCTCAGAATCTCACAAGGCCAGAAGTAAGGTTTTGGCTGGGTCTCCTTTGAAGCTCTTTTCCAAACTCACATAACTCTTGGCAGAACTTTTTTCCTTGAAGCTGAACAACCACCCAAGGCCAACAAAAGAATCTCTCTCTAACTTCAGAAGAGGCTTTGAAAGGGCTCATCTGATTAGGTCAGACCTACCCAGATAATCTCCCTTGGATTAACTCAAAATCAGACTAATTAGGGACCTTAATTACATCTGTAAATTCCTTCTCCATGGCCATATAATGTAACATAGCCATGGGAGTGACATCCATAACGTTCACAGGTCCTGCCCACAATCAAAGGGACATACACTAAGGGGTCTGAACCTTGGCAGCCATCTTAAAACTCTACCTACCCCAGAAACAATATCACTTGCCAATGTACAGTTCTCAGGTTCATGTTTATTATATTACTGGTAACCCATAAACCAATGTGATATTATCTCTGGATTCTTTGCTGGGTCTTTTAAATGGGTGCCAGATTATTACTCAATTAGTTAAGCCAGGATGAATGCCTTCTAGAAAGGACAAAGCATATAAAAGACTCAGTCCTTTCTAAGCAGGTACTTCCAAGGTACTCTGAAGAGAGATGGAATACACTATAAATAAAAATTAGCATCTAATGTTTTATATATAAAAATCGCTAGGTTACTTCCACACTGAAAGACATAGTCACCAATGAAGTACATGGGAATTCCAAAAGGAGGGTATCCAGGATAAACAAAGGGGCTGTTTGAGGGTCTGGAAGACCAAACCCAAGGGTAATGCAGCCATTGTAAAGATGTGTTGGAATTCAGTTTCAGAAAGAACTGGGGGTGGGGGGAGGATCCTAGAATAAGTGTCCAAAGACCTAGAAAGTGACCCTAATTTGCACTGTATGCTTGTGTGACCTGAGTAGTTCTCTCCCCCTCCATGAGTCAGAGCATCTTCATCTATAAAATAAGAATGGGCTGCCCAAGTTGGGATGATATCTAAGGTTAGTCTTCAAATATATAAATAAATAAATAAATAAAGCTATGATTTTGTGGTCAGCATGGAAGGGCCTGGAGTTTAGTCCTTCAACACTATCGAGGGACAGATCTCACTTCCCAAACAGCCCAGTCCCATCTAGTCAGCAAATCAAGGGAAGATATCCTCAGGAAAGCATCTTTTCCTTTGTAGTCAGGAATGTTTCTGGCAGGCCACTGTCTTTCCCCTTCTTGGTGTTTTTTTATAGATTTCTTGTGCGTTTCCCCTTCAAACAAAATGTTAATTATTCATGAGCTCAGGTGTAGTTGATGGTGCCTCCTCTCTTCTGGAAAGTCCATGGACAAGGTGTTCAACCACATAAGCCAGCTTCCTATTTCAATGGCGATGACTCCCACTCAAAGAGGTCATAAGAGAATTCACTAATGGATGCACAATCAACTATCCAGCAGGGGTCCTGGCACATTGTAGGCACTTCTGGCCTACTCTTAGCACCCTCCAGCCCCATAGAAGGCCAGTTTTGAGGGCATTATTTATGAAAGGTTAGAGGCTGTCTGCCTGCTAAGTGAGCTTACAGAGAATTCAAGTCTGGTAATTAAAATTAATAATGGTATTCAATCTAATTTTCCAAGCCAGAGGAATGGAAGGCTGAGCTGTAATCAATCTTTAGAGGTCAATTCACAGGGGATTTACTAAGTAAAGGCTTAGTGTCCTCTTGTACTGAAAAAACGCTGCACTCTTACCTGCCCTATGTTCACGTGTACTTCTGGCACGATGCCCTGTGGCTCTCTTAGACAATTGAAAATACACCCACTCTCCCATCCACCCCTCAGCAGCCAACTCTTGGTTAATATCAAGTCTTTCTTTTAAAAATCATTGAGTTGTTTGACTAGTTTCTAGATAGGATATATTTGCCTTGTACAGGGAGCAGAAATCAAAAGTGTTTTATCTTTAGTCTCCTTGCCACTGCTGAGGCCAGGAAACCAGATGCCAAATTCATGTGACTCCTACAATAGATTGTGTGTGTGTGTGCATATGCATATATGCACATATTCATATGCACACATATGTATATATATATATATATATGAATATTTACAAATATATATTCTGTCACAAATGATAACATATTATATGCACTGCATCTTGCAATTTACTCCATCTTCTTTTTTTTTCTGTGCCTTACTTTTTCACAATACATGTGGGCTATCATTCCATATCTGTACACTGCAAGTTGCCTTATTTTGACTGACTGCATAGTATTTCATTGTATGAATGAATCATAACATGTACATATATACACATATAGAAATATTTGTGTGTATGTTCCCAAACTTTTGCTATTTTGAACAAGCTATTGCTATTTCTGTAATGAATAATCTTCTATTTGTATTGGTTTATATTATTGTGCATATATATATATATATTGGATAAACTCCTAGGAAAAAAATGTATCAGCTTTTCTTCTAATTGTTTTACATTTTTTCACTCAACAACTATTTATTGAGAATCTAGTAACAGGCCTTATTCTAGGTGCTGAGAATAGAGCAGTAGGCAGAATAGATGAAATATTTCTTGTGGTGTTTTTACATTAAATCATCACAATAACTCTTGTATAGGAACTATTATTCTCCTCGTTTTCGTCGGTGGTGGCAGCCGTCCGTCTCGAGAGACGATGGTGTAGCTTCTTAAGAGTCTATCTGCACCGCTGAGAATGACTGTGCAGTCCGACTCGGGAGTGACACGGTATCTGTCTCCTCTCGTGTTAAATCGACATCTTGCAATGACGCTGGAGTGTCCTCTCCAGTGAAGCTGAAGCTACAGAGCCTGGGCAGGGTGATATGGAGGGTCTGCTGTTGCCCATGCAGCAGACCCCCCCTCTCTTCGCAGCTGAAGGATCCAAGGGAAAGACGGAGTCAATACAGCTTGGCTTCAGGTGCGCCGCAGGAGTTGCCGGTGTTGACTACAACGTCAAACCGCCTTAGGGACTCCGGCTCCGGATTTTCTGTCGGGGTTTACTCCCTTAGCCTTTCCCCTGAAGAGGTATGCCGCAAGGCAGCGGAGGTTTTTTGGAGTCAGAGTTTTCCTTCTCTGATGTGCCCTGACTGGAAGATCGAACCAGCGACACTTAGCTCGCAGGCCGACGCTCAATCCACTGAGCCAAACCAGCCAGGGACGACGGATAGAATAGAAGAGACATAATAACACAACACTCTACAAAAGACTCCACTGGGGATCAAATTTATGACTGATAACTAAGAATGTGTGACAATGTTGCTCTTACCTACCTTCCAATTATCTTGTACTTTGGTGGGTTTTGCATAGGCAAGAGACTTATGGAAACTACGAAATTATAGACAAGCATTATAGCCTGGTAGTTAAGTGGAAGGCCTTGGAAGTCACATTGACCTCGATTAAAATCCATCCTCTGACTCTATTAGCCTTATGAACTAAGGAGATACATTTAACTTCCCTAAACCTGGTCGAAAATGAAAAAGGTAATATTTCATAAGGCTCCTGAAAAGTCCCATAAGGATCAAGCCCCAGTTGCCCCTAGGAAGACCAAACAGTAAAGCATCCTATTGCATCCTTGAATTTGCTCTCTCCGTTCTCTACATCGACCCCAGCCACGCTCCTCAACTCTGGCTCCCTGAGCTGAAAATGTCCAAGTTTTGTCACACGTTTGCTCCAAGGAGACAGTAAACTTAAAAGTAGTTGAAGCCTGTGGACTTTACTGTAGTGTGAGGTCAAAAGTTTCCGGTTTTTCACCAAGTCAGGCAGGTCTCCACGAAAACTAGGTCCTTCAAGGTGCTGGAAGGGAAAGAACACTACTGAATTAGATACTTCTCATGTCTCCTCATTTTATAGATGAGGAAACTAAAACATAGAAAAATTAAGTAATTTTCCCAAGACAATATAGCTAGTAAGTAGTGTAGCTAGTATTAAAACAAGGTAGTATTGTTCCAGAGGTCAAGTTCATGTGTTTTACTACACACTACACTTGCACAACCCCTCTTAAATGCTCCACACACCACAACAAAACTCAATCCTACAAGGAAGTCCTACTATTTTTCAGAACAGATTTCTACCACGGAAAAATGTGTCTTACCTGCAAACAACCGATCCATGGGTACACTCTCTAAAGGCCTGTCTTAGGTTAGGTTTCCTAGAAGACTTCTACTTCTAGGAAGCCCCTCTGTGACTCTTGTGTAGGTGATTTAGTGAAGGGGAAAAGGAGTGGGGGCCACAAGTTAGGACAGCGGAAGAAGCTGCCTAAAGATGTGATCTCGGCTGAACTCTAGCTTCAGCTGGGCCTCTGAGTAGCTTGAGAGCATAATGGCATCTCAGAGTTGTCCCATCTGCTAGCAGAGGGAATGATCATTTACATCCCCCTATCAGTTAGTCATTGGCCGTGGGCTGCCTCCAGGATTGGGCATACCTTCCCAGGAAATATTAGGTGAGGAAAATTTCCAGAACAAGAATGCAGGTATGAGCTGTCAGTGGCCAGGCATCACTGCAGCTAAGGGGGCTATGTACTGGTCCCATAAAGGGAATCTGGGCGGAGCCCCACTGGAGTGCATTGCAATGCACACAGGGCACCTCCATCTGATTTTCCTGCAGGTGCCTCAGAATCAACAAGTTCAAGACTGAACGCATCAGCACTTCCTGCTTCTGTATTCTCCACCACATTAAATAGCACCACCTTCCATGGAGCTGCCCAATGCAGAGCCCCCTCATCCTTTACTTCCCTATCTCTTCCTTCGTCCTCTTCAGATGACCAGTTCACAACTTATAACCCACAGCGTGCTGCCTTCTTTAAAGGAGGATGGATTCTGGCAACCAGAAGGGCCTCCACATCTCAACTCAACAGTTTTGCTAACCCCAATATTGCCTTCTCACATCTGTCTTCCACATTGCAACTCGAGTGATCTGTCAGACCAGTGCCCAAGTTGTTGAGCCATCCCAGGAACCAGACATGAAAATAAAAAAGCTTTCAGGTGACCACATGACCAGTCTCAACCACGATGAGTCTACAAAACCATGAGGACCCCGAGCTGAATCCGACAGCCCGTGGAATCATGGGAGATAATAAAGTTACTTAAGACACAAAGTTTTAGGTTGATTATTACGCAGTCATTGACCACCAGAACTCTATCTGAATCGGTGTAGAGGCTATGAATTATAATTGTTTCTCTGTCGTTCTGTTTTCCTACTAAGCAGTCCAGGACAAGGGCTATATATTGTTCACCTCTAAATCTTATAATGTAGTGCATTGACAGACACACAGATTTAATAAATGTTTGATACATAAATTAATGAATGAAAAAATTGCAGATTCTGAGGTTAATACTCCCTTGTGTCCTGGGCCCATAAAAGTTCAGTTTCATAGACATTTACTGGTGACTACACTGTCCAGGGTCAGATCCCAGGTTTGGAACCTTAGTGTGGAACCTTAGGCAATTGATTTAAACTCTCCGAGCTTCATTAACTCATCTACAAACTTTATATAATAAATGCCTGACTTCTTGATATTGTAGTGAAGATTACATAGTAGGATTTTGTAATCCTCACAGTAAGTGAATCATTCCATGTTTTTTAATTAATGTGCTCTAATTGAATTGATAGCCTATATAAAATACTTAGTATAGTCATTAGCAAAAGAACCAATAACATAATGAGTATATTTCATAGAGTCCCAATAAATGTATCCTTTTCTTCATTTTATCACTCTCTATTGTAACGTCACATCAGAGAAGGAAAACTCTGACTCCAAAAAACCTCCGCTGCCTTGCGGCATACCTCTTCAGGGGAAAGGCTAAGGGAGTAAACCCCGACAGAAAATCCGGAGCCGGAGTCCCTAAGGCGGTTTGACGTTGTAGTCAACACCGGCAACTCCTGCGGCGCACCTGAAGCCAAGCTGTATTGACTCCGTCTTTCCCTTGGACCCTTCAGCTGCGAAGAGAGGGGGGGTCTGCTGCATGGGCAACAGCAGACCCTCCATATCACCATGCCCAGGCTCTGTAGCTTCAGCTTCACTGGAGAAGACACTCCAGCGGCATCGCAAGATGTCGATTCAACACGGGAGGAGACAGATACCGTGTCACTCCCGAGTCGGACTGCACAGCCATTCTCGGCGGTGCAGATAGACTCTTAAGAAGCTACACCATCGTCTCTCGAGAAGGACGGCTGCCGATGACGATTATAACGTCATGGAGTCAGCCTGTACTTAGACTAAAAATCCCACAGTACAATAGAAAAATGATGGCCAGATTTAGTTTTGAGTATTTAGTTACTACATGTCCAGAACTGGTATCAGCAACAATATATCAATGTCTATACCTGCATTCAACACACCGAACTTCAGATTCTGCACCAAACTTTTTGGAAATAAGCCTCTCTACAAGTACTAAAGTCTCCCTCCAGCATTCTCCTGCATTCCTCCTCCGGGGAAAAGTTGGGAAGACTTGTTCCGGCCACTGTTTTGGCAAGTTTTGTCATTTGTTCCTCTTCTGTAATGAAGTAAGTTATTGAAATTATGGGCTGTTGGCCATTTCTCCAGAACGAGAAATCTTTTCAGCATGACATTTATGTGTTGTGAGATGTTTATCAGCAAAGAGCATTTCTCCCTAAAGCAGCAAATGACTCCATGAGGTAAAATTATGGGGTGATCTCATACTCATGCCGAACAGGAAAGGGGAAAATGTCAGCAGTTACATCTGGAGAATCGGGGGTCTCTATAATGCGTCCTTCCCACGGTGCACTTAGCATGAAGGGCTGTTTCTACAAGCCATTTCCAGGGTATTTTACCTGGAGTAACACAAATGCCTGATCACCATAAATAGGGAGATAATAACAGGCACTTTGACTTTTGGAAAGAAATGTACTCATTACTATCCAAGAGAGGAACATCGGACTGATTGAACATATATAAATTGACTGAAGACCTGTCTCGTAGCTAATATATCCTCTCCTCTCCATTAGTCTATGACTGCGTTTTTAAAAAATCCATTTCCACAGTGCTGCTTAATAATAAATATAAAATAAAGTGAAGGTGATTCTCCTTTCCCAGCAAACAGAGAAAAATATGTCTTGTCTCCCACCTTGGAAGCTGTAGTTTGACCTATAACCAGTTCTTCCTTAATCTTGGGGCCAGCCAGCACACACTAAAACTTTTATGTGACAGTATCAAACAATTACCCTCAGAAAGGCAAGATGAGATATGGGAATAGCGTGGGCCCGAAAGTCAGAGAGCCTAGGACACATGTCTTTTCTGTCCTCTGCAAGCTGTCCTCACCCTTGAGAAAGATGCCTCCTTCTAGTGGAATGGCTCTGTATAGAGTGTTCTCCCCTCTCCTCCCTATGTTCTTCTCATCACCTATCACTCATCCTTTAAGAATCACCTCAGTTGTCATCTCTGCAAGAATTTCTCCTGACACACCCCAGGTGTGGGTACAAACCCCACTGTGTGTTCTCAGCCCTCTGGGCTATAACTCTTCCTTTGACTCTCCCCTTGAGCAGTAAGATTGTGCCACATTGAACCTTCATAACCCCAGCGACTAGCTCTGGGCCTAGAATGTAGTTGGAGCTCTTTCATGCTGAATGGGGTTGCATGGCAGGGAATAATCAAGCAGATCCAGAGCAGCTCTTGGAGAAGATCTTGTACATGCTCCTCATTTTATAGATACAGTTATGAGATCCAAGGAGATGGAGGGGTCGTCCAGCATCCTATAGCATGTCAGTTGCAGAGGGACAATTGGAACTCAGTTCTGCTCAGTCCTAGTCCAGGACTCTCTGGGTTAAATGAAGTCACTGATATGTATTGAGTACATGTGTGTGCGACATTCAGTGCCCTGAACACGTCTCATGACCTTAAGGAATGTACATTTCAAACACAAAAGGAACTAGGGGATGCATGAGGCACAGCTAACAGTAACTCATAGAGATATACATATCCACTAGTTTGGGAACACAGGGATAATGTGAGATGGATTCCAGGGATTGGAGGAGGCACTTCTGGTGTTCTCTGTCATGCTGCCTTGACTGCCTCTTCGCTCAGTCTCAGCTGGGTTCAGCCACGCAGTCTCGCTCCCATGCCAAGGGTGTCTCACCTCGAGCAAGCACTGTATGTTCTTAGCTCCGGTTCCGGGAGCCACCCCACATTTCTACAATACAAGCCCCGTGGAAAGCAGGTAACAAGACCTGGCAGCAATGCTCGAAACGGAATACCCGGGCCATCCATCCTTCAGGTGGGGAAGACATGTTGTATCTTTAGTAATGGAGGTCCTGGGGAAACTAAACCCTGTTGCCCAGAGCAATGACCTTGAGAACACAGGCTTTTATGGGCTGTTTCTCCCTCCATCACCCTCTCTGCTCCCTCACATCAGCTTGCTATGATCATTTCCCAAATAAACTGCATGCAGAGCCTTATCTCAGGCTCTGCTTCAAGGAAAACCAAAATTAAGACAGGAATTCAGAGGTTCAGGGTTGCTTTACGACTTCCCTGGACTCCAGACACTTTTGCCTTCATGGGCCCCTTCTCCATTAAAAAAATTATATAAATATAAAATTATGTTTTATCATTACCTTGGTATAAAGACAAATATAAAAGATAATCCAGGCTGTAGTCATTATTATATGTTCATTGTTATATTCTGCTTTCCCTATTACTTTAAAAGCATTTAAAATTAAAATAGTAACATGGTCTTACACACTGTCCTCCTTGTGCCTAATGGATGAGCCTGTCCTGCAGAGTTAAAGGGGCAGGAAGGCCTCATGGACCAAGTGTCATTGGAGCTTAATTTGAACAGACACACACAGTCTTCCTATCCTTTCAACACAGATTATTGTTTTTTAATATTTATTTTTATTACATTAGTAAATCATGTTTACTGTAAGAAATGTAAATCATTCAGAAAAATTAAGATAAAAATAACAATCACTTTTAATTTTACCAACCAGAATAAACTCAATACTTGATCATATTTCCTGCGGGTATTGATTTTGTGTTTTCTGGTTTGGATTTTTTTTTTTTTTTCATGATTTACATATATACATGCAGAATTTTTCCTCACTCTTAGAGATAGTTTCTTCTTCTTTTTCTTTTTTTTCCTGGCATGTATTACTGATGATGACAGTCTGCCTTTTGTCTGACAGTGACTTCTTTAAGTAAACTGTCTCTTCTGCCTGGTATCTTTCAGAACTTTGTCTTCATGCCCAAATGTCATATTTTCATCACAACATGTCTAGGGTAAGATGTCACATTCTCGCCTCTGTTCTTCAATTTCTCTTTCATGGTTTTCAGTTCTTTCTCCCTCTCTGTTGTATCCTTAGTCACGGCTGAGTTACTGTTCAAATAGTCCTTAGAGTTTCCTTCTCACCCATGGCAATATTTTTTTATTTCCAAAACTAGCTACTTTTTTTTTTCAGATTCACTTGTCCTCTTTCATTATCTCCATCTTAAGGGACTTTTTAAGGTACTTTTCAGCTGACTTTATTATTTCTGATTTCTCGGGTGTCAATGTTTCCCTTTCTTGGACCTGCTGACCATATCTCATGGTAGTGTTTCTTCAGTGTTTTGTGATATTTTCTCCTTAGCTTATCTCCAATTGGGATTTTCTTCAGTGGGAGCCTGGGGCATGCACGCGCTGGATTATGGAGCCTTCCCTTGGAGGATATTTCCTGGGTGCCTCAGCTGGGATTCTAAGGGGTCACTGGTTCTCAAACTGTTCATTTAGTCCTCAGCTCAGGTTTCCAGTGCACTCAGGCAGTGCTAGCTCAGGCTGGTAAATCTGATTCCACTTTTGACAGACCAGAGTATGCAGCGAACTTCCTGCCGGGGCTACACTGTCAGCCATTCTGACAAATACATTTGCATTTATTTAAACTTTGCATCCTGTCTTTTATACCTTACCCTTTATAATATGAGTATTTAAATAAGCTGAAATTGTTTATGTGTTTGTGTGTGTGTGTGTGTTCTGTTTTGTTTTGTTTTGGAAAGAGCCCATAGCTTTCATCATATTCACAAAGGCATCTGAGGCTCAGGAAAGCTTGGAAACCAATACAGGGCTGAGCAAAAGTAGGTTTACAGTTGTTCATTTGGAAAATAATACAATCCTTAATAAATAATAATAAAAGAATAAAGTGTGTGTTTCGTGTACCATGTACTGTACTCATAACTATAAACCGACTTTTGCCCCAACCCGGTATTTTAAAGTCTTAAATGTCTCCTAAATTAAGTTTAGGCCTTAGAAATATACCAAGAGCTATAGCTATAAGCTAAAAAAAAACATTTTTTTCTATGACCTTCTAGTATAGGTCAGAGCTGAGAGGGAAATGTTCAGACCCCAGTGTGGTGATGCCATTACATGCCCACAACAGGGGCTTTCTTTCAGAGAATGTACATATTCTGGGCTTTGCGCAGCTCAGGGAGAAAGGGGGTCTGGGGGTTCAGTCCCCGCACTGTGAACACCTCCAAACAACAGGCACCTGGAGCCAGCCCTTCCCCTGCACCCCTCATTCTTCGCCCCTCATCCCTGAGAAACATGAGGGCACAGAAAAATTGTAGAAGAAATGGAGTATGGCCAATCTAGATAGACACTTAGCTACCAATGCAGAAAATAAACATCACACAAAATAATTTTAAGATATAAAGCACGATCAGAACTAAAAAAGATCACCGTCTAATGAAAAGGGGCTCAAATCACCAAGAAGACATCATTACTTCAAACTGCATGCACTGAGAAGACAGCCTCACTATTTGCAAGTCAAAGCTTGACATCGCCACAAGACAATTTGGCAGGTCCATCGCACTAAAAAGAGACTTAACAACTGAACCCCGGGGCGCTGCCTTCTCAAATAGCACCCAACCAGGTTACTGTTCACAGAATGAGAACCGTGTGGGAACTTGCCTAGTCACACAGTTGGTAGGCGGCCAACGGAGATTCAAATCCAGGCTCACCCGACCCCAAAGCCCAAGCAGTTCCCAGTACAGCCTGCAAACAGGAACTAGGGAAGAAATCACAAAATCAGAGTCGCTTTTTAATATGCATAATTCAAGTGGTTGAGTGTTTTTTTTTACCCTCGGCAGCAGTTAGTTGCTATTTCTCCCCACCTGTTAATTTCTGGGGGTTGTTGGGGGGGGGGGTTGGCTTCCCGAGGCAGCCCACACGGGTTGTCACGCTGTCAAGGATTCCTCCATTAACAAGCTGTCAATACGCTGCCAACAGCCGCCATTTGGTTTGTTCGGGGAGCGGGAGCTCGGGTGTGGAGACTTGGCTCCATCATTTAGAGGAATTTAAAAAAATAAGGCAAGAGGCAGATGTCTTCCAGTCTGTTCTTCCACAACAGACTTAGGGATATGGCGTGGGTTTCACTGGAGGAATAGGGAGAAGGGCTTTTAAAATGAGTATGAAGAAGGAAAAAAAAAAACGAGGTATGAAGAAGGAAAAAAAAAAACGAGGCGCGAAGAAGTGAAGAACGGGAAGGATGCACTTAAAAGCGCTGTCTCCCCTTTTCTCCAGACTTCCCGGGGACAGGTCTCTAAATGCCAAAATCATCTACATCCCCGCCACAGTGGACTTCTCAAGCTCAGAATTTTAAAGTGAAAGGTGCCATTTGCCTGCAACCTTTTCAAAATCACCCTAATGAGATATAGGGAAAAATCTGTCAGCCTGCTTCTGAGGACTGTGTCCTTTCTGTTAATTAGTAAGATTAACCTTGGAGCTGACGGGCCGGCCCAGCTCACCAGTAACAAAGAGGCCTGTAGAAATGCCAGGTTTGGGGGGTGCTTCCAATAAGGGAATGGGAAGCCCAGCTTTTGAACAACTGCATTTAGAGCTGGGGCCTCAGTAAAAATCTTTGTTTGAACCTGTAACATCAGACTCTGCTCCTGCCTACCCGCAACGTGGAGAACCTGCACCACTAAAACATGTTTGAGTTCTCTTCAACCCATAAGACTGCACAACCAGCTCAACACGAAGTTTTATGTTCCCAAAAATTGTATTGAAACTGCGTTTGTTGTAAAAGTGATGTTTAGTATTCAGATTTGGGGAAATTATAAAAGACATCTTTCTCTCCATTTCTACCCCCTTTCCAGTTCATGTGACAAATAATGTTACCGTTTAGGCCCAGTTTGTTGGTCAAAAGCATAGATTTACTTCATGATGGGGACCTAGGTTGGTTTAAGAACAGAAGAAGCAATTATCCTGATCTAAGCCATCACTGAAGACACGGGAAGATGCTCTGTCAGCAGGGGAGGGGCATGCACATTTGGAGGTTGTACAGACATTAAGGAACAATGGAGAGAAGGGAAGAAACTTGGGGATTTCTAAGAACCTGTGATTCAGCAGGATTTAGTACAAGCACCAAGCAGGAGACCCTATCAAACAGAACCTGGAAGGCAAACAAACAATTCAAGTTTCCCAAGCTCCTAACTCTAGCTTGTGCCCATCCCTCACATTTCTCCCCATGGGCTGTCTTCCTGGGAGGTCCTATCAGATTTTCTCCTATGAGGCTTAGAGCTCCAGATAGAAAGGAAAGAATCAATCAGGCAGCAATATCAGTTTCTTCTATTGCTATGACTCCAGGAGTGTTAGAGGCAATATTTTTGGAAAGATTATTCTAGTGTCTTCTATTACCAACTATTATGGAAGAGGAGTTGAAAAACTAAATCCCATGGGTCCAATGCAGCTTGTCACCTACTTTTATGAAGAAAGTTTAATGGAAACACCATGACACCTCTTTGTTTATGACCCGTCTATGGCTGCTCTCAGGCTACAACAGCAGGGCTCATAGTGACAACAGAGACTAAAATATCTATTATCTAGCCCATTATAGAAAAAAATCTAAAAGTTCAAAACATATATAAAGGCTGGATAAAATATTCAAAATATATTTCTAGAGAAAGGCTGAGATGGTAAGAAAGTTAGTCAAAAAGGAACTCACAAAAACACATAAGCTAGTGAATGATTCAGGGTCATTCTTTTCTTTCTGAAAATACAGAATCATCATAGAGTGGGATCTGCAATCAGGGACACCCCAAAATTCTGGGACCCTAAAGAGTGAAAACCTCACCAGGAAAATGAACAAAGAGCCTATCTTGCAATGATTAAGAAAAGTTGCCTATCTTAGACTTATCTCTGGGTGAAGGGGAAACAAGTCTCCCCACAATCCAACCTGCAAGCAAATTTAGCACTAAAATTCTCACTATCTATGTGGCATGAAAACACCCAAGGCAAGAATTTAATTTAAAATAGTTGGGATTGGTGGTATCCTCATGACTTGGAAAAAGCCAATGCGTGTTCTTTCTGGAAAAAAAGCACCTTACATACACACAAGCCTTAAAAAATTTTCACTGATAATGTTTCAAGGAATGTGAGCTTAAAATTAAAAATAACACAAGAAAAATAAGCTACTTAGAAGAAGTCAGCAAAGAACAAAATCAGTTCTAGAAATAGCAGTAGCAATAGCAACAATAGCTAATGCTTGTATAAATCACTCCATGCCAGGTACCCTTCTAAGAACTTTACATATATTTAATCATTTAATCCTCAATACAATCTATTGAATAGCAATTACTTTTATTCCCATTTTCCAGATGAGTAAAGTTAAGCACAATGTCTTCAGATTTTAGAACGATTAAAATTAGAATCTAAAAAATATATAATATAAAACACATTATAAGACATAAAAGATTAAGATTATGTCTCAAAAATGACCAAGCATTTCTGAAAGAAATATTCAAAGAGAATGAGAATTTAGAGAAATAAAAAATATAATAAATAAAAATAAAAACTCAAAATGTAGGCTAAATAACAGATTAGATACAGTTGAAGCAAAAATTATTGAACTGGAAATAGCCCCAGAGTAACGAGAATTACTCAACAAGAAGACAAATGCATAAAAAAAAATTAATAATAATTTTAAAGTTTACAGCACAAAGATAAAACATACAAATCAGAGGTTAAGAGAAACAGGAAATAGAGCATTGAGATC
Organism: Furipterus horrens; assembly: GCF_987537825.1. Classification (NCBI taxonomy): domain Eukaryota; kingdom Metazoa; phylum Chordata; class Mammalia; order Chiroptera; family Furipteridae; genus Furipterus; species Furipterus horrens. The sequence continues at coordinate 131,452,378 of NW_028327177.1, read as the reverse complement.
TCAGACACGCCTAATTGGGACTTTAAAAATAAATAGGTAATGGGCTGGTAAATAGATAACATTTGAAGAGGTAATGACTCAAAATTTTCCAGAATTGATGAAAGCCATGAGCTCTCTCATTTCTAATCTGAGTAGGATAATTTAAAAGAACCCTGCACTGAGATACCAGGTAATGAATCTGCCAAACACTGGGTAACAGGCAAAGCCTTTGAAGGAACCCAGAGAATAAGAGCTCACCTCCAATGACATAGCACTTAGTCTGATGGATGACTCCCAGCAGCAACAATGGGACACATTTAAAAGTGCTGAACTAAAATAGCTGTCAACTAGGAATTTTATAACCATTGAGGCAATATTTAAAGAATAAGGGTGAAATAAAGATAGTTTTAGACAAACAAAACCTGGGCCAGTTCTCAACAGAACTTTACTAAAAGAACTTCTAAAGTGTGTACTTTAGAAGGAAGAAAAATTATTTCAAACTGATGACTGGAGATTTAATGAAGAATAGTGATCAAAGAAAATGGTGAACTTCTGGATAAGTCTAAGAATATTTAATACAAGACAATAAAACAATGCCCCATTTGTGTGGTAAAATATAAATAAAATATGGAAAGTTAATATGTAACACAACCATAAAAATTCTTGAAGAATATTTTGGAATTAAGTATTTTAAGCTTTTTACATTTGTGAGGAAGAAGGCAAAGTTATTGACTGAATTTAGACTTTGGTAAACTAAGTATGTAGTAACCAAGTAAATGTTATAAATAGAATGAAAAACTTTCAAAACAAGAGCAGAAAACTAATCAAATAACAGGGGGCAGAAGAGGACCTCAGTTAATTCAAAAGAAAAATGAATTCAAATCTATACGAGTGGAAAGTAAAAAATAAAAGAATGGAAAAATCCAAATATATTGGTAAGTACTATGAATGCAAATGTAGCAACCCCAACAGTTTAAAGATGAAGATAGTCAAACTGGATAAAAATATACCTAAAACATAAAAGCAAAGATAAGTTGCAAGATAAATTTATAAAAATAATATATGGGATACATAACAGCACCAAAATATGGTATCACACAAAATAAAATTTAAAGTAGAAAGTTTTATTAGTGATAAAAAGAGGTCACTTCATAATGATAAAAAGACTTACTTTACCAGGAAAATATAACAATTTCAACCTTATCAGTACATAAAAAGCATAGACTCAGCCTATAAAACTCAAAACTTCACAGAACCACTCAAAGAATTAGGCAATTCCATAACATGAGATTTTAATGCACCTATCCCCATAACTGACGTGTAGGAAAAACAAACAGTTAGATATAGATCTAATAGGCTTATATGAAGGTACGACAGATTAAAAATTTTAAATACACATTTTTTTTTTTAGAATGGGTTACTTAGCAGCTATATACTGTATACAACCAGATGTGAAGAATAAGCCTACTTAAGATGATGCTGAAAGTAACTCAGGTAGTGGACGTGGAGACAAGGGGAGGTGGATAATTTTAAGAAAGATCAAGGGAGAGTATTCACAGGACCTGGTGATTGGTTAAACACTGCGTGTGAGAGACACCACTCTCCAGACTGAAAATGGACAGATTTTTGTTCTATTCTCTGAGTGAGGGGTAATAGGAGAAGCAGGTTAGGGGGTAGCAGGGATGAATCCCATACAGCATGTGATAATTTTGCACTCCATAAGGAAGAGCCAAGTTTCAATAGGCAGTTGTTTTTATGATCAAAGAATCAGAAAAAAATATTTGGTTTGGAGATATTATTTCAGGAAACATTAGAATGCATACATTAATGGAAATATTTGGAGAAAGTTTGGAGAATGACACAGTAACATGTAGCTTTTTTTTTTAACCACAGAAGTTAAAGGAATACATGAAATAGAAAGCTATATCAGTTATCTATTGTTACACACAAATATTTCACAACTTAGTGGTTTTGATTTGCACAGTTTGAAGTCTGACAATTTGGGCTGGGCTCATCCAGGTGTTTTTCTGCTGTTCTCACCTGCAATCACTCATATGACGGCAGTGAATTGGTGACCCAAATGGGATGATTGATCTAAAATGGTCTCCCTCACTTGTCTGGCAATTCCTTGCATGTGATCTTTCCAGCAGGCTGCCTGCAGCTCATTCACACTGTGGCTCAAAGCCCCAGTTACAGTCAGAATAAGACAAACGCCATGTCCAAGCAAGTTTTAAGACCCTGCTTGCTAATTTCTCTACATCTTATTTTCTAATTTCCTTAAAGCAAATCACATGCCCATACCCAGATTTGATTGATGCAGAAATCAACTCCACCTCTTGATCAAGGATCAACAAAGCCCAGTTGCACAGAGGCATGCACAATGAAGTGGAAGAGAGACTGCTGAAGCCATTCCTGCAATCTACCACAGAGATCCAGCAAAGATCCAAACTGGAGATGTGTGTGCAGAAAGCCTGAGAACATTCTGATGCGTAACACAAGGAAACAGAGGTTGGAGAAAACAGAGGGACTATCCATGCCAAGTGCTATAAAAGAGTCAAGGAAGATAAACCTGAAGAGAAGTTGCAGGACTCAACAGAGGTTGCTAGTACTCTTAGCAGGAACAAGTTTTTTGTTCTGCTTTTTTAAATGTGTGCAACTAACTTTTATTTAAATAGGTAATGTGTTTTGTAAAAGGTATGTTATTTCTTTCCCAGCTTTGTTGAGGTATAATTGATATACTAAAAAACTGCACATAACTGACGTATCCAGTTTGGTGAATTTGGACGGATGCATAAACTTGTTACCGTGACCTCAATCCCAGCAAATAAACATATACAGCATCTCCAAAACTTTCCTCCAGAGTGTTCCTTAGTTATTAGGTCCTTCCTTCTTTCCTTCCTTCCTTCCTTCCTTCCTTCCTTCCTTCCTTCCTTCCTTCCTCCTTCTTTCCTTCCTTCTTTCTTTCCTTCTTTCTTTCCTTCTTTCTGTCTTTCTTTTGTTGTGGTAAGAACACTTAACATGAGATCATACAAAGAAATATAATTTAGCCCTAAAGAGGAAAATCCTACCATTTATGACAACACAGATAAGCCTGAAAGACTTTATGCTAAGTCATGTAAATCCTTCGCAGCAGAATACTGCATGATTCCCTTTACATGAAACACCTTAAGGTACCTGAAGTCCTCAAAGGAATAGAAGTAGATGACAAAAGAGTGGTTACCGGGTGATGGGGGAAGAGGGACGTAGGGGGCAGGACCAACTCTGAGATTGGTAAGGACAGAACTACAGAGGCTAAAACTGGCAGGGCAAGTTGGTAAATGCAGAGGAAGCCAGGTCTTAAAGGAGGAGGAGGAGGAGCAGGAGGAGCAGGAGGAGCAGGAGAATGTAGAAGCAGGGGAATGTACAACACCAGACTATTTGCTCCTCTGTACAATAGTAAGTGACGTACATACAGCCAAGCACTTTAAAGAGTTGGTAGGGAAGGCCAAGGGAAGAAAGAGCAGATGCAGAAGGAGTAAGAGAGAAAGAAAAGCGCTAGAGGACTGCCCACTCAACAAACAAGAGAAACACCTCTTCTGCTGTAACAAGAGGAAAGGAGAAAACCACCTTTCAGAAATATAAAGGAGACTAAGCGCAAACAAGGAAGTGGCCGCACACCCACTTACCCACAATCGTGAGCAGTGGCCCAGTGTGTGACTTCCCCCACAAATCGCAGCACACACAGAATCTAGTCAGTGGAACATAAGTTTAGAATCAAAACAAGCCCAAGTCCCAATCTCAACTTTAACACCCAGTAAGTGAGCAGCCTGGGGAAAGTAATTTAACATTTCTGATCATCTCTTTTTCATTCCTTACATGGAATTATGATGCCAGAAGCACACTGTTTGTGCGGATCACATGGGATGACATGTGCAGCCCGAATTCTACCTTCTCCATCTATAGAAGTGCGGACGGGACTAACAGACTTTCCAGGCTCCCTCAGGCTCTGACGTTCTTAACATCAATAGGTCTCAAGAATGGCTCCAGCCCATGACCTCTCAGTATTTGAAAGGAGGACAAGTTTATACGACGGCAGAGGGAAAACCCAGAGTGGACACCCTGGAAACTTCTGGCGAACTTGAGCAATGCGGTTCATGCTTTGAATGAACAGGCAGGAATCAGAGAGCCCAGTGAGCAAAGGAGGCTAAGTGGTAACTTGATGGGGATTTTTATGAAGAAAATACTTTTCTAGAGGCTTGACAAACCCTCTTTGGAGCTGAAAAGCGGGCAGGCTGCCAAAACCCATTTCTTCACTCATTCAGAAAATTACTGAGGGCCTGTTATGTGCCAAGCACTCTGCTAGACATTGAGGATTTGACAGTGATCAAAACAGGCTAAAAGAATCACTCTGAGCAACTAACATTCTAGTAAAATATATGATAAAGTAATAAGTGCTATCAATAAGCAATAAAGCAGAGAAGAGGGGAGAGGACGTGGTGGATGAATGCAGGTGTTATTTTAGATAGGATTGTCAGAGAAGGCAATGCTTAGGTAAAGGCCTAAGGATGATGAGGGGAATAGCCATGTGGACACATGGGGACAAGCAAACCCAGCAGAGGAAACTGTACGTGCCAAGGTAGGAATGTGCCAGATACTTTCAAGCCCTCATTCAGGAACAACACTTAACCATGGCCACCTGCACATCATTGTTCTCGACTCCTCTCTAGACCATTGCATGGAACTCAGTTAATATCATACGATATTATAAACCAAATGGGTTCAGAGTGCCATAGCCCTCACCCCTTGTTGCACACAGCCATGAGTCCCCTGCAGGACATCATCATATCTACACTGAATTATTAAAAGCACATGTAGCCTCTAAATATGGCTTCCTCGGCAGCCAAACTACTTCTTATACTTTATTAGTTTCCTTTTCTTTTTTTCCAGGATGAAACTATTGGAAAACCTATTCTGTTCTGCTGGAAGGAAATCCTTTTTTCTATTGGTACTACCCAAAGCAGACTCTAAGATTGAAGCTCCTTTCTTCAGAGAATAAATTCTACAACTCGGCACTGCTATCCAGTCACCAGGATTATTTATTCCTACATAGCAATGACCCCATGATTTGCCACTTCCCCGTCATTCTTTCTTATCCTCCCAATTTTATTTTTGCTCCTAGGTGACAAATTTCAGGCAATCTTCTGGAGCCAACAAGAAGCTAATTTTGAGATGAGAAGGGAGAAATGCTTAAAAAGCATTCATTATGAGTACAGGGGTATCTGTTTAAAATACTGACGTTCCGTTACCCACATGATGCCACTGAGAAGCTGTAAATCCGGAGTGAATTTCATGTCACTCTCCCTGCACACTCTGAATTGATCAGCCTAATGTGACTGATTCCTTCCTCCATCAGGAACTGACATTTCTTTTCCACGGCTCTTCACAGTTTTCAAAGCCTTTTCATATGCTTAACTTCCTGTCACATGACTCGCTCCCTCACCGTTAACCACCTAATCACTAAATTCCAGGGACAGATTGGGTTTTCTCTGACCTTGGCCTCCCTGCAGTGTTCTGAGCTCTCTGCCACTCCTCCCTGACACATTCTTGGTTGTGTTCTCAGCAGTGAGATTCTATCCAGTTTCTCCCTGCCACTCTTCTTGCGAGGCCTTGTTGGCAGATGTCGCTTGCTCAATACACTCAAATGTTGGAATTCTGTGAGGTTCTGTTCCAGCCCGCTTCACAGCGAGATCTTCGAATCTTCTTGTAGAGGGTCCTGCCCAGGGTCCCCACACATGGCCTCCAGTCTTGAACTTTCAGTCTCTGCTGATCTGGCACTGGGTGCCCATTTGTCAGGAGGACCTGGGTCTCTCACAGATGCCTCTCGCCCAACAAGTCAATAACCAAATCGTGTGCATCTTCCTGTAGCTCTTGCACATGAGGTTTGGTATTGACTTTTTTTTTCTTTATCCTCACTGTGGCCCCAACTGGCCCACTTCACATGCTCTTTCTTTTGCAAACTTTTGCTCAGACATCATGTTCTCTGTGATCCCTCCCAAAAGATGAACACTTTCTCTTTCATTCTGCTGCAATAGAGACATCTATTTCTGCATATACACGCTGTGTTATCTTTTTTTCTTGCACTAGGATCTTTGCAGTCACCAAAGAGACTAGTTTTTGTTTATCTATGTCTGTCCAGTGCCAAATAATAGAAGGAAGGAAGAAAGAAAGAAAGGGAGAGAGGGAGGGAGGGAGGAAGGAGGGTAGGAAGGAAGGAGAGAAGGGAGAGAAGAAAGAAAATAAGAAAGGAAGGAGAAAATATTTTATCTTAAAAATCATCCTGATTTTACAGATGGGGAGAAGAAAATATGTTCAGAGAAGTATAAACACTTTCCCAGATTCACAGCAAGAAACTGTAGTCTTTCTACTTCAAATGACCAGCAATTTCCCCTGTGGTGCAGCAGCCTCAGCCACCACTTTTCCTGCAGTTGTCCTAGAAAACGGCATGGCAGTTTTCTTAAAGATAAACCAAGCAGGCTACTTCTCTGACCTACAATGGCGACAGGGCCTTTTCCTGGCCTACCCTGCGCTGCCACAGATGGGAGGGAAAATGTGTGCCGATCTCACCAGTCAGCAGGAAGTGATCCAAGCATTTCTCAGATCAGTCCCGCAGGATTGGGAGTGCCAGATCTCTTCAGTCTCCCATAACCATTTCATAGTCCACAATCCCAGGGGAATGAGCCCTGATACCAAAGGTTGCGAGCGTGCCTCCTTCTTGCCACCACTGTCCCTGGCACTGCCGTCACTCTTTACCACGTTCAGGGCCTTCTGTGATCCCTGTCCCACAGACACACTCCTTCCAGGGCCTGTCAAATGGCCAGATCCAATGTGTAAGGAAGGCTCTGACAGCGTCTGCCCACCAGAGCTTCTCGTGACAGTGGGTGAGCCCCAGAGGAGGGGGATGAGGATGGAGAGGGGAGAAGAGCCTGGCCCCATCCCCACTGCTCTGGGCCCTGGCCTGCTGCAATGTGTGTGGCGTGTAGAGTGAAGGCTTGGGCAGGAGTCCCAACAAATTCAGCCACGTGATGCTCAGACTTCTGACTGAGGACCTTACCTCCTCCTTGGCAGAAAACAGTTACCAGGGAAGGGGAGCACAGCAGGGTGGTGTCACAGGGTGACAGCATCGCATCTTAGAGCTCAGCCCTGAGGGAGCTCCTCCCTCCTACCAGGCTTCTCCAGGTGTGTTTGGAGGTTGTGGCAGCAACGGACATCCACAGCTCAGCTACCCCTTCAAGAACGGGCTTGCCATTTAGCTGCAGCCTCCAGCCCCAGAGCTCCTGAGGAATCAGAAGTCTTTGGTCAAGGTCACGCTCCTCCAGGGCAGGCCCCAGGCGTGCTGACTGCTAGGACTTGGAGCGTTTCTGTCCACTGCAGGAGTTCCGTCGTGGGCATTCTTCACACTGGAGCCACTTTCTGGGGTTAGCCAAGACTTCATGAGGTCTGCACGGCAGTCGTGGTCCCCCTCCCACATGACTCCTTCATGGACTTTACACTTGGACCTTAGCACACCTCTTGCACTCCTCACTCGGTCTCAGAACCTGCTTCCAAAACAATCCGACTGAGAGAGGCCTCTCCTATGTTCCTGCCACTTACCTACCCTCACCAGTGATTTTTATTCTCTTTTGTTCTTCTTGATGATACTTCTCCTCTGTTTGCTTGATGATACTGTTAATCTGTTTATTGCTGTGAGTCAGTTGGAGGTGGGATGTGGCATCATTGGGGGGGGGGTAATTTTCAAATGCAACTCTTGACTTTGTTTACTAAAAGAGAAATTACTTTGTTAAGGATCATCTTTTAGATGAATGTTCTAAACTCGATGCCCACTGCTTGGTGTGCAATTGTATGTACATGTAGATCCAGGCCTGAGCTCTAAAGAGCTACCCTCGCTCTGATGCCACCTTAAAATTTTCTAATTGTCAACTCTTCTAACTCCAAGCTGGAAAAAAATTGTTTAGGGTATTTAAATACTGATTCTTATAATGACATATTAATAGCCCAAACAAATAAGATTAAATAGAAGAGGAAATGGGTTTTTTTCTTTCTTTCTTTCTTTCTTTCTTTCCAAAACGTAGTCTATTTTTGCCTCCAATGTCATTACTATCTGTCTAGATAGAGACTTTCAATTCACAGTTCATTCTCACGGGAGACCTCCTTTGATGCCAGAAGCAGGGTTGATAAAGTTTAAGGGAAGCAGCAGCATGGAGGGTACACCACGGGTTAATTCATAACCCACCTATTTAACGGATGCTCGTGGGATTCTTCCCAGCATCCTTCACTGGGCTGCATACCTACACCCAGCTCATGTGAGCATTGGCCTCAATGACTCACTAGCCACCATTCCCTCCTCTGAAGAGTTGCCATAGCTTACCAACAGGGTAAGTTCTTTGCTCCTATAAAACCTCCCTACAAAATAATACCTTTGGTAAAGGTCATGTTATTTGTAAGACTGGTAAGAAAATAAAATTGAGCTTGCCTTAATTCACTTTGGAAGAAAGGTAGATTTATTAATCTCCCCAGTTAACTTGTATTCGGTAAGGGTGTACTCTCTCCATAAGACTAGGCACTGTGGGAATATCTCCCAGTTGTTGACCTTACACTGCTGAAAGTGTGTTTTAGTTATCTATTCCTGGGTGACAAACCACCCAAACCTTTGTGGCTTAAAACAATACTATTAATTTTGTTCATGAGTCTGCCAGGTGGGCAGATGTTGGTGAGGACAGCTCATCTCTTTTCCACGTGGTATAAGCTGGAGCAGCTCAAAGGCTGGGGGCTTTTCACGGGAGGAATCTCACCCTCACAGTCTGGTAATTGATGCTGCCGTCAGCTGGGTCCTCCTCTGGGGCTGTGATCGGAACTACTACACTCAGCCTTTCCATTGGCTGCTTGGCTCCTGCACAGCATGGTGGCTGGACGTCCAAAGAGGACCAGGCAGAAGCTGTATCATCTTTTACGATAGCCCCAAAGCCTTGCTGCAGCATTTCCTCTTTAGTCGCTAGGCCACCCAGGTTCAAAGGAAAGAGACGTAGATGTCATTGCTCGGTTGGAGGCATGTTTATGTCACATTGTGAAAGGTCATGTGGAATGAGAAATATATCGGTTCTACCAACTTTGGAAAATACAATCTTCAACAAGGAGATAAGAGGTGCATCCAAAGTCAAGTAGCCCTTGTAGTCACTGTCACAGGGCAATGTGAGTGTAAGCCAGAAAGCAAGGGTGGGACTGAGCCCAGGGAAGTGCTCTGCAGATGTACCCAACCTGCCTGAGCAGAGGGCCAGAGAGACTGTCATTTCTGTAATACCCCTGAGGATAACGGTGCCCCCTGGCTGTGTCCATGAGTATTCTAAGCTGCTTTCTCTCTGCTTTCCTAATCAGAGAAGAACCTGTAGTAGCCATGTGAGTTCATTGATTTCTTTCTTTTTTTATAGGATAAATATCAAGTAATATAAAATTTAATTAAGGATCCTTGAACACACAGAAACAAGGACAAGGAAATTAAAAGGCCTGTGACTTTTTTTTAATCGGGAAGCAGTTGAGGTTTTTCATTCCTCTAATATTCAGAATAATCAAAAAAAGAGATTTTTTTCATTAACCCTCATGTTTCTTTACTGAGCACATTTCTCTAAAGAAATCAGAGTCACAATGACCTATTTGGTCGGTCCCATTAGTTCTGATATCTGGGCAGTGGGCAGGAGGCCAAGAAAATGGATTAGAAAAGGCATGGTTCTCAGTATCCTAGTTTTACTGTTTATGAGCTGGGTAACCCTGGGCAAGTTGCTTAATCTCTCTGGGCCACATTCAGCAAGTATTTATCGAGTGCCTATGTGAGCTAAGAAATGTTCTAGTCACTGAAGATGAAACAAACGACAATAAAACAAAGTCCTTGCCTTCACAGAGCACACATTTTAGAGGGGGACTGGACAAAAGACAGACTATTTCAAGAGCTACTTTCTGTGAAGAAAAAAATAATACAGGATAAAAAGAACAAAGCATGATGGAAGTGGGGTGATACTGGTCAGGCTTCCCTTATTTTTTTTAATTCCCACCCAAAGATATGTTTACTGATTTTAGAGAGAGGGGAACGTAGAGGGAGAGATAGACATTGACTGGTTGCCTCCCCTCTACATGCCCAGACCAGGACCTGAACTCAAGACCTTTTGGTGTACAGGACGACACTCCAACCAACAAAGCCACTCAGCCAGGGCTCAGGCTTCCCTTTATAGGGACCTAAAGGAAGGAAGGGTGGGAGCCATGCTGATGTCTGAGGAAAGAACATTTGATGAAGAGGAAATACATGCAAAAGACCTGAGACTGCACTATGCTTGTCATGTTTGAGGTCAGTGAGAAGGAACCCCAAGGAGGTCAGGGTGACTGGCGTGGATAGACTGGGGAGAAATGGGAGATGAGATCTGGAAACAGAAGAGTGGCCAGATCAGGGAGGACCCCATAGGCCATCATAAGGATTATGGGTTTATTGCAAATCACGCAGGGAGCCATCAGATGACTTTGTACAGAGGAGTGACATAATCAAACTCCAATGTACCGATACTTAACAGATCACTCTGACCACTGTATGAAAGCAGGGAGGCCAGGTGCAAGACTCTTAAATGGTCCAAGTGAGAGACAGATGTGGCTTGGGGAAGTGACAGAGGTGTAAGAAGTGGTTCAGCTGGGGGTCGTATCCTAATATAAGAACCAAGGAAATGTGCTGATGGGTTAGACAACACCGTGAGAAGGCTGTTATGAGGATCAAATGAAATAACATGTGTGAGGTGCCTTGCCTACTGCCATGCTCTAAGCCTGCCTCTGCCCCACACTCCTGCCATATCTTACAAGTAAAGCAAAATCCCTAGAGAATTCACACACTCCGTTGGAATGAGAGGAGAAAAGAGAAGGGATATGGACTCCCCGCCTCAGCACCCACATGCATGCCCACCTTCCCTGCTCCCGGATTGCCAAAGTCTTCTACACCCTGAGAGCTCTGGCCAAGAGGAGGCCCCAAAGCAACCCAATACAGATCAGCTAGAGGAACTTCGAGGGTTCGCCCCCACCTCAGGCCATTGCACGCAACATTTCTCCCCATCTCAAATCCTCCTTTATCCCTAATCTGGGAACTTGTTACAGGTCCCATAAGATTCAGCTTATTAGGCATAATTAACTTTCAGGAGCCTCTCCGGCCCTTGCCCCTCTTCATTCTCAGTCAGAGCGGCCTCTGTAGCTTCCCCAGCACCCTGGCGCTTACCATCACTTCAGACTTCACCACGCTGGGTTGTAATGGGGGCAGGATAGAGAATCTGTCAACATTACTCTTCCATGTACAAAGAAAATGTCGTTTCTTCATTCAGTCAATAACTGATCTGTTCTTCCTCACGAGCCCCCTCCCAACTGGTACGCAAGAAAAGAAAACTAAATTTTGTTTCAGCTGTTACTCTTGGGTCTGATTCTACATGTAAAGAATCTGTCGAATTAAATGTTCATGCTCTTCAGATGAAGATGCTCAGACTCTCAGATTTCTGAAGTCCCTCTCACGGGCTCTATCAGTGTCCTTGAACTGACCTGGTGCCCTCTGAATTCTCTCTGGTTTGGGCAGTGGAAAGGCAGGGCTGGGTCACCCCCTAAACTGGTGTCTGCTGAGGAGATCCCAGTCCTACTCCATACACGTTGCCAGTACCTACTGTGATATCTTTGGCTGCTGTGACCAGAGGACTGGCCTCTTTCAGCGTCTTCAAGATTTGGTGGTGTTCCCCAGCTGACTGGTTCTCCCCTGGGCTTCACTGACTCCTCTCTCATAGACTTCTCAGAGTCTCTGCCATGTCTGAATTTATTCCCCACTGGAGTGTCCCCTTGCATCACTCACAGGGCACATCACCCTCCATGTCTGCATCCACCTATGCCACTGGGGAACCAAAAGGTATTCAGGGATGCCACCTCCAGCCCATCTACTCTCTGGCCATTGGCCTCCTCTGACCATATCTCCATCTCCTGCCGTCACACATGTGGAGGACTAGAACAAGAGGGCTCTTCCTCCCTGTCTCTTTTTGATTTGCAAATATTTCTGGTACACAATGTTCTGTGACCAAGGCTCCCAGTCCTACCTCTTGCTATATTAAATGGGAACTAAAATAATGTAGAGCATTTTCTATCTCCACAAAACCTGTATCTGTCAGCCACAATAATGCTATATAACAAACAACCACAAAACTTCAGTGGTACTTTCAATAAGCATTTATTAACTCATGGGTCTGGAAGTTGACCAGGGGTCAGATAATTACGGCTGGGTTCCACTGGGGTGATTCTGCTCCATTTGTATCTCATCTCTCTCCTGGGATAAGCAAGCTAAGATACGTTATTCTTAAGGTGATAGCAGGGAGGGAAGCCCAAATGTGCTGGCACGTTTCAGTTTCCGCTAGTATCCCATTGGCCAAAGCAAGTCACATCAAGAAGAGAAATCTATTCCCCTTAAACTAGAGAGCTTTGCAAAGTTACATAGGTAAGGTTGTTACCAATGATGGAATGAAGAGCTGGAACATGAACATGGAGATCCTAAGTAAAAATAATTTCAAGTAGTATTCTGAGACCCCATTCTCACCCCTCCCCCACCCTGAGGATGATTGTTGAATGATTATCCCTATTATGGAATTACCTGTTCATTCACATTCCTCCATTAAGCTATGATCTCCCTAATGTCAGAGGATAGGTTTTATTTATATTTGTAAGTCCCGACGCTTACATATAGTATTTGTAGTGGATGTTATATTTGCCTCCCATTCAAAGAGTTCATCCTTCCCTGTTGCATGGCAGTCATATGTTATGGGTGACAGTGAGCACACTTCTAATTTTAGGAGTACACCTGTCCCTCTAAAAGTTCACAAGGGAATATAATGAGGCCAGAGCTAATTCACGAATGATACTCCCTGGACACGAGGTTGAGGAACGGTTCTATATGAGTGAAACTCAGAACTTCTGTTGCCCTGTTGTAGAAGCTAATGCTCCATATTCTTCTGAATATAAATGAGAAACCACATATCCCTGCTCCACTCACAATCAGATTGCTAACACGAGAGAAGCCCCTGCTCTACCACAAAGCAGATCTGAGAGAATCACAGACAAAAGAAGATGAAGAGCTGAATTGTGCCATCTCTGAAGTTTTCCGCTAAATGATGCCATACACTCATGCCCCTACCCCTTAGTATTCTCTATGCTCTTTATTTTACTTTCTTTTGTCCAAAGCACTTATCACCTGAATCATTATGTTTTTGATTCAGATGAACATATTTATTTGTTCACTGTCTATCTTCTCATACTAGAATGCAAGCTCTATCCTCCCCATCTAGAACAGTGCCTGACACATAAAATGTACTCAAAATTTGTCAAACAGATGAATGGATGAATTAACGAATGAACATTTAAGTCCGTTTTAGTTGAGCCTTCCATTTGTTCCATATGTTGCCCAATTCACTCTCACTGATTGAATGTGTGGATAGAAAAGCCAGTAAGAGTAGAAGACACGAGCTGTGTTCAAACATTCAAAGGCTATGCTGTGAAAAGAGCATTAGATTCATTCTGTATGGCTCCAGAAGTAGATGTTACATTAAGGCTTGCTGTAAGAAGAAGCTTTCGAATAAACTCTTCAAAATGGAATGCACTGACACAATAGGTGATGAGCTTCTGGTCACTGGCAGGATAACAGGTTAAGCCACACTACCAGTAGAAACTATAAAGTGTTTTCTTGCAACAGGGACAGAGTAGATGTGGCATCATTTCCAATACTGAAAACTTGTAGTCCTGACTTTCTCTCCTGGACCTCCAGACTACATCTGTATGCTGAAATCTGAACAGGTGGGGATGCCTCTTCTTTAGATATCTGTTATTTGCAATAAGTTTCTCCTCTCCAGACCTACTTTGACACTTTATAATCCTGTGACTTTGGGAAGGTCAGCTCACCTCAGGCAGCCTCAGTTTACTTCTTAACATAAGGAGGGAATTGGAGTAGATACTGTGCTAAGGGCTTCAATTATCCTTGGTTTGATGTGATTACTATAATAATGAAAAGTTTTATGCTAAAAGGGACTCACTGCTATTACTCTCCTTTTAGAGATAAAGAAACGACGACTTAAAAGGCCAAATAATTTGCCCCCAGTCACAGGACAAGGAAATTCTGGAGCTTGGAATCTGAACTATTAATCAGCTTATACATTATTCAAGGTTGAAGAAATGACTACATTCTATAACACCTCGGTGGGCTCTTTCAGCTCTGACGGCCTGGGATTCCACACGTTTTCCCATTGGGCTACATGTTTGGGTTCGAGACTTCACAATCAGCCTAGGGCAGCAAGGAAGGAAGACAGCCTACCTACCCATCCTGTTGGCCTCTCTGAGCTAAATATCTCCACACACCTAGGCAGGAATAAAATAAAACCTCCCTAAAGATCTGTGCTTCTCAAATCTTCTCTGCTCTATCCCATCCCTTCAAGATCCCTTGACTATAAAGAGTAGCCGCTCTGAGGAAGACTTTTCCAGTTAGGGAGTCAAGACCAACGTGTGGGAGACAAAATTGTATGTGAGCAAGAAGGATGATGTCATTAGCATTCCCATTTAACAGATAGAAAAACTGAAGGTCAGAGAGATTGTGCAGCTTGTGTCAGTTCACTCACAACCAGAAAGTGACAAAGTCGGTACATGTGAACTCAGTATAACTGAATCCAAGAAAACCATTCTCTCTCTCTCTCTCTCCCTCTCTCCCCCTCCATTGAGGTATTGTCCTGGAAGAAGTGGAAAATAACAGTTCAATTTCACTATATACAAGTTATGTCCAGAAAAAGTCCAGCCATTGTTAATATAACAAGAACAGTTTGCATGACATTGATGTAACCGGGCAGCCAAGGCGAGTGGACTCAAATGCATATGCGTGAACAATGATGACTTCACTGTACTAGTCAGTGGGGGCAGTAGACACCATTGAGTGAGCGTATGCACTGTGTGGCTGTCGCATTCAAAATGGCTGAGCAAGTAGAGCAACGAATCTGCATCAAATTTTGCATTAAGCTTGAGCATTCCTCCACAGAAACTGTTTTGATGATTCAAAAGGCCACAACTATGGGCAACTGGTGGTTGGCAGCTTCATCGTGACAATGCGCTCGCTCATGCATCACATCTCATGAAGAGACTTGGTGAAACATCAAATCACCCAGGTGACTCGGCCCCCTTATAGCTCAGATTTGGCGCCCTGTGACTTCTTGATTTTCCCAAAACTAAAATCACCTTTGAAAGAGAAGAGATTTCAGATGGTTGATAAGATTTAAGAAAATACGACAGGACAGCTGATGGCAATTGTAACAACTGTGTGAGGTCCCAACATGCCTAATTTGAAGGGAACTGAGGTATCATTGTCTTGTGTATAATGCTTCTTGTATCTTGTATCTTCTTCGGGAAGTGTTATCTATTTTTCATATTACATAGCTGGATACCTTCTGGACAGACCTCATATATGAGGAATGTAGCTTCTGTTTCTAATTTCAATTGTTGAGAGAACTTTTAGAGTTATCCTTTGTCTACCTTATTCCTAAATATCCTTCTACTCCTACCCTTAATGGCCAGAATATTAATTGTGCAGAAATCATGTTAAGTTTTCTATTCTGACCTTTGATTAATGTATGAGTTAGCTCTTACACAGTAATACTACCTAACAAACCTTAGGAACTAAAACAATAATCATCTGTTTGCTGTCATGCATATTGGGGTGAGTTGGGGTAATTGGCTTCCAACTACAGCAGCTGAGTGTTGCCTGACTTAGACCAGGTTTAGCCAGGTGGCTTGTGCTTCAGGCTGCAAGGCTCTACTCCATGTGTCCCTCATCCTTGTCGGACCAGGTAGGTGGAGCATGCCCTTCACATTTCACAAGCACAGGCACAAAAGATTAGGCCAAAACACCCAAATGTTTCTAAGTCTGTACTCACATCAGGTCTGCTAAGATTCCATCCACCAAAGTATCAATAAATAATATGACTGCTTGTTCCTTGACTAGACCCTGGTTCTATTTTGCTCATTTGTTTGTTTTGTTTATTAGGTCCCACTTATAGGTGACATCATATGGTATTTGTCTTTTGCCGCCTGGCTTATTTGACTAAGCACAATACTCTCCAGGCCTGTGAAAATGGACAACAGGGTGGGGATTGACAGTAGGGGGTGGGTGGGGACAGGGGAGAGCAATGAGGGGAAAAGTGGGACAACTCTAACTGAACAACAATAATATAAAATAAATTTTAAAACATTAAAAAATTATATGACTAAACTCAAAGTCAAGGAATGACAAAGTACACTTCACCCATGAAGGTGATGGGTGTATTATTTCATTAGGGCTGTCATAACAAAATACCATGGGGTGGGGGTGGGGGACTTAAACAGAGAAATTTATTTTCTCACAGTTCTGAAAGCTGGAAGTCCTAGATCAAGATGTTGGCAGGTTTGGTATCTCCTGAGGCCTCTCCCCCTGGCTTGTAGATGGTCACCTTGTCATGGTGTCCTCACACTACTTTTCCTCCCTGTGTGTACACCCCTGGTGTCTCTTCCTCTTCTTATAAGGACACCAGTCATACTGGATTAGAGCCCTACCCTTATGACCTTATTTGATCATAATTACCTCTTTAAAGGCCTTATGTCCTAAATATGTCACATTGTGGGTTAGAGCTTCAATATATAAATTTGGTGGATGGGGACATAATTAAATCCACAACACAGGATTAGTAAATTTTACTGAACAATAATTCTTGGTGTCTTACCATAATTTGAAATTCCCTCTCCAGCACTTGGCTATACAACCTTAGGAAGATTATCCATATTTCTTTACTTATAAAAGTGAAATAATTATAGTTACTAAATCATCTGTGTGTTAAAAGTTGAATGAAACAATTCATAGAAAGCAAGCCCAAAGTAATTGCTCAATAAATATTGCTAGTGTGTGGCTTTTTACAGTTAGCAAGCTTTCATTTTACTCAGGGAGACTGTACGGGTTGTAGCACCAGCCACGACTTCCCTTTCGGAACCTGGATTCTCTCCTGCTGCAAATGTTATTCTCCCAAATCTTTCTTTCTTCAATCTGTTTCTGCAATATGGTGACTCTTTTTAAAGAAATTTCCTTAACATTTCTCTGCCAATAAATTAGAGGTCAGAAAGAAAGAAAATGGTACACATTTGCCTTTCTAGACATTTTGCAGATGGCTCACTGCCTTGGAGCTATGTCATGAGGCCTTAGCTAAGGGCTTGATTTTCATCTGCTAGATAAAAACCTGTGAGCTCAGAGGACAGTGAAAGCATTAAGTAGGGCCCTTGGACAGTATCACTTGGGAATTCTTTTTGGAGTTAAAGGTATATAATCTAAAAGAATTTTCAAAAATTTGCAGTCATTTCTCACTGTCAGTTTGATTAGTTCATAGGCAAAGGGCCATGGGGACCTCAGTGAAATCCCGTTTTCTGGTGTCCTTCTCAAAGGACTTGATCATCTGTCCAACTTCTCCAGGATTAATTCTTTCAACATTTACTCTTAGTTAATGCTTCAAGTGGTTTTATAAAATCTCAGCTATCACCCAAAATACCTACAGCAAGGAGTGGTGCTGGGGAGTGCAGAGAAGGGCACTTTTTCTCTCTGTTCTGCAACTTATGTGATAATCACAATATCTCTGAACAGTAGTTAACGTTTTCCAATCTTTAACATAAAACTAGATGTTCAAATTCAGTTTTGAGTAATGCACCAAGATACACAGGTATGCAGGCCAAAGCTAGATACCAGGTAAAATGCTGGATTTTAAAGGAAATCTTGAAGAACCATTTGCAGATTGCTTGGCTCCCCCCGGCAAATCACAGATATTAAAAGAAGTTAAGATATATAAAGAAAGAAAAGAGGATTTAATGAAAGTGATATGATATTTAAAATGTGGTCTCCTGACTAGCAGCATCAGCAAGCAACTTAGGAACTTATTAGGAATATAAACTATCAGGCCCCATCATAGACCCATTGAATCAGAAACTTTAGGGGAGGGCCTGGTAATCTCTGTTTTATTAAGTCTTTGGGTAATTCTGACGAAGGCCAGAGTTTGAGAACCACAGCTTTACATGAAGCTGTGCTCTGCCAAGAGCAATTGTTTGAGACCATCCATGGAACCAGGATCAGTTTAACAAGTGACATCCTTCACAGCCAGCCAACATTCAAGCCTAGTGTACCTGATCATTTGGGGACCATTGTCCCCCAGGCCAGAATTTTGAGGGAAGACAGAAATAGGACCAGGCTATCTGTGAGAAGACTTCCAACTTTATGAAAGACATGAATTTACCATGCCCTCATGTCTATGCCCTGATACAGCCTGCCACACCGACTCTTTCTGATCCCTGGAAAAACACAAGATGGGCCAGGAACCTCCTGGAAAATTCCTGGAAGGGATGAGAGAAAAGTGGTCAACAGACTGGTTTCCTTCACTCACTCAAGTGTACAGACTCAAGTTCAGTGATGAGGGAGGTCTTTCCCTGGACCACTCAGTCTAATGTGTGCCTCCTGAAGCTTGTAAAACTCGGTGTACTGAGCCTTCCCAAACCCTATGACAAGAAGCAGGAAGCATGGTATGGCAAGTTGATTTAGTGCCTTTTAAAACTCAGCCCATTAGTATAGGTGTTACTCCTAGATTTTGTTAGTACAAAGGATGTGTAAGTGTTTTTCCTGGGTCAAAGGTAGATGGCTCCTCTTAGTCCCTGTATTAGTTTTCTAATGATGTGTGATAAATTACCCTACATTTAGTCTCTTAAAACATCATCCACTTATTAGCTCATCATTCTGTAGGTCAGAAGTCCAGGCACCATGTGACTGGGTTCTCTACTCTCAGGGTCTTCAAGGGCTAAAGTTGGGTGCCAGCTGAACTGCATGCCTTCCCAGAGGCGCTAGGGAAGAGCCTGCTTCCAAGTTCATTCAGGGAGTTGGCAGATTCCAGCTTCCTGCTCTTATAGGACTGAGGTCTTTGCTTTCTTGCTGCCTAGACCCCCTCCATCCTTGAACTCATTAGTCAGTCACAAACATTTCACTCTCAGCCTGTCATTAAGCTTGTTGTCAGACTGTGTCTGCCAGCGGGGAGGTAGACCTGCCTCTTCCCTTTCTCCCTCTTAGAACCAGAGTGATGGAGTTAATGAAGGAATGTGAAGCGGGAAGAATTACATTTAAACTTTGAACACAAAATCCAATTGCTCTGCCAATGTCTCTCCACAGCAGAAAACCTTCTAAGAATGGGGAGAGAAACAGAAGCGGAAAGCACAGATACAAATTGGCAGCCTGCCTCTGAGTGATGGGCTCAGATGAAACACCCTCACTTGTACTTCTTTACCAGGTGGTAAAGGTGCCAAGGTAAATAGAAAAATCATTCCTATCTAAAAGAGACTCACCGGTAACAGGGAAAACAAATAGTATATTAATCAAGGTAATTAATGCCAGCTTCCCCAATAGACCCAACATGTCAGTGGCTTAGTAAAACACAAATGTATTTTATGCTCACATCATACCTAAGTGTTTCCTGAGTGGCTTTCCTTCAGCCTACTGTTACCAAATCTGATACACATGATCTTCAAGGTCAAATGATGGCTGAAGAATCATCATGGCTGGTGGAATGATTTCAAGGGCCAGATCCAGAAGTGGTACACATCACATCTGCCCAGACGCACTGGCCAGAACCCAGTCCCATGGTCCCAATCTAAGTGCAAAGGAGGCTGGGAAATCTAGAGGAGCACCCAGATATTTGCTGAGAATTAACAGCCTCCACCATACTTAAGTCAGTAATGGCCATGCAATGAGTTCAGGACACACTTGATTTATGGTATAGGATGGGCAGTGGCCCAAGAGAAGGAGTAATAAATTCTGCTTGGGCAGGTCCAGGAAAATTTTCAAGGAAAAGGAGACCATTGATAGGGGTTCTAAAAAGGGAGAAAAAGCAAGATAATGATGGAGATAATCAGGGCATTGTCAAGCAGAGCCACACACACATGAAATAACATGACAAGTTTAGAGATTGCACCAAATTTGGCATGTCTGGAACACAGTGTGCACAGGAAATGCATAAAGGAGGGACCAGGGATGGAGGGAGACCTGATTCTGAGGTTAGGAGGAAAATTTCAGGCTATGGTCAAGGCACGCTGGAACCTGAAGTCCTCACCAGGCCTCAGTAGATGTCTGTACCCCAGAGTGTTGCAGGTATGTGAATCAGGGACTCTTGGCCCTCAGGCAATAAGCAAGGCCTCCCTCCTATGTTTCCTGCTTCCATGACAAAAGGGCACAGTTACAATGGCCATTGCAGACTGCTTTAAGGAGCACACAGGCTTCTTCCTCCTGTTGCAGCAACAGTTGAGCACCGGGCACGGGAAAGAAGCAGGGCTTCGTTCAGCATCAGAGAGACCTGGCCTCAAATGGCCATTCCACCACGAGGGGCAAGTTGCTCTCTAAGCCACAGTTTTTCTAGAACGAAAGTAACAATAACTACCATAGAAAAACAGCACCCAGGTGAAGGAAAATGCCGCTTGTAGAGCTACAAGGATGGCATCTGACAGCAGACCTTTCAAACATAGCGTTATCACTTTCTACCCTGTCACGCCAAGTTCTTTCTCCCGCTGTCTAGCATCGTTTTTGGTCACACAACTGATGGAGTTAGTTTGCTTGCCAGGCACTCCCTCTTTGTGTCCTTAGGCTCTGTGTCGATTGGTGTAAAGATATTCATTGTCTTAACCCCTTGCTTTGACACAACCCCCTGGACAAAGTTCTCACATGTTCCTGGAAACAGGAGATCACTCAGTCTTTCCTTGAAGCCAGACTGACACTGAAGTCTAAAAGTCTTCTCAGATCCATTATCTTCATTACATATTGACAACCGCCCTTAGAAATACACAGCATCATTCCCACTTTACAAATGAAAAAAACCACAGAGGGATTTGAAAGGCAAGGCCAAAT
Organism: Furipterus horrens; assembly: GCF_987537825.1. Lineage (NCBI taxonomy): Eukaryota > Metazoa > Chordata > Mammalia > Chiroptera > Furipteridae > Furipterus > Furipterus horrens. The sequence goes on along the minus strand of NW_028327177.1, from coordinate 131,431,395 downwards.
GTATTCCACTTTCTTTAATATAATTCTAATATTCTTCCTGGTATTAAAAAAAAAAAAAAAAAAAGATGACTACCCTTGATTCTTGCCTTAAAATGTAGTGAGAAAAGATGGAGGTATTTCGCCAAGAAATGAGATGGCTCTAAGATTTTCTTTAAATCTGTAACTAGTTTCCCCTGTATATACCCTGGAAAGGAGGTATTCTCAAAGTGCTAAGTAGTAAACACTAAACTTGAAAGAGAAAGTAAAGAAGACATAGCAGACATCATTGCTGTTGCTTGAACTGAACTGAAATACACTAGGCAGAGGATTACCTAAAAAAAGAGCAGGTCTCGGGTGCATGTTAAAAGATAATCCTCCTCCTTTTCGGTTAGTACTGCATTACTGAGAAATAACATAACTCATACATATATAGATACATAAGACAGACAGACACAGATACACCCAAACTTATACAGGTAAATAAATAAGCACATGTACACATACCCCAGTTGACACTAACCAGACAATATACATTTTTCACTTTGCTTTATTGTCGCATAGGTTCCCACAGTAAGACAGTATGGAAGGGGGACACTTTGAATAATATGAACCCTTCACCTTCTATCAAAATAGTAAGAACAACTGGAAAGTGAAATGAGGCCCAGTGTGCACAGCGTTTCATGGCCGATACCCCTGAGTATGACCCACCCCCGTCCTTCTATTGGTTCGCACAGCAGAAAGCGTCAGGGCCCCACCTCATAGGCCAGCTGCAGGCTGTTCCCATGCACGCCACTCTCTGGTCCTGGGAGTGTGCTCAGCCTGGGCTCAGGACGGGTCAGAAGTACCAAGGAGTCGATTCCCCAAGAGCCACTCTCAATACTGAGACATGTCTAGGTGTGCTCCACATAGCCTTTCATAAGGTCCCCCACAGGACTGAGCCCCAGTATCCATAGCAGGAATCTGCTTAACAATGTACCCTTTATTGGCCTTTCCCACCTATGCATGTCTCACTTCCCCACCCTTTCCTGTGCCCCCTGAGGTCACTGCCCAAATAAACTACTTCCTCAAACCTCTGTTTCAGGGTGTATTTGCAAGGGACCCAAACTACAATAGCTTTCCAATTCTAAGGCTTCCAAACCAGGTCTCCAACCCCTGATGTCCTGTCTCTCCCGCTGAATCCCCTGGGCCCCGGCATGCTTCCCAGCCAGTTCCAGAGGAAATGAGGACTTCCTCCACTGTGCTGTGCCTAGTTCAGTTTTCCTCCCCTAGTGGCCTGCAGTAGGGATCCTGTCACCTCCCCAGGGCAGCTGGGACAGAACAGGTGTCCAACAGACAGCAGGAGTATCATCCCATCCCCTCTCTGCCCAGTACATGCACGACTACAACAAATCCAGCCTGGTTCTTCAGCCCTGGAGTCTATCCTCAGGAGCTGCCTAGAGGAGATGGAGGTACCACGCCTGGGGCCCAGCAGCCCCCTGGAAAGCCCAGGAGTATGCTTTACTGTAACAGCAGACACACAGATGGACAAACCAGCAGGCCCCTGGCCACTGGGAACCTCTGTTGCCCTAACGTTGCACCTCAGAGGAGCCTGCCTTGCTCTAGAGCTAAGCAACTGGCCATACATCACTCTTTCCTTGCTTAATCCCAACTCCTCCTTCCGTAGCCTCCCTGCATGAGCCCCTCTACCCCCAGCGTCCCTGGGTATTTCCAAAGAGCACAACCCTCAGCTCCCTCGGGACGAGGCTGTCCTGCAGCTAGACTCCCAGACAAAGTGACCCCATATTTAAAAGGTCTCATGAATACCTCGTAAGGGGTCACAGTGGCACGGAGGGTGACAGAAACCCCACTGCTCCTCACCTTCAGTGCAGACTGCCTCCCCTGATTTGCACAAATCACCCATCAAGTCCGTGCCCTGCTGCCCGTGACCATCTCCAAGCCTGAGCACCCACAGTCCAGTTGGCACCGCACGGAAACGCCTTTCCTACTGGACTCTTGTCCCCACCGCCGATCATGGCACTGATCACACATAAGGCCTTAGATGAGTGTTGAACACCTGAGTTGGCATATCGTTCCATAGCAGGGCACCCAAGTCTTCAAATGCAGATCGGCCTTGGAGAAGGGACACCGAGGATCTAAATTCACTGAGGAACACTGAGTCTCCGAAGTGTGGAGAAGTGGGCTCCTACGGGGGAGAAGGGGCTTCAGAAAGGAGAAATGTGAGGACGGCAAAGGCATCCTTGGCTTTGTTTGCAGAGGGTGAGGGAATAGACCAGGTTGGACGACATCGTCTCTCAGCAGAACATTCCTTCTTATTGTAAAAAGATTAAGAACTCTGAAGTCAGACAGAATTTAATTCTCAGCCTAGCTTTTCTGGGACTGTTCATGAAGGACTCCGAAAATGTCAAGACACAGTAGCAAAGGAGCCTTTGGAAATGGGTTCAGGCCTGTTGGCATTTCTTTTTCTTGCTTAACTTATTTATTTTTATTGTTCATTCTATTACAGTTGTTCTGTTGGCATTTCTGAGTGTTAACCAGTCACATTGTGGTTCATCTCAAGCCTGTTTGAGGCCAGTGGGGAAATGAACAGGAGGCCATAGCTGCACCGATTACCTTCCAGATGAAGTTCCAACAGTGCGGAGGAAGGAAGGTGGCTCAACTTAGAAAACTGTTTAGAAAATTTCCTGGCAGGTATTCGCGGGAACTTGGTCCAGCTGATAACTCTGGGTAAGCAATGTTTTAATGAGATTCAGCAGGAACACCATAAGGAAAGTTGCCATCACAGCTTGGGAGAGATGCTGGCATGCCATCACACCTGGTGGAGGCCGAACCTGGCCGGTGGCACAGAATGCTGGCTTGCAGACATTTGGGAGTCTCACCGCAGATTTGGCAGTGCTGTAGCAGCCATGGTAGAGCCTGGGCCCAATGACATGGAAACCAAGTTTTGTGGGCAGGTTCATCTAAGGTCTCCTAATCAACTGCATGAAGCAAGATCCTTCAGCATTCCCCACTCATTTCCATTTCTATATTTCAAAATGGGAGATGGCCTTTTTTCTCTACAAGGCATGGAAAGTAGATGCTTATAGAGCACACCCACTATGCACCAGGTTCACATTAGGTGCCCTATATGAATTATTCCAGTTAATCCTCGCAACAGCCTGAAGTGGTTAAGTAGTGTAGGGTACTGTGTATCAGGCAGGGTTCAGTCAGGAAAAGAGACTACTCTAGGTATTTTAGCAAAATGGGAGTTAATACAATTTATTAAATACAGGGCAGGGGAGTGAAGGCCAGTGAGAATCCCTGTTGGTTTTAGAGAAATCAGAAAATTCTTGGATCACAGGAAATTTTCCAGCCAATACTCTCACCTGCATGCCACACCAAGGTGAAGGTTCTCAGAACCTCACCGAGAAGCCCCTGCAAACATTCCGTCCCTATGTGTTTACATGATGACCCACCCCAATCACATGGTAGTAAATGCTTTTCCTTTGTGCCTTCCAAGTCTGCATAAATGTCTTGAATTTGCAGGATCCAAACCAGAACCCTTTTGACTAAAGGGGCCTATAAAATGGAGTCTTCAGCCTTCTAGTCCCTCCCCGCAAAACACTGAAGAAATTAGCATGAACAGGCAATATCTGGCATAGAGAGGTACTCTGTTGCTCAAGTTATCCTTAAGGCAACTAAAGTTCCTAGAAGTGGAATAACTTTTCCTGAGTCCCATCTGCTAAATAGTTTGTGGTAGGTGTCAGACAGGAATAAGCCTGAGTCTCTCTCTGTCCCTGGAATCCAGAAAAAGAAACGAAATGGTCATTGATGTGGAGACACAAATGTGTCCACCACTTCCGCGTTCCTGTGGCTGCTTATTCATCAATGCTGCCAGCGTAAGAAAGATAAATAAGGCACCTAGGGTGAGGTTTTCCCATCAGCCATGCAGAGATCTATTTGATGTTCACCCAAAGCCACTACGAAGAATCTGAAGGCAATAATATTAAAACCTGAAAAACGTACCAAGTGTTATTATGGTAATATAAGTTAAAACCGCCATGAGCTGCTCCAGCTCAGCAACATGAAGGGTTAGCAAGGATGCAGAGCCTCCCAACACTCAGACACTGCTGGTAGACATGTAAATTGGTACAACCACTTTGAAAAATAATTTATTACTACCTCTTAGAGTAAAATGTGTTCATGATCCATGAGTGAGACATTGCACTCATGAAATAAGTCATGGGAATGTGCTGTATGGCATAGAGAATATAGTCGTCGTCGGCAGCCGTCCGTCTCGAGAGACGATGGTGTAGCTTCTTAAGAGTCTATCTGCACCGCCGAGAATGGTTGTGCAGTCCGACTCGGGAGTGACACGGTATCTGTCTCCTCCCGTGTTGAATCGACATCTTGCGATGATGCTAGAGTGTCCTCTCCAGTGAAGCTGAAGCTACAGAGCCTGGGCAGGGTGATATGGAGGGTCTGCTGTTGCCCATGCAGCAGACCCCCCCTCTCTTCGCAGCTGAAGGGTCCAAGGGAAAGACGGAGTCAATACAGCTTGGCTTCAGGTGCGCCGCAGGAGTTGCCGGTGTTGACTACAACGTCAAACCGCCTTAGGGACTCCGGCTCCGGATTTTCTGTCGGGGTTTACTCCCTTAGCCTTTCCCCTGAAGAGGTATGCCGCAAGGCAGCGGAGGTTTTTTGGAGTCAGAGTTTTCCTTCTCTGATGTGCCCTGACTGGAAGATCGAACCAGCGACACTTAGCTCGCAGGCCGACGCTCAATCCACTGAGCCAAACCAGCCAGGGTAGAGAGAATATAGTCAATAATATAATTACTGGACTTATTGCGGTGATCACTTTTTAGGGTGTATATATACTCAATTATTGTGTCGTACACCTGAAGCTAATATAATATTGTATGTCAACTATAATTTAAAAAATAAAAGAAATTTTATTCATAAAAATATTTCCTAGAGAAATTCTTGCATTTATGTTCCATAACATGAAGCTCATGTAAAAATGTTTATAGTAGCATTGCTCTTAGCAGACTAAAACTTAAAGCAAACCTAACAGCTATTAACAGGATGAATAAGTAAAATGGATTATGTTCATACAATGGACTATTAGACAGCAGTGAAAATGAATGAATTACAATTAGATTTAGCAAGATACATGAACTTCGTAAGTTTAATGCTGAAAGAAAAAATCAAGTCATCAAAGAAGTATTATTACATTCATACAAGACAAAAGTAAATAATATACCATTTAGATTGCATATGTATATCATAAAATTCTGAAGAAAACCAAAGTAAATACTAATTTAAAATAGAGAATGGTGGGTTATTTTAGAGAAAGACAGGAATGGAATGGGGTTTCTATGGTCTTGATAATGATCTCTTTCTAAGTGGGATAGCAGGTTCGAGGGTGTTTGATTATTATTCCTTACACTATAGCATATGTTATAGACACTGTTTTATGTGTATGATGTATTTCACATACAAAGAAAGTCAATGTCATAGGGGAGCTGATTTGTCAGCCTCTGTCTTTCAGCAGTTCATCCCACTACACTTTGGTACTAGGGGTTAGTGCATGTACAACCTGCTCATCCCATCTGGCCTTTCAAATGCAGCCTTACTCACCTCTGAGACAATATAAATTTTACTGCAGTTATATGAACCCCATCCCCCAAATTCCTCCTGACCACCTCTCACTTGCCAGCTCCACAGTGCAGAGTCATAAACCACTGTGGTTTAGAACATGGATTTTGAAACTCAATTTGAATTTCAGAACCTGGGTTTGAATCCCAGTCCCACAACTCATGGTCTGTGTGCCCTTGGGAACACTACCAAAACTCAATGTTTCCCAGCCGCTAAGATAGTACTTATCACATGGGATTCTTGTTATGAAGATGCAATCAGTTAATGTATGTAAAACACTTTAAAGAGTGACTGGCATAGAGTGAATATCACTTAACCATCAATTTTTACCATTACTTCTCATTTTTCCTCTTGCTGGATTTGTTGACCAACTGACATTTCTTGTTTGACCCCACATCTTAGTAATTATGCCATCTACCTAGTACCATTCCCAAATATAGGGGTCAGCAAACTATGGCATGTGGGCCAAATAGGGCCAATTACCTAATATTTATAAATAGAGTTTTATTGGAACAAAACGATATCTATTCATTTATATACTATCTGACTGCTTTCATGTCACAATAGCAGGGATGAATTGTTGCAGCAGAGACTGCATGACCTGCAAAGTCTATCTGTCCACTTACAAAAAAAGGTTTGCTGACTTCTGCTTAAGAATATGGTTGAACTATGGCTTTGATCTTGCCACACACCACCCCCCCCCTCCAATAACCACCTTATCACAGTCCCCATTCCAATTGTATTCCAACCTCAGGCACATTGACTAGCAAAACTAACATAATCTTATGTCCTTGGGCTACAGAAACCATGAAGTCAACTCCACCTTCTCTTGGTCATCTCCCATCATGGGTAGAAGATTAGACACATCACATACCCAAGCCATTCCTGACCACAGTTAAGTCAAGTGACAGCAGACTCTGACCCTGAGGTCTTACTACCTCGTATTAGATATTTCCAACAGAATAGCATATCATTACCTCACCTTGAAATAGAACATCTAAAAATATTATAAATTTATCAGTCATATATCTTTACACCATATAAAAATAAGCATCAACTGTCAACATGACTTGGTCATTAAAATGTTTTAAATCTTAAATATTAGCTATTAAATCTTAAATATTTATCCTCATAAGTAAGACAGAATCTTTAAAATAATATTTATGAAGCCTTATGATACTTCAATGTATCTTAACAGGGAACAAGTCGATGTGAAACAAGCATCTAGTTTTCTATGCTATCCCTCCACCACTGACTGGTCCCCATGACCTCACCTGCCCAAGGCAGCACACCTGCATTGCAATTCTAAATAAGAAGTCCTGCAATAAGGATGAAGGATGACACAAAGACAAAGACTAAAAAAGAAACCAGAAAGGATGCAAAGACAAGGCATTTCAGGACCTCACCCATTCCCACCCCGGGAAGGAAAAAAATAGGAGTGCCCTCCTTTGTGTGCTATTTTGGTCACATGTGATGAATAGCTTGTCACATTGTCAGGGGAAGCCAGACTCCATCCGATCGACACACGTGGCAGCTCTGTCAGCCAAAACAGGACACATTTCTGTGCCAAAGTTGCCAGGGGTTGCACTGTGTGTGGAGAGAGAGAGAGAACACATACCTGCCACTTGCATCCCTTGATCCTGAAATACTGCTGAAATTCCTCTCCCCACACACACGCCCAAAATGCATGTGCTTTCCCATTTCATTCAGCAAGCTGCTAGGAAAGCTATTAGACTGCCTACATAGCAACAGAAAAGGATCTGGTAAGTGCTTAATGAGGGGGAGGTGTGATAAAAGGGATAGGGCAGTTAAATTGGGTAACTTAGGAAAGAATGAGATAATAAATGTTGTTGTCATAGAAACCAGGTCATAGTCTACAATCTAATACAGCTCTATCTATAGCATTCTATATTCTGAGAAATGGGCAAATCCTCTATTTTTTTCACTCCTGAATGTTATCTTTATAGAGATATTAACAGTCTAGTCAAAGTACTTCAGTTCCCCACCCATTAGTGAAGCAATACGTAAATGAGATATAAAACATGCCCTCTAGAACAGAATGCAAAAATCCTTTGTGAATCCTAAAAGGACTCTATAATTTATTTTTATCCCTTATTAAATTGGCTGTCACATTTCTTTTTCCTTCCCATAAACATCCTATCTTCCAAGCCTGCTCTTTAAAAAATATATATGTACATGAGAACACCCAAGGAATTGATGGTTTTCTGTAAAGTTTGACTTTGTAACCAAATGTGCCCTCCCACTAATCATCCTTAGGAGTTTCTGGACTGGCTGATTTCCCAGGGAGGACTTAGCATATGGGATTTAACGTGACTTTAAAACACGTATTACATTACTAAAATAGAAATAAAAACAAAAATTAAGGACTCAAAAACATAAATCTAAAGGAAAGATCAGCATGGGAGAGAGAATGGTACAATACATATTGGTAGCCCTTCCTGTCCGAGTTGTGCCTGTTGAACCAACGATTTGACCGAGCTTCCGGGTGGTCAAAGCCAAAGAAAAAGCACAAAGGAAAATAAACGAATATATATAGCATTCTTCAAAGTAACTCAACTTATTTAAAAAGGCTCATATTGAAAGAAATTTCTCACTTGGCAGTTCATACATGGATCACTGAGAGATATTGTGCATAAGAACCCAACTGCAAGTGCTCTGATGGGTTTCAGGACTTTCAGGCATGAAAGCGAAGTGTGATCCTCTGAAAACAGTCTGGAGGGGTAGAGTGAGAGAGGTAATGAAAGGAAGAGTAATAAGAGGGAATAATATAGAGGATCGACAGAGTATGTAGATGTGTCCTGCTTGATCCAAGAATAACAAAATCTTTGAGGAGAACTCCCATGTACTCATTCCAAATATTCCTTATTTCAATTAACCTATGGGTAAAAATTAGAAAGCAGATTTTTTTTTAATTCTCTCATCTAGAATGCAGATCTACTCTGGGTATTATTATTATTGATTGACGACTTTTTATGAAAATGGAGGAGCAAGTTCAATACTCTCCAACCAACCCCTAGGTGATGGTGTTATTGCAAAGGGATTACTATAATGGAACAAACTCTGTAGATGGTTCTAAAAATTTCACAGTGCACCTGTGTCAGCCTGGAGAACTTGGTCCTATTCATACTTTATCAAAGGCAGAGACCAATAATGCTCATCAGATCTGCATGGGTCTCTCTGCATTTCCCAGTCTCCTTTGCAGTTACGTCAGGCTGTATGGCTAAGTTCTCACCAAAGGAATGTGGGCAAAAAATGATGTAAGCCATTCAAAAGTCCAAAGTAACCCTCCAACTTGCTTTCTTCCCTTGCTGTGGCAACCCTAGAGGTCAAATATTCCAAACAGCTTGACTATAACTAGCTATGATATGAGCAAAAAATAACCTTTAAAATTGCTAAAACACTGAGATTTCAGGGTTTACCTAGTGCGAGAATAAGCATCGGTTACCTGGCCAGCAAAACCTTTGCCACTTTTTAACTAAAGTTTTATTAATTTTAGTATGAATGTTATGTATTTTCAGTTTAAATATTCTTTATAAAACTATAGACTTAAACTTACATAAATTTTAACTACTGCACTATCTTTGGACATAATTTATTCTCTCTCTCTCTCCCCACGCTGCTTTTTTTTTTTTTCTTTTAATGATCAATGTCTTCTTAACAAAGAAAAAAATTGAATTAGAAAAAAGGATAAATATTGTATATGCTAGATGTAGATAAATATTGGGGAAAACAGATTCAATGCTTAGATATGCTTTCATAAGTTTCCGATGGGCGTGGTTTTCACATTTACTTCAACCAGTAATCACGTACAGGACACCCCTGTTAATTTATAAATGTTGACCTTGAGTACTAGGTAGACTGAGACGAGTAGTTAGGAAGTGGGGGGTGAGTGTTTTAACTCAAATGCAGTGTTCTATTCCAGGGCCTACATGCGGGTCACTCCTCTCTCTACTGCCTTGAGTGAACTGATTGTCTGTTATTGACTAGGTCAGCTTTTCCAAAACCAACTGTTGCTTAATTAATAAGATTAGTGATAAGTCATTGTTGTATCTTTTCTGTTTCCTGACAATGTGTATTTCTTTTTCTGTTGACTGCCTGTGTTTCTTTTCCTTTAAGCATATTTATCTATTTATTGATTTGTAAAAGCCCTTTATAAATTAAAAATACTAATCTTCTACCTGTCATATTTGTTCAAAAACATTTACCCAGTTGTCTTTTAATTTAATTTAACATGACTTTATTTGTCTACTTTCAAATTTTCCTTTATGATTTCTGTCATAAAGTTCTTGTTTACTCCAAACTAACAAAAACATATGCTCGTATTGTCCATGCATGCTAACAGTTTTACATCTTTTGTTCACCTAAGAGTTATGCTTATAAAAGACTATGGACCACCTTCCTTCGTTTTCTTTGTTTCCTTTATTTTTCACAAACAGTGGGCTTTCCAGACAACACTAACAAACATCTGTGTTTTATCTTACTGATTTGAAGGACTTTCTTTACTACACATTGGGTCAATTGTGGTATAGCTGGGAGGACAGGCAATCCTGACTTGTAATGAGAATGGCTCTAATGTTTGCATTTAAGTATGATGCACGTGTTTTGGTCAGATATATTATTATTACATGCAGGGATTGTTTTTCTAGTCCTATTTTATTATAATTTTCTTTAAATTAGGAACAGTCATACAGTTTTCCCTTATTAACATAATGGACTACCATAATACATATTTTTATTATTAACTCATCATTAAATTCCTGGGATAAAACCTACCTAATCATAGCACATACTTCCTTTAATATCCTTGATTTCATGCAGCCATCCTGTGTTTAGAAATTTGCATTTCCATTTCTAAGAGAGACTCGTCTGTAGTTCATCTGTAGCTCTCCATTGTTATGCTACTCATGAGGAAATAAAGGAGAAACTTGTCTTTTTGTGTTCAAATATTTGCAGTGGCATGAGAAATTTGTGTTCCAAAAGTGTTAAAAAGAACTCATGCCTGAAACCATATGGGTCTAATGTCTTCCTAGGGGTTATTTTTAGACATTTTTCATAATTTCTTTTAGGCTCTATTCATTTTTTTCTATTTCTCTTATAACTAGGGGGTTTTTATATTGTCCCCTAAAATACATTCATTCATGTAATCTGTATTGCCATGTATTGACAGAGAATCCTACATTTTCTAGTATGTATATATAAGCATATACAAGTAACTATTTAACTACATCTCCTTGATTATTCCTACTAAAGTGTATGGCTGCTTCTTTTATTTCCCTGGTCACCTTTATGAGAGTTTTGTTTGTTTTATTGGTCTTCATTCTTTAAAAAAAAAAAAAAAAGGAGAAAGAAACAAACTCTAGTATCTGTTTATCTCTCATTTTCATATTTTTATATGTATTCATTTCTAGTTATGTTTTCATTCACTTTTTTCTCTGACAGAACACAATTCAAAATATAATCATTAAATAAAGTCCATCAATTTCATTATTGATTTCTCTTCATTCTGTTACCTACTTAATAATTAAAATATTACTTCCTATTATTTCCTTCAGTTTTCCATTTTTCTCTTTTTTATTTTGTACATCTGCATAATTCATCACCTAAAGTTTTATGATTGTTATATTTTCATTTTGTATTTTACCATTAGCAATTTAGACTATTCCCTTTTGCACATTTAATTTTTTCATATCATTTACTTCTAATATCAACCCTGTTTCCTTTTTTTTTTAAATTACATTTATGTCCATTCCCTCATCATTAAGCTTTAGTCTTTAATTTTTTGAGGGGCGCCTACTGGTGAACTCATATAGTTGGATTTCATGTTATTCTAGTTTTTCACACTTAGGTTTTCACATTTACGTTTACATGTGCTCCTAAGTGTCTGTCTCCTTTATTATTCTGCAAGAAAATTTTGAAATGTGGAAAATGCCAATTAAAATCAGAATTAAAAATGCACACTCAAGTTTTTGTGTGCACGAATGCCCATGAAAGCAGGTATGTATGCAATTGTGTATATGTGCACACGTTTGGGTGCATGTGCATGCGTGTGACATGCATGCAGTCTGAAGCCAAAGAGACTGAAAGGTGGCCACAACGGACCAACAAAGACCAGGATAAAACCTGTATCTCCTGCAGCATGTTCATTAGCTTCTCGATGCTACAAAGAGCTGCAGCCCAGTGTAACAACTATAGACAGAACTTATCAAATATTGAGCTATCAGACTTCCTGTGAAGGAGGAGCACCAGGAGGTAAGCTCAAGAGATTCAGAAGGACAGACCAAAACTAATTTAAATAAAGGGTTGAAATTGAGACTTAACGACAGGGTTACACTCCCAGCCGCTGTAGAATTTTTGCTTTATATCCTTGTGCATATAGGTCTCTGGAGGTGATATCTGAATAAACAATTATGGCTTGCCTGAGTCTTCGAATAATCAAATTTGTAACAGTGTTGTTATATTTCTGTCAACTCCTTTCAGGGTTTCAGAACAATTTCCTCACAGTTAGAGACTCATGCCAGCTACCGCTACGGACTGCCTGAACCCCGTACAACTGTGGGTACCGCCCTTGGCTACTTAAACTGAGCTACCTAATGCATCTGAGACATGGACCCAAAGGCCTCCCTCAACACAGGGTCTTGGCCGGCTGCCAGATGCTAGTGACTGGGTGGGATCAATCTTGTGTTTTTAGGAAGAGTGGCAAAGACTGCACCTTTGAAGAAGAAGAGGTGAAATATGGGCTTTGAGACATGTGCCACAGAAACACGCTCTTTTGACATTCAGTATTCCAAGGAGGAATTCTCTCTCCATCCTGCAGAGGAAGGCCAGTTATCCCTGAGAGTAGAAAGACCAGGAGCCAGTACATACCTGCTCCCCACATTTATTCAAAAATAGATCCCAAAAAACTCTATGGTTCTCTTTTCCTCCAGCAAGTTATAAAAGTATGTTTCTTTTGAAGGAAGAAATATTTTAATACAGCCCTGGGATAGTAACACAGGTTTCTGAAAATGAGTTTAATTCACTGCCCTCCCTAGGAAACATTTATATTTCCTAGGCATCCTTTCTTCCACTTTTTATGGTCTGCAAGTTGAGCTCACCTGTTCAATCAACTTGTAGTCATAGGTATCAGGTGAAAAAAATGCCTGAATACATTTCAGATGTCAGTGAACACTTGAGAGGGAAGCATCATGAGTAAAGAGCCATCCTCACACACCTGTCACCACCTGAGGGCAGTTGCTCTCACGGAGTCCACTGTGACCTTGTTGGCAGGTGGCCTGACAGTCTACGAAAGGACCTGCATTGGCACTGCTCCACCTCACCTGCATTACGCTATTGGCAGCCTGAGATTGTTATGATCCTGCTATGGCCCAGTTCCAAAAGGCCCCCGAACACTCCATCAAGAACTACTTTACGCGCCAGTCTCTCCTTCTTAATTGTTTTATCACATACACAATATGGTAAGCATAAAAACCAAGACATATGATAAACAAAGATGGGATGAGGCACAGGTGTTTCATGCAGGTCCCATCAAAGCACAATAAAACCACCCCATTAAAGAGGTTTAGATGCATTGCTTTCTCCTTCATCAGATCTGTACACGCTCCCCCTCCCACCACATACCCACATTCACAAAATAGGGTAAGTTGGCAAGTCAGATGTGTGTTCCCTAATACTGCCAGGGTAACCAGCCCTGGAGGAAGAGGGGACCGTGCTTTTCCAGGGAAGAAGCCAAAGCAACACTCTTCTTTGTGCTTTCCCTGGTGAGGTCATGAGCAGCAACCCCATGCATCAGAAGTACAGAAGGTGACATTGCCAAACGTTTCACACAGAGCCTCATTTGCTACCCTGTTTGGGTTTTCATCCCTCTTTTGAAGACACAAAGAGCCCATTCAAAGTGAGACAAAGCCCTGCTGGCTTCCTTGAATCCCAGCCCCTGGACAGTCCTGAAAACGCAGTGTTATCCCGGCTTTGAAACACCGGGTTTATTTTCCAAGATCCCCCTGTGACACACAGGCATCGCATGATAAAGCTTGGCCTCCATATGAAATGTGCGTGGCCGTTTCTCCCACCCATTCTGCCAGCTGCAGCTGGTTCAAGTGCCAGGCTAATGAGGACAAAGCCTCCCACCTTCCCACGTCCAAGGGGTTTCAAGAGAAACGGCTGGTCTGGGTCTCTAAGATTTGTGAGAACTTGCCATATGGGTATTTAGCACAGGTGCTTCAAGGGGAAGTTCCCGCATCAGATAGAGGACTCAAAGACTTCAACTTCAATGCTCTTCAACAAAGAAGCTACTCGTGAACATATCCATAATAAACCCATCGACCCCTTCAGGAAGCCCATTTCTCCATCTCGGCTAAGGGGCCATGATAGGGCAGGTAGGTCAAGTAAAAGTGTAGCTAGAATTCAGGTAACAAGAACAGTTAATGGAAAGTTTTACCTCCTCTCTGGTCTTACACGATGAGACTTTCTTTCATACAGGGAACAAGATAGTGAGGATTTATAATCTGTACTCTCTGCATCTTTAAAGACCCCCATCAGAATTACCTCTAAAAGGAAACCTCCATGAATGGATTGTTACTACAGTCACTAATACTCCATGTTTCAGGCATGAATGAAATCACTAGACACACACAAAAAAGGCAAACCCAAAACTTGGTAAGTTCTTCTTTGTTGTTACTATGATCAGCAGCAGTATTAGCAATGATTGAGCTTGGAATACAGGAAAATATCAATAGCCAGAGTTATTTTCAGCCAAGGAACAATCAAGCAGCTGTCTCCCAACATTGTGCAACCCTGGGGCTCCAGAGTATGCTGAAGAGCAGACTGATTGCCAGCCTTGGAGAGGCATTCTTCTTGTCTGAGAAGGAGCTGTAAGCTAGCCATTGCACACCTTGGAGCCTCAAATAGTGCCTCTCTGTAGCTTACTGTATTTTGTTTACACAGCTCCTTGGTGAAGGTTAACAAGGTATAAAAAAAATACTGCACACAGCCTTATGCACCTTAGTATGGCAGAAACCAAAAAGCTAAATGTTCTAAGAGGCATAGAAAGAAAATGGGAGGCATTTGTATCAGCGTGGATTTGAACTCCAACAGGGACACTGCTCTTATTAGCAACTTTTTACGGCAAATTTGAGTCAAAGAAACCAGTGCACTTAACATTCTCTTAAGGACACTGGGTGATCAGTGTTTCTAAAATGGCCAACAAAATGCCAGCACTTTGCCAGTCTACAGTGTTTCGTGCCATCTACCCTGGCTTGTCTTGAGAAGGAGGTCAGAAAATATAAGCTAGTTTCCTTGATAGGAAATTAGCATCATGATACTTAATCACATACCAAAAAAAAGTTATTTGAGGAACCTATTAAGAGAAATTTAATTGCATAGAGAAAGAAGGAATATGCAGATTAGAAACTTGTTTGCCACAGTTTCAGCATTCAGGATAGTATATTTAATTTGCAAACGAAAGGATTGAGACCCAGAAAAGAAGTCTTGCACTGAAGGATGCAGAATTAAGCCCTTAGAAATCCATAAGACAAACTGGAAAGAAGAGAATCAAGTTGACTGAAAACCCACTCACCAGAATAGCTAAAATGAAAAAGAGAATAATGACCACAGGAGTGTAACAATGTGGAAACACTGGACCGCTCATGCCGCATGCTGCTGTTGGCGTTGCAAATCGGTACACTCTGGAAAACATTTTCGTGATATCTACTAAAGTTGCTCACTTACCTATTCTATGACCCAGCAATTTTATTTTTAGGAAAGTACACAGAAGGAATATATAAACATGTTCACTAAAAGACATGGACTAGAATGGTCATAACAACATTATTCAGAATAGCACAAAAATGGAAACATATACAACAAAATACTGTGCCATAATAATAATAAATAAACAATTCTACACAGCAGCACAGATGAAACTCACTACTTGTTGAATAGAAATGAGACAAAAGATTAGATGTTGTGTAATTCCATTTATGTGAAGTTTACAATCAGATATAATTAATCTATGGTATTAGAAGTTAAAAAAGAGGATGGTTTTGGAGAGGGTAGAGAGTGGATGGAGAGTCATAAGAGACACTTTTGAGAGGTTGAATTTTTTAAACCGAGTGTGTATTACATAGGTGTGCTGAGTTGGTGAAAATTCATCAAACTATACACTTAAAACTGGAGAAATTTTTTGTATACTGTATATGTAATGCTTCGATAAGATGCTGATTTTTAAAATTGACTATAGAAATGGGTGATATAAAAGAAACACGTGGTACTGAAAGAATTCAATAACTGAACTAAAGAAAATTTATGGACACCAAAAAGGAATGGAATTTGTGGATGAAAAAATAGAAACTTTCCCTCCCCTCAAACAACAAAAAACAAAAAATAAACACTAAAATCTTTGAAACTCAAGGTTAACAAACAACCTTCCACTGAAAACAACTAGTGGAATAACTGGACAGAGTACTTCTTAAAAGGTAGTACTTCTTAGAAGATAATGAAAATCTAATAAGGTAGAAAAGCTAATAAAGAATTACAAGCAGCTGAGGAGTCCAAGAGAAGCCACTCGGTTGTAAGAATTTTGCAAATCCAGAGAAGGCAGTGCCAAGGGCTAGCCCTGTTCTATTTCTTGCCCTGGGTAAGGGATACATAGTGCTCATTTTGTGTGTTATGGATTTTTCTATGTGTCAGTTGTAGTTCAAAACACAATAAATGGCTAAAATGAAAATATCAAACCAGCACTCTAGTAGAAAAATTAAGAAGTTGATCTTAGATTTATCTAAATCCAGAAAACAGTAGACAAGTAGCTCAAATGTTCCGAGGGAAAAATACTCAAGTATCTCTTCAAGTAGAAAGTATAAAAGCAACAGACATTCTCTAGGAGGCACTAACTTAGAATAGCCAGCACTTGTGGGCCTTTCTTGCAAAAATTACTAAAGGATGAAATTTTCTAGCAAAAATAACCCATCAAAATATACAAAATAGAAACAGAGGCATAGATACAGGACAGCTCCCGGAGGGGGAGGAAAGGAACTGGATGAAGGAAGGCAAACGGAGTAGCCAAAGAACATATGCACATGACCCATGGACTCAGACAACAGTGTGATGATGGCCAGAGGGAAGGGGGTGGTGAGGGCTGGGGGAAGGGGGGCAAAGGGGGAAAACGGGACAACTGTAATAGTGTAAGCAAAAAAATAAAATAAATTTAAAAAATAAAAAGCAAACAAAAATATACACGCTAGGAAAGGAGAAGCCAGGAAACAAGAACTAGTCATTAGCACTAAATTTATTTAAAAATAACACTTAGTCTAAGCCACTGTGAGAATTATGAAATCACTGGTTCCTTTCATTTCACTGCAAATTTATCTCTGCTAAATGAAAGAATTACATTTAATACTTTCAGTAAAACTAGCATGTGCTTTATGAACCCAATCTTTGTTCTCTATGTGTTCATCTACCTATCTATCATCTCTCCTTCTATCTTATAAATATATTAATGAAGGGATATCTGAAATTGTGTTGATTAACCACTAAAAACAGTTTCCTCTGGAAGTGGGGGTTTTAAGTAATACTTTTCTTCTTTTTGTGCTCAACTTTACTGCATATTTTTATTTAAAAAAAAAATACATAGGAAATGGAGTAGCCAAGGATCTTATATGCATGACTCATGGACATGAACTAAGGTGGAGGGGGGATTGCTAGAGGCAATGGTGGTACTGGGTGGAGGGGAGTGAAAGGGGGAAAATTGGGACGACTGTAATAGCATAATCAATGAAATATATTTTTTTAAAAAAATGAACATATATGTTTATGAAAAAAGTTATTTTTTTCCAAAAAGGAAAAAATAAACTGGGAAAAATATAAACAAAATAAATTCTATACACAAGAGTCAGGTAAGAAAGTATGTTACACTTAGCAGCACTAAAGGAAATATTTAAATATAAGCAGAATTCAATAAACATATAATTCGGCAATCAACAAAATAACTGAAAGTCAGCATGTAAATTATTCATATTTTAATTTTTCAACTGTTTACTCTTTTCAAATATTTATTTCTCTCTTTAAAGCAAACTCATTCGAGAGTCTAAACCAAGAAATAAAGAAAATTTTGTATCAAACTGGGTTTAAATTGCATATTGAAAATTTAGGATCAACAGAAGAAACTTTGGATAGTAGAAAAGAGTCAAGTCTATCTTAAATGGTTATAGAACTATGTGCTTCATTAAGTTTGACTTATATAAAACCATTTTTCTACCTTAGAATTATCCCCCCCCCCCATATATTCATTTGTAACACATAAAAGTCTTTTGAAGCAGGCCAAAATCTTCTATCACTTTTGATGTTCTTTTCCCTTGCTCATGACATCCAGTCAGGGGTTGCTATTGTAACTTCACACCCAAAAAGTCAGACACACCCTTTGATCTCAGCATTTCCATTGTCTCCAACGTCCTGTTACCCAGCATCCAGACCAGCCACCTCTTAGTCTTTTTACCTCTGTCCCCACCACCTTCATTCATTTCTTCGTTCGCTCATGGAACCTACTGTGAGCAGCGCACTAAGCCAGACCACAGGAACGAAAGACCTCATGAATGGCTTTTCTGCCGTCAGTTGGGTTTGAACTGCACAAGGAGAAGGGCAAACAAGAGATGTCTAAGATATGGTGTAACAGAGGGAAGCAACCAGCCCTTGGACTGGTGCATTGTCCAGGCCGCGGAAGTCAACGAAGGCCTGCCCAAGGGGTGACAGGTGAAATAAATCTGAAACGGAGAGCATCCCAGGTGGAAAAGTCGACATCAGGCTGAGAGAATGTGGTATGTTTGGGAAATGTCTAATTGTTCTTTTAATCTGACACGTCCAAGAAGAAAAATGGAGGGAGCAGAGGATTCTGTGGTCACGGCCCACAGCAGGTGCCAGCAGATTCCAGGCCTCACCTGCTTCCGTCTGAACATTGTGGCCAGATCATCTTCCCAAAAATGTAACTAATGCTCGCATTCCCTTCATCGAAACTTGTCAGCATTCCCTCGGTTATATATGGGCGCCTTTGGAATGAATGACCATTGTTTTCTCCTTGCCATTGATCCACAGTCCAAGCATAATTCACGATGGTAATGAGGAGGGGGTGGGAGAAAATACCAAGGAAAAATCACCACTTGGCTCCCCACATGCCCTAAGGTTAAACTGCAAGTCCTAAGGTGTGTTTCCATGGCCCTAAATGACTTTGATCACAAAAGTTGCCTTAATGGGAACAAAGAGATTTTTAAAGCGTAATCATACAACACTAGTTTTGACTAAATAAGAAAAGCCAACTTAATAGGACAGAGGCCCCCTTTTCAGGCCCTGTTTGCCAGAGCTGGCTGGATCCCATAAAGCAGGACTGACCCTACTTGCTTTGTGAGTCCTTATCCTCAGGATCGGAAAATTACTGGAGGTGCCCTGAAGGCACAGAGGTTCAGGGAACTTACAAAACAGGACACGCCAGACCACAATCACCTGGACCGGACCCTACACCCAAAGCCAACATGGAAACAAGTTGCAGCCCACCTAAAACATCCTGCACTGTGACCACCCCACCTCCTGATAAAAGCCCAAAGCCCTAACCCCTCTGGGCTGGTGCATATCTCTGCACCTAGTCCTTTCCCTCCCTGGGAAAGTAAAAATAAAAACTTTTACTCTCTGCACTTTCTTCTCTTTGTGAATTCTTTCACAGCCCGCCTTACCGGCCACCCTAATACCAGCTAGCTTATGAAAGTTTAGAACAGATTTAAAATTTCTCCCAGGGAAGCACAGGCCCTTATCGTTTCTGAGTGAACAAAGGACTAAATGAAAAAGAATAAGTAAAAAACCTGAAATAGAGATCATTTTTCAAGACATGACATTGCATTATTTCCAATTAAGAAAAAATGATCCAAAGAATGTCGATAAAGACCCGCAGACTTATTGAATTGAACTTATAAGTATTATGTATAATCAAAATACTGATTTAACCAAGAAAATGAAGGTCTTAGAAGTACAAACGTGCCTCAAAACACTTTTCTCTTTAGCAGTTCAAGAATCTAATTGCAATTTTCTTTCTCCCAGCAATTCCAGCAAAACCCATACTTTTGCAGAGGGAGGGTATCAGTGATGTTTCAGTCATGGTGATTGTCCCTGAGAAAAAAGAAAAAGGCTTAAATGTGTCCCACCCCTTCGGGAGCTCCATCCAGTCAATCTACATAAATTAACACATATTCTAATTTAATGGAATCAAAGTAACTGATTTGTAGTCCACTCTCCATTCATTCATGTGCTAAAAATATAATGACAAAGATAGAGTCATGAGGGAGATAAACATGAGCCATAACAGAAATCTGATTAGAGCTTTAATAGAAATATGTACAAGACGCTGTGGGATCTGACCTGATGCATCCCAAGTCTGTCTGTGGGGATTCTGAAAGGCGACCCAAAGAAGAAAGAAACTGAACTGTATGTTGAAGAATTAGTGAGTTTCTCAGGCAGGAAAGGCATTCAAGTCCATGTTCCAGGGTCTGAAAGGTCAAAGAGCCTGCCTTGACCACAGATACAGGAATCAAGAAGCAACGAGAAAAGGCAGATAAAACCAAATTATAAGCCCTGAGAACATTTTTGGGTTTGTCTTTGAAAAGTTCACTCTGGCAAGATTGAGGAGTC
Organism: Furipterus horrens; assembly: GCF_987537825.1. Taxonomy (NCBI): domain Eukaryota; kingdom Metazoa; phylum Chordata; class Mammalia; order Chiroptera; family Furipteridae; genus Furipterus; species Furipterus horrens. Next base: position 131,411,103 of record NW_028327177.1, on the reverse strand, counting down.
AGGACAGTAAATAATGAGACCAATGGCAGAGAGGCCATTAGAAAGTGTCAAGATAACCCCAGTGAGAAATGATGAGGGCTTGGACTCCTTAAAGATGAAATGTTGGAGCCTGGCCTTTTAAAATAAAGTGTCTGGTTCAATTCTCTCTCAGTGGGGGCTTGTTGATTTAAATGGCAAATGTCAAGAGTGATTACAATTAGATAATCTGACTCTAAATTTTAATTCTCTAATTTCTGGGTGAGATTTCTTGCCAGATTGGTGGCTCTGGTAAACGCAACAGTGACTGCTAATCTGTGTTAAGTCAATGACCTCTAAATTCTGACAAAAGCTATAGATGTTTTCACTCAGAAATCACATATACACAATTTTGAGGTGCCCAAGGTATGACCAAGAGTGACCAAGATGCAGGCCTTTACATTTAGCTAGAAGACCTGCGAGATATTGAATGGAATAGTACTTTAGTGCTTCTAAAGATTTAGGGTTTCACCCAGTAAAGAATCACTGATCTGTTGATTGGTTAGAATGTTGTCCTGATACACCAAGGTTGCGAGTTCGATCCCCAGTTGGGGCACACACAGGAATGAACCGTTGAATGCATGAATGAGTGGAGCAGCAACTCGGTGTTTTTCTCCCTCTCTCCTTCCTCTGTCTCTCTAAAATTAATAAATATATTTTTAAAAGAATCACTGATGTATGTGTACTTACTTAAAAATGTTAAATTTATATTTGACATACAGATGTCTGTTTTTAATTAATTAAATTTGGGTTACATTGATTTCTTAACAAACCATATATTCTAAAAGGCCTCCAAATTTACAGCTAACTAAATTATTATTATTCAGTGGAGACCACACTGTAAAGGATTTGGCATGGCGTGGGATTATATAGAAAATGACTTCCTAAGCCATCTCCATGGTAATGAAGCCATAACTAAAAAGCTCCCTGACTGAGCCCAACAGTAACTGGACAAAATGTGACTGCTGCTGCTTCTCTCCTGGTCCTAAGATAAATTCTGACCCAGCCTTCCTCATTAGCTACAACATAGAGGTTTTTCCAAGCCACTCAGGCAGGTGCAAGGACACTTCCCCTGACTGCAGAGGTTTATGTTGTAATGCAGGTCTCCGTGGATCAATACAATAACATGAAGAAAAGAGATGGGGTAGTAATCGTAAGTTTTACTTACATGTCCTCTACTGTGTTCATACATCTACACATGTGTCATGAGTGTCTGCTGTAAGATGAACAGTATGGTAGACACAAAGCTTCAGCAACAGGAAGAGAGAAGAGCACACAGAGGAGAAGAGACAGATTAAGCATCAGCCCCAAGTAGATGAGGTGATATCTCCTGCACACACTCATCTTAGAAACGAGAACATGTCAGTGAAGGCTAGACAGATGGAAACAGAGGGGCTAGCTCTTCAAACCAAAGGTATCAAGTAAGCCAAGCACTTACTTCCAAGGCAGCGTTCCAGAAGGGTCTTACCATGAGAAGACAGTCCTGGGATTGAATGAGTTAGGTCTACATGATGCACATGGAAGAAAGGTCATGTTCAGGTACAAATTTGCCTACATGTGATAAAAATAACAGAGAAGAAAACTAGATAGGAGTTTGTTTTTCTTTTATATAAAAGTCCAAGATGATAAGAAATTTCTGGTTTTGCAAGTTCATCTGTGACTCAGGCTTCTACCAGCTTATTGCTCTCTGTTATCCCTGGGATGTTTGGCTCTCATGACACACACAAAAAGCTCATCATTAGATCCACACTCTACGCAACAGAATGGAAGAACGGGACAGCACCTCTCATTTCAAGGACATTTCTCAGAAATTGCATACAACCCTTTGTCTAGAACTTAACCCCATGAGCAAACCTAGATGCAAGGAAAATGGGGAAATGTGCCCAATTTAAAATTATTGGGCAGACATGAAGATATTTATGTTTTCTTTTAACTCAGCCTCCACATTTAGTGAGAGGGGAGCTCTATTCAACTGCAATATTTAGTCAGTAAAAACTAAAGTCTCTAGCTTTGCTCTACTTGAGACCCACAAGAGAAATTTATAATATCAAGCATCAAGACCTCTAATGTCTTGGGCCAGAGCACCAAAAAGCATGGAAAGCAACCAAGGTGATTCTGGAGACAGTGGAAGGCGTGATATTAAATAAGTACATGGATTAGGACAAAGTTATCCTACAAGATCAAGACCTAAAGTATTGTGGATACCTTAGAACTATTCCCCCCATATGTTATCTTTTCTTACAAAGTTAAAATATCTTTATTTTGTCTGAGCTCCAGGAATATTTCTTCAATGGCTACCAGGCTCCTAAATCTTTTATTTATTTATTTTTTTTTTGTGAGAGTCATTATTATTAATTGGTTTTATATATAATAACATTAATTTTTCAGTTCTATTTATGATTATCTTACCTTGTGAGGATCAGAAATAAGGAAAGCAGGTATCAGATCATAGAGTAAATTTTTCAGTATATTATTATATTTTTCTCCTCAAAGTGAAATTAAAATAAAAATCATATGATCATGTTTGTGTTAGATATTAAGTGTGTTTTAGTTTGAAATGTGCAATAAATCACTGAAACCTGGGTAGATACATGCTTTGATTTTGCTTATAAGTAGGGGTCCCTTTAATCCCATTCTGCCCATTGTCCTTGCACAATTATTAATAGCTCCTATTTTCATCCCCAGAAAGATCCTGGATTGAAATATAAATTATATAGTCATGTTAATCATTAGTCAACTTTTGTCTCCTTATAAACACAAAGAAGTTAAGAATAATTAGATCCCACTCCTCTTATTATTCTTAGGAGAAACTAAGTCACTGGAAAACAATTTCTTGCTTCTGATGTTACATCCTTGATGAAAATGAACCAGTGCAGATCTGGGCCTGTTTTGATGAAAAAGAGCAGGGAAGGGAAGTATTTTAAAAGGGATCATCTGTAGACAAGTAACAGGATTGCTGCACGTGATTAATGCAGCCACGCCTCCTGCTCTGCCCACATAAGAACAGGCAGGGTTCTCGCAGAGCAGGTTCATAGTCAAATCACCTCCATCTCATCTAGAGGGAAAATAATTTGCTTGTTGTGGTATTTATCTTGCCAAGGTCTGTGGCACATGGTCCTTCTGTGCTCACAATGCCAAACAATTGGGACTCCTCCTTTTGGCAAATTTATGTTTTATCTGAGTTATATCTCAGTAAACGAAATCCTAAAGAGCGGGAAACCAGTCCTGCTACAGCCGCTCCACCATCTACTCTGTCTCTGCTGGAAGGAGGGTTACATCCCCCAGGATATGAGAGACGCCAACATTATCACCATGTACAAGAACAAAGGAGACCGCAGCGACTGCAACAACTACCGGGGCATCTCTCTCCTCAGCGTCGTCAGCAAAGTATTCGCCCGGGTCGCTCTTGCCCGCCTGCAGACCCTTGCTTCCCGCGTCTACCCAGAGTCCCAGTGTGGCTTCAGAGCTGGCCGCTCAACAGTGGACATGATCTTCTCCCTACGCCAGCTGCAGGAGAAGTGTCACGAGCAGCATAAACCACTCTACCTCGCCTTTATTGACCTCACGAAGGCGTTTGATCTGGTCAGTCGAAGCGGACTCTTCAGCTTGCTACGGAAGATTGGCTGTCCACCACATCTGCTTGCTGTGGTCATGTCCTTTCACGACAACATGCACAGCACGGTGTCCTACAACGGCACAACCTCTGAGGCCTTCCCAGTCAGCAGCGGAGTAAAGCAGGGCTGCGTCCTCGCGCCTACGCTGTTCGGAATCTTCTTCTCCATGCTCCTCCAATACGCCTTTAAGGACTGCAGCGAGGGTGTCTTCATTCACACCAGATCCGATGGCAAGCTCTACAACCTGGCCCGTCTACGAGCCAAGAACAAAGTCAAAGAGGTGCTCATCCGTGAGATGCTCTTCGCCGACGACGCAGCTTTGACATCACACTCCGAAGAGGGACTCCAGCAGCTAGTCACTTGCCTTTCCCACGCATGCAAGGAGTTCGGACTAGCCATCAGCCTGACGAAGACGAATGTTATGGCTCAAGGCACGGGGACTCCCCCATGCATCACCATCGACGGATACACCCTGGAGGTTGTCAACGACTTCACTTACCTCGGGTCCACCATCTCGAGCTCTCTGTCAGTCGACTTGGAGGTCAACCGGAGAATCGCCAGGGCAGCCACAGTTATGGCCAGACTGAACCGGCGAGCGTGGAACAATTCCAGCCTCACTGAGAAAACCAGACTGCGCATCTACCAAGCCTGCGTACTCAGCACTCTCCTCTATGGCAGCGAGACGTGGACCACCTATGCAAGGCACGAAAGGAAACTCAACAGCTTCCACATGAGGTGCCTGCGACGCGTCCTGCATGTCGCCTGGCAGGATAAGGTCCCCAACACTGAGGTACTGAAGCGAGCCAATATGAGCAGTTTGCATGCAGTTCTTAGCGAGAGACGCCTCAGGTGGCTCGGCCATGTCAAAAGAATGGATGCAGGCCGTATCCCCAAAGACCTCCTCTACGGCGAGCTAGCAGAAGGCAAGAGGATGACAGGGCGCCCAAAACTGCGGTTCAAAGACACCTGCAAAAAGGACATGACACGATGCTCCATCAATCTCAACACATGGGAAGTTCAAGCAGACGACCGCCTAGCCTGGAGGCTCGCGGTCAGGCAAGGTACGTCACGCGCGGAGGCTGCGCGCAACGAGGAGGCGGTCCAGAAAAGATCGAGGCGGAAGCAGCGTCAGCAGCAGCAACAACAGCCATCTGCCTTCACCTGTACCAAGTGCGGCAGGGATTGTCACTCCCGAATCGGACTGCACAGCCATTCTCGGCGGTGCAGATAGACTCTCAAGAAGCTACGCCATCGTCTCTCGAGACGGACGGCTGCCGACGATCTCAGTAAACATTCAGGAAGACTTGTGGAAGTGAAATATGCAGCCAGTAAGTGATTTGGGTTCATCTAAAAGTCATACTGTGTTATCTTTCATTAAGGGCTTTTTTAATACTTCTATTTATGTTTTATCTCTAAGAAATCATCCCTGTTTTCATGAAAGAGAATTCTTTCATGATTCTTTACTTATGTTTTGTCGACTTAATATCATCTCTGACTTTATTGAGCTTTTATTATTATTTCTCTATTAATAGCAGTAACCATGTTTAAAAGAAACTATTTGTCCATATTGGAATCCTTAATTTTTATTATTGATTTGATAGACAGACAGATAGATAGATATTTAGAAACAACTACTGATTCTATGTATAAAAATATCGAGAAGCTTTTAAAATGTTTACTCAATCTCATGAGGTGGCCAAATGCCCACGTCTGTTTAGTTCTAGGAACTGACCTGGGTGCTATGAATCAATTATAATAGTAGTCAAGTCTTTAGGGAAAGATCGAGAGAAAAAGGAAAGGTTTTAACTTATTGAGACACAGTAGTCTTATGAGGGATGATGTGGAGGTGTTTTGGTGAATACAGACAAAAAGAGGCAGGCTTGGGCAGAAATACCCTTTTAGGTTAAACATTCTCTCCAACCCTTGAATCTTTTCTCTCTTTCTCATATATTCCACCTAACCAAACAGAAGGAAGCCCACTAGGGAAGGAGCCTCCCAAAAAGAAAAAGTGTAATGTCCTCATGATCTTCAGTTTATCATTCACATACATCCCAGTCCATCTGGAGCCCTCTTAGAATTATGCCAATTCTGTATATAGTAGTCCCTCTCTATATCGCGGTTCACTTATCCTGGCTGCACTGTATCAAGGGATTTTTAAAAATATTATATTTAATTATTTATCGCGGATTTTTTTTGCTATATCATGGGATTTTGCGGTACTGTATACATATGTTGTTAAAGTTACATAGGTTTAAGAGTGTAGAATAAATGTAAGAGTCCTAATTCGCAGGGGAGGGGGGGTGTAGAATGTAATACCCATGATAAGTGAGGGAATACTGTAAATCCTTGCATACTTTGATTGGAAACCTTAACATGGTCATAATTTTCTCCATACACACATCAGTTGCTGATAACTAGTGCTCATTTCCAGGCCCTGACAATTCCATCAAGAGGAATTTACTGCCTTGTTTGTTTGTTTTGTTTGCCAGAGGTATTCTTAACTTCTAAGGTAGATCACTTTGCTCTATAGAGAGAATGGGAGCTTATCAGTTTTCCCTTCTCATCACTACTGTTTTTTGCAAAAAATCCTTAAATTTTTAGAATGACACCATTTGCTGATTCACTGTCATGATGTAGAAGTTTCTTTGTTACTAGACCATATCCATGGAGATGGGAAAGAATGGAAGAATTACTCTTGTGGATCTGGATGGCCATGAGGATGAGAAGTTGGGAGAAATCCATTATTCTGTTCCATTATCATAGGTCCAGTTTAACCCAGCATGTAGATAGTTTGGTGGGTTCCAAAGCAAGCAAATGGAAAATTCTTCGATTATGTGGGAGGGCAAAATGATCTCTTATCTGAGACCTTTGGAAAACATCCCTTCCTTCCAGAGCTCTGCCTGGTATCTCAAGGTCACCAACAATTAAATCACTATAGAATCAGCTGGTAGGGGACTTCCCCACGGTAATAGTACTGAGTTCTCTTCTCTTAGACCTGCCCTGGCTCTGAGGCCAATCTGCTCTTTCATTTAATATACTGAAGCTACAAAAACTACATATTGAAACATGCATGTACTCTAAGCAGTTCATTCATGTTACACCCCCTTTCCCATCATGTGATTCAACTTTGTAATCATTGTCCATAAGGATTACATTCTGACCTTTATACTCTTGCTGCTTTACACAAATAGAAAATTCTTATTGCATTCTGCTTTGTGTGTTGGCTACTGTCTTTGTTTCTAGTTCTGTTGAACCACTGAGGAAAATGCTGACAATTTAAGAGCTTCAACTGAACAGCAACTTGCAAAAAAGATGTGTGTGTTTGCTTGAGTTATTTTTAACTTTGAGCTCCGCCTACACACACCTGCTGAAAGTGTAGAGAAGATGGAGGACATGCGGTGACATCCTTGGGCTGAGAGACCTCAAAGGAACCCATGAGAAGCTTAAGGCTCTGAGATCCCCTTAAGGGAATTATGAAGTCTGTGAAAATGCCTCATCCAGGTGTCTTTCTTTTATTTTGAACATACAAGCAGTCAGAAGAAAAACAAAATGCTAATTTGCATCTTCAGTAGAAAGCAGAAATGTAGACCTTCAAAACAGACTATCCCCACTTGCAAAGATCAGCTGGCCATACATATTAATAGTGAGGAGATTAAAGCCTAATGAGATTAACAGTTTTATTCCCAGTTGGGTAACCAGTTAGTGGAAGGGGTAGGAGTAGGTCACATATTCTAATTCCCAACGCAAAGTTCTTGTCACCACCCTAAGAATACTTCTCCATGTTATTCTATGATCAAAGGTATCTGTCCATGACAGTCATGGTAAACATGTGAGACAGCATTTCTTTAAGACTGATACTTGATTTCCGAATCACCTGCACTAGAAACTTTGAGTTACCTTTGACTTTCCTTTCTCTGGCATTCCTCTGACCGCAGAGGAAGGCATATCTGCCTCTTCTCTTCCTGCCCCGACAGATGTTGTTTCATTTCAGACCTTCAGCATTTGGGGCCTGGATTCCTACAGTGGCACCTTAATGTATTTCCTTTCTTTCAGCCTCTCACTTTTCCAATTCTACATGCTACCAATAAGTTTGTCTTTCTTCCAAGTGATTGGATCCCTCTCTTTCTGTAATACCTGTTCTGGATTCTTGTTGCTTATAGAATCTCACCAAAAATACTTAGCACAGCTTCCCAGGGTCTGAATGTAACATGCCTGTCTGACCTCATCTCCCACAATTTCTCTTTGCCAACCCTGCACTCCTGGTACTGGGACTTGCCAGACATTCCCAGAAAAAAAAAAAAAAAAAAAAAAAGCATGTTAGCCTCCCTTTGTGTTCCAGGTATTGATACATGCTGATTCCCCTCTCTGGAACACTCTGCTTTCCCTGTCAGAGTATCACAATTTGAAGCAACATAGTTCATTGAGTGTGAACAAACTAAACAAGAGTTGAGTTCAGTACCTGTTCATTCCACTTTGCTTATATTCCATCATTTACTCCTCCAATTCCTCCAGGCCCCTTGAGGACAGTGACCACAGACCCATGTCATGCACCTTCCTGGAGAAGAATGCTCACCCTGCTCTGCCCCGGCTGCTCTGTCATCCCAAAAGCAAGTCTTCTGTCAGGACTTCCTGAGATAATGGGCATGGGACCTGCATTTTCCTGTCACTGCATATTCAGCTGGAGGAAAATAATCAGGGCCACCCATAAACGAGGATCTGGTCCATGCCCGCATGCCACCAGTGGTTTTCTCCCAAAAGGCAGATGTATACCCAAATTAAAAAGAAAGCACTTGGCCAATGGTGCACAATGCCAAGAGAGGCCATAGTTGGCCAATGACTGGGGTCTAATGACCTGACTGAATGGTTTCAGAAAGAGAAATTCTGTAAAAATTAGGTGCTAATTTTCCAAGAGGGTCTCCTGGAGCTCCTTCTGGCTGTATGAGTCTTGAGAAACAACAGTTCTGATAGAGGAATGGTTTCTCTTAAGTCAGGGACTTCATGGAGAAGAGATCTCGTGGAAATAATATTTAACATGGAAAACGTATTCTTGGGAGGATTGGTACACACATGAAAAGGGTCCTCATGGGAAAAGAATCATTTTAGGGGTGGGGTCCTATTGGAAGAAAGGCTCTCATGGATGAAAGAATGTTATGAAGAAACAGCCCTTAAAGGGAAAAGGTCTTCATGAAGAAATGTCCTCACAGGGAGGAGTCCTTACGGGGAAAGGTCCTTATAAAGGAAGAGTCCTCTTGGTTTTAGGATCCCTATAGGAGAGGGGTCCTAAACACCTATCAAAAGAGTTCTTCTCAGTGAAGGGCCTTTATGAAGGCTATTCCTCTGCCAGGACCCTTCCTCCATGGAGATCCTTCTTCATGATGACCTTTCTAAGAAGAGTGGGAGATGTGAGGATGAGGCTACTGATTTTTGTGCTTAGGAATACAATCAGGGGCCCAATAATAGCAAATGTTCACTGAACACATACTATGTACAAGGCACAACCTGACCCCCTTCATAGTAGTAGCTCCATTAATCCTTAAACTAATCCCAGGAGGTAGGTACTATTATCATCCATTTAACAAGGATGAAAGTAAAGAATGACAAGGCTAAGTAACTAGACTAAATCATATTATTGGAAAGGGGTAGAACCAGATTTTGAACATAGAATTCAGCTTCTGACCCAGTACATTACACTGGGGAACACAATTTTTGTTGAGTTAGATCTGACACTTGTTTTTGACTAACTTTTGGCATCTGAATCCAAAAATAATCCCAGTCAACTTTTTAAAGATACAAAATAAACTCCTTTTGTCCCCAAACTCACACAAAATGTACATACAAAGGAAAATAAAGAAAAAAACTACCTGAATATACTGTTTATTTAGAGTTATTTTATTCATATAAAGGCTATATATTATTACTGTAAGTCAAATTGTGTACAAGTAGTAAAGTTCTGCTGCCAAACATACATATTAAGGTATTTTATCTTTTCAAACAACAGGCTAGGAAATGCCAAAATGAGATACTTGAAACAGTCTCCTTCAGTTGGCAAAGCTTTAACAAATTGCTTCATGAGACCCAGTTTTATGTGCAGAGGTGGGAATATAATGTTCTTTCTGCCAACAAGTGGCTCATGTAGAATGTTTAGATCACCAGGTTTGAGGTCAGATCTTGGAGGCCAGTTCAACTCCACCCAATGCTTCTCATGAGCTCTGCTGTCCCACATACACAGAAAACAGGGATACTTGGTGTATCCGCATTGCTGACCAAGAAGGAAGCAGATCATTTTAAGGTCAACACAGATGATCCAATTGTGCTTGTGATATTGCAACAGATCAGTGACTCTCTTTATGTCTTCATATTCTTCACAAAAACAAACTGAATGGCCAATTGGGACTGCACCAAATAAATTGCCGTTATGGAGGAGGACACACTTCAAGCTCCGCTTTGAGCTATCGATGAACAGTCACCGTTCAGTTGTATTATAGATCGGAATTCCCAATTCCTCCATTAAACCATGGATGTTATGGCAACACACAAAGCCACCGTCACTTCGAAAGTACTGCAGAAGTGCACTTTCTCTTGATTGAAAGTAGGATGCCTTTGCTCCCTTTTCAAGCAAGTTTTTCTCATGCAGCCTTGATGCTAGGCGTTCTGAAGCCTTTTCGGATAGTCCCAAATTTCGTGCCAAATCATTCAACTCATGCTGATCAAATCCCTTGACAAACCGAGTCATCTTCAATTTCAAAATCTTCATCGTTTCTGTCACTTAGTTCTTCACCATACTCGTTTTTTGAAAGAGGGTAGTTCAGTGAAAACTGGCACTGGGATTTCAGCTGAATGAGGCACTGGGTGTATAGCTGATGGTAAATTAGGATACTCTATTTTACATTTATTTTTCTTATTATATCCTGATGTTTTCACTATACGAAAGTAACAGTCACTTGAAAGATCGCTGGACTCTCGCAAAACCATAGGTATACCAAATGGCAATTTATCACATGTTCCCTTCATCTACATCCGTAAACTCTCAACACACTCTTTGCACACCTCGTGAGGGGCCCAAGACTTATCTTGATCACCAAGTTTTATTTTAAAATATGGAGAACAGGCTTGCCTGACAAATGCACCAATGTTTGTCCTTTGACTGGGAATGGTGAAACTGCCACAGATATAACAAAACGAATTAGGGTTGTTTAGACACTTATGATGAGAAATAGCAGAGGCAGACATGATCTGAAGGAGAGGAAAGAAGTACGTATGTAAATAAAAAAATAAATTCTGCTAACTCCTTGTATACATACAAGAACTTGGACTACACTTTGGAATATGATTCACTATATAGAGCGACACACAACCTCTCACCACACTGTCTCATGTGTAACTGAATAGCCCAGACAAGTATGAACCTGTCACTGGTCTCCAAGGTGAGACCACTCGAGGGAGTTTCGCTCTCAGCCAATAGGAGAGCACTAGTGCTTCCCTCGCTCTAGGCTCAATGCAGCCTAGAGTGGTCGAATTAAGATAAGCTGTAGGGGAAAACTTGACGTGATAAAAGAAAACTAACTGCAGTTTTAAAATCAGCATGCCTACTTAAGTCTAAAACAGCTGAAAAATCAAACTCAACAGGAATTATGTTAAAAATTGTTCCCCTGTGTTATGCTACAATAAAGCCAAAGACCTTATATTAATCTGGCTCAGAAAGGTCAGAAGTTATAAGCCTGGAATCAAGACCTCACAGTTCCATAGACTTTATCACTCTCTTATTTTGTTAACTCTGAGATACCTTCTGCCCAAAGGAGTAAACAATAAGACACTTAAAACACAAAGGTTTGGGCATTTGTTTTCAGGACAGCTGGACAGGTTGAGTTTCTCTCACAACCAGGCTTTGGAAGAGGAGAACCTAAATTTGCAGTGCGGAGTGGCTATTACCAAGAAAAAAAGCAAGTAGGTCTTGGATTGGGCAAGAAAACAGTCGGCTCAATGAGCTGGTTTGAGCATAAGCAAAAGAAGGTTAGCAAGGGTCCTTGACCCCCAGCAACAGCTCTGTGACATGATGAGCTCCATGATAAGCCCAGTCCTGAGATACTGGCTAAGGCCTCACTGATGGAACACCCATTGTTAGCAACTGGTCACCAGCTTGGGAAATATACCTCTACCTTCAGATTTGGACTATTCTCCTGCCTAGACTTGGCCTAAATGGTCATTCCACATGAGCAGAAACAGTACACTGATTCTCTTTCTTTGAGTTTGGACCATGTGCTTTCTGAGACTCCTAACCAAATGAGACTTCTGGAGATGATGCAAAAAGAAGGCAGCTGGGATGCCAGATGATGACCCAGAAAGTCAGTGAACTGAAGGGAATGACTCTGGGCTGCACTGACCTTTAAGAACGAAGGGGAGAATTAAGCCCAGGATAAGGCAATTCACAGACTAAATTACAGCAAGTTTAAAGCCACAAATTCTGACTCTAAGCCATAGATATCTTTGGTTCAGCCCACACTCCAAGTCTCTCCCCATACAATAACTAGTTGACCCCATATAAAGATGAGCCATAAATGAAAAGGGACTAGAATCATATATAAGACAAAAAAAAAAAAAAAAAAAAGGAAATAAAAGAAAACAACACGAGATAAAAAGTGCATATAAAGAAAGAGGTGAGCTCATGCAAATAATTCTTCAGTCTCAAAGAATTACTTACATAAGACTTTCTTTATGAAAAGGACCTCAAAAAGAAAACTAAAGTTTCAAAAAGCTTCAAAAGAGATCATAAGATAATAGAAGGAGCAATAAAGTGAGCTGACAAAGCACAGATAGAAATGGAAAAGAAAATGAAAACACTATAGAGATTAAAGTCATATTAGAAGCAGAAAACTATTGAATATAAAAACACAGCCAGGTTCCTTGCTGACAAAGCTCAGCTAATCACTCAAACAGTAAAAAAAGAAAAAAAAAAAAAGAATGGATATTTAAAGGATTATTAAGGGAATGATAAATTTTTTTTAAAAAGTGATAAATCAACATACATATAACTGATATTCTGAGAAAGAAAAAAAGAACCAAATATATTTAGTTTATATACATATATATACTTTATATATACTCCTATTTACAGCCCTGGCTGGTTTGGCTCAGTGGATTGAGCGTCGGCCTGCGAGCTAAGTGTCGCTGGTTCGATCTTCCAGTCAGGGCACATCAGAGAAGGAAAACTCTGACTCCAAAACACCTCCGCTGCCTTGCGGCATACCTCTTCAGGGGAAAGGCTAAGGGAGTAAACCCCGACAGAAAATCCGGAGCCGGAGTCCCTAAGGCGGTTTGATGTTGTAGTCAACACCGGCAACTCCTGCGGCGCACCTGAAGCCAAGCTGTATTGACTCCGTCTTTCCCTTGGACTCTTCAGCTGCGAAGAGAAGGGGGGTCTGCTGCATGGGCAACAGCAGACCCTCCATATCACCCTGCCCAGGCTCTGTAGCTTCAGCTTCACTGGAGAGGACACTCCAGTGTCATCGCAAGATGTCGATTCAACACGGGAGGAGACAGATACCGTGTCACTCCCGAGTCGGACTGCACAACCATTCTCGGCGGTGCAGATAGACTCTTAAGAAGCTACACCATCGTCTCTCGAGACGGATGGCTGCCGACGACGACTCCTATTTAATACATATATATATATATACACTTTATATAGAGTATACTTTTACTATTGTTAATAGTACAATTATATATAACAGCAATAATAGGAGTAAACCTGCCTGAAATAAAGAAATTCTACATCTTGAGGCATAACGGTGGGGGGAATTGATTGCAAAATATACATTAGCAAGTTCTATCCTCATGGAGCTATTGGACATTAAGGATGAAGATGAAATAAATCAGAGACTTGAGCTTCTTCTTCTGATCGTAGCAGACTACGTAACTCAGGCCAGTTCTCTCACTGAGCATGCAGTTATTTAAAGTAAACACAATTAAAAGGTAAGAAAACCTAAACAAAAACCAAGAGAAACACGAAGTAATTGAAAACAAAATTCTTAAACTGAAAGCTATAACTTGCAAAATCAAGAATTTAACATATAGGTTTAGACACTGGTGAAAAAGATTTATTAAACTAGAAACAAAGTCAGAACAAATAAAGTGAAACGTACGAGAAGGAGTACAGAAAAAGGGGTCAGAAAAAAGTGAGGAATACTGACGTGTATCATGGAATCCCCAAAAGAGAGGTTACAGAGTATTGGACGGAGGTGGTAGTGGAAGAGATTATGGCTGAGAATTTTTCAAAACTGATTTAAAAAATAAATCAAGCTATAGGTTCAAGAAGACCTCAGCAGAGTAATAAAATAATATAAAATAAAACAATTAAATACTTCATAGTAAAATTAAGGAAAGCAAAACAAATGAGTCTCTAAAATAGGTGTTCTAAGCGATCCTCCCCCCCGACCCCCTGCCAGCCCCAGTTTGGTTCCAACATGGAGCCTGAAGATGCCATGCCCACCAAGAATCTGTGGAAAATCACTGCTTATATAACTGAGGTCTCTGGGGGAGAGCAGGGCAGGCCTCTCAAGCAGGTCTAGACGGTTTCAGAGAGCAGAGAGGATACCAGCCTGGGCTTTTAGGAGGTAGGGCCAGGGTAAGGGTCCCCTCGTGCAGGCAGGGACTCCTGTGGTTTGAGTCTGCCAACGGCACCAAAGACAGGAGCACTCAGGCTTCTTATTAGCTTGTTGAGATGTGGGGCAGAAGGAAAGAGAGGGGGGAAGCTTAAAAGTTGTATCAGCAGTCAAACGTCACAACAAGACTGCTGGGTGACCAAGTTCTCATTAGAAATAATGGAATCAAACATAAGACAATGGACCCACACCATCAAAGAGCTGAAAGCCCTTATTATTATTGTGCTTATTATTGTGCTCATATGGTTTAAAATGTATAAAAAGTTAAAATACACAATTATATACAAGTTGGTAACAGGTTAAATGGAGTTAAATTTTTTAACGTTGCCCAGAAGAGGATAAAAATTCCAAGTATCATTAGACTTTGATAAGTCAAAGATATATGTTGTATTCTCTAGAGTAACCACCAAAAATAGAAAAAGAAAAATCAAATGGACGTCTAAACAGAAAAAGAAAATCATACACAAGCTTATGGAGTGTGAAAGTATGTCTGTTGGGGAGGAATTTGGTAAAGTTCTTGTTGATTTCAGAATTATCCAAGGCAACATTTAATATCATAGACAATGGTGCAATATTCATTAAAGTTCTGAGTTAAGTAAGGCATGGCTCAGTAACTGTACACCTAACTAAGTCATTCTTCAACTACAATTGCAACTGAGAAATATTCTAATATATGCAAGAATGCAGGAAATCTAACACCTGTGAGTCCTTCATGAAGAAATCATTAGAATATTAAAATGAATATACAAAGCAATAAACCAAAATAAAGAAAAAATGAATGCAATGCCAAGGTAAAAGAAATACTGATGATCTGTTTTAAAATACAAGAAATATTGACAGCTGTGGGAACTACAGTTAGAGAACAGGCTGTAACTATTATAAAACTTGACGTTAAAATAGTGAAATAACTAATGAACTTAGAAATGTTGAAACATTAGAGAAAAAGTATATTTGCTAATTTTTCAGCTTTTGAAGTAAAGGTTTCCAAAGATACCATTTAAAGTTAAATTTCCAAACTCATGAAGCATTTTTATAATAAAGGATCTTTTAAGATTAATATATTTTATAATAAAGAAATATTTATCTTAAGTGTAGCCATTTCAATAACAACTGTTGTATTATATTTTTAGGCAATTCTTCTAAACTTCAACCTACATACCTAGTTAGTTTTCCCTATAATGCACAGAGAGATGTCTGAAATGAGTTCCATCATAACTTCATTATTTATTTTGTCTCTGGGGAGTAGAATTTGTAAAAATTTTTAACTTTCTATTATCTTTTATCTGTTGGTTGAATGTTTTATGATGAGCAAGTAGCAGTTTTAAAATAATAAAAGTTACTTTTTAGACCAGAAAAATAAAACAAAGATAAATATTTGCAACCTATATGACAAACAATAGCCTATAGAAACAATATAAACATTAACAGGAAAAAGACAAACATCAGAGAATATGGACAAAGGATATGAAAAGTCAATTCACTAAGAAAAAATACAAATATTAATAAACCAATAAAATGCTACTCAATTAATTATCAAAACACAAAAATTAAAGGCAGAATTAAGATATAAATATTTGTTTATCAGCTGGGCAAAAATTAGTCTACAGTTGGTAACGGTGGGCAAATGGCCTGCTTATACATTATTGGTGCATGACTCCTACTATTCTTACACCTTCCAGTTAAACAGTTTGGAGGAGACAAAATATATTGTGCATTTTCAGATATAGTGAGTTTCAGGCGAAATCAGGACATTCAAGAGGCAATCTTTTCATGTCCCCGTTCTCCTCCAAACTATTCAGTTTGTCTTTTATCTCATGTTCCTTAAATGAAATTGTGTTACTTTACAAGATTTCCAACATAATTTCATTACTTTGAATCACCAAAAGCAACCAGAATTTTTATGCACTGTAGTAGGAGTGTAAAATGATACAATCACTTTGGAGAATTATTTAAGAGTTTTTAATAAAGTTGAACTATATCTATACTACAAGCCAGAAATTCCATTCCTAACTGTATACCCAAGAGAAACGAATGTATATGTCCATAAAAATGTGTGTATGAATGAATAGTTATAGCTTTGTTTAAAATAGACAAAAACAGAACACAACCCAAATGTCCATCAACAGGAGAACAACTGTGGTTTGTTTGCACAATAGAATACTACTCAGCAATTCAAAGGCATGAGCTACTGATACACTCAGAACACACGTATCTCACTGACATTTCGTGAGCAAAGGAAGCCAAGGGAGTACACACCATATGCTTTCATGTACGAGAAGTTCTAGAATAGGTACAGTATAACTATTCATGTCAGAAGAGTGGTTATATTTGTAGGGAGCGCTATTGACTGGAAAGAGGCATGAGAATATTTTCAGGGATAAGAGAAATGTTTTATATGTTGATCTGGGTGTTGATTACACAGGTATATGCAAAAGTTAAAATTCTTCTAAGCGTCCACTTATGAGTTCCGCGTTTTACTTCAGTACGCTGTAATGTACTATTGGTTTGAAAGAAAGGCCATTTTCTCTGTGTGGAAGGACCCGAACATCGGTTGCTCCCTACACCTAACCACCAAACACCTTGTCTCACAACACTTAGATTCTTGGTGGCCTGGGAGCCACAGAGGCCAGAGACGATGTGAAGAGCAGGGAAGATTCAATCCAAGGAGAGAAAGGGGTGCCTGACCTCATTTCATTACTTTGGATGGAGCTGTATCAGTGCTGTTTGGTAAAACAGCACAAATGTAAACGAGGTGTAAACTGCTTTCACATCTCATTTAGGCAACAGATGAGGCGTGAAATGCATTTCACAGGCACTAGTACTGGAGGGGTATGCTTAGCGTGGTGCAGTGTAGAACATTTGTTCCTCTTCCCTCAGGGATGCTGGATGATGTCGGAACATGGCTACTGCTGGAGTAAAAGGAGAAGAGGGTGGGGTGTAAACGCAGGAGAAGATAGAAGGGCTCTGCTGTCTTCTGTACTTATGGTGCCTTCCTTTCTCTGCCTTACCCCTTCCTTCCTACACATCTGTTAAAGTCAAGCTCAAACATCACCTTGCTGGCACCACCGGCTCTCAGAATCAGCGGCTCTCTCCTCTGGGCACCCACAGCACTTGGCTCCACACTCAGATTTGTCACTGATTTTCTTGTCTTGTGTTATAAAGACAAGGAATGTGTACTGTTGTAATCCCTTCCTTGGATGCAGTATTTGCTCACTTAACCCTTAAGAAATTAATGTAATGTGAGGCAAGAGAAACAGAGAGAGACATTTTAGCAGTCAAACACCCAAGACAAATAAAAGTTCCAAAGACAATTTTAAAACTTAGAAGATTCATATTATTTTATATCTCTGAAAGACACACACATATACTAGGTCTGTCCAGAAGGTACCCAGCCATGCAATATGAAAAACAGAGACATTTATTGAAGAAGATACAAGATACAAGAAACACTGTACATTGAACAATGATGTCTCAGTCACCTTTCAATAGGCACGTTGGGACCTCACACAGTTCTCCCATCAGCTGCCCCATCGTATTTTCCTGGATCCCATCAACAGTCTGAAATCTCTTCCCTTTCAAAGGTGATTTTAGTTTTGAGAAAAGCCAGAGGTCACAGGGCGCCAAATCTGGGCTGTTGGGGGGCTATGTCATCTGGGATTTGCTGTTTCACAAAAAAACTCTGCATAAGACACAATGCATGAGCAGGCACATTGTTGTGATGAAACTGCCAATCACCAGTTGCCCATAGCTGCAGCCTTCTGAGTCACCAAAATAGTTTTCGTAGAGGAATGTTCAAGCTTAACACAAAATTTCATGTAGATTCATTGCTCTTCTTGCTCAGTCATTTTGAATGTGATGGCCACCCAGTACACATGCTCACTCAATGGTGTCTACTGCCCCCACTGACTAGTACAGTGAAGTCATCATTGTTCACGCATATGCATTTGAGTCCACTCGCCTTGGCTGCCCGGTTACATCAATGTCATGCAAACTGTTCTTGTTATATTAACAATGGCTGGACTTTTTCCAGACAGACCTCATATACCCATCAAGGTAAGACTACTTGTAAAGATAAAAGTAGGAGGTAATCTTTTTTGATCACTGAAGCAGTATCTTGCCTCTTTCTGTGAGAGGAACTCTGATATTTCAGATTAATAATTATTATGTGTCTATCACCTATTTTTAAATATTTGACTGGTTTTATAGGCCTTTTCCCAATAACAAAAGCAAATCTTTTTTAAGAAAACAGTTTGGGGGGAAAAAAAAAAAGAAAAGAAAACAGTTTGGGCTTAAATTTCCAATGCCACTGCCTGATAATAGTACCTGTCTCTGTATCAGCCACAAGTTACACATTAAATGTTAACTTTTTTACTTAAGATGACCAAAGCAAGGGTGATTCCAACTATAACACAATTAAACTATCATACTAGAGAAATTTCACTTAGAAAATTCCAGGGAACTCTGGAAAATTAAGATGGCAGCATATTATGAAATAAATACTTCACTACAATTGACATCTAAAAACAAGCCTAGCCACAAACTTGACCTCAAAAAATTGTTTAACATCTTCAGCTCTCTTTTTCCTCTATATACAATATGATCAGTTCTGGAGTTCAGTTTGCACTTTCCCTATGATCCAATGATTGCTTTCCTAGGAATATCTCAGACAGGTACTCAAATTTAGATGCACAATAATATTCATCCCAACATTGGTCATAAAAGCAAAGTGTTGGAAACAATGTGGATGCTTATTAATGTGGACACAGGTAAATAACGTTTGCATATGAAACAGACCTACATAGCCTATTTAGATGGGTCTTAAAAACAAAGGATGAGTAAATATTAAAGGCACAGTTTTGAATTTATAGTACAATAGCATTTAGGTAGACAAACAGTCAAGAGAGAGGGGAATGAAACAATGTTATGGATGAAAAAGATGAAAATAATATAAAATATTGAATAAAATAAAAAGAAATTACATGACGTAACAGTAATATAGAGACATTAATTCTTGGTTTAGCAAAACAGAGACAGAAAGATAGGCAACTGTTTCTAGGTGGACAGTGTCTTATTTTTTCTGTTTATCACAAGTAAGAGCAAAAAAATCCCAAGATATTCAATGGCTTTAAATGTGGCCTCACATTTTCAGCACATACTATACAATAATTGTTTAAATAACATGCTGCACACTGTAAGTGGCAGAAAGTCACCGATTTTGCTCAGTATTGACAACCAAAGCATTTTTATTGTTAATGCAATGTTAATGGGACCATGCTAACATTTAATTAATTTTAAGTACAATGAATCATTTGTCAACAAAGGGGGTTAAAAATACTAATTGATATGTGGGAATAGTTATTTGCAAGTGTAGAAAACATCCCACGATCAAAGTTAATCACAGTGTGATTAATTGATTTTAATTGACTCAGGATGGGTTCCTGTAGCATAACACAAGTCTGTCAATGAAACTTACAATCAAGACTCATTATGAAAAGCGAAGTTACCAGGGCAAGCAGCGGTGGGAGAGAGCAGCAGCAGACTGCTTTCCTCAGGATGCAGAAAGGCCGGCATCCCTGGGAGGACAGCAAAGGCGCCGAGATTGGGCATTCTGGGAAGGTGGCAGAGATGCTCCTCGGGAAAGTCCTCAGCCAAACGCAGGAGCACACTTGGGCCTGGGAAATGGAAGCTTTGGAGCCGAGACGGTTTGGTAGGAAATTGGATCCAGTGGTGGGAGGAGAAGGAGAGCAGCTCTATTCCCCAAGGACAAAGATAAGCGAGGCTTAGATACCCCATGGGGGACACAGGCACATGGAGCCGGAATAGAAATGGAGTCTCCTTCCAAATGCAGACGTATTAACTCGGGGCTCTGAAAGCCTCCAGGGCCCTGAGTCTCAGTCATGACTGCTGTTCAGAACTGCAGGTGCCCACAAGGAAGACTTATTCAGGATTCCTTGCTGTGTAGGTGATTCTGGTGGGAATTCAAGGTGAATATCTTCACTCAATTATTCTGCACTCAGGACATTGAAAGTGATTGCCACTTGTTTTCATTATATGTATAGAATGTGAGGTCATCCATGGTGTTGTCCCATCAAACTCCTGTGACTTCCTCTCCCTTGCTCCATGAGAGAAGCTTGGAACGTGCCAACAAAGTGGTTTTTTACAGGTGTTGGGGATAAGTACAAAAACTTTTTGTTTTAGTTTGAATTCCCCCCAGCATACAGTTATACTGTAACAGATATATCTGGTCTTCGTCCCCAGTTCCTGGCACAATTTTAAAAACCCTTTGTATTTCAATAGAAGTGTCTTTGTTGTGGCAGTAGGCAGAGGCCCTCCAAAGCTTCACGATGCGAGCTGGTCACCAGGAAGACTTAAGTAATTATTAGAGGGTTACAACTTTGGGCCAGTCCAACATCTGGGGTAGAGGAGAAAAGACGGAGATTAAGTTCAATCATGTAGCCAATGCGTTGATCAAAGTTCATATAATAAAGTCCCAATAAAAACTCCGGGTATCAATGCTCGGTGAGGCTTCCTAGATGTTGAACACATACCTAGATTCCACAAGGAGAGAATGTGGAAGTATTAAACAGGAATGGACTCCAGTCTCCTTCTGCCTCCCTTAGACCTCTTGCCCTATCCACCTCTTCCATTTGGCTGTTACTGATTCTTATCCTTGATAATAAAACGGTAATCATAAGTATAGCACTTTCAGAGAGTTCTGTGGGTTGTTTAGGAAAATTGTCAAATTTGTGAGGCTCATGGAAGTCTCTGAATGTATAGCTGATAGGATAAAAGTGCAGATGACTCCGAAGGCTTTCAGGCAGCATCTGAAATGCGGCAGTAGTATTGTGAAGGGCTTTGCCATTAACTTCTGAGTCCTCAGTGTCCACATTGAATTGAATTTGAGGACACCCAGTTGGTATCAGAGAACTGGTGTTAGAACACAAAAGCTTGAGACAAGAGCTTGGGTGTAGGCAATTCATTTAAGGGGCAGTCCCAAGAGGCAAAATGAAGGGAGTGGGGCAGATAAGGGAGAAAAGCCAATACAAACTGCACTAAGTGCTGGTTACCCCTGTGCATAGCTAGGGCTCAGGCCCATTGGGGATGTTTTAAGAAACCCGACTGAACACATCTCCAAGAAAAAGGAAGCTAAGGAACTCCTCCACTGATTCTCTTCCCCAATTGCTTAAGGGTTTCTCTGGGGAAGTGGGTTGTTAATTTGTCTAGCACTCAGGTTGTACTGAGTGGTTGACTTGGCTTCAGAGAAATTTCTGAACCCACAGAGCAAAGAGATACATAGGTATAGCTTGATGTGAATACTAAAAACATGCAAGAATTTGAAACAAAGTAGTTCAGTGAGCGACCATTGCCTGTTGCACTCAGGAATCTCATTACCCTCTATAATTTATTCCAAGCTGCTTTCTTGGAGAAAAATTAAAAACAAATCATTGGTAAGGCAAAATGCAAGCTTTCAAATGCCTTTCTCTCCCTCCCAGTTCCACCCTGCAAAGGAAACAGCTATAGGGGTTACTTGCAAATAAATCACCAGGCTCCGCCCATGTGGCATGGGTCTCCTTGCAGGAACTGATTGAATGAGGACTGATCCCTAAGAAGCTAACCTGAGGGCCAGAGATCCATGGAAGAAATTACAGAGAGGTCAGCTGTCCGTGCAGAGCTGAAGCAGAAACAATGGGAGGAAAAAGGAGCCCTGAATCATGAAGAAACACCATTATTACAAAGATGTGCCAGGATGGCCTGAGGCAAAAGTATCCATAGAGCCCTTGCTATGGCTGTGCTCCTGCAAGAGGCTGGGTCCCCTCGCTGACACCGTCGCAATAGCCCTAGCACGAATGAGTGCTCTGGTCCCGGCTACCATGTAAGGACCCAACACTGCTTCCAACGGAAGGACTCACACAGATGCCCAACCTAAAGGCTCTTATTGCCACCAGAATCTGCTGTCCACCTTGAAGCTTACTTTCCTCTCTCTGCTATCATCATCTCATCCTTGGGCCAACAATTGTTGCAGCAAACAAACCTCAGAGATATTCACTGAGCAAGGGTTTGGGGATGTAGAAACTGCAGATGAAAAAAAAAGAACCTGGCTGCTGTGGCTCAGTGGATGGAGCGTCGGCCTGCGAACCAAGTGTCGCTGGTTCAATTCCCAGTCAGGGCACACGACTAGGCTGCACGCCAGGTCCCCAGTTGGGGGCGCGAGAGAGGCAACCACACATTGATGTTTCTCTCCCTCTGTTTCTCCTTTCTCCTCTCTCTAAAAACAGATAAATAAAATAATATTAATAAATAAAGAGATCAGATGTTAACTTAAAAAAAAGAAGTTTAAAAACGTACATGGAATTGTTTAAAAAAAAAAAAAAACACTCCATTCAAATGTAGGTAAGATAAGATGCATGGGTCCTTGCCAAGGAGAAAAGAAGAAGGCTTAAGACAAGCATGCTGACCCAGTTCCATACTATTTCTTGAAGTGCATATATATCTAATGGGACATTGGAACGGACATCCAAAATAACAAGTCACCACTTTCAACCTGCCTTACTTTGTTTGTTTGTTTTACAGATTTGAGAGAGAGAAACATCAATTTGTTGTTCCACTTATTCATGCGTTCATTGGTTGATTCTTATATGTGCCCTGACCCAGAACTGAACCTACAACCTCAGTGTATTGGGACAATGCTCTAACCAACTGAACTAACTGGCCAGGGCTTTAATCTGCCTTTTTTGACTGGAGCAGTTGCACTTGCTTATAAGAGAGTCAATATTAATAACACACAGGAAAATTGAATCATAAATACTATCTTTGCTTCCATCTGAATATTGGCTTTATTCTTTCATATTGCAGTCAGTCTTACTCCACATACTAGCCAAGCTCACACCATTCAAACTTTGAGACTGATCACCATGACCAGGAGGACATAAATTATGACTGCCTGATCCTGAGTAATTTGCCCAAATCTTTGGCTAGAAACACGGGCTATGGTCCCAAAGGAAGCCGGGAGAGAATAGGTACTGTTTAAGTAGCACAAACACAAATGTAATAACCATACCACCTCCACCACTCTCCTCAGGTACCTGTCCCGTAAGTATATATAGGACCTCCTATGGGCCAGGCATTGGGCTAGGTTCTGAGCTTACAATGGTGAGCAAAGCCAGTATAATCTCCACCCTCACTGACCTTACAGTTGAGAGTTTCTAGCTAACTTTGGGAACTAACTACCTAACATTTCTGAACTTTACATCTCCTCTGTAAAATGGAGGTAGGAATATTTACCTCTCGTTGTTGTGGGGAAAATTAGACATGACTGCCCATGTTCAGCGTCACCAGTTCAAGCCATGTGCTGTGACCAGGGGTAGCAGCTGTGATGTTCCAATTCTGTAGTGCTATTTCAGACATTGTCCCTGGCTCAACACCTTCCCTCCTCTGTTCTTTAGCTTTGCTCAGTGCAACCTAATATCCTTTCATAAATTACCCTCCTGCTCAAATCAGTTTTTGTTGTTTGCTACAAAAAAAAAACCTTAACTGATAAAGAATGTGCTTGATAAATGGTAACTATAGTTACTAATCCCTCAGCTTCTTGTCCCTTTAATAAGGAAAATACAGCTGAGAGCCATACCAAGTGGGACCTGAAAGAAGCAGCTGCAAGAATTAAATCTGACTCAGACCATGGCCATGGCAGAAGTTGATGGCAGCCCCAAGTCTGATGGACAGGCAGGGTGAAGAGTGACAGGCAGGGTGAAGAGTCCCAGCCATTTCCCAGGAACCAGAGGAAGGAGAGAGGCAGTTCTGCCTCCCATACACAGAGGTAAAATAATGATTTCTCCAAAGGAGCTTTCATGCACTGCACTGATTAAAAGTAATAAGACGCGGCTGCTTCGACTCCAGATTTAATTTCAGACACTAAATGTGTTATGGCCTTTCAATTGAGTTCTGTGTATTCAGTGGAGCAGAAAGGTAGGGAATCTTAGATTTTCCTTGTCATTTGAGAGACATTAAGGAGAGCACGTCCACATCTCTGACCTTCAGAAGGTGGGCTCGGGACATGACTGTCTCATTGGCTTGCAACCTTGACCTTGGTGGAGCAAAGGTGGTTTCCACAGGGAGAAAGTCTCAGAATTTTGCTAACCTGACCCTGAGATGATGTGACTATCTGAAAACCCTTGAAGGGCACCTGGGCCACTACTCAGAAGTCTGGGCAAGTCACTCTCTGAGAACCTGCCTGTGAGGAAGGGTCTGTCTTCCCAGAAACACATCTGGCTTAAGTCAAGTGACTTGAATTTACTTGGTCTCATTTCTCCCACTGCAGCCTCCCCCAGCTCATGATTCACTCACCCCCCGGGTCTGCCACTTATATCTGATGACATTTTAAAGTTAACTTCCCTCGACCTCAGTATCCTTACCTTTAAAATAGGGATGGTTATATCTAAGACATAGAGAGTGTTAAATGCAATGTCTGTAAAATGCTAAGGTGATATAAAATGGTTACCCATAGTCTCATACTAAAAGATCAATAAATGTAACGAATTGTGTCCTGACCCACACCTTACCAGAAAGCAGGGCAGAGAGAGCTGGGAGAGCACGTGCAGCCCTCTTGGCTGACTTGGCCCTCGTGGCTCTGCCTCACCTCTTTTCTTCCATATTCTCAGAGAGAGAAGACCAGCAACAATAAGTGGGGGTGCCTCAGATCACACCCCCGGGCAGAGTTTACCAAGAGATGCATGACCCTTTGCCCTGGCCCCGGCCTCAGAAAACTGTGCGCATTTATGATCCTCCTCTGTATTCCCAATGGCTGGTCTGGTCACTCAGAGAGAGCCACCTCATCAGCACACTGAGCTGTGACATTCAGAATCGAAACAGTGAAGCCACCTCCAGAATGACAGGAACAAGACTCAGGAGAGAGAGGTTGGGGTGAGAGCATGGAGACTCTTCAACACAGTTTAGAGCTCATTGGGTTGTTAGCAGGGAACCATGGAAGGTTCTGGTACTGTGAGAAATGCTCACAATGAAAACCGGGACACAGGACTTGAGCAGTAAAGTGAGGCCTTTATTCACGAGTCTGCAGAGCCGGGTGCACCCTCACAGCCAGGAGAATGTGAGCTCCAAGTAGACAAAGGAAACTGGTTTTATAGTCTTAGCTTCTCCACCCTGAAATTGCCACCCTAAAGTGAAAGCAATTAGCTTCCCCACCCTAACGCAACTAGCTCCCCCACCCCTCTCCTTCTTCCCTGTTTCTCCATGACTGGATACTCCGGAGTTACAATCTAACGCGTTCATTTAAATGCCCCTATTGTGATTTGTAGATATGCTAATGCGGTCAACTTCCTTCTCAGAGATCCTCTAATTACATTTGCCCTTAAGACCCTCTAATTACATTTGCCCTTTGTTACTAATGACTTTTTACTGGTTTGGGAGTCACTATGACCTTGTTTCTTACAGTACAGAGAGATAGAATGTTAAAACCAAGTTTGAATCCTGACATTTGAAGTGGAGTGAGGGTGATCAAGGCAGCTTGAACGTTCCCCTCAACTTGCCCTCCCTCTCCTTCAAGCATTTACTTTAGAAAATGTACCATTGTAAATTTGTTCTTTGTCCTTTGAGATGTAAATCTTCTCCTAGCCATTTACAACCCAAGAATGTCTTTCTCAAGGACATGGGAGTCACTCCAGAGACATGTGACAATAAAGAGATGATTACAGTTATCTCCCAGCCTCTGTGGGGGAGCAGGAGCACACTTTTTAGTAAACACCAATTAGCAAACACAGATGGCCTAATCCCATGGACCAACCTCCCCCCTAACACCCTCCAGTGTGCTTAACACAAATTTACCCTAGGGATTAAAAACTCTTTTTGTCTTTTGTTTCAATGGCGTTGAGTTCAGTCTTTCCACCTTACGGCAAGAATTTGACCTCTACTGCAATAGTCCAGAATAAGAGGTTCCTTACCTCCACCAAGTACTTTTTTTTCTTTGACAAGGGTCGGCAAAGGAACCATTTAGAAGCTGTCATCATTTTCCAAGGAAACAAAAGAAACAAAAATGATAGAGCAGAAAAGCGTGGTCTGGGTGTAGGAGAAGGGAGTGAAAGACAGTTTACAAGTGAGCATGCCTCTCTGCCATCTCAGGCTCCTGGGCAATAGTACTGCTTACCCAAAAAATCCCGGGCTGGGCTGGAAAGACAAAATAAGGAGCACATCTCTTAACATGTTGAATTGAAAGTTCATCTACAAAAGATAGATATCCAACCCAGAGTGTTGGTGACGAGGCAGGGACCAGGGTACAGTAGAATATACATTTCTTTTATCAAAGTCAGCCATACCTTTGTTATTATTATGAAAGTAATACATACACACAGAGAAGGAAAACTCTGACTCCAAAAAACCTCCGCTGCCTTGCGGCATACCTCTTCAGGGGAAAGGCTAAGGGAGTAAACCCCGACAGAAAATCCGGAGCCGGAGTCCCTAAGGCGGTTTGACGTTGTAGTCAACACCGGCAACTCCTGCGGCGCACCTGAAGCCAAGCTGTATTGACTCCGTCTTTCCCTTGGATCCTTCAGCTGCGAAGAGAGGGGGGGTCTGCTGCATGGGCAACAGCAGACCCTCCATATCACCCTGCCCAGGCTCTGTAGCTTCATGCAAGATGTCGATTCAACACGGGAGGAGACAGATACCGTGTCACTCCCGAGTCGGACTGCACAGCCATTCTCGGTGGTGCAGATAGACTCTTAAGAAGCTACACCATCGTCTCTCGAGACGGACGGCTGCCGACGAATACATACACAGTCTATCGGCGGTGCAGATAGACTCTCAAGAAGCTACGTCATCGTCTCTCGAGACGGACGGCTGCCGACGACGACGACATACACACAGTAGAAAGTTGAGACAAAACAGACAAAACACCCAGAACAGCCATAAAAATGGCAGCCACCGTTTCCATTTAGAAGTACTCTGTGGCCAAAGTGCTCATGGGATGGAAGGGAAGAGGTAAGAAAATGAATTGTTATAACTAACAGGACGATTGCCATGACTGAGTGTTGGACAGATGCTGTGGAAGGACCAGGGATGAGCAATAATTCTGGGAGAAAGGGGATAAGGAAAAAGTCACCAAGTAAGTGACATTTGAGCTAAAGTTTAAAGTTTGAGTTTGCCTGTTGTAAAGTAGGTTTAATGCAGAAAGTGGGAAGGCAATCTACTGGCTGGAAGAAGACAATTTCAAGAGTATCCAGCAACGAACTTATATCTGTTAGAACTCCTACTAAGCTATAAGAAAAAGCAGATCATCTAATTTTTCAATGGACAGAATACTGATCAGGACTTCACTTAAAAGGGTATTTAAATTGGCCAGTAAGCATATAAGAGATGCCCAACTTAATTGGTTATTGAAGAAATGCAAACTAAATTCATGATCTTCTATCACCATTCACCCACCAGAATGACTACAATCAAAAATATCAAATGTTGGCAAGGCTGTGGAGCCACTAGAATTCACAAATTTTTCTGTTGGGAGTATAAACTGGTAAAGCAACTTTAAAAATGTTTAGTGGTATCTACTAAGTTTGACTAAATGCCAATCCAATAAACAGAAATTCCACTCATACAAATAAACCCAACAGGAAGAGGATGTGTGTTCATTGAAAAGCCTATAAGAGTGCTAATAACAGCAGAATTCATAATAGTCTCAAACTGGAAGAAAACAAATGCCTATCAATAATAAAATGAATAAAGTGTGATACGTTCCTTAAACAGAATGGGTAGGGGGAGAGAGTGCTCAATGAAAATGAACAAACTACAAGAATATGTAACAATGTAAATGAATTTCACAAACATAATTTTGAGAAAAATAGCTGGACATAAAATAGTATATATTGAATAATTCCATTCATATAAAGTTATTAAACAGTCAAAATTAATCTGTGGTGTTAGAAGTCAGGATAGTGGGCATTCCCGAGGGCAGAAAGTTACTGAAAAGGGACACTAGGGGCTTTTGGGGTGCTGGTCATGTTCTGTCTCTTGATCTGGGTGCTGGTCAGTCCACGTGATCACTGTGAAAATCAGTCAAGCTGAAAATACATGGTATGTGCACTTTTCTGTGTGCAGGTTACATTTCAGTAACATTGACATTAAGCAAAACAGAAGTGAAGTCGGGCTCATTTTGCCTGAAATGCAAATTGCATGAGAAGGCTCTGGAAACTGGACCTTGTGTTTCATAACCGCCTACACGGTCTGCTCTCAAAAGCCAAAGACTGGAAAGAAAGGTGGGTGGAGGAGCAGAAGTCTGAATTTCTCAAAGAGAAACAAAGAAGAGGGAGGCAGCAAGACTGCAAAAGGAAAAAGGTGGAAGCAATTAAAACAAGGGGTGGTGGGGGATGCTTGGGAAGGACGCAAAGGCTATACTTCCAGGGATCATGTCTATAGTTGGTTACTACAAAGGCTGCAGACTAGAAATCAACAGAGAGATGCAGGACAATGACTTGAAAAACCCAGAGTTTTTGTTTTTAACTTTTATATAGGACATGATGCAAGCAAGAATATTTAGAACATACAACCTACAAAGAACCTAATTGTTCTCACTCTTTGTTTCAGGTGGGGTTGGGACTGCGTCGGAAGCAAGTGAATTTTTTCATGAGATTTCTCCTGTCAGGGAAGAAGGAAAGTCAAGTAAGGGTCTAAAATTCTTAGGACTGAAGAAAATCCTTCCACTGGTTTCCACCCTTCTCTCCTCTTCCGGGATGCCCTTCCCCCCACCCACTGCCTCGGCTGCTAATTACTGAAGCTGCCACGCCCACCTGGATGCCTCTTTCCTTCCCCCTCTCCTCCTTGCTGTCTGTCAGCTTTCAACTTTCCAGATGGCATCCCGTCCTGCAGATGCCTTGACAGGAAGGGCCCAAGGGCCCTGGGCTCAGTGACTGAGGTCTCCACCCTGCAGGTTTTGATGGAATTTAAGTGGAATCCAGCATCATCCATCACTGTCAGGTCTGCAGAGCACTGAGTGTTCACCAAAGTGAGTGCAAACCCAGCTCTTCAGAAGTCAGAAAGGCCTTCACAAATTTGCCTTTCTGTTCCAGATTCCCAGGAAGGTAATAGTGCTCTCAAGGTAAAAGATTTGATGTCAGAGGCTGGGATTACTGAGAAATCCGAGTGTCTTTCCAAGTCCTCCACTTGGTTCTGGGAGCGGCTGGAAGCAGGGCCTGGGGTCTTCCTTTGGGAATGTGGGTATTTTCTGCCTCCATTGACTCGCATAGATTGCAGAAAGACTCTCCTATTACCTTAAGACAGCCCAGCTTCCAGGGCATGAAATCAAAAGAGAACTCAAGTCCAGTATGGTCTCTTGACCAAGATCAATGGCATCAGCATGACCTAGGCATTTGTTAGAAAGGCCAATTCCAGGGCCTTGCCCTCAGATTTACAGAAGTGGAAATGCGAGGAGTGGGGTCCAGCCATCTGGGCTTTAATAAGCCCCAGATAATCCTTGCAAGCTTGTCTCAGAAACACTGCTCTAAGAGCAGAAGACTTAGACATCATTTACCTGCCCTCTATTCTAATTAGTGGGGTCTTCGGAATTTCTTCTGAGGAATGAGGGCATTTGTGCCTTACCTGCTTGAAGGCTGAAGAATTCTAGATTAGAAGATCCCTTGAGGAAGCTCTCTTTCAGCTTGAATATCTATGATTCCATGACTTCAAAGTACTCTCATGATTTTTCATAGGGTAGAGCTAGCAGGAGTTCATTTGTTATTTAAACCAGGTGCAATTATACAGCCCCAGGGATTTGAGTGAATGTCAGAGCAGTTGAGATACAGCAAGAAGTAACAAAATGCTAGGATATATAATGTCCTACAGAGTGACAGGTGGACTCTTCCAAGCCTCCACACTTGTCCCTGGTATTTACAAATCGGCATACGCTGCAGCGTTAGCTGTGGGACGTGGAAAGAGGAGAAAGAGTCTCTCCATTTTGCAGATGGGTACTCCAAAACCAGCCACAGGAAAAATTGGCTTCCATGATTTCTCTGTCCCTTTGTTCAAATCACCTTCTACTCTATTGTGCCCTAGAGCTATAGCACAAAAGCCAGCCAATTTAAAATAAATCTTCCACAGTCTTTCCCAAAGATATTTGTTCTCCTGAATTTGTCCCAGACTGAAACCTGCACATGTCCAAGGTTTAAGAGCTTATGTTAGGAGAAATTTAACGTTATCTCAAGATAACGTTTTCCTACTTCTACTTAAATTTCCAGAGGCCTTTACAAAAATTAAACATCAATGGGAAGCCAAGTCCTTTATTTATAAAGCCAGCAACAGACATTGATCCAGTGATAATGTTATTTTTCTTATTGCACCAGTCAATGTGCATTTCATTATCCTGGGGTTGAATGAGTTTAGGGTTTCTTGGTGCTTTAAAAAAGTCTCTATCCCTGCCTTAAAGCCTTTAGAAAGTTAGTTATGCCCTGGCTGGTGTGGCTCAGTTAGTTGGAGCATCGTCCCGTAACCAAAGAGCTGTGGGTTTGATTCCCAGTTAGAACACATACCTAGGTTGTGGGTCTGATCCCTGGTCCAGGCTCATATGGGAGGCAACTGATTGATGTTTCTTACATCAATGTTTCTTTCTCTCCCTCCCTTCCCCTCTCCCTTCCTCTAAGGAAGGAAGGAAGGGAGGGAGGGAGGGAGGGGAAAGGAGGAAGGAGAGGGGAGGGGGGAGGAGGGAAGGGAGGGAGGAAGGAAAGAATGAAGGAAGGAAAGAAGGAAGGAAAGAAGGGAGGGAAGGAAGGAGGGAGGAAGGAAAGAAGGGAGGGAAGGAAGGAGGGAGGAAGGAAGGAAGGAGGGGAAGGGAGGGAGGAAGGAAGGAATCTAGTTATTTACAAATACATATGAGTATATTAAAACTCTTAATTAATGTTTCTTATAATTGAGTCTTGGCTTTTAAAAATGTGACACTTGTATTTTTTAAATATGGTCGGCATTTTACTAACATAGAATTTAGTCATGCATCTTGAAGTTAGATTAAATGACACTCAAGCCACTTAGCACACACAAGTGAAGCTCCTTAGGCTACTCCAAAAACTGGGCAAATGGGAACAGTAGCTTCATTTATTTATTTTTTTAAAATGTGGATGGGGACAAGAACATTGAAGAATGCTGACTCATTCTGGACCCAGACACAGAGGATCCCAAACCAGACCAAGGAAAATGAGACGATAATATACCCTGAACTTGTCTGGGTGGTCAGAGAGGAGGGAGGGAGAGTCAACTGTGGGTCAGCAGGATGTGAATTTAGGAAGTCAGGTGAGAATGAACACTTGAAACAGGCAAGTGTACAAGGATCCCTGGGCGTGTGTAACTCCTCCGGTCAGGCATTGTGTGAACAGAGGCAATGAGGAGTTCCATCTCTATCAGTAAGGAGATGCCTCCATCTGACACACACATTGTTCAGGCTGCTGAGAGCTGAGGTCTAGATAAAAGGTGCCTGGCAGATATTGTGGGCAGGGTGAGAGAAGGGGAGACAGCAGCCAGCCTGGTGAATTAATGTGGTTTCCACAGTAACTGACACACATACTCTTGAGCTTCCATTCAAGGGAATGTCCTTCTTACCAAGGTCAGTTTCTTATTTTTGAACATTCCTCCTATCTTCCCTGTCCTTTTCCGGGTACCAATTAGTCCATGTCTCTTCCATACACTCAACACTTTCCTCTCAATCACCTCTCCCCCAAAACACGGAAAAAGACTCAAGTCTCCCCCACCTTAAACATATCTTCCTTCCACTCCACATTCCCTGAAGCTACCGCCCTCTCTCCTCCTCCTCACACCCAACGTTTCCCAGAAAGTTTCTATCCTTACAGTCTCCATATGCTCCCCTCCCACTTACTCCTTAATTCACTCACTCTTTCTTCCACCCCCATTATAGCCTCGAAAAAGAAAAAAGAAAAAAAAAAAGAAAGAAAGAAAGACAGAAAAAGCCTCTGTGAGCATCTCTTTCCTAAAGACCAAGGATAATTTTCAGTCTTCATCTTCCTTGAAATGCCAGCAGTAGTGATGGCTACTCCCTTCATCTGTAATCAGCTGGGTTATCTAGTTTCCACGATCCCCTGGTTTTCCTCCCCACCTCCCTGGCTGCTCCTATATTTTCTTTGCAAGTCTGTCCTCTCTATGCAACATGCTAGAGTTCCCACAGTCTCTAAGGGCCATTTCGGAACATTCTGTCTTCTTCACCACCTCCATCAAAAACATCACCGTATCTTGTTCATTCAGGCCCTTTGGTAGTTGTTTGTTCTGTTCATTTCTGTCTGTCTTTACTCCTGTCAGCTGTTAAGAGCTGCAGTCATCACCTCCAGAACAAAGAGAGAAGTTTTTCCAAGGTCATACCGTTAATTAATGGCCGCCAGAAGTAGGGCCCAGGTATTCTAGCCCTGGGTGCACTGATGTTTCCTCATAACCCTAATGTAATCATACTTTATTCAGAAAAGCCAAAAATTACTTATGAACATGATGCCGTTTATCATCAAGACATTGTGGAGGAAGAACAGGGGAATATGGGATCCCTGTGGGCAGAAATGTCCTCTTTTGAGCTGACAGAATTAGAAAAACAGCCAAGATTCTTTGTATGTCCTCAGAAGACCTTCGTGAAAACAGCTCTCCTGGGAACTTAACAAAAATGAAGCCTCCAACTCTCTCCCCCTCATCTGGGCTACAGATGGAGCTGATGACAACCGAAGGAGCAAGCAGACCAGCAAGACTCAAACTTCAAAGGCTTGGCTGCAACTGAGACAGCAGTGCTCTCTGAAACTGTGAAACCTGTCATGTGACCGGCAGAGCAGACTTATTCTGAGTGGCTCCAGGAAGAGAAATTAAGACTCAAGGGAGACATTACTGATAGATTTCAGCACAATATGAAAAAGCACGGCTGGAACTGTCCACGGTGCCAACCGAGGGACCAGGCAGAAGGGACACTTTCATCTAGGCGGCATGCCACCTTCTTATGGGTATTATCACACAGACTTTTGCACTACGGGTGAGTGAGTCAAGGAAAGATCTGGTCTTCATACGATGCCTCATGGCTAAGGCAGTGCTGGTTGGCTCGACCTTCGCAGCAATGCTAAGAGACCCTTGGACAGGTATTATTGCCTATTTATACAAGGGAGAATTTAGGCTCACACAAGTGAAGTATGTAACTTTAATTACACAGAAAACTAATGGAAGATCCAGGATTCCATTCATCCACTCAACGCAATTTTGTGGAACATTATTATGTTATACCTACTGAGGTGAGCATTAATATACAGTGATATGAGATAGAGTAAGTCTAGCAGGCTACTGAACACAGACAAGGGGACACCTAACATGAAATAGTCAAAGAACATGTGCCTAGAACCAAGTCTTGGAAACCCAGTGAATACACCTAAAAAAGGTAAAACATGGGGGAGGGGGTGGCCAAGATGTTACTGACACTCCACCAAGATCTCTTACCAGGACAGTGCTCCTACATTGCTCAGCTGCCATGTTGACTGCTGGGTTCACACCTGTCCTCTTCTCAGGACAACTGCTCCTCTCCAGTGGCAGGCACCTCACCTGGAAAGTTATGCAGCCCACCTATGGGCATAGCCCTCTCCAATGACTAATATGGAGGTCCATGGGCCTTGCCTGATATTGGGACAATCTCTAGGGTGGAATTCATACCAAGAGCTCTCTGTAAGATCAGTGGAGCTCACATTCTTGCTTAGCTCCTTCCCCTACCCTATCCTGCTTCTTTCCCGCCTTCTGAGACCACTTCCTTTAAAAAAAATCAATGAATCCATCTTCTTTTTTGCTTTTAGGAAATCCTACCTAAGTCAAGGGGGAAGGATGTTCCAGGCATAAAAAAAAAAAAAAAAACACAATACATGAGAAGGCGTGTATGTAAAAGAATGCGCTGTAATACGGAGCAGCAGGAAGCTGAAGCAGAGGGGTGAACTACAGTGAGGTGTGACATAAACTAGGCAGGTAGACAGAGGACACAATCCTATTACCTCCTGACATCCAGCCGGCCACAGCCCTACATCCACAGGACGAAACTGACCTCTGATATCCTACATCGCTGCCTTAGAAGCAATATTCAGAGCACATCTGGGGCACAAAGTGAGTGTACAGCGGAAGAAGTTACAAAGCAAGATTCCTTCATTTATCCCATGGCATTTCACAGAGCAGGAACAAAGATGAGCCCCCTGGAATTTTCTGACATGCAGACCACCTTGCCTCTATGGAACTCACCACAGACTCCGCTTGCAGGAGAGCAAATGATCTCGGTAGGCTATTTTTGTCCTGCCTCGCTGCAGCAGACACAGTGGCCTCTCCGCCCCTTTCATTGGCTCCCTCTGCTTCTCCTGCTTTCCTTTCTTGCCTGTACTCATCAGGTCTTGCCCCTCGGGTCAGCACTCAGTTTTAAATTCTAAAACTTTCCAAAGCCAATGAAGCTCTTTAATGACCAAGCTGGGCTGCCAGGAAAAAAATGCTAATTGGAAACTTTTATTTCATGAGGTCCTGGAGAGTTTAGAGAGAGATATGTTTCTTTTGTCTATCATGCCATTATCACAGAATAGACTCAGAAGATAAAATGCAGCCCTAATATGAGAATTTAATCCAAGAAATATACAATTCTTTTAAGCAAATGAGAGACCTCTGGACTTTGAAAACTAAGCATAATGACCCAGTTGGCGTTACCTGAAACATATTTCTTTTTCTTAGGAAGCACAGAACAGGTCAAAGGTAGAAATAGGCCCCAACCAGCCAGGTGGGGCTCATGGTGAAGGTCAGGTCCAAACAAGGTCCAACCCCAGCCTCACTGCTTAGGTTCAGAATAAGTGAAACACATAATTTATTCTTATCTTATTATTTATTTATTAATTATTATATTCAAAAGTGGATCCAACTGTAACCTTACAGTTGCCCCACGCTTTATAATCCCATTTCACAGCCATACGGGTAGCTCTTTATAGTCTAAATCCCTCTTAGTTCCCAGAATGACACACAGGAGTAAGACACAGTTCTTGTCTTCAGAGCCTAAAAGGAGAAACAGATACATAGAAAAATATCCACAGCAGGGTTGCCTTAACTCTAGAAGAGGGAAGAAACCCATCCAACCCTCTGGGGTAGAGACAGGGGCCAGAGTAGACTCCCTTTCATGGACTTTGTAGAAGAAAGACCTTCCTTTCCTTCCCAGACACAACATCGACCAAAAACCGGAACATCAAACACATGCCAAGTTTCACGTCCTTCCATGATTCTTTGGTTTTACCAACAGAACAATTCTGGCTGACTTGGGCTGAAGAATCTATCGGAAGAGTTTGTGATGGTTCACAGAACACAAGAAATGGCCGAAGGACTGAACCTGGACAAAAGCTGGGAACAGTGAAGCTCTGAGGACTTCGGTAGCAGAAGTCATACCAGCAGGGCAGTGTACCTGGGCAGAATCCACGGCCTCCCACCAATTTTATCTCTTGTTGCTTTACTCTGGGAAAGACAGCATCTGATTTGAACAGCTAAGGCCACATGGCCAATTACTGCACCCTTTTCCACTCCACAGGATGAACAGAGTAGTTCCACAAAAGAAAGTGAGATGTTCTTGGCAGAGTGGGGGTTGGACGCTCTCGGGATTCAATATAGGCACATGGGCCTGTCTGCGGTTTTAGCCAAGAAGGGCATCAGAACAGTTCTTATTAAAAAGGCAGAAATGTAGCCTTTTCTCTGGATACAATGACTCAGATGTCCCTGGATGGGGCCCAGGAATCAATACCTTAATAAGCTCTCAAGTGGCTCTACCAGCAAAAAGTCAGTCGAAGCTGGACCATCTCTTGGATGAGGTCTGCTGTTAGTGCTCTGTATCAGCCTATACCAGGGATGGACTAAAAAATTCCCATGAGAAAGATGATATTTTCCTATCTTTTTTGAACTGCCTATATTTCAACCCATCATAACCCCATTGTAAGACTTGAGGAAAACAGAGCTGAATTCCTCCGTGTACTTGCCTGGTCCTGGAATATCACGTGATTCAGGATATACAAGCATGGGATTTGGCTGACTCTCCATGGTTACCCGCAAAGATCCCTACAGCTCCCTGTCTGAGTTTCTAGCCATAACCAGCAACACTGGAGGGCCATGGGTTCAGGGAAGACCCAGGAGTGATCTGGCACATAAACTTACTGGGCTTCCTGCCGCACATCCAGCACCTAGAACAGTGGCTGCTCCTTATTAGGCTTTCTTTGTATTTGTTAAAGGCAGGGAGGGAAGAGGGGAGGAATTTTCTAAGCCACTCTCCAAAATTCAGCTAGAGAATTACTATACAGAGTATGCTTTCACCAAGACTAAAGATAAGCAGACTAAGGGAACTGGGGAGTGTAGTCCCTCAGAAGAGGGCATGGAACCTTGCCTTATGTGTCTTCCATCTGGTTGGTCCTGAGTGCCAGCCTTTTATAATAAACCAGTGATCTAGTAAGTAAACTGTTTTTCTGAGTCCTGTGAGCCACTCTAGCAAATTAATCAAACCCAAGGAGGGGATATTTAGAATCTCTGATCTATGGTCAGTGGGTCAGAAGCACAGGTAACAACCTGGGCTTGCAACGGGCATCCGAAGGCAGGGAGAGGCAGCAGTCTTGTAAACTGAACCATTCACCTGTGAAGTCTGACGCTATCTTTGGATAGATAGTGTCAGAAACGAGTTAAAATAGAGTTGCATTGTAGGACGCCCATCTGAGAATTGCTTGTTTGTGTGGAGGAACGCCACTACCCTCCCTGACCCCTACATGCACACACACACATGCATTAAAATTGGGTCCAGGAAACTCATTTAGTGCTAGATTATTTGCCATTTATTACTGCATGGGGGTAGGGGTTAAGGAAAAATTCTTCCCCTCTGATCATCCCTTCTGATTTAAGCCACAATGCAAATTGGGGGTTCATTTCAAGGTTTAACAATAGTATCCAACTGATCTTTGCCGGATTGCAAATAAAGGAGGCGGTATCCTCAGGAGTGCTATTAGAGCTAAGGTCTCCCAGCTCCTATTGTTAAAGAACATTCATTACCAGGCTCATATAAAATCCTGAGAAGGAAGCAAATAAAGAGTCTGCAATGTTCTCTGTAGTTCTTATGCAATTGCCTCTTGGGGCTAATTAGAGCTGCTTTTGTAATTCACCAGTTATAAATTCCTTCCAGTGCTCTCATCGCACTGGGAGATTGGTCACCCCAAGTCACCGTTTTGTGCTGACATGGCAGGTCCACCTGGTGGCCCAAAGTCAACAGCAAACTCTCTGACAACTACCCCGTGGGTGGCAGTAGCCCTCAGATGCCCTGGGATGGCTGCCCAACTTGTTAATTGTTTTTCCTGTTCTCTGCTGATTGGGTTAAAAGATAACTTTGCAGACTGTGTTAGGCAACACCTGCCTAATTTTCAGCTAATTTATTTTAAATTGGTTTAGTACAGACTTTTTACCCAGTAATGTATACAGAGCTATGAATTCATTTCCTCCCCCACCCTCTTGAATTTGATCAAGGAAAGAAAATGGCTGTAAAGCTCTATCACAAGACTTTAGAAGAATAACAAAGGGAGTCACAGCAAGCTAATTCCCAGACTGGAAAACAAGGATTTCAAAAGGTTCTTGTCCGTGGTGGGAAGTGACAGGACAGGCAGTTACATAAAATCTAACACGTGGTAATGGAGAAGACTACATTGTACTCATTTATTGAATGTCTATAAAATATCCTGCCTTTTACATATTTCCTGCCTTTTATGGAAACCTCCCCAAAATTCTCAATGGAGGTAAGTATCTATTAATCTTATCTAATAATAACGATAATAATAATAATAAACAACTAGGGCTTAGAGAAATTAAGTAACTTGCCCAAGATTACACAGGCAGTAAGATTTGTTCATGGGGCAGTCCCATATCAGAGCCATTTCTATATCATCTGTATTTTGAAATCCCTTTGCTTTGCCCTGCCAAGCAGCTAAGACAGGGGGCAATTTGAGGTGTTACAAAAGGATTCTTTATTTTCAAAAAGAATTCACATAGGGTTCTTTTAAATACTCAATTACCCTATCATGCTGAAAATATAATTTAAGCCACAAAACTTTTATTTATGAGAAATATTTCTGCACCACTTCTGCTGTGTAAAGCAGAGCAGCGTTCTTAAACAGATGCTTTACTTATTTTATTTTATTTTTAACAGAAGCACCAGAGAAGTAGGACTGAGGTCAAGTGTCATGAGACCATGTAAATTTTATTCATTTATTTATTTGTTTGTTTACCTATTTTATTTTTTTTAGAGAGAGGGGAAAGGAGAAAGAGAGGGCGAGAAACATCACTGTGTGGTTGCCTCTCACTCATGCCCCCACCTGGGGACCTGACGTGCAACCTAGTCATGTGCCCTGGCAGGGAATCGACCCAGCGACATTTGGCTCGCAGGCTGACGCTCAATCCACTGAGCCACAGCAGCCAGGGCTGAGAACATCTAAATTTAGTGATTAGTGTGCTGTTCAGTACACAGTAAACACTCCAAATTGTCATGATATTATCATTTTATTTCAGGTGTCTCAAAATGCATCCTATGCAAAAATGGCCATAAATTTCTTCCCTCCCATCAAGAAATGAAATCTATTTCTTCTCTCTCTCTCTCTCTCTCTCTCTCTCTCTCTCTCTCTCTCTCTCTCTCTCTCTCTCTCTCTCTCTCTCTTCTCTCTCTCTCTCTTTTAAAGATTTTATTAATTTTTTTTTTTTTTAGAGAGAGGGGAAGGGAGGGAGAAAAAGAGGGAAAGAAACATCAATGTGTGGTTGCCTTTCATGTGTCCCCAAACTGGGGACCTGACCTGCACCCCAAGCATGTGCCCTGACTAGGAATCAGACTGCCAATCCCTTGGTTTGCAGGCCGGCACTCAATCCACTGTGCCACACCAGCCAGGGCTATTTCTTCTCTCTTTGACTCTTGGCTGTTCGGGTCATTTGCTTTGGCCAACTGAACATTAGCAAATGTGATGTAATCAGAGGCTTGACAAATGCTTGAGCATCTGGTTTACCCACCTAGGGAACTCGGAACCCTGAGAACATCATGTAATTCAGTCTAAGCTAGCCTGCTGGAGAATGAAAAGTCAGGTGGAGGAGCACCGTTGCGCCGAAGGAAGCCCCCCAGCTGAAAGGCATCCAGAACCTGGATGCCAACCTGCCAATCACTAGACATGCGACAGAGGCCATTTTTTGTCACCCAGCAGACCCGCTGACTGACAGCAGATGCATGAGAGCCAACCATGATCCGCTGAACTAGCCTCCACCAGAACTGGGCGATTCACAGCATTGTCAACAAAAGAAAATGGCTTTCGATTTAAGCCACAAAGTTCCAGGATCATTTTTTACACAACAAAAGTCAACCAATACCCAGTCCTAAGGCATTTTCTCTCTGTTCCATTCCTAAGCCTTACAAGAAGTAGAAAAGAAAACAGCAGAATAACAAGAAGTAGAAGCTAGCAACAAGAGGAAGCAGTGTCCAAAGCAGGAACCAGGTCACTGAGAAGGTAAGGGACTCAGAAAAGGGTGATTAGCATTCAGCTCTTCTCTCTCCCAGCTCACTGATCTTTCTGCCACAGCAAGTCTCTCTCTCTCCCTCTCTCTCTCTCTCTGAATGTTTGGAGGCTAACTGGACCAACTCCAAGCTCCCATTCTTGTCTCCAGCCTCAGGGGAAGCAAGTCAATTGGAGTTTTAAGTTACTAAATGAAGAATTTTTCCAGGGTGCTTCTTCATTTCTTCTACGCTCTTCAGATCTCTTTTGCAGGTTATTCAAGTCAGCTAGCAAACTGCGGGGGAAGTGGGTAAAAGCCCAGACGCAGGCTACCATAACGTTGTATGACTGGAGGGCATTTTTCACCTTCAAAGCACATTGACCATACATTACAACATATACTTTCACAGTTCACAATTCTATCTAACATCCATTTTTGAGTTTCCTGGCAGGGGAGAATATAGTCCTAACATTTAAAAACAAAACAGTATAACACAGATGATGAATGATGTGTTCCCCTCAGTGTGGATGGGAAGGAATGGACACTCAGGAGCTATCTGTTTTTCTGGGCAGCGGTCAAGTTAACACTCCACCTTCTACCCTGGAGAAAGCTGAGAGGCCACTCAGATGAAGAAGGGGACAGTGGCCTCGCCCCTCCCTCGACCATAAAAAAAAATAACTCCAAAATAATGAATTAAGTTTTCACTCAGGGTCGAGCAAAATAATTCAGCTCCTCCTTCCTGAAACCACGTTTTAGGGATGGGACAAAATGTAACTACAGCTCATATTCAGTGGGTACCACACTATTATAAGCTATTCAAATATAATACCTCCATATAGGACAGTAAACAGTAAAACTGCCTTAAAAGCCAGGATTAATAAATACTGTAAATTCTAGCGCATGTGGTTTATCTCAGAAGCCACACATTGCTGCCATGTCAAGATGCTTTTCTATTTTGGGTACTGGATAAGCTACAGTCCACTGTTACTTTTTTTAGTGAGCTAAGAATTTGTTTCTTGGTTCAAAAACCTTCAGGGGAGGGAGGGAGACCCATCAGCCAAGCTGGGAAGGATCCATTTGTATGTACTTGAAAGAAACACCTAGCCCTGCTGGGCTCCAGTAATAGCTGAGGAATGTTCAAGGTCAGTGAGCCTTAGTGCATGTCAGAGCAGGGCCCAATTCACTTGATAACACAGAGCCCTGTGGGGAGCAACCATCCCTAACACTGTGAACAAGGCTTGGAGGAAACTCTGTCCAGATGTCCCAGCGAATGTCTCCATGAGTCCCCTGGGCCTCCTCAAGTGACCTCTGAGCAGAGGAGCCTCATACCATCCACCCCTCCCCTCCCACACCCCACACTCCCCAGGGCAACCTGAGCCCATCCAAACAGCAGGCCAACAACCATGGTTCATCTTTCTTTTTTGTCCATTGTCCCTTCTTCATGTCTCTCCCCTTCTGTCTTTGCTCTACTTCACAGAAAGTGGCCTAGCCAGTTGCCTCCTTCTCAATAGTGCCCATGCTCCTGTGACTGTCCTGGGCAGGGCCCCCAGTCATTTGGAGCTCCCTCCATGAGACAGGCAAAGCAGAGGTCCAGGACCTGGCCGCTTGCCTGCTACCCCCCACTCCCGCCTCCTCTTCTCTGCCTGTCCCTTTGGACCTCTCCCCCCAGAGGCAGCACCTGCCAGGGCCAGCACCCAGGTATCAACCTAACTGCAGGGAAGAGAAGGTAAAAGGAAAGGGGTCCAGGCCTGGAGATCTTTAGAGACTTCAGTGTAAGGTGGGGCAAAGGCAGGAAGCCAATCCGACTGGAGCAAGATGGCCAGTCTCCCACTGGCTATCATTGTGATGGAGGAGATGGTGGAAGAGTCTGATGCACTTGTGAAACCATGGCTCTGACAGGGCACCTTTTAGCTGGTCAATGCTGTGTCACCAAAGAGCATACTGACAATTTCAAAAAACCAACAAGCAACTAGGAAATTATTATATTGATATGATGAAGGATTTGTGTTACACAAAAGGCACTTTGAAAGAAGTTTTGAGGTTACATAAAATACATACGTATATTTTATATACTGTAGCAATATAACATATGCTATAGTACATAAGTATACGTAATATAAATAAACATACATGTATAGTACAGTGTCTATTGACATAATTTATATTATATATAGTAAATATAGTTTAGTTATAGAAACAAAAGGGCCTATAGTTATTTTCTATTTTTATATTACACATTAGTAAATGTTTTAAATGTCATGGCATAATCAATCTATCTCAGAGAAGGAAAACTCTGACTCCAAAAAACCTCCGCTGCCTTGCGGCATACCTCTTCAGGGGAAAGGCTAAGGGAGTAAACCCCGACAGAAAATCCGGAGCCGGAGTCCCTAAGGCGGTTTGACGTCGTAGTCAACACCGGCAACTCCTGTGGCGCACCTGAAGCCAAGCTGTATTGACTCCGTCTTTCCCTTGGACCCTTCAGCTGCGAAGAGTGGGGGGGTCTGCTGCATGGGCAACAGCAGACCCTCCATATCACCCTGCCCAGGCTCTGTAGCTTCATCGAGGCTCTGTGGCTTCAGCTTCACTGGAGAGTGCAGATAGACTCTTAAGAAGCTTCACCATCGTCTCTCGAGACGGATGGCTGCCGACGAATCAATCTATCTAATTGGTAATATATAAGAGATAAACAATAAGAGATAATGACTTTGTACTATCACAGGTATGGAAGCTTCAGGGTCATATTGATTAATATGACCAATATTCACATCACTCCAAATAATTAAATCCCCTTCTTGGTGAGCAGTTATGAATAGGCGTGTACCCCAACTCTAGTCAATGACAAATACTGTCAGTCTCCTGGGGATTCAGAAAAACAACTTCTTAATGTAAAGAGAAGGCCAAAGAAAAGGTTATCCCACCTTTCCCTCTTGCTGTGGTGTCAAGATGAGCTGAGGCTACTGAGGCCACTAAGCCACCAGTCCTAGGACAACGCTGATACAGTGAAGAAGCCATAAATCAGAAACTCCTAGGAAGCTAGAGCCATTACAAACAAATACACCACAAACACACCTATGTGAAATAAGCTTACCTTCTTCCTCCATAAGTTGTGTTAAAGTTTCAGTTTCTTGGTGCCAAAAGCATCTTATCTAATAAGGATCTGATTCCCAGACTCCCATGGAGGAGGTGAGGTAGCCATCCCCTCAGGAGACAGAAAGTACCTCCTAGAGCCTCACCATCTCTCTCTCCACTTTAAGGCTCCTTTCTCTTCCCACGGGAGTACCACTCCTCTTGGTCACAGCCTCCAGCATGGACAGAGAGTCCCTATCTATTCTCACTGATGCTGCTGCTATAAAAGAGGGAGACATCATACCTTCTGAACTAGAGGAAGACAGAAGGGATTACTATTTGGGTCTGATTTGAGTATGAGGAGTCCAAAGCCCAACCAGATCAGTTCATGCTGTGGGGTAAGAATATTGTCCTATTATAACAATTTGCTGATATTAAAAACAACGTCTGTCTGCTTCTCAGGCCTGAGTTACCTTGTAAAAAGATCTCTTATATAAACTTCCTTAGCCCTGGGAGGGGGCAGGCTACAGTGAGGGGTAAGGGTAGGGGTATCATACAACCACAGAAAACATGGAAAAAACAATGGACTTCCTGATGGTGATTTCTTACAAATATGACTAAACCAACCTAATCTCAAGAAGGAAAGCAACATAATTTTCCAGTTGGAAATTCTTAAGACAGAATTAGAGCCATTTAATATTGGTCTGTTATCGAGTTCAATCTGGCATTGATTTTCCCTGTGTTACATATTCTAATAAGAGATAT
This sequence comes from Furipterus horrens, assembly GCF_987537825.1. Taxonomy (NCBI): domain Eukaryota; kingdom Metazoa; phylum Chordata; class Mammalia; order Chiroptera; family Furipteridae; genus Furipterus; species Furipterus horrens. The sequence continues at coordinate 131,367,476 of NW_028327177.1, read as the reverse complement.
TTACTCTCCCCAGTTCTTCAGAGACTTAAAATAAATAGACTCCAAAACGAAGTGTTCAGGGGGCAACCAAAACATTTTAGTGCTAGGTACCACAGGTGCTTGGCGCCTGGTTGGGTTTAAAGTATTGTTTGAATTTTAACAGCTTCAGGAATTTGTTGTTAGTGATATGACTTAGTCCCTGTTGACATTGAGACTATTCAAGATGACCTAAATGAAAGAGCGGTTATTAAGGGAGCTACCGCAGTTTCCCCAGGAAAGCGTGTGAATGGGGATAATCAGCCTGAGAGCTTCAATGGGGTTAGAAAATTGGAATTATTTTGACATAATATTTTTTAAAGAAGTTAACATAGCTATGGCTCTCCTATGGAATATAGCTAGTTTTTGGTACCTTTGAGATGGTGTCAGGAATATTGTGTTTGAACGGAGACAAACGGTCAGATCACTTTCCAAATAATAATAAACAATATGTTGATGATATATATTTTAAGAACTGTGACGTGTTATGTTATAAGCACCCACAACGGGAAACCCATCCGAGTAAAAGGAGATGCCTCTGTGTAGAGAAATAAAGTCCAATTCAATTCAGTCTGGGCAGTGACATGTTAGGTCAGCAATATGGGTATAAAAGCAGTAATTTGTAATATCAAACATACCTTCAAAATCCTCAGCTGCTGAGCAGTCTTATTCCGACTGTATTGCCAGCCTGCAGAGACAGGAAGAAGGGCATTATCTTGAAGATCCTATCTGTGGGCCACTGCATACCACACAGGCATCCTTCTTGCTTTAGCCCTCTCTTGTCTGGAGAAATAAGAAGGAAATGGCACTGTAGGGTCACAGAGAAGCAAGCATTTCACCCAGGTCTCAGACCCTGATGTCTATCTAGAGTAACAGGGTCGTGGACCACTCCGCTCACTCCCTGTGGGGTGATGATCTGTGACATTTAAATAAAGTGAGAATTAGATTCACCCAGCAAGGGATGTTTTCTGGATAACTATCTGCATGTGGGCCAGATGCAGCAGCAGTGATAGAAGGAGCCCAGACCCCCAAATCTATGCAGAAAAATGGTCCCCAAATCTCAGATTTAGGAAGACCTCTAGAAACATTGACAGGATACATGAAAATTTTCAACACTGAATTTTAAGTTTATTTTTTTTAAATCTGATGCCAGGTCCCCACCAGTGCCTTCCATTGGTAAACATGAGTGAGGGGAAGGAATATTTTTTCTGTCCCCCAAACACAGCTCTCACTCAGCAGCTCTGTCTTCTGAGAGTGGGGAGCTCCAAACTTCTCTGCCCTGAGTAAAATTTTTCAAACAGCCAGAGGTCATGAGGCCACTACAATGGAAGAGGAGAAGGGTGAAATAAGGACTGAGAGATGGCAGACATTGCATCAGAAAGCCAGCAGCAGGAACAAACTAGGTTGATGAATCAAGCCAGGGAAAAGATGGCTGCTAGACCCCAGTCAGAACATTGCCCCCACCTGCCATGCTTGCAAAGCCCGCTGGGGCCAGACAAGTCATGCAAAGCAGACACAGGCAGAGATCAGGCCTGATGAACGTAACCTGTGTGCCTTACTTCCATGTAAACCTTCCAAAGTCCTCCGACTTTACCCCTGCTGAGTCCTCTACAGTAGAAACTGCAGGATTTAAGACAGAGATATTGAGCTTCTGACAATAAAGTCTTCAGGGATGATGGCCTGTATCACTTAGGGAAACACCAGATACTGTAACAAATAAGCCTACAATTAAATGATAGAGACACAATGAAAGTTTATTCCATGTTCACATTAACAGTTCTTGGCAGAGAATGGATCATTCCACGTGGTCGTTCAAGGAGGCAGGTGATCATGGATTTTAACACAGTTTCCAAAATCACCCTAAAAAGTCATCTCTAGTCCAGACAGTTGGAAATGGTGAGGAGACTGGAGGAACTTGCGTGGGCGGTTTGATGAGATAAACCTGCATGTGGTGCCCATCATTGATTCTCACAGTCCATTGGCTGGAGCACAGTCACATGACCACACTGAACTGTAGAGAATAGAAAGGTCATCTAGCCCTACATGTCAGAAGAAAAAACATTTTCATACATAGTCACTGGTCTTTGCCTAAGGACCAGTCCAGGGATGATGATCAAAACTTCCTGATGTACTTCTTCGAATTTCTGTAATAATAGGAAAGAAAGCCCTATACTGACACTACAGAGTCCAGTCTTCTATATCATTATGGCCACAGAGCAGCAGGAGACTGCAGGTTCCAACCTTCCTGCCTTGACCTCAGGAAGCTCAGTGTTTCACAAAGTCTATTAGCAACTAGCTCAGGAATTCAAGTTTCTTTGGGGGTCAACAGATAAATAACATAGAAGCGTTGAGATGTTTTTTCATAAGAAAACGGAAATGTGCTATAAAAATGTATTTCCCAAAGCCTGACAATACTGAAAAACAGAAAGCAAGCACAAGAAATAGTGCTGTTCAAATATAAAAATAATAAGGGTACTTATCTATTCAGGCAAATACCACACACCTGCTGTAGGTTTTTCCCGATAGAAAGCATGGAGGTCAGGCAGGAACATTCTTTCTGCTTAGACCATACAAACTTTTTTTTTTTTTTTTCAGTTTGCATTATGTTAAAGCGAGAAGAGCTTAGATTTTTGGAAAACAGACTAAGCTCTCTGAACTATCGCCTGTGTGACTTCGGCCTCCCCTCTGTAAATATGAGGGTAAAATTAAGATAAACAAGACGTTAGAAAGCGCCCAACCCATCATCAGCTTGGATGCTTGACGGGCGTTACAATTCGTCGTGGACACAGGGAATCAGAAATGGCCACAAGAAGGTCCCCTTTTTGGATCTGGACAATGTTTGGAAGTGTGGGCTAAATAATTCCACCTAAATTTCAAGGGGCAAGAGCGAGTGAGTTGTCATAGTGAAAGGCTCCTTTCTGGCCTCTTCTCTTAACTGGCAAGTTATCAGTTGTCCTTGAAAGAAACTCAGGTGTCATCCCTCCCAGAAAGCTTCCGTGATTCCATTAAGGCTCAGTAGGTGCTTCTGGGCTGTGTTCCACAATCTCCCTCCAACCTGCCTCTGTCACTGTCATTACATTCATCAAGAAGAAGCCCATAATGGTGTATCTCTAAGGTGAGGTGATTATAGGGCAGTGTTGTGTCTTCTTTATTATATCCTTGTCACTTAGCAAAACATCTGGCACTTGGTAGTCCACAAAGGAATGAATGCTCAAGCCCAGTAATGCCCCCGTGATGTGTAACGCACTTGTCGGGGGAAGACATTTGTGTTCTGCATAGCATTGCAGACCTCGGAGGGAAAGCCATGTTCACACCCACCAACCCCGGCTCCTTACAAACCCATTATTAACACACCCACCAGAAAGCTTTTAGCCAAGACTTCTCATAGCTTCCTGTAGGATCCTGTGGAATAAGACTGGGGGCTGGATTGAGAAAAGCAGGGAGGATGAGAAGGCCACAGTTCCTTTTCATTGACATCATGGAGAAAGAGTCTCATTCAATAAAAATATATATATGTATCTTGAATGGAGTTAATTTTTTTTTCCTTTTTCACTCAAAGCTGAAATAGAGTTATTTTCTTAATAGCGTACGGCAGCCTGCTTTCTACAGTACCTCTTTAAATTGAACTCATACAGTAACAATTTATTTCAGAACAGCTGAAGCAGTTGGAAAAAATACCAGTTGCAGAAAAGAGGAGAAAGGCACCGGTCAGGGCAGCTGGTTGAATTATTTTCCTCTCTTTTTGAGATTATTTATCATTAAAGCACACTATCTTTCTTCCAGAACTGGAAGATTCAAACAAAGACTAACAAATCACGCAGTAAACCAGCAATAAGCTGAACAATTACTCCAAGCTAGAAGATGTATTTCCTATGGGATATGTGATTTGAATCGCTGAGGTTTTTAAATTCACCTCAGGATGCTCCTGGGCCATGCTGTCAGTAACGGGAAAATTCCAAGCTATTTGGTATTCTCTCCCAAGTGAGCTGTGCATCATTATTACATGATCACTGTTGTTATTTAACATTCAACAGATATCCACAGGGGTTAGGTACTGCTCAGATTCCATTAAAGACTGCACCTGTCTTCAACCCGTTTGCATCCTAGAATGACAATAGTAAGAAACATAGGGAATGAAATACATCTTAGAGACATATCGTGAGTTTTGTCTGGGGACCCTTTACATGACTGGAGTTCTTGGGTGGGTGTGGTAACTTCCACAGGGAGTGAAATTTCTCTCACATAAGACAGGTGACTCCAACACTCAAGTTATTTTACAGGTGAGTACCAGAGGCCAGGCAGGGAAGGCATTATCACCCCCAGAGTTATTAAAGTTAGCAATAAGGTAGTGTCATGAAACAACATCATTTGCAGAAGACAATAACACTTGGAACATTTTTTATATTTATTCTGCAGATAAAATGACCAGTTAGCTTGGGCATTTTGTGAACAGAGGCAGCTAGACAAGCCATCTAACAAAAAAACTGGACAGTGAATAGTTAGAATATCACAGGTAGGCAGAGGAGGAAAGACTGGGTGACTTGCCATGGGTCACAGCTATTCAGCTATTCGGTGACAAAGGTTGTCCAGGTCTAGAATTAATAAACAGCTACTCTCATAGTTTCCAACCTCCTCCTCTCCAGTGATGATGCCTACCAATACACACATTCTAAGTAAAAAAGAAGCAGCGTGAAGAATAGAAAAAAGAGTCAGAGGAAGAAGGTACCAATTTGGAAGATTTCATTCATATGTTTATATTCCTTGTCTGTGAAGAATTCCTGGGATGATAGAGCCACATTTGGTCCCTGAGGAACCTTGGAAAATAAACTTAGTCCATCCTCCGTTAGCCTTACCTCATTAAGAGTCCAAAGTGGTCTGGGACAGGTTTCTCTAGGTCTCATCTCAGTAAAAGCCCAAAGTGTCCCAGAATAGTTGTCTACACTTTATTTCATTAGAAGCCCAGAGTAATCCAGAACAGAGTTTCTCTAGAAGAAAAGTATTTTCAGGGAGCTCTGAAAAGATAGTTTTTCCCATTGAGATATGCATGACTATTCCAGAAAAGTAGAAGAAATAACAACTGGATATACAAAGGACAAAGCTGGAGGAAGGCTGAGGGCTTCCGTCTTGCATAAGTTTCTTCCTGTAATGCTCAATTTTAGAAAGTATCTCCAGTTCTAGAACTTCTTCCCTTTTGATATCTAGGGATTCACGGAGGTCACTTTGGTTTTGGTTTGATCCCGTCTCACACATCATGGGAAATCCATGCCCTGTTCAAGATTTTACCAGATTCCCTGTGGCTTTTTGTTCCCACGGTCAAACGAAACCGTGTTGGGAACACCCTCGACCTAAATCCTTGCACTCTCTCAACATCCACCTTTCTCTGCCCGCTGCTGGCCCGGGAGTAGAACACCTGGGACTTCCTCAAAGCATCATTCCCACAACACTGTGCATTGCATACTTTTACTGACTCTTGGTAACAAAAACAAACAAGTATTGCATTGCATCCAAGTACAGACTAGCAAACAAACTTGATTGCTAGACATCCCTTTGCTTAAGTAGTCCCTGGGCATACTTGCTGTAGCCCACAGACCCTGACACTGGCCCCAACTGGGGCAAGGGTGGGGGGGGTTCCCCCCAAGCCCATTGGACTCCTGAGGTGCTCTCCTTCCAAATTAGCTTTGCATCTATTTACAAGGCTACTTCCAGCTCCCCAAAGTCCTTTTCTTTTTAAACACAGGGTATTGAAGCTACCAACAGGTTTTCTGGAGCATGCCAGAGGACCCATTAGGACATTATCTTCAGCAGTTTCCAAAGTATTACATTTTAGTCTCCACTGTACACTCCTCAATTCCCAATTGCTACCCTCGTTCAAATTTTCATTACTTCATGCCTAAGCAGGATTCGTCCCAGCTTCCAGTCTCTCCCCCTTTTAAGTCAATCTGATGCTAACAGATGCCTATTCTAAAAACCAGCTTCCTGGGCCATGGCACCCTCCTCCCCTCCTCAGGCACCTCCAGTCGCTCCTCAGGGCCGCTCATATTTGGACGTGCATCCTCAAAACTAGATTTTCTAAAGAAAAATCTTGAAAGGCATGAATAAGTACCTCAACATATCACCACCAAGGAGAATGGAAGCTGATCAAAAAATAAAGCTACAATTAATGCACCATTAAACGGGGGCTGTTAAGTGCATGGAGGTCAAGAAATCCAGTTATGTTTCCCATGCATAATAATAATTAATAACACAAGCTATCTGTGGCACTTCATGCTCGGAATACTTCATGGACGTAGGCTAATTAATTACACAGATAAAGATATTGCAGGTCTGTCTTTTGATATCAGTGGGTTCATTAAATTTCTCATTTGGCTAACAAAGTAATTTCCTGTACTTCTGAATTCCTGAGTAGGGTGGAAGGAAAGGAGAAAGCAGCAGGAATGTCAAGTAAGAGTTAGCCTTGTCCTTCCTCCGCTTCCTGGGAATCTGTAAAAAATATGTTTGCATGGGGATCCTCCCTCACCTCTTGGAAAAGAAGACATAGGGAGGGCTGCCCAAGCTTCAGCCAACCTCTACCTTAGAGCTCACAGCTGCCACTCTGACACTAAGACCTTGGGAGCACACACCTCATCCACCAGGGTTACCCTGGCCCAGGACACAGCGAGAGGGTAGAGGTCTTCCTATAGGGATGATAAACCTAGGGTCTTATGAAATCCCTCTACATGCCCTGGATATCAAATAACTCCTGAGAAGATGCTAGGACACAAATCAGAGAGGCCTAGACCCCGTTCTATTTCTTTCTTCCCCTGGATTTTCTTTCTCACCCTCACGCAGACCCTTGCTAGAACTTCAACATTCTTTCTCTCCTCTTCCCTCCTTCGTAAAGTCAGGTGCCACCAGAAAGAGCTCCCCTGACCTGGAGAAGCTGCAGTCTTGGTGCTGGAGATTCACTGCATTCATTCAAGGAAGAGATGAAGCAAGAGCCATGAGTTTTTTCCATGGAGGAAAACGGGCACTGCTGAGAGAAGTTCTTTCCCCATTTCAGAATCCCGAGCTTCCTGAGAGAAATCAGCCAGCATAGACGAAGGCCCTGGTGGCAGAAACAATGCTATCTGCTCACCGCCCTGTTTCTTTTCTTCTTGGGAATTCAGCAGGACTACATTTCCCAGCCTCCCCTGCAGCAAAATGGTGCCATGTGATTGAGTTCTATGTGGGCAAAAGTTACACAAATTACCTTCAGGCCTGACCCATAAGACCTTCCCATGGTCTTCGATGCTCTCTCTTTCTTTGTCTCCAAGACAGACACAGAGGACCTAGTGGAGGTCCCTGATGCTTCAAGGGATGAAAGAACCCTGGATTCCTGAATGACGGTATGGAGCAGAGCATCACAACTCACTACCTGCGTTGGGCAATGGCACGAATGAGAACAAACCTATATTCAGTTAAACAAAGGTGATTTGGGGCTTCTGTTACACCCCTAGCACATTCTACTACAGACTTACTCTTTGTAATTTCTCTACTTAGGTGGGGGCTTTGGTCTCTCTAGACGTTCTTTTCACCCCTACCATGAATATTTGCTGTCTTTCCACTGCTTATTGGCACCTCTGCCTCACCATGCACTAAGAAAATTAAAGAAAATGAAATTTAAATCAGTCAAAATTTTCCTTGTTAGCAGCTCTGGTCTTAAGAAAAAGCAAAAAAAAAAAAATAGTCTATGGGTTCAGAGAGGAGGTAAAAATTACTGCTAAAGGTAAGGTTTGAAAATCATCTGTGGATTTCAGTTGTCTGCACGCTCTTCCCTTTATTAATCAATGACAGCTCAGTGAGGGCTGGACTATGGAAGGGCCACACACTGGGAGATGCAGTCACGGAGGACGCAGCTATGGCAGCATGAGAGCCATGGCAAGGAGGGGAACAGAAAGCAGTACTCTGTCTTCTCTCTTCTGTTGCTCTTATGACAAGGCTTACCATTGTCCATAAACACCTGGAAGCCAAGGGCAAAGGAGCCCATTGAGACAGTCCATGCGGATCACCCTTCCAGAGCACAGAGCAATACAGGGATGGGGAGAGAGAGTGGGGGGGGGGGGGGGGACAAAGAAAGAATAATTGGCTCAGGCCTTTACCTCATTGCTCCTCCCAGGCTCATCTTTTCCTTCTCCTCCCAGATTCTTCAGGTTCCAAAATTTCTTCAAATTACAACTTTCCCATAAGGTGGAGGACCCCAGCTATTGAGAAGAAGAAAGAAACTGAGTCATATCATTCAGACCAAGGAAGGAGTACATTTTAACACTTATTTTAAATAATATTTAGTTTACCACGTTCTTTTGTCATGTAGTTTGCATATAGTTTTCCAACTTTATTAAGGAATAATTAACAACATTGCATATATTTAATGTGTATGATGCGATGATGTAAAATATTTATACATTGTGAAGTGATAATCAAAACCAAGGTAATTAACACATCTATTATCTCATACAGCTAACTTGTGTGTGTGTGTGTTTGTGTGTATGTGGTGAGAATGTTTACTCTCTACTTCAGCAAATTTAAAGTATACAATAGTGTATTATTCACTATAGTCACCATGCTGTGTATTAGATCTTCAGAAATTACTCATATTATAACTGAAAGTTTGTACCCTTTGACCTACATCTCCCCATTTCCCCACCCCAGCTCCTGGCAACCACCATTCCACTCTCTGATATGAGAATGGATTTTTTTTTTTTTACTCCACATATAAGCAATACTATACAGTTTTTGTCTTTCTCTTTCTGACTTATTTCACTTGGTATAATGCTCTCCAGGTTCATCATCGTTGTTGCATGTGGCAGTATTTCCTTCTTTTTTATGACTGAATAATATTTCATTGCATATATATCATAAATATAACTATATCTCACATGTTATTTATGTATTCATCTGTTGACAGACACAAGTTGTTTTCATATTTTCGCTAGTGTGGATTAATGCCACAATTAACATGAAATGCAGATATTTCTTTAAGATATTGATTTTGTTTCCTTCAGATAAATACCCAGAAGTGGGATTACTGGAATCATGTGGTAGTTATATTTCCAATATTTTGAGGAACCTTCATATGGTTTTTTATATTGGTTGCACCAATTTACATTCCCATCAACAATGTACAAGGGTTCCCTTTCCTCACACCCCCACCAACCCATTACCTCCTGCCTTTTTTATAACAGCTATCCTAACAGGTATGAAGTGATATATCATTGTAGTTTTGATTTGCATTTCCCTGACAACTAGTGATGCTTAACAGCTTTTCATTTTATTGGCCATTTATATGTCTTCTTTGGAAAATTGTCTATTCGTGTCTTTTCCCATTTTTAAATCATATTGTTTGTTCTGCTATTGAATTATATGAATTCCTTATATATTTTGGCTACTAACTCCTTATCAGATATATGATTTGAAAATATTTTCCCCATTCTGTATTTTGATCATTTCCTTTGCTGTACAGAAGCTTTTTAAGCTTGATGAAATCCACTTGTTTATTTTAGCTTTTATCTGTGCTTTTGGTATCATATCCAAAAAAATTATTGCCAAGACCAACGTCAAGGAGTTTTTTCCTTATGCTATTTTTCCCCCCTAGGAGTTTTACTGTCTCGGGTCGTACAATTAAGCCTTTAATCTATTTCTAGTTAATTTTTGTGAGATAAGGGTCTAGTTTCATTATTTTGCTTCTGGATATCCAGCCTTCCCAGCAGCAGTTAGCGAATAGACAAGCCTTTCCATTGCATGCTCTTGGAGCCCTTTCCAAAGACTAGTTGACTGCATGTGCATGAGTTTCTGTGTAGGCTATCTACTCTGTCCCATTAGTCTATGTGCTTGTATTTACGCTGGCACCATACTGTTTTGATTACTATACATTTGCAATATAGTTTGAAATTAGGACATGGGATGCCTCCAGCTTTGAGTTGCTTTCTCAAGATCACTTTAGCTATTTGGAGTCTTGTGGTTCTGTAAAATGTTGGCCTTGTTCTCAAAAGCCATGAACAGAAAATTCGGTGCATGATTGCCACTTTTTCAACCTCCAGTTCTCATTACAGATATCAGTAATCAATTACAGTTCTCTCTCATGCCAAGCCTGAATGCAGCCTAAGAATTCTTCCCGAAACAGTGTTTTAAGCAGTCACCACTAATCAATGCACCGCAATTTTGAGTAGAGGTTTCTGCTACCTGCCACACTGCAACAGAGTAAACTTAACTGACTCAAGTGCCCTCTCCTCTTAATCAGAAATCATCCCCCATTAGGCAAGTAGGAACAAACCAAATGACTTAATCTGAGTGGCTGACCAGTTCCTTCAAACTGACATTTGGAATCTGTATTTGCTATTCTTGCAAATTGTCATAATATTGGGCTAAGAAAGACAATTTCCTTATTGTTATAACCATAATTGGCAACGGAAAAAGAGTTAATTTTTACAACAGAAGTTGTTAAACATCATGGGTCTACTCTCTTTTGTGTTGAGCCCTTTGCATGCCTTAACTAATATGCACAACAAATCCAGTTGGGTAATTATGACTGCATCCATTACACAGATGAACAAACTGAGCTGATGACAAATCATCCAGCTGAAGTACTCATTTTACAAATGAATAAATATTACCAGAGACTGGTACTCAGTGGTGGTAGGAGATCCAAATAGGAATCAGCAGAACATGGTTTTAGCTCCAGCTTTGCTATTTTTGTTGCTTCAATATCAAAACAGTTACAGAAGCACTCTCCTGCCACTCCACATGACTCTTTATAAAATTTAAAAGGACAATGTATGTGAAAGGAAATATAAAGTGGTACAATTAAGAAAAAAAGAGATGCAAGAATATTTAGTGATATGTCCTATGGCAACAATATGGCAGAGCCAGGATAGGATGTATGCTCCTTCATATACCTGTCAAATGAGACATCATTTTTGAAACAAGAAAACAAAGTGGATCTATGTCTTTCCTTAACCTCATCTTGGGGCACATGTATTCAGATGGTGCCCACTGCCCTGGCTGACTGTCATTTTGTAGAGGGCAATAGCAGTGATGTAGTAGAAGTAGTGCTGCATGGGTTAGAAATCTCTGAGTCTCAGAGTATTTCATAGGTTTATTTAGAGGCATTTCTCTCATGGAGTTCACAATCTAGGGGAGCCATGTAATAAGCAGATGGCCACACAAAGCAATTATGATAACCATTATGCCCTTGGTGGACATAAACCTGGAAGACCTTGTTTAGATTGGCAGGAATTAAGGAAATGCTAGCTGCCTTTAGATTAGATGAAACTTTAGACTTATCCATCACTTTACAGAAGAAAAGAGTGGACACCAGATAGATGAGTCAATACTTATGTTACAACTATTCAATAAAGGACTTTCAAGTTCCTAACAAAGAAATAGTCATATTGAGAAGAGAAAAAAGATGTCTGTTTTTCTTGGTTGCTGAAGGGCTAGGAGTTGAACCACAAACCTAAGGAAAAGAGAGAATTCAAGACATAATAAGTCCTCGCTACATGGGAAAGTCCAAGCCTTCTGGTATATGATTACTATGGCGGAGAGAAAGAGATGGAGAAGTAGTCAGAAAGATGTGTCCTGGCTTCCCTCCAGGTTGAAATCCCAAAGGGTTTGTGCTTAATGGGAATCTTCCAGTTAGCACAAAGATTCATGAGACCTTTGCGGGCTAGTAAAACACTTCTTAGATCATAGCTGGAGCAAAGCTGAGATGTTTTAGGAGAAACCCTCCATTCAGCTTGTCACAGTCCGAAATGACTATAGATTGATGATACAAGAGTGGAGGGAGTTACCTACATATAGGAACTGAGGTGGCAGCTTTGATTCCTTATGGTTGGTGTGGGGTGAGCAGGGAACTCAGGAGACTTACTATGTCCTGATGAGGGAACATGAAGGTACCAAGAACACTGGTGAATCAAGCGAGTCTGTGGTCCAGACAAAGAGGTCATGGAGAACCAGGACTTTGCAATAACACTTCAGCTTCAGGTGACAGCATACACCTTGAAAGGCTAGACAAGATCAACCATAACCTTGTACACCCCTCCCAGTGGCTCAGGAACAAGCTAAATTTTACGGTCCATGGCAGAGGCCAACAAGAACACAGAAAAAGCACAAGGATCTCTATGAATGCATTTAAGTATCTCTCTCCCAACATCATGAAGACATATACCCCACCCCCCAAAAAAATACCCAATAACATCTTGGGAAGGACATAGAAGGAAAAAACAGAATGAGAGCTGTCCTTTACCAGAAAAATACTGAGCTACCTCAAATATACAGTTTCAAACAAAGACTGAGAGAGATATCTGACAAGTGTATTTTGTAACTATAGTGATGGGTGGGAAGGAAGAACAGAGTGCTCATTATTGACCTGTTACAGGGAAATAAAGAAGCTACACTCTCCTTGTATGTCTGAGTAGATTTGTGCGTGTGTGCGGATCCACTACAGATGTCACCCAAACCCTGTAGCTTAGAGAAAGTGCCCAGCATCACATAGGTCCAGCTGGTGCTCTTCATTGTGTTCTAACTTCTTCATTCACTGTCCAGTCCTCAGTTGTTACTATTTCATGTACGTCAAGTCATTTTCTTACATTTCTTCTTATGTTCCAGGAAAACTCCTCAAGTAATTATGTCCAAATTGGCTATATACATGGTAAATATTTTGAGTACTTGATTTCTCAAAAATATTCTTAATTGAAAGCTCAGCTGGGAACATTCAGAATTTGAAGTTTGTCTTTTTCTTCAACAACAAAAAGAAGTATTTTTCACTCTTGACTGTGAGAAGTCTGATGTCAAGCTGATTCTCATTGCATCTCAGGTAACCTACTTCTTATTTATAGAAACTTTTAGGATTTTCTTCTTATCCTTGAAGTTTTCTATTTTAATTTGGTTGCTTCTAACTAGGGATCTTTTTTTCTTACCAGCTTGCTTCATGTGAATTAGGCCAGTACACTCTGAAGACTCTTTTATATCTTCACCTCTGAGAAACTTTCTTCTATTTTCCATTGGTTTCTTCCATTCCATTATCTCTGTTCTCTTTCTGGAATTCTTAATGGATGAATGTTTAACTCTTTATTGCTCAATTGTCTAATTTTATTATTTTCTAAATAGTGTAAACTGAATTCATCCTATATTTCTAACAATAGCAGACTGATTACATGAATCATTCCACATTTGTTGGTAAGAGGTGTTGTTTTTAAAATGAAGACTTATAGAAGAAAATGTAGATGGGCAATTGAATCAACTACAACAAAATTAAAGCACAAATGTACTAGAAGAAAGTGTCAGGAGGAAGAAACTTGTAATCTCAACTAGGGAGGACTTTCTGAATATGGTAATAAAACCCAGAACTATTCAAGGTAATTTCCTAAATTTGAATGCATGAAGTTTTATATATGGTTTTATATTTGTTTTGCCTCTGTTTTTGATAAAAAAACTTATCGAAGTATAACATACACAGATAAAAAGTGCACACAAGTGTCAAACTGATGAATTGTCACAAACTAAAAGAGTTGGGTCAAGAAAGGGAATGGTACCCATACCCAGAAGCCCCGTGTCACCACCTCCCGGAGGGAAACACTCTCCCGACTTTTAATGTCATAGAGTAGTGTTGCCTGTTTCTGGACTAGATACATACATGCATACATACCATACATATATTAACACAGTTTATGCTCTTTGTGGCTGGCTTCTTTGGCTCCATGTTAAGTTCCTGACATTTACCCACATTCTCATTGCTGTGTATTTTTCCATACGTGCACATAATCCAATTTATGTCCATTCTACTGTTGACAGGGTAACCTCTTAGACTTCTTTTTCACTGTGGAAGCTAACCTTGACTCATCTTCTAGCTTTGGTCTTTAACCCTGGCTTTTCTATTTTTTATTTCTTTTTTTCTGATTTCATTGAACATATTTTTAGTTTTCAGGGTTTTTTTTTTTTTTGCTAACTTCTTATTCTATATATAAAGGTGTGTAAAAAGGCTCCAGGTTGCAGCTGGTGATTTATAGACATCCCTGTGGGGTGCAGGGCTAGGAGCTGTCTGTAGGTGGTGTCCCCCACAATTGCCACGGAAAGAGAGTTTGGGTTTTACATTGAAATGAATTGTTGGATGAAGCTGCTTTGTTCTGGATACCCTTATTTCTCTCTTTCTAATGGTAATTTCTGCTGAGTTAATTTCTGATCTGCTCAGCTTTTCTGCAATTCCCCAAACCACAAGAATATACCTTCCTAGAAAGATCATACATTTTCTTTGGAGACTAGTTCGTGAATTTTGTGCCTTTGTTATGTGCTCTGTGTATGAGGGGAAGTGAAAGAAAGAGGGACACCCCCCCCCCCCTCAGGAGACTCAGCTGTGGTAATATCAGACTTTTAAATGCTAACCCTGAGGATCATCCCATGGGCAGAATTTTGTATTTGTTGACCTTGACCTCGAAGCTTTTTGTGTTCTCCCTTGGAGAAGACGGGTCACATCTTAGGTATTTCAGACTGGTGTTTCTTCAGTTCTGTTGTCTCTATCAAACTGTTCACAACTGTCTTTTATCATCAAGGATATCCTTAAACTTTCTCTTTTGCTGTTGCCTCCTGCCCTTGCCTTCTAGCACTATCATGTTTAAGTTATTTTTCCTAAAACTCTCTCTTTGTTCTTTCAGGGCACTTTTGGGAGAAAGTCTGCCACCTGAAACCTGAAACCAGGTGTGCACTTTTAATAGGTCACTCCACTGGCAGTGAGGAGACTGGGTTGTAAAGAGAATGGCTTTAAGAAGACACAGTTGTAACAATCCAGACATGCTATGACAGGTCCTTAGGTTCAAATGGGGACAGTAGCAATGTAGAGAAGTGGGAAGATTTATTAAGAATTATGGAAGTGTAATCAACAACACCTGGAGACGGATTAGACATGGAAATTGAAAGTAAATCTTCTGAAGGCTCGTGTAACCAGTGGACAGACAGAGGTGAAAGTCACTAAATTGTCACTTAACAGGAAGTGGAGTAGTTGTTGCTTGTGTTGTCTTGTAATTAGGAAGCGATGACATTCTTATGCATCAAAACATTCCTGGCTGTAGCTTAAACATTCCATAAGCTATAAAGCTCAAAATGTCCGGGTCGAACACAGTTAAACAGCCTGTGCATTTTCAGAGTGAGCCTTGCTTATAAGATGCAACCAGGACTCCCTGAACACCACCAGGCAAGCTCAGGAAATAGGCATCAATAACTTCCAGAAAGTTCAGGCCCCGGATTGTGCCTTGGGCTACTTATCTGCTAAGACTATGTCTCCTGAACAAGTTTTATGGTAAAGTACATGAACGTGGAGAAATGGGTTGCTTTGGGTAGAGGTTTTATCTTTTTATTTCCTCTGGTGAACTCCAATGTAATTAACTTCATGTCAATAAATGCTATATTTTTATAGCATACAAAATCTGGCCCGTTATATTGTGATGTTGTTTGCACTCCATATGGAGGCAGTCTTCAGGGAGGATGCTAATATCTGATTTCAAGTGGGAAGGAAGGAATTAAGAGGATATTTTCAGAAGCAAGAAAAAGTGAAAACTGAACTTGGACGTAGTCTTCAAATGTAGACGCCTCAGCCCCATCGCCACACGTTCCCCATCCCCTCCTTCTGTGCCTACCAATTCTTCAGCTGCTATTTCATCACCGCAGACTGAAGGAGGACTTTTGAAGATGAGTAATTCTTCAGTTTCAGACATTTCATGAAAGAAATGCTGAGCACTTTGGGGGTGTTTTGTAGAAAAATACCAGGGCTTGGTCAACATCTTGGTAGCCAGAACACAAAATCTTACTGCAGAGTAAGCCAAAGTGGACACATTTTATTTGCTGTGTTTTAATGCAGATATGAAGTATCTATAGTGATTAAAATCCCTGTAAAATTTCAGCCAAATCAGAGCATTAATAGATATATGTATGCCTTCTTTATCAGATTCATAAAGAAAAAGAATTCTAAGAGACTTAGAGACCCTAAAAGAAGTCACAGAAAAGGGTTTTTGAGCCTTTGCTGGGTGGTAGAGGGGAGAGAAAAGGGCAGCAAGCACTTGGTTTGGGATAAAAGGAGAAGGAGGCAGGAATCTGACTAAAGGAGAATGGGATTCTCAAGTGATGAAAAGTGAAAGTGATAACCACCTCCCTCTTCAGCACCTTACAGGCTTATAAAGCACCTTCACGCTAATAATTTTACCTTTGTTTTCTGGGACAGGCAAGGGAGAGTACATTATTAATTCCATCTTATGGGAAAATAAGCCAGGGATTTAAAAGGCACATACCTGGTGATTCACAGCTAGCCAGTCAGGAAAGTCCCCAAAATTTCTGAACCCTGGTTTTGCGCTCCATAGTATCTCCTTAAAGATCACAGTTCTTCATCATGGACTCAGACTGGCCACAATAATTCAGGCAAGCCAAGAAGCAGCCTTATTGATGTTCTCCTCTGCCGAAGGAAAAATAAACAACCAGTTCCATTCAATCAGTCTCATTTAAAGTTGACTTTGTGTAAACGGGGAGGCAGGAAGACAGTGATTTGGGTTTCCAGCTAAGATGTTATGCGACATTTAAAATTGCTTTCTAATCACACTGTATTGATTATCTCAAGTCCATGTCCACAAACTAATGAGACCCAATCTGACATGAAATTCATAACCATTGATCTGGGCTTCGACTTGTCATTTGTTTACTCACACAATGGAGAGTCCCAAACGGCTACTCGGGGTTGCCCCATCGCCTTCTGCAATGAGCTTTGGTTATGGTGTAGGGGATGGAGAGCTAGGTGGTAATGGGGGTGTACAAGTAAGTGTGTGCTGGCATGTGTCTATATCTGTGGGGGTACATGGGGTGCTCCAATGAGCTACCATGATGCCTACATGGAGGGTAGGACTGCCCTTCTCTAAAATGAAAAGGCGAGAAAAAACAAACAAACAAACAAACACGGAGCTCTGCACAAATTCCCTAGAAGCAGAGTGACACGGAGCTTCAGATGCATGTCATTTATGAAGGAGGTGCTCTCGGGGGGGGGGGGGGGGGGGAGCCAGGGCTCCAGATGGGGCCTGGGAGGGAGCTAAGCCAGAACGTGCTCTGAGCTGAAGAAGAGTTTCAGCCTGATCCTCCTGGGAGCTCCGGAGCCTAACTTGTGTCATAGATTTGGTCCTACCTTGAGGCCCGAGGACAGGCTTTATTTGCCCCTGTATCAGACCCTCATTGTCAGCAGACGGTGGGCTGTGGGAAGAGGAGAGAGGCATAGAACACTGGGCCGAGCAGCTCTTGCTTGACTGAGAACCAATGGCCTAGAAGAGGAGCAGCTCATAAGCCAGTAGCAACAGACACTCTCAGCAGCTGGGAGACAGATACTGGTACGGAGAAGGGAATCTGGTCCTGGTGCCAACAGTATCCAGTAGATACCACATATGTTCTTATTTTGTGAAAAGCGAATTCACCCAGAATATAGTTTGTATCTTCTGCATTTCTTTCATCAGCAGCTATTATTCCAGGGAACCAGTGTCAAGGCTAAGCAAGGTTTGTAGGTCCAGTGGCGGCTTCATGCTGTCATTGAAAGAGTCCCAAACCAGTGAAGTCTGAGGAAGATCTGTAATCTAGTTAGCTGTACGGTGCCAATGTCAGCTTCCTGGTTCTGATAATGTGCTCGTTTTGGTAAGATGTTACCTTTGGGAGAAGCTGGGTGATAGGTGCACAGGAACTTTCTGTACTATTTTTACAACTGCTTGTGAGTCTATAATTATTCCAAAATAAAAAGTTTTGTTTTGTTTTTTTAAGCATAAGATCTGGAGTCAGAATATGAGGTTTTATTCCTGGTTCCAGCAGCAATGAGCCGGGCAATCTACTACATTTTAGCCATTTCAGGGGAGCTACCAGGCTTTATTCTCCCACGTAGTTCCTGTCCTATCGCAGGGACCTGAGCCCTAAAAGTAAATTAATAAATAAATAAAACGTGATGAGAGAAGAAGTCACACAATGATTCAATGATTAAATGAGTGAACACATTGCTTCACCTTCTGCATTCCTATATGGGGTGATTGCAGGGACTCAGAGCATTCACATGTAAACAATGTTCTGCATGTCACCTAGCTGTTGTTCTTTACATCGTCAGCAGACCTCAGGCCAGGCTGGTGGGCTCAGAATCACCCGGGGACATGCTTACAAATGCAGATTCTGAGGCCACAGAATCTATAGCTTTAATCAGCTCACCCAAGTGACTGGGTCAGGTAGCAAAGTGTGAGACCTATTTATGGCTAAGCTGCCAGCCTGTTATTAACCTGGGAAGTCAGAAGGGAAGAAAGGGAATGTGAGGAAAGAGAAAGAGGAGGAGAGGACAAGGAAGTGATCAGAGATGAAAGTGTTCCTTGAGCAGGGAGGGGTCAGCATCCCCTCCAGACTTCTTGGTACAGATTGCTGCCCAGGCCTCCCCCGCCTGTCAGGCAGGGGACCCACAGAGAGAACTGATGAAGCAATTTGCAGTTCAATTGCCCATTAGCCCACTAGTTTGAAGGTGTTTGTGGACCCCTTCTGTCTCCCTGAGAGTAGCTTAGGAATTTACCACACAGAAAATGACTCAGGCTTTGATTCCAGAAGAATTTTTTTTTAAGTAGGCAGTGTTATTTCTATATATAAAAAAGTCCGTTGTTATGGAAACTTGTCTCAAATAAAGTCCCTGTTAGCAAAATAAAAGTCTCTGTATTCACCAGCCTCACTTCATACAAAGACAAGGAAGGGACCTACCTGTAAGAAAGACATAGGGTAAAGCTGTGGGGAAAAAATAAAATTTGCAGTAGCTTAATACTCAGACTAACATGTTACTCTCATACTTCCAGAATTAACCTAGCAAGTCTTTCCCTCAGACTTGCTGGGTTAAAATGGGTCTAAATCAGACTTTCCCATTTTTCTTCTCAAAAAAGGGGGATTAGGCTTTGGAAGTGGCATCTTCCCTTTTTAATGGATTATAGGCAGACACTTTGCAAATGACTTTACTTAGCTGTCAGGTTATCTTCAGGCATGTGTGCGTGTGTGCGTCTATGCCCATGCCCACACGCATGCGTGCTCTTTGATCCACAGGAATGAAAGCAGTGGCGGTCCCTTCACTTTTTCTATCAGAGTAATGACTCCTCTGCTCCAGAAATGAGATCTGCCTTGGTTTCCTTCCTTTTATACCCTGCTGTCCCTGTTGGTACCTTTAGGGATGCATCAGGATAGCTTTGGGCTTGGAATGAAAAGATCTAGGTAGACAAATCTCTCAACTTTCTCCTTTCTGGTTTTCAAAAACGCTGCTTGCCTGGACGGCCTCATCAGGAGCTGTGGGGATGCCATGAAAATACAAGTGTGATGTTACATTGCAAGCTCCAAAGCTGGATGCAGATGTTGGTTATTTTTATTGTTGGACATGGTTCAAATACTCTTAGGCTGTAGGGTCCTTATCCCCTTTGACACTTTGGGGAGACCCTCTCTGGGTGTCCACCGGCATCTGGTACATAGGATCACCTGCCAGGCACTATGCTAAGTGCTTCACTTGTTTACCTCATTTACCACCTAAAACAAGCCCTGAGGGATCCCATCTTTCCAAGAGGAAACAGACTCAAAGAAAACGAGTGACATTGGCTACAAAAGGTTTCAGGTGTACAATTCTGTAATACATCACCACTATATGGTATTGTGTGTTCGCCACCCCAATTCAAGTCTTCTTCCATCACCATTTATCACCCCTCTACCCTCTCGACCCCCTTCTACCTCCTTCCACCCCCCTTTCCCTCTCATAATCATCATACTGTTGTCTGTGCCCACGAGTTTTCCTTCTTTGCTCAATTCTTTCACCTTTGTCACCCAGCCCACTAATCACTCCCTCCAGACAGTTGTCAGTCTGTTCTCTGTATCTATGAGTCTGTTTCTATTTTGTTAATTTATTTTGTTCATTAGATTTCACATATCAGTGAAATCATATGATATTTGTCTTTCTCAGACTAGTATATTTCACTTAGCATAATACTCTCCACATCCATCCATGCTGTTGCAAAAAGTAAGATTTCCTTATTTTTTATGGCTGAGTAATATTCCGCCGTGTAAATGTACCACAGCTTTTTATCCGCTCATATTCTGATCAGCACTTGGACTATTTCCTAACTTTGGCGATTGTTAACAGCACTGCAATGAATATAGGGGTGCATGTATTCTTTCAAATCAGTGTTTGGGTTTCTTTGGATATTTCCCAGAAGCGAAATTGCTGGGTCATCAAGTGGTTCCATATTTTTTTTTTTTTGAGGTAACTCCAGACTACTTTCCACAGTAGCTGCACCAATCTGTATTCCCACCAACAGTGCATAAGCATTCCCTTTTTCCCACATCC
Organism: Furipterus horrens; assembly: GCF_987537825.1. Lineage (NCBI taxonomy): Eukaryota > Metazoa > Chordata > Mammalia > Chiroptera > Furipteridae > Furipterus > Furipterus horrens. Next base: position 131,347,096 of record NW_028327177.1, on the reverse strand, counting down.
TCACCAACACTTGCTTTTGGATTATTGATGATAGCCATTCGGACAGGTGTGAGGAGATATCTCATTGTGGTTTTTAGTGATGTTGAGCATCTTTTCATATGTCTAGTAGCCATCTATATGTCCTCTGTGGAGAAATGCTTATTCATGTCCTTTATCCATTCTTTAATTGGATTTTTTGGTGTTGAGTTTTATAAGCTCTTTATAAATTTTGGATATTAACTCCTTATCAGTTATATCATTAGTGAATGTGTTTGCCCATTCAGTAGGTTGTCTTTTCATTTTGTTGATGGTTTCCTTTGCTGTGCAAAAACATTTTAGTTTGATTTAGTCCCACTTGTTTATTTTCCTTTTGTTTCCCTTGCCGAAGAAGATGTATCAGAAAAATATTGCTATGAGAAATGTCTGAGATTTACTGCCTATGTTTTCTTTTTGAATCTTTGTGGATCTGACTCTAACATTTAAGTCTTTAATACATTTTGAGTTATTGTTGTATATGGTATAAGAAGGTCATCTAGTTTCTTTTTTTTTTTCTTGCACAGATCTGTCCCATTTTCCCAGCACCATTTATTGAGTAGAGCTGGTTCTTTAAAAAGATAAACAAGACTGACAAATCTTGAACCAGACTCATCAAGAAAATAAGTGAGAGGACCCAAATAAATAAAATCAGAAATGAAAGAGGAGATGTAACACTGACACCAAAGAAATACAAAGGATTATAAGAAAATATTACAAACAACAATATATCAACAAATTGAACAATCTGGATAAAATGAATAAATTCCTAGAAACATATAATCTTTCAAAATGGAATCAGGAAGAATCAGAACATCTGAATAGACAGATTACAACTAATGAAACTGAAGTAGCAATAAAAAAAACTCCCAACAAACAGAAGTCCTGAACAAGATAGCTTCACAGGTGAATTTTACCAAACATTCAAAGAATAACTAGCACCTATTCTTCTCAAATTATTCCAGAAAATCCAAGAGAAGGGAAGACTCCCAAGCTCATTTTATAAGCCCAGAATTATCCTAATTCCAAAATCAGATAAAGACAATACAAAGAAAGAAAATTACAGGCCAATATCCCTGATAAATATAGACGCCAAAATCCTCAACAAAATATTAGCAAACCAGATACAGCAATACATTAAAAAAATCATACAACATGAGCAAGTGGGATTCATTTCGAGGATGCAAGGTTGCTACAATATGCACAAATCAATAAATGTGATATACCACATAAACAAAATGAATAATAAAAACCACATGATCATATCAATAAATGCAGAAAAAGCATTTGATAAAATCCAGTAACCATTTATGGTAAATAAATAAATACTTCTCAGCAAAGTAGTAATAAAGGTCATGTATGAAAAACCCACAGCCAACATCATACTCAATTGGTAAAAACTAGAAGTATTTCCCTTAAGCTGGGAACAAGGCAGGGATGTCCATTTTCACCACTCTACTCAATATAGTATTGGAAGTCCTAGCCACAGCAATCAGACAAAAAGAAGAAATATAAAGCATTTGAATTGGAAAGAAAAAAGTGAAAGTGTTATTATTTGCAGATGACATGATACTGTACATAGATAACCCTAAAGATTCCACAAAAAAACTACTAAAACTGATAAATGAATTTGGTAAAATAGTAGGATACAAAATAAATATCCAGAAACCAGTTGCATTTTTATATATCAACAATGAACTATTAGAAAGGGATACTAAGAAAACAATGCTAATTACAGTTGCATCAAAAAAAAAAAAAAAAAAAAACTAGAAATAAATTTAACCAAGGATTTAAAATACTTGTACTCAGAAAATTATAAGAAACAGAAGAAAGACATTGAAGAAAAAACAAGTAAGTAGAAACATATACCATGTTCATGGATAGGAAATAGTAACATCATTAAACTGTCCATACTACCCAAAGCAGTCTATAGATTCAATGTAATTCCTATCACGATACCAATGGCAAGTTTCACAGAACTAGAACATTCAAAAATTTAGATGGAGCCACAAAAGCCCCCGAGTAGCTACAATAATTTTTTTTTTTAAATCAAAATTGGAGGAATCACACTACCTAATATCAAACTATACTTCAAGGCCACAGTAATCAAAACAGCATGTTACTGGCATAAAAACAGACACATAAATCAATGGAACAGAATAGACAGCCCAGAACTAAACCCACACCTTTATGGTCAATTAATATTTGACAAAGGAGGAAAGAACGTACAATTGGGTAAAGATAATCTATTCAATAAGTGGTGTTGGGAAAATTGGACAGATACATGCAACACTTTTTATTTCTAAAGCTCTTTGCAAAAATTATTACCAATTAATCTAAAACTTTAAAGCGTTATTTATGTATTATCTGTGCACTCTGAACTTGAAAATGTTTGTATTTAAAATATGGCTGTTAAAACTATTCCATAATGCTTTAAAGTTGGGGGAGGGAGTTCAAATAATTAACAGAGAAGGACAGATAACAGGTATGACAGTGAGATGAGATTATATCAGATTATTCTGAAAACTGTTAGTATCTCCCTGGGAAATGCTATACAAATATTAAGTTGGAAGTTTGCTGGAGGAATTTCTCCAAAGTAATCATGCTAATCTGTCTAGAGCAATGAACTCTGGCATGAGAGACTGAGCTGCTTCTGCCCTTTCATTCAGAGCCTGCAGAGCTTCTATTCATAGCTACTCCCTGAAATAGTGCTTTATGGAGAAGAGGCAAATTAGATGGACCCAACAGATAAATGAATCATTAAATCAGAATGGAGAAGGAGTAGGGAAGGAGGGAGGAAGAATGGAGGAAAGGAAGTTCCATGAAGTTGGTTTGAGGTTACAGGGACAGTGCTTGGCCTTGCGAAAAGCATGGACTTTTTGTATAGAAGAAGCGTAAATGGCAGGACTTACTAGGTCTTAACTTTCACTTTAAGATATGAAAAGTAAACTCTTTTCCAAGGTTAATTTCTTTCTAAGAAAGCCCGTTGGCTTTGGACTCATCCAAAACAAGCCTCCCTTGTGCGCCACCTGGTGGTATATCTGCCTTCAAACCACAATTACAATGACAGGTATAAAAATGTGCAGAAAATCCATTAACAATCCCCGGGCTGGGGCACACAATTAACTGGGAAGATTTTTCTAGAGACTGAAATCAGAAACTATATCTGTCTAAAATTAGGCTCTCTCTCCCCCTTTCTTCTTCCTCCTTCCCTCGCCTCCTCTTTTTTGCCACAAAATGTAGTCACAATTTATTTCGAAGCTGACAGCAGAGCTAAAAGCCCCGATGACACTCCTAGACACCTCCTCATGGGAAGGTGGTCCTGGCTGAGCAGACAGGAATTCATAGCACAGCAGGAACAAATCTGTCATATCCAGGCTGTGAAAACTCTTCTGAATTTTCCACAATGGAGAGAGGAGCAAACCAACTGAACAGAGGCATCACTGGGCTTTTGAAAGAAGGAGGTCCATTCTAGCTCTGAAGCCCCGAGTACACAGCCAGCTTCCAGAAAGGGATGTGTAGCTTGTAAATTATTAGGGTACTCTGAGGTAGACATATTGACTGACTGATTGATTGACATTTACCCACATTTACCTGCAGGTACAAGAAAGGGTGGAAAGGTTTATGGAGGGTTTAGGAGATTCCCGTTTCTTCCAGAAATATCAATACCTTAAGATTGCATAGCCTTGGACCTTTGGAGAGTCCCACATCTCCGAGGATGATGTGAGTATGACCGTTGGCTATAAAAGCTTTTCCTCTTTGACTGGAACTCCCACACCGTTGTCCAGCCTCTGCTCCCTACAAAGCTGAGCTCCAACAGCAACATGGCTGTGGGAAAGAAGCTAGTGCAGCAGTGAGCTGGCAAATATCATTTTTTAAATTAAATAGTATATTTTAAAAACTGGTTTCACACGTTAAAAGCACAGATGGTGAGGCATCCACGCCTCAAGAGACAGCTGTGCTGAGGACAGAACAGGTGGGGACTGTGGTTCATCCTCACACCAGCGCTCTGGCACGTTTCCCTCTGAGCACGGCCGTGACCTGATCCGCCTCCTGCCCTGGAGTTGGGGTCTTGCTGGCAAAAGCTAACCCACCTGGACTATGTCAGAGTTCCTTGTCATCCCGAACTGGGGTTGCTTCCGACAAAGAACAATGTCCAAAACCATTTTACCGTACCCAGGATACACAATTTTTGTCTTACTTTCTGCGGTGGTGGTTATCATCATTCAGCATCATTTTCACTGGTGTGGATTTCTTTTTCTTTGGTTTGGTTACTTTTACAAGAAGGAGGAAAGTGAAAGAAGAGCAGAAGCAATGTAGTGCATAATGACCTTGATTAAATGCCTAGATAGCCCTGCAGATCCCCAGCACGTGGAGACCACTAAAGCCATGTTCCCCTCCCTGTGTAATCCCCTGATTGGCCTGGGCAGTGTTTTTCCAAGTAGGGGGTCCCTGGATCTACAGCCTCAGCATCACCAGGGAAATGTGAATTCTCAGGCCCCATCCCAGATTTACTGACTCAGAAGAAAACCAGGAGTGAGGCCCCCTGTGTTTTAATGGCCCTCCAGGGCAGTCTGAAGCTTCTTTTAGTTGGAGAACCAAGTCCATGGCATTCAATGCCGGCTTGCTCACAGGGAGATAATGCCCTGATCTGGTCTATTCCAGTGCCCTAGGTTTAAGAGTCTATATCCTATTGCAAAATTAACACATTCCTGGCTAGCCAAACTTCCTGGTCGATTAGGAATTCCTGGGATTCTGGTTCATGCTTAGGTCTGGATTTCCACATCTGTGGAAGAAGGGCCAGAGCTGGAATTGTGGTGGGGGTGTCAGAGTAAAGCCATCTTCTAACTCTTCCCACAAGGCTGTCCTTCCAGCTTCTCCTCCAGCAGGTCCTATGCGCACAGAACAAAGCCCAGGGCGAGCTGGCAGGGCAGGGTGAAGACAGCCTTGGCAACAGATCCTTGTAATGCAAACTGATTAGTGCTGTAAAGAGGCCTGAGCCAAGGCCCTGGGCACAGAATGTAGCTCTAGGGAACACAAGGACACAATTTGCCCTTCACCTCTCCAGCCCTGGCAGAGACCCAGCAGCCCAGGCAGGGAAAAGTCTCAGAAAATAAAGCATCATCTCACATAATACCATCTCTGTTCCTTGTGAGATGACAGATATAATGCCCATGTGGGGTCTGCCTGCCTGCACCCATGGAAACAGTTAGGGAAAAGGTAGCCTCCCAGCTGTCTCAGCAGTACAATCTGTTCTCTCTAAAGCTCCAGGGGTGTGTGTGTGTGTGTGTGTGTGTGTGTGTGTGTGTGTGTGTGTGTGTGTGTGTGTGTCTGTCCGTCTCTCTGTGTGTTGTGGATGCATTTGCAAAGAAAGAGAAAGCCTGTCTCTTCCCTTCATACCCTCAATTACTAGGACGCAACAATTGAAACTATATTTCTAGAGTTCTATGACTAAAGTCATCTCAGTCTGAGGTTTGGCCACACACTCCTTTTTGGGTTTATTTCTCAATTAAATATTCATCACATCACTACCATGGTAGTAATGACAAGGCCAACATCCCTACCTATTCTAACTTCGGCAGAGGGGCCACCCACCACAATTCTGACCTCTGCCAAAAACAAGAGGAGCTTTTATCGGTCCATCCACGTGAATTCAAGTGTCCCTTCCCTCACCTGCAAATGTCTTCCACCCAGCCTTCCACAGGAGTCCTCCTAGGTAGGTGCTCAGGGTCAGTGAGTCTGGAGGACTGAGCTCTGTCCCATCCTAGCTCCACCATGTATGAGCAAGGTCCCACAGCCCTCTGGACTTCCTCGTATCAGCACTGAAAACTGGAGCAGTCCCTCCTGCCAACCCAAGGTGGATATGGTGAGGATACAACAGAGCATCTACAGCACAGGGCCTGGCCCCTGGTCAGCTTGAATAAATGATGGTATTAGGAGAGCGATTTTCATGATGAGGATGTTGGCTGGGAGACTGTGCTTTGACCAATTTAGACTGAATAAATGAAACCATGGTGTTGGGTTCTCTGTCTGGCAGTGCCAAGTCTCTGGTCTCTGCCTGATCCTCACCCAAGGACAAGCTGCCCCATGACTGTAAGAAGCCTCAAGTCAGGGCAGAAAAATGGAACTGGGGAGTGGAGAGCCAAAAAGGTAATGAAAGAAGCTGACGAAGAAACCAGCTCTGACAGTGGCATGGGGAAGGTACCGGTTTCATTGCTTTCGTTCCACTACCAGTGGACAGGAGCACAGGGAAGCACATCCTCTTGCGTTGGGTGAGCAGAGCCTGATGGAAATGCCTGCCCAGCTTCATTCTGACCACCAAGGCTCATGAGCATGCCCAGTGCCCAAATAATGTAAGTGTGCAAGTCTTCCAGAGGCCAGAAGTTGGCATGAAACCTCATTATAACCCCCAGCCCCCTCACAATGGTCACACAAAGATTGGCTAAGGCGTCACAGATGCTAGGGTGGTGGTGCCTCTGGGCCTGGCTGGAGGCCACAGCCCAGAGCTGGAGACAGACCTTATTCCTGGGAGCCCCAGAGATCAGACTGTGTAGGGAAGAAACTAAAGACTCCAGACTCACCCAGGAGCTCCACTGGGAAATGTCAGGAAGAAAGGGAAGAAAACAATGCTCTAGGAAGCCTCCTATGCGGAACAACACCGTCCAATCAGCACTACTCTTATCCCCATTCTACACACGACAGAAGAGAGGCTCAAAGAGGTCATGCAATTGCCAAAGGCTACAAAGCTGGCAAGGGACAGTGGCAGAACCCTGTGCCCTAAGTTTCTGTGGATCCCCGTAAAGCATCCCCTTTCCTGTTGTACTCAGCAGAGTCAGAAAGAAGGTCATGATCACATGCCCTGCTCCTTTAAAAGGAAGTCAGCCCGCAGGTCTACTAGACAGCACCCGGGCAGGTGAGGGTGTGGTGGGAAGACCATGGGTTAAGGAACCCGTGTGCCCTGGACCTAAAACACAGCATGACCACTTACATCCTTCATTTCTTCCAATCCTGGGTCTGTCAAAATATCAGAGATTTCTCACATTTTTTTCATCCATTTTGTTCACCCATAACTGCCTTTCCTCAATACAACTGTGCTACATTGCCTTCCTTTTCCAAAATTCTTTACAACGAGTAAGATTTCCCTCTCTCTCCCCAGGCCCCTCCCTCCTTCTCTCCCTATTCCTACCTCAAGGGCTTTCTTTACCTTTATTTCCATCATCTTCATCATCTCCTCCCATTATCTCTCACTCCCCTGATTCTCTCTTTCTCTCTCTTTTACCTCTCCCCACTTCCTCTCCCTTACCCCCTCCCCAGTTTATCCACAAGAACAAGAACTAACAATGACAAGTCAAAACAACCCACAGTGTCTGAGGTGACCGGGAGCACCGCATCCTTGCACGGGATCCCTCAGCATCAACCTGGACCTGGCCCCTTACAGCCGGCCGCTTAAAGCACCAAAGGAGGTTTGGGCTGGAGGTGGTTTTATAGTGTTTGTTGAAGGAGGTGGTTGCATTTTTGTCTCCGCGCCAAAATGAAGCAGAGCTTTTTGGAAGGGGAAGTAGAAAATAAAAATCCCAGCCAGCCCCTCTTCATATTGTTTGGTAAGCCAGAAACTTGATGCTTTTCCCGTGTGGGAGGGGAGTAACCACAAATGCCACCCTGGGCGCTGGCCCAGGCTTCCTCTGGCCGGCGTATTCCTCAGCCTGGTGAGGACCTCGATGAACAGGAGACAGCGGAACAATGGGAAAACCGGGCCCGAGCCTTCCACCCAGACACAGAGGCTAAAAATGACTTCTGCCCACATGAGCTGTGTTGTTTAGCACAAAGAGGACAGAAAAGAGCTGAAGGCTGGAAAGGTGGCTTAGAAAGGTGGGAGGAGTGAGCCAAGGACACATTTTATCTATTTCTGCAGCCCACAGCCTTAGGAGCCACCCAGGCAAAAAGAGGAGATATATAGATGTTTTTAGCATTTGCAATTCTATTTCAGAAGATAGCACTAAAGCACGGTCTGGGAGAAGCTAAAATTAGTTGGTCCCACCCTTCTTTTTTCAGATGAGGGTCCAGCAACTCCAAGTTCATTGCCTAAGCTTCCCCTACTGAACAAGATGACAATCATGAGGGTCACTTCAGACCCTCACACTGCCTTCCATCACCTCCCACTTCTGCTCTGCAAACAGATGAGCAGTGCCCCCTGATCCTTGAAATTTTTATTAAAAGGGCATCAGAAGTCAGCCCCATAGACACTGAGGGCCCCATGGGGCAGCTGCGACCCATACCCCTAAGGGCAGAGTGCCCACACACACTTTGAAGATCCCAGATTCTCTTTCATAAGCTTGGCTAGAAGACACAGGTATGTCCCTGTCAGTTCCATTACATCATTTAACTCCAAATATTGTACACTCAGACTATGTTTTCTAATTCTCATTCCTCAGTTGGGTAGCTGTTTGGGGTTCTTTTCCCCCAATCTTGCCCATTTCCTCTGGGTGGTTTTCCTGAGACAAGGATTCTGGTGCGCGTGCTATATTAAGGGAGAGCTCTCAGGACAAATGGAAGGCAGGAAGGATAAGGCAAAGGAAGGAGCAAAGCAAGGTTGTGGTGTCAGGTAAGTCTAGCCTTGACTTGACCACAGGAGACTGGCGATAAACTACAATGCAAAGTTGTTGTCACCTTCAGGTTCCCAGGTGAGTCTGTCACAGGCTGTGGGCTTCCCCAGGATGGGGCATACATAACTACAAGGACCAGGCAGCTCCCATCAGATAAAGACAGTTCTCTGAAGAAGGGGGTCTGCCTATGAGTTTTCAACAGCCTATGCTCTCAGCAGCTGGGGGGTGGGTGTCCCAGCATAATGGATCTGGACAAGGCACCAAGAGTGTCTGCTACATACAGCAAGTCTTCAGTTAGACCTTCAGCTAACTTTGATGGCTCCCACCTGCACAATGCCATCTCCTGGACCCTAAGGTGAGCAAAATCGGAAGTGAAATGTGCCCTTCCTTTCTGTTGGCTACGACAATGCTGGACTCAGTGGCTCTGGTCTCAATCTCCATGGTCCGCTCATTGCCGTAATGCAGACCCCACCATCTGTCACCTGGACCAGTTCATCAGTTCCCCGCACCCCCTGTCTTTCTGCTTCCAGTCTCTTGACCTCTAACCCATTCTCCTGCCAGCTACCAAAGAAAACTGGGTCATTAGTGCCTGTCGCTCCCTGCTTAAAACTCTTCAAAGACATCCTGTTGTCCTCGGTACAAAGCCCAAAATCCTCAACATGACAAACAAGATTCCTTGGGACCTGGCCCCAGACTGTCACTCCATCAACATCTCATGCCCAACCCTCCCCACCATATTCTTCAATCATACTTTATTCCTTTTTTATATTTTTCCCCTAATCCAAACACACTTTACCGTTTTGTACCTCTGTGCCCTTAAATAGTGTTCCCAGAGCCTGGAATGCTCTTATCCATGTATCTAACTGGTTTACCTCTTGCCCATTCTTCCAGATTAAGTGACATGTTTCATCCTACCTGAAGCCTTTTATGAGCTCACAAGCCATCACTGCACATTGGGCGAGTCTCTATATTACAATGCCCATCTTGTATCGATGTTATTATTTTAATAATCATTATCCCCATCAGACCAAGGGCTGTCTGAAGGTTTGTTCCATGTCTTAACTAATATATGTAGCCCCTTCTAGTTTAATGCCTAGCATATAGTAGGCATCCACAGATCTTCCTTGAAGAAATGGATATGCGGGAGCAATTCTATCCAAAAATCTGAATATTTCACCCCTATATCTCATTACCGGCCCTGAAAAGTTAGGGAATAAGTCTTCCGGGTAGTTTGCATCTCTCTCAAAAACTCTCACATCTGAGTGGTTTTCTAATTTCATGCTAATTCTACTATTCATAACCATTTCTGTCTCTAAGTCACTGCTTACATGCCCCAAGGTCTTGAAACATGTCTTCAAATCTTATGCATTATTGGGTCACAGTCTAGCAGTTGTCCTACAAGGAGGGTGCCCCACTAAATATTAAATATTTTAGTTTGTTTTTTTTTTTCTTTAGACAGAGAAGATTCAAGTTATGCTCCAATCTTGGTACAGAAAGCAAATATCCTTTTAATTGCTGGAGTAATGTCCCTTTGATAATAGGAACAGAGTGAATAGTCTCAGTTTTCTGTGCAAGAGTCATTCGCTTTCAGGAGTCATGGAAACATCATCAGTGTTCACCAATACCCACTTCTCCTCCTCCTAAGTACATGGGGGATCATGCTTCACGGGTCCTTGGAGTAGATGGATCATGGCTAGTTCTGGCCAAGGAAAGGGAAGCAGACTGCACAATTCTCCATTCTCCCTCCTCTCCTCTCCTCTCCTCTCCTGGTGATTCTGGAGGAGGCCTCATGTTGAGGATATCAGTTGAGGACAGCCACTCTGGAGAATCACCCTGACTTTGTAAGAATGGTAAACTTCTCTTGCATTAGCACCAAGACTTGGGGATTGTTTTTCCTGCAGCATAGCCTATCCCATCCTGACTAATATGGGAGAATTGGAAAAAAAACTATGGCGCAACCTTTGAGGACAAGCATAATTTTGAGTCATAAGGTACTTGACCCCAACTGGGTCTTAAGCTAGTTCTCTGAGATTGGCCTGTAACCTAGCAAATATATCTGTGTATAAATAGAGAAGCCCAACACCAAGAGTTATTGATTCAGGCACTCAAATTTCATGCACCCTTGGCCAGGCTTGGCCAAGGAGAAGTGGGATTTTCCTCACATGAAGGACCATTGTGATCTGTGCTGAGGCCTGGACTAGCAAAACCTCACAGCAGGAGGTCCAGACATCTAGGGAAGTGGGCAGGATGAGTGGTGAGGCCAATGTGCATCAATCTCCTTGAGTTTATATGAGGACAGCCAAGCCTTCTCCACATTTACATCAACTCCTTATTTTATTTTTAATCTTTGAAGAGCTAGAAAGATCAAATCATTTTAACCCTTAGAGGGCTTGAAACATCCCTGTTCGCCATGCTCCTGCTGACCACTTGCTTATCTCTCTGAGGCCTTAGAGATGCTGGAATAAATCAGACTCCAAAGTTTCCCCAAAGAGCAGCCCAGGGGCTTTGGCATTGCAAGAGAAAAGCTGGTGTCCACAGGGTCTGGGAACCCCAGATCATGCCTCTCCACAATGTGTGAAAATACTGGCACTGAGTTGGATCAGAATTAGACTAACTATGAAACTTATTATTTAGTCAACAAATGTTTACTGAATGCCTATTGTGATCTGAGCCATACTTCAGGTGCTAAGGATTCAGTGGTGACCAAGATGCCATCCCGGATATCATGCAGCTTCTGTTCTGGGGTCAGCAAGACTCATAAAATAAGCAGTTGAACAAATGCTCGATTCAGATATTGCCAGATTGTGCTGAATGTCAGGAGGACCATAAAATGGTGGTGTGATAAAGATTCGATTGGGTTAGAAATGACTGCTTTGGACTGGGTGGTCAGGAAAGGTCTTTCAGAATGGGTAACTTTGGAACTGAGCCTGAATTATAATAGTGATTGTTGACAGTAACTGAGGGCTGTCTTCAGGCCAAGAGCTATTCAAAAAGCACTTTATATGTGTGAATTATTTTAATCCTCTCAACAACTCTACAAAGTCAGTGCTAATACCTCTATTTTAGTCCTGAAGAAACTGAGGCAGATGAGGGTTTGGTTACCTGCCTAAGTCCATACAAGCTGGGGAAGAGAGGGAGGCAGCAGCTACCCCAAGCAGTCTAGCTCAGATCTGTGCTCTTAACTACCACAGTAAACTGCATTCTTAACAAATGATATGAAGAAATGAGTCCTGGGAAGATCTGGGCAAGTACTCCAGGGCAAAAGGCAGCACAGCACGAAGTTCCTAAGTTTGCAAAGCATGCTCGCTGGCCATCGCAATTTCTGTCAGGACCCAAGGGTCATTTCCAATTCTGCCCATGACTGACGACTGTTAAAGCAAGGTATTCTGATGCCTCTCATCAACATGCCTGGTAAGCGCCAGCAAAATACGACACAAAAGAAGATATTGCATATTTTACAAGATCTTGACATCAAGCCTTACATAATTGTTCTCTGAAACACTAAAGCCTTGGAATGGCTCCCCTACCCATGCAGGACCTTACAAAATTTAATTTCATCTTGGCAAAGTTTCTTGCAAGATAAACACAAACTTACTCAAGGAAGTATTAATTCAATAGCATTCCAAATATGCCAGCAGCTGATCAACCCAGACCTGGAAGCTCTATAGAGGTTGCATATGCACGGATCATGTTCATTAAATGGAGATTTATTGAGTAAGCTCAGTGTGCTAAGCTTGTGCTGGACACGGGAGGAATACAGAAATAAGGATGCTAATGATAATATTCAGGACCCCAACTTTAAATATAACAGTTACAGGAATCTTGGGATCCCTACTTGACATGGTGAGAATTTCCCTTCAATTATGAAAGAGATGACAGATTTTGGAGCTGAAAAATGAGGGAAAAGCTAGCATATGTTCCAAACCTCTGATCAGGGAAAAATACTCAAGACTATTAAAAGTGTTCAGCAGCATTTGAAGGTTTGTTTTTGTCCTCTTCATTTTGGAAAAACACAATCATTGCAAGGACTGACAAAGTACAAAGTAAAACTACAATAAAGTGTGTGCCTCATAATCCAGATGCAGTACCGTAGGAGAGCTGAGAGTAAGGCTTCCTCCTCCACAAGTTCTGGGTGCCACGGGTGGTCTGGGAATGCACAGGCGAGAAGATGACAACTCTGTTATTTGGACAAGATAAAGGTCCCCCTATAGGGTGGGCATCTGTTGGAGACATGGGTAGAGATTTAAGCTGGTTTCTCAGTCCCAAGGCAGGAAAGCCATGTCTGGACAGCAGACCAATAGGTAATATCAATGAGAGTCCAAAGTCCTTAGACTGATAGATTCGCACTTGAGCCTGCCTCACCTGTAAGGCCTGTTCAAACACAGATTGCTGGGCCCCAAGTTTCTGATTCAGTAAGTCCAGGCAAGGCCTGAAAAGTTGCATCTCTAATTTTCCAGCTGAAGCTGATGTTCTCGCTTCAGGGACCACACATGGAGAGCCACGGCTTACTGAAATGAGAGGCGGTGGCAGTGGAAAGAGGAAAGGGAAGTTTCCCAGAGGTACAACAATTATTAGAGATGGACAGAAGCAGACGGAAGTAAAGCTCCAGGAATTCTGTCCTTGATGGGTTGTCCAGGAAAATCTCTGATTGGGGCTCATCCCCAAAGGCACTTCTCCCCTGAGAGAAAAGAAGGGACCTGACCCTTAGGGCACAGGCCATGCGTGGACACTATGCCCAGGGTACCCACAAGAGTTACTTTACTTACTCTCACAGCAGTCTTATGAGCTAAATACTATGTTCCCATTGCAGACGTGGAAACCTCTGAGAAGCAGACAGATGAATCAGTATTCAAGTCCCACAAACACTAAAGGATAAGCTCTTTTCTACAGTATATTTAGCTTCCAAGCATTATCTTTTGTGACATTTCATACACATATATCAATAAACTACTAAGGAAAATGACCACGGTAGTTCCAATGTTCAGTAATCAGGGTCCTATCCGGGAGGTAAATTTGTTTTGTTCAAATGTTAGTTCAAAGCATCAGTCCTTTAGGAGGCTTCTGCGGTTCTGAGGGGCAAAGCAGTGCTTTACTGAGTCCTGAGAGCCTAAGAATGGGGGCGCACACAGATCTTCAGCTCACTCACAAGCACCCTGCACCACAACCACCACCACCTTCACTGTCACGTTCAGCATCACCCCACAACCACCACAGGGTGTACCACCCATGAACACTGATAAGTAACAGCCAGGAGCTGTTATTTCTGGGACATGAAACCAGCATACACATAATAAAGCCACAGTTTGGGTTTAAGTGTGTTTGTGTACCAGCCCCTCTTCCTATCTGTTTTTTGGACTCAGCAGAATTTCTACTCAAGCGACTCCTTCTTGACCAGTGCAGGAGGATAAAGGATGTGGTTCTCCTTTGGGAATGTGTGGGCTCATTTTCTGTCCTTACAGCTTGCTCAAAGCTGTGCTGCCTTGTTCTTACGTGGTTAAGTGAAATGACATGGATGCATCATAAATGCTGCGTGGGTCAAGGAGAAATGGCTCCCAGAGACCATCAGGGTCCCAGTGAGGACCCTTCTCTTCTTGTTCATGATGCACAATTTTCTCAGGGATGGTCACAGCTGTGGAAAGACAGAACACTGAGGGAGGAACTCTGGTTATGAAAAGCATATGGAGTCCCATCACAGGGACTACCACAAGATTCCTGTTGGAATATTTCAAAGTTTTGCTAAAACTGGGAGCTGTTGCTCCAAATTGTCCCTCACTATGTGATTTTGGGGCAATCTAAACTCACGGTAAGGGCTTCTCCAATCACAATTGGCAGGACCCCAAGTAGCAGGTAAAGTCTGGGATTGATTATTGTCATAATGACCAAATGATCTAGCATCATAAGCAGGCAAAGGAGGACATGTCAAGGTTTTGTGGGCATTTATATGTGTGTGCTCAGCTATTGAGACAAGTTGCAAGGACTACCTCATCCTGTCCTTCTCCAAAGATGTATACAAATATATTTGGACCCATTGTTCCTCCATGTTAAGCAAATATGCCATAACTTTTGGAAGAAAATTTGACAGTAAGAATTTAAAGCCTTAAAAATGTGTACAGCTCAGGATCCAGTAATTCCACTCCTGGGAATCTAGCCTGAAGAAATCATTAGAATGCATGAGAAAGTTTTATGCACAAAGATATTCATCATAACAGTGAAACAAGTAAAACAAAATAAATATTCAACTCTAGAGTAAAGTAAAGCCTCATACTCTGAGTATTCAATTTGATGAAGAAGGAATCACCAAAACCTGTATATCTAAAATTCCCCACACTCATGAATGGAAATTAAGGTTCATCTATGCTCTACAATATATAGCCAAGAAAATTGTTTTCAAAAGTTTAATAATATAAAACATGCTTAAAATGTTAGAATAACTTTACACATTGCATAGAAGGTTAAAGGTCATTTCTACTAGTATTATGAATCTGGCATAAATGGAGGAAACTGGATATTTAAAACATGTGGACAGTTCCTTGAAAACATCTGATTTTCTTTCTTTCCCCAAACCCCGCCAGGGTGAAAAAGAGAGAAGACAAATTCCAAAGGATGGGTGAGAAATCAGGTAGTGTTGCAGGTCCTCTGTTTATCTCACACTACAGGATGACTTCCCTCTTAGGAAGAAGTCTGGAAGTTTCTTTCTGAGAAGGTTAGGCAGAAAGCTCCTAGGCTGGCATAGATGACAGTGGGAACCTGCCCCCAAAGTAGTTGAGCTATTAAAGTTATGTGTACTGAGTGCAGAGGGGCCAGCCCTCTTCTCTCATCTCTGAGAACACTGGCAGCCATGCCTTTGCCTCTACCCAAGAGGAAAGACCTGAAAATACCAACATCAGAGGTTCCCCTGTCAGATCACCTAATATGCTCAGAGTTTCCCAGGGTTTAGTCTCCACACAACCAAGAGTCACCAGCCTTCTAGGAGAACCTCTGACATGAAATATATTGTGCCCCCTCAAAAAGGTGGGGGGGAAGGGCAACTCAGAGAAAGTAAGTCTCTGTAGAAAGTCAAATACTTCGATAAAATATAGACTGTCGATCAGCGCAAAAAATAAGAGATTGCAATCATGAAGCAAGAACAAGATGCTAAAGAAAGGGCACACTGCTACTGTGTTTTCCAGAAGATTGTATCTGTCTCTGCATGACCAATGCCTCTGTCACCAACCTTATTGCAGGTACTCCTGCTTGACAGAATCTAGGTCACATGAAAATCTTGCTGCAAGGGAGTCTGGGAAATGCAGTTTTTAGCTTTTCAGTGTCTGTAGCAAGCTGAAAGAGGGGTGGAATGGGTGCTGAGTAAGCCAGTCTACATTATTAGCTACAAATGGTGCTTGTACTACAATTATAATAGCATATTTTTTATCTAGATTCCACCCTTACTCATGATTTTCTAGTCCTAATACCTATATGTAATTAGGTCAAATAAAATCCAAACTCCATTTCTTCTACAGAAAATACATCTTACCTTCAGGAAAGTCAACCACAGTCACAAGTGAACTCTGAATACAGTTAAAATTCCCAAGCATTTTTTCCTGATTTCTACCTTCTAGGGAAAATATCATCCATTTGTAAACCAGAGATATGCTTTCCTGACTCATACTTTTTCCATTGCCTTTTACAGTTCCTCCACACTGAAGATGCCCCCAGAATGCTAAAGCCTTTCTAGCTGAAGGACAAAAATAAATACTAATTCCTGAAAATGTGAAGGAGTCAGCTTATGTAACTGTAAAATGTAAGTGCTCTATGGATGGAGTATCAGATATACGTTTCCACAAATGATCCTGCGGAATCAGCAAAATCCAGAGGACGTGAAGAGTTTGGCTGTGGGAAGGATGAACCAGTTCTTGGGACTTCATGGTGGGCCCCAGCTCCTTTCTTCTCCAGCCCTGCTCAATCCCAGACCTCCCCATCCCATCTTGCTGAAATTCTGAGTCCATCTACCAAAGACTATAAGGTGCATGAGCAACCTCAGCTATACAGTTCAATGGGGACCTTGATTTAATTGTGCTACTGAAGACCTCAGACCTGCTGAGTCAGGAATGAGCCATGGACATCCAAGTCACTGCAGAGCCATCTTTGCACTGAAGGTAGACAGAGATGTCTTATTCCACATAGCCATTCCTGCCAGAGCACAAGCTCTTTTGGGTTAGCTGCAGCTCCAGACCCTGCTCCCCGTCAGCTGCTGTCTGGGCTCTGCCCATACTGACTGGTTAGCTGTGCTATAACTTAGTTCCTTACCACATCCCGACTATCATCTGCCTGTTACCATGTCTTGCTGAAAAACTGAACCACCCAAACCAAAGCCACTGCTTTGACAACACACTGATTTGATACCCACTCCTTCAGCCAGATCAGACACTAAACCCTGATTTCTCCTCCTTCGTCCTCTTCTCTATGAACCCAAGAAACAGAGGTCTCAGCAGCTATTTTGAAGGACCCCATTTAATTTTGATAATGAAGGTCATTCAGCCCCTGGTCTCATGGGCCCTGCAGGGGCCACCACTGGCTGGAATGGAGGAGACATGGGGTCAGCACATGACAGAACTTCACCGGTTTCCCTGCCTCATGTTGAGCAGTAATAGTAATCTCTCCTATTTACAAACTGTTAGCTGTGTGCCAGGTACTGTGCTATGTGCTTCACAAATATTAATTGAATTGATCCCCATAGCAACCCTCATGGTTGATATGATTCTTATTTCACTGATCAAGACATAGACTTAAAGGAGCTGGACAGTGCTCTCAAAGTCACACGTTAAGTTAGAACCATTTAGTGAAATAACAACACCCCGGATCCAAGGCAGGTCTCCCTTGGGGGACCGGTGCAAACATACTTTGCCAGGATCTTCACACTGAGCCCTGCAAAGCCACTGGATGAAAGGAGGATCAGAGGTAACGAAGAGGGCTCACTACTCCCCATATCCATTCCTGAGTAGCAGACGGGTCCTCACACAGGAAACAGAAACCCAGGAGGCAAGCTGAGGCAGACAGAAGATTTCAAGTCCCTGGCTGTTTTCTCTTGGACCTAGATCTGATCATTTAGTGGAGTTTGGATTGAATAGAGCGGCGTCTTTAGCGCTGCTCTACACGGAACATTGCCTGCCTTCCCATCCCATTGTGTCTTTCTGCCTCCAGAATCTGTATTTCCTCTCCCTGTGGAAAATTGCTTCTTTTGAGAAGCCTAATCCTCCATCTCCCCTGGTCTAGGAAGAATTCATCTTCTTCTTTTCTTTTCTTTTTATTTTTTTTAACTTTGTGCTCTCCTTATACAGCGCTGTATTATAACCAAGTGTTGACAAAGAGGCACTGTCATACTGTAGAGAAAGCTTTGAATCGAGAGTTAGATGACCTGGATTCTGGGGCTGCCATTTGCCGGCTGTGCGATCTTCAACCCGGCCCTCGTTCTCACCTGTAAAATGCAGATAACACTTGCCTTGCTTGCCTTGCAGACAGGGCTGAATGAGATGTTTGTGAAAGCACTTGGAAATTCTCAAGGGGTTTTTGTTTCTTTGTTTTTGTTTGGTTTGGTTTTCGCTTCTCCCCCTGGACGGTGAGGGCGGAGACTCGTCTTGGAAAGCTCTGTGTTCCACTAGGAGGCTGCAGGGCACCTGCTACAGGGCCCGTGAGAGTGGGCTCTCAGTAAATGTTTATTGAAACTGAAATAATACCCCTGTGAAGGGTGAGATCTCTCATGCCCAACACACAAGATTTAATCGCCACACCTCTCTCTCTCCCTCCCTTCCACCTTGCATGCCTGTGTTGTGTGATAGTGCACATGTACATGTATGTACATGTGTGAGTGTGTGTGTGTGCGCGTGCGCGCATGTGTGGGTTCCATTGCTGGCATCATCCTTCTTTTTCCTGAGCTGTGGCATCCCAGCCCTGCAGAGGATTTTGGGGGCTGTTTGAGAGAACCTACCGGAAGAGTCTTTTCTCCAGATTCATACTAGTAGTGGGCTCTTTATTATTTTATTTTATTTTTTTCGTTTTCATCTGGACCAACCTTGAGCCTTTCCAACTGCATCATCCCCAACCTGGTACGCAGGCCCTGAAGGGCACCACAAACAATACCTGAGGGAGGGTGCGTGCCACCCTGACTTCCCAGCTGGGGGACAGCTCACAGCCAGGCCCTGCGAGTCTCAGCACAGCCCGCACACACAGCTTCTGGCCCACACGGACACGGGGCTCACAGACAATGCCCCGGCCACTCATGTCTGATACCTGTGTTTGTTTGGAGAGATATAGAGAGAAATAGTTGGTACTTTACATATGAAAGCTTTCCAATTTGGGTCAGATCACCAATCAAGAAGAACAATAACTCCAAGATGGGCAGATGTCTAGGTGGTTAGACTATAAGAGACAGGGTGCAATTTTCTGTGTGAATGACTAGGACATTGGGGATGAATCTTCCCCATCCCACTAATACAAATTTATGGTGACACACACACACACACACACACACACACACAAAGCAATTTACTAAGATCTGGATTCTAAGATTAGCTTCATACATGTGTTCTCAGGTGAGTGCATTGCCCTCATCTTCCATCCCATTTCATGAATGTTTATGAAGTACCTCCCACCATCCACAAACTAAGCAACTACTACACTGGACACTAGGGGTGGACTGGAATGAAAGATAGTCCTCAGATAAAGGAACCCAGAGCCTGGTGAATGACTAGGTGTGTAGCGTCTAACCAGACATCCAGCAGATGCTTATTCTAGGATAGTTATTGATTTTTCTGCTTCTCCTTCTCTCTTTGTCATGGCCCCAAGCTAGAATCTGAAACATTTGCTATTAAATCTATTTCTTTAACTCAGGAGTCCCAACTTTTTACAAGTTGAACTTATTTTTAATCTCCTCTGTAAATCACAGCTCTGATGGATTTTTGCATAACAAATATTTGGTATTTATAAATTATTCTTCAGCACATGTTAACTGAAATTACCACACTGAAATTGATAAAATTAAAGTTCAAACAAGGAAACTTGATTTATCTGCTAGACGACTGTCTGTTAAATATTGAAAATAGCTCAAAGTTCTCTCCTTTACTATCTACACAGCATCTTAGAGTCCAGGTAGGCTAGGTCGGAAGTCATTACTATCTTGTAATATACATTCATCCTCCTACCAGTTGCCTACACTGAGGTGAGTCAGATGTTAGTTTTGCTCATGGCCATCTCTAAGAAGAACTGAAGAATTTCAGATACTGCTATTCAGATGAGTTGCTTATGCTTATACAAAAAGTAACCATAATCAAATGTACCACCCTGAGGCAAGGCCCATTACAAAAAAAAAAAAAAAAAATTCCTTCAAGAGAAACCTGATATGTATGCAACAAAAAATATATATGATCTGTGTCCTGAGCAAAGCATGTACTATTAAGACAGGGGGTCTTCCCTGCCTAAGACATCATCACCCCACCATGCTATCAAAGAAATGAGAAACACAAATAATCATTGGAGAAAGCTTCCTTGAATGTTAATGGTTTCTGCACAACACAATTTGTAGCAAAGTAAGGAAAGATACATATGTCCTGGCTGGTGTGGCTCAGTGGATTGAGCACTGGCCTGAGAACCAAAAGGTCACTGATTTCATTCCCAGTCAGGGCACATGCCTGGGTTGCGGGCTGGGTCCCCAGCTGGGGGTGTGTAGGAGGCAACTGATGGATGTATCTCTCGCACATCAATGTTTCTCTCTCTCTCTCTTTCTCCCTCCCTTCCCCCTCTCTAAAAATAAATAAATAAAATTTGGAAAAGGAAAAGAAAAGATACATAGAGCTCTCATGATAGTTCACCTTTCAAGATGATTTTATTTAGAAACTTGTTTTCCCCCAGGTCATCTCCAGTAAAGACCACCTTCCCCAATGAAAGGTCTTGAGTTCCATCCCCCAGGAAGGAAAGAAAGTTGAGGTTTGTTGTTAATCCTGGAGTTGACTTCCCAACTTGTAATGCTTTTACAATGTCTTCCGTTTGGAAGAGCAAGAAAACCTCACTGAGGTACCCATGGGAACAACCTAGACCCTGGTTGCTTCTGCTTGCACCTGGTAAGGGAAGTGGCAAAGCTGATCTGTTTACAAAGGCATGAGGACCAATCTAGGCATTTGTACAGCCCAGGTATGACTAATGAGACGCTTAAGTCATATTGAGAGAGGACAAGAAGAGACAGATTAGCCCACCATGTCTTGTCAGAGCCAATATCTGAAGCCCAAACTCTGAATTCTCCTTTTGCAGGAATGCTTATCATACTTCATTCTGTTTCAAAAACAAACTAATTTTTAAGGTTAACTGTAGTCACAACATTTTAAAAGAAGCCTTCATTTTCATTTCTATTACAAAATATGTGCACTCTCTACCTATCAGGCTCTTTTCTCTTTGTTCTTCTCTACGCAAATAATACTGTATCTGGGAAAGAGGTAGAGGGAGTGGGCTGGGGGCCTACATAGCATACTCAATATTTTTTAACTATTTTCATTAGAGGTATTTTCAATGAAATTGTTTTCACTCATATTCTACTAATCTTCTTTTTTCTAATTTCCTTTTCTTTATAATAAGTTTTCCTTTATATGTAAGCCAACATGTTTGTGAAGGTCCTTTTCAATTCAAAGAAAATGAAGGCAGGCATTTTTGGTGCAGAGAGCAATTCCAGACCCAGTAGGGGAGCACTTATGACTGAAGAAAAACTCTTCCCTCACACAAAATGTGAGCTCCCTGCCTGGAGTTCACACGTTAATGACTGTGTGACTCATTATTATATATGCCTCCAAAGCTGAAGTTCTCTCCTCTGCTAACCCGCTCTGTACAGCAGATGCCGAAATGTTAACCATGGGACAGCAGGTGTGGCTGGAGGTTGTTTTCCTTAAGGTCTTTTCTACATCATTCTTCCAAGCCCTGTGACTCAGCCAACATTAAGTTACACAGTTACCCAGAGGCTTTAATTGTTATTTGGCATCAGCTCCATTTTCATTAACAAAATCACTCACAACTCTCCCCAACAGTGCATCTTTCACCTCTGCCTATATTAGGGAGTAGTTGAGAGTAGCTTTTCAAATATCAGATGGCTTATAACTTCCTTCTCTGGCTGTCTTTTATGAGCAACATGCATTTACAAAGTTCTGAGCAATAGCAAGGTTTGGGGAAGAAATTTAATTTGGAGAAGTAGTCAGCAAAGCACAGACTTGCTGGATAGAAAGACCTTGTTTGAAATTCCAACTGAATCTTTTAAAAGGTGTTTGACAGTGAATAAGTCATTGAAAATCCCTCAACCTCAGTGTCCTCATTATTGAATAGAACAAAATGTATTTAGTACAAATATTTGGGGAAAACGGGAGATAAGAATGATCCATGGGAAGGACGTGGCATACCAGCTGCTTACAATAAATACTTTTGATTGATTGGGATTTTAGTTCTAATTTTTATTTTTTTGCTTCCTCCTTGAATCCATGCTCTTTATCATCCTTTCCACTAGACATGGAATAGATTTCTTTGTTCTTTCAGCATGGACTCAGTCATCTGACTTGCTTTGGCTGGTGAAATTGGATCCAGGTAACAGTGAGTCAGTTCCAAACAAAAGCATTCAAAGGTAACATGTTTCCATTATCTCTCTTGCACTTCTTTTATCATCACGAGATGACATTTCCCAGATACTTCAGCCTGTGTTCTATAATGAACATATGCAGAGCAGATCCAAGCCGTATCTTCAGTGAGGAACTAAGTCCAGTAACACGGACAAGTAAAGCAGAATTTCCCAGCCAAACCCAGACTAGACTAGCTGCCTACTGCTGTCTCCACTCCCAGCTCCTTGGTCGTAAAAGCAGAATTGTAACCCCACCTCCTCTTCCCCACTCTCTGAATGTTTCACAACCAGGTGCCTCCTTTTTTTTACATACAGGATAAGATAGCAATACCCAGAAATTACCTGAACAGCAGTTAAGGCAATATGTGTTTAGGTAAATTGCATATCTGGGGTAGTGGGACAAGTGTCATGGGCAGGAGCAGAGGCAAAGAGACCCTTGATAGAAGTGCATCTTAGGAATTATAGATTGTCACATACAGTGCTCGGTGGGCAAGAAGTACATCACCCCAATAAAGAAAGTGAAAGACTAAAAGAAATGAGAACCACGGCACAAGAGAATGTAACCAAAAGTTTAGCTGTTGAAAAATGCTGAAGTCTGGCCTTATAGAAAATACAGTGGAAAAAAATAGATCCTACGTTATGACAGGAATATCTAACAAAATTACATAAGCATTTTCCCTTTTGCCCATCAATTTCATATCTCAGAATCTACCCTGAAGATACTTGTCCACAAATCTGTACAATACACACTCCGGGCTAGTCAGGACTGGTTATACAACCAGAGTATCTCCACCCAGTGAAGTGTTCTGCTACCATAAAAACTTAATGAGGAAAAGTTCTATGTACTAATGTAGAGCAATCTCCAAGATATGCTGCTGAGTGACAATTGCAAGATTTAAAGAGTATGATAGCATTTGTGTAAGGAAAAAAAATCAGGAAATATGCATACATACAAATATAGACACATGCATGTATGCATAACGTTTTTGTCAAAAGAAATAATGGAATGATAAGCCACAACTAGTACAAATGTCTACCTAGAGAAGTCAGAGGCAATGGGAATAGTAATAGAATGAAAGGGAGGGGATGGAAATAAGAACTTTCTGAGCATTAACCTTTACCTACTTTAGACTCTTGAACCACGGAAATGTTTTGCACATTCCAAAAGAAAAGTTAAATCCAAAAGGAAGAAAAGAAATTCTAAATCTAAAAATAAACATTTCAACTGACATTTGAAATCAGCAATCAAACTATACATCCTGAAGAATAATAAGACAACAAAATACGATGTGTGTGCTTTTGTTAAGATCCTATTTCAGGAAACCTATTTCAAAGGAAAATTTGAATCAATCAGGTAAATCTGAATATGAAGTGGTAATGAATTAATAATAAAAACTTGTTTGTTTTTTTTCATAAATGTTGTAATGGCATGGTGGTTACAAGAGGAAAGTTCTTATTAGTTACAAATGCAAAATGAATTCTTTAAGAATGATTTGCAAATCACTAAATGTAATACATCACATAAACAAAATGAAGAACAAAAATCACATGATCATGCCAATAGATGCTGAAAAAGCACTTGATAAAATCCAGCACCCATTTATGATAAAAACACTCAGCAAAGTGGGCATAGAGGGAGCATACCTCAATATAATAAAGGCCATACATGAGAAAACTACTGCCAACAACACACTCAATAAGCAAAAACTAAAAGCTTTTCTTTTAAGATCTGGAACAAGACAAGGGTGTCTACTTTCACCCCTCTTATTCAACACAGTACTGGAAGATCTAGCCAAAGCAATCAGACAAGAAAAAGAAATAAAAGGCCTCCAAAGTGGAAAGACTGATAATGTTCATAATAAAAACTTGAGGAAAATATTAATGTCTAACAAGAATCCTAAGACAATTTTAAAATTCAGGAACATAAATGAAGTCTTAAGTAAATGTCAAGATACCCATTTTGCTAGGATAAAAAGATGTAAAAGTCTAAAAATACCAATTCTCCCTTATTTTTTTAATTCAATGTGGTCCCAAATAAAATAACAATAGTGGTTGTTGTTGCTGTAGAAATAGGTGTTTGAGGAATAAAGGGGTAGGG
This sequence comes from Furipterus horrens, assembly GCF_987537825.1. Classification (NCBI taxonomy): domain Eukaryota; kingdom Metazoa; phylum Chordata; class Mammalia; order Chiroptera; family Furipteridae; genus Furipterus; species Furipterus horrens. Next base: position 131,322,762 of record NW_028327177.1, on the reverse strand, counting down.
AACATGAATAAAAACACTCTCTTATAACCTGCTGGTGATATTAAAACTTAGTTCAACCATTTGGCAATAGTTAACAAAGTTAAAGACGTGCATAACTGATGCCCACCAATTCCACCCCTTGATAAATTTTACATAAATTCACCAGAAAGAAATATTCAAGAATGTTCAGCAATAGTGAACATCATAAAACATTAAAAATATATATAATTAAATTGTGGTGTACTTATGTAATGAAATACAAACAGCAGCAAAAACAAAAACAGCAAGAAGTGACCATTCAATATAATTTAATTTATACACAGTTCAAAAACAAGCAAAGCTAAAAAACAATTCATTGTAATACAAGGTCTTTTCAGGAGGTATTCAGACATGTAATATGAAAAATAGAAACATTTACTGAAGAAGATACAAGGTACAAAAAACACTGTACATAGGACAATGACATTTCAGTTCCTTTCAAAGTAGGCACTTTGGGACCTCACACAGTTCAAATCACCATCAGCTGCCCCATAGTATTTTCCTGAATCTCAATGATGGTATGAAATCTCTTCCCTTTCAAAGGTAATTTTAGTTTTTGGAAAAGCCAGAAATTGCAGAGCGCCAAATCTGGGCCTTAGGGGGGCTGAGTCACCTGGGTGATTTGATGTTTTACCAAAAAACTCTGCATGAGATGTGATGTATGATGGGCACATTGTAGTGATGAAGCTGCCAATCACCAGTTGCCCATAGCTGTGGCCTTCTGAATCATCTGAATTCACCCATGGAGGAATGTTCAAGAATGCAAAATTTGATGCAGATTCATTACTCTGCTCTCTCAGTCATTTTGAGTGTGATGGCCTCACAGTACACGCACTCATTCAATGGTATCTACTGACCCCACAGATTAGTACAGTGAAGTCATCATTATCCCCACATGTGCATTCCAGTCCACTCTCCTTGCTGCCAGGTCACATTGATGTCACGCAAAGCCATTCTGCTTTTATTAACAATGGTTGGCCTTTTTCTGGACAGACCTCATTTACATAAATATGTAAACACATGTTCAAAATTGTGTTTGTACCTGGAGACTACATTACAAAGGGGCATACAAAAGCCTTCTAAGTGCTACTTTAAAGTAACGTTCTATCACACAGGGGACACAAGTGTTCATTTAGCATACAATTTATTACTTATGATAAAAATTAATTTATATTATTCAATCTTTAATTTAAATTTTTTAAATTATATTAAAATTTACCAATAAATAAATGTGTATCTTTAACCTAGAAAATAATTAGAAGTAATGGATAATTTATTCAGTGAAAATATTTATAAGCTATAGCAATTAAAAGTAACTTGATTCCAGAGCAGGTATAGACAGAAATGTCAATAGAGAAGTCTAGAGAGTCCACAAATAACATTAAAGTTTATGGAAATTTAGAATATTATAAAATTGGCATATTTTATCAAAAATGAAAAAGATATTGAGACTATTGACTTACCCTTTGGAAATAAAATCAAGTTAGATCAACACTCCTAACTTTATACCAAATTATATTACAGATAAATTAATAATTTACAAGTAAATAACAAAGACCTAAAATAATTAGGAAAACTCATCAATGATTTTTTTAAGTGCTCTTGAACTAAAAATGCTTTTGAAATTAAAGACAAATACAAAAGCTAGGAAAGTACTTTTGCAGTGCAGATAATATAGACAACAGGCCAATATTTTAAACATTTTATTATCATTAACACCTATTTAGTACTAACTATAAATCACGTACTATGATAAGAACTTCATATGAATTATCTATTTAATTCTCACAACAATCCTATATGATAGATGCTTATATTGTCCACATTTTATAGATGATGAAACTGAGATACTGAAAGAGTAAGGAATTTATACCAGGGCAAGGGAAGCCAGGACATAAAGTCATGAATATTAACACTAGAGTTCCTGCTTCAAACCACAATGATATACAGCTTTGAACAAGTTCTTAAAAATCAGCAAGAAAAGAAATGACAGTCCAGTTTAAATAAAGGAGAGGATAGAGGATGTGATCAAGTAATTCACAAAACAATTACTATAAATGGCTAATCATATAAAGATACCAAGAAGCAATATCAAGATGCTAACACCTACCAGATTGACCATCTGAAATGATAAAACCAAAAATATTTAAAAACAAATGGGCAGCGACGTATGGTTATTTGTCTTGGTTACACTGGGAATTGGTGCCACTTTTTCAAAGGCAATTTGAAATGCAAAAGATATATGCTCTTTCCTAGAAACTCCTTCTCTAGAAATGTATCCGGAAATACACATACACAGAAAAACACAATGGTATTCATTGGAAATTTTATGTAATAGTAAATAATTGTGCCAACATTTGAAAAATATTCAATTCTTTGACAGTAGGAGAATAAGTAGATAAACTTCGATTGATCCATAGAACAGAATTCTATGAAGCTGTGAAAAAGAATGCAATAATTCAATGTGTACTGACATAAGAACATCTTCAAAATATATTAAGTGAAAAAAAAACAAAAAGGTGCTAAACAATGTGAATATAGTATCTAATTTGAGTAAAATAGGTATGTATGTCCTATGTACGCAAAAAAAAAAAAAAATCTTTCTGGTGGATACCATGAAACTGTTGACAATGGTTATACCTTTTTCTGAATGATTTGATGTTTGGCCAAAAAATATTTACTTTCTTTAAAACTCTTTCAACAAATTTTTTAAGAGACTTTTTATTTTATACTATCTTTGCTGCTTTGTTTTTTTAGCATGTGAATATGTCCCTTTCATAACATAATTTTAACATTAATAACATTAACTTTTTAAAAATCAAAGAGAAAGAAAGATTTTCTAGGTAAACCTTGTTTTTCCAATTAAGGATAAGGACAAAAATAAATATTAAAAATAGTTAAATCTATAAAACAAAGAATGAAGAACACTTAGGGGTTGCCCATTATCCCTGGAAATAACCAATCAGACAGTTTAAAATAAAATTTCCTTAACAGAAAAGAGGATCGATGGATAGATAGATATAGATATAGATACAGCTATATCATCATGAGTTGATAAAAAAGAGAACTGTTAAGAAAAGGGCTCATTACAAGATAATTCAATAAAACAATAATAAATTTTGAAGGAGTAAAACCAATAGAACAGAAATTAAATTTGTAATATGAAGGGCAAACCTGAGAAGCTGAGGACAATTCTGAAAACTAGAAGGAAAAAAGTCAAGTAAATATCAAATATATATAACCTGGCAACAGGTGTCCACTTTGTATGAACCCCTCTTTGCAATGTGACTGTAACATCTCGTATGATAAGGTGGAGTCTATGTCCCCCACCCCATCAATATGAGCTGGCAGTCTCAGTCGCTCGCTTTTGTCAGCAGACTATGTCAGGAGTCACCCTGTGCGAGTTCCAGACTTAGGCCTTAAGGGCCTTTGCATGCCTCTGTGCTCTCTCTGGGAGCCCTACCCAGCTGCCAGGCCTAAGCTGTCCCGTTGGAGGACGGGAGTGCAGATAGAGGCAAGCCATTCCCAATGAGGCCTACCCCTCGCCAACCAAGTAGCTGACAGCAGATGCAAGAGTGAGACCATTCGAGACCAAAAGAATTGCCCAGAAGAACTCAGCCCAAATTGGCAAACGGCAGAACTGTAAGTAAATAAAAGATTCTTTTTTAAGACGTTAATTTTTGATGTGGCTTTCTAGGCAAAAATTGCTAACTAATGCATTCACATGCACCCTAGCTGTCATTCAGGTGGTAAAGCAAAGGAAGATTATCTCAAGGATAAGAGAGACCTGAAAACAAATCCTCTTTAAAAAATTATTTGAAGATAGGCATGAGACAATGAAAATAATAAATAAAAATTAAGAAGAAACCAAGGAAGGAGATGTCACAGCAATCAATACTATTTGGCCAAATTCTTATAAGACTAAAAACAATACAAAAAAGTAAAAGTGTGTTCAAGTTCTTATTTTTAAATATAAAGAGACTTAAAAGGTGACAATTTTTATATCAAATAGAGGATGTTTGTTAGAATATATTTGGTAAACTTTTAAAGGACTAAAAATACAGTTTTAAAAGAGACTGCAATCAAAATATACAAACCACTGAAGAAGAGGAAAGCAATGAATGTAAATCCATATTGCAAAAGACAGAAACAACAACAAAAAGAAAATCATGAATATCAACAACCAAATAAAAACAAAATGATAGAAGTAGGAGCAACTACATCAGTTATTGCAATGAGCATAAGAAGAAGAATATCCCATATTAAACATGCTTGCTATAAAAGGAATCCAATTAAGCAAGAAACTCAAAGTTGAAAAATATATGTCAGACAAATACAAATAAACAAAAAACTACAATTTGGATAATAAAATCAGATAAAGCTGAATTCAAGGCAAACATAGTCAAAGGAATTTTTTAATGATTTTATAATTATCATTTTAGAATTGTAAAGAATAAAATTTACAGTGATGTTATAAATTTCCATGGATCTTTATGCATCAATCAACATTGTTTGAATATTAAAAATAAAAATAGAAAAACAAAACAAAATTGTAAAAGCACAGTAACAGTGCTATTGATGGACCAAATAGATACAAATAAAGGACTATAAAACAAAAATCTAGGTCTTGTGGTTGCTCATCTTTTTAGAATCTTGAATACCTATGAGAATCTCATCAAAACTCTCTCCTTGTTCAGAAGCATGTTCATATTGCCTGTATGTCAGGGGACTTGTGGATACCCTGAAGCCTATTCATAAACTTAGTTGTGGTCCCTAGGGGCTAGCAATACTAGGTAAAAGGATTTTAGTTAAATAATTATCAAACTTTAATTCTATGGAGAATACATTTTCATTGCCCATGGTCTGTTCACATAAATCCATCATATGTTAGACCACAAAGACAATCTAGAGTTCTAAAAACAATTTTGCAGGCCATATTCTCTAATCAAAATGCAAGAAAACTCGAAATTAATTAAGAAAAAACATTCTAAACCTAAAAATAAACCACTTTGAATTGTTGAATGTCACTCTGCAAAGTAACACTCCAGTCAAAGAGGAAAAGAAAATGGCCACTGAAAAAGTGAACAAAAATAAAAATACTACATACTATTATATATCTTAGGAATGTAGGTTAGTGATTAAATTGACATATGAATTTGTTATTAAAGGCTACCTTTTTCAATAAATTGGGTTCGGACAACAGGGTAAACCGACACTGGGGATAAAAGGAAGAACAAAGTCCATGAGGAGCAAAGTCAATTCTGATACAGAAGAGGAAACATGGGGGCTAGGGAGAGGGTTACTATACACGATGCTGAGATGCAGAGAAAGGCCACTGAAATACAAATGATACAGACTGGTGCAGAGAGAAGTAAACACAACAAATGTGGAGCAGAAATAGAGGCCTCAGAATAGACCCAGTTTGTATGTGACTTTGGCACACAGTAAAGATGACACTTTAAAGCAATGGGCATAGATAGGATGGTCTGGTTGGTATACAGGGCCGAGAAAACTGATTCTCTAAGATATGAAGAGACGACACAGGGAAGACCAACATGCACATCAAGATATTCTCACACTGACAAGAAAGCGGAAAAATAATCATTAAAATGACAACGAGATATTGTTTTATGTCTACTAAAATACAAAAATTAGAAGGATGAAGATGTGAAGACACAAGCTGCTCATGCTATCCTGGCAGGTGTAAACTGTCACTGCTCCTGTGGAAAGCCACCTAGCTGTCCTTAGTAAAGCCAAGCATGTCATGTACACAATCAGTGATCAATTCTTTCTTTAGCATCTATTTCCATCAAGTTAGTAAAGAGGCATTTTAGAAGATGATTTTAATTTATGTTTTGGGTATCAGAAGCAACCTAGGTCTCCAACAATTGGGGAATGGGTAGGTTAAAAATAGGAAATACAACGTAATAGTACTTATCCTTAAAGCAATGGATGAGATTGCTTTCAGCACCATGAACAGTCATTTAAAATGTAGTAGGTGAAAGGGTTAAACAAAGGAAATTTATAGCATAATACCATTTGCATGACCTTCACATACATACAAGCCAGCATTATATTTTCCAAAGATAAATGAATTTAAGAATATGTATCAAATACATTAGAATGGATACTTATAGAAAAAGATGACTGAGACAATGGCATAGAAAAAAGAGGAAATTAAATAAATTGGTGCATACAAGAGAGAGTCTTTCACGGACTTACATTTACAATGTGTTATAATTAACTCAACTTTCTGACCTGCATCCACTTTTTAAGGTACGACTGAAAACACTAGCTTGCTTATCAGTTATTTAGAGTCAGATAGTATTTGTAGAGCATCTACCAGAACCAACTACTTTCACACTCATTTTTCGTGTAATGCACAAAAGAAACATGCATGTTTGCCATGATTGTCTACATTTAGCAGAAAGGAAACAGTCTCTGGCATCTAAAGAATTTGTCCAAGGTCACAAAGTTAGTAAGTTAGAAAGAAGGGACTGAGACATGGGTCTATCTGCCATATTGCGATCCCTCCGACAAACTCCAGTTTCTGTGTCTGGTGTTAGGGTGCTTGAAACATCATTCAGACTTATGGGTCATAAATCATGCTACAAGGCACCACAGACACTAGACTGGACACTGACTCCTAAGAGCAATGAACAAAGATATTGATGCTGCAGTGATGATATCAATCACACAACACAGCAACACCAGCATGCATGCATCCTGCCCTGACAGCTCCTCCCAATGGAGTCCCATTGGAGCTATACACAAGGAACTAGAGGTGCTTTTTAAATGTAGCTGGACGTGATGGCTTAGGCTTGCATACTTCTTCCTTAATTTCCCTCAAATAGATATGACCATGACTGGCCTTCAGTGCACTTACCAGAATCTCATCCTCTTTGGAGACAGATGGGAGAAAGGAGAGTGGCTGGAGCACCAGGTGGTCACAGTCCCTGTCAAAAGGCATAGCGGAATTTTACAAAGTACATCTGTCTTTGTACAGAAGCTTCATCTGAGACGGCAAAGCAGAGAAAAATGGGTGCTTATCACAGAGACCCACTGATATCCACATCCCTGTTCCCTGGCTCTGCTGCTCAACTACATCTTATACTTTCCTCTTTAATGTAGCTGGGGCCCTATAACTAGATTTCAACAATGCAATGTAAGTGAAAGGAATGCTCTCACAACCTAGCCGAGTCAATAAAAAGCCGGGCTATTTTCCATGCATCTGTTATTTCTCTGAAACAAATTACCTCAAAAGAGTGGCTTCAAACAACCATTTATTTAGATCTCAGGTTGGGCTCCATTAGGTGGTTCCTCTGGCCTCATAGTTGTGGCTGCCTTACATGTCCTGCAGTCAGAGGCAGGGCAGCTGGCCTCTCCTGGACTTGGGCTGGAAGTCAGCTGAAGGGACAAGGGAGCTGACCATGTGTTTCTTGTTCTCCAGGAGACATGCCTTCTCTCTTCACACTGGCAAAATCTTGTAAAGGACTGCAGGGCCCTACAAAGATTCTTAAATCAGAGTCCACAGATGATCATGGGATCCATTTCAGAGAATCCATGAACATGGATGAGAAAACTCACTAACCTATAATGGATATTAGCATTTCCTTCAGTTTGTTAATGTAGACAAAAACTACATAATATTAGCAATACCTGTGACATTGTCACCAATAGAAGCCATAGATGTTTTCATAGTATATTAGAGTTGTTTTATTTAAGACTACTTTAAAATTATGAAGGTCACTAGATCTGCTACCTCAGTCTTGTTATTTAATATGTAAATAAAGAAGCACATATATTATTTTCAACACACTTTATTAAAATTTTGATCATTGTATTCTTTTTACTTAAAAACATTATTCTGAGGAAGGGTCCATTGGCCTCACCAGATTACCCAAGGAAGCAGGGCACAAAATATGACTCTCCTCCTAAAAGATAACAAAGTCATTAGTAGAAGAAAAGCCTAGATACCGAAAGACTACACAGAGCAGAACTTCTCCTATACCACCAACCCACTTTGGTCAACGACATGATCAAGAAATAGAATTCTATTGTTTGAAGTCAGTGAGGCGCTGGAGTCATTGTAGCAATGCCTATCATGACTGATAACAATACTTGACACATCTATGTAGTTTGGACTGCTAAGCAACCAAAATCATTCAGCTCATCTGTGACATCTAGCCTACATAAAATAAAATGGTTTAATTCAAGGTGGAATCATTTGGGAGGATTCTTACCCCTTCTTCTATTCCAAATAAGTGTGGGGAGTCCCAAAAACTCATTTAAAAAGATTGGTATTGTCTGATAAAAGGAGCAAGTAGAAACTTCCTGCCTGGTTGAGGATATGTAGAACCCAAGTATAATACTTTGTGATGAGATTGGAATGTGAGAGAAGTATTGGAAGAAAGTGCCATGGGTTTCCTAGAACCTGGGGAGGCATGAAGGTGAGGTGCTAGCTGGAGCATCATCAGAGGGCAAAACCTAAAAGGAATGTACTTTGAAAATTGGGTAAGTCAAGGAAACCAAGTTCCCGTGTGAACCCTGGGAAGTTTAGTCCATGCTTCAGCGAGCTTGAGAAGACTTCATCCAAGAGGACTGACTGCCTGATGGAGCAAAGCATTCCCAGTGATGTGCATTGGCAGGCTGACTATGGGAAGGATCTCTAATAATTCAGCAGAGAGTGTGCCCACTGTCTCAGAAAACAGTGAGACAAGGAGGTCCTCATTGGCGGTCTCTGAGAATACACAGAACAACTAGCAATTGAATGCCTGCCTTGACAGAGGGCTTTTGACAGCGACAAGAGAGATATATATCAATGTCAGGATAAAAAGCAACAACAACAAACCAAAAATATTGACTCCATCTCCTATAAATCCTCCATTCTATATTCTCTGGCTCTGCAGAAGTCAAAGTCAGCAGAGCTAGTTGGGAAGGAGAGGGTACAAGGAGGCAGAACAGATCACAACCTTCCCTGTCTCCTGCCTATCCTCCAGCCATGAGTTAAGTCAAACCTTGGGAGAGAGGAGACGTTTTCAATTGGAGAGTCTAAAGTTTTGATGTCAAAGACTTTTTAGTCTTTCGAAGGAAACTGTTCTAATGCCTCTAAGTAACTGAAAGAGTAATGGAGTATCTCTGTGACATCACACAAGATGTAGGGAAGATAATTCTATAAAAAGAAAGAATGGTTTCTATTTACATTGCATTAAGCCTAGTAAGAAGAGCAAACCGAGCCAACTCTTGAAATCCACCAGAAGGTGGATCCTATGCCTTTCAGCCCAAAGTTTCCACCATGCAGCCGATCTGGCTGGAAGGAGCTGAAAACAGCAGCAGGGCTCCTAACAGACTTGGCAGGTCTACCTTGGCTGTGGCCACATCATTGGGAAGACGGTCAGGCATGTGCCATTTCCAAGATGCTCTGAAGGTCACACAATAAATGCATCCTTTTTCGTCCAACTCAACTTTTCTCAGTAGAATCTCGGAAGCTTTCTCTACTGAAACCGATCTTACAGTTACAAAAATACCAAAACTGCAGTCTCTTCTTCTGAAACGTGTCTGTGACTTCAAGTGTCTTGTTTCTAAGGCATGTTTTACTTCCTAACCAATGCTTTTCCACTACGTTCTGCTTCTATCGAAAAACAAACAAACATTGCACAATATAATCCCAAAGACCAGATACATCATTAGATACAGAAGGTACATTTCGATAAATGTTACTTACTCTAAGAATATTTTCCTGCTTGAATGTGATTGATTGCTTGTCTAATCCGCATTACCCATATAAGCCACACCATCTGCCAAAATTTGCCCCAGGAAAATGGACCAGAAGAATACCTGAGTTTGGATATCGATCTTTAGCCAAATATAACAGACACTGTGAGTGCCCCATCCACACTCCCCAGACCTTGCCATTTTGGTGTGTGCAGGCAATATTCCAGTTGCCAGTATCTGTTTCTCTTTGCCTGAGGGTTTTTTCCAAATCTCCCAGCAGGCCTTTAGGCCTTGGAAATGTTAGGGAGTTAACATTTCCCAAACAGCCCTCAACTACTGACTGATGGAAGTCGGGGTATAAACACCCCAGCTCCCTCGCCACGAAGTGAGATACCTCTGAGTCCTGTGCTCTATTCTGTTTCCCAGAGCGTCCCTCTGAGATTTGGCTCCAGTTGCCCGTGATGGTATCTGGCTCATTAACACACTCTTTATTGGCCCCATTTTTGTACCCTCTCCTTGCCTCACAAATAAATTGCTTAGACTCAAAACCTTGTCTTGGGTCTTTGTCCTCTGAGCTAAGACAGCAAAGTAACCCTGACAGTTAGTTAAATGTGGTCCCAAAGAATAACCTAGCTCCCAGAGAGCCTGATTAGCTTCTCCTCCAAGGAAAGAAGGTAAATGGATAGGAAAACGTGTGAAGTGAAAGAGAAGAGAGTATTTCACAGTCTATCCAACGCAGGAAGAAACACGCCCAATACTTCATTTTGCTTATTCTATGGAGAGATGTCCCTGAAACTACCTGCCATAGAGCTTTTCTTCCTGGATTCCCAAACGTGGGAATTTCCATGCTTTGTTTTAATGAGAGTAGACACATTTGAGGAAAGGAGACCTGAAACCAGATGGGTTTGATCAGGCATTCTGCTGTACTTTGCATCTTTCCAAAAGCACTCCTTTGCAAATTGCTGGTGTTGGTTAACAAGGGGATTGTTATTCTAGAGGAACACTTTCAGAGAGGGAGAACAGATGCAAGCATGTGACTCTCGTCGGGACCATTATGCTACATGAAGCCAAAGGCTAATAAAACACCCAGACTCAGAATTCACTGTGACAGATGTCTCCTAAACATCAGCCACTGGTGGGAACCAGACTTCTGTTCCACCTGCTCACAGAGTGCTTACGGCCATCTTTCCTCCCCACAGAAGAAAGGCTTCTCTTCCACCAAACTCTTCACCACCTGCTTTTCCACTCGTTTTCCCTTTCTTTGTAATCATGATTCCTCAATCCCATGCATCCTCTTGGGCTCTCATTCCCCTGCAGAGCCAACTGACCTTCGATTTCTGTGCCTCCTGTCCGGAAGATGTGGCTTAGTGTTTCCACCTCACCTCATCAGGGCACCAACAGGAGATATACCTTGTTCTGTGGTTCTTGAAGAGTCTTGAATCCAACTCATAACATCAACTGGAGTTGCCAGGCTTCCAGACTTGGAAGAGTATATTAGGTCTTCAGTCATTTACAGGTGAGCTTCAACTTGCCAGTGTGCAACTCAAATCTTAAAGTGTTTATACCCCATGACAATATTAATAACTAATAACATACATAGCAATCATGCTGTGTCAGTCCTGTTCAAAGGATTTTATATATATTAACTATTTAATTTTTACAACAACCCTAGGGGGGGTATTAGTTCCCCTAATTTATAGATGCAGAAATGGAGGCAGGAGACCTATAAAAGGACTTGGGGACGTTCACACAGTGAGTTATGTGTTGCAGCCAGGATTCAGGGCTGCCACGTATGGCTGTGAGGTTGTGCATAGCACTGCAGCAGGAGAACCCTTTCTCATCAGCTAATACATAACATGCTCAACCTACACACCAGGATATGAACCCAGGAAGACTCTAGCACAAGACTGATGTATAAATCATGCATCACAGAATTCTTTCTATCAGCAAAAAAAAAAAAAGGAAGCAACAATAAAGGCATGATTAAATCAAGTCATCAAGACCACTTCATAAGTTCTTTTAAAGTAATTAAAAATGCTTACAGAAACAGAAGGTATTTTAAAAGTTCAAATATTGGTAAGAGATGAAAAGAAACAATATGTAAACATCTTAATCTAGGTCAATGGAGTAAAAACAGAAACACACCACCCACCACGAGCTCCTGATCAGCACTGGTTAGGAAATCTAGAAATTGAGATGTATTTATAAGTTTGCCAGTCCACAGTTGCTTAAATCTTAGTTTACCCCAGGAATTAAGAATTCTAAGGGTTTTAATAATTCTGATTAATATATGTAATTAAAACTACTAAAAATAATAAGGGCTTTACAAACAAGCTAAATGTTAATATGTATTTACATAAATCTAAAATGTAATTTTATTTCATTTTCTAAAAAGACAAAGTTTTCTTGGACTAGAGGTCTGCTCTTGATAAGAGATTGTAAAAGATTTTTCTTTACCTGTTAAGTAATCTACCTGAAAAGTAGAAGTTTTGTGTCTTACCAAAATAATTCATTGTGCTTCACATTGTCTTTACAAGATTTTTGATTGCTTAAAAAAACCCAGTCTTCACAATATTAAGAAATCTAAATTTTGTTCACAACTATGTAATCTTCTGTATTTGCTTTTAACATCTTCTATCATCACTTTGGTTAAGTAGATAATTATTATTTTATTATGATATGTGATCTATTCAATCAAATATTCAAAACTTTTGACATTTTCACCAAGTCAAATTTTAAATGGAATCTTTCTGACCTCAAACTAACTTTGATATTTCCCAGAGGGTCCTTAGAAAATCTCAGAAGATTTGTCTCTCGCCTTGTAAAAGAAAAACGTTAAAATAATAAGGTTTATTATGTATGTTAAACTACATGGGAAGCATTGTTAAATAAGTGCTAATAAACCTCCTTGGGTTATGGATTGTTATTAATACGTGTTCTGGAAATTGCATTAAATTCCTAAAGATCTGATATGTCCTGATATACTGTTACCAGTCACAATTCCAGTTATTATGTAACAACATCATAGGTCACAGAAATAACCAAATGTCCTTGTCAATTCAATTATAATGAAGTCTCATCATATCGTTAACCATGGGCATTTTTACATCTTTTGTCACTTATAGACAGTTACTGTTCTACACTGGTGTTTTTGCAGAAGTGTTTCATCTTCAGAAAGAGTCACAAAAAGGACTCTGACAAGTCCTCTAGAATACAGGTTTCTGATAACTTTAAGATAGAAAAAACTGAACTGGGTTAAAATCTCTAGAACTAATGGAAAAACTGCACTTAAAAAGAACAAGAATTAATGACATAGGATTGAATTGCTGGTTCCTTAATGTTTTGTTTTTTCTAGATTTAAGGAAACCTTTCCTCTTTCCTCATAAGTTATCTATGACTTACAGTAATTTTGTAAAGTATACCTTTGTAAATAAAATTTAAACATTTACTCTTTCTCCATACCCAATTCCTCCAGAATTTGGAAATATATTGAGTATTCTTATTTTCTTGGCAACATAGTTATTTGCATAGGTTCAATAAGAATCTGTTCTCCTTGGAAATAACTGGAAACATTGGTTTTATTGCCAAGGCTTTGACTGGAATGTCATACTTGAAAATGTGCATAGAATCAAATATGACTAGACAGCTTTAAGGAACTGTGGTTGACTTTATGGAGCAAATAAAAGCCCCTTGGAAAACCTGGCCTGGTATCTTTCTTATAGGGTTCCCTGCAGCCTATCCATATGGGAAAGGAAACAGATTTTAAAATGGCCTATATAATCAATCACTATTCTTGCTGCATTTATGTAATTAATCAGGCAAAGTTTAATAAGATTTAAGTTTATTTTGCAAATAAATCAGTCTCACTGTGGTTATCTTTGGTAGAAATAAGTGTGACTGAATGGAAAAAAGTATGTGTCATAGAAAAATAACACAGCTTTGGGGATATCAGGTTCTAGTTCTGTTCATTGCCTTTGAGGTTTTGTTATATACCTGCAAAATGGACTGGATCCTAAATTCTTTTAGTGTCCTCAAATATCTAGCTTCAACTCTCCAAACTTAAGTTTCTACCCTTCTGATTTGGAATCATTAAGAACAAAGAACACCCTTGAATCTGCTTGGAAGTGGTTATACCAGGTCCTCCTCACTATTCAGATGGCAGTCAGTCTTCAGGGACCTGAACCTTGCATCCACATCTCCCAATTAAAAAGGGTTTTCCAGACTAGGAACTGCACACCAGCTAATTATCTAAAATATTAATATTGACTAGCATGGTTCTTCTCCAAAAGCAGATGGCATCTGGAGGTGAAGAGCTCACCCAAGCTCACAGATCAATATCTCTTTCTCTAATATGAAAACTTTATTCCTTTTGCCTTTTCACGACTTACTTTTTCTCTCTGTTAATGTAGGGAAAAACAGTGCTCCTAGCTCTGGCAATTACCCCTGAATCTACTGCTGAAGTAATAGCTGCTCAACAAAACCCCCTAGACTCTCTGGTCAATGTTGTTTTTGATAATAAGATAGCCTTTACTGATCTTTTAGCTGAGCAGAGTGGGGTGTGTGCTATTACTGAACTTGGATTGACACTTATGGGGTAATTGTGATGTAGCTGCATAAGATTATGGAACAAGCCAGCTGGCTTTAAAAAGTGATTCATTTAGTGGGGTTTGTCTTAGACTTATTTGATTCAGATTGGTTTGGATCTTGGGGCCCATGGCTCCAAACAGCACTCCAGACATTGGAAATTATCTTCAAAAGTTTTAAATGCAAAGGATCTTCCTAAGATTGAAAAATCAGGAAAGAAACAAAGAGGAAAACCAACTTAAAAAATGTGAACCCAGCCTTGGCTAGTGTGGCTCAGTGGATTGAGCTCTGGCTTGAGAATCAAAGGGTCGCCAGTTCAATTCCCAGTCAGAGCACGTGCCTGGGTTGTGGGCCAGGTCCCCAGAAAGGGGTACACAAAAGGCAACTACACATTGATGTTTCTCTTTCTCTCTTTCTCCCTCCCTTCTCCTCTCTCTAAAAATAAATAAAATAGTGAAATAAAAACTACTCTTTAAAAAAAAAAAATGTGAACCCGATACTGTGACTTGTGAACACCACACAGAGATTCAGCAAAAAATAAAAATAAAATAAATTTTGAGAACTCCAGGTTAAGTGGTAGCTGGAAATAGAGCTAATGTCTTAAATTTTGGTCACATCTCTCAAACCGAGAGTCTGAACAAAAGGAGGGAATTGTTAAAAACAAAAGCCAACAGAACCAAAATGGAATCACACAGTGTAAGCTCTCCCAGAAATGGAACCTTAATTCAGTCAGTCAGGATTCATCTGATCAACACTACTTAGGGAACCTGCCTAACAGACCCCTGTAATTAACTTTGTAGTAACAAACCCAGTTTTATTGCTTGGTATAACTTCCTTCTTCTCTTTCGCACATGGCCATATGCCTTTCATATTGTACAGTTCCTTGGTGCTCCTTTCTATCTGCTAACTAGGATGCTGTCCTGTTTGAATTGATTTTTGTTCAGTCTCTTAACATTTTTAATATGCCTCAGTTTATCTTATCATAGTGCACATTCATGGGGAGCAGGGAGATAAGTGTGGATGGAGAGAGAGTGCTAACAGGTGAGCAGGAAGCAGCGCAATGGCCTTGCAGCCAATGGAAGGACTTGTGAAGAACAGACTGTAACAGTCAGAATCAGTGATAGCCGTTGCAATCATTTAAAGGTAAAAGATGGTGGTGGTTTGGATCAGGGCAAGAGCAGTGGAAGGGGCAAATGGCCAGATTCAGAATATATTTTGAAAGCAGAACAGACAATGTTTGTTGATGAATTGAGTACATTGGCTGGGAGAAAAAAAAAACAGTAATCAAGCTGTTTTCATGACTTATGATCCAAGAAACTGATAAAATTTACTGAAAAGCAGAAAGTTGCAACACAACTAAATCAGTAGTCATGAATTGAATTATGAGTTTGATTTAGGAAGTATTAAGTTTGAGTTAATATATATTTAGGTGAATTTGGCCAGTAGGCAGCTGGACTTACAAGTTTGGAGCTAATGGGAAAGGCTGATGCTAGAGATCACACTTGGAAGTTATCACCCACGTAGCTGCTGTATGAAGTCATAAGCACCTTCTTGTTCAAGTCTCCTGAATCTTACTAATGGAATGGTAAACAGGTAAAAAAATAAAAACAATAGCAAGCTCTGTCTCTGGAACTTATACAGTGAAAGTAGACAAGCCTGTGAACCTTTAAGATGGCAAATAGTTTATCAGTTCTGCTAAAGAACTTTAATGGGCACACATGTGAGCAGAGAATATGAGCATGACCAAAGAAGAGAATATAGACCAAAATCCCCCCAGAAGTATTCATGGAACACATCAAAAAAACATCAGAAACACATACATACATACATATGAGAGATGCAAGATATAGATACACACACACACACACATACATATATCTGTATATAAAGTTATACACACACCTGGAGTGGGCATTTATGCTTAATTATTTGTAAGGAATAGAATAAAATTCCACCTTTTTAAAAATTCTTTATCTCTCCTCTTCCTTATCTAGACTTTCAAATCTTCCCTCTTTTTGTGTCCCTCCCCTGGTCACCTCAAATCAGAATTCTAATTTATAAGCTGACTCTTAACCACACCAAACATTCAGAATTAGGTGCGTATTTCTCACAAGCTCACTTGGAATCTGTTATCATTTTTTAAAGATGACATTTGATGTCTCACCTGATGTGCTAAAGAATGGCAGAGAGGACGCCTCTAGGGACAGAATGAGATTTTCCTAGTTTAAATGCTAAAAATAACAGCCCCATAACGCTGAATCTCATTACGGAGCCGCAAACTCTCTCACCTCTCTCGTCTGTGGTGCTCAGAAGATGCCTTTCGGAAGCCCACATGTTCACTCCAGCCCCATCCCACGTAAACACTCACAGACACGCATCCACACCACCACCAGCGATGCTGTTACCTCCAGTGCACTGGGAAAACATTTGTCATGACTAGAACTACCTTCTCTTGTCATGCTATCAGAATGTACTGCCCAGGAAATGAGTCTGTGGTTGCAGCCTCTTTTGTTCCTCGTGTGGCAGATGGGGGCAGAGCTGGTGAGAATAATGAATGCCACAGCACGTCCCGTGTGCTGGGGTGGTAGAAATTCAGACCTCGAGTGAATTAGAAAAAGAGAAAAGCCAAGCCCGTGGCACGATCTGGCTCACTCAAGCTCTGTCGGCCACCGTTTACCTCATGGTCGCCCATAAAATAGACGATGACAATATTTCCACATATTTCTAAGCTGCTGCTCTCTGGGGAAATCCAAAAGTTCATAGTGGCCTTGTAAATAAGTCCCACATATTTAGCAGTTAAAGAAAGAGACCTGAAATCCACATTTTATCAATCACTGGATTTGGCCTCCCTACTCCTCGGGCAAGGGTACCTTTTGCAAGGCTCCTTACATAGAAGTGAGGAGCCAGAGGGAGAGCTGTGGGTCCCACACAGGCATGCTCTGTCCGCCTCTGCTATTGTGCCTTTAAATCCTATTAGAAGTCTCCTGGGGAAAGACAGACCCTCCCCCCAGAATCTCATTCTAAAGTGTTAGGGGGGAAAATATCAGCACAGCCCACCACACAGGAAGTCTCACCAGTGTCCCTCTTCCTACCTCACCAAGCCCTTCCTTGTGCTCAGGAGAGCTGCATTTCCTATCCAGCTGAGGCCCCAAATTAGCAAAATCCAAGATTAACATATGCAATTCCATTGACACTTGGTATACTAAGCCTTCTGAAAGAACTTCAACTTCTGCGGGACACTGCAGTTTACAGATGTCTTTCACGTGACCTTTACTGTAGTGAGGGCCTTTAACAGGCTCTGGGAGAAGCGATGTGGGTGTTAACTGCCTCCCCTCGCCCCCCCCCCCCCCACCGTCCAAATGACAAGGGAAGGCTCAGAGTTCAGGCAACACAAAGGTCGGTGGGAAAGGCTCTCAACAGGACACTAACTGGAAACCCCTAAACTCAAGTTCACCTGACTGAATTATGTACTAACTTGTCTCTCTTTACGGGGAAAAAAAAAAAATTCTGGAGTCAGACGGACCTGACTTTGCCACTCAGGCAAACTTATAAATTCCTCCAAGTCAGTTCATTATTCGTTAAAATTGATTTATTGTCCCTGCAAAGGCTGTTGTGATTAAGGGAGATGAAGAATTGCAAGCAGCAAGCACAGAGCCTGGCGAGTGTTCTGGGAATGGCAGCTCCCTCCGTCCCTGTTCCCCACAGTCTCTGCCCTGGCTTCAGTGCCCAGCCCATATTATCATTACTGCAGTTGTTACCCGGGCAGTGATCATACCTGACCTGTTCTCTGCGCTCACTATGTACCAGGCTCTGTGCCAAGTGCATCCTAGGCACCCCTACATTTAATCTTTACCACAGTCCTACAAAGTAGTGCTATTAACTGCCATGCTTGAAAACCGGGGTGGGGGTGGGGGTAGTGATTCTCAGAATAGTCTCTGGTCTGTCTGACTCTACTGTCCCAACCGCAGGCACTCTGGTTCCCTGCCTCAACACTCAGGCCTCCTACAGCCCTACTGTTTTCTGTCAGACTCACAGGGCTGCCCTCTCCCTGTCCAGCCCCATGACCCAGTCCTCATTAGTCCTGAACCACCTTGCAATTAGACCAAGAAACAGCCTCTAGGATCTGGACCCTGATCTCGTCCATGGGGCTCTCACCCTGGGTTGTCAGATTTAGCAAATAAAAATTCAGAATGCTCAATTAAGTTTGAATCTCAAAAAAAAACACACAATTGTAGTATAAATATGTCCCAAATATTGCATGCTTTGCTGATTTGCATGGAACATACCCACACTGAAAAAAGTATTTATGGTTGATTTGAAATTCAAGTGTAACTGGGTCCTGTGTTTTATCTGGCAACCCTAAGCACATCTCAGACCCCAGCAGCCTTTGTCTATTCTGCATGACCCATGTCTACAAACTCTCTTCCTCAAACCACGCTGCAGTAGTCTGTTACATCAGTGGGTTTGTGGGGCAGTACCTCCAATATGCACGTCCTTGTAAAATTCCCTTTCCTTAAATCTGGGCCAACCTATGACATTAGCTAGAGTACAATGCCAGTGATTCTGCACCTGTTCTGAGCCTAAGCCTTCAGAAGCCCTGGAGTTTCTGCTTTTGCACGCTTGGAAGCCCCTAAGCCTTTGTGTAAGAATTCGCACTATCCCTCTGGAGAGACTACAGGGAGAGGCCTTACGGGGAGAGAGAAGACTTGATACTACATGAAGGAAAACCAAGGAAAGCAGCCAACAACAGCAAGAACCAAGGCTAGGCTTATGATCCCAGTTGCACCATTCCAGCCAGGCCCCAGCAATCAAACCATCCTTGATCAGGTGTCAGTCATGTGAGTGAAGAAGCCATCTTTGACATTCCAGCCCCAGAAGACACACATGAGAGTCAATCTTAATCTATATTGGCAGCCGTCCGTCTCGAGAGACGATGGTGTAGCTTCTTAAGAGTCTATCTGCACCGCCGAGAATGGCTGTGCAGTCCGACTCGGGAGTGACACGGTATCTGTCTCCTCCCGTGTTGAATCGACATCTTGCGATGACGCTGGAGTGTCCTCTCCAGTGGAGCTGAAGCTACAGAGCCTGGGCAGGGTGATATGGAGGGTCTGCTGTTGCCCATGCAGCAGACCCCCCCTCTCTTCGCAGCTGAAGGATCCAAGGGAAAGACGGAGTCAATACAGCTTGGCTTCAGGTGCGCCGCAGGAGTTGCCGGTGTTGACGACAACGTCAAACCGCCTTAGGGACTCCGGCTCCGGATTTTCTGTCGGGGTTTACTCCCTTAGCCTTTCCCCTGAAGAGGTATGCCGCAAGGCAGCGGAGGTTTTTTGGAGTCAGAGTTTTCCTTCTCTGATGTACCCTGACTGGAAGATCGAACCAGCGACACTTAGCTCGCAGGCCGACGCTCAATCCACTGAGCCAAACCAGCCAGGGACAATCTTAATCTTAATCTTAATCTACCCTGTCCAAAATGATAGATTCTCATAGTCATGAGAAAGTAAGGATCATTTCTACTGCTAAGTTTTGGAGTGGTTTCTTATGCATCCATAGATAACTGAAACACATGCCTAAGCATTATTTTCCATAAAGTTTAGGGGTTAACCTAAGCACCCAGTTCACCCCAGTTATTACCACAGATGTCCCTCAATCTAACCTTAAAGCTCTGACTCTAGATCCAAGCTCCTTCTGTAGTTGTGACTTTAAAGGCTGCTGGAGTCCAAGAGTCAGCCCCCTATTTCTCATTTACAGCTGGGAACTAAGATGTGACGGGGCACAGCAGGTGGTGGTCTTGTTGCGCTGCATAGCGCCAGCCCACATCCAGAGAGGCATTAGCGGAGCAGAGCGAGGCTGAGAGAAGATTGTCCAGCACCTGCCAGTTCTCAGCTGGGGCCCCCCGCCAATCCTATTAGCTCTGTGCTTACAGAATCACAAAGTCAACCTACAAACTTTTCAAAAGAAAAATTCCAGGAACAGTGGGCCATCATCGCCATCTGAATTATTATCTGAGCTGGTACACTGAGGGAAGGGTTGATTGGAAAAAGAAAAAAAACAGCAAGGAAAATATTCTAGCAGCCTCAACAGAAAAACACTAGGATTTCAAATATGTATTTGCAATTAAAAATAATAGTAATGCCATTATTTAACCCTCAGAATTGGTTTAATCATATCGTATGCATTACTCATGTTTGGTGTCCAATAGAATGATTAGGCTTCATTTTAGTAGTGGAAGATTTCTGCATAGAATATTAGGAAGAATTCATAATTACCCAGAATTAGAGTTGATGTCACTGGGCCCTTAAAGTATGTATATCATCTGAAAATATATCAAGGGCAAAAACCTTTTGACAGAATGAGTTAATGCTACTGGAAAGGAAACCCCAGAGGAGACACTCTCAATAGTAAGAGCATTGGCTTGAAGTCTTTGCATTAAGCCATGATTAGGTGCTAGAGGGTAAGAAATTAACTCAAGATGGCAGTTCTTTCTAAGAATGTGGAAAAATCCCTGCATTTGGACTTAATTGATTGCTCCAGAATGGACCTTTCAGGAAGGAAACCACCATGTGGCTGGGTTCCTTAAGAGAAGGTATATTCATTTATACCTATTATGAGCCAAGCACCGTGATTGGTACTGGGGATTTTGCAATAATGGGCCTGGTCCTCAATAGGCTGGCTTGCCCAGGAGCCATGTAAGAAAGCAGACCTTTAAAGCGGAATATTGAGAAATGCAGTAGGTGGGAAGGTATAAGCTAAAGGAGAAAGTAGGACAGTCAGCAGTAGGCTATAGGCTAATTCTGCACCAGGCCTGAGACCTCAGACTGAGTTCCTGTGATTCAATTCAGAAGACAAAATGTGATGCTGAGAATGCAGCAGAGCTTGTGAGACCACTGGCTAGCTTTATCTAAACGCTGATTATTTTTCATGGCATTGAGTTCCAGGTCTCAGATGGAATTGAATTCAAATCACTCTCTTTGGACATATTACCACCTTTTGAGACTTGGTTTCCTCATCTGTAAAATGAGGATAATAACATTTACTTCACAAGGTTTTGTCAAGTACAAATGAGAGCAGGACCATGTAGATCAGGTTCCCCAGAAGTAGAACTCAAGACCAGGGTTCATGTGCGAGTGATTTAATAAGAACCTGCTCCCTGGGAGACCAGCCATGTTGAGGAGGAAGCCAGGTGAGGGTGGCATCCCATCCAGGGTGGCCTGTCTGACTCCCAGGGGAGCTCTGGAATATGGCATGCCTCAGTTTGTCCCCATCCAAGGCAAGAGAGCAAGACCTTCATATCTTGTATCCACCAGTAAGAGCCTCCACGGGACTACAAGAGAAACCTACACTCTCAGGCACTCTGCACTCTATACGTGAGCAAAGCAAACAACACCCACAGCACAGCACAGTCCAACAAAGAACAGTGTCAGCGTCTGGCTGTTTAGAAGCAAATGCCCACTGAAGCTGGAGAAAGGAGGCACAGACATAGCAGAAGATGCTAGCGGCATCAACAGATGTGCCAACAGCACCTGCTTCAGTCTGTTCCTCCAAATACATAGTAGTTACTCAATAAATGACTCTTTCTTCTCCTTCTTAGAACTGGGAAAAACACTGCCTGCCTTTCACACGTTGCAGTCAAGACAAGTCCTAGCCTTATTTTTATTTTCAGCTCAGAATCATGTTCGATAGCAATAAATTAAGACCCCCAGGTGTGCAAAGAGATCCCCTAGGTACAAGGAAGACACACCCTCATGACCCTATTAGACCAGGGGAGTCTCTTTCACCCCTCTTTTAATGAGGGGACAGGCACTTGCTGGTTCCTTGCCCCAGAGAGGGATGCTGGGTTTTGAATCGGTGAACGACGGTGCCTGGGCTTCCTCACCTGGAGGTGCCCTTTACCTCTCACTGTGTGCAGGGCCAGTGGCCAACACCATCCCCTTCTGTCGGGGATGACTACGCACCAAAAGCTACACCATACCCCTCATAACTCTAGAGAGGTTTCTGCCCAAATGAACAGCAGACCGATTTCCCTGGTTTAAGCCAGCATATAGCTCAAAGGAGCCCTGTACCTCAACAAGGAGGAGAAAGAGGGGCCAGCATAAATCTAGGGCTTGAGTCAAGGGGCCTGAGGAATCTAATGTCTATTAAGAATCTGGTTTGGGCCAGGATCTGTTTCTTGGGGTTAAAAAAAAAAAAACTCATTTTAATAGCTGCAACCAAACATTCTCTTATGAGGGAATGCTTTTTACTTAGGAAAATACTTTGATAGACTGCATTGGTTGGGAGGTTAAAATCCCAAAAGCTTGTTCTGTAAGAAGACAAGACATTTAGAGATCATTTAATCATTCTATCTAATAAGCTATGTATTTGGAGGCTAGAGCGAGTAGGGAAGAAATGGGATGGATTTGGAGAGGGAAGAGAGAGAGTAAGACACAATGCTAAGAGTTGACTCTTCTCTAGGAACACTATTTATCTCTCAGGTCTCTTTATCTTCAGTATCTTCTCCCTAGGGTGATTCTTACCCCTGAGCCCATAAACATGACCCCTTCCTTAGAAATTCCACTTGAAACCATAATCTCTTGTTTTTAGTCACTACCAGTGGAGTTCCTTGAGTCCCTGGTGAGGCAGCCCAAGTCCTGGGCTTTATCTTATCAAGTCAGGTGCCCAAGTTGCCCCTCGCTCCTGAGCAGCACCAAGAAACCCACAGTCCAAGACGCTGCAGAGTCAAGCGGCTACCTGATGATCCTAGTCCTTATCTGTCACTCTTGACAACTGGTGAATGTCCAAAGATGCACCTGCCTGTTGCTGTTAACATCACACTAGGCTAGAGCATCTGCAAAGGCCTATTTTTGTCTCTCTTGTGACAACACCTTAGAAATGACCCATGTCCAAAGCCTCCTGCAGATGAGCAGCCTGCGCCTGTCTTCCTGCTGGCTCTCTAGTATTGATATGTTTATTCTGCCTTGGCTTTAAAATGAGGTCTTTATTAAATGTCTCCAACCCCAAAGAGTCTAAGATACTTGAGAGCGTGAACTGCAGTGTTTTCATCTCTGCCTTGACACAGCCTCTACCCTCAGCCAATGACATTGCTCCTAGAGCAGTCCAGGGTCTCTGTGCTACTCTGAGTAGTGGAGTCGGGGATCAGATTGACATATTCTTAGTTATGATTCCATCTGGTGGCGAGAATGTGGGGAAACAAGCATGGTCATACACAACTGGCATCGTGTAAATTGACACACCTTCTCTAGAGGTAATTGGCAATAATTATCAAGAACCCTACCTAACATGCATGCCCTTGAGCCCTTAATTCCACTTTGGGAAATGTACCTCCAGGAAGACACAAAATTTCGTGTGTAAAAAAATTCTTATCAGGAAATATTTATGATAGCAAAACCTGGAAATAGTCTATAAATGCCATGATAAAGAGGTAGATAAATATGTTTTATTATATACAAATGATGAAACATTTTGTAGACATTAAAAACCAATTTTTGAAGAATAATTATTGATATAGAAAAACATTCATTTTATATATAAATATTAAATATATGTGGGTATGTACATATATGCAATAGTTACAATTTTACCTCTCAAAAAAGTACATAACTTTATCAATATACCAAAATATGAGATTATAAATATTTGTGTTTTATTTTCCTTAGTTTTTATAATTATAATAAATATAATATGGTTTCATAATTTCAAAAATAAATATCAATTTTTTAATCAAAAACATAAGCATTTGGGTCAAGGTCATCAATAGGTAAATATAACATTTATTTAAAGGCCAATTATTAAGAAGCTGTTACATGGCTAGGCACTGTGCCTAAAACTGGAAATTTTAAGATTAACAGAATCCACTTTCTTGTTTTTCTAGCTTTACTGAGGTAAAAATTGTCTGTATTTAAAGAGTACAGTATGATTATTTTATACACACAAACATTGTGAAAAGATTACCGCAATCAAGCTAATAAACACATCCAACCTCCCCATAGTTACTGTGTGTATGTGTGTGTGTTGAGAACATTTAAGATTTGCCCTTTTAGCAAATTTGAAGTATACAACACAGTATTATTAACTATGGTTATCTTGCTGTACTTCAGATCCCCAGAACTTATTTATTTTATAATTGAAAGTCTGTATCACTTGACCATTATCTCCCCATTTGCCCACTCCCCAGTTCCTGGCAATGACCATTCTACTCTCTGTTTCTGTGAGTGCAACTATTTTTAAATTCCATATATGTAATACCATACAGTATTTTTCTTTCTCTGTCTGGTTTATTTCACTTAGTATAAAGCCCTCCAAATTCATCTATGTTGTCACAAATAACAGAATTGCCCATATATATCACTTTTCTTTATCTGTTCACCTTTTGTTGGACACAGAGGTTGTGTTTATACTGTGGCTAATATAAATAATGATGTGATAAACATGGGAGCGCAGGTATCTCTTTGAGATACTGATTTTATTTCCTTCAAATATATATCCAGAAGTAAAATTGTTGGATCATATGGTAGTTCTATTTAAAAGAACTGTCCCCCATATGGGTATACCAATTTACATTCCAACCAACAGTATACAAAGGCTCCCTATTCTCCACATCCTCACCAACACATCTTATCTCTTGTTTTCTTGACAGCAGCCACCCTAACAGGTGTGAGGTGGTATTTCATTGTGGTTTTGATTTGCATTTCCCTGATGATAAGTGATGTGGAAGAACGTCTCGTGTACCAGTTGACTATTTGCATGTCTTCTTTGAAAAATGTCTATTCATGACCTTTGCTCATTTTTAATCAGATTATTTTACTTTGCTATTTAGTTGTTTGAGTTCCTTATGCATTTTAGATATTAGCCCCTTATCATTTATATGATTTGCAAATATTTCTCCCATTTTCTATGTTGTCTTTTCATTTTGTTGTGCAGAAGCTTTTTAGTTTGATGTAGTTTATTTTTGTTTACCAGAATCCATTTGTTCATTTTTGTTTAATAAAATCCACTTTTTACTTAATAAAGTTCATTTGGTATATTGCAGGTTCATTTGTCATCTAACAATGACCATAAAATGTAGTTAGCATGTTAGGAGAGCAAAAGAGGGGAATTCTGACTTTGTTGGAGAAAGTCTTCATAGAGGAAGTGATTCTTTTGCAAGTATTTATATTAACTCATTCATTCATTCAATCAACAACAATGTGTTAAACATCAGTAATATGCCAGGTATTGTGCTGGATATTAAAATACAATGAGCAAGCTCATAGCTTCTCCCCTCAATGATGTCACTATCTAGTGCAAAACTGGATGACCTGGAGTGTGAGTAGGTATTTGCCTCCCTGCAAGTCCCTGGCTGGTGAGCAGCAGTGCCCATCATCCAGGTTTCCTTCTTGGTATCTGAATCCCTCTTTCCTCTATCTAACTAATAGCTCCTATCCATGAGGCACCATTCCCACAGGTCCCATTGAAAATCACTGGTCCCTAATTCTAACAGCCCTTTGAGTCTACACTGGAGATGCCAGTCACGCCCTCCCTATGGCCTCATTCTATCCCCTGAGAGAGTCACTCCAACAGCCCTGATGAGTGCCCCCTGGTTACACCTGAGTGGATAGAACAGGAGCCCAGAGACGAGCTGAGCCAATCAGATACTCTCTTCCAGGAGCTTGGAATGGAACACACAGGTTGTGGAAGAGTCTGCTCTGAATGCTCCTAGACAGTTCTACCCAGTCTGGTGTGAAATGGCCTCTTTTGGCTGGAGATACTGAGCATTGGAGGCAGCAAGTCTAAGGAGACAGAGAAGACTGTCCGACCAGAGAGCATGGCACCGTGCAGAGAAATATGTAATGAGCTGCTATGTTACCCCCTCCTGCCTATGGATTCTGAAAATTGTCTCCCCTGTTCTCTGTTTTAAAGAAGCTTGTTTAAATAAGTTTCTCCTTCCTTCAAATAGTACTCTTTGACTAAAACAACCTCCAAGAGAAGACTTCCTAAAAACTCTGGGGTTGCTTACAAGTTTACTGGAAAGACACCCTGGTTGGATCAAGACTGGGTCATGTTCTGAGACTTGCATAAGGCAGATGCTCAATAAATAATTGTTGACTGACTGGCTGTAGGAATGAAAAGCTGCCCAAATGGTTTTCTCTGGCTGCCTGAGAGTCCTCATTTACCTGTCTGACATCACTAGTGTGACAAGGGAAGTGATTACAATGGCCCGTGCACAGCTGGGGTTCTTGGCCTCAAACTTGTTCCGGTAACCATTGAACACCTGTTTTCTTTGGCAGTTCAGGTTGCACTGAGCCATTCCAGCGGATATTAGAGTTCATCCCTGCTCCCGGTCTCTAGTGAATGATGGCTTTTGCAACAAGGAAAATGTTTAGTGTTCTCTGGAGTCCCATCAGTAGTCAGAATTGTAAAGACTGGAGCACAGAATTAAGCACAGACAGCCCACTAGTGAAGATTTAGGTCCTGGTTCACAGAAACAGGTTTCACAAGTAGTTTTGAAAATGAGGTCAAACCCATTTATTTCCAGATGGTCCCAGATTACCAAAAAAAAAAAAAAAAAAAAAAAAGCAAAGGGTAATGAAAACTTTTCAGGCATCATATGGTCATTCATTATATCTAACCAGTACCTTGATTTGGGAAATGTTGGATATATTTGTCTTGGAAGTTATCCATGCAGCTTTCCCATATATGTAATCTTTACTTTTTTCAAAGTAATACCTTTTGAATCAAGGGTTCCTAAGCCATAGTCCCTATAATCACTCCTTTCCCATTGCCTCTAATAATTCATTTATCTGTTTTAGCATTGTTTTTTCCACCTTGTATTATTCATTTAACAATATTTATTGAGCACGTACTACATGTCAAACTTTTTTTCTGGACAAGAGGATAGAATAATGAGCAAAACAAAGTGCCCTACTTTCATGGAATATAGATACCAGTTGGCATTTAGGAGAAGGCAAACAATAAACAAACAAGAAAGAAGTAAATATATATATATATAATTCCGGAGGAAAATAATTTAGAATTATGGAGATAAAAAGTTTCCTGGGTGAGAGTGAGGAAGACCTCACTGAAATGATAATATGTGAGCAGAGATCTGAAGGAAGTGTGGAAGTCAGGCCTGCACCTATCTAGGGAAAGAACATTCTGGGCCGAAAGAGCTGCAAGTGCAAAGGCCCTGGGGTGATAGATGCTCAGTTTGTTTTAGGGAAAGGAAGGAGAACAAGGTTGAGTGGAGTAAGTGAAAGGAAGAAGATCAGACATGAGGTCAAAGACACATCTGTGAGTATTTTCTACTAGACTGTGAATTCTAAAAAACAAAGGCCATGTCTTCTTCATCTTTACACCCTCCTAAGCTCTTTCTAGCAGCTCCTGGCAAATAAAAATATTTTTATAAAGTTCGCCATAGCTATAAATGAATGCACAGTTTACTTATATTTTGTGTCATTTCTAGTATATTCCTTTAATTATTATGAAGCAATGCAATTTAATTTAGCTTTTATTTCCATTAACATTGAACTAGGTTTAATTCCAAAGTCAGTAGATGCAATTCTGTTTAGATGATGAGTGGGTGGATGGATGGATGGAAGTTGTTTTCTTCTATGCAATTAGTAAACACATTTACCTCTGTAGTTTTATGGGGTTGGCCAAAAAGATTGTTGGTTTTTTTCCATACAATGGCTCTAGCAGTGCTTGGTTGTCTTTAACTTCATTAGAAAAAATTTTGTTAGATTGTATTGTGACAGCTGTCATATCAGCTGGTGAATTTTTGTGTAGCCATTTTAATATAGAAGATGAGAGAAAATAAGCAACATTTTTGGCACATTATGTTTTATTATTTCAAGGAAGGTAAAAGTACAACTGAAATGCATAAAAAAGATTCATGCAGTGCATGGAGCAGGTGCTGTGACTGATTGAATGCGTCAAAAGTGGTTTGCAAAGTTTCATGCCAGAGATTTCTCACTGGACAATGCTTCATGGGTGGGTAGAAAAGTTAGTTGATATTGATCATATTGAGACATTAATTGAGAACAATTAACGTTCTACCACTCGGGAGATAGCTGACATATTCAAAATATCCAAATCAATGAAATTATTGATGAAAATAAAAGATGTGTCTTATTTTACTGAAAAGAATTAAAACTTTTGGCCAATCAATATAAGAGATCTAAGGACATTAACTGATATGCTGCACTGGAATGTGAATTCTAAAAAGAATGTCAGAAATGTATACAATACATTCTCCTTTAAAAATTCTCTGGAAATACTTTATCTGTCTCACATATTGATATGATAAAAATTCTAATCTGTGCCCTAGCTGGTGTAGCTCAGTGGATTGAGTGCCAGCCTGAGAACCAAAAGGTTGCTGGTTCGATTCCCAGTCAGGTCACGTGCCTGGGTTGCAGGCCAGGTCCCTGGTTGGGGGCGTGTGAGAGGCAACCAATTGATGCATCTCTCACACTTTGATGTTTCTCTCCCTCTCTTCCTCTCTCTATAAAAATAAATAAAATCTTTTTTTTTAATTCTAATCTGTGTCTTTCACCAAATATTCATTCACAACATGCTGTGTATTGCGGAAGCTCCCTGCAAACTACGACTATTGTCCAAATACAAGACTTACGACAAATTTCTCTTGATTTTGAAGAACAGGGAAAATATATGTCTTCTGCATAAATGGTCTGCTTCTTTTATCTGACTGTAAGAACTAGATAAACAAGATAAACTAGATTTCCCTTTTTTGTTTGTTTTGTCTTTTAACAAGGTCAAGCTTGAACATTAAACTCTATTTGATTACCCCCATCCCAATTTCTTGGTAAAATTATTCAGTCCCTACTGATATGACGTGATTTCTAATCACCATTTAGCTTTATTTCAGCATTTCTCATTGTTACAAGCTGTACACTAATGTTTGGAGAATTTTGAGTGATGCCTCCATGAGAAACAGAAAGAATATATATGGCTAGTAAACAAAGGGAAGGCCACTTAGTACATTAAAACAAAGGGTTCTGAGTCACGTAGACCGAATTTAAAATATTAACTTTAACAATTATTAAAAGTGAGAGCCTGATTGTGCAATTTTCTTAAATTCTCTGAACTTAGTTTCTTCATCTGCCAAATAAGGAAAATGAAAATAATAAAATATTCTAAGGGTTATATAAGATAATGCATAGAGAATGCTTAGAACCCTATCTAGCACTTTTTAAGTTCAATAAGTTCTATCTCCATGTGAACAAATAAGAGCCATTGGGAGGCAACTTTGACTTTTGACTTGTATGAGAAAGTGTTTTGTGAATAAATAGCTAAAAAATTCAGATTCTGTAAGCAGTTTATGTAGGTTCAAATCCCAGCTTCATAATTTACTACCTATAATTTCAGACAGGTTTCTTTACCTCTTCATGCCCCAGCCTCTTAATATTAAATGAGAATAAAAACAATATATGCCCCATAGGATTATTTTATGCAGGTGGTATAGTGAAGTGCTTTAAAAAATGTCAAGCATATAGTCGTCGTCGGCAGCCGTCCGTCTCAAGAGACGATGGTGTAGCTTCTTAAGAGTCTATCTGCACCGCCGAGAACGGTTGTGCAGTCCGACTCGGGAGTGACACGGTATCTGTCTCCTCCCGTGTTGAATCGACATCTTGCGATGACGCTGGAGTGTCCTCTCCAGTGAAGCTGAAGCTACAGAGCCTGGGCAGGGTGATATGGAGGGTCTGCTGTTGCCCATGCAGCAGACCCCCCCTCTCTTCGCAGCTGAAGGGTCCAAGGGAAAGACGGAGTCAATACAGCTTGGCTTCAGGTGCGCCGCAGGAGTTGCCGGTGTTGACTACAACGTCAAACCGCCTTAGGGACTCCGGCTCCGGATTTTCTGTCGGGGTTTACTCCCTTAGCCTTTCCCCTGAAGAGGTATGCCGCAAGGCAGCGGAGGTTTTTTGGAGTCAGAGTTTTCCTTCTCTGATGTGCCCTGACTGGAAGATCGAACCAGCGACACTTAGCTCGCAGGCCGACGCTCAATCCACTGAGCCAAACCAGCCAGGGTTCAAGCATATAGTAAGCACTCCATAAATGCTACTACTACTACTACCATAGTAATGAGAAGGAGGAGGTGGAAGAGGAGGAGAAGAAAAGTCGTTGACTCCTAGATTTAAACTAAAATTTCAAAGACATCTACTCCATTGGGTCCCCAAGAAAAATTGAAAATAATAAACACAGAAAACTCAATTACTCTGGGAACACATAGGTATTTTTGCTGGGTTTGTTTTTACTTGCATATTGGGAGCTCTGTTGATAATAACATTAAAGACAAATATTTGTATGAAAAATATGCAACATAAGCCCAGGAAGTACACACTATAACTTCTTTTTAACAGAAAGAAACTGTTGGGAAGGATCACATTCCATTCGCCTTTTCATTATGCACTGTACTGTATGTATATCTAATCAGATATTTGCACTCCATCTAACCTTTTTTTCCCTCTTCCTCCCTCCCCACTGACACCGTCTTATGTTGGCCCACATCATCCCCATCTTCCAGCTTCCAGTTTGACCACCTTGCCTTTCTCTTCATCCCTCCAGTCAGCCTTCCATAGCAAAGGTCAAAAACTGAAGCCGCAGACCAAGCCAACCATTTTTCTTCCTGGCTAACAAGCTAAGATTCTTTTTAATTTTTTCATATGGTTACATTTAAAATGGTTAACTGCCTCCATGTGGCTTCTTGGCCTTTACAGTCTCAAATATTTACTATCTGGCTCTTTAAGGGAAAGTTTGCTGACCCCTGCTGAACCCTCTTATAGGATGCAGTCATCCTAAATCACCTATACTTTTGTGATGTCTTCTCACAACTTCTTCCTACTTGTTTAGCCTGAATGTTTAGAAAACTATGAGCAGGAAAATCATCTCATGAAACATTCTCACCAAGTGGGGAAGTGAGATCCTTCTCTTAGGTTTTAGCAAAGAGGCAATAGAAAGAATGACTAATTTTATCAAAGTAGAATCACCAGGCAGGAAGAAGTGGGTACAAACAGTGATGTGCTAGCAGAGGTGTAACAACTTCCTTTCCAGGGAGCTATGCAGTGGAAGGTCAGAAGTCCTAATGCAGCATTTGCCAATTTCTATGGTGTAAATTCTCCCATCATGCTGGTTTCATGTTACCAATGTAACATCACTACAGAATCAAGACCCCAGCATGTCAGGAACAGGGCAGGAACCAAGGCAGGAAAAGAGGGGCTCCCTTTCTCTGGGCTTCCACCCTGACCACTGAGGGGAAAGGTCAAATGACCTAGACTGGTGATTCAGAATCAAGTCCATGGCTGATCCTTGGCGCAAGTCTGAAGTGTAAGAACACGTGTGATCTGTTCCTTTGGTGATGCCATTTCTTCATGGGATCTGGGGAGGTTCACCTCATCCCTATGCTGAAATTCCCTCAGTTTTATCCACAGTAAGAAATGTTCTTGAGAACTAGATCAAGGAAATAGTTGGGTTGTTTTCACATTTGGCCTATGAACAATCAAGTTGCCATGAACATTTTTATACAAGTCTTTTCAAAGACATGTGTTTATTTCTCTAAGGTAAGTACTTAAGGGTAGCATTATTTGGTCATAGGATAGGTGCATGTTTACCTTTACAAGGAGCTGCCAAAACTTTTCCCAAGTGGTTGTACCAGTTCTGCTCTCCCACCAATGCTATACAAGTTCCCATGTTTCCACATCTTGAAGAACATTTGGTATTGCAGGTCTTTAATTCTAGCCATTCTCATGAATGGAAGCTAGTATCTTCTTGTGGTTTTTGTTTGCATTTCTCCAATGACTAATACTGTTGAGCAGTTTTTCACATGCTCATTAGCTATTTATAGATCTTTTTGATCAAGTCTTTTGGCCATTATATTGGTTTGTATTTTTAATGGAGCTAACTACACGTCAAAAATAGAGATTATATTTACAGCACATCTTTTCATTTTATTTTTATTTTTCTCTTCATTTTCTTCAGCTTTATGGAGATATACTTGACATAAGAATGTTTAAGTTTAAGGTATACAATGTAATGATTTGATATATGTATATATTGTGAAAGTATTACCAAAATAACGTTAAAACATTCATCAGCTCACATAGTTATAATTTGTGTGGGGGGGGTCGAGAACTTTTAACATCTACTGTCTTAGCAATTTCACATATACAGTACAGTATAGGTAACTGTACTCAGCTTGCTGTACATTACACCCCCAGAACATTTTTATCTTATAACTGGAAGTTTGTACCCTTTGACCACTTTCACCCATGTCCCCTACTCCCCACATCTGCCACCGACAACCACCAATCAGCTCTCTCTTTCTATGAATACTGATTTCATATAAGTGAATTGTATTTCTATGTCTGACTTATTTCACTTAGTAGAATGTCTTCAAGTTTCATCCATGTTGTTACAAATGGTGAGATCACCTTCATTTTTTATGGCCAAATATTATCCCACACATTTTCTTTATGAATTTATCCAATAGACACTTGGGCTTTTTCCATGACTTTGCTATTATGAATAAAGCAGCAATGAAAATAAAAGTGCACTATCTCCTTGAGATACTGATTTTGTTCCCTTCAAATATATACCCAAGTGGAGTTGCTGGGTGGTATGTATAGGTAGTTCTACTTCAATTTTTTGAGGAACCGCCATACTGTTTTCCATAGTGGTGTACCAATTTACATTCTGAATTCTGATTGTTCTGAATTCTTTTCAGGCAGCTCAGAAATCTCCAATTCTTCAGGGTCAGTTATTGGAGCTGTATTAGTTTCCTTTGGTGGTGCTGCGTTCACCTGATTCTTTGTTATCCTTGATTCCTTGCGCTGGCAACAGTGTATCTGAGTAAGCAATCTCTTCCTCCGCTCTTTGTGGGGTTACTCCAGCAGGGACAGTCCTTCCCCGGTCAGCTCAGCGCCAGGTACTGGGCAGGTCAGCTGGTAGTGCCCATGGGCAGGCTCTAAAATTTGGGCTTCCAAATGACCAGAACTTTGAGAAGGAAGAATCCACAGGAAGAGGTCTTTCCTGGAGGGCTTTTGTTGAAGTGTGTTTAAAATAGAGATGTTAGAAATGGTGCGGTCACTGATGGTGACAAGGTCTGGAGTTGCTGCAGGTGTGTGTGATGATAAGCTGCATGGAGGATATGATGGTCAGAAGACATCTGGAAACCTGGAGGATGAGGCATTGGAAGTTCTGTGCAGGGGGATACTGATGCCGCACACACTGGAAGTTAGAAAAACTGGGTCTTGGCCCCAAATCTGCCTCTCACGGGCTGCATAGCCCTTTTTCTCAGCTGTAAAATGTCAACAAGGAGGGTGTTGATGATGATACTGGTGGTGATGACAAGGATGATGATTGATTGACTGACTTATTCACAGCCTCAGCATTTAGTAAAGATCATACATGTGAAGACATTTTTTTAAATTATAAAGCTCATTCCAAATGAAAGGTATTACTTTATCATTGGAGAAGGAGTCACTTGGTCACTGTTATCAGACAGGATTCAACCAGGGAAACAGAACCGTAGAAAATATGTATTAAGAGAGTTATTGCAAGAAATTGGCTTATGAAACTGTGGAGAATGGATAGACATGTCCAAAATCCACAGATCAGGCCATAGGAAGGGCATGCTAAACCATCATGCATGAGCCAAAGCAGTCCACAGATGGAATTTCTTTTTTTTTTTTTTTGGAAGCCTCAATTCTGCTGTTAAGGGTATTCAACTAAGCGAATCAAGCCTACCAGTTTATCTAGAGTAATCTCCCTTCCTTAAAGTCAACTGATTATGGATGTTAATTACATGTATAAAATACCTTCATAACAACACCTATATTTGATTGAATTACTGGGACCATAGCCTAGACAAGTGGACACATAAAACTAACCATCACAATCACATATTATTTTGTGATCATGAGTCAGTTATTAGCTTCTTTAAGTCTGAATTTCAACATCTCTGAAATGGGAATAGCTCTCCACCTAACAGGACGGTCATAAGGACCCAGTAAAACACTATGTGTTTAAAGGAATGTTAACCTTAAGTGACTGTTACCACTAAGAAATTGAATTTAGCTAGCTAACGCTGATAAAAAAAATTAAAAAAATAAAAACATAGGCCCTGGACCTTTCTGCCACCAGTTTTTAGAAAACAGGAAAAAACTGTAGCTACCTACTTATTTCACTAATAACTTATGCACATTTTCAGCTCACCTGTAAAATGGGTTGTGATTGCAATTAATGTGATTTACACCACAGATCTTTAAAAATAATCCTTATTTAAACATTGCTTCAAAATGTTTCACTCTCTCCAGTCTGTCATCCAAGGTGACACCTTCCCAGGGTCCTGGACAAGGCTCAGTTCCCTTGCTTTGTTCCTGGGGATCTGAGCAGAACAATGTTTTGAGTCTCATTGCTCCTGAATCAACTCAGCCTCCAAATAAGGATATTTAAATCAAACACTTTTAGTAGGTGGCTGAGCCATCTCCTTCATAGAGAAAAATCTCAGTATAAATCATAAACCCCACATAAACCAAGCAATTTTAAACATTCAGACCATAGGTAAGTAACTCCCCAAATAAAGATTTCTCTTACTCGTGTAATAATAGTGCTTTGAAACTTTTCAAAATTGTATCTTTAAAGTATGTTCTCTGGACCAATCAATCAATCAATAAATATAATTGCACATTTATCCCAGTAGATTGAGAGAAACTTGGGAATTAAGTCTAAAAAAATACTTTTGCTATTTGTAGATGGTAGCATTTGGAAGGAAATTAGATTCTGCAGTAGTTAGGATCAGACATTAATAGCCACTCGTGCGCAGAACCAAAATAATGCTAAAGCTGATGGTAGATAGGGCCTCTGTCAATTCTCAAGAACACCAGTCTCCCCAAATACAATTTCATTCACCTGCCCAATTTCCCTGGGTCAGATCACATCAGCTATTTTATAATCATTAATTGCCAGCCAGCCAACCAACTGAATACAATGAAATCCTTAAATGTCTCCCTCATCCGTGTTCCATAATTTAACTCCATCTCTTTCCCTCTCTTATTTCCCTGTAACACCTTGTCTCCAATCAAAGAGCAATTTGTCTTAATTATTTAATCAGCAACAGCTTTCGAATGCTTACAAGATGCCAGGAACTTTTATAATAGGCTGAGATTACAGTAAAATATAAAATAGAATTCTCATGATTTAAGAGACTAGTGTGAGAGATAACTAAGCAAAAAATTATAATATGCGATGTGAAATAAGAGAGATAAATGCAAATACTATAGGAACTCAGAAGGAGAAAGACAAAGTACAGTTAAGTGTTAGTGGGAAAGGTTCATGGAGAAGATGACATTTGAATTGCTATTTGAAGATGAAGAGGCACATTCCAGACATGCCTGATACTTGATGAGTATTTACACGTGTCTTAAACTAGGCTAAGTGCTTTATGTGTGTCAGAAAGGAGCCATAATTGTCTGTTTAGAGACTTAGAGAATGCATAACTTGCTTTTAAGGTCCCATCCAGTATGAGGAGACACTAAGTCACTGGAGTCTAGTAAGGCTTCCATGTGGATGTAGGTAAGAGAAGGAACTAGGAGCGTTGTCCAGGCCAACCAGCAAACAGCAACAAAGGAGGATCAGAACCTGAAAGAGCGTGATCAATTGGGAAGCAATGCTAAACATCTTATGAATTCTGGGCTCTTGAAAATATGGAGTAAAATTCAGCAAATATTTCATTCCTTTCAAAACAATTCAACCTGTTTGGGTATCAATAAGCTATTATCTCCCATCCCTACGGTTTTTCTCAGACCTTCCAACAGCTGGGAGAAGACATAGCCAGATCATTTAATGCAGGTCAGCCCACAGGAAACAATCCCTAAAAGGTGAGACTGTGTTGTGTAGATCTGTATCCCCTGAGTACCACACCCAGAGAGAGAAACGTGACAGCGCTCGACAGATGCTAGTTAATTGATTAATTTTTTGAGCAACATTTTGCTGTGAAAATTCAACATCATATCTGACTTCCAAAGAAATAGTCACTATGAAAAATCATTTAGTCAAATCAAGATAATCAGACATTGGGGCCAGGGTGGGGGGAGAGGGGAGTGGGACAACTGTAATAGAAAAACAATAAACAAACAAACAAATAAATAAATAAATATTATCAAACATTAAGTTTAAGGCCTAGAATTAGGATGTACAAGAACTAGGTTATAATTTTACCAACTTGCTCTTTTCTAAAAAGAGGCCCAATGGCAAAGAAGAAATTCAACCCCTCTATTTAGTTGGATGTAAACCCAACCACTAATTAAGTTGATTTTCTTTATTCTTACCTCCTTTATTCAGATTCCTAGGACTAGAGAGTCATGATTTAGGATTGGACATAGGACAAAGCTATAAAATTAAAGCACATATTGGAAACACAAGAATAAATCTCTTCGGAGAAGTTGAAGGTGGAGGAGGTCAGTAGATAATATGTTGAGAGCCTTCTGTGAAGTGCAGTACAAAACCAGTATAAATATAATTAAAGTGTATTTTTCCAAATTATTTAAGCTTGGACCTTAATAAAGATCAGAAATATCAGGAAATCACATTTGAATGAAACAGACTCTAAATAAGGAAGTCACAAAAATTTCTCCCAGAAAAACTTAGGGTACTATATTCATTTGTTAGCACTGTCATAACTGTCACCAACTGGGTGACTTAAATTTGTTTTCTTGCAGTTCTGGAGGCTATAAGTTCAAGTTCAAGGTATTGGCAGGTTTAGTTTCTCATGAGGCCTCTCTCCTGGACTGGCAGGTGGCCACCTTCTCGCTGTGTCTTCACGTGGCCACTTCTTTGTGTGCACAGGCAACCCTGGTATTGCTACATTTTCCCCTCAGGACTAATCCTATAAAATTATGTCCTTCTCAGGGAAGCTTGTATCTGGTGATTATGAGGAAGGTATAAAGACCCCAGGCCTATCAACTCATTTAACCGTACTTGCCCCTTGAAAACACTTGTTTCCAAATAAGTCACATGGAGGTTTAGGCTCAAACATGTGAATTTGGTGGGTTGGGGGACACTATTCAGTCCATAACAGGTGCATTTGTAAAAGGAAGTAAGAAAGGGCCATTTTAGGGTCTAATTTGAGGACGTTGCTAGAAATAATCAGTATGTCTTTACCAGAGTAACCTGCTGGAAGAAAGTTTACATAAAACACATTTTATGTCTGTACAGGGTTGTCTCTATGAAAACAGTTGAGTAAAACAAAGGATTAATTTAAGTCTCTCCATGTTTCTCTAAGCCCTTCCTCAGGATAGATGAGCCATCTCTAAGATGACCTTGCATTCATCTAACAATAGCTGACTCAGCAAAATCTTGTCCAAACAATGGTGGCACCTTGGAATAACTCATTTTTGACCCTCCATCGTTTCCAATAACTTCAAGTCATGTCAAATCATATATTCTATGTAAAATCAGTATACTTGCTATAAGCAAGCATGTCTTCTTACCTCTTTGCAATTAGAATGCCATTCGAAAGACGAACTCACGGAAAATCTCAAGCCATGACTATCTCCAGTCAACTGTAATTCAGAATATCACAGGAGCATCCTGTTCAAAATAGAAGGTTGAGTGCATGAAGTTATTTCCCCGCCATCTCATAAAAAGGCCCATTAAAATTTCAATGATTGTAATAAAAAAAAGTAGAAAAGTGAAGAAATCCGTATCAGCACTGAAAACGGGGGACAGAAGGCGCACCAGCAGATATGAAATTTTAGCAAAGCTCTGAAATAGAAAAATCAAATGGATCATACTGATGGATAAAACAGGCTGGGAGAAGATGCACTGAGAGAGGAACCTCACCTATCTACATACTCTCTGCCCCATGTCTAAGCGAGGCCTGTTAGTTGTCACACCCTGCAGAACTTGTAGCCAGCAAGATTTCCCGAAGCTCAAGTACTGGGTTGGCCAAAAAGCCCATATGATTTTTCCCGTAAAATAAAAGACTTTTTTTTTCATTTTCTCCAATAACTTTATTGATTTGGATGCTTTGAGTATGTCAGCTCTCTTCCATGTGGTAGAATGTTGATTGTTCTCACTTAACGTCTCAGTTTTATTGCTATTAACGTCAACCAGTCAACCAGACCAGGGAGCATCATCCAGTGAGAAATCTCCAGCACAGAACCTCACAAACCACCTTTGACATCTTTGGTCAGTCACAGCACCTTCTCTGTACACTACACAAATCTTATTTTTGCATTGCAGTTGCATTTTTAACTTTCTTGGAATAATAAAGCACAATATGCTGAAAATGTTGCATATTTTCTTTCATCTTCAATATTAAAATGGCTGCACAAAAATTCACCAATTTTGATTTAAAAAAATTTAAATGCATACTAATATAACAACCCTCACAGTACAATCTAACAAAATCGTTTTTAATGAAGTTAAAGACAACTAAACGCTACTAGAGCCATCTTACAGGAAAAAACCTAACTAAATTTTTGGCCAACCCAATAAATTGCAGGCTCCTGGCATAGAAGTCCTCACCCAGCACTGAACTAAAAGAGCAGGACACGTTCTCATGAACTGTGAGCATACCAAGCCGGCCATGCCTCTGGACATATAGGCTGTGCTCTGCACAAAGGTGCCCATTCAAGGGAATGAATGGAGTCTATATGCAACCCACACTCATCAAACCTAGCTCTTTAGTGCAGGACCACACCCACCCAAAGGGAGGGCACTTTTGGTGTTCTATGGGCAGATGCCACAAGATCGATCCTAGTACCAAGGAAAAAGACAGTATCCTAAAGCGTGTAGAGAGAGAAAAAACAATCGGTTTTTGCAATACCACGGACCATCTCTGTGACAGACATGGTCCCCCTTCGAGGAAAACTTGCTGCTCAGATGCAGAGGGTACAACCAGCACAAAGCCTCATCCGAGAGATCTGCCTCACCCGAGGTCATGCCCTTCTCAGAGTAGGTTCTCAGGCTGACTGAGAGGGAGGTATAAAGGCCCAGCCACTTCAGCCTGACACAGGACATTTGAGGGTAATAATATGCTCTGCAGAACACCTGCCATGTTGGTCAGGCTTTGTCAGGACTGCGTCTCAGTTCCAGTTCTCAGTCATCCCAGTCCTGCCCCCAGGGCTGAGGATCTTTATTAAACATCTTACTCCCCAAACTCCATCTCTGCTTTTGGAAAACTAACCTGCATTAAATGCCTTCAAAACTCTTCAGGGAAATTAGCTTGAATCTATCATTTTATATCCAGCCAAACTGTCACTCAAATCTGAAGACTAAATATCAAATTGTGCAAGACTCAGATAGTTGCCTCCTTAGATACTCTTTCTCGGGGAAAAAAAATTACTTGAGAATATATTTTAGGAGACCAAAAAAAATCCAAGAAAATAAAAATCATGAAAACAGAATGCTAAAACCACAATGCATCAAAGAGGAAGCCAGAGACAGAACTGTGAGACAGCATAAAAATTAAAAAGTTAGAACATTAAGTTAAGGAGAGTTCTAGGATGAAAGTCTTCATAAAAAGATTCATAGAGTCACATTTAATAAGTAATGTGATAAAGTGGGAAAATCTGTGTAAAATGGTAAAGAAATCATGTTTCTTTTCAATAAAAAATGAAAATTAGAAAATTTAAACAAAACCAAACCTATATTTAAAAACTACATATCAAGTCCTGGCTGCTGTGGCTCAGTGGATTGAGCATCAGCTCGTAAACCAAGTGTCACTGGCTTGATTCCCAGTCAGGGCACATGACTAGGTTGCACGCCAGGTCCCCAATTGGGGGCACGTGAGAGGCAACCACACAGTGATGTTTCTCTTCCTCTCTTTCTCCTTTCCCCGCTCTCTAAAAACAAATAAATAAAATAAAAATAAAACGAAAATGGTGTGGTCATCATGACAATGTTTAAAAAAAAACTACATATCAACGCAAGTTATAATGTCATGATTTTGAGAGGCTTAAGTAAATTAAAACGAGTTCTTATTTTAATTTTTTAAAGATTTTATTTATTGATTTTTAGAGAGAATGGAATGGAGAAAGAGAGGGAGAGAAACATCAACATGTGAGACAAACATCAATGGGTTGCCTCTTGGCTGGCAACCCAGGCATGTGCCCTGACTGGGAATCGAACCCATGACCTTTTGGTTCACCAGTCGGCGCTCAATCCACTGAGCTACACCAGCCAGGGCTTATTTTTCTACTTTGAAAACTTACTTTGGAAGGGTGATGGCTTTAATCTACACACATTTTGTTTGATTTCCTACTCTCAGAAGAGTGAGTCATTCTCCTTGATCATAGGATGACTAATATGTAATCATAACTAATGACCTGTACTGGTACTTGATTATTTAATTCAAGTAATAAATTTTGACAATGTTTAATCATACAGTTGTAAAATAATGTGATTTGGATGG
This sequence comes from Furipterus horrens, assembly GCF_987537825.1. Taxonomy (NCBI): domain Eukaryota; kingdom Metazoa; phylum Chordata; class Mammalia; order Chiroptera; family Furipteridae; genus Furipterus; species Furipterus horrens. The sequence continues at coordinate 131,282,042 of NW_028327177.1, read as the reverse complement.
AAGAAAAGTGGAAGGAAGTCCAGGGCTTCTGTGTACATCTTACATCTTTCATAGCAACAAGTCAAATTTGTCTAAATTTGTAACATTTTGAAACATACTTTTAAAAATAATTACTGTAACAATAGAAGAAACCAAATTAATGATATTACTATGAAAAACAGGATGAGAGCATGGAAGTTGGGAGAAGTGAGAAAATTCTTTATCATACATAACAGAGTCCATAGCTAATGCTTAAAATTAACAATTGGAGTGATAAAGATTTCGCATACTATTTAGAATTCTGGAGAAAACAACTGGAAGAATCAAAAGTAGAAAGAGGCCCTGGCTGCTGTGGCTCAGCAGATTGAGCATCAACCTGAGAGTCAAGAGTCACTGGTTCGATTCCCAGTCAGGGTACATGACTAGGTTGCACGTCAGGTCCCCAGTTGGGGGCGTGAGTGAGAGGTAACCACACAGTGATGTTTCTCTCCCTCTCTTTCTCCTTTCTCCTCTCTCTAAAAATAAACAAACAAACAAACAAACAAACGAATAAATAAATAAATATATATATATATTTTTTTTTTTAAGTAGAAAGAGCTTCTCTGTGGGACATGAATCAGAGGAAAACAGAGATTGGACAAGAAACAGTAGATTTTCATTGTATGCCCTTCTGCACTGTGTGAATTTAAACTTTGCATGTACATAAACATTTAACCTGGCTTCTGCTCTCCCTCTGTGCCTTCAGTCAGCCCCCACTTATGACTGTCTAGTCTAACTCTGATATTTCCCTTACCTTCAGAACATAGTTTCTCCTTAATGTCTGCCTATTCCACATAGCAGAATCCCCAGACTCAGGAATAAGGTCGTTCAGTCCTCCATCATGCCCTTCCCTAGACATTGACCTATACCTGGTAAGAAGGGAGTAGTTAGAAATTTATCTTCTCAACTGGCTTATAAGTGCTTTGATTAAGTTCCTCCGTTTGCCTAGAAAGCCCAGCATAATCACCCATGCATGGGCCAGTTCATACATCTTGATTGCATGGAGCCAGTTACTAGCCATGTGACCTTGAGCAGGCCACTTCACCTCTTGGGGTCTCAGTTTCCTCATCTGTAAAATGGACACATCTAATGTGCAAAATTCTTGGAATTGATGATTGATTTGGCATAAATGAATATACCAGATTCAAGGCACGTCCCTTGGAAAAGAAATGATAGATCTTATAGACATTTCCATTACTCACTTCATCACAAGTCAGAGTAGGATTGTGTAAAAAATTGTCAGCTTGTTAGAGATACCTGAGCATTTTCTGTGTCTCCTGGGGAGCCCAGCAGAATAAATTTTGCCTAAACTGAACATCTTCAAGCTATGTGACACAGGACAGGTCACTTCCCTAATCTGGACCTCAGTTTCTGCATCCACTGTGTGGTAGGAAATAAACTAACATTCTTTGAGATCCCCCACCACCCCTAGGATTGTGGAAGGCTGCCTGGCCTGGCTTACCATCCTACCAGCTCCCAAGTTCATGGCCCAGCGGTATAGTCCCAGCGGTCCAGGAAGCAAACCACACCACTTCCTTCATTCCCAGAATTCCCCGGACCCTTCCTAAATCTGACCCTAATGCATAAGAGAGTGCTTTTGGACAGTTTTCACTGATCTTCATCTCATGTCCAGATTTTCTGTTTACCTCCCTCCTTGGACTCTATTCCTCGGATCATCCCTCCATCCCTGGCCACCTTTGCCCAGAACGGAAGTGCCAGTTCTCTTTTACCCCGTGCTCCACAGCCTTGGGCCATGTGCAGGGTCACTGCACAAGGGAAGTGAAGTCCTGAATAGCCCAACAATTAAATTAAATTAAGTTCAATTAAATTAAATTAAATTAAACCTATTTTTCAAGCAATGAGAGTAGTAGTAAAATGCCCATCCAATGAAACCCACAAGTGATGCACTCAATACATAATTGGTATTATCATTAAAGGTCAAAAATCAGTCACAAGTGAGGAATAGAACAATTATGTGAAACTAAATCTCCACCAGCCAATAAGCACCCGGAAAAGGTGGCTGGCATGCCATCAGGGAGTCATTTGGCCCTGGCAAATGAGAATTAGACTCTAATTATCCCATTGGCAGGTTTCAGAAATTTTTAAAATGTACTCTATAACTGTCACAGTGTCAAAACAATTATTTGCCTGCTTGAGCAGGTGTCAGACATTGTAAAGTGTATATGTCCTCGTAAAATTAAACGGGAAACTTTCAGAAATTGGAGGTGCAAGCTGGGGCCCTAATTATACTACTACCTATACTTCCAGTCTGTTGTTGAAGAGGGAGGAATGCTGATTTTCTTTTTCCTCCTTTACCCCCCTGAGGCACTGAATTCTGAGCATACAGGAGGTAAAGGTAGAATGTGCTACCTGAACTTCAGGGAGGGACTCCAAGCCACTAGCTTACTATCCTTGCCTTTGAGCCGTCATTATGCCCTTAACACGTCCTGATTTTATCTGCATCAGCTGCGGACTTCATCTGTATTGTTGTCTCTTGATTTTCTACAATGGCCTCTAAGTTCAGCCAGTCACATCGTTGTCCCATTTTATGGATGCACAAACTGACTAATGAGTGCTGTTCCAAGTGTCCTGATTCCAAGAGGCCTTGTCTTTCTCCTACATGACCCTCTCCTTGTCTTTGTTCTGGTTCAGTGACTAAACCTCTGTCAGGATAGAACTGCCCCATTGTTCACCTCCTGTTGCCGTTTTGTGGATGCTGGGATGGGTGGGTAGAAAATAAAGCAGACAGACACCAACATGATGCCCCTTGAGCTATTCACAACTAATAGGCATTGAATTAATGTTGAGGGATTGATGGAAATAATAACACCAAGAAGGGCCTCCCAAATTCAAGGAGTACTTAACTGCTATTGATTAGTAGCCTACTGCAGAAAGGCATGTGTACAAGCAGGTGTCTTACACATGAAATAAGACAAGATTTCTTTCCTTGAGAAGCTCCACTTGAGTCAAAGAAATGGATATGTTCTTATTTCCTAAATATAACGGTAGCTCTGGTGAAGGTACCAAGTGCTCAAAAACCAAAGGGGAGAATGAAGTAGATACAGCTTAGGGTTAAGGGATTCTTTTATCTTCCTGACGGTTATTGAGTACCTCCTGTGCATCGTATACTTTACACACACTGGCAACACTCTTCACAACTCTACAAAAATGGAAGTGACCCCCTTCAGTCACCCCAAACCCCAGAGTCATTTTTAGGTTCCAAAATGAAGTTCTATGGATTAAGTGTGGATTACTGGGTGCTGGCTGTGCCCTGCCAGAGAGACCCTTTATAGGCAGGTACCACTCTCCCTGAGCCATGGTGAATATTGGGTGTCAGGAGCTCTCACTGGCCATTTCCTTCAGAGAATTGCCCTTGGCTGATGGCAGCCTCCTGGCCTAAAATGTCCTGCCCTCACCCCCAGGCATGGTCCAAAGCAGATCACTGATAGGAGTTCAGTCAGCCTCTTGGCACAGGGCGGGGACCACTCCACAGCGTGCTTTATAGACAGAGCCCCCACAGATCAAGCCAAGGCTAAGCTTCCTGAGACCACACCCTTGCTCACCTTTCCCCTTTTCTCTCCTGCCCCCCTGCCTCCTTCCTGGTTTCTCCTAAGAGTGCCCCCTCCCTAAACCCCAGGTACCCAAACCTCTATCTCAGGCTCTGCTTCTTAGATCTAAGACAGGGCTCCATCAATCAAGGATTTTTCCTCTTTACTTATATTTCCAGAGGGTTTTCTGTCTCTGGAATAAAGAATAAAGAGACCCTGGGAGGGCAGCATCAGCAGCAGCAGTGACTGAAGGACTGGAAGCAGCCATGTAAATGCAGGAGGAGCCAGTCAACCTCATTACTGACAGGCCAGTCGGGACCTGTGCCAACCAAGCGCATTTTGTACCCCATTTACCGCAACAGGTGGGGACAGGTGGCGGGGTAGCAGGGCGCCATTGGAAAAGTTTCAATTGAGTACGTTTGTAGATTAGTTTTGCTGCTCACCTTTTAAGCAGAAGGGCAAAGAGATTGCCCACCGGATAGAATGGCTCTTTCTGAAATATTGCTTCCTGACTCCACTGTTTCATCTCCACCGGCTTCTGCCTCCCTCTACCCTCTCCTTTCAGACTGGCTTCCGACAATCACTGCGGGGCAAGCCCGAGCTGATGAGGGCACCTGGCTTTTGCAGCAGCTCTTCAAAGCGAGAGGTCAGGTGTGTTCCTCGGATTTAATTAAGCTGGAAATGAAATCCATCCCTGGAGTGGCTCATCGTCTTTATTATCACATTTCTTACCGCTTGTCAGGCCACAGAGGCTCCGGGTCTTGAAAAGGCAGAAGCGGGATGCTTCCCAGGCAGGGCTCGGTTCACGTGTTTCACACGGCATTTCAGGTAGCTTCCCCCGTTGAGACAGGGTGGGAAAAAAAGACAGCATTCTCATGGGGGGCCTCTCTGGGGAAATGAATTACCTTAAAATAAACAAAGGAAAATGTATTTTGAAATAACACCCATATATTTTCTTGGTATAATATATACCCACTACAAAAACATAAAAGATATAAAAACAAAGAGAAGAAAAAATCATCTGTTACCTTCCCAGCTGCAGATAACCACAGCTAATATTGCGGTTTCCTTTCTGCCAAGTGCAGGTGTGTGCTCCAGAGCCTAAAGTACGGGTAGTGAGAGACAAAGAAAGGGTCCTCTCTTTGGGGTACAAAGGGTCCTGATCCCATAGGGGTTGTGATTCACTACATAATCCTTTTTTGTAACTTATTGATATGTTCACTAGCATTAATTCATACAGGACACTACTGAACTATGATCACTGAGATTTGATTCCCCCCTTTCAAGCAATCTGGAATCAGGGGAAAAAATGGGACGTAATTTCCATGCTCAGTAATACTACAAACCATCACATTGCAGTCATGTTTTCTGTGCCTAATAACATTTCCTATAGTCTCTCAGATTAATAAATGAGATGAAGGGATTTAGGCACTGCTGTGCACTGAGAAGGGGCTTACCAGTCTCCCAAAGTGATATCAGTTGACATTCAGAGCTATTAGCCTGCAACCACAGAGGGCTCATTTTTCAGTCTGTCTGTGTTCAGTGGGTGGCAGTCACCTTATGTCCCCTTAGAGGGGTGAGGTTTGGCAGCTACAGGGCACTGACCTTTCTCACTCTGGAGATGTGATTTCTTTCACACTGGTCGCACAGAAACACTTAGCAAATCTCATACTGTTAACTCCAGCCCGCACCGGCAATGCGGGCATTTTATGACTGTCATGTGGCATTAGCCAGCTGAAAACTCACTAAGATGGGGAAGCTGTGCCGAATTAATAACCTCTAAGGTAGTAATTTAGTCAATTTTCATGCAACCAGTAAGTATGAGTTTGGCCAAAGGCCAAAGTCACAAAATCATAGACTGTTGAAGATAGAGGGGAACTTCAACAGCTTCCTGTCCAGCCCCTTTATTTTGCAAGTAAAGAAAACTGAGGACCAAAGAAGAGAGGGGATTTTATGCTTCAAAGTCACAGAGCTAGGATGACATACTGGTTTTCCACCTGCATGTCAGCAGAATCAGATCTTAAATGGGACCCCACATGCATGTAACTACAATGTGCATGAAACATCTAAGAAAGCAGACCATGAGTGAAGCAGGGTTGAATTCCCACACTTCATCCCTCCTTGTCCATCTCAGCTCTGAAACATCTTAGGGAAGCCCTGAGTCTCCATGAAGCACAAATCAAAACTACCTTCCTATGGCATGCTGGCTCCAGTGACAGTTCTTGTACCTCCAAATATTCTTTATATAAACCAATAATCTATATTAGACTGAAAAATAACTTAAATTAGGGGGCTTCTCATTTGCAAAAGAAAAAACATATTAATGGTCTTTATGACGACAGATGTACTATCCCTTTTAAGTTAACAGACAATGAATATGAGTAGACACTGTGATCATCTCTTCCAGCATCAATTCTAGTCTTGGTCCACTGTAGAACGCTATGTGGTTTAGGTGAGACTAACCTTAGCCCCAGTTCCAGGAGTGGCTCAGGACTGGCCTAAGCCAGTTGGCTATAGGCTGAATTGGCAGATGTCAATAGCAGACTCAGATCCACTGAGAAAGAACAAACACTGACCTTGGCATCAGCAAATCAAGCAAGGTTTACTAATTGAAGAACCCAAAAGGAAGTCGAGATGCTAAAAAATATTTTCAGCAAAGAGGTCAACAACATTCTCCAAAGGAGTTATAAGTTTTCAGGTCATAAAAAATTCTAAACAACAGACCCACAGTTACAGATAATAAATTTGAAAAAGGTCACATCAGACTGCTAGATACTCAACTGCCTCCTCCATAAATAATGCGGAAAGTGCTTTACAGGCTAGCAAGTCTGAATAAGTCTTGAGATTTCCTCATTTGGGCCTGTTGCAAACCATCACTTTTGAGATTATATAATGTATAATATAACGAGTATGGCCTAGTGCAATACACTTGGACGCAAATCTAGTCCTAATTATTATTCTCAGCCTTCTCAGGCTAACACAACCTGGTCTAGGGAATCTATGAGCTAAGGACTGACAAAGCAAAATGGGGCTCAGTTGCCCTATCCTTAGGAGTTAGGCCAAGATGCCACTGAACCCACTATGAGGTGTTTCTTAGAGTGTAATTATAACTCATGGCCACAGTGATTGATTCAAAGAGAGACATGCGCCCTAATTGGTCCAATCAGAGGAATGTTCAGGACTTTTGTTTGACAGCTGAGGTAGAGATTATCTTTCCTAAGGATATTAACAAATAAACAGGGAGTTCTCTTTCATACTGTCTACGTTTCTAGAGCTGCAAGGTAATCCCACCTTATGATAAAGCTGATACCAAGGAAGGGTGAATAGAAAACAGGAAGAAACTGACTCCTTGGCATCACTGAGCTGCTTGATCAACCCTGACCTGAAATTAGAACTTCTGGAGTTTCTGTTCCAAGAGCCAATACATTCCTTTCATTTAAGCCATGTTCTTTGATAGCTGAAATAGAGAACATTCTTATTGATATGCAAACATATGATGGTTTCCCAGTTCTTGACAGCCTGAGATATAAATGTTTCCAACTTTATTCAGATAACTCACTTTAAGAACTCTTCACTTATCAGGCCAGTAAATCCAATCCTTCAATCAATAGTTTAGGTCAACAAATATATGTGGAGACCTACTCAAGCAATAGCCTGTGTTAGAGAGCAGGCTGAACAGAATTCCTACTCTCCGGACAGTAACATCTTACTAAATATTGACAGTAGCAATGAAGTTAGAAGGGCAAGTTATTTTTCAGTACTTCAAAAGCCCCAAGAGCAGAAAAGCCCATTTTTAACCAGAATATGGGTCTCTAGTTAGTTTTGAATGAGGTAGCACTGGTTATACTAAGGCAAGAAGTTCTTATTGGAAGTTAGAAATGGAAAAAATAAATTTAAAGCTAATTAATTGTTTTTCTTTTTTTAATGGCAGAAAGTTTCCCAATTTGGAGAGATTCTGTTTAAAAAATAAAAGGAGAAAGAGAATGATGGAGGAAGGAAGGGAAGAAGGAGGGAGGGAGGGAGGGAGGGAGGGAGGGAAGGAGGAAGGATGGAAATGAATTAAATGAGGGAGGGGGGTGAATCAATCTGTAACTTAATCACTTGTACACTTGCTAAGCTGTCCTAACTTTATTCTTCTAAACGACTTCACTTCCATCTCTGTTGATTTGCAAGAAAAGCCACCTTCAAAAATACCAAGAAACAAAATGCTAATCAAGATAAATAAATAGCTTCATTTCTCCCCACTTCACAACGCAAAAACATCATTCAGAAAATATATACTGAGCTCTTAAAAGAGGTACTATGTCAGCTTCCTAGAGCTGCCATAACAAATTGCCATAAAGTGGATGGCTTAAAACAACAGAAGTGTTTCTCCCTCACCCTTCAGGAGGCTGAAAATCTGAAAGCGAGGCATCAGCAGGGCTACATTCCCACCAAAGGCTCAACGGAGGGACCTGTCATGGCCTCTTCCAGCTTTTGGTGGCTCCTTGAGTTCCTTGGCCTGTGGCTGCAGCACTCCGATCTCTGTCTCTGTCTTCGCAGGGCCTCCTTCATGTGTCTCTGTGTATAAAATCTCCTTCTCCTTTCTCTTATAAGAATCTTTATAAGGATTTAATGAGCCTAAATCCAGATGATCTCAACTGGAGATCCTTGATGTAATTCCATCTTCACAGAGTTTATTTCCAAGTAACATCATGCACACAGTACCAGGGGTTAGGACTTGAATAGAGCTTTCTGAGGGACACTCCTCAAGGTCCCAATTGGTGAATGCATGCTCCTGATTTTTTGGACACCCTGTCTGAGGAAATCACCACCTACACCAACACCAGCCCCTCAAATGCAGTAATACGGAAACTGAACTCATTCTTACTCCCCCCAAATGTGCTTCTTTTCCAGAATCTCTTACTAGTAACACCCCACATTTAATCAGTTGCTATGCTCTATTTTACCGCTGAAACTTCTCTTGCATCCATTTCCTTCTCCATTCACAGCTACTCTTGCAGGTGTTGGTGTTTCTCACCCTCCAGGCTTATCGTTGGCCTCCTGACCTTGGTTTCACCATCCCCTACCTCTATTCCAACCCCACCACCACCCCCACCACCACTGAACAATTGATTTTCCTGAAATAATCTGTTTGAAACCCACTGATGACTTTTCCCATTTATTTATCATTCTCTTTTCAGGGGTGGTTTTTTTAATTTTATCGATGAAGCACAGGAATGGGAAGTGGCTCGCACAGAGTCCAACAGCCAGGATGAGAGCTGAGATAGGAACTCAAGTCTTTTCTCCCTAAACACAGCTATTATTCAGTTCCCCACAACGATGTGCATTTTGCAGAAACTTAACATTAACCCAACTCTTTAGTAATCCAACAACCAATGGAAGAAAAGATAATTTGCGCAGATTTTACAAGTTATATTGTTAACTTAAAGAACTAGTTTTAAAAAAGTACTCAGTGTTCTATGATTGTTGGCCTTTGTCACACACGTTCCTTTCATTTACATGTAATTCTGTCCTTTTTTACCCCTTTTCCCAAAAGTGCCACCACACAGGTTGCTAAGCAATTGTCCCTGACAAGGTCCCAGCACCTGTCAATAAAAATGGAGTATTTTCCCATTCTCTGTTCCCTCCTAGTACTGAGGACGGTGTCAATCAAAGATCATCAGTAAATGCTGGCTTTTAAGAGAAGGCAGAAGAACCTGACAGGCAGGGAATAAAAGATGAATATTTTTAAACTGACAAGTCCTTTCTTAAAGCAAGGCAAGCTGAGTGAAAGAGAAACAAGTTATGCTACTATTCTTCTCTGGAAGGTGAATGGTCTCCTTCAGATCAAGCCATCATCTTGATTTGAGAAGGACATCTTGATTGCCCAAAAAGCAATTTTCAATGTTGTGCTACAACTCTTTGTAAATCAAAGATAAAAATGACTCAATAGCCCTGGCCTGCCTGGCTCAGTTGGTTGGGCATTGTCCCATAAACCAAAAGGTTGAGGGTTCAATTCCCAGTCCAGACACATGCCTGGGTTTCAGGCTCCATGCTTGTCCCCAGGCACTTGCAGAAGGCAGCCAACTGATGTTTCTCTCTCATATCGATGTTTCTCTCCCTCTCTTTCTCTTTCCCTTCCCCCTCTCTAAAATTTTTTTTAAAAAAACAGTTCAATAAATAGGTATCTAAAAATAACATTTTTTCCCAAGGCTTGGGAATTTAGAAGATTTTCAAAAGCTGGGCCATCATATTGAACTAAGTAAGACATTCAGAGAAGAAAGGATTGAAATGCATGGCATATGTAATTAAGTGGTATTAAATTTAACAATCTGTATTTATTTATATTCAATAAATACAATCTACATTGTGTGTAATATACCTCAACAATGGCTGCCATCTTTGTGCACAGCATTGTGCTATACAAAGACAAATACACGGAGATTAAGATAAAGGGACATTTGCTCCCCTACCATATGTATAACACTAGTTTGACACAGAATAAACATCTACACACACGTGCAAGCTGGAGCATCTAGTCCAGCCAGAGAAAATTTGTCTTATATTTAAGGTTGAAATAATTAACCAAACCATTATTCTATTTACTACCTCTGTAAAAGGAAACTTCAAATTGTTTTACCCAAACTGACTTAGTTTTCAGAACATAGGGCTCTGTTACTTTACTTTATACTTTACTTTACTCTTATTTTATCTTATTTTTTTCGAGTTTAAAGTGAAAGTGAGTTTATTAGTGAAGCCGTGAGAAGAGAGGGGTCTACTCCACAGACAGAGCAACCAGGCTCCGGTACTTTAGAATGTACCAAGTAGCTCTTGAGCCCACACCTGAATCACTTTACTGAAGAGACTCATTAACCTTTGCTCAAACACATGCATACATTCCTAGCAGGTGGCAGCGTTCCTCAATCCCTAGTGATATCAAGATAATCCTAGCACAAATGCAGAAATGTCAGTGTTGCTAAACTTTTTAATTACACAGCCATATTATCTTCATGTGACATAGGAAACGGCACACTGCAAAGTTCTAGTTCAAACAGCCTGCCCTGAAAGCAAATGCATGTGAGGAAGAGAGTATAATGGATTTCGCACAAAAGCCCACAAAGGTCAAGTGGGAAGAAAACTTGGACTTGGTGAGTCCATGAGAATGAAGGTGGGAGGGAAGAGCCAACCCCAGTATAAGGGACTCTCCACCAGAGTGGCACAGAGGAGCCTCAGATTTCCCCCAAGCCAGAAAGCATGAGGCCAGTCACTGAGGAGCAAGAAGCACAGGGCATGCTTTTATAAGCTTTCCCTTAAAGAACAGGTGAGAGATCTGCTGGCTCACATAGTTTTCTGTGAGAAACAATGCATTTTCAGCAATATTTATGTTTGGTGTAGTGTCTTATCTTCCTGGCATTAAGCTTCTCAAAAGTGCTTAATCCCTCAACGCTTACTGTCCTTCCACCAACTCTCCAGCCTCCAGACAGAGAGAATATCGAATCATATCCATAATCTTAGGGCCCAGGTTATAGAAAGCACCTTAATACAGGTACAGAAACTGAGGACACTGAGGTTGCCCACCTTCATTTCTAGTCCCAGCCCATCACTCATATGTCAGGGAATTATTTTCAAACCTGTTCCCTCTGCTGAAATGTGATCAATATGGTGCAGTAGAAAGAGTGTGAGCTTTAAGGTCATCGATCCAACTCTGGGCTCTATACCGTCCCTCTGAGCTCCAAAATGTCTCTTCTTTAAGTTAGAGGTAATAATGGCCACACACTAGAGTTGTCAAAAGAACTAAATAAAATGCCTACCCCAGTATTTGCCCCATAATAGGTGTTTATTAAATGCTAGTCTACAGTCTTCCGTTTGAGTGTGATGCATTTGATGTATTCATCTTTGCATCACCAACAGCACAAAGCTTAATATATTGTAAATATTATTTATTTTTAAAAAGTTGTGTTCACATTCATTGCCATCACTACTCAACTCATCCCCCAACCACTTCTGCCTTCCACATGACAGACATAACCCAGAAAATGTACCAGAGTGTTGCTAAGCAGCTAAGTGACTATGAAAGATAGTTACAAAAGGAATACATCCATAACCTTGTCCTTGACATTCAAAGATGATGATAGGAATGGTATAATATCATGTGAGTAAAAATATCAACTCTCATGAAATCCTTGTATTTTCCAAGTTATCCCAAAATAAAGACTGCTCTCCCTGTGATGACTTAACCATTCTCTGCAATGCTCATGGACTCTATTTCATGACTTGTGGTTTTAAATAGGCCAGTCTATTACCCACAGATATTCCCTAGCATTCTATAGCCATGTCTGTGTACCAGTGGGTGGGAGTATCAAGATGATGTGAAAATGTGGGGAGCCAGTCATGCACAAATACCACACTACATAGACTGCCAAAGCATCTGCTTCACTATCCCTCCTGTGACAGCCCAATTTGAGCAATGTAGCTGTCTTAAAGAGATTAGAAACACATCCCTAGCTGTCTGACAGAGATGCCCAGACTTACATGTGAGAGAAAGAAGCCAGAATTAAGAACTAAACAAAGGTGATATATAAATAAGGTTTAGCAGAGCCCCCACCCCCACCCCAGGTTAACAAACTGCTCCTAAGTCTGGGTGAAACAGTAGATTTTTTTAACTGCACGTGCTTCACTTTGCTCTGGCCTGTGCCTCTGGAAGAGTCGTGTGCCCATTATATTTTAAAATTGGAGCAGATTTCCAGTATAAGTACTTCTTCTTCTGAAAATGTTACAAAAGGAAAAATGCACAAATGCCATTTTCAGTGAAACCAAGACACGTATCATCTATGGACTCCAGAATTCATGTAAGGGCTCCTCAAAGCAGCTGAGAGGAGGCGAGGGCTGCACAGGAAGACATAACGAGAAGCAGCCTAGGGTGGCAAGGCCCAGCAGCAGTAGATCTCAGAAAGCGCCAATAAAAAATATGCTTCTGGAAGATGAGAAACTCATCCTGAAACAAATGATCCTTCTTGTTTGCCACAGAGATAAGTTATACTGTCAGGAAGAGTCTGACTCTGTTGCAGAAAAGACCAAGGAAGCTCTTGAATTGTGAAGTTTGGGAGACTCATCTGGGTACCCTATACCACTTCCCACCATCACCAAGGAAGAGATCATAAGGAGCTCATCCAGGAAAATAAAATTGATAAAAATATAAAAATAAAAATACACAGGTAAAAGATGGATACAAACTTACCATAAACAAAGCAGGAAAGAGTAGCAAAACTTACCCCCAATATTATATAAGTCTAGGTTTTCTTTACAGCATACATCATTTACTAATATTTGTGCTAAAACTACGAACAATTTTTCCACCAACTTATTGGAGTAAATTGTATTTGGGGCTGTTATATAAACATTTACACATTTGCATCACTTTCTCAAAGGTAATTGTTTTTTTTAAAAATTCAGAAAGTTCCAATTTGGTACTTTAACCTTGACTAACCTTCACTGACAACTTTTCATTTTTAAACGTGTTTGTCAGTAGTACACTTGTTGATATTTTTAAACTCCGTTTTGAGTTATTTTTCTAGGAAAACATTCTCTGAACAAAGAAATTTTTATAAAAAGCGTATAGAATACTTGCCAAGTCAAGAGGGTGGATCTATGGAAATCACTGGATTTGGAATTTTAAAAGTAGTGGTTTGGATTTAAAAGCTCAATATAAGTCCCATGAAGCCTTGTGGTCTTCATTCCTCCTCCCTCCAGCCAATCCTTACCCTCTCACACCCCTGTTGTCTTCAAGACCTGAAGAACAGGAGGTCTGATGTTTGTTGGCTTAAGTTAATGCAAGATTCATCTTGTCACTACTGGCACTTTGAGTCTGATAATTCTTTGCTGTGGGGAGATGTCCTGTGCAATGTAAAATGTTTAGCAGCACCCCTAACTAATACTCACTAGATGCTGGTAGCACCTTCTCCAGCTGTGACAATAAAAGATGTTTCCAGATATTGTCTAGCATCCCCTGGCAGACAATCTATCACATGCTTTAGAACCACTTCCTTAAGAGTAGAAAAACATCGTAGACATGTTTTGCCTCCTTGCACAACCATAAGAATTACAACTACCTCAAAACAAAAAACAACCAGAACTACCAGAAAATGGAACTGCATGGAAGTCCAACAAATAAAGATATAAAGAAGTAATACTCATCCAGACAGGTAGGAGGGGTGGATATGGGGAGCTAGTGTGGAGAGGACATGGTATGGCAGCAACAGTAGAAGTGGCAAGCAATGGCTCTGGATGTCTGGTGGGACAAGTGGTCACACATTATAAAGCTGGGAGGGACTCCTGGGGACCAATCTCAGTCCCAGGCCAGACTGAACATCTCATGGTTCTAGCACCAGGAAAAGAAAGCCTCATTGCTTCCAGCTGTGAAAACAAGTGGGGTCTGGGACAGTGGAAGAAACTGCCCATCTCTCAGGAGAGTCTGTTTAGAGGTCCCCACGGTTATAGACTGTATGCAAACTCACTCACTCTGGGAACCACCACCAGGGCAACAGCTAGAGGGGTGCTAGTCACTTATGGGAAGCAGGTGAAGTGATTGGAAAAGGAGTGAGTGCCGAGTAAGCGGTATTGTTCCCTCTCAGACTCTTCCCCCACATACAGCACCAAAAGGTGGTGAAACTGGCCACCCAGCACTGATGAACACCTAAGGCTCCACCCTTACAACATAACAGGTGTGACAGCTCTACCTAGGACACAGAGGCAAACACAGGAGTCTGTTAAGTTGAGGAGACAGAGAAGTATGGCCCAAAAGAGGGAGCAGATCAAGGTTCCAGAAGGAAAACTAAGGAATGAAGATATAGCCACTCTAACAGATGCAGAGTTCAAAAAACTGGTGATAACAATGCTGAGAAATGATCGAGCATGGCAAATACAGAAGGGAAGAAGTGAAGGCTAGTTACACTAAGTGAAATGAAGAAAAATTCACATGAAACCAATAGTGAAGGGACAGAAGCCAAGGCTCAAATGAATGTGTTGGGATATAAGGAAGAAATAAACAGTCAACCAGTATAGAATGAAGAAACAAGAATTAAAAAAAACAAAGAGAGGCTTAGGAATTTCTGGGACAACTTTAAATGCATCAACATCTGAATCATAGAAATGCCAGAAGGAGAAGAGGAAGAGGAAGGAATTGAAATCTTATTTGAAATAATAATGAAGAAAAACTTCCCTAATTTGGTGAAGGAAATAGACATACAAGTCCAGGAAGCACAGAGTCCCAAACAAGTTGGACCCAAAGAGGACCACACCAAGACACATCATAATTAAAATGGCAAAGGTTAAAGATGAAGAGAGAATCTTAAAAGCAGCAAGAGAAAAGCAGAGAGTTACCTACAAAGGAGTTTCCATAAGACTGTGAACTGGTTTCTCTTGAAGTGGGCCTGTTGGGGTTCATCTTCATTGGGACCCTCTGTGCTTCCTGGACTTGCATGACTCTTTCTCTCCTCATGTTAGGGAAGTTTTCTGTCATTAGTTTTTCAAAGAGGTTTTCTATCCCTTGCTCTTCTTCTTCTCCTTCTAGAATTCCTATGATATGGATATTATTATGTTTCATGTTGTCCTGCAGCTGTCTTAGAACCTCTTCAGTCTTTTTTCATTTTGTTGCACTGTCTGGGATTTTTTGTCTACGTTGTCCTCCAGCTCGCTGATCCAATCTTCTGCTTCCTCTAGCCTGCTTTTAATTCCTTCTACTGTGTTCTTCAATTCAGAGGTCGTATTCTTCATTTCCTCCTGGCTCTTATTGATAGCTTCCATGTCCTTTTTCATGCTGGTGTAATTCTCAGTAAGTTCCTTGTAGTTTCCCTAGAGTTCTTTGTAGCTTCCACTGAGCTCATTGAGCTTCTCCATAATCCATGTTTTGAATTCCATCTGATAGTTGGCTCTCCTCTATTTCATTTAGCACTCTTTCTGGGGATTCTACCTTTCCTTTCAATGGGGGGTTGTTTCTCTGTCTCCCCATTTTTGTGACTCCTATTGTTTGTTGGTGCTTCTTAGAATGATCTGCACTTCCTGGATCTGCCTCTGGTGGCGTCAGATCCTGTACCAGTCTGGGCCTAGGCAGCCTGTTGGAGACTTCCAGGGATCTACTGCCTTTGTCTGTCTTCTTTAGTTGTTAATCTATTCAATCTGTGATTAGCCGTCAGGTTTAAGGACCATGGGTGTGGCAGCTTAATTCCTGTAGGCAGGGCTTTTGTTTTCCTCAGGCTGACACCACTTGGAGGGGTGGGGGAATGGTCTGCCTGCAGTATGGGGATGAGTCAGCACTGGGACCGGGCTGGCCGCTTCCCCAGCTCTCCCCTCAAAGCCACCACACCAAACTCTCCCCAAGCATCTCCAGTCCTCTCTGCCTTCCCTCTGCTTGAGCCCAGGGTAAGTGGGGGTAAAATATTTTCATATGTGATCCGCTTAAGAGCTCTTTTTCTCCAGCTGTTTCTCTCCAGCTAGCAAGAAACCTTGTGGCTTTTCACTTTTCACAACTGGATACTATTTTACTTTCCACTCTGTTGCTGTAGGCTGGGAAGCCCAGCTGGGGATGTAGACCCTGCCCTTCTCAGGGGGAACCCCCAGCTCCTGAGCTGTTTCTCAGTCCCTTCAGCTGCCACCCGTGTGAGCCCAGCCAGCCCTTCCCCATCTCCGCACTCCCTACTGGTCACATTGTGATGTAGTGGCCTTTTCTGTCTCTCCGTGGTTATAAGACTTCTCTCCAGCTGGTGTTCGGTTGGTTATTCCAGATGATTTCTCCAGAATTAAGTTGTAAATCCAGACTAGTTCTGGGAGGAGGTTAGTGTAGCTTCCACTTACTCCTCTGCCATCTTGTTTCTCCTGGTTTCTCAAAAGAAACTTTTCAGGCAAGAAGGGACTGGCAAGAAGTATTCAAAGTGATGAAAATAAAGGCCCTACAACCAAGATTACTCTATCCAGCAAAGCTATCATTTAGAATGGAAGGACAGATAAAGTGCTTCCCAGACAAGGTAAAGCTGAGAAGTTCATCATCACCAAGCCGTTACTATATGAAATGTTAAAGGGACTTATTTAAGAAAGAGATCAAAACTATGAACAGTAAAATGACTACAAACTCACAACTATCAACAAATGAATCTAAAAACCAAAAACAAACTAAGCGGACAACCAGAGTGGGAACAGAATCATAGGTATGGGGAGCATGTGGAGGGGTGCCAGCTGGGAGGCAGAAAGGGGGAGAAGGAGGGAAATGATGCAGGAGTCAAGCACAGTCTGAGGGTTCAGTCAACAAATGAATCTAAAAAACAAAAACAAACTGAACAAACCATAGATATGAAGATCATGTAGAGGGTTATCAGCGGGGACGGAGAAGGGGGAGGCATGGGGGAAAAGGTGTAGGGGTCAAGAAGCATAACTGGTAGGTACAAAATAGATGGGGGAACATTAAGAACAGTAACGTAAATGAATGAGCCAAAGAACTTATATGCATGACCCATGGACATGAACTAAGAGGGGTGGAACTGCTGGAGCGAAGGGAGGTACCAGGCGGAGGAGGGCAAAGGGGGAAAAAATTGCCACAATTGTAATAGCATAATCAATAAAATACACTTTTAAAAAAGAGGAGAAAAACACTCTGTGGGTAGTGGGACAGTGCTGAGCATCTCATGGGAAGTCTAAAGGACAGTAAGGGATTCTTCGCAGCACTTTAGGATGGAAGTCTTCCATGGAGATACATGCAGTGTTTATTCACTCGATTGGTTTACTGAGTGACAGCCCACAGCTCACTATAGACCTCTGTTTTCTCATCCATTTTAATCATGAGAGCACCTAACGCCTCTGTATCCAGGTGTCTGCCTGAAGAGAGGAGCATTCATTTAGGAAATGCAATCCTGCTCTGATGCTTAATGGTTTTAGCCAATCTTTCTCTGCTGTTACCTGAGTAATTATTCCTACCCTATTCTTTATATTTACATGTAACATAAACAGTATTTCCACAGCACTCCTGATCCAGCATTTGCAAGCCTCTGTAATAAGAGTGAGATTCTCATGAGGGAAGATCTTTTCCCCAGCCCCTCACTAAGATAGATGAAGAACTGGAATCAGGGTCTAGTTCTGCCACTTACTGGCTTAATGATCTTGGACAAGTTATTTAATCCTCTGAATCTCTGTTCCCTCGACTGCAAAATGCCTGCAGCAATATCTGCTTCCAGAGCTCAGAAGTAAAGGAGATATTCTGTGCAAACACCCAGAAAGTACCTGTCCCTAAATAATCAATCGATAAATGTAGCTGCAACTACTCTTGCAGCTTATTTGTTTTTATCTTAATACCATCTGAAAAGTTAGCCAATACTACAGCCCTCCCCACGCCACAGTCCTGCTCTTTGAATCGTCGTCGGCAGCCGTCCGTCTCGAGAGACGATGGTGTAGCTTCTTAAGAGTCTATCTGCACCGCTGAGAATGGTTGTGCAGTCCAACTCGGGAGTGACACGGTATCTGTCTCCTCCCGTGCTGAATCGACATCTTGCGATGACGCTGGAGTGTCCTCTCCAGTGAAGCTGAAGCTACAGAGCCTGAGCAGGGTGATATGGAGGGTCTGCTGTTGCTCATGCAGCAGACCCCCCCTCTCTTCGCAGCTGAAGGGTCCAAGGGAAAGACGGAGTCAATACAGCTTGGCTTCAGGTGCGCCGCAGGAGTTGCCGGTGTTGACTACGTCAAACCGCCTTAGGGACTCCGGCTCCGGATTTTCTGTCGGGGTTTACTCCCTTAGCCTTTCCCCTGAAGAGGTATGCCGCAAGGCAGCGGAGGTTTTTTGGAGTCAGAGTTTTCCTTCTCTGATGTGCCCTGACTGGAAGATCGAACCAGCGACACTTAGCTCGCAGGCCGACGCTCAATCCACTGAGCCAAACCAGCCAGGGCAAAGCTCTTTGAATAACTGGCATAAATTGGGTAATAAGCATTTTATTTCCATTATATTATTCATTTAACTGTATATGCTATTCACATTAAATCACTAGAGAACAGTGATATCTGTAGCTTTACTGAGAGTCACACTAAACTGCTCATTTTGAAAGGCAGAATGTCAAAATTTGAAATGAGAGGTGCACATGAGAACAGAGAATGAGCAGATTCAGCAAGGAATTTAGGGACAATACAGACCAACTGGAGAAACTTGCTGCCTTAGTTCACTCCTCTCACTCCATCCCCCACATTTTAAGTGAGCAAATCAAAGACCCAAAAAAATCACCTTCATTGAACGATGAGCAATCATTTGAAATGAAACAGCATGGTTCATTGCTTAATATTCCAATAAAAACTGGAAGAGCTATAAGAGCAAAATGCAGGGATAATATAATTCAGAAAAAGAATCACTCTAGAAAGCAAGGGGGGAAAATTCTTTCAGTCACATTGCTCTTTATTTTCAAATAAAGAAAACAAAAATTCCTTTAAAAATATTTAAAGAAGAGATAAAAAAAGTTTAAGAAAACAGACAGAGATGGAGAGTTAGCCGTCAGCTCTCAGGAAAGAAAGAAATAATGGCTTAGCACTTGAGAGAATGAAAAAAATTCATGATCCTGGGAATAAGATGGTTTGAGGTTGAATCTCAACACTACCACCTACTAGTTGTCTGAAACCGAAGCAAGTGAAATCCCTCTCTGAGCCTGTTTCCTCAAGTGTAAAGTCAAGGTAAAATCTACTTCACTGGGTTATCATAAGAATTAAACAAGAAAATAACCTAGCCTAGTAATAGTCTCACAAGGCACAATAAACATCTCCCCTTTCATCCATTTGTTCCTCTCTATTTGTCCCTTCTTTTGTCTGTCCCTCTGCACCTGTCTGTCATACTCAATTTTTCTTGTTAAAAAAACTACACCTAACTGTGATCATGTAAAGCAGATGAAGAAGATGTGAGAACAACAAATTATTCAAAAAATTTCCTAAACCATTAATTTCAATCCACTTTCCTAGCCAGAATTTTTCTGCAGTTTATAACAGAACCTACACTAATGTGTGTATTACCTCTTATATACGTCGTCGTCGTCGTCGGCAGCCGTCCGTCTCGAGAGACGATGGTGTAGCTTCTTCAGAGTCTATCTGCACCGCCAAGAATGGCTGTGCAGTCCGACTCGGGAGTGACATGGTATCTGTCTCCTCCCGTGTTGAATCGACATCTTGCGATGACGCTGAAGCTACAGAGCCTGGGCAGGGTAATATGGAGGGTCTGCTGTTGCCCATGCAGCAGACCCCGCCTCTCTTCGCAGCTGAAGGGTCCAAGGGAAAGACGGAGTCGATACAGCTTGGGTTCAGGTGCGCCGCAGGAGTTGCCGGTGTTGACTACAACGTCAAACCGCCTTAGGGACTCCGGCTCCGGATTTTCTGTCGGGGTTTACTCCCTTAGCCTTTCCCCTGAAGAGGTATGCCGCAAGGCAGCGGAGGTTTTTTGGAGTCAGAGTTTTCCTTCTCTGATGTGCCCTGACTGGAAGATCGAACCAGCGACACTTAGCTCGCAGGCCGACGCTCAATCCACTGAGCTAAACCAGCCAGGGCTCTTATATACGTATACATATATATATATATACACATATACATACATAGCACAAAGTGAGCCCATATATTTAATGGGGAAAATCTCCCTCACTCTAAAATAGTTGAGTAAACATGATCCATTTGTGCCAGCTTAATCAAAGATCGTCATCGGCAGCCGTCCGTCTCGAGAGACAATGGTGTAGCTTCTTAAGAGTCTATCTGCACCGCCGAGAATGGCTGTGCAGTCCGACTCGGGAGTGACACGGTATCTGTCTCCTCCCGTGTTGAATCGACATCTTGCGATGATGCTGGAGTGTCCTCTCCAGTGAAGCTGAAGCTACAGAGCCTGGGCAGGGTGATATGGAGGGTCTGCTGTTGCCCATGCAGCAGACCACCCCTCTCTTCGCAGCTGAAGGATCCAAGGGAAAGACGGAGTCAATACAGCTTGGCTTCAGGTGCGCCGCAGGAGTTGCCGGTGTTGACTACAACGTCAAACCGCCTTAGGGACTCCGGCTCCAGATTTTCTGTCGGGGTTTACTCCCTTAGCCTTTCCCCTGAAGAGGTATGCCGCAAGGCAGCGGAGGTTTTTTGGAGTCAGAGTTTTCCTTCTCTGATGTGCCCTGACTGGAAGATCGAACCAGCGACACTTAGCTCGCAGGCCGACGCTCAATCCACTGAGCCAAACCAGCCAGGGACATAATCAAAGATAATGTGATAATAATATAATACACTAATAGTGTCGATGGGGTGAGTAAAGCAGGAAGGCGATAGAAAATATCTCAATACATTGCTCTGGAAAATGGATTGTTGATGTCATCGCTTGGGTCATTGTCTCTTCGTTTCCCTCTAGACCACTGTTATCCAACAGAACATTCTGCAGGAAAGGAAATGTTCTGTATCTGTGCTACCCATCATGGCAGTCAAATAGCCACATGTGCTTAGTGAGCACCAGAAATGTTACTAGTAAAACAGAACTGGATTTTTTACTTTATGTGATTTTGATTTAGATTTAAGTGTAAACAGCCACATGTGGCTAGTGGCTACCACATTGATAAGCACATATCTGGGCTAATTAAGTCATATAATCTAGTAAGTGGAAATAATTTCACTTAGACTCTTCTTATCCCTCTTAACAAGCCTCTTTTTATTAATGGTGATTATGTCCCCTCTCCTGGTGGTGACCAACTCATAACAGTGGCAGATTTCAGTTTCCATTAGTCTCTCTGCTCCTGCTCACTCTACCATAGGGATAAATAACACTGAAATGGCCAAAGGTGGAGGTGTTATTGATCAAAAAGCCTAGACTATTGACTAGGTAATTTGCCCAATAGATCTAAATATCTCTCCTTGCTCTGCACTTTAAGACAAAAGATATTGTCAGGTTCATTCTTTCGACTGTCGCAACAATGTGTTTCCTAAGCCTGTTTCTTATAATGCTCTTCAGCATAGGCTCATGACTCACCCCAAAATCCAAATTGTTGTGGACCATTATTATTCAATCCAGGTTCACAGCTCTCTTGGGTCTGGAAAGAAATGTTTGCATTTTAAAAGAAGGAATTAACTGCACATTCTTTATGTCCTGTATCCTTAACGTTGTTTTTTTCTCAGCTATGATTTTAATAACTATTGGACAGAATATGCTCCTGGGAAGTACTTGAATATAGGCATCTCTGCTGCCATTTAAGTGTATAGCTGTGACGCTGCCCTGGTAGTCAATTGGAAGTAAGAACAATGACCTCTTGGGAACTTGAGTACCCTACCAAGGACTCATGCCTGACAGACACTCCATACCTTTTCTAGGTGGTAAACAGCACTGCGTAACTTCCCTAGCCTGAGTTCATGCAACCTCACACAGCTCTTGACCTTCAACATGTTACAAAAATGCTTCTCAGTGGTGGGATGTGCCCCCGCTGGGCACAGTGCTTATATGGCCCTGGATTGTAAATAAGGCCTATCTGAATGACTATTTTATTATGGGACTTAAAGCAAATGCTTTTTAAAGGAAGACACCATCTTATTCTGTTTATTCGTAATGCCGAGTAGTCACCTCATATATAGTGAATACTCATTAGGTATCAGTCAATTACATAAAAATAAATAAGCCAAAACTGGGATAAACAGAACTCCAATCATGCCATATTACCTTTGAATGGCTTGAAAGAAACTTTTTTAAAATATTCAAATTATTGCCATCTTTAATGAAAATGATAAATTTGATAGAACCATCACATCTCTCCTAGGAAATATTTTTTAGTTTTTTCTCTTGCCTAAAATAAAATGCAATGCCCATCTCTTCCTATATACTACATTTCTTCTTCCATTAATTCATATTTACAGAAATCTTTTCCCAAATTCATCTTGTATGAATTCTCTTTTCCTACCCTCTAACCTCTAGCTAATAATTTTGCCAATTCCATTTCATTGCTGAATGTCAGGTCAGGCTAAATCAGCTCTATTCGGGGTTTTATATGCCTGCAGTTGGTATGTAGGGCAACTGCAGAAAGTTAACATTAAACCTTAGAATAAGTGTGACATCTGAAATTTATATTATTGGAGGAGATTGGCCTTGGGTTTTCTACATTCAAAACCATATTATGCAGGACTTTGTAGGGATCCAATTAAGATGACTAGTGTGTATATTTTTATAGCACTTGTTTAAACAATTAAATTATTAATGAATCTACAAAAAGGAGCAAGATCTGTATGGAGTCTAGGAGAAGTAGCACTAAAGAAGAAGAATGTTGCAGCTGTTATCTAGCAGATGAGAATGTTCTGACCACTAAGTACAGCATAAACTCTGATCTGTGGCCTGGAGGAAAGAGCCAGGTCACCCAATTCCCTTCCTTCTGAATCTATTCACAAGCAAACCTTCAGGTTGCAAAGTCTATATACTCATTATCTTAGTACCAAAAAATATTTTTCCCTGGGGCTGATTACCGTTAGATGGTCACCAGAAATGAAATCTAACCTAATGAATGAATAGTCAACTCTAAACATGAGTCAGTTCCCTGAGCCTCATTAAATGCGGGGCACTGACAAGTTTAGTGTCTGGGATTGCTCACAACAGTTCTCATACCCAATCCCTAAGAAGTCAGCCAGCCTCAGCAGACCTACCCACTCTGGGAATGACAGCCGGGGCAGCAGCTAGAGGGGCGCCAGTCCGGTGCAGAAGTGGGAGACGTGCCTGGAAAAGGGGCAAGTGCTGGGCAGGTGGCATTTTTCCCTCTCGGACCCCTCCCCCACATACAGCACCACAATGTGGTGAAACAGGTTGTCCTGTACTGATGAATCCCTAAGGCTCTGCCCCTTACAACTTAACAGGAGTGACAGCTCTACCTGGGACATGGAGGCAAACAAACATAGGAGCCTGTCAGAATGAGGAGACAGAAGTATGGCCCAAAAGGGGAAATGGATCAAGGTTCCAGTAGAACTAAGTGACGAGGAGATAGCCAACCTAACAGATGAGGAGACAGATAACCTAACAGATGCAGAATTCAAAACACTGGTGATAAAGATGCTCACAGGCTTGACAGATATGCTTGAGTATGACAAATGTATAAGAGAAAAAGTGAAGGCTATGCTAAGTGAAACGAAGGAAAATCCACACAAAACCAATGGTGAAGGGAAGGAAACCGGGGTTCAAATCAACGATTTGGAAATAAGGAAGAAAAAAACAGTCAACCAGTGCAGAATGAGGAAGCAAGAATTGAAAAAAATGAGGAAAACTTCCCAAATTTTGTGAAGGAGATGGACATACAGGTCTGGGAAGAACGGAGGGTCCGGGGCAAGCTGGACCCAGAGGGGATCACACCAGAATGCATCATGACTGAGATGCCAAAGGTGAAAGATAAAGACAGAGTCCTGGGGGCAGCAAGAGAGAGGCGGAGAGTTGCCTACAGGGGGCTGCCTATAGGACTATCAACTGATTTCTCAGAGGACACTTTGCAGGAAGGGACTGGCAAACAGTATTCAATTTGATGAAAAGCAACTTACGACCAAGACTACTTTATCCAGCAAAGCTATCATTTGGAATGGAAGGGCAGATGAAGTGCTTCCCAGACAAGGTGAAGCTAAAGGAGCTCATCATCACCAAGCCATTATTATATGAAATGTCAAAGGGACTTACTTAAGAAAAAGATAAAAACTATGAACACTAAAAGGACAACAAACTCACAACTATCAACAACTGAATCTAAAAAATAAAAACAAAATCCAACTAAGCAAACCAGAACAGGAACAGAATCATAGGTATGGGGATCATTTGGAGGGTTATCAGCTGGGAGGGGGGAGGGGGAGAAATGGGGAAATGGTGCAGGGACTAAGAAGCATAATCAGTTGGTACAAAATAGACAGGGGGATGTTAAGAATAATATAAGAAAGGGTAAAGCCAAAGAACATATATGCACAACCCGTGGACATGAACTAAGGGGGGTAGGATTGCTGGAGGGAAGGGGGATACTGGACAGAGGGGAGAAAAGGGGGAAAAAAATTGGAACTGAAAAAAAAAAAAAAAGTCAGCCAACCTCACTTGACTATCTTCCACTCATTAAATGTATTCTCAACATTCTATGTCTGAAAACACCTTGACAAGTACCATTCTTTTTACTACACTTGTGAACATATTCTTTTCTCTCTAAAGGCTAGAGAAATAATGGAAGATGGACGTTTGCCAACTGCCAAAAAAAAGCGAAGTTAAAGCTTCTCATTTCTTGACTTTGTAGATAACTGTTCTACCTCCTAAAGTTGGCTTTGAAGCTAAGCATGTTCTGAATCAAATGTACTAACCCTACAGAGCCCTAACTAATGGAAAGTGAATACATTTAGGGGCTAAGCAGACATAGTTTGAATTCTACACCCACCATTTGCATTCACTTGCACATGAAATTAATCAAATCCTTAACTTGACCTTCCCTCATGTCGTAATCTGTAAAAATAATACCACTTACATCACAAAATTACTACAGGTATTCAAGAAAACAATATATATTTATCTGGCACTAAATGGATATTCAAAAGGATACATTTTCTTTTCCTCAAGTAATCTTTGCTGGCTAACAGCTTTGGCATTTAGTAGCATTTGCAGGACCTATAATATCTTATTGAAAGGAGTCATTCCAATTATTATTTTAGGAGCTTTTTCTGAAATTATAAGCCATAAACTTATAGTCCTATGTCCAATCGTAGTTATATCCTTATTATCAGCTATAATTCCAAGGGCATAGGTTTTGTTGCTATTTATAATGAAAACTTTTTTCTACAATCATTTCAGTGGCACTTGGCTTTATTACATGCATAGTTTATGTTTAGACATCTGATGCAATAATAACCATAATGAAGTTGCTAATATCAAGACAGGTTGCGATTGTTGAATATATGTCCAAGAGGAAACAAGGGATCTGACTATCTATATATATTTATTAGAATAGTTTCCCTACTTGTTGGTACACCTAAAGTCTGTTCTCTATCTCTAATCCCAGATGGTCTATTTCCAAGCTTTGGACTTCAGCTCTAGCTCTTGACTTAGAGCCTGTGTCCTTGAACAGAAAAGATTGTAAAGTGTAAAATGCATAATACAGACTTGCAGAAAAGCACAAGCCCAAGATCTAAGGGTCAAGGGAAGAGGGGAATGGGTAAGAATGGAAAGGAATTATATTCTGGCAAATGAACAAGTAGATTTCTTGCATATATTTTAGATTCCATTCAGCCCTGACCTATTCATGGTACCAGCTATATTATTTCTGAGTAGGGCACTAGGATTTATGGGGAAAGCCACAAAATATTTTACAAGGTAATAAAAATGCTAGCAGGCCAAAGGATTTTTTAACCCATCTGAAAGACAGAAGAATTGAACTAAAGCTCTTATTTCTCAGTGATTTGGCTAAATCACTCTTGCTCCAGTATCTGAAAGAGATGCAAATAGAAACACGAATCACAAATGCTACACAACCTTAAAGAGGAAAGCTCACTCAGAAGTCACCCTGCCGCTGGGGGATTCAGTTATACTTGTCCTGACCCCCCCCCCCCAATTTCATCACCTCTAACAGTCAAAAGCCCTCTCTCTCCACAGTATCTGCAAACTCAAAAGTTCATTTCCTCCTGCTCCTGTTGCTGCTGAATCTCTGGCTCTCCTTCATTCCATGCACCCTCAGTCCCTTTACCAGTTGCCAAAAGAAAGCCACCACTCAGATTAAGTATTGTGTAATTTGGGGAGGCTTTCTGGGCACATAGGGTCACACATGGAGACAGGTTACCTCCAGGTTTTTCTCTCAGCACCTCTGGGACAACCAATGAAACAGCTTCCATTCACCACACAAAAATACATTTAGAACATATCCGGGCCCTTTGGGGCAGATGAGGAGGGGAGGAGTAGCTAGGGCGAACCTAAGGTCCTCCAAAAATTCTTCCCCTCAGAGATACCTTTCACTATCTGGAGAATTCTAGTGAGTTTCATTTTCTCCAGTTTATTCCCCTATGACATTCAAGCAGCTGTCTCAAAGATGGGAACCAACGCTTGTGAGTATTTATCATGTGCCAGTCGTTTTATTATGACCTCCTGTGTCCCTCACGATGCTAACCCTGTGTGGTCTGCATTTATACAAAATAGGAAACTTGGGTTCAAGAAGATTCAATGACACTCCAAGTCGCAAAGCAAGTCAATGGTGGGACTGGTGTCTAACTCGACCCAGACAGACAGCAAAACCTAGGTTTGCCCCCAACCATCAACTGCCTCCACACTGACCTTCTTATCAAAAACCAGCCATTCAACCAGTTCAAAGTTAATGTCCTGAGCTGTTGAATATATGAATACTCAAGACCTGGGAAGTTAACAGAAGTTATAAACCATATCAAGAGGGTGCCTCTCAGCCACCTTTCATCTCATTATAGTGAAATCCCAAATTCCAAGTGTTTCCTCTGAGCAACATAACTATTATCCTATAAAATACCTGCAGGTCATTCCAGCAAAGACTGTCAAAAAAAATGTTATACTCTACTGACTTTCAGTTAACAAAAAAGCAGGGAATCCTTTTGGAACTTCTGCTTAGAGACACAGAAAAGAATGAAAATGAATGAAGAATGAAAAAGAAAAAACATAATGGCATCTTCATTCATGTAGATACCATCTTAAACCTACATTTTATTTCCTCCATTTTAGAAAACCTAAACCAAACTAACTAGCTGGCCAGCCCATTTTTATTTTATGCTTAGGCTGACATTGCCCAGTTGCAAAAAACATAGGGGACCTATTTACAAATATAACAGTGAAGGAAGGAAAAGCCTCTCATGTTTGGCATTTTTAAATATTTCCTTCTTTGGAAGAGCAGGTGTTTGCTACAACCCCATACAAAGTCCAAGAAAGGAAATGGTTACTCCCTTTAAAAGCACCTAACGTCAAGATCCCATAGCCATCTTCTGCACAATTTCCCTGTGTGTTTATGCATGTTCTCCCATGAATTCCCATGTGTGTATGTGTGTGTGTGTGTGAAAGAGAGTAATTTGAAGTAGGGGAAACAGACCTAAGGGATAAGGGAAAACATTTCCTATTAGAAATGTGCCCAGGATAAGATAAGAAATAGCATCAACCAACAGCCAGCCTGAAACATTTAAGCACTATCTTTAGAATGTGATAACAGCATGATTTGTATAATAGAAATATGAAAAAAAAATGTGTAAATATCCATCAACAGAGAAAGCAACAATTTACAGTGCAATTTTACAATCAATCTGGTGCAGTCAGTACAAACAAATATTAGTGCTTCCTATGCAGGCATGGAACAATGTCAACAGTATTTTAATTTACAGATGTTTGATGTAAAAAAGCATGGATCTTATGATCCAATACGTTAATATATATAATATATTTTAAAATCTTATTATAATAATCATGCATTACATTATACTATAATACAACTGAGTCATGTGATTTATGTCCTTAAAAAAGAAGGTTTCAGAGACATTAACCATACTTGTCCTTGAATGGGTCCATTAATGTCTTTTGTTTTCTTCTTTTGGCTTGTCTGTATTGTCAGATCATGCTATAATAAATGTACACTACCCCTTTAAAAATATTTTTTAAGTTATTTTACATTAAGAGATTTATACATGGGGGAATCCTTTGACATTCCAGTAACACCCAGAACCTAATGAAGAGCACCTTTTTCAAGGGGCATTTCTGACAAACACAAGGGTCTCCAGACTGGGGTCCCCATGGTAAGCAGAAATCCTCCTCGGGCTTCTCAGATCATCAAGCCAATTAAAGGCAGTGTCACCTTTATATTCATGTTTTGTGCTCCTGCACAGCCAATGGAAGCATGAGCTTTACCTGGCAAGGAGAGCAGCAGGCTGGAACTCAGATGACTCGGGGCTCCTGTCTCAGTTTTGCAGCTGAGAATGAAGCCCAACTTCCTAGACAAGAAGCACGCACGCTTCCTCCATTGTTCCCATTACCTTTTGCTGAATAACAGGCCCCTGCTCATGTAGTGGCCTAAAAGAACAGTCATTTTATTATGCCCGTGGATGCAGTGGGTCAGGAATTCGAGAACATGGAAGGATCGCTTATGCTGCTCCATGGTGTCCAGAGTCGCAGCGAGAAAGACTCCATGGCTGGGAGCTGACATCTGGAGGGAGGCTCCTTCACTCACATGCCTGCTGCCTCGGCTGCAATGGCTGGAAGGCTGGGCTCCCCGTGTGCACCTACCTGTGGAAGCACCTACCTGTGGCCTCTCCATGTGACTTGCACTTCTCACAGCTGGGACCTGGCTGCACAGGGGAGTGTCACAAGAATGAGCATGTCGCTTGAATCAGGCCAAGACTGCATGGCCTTTGATGACAGTAGCCTTGGGGCTCACATAGCGTCATCACTATACTCTACTGCTCCATCAATCTCAACACATGGGAAGTTCAAGCAGACGACCGCCTAGCCTGGAGGCTCGTGGTCAGACAAGGTACGTCACGTGCAGAGGCTGCGCGCAACGAGGAGGCGGTCCAGAAAAGATCGAGGCGGAAGCAGCGTCAGCAGCAGCAACAACAGCCATCTGCCTTCACCTGTACCAAGTGCGGCAGGGATTGTCACTCCCGAGTCGGACTGCACAGCCATTCTCGGCGGTGCAGATAGACTCTCGAGAAGCTACGCCATCGTCTCTGGAGACGGACGGCTGCCGATGATGATGATGATACTCTACTGCCCAGAACAATCACAAGACAGTCAAATTCAAGGCGTGAGGACATAGACTCTACCTCTTGATGTGGGAGTGTCAACAAAATTTGTGGCCATTTTTCAAAACCACCACACGCATTTATCAAGTTACTACTCTGTGACAGCCACTGGAGCTAGAACCACAGAGAAGAAAAAAACAGAAAAAGTACTATATTGAGGATCAGAATGGCTAGGGAGCCTTCTGCCCTGTTTCTCCAATAACTCACTGTCTCAATTATAAATCCCTTTTCTCCCTCAGCAGAGAGAAATCATGTTAGGTGGAACCATATTAAACTGCCAATACTCAATGATTTCTGACCTAAAAAAAGAGCAATTGGTTCAACTCATACTTGACCTAATGCTTTATAGAAATGTAAGACTAAAAAGTGATAAAAGATAAAATGTTCTTAGCGGGGAAAAGGTTTTAATGGTTCTTCTTTTTTGAGATTTCTTGCATAGGCTCTGTAATAGTTCTACTAAATTTAAAGAGAAATTGATAGTTCCTGCTGGCTTGCTTTTTATTTAAAGAATAAATGTCCTGTGGTTATGGTTCTACCCTAATACATCCTGCTAAACATCTTTTCTAAAACCTTCTTGGGATTACATGTATGGTACTATTACAATTCTTATGTTGTATTAACCAAATTCAGGATCCTTGCCAATCTTACATTATATTTCAATAATATTATACCAAATGTTACACTGTGGTAGCAATGTCCTCAGTATTCAGTAGGTTCCTTCTAGTTACTCATTAAACCATATTGGTGGTCATTAAAAACCATCTGCACTTATAATCAACCATGTTCTCTACTCTTATAAATGCATGCCCATTAAACAAGTTTGTATAAGGATATAATAACATATAATATGAGAGATGTAGGGAAGAAAGTATCTTCTAGCCAAACCTAGAAGAGCAGGAGAGGTGAAACCAGAGACAAGTTACTAAAAGGTAATTTTGCTGAAAAATATAACTGCAAAATAATCAGACTGTCTCTTGAATGGCCTTAAAAATTGGGTCTAATGACAAATCTCAAGATTTGGAATTTCCAAACATGTTTTGAGCAATGAACTAAGCACACAACTTCTCAAAAGCATTTGTTCAAAATATACAAGCCAGTATTATTAATATTTGGTGTGTTATTCTCCTGTAGAGTTCTAAATCCACCATATTACTTCACTGGTGGGGTAATTAAATCCATGTGCAAAACAATAAAAGCCTAAATAAAGCCATTTAAAACAGTACATATACCAAGAGCAACTGTGAGGAACAAGACTTCTGTCCTTGGATCTGAACTTACTAGTATGGTGACCAACTTGTCCCATTTTGCCCAGGACTGCCTTCATTTTAAAACTGAAAGTCCCATGTCCCAGGAACTCCCTCAGTCACAAGAAAACAGAGAGAGTTCATCAGCCTCCTTACTAGGAAACCTTGGGTAAATTATATTTTTCTCTATAAAATTCAATTTCTCCACCTGTGGAATGATTTTTTAATTTTTTCTTTTTAAATTATATTTTATTGATTATTCTATTAGTTGTCCCAATTTTTCCCCTTTACCCCTTCCACTCAGTACCCCCTACTCCCTCAGGCAATCCACAACCATTGTTCATGTCCATGGATCATGCATATAAGTTCTTTGGCTACTCCATTTTCTATACTGTACTTTACATCCCCATGGCTATTCTGTAACTACCTATTTGTACTTACTAGTCCTCTCACCTCTTCACCCATTCCCCAAACCCCACTTCCATCTGGCAACCATCAAAAAACCTAATTGGTACACTTGCTGTGAGAACAATGGAAATAAAGTCAAAGCAGACTTTTTAATGTCTACAATCCTTTTGTTTCTGGACCCAAGGACACCTAGGCAGCTGCCCAATCCTCTAGTGACCTTGTGGTCTTAGTCACTAGCCTTTTGTTATAAAAACTCTGTAAGTACAAGAAAGACACTGCTGTTCCTCCTTCTCCAGAAGGGCCCTGGCTGCTGCCCAGAAGGACCCATAAGACTCAGGTCCCAGAAAGGTGACTTGGAGGAGCCCTACATTTAAAGAATGTTTTCAATGAGGACTTGCTTTGCATGTCTTTTGTCAAATAAGAAGTATCATTAACCATCCTTCATTTTAGAACTAAATTCTCCTTTCCTCCCACTCCAGACAAAAAAAAAAAACAATAGGAGGAAAGGCAGAGGGGAAAAGTATAAATCTCTATTTTCAGCAGCTGTTGAAAATATTTTCCTTCCAAGTGCTATCAGACACATTTCCTTTTTCTAAAGCAAATTAGCAATCAGAGAAAAAAGAAAATGCTTTCAGACTAGTACACTCATAAAGAAGACATTAAACCACTATAGTCAGAAAGCCAAGCAGTAATAACAATGGAATTTTTCCAGCCTATCCTTTAATTAAAAGTTGCCGAAGTCAGCATATGTGCCCCTGTCTGGGCTCCGTAGCGGTTGAGCCCGTCCCGTACTCTCCCCCACGCCACGTCCTACCCCTGTGAACCGCCCCCCCCCCTTGGGTCCCCTTCCCTTCTTCACTCCGCACACTCTGCCACCCCTCCCTGCGTCTCTCTCACACCTGGAGACAGTAACACTATGCAGCTCCAAAAGAACTGAGACGTGAAAATTACCTTCCTAGAGAAAGGAAAGCGCATTGGACCTGCCCCTTGTTCCAGGGCTTGAGAGGCTCTGATATAATTACCGCAGAGAGGCTGCAGGCAGATGGCAAACTCGGCAACCCCATGTCCTCAGTCAGCAGGACACTGCCGAGATGCTCTCAGTGACATTTTGTTCAAGATGTTTCCAGCACACAAAGCCGAGAGCTGGCAGCCAGCAAAAAATCCTGCGGAGCGTTCGTTAGCCTGAAACGACGGCCACCTCACACGTGTGCTGGGGGGTAGGGGGGCCCATGCCTCCATCCCTCTGCCCGGCCCCTCGGCCGAAGGCAGGTGCGTGATCAATGGCCACGCGCCTTATGGAGACGCTGGGGAGCGAACATATGGGCGAACGGGTCACAGCAGAGAAGCTGGTGAAGAGCGAGTGTGCTGGGCTTCACTCGGAGCCCCCGGGGCCTTCGTCCGCCCCCAACCTCGCCTGTGGCGGCCGTGGAAGGAGGACAGGGCAAGCTGTTCACTTCTAGAAGGTAGCCCGGAATTATCGCAAGAGAATAACGGAGGGCTAAGCACAGGGGCAGCAGAAATGTGGACCCACCAAGTACACAACGTCTCTCTCACTTGAATTCCCATCTCATCAACACCCCATTTTTCAGGAATGTATGGGGTTGGCCAAAGAGTTCATTTGTTTTTTTTGTAAGACGGCTCTAGGAGCACTTAGTTGCCTTTAACTTCATTCAGAACAATTTTGTTAGATTGTATTGTGACAGCTGTCATATCAGCATGCATTTTTAAAGAACTTACCAAATTGATGATCTTTTCTGGAGCCATTTTAATATTGAAGATGGAACAAAATATGCAACATTTTCAGCATAGTATGCTTTATTATTTCAAGAAAGGTAAAAACACAACCGAAAGGCAAAAAATGATTTGTGCAGTGTATGGAGAAGGTTCTTTTATTTTTTATTTATTTTATTTTATTTTTTTGATCAAACATGTCAAAAGTGGTTTGCAAAGTTTCATGCTGGAGATTTCTCTCCAGATGGTGCTACAGTGTCGGGTATACCAGTTGCAGGCGATAGCAATTAAATCAAGTCATTAATTGAGAACAATCAATGTTCTACCACGCAGGAGATAGCCAACATACTCCAGATATCCAAATCAATAAATTATTGATGAAAATGAAAAATGTCTCTTTTATTTTATGGAAAAAACTAAATGAATTTTTTGGCCAACCTAATAAGTGTCCATAGCAGTCAAGGTAACCCACTAACTGCTGGAACAAGCAACCCAAATCTCGGTGGCCTCAGGTCACAGAGGCTTAGTTCTCACTCATGGCAGTCTCTGTGGAGGCCAGCTCTCCCTGGTGCTTCTCCTCCATGTAGATCCAAGCTGCTTCTACCCCAAACACTCGGCCTCTGAGAAACTGTTGACGAGGACCGCAAGAGCATGGGCAATCGCACAGAATGACCTACAGCCAGACCTGGAAGTGCCCTTTGGATGTCACAATACTAGGAAGCTGCTGGCCTTGCTAAGAGTAAATGAGGTCAGGTCATTAAAAGCCAGAGAGCAGTGTGCTAAGTCTTCATGATTGGTACTTTGAAAAGACAACTAAGAGTTTATTAATTTGTCCTTACTAATGAGGAGTTTCCAATGTTTGAGACCAGATTGAACTTACTTTTATCAGCACATCTCCACCTAGAGGCAAATAAGGGGACACTGGAATATCTCGTGCCATTTTCAGGCAACTTAGGTTACCTCGAACAGATCCTCTGAGCCCAGGAAGAATTTTAAAAGGTGCCCAGGACTCAGGGATGACATTGCCGGGGCAGCAAATTTTTGAAGGGAGAGTTGCTGTCCCAGTGGAGGAGAAAGCAGATGAGTAGGGGCACTGCCCACTGGGCTGACGATTGTAATGGTGTGCATTAATGGACCACCTTTATGTGTGTCCATATTTTTTAAATATTTTATTTATTTGTTTTTAGAGAGGGAGGAAAGGAGGAAAAAAGGGAAGAAGAGAAACATCAGTGTGAGAGAGGAAAATCCATCGGTTGCCTCTTGTACACGCTCTGTCCAGGGATTGAACTAGCAACC
The DNA here is from genome assembly GCF_987537825.1 of Furipterus horrens. Taxonomy (NCBI): domain Eukaryota; kingdom Metazoa; phylum Chordata; class Mammalia; order Chiroptera; family Furipteridae; genus Furipterus; species Furipterus horrens. The sequence goes on along the minus strand of NW_028327177.1, from coordinate 131,248,069 downwards.
CAGGCATGTACCCTGACCAGGAATTGAACCAGCAACCTTTCACTTTGAGGGACAATGCCCAACCAGCTGAGCCACACCCATCAGGGTACACATGTCCATATTTTTAAACGCCTACAGACCAGAGACCTCCTTCTCTCCCACATCTGCCTCTGTGGGTCCCTACCCAGCACTAGGAGGAATTGAGGGAAGTAAAGCAATCAGAGCCTAAGGGGCGAAGAGCAGATTAGCTCTGACTTCAGGCATTTCAGAAGCTTATTTCTGTACCAGAAATTAATCAATCTATGTAAAATGTCTCCTCACTATAAACTACATAAGGCAATCTCCTTTGATACCTTGACTCATTCACCCAACATTCATTAAGCACAAACCAACCGGGTGCCAAGCTCTGTGACAGGTTCTGGAGTAGATATGTACTTGCTTTCTTCCAAGAGTTCACAGCCTGGGACCCTACGACAGGCTGCATTGCGTTATTTCATTAAACTAAAGGGAGAGTAAAAGAGGAAATATGTGCTGCCCCTCAATACAACAGGATAATAAAGCAGTATTAGTCACTGTGCTCAGAGAGACAAAGCAGATTTCTCTAGATCACACATCTGGGAAATGGAAGAGGCAAAATTCACACTGAAGGTAGAACTGAACTTCCTGAAACCTGTTTCATTTTTTAGGCTTTATATGACATCAGACACACCTCCCCACATTGTGTCTACCTGCTGTTTATTTTGCTGGCCTTGTTTTGTTTTGTTTTTTAGTTTCTGGAGATCTTTATCACAGCCCCTTCCGTCACATAGACTCCAATACACAAGGCCACAATTTGAAACCTGCACTCCCTTTGCTGGAATGTCATGAAACTAACAAGATCATGTCTTTCAATGCTTTGATCATATAGGAGACAATGCAAGCAGAAGTTCATATTGTTATAGTGATTATAGTGATTATAATTAATACTAGACAACATAATGATAAGAACATGATGTATTTATAATGCCTAATTAGAGCCATTTTATCATTATTTTCTTCCCAGGCCTAATGATCATGATCATCATTATTAATAACATTCATAACCACAGGAAGACAATGACAACAGGGATGACAAAGGGCTCAATGCCTGTTTGGTGTTCTCAGGGAGGAGTACTCCTCCAATAGCCTCTTGCTGGTCAAAATGACTTTGTTAGTGGTGAAGTGACAGTTTAATTGCAAGTGACAAGTGCCATTATGCTACAGAAGGGAAAAGCAGCTCAGGCCACCACCACATCATTGGGGGAGTCCCTCCCCTTCTCCAGCACAATTGATATGCAAAATATACACAACCATAACCACCAACCCAACCTCTAAGCAGGCACCATGGTTCATCCACCAAAAAGTTCTGCAGTAGGAGGTCTGTGTCTGAGGCCCCGCTCCCCCATTGGGTCTAGGTCCCAGAACAACCAAGGTGTTATTTTGCTTTTCATCCAGATTTATGGCAACAGCCAGTTTGATGGTTAATTTTTAGTTTTGATGGTCCAGTGTCAACTTGACTAGGGATGCCCTGTTTCTCTAGAGAAGTCTTGCCAAATACAATACTTAGCTTATCTTATATACCCAGTGGAAGACATCCTTTAGGTTGCAATCCACATGTGGCTGACATGTGCCCAAATATATTAGGGCCAGGAAAATGCTAGTTATGGCTTGAGCATATTCACTGAGTCGTACCTGAACCCCACAATAGAAGTTCACTGAGGCAAAAGAGGATGGTACTTCTGCTGGCAGGTGCTACGTAAATTGTCCAATCTGAGCAACAGTAAGGCCACTGGGCTCTCACTGAAGAACTCCCTAGCACTCACTACCTATGGAATGAGGCATCATCCCCTCACTGCTGCCCTACGCCACAGATGCTCCATGTCTGCTGCTGGGACCCCTTCTCTCCCCCTTTGCTAAACAGACACCCACCCTATGTCTCCCACCAAAGAGGCAGAGCAGGTTCAGATTACCAGACTCTAGCTCCCCAATGATATAGTTGTAACAGAACCCCTGGGCTCCTCCGATTGAAACAGAACCCACGGGCTCTTTAGTTAGGGGCCCGATTGCCCGCCGCCAGAATCATAACTCTGAATACCAGAGTTTGGTGAAAAGAAAAAGAATTGTTTATTTACACAAAGTCCTGCCTCCCCCTCCCAGACCTGGCCAGTCTTAGGAAAGTCAGAAACACCGTTTCCCTACTTCCTAGGCACAGTTCAGCTTTACCAGTAGCTGCCAATCACTCAGTTCTGATTGGGGAGGTCCTTTCTGTGCTGCGGTGCCCTCCAGCTCTCAATGCAGGACCGCCTTGATTCTCAGCCTCCTTGCAAACTGCCTTCTTTCTGCAAACCGCATGGATCTCCTCTCCTTCTCCAAGCAGCCTGGCAAGAGCCTCTTCTTAAAGCCGCCTGGAGACCCCCGCTCCAAGCCAGATGGAGGGAGCCACAAGAGCCAGAGAGCGAGGGCGTGAGGGCCAGAGAGAGCCCGAGAGAGAGAGCCTCCTAGAGCCAGAGCCAGCCCAAAATGTCCGCAGCTCCTTCTCCCTTCCTCCCTGCCTCCTCTCTTCCCCTGCGTCCTCTCACGCAGTGGGTGTTGCAAACAGTCCTGACCATTCACCGAACCCTACGTAGGCTCTGTCTGCTTCTTCCGTACCAGCCCACAGTCCAAGATCCCTCCCATCTTCCTGAGTCTTAGAGGTAAAGCAGACCTTTGCAACAATGTTTCCAGCCACTAGCTCCAGGCATGCAAGGGCATCCTGAAAGCTGCTTCCTGCTGCTGCCTGTCTCCCAGCCGAAAACTCTGGGGTTTGTTTTTGGACTCCCCTGTTTCTGTAACATAGTCAGCAACAAAAAGACTACAGAAAGGACAACGAAGCCATCTGCAAAAGGACAATGGAGCAGAGGACGGGAAGTGGTTGCCACATCCAGGGAGAGGAGAAACACACACACACACACACACATACACAAAGAGACTTTATTCCCAAGGTCCGAAACATACGAAGCACAAACCAGCAACCTTACAAAAACTCAAAGTACAAGACATCAAACAAAACTCTGGCTGGTTTGGCTCAGTGGATTGAGCGTCGGCCTGCGAGCTAAGTGTCGCTGGTTCGATCTTCCAGTCAGGGCACATCAGAGAAGGAAAACTCTGACTCCAAAAAACCTCCGCTGCCTTGCGGCATACCTCTTCAGGGGAAAGGCTAAGGGAGTAAACCCCGACAGAAAATCCGGAGCCGGAGTCCCTAAGGCGGTTTGACGTTGTAGTCAACACCGGCAACTCCTGCGGCGCACCTGAAGCCAAGCTGTATTGACTCCGTCTTTCCCTTGGACCCTTCAGCTGCGAAGAGAGGGGGGGTCTGCTGCATGGGCAACAGCAGACCCTCCATATCACCCTGCCCAGGCTCTGTAGCTTCAGCTTCACTGGAGAGGACACTCCAGCGTCATCGCAAGAAGTCGATTCAACATGGGAGGAGACAGATATCGTGTCACTCCCGAGTCGGACTGCACAGCCATTCTCGGCGGTGCAGATAGACTCTTAAGAAGCTACACCATCGTCTCTCGAGACGGACGGCTGCCGCCGCAGTCTGAAACAAATAAACTGTCAAGTTCTTCAGAGGGAAAGAAGGTAAATATGATAAAAAAAGACTATACGAAGCCACAGTTTGCTGAACTCGTTATTCACTTTCACCTCTGAGTCTAATCATTGAGGGTCTTTCTGCTTTGAATCTTCACATATCTTCCCCATCAAATACCAAATAATAGTTGTAGGCTTAATTAAAAGGTTGTTTCCTAAAGGAAGCCTTCGCTTATTTATTTTCCTCATTAACAACAATATTCTTATAGTAACATAAATTGAGAGTTCACTAAAATGTCAATATGGCATGTATTTTTGCTTATTTAAGTCTCAAAATCATATTATCATTATCCTTATTTATTATGGTTGTTGTAATTATCATTAATCTTATTTTTCAGAGGAAGCTCAGGTTGGTAATTTTCCTAAAGTCACACAATCAGAAAATAGTGGAGCCGCAACCCTTTGCTACCTGGTATAACACTTGACAATCTGCCACACAGAATCACTACTAGAATAAATGGCTATTGAAATATCTGCACGACTGTATGCCCTTGACTTGGATTCTGCCCTCTATTCTCTTAATCACCAACAACACTCCCACTTCCTGTTCCCACCCCCAAAGGAAGCCTGTACTATAGTAAATGCTCAACAAATACTGTTTTTACTTGAACTGAACTAGTTGAGTAATAAGAGGCAAGATGCTTAAAAATAAAGAAATGGTTACATAATGTAAACTTACTCATTGTTTTGAAAGTGTGGTCTTGGGTGGACATATTGTTTCAGTTGTTCCAATGAAAAGGCAAAGAAGACTGACTGAACAAGGGGTAATTTGGGGATCAAACACCAGGCCATACTAGCCATCCAGGCCTATGGAGACATCCTCAAACAGATAAGAGGAGCCTAGACTGGCATCTGTTTGGCTGCAGAAATGTAATCTGTGACCCAGGTGTGTTTGAGCTCCCTTGACCTGCCTCCCACCAGAAAGGCTAATAATACACATAGTATTGCTCTAAGTGACTTATTTAAATATGAAGTTCTGTATTAGTTTTTTATTGCTATGTTTGTATTACCACAAACTCAGCAGCTTTAAATAACACCCATTTTATTATCTCATAGTTTCTGTGGGTTAGGAGTCCATGCCTGGCTTAGCTGAGTTCTCTGACCAAGGACTCACAATACTGAAATCAAGATGTTGGCCAGGGCTCGATTTCATCTAGGAGTTCAACAAGGGAAGAATCTACTAACAGAATCTCTTGGGTTATTGACAGAAGTCATTTCCTTGGGCTTTCATAGCTTCTTCTTCAAAATCAAAATCATCAAAAGAGAAAGAGAGTCTGTTGTTTATAGGCTTTCACATCACAGAGGACCTAAACCCTCTTTTAAGGGTTCACCTGATTACATCAGGCCTATGATCAACTCAGTCAACTGCAAAATCCCTTCACCTTTGCCATGTAATATAACTTAATCATGAGAGTAATTCTAGTAGGAGTAATCCACAAGTTCTGCTTACACTCAGTACGAGATTTACATAGGACATAATACTATGGAGAAGTGATGGAGGGGCCATCTTGGAATTTTGTCTCCCCAACTTTTCTCCTTCTTCCCCCAGAATAGCTTCTGTTATCCCAAAATAAAAGAATTTAGGCTCAAGTCTGGGACAGGCTAACAAACTTATCTCCCTCAGGGAATCCAATTTCCAGGTTAAGCTGGCTTCCAGATCATTGACTCTGACCCAGATACTAACTTTCCCCTCTAACCCATCAAGACACAGAAGTGTGAATTTGGAGTCCTTCTTTCTACTTCTTTTACTTTTTTTTCTTAGATGTTCCCATTAGTTCTCAATAAGGATTCAGGCCATACTTCAGATGTCCTTTCCCTCCCTCTTTCTGTTTCTCACACAATAACAACAATGACAGGGACAGCATTGTGATGACAATGTCACACAGCTCTGACAGAAGAGGCTGGTTCTCCCCCCAGCCCCTTTAAAGACTTCCACAAGTGCACCTCTGTCAAGGGCTGATGGGAAAACAAACCAAATCAAGTTTAATGTCAAGTTGTATCATCTCCTATCTGTGAGCTGGATTTGTTTGTCTCAGAATCTGTTCCGCATGACAGACAGCACAGACCTCTGATTAGCATATTTCCCGTTGCCATTTCAGGTAAATGAATCTTCCCTCACCAGGGTTTGAGATTCGAGGCAGATTCTCAATTCCATCAGCCTAGTCGTTCTCATTATTATGCAAATGTCAGCTTTACCTGAAGGCAAGAGCTTTCTTCTTAATATTTAAATTCCATCTCCTTTTCATTGATCTCTAAACAACTGCCCATCTTTAAACTTTCCTTGGAGAACTTTTTCAGGATGAAATGTCCTCTGAGATTATTCAATTCCCTCTTTAAAACGGATTGGGATGATTTGGAGAGAGGTGGATGGAAGTGGCAGGAAGGACTATCAGCACCCCCACCCTCCCCATCTCCCCACTGCTTGTAGATCAGGACTTTTGAGTGACTTTGGCTGAGGTCCGATCCAGAGTTGCCCTGCTGCTACAGCAAGGCACTCAAGGGAGAAATCAATTGGCAGAGGTAGGTGAAGTTGACATGCTTGGCAAACCACTGCTTTAAGGAGGGCACAGGAACCAACAAGAGGCACCAACTGCCAAGGATGACTGTCCACATCAGATAAATACAAGAAACTAAGTGGCTGGCTGCAAATGAACTCAACTCTGGGAAACCAGGCCAGCATGTGGGCATGCTTGGGGACTGGGCTGGGAACTGGAGGCAAGCCTGTAGAGTCTGGTTTCCCCAGTCACTGAGAATCTGGAGTACAAAGTGCATTGCCACAGCAGGGTCCCAGTTACCATTCTGGGCCTGAAACAACAATTTCGTGGCCAAGAAATGCCAATCATTCTCTCCACCAATCATTTCCTCCTCTAAGTCTCCCTTCTCAGAAGGGCTGTACTCTCAACAAGTAACCCTTTGATTTTACCCATGTGGATGGACACCTGACAAAAGCCAAACCAATCAGATTCTCCGGCATCTTAATGTTAAGAAAAATAATGATGCTTCAAACCACCTTAGCAATATTAAGTCAAAGAATACCATAGGAAAATGCTAATAAATGCCTCAGAGAAAGTGTGACCCAAGAATTTCATATCCAGTTTTACTGTTGTTTAAGAATAGAGGAACTGGGCAAAGGTACAAGAAGAACTCGAGAAATGGATTCCCATGAGCTTTTCTTGAAGAAATTGCTAGAGGTCAAACTTCAACCAGCCAAAAAATGATGAGAAACTATCATAAAAGGACTAAGAATGGGCATTGATCCATTTCATTGAAGGACTAAGATGGAAAACAATGGGGATTACATTTAGAGAATAGAAGATGTGTGTCATACACAATCACTATGTGGACATAGTATTACTAACAAAAATTGGGAGGAGATGGGGAAGACAAAGAGGAAGGTGATACAGGATGCTGATTTTGTCATTTTTCCAGGCTAAGGTCAAAATATATCATTTAAACCTTATAAAGCTACTGGGAATAAGATAAATATATTGAAACTGATGAATGTGAATCCTAGAAATCTGATTTTTTTAAAAAGAGAAGTGACAAAAGATTGGTTACAGGAGGAGGATATAAAGTAAACATCTGTTAAAAGACCATATTCTTAGATCAGGCCATGAAGTAAAAATGCAACATATGCATACGAAAGACATATCTACAACATTTTAACGCAGAGAGGTTGAACTAAAAAGCTTCACACAGGCATGCAGGCAAATATAAATCACAAAGAAAGTAGAAGCTCTGAATCTTACATTCAGATGGGGTTGAATTCAGAGCAAAAAGCACTATTTAGGTCATAGGATATAGTACTAAAAACAAGAAAAAATAAACAGAAGCACATTAATAGGAGACTTTGATCTAGTACTCTCAATCTAGTACTGTCAAACCATGACTTAAATTGAAAATATAAATGTATAGGTAGGATATAAAAAACCTAAATATGCAAATTAATCACAAAGGATTAATTGATAAACTAAACACTATACTCTAAAAGATAAAAATATAAAATGACCCCTGGCTACTGTGGCTCAGTGGATTGAGCATTGGCCTGTGAACCAAGTGTCAATGGTTTGATTCTCAGTCAGGGCACATTACTAGGTTGTGTGAGAGGCAACCGTAAAGTGATGTTTCTATTCCTCTCTTTCTCCTTTCCCTTCTCTTTAAAAATAAATAATTTATTAATTAATTTAAAATTGTTTTAAAAAAGTATGTTTGATCTTCTCAATGCCTTTAATATATATATATAAAATGAAAGTATACATTTTTGCAGGGGTTTGGTTGGTTCAAACCAAGCACTTTGAAAACAACTGAGCTTTGTAGACTTAGAATGGACTAAGGAGTTAGGTCTAGACGATGGCTGGCAGCAGACATCGGAATCCCACTTCTGAGTCTCTAGGCAAAGAGAAATGGGGTTAAAGAATGACCAGCAGGGCCATCTACCCTCCACCCTTTAGCCTGCTGCTATGCTGTCTGGCAATATTCTTAACACCATGGATACTACCAGCTGACCTGTAGCCCAGGCCCCTTCCAGACCCTGTCCAATCCTAGTGTAATGGGTACATCTCAGCCCTTCCGAGGATGGTTCATCCAACTGCTAACCACCACACTCCAGTGTTGCTATGGCTTCAGGTCAGAGCCAGAGAGATAGTTTGGGGGGACAGCAGTTATGTGGGACAGAACACAAGTTTTGGATTCAGATGACAAGTGTTGAGCTGCAGCTCTGCCACTTACAAGCTTAGTGAGCTTGAGGAAGTCAAGATCTGGGGCCTCGGTTTCATCAGAAGTTTCCAGACAAAGAGAGAAGTCACAGGATGGGGTTACTTCACAGGGCTGCTGTCAGGGGTGGATATAATGAGTATAAAGTATTCAGTACAGCACCTGACAAGTAGCACCTGGTCAGCAAACAGTGGCTGCTTCATCATCGCTATTATCTTCAATGTCATAACAATGTTAGTTGGGCAGCAGAGAACCATGAGAAGTAATGGAATGGCAAGCTGGATCTGCTCCTTCGTGGTTTATTTTACAGCTTAGACTACATGTGTTATTAACAGAGGCTTCACACACACACACACACACACACACATGCATGCGCACCCCTTCCAAGAGTGCTTTGGTCCTGGATCACTGAGGCTTTTCTTTGCTCATTTCCTGTATGTAGCCAGGATATCTCATGACTATCTGCATTAAGCTTTGAAAGAACATGAAATGCAGGTGGCTATCTCTTGGGAGTGTCTCCTCATTAAATCCCTTCACCTCCATCCATTCTGTGTTTTATCAGGCCAGCTCCACAAGGTATTATTATCTCCATCTGCCCTTGAAAACTTTTTTTTCAAGATGCCTTTCTGATGGCTAGTCATGCTACTTGGATGATAGTCTTGCAAATAAGCATGAGCAGAAAACTTCATCCAACTAAACAGAGCTTATTTAAATGCTTTCTATCTGCAAAAGTCAATTATCTTCTCTGACAGTTTCTTGGTCTGTTTACAAAGGAATAAATGTACATGGATGAATAATAATGTGTTGGAGACATGGATAATAACAGTAATTAACATTTATTGATCACTTACTACAAATAAAGTGCTTTACATAACTTATCCCAGAGACTCCTCTCACTAACCCTATGGCATGTAGAAAATTTCATTCCAGCAAGCACGGATGTGGAAACTGAGATTCAGAGAGGCTAAATGAGATTAATACTTAGGGGCTTTGGGGAGGTGATTAGGTTCAGAAGAAGTCTTGGAGGCGGAGTCTTCATGACGTCCTAAGAAGAGAAGGGGAGTAGAGCTCAAACGCTCTCAGCGCTGTGAGGATACAGAGAGAAAGCAGAAATCTACAAACCAGGAAGCAGGTTCTCACCCCAGCCTGACCCTGTGGCGCTCAGACCTCAGACTGCCAGCCTCCAGAACAGCAGAAAGAAATGCCTGTAGTTTAAACCATGCAGTCTGTGGTACTTTGTCACAGCAGCCTGAGCTAAGACAACAATCTGCTTAGGAGTCTGCCTGAAGACTGTCCATGATTGCAGGAATGGAGTAAAAGCTGTGTCCCTGGTCATGGGCAAGGTTTGGGAAGGGTTATGAAGGAACTCTGGGACAAAGGTGGGGGTGCTCCTTCTAACCTGAGAGTGGTTAGTGCAGCACAGAGGACAAACAAGCAAGGCAATTTCCAAGACAAGATAAACTCATCTACAAAATGTCAGGGAATCGAAAAAAATTCTAAAATGAATTTTTGATGAAAGATACCTGATCCCAGCTCCCAACCTTAGAGGCAACTCTCTTCCTCCAACTTCCACGGAGATAAATTGTGTTTTTATACACAAATCTTTTGATCCCCATTTCCACCACCACCATCTTCCTTTTTAAAATGCTTTTAAGGGAGTCCTTCCTAATTAACGCTCATCTTCCTACATTCAGTTGGAAGCATCTAGGTAAGGAAACATAAAGCTTGATCCCACCCATGCTCACAGCTTGGGAGGAAGGCAGGCAGCCTGCCAGCACAGCCTTCTGCTACATCTGGTACCTTTGAATTCCAATCTGGCCTGGGAGCTGATGCTCTGGCTCAGCCAGCCTGGGACCCTCTCTCTGACCCTCTGGACCTCGGGCTGGGGTCACTTCCTGCTCCAACATGTTATAAAGTAGTCTCTTTTCAAGAGCCAAGGCTGCAAAACAGCACTGCGTTTTCCTTTTTTCCTCTCCATGGGACTCCGAGGGGAGTTACTCTCTGAAGTGCAGTTCTGAGGGCTTCCCTTTCCCCGGTCTTCATTGGCCAGGGCACCTGGCCAGCTTGAAGTCCGAGGGTCTGAGTTTCTCCTTCTGAAGTTGGGACTGCCTCTGGGACCATGCCAGCTCATGGCTGCTTGACTTTCAGGAACACTAGGACAGCAGTCTGTAATAATTCCCACCACTTTTAGCCCACCAAATCATCCAAGAATGTTCATACTGAGGTCCAAAATATCAGTTTCCGATGGCTCTAATTTTTAAATAATAATAATAGCAAAAACTTTTTCCTTGCTTTCCACTAAACCCTCAAAAGAGAATATTGATAATACCACACTAATCCTTGGGACCTCTCTTCATCCAAAGGCTAACTGGCCTCCCAGAAATTAATTTCTCAACCTAGCAAGTCAACAGCAAGATATGTCCCCTATTGTTATCACTTATGTCATACCACACTAGAATCAACTGTTTCTATGTCTGAATCCCAAACATGATTTTTCATACTCAAGAAAAATCATATCCACAAGGACTGGTATACAAAGGCTCTTAATTCAGGTATGTTATGCAATATGTGATTCCTGGGACTTAGAAGGTTTGTGGTTCACTCCCTTGGGTCAGGGACAACCTGGATGTCTCTGACTATAGCAAGTTGTCGCCTTGATCAGGGAAGTCAGCTTGCGACACCAGCAGCAGTCTGATAGGAGACAAAGACCATCTCAGATCTGAGAAAGGGAGGAAAACTCACATTTGAGGAAGATTTACCCGATGCCAGAGCTTTGCTAGCCCTCCATGTGGGAATGAACTCACCCCACCAGATTTCATGCAGGCAGCACCGAAACAAAGTAGCAATGGACCGCAAGTGGAGGTTCAGTGAAAAGGACTGTGGTCTGGTAAGCCTGGGGCTGAGCTCATGGCTTCTCTAAGCCAGTCTCTGAATCCCATAGGCCACTCCCTGCTCTTCAGACATTAGAGACCCTGATCTACAGAGGAGGGAAACAATAACTGACGAAGGGACAAAATATCAAGGTATGTCAATGCACAGAGTGTGAGGAGAGAATTACAAGAGCCATAAGAAGGGAATTCCTAAGCAAGCCAAATCCAGGCACACTTTATTTGGGTCCTCAAGACAAGCCTGCAAGCTTTTTCCTTTTGGCTTATTCAGCCTATGAAACACAGACTGGAGGATTCAGCATCAGAAAACCACTGTTTTTTTTTTTCAACTATTTATTCAGGTGATGTTGGTTAATAAAATTATATAGGTTTCAAGTGTACAGTTTTATAATCCATCATCTGTATATTGTATCACTATCCAAAGTCTATCTCCTTCCATCTCCATGTATTTGACACCCTTCACCCTCTTTGACCTCCTCCAACCCTCTTCCGCTCTAGTAACCACCATACTGTTTTCTGTGTCTTTAAGATTTGTTTGTTTGTCTTATTTGTTCATTTCTTGCTTTTAGTTGTATATCCTACATGAGTGAAATCATATGGTTCTTGACTTGCCGTCTGACTTATTTTGGTTAGCGTGATATTCACAAATGGCAGTATTTCATCTTTTCTCGTGGCTGAGTAATATTCCACTGTATACATGTACTACATCTTTTTGTCCAATCATCTATCAAAAGATACTGTGTTTGTTTCCATATCTCGGCCACCGTGCATAATGCTGCGATAAAGATAGGGTACACATATATCTTTATGAATAAATGTTTTCAAATTTTTCGGGTAGATATGCCTCTCATTTTATAAGGGATGTCAAGTCCACCAACACTATTTTAAAAATTCAGAGGCTTCTCAAGGGCTTATAGATTGAGATGAAAATTAGCTCACAAAGTCAAAGATATTTCTAAGGTAAAAAGGTCCAAAATAACGCCTGTTTTCTGCATGTCACCCCAGAACAATGTAGAGAAACAACTAGTGGGATCTGAAATGATTGGTGTTTTGCTCCTTCTTCTCACGGATTTTGCCTTCTTTGAAATCTCCATCAGTTCATAGACCGAGAGATCTAGTCCAGCCCTCCATACGACAACAAAGAGACCTGATCCGCTGAGGAATCAAACTACCTTCTCACCACCATATGGCTCAACTAAGCTCTCAGTTGAGGCTGGAACCAGGCTTCCTGTTTCCCAGTCGCAAGATCTTTCCGCAGCATCATGAGCCTACTTTCAACATGAATATCAAACCTAGAAAGGAGTGGATTGCAGAGTGTAACCTGCTGAAGTAGAAATTAATCATTTGGAGAGAGGGGCTGTGCAGGGTCCCCAAGCAAAGCTTTGCCTCTCCACCCCAGGCCCATATGCCACTTCCCTTTGCCAGGGCAGCTCCTGGACTGCTGCGTGTCCTTCTGCTCAGGACATCGAGCAAACTAGGTCAAACGGAGTACTCAGCAACCTTTCTTAAGCTCTGAAGGTCATCTCAGTGCTCAGCATTTTTGCATCTTTTCAAATAAATAATGAAAATGGAGATTTCTCAATATGGCATTGCTGGACTGATTCCCTGGGAGCTGCATTCACACCGTACCACGTATTGCTAGCATATGTTTCTCCTTGTAGAGGGGATGACAAATTAAATTACATTAGGGAATAAATTTTCATGAAGAATTAAAAACACCAAGCAATAACTTGTTACAGAAATGTACCAGGGGGGAATATGGACAAAGAAGAGTCCTGTTCACATTAGCAACACACAAAATAGAAGTTTAAGGAATAGTTATGGAGATAAGGTTTTTAAAACTACTCAATCCTCAAAATGTCACCAGGAAATCATCACAAAGATTGAATTACACCTCATGATGAAAGGCAAAGTGAAATATTGCATAAATGCCAATTCTGCCAACATCATTTAATATCTATTTAACAGAATCCCAAACAAAACTCTGATGCTTTTTATTGCAGGGAAATTAATGCCCACCCCCCGAAAAACATGTCCACATCCTATAAATATGCTACCTTACATGGCAAAGGAGACTTTGCAGATGTGACTAAGGGTGAAGATTTTTCCATTTAGGGGGAAATTACCCTGCAATTTCCAAAACCTAAAAGTCCTTAATTTTGGAGAATGTTTTCTGGCTCTGCTTACAGAGAAAAACAGTCCAAATGGTGAAACACTGTTGTTTTTGAAAATGGAAATGTGGCCCAATGAGCCAAGGAATGCAGGCAGCCTCTAGAAGCTGAAAAGCGCAAGAAAATGAATTGTCCACTAAGAGCCTGCACAAAGGAACACAGCCCAGCTGCCACCTTGATTTGAACCAAGTCAGACTTCTAACCTACAGAAATGTAGGTAATAAATCTGTGTTGTGTTAAGCCATCAAGTTTGTGGCGTTATTTTGCAGCGGTAAAAGGAAACCAATATACTTTTTAAACCTGACCAAATTATAAAATTGTGAAATATTATTAAGTAAACCTATAAAGAAAAAATAGGGAGGAATATTTAAAATGTTCTCAATTTAAAAAATAATTAGAGGAGACCATCCTGTTAGGTATTAAAGTACATCTGGCACCATAAAAAGATATGGAACCAAATAAATCCTTTAGAAATAGACTCTATAAAGTTAAAAGTATTTACACCCATAGAGGAAACATGTCTAAACAACAGGGAAAAACTTATTTACAAAATGTTAGGGAATATTTGATTAGCAAATTTAAAATAAAATTATATCCTCCATTTATAACATAAATGAAAATAAATTTTGCATCACTAAAAATGTATCATTAAATCTTATAAAATGTGGCAAAGGATAAAATTAAATATGTTTGACTATGTATAGGAATTAAAACTAAGTTTTAATTGATAAAAATTCAGATTTAATGCTATAAAATACTTATTTTGTAAAATCTAAATATAATAAAAATTAAGAGAAAAACAAGGGATTAAAATGCTTTTAAAAGATATACAGAGTTAACATCTATATTACATAAGATGCACAATTATATACAAGTGAGATGCCCAATAGATGAATGAGCAAAGACTATGATCTGATCATCTACACAGAAAGAATCAAAATTAGTAAACAAACATGCAAAAATGTTCCACCTTGCTGCAATCAAAGTAAAACAAATTAAAATATTCATTAAGTACCATTTATACCTATTATATTATAAAAATAATGATAATACTCAAGGCTAACAAGGGTCTGATGGAATTGGTACATTTATACACTGTGGATTGCAATTTAAATAAATTCTGTTTGGAAAGGAGCTTAACTATAGATACCAAAAGTTAAAATATATTAATTTTCTTTGATCCAGCAATGCCATCACTAAAAATTTATCCTAAGGAAATAACCCAAAGGAAAGACAAATGTCTATGGATGAAGATATTTACTTATAATAATGAAAACCTAAATACAACAAAGAATAGTTAGTGAACTTTTACTTGATGGAACATTAGACATTCATTGAAATGAAAAGTATAAAGGCTACATGGTGACATAGGAAATGTTAATATGAAGTGTTGCATTAAAGCTTAAAAATATATAGTTGAACCATATCAACTGCCATTTTTGTAGAAAATATAAAATATTGAAATTTTCACCTAATGGTTCTATCATGAATAAAGGTAGGTAAAAATAATATTTTCTGGGGATCAGACTTAAAAGAAAAACAGTTGAAGAGATGGTAGTATTAAAGATTAACTTATTAGCCTCTGTTATTTTTCATGCTGTTATAATATTGCTTGTAAAATCAATTTTTAATGTTAAAACATTAAAGACATGTTTGCTATACAGATAAAGATATCTCGCGAAGTAAGTTAAAGGCTACAATTTTGTTATATCTTTTCATTTCAAATTCTTTAATTCACCATAAAAGAATTAAGGAATTAAGTTTTCAACTAGAGTACAAGTTTGTTTTGAAAAGATCTAATCACACAGCAGGGAGGTTAAGCACCAGATTTTAAAGAATCAAATCCCATTTATAAGACACTGGAAAAATTACTTTACCTCATTTAGATTCAGTTCGCTTATCTGTCAAATGGGGACACTGATTGTATTTACATCGGAGTTGTCATAAAAACTGACTGATGAATACTTATGAATGCTTATTTGAGTTTCTGGCAACTAATAACTATTCAACAAATATGAGCAAGTATATCATTACAGTAGTCCCCCCTTATCTGAGATTTTGCTTTCTGTTGTTCCAGTGTTACCCAGAGTCAACCATGGCCCAAAAAAAGATTAAATGGAAAATTACAGAAATAAACAAATCCTAAGTTTTCAATTTCACCCCATTCTGAGTAGTGAGATGAATTTTCAAGTCATCCCCCTCTGTCCAGCCCAGGACATGAATTATCCCTTTGCCCAACTTATTCTCTTTGCATATCCCACTGGCCTGACAGTCCGGTTATCAGATCGCTTGTCCTGGTAATTGTCATGCTTATGTCCAAATAATCCTTATTTTACATAATAATGGACCCAAAGCCATTCATATGACTTTTATTACGGTATATTGTTATAACTGTTCTATCTTATTATTAACTAATGTTGTTAATTTCTTCCTGTGCTTAACTTATAAATTAAACCTCATCATAGGAATGTATATGAGTATACAGGAAAAAAACAGTAAAAGTAAGGTTTGGTACTATCAGTGATTTCGGGCAGTCACTGGGGGTCTTGGAGTGTATCCCCCTCTGAAAAGGGGAGGACTACAGTAATAATGAAGCAGTATAAATCTTTAGATAAACAATGAGTAAAATAAGAGACTAATATTCACAGAAGAGTACTTCTATATACAACAGCTTGAAAATTATTCCAAATTACATAATTTTTTTTATGTTGTCTTTTCTTAAAACAGACCAGCCCACACTATGGTATATTTAGTTACCCTCTGAATGAAAATGTCATAGAACAGAGATTCAATAGTAAGTGTAAATGTAAATTAGAAACCAGGTTCCCTTCTCTAACCCTATAAAATAAGATTAGGTGGCCCCAGGTCACATGTTTTAGGAGTATTTGCCATAAACTCTTGCATTGTTATCTCCATTTGTGGAGGTGCTTTGTCACACTGGTGAAATGAGATTCGGAAGGCTCCAGTTGACACTGGTTTCCTTCCTGGTCTGTGCAGCGTGTATTCCTTTTGAGGACTACACCTCCCACATACGATAGGTCCGCTCACCACAACATCTCTACCCCCTCCATCACAGGGTCAGTAGGGACACCCTTTGCAGAAACATCACCTGGAAAGAAAGCCTCTCTCCTTCTGAAATAGTGTAGTGAGAAGAGGTTCAGGCTTAAGTTGGGAGGACCATGGGGCTTGACAGCAGCAGACCCTGTGTGCTCTGTCCAGCTACCCTACTCAGGACAGACACACTAATTTCCCCCACTGCCAGAAGCGCTGATGGCCAATGGCTCAAGAGCTGCATCTCTCACCAGGAACTGCTCTCTGCCACAAGGAAACATTTCATCGAAGTTAGGCACCCTCCCAGAGAGTGGCCCATAGCCAATGACCTGCTGATAAAGGCATAGGCTCTTTGTGTTCACGTGGGAACCACTCTGAAAGCTTCCAGAGCTCCCTGTAGGATTAGCCGAGGCTCCAGCTACAACTGCTGCAGAGATCAGCGTCTTCCTCTGCCCAATCATGTCTTCCTCACTTCCTCACAGTGTAGTTTCCAAGAGCTCGCCCCAATAAATCTTCATGCAATTCTCCATTCCAGAGTCTGTTTTCTGGGAACCCAACCTAAGACAGCTGGCACATGTATAAAGCTTGTTTCATAATGATACCAAGAAGAGACAAGAAATAATGAAATACAACAATACACCCTGAACACCTTGATCATGCTACACCTAAAGACAGAACATGCCTTGGTCTTCCAAATTACATAAATCAATAGATTCCATTTTTTACTTAAGCTGCTAAAATTGGGTCTGAATATCTTACAACTGAAGGAGTCCTGACTAGCATGCAAATGCTATCCCATCTCCTGAGATACTTAACAAAGTGCTGCATATATAAATAGTGCTTACCAGGATTTGTTGAATTTAATTGTTGCATGAATTTTATAAGGTGTTCAACTAAAAGGAAAGAGGGAAAAGGAGTTGCATCATAAAACAAGACTGGTAAGCACTACATACTATTTGTACCTCCAGATTTAATGTAGTAGCATTTTTTAAATTTTAGCATTGTTGCAATAAATTTATTTAATTATAAATAAAGGTTGTTTAACTTTCTTTTAGGTAAAGTTTAATCCACCTGCCTGACCGCAGTACATTGTGGATACATGTGTGAGTATCTGTCACCCAAATAGATTTAATTCAGCTTACAGTTTGGAGACCACCAAATTACAGCCTTCTTCAGCTTGCTCACTGGCCCCCTGGTGTCCTGGATGAATTAGCACAGCTCACACAGATTTATTACTAGAAATAGTATTTGTTTAGCTCTGGGAAAGGGATGCTCTAAGACACTATACTGAAAACAAGTCTTTGAGAAAGGTCACTCCATCATTTCATTCAATCCTGTAGGCTCCCTGCCTCCAACAGGGAAACAGATGGCGGAAAAGGAAGGCAGGGTCTCAATCTGCTTACAATCCCCAGCCCTTCTAGTAGGGACATTCACTGCAATGAGGTTTCCTCCCATATGGTGTCTCTGAGGGTCTTCAGTGCTGAGAAGACGCGTGTTCTGGTTCAGCCAATTAACTACAAAGCAAAGATACATGTCACATATGTAACTCCAGGGGTAGCAACTCAGAGGCATGTAAGAAGCCCTAAAAAGGCAAAAGGCAAATGTGGCCGTGTAATGAACCAAGGTGAATAATGAAAGAGACAAGTAGAAAAAGGCAGACTTCTCAAAGCCTGAGGAGAAATGGAAGGTGCTTTGAGTAGAAAGCTACATTAGCATGTGGGCTAATTTAGGTCAAGTTCCCTTGGAGCAGAGCAAGTTCACACCATTTATGGAAAGAGTCCTTTTGGGAGAAGGGGGATGAGGGAAACCAGAGGGGTCAGGAGACGAAGAAAAGGCAGATGTGATCTCAGCTGGAGCCTGCTTCGGCCCAATCCCCTGGGAGCTCTGGAGGCAGAATTGCACCATAGAATTGCCCCACTCTGAGGCAAAGTGCTGGATTTTTGTCCCCCATGTCAGTCACCCATTGGCTGTATACGCCCCTTGGTAGTGCTGCTGAACAGTTCTCTGGGAGCTGTGAGCCATTAGCAGCCAACACCCACAGCAGTTAAGGATGGTTTGCCAGATCCCCGGTAAGTGGGACCTGGGCAAGGCATGAAAGCATCCACCAGTCAGGATAGGGACAGCATTAAAAGGAAAGGGATGAAGAAAGCAAAGAGTACGTATCTATAAACAAGTAGCTGGTGCTCCCTTAGGCAGCACATACACCAAAAACAAGGAGCTACAAAATATGAAGTCTAAATGGAAGCAATATGAGGGAAAAAGGCATGAAGCCATTTTTATTTACAAGGGATAACATAAGATACTCTTGAAGACAAACTACAAAAATAAATTAGACATAAAAGAAAAATGGTCTAGATAAATGCTAGAGGACTAGCTGCGCACTGCTATCCGGCAAAATCAGAGGCGTCCAGGGTAGCAGAAATGATCTTCCTCCCCGGTGCCTGCTTTTCTTGGAAGAGGTGAGTGAGGGGCAGAGTAAGAGGTCTGATCAGCTCATTAGGCCACCTGTCCCAAAGAAGAACTAGCATGACAGATGAATAAACCCCAGAATAAATGTGGTCCAAAATATTCTTCAGCTGACAAGTTTCTGAGCCCTCTCCCACCTGCCCCCCCCCCAAGAGAATCACCTTGTAGAAATTTGTGACACTGTCACTAGGGAACCTGATACTGTCGTGGCTCACTCTTCCCTCTTCCTTTCCTCCCTTTTTACCTTTATTATGGATAAAAATTATACAAATACAGAAATAGAAAGAATAATATAATGAGGCCCAGGAACCCATGACCCATCTTCAGTAATAATCAACTCACAGCCAGTTTTGTTTTAGCTAAATTTCCTCCCACTTTCTTTCCTTAAATTACTTCGAAGCAAATTCCAGATATTATATCTTCCATCTTTGAAAAGTAGGAATATTTTAAAATTCATAATCACAAAGCCATTATCACATCTAAACAAAAGTAATAATAATTTCTTAATATCACAAATATCCAGTTAGTATTCACATTTGCCCAAAATTGAGTAGGCTGGGGGTTTATTGTTGTTGTTTTTAATGGTTTGTTTTTGTTTTTTTTTTTGGTTGAATCGGGATCCAAATAAAGTTCATATTTATGATTGTTGGTATTAACTAACGTGCTTGAACTCTATAAATTCTTCCTCTTTCTTTTGCATTTTGTCATTGTTGAACAAATTGAGTCATTTGTACTATAGAATTCCCTCCCGTCTGAATTTTGTTAATCACGTCCCCGCAGATGATAAAATAAAACAGAAACCTGATTCCCTGTTTCTGGTACTTACACTCCACACCAATTCTTGATACTTTCAAATCCGTGAAAATAATTCCCTGGGGAAGAGTTGAAGAACGGAAGGCCCAGCAGGAGTGTACCTTTAGTTAGAGCTACTCCCTCCAGAAATTCTCATTCAGGACAAAGCACACTATTTGCCCAGAATCACTTTTATACAAACAAACCTGGTTCAAACAAATAGCTAAAAGCTGAGCCATACCTTTGCTGAGTTACCAGTTGGTTTCTATTTGATGTCTCATGGGTGAGGCTGTTTTGCTAAGACTAGAGATGATGAAGGACCTGGAGCTGGTATAGAGCCAAGCTGGAATCGGCTCCCTGGGGCACTGAAAGCTTGAGGGACTGCCTGTCCGTGGCTTCAGTCATCCACATCACTCCCAGTTGCAGTGGTCCTGATAAGCAAATTACCAGACTATGAATTTGCCCCTTCATTGTTAGTCAATCAATATTCCTGCCCATCCTACATCCCTTCTCAGAGATTCCATTCTACCCAATAGCTTCCAGCAAAGTGACTTTTCCTCCTAATAGGAGAGGATGGAACCAAGAATAGTGGATAGAACACATTCAAAGCTAGCCACCCCACTGGCTGACCAAGAACCAATAAATTCTCTAGATAATTTGAACTGAAACACAGGGACTGTTGAGAGTCAGACATGAGCACTGCAGCATGTGTCAATGGCAGACATATGACCCAAAGCTGGGTGCTAGCCAAAGTTATGGCAATTCAGAGACAAGAGGCTCACAGAGGAAATTGGTATGCAACAGGAGAACGGAGAAGATGTGCAGATAGGAGCGGGCAAGAAAGAATGGCTCTCCAGAGAAAGAGACATAAAGGGAGCAGCTGCCTGACAACTTTCTAATATTCTGAAGGCCTCAGCAATACTGCCCACAATGAGGTTTCATGAGACTTCCCTGCCTCACAATAAATCCTGTTACATAAGTTGGAGGGGGGTCCCTTGTGCCTGACTCCCAATTACCTCATTTGATGAAAACATATCCATATATTTAAAAATCATTTATTGAGTGCCAGCCAGACATGACAGTGCTAAGCGCTGCAGACACTCTTCTACTGGGAATCCAAACTCAGAAACAGGTGCTTACTTTAGAACAGGTATATAGAAGGTATTTCGGGAACCTACAAGAAGCAGTGTGCAATCTGCTTAACACACACTGTATGTGGGACACGAAAAATTATGTTTTTCACAAACTGTGCATAGAGTGCCTTTATCTTTCATAATAATTATAAAGAATACATTTCATTCTAAGGTAAGAAAATCAAAGTTTCGTAAAGAAAATTCAAAGTCATTTTCAATTTATAGTGATTTTATGTAACGACAAAATTCACGAGCGTATTTCAAAAATTTTCCCACTCCCACCATGACGCATTGGCACAAAATGCCTGCATACATTGTTAAGTAGGGCAAGAAAGGCTTCCCAGAAGAAGCAGGTGCTACTGGGCAGCTGAGCTAGAAGGATAGGGAAACATTTGCTAGGTGGGCAAGAGGGTCATCCCCGGAAGAAGGAAGAGCATGAACAACACCACATTAGCACAAGCAGGCCTGGCAATATTTGAGGACAATAGAAAGGGCATCAATATTTCAGGAACAAGGAGAGGAAGGAGAAGAGGAGAAAAGAGGAAGAGGAGACTCCAGACTTGTTAGCAATGATTGCATGAAAGGACTACTACAAAGTTTAGATTTTAACTGTTACCCAAATAGGAGATCATCAAAACTTTGAGAAGAAAACAATATGCATATTAGTATTTTTAGAAAGATAACTCAACAGTAAAATGAAAATGAAATTAGGAGACAAGGTTAGAGTCAACACAAATTGAAAACTGTTGTAATTATTTGAAGAAAACAGATTTCTTTTACTAAGATAGACAAGGTTGTGTTCAAGAGAAGGAAACACATACAAGAGATAGTAAGGAGATAGAATCTATAGGACTTAATGAGACTAAATATGATTGGAAATGGAAGAATTAAGAATAACACACAGATTTCTAGTGGAGTGACTGGGTAGATGGCCAGGCCATTTACTTAAATGAAGAATGCCAAGGGAAGGAGGGGGAGGGGCACAGGTTAGAGAGAATAGGTGAGTTCGGGTTGAGGCATGCCTTGAAGATATTCATGTATGTGAAGTTGAGCAATATCCAGTTGTATATATTTAATATTCAACAACTACAGTATTTGCCAAGTGCCTGCTATGCATCAGGCACTCAGCTAGGTCCCAGGATCCAACATAAGTAAAAGCAGTAGCCAGTCCTTACTCTCATGGGGTACACAGGCAAATGTGGGGAACCATTAATCAATCACATAAAAACAGAATTGCAACCTGAATAAAGCTACATAGGGAACAAAGCCAGAACTGTGGAGACATAAGAATAAGGGACCACATGCGGTAAGTCAAGGAACCATTTCTGTGAAAGCAAACTCTGAGCTGGGTGTGCAAAGGTAATGAAGAGTTGCACAGGTGAGGAGCAGGCAGGAATTCTGAGCAGAGGGGGAAAATGCAGAAACCTTGAGGTAGGAAGGAGACAGCGTAGAAAGAACGAAGAAAACAGAGTAAAATGAGGCTGCATAGGAGAGCAAGGGATAAATGATGCAGGGAGCC
Source organism: Furipterus horrens (assembly GCF_987537825.1). Lineage (NCBI taxonomy): Eukaryota > Metazoa > Chordata > Mammalia > Chiroptera > Furipteridae > Furipterus > Furipterus horrens. Next base: position 131,225,709 of record NW_028327177.1, on the reverse strand, counting down.
ATGTGAAGGACTGACTTATTTGAAATATTGAAGGACTTTTAGCAGAGAATGAGATGACAAAAGGTCTCTTCAGTTCAGTGTAAAAATGAACTGAAGAAGACAAAAGTGAACCAGAAAGAACTAATTAGGAGATTTTTCATAATCATGCAAGACACATGATATGACTCGGTTACAGCAGAAATAGGGCAAAGTGGGTGGATTCAAAAGCTTCTTGGAAGGTAATAGTGATGGCTGGGGTGGGACATGAGACAGGACTTGTCAAGGAAGACATGTAGAGGTTCTGACTTAAATTTATGGAGGGCCATTCACTGGACTAGGCAACATTACACAAGCACCATATTTGAAATGAAAAATTATGATTCCCTTTTGGAAATGTTATGTTTGAGGACTTTCGAAGCCATCCAAAGAGAAAAGTTTGTTAAGAAGTAAACAGAGTGGACCTGAGAAGCAGAGGAAACATGTGAGCTAGATTTGTAAATGTGAGGGTTGCCTCCCTACAGGTGGTCACTGAAGGCTTGGGTGTAGGTAATCACGTATAGAGTGAGGACAGAAGGTATGGAGTGGAACGATTTAATCATTTTTCACTGGAGGATGAGCAAAGGAAAAGAGAAAGAGCCTCCCAAAAGGTGGAAGGAAAACGAGGAGTGTTGTATCACAGAAGCCAAGGTAAGAGTATTCCGAGAATAATGGAATAGCTTGCTGTGTTGATTTCTGCTGCGAACACTCATACAGTGAGCAGAGAAAGCATTGTTAGATGGTAGAAAGGGTGAGATCTGTGAGTTAAGAATCCTTGAATGGATCTTGTTCTAAGGAGATGAGTCTGGCTGGAAATGTGAATTCAGAATTGGTGATAAAAGCCAGGGTGGAAAATGGCGGGCATCACCCATGTGAGCATGGAAAGTGAGAATAGAAACCATAGCCAAACACTGGGAGATGTCAGTGTGGACCAAAAAAAGAGAGAGCCGCATGGGAGAATGAGAAATGATGCCCAGAGGGCTCATGAGCAAAAGGAAAGGTTTAGAATCTCACAGTCCCTCCTCATCTCACATCTGATCCACCCAAAGAGCTTTCTGACTGGATTCCCAACTACTTCATCCCTGATCCAGCATCTTCCAGTCTCCCACCAGGACAGGGGCGAGGGGAACAGGAGAGTCAAGAGCAGTAAACACAGAACAGGTGCATGATGGGTGACATAGCACACAACCTAAGTCTCCATTTACCTTCACTATTTACGTGCTATGCAACCTTGGCAAACCTTCTTTTTCTTTCAATTTCAACTCCCCTACCTGTAAAATGAGGACATTTTCTATATCAACCTCATAGGGTTGTCCTAAAATTTACACAAGCTACTGGCTTTGAGACTGTTTTAAGCACTTATAGATCACAACACAGGCTTGGGGAATTATTGTTTATCTTGAATTGCTGTTCGCTTCACAGTTCCTCTTTTCTTGGAGCGTTCCACTGGCTCCTTTTCTTGGCTCTCGGCAAGGTAATGGATGGGGCTGTCACCACCCAAACACCATTGCCCTTTCCCTTCTAGGTCGTTCCAAATCTGAGTCACAGTTAAGCAAATGTAATGCATTTGCAGGTAGAGTTGGCAAGACGTGCTCCATTTGCTTTTTGGCCCAGCCCGTTAATTGCACTTGGAAGTAAACAGCACACTACAGACTCAAGATGAGAGGGTAGTTTGGAAAAAGAGAGAAAAAGGAAACTGGAATGGATTCAGGGAGTGGGAGAATGGTACGGTACACAAACTTAGAATAATTGGGAACAAATACACTGTCCTAAGGGTATTCAGAGCTTCAGCCTCCTTGCTAAGCACACTCCTCGGCCTGGGTTTCATAGCTTTCCATGATGTGACCCCAGGACTAGTCACCTTTTCTTTCATGCACGTCATTTAAGTCTCCCATTGGCCACCAATGTGCCTATTTCTGCCCCCACACAAGCTGTCTTCCAAGAGCAGCCTCTCAGGACTTGCTGCCTGCCCCAGCTATGCCCAGCTTAAGCCTTCTCTTATTGGGAAAACCAACCTCCTTTGCTGAGTCTCTCAAGTCCAAACCACAGTTTAGCACATCCCTGTAGTCCTGCCTGACTCTGCCATTATTTCATGGGCGCCAGCCTTTTCTCTCCAGCTAATGTCATTGACATTAAGCCACCCATTATCTTATTCAAGGTACCTACCCTCCCCCCCTTTTACATAAGAGAAAGTTAAGTCTCAGCCAGGGAATCTGTTTTCCCAAAGTTGGCAGGTGTTGAGGTGAAGTTCAGCCTATTATTTCTTTAAAAAAAGGCCAGACTCTTTGTCTTCCTTGTAGTTTCTCCCACAATGCCAGTTCCTCAGGAGATGTCTGACCATCTGGGAAAGAGGATGCCAATTTTTTTTTAAACTGCTGAGAGGGAGATAGGAGGACCCCAAAATATATCTGGAGCACAGAGCATACCAACCTCATTTCAAGCCTTTCTTTCTTTGTACCATAAGACTAAACCAGATTCTCAAATAGCCTTAGGGACAAGGACTCTCTTTTTCCCTTTCACCATTAAACAATATTTAATTTGCGCATATTCGCAATGTTAGTTTAGTAAGAACAGAGTGATTTTTACATTTTAAATGGAACACTACTTTCTGTACCTTAGCACTCTAGCCAGCCCGAGTGTTATTTGTGTTACTGTGAACTCATACATGCAGATTTGCCCAATTAGCCATCACCATGGTAATTTTATGCCTTTTGTTTTTGGTTTTTCTGGCATGTGCTCATCAAGGAGCTTGAAGCTTCACTGGTGAACAAAATTCCTTACCTGCCTTTGGATTTAGGTGCATCAAATGTAAAGAAATGTTTCCAAATCCTGATGGCATTCCATTTGGGGCTTATTTCTCAGAGACAAATAAAATGTTCAATCCAGAACCACACAAGGTGCTTTTACCGCTCTTCCTTGAGCCAGGACTGGCAGATTCTCTGGCTAAAAGGTCATGGCTGTCAATAGGAATAGAGGCTCCTGAGAGTTGGCAGCGCCTTCAAACCTTCCAGAGGACCACTTCCATTTGCCTGAATGACCCTCAAGTGCTGTACAGTTTAACTGAATCATGCTTTTCACATCAAGCACAAGGGTACAACCAGGGTAGATTGTCTACAATCATGCCAGCCAGCAATCTGCCCATCCAAATATACACATGCCACTTCTGTCAAGAGGTGGAATTGATTCTCCCTAACCTTTAATCTGCCCTGTAAGCAGCCCAAGAGGAGGGACCACATAAGAAAGACATGCTTCTGGTCTCCTTGGCACCACACAGGGGACACTGCATGGTGCTAAGACAGATGTCTACAGTTCCCTTCCTCCTACTCCCCCAACCTCCCACTTCGAGGCAAACTTCTCCCGTGCCACCAAGCAACGTCATTTATAGGAATGCTGTGCAAATAGAGCAATTCAGATTGGGGATGTTTTCTGAATATGAAATGATCCAGCTCTTTAGCATAGATTGTTTTATGGTATTAATTAGATTGAGTGTTCTGGGAAGTGTCTTTTGAGTGAAGCAGGTCTAAGTCCAATGTTCTAGAGAGCTTTTTGTTTAAATGCAAACACACCAGAAATATGTGGCATGCCATCATCAAGATGTCCAGAGCCTAGTTCTCCTCCTCATACATCCCTGGGGTCCATTTTATCCAGCAGAGCAGAATGACATTCAAAAGCTTAGGGGTGCAGAGCAGAAGAGGCCAGGTAGAAAGCGAAAGAGAAAATGGAAGGCAGCTACTGCTTCCCTGCAGTTGAATTCAATTCTAGAAAGACTGCAAGATAAAAAGAGGAAAAACTGGAATTAAAAAAAAATTTTATTTTAGTTTGAAATTCAGCAATCTGTGACTATCTCTGACTGTGGGCAAGTCACTGTCCCTCTCTCAGTGCAGTGGGGTGGTAGTTACCCCACAGAGCTGTTGTAGAAAACAAGCAAGGAAAGGTGGCCAGCATGTCCTGTGAACTGTGAGAAGCTCTACATAGGTGAGGTGTTGTTACCCCCGGAGCAGTGACTGCCACTACAGCCAAAGTGATCAAAATAGCAGCAATAAAATGAGGTAATACATCTTAATGGGGCACGGTGGGTTTTCCCTGCAAGTGACGGGTGCTGCCTGATTTAACATCACCGCCTAAGAACTCAATGTGAGGATGCGTCACGTTACAGCCAGAGGACACAAATCACACCAGTATTTTAACAGAGAAATGTTATTATCAAGAATTGTCTTGATATAAAATTCTTAACAAGGTACCTGAGGTTGCAGGTGCAGAAAGCAGCTACCTCCCCAAGGTGAACAATTTCCTGATAGAATTGGGATTGAGTGCGTTGCTGGGATGTGGGACTTTCAGTACTGAAAACCCCAGGAAAACCAGGCCGAGGCGGTCACCTTCTGTAGTCCTTAGCGTTCATTGGGAGAACACTGGGAAGATACTGAAATTGTTAAAACTCAGAAGCTTGGAGGCGGAGCCTCTCCGAGATGGGAACCAGACCTGTGAGAGGAGCACCGCCTGGCTGTGTTGGTACCTCCACGGAGATGCTGCGAGGGTTGGGGAAACGACCAGATGCATTCGGCTGCTGGGACAAGGAAGCATCGCTGGTGTGTTGCTCACAAGAACAGCAAGGAGACAGGAAGGAGCAAACCGTCCTCCCTCGTGTGCCCCCTACTGGCAAAACTCAAAAGGGACCCAGCCGGCAACGCAGAAATGTGGTTTGCGGAGTCCCAGCCCAGCATCGCTGAGCCAAGGGCAGAATGTTAGGGTTGGAGCTCAGAGATAATAGCTTACTTACTTGCACAGCAACTAACGAACATATTTAGGGAAGAAACTATCTGTGGTGAAAGATCGAATCAAAGAACTGTGCATTTGTTTAAGTCTTCCCAAGCTCCTGAGTCCTGTCACAAGAAGCAGAAAGTCCCTGCAGAGTGCGATTCTCCCAGCTCCCGCCTCTGACTCAAATGATGGTCCAACCGTTTCTCTCCTCTCCCCAGCACTGTGACACCCACCGAGGAACAGTCTAGGTAGGGCACTAGCTGTCGCAGCAGCAGACCTGACACTCCCTTATGTCTGGTGGCCTTCTCCCGGGGAGCCATGTGGCCGGTCCTGCAAACTTATGAGCAGCTGGGCTGAGAGGAGTATTAGGCAGCTTTAAAATTTCATGGGGGTCATTATTCTTTCATGAGCCACCACAAATCCAACAGCACAAGGTCAAAGGCAAGCACACGGGAGCCGCGGTGCCCTCTGTTCCATTCCTTGCAGAGATGACCCTCTAAAAAAGAGCAAATACCACAACCACTCATCCCCCACAGAGGCGCCCCCAGACAATGGCAACAACACCTTTACACACACCTCTGCCTTTGGGCCCACAATGGAAAGCAGATAAAAGTGCTCATCACTGCATCTCCAGTCTCCATCTCTGCTATCCTGAGAGGTGATAAATCTTTTTCCAGGAGGCTTTAGTCGCTCTTTTCCCAACTAGCACATTATTTGACCTTATTTTCTCCTTTCCCTCCTCCCACCTTCTATTCTTCCCTTTTTCTTTTTTTTTATTTTATTTTATTTTATTTTATTTTTTTATTTTGGTTTTTCAATTATAGTTGTCCCCTTCCCTTTTTCTATGTCTTTTTTTTTCCTTCTCCCTCCATTATTCCTCTGTCATCCATTTTTGGCTTTTTTCTGCGACCAGGCCCTCTCGCTCTGCCTGTTGAGCTCCCTCCCTTTTCTGTGTGTAGATCTGTCTGTCTGTCCACATTTCTGCATATGCACGTGTGTATGTACACATGTATGTGTGCTTCTCTGATGATCTCTGTCTCCTATGGCTTCTGTGCTTCCCTTTGGCCCCCACTTTCAGCTCTAATCTTTCTGGGTAGAAGAGTGAAGTGCCTCTGGGTAAAAGAGTACCTCTGTCTCCTGGGGCAGCAAGAACTCCATTTTATTCCTTCTGCCAAAAAAAAAAGAGAAAGCTGGGGCAAAGATTAGTTCAATTCAGGACACAAGTATCAAGTACCAGCTCTGTACTAAATTAAACAATGAACCCCAGATGCACAGTTCAGTCCATCACATGTCCCAGTGAATGCCTACTCTGTGCAAGGTCACATGCTCACTCATCACTAGGGACTCAGACAGGATTCAGATTGAGTGCATGTGGCACAGATCCCACAATCTGGCAAGAAAAGCATAAGTGTGAGAGATGCTGCAAAAAGGCCACCTAAATCAGGCTAAGGAAAGAGTTAATCAAGAAAGCCTTCCTGGAGGAGGTAGTGCAGAATCTGGAAGAATATGTAGATGTTAAAAGAAGTGAGAGAAAAACATCCAAGGTAGAGGCATACCATGAGCAATAGCATGAAGGCAAAAACCAGGTTTGGGGACTGCAGGGACCCACATGCAGTGCAGGGCTATTCCAGCTGGAGAGCTGGGAAATGGTGGGGTCATGCAAAGCCTTATAAGCCAGGCTGTGAGGGATCCCCCTTGGCTCTCACTGTTTCTTCCTGCACACTCCTGCCCCCACTGCCTCTGGCCACTGGAGCTTGCTGGGCAGACCAGTGCATCTAACTAACACTCTTGGGAGCACAGTCAGTCAATGACCAATGGGAGTTTTTGGAGAAAACCTGGGTTTATAACCACTTGGTGACATCTCTGAGCCACATTCTACAGTCTCTCAGGCACCCTGCAGGACTGAGTGGTGATCTGCTCACCAGCACACCTTGTGTATTTGTTGTCTTCCGTTCCCCATCTCAGGTCCCCACCTGCCCCTATGTTCCTACATCTCCCAGATAAACTGCTTGCTTTTGGCTCTTTGTCTTGGGGTCTGCTTCTGGCGCAACCCAACTTGGCTCAGGCTAATACATACAGCCTCCCATGGACATGAGGGAGCCGTGGAAGCCTTCTAAGAGGAGTGGCACAGTCAGACTGCATTCTAGAAAGACACTCTGGGGTTGATGTGGAGAGTGGAGAAGAAGACATGAGGCTAAAGGAGATGAAGCTCTCAGCGGGAGAACTATGGCAGAGGAGAGGAGTAAGGTCAGGTTCAGAAACACAGAGAAAGAGAGAGGTAGGACTGACAAGTTGCAGCCCCTCCCTTTAAGCCATAAACAGACAGGCTCAGATAAGGCAGTGTAACAAAAACCAGGAAAAGCTGAGCTTGGGCACCACGGAGCCTCAGAGCAAGCTGCCTTACCCAGACAGGTGGTCAGGGAGGAGGGAGAAAGGCACCCTAGAGATGATAGTGCCCAGAAGAGCTGTGAAGGGATAAGAGCCTGACAAGAAAAGGGATTTCAGGCAAACGAAGTGTGACTACTCAGAATCCATGAGCAGTCGAGATGGTTGGGGTGCCCTGGAGAGGACACGTGGCACGTGCCACAGAACCCATGCCCACCTCTTCTTGCTCTGTCTGAATCCCAGCCTGCTCTGGACTCTACATGGGAAGCCAGGAAGCCAAAGGCCAGAGCCCAGAGATACCTAAGAGACCCCAGTAGTCTTATGTGGGGAGACATGCACTTGGTTGGGGCACTGAATCCTCCGCATGTCAGAGTTGCTGATCAATCCGGTAGAGCCAGCTCCATCACCCAGGATGTTGGGACACAGGTATCAGGAGATGTCAGGGTAGTTCACACAGTTCTTGATGGAGGTGAGGGTGAGAGGCAAACCACACAATCCCAAGTGTTGAGGCAAACATAAAGCTCCTGTCTACCTAATCTCTCCTCGATGTCTCAAAACAGAACAGCACGGACTCATTAATTCATCTCCGTAACTTCTCTGCTCAGCTTCAATGGGGGTGCTACAATGGACCCAAAGGACGGCCAGGAAAAAGGGAAGCAGAGAGAAAGCTACGTGTCGGATGAGTCAAGCGTGCAGAAGTCATCCCTAAAGGAAACTCCACAGGGAGCACAGCTGGTTCCTCTTCTGCCCCCACTCCCAATGACATTCTACCAAGTGGTTCTTCACACTGCCACCAGCATTTGAAGACTTGCTTCTGAGAAGCAAGGAATTCTGAGAAAGGAAATAATTAGCAGCTGTTGACAGCTTAACACACTACACAAGCGCTTACTCTGCAGAGTCATGGTTATTATGTGCTTCTTACAGATGAGGAAACAGCCTCAGTAAGGTTCAGGAACCTGTCTAAGCCACTACACTTGTCAGAAGCAGTCAGAATTCACACTCACATCTGGCTGATTCAATTATTCTTTGTTGTTGTTGTTTTACCTATAAAAATAAATTTGACTTGCCATTGGTTTGGAACATTCTTAACTATCATTCCCACCCTCTGTTTAAAATTGCTTGTGCAAACCAGCTTATTGTTTAGTGGATATTTGCCATCTTTTAAAACTCTTTTGCCTTTAAAAATAAATGATAAGAAGGGCTTCAAGAAGTATCCTCCACTTTAAAAAGAAAAATTATCCAAAGATATAAATATATAGATCTATTTCCTAATGTCCCCTAATCGTAGGCATCATCTAGAAATTTGTTCTAAACTTCCCATTCTCCTCCCTGTTGTATTCTGAGAGAAGTGTGGGCTTTGGAGTCAGACTTGGTTAAGATATTGGCTCTGCCACTTAATAACTGTGTGAATGATGGGGCAAGTCACTTACCTGCTCAGGTGTAAATCTAGCACTTTGTAAGGTTTGTTATGAGGATTAAATAAGATGACACAAGTCGGATGCCTGGCACCTAGGTGACAATCCATTAATCCCTTCCTGGCCTCTCCTTTCCTTCCACACAATTTCTCCCTACCTGGAAATGTCACCGCTTCCATGGGCCAGCAATCTCAAAACAAAGATGACACACCTCTTGATGTGCTTGTCCGTGAATTTAAGCTCTAGCTCAATTGTGTTTCACTCTGTGGCTAAATGTATCTAGAAGGTGCTCCCCTAAATCCTGTTTGCGTGACCTCACCACGGTTGGGTGGCAGAAAAGAAAAGCAGGGGGAGAATTCCACTTTGTAGAGAATTGTGGTACATCTCTAAGGCCACACTCAAGTCCAAGGATCAGGTATTAAGCATGGTTTGGCTTACAATAGAAAATGAATCACGTAACATTCTACCCAACAGCAAAATCTAACGGAGTATATTTTCATTTAGGTAATTGGTCAAATCCTGCTTGATTAAGAAATATAAATAAGTTGGGTCAAAAAAAAAATGAAGTACTCCATAGAGGGGTATTATGGTTGGGGACTATGGGGATGCTGGTTTTGCTCTGGTGAACCAGAAGGTTGGGGGCACACTCTAAGAGGATGACTGGTGAACATGGATCCGACTCCTTCTCCAGGGCCTCAGGCTCAGAAATCACCAGAAGTGATGCTCAGGGCCCCATCTGTCGGAGGCCTTCTTTTCATCCTTCTCCCTAAATACGGACACACTTCCCCTGACCAGAGCCTGCTCCTGAGAGCTGGCAGGAGGGCAAGGACTGCAGCCTGTCCATTTTGCCAAACCTCCTCAAGCAGGGATCATTGCGATGACAACATCTAAGCCCAAGTGTCCTTCCAGGTGACATCCACACAGCATGTTCTTGCTCCCACCCCATGCCTGACAGGCATTAAGCTTTTGCTGTAACTCCTTAGTCACCTGGCACTGTCAAGTAGGGGTTTTAGCTGCTCCTTTTTGAAAGAGACTTAATTGTTGTTGCTACCTGAGTGTCAAGTACATCTCTCTAGGCTGAAGGGCTATTGAGGAAACTGCACTTGTTCAAATGTGAAACAGGCTCCAGCTAAATAAGGGGAGACAGCAGGGTCTCAGCAATCAGGAATGCAATTTTGATCATCCCCTCAAGAAGTGGAGAGGTCCCCTAACTTGGGCTTGAGATGTCAAGAATTTCAAAAGCAATACTGGCAGGCATCTGGGGAAGAAGACTGGACCAGCAGTCAAGAGGCCCAGGTTCTAGTCCTGGCCTGTCTATACGTGGCTATGTCAGTCCCTGAAATTCTCTGTGAAGTTTCCTCATCTATAAAACAAAGCTGAAGATACAAATCCCCATCCTGTTTAATGTGCAGGCTTCTTGTGGGAGAGGACAATTAAATCACTTTATGGACACTGGGACAGTTTTGATAATATAAGGTAACCAAAAATTGGAACCAATCCAATAAGAGTAGAATAAATAAGGTGTAGTACATTCATACAACAGAATACTATACAGAAATTTTAGAAGAACTACAACATATAATAACATGGGTGAATTTTACTGACAAAATCATAGATCAAAGAAGCCAAATACAAAAAACTGCAGATTGTATGACCCCATTCATATGAAGTTCAAGAACAGAAAAACTAATTTATAGTGGTAGAAATAAGCATAGTGGTTACTTAGGGTAGAGGCAAGGAATGACTGGGAAAGGGCACAAGAGACCCTTCTAGGGTGTTAGAAATTGTCATATCTTGATGTGGGTAGTGGCTACATGAGTATCCACATGTGTAAAAATATCTACAGTGTTATACTTAATATCTGGTCACTTCAGTGTATGTATATAATATTCCAATTTCAAAGAAAAGCATAAAACACTGGACAGATCCCTGAATCACTATGCTGGGTAGGATTCACAGGTAGAATTCTCTAATGATTTGTCATCACAGAATTTTTGTTCTATGCAAATTCATCCTTCTCCATGACCTCAATCATTATTGAAAATTAAAGGGCAAAGTATCCAACATTTCAAAATGGGAGGCCACGCCATCTACTATTTCAAAGCAAAAGACACACGTGTATCCACACACCAGTACAAAAGACACGACCAGCCCTTGGCTACTAATAGAGATGAAAATCTCTAGATGATCTACTGCCAGGCTTGATCATGTTGATTTGTTTCTGATCCAAGCAGAGGGAAAGCAGAGACTCTGCAGTCGGATGGAAAGTCCTGCTCGTTTCGAGAGAGGAAAATATGATTAGAATGCACCCAGGCAGAAATAATGACTCGCCTCCCCCCAGGACAGTCTGCTCTCCCGCCTGTGCCCACAACAAGCCTTGCATCGCTAACGACAGGGTGCTGGGAGGCCAGTGGCATCTCTAATCCACCATCACTCCTTATGCAATCCCAAAACACAGAACCTGAAAAACCCAGACACTTCCAGAAGAATGGCTCACACAAACATCCCCACACTCCAAGAACTAAAAGAAATTCCCTCATTAGATCGGGCTCCTCTGAAGAGCCTGGGAGAGAGATTTGGGGGTTGGGGTGGAGGGTTATTGAGCAGGTGCTCTGGGAAGAGACCTCTAGGAAAGTGAGGAGAGAGAGGTGGGGGGAGGAAGGGTGTCTGCAGTCAAAAAAGGTGGGGGAAGAGGAGCAGAGAGGGATCAAGTGTCTTCCTTGGTTCAGGGAGGGAAAATACCGCAACTGCCAGAAATGTGATAGATTTGTCAAAAGTATACGAAAACACCTCAAGAATTGGCCCCAAGTGTGTGTTTGCTCACATTGTAGACACTGTACCTGGCACAGCACCAGGAGCATATTAAATATGTCTTGACTGAATTAAAAGTGAATGTATGAATGAATTAGCCACATAAGTTATGTAACATGTCATGGTTTCATGTGCGCTGCAATGATTTTTTTAAATGCAAAATATTTTTCCAGCTTGGAAATAAGAACCCAGAAAACCCCTGAGTGCCATCTTGCCAAGCAGCCCACAATTGCAACTTCTAAACCTCCAACTCTTCAGTTCTGACATGCCCGTAAAGTAGGTTACCAGAGAAAATACAGGGTACCCAGTTAAATTTAAATTTCAGGTAAACAATGGCTGCTTTCTCATATGTTTAGAGTATTACGTAGGACATAGCCATACCAAAAAAATTATTTGTCATTCTTCTAAAATTCAAATTTAACTGGACACCCTGTATTTTTATTTGCTAGACCTGGCAACTCCATTGTGGACTCAAGTCTCTCCTTCAAGCAGACCAGCAGGGCCTCCCTTGTCCCTCAGGGGAACAGCGAGGTGTTGCAGGCCCCTATTGCTCCTTCACCCCAGAAATGAAAGGATATCTCAGAAGCCTCAAGGTTTTGCTAACTAGAATAACACGCTCATGTTCTACCATGACTATTAGCTTTATTCATTCATCCTAGCTATTACCTCCCTCAGGTGGGCAGCACCTGTCCATGTACCTGCCTCCCCCAGGGGGCTCCAGATTCTTGGAGCAAGACTGTGTTTATGCATTGCTGCATTCTCTGCACTCTGTCCAGTACCTGGCTTTCAACAAGTGTTTGATAAATAAATGAATGAAGGATGTACTGTAACTTCTCGGGGGAAATAAGTGTCCAGCTCCCTGGAAAGCCATCAAGACCGATTGGGAAAGGGGGAGTCCTTCCTTATGCGTGCGGCCTTTGAAATCTCTCGCCCTCAGGAAAAGTCAGTGGCCTCTCAGCCAGGACGAACCCCTGTTACTAGGAAGCACACACATCCTGTATTACAAATGGACTATGATGTGGGTGACTCTCTGTGGCCATTCAGACTGGACCTGAGACCTGACAACCAACCTTGGCCACACCTGTTGGCCAGCACCTTCATCAGTGCCCTCTCAGAACTACCTATGGCTTCTCCCCAGCTCCTACCCCCATTTCAGAGGTTCTGCAATTCACGCTACTAAATTTGGTCTCACTTAATGCCCATTAAACTAGAAGCCAGGTTCTACTCATCACTCAACCTCCTCTCAACTCCCTCATCTCTTTGTTGGATGCTACCTGGGATTTCCCTCCTAATGGCTGCCTGGGTCCTGAACATCTGTGCTTTATGCTCTTCCATGGAACATTTCCCCCACTTAAAGCCTAGGAGAACAATGAAAAACAAAGCCCATCTGCAAATGGAGAATTATACGTTCAACAGCAATAGCAATACTAGGTCACAGGCTGGGTTGTTAAATCACTGAGTATATACATTCAGCGCAGGAAAAGAGAAAAAAGCACACCTCTTAAACACTTAGGGCTGAGATTTAAAATTCCTGGAATTAAGACATTCAGAGGTAAGAGTCCAAGAAAACTTCCCTCTGGACTCCAAGGCCTAAGGTCAGAGCTAGGGAAGGTAGCTTTCATCACTGTCCAGGTCAGTGTTCTCAACCTTCCTAATGCCGCGACCCTTTAATACAGTTCCTCATGCTGTGGTGACCCCCAACCATAAAATTATTTTCGTTGCTACTTCATAACTGTAATTTTGCTACTGCTATGGATCGTAATGTAAATATCTGATATGCATGATGTATTTTCATTGTTACAAATTGAACATAACTAAAGCATAGTGATTAATCACAAAAACAATATGTAATTATATATGTGTTTCCCGATGGTTTTAAGGAACCCCTGTGAAAGGGTCATTCGACCCCCAAAGAGGTCACGACCCACAGGTTGAGAACTGCTGGTCCAGGTAATACCAAGGAAAGAAATGTGTCTTGAGAGGTGATAGAGCAATCTGTGTGGCTTCAAGATGAGCATAGAAAATGCAGAGAAAATTTCAATGAGTATATCTGCTTTCTCTTATAAACTTTGAATATTAATTCTAGCCTATGGACAAGAGAATGGGCCTAGTAATCAGGAAACCAAACTGGGCTTACCGTCTTCTCTTTCTACAGAACGTGGTGTCAGGGAGATGTTCCTGCTGTCTGAGGGTCGCTCCCATTCGAATTGAGGGAGCTGTTCTGTATTCTACTTACGTAGTACGTTGGCCTCAAGGTTAAGCAACAAGATAGCCACTTTTTAGTTCACATTTCTCTATCACCGGAAACACCTAGTGAGGCTCCACCCCTTCTTCTACTCAGGCATCATCTGCCTTTATTTTTTCACTGGCTAACATATGCAAATCCAGTAAGTCCAAAATTCACTTGTTCTAAGAGGCAGGACAAGAGGAGGTGGATCCAAGCAGTACCATTGATGGCAAGACATGCGGCAAAGCCCTCCAGGGCTAGGGTGTACCAATAGGGGACATCCAAAGGGACCTGAGACTGCAAGCTGCAAAGTCAAAGCTTCTGCATCTCACAGTAATACCCTATATTTCCTATGGATGAACAGGGCCTAAAACTAGTGGGAAACTGACAGAGGAACTGAGAGAAGGTTCCGTCTTTTTCTTATCCAAGTCTCATTCACAAACTATGACAGGGGGGCCTGAGTGGGAGCAGCCATGTCCTGACTCCCCACAGTGGTCAGTCACCAGTAAAGCCCCCCATCTTTTGGTTGTATGAGTCCTTTTTTTTCTCTTCCGCGGGTATCTTTAAGACTCTAAAAGGCCACAGCTACTAAAGAAGATTGCTAGTACCACTCATTCTTATTTGTGAGTTTTGGGAGAAAAATCGCTCAAGCCATGTCCTTCTCTAACATGGAAAATCTCATGCCATTCTGGAATGTTCCAAACCAGACATAGGCCAAGTACCCTCTGCTGAAGCCTCCTCTTCTAGAGAGCACAAAATGGAAGATTGATGTCACTAGCTGAGAAACGTAAACCTCCACAATCGACTCAGTCCCTAAAAGACAATCCAGCAGAGGTGCTTTTTCACCCCTGATTAACCATAATATTGCTTCAAATCTCCATTTCACTTTCATTCAGGGATATGTGCTCCTGAGTTCCAGGTATTGCAGAGAGGGGGTTAGTTTTCTCATAAAACTTGGCTGCACCCGGGACTTCCGGCCAAGATGGAGGCTTAGACGGACACGCTAGGTCTCCCTCTACAACCAGAGAGGAATACAACTACTTCAAAACAAAGGATAACTAGAAATTCCAGAAAATAAAGCTACACGGAAGCCCAACATATGAAGTTATAAACCAGCGGTGCCATTTGGGCAGGTAAGAGTTAAAGAAGGCAAAGCTGTTTGCGGAGAGGCGGGGCGGGGCTGCGAAAAATCCCGGAGGCAATCAAGCCCCTGGCGTGCGCGACTCCAATCAAGCCCCTGGCGTGCTCGACTCCGGCGCTGGGGAGCAGCCGCAGCATCGCCTTGAACAGTGAGGCCCAGGGGGGCGGGAGGACGGATCCCGGTCTCCTAGCTGAATAACTGTGTGAATCCATCTTGGACCCCCGCCCCCACAGAAAGCACCACAGGGCTGCGAAATAGGTCGCAGACAGGCGCCAGTCGCTGACTTGTGACGCTTACACAGGCACCGCCCCCGACAGCTGGCCCAGGAAAACAAAACGCATCTGTCAAAATGAGGCAGACAACTATAGAAATCCCGGTGGCACAACTCACCAGGCAGCAGATAGAGAACCTGACAGATGAACAGATAAGAAACCTGTCAGAGGCTCAGTTCTGGGCCATTGTTATCAGGTGGCTTACAGAATTCACAAAAGAGCAGGAAAAAGATAAGAAAGAAGCGAAAAACTTTCATAACGAAAGGAACAAAACCACATACGAGACAGATGGTGAGGAATCCAGAGTTCATTTCAACAAACTGGAATATGGAGAAGGAACAAGCAGTCAACCAATGCAGCGAGAGGAAATAGGAAGCAACAATGAGAGGATCAGAAACCTCTGGGACAGCTATAAAAGGCCCAATATAAGAATCATTGGTTTGCCAGAGAATGAGGAAGATGAACTAGAACTTGAAAAATTGAGTGAAAATATAATAAAGGAGAACTTCCCAGACTTGGGGAAGGGAATAGACTTGCAGGTCCAGGAAGCAAGGAGAGTTCCCAAGAGACTGGACCCAGGGAGAACCACTCCAAGACACATTATAATCAAAATGTCAAAAATTAAAGATAAAGAGAGAATCTTAAAAGCAGCAAGAGAGAAGAAAAGAATTATGTACAAAGGGGTCCCAATTAGACTATCAGCTGACTTCTCAAGGGAAACCCTACAGGCAAGAAGGGACTGGCAAGAAATATTCAAAGTAATGAAAATCCAAAACCTACAACCACGAATACTCTATCCAGCGAAATTGTCATTCAGAATAGAAGGACAGAGAAAGTGTTTCCAGGACAAAATAAAACTGAAAGAGTTCATTAGATCCAAACCACTGTTATATGAGATGTTAAAGGGACTGGTTTAAAAAACAGAAGCTAAGGAGATGAAACAAAGGCAAACTAAACAGGCAACGAGAGTGGAAAAGGAACTGTGGGTACGGGAAGCATATTGGGGGGAGGTCAACAGGGAGGGGGAGTGGGGAGAGGGAGGGAGATGATATAGGAATTGGGGATCATGGTAGGAGGGAATGGAATAGACGGAGAGAGGTTGGGAGGAACTGTATGCACAACTAATGGACATAATCTAAAAGGGGGGGACAACTGGAGGGAGGGGGGCCACCGGGTGGAGGGGAGCAGAGGGAAGGGAAATTGGCACAAATGTAATATTTTAATCAATAAAACACATTAAATCTGATTAAAAAAAAAAAAAAAAAAAACTTGGCTGCACCCTTCGGAGAGCAGAGTTTCCAGAAAAGAGAAATGATCACTAGTCCCTCATCCCCAGACAATACCCAGCATCCCTGCTTCTCTTCTTCATGCTCAGCAGAGTAGAAGACCTGCAGTTCATTCCTCTGGGCCACCAGGAAGATATTCTGTGGCTCCCTGCAGAAGGGAGGGCGGGGAGGTAATATTCACGTACCAAGCACTGTGCTCATATCTTTTCTCCTTCACCTCACTAAATACCACAGCAGTGCCAAGAAGTAGAATTTATTGTCCCATTTTACAGAAAAGGAAACTGAGGCAGGGGTCCAGCTCCCCTCAGTTCACAGTGCTGGAGCCCGATGGTGGTATGAGGCTGCCAGGTCTGGGGCGTGAGAGAGCTCTTTCTGGATGGTTCGCAACTTGTTCGGCCATTTTCTAAAACTCACTCGCACTCCCTGTTGGGGCTATTAATATCATCAGTTCTCCTAAATTGGAATAAACTTGTCTGTTCATCCTCTCCCTGGTCCCTGTGTTCCTTGTCCTGTGGTGCTGCTGAATTAGATAATGTATACAAAGCTCTCTGAGTTCCTTGAAGGGAAGTTTCAATAAACACAAGTTATTAACCTTCAAAGCACCCAGAGTTGTGAATGAAGAAGTTATAAAAATTACCATAAAGTCCTGCTGGGAGTTGATAATGAACAGAAGCTTTCTCGAATCTTCAAACACTTCTTCTTTCCAAGAGCAAAGGTGAGCCCCTCCAGCTGCAGCAGGCACTAATTCCAACCCTAGTCCCTGGCTCTTCTCTCCTCTGATATAAGGCAAGGTCAAGTGCTCTTTCCAGAGCTTCTTCAGTGCTGTCATGGAGATTCTGAGCAGCAGGTGCCTACAGCTTCTGAAAAATATAGCTCCACCATTCTCTGGCTCTGACCCCCCAGGTGCAGCTGAAATAATGCTGTTTCAATGCCTGACAGAAGAGAAGACGTCACACTGGGAAGTCAAGATGCAGAAATTCAGCATTCAAAGGTGTCCCATTCCTCGCTGCTCTAGCTCTCTCCACACTCACTGTGATTATCATGGGCCAGAGAAGGACCTCACTTTGTCCACCCAAGCCATACAAGCAAGGGGAAACCAAGGTGAGCCTCTCCTCTGAGGTTGTGCTGTGAGTGGGAAATGGGAGAGAGAGACACGGGGAACACAGAGAGTTAATGGAGACGCTCACCCCCTCTGTGGACCTAGACAACACAGCTGCTCTGGGTTATGCAAATACTGCGCCAGGAACAGGGATGAAGGGAAGAGTGTGAGACTTAGCATGACCTCCTACCACATCCCCTACCTGAATCTTTAGCTTTGCTCTGAGCTCACAACGCATCAACATTGAGCAGCGGTTATCAGGTATCTCCAGAGGCAGCCCACTGCTCAGGACTGCAGGGGCTGCAGAAGAGCCTGGCTACCTCCTCCAGCTTCAAGGTTTGGCCACGGCAGCTGACATAAGACACTTGAGTAGAGGCTATGGAGGAAGGCACCTGATCATCACACCAGACTTCAGAGATCCAACCAACCTGCACTAAGCTGCCAAAATTCTTATTCCCATAGAACCTGCCTGCCTTCCTAGGAAGAAGGTAAAGGGCAATTCTGGGGACTGGTACATGAACTTCAGAACTCTAGAATGGAGACTCTTGAAATAAGAAAAAGAACAAAGATATCTCCTATCTTTGGAAGAAATATAAATAGGAGACAGGACTTGTCTAGGGGAAGGGGAGACCTGAGTTAAGGGATCTGAGCTCTTTCCTGAAAACATTTCAGATTGGCAGAAGTGGCTGTTTGGGGGAGGGAGGAGCAATATTTGTAAATGTCCCCGGATCCCAGGGCACTTTGGCCCAAGTTTCTTGAGAGAGCGACAAAGCTATAAGGAAGTCGAAGGATCCAAAGCTTTCCCTTTAGAAGCTACAATATAACGGAGCAAATCCGTTGCCAATCATAGTCCAGACACTTTCAGTGGTCCCACAAAATGGGGTCCCCAGGCCCTGTCACAGAGATCTGCACCCACGTTAACAACAGGAAAGCTTTACAGGTCTCCATTAAAAGTGCTGGTGCTTTAGAGACAAAGGGACTGGGAGCCCAAGTCATTAATCCCTGGGAAGGTCTCAAAGGCAAAGATCATTGTAGCTAAGTCTTATGTCATGCGGACATGATTTTGCCAAGTGGCTTCAAAAACAAGTAACTTATTTTCATTAGCGTTATGATTATTATTCATCCTTGACTGTGCATGCTGAAACCTAGGAGTTTCAGAATCACACAGATGTAGATCCAAATGCATACGTGCTCTTGAGTAAGGTTCTCAGTCTCGGTTTCCTCATCGGTAAAATGGGTGTTGTTATAGCACCTACTTCATAGTAACATTGTGAGGTCTGACTTTGTTAATCGCATGTAAACCACCCGGCACCGTGCCTGGCCCACGGTGAGCACTCAATAAAGGACAGTCTCCCTAAGCAATAAGCAAGACAATTCTACCAGTATAAAAGGAATCTGGAGGAAGGAGAAAGATGGTAGCTGAGAGCCTTCCTTTCTCAGATGAGAGCAGCTTTTAAGGGAAAAAAAAAAAATGTACAACGAAAAGTTGGAAAATTTGCCACCTGACTATGGGGAAGATGAGCCAGGCCAGAATAGAGAAGGTTAACAGGCAGGAGAAATGAAGCTGCCTTGTAAAAAGGACCTTGAACGTCAGGCAGCGGGGTTGGACCATGGGAGCTACAGGGGTCCATGAGAGGCTCCTGCTGATGCCCAGGCTTCAGGCCACCCCTACCGCCCGATGGACAGTGATGCACAACCTCAGAAATGTCTGCTCGTTGAGAACGAATGGAACGTGGTGCAGTCTGGAGCCAAGAGGTTATTCTGTGTTTGTACTGCGACCAGGACGAGTTAATCTTTATTAAGCAGATGTAGAGAGGATCAGCCCGTCTCCATAACAGCTCCATGGCCATCCGCTCCCCGGTTCTTTTATTGATCTGCCTGTCTAAATGAGTACTTCTAAACTCAGTGGGAGTTTTCCAATTAGATAAAAGGCAATTCATGTCGCCTGCTGGCTCCTTCCTGCACTAACAGCCCCAAACCAAGAGAGCATATTCAAGACTTCTTGGCAGAACAACCTGCTTTAATCAAGGCAGCCCCCTCCTGAGCACCCTTGTCTGCAGGACATTTCTCTTCATATGTGGAGGCCTTCTTTATTGGAGGTAGAGAAAAATGGGCCACGTCTCCAGGAGTTGGGTTTCAAGGTGAGCGCTGTAGTTAATGGAGAAGATGCAGCGCCCACTTTCTGGGCTGGTGTTTTAGGAAAAGCTGTTTGGCAGTTATTTGGGGGGTCTAGCAATGACCGGAAGAGTCTCAGATCTCTGAGACTCCCACTAGGAGCACGGCCTCCTGGCGTGGGGGTCCTCCTCTCCCTGGATGAGCCAGAGCTCGAGTGGCACAGTGTTCTGCAGGCTCTGTTCACAGAAGCAGTGGTGAGAGAGGCCTTCCCTTGTCTTCTCTTTGGCTGGATTCAAGAGCTCTGGTGGAAGGGGGGGGGGGGGGAGCAGGAAATAGGGCCTTAGGAATTTGACTAGGATTTTTCTAGCATCGTCCCAAAACGGCATTCCCCTGACCCAGACAAAAGTGGAATAGAACAAAAAGCAGAGAGCCAGAGGAAAAGGTCAGAGAAAAGAAAGCAATATTATCTGACTGTGTCACCATTACACCAGAGTGGACACGTTTTGAACTTACGCTTTAAGAACTTCCCAGTTGAAACCTTCTCTCTCCCTGCCTCTCTTATTCATCACCGAGTTAAAGGGTCTAAATTGTTTTTCCTTATTCCTTCATCACCCCCGTCCTTGCTGTCCCCCTACTCACTCCCCCACCCCCACCCTATAAACTGCTGAGCCCGCCTCTAATTTCAAACACAAGCCTTTGTTCCAGGCTACAGCACCGAAGCTGAGTCCCTTCAAAGGGCAAAGAACTCTGCAGAAGAAGGTCCAGAAATAGAAGTGAGTGGTGTATGAGGGTGTGTATGGGTATGTGCGCATGCCCACGTGTGTGTTTATGCACATGTGCGTGCACTGGGCTGGGGGTATTTCATTTACACTGAGGAAATTTTTAGAAAGCTGGACACTCTGTTTTCATTCATGTGTCCCTCCTTTGACTCCTGCAGAAGTTCTTTTTATAAAGGGGCTGCGGGAGGGAACCTGCTGACACTCAGCTTTAATAAAGACCTTTTCTCTTCCACAGTCCTATGGGAAAGGCACAGGCTCATACCTGGGCCATGGGTCGGTTACCATGGAAATGACTTCAGAGTCACAAATAAGGTGGTATTTTGTTCTCTCACCAGGACTAGATGAGAGCTAGAAGAGAGAGAGAGAGAGAGAGAGAGAGAGAGAGAGAGAGAGAGAGAGAGAGAGAGAGAGAGACCTCTTATCAACAGCAAGCCAGAAAGGAAGCACAAAGCACAAAGCCATGGGTATGGTTTTGGGTTTTGGAAGGAGCAGGCTTCAGAAAGGGTTGTGCACCAGGAGGGGAAGTGACATTGTCTCCTTTGTGGGAGGTCTTTCATTTTCAGAGAGGGAAGGAGGAAAACCCATTCCAAAGAACCCCATTCTGGCTTTTTCTCTGAATGTCCTCATTGGGTAATGGTGCAAAAAGCCTACAGAGGAAGTGCTGGGAGATACAGAATAAAGCAGGAGGTAAAACAGAGTAGGAGGGGAGTCAAGCTATTTCTCTCCCTCTCTGCCCCAAGATGCAGAAAGGCCCTGCTCTGATCTCCGCAGAAATCTCAGCACCTCTTGCTGGGTCCGTGGCTCTCTGACAGATTTCATGCCAAACTTTCACCCTTCCAGAAGTCCATCAGCCCTCCAGGATCTCAGCATCCTGCTTGAGATTGTTCTCCTGAGTCAGGTGCTTCTGGAGACAGAGGGGCGGCCTTGTCTTCCTGCGGTCGGGTTTGCATTCAAAGCTTCACGGGTTTATTTACAGTCTCTGTGCACAAAAGTCTGAGAATCGAGATGTAAATTCAGACTCAACAAGCAAATAGAAAGCACCAAGCTTGTTTCAGCTAAACCGTGATACTTTATATAAGGCAAGGGATTCTAAAATTCTGCTTTTATCATGCGTGGGTTTTTTTAATGGATGTGTATATATAGATTTCAGTGAGCACAATGCTTCTGACAGAACGTAAGTTTCCAGTGATCCCTAAGTCCATTATCAAGATAACCAGAGTTTCAAAATTAATACAATCATACATACTTTCTTCTGAGTCTTATTCCTTTTATGGTGGCCACAGCTACTTGTTCTGTCTTAGTTTGAATCTAGACAAACTAAGCAACTTCCTCTGTAGTATGGGTCAAGCAACATTGAGAATCTTGTCAATCTAAAATTTCCTCCCTCATCAACTCACATCAGTGCCTAAAACACCATATTCGTGTTACCTCTTTCTGTCTTCAAAAGATCTGTATCTAAAAGCAAAGATATGGGACCATCTCCCCAAATGTTTCAGCATGAATGTGTTTTCAAATTAACTGACAAGGTGGGATTTGGGATGAACAAATTCTGATGCATAAAGTGCGGGACAGGATATTCACAGCTGTTTCCTTGATAGTGGGAAATATTTGATATGGAACCCAGATACCCGATTCATTGACCAGCACTTGGCGGTCTCCACACATGCTTCCGGGAAAGAGGAAGAGAAAACCACCTGAGTGGATGCACAGAATCACTGCCACAGTTTTTCAGGTTTGAACTCCTATCAAAAACCCTGCCTCAATGATTTGGGCTAGACCAGTTGCCCCCAGGGCTCTCGAAGAGAAACAGGTCCTTGGTGGGTTCATCCATTATTACTCAATCACTAACTAACCTTGACCCTGAAAGGCAAAGTCAAAGAACTGACACTGTTTCTCCCTAAGGTATAAGGCTGCTGGTTCCTGGGCTTTCCCAGCAGCGGACCATGAGCAGCTTCAGACTCCTCCCACAGCATCATCTACATGGAATGACCAAGAGTTGCCAAACAGGTAAAAAAGCTTGAAGCTCTTTGCTCATCTCTCTGAAGGTTCTTTGACATGGCACAATGGCTCCAGATGACCCATGGTCCCCACTCAAATCTGTACTTCATTCCCTCTACTGTAGAGTAGGAGATGGAAGGGTGAGCCTTGAGCTAATTCAAGAGGCCAACTGCCGAGTCTGGGCAAGCACCCTGTGCAGGCAGTCAGCAGTGAGCCTAAGATCTCCCTAGAGCGTCGAAGAGTTAAGAAACCACTTTTATGATTGGGGCTGGTAATAATTTGGTTAATCAAAAACTCAACTAAAGCAGAGAATCACACACACACACACAAAAGTGATGCATAACATTTAAAATAGTTGACTGTAACTTAAAATATAAACATGCTTTTTTTCGGCTTTTTATGTAGAGCCAAGATGTTTTCTTTAAATATTAAAATAATAAAAGTTCTCCATCATCTTTCTTCAAAAGCTAAGCTCATAACTCATAAGCTACAATTTCCAGTTTCCATTTCTTCAAAGCAACGTGAAAATTTAAGGACATTTATGAGGCAGCATGAGTGCAAAACCTTTCCCTATTATTTTGTTTCTCTGTAATTATTTATAGTCGTCTCGCCCACACTTAATTCAACAGCAATTTTTCTTAGCAACTTTCACTAATGGAGTCCTTTCAAAGCAAGCAATTCTGTTTTCATGAAAACAGGTCTCTTTTCATGCTCAATGTTCATTGGTTTATATACTTAATTAAATTATATACCTTCATTAGTTAATGTAATTAATTGTTTTAGTGGACTTCGGTTAAGAGAGGTTCCACTGTTATTTTTTTCTCTAAAGGCAAACACTCAACCTAAAGAGTTGCCTGGAATTGACCTATAGGGCAAATCACATTTAACAAATACGAAAATATTTTCTAGAGATACAAAAACAATTGAGATGAGGGAACCTCTAGCATGACAGAAGAAGTTACCAAATCCTCTCCCTGAAAGCAACTAAAATACAGGACAATATTACTGAAACAGCTATTTCAGGACCCTGGAAATCAATGGAAGTCATACAACAGACTACTGACTCTGCATAAGAACAGTGAGAATCTGCAGTCTATCCGCCTGAAGCCGATCCCATCACCCTCCCTTCACCCTCTTAAAGCAATTAGCCCAGGGGTTCGAACAGATGGGGCAGGCAGTACATCACCAAAGCCTCACTGCCAGAAAGGGATCACTTGATCTGGAGCTAAAGGTGAAAACCTGGTTCAGTGAAAGATAAGTAGCAATCTCACTGGGGAGCAAACGAACAAGTGATGGGGGACTCAAATGTTGGAAAACTTTAGTTTCAGGTAACAGCGAATAAGCTTAGTAATCAATGTATGTAAAAAGCAATTGTTCCAGGAACTGAAGGTATGACCCACCTAGACTCCAGGAGACTATAAGCAGTTCCGCCTCTGTGCCGCAGGAGGGCTGCAAGCAAACAAGATGGTATCTGAGCCCTTGTACTCCAGGGTGAGACTCCACCGCCCAGGACAAAGGTGAAAGAATGCTGCAGCTTTTATCTGATTAACTTTTTACCTGAATTCCAAACCCCTTACCTACACTTTTCTTCTCCTTATAAAAAGGGCCCATTTATAATGGAATTTAAGACAGTCTTTTAGGGTACAAACCCGCTGTCTTCTCAGATGACCTACCATCTGAATAAAGCACCCATGAAGATTCAATTCCTGTCTCTGCTTATTGGGTCTGCTAGATGACAGGCAGCAGGAACACTGGCTTTTCCGGTTTCACAAGGTCAGTCATTGCAACAGTCTGCATTGGTGGTCCTATTTGGAGCAAATATTGGACTAGAGAACTAGCCAGAAATCTAAAGGGAAATACAAGGAACAGACCCATCAGCACTGAGTGGAAGCCTTACTGGCCGAAGGGGTATAAATAAAACCTCTGAAACATCACTGGCTAGTCACTAAGCTACACAGACACAAGGACATATCCTAGGAATCCAGATTAAAAATAAAAACAACTATATATTCATATTTCTATATATGTAAGGCAGGGCAAAAGTAGGTTTACTGTTGTAAGCGAAACAGTTTGTTCTTGTATTATTTATGAATTATTGCATTGTTTTCCATATGAACAACTGTAAACCTATTTTTGCCTCATCCTGTATAAACATATATTTGTTTTTAAACAAACAAAAAATATTTCAAAAATTATACCATTTTACATACTTTTAAGTGAGCAAAGACATCAACAGATTTTACAGGAAAGTTGCTAAACAAACAAAAATCCTTGGGGGGAAAAATCAGAATCCAGGTTTGTTATAATATATTATCTAATAGTCCAAGTATTCAACAAAAAATTTTAAGACATAAAAAGAAATTTAAAAGTGTGACCCATGCATGCCCTGGCTGGTGTGGCTCAGTGGATTGAGCTCAGTCTTGCAAACCAAAGGATTGCAGTTCGATTCCCAGTCGGGGCATGTGCCTGGGTTGCAGGCTGGGTATCCAAGTGGGGGCACACCAGAGGCAGCCGCACATTGATGTTTCTCTCTCTCTTTCTCCCTTCCTTTCCCTTTCTCTAAAGATAAATAAATAAAATCTTTTAAAAAAAGAAAAAAAGAAAAAAACGTTTAAAAAGAAAAAAGTGTGACCCATATGCAGGGGGAAAAAGCAGACGTTAGAAATTGTCTCTGGGTGTTCCCTGATGTTAGATTTAGCAGACAAAAATTACAAAGTAATTACTGTAAGTATTTATAAGAAAGTTATATTTAAAGAATTAAAGAGAAACATGACAATAACAGTGACAAACAAAAGGATATGCTATAAAATCTTAGAATGGTTTCTCATGGAGAGGGAATAGAATTAGAAAATTGGGATTAAAGAGAATAAAATAAGTAAAATAAGGAAGTGAATAAGAGAGAAAGAATGACTTCAAAAAAATTGAAAGTATCCCAGGGCCCTTCAAATTAATAATTTCCAAAGAAATTTTTTAATCTTTATTTTAATTTATTAAATCATGGATTATGTATCTGTGATAAGCAAGGTGTCACCAAATAACACTATAAACTTTTACTTGAAATTTAATTTTCAGCTTCATGTGAAATTGAATGGTTTGGGTCCCTACTGTCTTCACGGTAACATGGAGATTTCTTTGAGCTAGGTCTTAGGAACTCTATCAACTTTGCAAGAAAATTAAAAGGAAGCCAAACTCTTTCCTTGTGAGTTTGTTATCTTGGCTTTTTTCAAGTATTTTTATTCCTTTAGTTTCAAACTCTAGACCCAGACTTCTTTTTTATAACTCAACTGCAAGTCAAAGATACACACATACTCCTACAGCGCGCCTCCCTTGGAATATGCATAAAGATTAAGCAGATTGTGAAATAAAAACCCCATGTGTGCCAAACCTGTGGGTGTATTCACTTCTTAATTCTGCATAACCAACATGATTTTGTCTAAGATGCAATTTCAGTGTGGGAAAAATACAAATGAGAACTTCAAAGATACTTAGCAAATGCTCCTCCATTTACGAACAGTATTTCTGATGCTTTCTGCCGCCTAGAATAAGACGACTTCAAACTTCCTTGGAGTGTGTGTTGGTAAAGAAGAGTCTATATTCTAATTATGTGTCCTAGAAACTTTGTGACTGGAAGTGGACATCCAGACAGCACTGTGAGGTCCAGAGCAAAGCTCAGGCCAGCCTACCCTAAGAGACGCGCCCCCCCCCCCAAGCCACAGTGGCTGCTCATAGCTGTGAATCGGCTCCTCTTTTCCGACACCCCCTGCCCTCTGCCCTCCCTGGGCCTGGGAGCGCTCTCCCCACTTCCACAGCATCCCTGCAGACATTGGCACAGTCACATGGGTGCCCAGGCTGAGGGCAGCTCTCTGCGGTTTCCTCCCAAGCCAACCAGCCTCCTCTTAACACTTATTTCCAACTGTTGATAACTCAACTGTGGCAGAGAACGAGTTTCTCTTCAGTTATTTATGATAATGTATGCAGAGTGTTCTGAAACACAAAATTGCCAGGCAAATGTTTAAGAACACACTCATTTGTAAACAGATTAAGAACATCCATTTGAATTCAAAAAGTAAAATTGCTCATGTCACATGAGTCCCTTGGAATCATTAAAGGAAGCCTGCAACTCGCTCTCAGCAAGTTAGAAAATTCAACTTTTCAACAACAAAAAAGTTGGTTCAGAGCATTGACTCCCACAGCCCCTGAACTAGTTCTCATTCCATTACACAGCCACCAAGATCGAGTGAATTAACCTCCCCAAAGAGTAGAGAGCCACTGGATTAAGGAGTTAACACGCCCAATGGGTAGAGAGCCTTCCTCAGTTCTCCTCACAGATGGTCTAACCAGTCTTACACTTTCCAACTTCAGGGAGCACCTCCTAAGACCTCAGGAAAACTGCTGGCTCAAAAAGAATAAAAATTGAATATGCAATCCAGATGCATATTTTATTTAAAGGCCAGCATTCTGCTCAGAGGCCTCCTGGTTCCACTGGGCGCACTAAGGCAAATCCAAACAAACCCCATGGCAACTATGCCCTGGGCCACTTCATCCAAGTTTCTACCTTTTTCACAGCTTCCAAAAACCTTTGGGTGAATTTTCATGAGAATTTAAAGGCAAATTTTTATACTTCCCAGATGTCATTTAAACTCTCATTTCAAATAGTTTCTAAGAAGATTCATCTCACTTATTTGCAAATGGGAACTGTGGAAAACTTGAACCCTTTAAGAAGGAAGAGGAAGGCCTAGGAGACAAACCAGGCAGTTCTGTCTCAATGACTAGCCATCGTTAACGATGCTTCATCTTTGTCCATACCTCTTTATGTACATTTCGTTCATTAATGAAAATTCCCAGAAGTGATAATGCCAAGAATTCTTTACATTTGTCAAGGCTTCTCATTCACATTGCCCAATTGTTCTTCCAAAAAACTTACTCTCAAATCTATCATTAACAGTGTTTAAGAGCACTCCATATCTTAAACAACTCTGGACATTACAAAGACTGTTAATTTTTTTCAATACAATAGCCAAAATAAGGTATTTCATGATTTGAATTTGCATTTGTTTGATTATGACAGTTGAGTTTTTCACACCTTTCTTATTATTCAAATTATCCAATTTGTTATTAGGTTGTTCATCTTTTCTTGATTTATATATCTTTTGTTTATATAAGATTAACACCCTATATCATGTATATTATAACTATTTTCTCCAACTTGTCATTTATCCTCCAATTTTTTTATTTTAATGTTTCCATAATAAAAAATAAATCTCACCAATTTCGGTTCTGGAAACATGGTAAACTGAGCTAACATAGCCTTTATTCTATCTCTAATCAATACTATAACATAGATATCATAGATAAGGGGTGGGAGTTAAATATAAAGCTTAAATTAAAAGAAAAAAGAACTTCCTTGGAGTTAAAAACAAAGGGACAGGACAAAACCATGTGCCAATGTCATGACACTCCAAGGGCATATCAGATAAAACATGGTCCCTAAGAACCTTCTATTTTTAATCATTTCATAGGATCAGGAAATAAGACTTTGGGTCAAAACGGAAATAACGGGATGCTGAGTGTATCACCCACAATCCTTGATTGGGGGAAGGGAGGGAGTGGCTGATATGGTGTTTAAGACACATTGTATAACAATGGCAAGTTAATATCTGTTTTTCTTGAATGGAAGATGGCTGCTGCCCAGGGCCAAGTGTACGTGACTGAGAACATTCAGGGACTCGTGACATAGCTGAGAAATAGTGCCTGGGGGGGAGGGAATGCCATGCATCACTGGGAACTTTTGCCCTGATAAAGATGGCAGCCAAAAGAAGGTAAAAGATATGGGGGGAATGGCAAAAATGGTGGACACTAACACATCATAGGAGGGGCCAGATAAGAGATGATATAGGAAGTTCTGGGCCAGCACTTAAATGAGCGCAGCCTGGAAGAGAAGAGGAAGAAGCCATGCAGTCTGGAGTAAAAACGGAGAAGCAGCACAGACTGGAGTGAGAGAGAGGAGGTCTGAAAGTTAGATGTCCAGTGAGTCACCAGAGCTGACAGAGCTGTGGGGGACCAGCCTAGCCACCTGGACTTGTGAGAGGTGCTTGGAGCTGAACTGTGACCAGGAACACTGATCTGAAGACTACTGCTTTTCTGAAAGATGGTACCTCTGACTGGTCTGTTTTGGCAAAGGAAGGCAGGAGTATGTGTTTTGGCGTGGTTTTTAGAGGGAGCAGGACTTAACAGCAGAAATTTGCCATCATTTTAAATCTATATAACCTTTAAATAAACAACCCCTTTCCTTTTTCACCAAACTCTTGCTCTGGAAGTCATGCTTCTTGGTAGCAGGCAATTGAACCCCAAAGCTGTTCCAGAATAGCATTGGCAGGGTTCTAAAACAGCATTGGCAACCACAAAGGGGCATTGATCATCGCCCGTGGCAGGTCAACCCCGTCAGGAGTGGGAGAGTGGTACAGTAGAGCTTCCCAGTTCCTGAGACTTTCTCTGCACACCTCTTGAGGGCATCGGCAACCTCACGCCTGGAAGGTGGAAAGGAATGAATGAGTCTGGGAACGGAAGAGGATCAGAGAACTGAGAATGGCTGAAAAATGTGTTGCAAGCACTGTTTGGAATAATGGGGTTGTGGATGATAGTTTTGTTTACGTGCTGCTTTCAGGTTGCCTGTATTTTTCTGGCTATAGCTTTTTGCATGCACAGCCACTACAATAAGGGCGATTCTATGCTGGCCCCTCTGGGCAGCCCACTGGGTAGAACTTTGGAGGACTGGAGTATGTACTGCCACTACCCAATGTCCAAGGACGTACTGGTTTATCACTGTACAGTATTCCCCCACTTATCGTGGGTATTCCATTCTAGACCCCCCCACAATAGGTGAAAATCCGTGAAGTAGGAACCTTACATTTATTTTAGTATTTATATATATTTTAAGGCTTTATAAACCCTTCCCACACACTTATAAACCGTTCCCAGTCCCTAATCAACCTTTTCCACACTTTTGTAAACACTACTTATGTTCTTAAACATATTCTACACTCTTAAACCTACGTAACTTTAACAACATACGTATACAGTACTGCAAAATCCCACGATATAGTGAAAAATCCGTGATAAATAATTAAATATAATATTTTTAAAAATCCCATGATACAGTGAGGCCGCAATAAGTGAACCACGATATAGAGAGGGACTACTGTAATACTGTTTGGCCTACATATGTTTTGGACTGTGGGGAAAGGTGGCCCATGGATGCTTCCCTGAGTTACTGTACCTTTATGAAGTTGGAACAGTATTGCCAACAGTTGGACAAATGGGATGAAGCCCGTTATGTCAATGTATTTATATCATTGTATAATAGGGTTTTGTCAGGGACAGAGAATCGCTTGATAGTACAAAGAAGGGAAGTGGCTTGAAAACCTCCATTTTTGCCACTCATCATCTAAACTGGGCAGATGTATAGGCTCTTCTAAATATCTTGTTAACTGTGGATGAGACATGACTGGTTATAAATAAGAGCTAATGAAGACTCCCAATGTCTCCAAGAGGATCCCAATAGGACCCTCAACCCTGCTGAGGCAATTCCCTTGATGGAGCCTAACAGGAACCCAAATGGTGGGGGCAAAAGCCAAACGAGGATCCTTCTGAATTCTTAGAGAGACTCTATCAGGCCTAGGCACTGGAGAATGTACAGATGGTGAACATGACTTTATTGGGCAAAGAGCCCCAGATATCAGAAAAACTCCAGAGTATAGACAGGGCACTGGGAATGAGTCCCTCTCAGCTAGTGGACATAGCATTTAAAATTTACGATGCCCTGGAAGAAAGGAAGACAAAACAGGCCACAGTGTTTTTAGTAACAGGCTGCAGAGGCCAAGGGAAGAAGCAGGACCCTAAAGGAAGGAGGAGAAGCCCAACAGGCATCAACCAATGCGCCAATTGCAAGGAGAAGGGCCATTGGAGAAATGAGTGCCCGAAATTCAAAAGGGAAAATAGAAATGAGAACCCTCACCAAGAAATGCTGAAAAGGAGAGGGAAGTCTGATGATAAACAAGAGGCCCAAGGGCTCCCTTGGACATCTCCCGACCTATTACTATTTCCCCACAGGAGCCCCGGAGACAGTTGAGGGAAACAAGCCAATCGATTTCCTTGTAGATACGAGAGCTTCATACTCAGTGTTGAACACAAAATTAACCTAGAAAATTTCAGATCCAGTAATGGTTACTGGAGTGACAGGACAGTTACAAAAACAGACATTCCCTACAACCTCTGGAACGCCAGCTTAGGGATCAAAAGCTCATGCCTAGTTTTCTCTACATGCTATATTGCTGCATTCCATTGCTAGGCTGAGATTTACTTTGTAAATGCATGCACAAATAACTTTTCCTCTCGAGAAGCAGCAGTTATGTGTGGAAATCCCGCTGGAACATGCCCTCCTGCTACAACCATTTCTGACCTATCTAGAAGGTCCCGGAGGTAAACTCTTTCTACCTGAGATCTATGAGCAGGTTGAGCAGACTGTTTGGGCTCACGGAACCCTAGGTAAAGCAGTTAACGTGCATCCCATAAAAGTTCATCTAAAAGAGGGGGAATGGGTCCCACAAAAGCGGCAGTATCCCCTCAAGAAGGGAGGCTTTATAGGGGATCCAGCCAGTATTGCAGAAGGTTTTAAAATCTGGACTAATTCGGCCATGCCAGTCACCCTGCAACACTTCCATTTTGCCAATCAAGAAGCCTCACGCTGACAAGTATCAGTTTGTACAGGACCTTGGGGCTATAAGTGACATTGTTCAGGAAATTCATCCTACAGTGCCCATCCTTACACCCTGTTGACAATGGCGCCTGGAGATAGCAAGTGGTTTTCAGTCCTAGACTTGAACGATACCTTTTTCTGCATCCCAATAGATGACCAAGCTCAGCTACTGTTTGCCTTTGAATGGCAGAACCCAGAAACTAAAGCCACACCCCAGTACTGCTGGACAGCGTTGCCACAGGATTTAAGAATCCCCGACAATATTGGGGGAAGTGCTGGCAAAGGACCTAAGGGATGTGCAATTGAAATCAGGAGTTCTTATGCAATAATATGTAGATGACATATTGACAGCCAGCAGCAACTATGAGGACTGTTTGCACAACACCAGCACAGTCCTAAATCATTTGGCAAAAAGGGGATTTAAGGTGTCATCTCATAAGGCCCAGATTTGCAAACAGGAAGTGGTATGCCTGAGATTTCAACTGAAACAGGGTGCCAGGAGCTTAATGGCAGATAGAAAACAAGCCATTGCTACATTAAAAAACACCAGAATAGACAGCCAACTGACCTGGGCTCTCAAGATCCTTCCCCATGGGGGAAGGCCGCCCTCCCCTCTACACCCCCAATCTTATTAGGGATTTCTGAACCCAACAGGAGGTAGGATGACAACCTGAAGCAGCTAGAGGAGCATGAGACCTTTGCCCATTGTCCTTTATAAGATTATAAAGGGTCTTAAGTCTGAGAGGGAGGAATTGTTACAGAGCAGGTGTTCCCCCCCCAAAAAAATTAATAAATAATAAAATTAAATTTAAATTAAAAATCCCAGAGTATCAAAGGCAGCTTTGTGGGTTCTTAGGAATTATAGGGTTCTGCCAAACTTGGACCCCAAACTTGGGACTTACAGCAAGACTGCTGTACAATTCCTTGAAAGGATTGGACTCTGAACCTTTCAAATGGAAAGGGGCTTGTCAGGTAGCATTTGATACCTTGAAGGAAAAGCTCGTTTTGGCTCCTGCACTAGGATTGCCTGATTTACAGAAGCCTTTCAAATTGTATGTTCATAAAGTCAGGGGATTGGACTGAGGGTACTAACCCCGACTGTGGGAAACATTCCCCTACCCATGGCCTATCTCTCAAAGAAGTTGGATCATACAGCAAAGGGACGGCCACGATGCCTCCGAGCAGTAGCAGCTACCTCTGCTATCTTACAGGAAACTGAGAAGTTTACTTCGGGACAGCCCATAGCGTTGGTACCACACCAGGTTCTGACTCTATTGGAGCACAAAGGAGGGCATTGGCTGCCAGCATTGGCTGTCCTTTCTGCTGGACAGCCCAAATGTTACCTTGCAGACTACTGCAATCATGAACCGGGCCACCCTACTCCCAGATATGGAGGGGGACTCAGCCCTCCAGCGTGATTGCCTGGAAATCATAGCCCAGGTTTATTCTAGCAGGCCAGATCCACTGGGACAGCCGCTGGCAGCACCGGACAGCAGAAGCTTCAGGGATAATAGCTGGGTAGGCAGTATTCACAATGACAGTGGCCCAGGATACACAACAAATATGCATAACAGAACTTGTGATAAAGGAAAAAAATCTTAAAAGACTCTGAGGTGGTTATTTTTTAAATGTTACATAGATTTAAAAAAATACAATCTTGTAGAAAGAACAGAAAAACATGAAAAAAACTGGCAAATAAACTAAGAAATTAAAATTTCACCAAAAAAGATAAACAGATTAAACATACCTCAAAAGTTAATTAATTGGGGACTTCCGGCTTAGACGGACACGCTAGGTCTCCCTCTACAACTAGAGAGGAATACAACTACTTCAAAACAAAGGATAACTAGAAATTCCATAAAATAAAACTACACGGAAGTCCAACATATGAAGTTATAAACCAGCGGTGCCATTTGGGCAGGTAAGAGTTAAAGAGGGCAGTGCTGTTTGCGGTGGCACCCGGAGCGGCGGGCGGCGAGGAGTCCCAGCTGCGCAAGCCCCTGGCGGTGCGCGACCCCGGAGCTGGGGAGAGCGGCCGCCGCATCGCCTTGAACAGTGAGGCCCAGGGGGACGGGAGGACGGATCCCGGTCTCCTAGCTGAATAACTGTGTGAATCCATCTTGGACCCCCGCCCCCAAAGAAAGCACCACAGGGCTGCGAAATAGGTCGCGGACAGGCAGGCGCCGGTCGCTGATTTGTGACGCCAAACGGCGCCCGCCGGTCGCTGGGTCATTACGAGTACACAGGCACTGCCCCCGACAGCCGGCCCAAGAAAACAAAACGCATCTGTCAAAATGAGGCAGACAACTATAGAAATCCCGGTGACACAACTCACCAGGCAGCAGATAGAGAACCTGACAGATGAACAGATAAGAAACCTGTCAGAGGTTCAGTTCTGGGCCATTGTTATCAGGTGGCTTACAGAATTCACAAAAGAGCAGGAAAAAGATATGAAAGAAGCGAAAAACTTTCATAACGAAAGGAACAAAACCGCATACGAGATAGACGGTGAGAAAAAAAAATCCAGAGTTCATTTCAACAAACTGGAATATGGAGAAGGAACAAGCAGTCAACCAATGCAGCGAGAGGAAATGGCAAGCAACAATGAGAGGATCAGAAACCTCTGGGACAGCTATAAAAGGCCCAACATAAGAATCATTGGTTTGCCAGAGAGTGAGGAAGATGAACTAGAACTTAAAAAATTGAGTGAAAATATAATAAAGGAGAACTTCCCAGACTTGGGGAAGGGAATAGACTTGCAGGTCCAGGAAGCAAGGAGAGTTCCCAAGAGACTGGACCCAGGGAGAACCACTCCAAGACACATTATAATCAAAATGTCAAAAATTAAAGATAAAGAGAGAATCTTAAAAGCAGCAAGAGAGAAGAAAAGAATTATGTACAAAGGGGTCCCAATTAGACTATCAGCTGACTTCTCAAGGGAAACCCTACAGGCAAGAAGAGACTGGCAAGAAATATTCAAAGTAATGAAAATCCAAAACCTACAACCACGAATACTCTATCCAGCGAAATTGTCATTCAGAATAGAAGGACAGAGAAAGTGTTTCCAGGACAAAATAAAACTGAAAGAGTTCATTAGATCCAAACCACTGTTATATGAGATGTTAAAGGGACTGGTTTAAAAAAACAGAAGCTAGGGAGATGAAACAAAGGCAAACTAAAAAGGCAACGAGAGTGGAAAAGGAACTGTGGGTACGGGAAGCATATTGGGGGGAGGTCAACAGGGAGGGGGAATGGGGAAAGGGAGGGAGATGATATAGGAATTGGGGATCAAGGTAGGAGGGAATGGAATAGATGGAGAGAGGTTGGGAGGAACTGTATGCACAACTAATGGACATAATCTAAAAGGGGGGGACAACTGGAGGGAGGGGGGCCACCGGGTGGAGGGGAGCAGAGGGAAGGGAAATTGGCACAAATGTAATATTTTAATCAATAAAACACATTAAATCTGAAAAAAAAATGTTAATTAATTGGAAGGAAGAAATAAGAGACAAAGAAGTGGAAAATGTCAAACAGAACTTTTTTAAAAAAGGGAAGCAAACTACTCTTCCGAGAGATAACAGATGAGATTCTTCTAGAATTAATGTAAGATATAAATCTTCAGTTAAAGAATAATTAGCTCTAAACATTTGATACATTTTTAAAACTTTACCCTCAGGCACATATAGTAAAGCTCCAGAACAGCGATGTAAAAAAATAATCCATAAAACAGGTCTAAATAAAAAAAAATAGATTACCTATAAGAACAATAAACTGAAACAAGAGTTCTCACCAGTGACAGCAGAAGCAAGAACACACTAGAATAATATCTTTAAATGAGTAAAGAAAAATAAGTATCATCTTAGAATTCTATATGACTCAAGGAGGAGGAGGAAATACTCATTTTCAGACAAAGGCTCAAGAAATTAAAATGCACATCATAACAAAAATAGCTATTAAAGGAAATAATGCAGGAAAAGGAAAACTGAACCTTAAGGCAGGAGTGAGATGCAGGAAGCAAGGGTAAGCAAGGGTGCAAATATACAATAAAAAAATAACAATAATAATGATTTCTTTGGAGGAATGAAAACAGGTAAAATTAAAATATTATAAAAAAGAACCATGGGTATGGGAAAGGGAAAGATCAGAATTCAAATGTTCTAAAATCCTTGAATTATTCAGGATAATGTTACTGTTGTAGTTGTTTTAATTAACTATGCATGTTAAAAATTAAAATGTAACCAATAAAAGAATAGAAATAGAGTGAATAAATTTCAAACACAGTTGAAACTAAAAAGGGTAATAAAGAATATTTTATTAACCTAAGGGAAACTGGGAGGAAAAAAGCAGAGAAAACACATAATAAATAGAAAACATAAAATAAGATGGTAGATATAATTTCCAAATATTCATAACCATATAAATTAATTAGATTTAACATGTTAATTTAAAGAAAAACAGAAGTTCTCAGATTAAATATTTATAAATCTGGCCATATGCTATTTATCAAAGACTCACCTGAAACATAATGATATATAAATGTTAGAAGTACATGGATGATCAAAAGATGCTGGACATATCTTTCCAATTAAGGGGGGGAAAAAAACAATAACAATATAAATGTTAGGAAAGGAAGACTCAACCAAAAAATACAGAAAAGGAGATATATATCTATATCTATATATAACAGATATATAATCATCATATAGGGGAATTCACCAGTAAGAATAATAACTCACACCTACAGAGCACTTACTATGTGCCAGACACTGTTCTCAGTGCTTTTTACATGTACTAACACACTTAATCTTCACAATGGACATAACCCATTTTACAGATGAGAATACTGAATTACATGAAATAAATGACTCCCTCAAGGTTCAGAGCTAGTAAATGGCACAGCCGTGACTCCAAAGCAAGCGGTGTGGCTCCTGTGTCTAAACTGTGTGAGGTGGGGCAGGAGTGTTGTAATTTTGTTTTGGGGATTTGGTTTTTTTATTTTGCTAACAGCACAGCTTCAAAATAGATGAAGCACACCTTTACAGAATTGCAAAAAAAATTAGCAGATGTACAATCATAATAGAAATTTTAATGTGCATGTCTCAGGATCTAATTAAGCAAATAAAAATCAGTGAAGATATAGGACACAATTAAAATACTTTATCTAATGGCTCTATATAAAATGCCATTCACAACAATTAGATAATATACATTTTTTACAAGTGGCATAAACCATTTATAAAAATAGATCACATAAAAGGTTGTAAAGTAATTTGCTATAAATCCTAGAGTGAAAACATAGAAGCCATGATCACTGACTCGTCGTCGTCGGCAGCCGTCCGTCTCGAGAGACGATGGTGTAGCTTCTTAAGAGTCTATCTGCACTGCCGAGAATGGCTGTGCAGTCCGACTCGGGAGTGACACGGTATCTGTCTCCTCCCGTGTTGAATCGACATCTTGCGATGACGCTGGAGTGTCCTCTCCAGTGAAACTGAAGTTACAGAGCCTGGGCAGGGTGATATGGAGGGTCTGCTGTTGCCCATGCAGCAGACCCCCCCCTCTCTTCGCAGCTGAAGGGTCCAAGGGAAAGACGGAGTCAATACAGCTTGGCTTCAGGTGCGCCGCAGGAGTTGCCGGTGTTGAGTACAACGTCAAACCGCCTTAGGGACTCCGGCTCCGGATTTTCTGTCGGGGTTTACTCCCTTAGCCTTTCCCCTGAAGAGGTATGCCGCAAGGCAGCGGAGGTTTTTTGGAGTCAGAGTTTTCCTTCTCTGACTGATCACTGACTACAGTGTAAATTAGAAATCAATAACAAAAAGATAACCCATATGTTTAAAAATTTTAAAACACACTTTTAAGTATGTTAAGGGTCAAAAGACAAATCATGATACACATAATAAAATCTTTACAAAAATGATGACAAAAATATTGTATATCAAAAGGTACAGAAGGTAGTTAAAGTAGTATGTAAAGGAAATTTTATATTCATACTAGTGCATATTAGAAATGAGGGGAGATTAAAAATTAATGAGCTTTACTGTGCAATGAAAGATAAAAATGAAAACAAGAAGATATAAAGAAGGGAGAAAATAATAAAGAGTAACCAATAAAATAGAAAAAAAAGAAACTCTGGTTAGTTGTTTCTAGAAGGTTTTACAACATTAGTCCTGAGAAAGAAGATACAAACCACAGCAAACACAAACTTGAGAGAGTAGGGGCCTCCTATGTGATCTTTGGCAGGTTTCTTAACCTCTCTGGGCAACAGTGTACTCAACTCAGCAATTTGGCTGTTCCCAAACTCAACGTTCCCCCTTTCAAGGGGCCATTTACTAAGGAGAACATACAGGACGGGGCAAAAGTAGGCACACTGTTATGAATATGTGAAACAGAGTTTATTCTTGTATTAGTATTTAGTAATCACTGTATTATTTTCCACACAAACAACTGTAAACTTACTTTTGCCCCACCCTATACATGGACTTGTAGAGCAAGTGAGAGTTAGAGTTGCTGATAGAGGAAACATCTCTGTTACAATATAACTAGGAAGTTAGGAGACATTCTAAGAGCAACTCCTCCCTTATGCCTCCTGAGATTGGACCAGGAAAGTGCTAGAAAATTGACAAAATGAGCAAGGAAACCACCTTTATTCAAAAGTCTTTTCCTGAGGAATTCATAATTAGCAGCTACAGAGATTTTAAGACTATTGGATGCCATGTGAGTTTGAGTCCCAAATGTAAGGCAAGTTCAAGACACGGGTCCCAGGAAAGAAGAGACGCTCAAAAATATTTGCGAATGAACGAGTAGATGAAAACACAAAGTGATGCTTGAAAGGAAGTACTAATCCAGATTTTTAGGATAAAACTAGTTTAATTAATCATTCTGTTGATTTCTTTTTAAGTTGGACTAAATGACTAAGAGCCTGTCTTTAAGTTAGATTAAATTGTGACGGACAACGATACATATTCTAATTAGAAAAACAGACTTCATCCTTTCCTGCGTGTCTATGGGTATTACAGCAGGAAGGCTCCACAAATATCATAAGTAGTGCAAAGGCAGCCCAGAGGTTTCTTATGACCTCTCTACCTAGGAAATAACAGATTGAACATTGTCCAGAATTTGTGAAAAAGTTGTTCACCATGTGGACTGGCTCCTTGAGAAGTGAAAGTGTGCTCTCTTTGAGCATACCGGGGCATTTTGTTTGATCTGTGTTAAATCTGGTTTGTGAGGGATCCTGTTTCTAAAGGGATGAGGGAGTAGGGTATGCTAATAGCACCAGAGGTATCCATGCCCCCGTTATACAGATCAGTGTACAGAAGTGTAAAAATCTCCAAAAGGGTCAATCTATAATCTTAAACTCATGAAGCAATAATAACAAGCATCAAAAATGTAGGACTCTGGCCCTGGCCAGATGGCTCAGTTGGTTGGAGTGTCATCCCATACACCAGAAGGCTGCAGGTTCGATTCCTGGTCAGGGCACATACCTAGGTTGTGGGTTCAATCCCCAGTCAGGGCTGCATACAAGAGGCAGCCAGTCAATGTTTCTCTCTCACATCGATCTTTCTCTCTTTCTCTCTCCCCTTCTTCCTCTCTCTTTCTCTCTAAAAGCAATAAACATATCCTTGGATGAAGAATCTCAAGTCAAAGCCATGGCTGCTGTGGCTCAGTGGATTGAGCATCAGCCTGCGAGCCAAGTGTCACTGGTTCAATTCCCAGTCAGGGCACATGACTAGGTTGCATGTCAGGTCCCCAGTCAGGGGCGCGAGTGAGAGGCAACCACACAGTGATGTTTCTCTCCCTCTCTTTCTCCTTTCCCCTTTCTCTAAAAATAAAATAAACAAACAAATAAATTATAAAAATTAAAATTTAAAAAAAAAAAAGGAATCTCAAGTCAACGCAAAAAAACTCTAACTAATGGGGTTCTTCCCTGCATGACTTGAACATGTGTGTCTTTCCAGAGCAGCCCATTCTCCAGCTGTCCGTACTAACCTTGGAGATGAGAGAAGCCAAGTTCCTTGAACCCTGAATGCCCCTTTCCCTGCGGAGTTCTCCCTTCATTATGGGGGAACTAATGTTCTAATGGAACATTTGGGGTAGATCCAGAAGAATAAATCTGACAAATAATTTTTAGTGTCCTATCTCAGAACAGTACAGGAAAATCAGAAAAATTCTCCCAGGGGAAGAAGGTTGTGTAATTATTTTGGAGACAGTGCAGCATCTTTGCAGGAGACTTAACTTTATAAGACCATCTCCAGCAGGCCTTGGCCATGCTGAGACTCCCTGAGTACTCCATCTAATAATATAAATGGGTCAGCTCATTTGGAATATTAGGCAGACCAAAGCCTTACATGCCAACTACACTACACTGCCCTTCCCAGAAGCCCAAGGACCAGCTGCTTCTTGGTGACATGGGTCTTGGCTGAGAAGGAGGAGAAGGTCCTTCTTCCCCATTCCCTTTTCCTCTATGAGCTTGTCTCTCTCTTGCTGCCTGCCAACTTTACCAGCTCCCCAAGAGAAGGGGCCCTTATGTCCCACGGTACGCAATCTCCTCTGAAACTCAGCCAGGCCAGCCGGAGAAACCCAGATTCATGATTTCCTCAATCAAGGGAGAGAGGACAAGAAGAATCATTGTCTTTTCTTCTTCAATAATACCCCGTAGGTCCCCATTTGCCTTCAGTTCCCTCAATATCCCTTCAAAATGCTGGAAACTAACTTGAAATTGTTATATCAATCCTTGGTCTTATGCCAAAAAAAAAAAAAAAAAGTATGAAAACACAAAAGAAGAATGCTTCTCAAAAAACTAAAAATGGAACTGCCTTTTGAACCAGCAATTCCATTGCTAGGATTATATCCGAAAAATCCTGAAACACCAATTCAAAAGAACCTATGCACCCCTGTGTTCATAGCAGCACTATTTACAATAGCCAAGTGCTGGAAACAACCTCAGTGCACATCTG
This sequence comes from Furipterus horrens, assembly GCF_987537825.1. Lineage (NCBI taxonomy): Eukaryota > Metazoa > Chordata > Mammalia > Chiroptera > Furipteridae > Furipterus > Furipterus horrens. The sequence continues at coordinate 131,185,702 of NW_028327177.1, read as the reverse complement.
TAGATGAGTGGATCAGAAGAATGCTTCTTTGTGCCTCTATTTATCTGCCTTGACTCTCTTGCCCAGCTTCCTCTCTCTCTATGCCTTTGATTTCCAGACATGTGTTGGGTGGCCAGAGGAGCTCCATATTCCACAGAGTCATGTATTTTTTAACTGTCAGTCTTTAAAGGGCACCATTGCCAATAGTTCAGTCGCATGGCAGGGATTTAATTACCTGTATGAAATACACTGAAGAAATGCATGTTGAGTTTTTCTTTCCACAACTCCACTTCAATGTGTATTTCTCCCCTTCTAATTGAAATTAATTTCCCTTGCTGTTTTGTGTTAGGAAACACCTGGATGGGGTTATTACATTGTAAAGGTAATTATAAAATTAGAAGGCTAACCACGATGCGGATTTCCTAAATCACAGGTGGCAATGGTACCAAGTGCTGATGAAAGGGAAAATAATTCAGAAATGCAGGCTAAATTCCCTTGCAAAGAAACACCCACAGGCCTAGCAACGCCCCCAATCAGGTGATGCCTACAGGCTTCCATTGTCAAAAAAGAGGTGCTGGACATTGTGACACACTGTCCACATCCGCCTGCAGGACTAACAACATTCCTCCACCTGCTGGAAGTGCTCCTGCCAGCCCACCCTCAGCTCTCAGCCCCCGTGATAACCACCTTGCCCATGGTCACACCTGCTTCTGTGAGCAGCTAAATCCATTGACTGGCCCTCCTGGGCCATCCCACTCGGATTTGGAATGACTTGAAAGGGCCATCTCAGCTTCAGAGCTCCCCGTGTGACCATCAGGGCTTCACGGAGACTGCATCCCCTCTGCCCAGGCCTGTCTCCTTCCTTCCCATCCACAGGTGTGGTTCCCAGGAGCACTTCCTAAAAAGCCTCCTTAACACTACATCAGTCTCAGGATCAGCTTCCAAGAGAACCCAACCTGCAACAGAGGGCAGAGGAAGCTGGAAAACAAAACTTTTTAATAGATCTTGCATTCACTGAGACCCCCCAGGTAAGTGAACATGAATCCGCTTATTTCATTGCTAAGAGTTTTGTCGACCCACTGGTACCAGCTCACTAATGGCTACTCACATTAGGATCAGCCTCAAGTCCAAGGGAAAACAGATGACAGCCTTAAGATGTAATCAGAGAAAGGAAAGTTAATGGAAACATGTATTAACAGCCTCAAAAGCATTCACATTGTTTGACTCAACAAATTGCATTTTTATTTATGAGTTATGCTTATGGCCCATCTAATTCCCAAACTTACTGGAGGTGACTTCCAAAAGTACTTATTATTCAGAAAATCAAGCTACATAAATAAACAACGTGTGGCAAAATTAAGACAATATAAAGGTGGGGGTAATGTGGGTCCAAAAAAGGTGGCCATGATATCAGGCCAGATTGCCTTTTGAGTCCCTCCCACCCCATTCCCATGTAGGCAATTCAGGCAAAAGCAAGACTAGACCAAACACAAAACATATATCTGCATTGAAATTAAAATAGCTTTTTGTCCAGATTCCCTGCTAGTAAAATTCTCCATGCGTATATTGAAAATGAAAAAGTATAGCAATTAGTGTTGGGAGCACCTAACCATGAATTTGAACTGTCTGTTGGGTAATCCAGACTGCTAAAGTTTAATGCCATTACTGAGGATAAGCTAATAATTTGACTTGGGGAAGAACTCCGGCTAGTTCAGCAACCCTGTGTATAGTCAATAAAAAACAAGGTTCCTGGGAAGAAGTGAAGCTGCTCCTGGGACTGTGGCCTGTGACAGCCTTGTGAAGGTCCTGTGTGAGGTGGCACAGGATGGCTACAGAGGGGCTGGGAAGGAACACACACCTGTCCCGCCAGTCCTAGAGCATCCCTACTTCCCAGGAGGCTGAGAGCAACATCCCAAACACAATTCAGAAAATGTCTTTTGGAAGGGTCCGGACAGGTTGACCTAAGAATCTCGTCGTCGTCGGCAGCCGTCCGTCTCGAGAGACGATGGCGTAGCTTCCCGAGAGTCTATCTGCACCGCCGAGAATGGCTGTGCAGTCCGACTCGGGAGTGACAATCCCTGCCGCACTTGGTACAGGTGAAGGCAGATGGCTGTTGTTGCTGCTGCTGACGCTGCTTCCGCCTCGATCTTTTCTGGACCGCCTCCTCGTTGCGCGCAGCCTCCGCGCGTGACGTACCTTGCCTGACCGCGAGCCTCCAGGCTAGGCGGTCGTCTGCTTGAACTTCCCATGTGTTGAGATTGATGGAGCATTGTGTCATGTCCTTTTTGCAGATGTCTTTGAACCGCAGTTTTGGGCGCCCTGTCATCCTCTTGCCTTCTGCTAGCTCGCCGTAGAGGAGGTCTTTGGGGATACGGCCTGCATCCATTCTTTTGACATGGCCGAGCCACCTGAGGCGTCTCTCGCTAAGAACTGCATGCAAACTGCTCATATTGGCTCGCTCCAGCACCTCGGTGTTGGGGACCTTATCCTGCCAGGCGACATGCAGGACGCGTCGCAGGCACCTCATGTGGAAGCTGTTGAGTTTCCTTTCGTGCCTTGCGTAGGTGGTCCACGTCTCGCTGCCATAGAGGAGAGTGCTGAGTACGCAGGCTTGGTAGATGCGCAGTCTGGTTTTCTCAGTGAGGCTGGAATTGTTCCACGCTCGCCGGTTCAGTCTGGCCATAACTGTGGCTGCCCTGGCGATTCTCCGGTTGACCTCCAAGTCGACTGACAGAGAGCTCGAGATGGTGGACCCGAGGTAAGTGAAGTCGTTGACAACCTCCAGGGTGTATCCGTCGATGGTGATGCATGGGGGAGTCCCTGTGCCTTGAGCCATAACGTTCGTCTTCGTCAGGCTGATGGCTAGTCCGAACTCCTTGCATGCGTGGGAAAGGCAAGTGACTAGCTGCTGGAGTCCCTCTTCGGAGTGTGATGTCAAAGCTGCGTCGTCGGCGAAGAGCATCTCACGGATGAGCACCTCTTTGACTTTGGTCTTGGCTCGTAGACGGGCCAGGTTGTAGAGCTTGCCATCGGATCTGGTGTGAATGAAGACACCCTCGCTGCAGTCCTTAAAGGCGTATTGGAGGAGCATGGAGAAGAAGATTCAGAACAGCATAGGCGCGAGGACGCAGCTCTGCTTTACTCCGCTGCTGACTGGGAAGGCCTCAGAGGTTGCGCCGTTGTAGGACACCGTGAATCTAAGCTCTGATGATCCAGCTAGAGCCAAGGATAAAATAGAGAAGGGCCTACAACGGTGGAAGGCCTTCATATCTATCTTAGATCAGGCTGCTATAATTTAAAAAAATAAAAGAAAAAGAATGGGTGGCTTGAACAATGAACATTTATTTCTCATACATCTGAAGGCTGGGGAGTCTCAGATCAAGGAGCAGGCAGATCTGGTTCTGTGTGAGGGTCCCCTGGCTTGCAGATGACTGCCTTCTCACTCTATCTTCGTATGGGAAAGAGAGAAACCTCTAGCATCACTTCCTCTTCTTATCAGCGCACTAATTTCATCATGGGGACGCCACTCCCATGACCTCATCCAATTATAATCTCCTTGCAAAGGCCCCACCTCCAAATACCATCACACTGGGAGTTAGGGCTTCAACATAGGAGTTTTGGAGGGACGCAAACATCGAGTCCATAACAATGTCCTTCCAACAGTCCTCTGAAGGTTATTTTTTATACCACATCTTCGACTAGTGCAGCAGGATTTCCATTTATATTCTCTGACAAATAGCTGGAAGCCAAGACTGTTTGTTTGTGCAGAGCCCTGTGCATCGACACCAGCTGACATGCAGGAGGCTCTGAGCTTCCAAGAAGAACCACCCTGTTAAGGAAGGGCCCCACCTCTGCTTTGCACTGGTCATGAGAACACCTGCAGGCAGTGCCAGGTTCTCTACAGAAGGAATTTCCCCAACACAAGGATGAATGGGCAATAAAGGTCTTGACATCACCAGTCATGGAGCTCTATGTCACGGTGATTCTTTGCCTTTAAAAAACTTATAAAGTAGGAATTATGAATTGTTAAACATAGACCTTAAAAAATGTTTAAAGCACCTATAACACATAAATACCAAAAAATGGAGCTCTAGTAATATATGCTTTAAAATATCATCCTAAATGTCATGAAACAATGTGCCCAAGGACATTTACTCTAGGTTCTTTGTAATAATGATAACCTGGAGACAACCTCAACGGCCCTCAACAGAGGAGCACTTAAGCAAGTAAAGTACTGCCACATAATGACTAGTAATCAAAAACAGTCAATAACAAATATTAATTACTAAACATGTTTTAGTAAATGTTATAATGATTAGTAAAGAGTTATAATGCAAATTGCATGTATTGTAGACATAGGACTGTTTTAAAAGTTAACAAAACCTATAGACATAAAAATATTACTAGAAGGATATATATATATACACATATGTGGTAATGTTTGGTAAGAGTAATTATATTATTTCTATTTCTTTATTTTTAAAAATTAATTATCTTTTTAAACTTTCATTGTAAAAATATTTAAAGTTTTCAAGGAAAAAAACTATAAAGAAGATGTGGAGAATACTTAAAGGCCTGACAAATTCATAGAATTTCCAAAATGGCATCCAAAATGGAGTTCAAGGTCAGAAAATGGATCTACTGATTAATTTAGGTCAGCCCAGTGCCTCCACAGGCCGCCGCCACAGGGAGTGAACCCACACTCAAGTGAGAGCTGACATACTGAGCAAGCGAGGGAATCTTCCTACACCAAAACACAACCCCAGGGATTTGACACAGACTTGCCGGGTACCTCAGCCAGTGTCTGGATTGAACCCATTGCTGCATCTCAGTCTTACCAAAGCCTCTGTCTTTAGGAAGAGAGGAGGCGGTGACCATTGAAAAAGAAATGGTAAGCGAAGAGGGCAAATCCCACTTTCCCTGCGTGAAATCTCACTGAAGTTTCTGGAATGGAAGTGGCACTGCCTCTCATTTCCCCTGGGGAGCCTGAAACAGGGACGGCGTCCTTGTTTGTACAGAAAACTAATGGCCTCCCAGCTATGGAGAGAGATTTTCCAAAACAAAATTCAGAGCCAATGGGTTTAACTTCGGGGACAGAATGTTGGAAGCTGTAGCTCCTCTGAATAACCAGGGCTTTCACGTCACAGCAAATGGCCCTTCCTCACCTCCCTGGCAATCCGACCGCCTCCACACAGCGCTACACCGTGAGAAATCAGGAGCGGTAGTTCTCAAAGCTCTCTCGGCCACCCATGGACAAAACAGTGTTTAATTACTTCTAGGTATGACACGATGCCTAAAGGAATGTTTAGATGTCAAAATGGTACGGCTTTTGAAATACTGGTCTGCGTGGATGATGACATCGACTATTTGAAAATGGAGTCGTTTGAGGGAGATCCTCGCCAACAAGCTCTCTCTGCGGTGCTGTGTGCTGGGAAGGGAGAAAGAATTCGGGGGATCCTTGCAGTGCCTCTTCTGGGCGAATTTCTGCAGCAATATGCATGGGGTAAGCAGCGTTTATCCCACAGGGCGCTCCCTTTTACATCCAGAGGTCTCCTACACACAAGCTCATCCAAAAAAGCCCTCTCTGAACCACTCTCTGAGAAGCCAGCAGAGGTGTGAGTTCCTGTGACTCAAGGCTCGCATCTTCCTCGTGCTATAAATGGATAGGGGACTCGCTGAAGCTGCCACTAGTCCCTTTAGTGGAATCCCCGGAAGTTTCCTGATTCGAGTTTAAGGAGAAGAAAGGAGGAGGTACAATGAGGACACTGATTGCCTGAGAGGGTTGTAGCAGGGCAATCACCGAGGAGACAGACACAAAAGGTCCCACGGTGGGCAGGCCCAGGCTGCTGAGCTGAGCCTCACCCCGCCCCCACTCCGCCATCGCTGGGACCCCGCTCTCCCCACCGCCCTCACCGCTATCAGGGAAAGGACGGCTGTGCCTGTATCCGTCATCCTTCTCCATCAAGGCTCCATGCAGCTTCCTTCACACCCAGAACATGTACCTCTGGGGCAAAGTTAATAGCGGACAACTAAGAAAAACTCCAAGGATTTTGGAGTGAGTCTGTGAAGATGATTAGGAACCCCCTTCCAGAAAAGAAAAAAAACAACCAACAGAGCTCCGTAGGACAAAATGGTGGGTGTTCAGTCTCTCCTAGAGACCTATGATCATTCTCTCAGTCAAGTCTGTGGACACATGGGAACAAAGCTCATATAAACTAAACTGAAAGGTCCATGAGGCCAGGCCTCACTCCTGTTCACTCATCACTGCATCCCCAACACTGAGCTCGTTATGGGGGAGGAACCCTCTAACGAGTTGTTAGATGGGAAAATAAGCCCTATTGGCCTTCAGGGTTGATTTGGGGCTCCATATTCTCCCCATAGTCCTTCCACACCCTCTGGAAGCTGCTGGTGTTGGAGAAAATTGATGGTCTTTGCAGAACAGCAGTCTGCTTTTTTCCCTCTAAGGAGCGACTGAGTCTTCTTTTGGGGATCACAGTAGCTCAAGTACTGTAACGTGAAGTTTACAGGGACAGCTTGATGGTACAGGCCCTGTCCCCAGCCTAAATTGGACCTGCAACCTTCAAAAGATAGAGACGGCCCCACCACAACCCGGCCTCACAAGATTGTCTTGGAACGTCTTGGGGCTCTGGTCTTCCACTTTCTGCAGGGCCTTCCCTACCGGCCATTAACCAGCAGCCTGCCTCTGCTCTGCAAAGTTTACTGAAAAAGACTTTGCCTTGTCTGTGTCTTCCTGATCATCTATAATTGGCCTGCCCTGGTTTTATAATTGGAAAAGCCCACTCTGTTTTAAATTGTTGTAAATAAACTCAAGTTTTTTAAGGTGAAAGAGAAACTTTGCTCCAGACTTACTGTTGCTCATGGCTATGAACCCAGGGAGTTTATTTTGGTACCATGAACACCCACTCCCAAGTCCCATATGGCCTGTGCATAAGCAAATGCATTCTACTTTTTTAAAGGGCTTTACAGTTTCACTCTGCATTTCAAAGAGAAATATAAACGTGCCAGTTTTTGTGAGAAAAGAAAAAAAAAAAATCACCTACCCAGGATCCATGACACTAATCTTTCTTTTCCTCCAAGTGTCAGCCCTGAGATGTGGAAATCACTTTTTAAGGAATTGACCATCTATCGTCTGAACAACTCAGTCTTTCCCCACAGAGCCATTTACAAATGTTTGAGATGGCCAAGACTTGCTCCCAGCCCTCCCCTGCTGCCCCTCTCTCCCTGATGATGCCCCCTTCATTCTTACATTCATGCTACAATGATCAAAAGCCAAGGAACAAACAAACCAAAAACTTCCCTGCCCTGATAAAGCTCATGTCAGAAACAAAGGGAATTTCCCAGGGATAAATCACCAGCAATATTCAAACAGCACAGCAGGGGACTAGGCAAGACCAGTCTGGCCCAGAGAGCTGGGAGGAATCCTTACCCAAGAAGCTAGCTGAGTTTGCAATGGAGGAATTGCAGGGCCAGGGGCGTCCTGGGGGTAGGGTTGGGGACAGCAGTCCTCAGACACAGTGCCAGGCTACCTTCCAGGCCAGCCAAGCCCAGACTTACTCCCCACAAGCAAAGGCACCAAAACTATTTTTGAAAATATTTGCAATTTCTTTTTTTTTTTTAAGTTAATCTTGAATGCATTTTTTTTCCATTACCTTTTAGTCCCCTTACACACACACACCCTCAGCAATCACCACACTGTTGTGCATGTCCATGAGTCCTTTTTCCTTTTTGCTTAATCCCTCACCCGGAACCTCCCCACCCTCCCACTAATGGTTCGAGGAAGCATCAAACCATCCTAGGACAAATGAGAATCTTGCTTGACGACTTAACACTAATGTTGTAATTTAACTTCTTTTTTAAATTAAATTACATAGGGATAAGGGGAGAAGCATGAACATTTTTCATTCTTGGGCCTCCAAACGACTCTTGATGTGGCCCTGGCTTCATACTACTCTAGTTGTGCATCACCTTCAGCTCCGAAGTGCACAGCTGACATCCCCAACCACTGACACCAATACCTTCCCTTTCCACCAGTTCAGAGCCCCTCCCTGCTTAAACTTCGCCCTTAGTCTCGTGTGGGTGTCTGCAAACCCACCAACACTGAAAGGAGGACTGTAAACGCTTCTCCTCCAAGTCCCGCCTCCTCTAAGGAGTTTATATCCCGGTTGTTTTCATTCGCAAGCAAATGTTAAATAAACAGCTTGCCTAGAATAACTTTGTCCTTTAAAATACACACATACCCACACGGTTGCTCTCAGACTCTCTGGCTCAGTCCCTCTTCCTCCTCCAAACACATTTCCCTTCTGCTCCTGTCCTTCACACGTGCATTCTCCCCACTCTGTGCCACCCCCGCACCGGAGCCATCCCCCTGGGAAATCAGCCCTCTGCCCTCTCCTCGCCCACCCACAGCTACTCTTTGGTGTCTCTCTGTCCTTCTGCAGTGGGACTTCTCAATCCAGTCCCCACCCCCTCACGTCACTCCTTACCTCCTGCACACTGACCCTACCCCCGGCCTCCACAGCAGCCACGGAAGCAAGGCCACCACTGTTTATAAAATCACCAGTGGCCTCTTAGTCATTAAATCACAGCACCTCTACTCAATCTCTAATCTCTCTCTGATAATTCTGATACTAATGGTAGCTATTCTCATTATTAGAGAATAGCTATCATTTATGCAGTTCTTAAGATGGTCCAGGTGGCATGTTAAGCCCTTCATGTTCACTTCGTTATTTAATCTCCAACAATGCTATGAAATGACTGTTAAAGAAGGCCACTCCGTTGAGAGTGGACCTGTGTCCTTTCCATGAATCTAGAACTGCTTTGACCAATAGACTACAGAGTGCAGCTGTGCCCCCCTCCAGAAGTCGGCCTTCATAGACTGGCGGCCTCTACTCTCTGTCTGGTACAACACCCGCTCTCAGATCTCTGAGCGGCTGAGGTAGAGACAGCACATGGGGAGGCCCTGAGACTTGCTGCCGAAGGGATGCCTGGCCAGCCCCAGCCCTGCAAGCCATCCCCACGTGGGCCCCAGCCCTTCTGGAGCAGAGACAAGTTGTCCCCGCCTGGCCCTGCCCAAATTGCAGGTTCATAAATACAATGAGTATTCGTCTACCAAGTTGAGACTAGTTTGTCATGCAGAAATAAATGACACAACATAGAGCTTATAATTATTATCCCTGTTTTATAGATAACAGTAACAAAGAAAACTTCTGTAAGAAGAGTGGTAGGTAAGAATCCTCAAAGACAATTTTGGCCACATCTCTAATATCCAAAGAAGTATGTGGCTTCCAAGAGTGGCTCAAAGCAACCAGGTGAAATTAGGAATGGGATTTTCACACAGCAGGGGAAAAAAATCATTTTCAGCTGGTCAGGTCTTCCAGTCAAAGGCACAAGAGAGAATTCAGCTAAGGCCAGGAAGTCAGAGGAAGAGGAAAGTAGCTTTAAATTAAGAAGAGCTTGCCAACATCACAGCACATCACAGGAGTTTAATAAATTATACATGGTTGACAAACTAACTAATTGATTTCCTTAATAGACAGTCAAGAACAGAATTTATAAGTCCCCAAACAAATAGTCCTTTGGTGGAAAATGATGGTGACTATTACATGCTAGACAGGGCTGCAAGACCATTCTGTCTTGGAACATCAACTTTTGGGTATTTGTGAGAACCCTACTCACCCAAAAGGGAAAAGATCTGTATTTACTTCCAAGTATAGGCACTTGAGCTTGTCAAAAAGACTTTATCATTCAAACCATGACTCTCAAATTTGACTTGATATTTGCTTAGTGATATTTAACCTACTGGTATTAGTATCTCATTTCTGAAATGCCATCTGTCATAGGACACAGAATATGCAGCAAAGAATTTTATCACACCAGTAGATCAGGTCCCTCCAAGCAAAAAATCCCTGAAAAGCAAAAGAATAACAAGAGCATGGTCTCTGGGGCCAATCAATCCCAGCTTTGGTGACACCAAATGGGCTACTCCAGTGGTTTTCTGAGTGTGGTCCTCAGGGCAGCAGTAGCAGCAGCATCTGGTCACACCCCAGTCCTACTGGGTTGGTTCCAGCAATCCACGTGGTAACAAGCCCTTGAGGTGATTCTAATGCACCCTAAACTTTAAGAACCACTGGTAAAACTAAGTCATAACAAGCCAATTAGCCCGTTGGTCTGGTTGTAGATGGTGCACAGCAGGCACTCCTTCCCCAAACTCCCAGAACCCTGCAGAGAAAATCTCCACTTAACGTCCTCATCGGGTGGCCTCTGGCCTTGCTGCCTGTGTTGCAGCCACAGGGTTCTATGTTCTTTGCCTGAAATTCCTGCCCCTTCACTACTCCACTCCACCTCTGCCTCTGCCTAGCTAACTCCTACTCAAACATCCTATCTGGTCTTTGATGTTATGTCTTGGCCATTGATTGTCTGCAGTGCCTGGGACACAGAACTGCATGGGAGCAGTCTCACATAAGCTTGCACGAGCCCACTGCTTGCACTCCTTCCTAACTCCGAGCTAGGTGTCACAATGCCGATAGCTTGAAATCAACCCTGATGGGAGTATTTATACCACAGAAATTGTCAAACACTCCAAATCAGGAGTATTTAATTAGGAAAGCTGGTTGTTAAACAATTATCAACACAACATTGCCAGCCCATTATGGGTGCTCCATACTAACGACTGAATGAATGATCAGGAAACAGAATGAATGCATAAATGATAAACAAGGAATATCCTTCCATGGCAGAGACAATCCCACCAAGTAACTTTTTCCCATTGGTGTTTCAGTGTCCTTTCCTTTCTGAGAGCAATCATTTCATCCAAAGTTAAAACTGTCAAAAACCCAAGTCCTCGATTCCATACAAAAATACAATATAACTTAAATCACAATCCGGCGAAAACACCATTCCCTGGCATCATTGTGGAATAGGCATTCTAGACTGTTTTTATCAGTCTGAAAATGTATCCGTGGGTGAAACTTCAAACACCACAGGTAAATAATGCATATGTGTGGAGGGCCTACTGAAAGGTCCCCTGAGGTGCACCTGGTCCAAAACAGGCATTCCAAGTACGAATTAAATTAATAACCCCATTGACCAAACAGAAAGCATCCATGAGCCTTCCTGGGCCAGCCCACATCCTCTGTAACCTTAGAGGTTACTGCAGGCTATTTGTATAGCAACCTAATTTTTCTGTCTTCAAAACCCTGTGCTTCCTCAGCCCTCACAGTACTGGAGGCTTGCCATATCTATCTCTGGGCTTTTCTTCATTTCTCTTTCCTCCACTTTTCTCTTTTGTCTCCCTTTGTCCTCTTTATTCCTCAGCACTTAAGAAAATGAAATCAGGTGGTCATGGCTGGCCGCAGAGCTCTCCTCAGTGGTCTGAAACAAGGGTTCTCACATCCCTCTTCTAGTCAACATTGTACTGGAGATACTAACTTACTCAATAAGGTAAAGGAAAGAAAGAAAAAGCATAAATATTAGGATGAAAGAAATAATATTGCCACTGTGCACAAATGATATGGTTGTATACATGAAAAACCAGGATTACTAGCTTAAAGATCAATACTCAAAAACTAATTGCATTTATCTATGCCAACAACAATTAGAAAATAAATTTTTTAAATGCATCATTTCCAATAACACCAAAAGACACTAATTATCAAGGAATAAATAAAAAAATATATGGGTGAGAAAAAATGATTCTTCTACAAGAAATAGAGAGTGAGTAAGAACACTGACCACAGAAAGTATATAAAGACATCAGGGACCCAAGGTCCTTAAACTTGCTGCTGGTGCACCCGCATGTGGTTTCTGCCCTCATTTTCCAGTACAGATGCATTGTACCCAGTCAGCACATCTGCAGCCCGCCCAGTAGGAGTGAGGATGAGGGGGGAAAAGAGCATGCCTTTCCCCCTCCCTTTCACTTACATCCAATGGGCCATAACTTAATCCTATTCATAGCTGTGAAAGAGGCCAGAAAATTTAAACTTTATTGCAAGAAGCCATATGTCCAGCTAAAAAATAAGGGTCTAGAACTAAAGAAGAAAGTGAGAGCAAACAAATCACACTGTATTCATAAACTTAATAAACATTTAATAATAAACACCTACTGTTTGCTAGTAATTCATAATAAATAGAGAATCAGATATGAACTGTTTCCTCAAGAAGCTTACTTTCTTACAAACCTGTCTATATCAGTTAGCTACTGCTGCATAACAAACCACCCCAAAACTTAGTGGTTGAAAACAAATATTTACTACTGCTCATGAGTTTATAGTTTAGATGAGCGGTCCTGCAGATCTAAGCCAGATTTAGCTGATCTCAACCGTGCTCACTCATATTAGCTGCAATCAGTTGCTGAGGAAAGCTTTGTCTGAGAAATCTGGACTCACTTGGTTCTAGTTCTGATCTCCTCTCATTCTCCATCAAGCCTGCTTGAGCTTGATGACATTGGTAGAGGACAGAATGTAAAGAGAGATGAGTGCAAAAGATCTTTTGAGGCCAACGTTCAAAACCAATAACAGTCGTTTCTCCTAAATTCTATTGGCAAAGCAAATCACAAGGTCAACCCAGATGCAGAAGTGGGGAAATACACTTCATCTCTTAATGAGAAGAGTTACAAAGTCATTTTGCGCAGGACATAGACACAGAGAGGGCTTGATAATAGGGAGCATATTTGCCTTTCTACCAGAATACCATATTTCTTCATTTTAAAGGTCTTCCACAATAATAAAATAATCAAATTAAAAGTCTTGACTGCCCTTTAGAAACCACCTCAATAGTTTGGGTTCTTATTTTTAATTTGTCCTGTCCTGTACATAAGAGTAACTAGAATTCTCAGGAGACTTGTAGAACAACAACAAGAAAAATTAGGAGTCACTGTTGAGTGTAGTGTGACCTCTGTTGCAGGAACAAAATACGCTGGAGTGAAACTAATGATTTCTTTTGGAAGTCACTTAGATATTTCAACCAAGACTATAATGTTCCACCTAGGAGCAATTTTCAAGTTCATATATTTTATGCATGCTTATTAAACATGTTTTATTCATGTACATATACATAAGTAACCATGTTCAGTACAATACAAATATACAATTATATAAAAACCAAAGGAATAAACAGAAAATCAATCTTTTGCACTAAACCTTGGCCGAAACAATTATTGATAAGATTCTGGAACAAAGAAGAATGCTTGGGTTCAAAATATGTTTTGTTGCTATAAAAATACCATTAAAGTTGGCATATATAATAAAACATCCATTCTAGATTCCAGGCTGGGGTAATCATTTTTCAAAAAATATGTATATACTATGCCTAAACACTAAGATTAGGAAACCCAACACAATATCTTATAAACATTCCAGACTCTACCCTGTCTCATCCTGAGTCACAGAATTTTCATTTTGAGAAATATGTCTATTAACTATAAAAGAAAAAGACAATACATAAATTTTTAATATGTCAGGTAGGAAGTCTGCTTAGAGAAGTGACTGGCTTCTGAACACAAGCAGTATTAGAAGGATGCATTCTATAAGGAAGAAACCAACCCAGAGGAAATAGAGAGAATAGAAGTATTTCCAAGCTGTCCTTCAATACAGTGTCCAATGTTCCCACAACAAGAAGTCAGTTAAAATAGAAAAAGAGAAGTTTGGGGAAGGACATTGAAGTCACTTACATTACCCAGAACTAGGCACTTGCTTGGATCCCTTTTCCTAGCTTTCCTGGTAAAAGCTGCCTCCTAGGTCAATCCTTCTTTGCAAACATTAATTGAAATGATGGTGTGGTGAATTAAGTGCAATAATGATTCAGGTTGTTCACATGTAGCTCTGGTAGTACCATCCCCCTTCCACACTGGTTCTGGGCCTAGCCATGTGATTGCTTCAGCAAATGAGACAGAAGCAAACGTGACCCAAGCAGAGACTTGAAAAGCACTTTCTAATTGTGCTTGTTCTCTTGCTGCTCTTTCCTTCCTGCCACCAAGTAAATAAGCCCAGGCTAACCTACTAGGGTGAAAGACACCCCATTCAATTACCCTCAGGGCCCCAGTCAATAGCTCAAACATGTAGGACCATATAGAGCCAGCCAGGCCCCAGATGACCCACCAAGTGACCATAGACACATAACCAAACCCAGCAAAAACCAGACTAGGTCAGAATAATGAATTCCACAAAACTAGGAGCTAAAAAAAAAATTACTCTTTTAAGCTAAAAAGTTTTGGAGTACTTTGTTATGCAGCAAAGGCTAACTGATACAGATGGTTAAGTTATGTAACAGACCATCCATGAGGGGATCCGTAAGCCCCCACTGCTTGTGCAACTGAATAGAGCTAGGATAGAAGCCTGCCTGGGCATGGACTGTGGGTGAAGAGGGCTGGGATGGTTTCCCCACAAGCCCAGGTGTGACTTATTGTTCTTAGACACAGATGCTCACCTGTCTTCCCTGGAGGTAGAACTGACTAAGGAGTCATTTTAACCTTTTCAGCTACACCAGAACTCTCCGGGATACATCTTCTGTCCTCCACGCTGACTGGGACTGACAGGGGCCTCTTTCAGTTGGCTGGAGAACTTGATCTTCCCTGGTCTGCAGTTCCCTGAGAGCAGAACAGCTCTGTCCTATCACCAGGTACACCACGGGAACTTCCTCCTACTCATGGTATCTGTAAGCTTGGACTCATTTGGCTTCTTGGCAGAATATATTTGGTTCATACTCACCACCACAACTAACAAATGGTCCATTTTTTACCTCAGCTTAGCCAGCACTCCCCGCGTCCCCCACCCAATGGCAGTGAGCCCCCATAGACATTTTCCTGCCACCAAAGTGACCACTTCTTATCCTCCCCAAGATTCCATCTCTGCCAGGTGCACCAGATATTAGAAAGGATGTTCTCCTAAACTAGTCCTGGCCAAAAACTCAAGGTCAGCATCCTCTTTCACCATGGACTTGAAGTTGTTGTCTTTGCCCAATTAAGAGCCTGCCTGAATTGAGTCCTATTTACTGAGTCCTCTTTCCCCACCCCTAAGCTCTATCTACCTGTCTCTAACTTGATCTTGATTTCTGATTGTTGTCTTTGGCGGTTGACTTAGTACCCTTGACCCTGAGCTGGAATCTTCATCCTAATTAATCCAGCCAGAACTACTTTAGCACAAAGCTCCTAAGAGGACTGACCCACAGTAATGCCCAAGTTGTTTCATGCCATGTCACCAAGAGAAAAAGAAAACATTTGGCACTGGACCAAACATGCGTTTAGTGGATGGGGTACATCTGCATGGACTTGAGGAAAAATCATTACATTTACTTGCTGTGTAAATTTAAGAAATGAAAAAACAAAATGTCATGGAAGATACTAAGTATGAATGTATATAAAACATCCAAATAAAATCTATTTATAAAGCTTAACAAGAAATTTGAGGTTGTGTCCATAAATAAGGCTCAATTCCTGGTCAAGGCATTAAAGGTCAACAATGGTAAAAATCTTTATTTGTAAAAGGGTTCACGCAAGTTCATAGAAATGATGGAACAAGATATAAAACTAAGGGGTGGAAGGAGGTAGAGGACTGTGGAGGGAGGATAAATGGTGACGGATAAAGATTTGACTTGGGGGTGGGGAACACACAATACAGTGTACAGGTGATGTGCTATAGAATTGTGCACCTGAAACCTGTATACTTTCATTAATTAGTGTCACCCTAATAAATTCAATAAAAAGGGGCAAAAAGACATAAAACTATTTCCTACAATTATTCAAAAAATGACAGAGTTTAAATTGTTTTAGGAATCTAAGATCACTTCTTTTTCTTCCATTGATAAATGTAATGTTGAACTTTCTTGTGACAATGCAAATAGATTTCACATCCAGTTAAATATTTTCATATCAACCATCCAGGTTCTATTTGCTCTATGCACTCATGTTGTCAGAAGAGCCATCTGGCAGCTTGAACTCCACCAGGAGGACACATCAGCTGCACATAGGCAGAAGTGAATGATACCTATAGAGGCAGGGAGCCCCGCCTGGACCTATACCCCCACCCATGGCAGGTCGTGCGTGGACTGCGAACCACTGCTCTTTGGGTACCCAGAATACAAAGCCACTGGCAGTTCCCTGAGCCTTTTGTCCACCGTGAGAAGGGGAGCCCTGTAGCCACATTCACCATGACCACTGAGCTTCTGCAGAGCTTGGGGGATATACCAGCAGATACTACCCTGCTCTGACCCCCAAAGACCTTTAAAGGCCCCTAGAGGAGACTAATGATCAAAGACAACCCACATAGGGGCTGTAGTCAGTCAAGGCTCTCTGCCTGGCTATCTTAAGGGCATTCTTTTGACACCCACTGAGGCGCATTCTATCCCCACGTAGGCCTGCCCCAGGCCTCTGCTGTGATGACCTACACAAAGGCCAAATCCTGGCAGCCCCTGCTCAAGTGATTGAGCATCTCTGCATCTTCATTTCTTAAGCCTGACAACAGGCTACATGATACCCATCTTCTCTGCACCTACCCTGTTTCCCCAAAAATAAGACATCCCCCCAAAATAAGACCTAGTGTAATTTTTTTCAAGCTTAGAAATATAAGGCCTCCCCTGAAAATAAGACCTAGCACGTCTTTAGGAGCAAAAATTAATATAAGACACTGTTTTATTTTCAGGAAAACATAGCAGCAGACAGTATGTGTTTACAACTTCCTTCTTCCCACTTCGCTTGTGTGGGGGCTATTGGATTCAAGCCTTCTCTATTAACATATTGATATTATTGATTTACCGAAGTAGCATAGCGGTTAACAGCACAGACCCTGAAGACAAATAGGTTTTGGTTTCAAATCCTAGCACCAGCATTAAATTAGGTATTTGACCTTGGAAAAACTACTTAATCTCCACCCATAGTGTTCTTGTCTATAAAAATAAACATAATGATAGTTTCCACTTATTGAAGATTTAGTGAGCTAAATACCATACAGCAATTTGCACAATGTCAAGCATAGGATAATGGTTCATTTTGTAAAAATTTGCTATTATTGCCTTTTCACTGCTGTTGTTATTCTCATTTTTATTATTTTAATTATTAGCAGGACCACAATGAGATAAAGCACAGACTAAGCAACAAAGAAAAGGTGAAATAAGGGAAAGTCATATACCCAGGTTTGGGGCCCTTTATCATTGTCCCCAAGGCCTGCTCTGAGGGCAATAAAAGCTTCTAGGCACAGACCCAAGGGTCTCTGCTAGCCCAAAATCCTCCAGAGCAGTGACCTCAAAGCATGTTTGGAGAACAAAGAAAAGGACTGATTATTCAGATCACTCCACTCCCCTGCTTAATACCCTCTGATTACTGTTCATTGCAATTAAAATAAAATGCAAACTTGTAACCCTGACTCATTACCCCGTTCTATTCTCTTCAGTGACCTTAACACTGTATAAAATTATTTTCTTCATTTGTTTCCATATTTAGGGTTTGTCTCTTTCCACTAAAATGCAAGTTCTGTGAGGGTAGAGATCGTTAGGCCTTACTCATGACTGTATTCCGGCACCCATGATAGGGTTGGTTCATAGTAGGTACATAAATGTTGAATGAATGAATGTTAATTAATATAAATAGTGATCCAGTAAGAGCACTGGACATTTAAGAGTATACAGGCCGTTATGAGTGTGTGTTTCAATAGAACTTAATATTATTCTGTTTTACTTCATGAATGTTTGCTGCATGAATGAATGACTAATGAATTTGCATGTCTACACATGAAGGGAAATTGTCAATGACTGAAAAACCCCAAATCCAAATGCCTTCTTATGTCAGGTGCTCAGTTTCATCCCCACAGTAATAAAGAACTTAAGAATTTCTGGCCAGGATGACCCACCCGAGGGGGGGGGGGGTTCCGATCAGTGGCCTCTGAAAACAAGTATTAAACAAGAACCTGCGAACAGAGTCTGGTTCAGAGTTGACCATTAGTCAGCTCTGAAACCTCCGGCAAGTTGCACCTTCCCATGATACCATTCTTCCTTCAAAAATAAGGACGTTTGAACTAGCTCATTTCAGAAGTCCCTTCCATCACTGAAAATAAATTTGGTGATTCCAGCCACTCCTCAAATCCCATCCTTTGCTTGCAAGCTGCTCGCTGTTCCCTGAAGGAACCCGCACTCAGTGACCCGCCCCTCCCACGGCTGTGGTCCCGAAGCCCAGCTTCACTGCCGAACCTTGCAGCAGGGGCTCCCCAGATGTGCTGAGCCGGTAATTTGTGTGTGTTTGTCTTTGTATTTCCTTTGTGCGACTGTAAATAGCACTTAAAAGAAAAAGTCAAACTCGATGACAAAGTTTCCTTTCTCTCTAGTGGAGGGAGGCCGTCTCCCTGTTTTTCAGCTGACCCAGAATTGCTAATTTTGCTGATTTCCTACTGTAACTGCTTCCTCATTTACCACACAGTGGAGATCGGATTCCTTCCCACTGAGACAAGTAGTTTTGCCTGCTCCTTTGGGTTTTTCATATTCTTCCAAATTATTCTGATTGATATAGACCTCCATCCATGCTAATTGTGCATAGCTTCTCTTATAAAGTGTGGTTTCCATGGCAACAGTGAAGGGAGAACAGGTGTGCGGAAAGCTGTGATATATTAAATGACAGTTACCCTCTGCCTCTCCTAGGCAGATTGCTTTTCTCTGCGTTTATTTATAGCAGGCAGTAATTAATCTGTATGAATCTCATTGCTGGGGGGTGCGGGTGGGGGGAGGGGTACGGGATGATTAACAAGAGTCCTAATTATCCTCATACCTTTGAATCTGAGATTTTGTCACCGTCAGATACTTCCAAAGTAGAAGTGTTGGACTTTCACGCGTACAGAGATGCCCAAGGCTATCGTCTGTAGGAGGAAGACTTCTTCTCATTGCTCCCGTGCTGACATGGGCACCTGTGTGGTGGCATTTTGCAAAGGGCTCCGAAAGTGGACCCCCGGGCTTTTTCGAATGACCTGTCAAGGTATAAAATTAGAGCAGGCCACTGACCCAGACTCCAGGGACAGCCTGGCCCGACACACGCTGCAGCAGAAATATTACCACCAAGTAAAAGGAAAAGCAGCGCAACACCGTGCAAAGCTGGCCTCACTGCTGCTGAACAGGGAGACAGTGGGTCTGGGCTCCAGACCTGGGCCAGTACTAACTCTGTATGACCTAGACCATTTTCTCCCCCTGAGCCTCAGTTTCTCTATCTGAAAACGGTGGTGTTGAAGCAGAAAATCTCTCAGCTTTTCTCTAGCTGTCCGAGGGAGCAACCTATATCTCAGATCGACCTAAGGCTTAAAATAAAGTTTTTTCTCACTCCCACTTCATGACCCTCATGGTTTTTGAGGGGGCTCCTCTGTGTCATTAGCTCACTCAAGGACCAAGGTGGAGGGAATAGCCATGGAAAGAGAGCTCTGAGGGATTAACAGTTGATCATTTGCCAGAATTGGTCACATGTCCTCCCTTAACCACAGGGCTCAAAGAAGTACAATCCTGCCAGGAAGGTAAAGAGCTGGAAATATTTAATAAGTAGCATTAATGGTGACAATATAGCCCTTTGCATCACTGCTGAGACATCATGTGTGTTCTGGGTAGTCTTCTGGGGTGACAATGACAGCTTTGTCAACCACACATAAAAATAGGAGTGAGGAGACTTCCGGCCAAATTGAAGGCCTAGACAGACACGCTGGGTCTCCCTCCACAACTAAGAAGGATTATAACTACCTCAAAACTAGAGACAACCAGAAGTCCCAGAAAATCGAGCTGCATGGAAGTCCAGCAAGCAAAGATATAAAGAAGAAATACTCATCCAGGCAGGTAAGAGGGGCCGAGCCGGAGCAGAGAGAACACAGTGTGGTGGCAACAGCAGCAGGCTGGAGGAAAG
Organism: Furipterus horrens; assembly: GCF_987537825.1. Taxonomy (NCBI): domain Eukaryota; kingdom Metazoa; phylum Chordata; class Mammalia; order Chiroptera; family Furipteridae; genus Furipterus; species Furipterus horrens. Next base: position 131,165,850 of record NW_028327177.1, on the reverse strand, counting down.
AGCAGGTACACATTTTAAAAAGTCAGGAGGGACACCTGGGGAGTGTTCCCAGCTCCTGACCAGAGCCCTCAGATCACAGTCCCATCACGAGGGAAAATTAAGCCTCATTGCTTCTGAATGTGCAATCCAGTGGGGGCTAGAGAGGAGGAAGAAACTGCAGGTCTCAGCAGAGTCTGCTTGTTTAAAGGACACCCATGGTCCCAGAACATCCGAAGACCCATTCACTCTGGGAATGATAGCCAGACACAGGGAAGACCGCGGGCATGCTCCTGCCTTCGTGGCGAGGGCGGATGGTGAACAAGAGCCAGCGGCCTGCGGTCAGCGCTGTGAGGGCGACGAACGTGGTGGGCCTGGGGAGGCAGGTAGGAATGGGTGCGTCAGGGAAGTTTTTCTCTCAGCACTTGATATTGGAACTGTGACCTGGAGCATGAGACTGAGACTTTTCATTTTCTTTCCTTTCCTTTCCTTTTCTTTTCTCTTGCCAACTTTCAGATTATTTTCCTAATAAAGTAAATATCAATCTTAAATATCCCACAAATACGAGAAGCTCATTGGGTGGGAGGGGTCCCTTTCTTAAATTCCACAGCCAGAGAAAAACCACTGCTGTTTGTCCCCAGCCATGCCTGGGCCACGCCCTGCTCTGACCTCACAGGCACCAGCCATTGTGATGCAACTGCAAGCCCAGCCTATATATATGGCCCCGGTGGGGCTCAGATTTTGTCCCTGAGAGCCCAGGGAGCTGACTGTGGTGACCTGTTGGACTTGGACTTGCGAGCCTTGTTCTTGCCATTGCTTTGTAGAGTGTTTGCTTTTTCGTACTGTATTCGTGTGCCATTTTTTGCATTTTGTTTCTTTTCCTTTATTATTTTCCCTTTTTTAATGTCTCTTATTTGTTTCTCTTTTTATTTTATTCTTTTACTTACTTATTTCCTATTTTTCATGTTTTCTTTTCAGTTTTTGTTTTGTTTTTCTTCTTATTTTGAAGTTACCATGGCTAATGAGCTTGCGGCCACCACTGGCTTCCGAGAGCGCTTGATCGGTGATTCCAGGCTCCTGCACACCATCGGCAAGGGCTCCTATGCCACGGTGTGGTTGGCCCTGCACTTGCCAACAGGGACAGAGGTGGCTGTCAAAGCCATTAGCAAGTGCTAGGTAACTGACTCTTTTCAAGAAGTTTGTTGTCATGAGCGTCTAAGTCACCCAAACATCACACAGCTATGTGAGGTGATTGGCACTGAGGAGAAATGTTATCTCTTCATGGAGCAGGTCAGCGGAGGGAGCTTACAAGGCTACCCCGAAAATTGCAGCCCCAGGACCGAGGCAGCAGCCCAACTCATGATCCAGCAGCTAGTGTCGGCGGTTCAGTACTGCCACCAGAAGAAAGTGGTCCACCGGGACCTCAAGCCAGAAAACATTCTGCTAGATGGTGAGAAAAACCTCAAAATAACACATTTTGGCTGTGCCAGGGACTTTACAAACTATAAGCTGACAACCGTTGGTGGCACCCCATTCTATATGGCCCCAGAGATCATGCGGGGTCACACCTATGATGGCCTGAAGGTTGATGCCTGGAGCCTGGGGGTAGTTTTGTACAGGATTCCGGTGGGGAATTTGCCATTTGAGGGGACACACTTGGGGAGGTGAGGGAAAACGTCCTGAGTGAAAAGTTCTGGGCACCACACTCCCTCTCCAAAGAAGGTCAAAATCTTTTACAAAAGTCACTGACCCTATGCCCCAGGGAAAGGCCAACCCTGAAAGACATACTACAAGACCCGTGGGTCACCGAGGGCCAGACGGAGGAACTGAGGCTATACAGCAAGACACCCTGGGGTGACCTTGACCTCGGAAGGATCATCTTCTCAAATCTTTAGAGCGAGGCTCTTTCTAGGTAGCCTTTACTCAGCCTCCCCACTGTCTTGAATTCCACAGCCAGAGAAAAACCACTGCTGTTTGTCCCTAGCCATGCCTGGGCCACGCCCTCCTCTGAACTCACAGGCACCCCCCATTGTGATGCAACTGCCAGCCCAGCCTATATATATGGCCCCGGTGGGGCTGCGATTTTCTCCCTGAGAGCCCAGGAAGCTGATTGTGGTGACCTGTTGGACTTGGACTTGTGAGCTTTGTTCTTGCAATTACGTTGCGAGAGTTTCTGCTTTGTCATACTGTATTTGTTTGCCACTTTTTGCATTTTGTTTCTTTTCCTTTATTATTTTCCCTTTTTGTAATTTCTCTTATTTGTTTCTCTTTTTCTTTTATTCTTTTACTTACTTATTTCCTATTTTTCATGTTTTCTTTTCAGTTTTTGTTTTGTTTTTCTTCTTATTTTGAAGTTACCATGGCTAATGAGCTTGCGGCCACCACTGGCTTCCGAGAGCGCTTGATCGGTGATTCCAGGCTCCTGCACACCATCGGCAAGGGCTCCTATGCCCCAGAGTGGTTGGCCCTGCACTTGCCAACAGGGACAGAGGTGGCTGTCAAAGCCATTAGCAAGTGCAAGGAAACTGACTCTTTTCGAGAAGTTTGTTGTCATGAGCGTCTAAGTCACCCAAACATCACACAGCTATGTGAGGTGATTGGCACTGAGGAGAAATGTTATCTCTTCACGGAGCAGGTCAGCGGAGGGAGCTTAGAAGACTACCCTGAAAATTGCAGCCCCAGGACGGAAGTAGCAGCCCGACTCATGTTTCAGCAGCTAGTGTCGGCGGTTCAGTACTGCCACCAAAAGAAAGTGGTCCACCGGGACCTCAAGCCAGAAAACATCCTGCCAGATGGTGGGAGAAATCTCAAAATAACAGACTTTGGCCTTGCCAGGGACTTTACAAACTATAAGCTGACAACCTTTGGTGGCACCCCATTCTTATGGCCCCAGAGATCATGCGGGGTCACACCTATGATGGCCTGAAGGTCGAGGCCTGGAGCTTGGGGGTAGTTTTGTACAGGATTCTGGTGGGGAATTTGCCATTCGAGGGGGACACACTTGGGGAGGTGAGGGAAAAGATCCTGAGTGGGAAGTTCTGGGCACCACCCTCCCTATGCAAAGAAGGTCAAAATCTTTCACAAAAGTCACTGACCATCAGCCCCAGGAAAAGGCCAACCCTGCAAGACATACTACAAGACCTGTGGGTCACCATGGGACAGAGGGAAGAACTGAGGCCATACAGCGAGCCACCCTGGGGCGACCTTGACCCCGGAAGGATCATCTCCTCCAATCTTTAGAGCGAGGCTCCTTCCAGGTGGCCTTTCCTCAGCCTCCCCCAGCGCCCACATACCTGAAACCCAGACTTCAGCTCTCCTCTTTCCTATATTATCTGTTCCAAACGCTGAGCGAAGAGACAGCATGACTTTTTAAGAGACTTTTTTCGTAATGTATCACTTTGATTAAATATGTAGTTGGCCATACAGTCTTCTGTTACCCCAAACTCTTCTATTGATTAAACACTTACCGTTACCACTCACCGTGCCAGACACAGGGAAGACCGTGGGCATGCTCCTGCCTTCGTGGCGAGGGCGGACGGTGAACAAGAGCCAGCGGCCTGCGGTCAGCGCTGTGAGGGTGACGAACGTGGTGGGCCTGGGGAGGCAGGTAGGAATGGGTGCGTCAGGGAAGATTTTCTCTCAGCACTTGATATTGGAACTGTGACCTGGAGCATGAGACTGAGACTTTTCATTTTCTTTCCTTTCCTTTCCTTTTCTTTTCTCTTGCCAACTTTCAGATTATTTTCCTAATAAAGTAAATATCAATCTTAAATATCCCACAAATACGAGAAGCTCATTGGGTGGGAGGGGTCCCTTTCTTAAATTCCACAGCCAGAGAAAAACCACTGCTGTTTGTCCCCAGCCATGCCTGGGCCACGCCCTGCTCTGACCTCACAAGCACCAGCCATTGTGATGCAACTGCAAGCCCAGCCTATATATATGGCCCCGGTGGGGCTCAGATTTTGTCCCTGAGAGCCCAGGGAGCTGACTGTGGTGACCTGTTGGACTTGGACTTGCGAGCCTTGTTCTGGCCATTATTTTGCGAGAGTGTTTGCTTTTTCGTACTGTATTTGTTTGCCATTTTTTGCATTTTGTTTCTTTTCCTTTATTATTTTCCCTTTTTGTAATTTCTCTTATTTGTTTCTCTTTTTCTTTTATTCTTTTACTTACTTATTTCCTATTTTTCATGTTTTCTTTTCAGTTTTTGTTTTGTTTTTCTTCTTATTTTGAAGTTACCATGGCTAATGAGCTTGCGGACACCACAGGCCTTCGGAAGCGCTTGATTGGTGATTCCAGGCTCCTGCACACCATCGGCAAGGGCTCCTATGCCCCAGAGTGTTTGGCCCTGCACTTGCCAACAGGGACAGAGGTGGCTGTCAAAGCCATTAGCAAGTGCTAGGTAACTGACTCTTTTCAAGAAGTTTGTTGTCATGAGCGTCTAAGTCACCCAAACATCACACAGCTATGTGAGGTGATTGGCACTGAGGAGAAATGTTATCTCTTCATGGAGCAGGTCGGCGGAGGGAGCTTAAAAGACTACCCGGAAAATGGCAGCCCCAGGCCCGAGGCAGCAGCCCGACTCATGATCCAGCAGCTAGTGTCGGCGGTTCAGTACTGCCACCAGAAGAAAGTCGTCCACCGGGACCTCAAGCCAGAAAACATTCTGCTAGATGGTGAGAGAAACCTCAAAATAACACATTTTGGCTTTGCCAGGGACTTTACAAACTATAAGCTGACAACCGTTGGTGGCACCCCATTCTATATGGACCCAGAGATCATGCGGGGTCACACCTATGATGGCCTGAAGGTCGATGTCTGGAGCTTGGGGGTAGTTTTGTACAGGATTCTGGCGGGGAATTTGCCATTCGAGGGGGACACACTTGGGCAGGTGAGGGAAAAGATCCTGAGTGGGAAATTCTGGGCACCACCCTCCCTGTGCAAAGAAGGTCAAAATCTTTCACAAAAGTCACTGACCATCAGCCCCAGGAAAAGGCCAACCCTGCAAGACATACTACAAGACCTGTGGGTCACCATGGGACAGAGGGAAGAACTGAGGCCATACAGCGAGCCACCCTGGGGCGACCTTAACCCCGGAAGGATCATCTCCTCCAATCTTTAGAGCGAGGCTCCTTCCAGGTGGCCTTTCCTCAGCCTCCCTCAGCGCCCACATACCTGAAACCCAGACTTCAGCTCGCCTCTTTCCTATATTATCAGTTCCAAAAGCTGAGCGAAGAGACAGCATGACTTTTTAAGAGATTTTTTTCGTAATGAATCACTTTGATTAAATATGTAGTTGGCCATACAGTCTTCTGTTACCCCAAACTCTTCTATTGATTAAACACTTACCGTTACCACTCACCGTGCCAGACACAGGGAAGACCGCGGGCATGCTCCTGCCTTCGTGGCGAGGGCGGATGTTGAACAAGAGCCAGCGGCCTGCCGTCAGTGCTGTGAGGGCGACAAACGTGGTGGGCCTGGGGAGGCAGGTAGGAATGGGTGCGTCAGGGAAGTTTTTCTCTCAGCACTTGATATTTGAACTGTGACCTGGAGCATGAGACTGAGACTTTTCATTTTCTTTCCTTTCCTTTCCTTTTCTTTTCTCTTGCCAACTTTCAGATTGTTTTCCTAATAAAGTAAATATCAATCTTAAATATCCCACAAATACAAGAAGCTCATTGGGTGGGAGGGGTCCCTTTCTTAAATTCCACAGCCAGAGAAAAACCACTGCTGTTTGTCCCCAGCCATGCCTGGGCCACGCCCTGCTCTGACCTCACAGGCACCAGCCATTGTGATGCAACTGCAAGCCCAGCCTATATATATGGCCCCGGTGGGGCTCAGATTTTGTCCCTGACAGCCCAGGGAGCTGATTGTCGTGACCTGTTGGACTTGGACTTGCGAGCCTTGTTCTGGCCATTATTTTCCGAGAGTGTCTGCTTTTTCGTACTGTATTTGTTTGCCATTTTTTGCATTTTGTTTCGTTTCATTATTTTCCCTTTTTGTAATTTCTCTTATTTGTTTCTCTTTTTGTTTTATTTTTTACTTACTTATTTCCTATTTTTCATGTTTTCTTTTCAGTTTTTGTTTTGTTTTTCTTCTTATTTTGAAGTTACCATGGCTAATGAGCTTGCGGCCACCACTGGCCTTCGGAAGCGCTTGATTGGTGATTCCAGGCTCCTGCACACCATCGGCAAGGGCTCCTATGCCCCAGAGTGTTTGGCCCTGCACTTGCCAACAGGGACAGAGGTGGCTGTCAAAGCCATTAGCAAGTGCTAGGTAACTGACTCTTTTCGAGAAGTTTGCTGTCATGAGCGTCTAAGTCACCCAAACATCACACAGCTATGTGAGGTGATTGGTACTGAGGAGAAATGTTATCTCTTCACAGAGCAGGTCAGCGGAGGGAGCTTAGAAGACTACCCGGAAAATTGCAGCCCCAGGACCGAGGCAGCAGCCCGACTCATGATCCAGCAGCTAGTGTCGGCAGTTCAGTACTGCCACCAGAAGAAAGTCGTCCACCGGGACCTCAAGCCAGAAAACATACTGCTAGATGGTGAGACAAACCTCAAAATAACAGACTTTGGCTTTGCCAGGGACTTTACAAACTATAAGCTGACAACCGTTGGTGGCACCCCATTCTTATGGCCCCAGAGATCATGCGGGGTCACACCTATGATGGCCTGAAGGTCGATGCCTGGAGCCTGGGGGTAGTTTTGTACAGGATTCCGGTGGGGAATTTGCCATTTGAGGGGGACGCACTTGGGGAGGTGAGGGAAAACGTCCTGAGTGAAAAGTTCTGGGCACCACACTCCCTCTCCAAAGAAGGTCAAAATCTTTTACAAAAGTCACTGACCCTATGCCCCAGGGAAAGGCCAACCCTGAAAGACATACTACAAGACCCGTGGGTCACCAAGGGCCAGATGGAGAAACTGAGGCTATACAGCAAGACACCCTGGGGTGACCTTGACCTCGGAAGGATCATCTCCTCGAATCTTTAGAGCGAGGCTCTTTCTAGGTAGCCTTTCCTCAGCCTCCCCACTGTCTTGAATTCCACAGCCAGAGAAAAACCACTTTAGTTTGTCCCCAGCCATGCCTGGGCCACGCCCTGCTCTGACCTCACAGGCACCAGCCATTGTGATGCAACTGCCAGCCCAGCCTATATATATGGCCCCGGTGGGGCTCAGATTTTTGTCCCTGAGAGCCCAGGGAGCTGACTGCGGTGACCTGTTGGACTTGGACTTGCGAGCCTTGTTCTGGCCATTATTTTCCGAGAGTGTCTGCTTTTTCGTACTGTATTTGTTTGCCATTTTTTGCATTTTGTTTCGTTTCATTATTTTCCCTTTTTTAAATTTCTCTTATTTGTTTCTCTTTTTGTTTTATTCTTTTATCTACTTATTTCATATTTTCCGTTTTTTCTTTTCAGTTTTTGTTTTTTTTTTTTCTTATTTTGAAGTTACCATGGCTGATAATCACCTTGTGGCCACCACAGGCCTTCGGGAGCGCTTGATTGGTGATTCCAGGCTCCTGCACACCATCGGCAAGGGCTCCTATGCCCCAGAGTGGTTGGCCCTGCACTTGCCAACAGGGACAGAGGTGGCTGTCAAAGCCATTAGCAAGTGCTAGGTAACTGACTCTTTTCAAGAAGTTTGTTGTCATGAGCGTCTAAGTCACCCAAACATCACACAGCTATGTGAGGTGATTGGCACTGAGGAGAAATGTTGTCTCTTCACGGAGCAGGTCAGCGGAGGGAGCTTAAAAGACTACCCGGAAAATGGCAGCCCCAGGCCCAAGGCAGCAGCCCGACTCATGTTCCGACAGCTAGTGTCGGCGGTTCAGTACTGCCACCAAAAGAAAGTCGTCCACCGGGACCTCAAGCCAGAAAACATCCTGCCAGATGGTGAGACAAACCTCAAAATAACAGACTTTGGCCTTGCCAGGGACTTTACAAACTATAAGCTGACAACCGTTGGTGGCACCCCATTCTATATGGCCCCAGAGATCATGCGGGGTCACACCTATGATGGCCTGAAGGTTGATGTCTGGAGCTTGGGGGTAGTTTTCTATAGGATTCAGGTGGGGAAGTTGCCATTCCAGGGGGACACACTTGGACAGGTGAGGGAAAACGTCCCGAGTGGGAAGTTCCGGGCACCACACTCCCTATATAAAGAAGGTCAAAATCTTTCACAAGAGTCACTGACCCTCAGCTCCAGGAAAAGGCCAACCCTGGAAGACATATTACAAGACCCGTGGGTCACCATGGGCCAGAGGAAGGAACTGAGGCCATATAGCGAGCCAACCTAGGGTGTCCTTGACCGCGGAAGGATCATCTCCTCCAATCTTTAGAGCGAGGCTCTTGCAGGTGGCCTTTCCTCAGCCTCCCCCAGCGCCCACGTACCTGAAACCCAGACTTCAGCTCTCCTCTTTCCTATCTTATCTGTTCCAAAAGCTGAGTGAAACCAGAACATGACTTCTTAAGAGATTTTTTTTAATGAATCACTTTGATTAAATAAGCAGTTGGCCATACAGTCTTCTGTTACCCCAAACTCTTCTATTGATTAAACACTTACCGTTGCCACTCACCGTGCCAGACACAGGGAAGACCGTGGGCATGCTCCTGCCTTCGTGGCGAGGGCGGACGATGAACAAGAGCCAGCGGCCTGCGGTCAGCGCTGTGAGGGTGACGAACGTGGTGGGCCTGGGGAGGCAGGTAGGAATGGGTGCGTCAGGGAAGTTTTTCTCTCAGCACTTGATATTTGAACTGTGACCTGGAGCATGAGACTGAGACTTTTCATTTTCTTTCCTTTCCTTTCCTTTTCTTTTCTCTTGCCAACTTTCAGATTATTTTTCTAATAAAGTAAATATCAATCTTAAATATCCCACAAACACAAGAAGCTCATTGGGTGGGAAGGGTCCCTTTCTTAAATTCCACAGGTAGAGAAAAACCACTGCTGTTTGTCCCCAGCCATGCCTGGGCCACGCCCTGCTCTGACCTCACAGGCACCAGCCATTGTGATGCAACTGCAAGCCCAGCCTATATATATGGCCCCGGTGGGGCTCAGATTTTTGTCCCTGAGAGCCCAGGGAGCTGATTGTCGTGACCTGTTGGACTCGGACTTGCGAGCCTTGTTCTTGCCATTGCTTTGTAGAGTGTTTGCTTTTTCGTACTGTATTTGTTTGCCATTTTTTGCATTTTGTTTCTTTTCCTTTATTATTTTCCCTTTTTGTAATTTCTCTTATTTGTTTCTCTTTTTGTTTTATTTTTTACTTACTTATTTCCTATTTTTCATGTTTTCTTTTCAGTTTTTGTTTTGTTTTTCTTCTTATTTTGAAGTTACCATGGCTAATGAGCTTGCGGCCACCACTGGCCTTCGGAAGCGCTTGATTGGTGATTCCAGGCTCCTGCACACCATCGGCAAGGGCTCCTATGCCCCAGAGTGTTTGGCCCTGCACTTGCCAACAGGGACAGAGGTGGCTGTCAAAGCCATTAGCAAGTGCAAGGAAACTGACTCTTTTCGAGAAGTTTGTTGTCATGAGCGTCTAAGTCACCCAAACATCACACAGCTATGTGAGGTGATTGGCACTGAGGAGAAATGTTATTTCTTCATGGAGCAGGTCAGCGGAGGGAGCTTAAAAGACTACCCGGAAAATGGCAGCCCCAGGACCGAGGCAGCAGCCCAACTCATGTTCCGGCAGCTAGTGTCGGCAGTTCAGTACTGCCACCAAAAGAAAGTCGTCCACCGGGACCGCAAGCCAGAAAACATCCTTCTAGATGGTGAGACAAACCTCAAAATAACAGACTTTGGCTTTGCCAGGGACTTTAAAACTATAAGCTGACAACCGTTGGTGGCACCCCATTCTATATGGCCCCAGAGATCATGCGGGGTCACACCTATGATGGCCTGAAGGTCGATGCCTGGAGCCTGGGGGTAGTTTTGTACAGGATTCCGGTGGGGAATTTGCCATTCCAGGGGGACACACTTGGGCAGGTGAGGGAAAAGATCCTGAGTGGGAAGTTCTGGGCACCACACTCCCTCTCCAAAGAAGGTGAAAATTTTTTACAAAAGTTACTGACCCTCAGATCCAGGTAAATGCCAACCCTACAAGACATACTACAAGACCATTGGGTCACCATGGGTCAGAGTGGGGAACTGAGGCCATACGGCGAGCCACCCTGGGATGACCTTTACCTCCAGGTGGCAGATATCATGAATGACATCGGCTTACAAAGCACCAGATTCAGGAGTCACTGACCCAGAAGAAATATGACAGGATCATGGGAACATACCTAATCCTCAAAACAACAAACACCAAGATGACATGTCGCACCATCCAGGTGAGACCATGATCCACCCCTGTCTCCAACATCAGGGAGAGTCTAGAAGAGTCTGCCTTTCCCTCAAGCAGCCAGGGGTCATCAACAACCGCTCTCCTACCGGAATTGAGCCTGGCATCCAGGACCAGCACTTCCCTACCCAAGGCCAGGATGGCCAAGCCCAGCCCAGCCCTCCAGTGTGACCATGGTGGCTCCCCCACCACCCCCACTCTCGGCAGCACCAACAATGCTGGAATTGCCCCAGAAGGGCCCACCAATGACAACTGCATCCAAGCTGCACAGCCTGAAGGTGGGACCCCAGGCTCTTTCTCTGGCCCCAGCCAGGGCCAGCGGGGTGTGGCTCACAGAACCTTCAGGTTCTTCTTAAAATGCGTGTGCTGTGGGCTGTCCACTCACAAACAGCGTCGCAAAAGGACAAGAGTCACACCAAAATAATTCTTAGTGTTTGGTAGATGTCCTATAGCACCAGAGCTGGACACAGACAGCCACGGGTGCCAGCGCTGCCAGAAGTACACACCGTGCGTGCAGGTGACAGGACCCGGTCCGGTGGACGACGGAGGTATGTGAGCTGCAGCAGTGTTCTCCGCACGGGGTTCACACCAAGAGGGGATCCCACATCTCTGTGGACGGTTTTCTCCTGGGGCCCTTCTCCTTCCCTTGCTCTCCTTTCCTCCCACATTTGTGGGGTTCTTAATAAAGTACTTGGTTTTTCCAAATTTTGTAATAAACTTGATAATTTGATCTAGAAAAAAAAAAAAATAGGAGTGAGGAAGTTACTCAGAGATTTACCAAAGGGAGTGGAACAGTGTGCTGAGGTGGTAGGTTTATGAGTGATTTTTTTTTTCTTTCTCTAACATTGTCAGATTATACCTTTAGTTTAAAAGATTAATTTATTTTGACTCAACATATATATACTGAAAACCTATTTAAGATGGGCACAGTGTTAGTCACTGTGGGAAATGCAAAAATGATTAAGTCATGTTCACCAGTGACTGTGAAACTCTGATCCTGGATACCTGTTAGAGCCGGCTATGTAGACATGTGACTGTTCACCAATGGTAGATGAACCCACAGAACTGCATGAGGCTCCCAAATGGTAGGAGAGGAGAGAAGAGGATATCTGTGGGCAGGACTTAGACAAATATGAATATTTGAAGGCAGGCATGGGAAGAGTCTATTGTGGGGCCAGGCAAGGCAAAGCCAGGAGAGTTTTGTCACAGGGTTTCAAATAGAGGGTCAGCACAGCATTGTCATGCTCGGGAAGGTCAGGGAAGATGAAGGACAGAAACCGCCTCTGGCTGATGCAATTCCGGGATTGCTTAAAAAACAACCAAAGCAGCTTCAGGAAAGTAGAGAGAGGGAGGGTCAGGTCACAAAATACTATAGCATGAGTGGGTGGTGTAGACATGGAAAGAGTCAACGTAAACAACTCTCTCAAGAAGTTTAGGACTCGAGGGAAGGTAGTATCAGAAGACAGAAAAGATGTGTTTAAGGTGGGTAGAATAACGTTGGTGTGTATCAGCAGAAGGGGAGGAATCGGGAGAGGAGCCGAATAAAAATGCTCATGGGAATAGAAAAACAAAAATGTGAAATATTGGTATTCAAGCAATTTTGAGTTATGAAAACAGCAATTTCACATATTCAATCTAATAAAAAAGCAACAAAAGCTAACCATTCACTGAAAAAAGAGTGCATTATCCAGGTTTGTTTAGAACTGGCAATATGCCAAATGTATATCAAATGTCTTCCTGTGGAGCTTTGGAGGTGCTTGGTGAATAGTACCCAGTACTTGCTCTAGAAAAGTTTAGGAAACAGATGTGAAATAAATCATTTGTTTTGCGATGCAGATGCTCAATGTGTGTCCCTTTAGACTGAGAGTAAGGACTTCCATGGAATCAAGTAAAACCTGGAAGAATGTCGAAAGAATGCCCAGGTCAAAAGAATGACATCTGGTCAACCTGGAAGAACAGAAAACATCAGCACATGACGGATGGTAAAGGAAGCCAGTACCCCAGGCGGCTGGAGTGCATGGGGGATCCAGGTAACTATGAATGTTCTGACATTGCTCAAGTTTCAAGTACAAGGAAAGATTGTTAAGAAATTAACAGGGGCAGAACACAGAGGTCTTAAGGGTAATAGGAAGGGAAGCTGCAACATACATGGCTCCAACACCGGACTCTCAACGGGCCCTCCAAAGAGTCTACTCGCAAAGCTTCCACAGCATTCATGAGCCAGCACATCGGCAGCTCTGAGCAAAGCCACCTGAAAGGGGCTTAGACTAGTGGCAGGAATATGAACTAGCCGGGAATGTTTTAATCTCTGTGATCTCGGTGGCTGGACACAGGTGGCCATGTGTATTTGTAGAGATAGCACAGCACCATGTTTATGAGGAAGACTCCAGAGGCTAGCTGGCTCACTCTGAATGACATTTCTACCACTAACCAGCCAGGTACGGAAGAAAAAGAAAGTCTTTTGCCTCAATTTCCGCATTGGACAAATGCTACCTACAGCAATGAGTTGTTTTCAACATTAAGTGAGACGATAAAGGTAGATACACATTGCCTGGCACCTAGTAAGTACTTAGTAAATGTTGATTGGCAGTAGTAATAGGCATGGTTATAGCAGTCATATGAGCATGTGGCACTATGTCTTCTGCACTTTTTGGCACCAGTTCTGATCTCTCTCCATAATATTAACCATGGCTCAGCCAAGGCAACCCAAGCACCAATAACGTAAAGAGGGTGTGAGGGCCAATCACACAGAGTATGGCCTGCCCACATTCTCTTTTGGTGTTCTCCCAGAAAGCATACTAACAGTGTTCTTCCCTCTCCAGGCGACCAAAAGAAACTATAATTACTTGCCTGCTTCCCCAGTTTCACACCTCTTAGATTCCACTTGTTGCTCATGTTTTGAACTGTAGCAAAAAAAAAAAAAAAAAAAAAAAAAGACTGAAGCGTAGAAATGAGTTGCCTCACCCCAAAACTCACAGAGAGCATCCCTAAATGTGACAATGACATGTGTGTCACCAACAGACAGGTCAGAGAATTCAGACGTGAAAAGAAATTAACTCATTACCACAGCCAACAAACAAATTCAATCCCACCTGAAGAGTAAAAACAAGCGTAAATGCTGTCAAGACTGAAAGACAACTTCGACCTCTGCTTCCTACTTCCCTGCACCCAGATCTCCTGCTCATTCTGTAAGACCAGATTCTCACACTCATCAGAATCATGCTTTGCAACTAAAACCCACGGTGAGTGAGAGCAGTCCCCAGCCCCGGATCCCAGTACCTCAAGGTTCTTGAAAGGAAGAACTGGGCTTCATTGGGGGACAAGGCATGGATTATTTTCAACATTTTCAAAATCTTAAAACAAATAGTATTTATTTACAATAAGACCACACAGACACCCGAATAACTCTTAACATGAGGTCCATGACCCAAATAATGAGAGATTTCTTTTCGGGTCTAAAATGCAAATATTTTCCACCTTCGTCTTAAGATGAAGAAAGCAAAGCCCAGAGAGGTGAAGCAGGTTTTCCAAGACCAACTTCATTATGGAACTGAACGAACCCATCCAGAAGTCTTTACGTTCCTTCCAAAAATTCTCCACTCCTTTTCACGGCTTCCCTCAAAGATGAAGTTGGAGCTCATGTGACATAACAGAACTACTGGCAATTTCTTTGATACTCTCAAGCTTTTGGGAGTCAGTGCAATAGAACTGATAAGTTTTGATGACCCAGTAATTAAATAACATCAGGTAAAAAAAAGGGAAAAAAAAAAAAACCCACTAGCATCCCGCTACAGCCACAAAAGCAATTTTCGTGTGGAGACAACAGATTGTTTGAATCTCTGACTCTGGTGGTTTTATTCCCACATCTTTTTTATTTCTAAAATAACTTGGGAAAAAGTAATAAAGAACACTCAGCAATAAAAAACAAAAGGAGAAAAATAAAGGACCTCCACACACACCCTCTAAAAAAAGAAACTTGACTTCAAAGTGAGCCTGCTTTGTTTTAAAAGAAAGAAAAGGAGAAAATGAAATTCGTGTATAGTTTTAGCACAGAATGGGGAAACACTGAAAAAATATATATCATTCTCAGTGGAGTTCCCGAGCACCACAAGAAACATCCAAAAATTATTAAATTCCCAATTACTGCCATCCATACATATGTTTTTCACAAATGGAAAACAAAGCTGAAAATCAGCCAGGACAACTGAGCAGAATATAGATGCACTTGAAGCCCTAACCAACCCATGTCCCCCAAGGGGGTCAAGCAGTTCACGAGCTGAGCTAACAAGGGAAGATTTCCCACGAGGACATGCCTGCAGGAAAGTGTTGTCTGCACAGCCAGCGAGGGCCCAGTGTACTTGAAACAACACAAGCCTTTATTCACAAAAGAGGCCACACTAACATTTCTCACTCCCCAAATCCCGCAACTACAGAAATTTACAAGGATCACCTTCCCCCGCCCCCCCTCTTTGGCTCCAGTGCCTAGAAAAGAATATGCTTAGTAAAAGTTCTGGGAGTCTCAGCACAAAAAAACAAAAAAAATCAAGGTTCCGACCAGTTAAGTATTTTGTTCAAAACCACACAGTTAGTAAGTCTTGCTTCTTTGTCCCATGTTCCCTCAACCGTTTCCACCTGCTACTCCTCTTGGCTAACACCACACACAGGCAGATCACACGCCCAAATCACCACATTATATTAATCATTTATTCAGAGTCAGAGAAATTAAGGGACTTGCCCAAAGGCAGACAGCAAGTGTACAGGCAACACCAATATAGAAAGTCTGTCTTGACTCCCCTTTAGTGCTCTTTCTGCGGCAACTTATTAAAAAATTCCATTTGATGAGGTTAAACAAATTGTGCTGGTTAAAAAAAAAGAAGCCCCAAATAGGAGACTCTCAACATTAAATATCTGCTCTGTGCTTCTCACCCAAGTTTCAGGTCCACATTTCCGATCATTCACTGACTATTACTCCTGCAATGACTCTCCATTCCTCAAATGCAAGTCAAATCTTCTATCCGAAATCAAGCACCTTGGTTTGTTTCTGTTGCGGTTAGTGTCGTTCTATTGTTGTCTTTTCATTTTCCTTCTATTTCCTGGAATGTACGGTGACAGAAATACAGGGGTTCAAATCCCAACTGAACCACTTAATTGGCTCTTGTTACATTCCTAAGCCAAGGACAGAAGCTACTGCAAATACAAATCTCTTTGACCTGAACTTCCCTACAATTAATTTGCTGCCTAAAAATAGTTTTCACTAAGAAAAAAAAATGTTTAAAGGAGAGGGTGTCAGCCTAAGAAACATCACTGTGGAAACAGCCAGTAGGACTTCACAAAGACAGTTCCTGAAAAATGTATCTGCAAGTTACAGGATGTGGCTTTTTCAGGTGTGACATGCCACAGGAAAAGCACCATGAGCCGTTGTGTTTCTGCAACTTATCACGCAGTTTAATTAGAATTTGTCTGTCAAAGAAGCAGCTTAAGCAGCAGTTATCAAGATGGCACAAGTATCTCAGCATCAACCCTTCTGCCCAAGGATTTAAATAGAATTAAAAAATAAATAAAAGGCACAGGAAGATGCCAGGGTGCAGTGGCTACCTTATCATAAAAGCCCGTGGGCTGGGTGAATAGCCACTAGGCTCACAGACCAGCCCAAGTAGAGGCACACTGGTTGGTGTCTGTGTGGGGAGCTTCACCCACCATCACCCCACAAAGGCAATTCGTTTGATGTGTCACTCTGTTGGCCCCTACTTTTCCCTAAATTCATTATCTGAGACAGTCAAACTTGCTGTGTCTTCTCTGGCCAGGAAAATTCACAGTTGACAATAACACGACCTTTTGCCTATAGCGACAACTTTTGCCTTGAGTAGCTACGGCAACAATAAAACAACACAGCCCAGGGTGGTTCGCTGATGTTGGGTTGTCCTTGCTGCTTCTTATCGGGGAAGTGGGTTGTCTTTGTCCCACAGGGCATCCCTGCAAGGGCAGTCTGACAACCTCTTGTTCTCTGAGTCACTTCGCCAAGGTTGCCACTTCGCTGGGTTTGCAGAGCTGGACCCTAAAGACCAAGTTTAGATCAGAAGACTGGGACATTCTAGGTAGGAAGCAACCAAAGCCCCAACCCCTGCTGCTCTGAATGCAAAGACAGGACAATGCAGTAGGATGTCTTCCAGGGCTCCAACCAAGACCCATAGCAGGACAAGTCCATAAGGCCTGACATAAAAGGGAGACGAGGCCAGTCTAACGTAAGAGACAAAGTGCTCCTAGGGACACAACTGTCCCAGCAGTTGGACTCAACACTGGACACACCTCCCCACACAGAAGCCCATTCATGTGCCTGTTGTCTATGGATGCTTTTGCACTACAAAGACAAAGTTGGATAGTCACAGTAGAGACCATATGTCCTGCAAAGCCTGAAATATTTACTACCTGGCCCATTCTAAAACAACTGTGTTGACGTCTGCTTTAAGGAATGGTGGCTGAACCTATGATATGACTGGGAAAGCAGTAAGTTTGGAGGCCAGTCCTGGAGAAGAATTAGTCACATGGTGGTATCTGAACAACCAAAACAACACTGAAGAGTGTCCTAAGTCATACAGCTGCTGAGTGGCAGAACCGGGGCTCAAACTCAAATGTCCTTGTGAGTTGTAGACCAAATGAATATAAGCTACCTTTCATCAGGGGAAAAATTGGGTCCAAATGATTGTTACCAACCCAAGGTTGTGCCAAGACTTCCTACTGGGAGGGCCAATGAGGGAGTCATCCCCTCTAAAGGATGTGCTCCCTGGAGACCTTTGTGCAATATGCCAGCTTTGTAGCCCATGAAGCATCTTTGGGGCTGACTATGAAAGTCAAATATTTTCAATGATTTTACAAGATTAACCATAACCAAGATGGTGGGCCACTTATTGATTTATTGCCTCTCAGTTTCAAAGTCACCCTCCAATACCTGCTCTGTGATAATGGACTAGATTCTTGATGTATTTCTCCTTTACTGTGAGCACAGTGTGAAGGTCTGTCAGTAGAGGACACTGGCAGAACATCGCAGGAAGCAAGGGTTCCACCTGCACTGTGACACGTGGGTGGCAGCTTCCAATGGCACTCTGCCCTAGATGCATGCCCAAAGTAGGCAGTTGCCAAGCAACCTCACAGCCTGTGCCTAGGCCCAGAGACCACCTTGCTCAGCTCTCCGGTGGCAGGTGCTGCATGCTCCCAGCCTCTGCCCCACAGTAGCACCTCCAAACCTCCGCTGTACTCCTGACTCCAAGCCTCAACTCACTTATACCCCATAGGGTTGTTGCCTTTGCCCAGTTACAGTGGACTAGCTCTGACTCCTTCAACCCAGTAAACAAAATCCAGGATGCTGCCACCAGAGCTTTTTCCGTGAGGTCTCAACACCCCCTTTCACTTCTGTCATTCCATGGATTACATTTTGAGTTATTTCTCCATTTTTACACATGCTATCTTATCATGCTTAGCAATTCTTCATATTAAACTTCCCCATTGTTAAGATCACTGAATGCAGTGATTGAATGCCAGCCAATTCAGCGGGGAAAGTCAGCCAGTGGCAGGGATGTGCTTCTGCTCTCAGGAAATCACCCTGAAAGACCACATGTTTTATGGCTTTGAATATCCCTCAGAATGTCACCATACATTCCGGAAAATAAGAGAAAAATGAAAAACAGACAACAAAAGATGCTGTCAAAAGTTATTCGTTGATGATCAAATAAGTTTTAAAAAATGCAATGGGGGATTAAATGGGTAACCTAGAAAACAGAGGCCAGTTGACATAGAAACTCAGGAAATCTTATTGACACCATAAAACACTCCAAACAACATCTCAAGTCTGTTTCTAAAGTACGATGTTTTTTCTAAGTGTATAAAAACTATGCCTGTCCATATTAGAATATCTACTTCAACTCTCTTCAAATTCAGCACTCCTGTCGCCATAGCAACCCACAGCCCATAATAAACCATTAGCTTTTCCTAAGAAAATTATAAAAAGGAAGCTTTTGATGTTTTTCTTTAACACTCATATTTTTCCATCATGAAAATCTGATATTTCATAATGTACACCTCCACAAATTAGGCCACATAGGCTTTAGAGGCATTAAGACTCCACATTGTTTACAAGTATTTTATTTTCTTCCCTTGCAATGAAGAAGATGGATATTTGTTGGGCTCTTACTAGATCCTAGGCACTGTTGGTATTTTACATGGTTACTTCTAATATTCATGATAGTCTTCAGAATGGGTATTATTCTTCCCATTTTACAGATGGGGAAACGGAGACAGAAATTTAAAAACTCCCCTGATGAGAGACAAATGTGGACAGCCCCGAACGCTCATCTTTCCCCCCCATTTTCGGTGGCTTAACAAAGCAGGGTCAGCAGGACTGAGTCACCTCAACAGAAGAACAAGGCACTACCAGCCCAATTCCCAGGCTCCTCAGTCTCCTCTTTCTTAATAACACCAAAAAGCTCTCCTTGCCACGTAGTTGCACAGATGTTCTCTTTCCCCAAAACCTATCCATATGAGGACCCTTCTGGAGGAGGAGCCCACTCTTCTGGAATTGGCCGTGGGGCTGCATACCTCTAGACCTGGCCCAATCAGTGGGAATATGGGAACTCAGAGGGTTGCCTGTACTCTGCTTCTCTGCTTCTGAATTTTCCCCCAATAAACTTTATTGTATTTCTGCCCTTGTGGTGCTAAAGGTATGGTACTACTATAGGAACACAGCTGTTCATCGCATCCTTAAAGGTTTCCACTCAGTCATGGTTGGACTGAAAAGAAGGTGACAACTGTCCCCATTATTTTCACTGCTGCCCTTGATGACTCTCTCTTACTCAGTACTTTATTTCTCTGAATTATGCAACTCGTTCTCCAGAAAAATTGTTTTATTAATCCATTCTACCAATAAAATCAAAAGTTTTAAATGGGCAAAATATTTAGACAGACCCTTCACAAAAATAAAAGATATATGACTGGTCAATGAACTGTAAGTAAAAATGCTCAGCATCATTATTCATTAGGAAAATGCAACTTAAAAGTAAATTGAGATACCATTAGACACCTTCCAGGAAACCTAAAATTTAAAGAGACTGAAAATATTAAGTATCAGAACTGCTGGGTATTTTCTGATAAAGCTGAAGATATACCTACCCTACAACTCAACAATTCCACTTCTAAGTATTCACTCAAGAGAAGTTAAAATGTAAGTTTACACAAAGATGTATACAAGAACAGCTACAAGAACTGTATTCATAATAGCCAAAGTTTGGAATCAGCCCAGATGTCCATGAACAAAAGAATGGATAAACGAACTGTGGCCTAGCCATACAATGGAATACTACTCAGCAACAAAAAGGAACAAATTTCTGATACACAACACCACAAATAGATCTCACAGGCATTCTGCTCAGCAAAAGAGCCAGCTACAAAAGAGCACATGCCATTTGATTCCTTTTACATGAAATTCTAGAACAGACAAAACTATTCCATGGTGTCTGAAGTCAGAATAGCAATAACTAAGGGGTTATTGACTGGGAAGGGACAAACAGGGGCCTTCTGAGGTGGTGAAGGAGCCCCATCCATTGATCTGGACGATGCTTACTTGGAGTATATATACAATTTCATTAAGCTAGACACTTAGGATAATACATTTTACTAGAGAAAGAAATAAATGTGTAAGCCCATGGCAAGCAGTAAAGATAGAGAGAAGCTTCTGAAACACACTCAGCTCTTCTGAAGCACACTCATTCCCTGTAGAGGCCACACTTCCACAATGGAATGCAGGGCTTTGTCATCACACAGAGCACGGCAACCTTGTTTCCCCAACAGACTGCAGAGTCCCTGCTCAGCAGGCCGTGTGGAATTTGGGGTGTTCATTTGGAGGCTGAATCATAGCTCATGGGGATGAGAGTCCTTCAGCAGCTCAGGATTTAAATAATGATGTGTCAACATCTGCCTCCAATGACTCAGATTTAATCTTAACGGTGACCTTGTAAGCTTGTAGGATTATTAGAGCCAACCACACAGACACAAAGAATATTAAAGTTGTTTGTCAAAAACCTCTCTGCTTCTGTCAAGAAAAACTTCCAGAACAGAGGACCCACACATGCTCAAAACAGAACCTCCAACTGGAAACGGAAGGAGTAAGATGCCACTTCAGCCTGTTTTGCCAAGAACAATCAACTGGAAGGAGTAAACGTCTGGTGTTTGCAGCTTTAAAGGAATTCAATATTTTTATGTCATTCAAGGAGCCACAAGTTGCAATGCTCTACAATTAAAACTATATGCCTCCTGGATACTCTTTTATCTTCTCCACCTTGTGTAGACATCAAAAATCCTAAGTGATTGCCTCAAACCATATTGGACTTGCATCCAGGAAACCGATTTCTTACCTCAGCTCTACCGTTGCTAGCATAGGTCCTTCGGCAAAGCCACATCCGCTTCTCTGAGCCTCAGTTTCCCCATCTGTAAAGTGAAGATAAGTATTAACGGAGTAATATTAAAAGAGATAACATAGAGGTTAGAGAGAGGCTGGCATCTGTATTAAAAGCCATGGCACTATACAGCCCAGCCCATCCTGAAAGCAGGTCCCAGAATGTCTTATCCTCAAGCGCTGCAGGGAACTCGCCTCACCAAGGCTGCAGCGTTGGCCAGCAGGAGTCCCAGAGAACCTCCAAAGGCTCTTTGATTCCCAACTTAGGTCTGACGGTGTACTGAGGACGAGAGACACTGCTGGCCACTTTCAACTGGATTGGCTCATTGAAGCCTCACCACAGTCCTAGGAGGTCTTATAAAGCCCTCTGCTAGACTCTACTAGATAAGAAGGCTGAAGTTCAAAGTGTTACCTGAATGCGCAGCTAATGGGTGACTGAGCCCATAAAACCATCTGGGCTGGAAACCCTTGTTTTTCTCAGTTCAACACAGTGAGCAAGACCTTGAGGGAAAGACACAGAAACCTGGAAGGGAAACGAAGGACTGTTCAGTTTTGTATTGCTGGGCTAGCAACTACCCCTAAACCTGAGCATCTTAACACAACATTTTTTTTTATTATTATTTCTTTTTTTCATGATTCAATGGGCTGGGAATTCAGGAAGCTGGGGCTGGAACACCTACTTCCAACGTCACTTCTTCATGTGACATCCAGTACATCTTTCTGCTCCTCAGCCTTTCTTTCTCTCCATGGGCCACCTTCTGGCAGGCTCAGGACAGTCACACTTCTTCCATGGCAGCTGGCTCCCAAAGGCAGGAGGCAGAAACTACCAGGCTGGCGTAGGGCTACTCCACCCAGCACTGACACAGAGTCACTCTGCAGTCACTGGTCAAAGCTGTCATGGGGTCAACCCAGAGCCAAGGGGATGAAGCAATATGCCGCACTCCTTGGGGTGGGCGGTGGGGGGCATCATACCAAGGAAGTGCATGGGAGGTGTCGCTGTGGTGTCTTGGAAGGCATACTCCACAAATCCCCTAAGCATTCTATTTTTTCAGAAGTGAGAACCACGGACCTCATCACTTCTGTAACCAAGAAGAGCAATAAGTCAGTCCAGTGGCTTTCTGATTATAAAATACTTTTTATGAAGCACATATCATTAAATGCTCATAAAACCCTGTGAGATCAGCAATGGATACCAAGAAGGAAAGAAGAGGCTTGTCTAAAGCCCTATAGCCAGAAAGCGTAAGTGTCCAAGGTCTTGGGGGCTCCACGCCTGCTCTGTGTGGTGCGATGGGATTATAGGGAGTGGGCATGAGCAGGGCGCCTTGGAGACCTTCCATCTGTTCCTACTGGGTGTTTGGGGGAAGCTGTGGATGTCAGCCTCCTGTTTGTCCAGGTGAACCACTGTGCCACAGACATGAAGCATGAATGCTGTGTGTGCCTCTACCTACCAGAAAGCTGAGGGCTCGGGGTTCTAGGTGAGGACTAGAGCCACTGAGAATAGACACAGCCAAGCCACTGACACCAGGAAGAACACAGGTGCCAACTGTGGCTGCAATTCACTGCCCCCCAGTTTGGTTTTCAAACGACACAGCCTTGAAGGGCCCTATTTCAACAGCACACTAAATCTGCTCCCTAACCCCTACCACTGACCCCTTGGGTCTTCTTGGTGATAAGGAGGAGTGACCAACAAGGATGCAAGACATTAACTGAGATGTGTGTTTTCCCTCCTGAGAATGAAAGAAGGGAATATACACTCTCCTCGTTACACACACACATCCACAGTTATTTTAACAGATAAATGTGCATTTCCATAGTTCAAGGTGGAAGTTATTCATGAAACTTGGGCCACGGAGAAAAGATACCCACGCAGCCTAGACCACTAAGCATCCTTCAAACTGTGTCATTATATTTTTGTTTTACAAACTTCTTTCATTAACATCTCTCCCCACCCAGGCTATGTCCTGCACAAAGGCAAAGACAATATCTCTCTTAATCACCCTTGTATTCCCAATGCCTAGAACAGAGAGGATCACGTATCAGGCAGGGCCTGAATGTTGACTGAACAAATACATGAATAAATGCCTTTTTTCAGCTCCTAGCATATCTCTACTGCATAGATACGGACAATATCTGTCTTGTTTATCTGTGTATCCCAGCTGCTGCACAGTAGATGCTCAATAAATGTTTGATGACAGAATGAGGAAGGGCGGGGGACAGAAGAATAGAGGGACTTGGACAAAGAAGCAAGTGTTGCCCTCACATGGGCAGCAATAATGGCTTGCTGAGGTCTTGTATTTCTTAGCTTTTGAGAAGCCCAACAGCCACCATGACTCTAAGCAACGTGCTTATCTGTTACCCTGAGTGGAAATATATATATATTAAAATATATATTTAAAAATTATCTATATATATATATATATGTATATGTATATATATGATCACAGCAACTGAGAAATATCATTAGTGGGGAATTTAGTCTCCTGTGCAAACTTTCTCATCAAGAACAAATACAACCAATGAAATCATTAGAACCCAAAGTTTGCGAGTTTCAAATAAAATGTGGTTTCAAGAAAAAGCCACTAGAAAAAGAAAAGGACACGAAGTTATTTGCATGTTATTTAGGCTTTAATAACTATATCTCTGCATCTCTGACCCTCCCCAGGGTTTCATATTCATTCTTCTCTCCTTCTCCCTTTCTCTCCCTCTCTCTCCCTCCTTCTCTCTCTCTCTCTCTCTCTCTCTCCCTCTCTCTCCCTCCTTCTCTCTTCTCTCTCTCTCTCTCTCTCTCTCTCTCTCTCTCTCTCTCTCTCCTCTCCCTCTCTCTCCCTCCTTCTCTCCCTCTCTCTCTCTCTCTCTCTCTCTCTCTCTCTCTCTCTCTCTCCCTCTCTCTCCCTCCTTCTCTCTCTCTCTCTCTCTCTCTCTCTCTCTCTCTCTCTCTCCCTCTCTCTCCCTCCTTCTCTCTTCTCTCTCTCTCTCTCTCTCCCTCTCTCTCCCTCCTCTCTCTCTTCTCTCTCTCTCTCTCTCTCTCTCTCTCTCTCTCTCTCTCTCTCTCTCTCTCTCTCTCTCTCTCTCTCTCTCTCTCCCATCTCTGCCCTCTTCCAGCCCCATCCCATCAAATCCAGTGACATCTGTATCTCCTCCTCTCACTATTCGTCTTCGAGCTGCTCTCCTTGCCATTTCTACAAGGTCACTGCAGCTCCTCCACGTCACCCCCCCTCCCACCTTTGCTTGCTGCTCCCAGGGGGTAAAGCAGTGACCCAACTAAAGCACCCTGCTCTGCTTAGCGCAGGGAAAGGGCATCTTGTGTAATGAAGCCTATTCTAAATGAGTCGCCAGCCCCCTGAGACCCTCCCCCATGCCTGAAACAGCTGATGCTTACCCAGCTCTAAACAGTTAGCCATCTCCCTCCCTGCACAGAGATCCAGTCACAGGCCCAGTGCAAGGTGCTGAGTTGAGATGAGGGTGAACCAGCCCAGAGAGAGACACTACCCAGAATTTGAAAAGATTCGAGTAGACTTATAATTCTAGCTCCCTATCCTGGTGAGTACATTTTGTATTTATTCAGCTCTATCTCCAAGTTTCAGGAAGAAAAAGGGACCAGATCAGAGAAGCTATGAGGGTCCACTAACTTAGGCCAAAAGCCATTAGAGCTCCTATTACCAGCACCCAGGCAGGTGCCTCCCCAAGAGGCTAGAAGTCTCCTGGGGTGAAGGAGATGCCCCATGTAATCCTGCTCAAGCTGGAGCCCCAATGCAGGAGGGGAGCAAGAGCAGAATGGACCCTGCTGGCCTGGTCATTCACCCACAAACAGCCACTGAGGTCTACTCTGTGTCAGGATAGACAGAAGGCTCTGGACACACAATAAGGAACAAGAGGGTCCAAAACCTGCCTTCATAGTCTGGGGCAGGGGCACAGAAATAATCAAGCAAGTTCTGCAAAGGGATCCCAGGAGAACCCAGCCACCTAAATTGGCATAAAGAGGCATGTGGCACTATCTGGCTTGGAAATCAACCACCTTCCCCCATGCAACAGAAGACTTCAGGGGGTGAATAAGGAGTGAGTTCTAAACTGTGCCCCCTGGATCGGGGAGTTATTTCACAAGCTCGGGCTCAGCTCTAACAAATGGCAGCTGAGCCCAGGACACAGGACAAGGGGTCAACTCCCAGTTCTGACACCCATCAGCTGGCAGGTCCTGGGCAAATCACTTCCGTTCTCTGGGTCTCCTTTACCCCAGCTGTTCAACCTGGGTGTTGGCCAGTGTGGGAAGAACTCGGACACCTAGGACCCCCTGCAAACTGCCAAAAGAGACTCCCTTTTCCACAGCTGAGCATCCCCAGGCCCAGGTCACAGGTTGTGGCCACTCCAAAAAGGAAGTGGGTGGTTCTCACCTCTCTTTCCAAAACCCAGAGCGTTTCACCAGCAAGGAAAGAAAGCAGTGGATATTTTTGGAGCCTAAACCATGCCTGGGAACTTGACCCACATGATATCTCATTTAATCTTCACCAAGGTCCTACAGGCTGCCCCCATTTTACAGACAAGGAGCACGAGGTTCCGAGGGGCTAACAGACGTGTCCAGAAATACAGAGCTCGACAGTGGCAGCACCTGAGTGGAACCCAGCACTGTCAGGCCCCACGGTGACTGCACCACCCATTCTCTGCAATTATGAGGCACATCTCAGAGCCCTCAAGCTGGGGCGCTGATGGGGACAGAACCAGTCGCTGCCGGGGATGCGAAGGGTCGCCCCGCTGCAGAGAACACAAGCTCTCAGGGTCCCTCAGGCAAGGGTTTGTGTCAGAGCCCCCACAGATGTCGCTCCAGCCCCTCTTGTAAACACCACTTTGGCGTCTGGCTCTCCTGCCTCTGCCTCCTCAGCTCCCATGAGCCTGGAAGGGGCCAAGGCTATGCTGATGGCCCCTCCCACTTCCTTTCTGATGAATCACAGGACCCTTCGTCCACCAGAAATGAGAGCTGCAGTAACATCTTGGGGACTCCTCATGCTTGCTCTGTGAGGACCCTGGGACTTTCTCCTTCCAATAGCTTCTTTTCAGGAACGAAAAAGAGCTCATTGCAAAACCAAGAGTCCCAGCTTCTCCATTCACCACTCAGAAAATTGGGGGTGGGGGGGGTGCGCCCACTCCCCCTCTCCTTCAAACAAAGGGGGAAATATTAAAACCTTAGGCTCTGTCATGTGTTCAAACAGCTTCCTGCCAGATTGGCTTGTCACAGGTGGTTGACTGAGAGGAAACCATGTTTCTAGTGCCACACGAGGGACCCCTCAGAACAGCAGGCACCAGGTCAGATTCTGCCAGCTTCTCCACGGCCCGGCACACAGCCGGCGCTCCGTGCGTGTTCCCAGACTCAGCGGAACCTCCCTCCTACAGAAGGCCACACAACATAAGTGTGACAGGATGGAAGAAATAGAGGTCTCCCCTGAGGGACATTCCTGAGGAGGAGGTAGAATGCCTGCAGAATTTATAGAGGCGGCCAAAAGTCACATGAAACTTTCATATAAAAGGGCCAGGAGTCGACTAGGAGAAATGGGTTTTTGAGGATTCCTTCAGGGAGACCTGTTCTGTGGCTCACTGAGGTGCGCCCTCTAGAGTCGGGGGTCCCAATGGCTGCTGTCTGACTCCTGCTTGAATAATCCCAAGACCGAGGAATAGGCTGGTTCACTGCTGATGGCCTAAGGAGAGGGTGCTGGCTAGGGCGACCTGCCCTCCCAGAGGTCCCAGGACAGAAAAGCCATCAGTCACTGTTTCCTGGGGACCAGCGGGAACTTGACAAAAAAGAAAGGGCAGGCAAGGCGTCATCGGATCCTGTCTGAGAGACACCTCAGCAAAGGGAGGTTTTGTCAGATGCCTGGGGGCTGAGGAAGGAGAACCCTGAATGCTGAGTGAGTGCCAGGCACCTGTGGTAAGGGACTTGCAAGTGAAAGGTCCTCTGGGAAAAGGGGTACCAGGGATCCTGTCATTGCCATAGTTCCTGGGTCCCTTTTACCATTTCTGTGTGCCCAGTGCCCACCTTCTGTATGTTTTTGCTTCTGATAGCCTGCACCTGCCACTCTCTTTGGAGGATGCCCTGGAGCTACAGAAGCTGCTTTGCTGCAGGTGCCTGGGAGTTTCTGTCCCTGCCACCTCACTGCCATAGTGCCCCTCACCAATGTCTGCCAGGCAGAGAAGTACATCGGCCCAGGTCCCTGAAGTCAGGACAAACTGAGGTGTAGTTCACACTCCACAGGGCCCCTTCATGATCAACCTACATGACTCTCTTTAGGCTTTGGTCTGAAGTCACACCTTTCCTTGGCTTCCTCTCCTTCCCCATCCAGCTTCACTCACTACTTCGCAACCAACCTAAGACAGGGCGTCTCTACAGACCCCCAAGAGTAAGAGTCAGAAAGAACACCAGCCAGTCCACACCAGTACCAGCCAAGCACTAGTACCTCTCCTCCCTCTACACACTCGACCTGAGAAAACTGTCATTAACAAGTCAGGGCAGTGAGAGTAGACACTGAAGTCACACGAAGCAAGACCTCAGACTTTCTTGTCCTCAGCAGTCCTTAGCTGGATGGATGGAAAATGCATGTCATTAAACCAGCTTCAAAGTTTTGACTCTGACATAGGAAATTAAATACTGGCCAGAGGACCCTGCGCCAGCCAGGAGTGACCACAGCAGTCATGGAGTACCCCTGGATCTAGCTGTGCCAACTATACCTAACAAAATGACAAGGGACAAAAAATGTTCCATTTCTTTAAGATTCTATCCCACGTGGCGTGCTGGTTCAACAGCAGTTTGCAGGCAAGATTCTCGTGGCCATGAGGCCCAATGTTGGAAGTGGAAGCACAATTGTAGTCCACGGAAGTTTGGTTTTTCAGCCTCTACATTGATTTCATTGTCAGACTTGCCCCAAGTAGGACCATTCATTAGCTAACTATGGACTTCCCCATGTCCCAGCTGCTGGGTCTGGTTGACTTTGCCAGCCTTCTCTCCCACATACATCCCTTCAGCCAGTCCACACGATACGGCCAATCCCTTTAGCTCCACTGCCTCAGAGCTTATGCTCTTGCTGTTCCCTCCCCCGCCTCCTACTCCTGCCAGGGCTACCAACCAAGTCCACAGGACCTTCATGGAAGTCCCAGTCACATGGATCCCTTCGCCAACCCTGACCCCACTTCAGGAGTCACAGCACACACACTTTATTGACAGTTAAAAGGGCTCAACTCGGTTTTCCTGGATACGAGGGAAGGGAAAGCAGGCAGGGTGAGGAGCATCAGAGACCAAGCCCCCGGAGAGAGCCCACAATCTCATGTCCAACTGCTCTTTGCTTATGTTCAGTTGTTGTCAAACATCACTGAGCATGAGAATATATATCCCGGTTAAAAATACAAATGTCCTAATCCCCAGAGACTTAGAAAGTCTAGGGCTGAGGCACGTTGTGGTACATCGGTTGCATTAACAGCCCTGATTTCTTACCCCTTCCTGCATCCTGCTCTTTGCAGTGTGATTTTGCCACCCCTCTCACCAAAAAAGCAGTCTGTAACCCACCACCTACCTTGGGAGGCCTTGAAGGTTGCCCTCTCACTTTGGCACCTCTGCAATGCCCAAAGAATGCCATACCCAGGCTGGCCATGGAGAATTAGAGAGACAGCAGGGCAGAGCTAAGGCCCTCTGGCCATCCCCTCGAACCATAGCCTCGATGACCCATAACCGGCTCACCCTCACCCGTGAGAATACACCCAGCTGAGCCAGGTCTGAATCACCAACCTGCAGCCTCTTCGGGTCAATAAATACTTACTGTTTTAAGCCACTAAGTTTTATATTGGTTTGTTACGTGACATGATCGTGGCAATAGATAACCGATACGCAGAGGAATCTGCCTTTGTATCAATTATCCCACGGTAGATCACATAGCTCATTGAGAACAGCACCACCCCTTGCCCTCACCGAACTTGTCACACTGTGCCGTGAACAGTGGTCACCTGTGGCAGAAAACAGGCCTGGTCTCTACTCTTCCCACGCAGATAAGAGTCCCTGGAAAGTAGAATAGAGACCCATCTGGTCTAATTAGTCGTGTACCCTCCATCACTTTTGCCAGGTAAGCAGTGAAGCACCATTTGCTAATAAACACGGGAGAATGTCAGCCTCTCACAGACGGCAATGAGTATACGGAGGAAAAGACAGAAGTTGCTAACTTTCACTGACCCCTGAGCAGTTAGCAACTCTAAATAACACACTGGAGAAAAGAGAGAAGGGGGGTCATAGACAGAGAGAAATTAAAATGGAAATTTAAAAAGGAATTTTTCCCCTTTTATTGGCAGCATAATTAGCCAGAGGAGCCCCAACTGATGCTGTTATGACTACTCTGATATGCAACTGAAATCGAATGGGGGAGAATCAGATGGAAAACAAAACCACTTAGCATTTATATGACTTTTTACATGCAGCACTTTCCGTTCCTTTTGCACCTCACAAACATTAACTAATGAATTGCCATAGCACCCCAGAGCAGACAGTAGGTTTTCCCGTCTGTATTTTACAAGGAATAAAAGCTAGCACTTCCTAAACAAGGTAGAAGTGGAGTCTAAGCCATGGGTACTCTCGGGGGGGTCTTGAGCATCTGGCCACAACCCTCAGGGCTCCCAGTTTTTTATGTTTTTGATTCCAGAGTTCTCAGAGATCCCTATTTATCAACTTAAAATATTAGCACCTTTGAACTAGAAGAAACATTAGGAAGTGCTGACTCAAATCTCTTACCTTACAGATGCTGAAAGAGGCTTCTTTCAGCCACAAAACAATTCAGGGAAGAAGCAAGACCAGATCGATTTCGCTCAGCTTAGGTCAGCCCTCATGTCCCCAAATTCCAGGAGATACAGTTATTAATGTTAAACCCACTAATGACTTTCCCGCAACCTATATTCACGAATGAGTTTGTATGTATTAGTCATTCAATCATCAAAACTTTACTGAGCATGTGCCATGGACACACTGAAGCCCTAGAGATGTAAAAATGAATATGGCTACATCAAGCCAGGCGTGGTGGGGAGCTCGTCCTGGCAGTGAGCAGAGCACGGAGAAGCTCTGTCCCAGTGGAGCCACAGGACTCCATGACCTGGGACCATTTGGTATTTCTCAGCCACATATAAGTATTCTGAGCATATAGTAGGTGGTTCAGTAACTATATGGTGATTAGTCCAAGAGGGTATATTCCAGAGCTAGTTCAGAAGCTGCCTAAAGTAGGAGTCAGTGAAATTTCTTTGCCCAAGAAAAAACTCATCTACTAGCGCTACGACTCCAAAAACCCCACAATTGGGAGTTTTAATTCATTGTCATCCCCACTCCCAGCAATTACAATTACAATTACAATTACAATTACAATTAAGAAGCATCTCATTGAAGTCCCAATGCACCTTTGCCCTTTCCTATGAATAATCTTCTTAGTGCCTTTTATGGCAGGGTCTCTGCCAAGCTCTTCAGTCACATCCTCACCTCAAGCCAAGTCCATCACCTTGACTTCCTTCTCCAGCACAGCAAACTGCTTAGCCAGCCCTGAACACTGGTGTTGTATAGACTTCCAAGCCTTCGCACAGGCTGTTCTCTCTACCTAGAAAGCTGGCCAAACTCATCAGACATTCCTGACTCTTCCCAACCCCAATGCAATGAAGAGTACCTTTCTCCCTAATACCACATGTCTCATGGCAAATCTATTAACATGTCTGTCTTCCCTATAAAATTATAACCTGAGTCCCCATCCATCAGCCAAGGGCCTCACCCATAAACATACTTAATACATTTGAATTTCATTTTCAAATGAAATCCTACTGTAAAAACAATCTTCAGATGGAGGGATTGAGTGTAGACAGAAGACGCCTGTGGACATTGGCACAGGGGAAAGCACATGAAGGGAGTCTAGAAGCTCCTGGAAGGCTCACTTTAACTCCTCCTTCCTTACCCTGAAGTGCCAGTGACATAAGATGAATGGCACGTGGCCTTTCAGGTTCCCCCAGACCCTCATTTGGCTGTTTCGTGGGCAGACTCACTCACTCACTGAGTTGCAGCTGCAGAGCCCTAGAGGCAGTCAGGAAAAGTGTATGCAGTTCCTTCCCAAGTCGCTGTTCTTACAGACAAGGAGAGATGTTCACCTGGGGAGGTGGTGACTCAACCTCCGCTCATTCCAGGCAGTGATCACAGCGTGTCCCCAAAAGCCCTGACATATTCTGTGTCTTGCTGGCTTCTCCATGGCTCAGGCACCTAGTGGGGAGCACAGAGGTGTCAGGCTGAGCATACCCCTAGGCACCCAAACAGTTATTAATAAACATGGAAATCTCTCAAATGTCATCCATTCCCCAGCCTTCTGAGTCTCTGTCACTTCTTTCCTTTCTCTCCACTGACTTCTCTTTCGTTCCCAATTCCCAAAGTGATCCTCTCAGCACTGAATACATGCAAATGGCATTTAAATGAAACTAAAGAGCCAGGCTGTCCCAGTACTTGTTCAGTTCAGAGACTGGGTACTGATTTCCTGCTGATGGAAATAATTACTCCACTTTAAGATCTCCTGGATTTTTTTTTCTCCATCCAAGAGGGGTACAGAAAAACTGTCTTCCACTGTACCATTTGGGAGGTAGGGAAAAGAAAATTAACATACAGTTTATTTTAAATAAACTTTTTAAAGGCATTTATCACCAAAAAACAAGGTTGAAGACTTTCAACTCCATTGAGTATCACCCAATTTTCTCACGTGGCTCATCAAAGTCTCCCAAGGTCATGATTTAGTCAATGACCTTGACTTGGGTCTGGAATGAACAGAGGGCCATCATGAGGGCACAGAGAAGAAGGATCACTCAAGGAAGGGGACCCAGCACACCAGGGAATGGTGCACTTATGTCCTCTGTGCCAAAGATGGCAGTGCCAAACTCTGGGGATAAGAGGAACAACAGGGGGTAAGTCTAAGTTCCTGCCTAAAGGAGCTCTACCTGGGGGAGAAGACAGGCAAATAAAGAGTCAATGACAAAGAAATAAAAAAGGAATGGCCAAGGGACTAAGGAGGAGAGATCTCAGGCTTGATGGCCCAGAAGGACCTTCAGACAAGAAGGAAAAGTGGAACTGGCTTTGAGGAGCAATCCTCCAGGAACAGGGCTGATCATGGATGGTTGGTGCCCCACCCAGGTCCTATTTAGGTGCCTCAGCTGCTGTGACTATTCAGTGCTAACTGCTCACAGCTGCCCCTCCTCCAGAGAGTTGTCCTGGGCCAAAGGGCCTGCCTTGTACAGGAAGGAAGACTCCTTAGCTCATGCCCCAGGTACAGCCTGCAGCCAATGGTGACAGGGTACAAAATGCTGCCCAAGAGCTGCACAGAACATTAAGCCACAGCTCCTTCCTGTCCCCTCCTGGATTGGCACCTCCAAGGACATGTTCTTTTTCTTCCATGTGAAGATTATCAAAATTGTGCTACAGAAAGGAAGACAATTTTGCTTTCCATGACATCTCAACACAGAGAGTCCCCCAGAGCTACATCCTCCAAAATCCTGTTCTTCTAAGATGCCAGAAGAGGCGGACATTCAGCGTCCAAATACACTCAGAGTCTGTTCTCATCTTACTGTCTAGAGATCAGCTGAGCATTCCCACCACTGACCTCAACCATGTCCCGCAAAAGTTGCCATTTGAGCCAGAAATTCTAGGACTGGGTCCCTGTTTCTCTCCTCACCCTCTGGGAGCCCTATCAGATACACTTGAGCTGCAGGCTTCAAAGAATAGGCACAAGGTTATCAACTCACTGTTATTGAAAATCAGAATGGGGAGTCACCAGTCATTTGGTTCAGTCATATGCCCAGTAAACCCACAACAAAAGACTGAATCTTTGAAGGGATCTAACATTGTTAAATAAGCCTCTTATGGGTTAAGTTGAGAAGGTTCAAAAATAATGCTCTGGAGTTTCAAACGTCAGTATGGTGTCTGGTGTTTTTCCCTGGTTATTTTTTTCCCTGAGTTACTAAGAGTTTTTAAACTCTTCTAAGGAAGAAATTCTTGGTTGTTTTATAAAGAAGCCAAGGCCATGATGGAAACTACCTTTCACCTGAGAGCACTTAGAAACTGTGAAACCCTTCCTACTTTGCAGCCAAACACAAAATGTTTAGAAATAGCTTTATACAGTGACTCTTAATTATTATATATGCTATGAAACAAAAAAATTCAATTAAAAAATCAAACCAAAGAACTGAGTAGGAGATATCTGTTGTCAAACTGATTTTTTGACATTTAGCTGAGATTCGAAGAAACAGAAGCATCTGTCCAAGCAGTGAGGGGTGAGAAGAGCATCCCAAGTAGAATAAGCAGATTGTTCGAGAAACGAAAAGATCAATACAAGCTAGATTGAGGCAGGCAAGGACAAGGACAAGACTGGCGGAAATAGCTGGGGCTGAAGAGGTCATGGGAAGGAGTCTGGGTTTTATAATGGAGACAAAAGCAGTGGAAGGATTTAAAGTAGGAAGAGGAACATGATCTACACTGTGGGTTTGTTTGTTTGTTTGTTTGTTTGTTTGTTTTTTAGAAGAGTGGTCTTCTGGTGGAGGAGAGCAAAAATGGAAATAGAGCAAGAATGGAGGAGGGCCAGTTGGGAGGGTTTTGTAATAATGCAGCCAAGCAACACTAGTGATATGGGTCAAGGGGATGGTATTGGACAAGGAGAGAGGACAACCCCAGTTACGTGTTACAGGTTGAATCAATAAAACTTCTTAATGGATTAGAACCAAGGAGTAAGAAAACGAAGGGAATCAAGAGTGACCCTTGAGTTTGGGGCTCAAGCAAATGAGTGTATGGGGGGTTTTGTGAACTGAGACAGAAATAGCTGAGGGAAGGGAGCAGGTCAGGTGGAGTAGGGGAGACCAAGACACCTGCTTTGGGCAGAATAAATTGGATATGTCTAGGAAATAGTCAGCTGGAGATGGCAGGTGAGCAGTTGGATAGAGAACCAGGAAGGCAGAGAGAGACCTGGGCTAGAAATACAAATCTGGGGCAGCACCAACATAAAATGACATTGAGACATATGGGAAAGAATATAGCCCTGGCTGGTGTCACTCAGTGGATTGAGTACTAGTACTGGCCTATGAACCAAAAGGTCACCAGTTCAATTCCCAGTCAGGGCACTTGCCTGGGTTGAGGGTCAGGTCACTGGTTGAGGGCATGCAAGAGGCAACCACACATTAATGTTTCCCTCTCTTTCTCCCTTTCCCTCTCTCTAAAAATAAATAAATTTTTTAAAGGAAAGAAAAGAGAAGAATACCAGAGTTTTGTGGTCTGGTAGAGAAGAAAGATAAAGGATACAAAGAAAAAGACAAAGGAACATCCTCAGGAGAGTTGGTATACCAGAAATCACATTAACCTGCTTTGTACCAACAGCACACCACTGAAAATGACCTGTCAAGGTCACCTGTGGCCTCTGGGTAGCCAAGTTCTAGGACAACCTTCAGTGCCCATCATCTAAGAGTCAATTGCTCCTGGGTTCTTGAAACGCTCTCCACTCTCAGCTTCCCTTACATTTTCAGCCACAGTTAACAACCACCAAAAATCAAACAAAAAAAAATTATTATCTCACTTAACAGGAAGGCTTTCCAGAGCTAGGCTGCAGCCTTCAGGGCTGGTTGATTCATCAGCTTACCAATGTCTTCAGGAACATAGGCTCTGTCTCCGCTTTGCTGTCTATGGTACAGGAACCTCTGAAAGGAAGGTAAAAGAGAGAAGAAGAGCAAATAAATTTTATGTTCAAAAGAAGTTAGAATCCTCAGATCTCTCCCCAATTTTATCTAGCCATTCTTGGAAGCAACAATTCTCAAATGTTTAGCCTGAGGACAGAATTTGAAATTACTGAGGAACCCGAAAAGATTTATGAGAATTACATATATTGATCTTTATCATGTGAGGAATTAAAATTGAGCCATTTAAGATATTAATCTATTTATTCATTTTTAAGTAACAGCAATTACATATTAAATTAAGCAATATATTTCATAAAAAGTAACATACTTGTAAATTTAAAAATTAGTGAGAAGGATATTTTGGTATTTTACATTTTTCTAATCCCTTTAATATCTGGCTTAATATAAGACATTTGGTCTTCTACCTGCTTCTGTATTCAACCTCTTGCAACATCACACATAATGTGGTCTCTGGAAAACTTCACTGTATATTCATGAGAAAATGGCAGTAAAAAAAGCAAATGAAGTCTTGGTATTACTATGAAAACAGTTTTTATCTTGCTGATCTCCTGAAAGGGTCTCAGTGACAACTAATGATCCACTCATGCATCTGAGGGTCTGCTTGTTTGATCTAGGCTGGATTTAGCTAGAGAGGTTTGGCCCTGCCCTACATGGCTTATCCTTTTCCCGGATCTAGAAAATTGACAGAATAGCTCATGTGGCTAAGCATTCTGAGAATGAAGATACACACTGTGGGAGACTTTTAAGTTGAATTGGTGATAAATACACAGGAAACTACCCATTGCTAATGAGAATGTACACTGGTACAGAATTTGGGGAATCATACTAGCCATATTTATTGAAATTAAACAATGCTTATGTTTTATGTATGAGAGCACATCCCAAAGAAGTTCTCACTAGGGAACACAAGTACAGTGTTTCTCATGATGGTAAATAACTTGGAAGAACTTAGGTAGCCACATTAAGAAATGAATAATTGATAGGTGTAGGTACAAATGATGGAATATTATGCAGCAAGTAAAAAATGAACTAGATATGTATAGCAATATAGAGAAATCTCAAAAACTTAAGTTGAGTGAAAAAAATTAAAGACTGGAGCAATAGTTATTGTACAATATCATTAATTCAAGTACTTTAAAATACAACAAACATGGACACATATAAGTATATATATGGAAAGTAGAATGGAAGAATATATACGAAAGATAAATACACAAAAATGGAAGTGTATGTGAGGTACTACAATTGAATTGGAAATTGGAGATAAAATGGGAAAATAATATACTTACAATTTTTTAAGAGAGCCAGCCACAGACTAGCAAAAAGAGAGTATAATAAACTGAGGGGAAGACCAATTCAATTTTGTGCACATAAGATACAAGCAATCAAATCAACAAAGATACACTCATAAACATGACAAAATCATGTCATCCAGAACCACCCTCTCCACTCACTGCTTAAGCCACTCATGCCAACTTTCTATTCCTTGAACATCCCATGCTCATTACCACCCCAAAGCCTTTTTGGACTTCTGGTCTCTTCTTCCTGAATTCTTTCTCCCCTGGCTCCATGCATGGTCAACCCCTTTCCATCTTTCAAGTCTCTATTCAACATTTAATCATCTCAGAGAGGACTTCTTTCACCCTCCTATGCAAATTCAAACCTTCAACCCTGTTATTTCCTATACAGAAAAGCCCATTTATTCCATTTAATAGCAACTGTCAAGACAAGATTTTCTTGTTTGCCTGCTTATTGTTTTGCACCTTTCCGCCCTTATCAATTTCATGAGGGCAAAGATCATATCTATCCCATTACTCCTGGAGCCCTTGGATCTGAAATAGTGCCTGACAAGTAATCAGTGTGCCGTCACTTATTTGGAAAATTAAAAGGTGAATGAAAATATGATTAGGAACTGAGAGGGTATGGTGTTGAATGAGTCATCAACATGGATGAAAGAGAAAGAAAAATGGAGCAGTCAATCAGTGGATGATAAAGCAAGGAGAAAGAAGAATAGCATTGCCAGATGGCATGTAGCTAGGATTGTAACTTAGTCCAGTGTGGCTCTAAAGCTTGTGAGATTTCTACTCTGACATGTAGCTCCCAGAATCATGCCCTGCATATGTAGGCACACTAAATACTGGATGGATGGATGGATGGATGGATGGATGGATGGATGGATGGAGATAATGATGACTGACAAAACACCTATAGGGTTCATGTACATTTTTCTCCTACTTTGACCCATAGTTACGGTTTTCTGTTTGCTCTGTTTTGACTTGGTTTTTTGAAAATATGATCAACTTCTGATTACCCATAATAACAGAGGAAATAGATGACAGAAATAATTGAAAATAGAAGATAATCCAGAAATAATTTCTATTTACGCTGGGAATTTTTGTACATGCCCTTTTAAATAGCAGATTTACCAACCTAATTATATTTTACCTTGGCAAATATTAAAATTATTTTTCATTCTTTATACATACACCAACTGGTGGTGGGTAACATAAAGTTAGCACAAGCTGGATGGCAGGAAAAAGCAAGCTGGGACACAAAACTTCAGAACAGAAGACTTATAAGCCTCATTACCTTAAGTGAGTCATGAAAAATTTATTTATAACCCCCAAAAGTTTCCTTTAAATTTAATAAGAAATAACAAGTCATTTCTCTCTGGGTGTTTTCTTCTACAGCACAATCTGTAAAGAGATATTCAGAATCTCATTAGAAAGATTTTGACTTGCCTTAATAGTATGTTCCATCTCAACCTTTGGGTGAGCACCTGAGATTATAAAAGAAGCTAAGTTGGCTCAAGCTGGCTTCATGGGTCCTCTGGTCATCCTGACTCAAGCCAGCCTCCCTAGTAATTCTTTTTCCCATCAAAGTGTAAGTCAGAAGGCTCTGGCTTTCCTAAATCAATAGGCCAGCAGAATACCGTAAGATCCTGGGAGCGAAAGGCTAAAATGGCCTCCTCTTTGTGGACAGACTCTCTGGCTCTGCGGGGGTCCTTGGGAACACGTAAGCAATGCTGTAAATGAGGTGTAGTGGTAGAACTGAAATGCTGGAACACGGAATATTAATGGGCCTGTGCTGTGGAATTATAGCTCCTCGGGGAAGCTGCAGGCACATCCTCTAGAGAAAGGCAGATCATGCGGGTTCTGAAGGCTGCTGTGAAGTCTAGTGGGCAGCATAGTCATTGCTCTGTTGCCCATACTGCCCCAGGGAACTTGGGCCATTCCTTTCCCAGCACCTGCAGTAGGAACATGGACAATTTCCCCACCACCTCATCACCACGAGGCCCTGCATCCATGACTTACCCTCAGAATCAGGGAGGGAGGGAAGGAGCTGGCCCCATTTGGAGCCTGTTTAGGTCCAGGTACAGGGATTGAGTGATTGACTTCAGACCCTTATTCCCCATGGTGCCTGCCCAGCCCAACAGCCAGACCATGGTACAGGCTCGGTGAAGATCTGCCAAATGTCCATTATAAATCTGGGTTGGCCTTGTGGAGTTCATTTCGCCTGTCGTGGTGATCGTTTAGAATGTGTTGCAAAGCAAGAATGTGCCAACCATGCCCAAAACAGATACGAGATGATCCCTACCTCTCCTGCTCCTTGGAGGTGACATGTGGCCTGAGACACTCTAATTCACGCACCCTCCCACTAATGGGAGAAGAGGAGAAGTTGCCAGGGCCAAGGCAGACCATGATGGACACTCCAGTCGAGCAGGACTTTGGGGTTCCAAAGAGGCCATCTGTTGGGGGGCTTGGGGACTCCAAAAAGGCCCTGGGGCATTAGCAGAGGTGCAAGGAGACAACAGAGAATGTGCCAGGGGGTATTCTGTCTGGATGGCATACACACTATTCCTAATTACATTTTAATCTGATCAAACTTAATTTTTAGATTGAAAGTGAGTCAGGGTGCATGCCACATTGAAGGCTGCTCCTACTTGCATTCCAGACCTCCAGGGACAGCAGCTGCCTCCTGCCACGCCCCCGCCTCTAAGTATTGTTGATGGCGGAACAAAGGTCAAGCAGCCATTCATGAGCAAGACAGATGCTCCATTGAAGAACAGACAGTGGGCAAAGGTATGGCTGACCTAGCTGCAGAATGGGGCCAGAGGGTGTGACTGGTCATGACATCCTCCATTTTTGCTCCTGTGTTGCCTAATTGTTTTCCCCAAGATGGGAAGAGGGACACAACACCACCGTATTCCTGTTTTGTTTCGTTCCTTCTTCCTTCAAGTTGACCTCTTCCCTATTTGGCTTCCTGTAGACGACCCCTTTTATCATGGCCCAATGTCACCAAACAAACATAGCACATCGCAGAGGTGATGGTGTAATAAAAGGTGCAGAGCAATGGGACTCCCCCAGTTGTGACTCTGTGGGAAACCAGCATGCGGGCAGGAGTGGGAGTGGAAAGAACTCTGAGTTTGGAGTCAGAAAACCTGCACTGGAGGCTCCCATTTGCTGGCTGCACTACCCTGGAAAATCCCCTGCACAGACTTCTCTATGCCTCGTTCCTTTATTTATAAGCTGGAGATAACGATACCCCTGAGCAGGTGACATCTCACAGGCATCTGAAAGGCTTGGGCTAAATTATAAAACCAATAAATAATATATGAGGTCAGTTGTGCAAATGGTACCACAGAGATAAAATGTTTCCTGTG
This sequence comes from Furipterus horrens, assembly GCF_987537825.1. NCBI lineage: Eukaryota > Metazoa > Chordata > Mammalia > Chiroptera > Furipteridae > Furipterus > Furipterus horrens. The sequence continues at coordinate 131,126,725 of NW_028327177.1, read as the reverse complement.
CCAGCTGAGCGGAGAGAAACAAATTAGCTTCATTTGTATCCACAGTATTAATTCAGAACAACAACAATAACATCAACAGAAGTCAGTGTCCCTCAGAACCAGGAAGGAACGCCACGTGGAATGCAGGAAAGCGAGACTCAGAGAGGACACAGTTGAGAGCTCACAGATCAAGAAAGGGAGACCCTGGCCCTAGGTATCCACCAGCCTGGTGGCTGCCCAGCTATTATCCTGATGCCATTAAACACTGGAACTGGGGCCCATTCTCATGAGGAAAACTTACAGTGAACTGATTAGTGCATGGTTTCCCCAGCCTTCTCGTCAAGTTCACTTCAGAGGTTCACTATTGGGCACCAAGAAAGCACTGTATGAACCTCCCAGTGCTATGTTCTGCACCAACATCGGTAACTGCTGAGCTTCACTGGGCCAGAGTCAACCATGACATCTCGATCCATCTGACCTGTTCCTGCAGGAGCCCAAGCACCTCAATGAATCCTGAACGTGGAGAAATGCTGGATGCAGGAAGACCCACTTCTCTGTCCTCTGTCCCAGCTTGCCAGTGTTTTCTCTCTTAATCCATCCTGGCACAGACACACCATGAATTTATCTGTGGTTCAGCTAGTCACGTGCCTGCCAGCTTTAATCCCGTTCATCTTTAAGAAAAGGAAGCCTGATTAAAAACCCTGCCAACAATTTGTTACTGAGTTCACCTTCCAAATACTGTTCTAATACTCTTCTTGAATTCATGGCGGTCTCTCTTACAACTCCATAATCTCTCTGCCTGGCTTCTGGCATTCTAATTGCTTGGATATCCTTTTGAAGTCCTCTCAGTAGTAATGAAGTCTGCTTTGTACCACATGAGAACACTTTACAAAACTCTGTCTTCTCTCTTGGACCCTGCACCTGAAATTTAGAACTCATAATGATTAAATATAATTCAGCTTTATTGAACCACATGGGAATTTATGTCTTATTTAGATTGGATTAAGGCTTAAGAAGAGAGTTTGGACAAAAGCAGCTAACTGTGACTCAGGTCTGTATTTATTCATTTGTTCATTTAGCAGCTACTCAATACCTACTAAGCTCCTATGTCACCGAACATGTGCTGAGCTCTAAGAATGGAGAACTGAGGAAGCTGGAAGTTCTGAACCAAGACTTTGGAGCCTGAAAACCAGGGCTCAAAGCCTGCCATTGTCACTTACTATTTACTTAACCTTTCTGAGTCTTGAGTTATTTATCCTTTCTGAGCCCTAGAATGGAAACAAAAACTTCATCTACTCAGAAGAATTTTTGTGAGTATTGTATGGGGGAGGTCATAGCAGGATGCCTGCATCATAGTAACATAATAAATGTTACACATAAATCCTATTTGTGGTCAGCAGCTTCTGACATGGCTCCCAATGACCCCCACCTCCTAATCACATCCCTGTATCCCTTCTGCCTGATTTGGGATGTGCAGGTCCTAGTCACTTGCTTCTAACCAACAGAAACAGCAAAAATGACATAGGATGTCACTTCTGTGATTAGGGCACAAAAGACTGTGACTTCCACCTTGCGCTTCTCTCTCTCTCTCTCTCTCTCTCTCTCTCTCTCTCTCTCTCTCTCTCTCTCTCTCTCTCTCTCTCTCTCTCTTCTCTTTCTGTCATTGCTTGCTCTCTTTGATGACAGGACCACCTGCCAAGGAACTGAAGGTGATCTCAGATCAACAGCCAACAAAGACCTGAAACCAAGGAACTGAATCCTGCCTGAAAGCACATGAGTGAGCTTGGAAGCAGATCCCGGTCCAGTTGAACCCCAAGCTAATTGCAGCCCTGACCGAAACCTTGATTGCAGCCTTGTGAGAAGTGACCCTGAAGCAGAAGACCCAGCTAAGCTCTTCTCAGATTCCTGACCCACAGGAACTAGGAAATAATGCCTAAAGCTCTGGGGCAACTTGCTAATGCAGCAATAGATAACTAATACATTATGATGATGATGATGATGATGATGATTACAGTCTGTGGTATACTCGAGGGACAAGGAACCAGGAGTGTGTGGCAGGAACAATAAGAAGGGATATGGAAAGGAGGCATGTAGGCAGCCAGATCATCAAGAGCTGAGAATCCCATGGTAAATATTTGGGGCTTTTCATTGGAGCAATGAGACATCCTCAAATGTTCTTTAAGCAAAGTAAAAACTCAATTTTTATAAATAATAAGACACATATGGAGTGGTTTTTAAAAAGTCTTTCAAGAGAAGTAGCCAGAATGCCTTCCTGAACTGGTATAATATCCAGGACATAAAATTAGAAAACTTCCCGAGAACTGAGGTGTCTTATTTTTAGCCACTTCCGCTGTTAGGCAAATCAGTTTGGGATTTATATCACCAGGTTTAATGGTGAAGAAAAGAAACAAAAGTGAAGTTACTGAAATAAACATTTTCATTAACTTCAAAATCAACGAGTTCAAAATCAATTAAGTTTGTAATATCCTTATTGAGGACGCAAGCAGGGAATTAATAAGAGTGAAAATGAGTTTTCAGGAACACAAAAGGAGTCAGACTTTTATAAATAACTTTTGACGTTACAGTTTCCTAAATCAATAAAGGTACATCAGTTTTTATTTGCACATATCCTGAATCAAGACTTTACATATACCTGCCCTTGGGCTGGTCCCATAAATCAGTTTGAAAGTGTAACAGTTTTTGCACAAGAACCGTAATATCTATGTATCTAGGTCTTGTCGTCATAAGACAAAGGGACTGAGATAAGAAAATTGTCTATAAAATAAATAAAAGGAAAATATCCCTGAAATATTCACTGAAAGAGTCAGGTTCAAAGGAGAGGTTGTAGAGGATAGGGAATTTGGTGTGGAAAAATCATTGCTAACTTAGAATCCAGAAGACAAATCCTAGACCTTACTATTAAAAGAGTTATGACAGTTATTTCATAGAACTTCACACATTCAGGGGTTTTTTTGTTTGTTTGTTTGTTTGGGTTTTTTGTTTTTTGTTTTTTGGGTTTTTTTTTGACCATTACTTTTTGAGTACCTACTATGTGGTGGGCACCGGTTGGGCTCCAGACAACCTCCTACTTAATACTGGCATTGGAAATCAATAAAACTTTGATTGTTTTTTTTCCTTGAGGGTATAAGTAGGCCTATTATAAGAGGAAACTCTCAATGAAAGTGATCAGATTCTAAGCCTAACCATTAATTTGCTAAATTGTTGTTCATTTCACCTCTCTACAGTTCATGAGAAGAATGAAGGAGTTGAGCTCAATTATCTATAAAATTGCCTCCAGTTCTAAAAGACTCTGAATCAATAGCCCCTTGAAAGCCCAGATTCAGCTCATTCTCAAACTTCAGGAGAGTCCTACGAAGTTCATGACTGAAAAGGAGGAGGCTCTATCTCACCATCTTGACAGCCCACTTCAGGAAACAAAGGGCCCCAAGAATCCCCAGGACCATGCTGAGTGTGTGCTATCACTAATGTTTGGCATGCCCAAGTAATCCCAGAGGATTCGCACTCAGTAGAGCTGCTCATGGATGAAACCCTTGGAAGAAGAACTAGAGCCAGAAGAGCAGCTACATCCTCTTCACTCTAGAGGTGGTCCAGAGAAAATCACCGTCCTGTCTCTGGAGAGATACACATTGGGCATCTATCTCCAGGCTAAAGCATCTCTCTAGATATTGCCACATCTGGTAACTACATTTCTAATTCCTCTAAAATACTGCAATATCCCAGAGCCATAGAATGCCTAGTGTCCCCATCCCACCTCTGTCCTTCTCATGTCACAGGAAGACAGTCAAAACCTCAGAAGTAAAGAGATAGGATGCTTAGCAACAGATCCAGAGCTAGAACTCAGGTCAGCATTCAGGTTCAAGTCTCATTCTGCTTCCCAAACTCTCTCCCACCTACCCATCCCATAGACCTACTGGGTGCTCCTGGGTGCCTAGTGCTGTGTCCAATGCTATAATCAGACTCAAACCAAGACACTGAACTCAAGTCTCTCATTCTGTACAACTGAGCTGGTCAGGCAGAGACCAGCCTGAGCAAGAACAGCTCTAAGCAGAATCCCAGCAGAAAATCTGAACAGAGAAAGTGAGGACAGCCTAAAGAAGGCAAAATCCGCTCCTTCAATATCCCTGATACTTCCTTCCAAGACTTGAGGACTCCTTGCTCCAGTTTTCACCTCTCTCCTCTTAGTATTTTTCACCACAGCAGGTCAGATCTAATCTTTGCAGATTCTTCCATGGGAAGTAGTTGGAGAAAAGTAATTGATGCTAGCAGGTAAGGTGGAATTAGTTAAACTGACTCCTTGGGTGTGTAATGCACTTTACTAAATCAAAGATAATGAATTCCACAGAGAGTGCAAGAGGGGAAGCAAAAATAAGCACAGTCTAATTACATTTTATCTCGAGGGAAGTAAAGGGAGAGTCATAGAAAGTTCACCTTAGGAAGGGCCTGGTCCCCTGACTGAACAAAGGGGAACACTGTCCTTCATGATTGGCCTGCCAGTGGTCTCTCCTGGCCATTTTCTCTGTGCAAATCTTTTCTGTCTTTTCAAAAGCATGTTGGCCATCCTTCATTCTTGCAAGGGTTAGCATTAGCTGTAGCCTGTGGGAGAAGAGCACTTCCTTACAAAGGGGACAGGGCTTGGTTACTAAGAAACATTTGTCTGCTGTACTCCCTGGAGTTATTTATCACCACGATGGGGGCTATCCATGTCTCAGAAATCACTGAAGGGGAGAATGTGCTGAGTGATCTCAGGAGGAACCTTTGAAATACAGATAGGCTAGCTTTAAAGTGTCTGCAAATTCTTCCACAGTACTCCCTTGAGAAGGTGAAGGCTAATTCTTCCTCCACTTGAAAGCAGGCTACCCTTAGGGAGTTCCTTCTAACAAAATGGAGAAGTGCTGCTATGTGACTTCTGAGGGTGACTCATGAAAAGGATGACTTCTACCTGGCTCTTAGTCTCTTGGCTTCCTTGCTCTGGTAGAAGCCAAAGGCCAAGTCATAAGGACACTTAGCAGCCTGTAGAGAGGGTCTCCTGGGGCGGGGGTGGCCTCCCACCAGCAGGCAGCACCAGCTTGCCAGCCATGGGAGTGTGCCACCTTGGAAATGGATCCTCCAGCCCCAGTCAAGCCTTTAGATGACCTCAGCCCGACATGACATCTTGACAGCTACCTCATGACTGCCCAGCTTGGCTACAACTCAATCATGAAAGATCATAAGTATTTTAAGCCACCAAGTTTTAGGATATTTTGTGACACAGCAATAGGTAATTATTGCAGTACCTGAGCGTGGTTCACACTCACTGTAGGAAGCTCCCAGCTTAAGATGAGCAGAGGATCACGAGAGGCTGGGTAAATGAAAATAGAAAATAAAAAGGGGAAAAAGAGGGGTGGAAGGTAAAAGGGAGAAAAGCAACCTCTCCTATCCTGGTCTTCACTTATCTCTTCTCTCTCTGAACTTTTGCCCCTCCCTTTCCAGATGTTCTTGCTTATTCTCATGTGTACGTACTAGCTTTTAAATTGTCATGTGGCCATCTGACTTCTTAAGACAGAAACAAGACTCGTATTTTTTCGGTGTTGTTCCTAATGCCTGGCAGTGTCCTGTACTGGGTGAACTAAGACCACAGGTAAAACTAGTAGGCCAATTAGGACTCAGTATCAGAAGGAAGATTCTAACAGAGTTTAACAAGAAAGTTCTCCTGAAACCTATGTAATTTTATTAACCAATGTCACCCCAATAAATTCAATTTTAAAAAAAATTAAGAAAGTTGTAGTAGGCATGAACTTCAGATGGGAGATGAGCCATGAGCAAATTTTGTGTGCTATGGTTACCAAGTAGATTCTTAGAGATGGTAGTAGATTGTTACTGTTACTTTGGCGCCCCCTAATTAACCACACCTCCCAGTATTTCTGTCTTTGTGTGGCCTCCTACCATATTGTCTCTGAACTTGGCCATGTGAGTACCTTTGTCCAATGGGACATTAGCAAGCATGATGCAAGTGGAGGCTTGATAAGTACTTGCACACTGAAGTCGAGATATTCCTTCTTAGAACCCAGCTACCATGCTGTGAGGAAGCCCAAGCAGCCATGTGGAAAGGCCCAAATAGAGAAGAACCAAGGCCCACAGCCAACAACACCAGCTGAGCCTTCGGTCAGCAAGCAGCACCCATTCTCCACCACATTAGTGATGCTATTTTGGACCTACCATTATCTCAGAACTCTAGCTGAAGCACGAAAACTGTCTAGTCAGTCCACAGAATCGAAAGAAATAAATTGTGGTTGTTATTACCCCCTAAGTTTTGGGATGGTGAATTACACATCAATGGATAACTAGAACGAAGGTCAATTCCAAATCGAGAGTAGGACCATTTCTCAGGCCATACAACTTTTTCACCTGTGACTCAGAAATGGGCCTCAAACCAGAGTGTGTCTACTTACAAAACCAGAGTTCTTTCCACCACTGCCTCCGAAATCATGAGAATCAGTGAATATGAAAGAACTGCCAAATGTCTTGCCGATATCCTTTCTAGTAAAGACATCAAGGGCTACTATTGTTTCCCTTCCATTTTTGCCTCGAATTGTTATTTTTGCCTTGTGTTTCCTTCTGTTTTTCTTGCTAAGATCTCTCAACTTCCCAGTGTTTCTTCAAGCATCACTTGAGGCCAAAGGTACTGCTGACCCCTGATATGACCCATTTTCTTTCCCAGGCTTCAGTTCTGGGCTCAGGCCAAAACCAAATGGCTTTGAAAAGTTACCCTCTGAACCTTAGTTTCCTTGTCGTCAGAGTATGGAAATCACAGCCTGTCTCATTGGATTCCTGAGAAGACCCAGCAAGAAAAAGGATTAAAGGTCCCTACCTCTAACCAAGTCTAGGCTTCCTAGGACAGTCTCTCCCTTTTTCCCTTCCCCATGTTCCCTTTTAGCTGCTCGTCTGTCGCGCACTTCACTGTATTCTCGCCTCTCTACCGTGCCAAGACTCGGCCAACTCTTCTGCTCCTCACTAGAACCAGGGAACAAGGGAGTTTAAATTCTAGATGAAATACTTGAAATTCTTTTGTGAATTAAGATAATGTGAGCCATCCTAGACCCTTTCCCCTTTCCAGAAAAAAAAAAAAAAGTGTGTTTATTTTCTATGACCCCAGAATACAAGTAAACAGAACTCTCTTTTCACTCAAAAGATAGAAGTCATTCTGTGACAAAACAGTAATGAGAAAGGAGGAGAGAAGGATGCAACTAATAAGAAATATATTCCAACAATCTATATTATGAATATATATGTATATTTATATCTCAGCAGGCCCTGCAGAGTTACAGATGAGCTAATTAAAATGCTTATGCTTTTAGCAATGATGTTTATTGAAATCATTTTATAACCATCTAAACTGAGGTTTGTTTTCAGCTATAATGCAATGCTACCTGGAATATTTTGACCTGAATTATTTATGTGCCTAAATATAGATTGCCTTTTCCCATTACTGACTTTATGGATATATCTCAGGATGTGGAAATTTTTGGTGAGCTCAAGCGCCTCTTACAGGCTTTCCCTGAGTCTTCTTTGCCTAGAACTTAGATTCTCTGACTCCCAGTTTAATACTCTTTGTATTGCACGCTACCAAAACCAATACATACATGTACTGGGAGTGTATAAAATGAAGGACCCTGGGTTTGCGGAAGATAATTTTGAGAAGAAAGCAGAATCCTTAAACTCAGATCATAAAGATGAAGATTAGCAAAATATCCTGATTCTCCATAGAAAGGACTCTCCAAGCTGTGCCTAAAAGCCAGAGCACAAAACAAGAAAGAGAAACCACTCTAGGTATTTCAAATGAAAAGGTACTTAATACATTAAGTATTAGGTGCTCACCAAACTTTGGAATGGCTGGAGAAGCAAAAGATACAAGCATACCCCAGACTATTGAGTCCTATAACATATCACTGAAGCTGTGACCCAGGCGTCAGGAAGCTGCTGCTAACCAACCACATACACACACACACACACACACACACACCACACCCCTGCCATTATTGCCTGGAAGTACCTTTGAAACTGATGACTAGAGACTAAGCTGCTGAGTCCAGCCTCCATAGATGCTTCTAAGCATGCACATTTCTATGACCTTGCTTGCCAGGAGCGACAGCAATAGGACTCTCAATCACGTCTACCTTCCAGTTTCGCATGAGTGCATCTAATCAGCAGAACCTAATTTACTCATAGACTACTGCCTGCAAAGGAGTGTTGAGAATGTGGTGTATTAGCTTTCCAACCTCTACATCTGGAAATAAAATAAGATGGCAGTTGAAAGTATCAATTCACCATACCTACCACAGTCTACCCCTTTAGCACTCATTGTCCAAATAGAGCTCTACACAAATTTAATCTTCCAAACACCAACAGGAACAATGCTGGACATAAGTAACTATCTCTCACACAGAAGCATTTCACCTGTCCCCAAAAGGGGACATCCAAAGTCCCATCTGTTACTGAATGACCTTCATTGTCCTTCTAGTCTAGCACATTCCCCCCTTGGTATCCTGTAATCTTAGCAGTTCACTGGCCAGTTAACCACCAATGAGACATCTTAAAATAGTAAAGGAAAGAGAGAGGGTAAAAGTAAATTAGTTGAAACATAAACATATATATGTAACAGAGCAAGAAAGAAAATGTGAGAAACTGCTGTAATTCTTGTTTCTGCAACTGGTCAGGAGGCCAGAAATAGACTTTGAACGTCTTCCCCATGTTACTATTCATGTTGCCTTAACTTGCAACCAGCCCCAGTTGCTTTATTTGGTGACATTGCTCTATTAAGATCTCCATCTATTAGCTATAGCTATGCATATATACACATACATACACATAAATACAAAAAAAATACAGGGCGGGGCAAAAGTTTATACCTGTGAGTACGTGAAACACAGAGTTTATTCTTATTTGTTATTTACTAATTATTGTATCATTTTCCATATGGACTGTAAACCTACTTTTGCGCTGCCATATGTGTATATACATGTATATATAATACACACATATACATGTAATAGAGTATGTATATTATAGTCATATGCCTTTTCCTTTCTCTATTATGTATGTATTTTAATGTATTGATTGGTTAACCTCTGGACCAAAGTACCACAAGGGCTTCAAGTATCCTCTAACTTACAGATCCTTTCTGCCTTGCCCCATCATGTAACAGCAATGCTATTTCCCCTGCATAAACTGATTCAATCACCATGACAACCTATCTGCCCAATTACAGAAAGGTTGAGGGAAGGATAGAGCAAACCTACCCTCTCCAGGCTAGGTATGTGGGGTGATGATAGAGGCTGAGCGCACCTTGGGAATAGGTTCTCTGCCTCAAAATACTTCTCGTATAGCCCTCATAATACCTGAAATTCCTATATCAGAAAAAAGATTCTTTTGCAAAGTCTCTTTGTTCATAAACTTTCTAACAGAAACAGCTTTGAAAAAAGAGCTACTTTGTTGCCACAGGGATCCTTTGCCCCCTGCCCCCCAAAATTAAAACTGCAAAATGGGCAGAAATGGCTTTATACTGTTAAATAGAAGAAAAGAGAGGTACAGCTTTGTGCCCCTTGGGGCAGAAGCCCCTGAGTCAAATAACAGATGTCAATAGTATGTGAAGGCAGAAGAGAAATCCTTCCCTTTATTTCCCAGGAGACAGCAGCTCAGAAGTCTGGAATTAAAGGTGTCAGAGGGCAGATTAGCTTTGTTCCAGAGATCCAGCAGGACTAAAGGATTTACACAGAGTGACAGTTTGTGGGCAGTGGCTGGTACCAAATGCCATCTAGAGTTCTTGCCATCTTAAAAGCCCACTCCAGGGAGAAACTTGCAGTCGGAAGCCTGAACATCAATGATGACCACAGTCACTGATTATAGTCGGCCGGGTCCTCTGGGAGCCCCTTATATTTGGAAAGCTTAGCGTTCATCCAGAATTTGATCAGAAACTCCAATTCCACTGGCCCAAGACATTTCTCAAACTAGTCCTATAATCAGGGAAGTTTATTTCCTGATTAAGATTTTGTTTGGTAGATGCAATTCACTGACATTTCTAAGTATGGGGAAGGGGACCGTCCTGGTCAAGTGATCCATAATCAGAACTAGGGAACTTGACCCAACAGCAGAACGTCCTCCCCTGGTCCCTTGGCCAACAGCTCTGCTGCCAAAGGAAACAGAGGCTGTTCTGCATGTAATGATAAGGAAAACCTCACAACTACAAAGCCTTTCTGTATGGACACCCCAGCTGGCCCAAGCTCTGCTCACATGTGAGCCCTAAATCACCTCTGTAACTTCAGGTTAGCAACCCACCTCCCTGGATTATAATGTATGAAGACTGAGCAGACGATACCTGATTCCCTATATGGGCCCAGCCACCTCCACATTTCCATAATTCTACATTTATTGAAGGATCTCCACCTCCGCTCCGTATGCTCCTCCCCCTCAAAGTATATTCAACTATTCTCTCTTCTAGGAATGCAAATCTGATCCTTTAAGGAATATAGCATAGAAGAAGCCTCATACCCAGATCTGCTTTACTTCTTACCTTTGGCAAAGTTAATATGAGAAACAGTCCATGGCAGCAAATTAGGCCTCTACCTAATGGCCTGGAATTCCAATTAAAGGAAGCAGCTTTATGAGGCTGCCTGACAGTGGGGAGGAGTGTCTGACCTAATCTTGGATCCCAGAAATGCCACCTTAAGAGAGGGGGGAAAGCAATTGCCCATCAGATTTGCTGTGAGGGAAAGGAAATCATAAACTACAGGGTGACTGGGCTCGTTAAAATGGTAATGCTCCTGTCTCCACCATGAAAGCACTCCCTGGACACCTCCAGAAATGAAATTTGGAACAATCAGAGAACCAAGCATTTCCTCTCCTCATCCCATCTAATTATTGTCACTTGATATATTGATGCACAATGAGGCTCATTAAACCTGACTCATCACTCCTGAGTGTGCGCCATACTTCAAAGACCCCTGCAGGAAAACAAAAGACCTAGAATCTCAACTATAGATTATTCAATAGGCATGTCAGGAGTAGTCAACAGATCTCAGTCCCACTGACACTGTCTCACAATTCATTGAAACTCCTGAAACACTAGCCACCTCAAGAAAACCGTGCAATGTGTACCTGGTTTGGGGAGGATGTGGGGGGACTCCAGTATATAGCAGGACAGGAGGATGGGGCATGGAATCAGGACTGAGAAAGCATAGAACCAGCAATAAACATAAATCAGAGAACTTGCAATATCTAAATTCATCATCTTCCCCTCAATGACCCATCGCCTAATCAATATCTAAAGTCAGCTGAGGTAGTTATCCTTGACTTCCAGTCCATCACTTTCACTTAATAAGTATTTACTGATCACCTGTTATGTGCCAGGCACTGTGCTGAACACAGTGGGTACAGCAGTGAACACTCCCATCTATTCTGTCCACAGGCCCCGTTGGCATCTGTCTCTGATTGTGCTGTCTAAAATCAGATTCTTAGATAACAAATTTCGTGCAGAGGTTTCATTAGGGAGAATTATCAGGAGATCTGCCTGAAAGGAGGGAGGGTAATAGGTTGGGCAGAGGAACAGCTCACCCACAGTATAGATGCAGCTGAGACCTCAGCTGGTCATACATGGAGCTCTGGAGCTTGAATGGACCTTCAATGTTGTCCCAAATTGAGTTCTTTGTATTCTTGCACGAGATAGTCACTAGCCATGAGTGGATCCCTAGGAAGGGGTGTAACCCTAGGTAAAGCAGTTCCCTGTCACTGAAGGTAATTTCCAGAGGACAAAGCTGAGAATCATGAACACCAGAATTTCCCAGCAGCTACATTTGCCTAAATGGGGGTCTGGGTGAAACACACAGTATCCACAGCAATATCCCTCATCCATTCCTGGCAACCTGAGAGTAGTCACTGTTGGTCTTGAGGACATATTGTCTCAGAATCTTCTCTGCCTTCAGTCTGGTCCCCTCCCCTGGTGACCTTCCAGTCTGTCATGTGAAGTCTCCTAAATACCAGATTAATCTTTGGAATAACATTGAAGTTCCCAGCTGAAGACTGTGAATGTCTTCAGACATAGTAAGTAAGGTAGGACTTCAAAATCTCTATTAGAATGTTTTTCTTCTTTTCATTTCAATGATATTTAAAAATCTTAAATATATTTTGGGTCATCTGGATTTCCACTTTAAAACCAAGTACCATCCTGAAATTTTAGTGCCCATGTTTGTATTCGCTACCACCAACATGCGCTCCAGGTAGTACTATTTTAATCTCCTAGGCAGTATCATTGTCACATTGAGAGTGGCAATTTTGCTTCCTAAAACAACTTGATCTGACACATTGAGTTCATTTTCTATTTTATTTTCAGTTTAGTTTGCAGTTTCCCTTAAATACAATTTATAAATTTGCTTTGGTTTCATAGTTGCATAAGACCTATAAATACAATGACACCAAGCCTGGTTTTATAGTTGTACTTATTTAGATAAAAATACAATGAAATCATTAAAGTCAACCCTGGGAGGTTTTGAGAATTTTTTACCATAAGATAAAGTTGGAAGTTGTCATAAATCACTCAGGTAGAAAACAGCGATCCACATTTTTTCATATGTCCAAGGACAGTGGCAGACAAAGCCTGTGCAAGGCATGGAGTTGTAACAGAGAGTCTTAAGACTCAAGATCCCCTAAATGTTTCAGGCACAGTGGGAGAAGAAAAAAACACTAGAACAATAAGGAAGCTTGTTTCTGCTCAGACTCGGGTGACGTCTCCCTTAGGTATCAAAGCTGCAGAGCTATGCTTCACATAGTCTGGGAAGCCCGATTTTCACTACCTACACTGCCTTTCTTAGATTCCATATATAAGTGATATTATAGGTATTTGTCTTTCTCTACCTGGCTTATTTCACTTAGCATAATGCCCATAGGTTCATCATCCATGTTGCTGCAAATGGCAGGACTTCCTTCTTTCTCATGGCTGAGTAATATTCCATTTGTATGCATACATACCCCATCATCTTTATTCATTCATCCTTTGAGGTCACTTACATTGTTATCATATCTCGGCTACTGTAATAATGCTGCAGTGAACATAGGAAGGCAGATATCTCTCCAAGATCCTGTTTTCATTTTCTTTGGATATATACCCAGAAGAGGGAATGGTTGGATCACACGGTAGTTTTCCTATTAACTTTTTGAGAAACCTCCATACTGTTTCCAATAGTGGCTGTACCAGTTTACCTTCCCACCAGCAATGTACAAGGGCTCCCTCTTCTCCACATCCTCATCAACACTTGTTACCTCTTGTCTTTGTTATAACAGCCATCTTAACATGTGAGGTAACACCTCCTTGTTGTTTTGACTTGCATTTTATTGATGATGAGTGATGTTGAGTATCTTTCCACGTACTTGTTGGCCATTTGTATACCATCTTTGGAAAAATCTCTATTCAGATCCTTTCCCTATTTTATAATCATATTGTTTGGGATTTTGCTGTTGAGTTGTTCCTTACATACAACGGTGGGTAAAAGTAGGTTTAGAGTTGTGAGTTTGTGAAACACAGTGTGTTCTTACATTTTTACTTTTTAATTATTGTATTATTTATTTGTATGACAACTGTAAACCTACTTTTACCCATCCCTGTATTTTGGATATTAAGTCCTTATCAGATAAATTATTTGCAAATGTTTTCTCTCATTTTGTAGACTGCTTTTACATTTTCTTGATAGTTTCTTTCATTGAGCAGAAGGTTTTTTAGTTTGATGTAGAACCACTTGTTTATTTTTGCTTTCGTTCCCTCTGTTTTTGGTGTCATAGCTAAAAAAAATCATTGCCAAGACCAATGTCAAGGAGTTTTTTATCCCCTATGTTTTCTTTTAGGAGATTTATAGTTTCAGGTCTTACATTTAAATCTTTAATCCATCTCAAGGCAAAAATTTTTGTGAGTGGTGTAAGACAGAGGTCCACTTTTATTCTTCTGCAAATTAATTGTTTGTCACTAAAGCAATAGGTAGAGATAAATTTATAGCCATGAATGCATCTATCAAAAGGCAGAATGGCTTCATTCACATCTGAGTTACACATATATTACACTATTATTACAAATTATCAGAGAAGGAAAACTCTGACTCCAAAAAACCTCCGCTGCCTTGCGGCATACCTCTTCAGGGGAAAGGCTAAGGGAGTAAACCCCGACAGAAAATCCGGAGCCGGAGTCCCTAAGGCGGTTTGACGTTGTAGTCAACACCGGCAACTCCTGCGGCGCACCTGAAGCCAAGCTGTATTGACTCCGTCTTTCCCTTGGATCCTTCAGCTGCGAAGAGAGGGGGGGTCTGCTGCATGGGCAACAGCAGACCCTCCATATCACCCTGCCCAGGCTCTGTAGCTTCAGCTTCACTGGAGAGGACACTCCAGCGTCATCGCAAGATGTCGATTCAACACGGGAGGAGACAGATACCGTGTCACTCCCGAGTCGGACTGCACAACCATTCTCGGCAGTGCAGATAGACTCTTAAGAAGCTACACCATCGTCTCTCGAGACGGACGGCTGCCAACGAGTATACAGGAAAACCCTCAACAGAAGTAATATCATTACATTGATCTAACCAGAGTTGTGCAAGTGGAAAGCAACTTTCTTCTTTCCCCTTGTCGCCCTTTAAAGTCACATAATGGTGAGTTGTTCCTCTAATGCAAAGGGAAAGGTACCATATGACTACTTGGTGTTCAGGAACAACTCTTCCTCACTTGGGGCTCTTTTACGGATTTCAAGAAAATTGCCCCACTTCATTACTTGATTACACCACCCTTAGTGCAGGCAATGCACCTCAGCTCCTACTTGCTGACTCCTTCTTTCACCCCAATCACCAGGCAGCCCGTCCATACCCTACCCATGATTCCATAGCCCATCTATAAACCCCTTCACCTTCTTGAGTGAAATCAATTTAACTTCCAAGTCAAGGCACCTTTGATTATCATTGACAGTGGTGGAAAGGTTGCTATTTCTCAATACTACCACCTTTCTTCATTTCAATGCCAGGCAGGCTACTTCACCAGCCTCTCTTCTTTTGACCCTTCAGGCATGAGTCAGCCACCAGTCCACTGGGACTCCTAGACTCCAGGGAACACACATCAAGGCTCCAAAGAGAGTCCTCAAATTACCTGTCACTAGACATAATCCTTCTCTCCCTTTCCCCCATGGGGATAAAGTAGAAAAATGTCAGAGCACTCCATCCCACTTGTTCCAAGATAACCTCTCGCTCTGTCTTTTTCAAACTTAGTCATGTTTTATCCTCAAACCAGGGGCTGATTAAGGATCACAACACTGGTTCCCAATTTCCTCCTTCACAACCCTGCATAGGTGGTCTAGCACCTCCTTTTAGAAAGTAGATGTAACATCTATTATTTTGTGATTCGATTTTTGCAGCCTGTACTGAGACTAAAAAAGAAAGAGTCCTATTTTAATACTCTGTTAACAGAAGTGTAAATTCTCTAAAACCTGGGCATAAATTGAGGAACAGAAGCCTGTTCTCTATATATAACTAAATAGCAGATGATTTCAGAAAGCTTAAGATGCCTTTCTTTAACTCAAGACGAGAACTGTTTCCATAAGGACATGAGACCCTGCCATGAACAGACAGCATAAGGACTCCATCAGATCATCTGGAAAGAGAAAATTACACTAAAATGATGGTGTAGTAAAGGAAGGAAAGGGAATCATTTGAACAGAAGGTAATTTCCTGGTGGGCTGAGAAGGAGAGGACAAATACAGCCTACAAGCAACCAGAGCTCCACAAAGAAGTAGCACCACCACACACAAAATGGCTTCTAATGATGCCCAAAACAGAGTAGAAAGGGATTTATAAACGGATTTGAGATGATAGGAAGCAAAATAGGCTTGGAGAAGGATGTGCATAACAACCCTAAAGAAATAAGTCTGAACAACAGATGTTCCTCTGCACAGTAAGTAAAATAAGGAAATTGAACTTGACATGATCTCTAACACACAACTATATCCACTGAGGTAAACGAGACCCCTGACTTTCCTGAAATACTCATCGGAGCTGCAAACGTGCTTATTAATGAAAGCTATTCACAGTTCCTAGGGAACATTCATGTCTTGTTTGTGGTGGGGGGGACACATTTCTGCGTGGTCAGGGTCTAACTTGCAGAGTTTTGCAACAGAAGCGAAGGACATTTAACTTCATTTTTCCTATTTCTGATTGATGTTTATGGTCTGTTGATGTTACAAGAACTATTGGTTTTCAGTGGAAGACACTTCTGTTCCCCCATTGCTTTGTGTTTCCAAGAAGAGACGAGAGTCTCACTAAAATCAATCATGGGCCCTTCATCAAAGAATCAAATAAGCTCGAAAAAAACTTGAGAGTTGCAACCCAATTCCCATCATTTTGTAATTATATCATCACATCATCATTTTGTAAGTCACAGGGCAGATGACACACCCAGAAATAATACATATTTTCTTGCAAAGTCTTTTCTGAAAAGAGGGGTGTGCTTCAAACAGAGGCTCCATCCCCACATGTTTGCCCATGCTGGTGAAGAGGAGGGAAAATGGAGTCACCAACTCTGAAAATGTGTGCCTGCCAGTGATATGTCACCTCACATTTCATTGGCCAAAACAAGTCACGTGGCTGTGCCAAGTTCAAAGAGAGTGGGAAACTTTAGTTTTACCATGTGCCCTTCTTTGTGGGTCCTCTGCAATGAAAGGGATGTTGAATTTCACCTTGTTATTCCTGTGAGTGGTAGCAAATGCCACTGGCAAAACGGTTCGGTCTTTTCCAGCCTTGAGTCAACAGTCTCTTCTTATCTGAAGTCCTCCACTCAGTCTCCTAAGCCCAATTCAAGTCCACTCACCAAAACCTCTTTTGGCTACACTCACCCCTCAGTGATTTTTCAAGCCCCTAAAACCAGTGTACATGCTGTGGTCACTTTCATCAGGTGTTCTCTGCAGACTACCTCCTTTTGGTGGTTTTGTCCCATCGCCTAATTCGACAGCAGGCTCCTTGGGTGCAAGATGCCTTCTTATGCCTGAGAAAGCCATCCAGGGAACAGAGACAGTGGCTCATAGGGTGGGGGACCCATGGGAGGCATAGCTCCTTGGAAATACCAAATTCAGACAACCATTGTTTTTAGACCAAAGTTTCCATTAAGTATATTATACACAAAATTAATGAGCATCAAGACCAGACACGTTGTAGTTGTCCTCAAGCACACGTTTAAACTGAACTTGAAGACCACATGGAATAAACCACAGCCCCTTCACTCTGAGAACAAATATCTCCCTTACAAGATCTTCAAATCATCTTGGGGTGAATCGGGTGCAGTTGGGTTTCCTAAAAGCAGAGACTGAGACAAGGATTTGTGCCCACGTGATTTATTGAGGGAGTGCTCTCAGAAGACATCTGTACAGGAATAAGAGAGCAGAATGGAGATGAGGCAGAAACTGAGCAAGAATGAGACTTTTGGTGAAGTGTAGCCTGAACTCAGTCCCACGGTGAGATCTGGAACATGAATTGTACCTTGGGGTCCGTCCTGCCTTGAGACCAGCCATTATTATGTGCTGCTCCAGCATAAGAGAGGGGCGTACAATTCCAAAGCATCTCCAGGTGAGGTGGTTCCAGTCATCCAAGAGCAGTCCTCCGGAGAAGACTGTCACTGTGAGCCACTCACAGAAGCCCCCACAGCAGCAGGACTTCAGCAAACCCAATTGGCAAAATGGAGCCCAGGGAATCTGGCAAGGACACGGTCGCTGTCTTCTGTGTCCTGAAAACCAGACTACACACAGAGAGGCCTGAACTTTATCCTTCACCTCCAGAGGCACACCAGAGTGAGTGGCCCAACGGTGGGCTAAGTGTGCAACAGCTTCACTTTCTTATAAATTGATCCTCAATAAGTGGGTTCCTTGTTAAGAGAGTCACTGATTTGAAATCGCTGTATCAGGTGGACTCTCCTCTCAGATGTTCTTCATGTACACAGAGCTACACCTGGCTAATGTCATTTTGCCCCTGATATCCCACCCTCATAGCAGAGAGCTGTAGGTGGGAAATGCGGTGAAAAGCAGGATGAATTTCCCCTTCAGGCAGCCACAGAGGATGAGCTTCCATTTGCAGGGCTGCGCTGAGGGATGATATTTGGAGAGAATGCCTTCAATTGATACCTCAAAGGGCTTCCTTCGCAGGGATGATTTATACGTCACAAGACAAAAAGGATTTATATTGAAGAAAATGGATTCTTTTTCTGAACTGTTTTGAGGAAGATGGATAGCTTCCGGTAAACTGCAGTTCTGTGTCTGTGAGCTGAGTGTTTCCAGAAAATTACTAAGGTAATGCTGCCTCTGGGACCCACTACATTGTCCCTGCCACCATCCACACTCGTGTGTGTGTGTGTGTGTGTGTGTGTAAAAGAGGTTACAGAAACAGTTACCTAACCAGACCTCCCCCTATTAGGCAGCCCTCCAGAGAAAAATCCATATTTTCCAAACTATACATGCATAGAAGTTAATGACAGTAATGATGAAGGAAAACTTTAGCTTATTGAGGAGGAGGAGGAGTTGTTTACCTATTTGCCCACTCAACCTCCTCCTGCAGAAGTACTCCTCTTGTCTACTAAGAAGCTCATTAAAAGGGTCATTCTCCATATTTCAAATAGCTTTGGTGAATTCCCACATAATCTTTATGCAAGCTCCTGTGTATATGTGATGAAGAAAATTCAACAGAGTCTAAGATTTGCCAAAATGTGAGCAAAGGTTTATCATTGTTTCTTGGGCCTCAGAGTCCCTGATCACTGGAGTGGCTGGAGGCAACAGAAGGGACAAATGGAATCATAACCTTAATGAATGAAAAAGTTTCCCTGGCCATTAAGAACAACTTCCATTGAACAATCTGGAAAGTTGTCTGAGGGGCGTTAAAGCCATGGCCCCATCTTTGAGAAACCAAAAACTACAACTCCCTTTGGTTGAGAAACCAACTGCTGAGCTCTGTTTCACTTCATGCCCACAGTGACTTTCATCCAGCATTGTGCTAGAGAGCCAGGTCAGGGGAAGAGAAAAAAACCTCTAATTTGTAGTGTTTGCTGACTTCGACGGTGGAAGTACTCCCATTATGTCCAAGGACACACTACCCATGTGATGTCACCAAACAAGGATTGAAAAGAGATGCCTGTGACCAGTTCTCACAAGCCAGAACAAGACGGCTCTGGATGAGCATAATCAGAGGCACAAAAAGATGGAATGCTGGACTGACAAGCTATGTGAAGACATCTGTCCCTGCCTTTGTAGCATGCATCTGCAGATGTGAAGATCACCAAAAGGAAACACGTTCAAGTCACTTGTCCTGAGTGCAGAAAAGATGTATCGCTGCCGGTGTGGGGCTTCATAAGATTTATTGAATACACTAAGCCTATCTTTATCTAACATAGGAAAAAGCTCCTTAAAAACTGGGTCCGTGTGTTACTCAATTCTGTGTGACTCACATGCCTGGCACAGTGCTTTGTCCATAGGAGTCACTCATCAATGGTTACTGAGGGACTGGTTAAGTGACCCTTTGTTCTGAATGCCTTACAAAGGCTGATCACTCAATACCAGCCTTCCCAGACCAAGTGATTTTCCCCCCAAAGTTGTATAAGAAGTTAAGCACCCTGAAATTTGGAAGGGATGATAAAGCCTTAAACTCCACTGCACATAGCTCCCAATCCAGTGAACAATTTTTTCTTCAGTTCCTCTAATAAGTGGTTATCCAGTCCCTATTTGAACAAATCTAACGAAAGGGACTGAATGGCTAAAATCATTGCAACTCACAGGTCATAGCCAGCCATTATAACTCAAACCTATGGCCTGTAATCTGCCAAGGGCTCAGACCATGAAGATACGATCACCAATGACAACTACAAGAACAAATATCTCTCAATATGCTTTTGTAGTCTTATTCCTTCCAACAGCCCTGCCACTGATATTCAGAGAGGAGTTCTTATGCTGATAGGGGATAAAGAGAGTGGAGAAAAAAATTTAAAAAGATGGAGAGATGCCCTGGGTAAAACAATTTATATATAATATATATATATAATATGCAGTGGAATTGTTAGTTCAAAAGGCAGTTCCATTTTTAATTTTTTGAGGAAATTTCATACTGTTTTCTACGTTGACTGCACCAGTCTGCATTCCCACCAACAGTGCACTAGCACTCCCTTTTCTCCACATCCTCGCCAGCACTTGTGGGAGTATACCCTAAGAATCCTGAATTATCATTTCAAAAGAACTCATGCTCCCCTATGTTCATAGCAGCACTATTTACAATAGCTAAGCACTGGAAATAGCCTAAGTGCCCATCAGTAAATGAATGGACCAAAAATCTGTGGTACATTTACACAATGGAATACTATGCAGCAGAAAAGAAAGAAGAAACTCCTACCTTTTGCAACAGCATGGGTGGGACTGGAGAATATTATGCTAAGTGAAATAGGCCAGTTGGTGAAAGACAAATACCATGTGATCTCACTTATAAGAGGAATCTAATGAACATAATAAACTAACGAGGAAGATAGAACCAGAGACTTGGAAACATGGAATAGACTGACAGTGACCAGAGGCGATGGGGAAGGGAAAAAGGGTAGAAAGAAGGGGAGTGGACTAGTTAAAGAACAGGTATGAATGACCCGTGGGCATGGGCAATGGTGTGGGGATTGTCTGTGGGAGTGGAGGACAGGATGGGCGGAGGAGGACAAAGGGGGAAAAATTGAGACAACTGTAATGGAATAACAATAAAATTTTCTTTTAAAGAGTGCACAAGATTTTCCTTGACTAGTGCTACTGCTATCCAAAGGTAAACTCAGTTTAGATTTCCCAGAGCTACAACCCAAGAGCTGCTCCAAATAAGCAGACTTTATTCTTTGTTATATCCAAAAAACACGAGAAATGCAGGGAATCCTCCATCGATACGCATGGTAAGGGATGTTACTCGACTTCCTGTGGTGATCATTTCACAATCAATACAAATATTGAATCATTATGTTGTAGGAAGGAAAACTCTGACTCCAAAAAACCTCCGCTGCCTTGCGGCATACCTCTTCAGGGGAAAGGCTAAGGGAGTAAACCCTGACAGAAAATCCGGAGCCGGAGTCCCTAAGGCGGTTTGACATTGTAGTCAACACCGGCAACTCCTGCGGCGCACCTGAAGCCAAGCTGTATTGACTCCATCTTTCCCTTGGACCCTTCAGCTGCGAAGAGAGGGGGGGTCTGCTGCTTGGGCAACAGCAGACCCTCCATATCACCCTGCCCAGGCTCTGTAGCTTCATCGCAAGATGTCGATTCAACACGGGAGGAGACAGATACCGTGTCACTCCCGAGTCGGACTGCACAGCCATTCTCGGCGGTGCAGATAGACTCTTAAGAAGCTACACCATCGTCTCTCGAGACGGACGGCTGCCGACGACGCCGACGACGACGATGTTGTATACCTAAAACTGATGGGGGCTCATGATACGGAAAATTTTAGTTTAGGTAATAGCTAATAATAGTAATCAATGCATGTAAAAAGCTACTCTTCCAGGAACTGAAGGTATGACCCACCTTGACTCCAGAAGACCATAAACAAGTTCCACCTGTGTGCCTCAGGAGACCTTCAAGCAAACAAAATGGTATCTGAGCCACTGTGCTGCAGGGTAAAAAAAGGACACAGATAAAGGCCACCACCCAGGACACAGATGAAAGAATGCTGCAGCTTTTATCTGATTACCTTTTTCCCTGAATTCCAAACCCCTTGCTTACACTTTTCTCCTCCTTATAAAAAGGGTCCATTTAAAATGGAATTTAAGACGGTCTGTTAGGGTACATAACCCACTGTCTTCTCAGATCACTGGCCATCTGAATAAAGCGCCCACAAAAATTCAATCCCTGTCTCTTCTTATTGATTCTGGTAGTGACAGGCAGCATGAACGCTGGCTTTTCTGGTTTCAAAACTATTATGTTATTTGCCTTATATCTTAGTAAAAACAATAATAATAATAATAAAACTTCCCCTTAAAAAGTATTTTTAAGTATGTCTCTTGGAACTGGACTTGAGCCCTCTCAAATCTTTTCTCACAACAGACAAAGGCATCACAAAGTTAATATGCCTCCCCAAAATTCATTAAGTGCCAATCACACATTAAGTACTCAACAAAGATTATATCCCGACCAACGCGCTAACTCTTCATTCTCTTTTATGATAGAGAACAGGACAATTGTTTTCCATTTAACTCCTTTACGTCTATCCCTCCTCCTTGCACCTAAATTCAGTGATATTCTATAAAAAATTACTTCTGAAAACTCATCAGCCACCATTTTGTTTCAAAACTGCAGTCTGAGCTCACAGTGTGCTATCCAAGAGGTCTGTGACTCTCTTTCTGTGGGTTCCCTAGAAGACCAGCAATATCTTTGAGTGCTTCCCCAAAAAAGAGAATAAGAGAGGCATGACCATGTCGGTACAGGAGTGAAGTTTAAAGATAAAAGTGTCTTATATAAGACTTCTTTTAATCAGGAAAAAATACATGTAGGCTTTAAACCATAAGGGGAATATTTTCTCTTTTTTTTGCAATCATCTCAAAGTAATTTTTTGGCTTGTTCTTTTTAAATATCGTGATCTTTTATTATATCCAAAATAGTTGGAATTGCCACCTGCAAGCATGTTCACAGCAATTCTAGGAAAATCTACTTTATCTAAAGTAACTTAAAAAAAAAAAAAAAACAATCCTAGTAGTTGACCTGGTGTCAAATACTTTGCCAAAATGTTCTATTCAATTCATCTTTTCTCCTCCTCTTTTCTCCATGTCTCTCTTATGTGTTACAAAAAAATTAAAATATATTAAAATTAATTTTTTCCCTCTTCACTAATTTTATAATTCCATCCATGAGAGGCTGTCATGTTTTGGGGGCATAATTATTTACAGACCTGAACGGCTGATTATTCTATTATCTTCCATACGACTACAGATTTCTTTCCTCCTGGTATTTGCTCCATTATTTTACAAAGAAATTAAAATCTATTTCAATTGATACTCATTTTCAGTTTTCAGCATCCTTCTCATTTTTCACAAACTCATTACATCTCTCATGATTGCATCTTCAGCATCTCCTTCATTTCATCACTGCTTCCACAATGATTGCAGGAGTTAAGCTGGACCCAGAAAAACTGAAACTGGCCAGAAATGCACTCAGGGCCCACTCACACCTTCTCAGCTGTGTCCACAGAACTCAGGGGACAATGTTTTATTGGGCCTTCTTGTTGTTTTGTTTGGTTGGTTTTTGTTTGTTGTTCTTAGGGGAAGCATTGTCCCATAAACGGTTCAAATTCCCTTTTTTTCTTTCTTCATATAACGTAACAGGATAAAGCTTAGTGCTTAGATATTCTAGCACACTCTTATTTCATTTCCTCCATTTCTTTTCTTAATGTTCCCTTGAAGAGTAAGAGGAAATATCTTCCCAGAATTTTGTTTTTCATGGGCTTTGGAATTAGACAGTCCTGGGTCCAAATCTCAGCCCTACTGTCTGCTAGCTGACTAATGTCTGGTAAGTTACTTCACCCCTCAAATCATTGATCTCACCTATAACACAGGGATAGCACTATCATCCCCTCCAGGATGGTCTGAGATTAGAGGAGGTGGCCTATGTGTAAGTCCCTAGAACACAGTAAGTACTTAACATTTACCTTCTCTTAATCCCATTCTAACATCTGTTCCCTCAACTACACACACCTCCACCTCATCCCAAAATTCTCATTCCAAGACAGCAAAGAATCTTTCTAGAAACCTCCAGAAAACCTTTACCTATCCACCATCTCTCCAGTCTGTCCGCCTCCAAACAACATCTCAGTGAGACTTGAAACCTACCAAACGCCAGAATTTCTCAATGACCTCATTGGTTGCAGAACGTGCTGCAACCTAGGATTGTGGGGAAGAAAGATGGTCCAGGGATTTCCCTAAAAGATCCTTGTTCTGGGCTCTTGATTCTTTAGTTCCTAATCAATTTGCTTTAGTCCCTGAGCCATCATTGTCAAACCACCCTGCACGAGTGAAACCTATTTCAGTCATGTTTATGTTTTGTTTTCAAGAAAATTCAGAGCCTTGGTTCCTCATTAAAAGTACTTTTGCTTCCTCCTTGATCCCACTCACCACCTTTAAGCAAATACAACAAGGAATCTATTTTTACCGTGATGAATGCCAAGAGTGCTGCAGTGACAATGGGTTTTTTAAGCTCCGTGATTATTCCCACATAAGCAATTGATTCCTTCCTATCTTTTTACAGGGAAGTTTAGACGACGTTCCCCCAGGACGGATTTTTCCCACTTCTGAAATATGCTCTCACTGTCTTCATTGCTTGTTATTTATAATCCTCTCTTGCTTCCCTGGCAGCTGAGAAACAGAATAGCTATGGAAAGTCTTTTGGCCATTAAATAGCCTAAAACATATTCAAGGGGACCTGAGAATTATGATCTGAAGGAGAGATTATGATAGTTATAGTGAGAAACTAGTTGAAGAGGGCAGCTTTGTTAACTAAGTTCGGCAAATGTCACTGGACTCATCCCAACTTAGAAATGGTTCTATCCCCATTCCCTAATGTCAGATGAGTACTTACTATGTCTGGACATGCTACTTTGTATTTCACGTACACTACCTCATGCTAGCCTCACGAAAACTTTCTTTTAAAACTGTCATTATTACATCAATTTTACCGATAAGGAAACTAAGGCTATATAAGGCAAAATAACTTGCTAGGGTCACCAGGGTTCCAGTCTAGAGCAACCTGACTCCAAAACTCAAACCCTCAAACCCAATTCTTTTATGTATCCAAAATAACCCAAACCTTTTTATAATATTCAGGAATTCCATGAAACTCTATTTAGCATCGTAGTTATTAAACTATAAGCCTCTCGCCTGTAGAGAAAATAACTTGTCTTGAGTGCATTAAGCAACTTTGGGGGCTTAGAAATGAGTTGTAGACTGCCCTAAGAAGAGAATGATTGACTTATGAGGTGTGAACACTCCATCTGATGTGTCGAAACTAATGCAAAGATCTGACAGAAGACACTTGAGCAGCAGAATCTAGACAATTTTTTTCATTACTTTTTAAAATACCCCTTCCAAACAAAAACAAAAAAACTGTAGTTTTGTGATCCACAACAAACAAAATGCTGTATGGCAAATATCATGAGTTTTTCTCCAGGCAATGTAAAGTCCTAAGGCAAAAGAACCCAACTTTTTGCCGAGTACACAATATTTTTTATTCATCTGAGGGATGGCATGTGTAGGGCCAGGAGGCACCGGCCGAGACTAGCATCTGTGTCCCTTCTCCACCAGGAGTTCCAGGGGACAAGAAAAGAAGGTAGAAACAGAGTCACAAACAGTATCAAAATCAAAGGTAGGTCACAATCAACCCACTGGGAAATCGTTGCATCAAGCTGTCATCGGGGACGTGGAAATGAAAGCCCAATAGTAGCTTCATATCCATCCTTTGTGTCTCTCCAAACCAAAAGTTTCACTGGCAATAAATACATGTAGGACAAATGTCTCTTTGCCCATCTTGCAATAAAGTTTCTGCTTTGTAATAAAGTTCCTCAAGAGTTCTTTATGGAAAATTTCCTTTTTGTGTTGTTTTTGTTTCGTCTTCATAATCTCGGTGGTGACATGTTATGAAAGGGCTGCTTGCACTGCTAATAAAAGCATTGCTTGCTTCTCTGGTGTTTGAGTGACGGCCGTTGTCTCCAGGCTGCTGGCGGGTTAATGCAGCACAGTTCCAACACGGTCTTGGAAAACAACAATAATGTGATTTAGGTCCAGTGTCATTAAACGTGATTAGCTGAGTGAGCTCATGAAAATCCATAATTAACTAGAAAAACAAGAAGACAGATATTTTCGCCAGAACATCAAGAGAACCTGTTCTGTTTGACTGCTTTTCTTCCAATCTAAGGCCCTAAGTAAATGTACACCTCTTGCCCTATTCCTGTGAAACTGAAACAATATCCCCAAATATGACTCATTCTTATCTAATCATCTCCACTTTTCATGAGGAAGTGGGAGAAAAGGAAATGTCATTCCTTCAGATATATTGAAGCTCATCAGACAAGTTGGCAAATGCTCTAAAATATATCACCATCAGCCCAGCCCAGACCAGCCCCTCACTCCCACTCTGAAGTTCCCTACACCCAGTAGTTCTCAACCAAGGCTGAGTTTGTCCCCATCAGAGATATTCAGAGATATCTGACAATGTCTGGAGACATTTTGTGTTGTTACAACGAGAGAGCAGGCTGCTGGCGTCTAGTGGGTAGAGGCTACAATGCTGCTCAACATCCTACAGTGTAATGATGGCCCCACAGCAAAGAATCTGACCCAAAATGTCACTGAAGCTGATGTTGAGAACGCTTGCCTGGGCCAAAGATAAGCCCAGAGTGGGTACATTTCTGATGCAGACCAGCCAAACGCCTTCACTGGGGATTTAGATGCTCAGATTACAGGTCAGCCCTGAGCTGTGCCTACTGGGGAATGTGACAGACAAGCTTCACAAGCAGCCAGTATGCAGCAGCCCATCACATACAATGACTTTTTCACAGAAACCCTGAAAAAGTCATCATTGTAGGTAGCAGAGCCGGCATCACGCAAGAAAGCGTGCCTAGCATGAGAACCACTCCTCACAGTGGTGTTTGTCATAGAGGCTGTGACCTCTCAGAAACACTGCTCAATCCCCAGCTTCACACTCTCAGCTCAGGCCCTTCAAGAGTAGGGCAAGGTCAAGAACCCACAGCCTGTGTAATGGGAGAACCTAGATTTCCCTAGATGCTAAAAAAAGGTTGCTTATAATCTTTCTGTCTTATTGGGACAACTCAGAGACGTGAAGAGAGATTTTTCAAAACCTGTTAATATATTAGGTTGAACCACATGAGATGGCCATTAGTATAGGACAGAAGTGGTTGACTAGTGGCAATTTTCATTTGGCTCAAATCAAGGTCCTCCAGGGAAACAGATCCAATAGGAGATATACAGAAAGAGATTTATTATGAGGAATTTGTCCACATGACTACGGAGGCTGAGAAGTCCCACAAACTGCCATCTGCAAGGTGGAGGCCCACTAAAGCCAGTGATTTAGTTCCAGTCCAAGCACAAAGGCCTGAGAAACCGGTGACTCAATGATATGAGTCCCACTCCTAGTCTGAAGGCCTGATAACCAGGAGCTTTGGTGTTCAGGGCAGGACAAGATAGATGTCCTGGCTCCAGCAGTGATGAAGTTGCCCTACCTCCACCTTTTTGCTCTATTTGAACCATCAGGGAGGGTGACCTTCTTTGTTTAGTCTACCCATCCAAATGTTAATCTCCACAGACATACCCAGAAATATGTTTACCAGCTATGTGAGGCATCCCTTAACCCAGTTAAATTGGCACATAACCATAACGCTAATACTACAGATATCTGGGGAAATATAATGGGTCTTTACATTTCCCTAAACAATCCTATCTCATTTGAATTCCAACCACCCTGTGTGAAAGAGGTTAATTTCAATTAATGTTCTTCTTTATAAATGAGGAAACTGAGGCTGGGGGAGATTCAGTAACTAGCCCAATACAGCACCACTAACATGCAGTAGAACTAGGACTCAAACACGCAAGTTAAGACTTCAGATCCTAAATTTTCCCACCAGCTGTTTAGCACTAAGCAAGTACAACACACTACCATCTACTACTATTTGATGAGACCATTACACTCTGTGCAAGAAAAAATTCTACAACTGTGGCTGGGATTAAAGTAAAGGTAAGAGTTGGCTTTATTCTCAGCTAAGAACCCTTGTCAAGAGGGAAGACAGGTCCAGTCCAGGCTCACACAAGAGCTGCATTAATTCAGACAAAAAAGGAGCTTAGATTGGTATGAAAAGACCTCTGTGGCTGGCAATAAAATCATCTCTTCCTCAAGCCCTCAGGCCTAACTCTCTCCCATCCCCTGCCTCTCAAATCCACAAACACACAAACACGGTCTAATGAGCCTGGTGTCAAACAGCCAGCGTCCTGGGAGCAGGGACCCGGATTCTGATCAATGCGAGCAATATTTCGCCTCCTCCCAGCCCTGCCAGTCGCCCTCACCCATTCAGCAGTTCTGCAGTGTTATTTTTAGTGTGTTAAGTTAATAGAGATCCCTGGAGTGATGTGGCAAGAGGAAAGTCACTGGAGGAGCGCTGCTAAATTCGTAACCTGCGGCTACAGAGCATCATGAAGAAGACCTCTGGGAACAGCACACCACCGTGGGTTCAACACTTAACCGAGGACTATTGTTTAAGGCTGCTCCTTGCCTGGGTGGCAGGAAGAGAGACCCGCACCATTCTGCTGCCTCAATGATACAATAAACGATGATAATAAAGTGAAAATAGTGATAGCATTAGGGGAGAAAAACAGGCCAGAATGTTTATGTTACATTAAAATATATGTTAGGAAATAAAAATCATTCACTCTTAGCTGATGTCAAACTTTCGGTTTCATATTTAACCTCTAACCTAACATACCCTGTGAAAAGCTGGAAGTGTAATTAGAACCGTAACAAAGGACATACAGGCTTACCCAGGAAAGAAAATTATGATAGGTTTGATCAAAATGACCCTCTAAATATCACTTCACTGTTTTAACTACCATGTTGCAGTTCTAGGGCCACGAAAGGGAGTCCTATGCGACTGAAACCAGGCCTAGAGCTGAAATTTGATCCATGTCATTTACGGCGCCTCATGTTCAGATGTGGTCACTAAGAGACTCACCGTGTGATTAACATATACAAGGTCCCTAGTGGTCATGGCCCATAAATGTGAAAGTTAAACTAAAAGAAAGCCAGAGGGAATAAAAATAGAAATCAAGAACTTTTCCTCCTTCTTCCGCCACTAGAACATGAACATCCGACGTGAGGGTTCCCCACCACAGATTTGGCAAAGGATGGACTAACTGCTGACCAAGAAAAGTACAGCGGGCACCACCACCCTGCACATCACACTGGCTTTCTATTCCATGATAACCTTAGAAGGTGATGAGCATTCACCAAATTTGGGACCTACACCAAGGAACACAAAGGTAATTTTGGAGGGAACGACATTTTCCTACCATTTTTTATGGTGTTTACTGAAGTTCTCTATGAAGACTAAAGTTACTCAAAGAAACATCTTATGAAGGGGAGAAAAAAAATGACTTATTTATATCATAAAACAAAATGAAAAAAACAACCGTACTATTTACTAGAGTGTTTCATATAAACATGAATAATTTTATCTTGTTCCTGAACAAGAACACTGTCATAGACCACTTCCTCTTTAAGTGGGGACCAGAGGCTCTGAAACCTGTTCATTGCTGCAGGATTTGATTTTGAATGACCTGCCAGAGGAAAACATGAAATTGTTCTCTCTCTGGGTCGGGGGAGGGAAAAGGCTAGGCTCTCTTCCATAAAGGCTTTTGTGACTTCCGGTCAAGATGGCTGCATAGGTAAACAAAGCTCCTCTCCTCACACAACCACATCAAAGTTACAACTAAAATATAGAACAGTCTTCATACAGAACCATACTTGACCAGAAGTCTGACAACTATGGAAATGAAGAAACCACATCCATCCAGACCGGTTAGGAGTGAAGGCGTGGAATGGGCTGGTCCCTCACCTATGTGTGGTGGATAAAAATTTAGGAGGGATATCTTGGGAGCAAGGAGTCGCAGCCCCACACAAGGCCCCCCAGCCCACGGTTCCAGTGCCAGGAAGATAAGTTCCTATAACTTTTGGCTATAAAAGCCAGTGGGAATTGAGTCAGTGGAAGAAACTTCTGGAGTCCCAAGAAGTTTCCTTAAAATCCATACACAGACTTACTCAGACTCACTCCCTCTGACCTCTAGCACTGGGGTGGCAACTGGAAAGGCACTAGTGGCATAGAGGGAGTAACTGAAGTGTTTGGCAACAAGGCAAGAGCTGGGGCACAGCTTTCTCCCAGACAGAAAGGCAGACAGAGACCACTGTCCCTTCTCTGAGCCCTCTACCCACAGAACCACCGAGCTGGCAGGCTGGTGCCATATGTGAGTCTCTGTCAACCTGGCTACTGTTTGCCCCAGCCTGGAGTTCCCCAGAGACTCCAGCCAACCCAGCTTATGGGCCCACTCAAGCTGCTTTTCCATATCAATGGCTGGTCTTGGTTCATGCTTCACAACTTCCTAAATCCTCTCAAACAAGCACAGCTGGCCTCAGTGAGCCACCAGCCCCCCCCACACACACACACCCCATACCTCTTGCTAAGTGGCCCAGGCCTGGTACTAGCAGCAACCAGCCTAGATTCACAGCTTAGCTCTGCTTGGGAACCTCCAAACCCAGCACAAGTAGCAACCATCTCAAATCGCTTTATAGCTCAGGTATGGTGGCCCCAGGCAAAACACGGGTGGGGGCTGACTTTGTCCTGAACCATCTGGGAAACTCCAGAGCCTACACACTCAGTGGACAGCTACAGGGGAGCAGAGGCTGGTCGTCAGTGGCCACACCCGGTCCTTGCAGCTGACTGGCCTGGGTAAACCCCTCCCATTGACCTGCCAACAGCAATCAAAGCTCAACTGCAAGATGAGGGTGTACCAAGCCCACACTAAGGGCACATCTTGAGTGTCCAGCTTGGGTGTTAGGGGTGGCTGTGCCACTGGACCCTACAGGACACCGACCATATTAGGCCATGCTACCAAGACAGGGAGTCATGGCACCTCTACCTAATACATAGAAACAAACACAGGGAGACTGCCAAAATTAGAAGACAGAAAAACATGGCCCAAATGAAAGAACAGATCAAAACTCCAGAAAAAGAAATAAACAAAATAGAGATGAACAATCTATCATATGCAGAGCTCAAAACATTGGTTATAAGGATGTTAAAGGAACTTAGTGAGGACCTCAACAGCATAAAAAAGATCCAGTCAGAAATGAAGGATACACTAACTGAAATAAAGAACGATTTACAGGGAAACAACAGGAGAGTGGATAAAGCTGAGAATTAAATCAATGATTTGGAACATCAGGAAGAAAAAACAACCAATTAAAACAACAATAATAAAAAAGAACCCAAAAACATGAGGCTAGTGTAAGCAGCCTGTGGGACATCTTCAAGGATTCCAACATTTGCATCATTTGGGTGCCAGAAGGAGAAGAGAAAGAGCAAGAAATTGGAAATCTATTTGAAAAAATAATGAAAAAAAAACCCTTCCCTAATTTGGTGAAGGAAATAGACATGCAAGTCCAGAAACACAAAAAATCCCAAACAAGATGGATGAAAAGAGGTCCACTCCAAGATACATCATAATTAAAATGCCAAAGGTTAAAGATAAAGAGAGAATCTTAAAAGCAGCAAGAGAAAAGAAGTTAGTTACCTACAAGGGAGTTTCCATAAGATTGTCAGCTGATTTCTCAAAAGAAACCTTGCAGGCTAGAAGGGATTGGCAAGAACTATTCAAAGTCATGAAAAGCAGGAACCTATAGCCATGATTGCTCTAACCAGCAAAGATATCATTTAGAATCAAAGGGCAGATAAAGAGCTTCCCAGACAAGAAAAAAACTAAAGGAGTTCATTATCACCAAACCATTATTATATGAAATATTAAAGGGTCTTATTTAAGACTAAGAAGAAGATCAAAACTATGAATAATAAAATGGAAATAAATATATATCTATCAACAATTAAATTTTTAAAAAACTAAGCAATCAAGAAGGACAGAGATAAAATTATGGATATGGAGAGAGTTTTGGTGGTTGCCAGATGAGATGGGTGAGGGAATGGATGAAGAGGTGAGGAGATGAAGAAGTACAAATAGGTAGTTACAGAATAGCCATGGGGATGTGAAGTACAGTATAGGAAATGGATCAGCCAAAGAACCTATACATGACCCATGGACATGAACAATGGTCGGGGATTGCCTGGAGGAGTAGGCAGTGCTGGGTGGAGGAGGGCAAAGGGGAAAAAATTAGGACAACTATAATAGCA
Organism: Furipterus horrens; assembly: GCF_987537825.1. Classification (NCBI taxonomy): domain Eukaryota; kingdom Metazoa; phylum Chordata; class Mammalia; order Chiroptera; family Furipteridae; genus Furipterus; species Furipterus horrens. The sequence continues at coordinate 131,094,740 of NW_028327177.1, read as the reverse complement.
TCATCAATAAAATATAATTTTTAAAGACTTTTGTTTAAAATATTAATAACTAAATTGAGTTTAATGGCTATTAAAAGAAAGATTTAGAGTCTCCAGAATGGCTGGTTCAAAGAATTTGGAACATCCCAAAGGTCAATCCAGATAATTTACTTTGAAACAATATTTTCCAGATTTGTTCTGATTCCACAGAGATCCACTCTATTTCTCTTTGTTATGTGGAAATTGGGAGGCTAGAAGGAATAGATGAGCAGAAAATGCCTGAATGCATTTTTTGCCAAGTACCTTCAGCCTCCACATCTCAGGGGTAGGTAGCCACGGTGGCTACTGGTCACCATAAAGAGCACTGGCCAAAGAGGCAGTGGAGGACATAAGAACATGTGGGTGGGATGGCATGAGAACATTCCCAGAGGCAGAAAGATCATCGAAGCAGACCAGAGGAGGTCTTTCCCAAACTCAGTCAGAGACTACAGGGGATAAGATTTGTAATCAACCCACTGTCATCAGCTGGAATTACCTTCACATTTTGCCTTTCTTATCACATTCAAGGATCCAGTTATTCTGCATGTGTCATCCAGGGCTGCTGTCGATCTGTCCCACTGAGGAATCGCTGGTTTTGCCACCAGACTGCCTACACTATTCTTCCATCATAAACTGCATCTTGGTTATAATCACTAATGAAAACCAAGCACGAATTTTTTAAATCAGCCATTAGCTCATTAGTGTCTCACCAGAAGCCATATCATTCATACATCTGATGAGCACTCTTTTTTACAACAACAACAACAAAAATAGAGATTGTCATTACCCCCAAGTACCCAGTGGAGCCTTTTGCCCCCACTGAAGTTACCCAAAAAGAGAGTAAGATTGAGAACCGCTGCCCCAGGCTTTTCTAGCTTCTGGACCTCTACTCTTAGCATATCAGTGGACTAACATGTTCTTAAAATCCACCCGCTGAGAGATTTCACATCTTCTGGGTTCCACTCATATAATGAGAAGGACCTTTTTAACAGATGGCTTGAATTCCCCTGACTGCAATTTAAACTTATTCCCTCTTGTCCTCTCCCACTCATGCACTGGAGCACAAAACTAGAGAACACAACCTGAACTGGCCAAACTATCCTCTGACCTTCAGCATTTCGTTTTCACATTTCTGTCTGAATCTCAAATCCAACTGAGGGTGGGGGGAAGCACGCATTAGATTAATGAGATTCACAGGGAAATAATGATTACCTAATTTAGCAGTGAGAGAGAATAGGAACAACCTTCAAATGTCATCATCGGAAGCAGTGTTGAAATGCCTCCTTTTTCTGACACAATTCTGTCAATTAGCTGAGCAGAGCAATTACCATTCCTTTCTCTTTTTTATTTGCAAAGAACCAAAACTTTCTAAGGATGATAAATGACTCCCTGGAAAATTCAATGCTGGTTGTGCTAAATTTGCACTTTCCATATTGTAAGGGTTTGGGTGGATTTCTTTCCCAGTTATTTCTCATAATCAATGGGGTGAGCAGAAGAAAAAGAAAAAGAAAAGAAAACACCTTGTGTAGAATTCAGAGATGGGGGCTTTACAAGAAATCAGACACACTCGCGTCTGTCCAAATGACCAGCAAATGAATACATATCTCAGTATAATTAGTAGAGTCAAGGACGTTGTTAGCCAAATGATGAAGTAAATTTCATTTTAATTATTTTGAATCCTAGCTCCATTCCCCTAAAAAGAAGAAAAGGAAATGTATTCAGATTATGACCTTTGAGAATTCTGGACTCATTAGCATTTCATATAACACAGCACAGAATTAAAGTGGGAAATGGACCCACAACATTCCCCTAAGTGCAGCATGTACATCATTAATGGCACATAATTAAGGAGGTGTCAGTGTTGGTCCCAGGTCTCAGTTGACAATGACCCACAAACAGCATTTTCAGTCCAATATAATAGCCAGCTTACAGTGGCTAAACCTGTTCATTAAAAAAAGACAAAGGAGACCTAATTTTGCTCCAGTGCTGGGTTAGGAGACAAAGGAAAAGGGGTGGGCAATGATGCATATTCTTAACCAGGCTTCAGAAGTTCCCATGGCCTTGAGGACTCTCCACAGACACAGAAGAGGAAGAAGCAGGAAGTGAGGGAAACCAGGCATAGATACAGGCCATGGGAGGGATGGTAAAGGGAAAACTGGACAGAAGAGAGACGGGGAGAAAGAAGGCAGTCCCATCAGTAATTGCCCTCGGGTCCCACCCGCATCTCCAAGATAGACAGTCCTCCACAAGGCTATAACTAAAGTCAAAGTAAAGGGGAAGGTGACCAAAGAAACCTTGTAGGCAGAGGGCCTCACGGATGTCTACTTCAGAGACTCTACCCAGAAGAGCCCAACAATAGCCCAATTCTCCCATTTTAATCTGTCTGAAGAGTTCTATGTCAGTTATCAAATACTGCATCTCAAACCACCCAAAACCAGGGGTTTGAAACAATCTATTCTTCATCATGATTCTGTGGGTGGATTGGGTTCTGCTCCACATGGTATAGCTGTGGTCAGTCGTGTGGCTGCCTTCAGATGTGAGCTTGGCTAGGGATGGAACCTCCAAAATGGTCTCTCGTCACGCAGACTGTCTCATCATTCGGTGGTCTACCCAAGCCTCATCACAGCATGGCAGAAGACTTCCAAGAAAGGCCTCCCAGAGGACAAGCCCCAAGGTGCAAGCCTTTATCTAGCCTCTGCTTGCTTTATGTTTATCAGTATCCCATTGGCCAAAGCAAATCACACAGCCAGTGTGGGAGGGGCTACCCAAACGCATGCGTACCAAGTTTCATGGTTCACTGGAGGACATCAGTCTACCAATCTGCCACAAGGCTACCAGCCATCTCAGAATCAAAGCTCTTTTCAGAGAATTCACCTCTTATTTCCATTGAAGCTGCTGGAAGGCACCTAACAGCAAGGGGGCAGAAATTGTCATGGATTCAAGATTTGCTCCCAGCATGCGCACGCACACACACACACACACACACACACACACACACACACACACACTTCCAGTGTTCCATTACGCTGTGAATGGTACCACGATCCATTCCAATGTGCAGGTCAGAAACCTAAGATTCCCCCTTGATACTACCCTCTCCTCCTCACATACTAACTACAACCCATTACCAAATCCTGTCCATTTTGAATCCCGAATAGCTCCTTAATCTGGCCACTTATCACCATATCTAGACAGCCCTCCAGACAACCACAACAGCCTTCTAACTGATCACCCCCAAGGCATTCACTATGCTGTAGCCAGAATGAACTTTGCAAAACATAAATCAGATCCTGTCATGCCCTCCCCCTTCTCTAAGCTTAACGCCTTCAAAGTCTCCCCATGACTCAGTGTAAGGACCAGGGTCCACCCGTGGCCCCCAGGCCCTGGATGGTCTGGCTCCCCGGCCTCTTCAGTCCCTCTCCCCCTCACTCTCTCCCACACTGGCCTTCTCACTTTCTCAAACACATCCATACTCCCTCCTACCACAGGGCTTTTGCACACTCCCTGCCCCAGCAACTCCAATTCCATAATCAAATCTCAAGCTCAGGCCTCCCAAACCAGGTAAAAATTCCACTTAACAGACTCTCGCCTTAACCCCAGGTATTCTTTGTATCTCTGTATGTCAGTTATTAGGATACGAGCCCCATGAACACAGGGACTGGGTTTGGCTTCGGTTATCTAGCACAGGGTAATATTGACAACAGATGTTTAGGGAGCATTTGCCATTTGCCAAGTACTGTTGGGGTATACATAAGCAAATAAGACAAAATCTTTGCCCTCCCAGAGCTTACAAATACACACACGTCCATTGTGATGTCCACCGGTGAGTGATACATGCTAGAAAGAAAATGAAAGCAGAAAAACGGGATGGAGAATCAGATAAGATATTCAGAGCAGGTCTCTAAAGAGGTGACATTTGAGCAAAGAACTGAGTAAAGTAGTGGAGCAAGTCATGGGACTAGCTGGAAAGAACATTCCAGGCAAAGGGAACAGCAAGTGCAAAGGACCTGAGGACCAAGTGTTATTCAACATGTGTGATGAGCAGTCAGGAAGCCGGGGAAGCCAAAGGGAGAGTGGTAAGAAATGAGGCTGGAGAAATAGCCAGGAGCCTTCTAAGCCACAATGAGTGTGTATTAGTGTCCTAGGGCTACTGTAACAAAACACCCAAAACTGGGTGGCTTAAAAGCTTGAGAAATTGATTCTTTCACCGGTCAGGAGGCCAAAAGTCCAAGGTTCAGGTTTGGCAGGGTTGGGTCCTTCCTGAGGGCTGAGAAGGAGAATCTGTTCCATGACGCTCTCCTCGCTCCCGGTGGTTGCCAGCCACCCTTCGCATTGTTTAGCTTGTAGATATGTCACTGTTGTCATCACATGTATGTGTCTTTCTATGAGTTTCTCCTCTTTTTAGAAGGACATCAGTCATTTTGGATGAAGAACCCCCCTCCTCTAGCATGACCTCATATTAACCTTACTAATTACATCTGCAATGACCCTATTCCCAAATAAGGTCACATTCGGAGGTTCAAGGGAGGACATTGATTCAGGGAGGACACTATTGCACCCAGTGCAATGAGCACTTCGAGTTGAGTCTAAGAGTATGACAGCAGTGAAGGAACACATGACCAAATAAAGACAGATGCTGCCTTGGGTTTCCGGCCTCTTCTGAATGGAAATTCAAAACATAGTGCTTTTTAAAACTTTCCAGAAAGCATGGAGACACTTCTCAAAGTGAAAAAAGCAACAATGACCACAGCACTGAGCTTTCCCAATCCACAGAGGCATGTTTTCGGAGCACACAATATTTCAGACAGGGGGGCTGCACCCCTGTCTCTTGCTCCCCCAAACTCAGTTTTTCCAGGCTATCATTTTTTGCAATTAGGTCTGAATTTGGGTCCATCCAACATAGCGAGAAGCACCCAGGCAGGGCAACTCTTATTTCCCTGCTCAGCGTCATTTTAAGTCTCAGCTGATAAGCTGCTGAGTACTGACACTGCATATTTATTTAGAATTGCAAACACCTATGCACTAGAAAACCAGGCCAGCAGAGAGCCTGCATCCTCATCCCCACCCCTCTACCCAGCAGCCTCTCTTCTCAGGGGCAGTCTGGCCTCCTGCCCGCCTCCCAGCTGGAAGCCAGAAGTCATGGTGATTCATGCTCCTAAGGATGACGAACCTCTCCAACCTGAGCACCTGGGATGGCCTCATTAAGCTTCCCTGACAGTGCAGCCCCATCCCATGCTAAGGTGCTGTCCCACCAAGGTTTAAAGAAATCCTTATTGTGGGACTGGGAGCCTTGGTAAATAGCGTTAGCCTAAGGAGGAGGCAGATTTCCTAAGCGTCTCTGACAAGTACAATTAACTTGTAATATTTTGTCAGGGCCTTTCCTCCTCATTGCTGTTTATCTGTGTTAAGAGACAATTTATACTTTGTAGTTCTCTGGGATGGTGAGTGTGCCTCACAGCAGGCAGGTAAGATTAAATCGTCTGTCGCGAGGCACTGGCCTTCCATGTTGCTACATACACGCAGTCAGGGACATGAGAGCCTTGGGCACTGGAAAAGCTGCTGCCTTCGAACTCCAACCACTGGGAGCAGGACGCGCCATCCCCTGTCTCTGCCTTCACTGTTGCTTGGAAACTGGAATCAGGACCCAAAGGAAGATTCAGGGCCCCTTACACACCAGGAGGGGGTAGCCTGTGGTCCCCCTTTTCAACACAGAAAATGGGATCTCTTAATTTTACTCCCAGGGGTCTCTGGTTCCCCAACAAATCAAAAGTGGAGTCCATTGGGAGCCCCCCTGCCCCCCTTTCTGCAGAGGAATCTGTGACTAAGCTGAAGGCACCAGGATTAATATACTTCCTCACACAACCTCATCTCATGAACACATTCAAATGAGATCATGCATCGCAGAGGAGACACACTTAGCCTTTCTCAAAACCCAGTCAGCCTTGGATTTCTCTCTGTCACGAAGGGTTTATTCACATCAAGTCACTGAAAATCTGTTGACTCTCTTTATCTTCCTATGTTTTGTCCATTTTTAAATGAGTTCTTGTATCCACAAAAAGGCTCATTCACAAATGTTCATTGCAGCTTATTCTAAATAGCTCAAAACTAGAAACCACCCAAGTGCTGGTCAACAGGAGAAGGGATAAACAAACTGTCACATTAGTTACAATGGAATGAATACTGCTTATTAGTGAAATAGGAAAAGCCTCTAATATATGAGCATGGATGAATCTCACAGACGTTATGTTGAGTGGAAGAAGTCAAACTCAAAAAAGTGTATACTGTGTGATACCATTTCTTTGAAGTACAAAACAGGCAAAACTGAATTTGGTACCAAGTCAGAATAGTGGTTATCTCCAGAGGTGGGTATTGACTGGAAGGAAGGGGATTTTCTGGGATGATAGAAGTGTTCTGGTGATCACATGGGCGTATGCACTTGTAAAAAGTCATCAAGCTTACACTTAAGATTTCATTTTACTATATATAAAAGTGAAACCTCAGTAAAGAACTTCTAAAATTCACTCATGATGTCATTTAACTTAAATTATATCCTCCCTTCCGACCAACCAGACCATCCCGAGCCTCCAGCAATCTGTTCAAAATAAACTTCTTTCAACACTCTGGGACTGTTGGCTCCTTCACCAGACTATGAACTCCCAGCTCATGGCCTTCAGATGTTTGCTGGATAGACGAGTGAGTAGATGGAAAGATGGATGGATGGATGGATGGATGGATGGATGGATGGACTGACCATTCCCTCCAATATACAGAAAGGTTGTAAACTGTCCCACAATGACGAATGGCTCTTTCAGAAGAGGGATTGATTTTGTGCCCATTCAATCAGGCACCCTCATCTCGTGCCCCAGGTGTCAACACACACACACCTGGGAGATGACCACTCAGAGTCAGACTGTGTGATCAGATGACAGACTTACATTAATGGGTCCACAAAGTGATAGAAACGTAACTCGTTCCATCCATCTGAGTGAAAAACCATGTTCATAAAATTATGATGAAGGAGAAGCACTAACTTGGATAATCCAAACTTAATCCAAAAATGATGTATATGTTTCTTGAAAGTTGTTACTGCTGCCTAATGGTTTAGTCAAGATTTTCTTATTTGCTAAATGGCTACAATGGGCAGGAAGTACACCAAATTAGCTAAGGAGATGGCTGACTGGGGAAAAACTTTTATAGGCAATTAACATCTGAGAATCTAGTTCCTGGGCAAATGCAGTTCATCTTTGGGTCCCCATTACTGGGAGTATCTTGTTTAGACTGAAAACTGCCCATACCAGGATCCATATTTCTGCATTGTACCACATTTCGGAGCCTTTATCCTTTTAATTCTGAATGTTATGTAAAGGATTCTTCCCTCAGAGGGACAAGAAAAAATAATCTTGGCTATAAAATGCACTCTTAATTACTTCACAAAGAGAAAGGTTGCAGGACCTCAGATCCTAAGGGAAGGTACAAAGGAGAGGAGGGCAGAACTGCCCTGCTTGAAAGAGGTGTTCTTTTAACCCTTTGGGGTGAAGTTGAAGCAAACATTCGACAGAAGCAAAAATGGGTACAGGTATGAAAATGGTCAAAGACTTGTAGTTAAATGTGTAAAGTGTTGAAGTGACATAGGCTATTTATTTTTTATAATCACTGGACCAAATTTTCCACCCATTCTCCCTAAGTCTGTGACATTTGGGATACAACATGTCTTTCAGAAATGAAGATGATGTTCTTGAAATGAACGGAGCATGAAGCCATAATGGGTTATACTCACCATCACTGCCACAGGGTCTTCCTTGGGGTCCCCTGGACATGCACGGCCCAGGAAAGTGATGCCTCTGTAGTCAGGACACCTGGTGGCCTCCGGACCCTCCGTCGGCACCTTTTGATAAGATCAATTCTAAGTCAAGGCTGTAAGGAATGGAGATATTGATGGTCTATTTTCAGGGTAGTACAGTTCATGGAAAACAACTGGTGGCGGATGTGCCAAACTGCAAAATGTCGGTTAGAGGGTCTCTGAGGAAACCAGAAAACAAAGAGGGAACAGGATACACGAGAGAGGACATGGCAGTTAGTGCTAGGAGCTGGGGACTTCTGCGACTCACCGTAAATGCCTTTGAGAACAAAGTGGGGAGGGAATAGCCAATCATTTTTAGACACAATCGGAAAAATTGTACCTCCCATAGTACTCAGCCAACGAGGAACTGAGGGAAGGGACCTGCACACTAGGGAATAAAAACCCCACTGTGTCTCCACTGGGTGTACCTGCACGCCAGACCCCAGATCTTGCAAGACCACCCTTCGAGCCTCGCTTCCACTGTACCTTTTTTGTTTTGGACAAGGTGAGGGTATCTCTCACAAGGCGGAGCAAAGGGAGCCAAGAAATCCCCCAGTTCACTTCTCTTTCCAGCACCAGGCTCCTAACGAGGGGGAAAACAAACAGACAAACACAAAACCTTGTTCTCAACCTGAAAAGACATAGTGCTGGAACCCGAAGGCTTACGGATCTCAGAGCTCCGAAGATGCAAAGGAGGAGAGAAAGAAATAGCTGCACTCGGCAGATCTGCGGTAGGGAGCTGAGTCCAGCGTGGAAAATAGAAGTCTGGGTAGTGACAGCAGAGGGAAAAGGAATAGGGGTGAGGAGGGGGGAAACGTATAAGAAGTCTGGGGGCCCGGGGTAGGCCAAGGAAGGAAGACACAAAGATAACCATAAGATGGAAAAAGCCCAGGCTAAACTCTTGAATCTCTACCTCACATTCCTTGTCTGAAAAATAGGGCATTGACTTGCCACCACCATCCCAATCTTGGAAGGCACTTTGTAAACATGCTATTCTGAGGAGGCGCTTGTTGGGGTACTCACCCCACCTTTGGCCAGGCCTCCTCCTCACCTTGCTCCTTTCTTCCTGAACTGCAGCTCATTACATAAGATAAGAGCAGCTTTGTTCCCCAGAAAAGCCCATTCTGAGCACTCTGAAAGTTCAAGGATTGATGGCATGCTTTCGGGATTTCATCCTGAAGGACATGTTTTTGCCAAACATTTGTGAGAGACAGATAACATAAAAGGGAAAGCGCTGGAGGCAAAGATTAAGAGGAATAAAGAAGAGAAAGTGAGGAAGGTGAGTAAAACAGCTTCGACATCCTAGTTTCTCCCACTAAAGTTGAGATGGTGGAAACCTCCCCCAAATGCTTGCTTGATACATTCCAGGAAGTGCCACCCCATGCAGAGGGTGCTGGAAAGCGCTAGAAGGTGCTGGAAGGTAGGGGTAGCCCTCTTTGACTAAAGGCACTGAGAGTTTTTGGTGGATCCTCAAGCTTCTCCCCTCTTATCTTCATGATTCCACTTACATAACTACCCCACCACACCACAGGTGCATAAATCTTGCCTTCACCTTTGTCCTCGGAGCCTGTCTCAGGGCACACCCATCTGTGTGCAGGGAATTCTCATGTACTTTTTTAGAAAACAGCGCTTTATGGATTCCATTTCACACACGCTGATAGTAACAGGTGTGGCTATATGGTTGATCCTGCTACTGGCAGTTCCTTGCTATGTTATAAATGCAGGAGCAGTGCAACCAGCAGAGAGAGTGAACAACCAAGCAATCTGGAAAAGATCATGAACAACGAGCAAAAGATGGGAGAAAAACATGACAGTCTGGAGGCCTTTGGTGCGAAACTGAGTGTGATTCTGCAACATGGCTCCTGAGTGAAGCCACAGGAAGATGGTGCTGAACCTCAAACGAAACAAGCTCCATCATTTCTACACAACAAATGATGTACTGAATATACTTGGAATTCCTTGCTGATGTCTCAAAATCTTTCTCAGAAATTAGTATTTTTTTCTCATTTCCTTGCATCTATTAATAATGACTTCATCTTCAAGGGAAAAGAGAGTGAGTGTTGCCACAGCACAATAAAACACTCCCATGTTTAAGAGGCAAAAAGTCCTAAACCTCAGTCTTCCAGAAACAGCCTGTGAGCACCCAAGATAGACCCAGGATTAGGATCCAGGTGAAAAAGGCTCTCTCAAGCCCTATGTTTTCTTAACACAGAATTTTATCTACCTTAGCAATCTATCTTCCCAGACTAGATTAGAGGAAACGAACTAAAGAGAGCGACTCCTGATTCTAAGAAGCACCAACAAACAATAGGAGTCACAAAAATGGGAAGACAGAGAAACAACCCCCCATCAAAAGGAAAAGTAGAATCCCCAGAAAGAGTGCTAAATGAAATAGAGGGGAGCAAACTGACAGATATGGAATTCAAAACATGGATTATGGAGAAGCTGAATGAGCTCAGCGGAAACTACGAAGAACTCCAGGGAAACTACAAGGAACTCCAGAAAAACTACAAGGAACTTACTGAGAATTACACCAGCATGAAAAAGGACATAGAAGCTATCAACAAGAGCCAGGAGGAAATGAAGAATACGATCTCTGAACTGAAGAACACAGTAGAAGGAATTAAAAGCAGGCTAGAGGAAGCAGAAGATTGGATCAGCGAGCTGGAGGACAACGTAGACAAAAACTCCCAGACAGTGCAACAAAATGAAAAAAGACTGAACAACGCTGAAGGGGTTCTAAGACAGCTGCAGGACAACATGAAATGTAATAATATCCGTATCATAGGAATTCCAGAAGGAGAGGAAGAAGAGCAAGGGATAGAAAATCTCTTTGAAAAACTAATGACAGAAAACTTCCCTAACATGAGGAGAGAAAGAGTCACACAAGTCCAGGAAGCACAGAGGGTCCCAATGAAGATGAACCCCAACAGGCCCACTTCAAGACACATCATAATTAAAATGGCAGCATTCAAAGACAAAGAGAGAATCCTAAAAGCAGCAAGAGAGAAACAACTAATAACATACAAGGGAGCTCCAATAACGCTATCATCAGATTTCTCAGCAGAAACACTACAAGCCAGAAGGGAATGGCAAAAGGTATTCCAAGCAATGAAAAACAAAGGCCTACAACCAAGAATACTCTACCCAGCAAAGCTCTCATTCAAAATGGGGGGTGAAATAAGGAGTTTCCAAGACAAAAGAAGGCTAAAAGAATACATCTCCACCAAACCAGCGTTGCAAGAGATGCTAAAAGGTCTGCTTTAAGAAGATAAAAGAAACAGAGAGAGACAGAGAAGAACACGAGTACAAAGGGAGAAAATGACAATGAATAAGTACTTATCGGTAATAACCTTAAATGTAAATGGATTAAACGCTCCAATTAAAAGACATAGGGTAGCTGAATGGATTAGAAAGAATGACCCACATATATGCTGTCTACAAGAGACCCACCTTAGAACAAAAGATCTACACAGACTAAAAGTGAAGGGATGGAAAAAAGTATTTCAAGCAAATGGACATGAAAAAAAAGCTGGGGTAGCAATACTTATATCAGACAAAACAGATTTCACAGCAAAGGCCATAAAAAGAGACAACAAAGGACATTTCATAATACTTAAGGGAAAAGTCCATCAAGAAGATATAACCCTCATAAATATATATGCACCCAACTTAGGAGCACCCAAATATGTAAGGAAAATTTTGAAAGACTCCAAGAAAGATATAGACAGCAACACACTCATAGTAGGGGACTTTAACACCCCATTGTCAACAATGGACAGATCTTCAAAGCAAAGAAACACCAATTTCAGCTAGTGAAATTGAAGCAGTAATCAAAAAACTCCCAGCACACAAAAGCCCTGGACCGGATGGCTTCACAGGTGAATTCTACAAAACATTTAGGAAAGAACTAACTCCTATCCTCCTCAGACTATTCCAAAAGATACAAGAAGAGGGAAGACTCCCAAACTCGTTCTATGAAGCCAGTATAACCCTAATTCCAAAACCAGGTCAAGACACAACAAAGAAAGAAAATTACAGGCCAATATCGCTGATGAACATAGATGCTAAAATCCTCAACAAAATACTGGCAAACCGGATCCAGCAACACATTAGAAAGATCATACGCCACGATCAAGTGGGGCTCATCCCAGGGATGCAAGGATGGTTTAACATTCGCAAATCAATAAACGTAATACATCACATAAACAAAATGAAAGACAAAAACCACATAATCATATCAATAGATGCTGAAAAAGCACTTGATAAAGTACAGCACCCATTTATGATGAAAACTCTCAGCAAAATGGGAATAGAGGGGGCATACCTCAACATAATAAAGGCCATATACAAGAAACCTGAAGCCAACATCATACTCAATGGGCAAACACTGAGAGCATTCCCCCTGAGATCAGGAACAAGACAAGGATGCCCACTCTCTCCACTCCTATTCAACATAGTCTTGGAAGTTCTAGCCACGGCAGTCAGACAAGAAAGAGAAATAAAAGGCATCCCAATTGGAAAAGAGGAAGTAAAACTGTCATTATTTGCAGATGATATGATAGTGTACATAGAGAACCCTATAGACTCCACAAAGAAACTACTCAATCTAATAAGTGAATTCGGCAAAATAGCAGGGTACAAAGTCAATATTAAGAAATCGAAGGCATTTCTGTACACCAACAATAAAAACTCAGAGATAGAAACTGAAAGAAAAATCCCATTTGCCATAGCAACAAGAAAAATAAAGTACCTAGGAATAAACTTGACCAAGGAGATAAAAGACCTGCACTCAGAAAACTACATAACACTGAAGAAAGAAATTAAAGAAGATACAAATAAATGGAAGCATATACCATGCTCATGGATGGGAAGAATCAACATCATTAAAATGTCCATACTACCCAAAGCAATTTATAGATTTAATGCAATCCTTATTAAAATGCCAATGACATATTTCTCAGACCTAGAACAAATACTTCAAAAATTTATATGGAACCAAAAAAAGAGCTCAAATAGCCACAGCAACTTTGAGGAAGAACGCAGCAGGAGGAATCACAATACCTGATATCAAACTATACTACAAGGCCACAGTAATCAAAACAGTCTGGTACTGGCATAAGAACAGGCATATAGATCAATGGAACAGAATAGAGAGCCCAGAAATAAACCCAGGTCTATATGGTCAGCTAATATTTGACAAAGGGGGAAGGAACATCAAATGGAGTGAAAAGAGCGTCTTCAACAAATGGTGTTGGGAGAGCGGGACAGGGACATGCAAAAAAATGAAACTAGACCACCAATTTACACCATACAACAGAATAAACTCAAAATGGATCAAAGACTTAAATGTAAGCCGTGATACCATAAAAGTCCTAGAGGAAAAAATAGGCAGGAAAATTTCAGATATTCCACGTAGCAACATTTTCACTGATATATCTCCTAAAGCAAGGGAGATAAAAGAAAGAATAAACAAATGGGACTACATCGAACTAAAAAGTTTCTGCTCAGCTAAAGAAAACATCAGCAAGATGGAAAGGAAACCAACCATATGGGAAAATATATTCGCCAATGACATCTCAGACAAAGGATTGATCTCCAAAATATATCAAGAACTCATACGACTCAACACCAAGAAGACAGACAACCCAATTAAAAAAATGGGCAAAGGACCTGAACAAACACTTCTACAAAGAGGACATACAGAGGGTCCATAGACATATGAAAGAATGCTCAACATCACTAGCCATCAGAGACATGCAAATAAAAACCACAATGAGATACCACCTCACACCAGTCAGAATGGCCATCATCAACAAATCAACAAACAACTTGTGCTGGAGAGGATGCGGAGAAATGGGAACCCTGGTGCACTGCTGGTGGGAATGCAGACTGGTGCAGCCACTATGGAAAACAGTTTGGAATTTCCTCAAAAAACTAAAAATGGAACTGCCTTTTGAACCAGTGATTCCACTGCGAGGATTATACCCGAAGAATCCTGAAACACCAATTCAAAAGAACCTATGTACCCCTATGTTCATTGCAGCACTGTTTACAATAGCCAAGTGCTGGAAACAACCTAAGTGCCCATCTGTAGATGAGTGGATCAAAAAACTGTGGTACATTTACACAATGGAGTACTATGTAGCAGAGAGAAAGAAGGAACTCCTGCCATTTGCAACAACATGGATGGAACTAGAGAGAATTATGCTTAGCAAAATAAGCCAGGCAATGAAAGAAAAATACCTTATGCTGTCACCTATTACAGGAAACTAATGAACAACACAAACAAATGAGCAAAATTGAACCAGAGGGCAGAAGCCTATGACCGAATTACCCGAGTGACTGTCTGTACGCATAGGCCTCACTTAATCCTCTCTGCAGCGCTGCCTCCTGAGACTCAACGGTTTGACTGAACTAAGTGTCTGGAATACAACAAGGATGCCAGCCTGTTAAACCAAGCACGCCATTGTCCGGAGACAGCCAACTGACCTAGAGTCTGCACGATCCTTCCCCATGTGGGAAGGCCACCCTCCCCTCCACACCCCCACTCTTATTAGGGATTTCTGGACCCAAGGGTAGGTGGGACAACGACCATGTCCAGCTTGAAGCAGCTAGAGGAGCTCGAGACCTTCGCCCATTGTCCTTTATAAGATTGTAAAGGGTCTTAATATCCGAGAGGGAGGGATTGTTATTTTTTATTGTTAAAATAATTAATTGATCACTTATTTACTTAAAAAAGAAGAAGAAGAAGAATATATGAAAGGGTGAAGCGGGAGAGCTTGTATGTACGAGCCATGGGTATGGACTTGAGGGGGGATTGCTGGCGGGGGTGATGCTGGGTGGAGGGAAGTAAAGGGGAAAAAGTTGGAACTATTGTAACCATTTAATTGATAAAATAAACTTGTAACCATTTTATTGATAAAATAAACTTTAAAATAATAAAAAATAAAAAAATGTTTCCTATCAAAACACTGCTCTGAGGACATCGATCAGAAGCCCAGTGCCTGCATGATCCAGGAGCGCCGCCGGTGGGAAGTGGGCAGGTTCTAAAAATAAAAAATAAAAAAAATAAAGAGAGCAACTCCTAAAGACAAGGATACAGAAATACACTAAGGGGGGGGTGGGGGGGAGTGCTCCCAGTACCATACAAATACTTCACAGTGATGGCCTGAAGTCAACATAAACAGGGCAGATTTAAATAATCCTGGGCCTCGGGAAGTGAGGAAAATAGATGAAACAAGGTAGGTCTTGAATTGATCATTGTTGAGGCTGGCCGTTGGGATCACAGGGTTTATTATATGATTCTCTCATTTTGGTATATGCTTGAGATTTTCCAAAATAAAAAAAGATCTTTTAAAGCTGAATTGATCTTAGGGTATTCTGCTTTCAAAAGGTGGAAATCACACTGTACATTTTAAAACCATTTCTTTCAAAAACAGTTCAACTAAAATAGGAAGTACTTTAAAGGCTAGCTCTAAAAGACATACATTTACCTAAAAATAGCTCATTTCTTGGCAGTAACTTCTTTACATGGAGGGTGGGAAGTATGTATATGTCAGTCTCAATCTCTCTCTCTCTCTCTCTCTCTCTCTCTCTCTCTTTCTCTGCCAGGGCCCAAATCTGTTCTCTCTCCACTGATAACCTTTCTCTCCACATAGACCAGGCAGCCCAGAGATGTGCAGTGCAAGGCACTGTTAGCCATGGCCTTGGCCATGGGAGGTGAAGCTGCTGGGCCTTCTGCCAGATTCTACCCAAGGAGAGGTGCCCTCCCTGGCTGCCAGCAGTTGCCTAGAACCCCAGATTTCTATCTGCAGTTGGCTGTCTAGGTACCCTGGTGAGGGAGCCGGGCTGGATTTGAGTTCTGACATTCGGACTTGGACACACATGTGTCATCGCTGGTCTCTTCCTGGAGCCTGAAGGGTTTCAGCTCACCCCTCGGGCATTAGCCATTAGAAAAGATCGGTGCTGCAGAGCAATGTACTCTCAGACTAAAAACAAATTGAGTTTTCAGGAAACACAAGCAATCAAGTCTGAGGGGGAGCCAATCAGTCATTCCAAAGCATGTTAATTTGTTCTACATTTGTTCACATCAATGTTGTCTCAATGGTTTGAGTTCAACATCCCGGGCTGGGCACAGCGGCCAGCCTTGGCATTCCAGGGGGTGTCCTTTGGAGGCTGCAAATGATTTCCTGTTTGTGAACATTTAGAGCTGCCAGCCTTCTCTGCGTGTTCCTGTCAAGAACCATTTGAGGCGATTATTCTTGAGGCAACAGTGCATCAAGACGGTTAATGACGAACGGGCAGTCACTCGAGGCTGTCAGGGCCATCCGCTACTTTTACAGCTGTCCCCATCTCATAAGGTGACCCCATCAGCCAGCTGATTACCCAAAACAAGCCCGGGCACCAGCCCACAAAGCACCCTGTCCACTCCCCACCCAATCAATACAGTCCATTTTAATTCTTAAATACCTCTCAAATTCATCCAGTATTCCACTTCCACTCCAACACCCTCATCCACTCTCATTTCCTTGAGCTCATTGACATCTGTGAGAAAGTTGAAATGGGGCCAAGGAAGGAAGGAGGCACCTCTGTACCCCAGGAAGAAAGATGGCCATCCCTCCAAGGCGCACTTAGCATCATAGAATGTCAAGTCCTCCCTGTGTCTCAGGAACTGGCTCAACGCATCACCAAAAATATGGAGCCATTTGGGCTCAACATCAATGAGGGCAATTTGCTTGAATTTGTCCCTGAAAGTCACTCAAGGTGGGGAGCAGAAAATCAAAAGCTCCATCCAAAGGAGAATGAGAAGGGAGTCAAGGGACCCAGTTAAGATAAGGCATGGGGTTACTGAGATAAAAAGATGATGGCTGTGTCTTTTAACAAGGCAGACAGGCTTCATGGGAAACTCGCTGTACTCCTTGAGAGACTTAAAAGCAGTAGCCTGTTGACCTAACCAGAAGCAGGTTTTGTTCGTGGTAGTTTTCAGAATTGGATTTAAAAGGCCTTTAAAAAAAAAAAAAAAAAAAAAAAAAAATAAAAGGCCTTTAGCGAAAACATGCCAGCGCCATTTCTCCCGAGGCCCCAGCCCACCTGACAATATGGCACCCGGCCAAATTCACATATTTCTGCAATCTTCTGAACCCTGGAAGCATTTATGGTTTCACCTCATACCCTGGGTTTAATGGCAGCAGAAAGCCCTAGGGGAGTACACCATATAGTATGTGACACCTGAGCTGGGAGCCGGCCCAGGACCACAGGCCAAATCCAGGGAGTGAGGCAAGCCAAGTGTCCATCAGGTGTTCACAGATCACTAAACCAAAAGGGAAAAGCAGAGGGTCCTGAAAGCAGACTGGGGAAAAACAGGGTGTCTGGCGAGTTTCCAAGGACAGGCAAAGTGGGAGCAGAAGTCAGAGCCACCACCCAGCTAAAGAGCTGCTCTCTGGGGCTGCTTTGTGTTTCAGCCTCCACTTCAAGAACGGGTGCTCAGTCACATCTGCCAAATTCTACTGGCCAAAGCAGATCACAGGGCAAGCCAAGATTCAAGGGATAGACTCCTCCTCCTGATGGGAAAAGCTTCAAGGTCACAGAGAAAAGAGGTGTGGACAGAGGGAGAGAGAGGAACTGTGGCTGTTTTTGTAATTTACCGTATTATCTTGCATTCCTTGAAGGAGGCATCTAAGAAGTCTCCCAGGGGTAAGAGATGGCCTTGGCCTTTTATGTCTTCTTATCCCTTCTGGGTTTTGAACCCATTAAACATTAAATAAAAAAATAAATTCAACTAAATCTTTTTTTTAATGTGTAGTAAGGAAAATGATGAAAATTTTAGCTAAAGAAAATAAGAGACTTCACGATCCTGATAGGAGCTCAGATGGATAACCACATGTTGGCTGGGTCTGCATTTCCAATAGTCCAGTGTGTTAACTTCGTTGTATTTTGGTTATCTCTAAAAATTCTTTCTGTCCGTAAAGTTAAGGTGGCTGAAGTACCATTTCAGAGGGGTGGTATCATGCGATATTATGCACATGTGCTCTAAGGTCACACTTCATGGGTTCAAATCCTGGTTGTGCCATTTCCTGTCCATGGAATCTCAGGCAACGCATTCATCCAATTCAAGTCCCAGTTTGCTTCCCTGTAAAATGGAGACTATAACATCTATTCTGTAGGACTTCGGTAAGAACAAGAGGAAATACATAAAATACCTAGGAAAAAATGTGTAACAGATAAGCGATGCAACAAATGGTGTTATTCAGAACATAGAGACTTGTATTTTATTCCCAGAAACCATTTCCAACATTGTCTCCAAAATAATCCCTTTCAGATCAGATAACTGACTAGTACTCCTACAGGAAGTCCTGCTAGTCAACCCTTAAAAAAAGACATGACAATCTTCTTATTGGTTATAATTGTCAAAACCCAGGTTTCCTCAAGGTAAATCATACCAGTGTTAATCACTGTCACTCAGAAAGCAAATCTATCCCTCAATCAATTAACTACACCATCAAAAGACACTGGGCACTTTGTATATCTAGAGATGAGTCGGGGCTCCAGGAGCCCACAGAGAAGTAATTTGGAATTTAGATAGCTAATAAGAAACCAGTATGAGGCCATCTGCTCCAGGAGGTGCTCCTGTAAACCCCAGAGAAATGAGTCTCAGGTCGACAAGATGCCTCCTAGGATTTAGAAGGATAGCTAGGATGGATCAAGTGGATTATCAAGGCTTTAACGAGGCTGATTGCATCCTTGCCAGTTTAATCACAAAGGCACTTCTCTAGAAAGATAGGGCCCTATGTCTGCTAGGAGCTTAGAAACAAAGCTTATGGCATCCAACTGGCGGGGTCAACACTGGCTGGGGAGCCTGCTGGGTGGCTGAAGACTGAAGACAATTGCTTCCCCAAGACAAGCTCCGGCTCACACTTGCTCACACACACACAGATTTATTACCCAAACACTGTCTGAGAAGCAAAATTTTATGTCTTTGACAAAGAAAGAGCATTTTGAATGAGGGATTTACAACGATCCGAGGAACAAGAGAAAGATACTGCATCCAAGCAGTGCAGCAGTCCAAACAAACGATTATCGCTGTGTTCCTTGAGGGCATTCATCAGAATTACAATGAGAAGCTGGACACTTCCACTGAGGGCGGGCAGAGGCTGGCAGAAGCGTGAAGACAGCCAATGTGCTCCTCCAGATTTCCCCGCTGTTCTCTCCTCCACTTAGCTGGTCCTATACTAACTCTCTGTCCCCCTTCCCACTTCTCCCAACAGCAAAAGCTAACCCTAGGGAAGCCAGGCCAGCTAACTTTTTCTACAAAGGGCCAGAGAGTAAATATTTTAGGTTTGACAGGTCATGCAGTCTCTACGCAATTCTGCCACTGTAGTGCAAAAGAAACCAAAGACAATACGTAAATGAATGGAATCATGGTGTTCCAATAACACGTTTATTTATGGACACAAAAATTTGGGTTTCATATCATTTTCATCGTTCATAAAATAATCTTCTTATTTTTTTTTCCCAGCCATTTAAAAATGTAAAAACCATCCTGAGCTCACCAAAACAGGTTGGCAGGCAGAATTTGACCCAGGAGCAGTAGTTTGCTGAGTCTTGATCTAATCAATTCACACGTGTGGGGTTAAATGACTATGCAGAATGAAAGTATTGTCTCTCCAGGGTGACTTGCATGTAAGAGAGTCAACAGAATCCATTCTTTCAATACCTAATTACCGAGTACCTCCTAAGTGCCAAGTGCCGTGCTGGACACCGAAGGCACACGGGGTGACCCAAAAAAGGCCTGGTCACTGAACTCCTGTAGCTGATGGGTTAGCAGGAAACTTCCTTAACTGGATCATGTGAAGACATATCTGAGCAGGAGGAGAGGGTATCTCAGAATGACAGGGAGGCTCTCAAGGATGCCACATCCACACTCCTGGGCTCCTTGTGAACCACTAGCTAGCCCAAAGGCTGATCTGGCCACCAAACAGCCCTGCCCTTCCAGACAAGTGTCTTCTGGCTTAAGAATTCCCTGAGGAAGCCATGTCTGCTTTCTCCCTGCAACACTGATAGACCTCAGGATGGCTTACACTGTTGATACCTTGGGAAGACGGGTACTTTCTGTTTACAGGTTGGGTGGGGTGCAGTTCAGAGGTGAGCAGACCAAGACGGGGAAATAACTGAATGATAGTGAAGCTCAAACCCCGCACTCATTCGTGATGGGATTCACACTGTTCCCAGGCAAGTTTGCCAATGATAATTGAGAACTTTACATTTTCTGTGCGACCAGACTCATTTACGCAGCGGGTTTGAAAATTCTGTTGTTCTGCCTCCCCAGCCTGTGAAGGGCGCAGAACGCAATCTGCACTTGCTTATTTTGTATCTAAGCAACTGTCAGGTTCCATATCTACTAATAAGAAAGGGTATAATTATACCCTGATACTTTAATTAGGAGCAGATGCCTATGTTTGTGAATAAAATGTAAAATTTTTAGAGACCTGGAAGCTCAATTATATGCAAACGTCAGGTGCCTGATGTCCAGGCCTCTAATTCTTCCTGTGGGTCAGCGAGGACACCAAGGCCCGGACAGTGGCCTTTACCAGATCCGGCCACAGTGAAGAGGGCCAGGGGCCTATTTGCATTAGATTTTAATATCATCAGAAGTAATATATGCAGACAGTCTCTAGTATTTTCCCAGTTATGGCTGGTAACGTCTTCATTTTTAATTCACCACTTTTTTCTACCATAAACTGTGGTTGGGTTAGTCTGGACAGCATCATCCAGAGAGTATTTTTGAGTTCATCTGTCAGGAGGGTGTTTACTGAGGCAAAAAGAAAAAGCCTTTAACTTTACTAGCTTGGTTTATTTCACCCTCTCATAATTCAAGGCAGTTCCTACAAATAAGAAAATAAAATTTGCTTCCTCAGGTCTGTCTGAAAGTACTACCTCTTGTACGGGACCTTTGGGGAAGCACAAAGTGATCAAAGACAGCCTTGGAATTACTAATATTGCTGCTTACACACTCCCACATTGTAAATATAAAGCCCCTAGCACTTAAAAATTATCAGAATTTAAAAACAGGAAAAAAAGAAAGAAAGAAAGAGGGGGAAATTAATATCATGTAAAAAAAAAAGGAAAGGAAGAAAAGAAGAAGGGAGGGAAGGGAAGAAAGAGATAGAGAAGAAGAAAGGAAGGAAGGAAGGGAGGAAGGAAGGGAGGAAGGAAGCCATCCTTCTCTGGTACCTGTAGTTACCACTCACCAGCACAGTGACATGGGTATAAACAGGTCAATAACCTGGATGAATAGGCTGAGCACTGATCCATAACTGAGGCAGACTGCTTCATGCTCCTGTATGGCCTCAGTTTCTGACATAGGGCATAGCCCAGAGGGGGCATACATTCATGGTTTGCTAAAAGAAACCAAATGGAGCTCTTTGGGCCTCAGTTTGCCCATCTGAGCAAGACAGGAGAGAGACAGGACAATCGCTAACGTGCATTCTGTAATTCTACAACCTTATTACCAATAGACGTGCAGACTTCTGCAGGGGTCAGCTGTCCAGCCAAGCCTAAATTTGGTTAGAGATAGAGACTAACTTGAAAAAGTCCAGAGCCTGAACTTAAACACTGAAATCTCTAAGAATAATTTGTCTCCACCCACCTGACACAACTCCATGTTTGCAGACAGCACTCCCAGCAAAGAGGCAGGAAAACATGGCTGTTCCTTGAATGAATTTCCAACAAAGTTTTTGGGTCCACTGACCAAATGAAAGTCCCATTGGAACCAACCATTATAGGAAAAGAGAGACCAGGCTCTGCCAGGTCTCACAATTTGGGGAATTTTAGGAAACCTCCCTTTGCCTGTTTTTTGTTGTTTTTGCTTAGAAGCCAAGTTTCTCAAGTCTAACGATGGATTCTAGCCTCTCCAATATCAGTGTTACAGGCCTCCATCCTAAACTTTAGACCCCAGGAGCCTATGGAGAATTAAGAAGAGAGAACCTTAGGAGCCAAGATAATTTTGGGTTTTCTTTTCCCAGTCTGGATTCGGTCAAATAGCTGGACACAGGACAGAAGCTGTGCTCTGTCCCTTTCAGAGCTGAGTGTCTGGGCAGAGTGTGGCCATAGCCTGTGAGCCCACTGCATGGTGGGAAAGGATGCTTTCCTTCCCTGCGGGCTGGCTTTGACTCCCAAGTGCTGCCGACCGGCCGCTGCTGACTCCCCTGACCTCAGGGAGCAGAACGAAGTGGATTGGGAACTTTTTACCCACACTTAATTCCCTTCCGCTTCACCATACCCAGCTGCTGACATCCCTCCCCTGTGCGAAGATTGTGTGTGTTTAACATAGCCGGAGGCAGAAAAAGAAGCAATTACTCTTGCCCAAATCATTCCACACAACAGCCTTCCCAGACTTGCTGGTCAAATCTCAGTTTCTTTAATATCATCCCAACAATCTCCTTTCACGACCCAACTGTGCTCAGCATCCCCCTCACCCCCACGCCTTTATCATTTCGACTTGACCCCTGGCACTGACAGAGCTTAGCGTGTTTTCTGCCAATGCCTGTCCATCTATTGCCATCTAGCGTTTGCACACTGTCAGATCTGCCTCACTCGGGCAGCTGCTGAGAGCGTTTTCTTGAGCTATGTTGTTCATTCCTCAGGAAATAAATACTAGGAGTGGGTTTGGCTTTGCTCGCATTTGCAGGGAGATTTCCGACACGGGGGGACTCACCAGCATGGGTGAAAGAAGCCCCCTGAACTTGCTTTCTTGAGATTTTCATTTTGGAAAGCAGGGATTCCAATCTCAAGAAGATCTGGTTCAAATGCACAGTCTGGTGCAGCAGATTTGGAATGGGGCCCTGAGACTCTGTGTTTCTAACCAGCTCCCAGAAGATGCCAATACTGATGCTGCTGGTCCTGGGACCACACTGGGTGTCGGGTAGCCAGAGGGACACTGGGTCTCATCAGGCATTCAGGAGCAGCTGAATGCTCAGAAACAGCCTCTGCTCTGTCTCTGAATTGCACGATGGTTCCCCCACACTACAGTCCACGGGACCCCCCCTGCTAAGGCCTGCTCCACGGGTAAGGGAAGCCTGCCCTGGTGAGTAGTACAAGAAGCGGGTACCTGCTTAAGCTTGAGGTTTAAAATCTGATTCTACCACTTACAGTGTGGCCTTGGGAAAGATGCTGAAGTTCTTTCATCCCCAGTTTTCTTCCCTATAAAACAAGGACAATAATGCCATTCAGGGATAACACACATAAGGCAATAATTAATCCCAGTGGCAGGGGCTCAATATTATTCTCAGTCGCTGTTAGGAAATCACCAAGTTCCCCCATCTTGCTGCCCCTAAACTGTTACTTGTCTATGAGAGATGACGACTATTCAAAAAGATAGGGGAGCATCCAGAGACCAGAAGAGCAAACCTTATATTAAGAAAAGCTGGGCAGTGGAGAGGGATGTGAGGAGCAGACAGCTAATAACTTGCCGCTGCCTTTGAATTTCTGCTGAAGCCTCTGGAACCCGCTTTGCCGGTTGTCAATGGCTCTCCGAGGGGACAGAACTGATAGCCTGGCTCAGGCTACACATGCCCCTGCCCCCCTGCCCTGCTACTCTGTGGCGATGGCTTTTATTTCTGCACACCCATTTTGCCCCCACCCCACTGGACACGAGGCAGAGGGAGCAGCAGAAAGTCAGCCCCGGGCCCTGGGGCCTTTGTACCCTCTGGTGGACAGTAGCAGGTTGGCACTGCGGGGAGCGGGTGTCGCCAGGACAGAGGTGGGCCATGAGCAGTCCTGCTCAGTTCCCAAGCTGCGGCCCCAAAGAGTCACCAGTGTGAGGAGTCAGGGAGGACAGGAGTTGTTTTATTTATTCAAGATGGTCGTTTGGAGCAGCCTAACCTGTATCAAAATTCCCACATAAAGGAATAAAAATCATAAACTTTTCTATATGACGTTTATTCCTAATTCCAGCTTCCTCCATCTGACAGCTGGGAAGTGTTTCCTATCCCTTTCACAAACCCCTCTGTTTTCTGAAGCCATGATCAGCCCTGAGAAGCAGTCAGAAGCTGAAGCTTTAGAAGCACTGAGAGGTGAATACATTTGCATTGTTCTAATTCTTCCCAAGGCCCTTTCCATTCTTTTTTTTTATATTTGAATAGCAATTCTAGATAAAATGATTTAAAAAAAAAAAAAAAAAAAAAAGGCAGCAAATCTTTAGAGGGCCGGATGCATTCTACAATAAGTCTCCAGAAAAGCCATGGGGCATGTGACTTCTGAGTCACAGAGGGTACACTGAAGAAAGTCCTTCAACCATTGGTGTGAGAACTTCTACCTGAGGTGAGCTCAGATCAGGCATCTTAACTCATTTCAAAAAGGTGCCAATGGGTGGTCTCCTACCCATGATCTTTCAAGATGCCTAGAGCTTCCCCTACCTGTCCTCTCTTCTTTCTGGTCACTGTGAGACAGGATAGTAAGAAGCCAGGAAAATTTCTTGGCGAGTGGAATAGCAAAGAGGAGACAGAGAGCTGGACACAATGGCTGAACAATTTACAGCCAGGTGCAGATGGTCACCAGGGCAGAAGGCCCCCGGGGCCTGGCAGGGGGCAAAACTGGGAAACCAAGGACTTGCCCCTGGGGTAATCTCTTCTCCCCTGGTCTTTCCTCCCTGGAGATGACATCCAGGAGGTAACATCTAGGCTGCAGTTGTGTTTCAGCTCCAAGCCCAGAAAAGCAGCAAAACCAGATGGGCAATGCCAGAACCAACTGCAATGACAAAAGACCCCCTGCCCTGTCACTGACCAGTCAGTGGAGACCTTGACCCTAAAAGGAGCACACCTGGAAAACTGATGAATATTCTACTGAAAGCCTCCCCTGAGACCTCCTTAAGATTCCCACCTGCAAGTAAGAGATAAAAACCTCAAT
This sequence comes from Furipterus horrens, assembly GCF_987537825.1. Taxonomy (NCBI): domain Eukaryota; kingdom Metazoa; phylum Chordata; class Mammalia; order Chiroptera; family Furipteridae; genus Furipterus; species Furipterus horrens. The sequence goes on along the minus strand of NW_028327177.1, from coordinate 131,069,977 downwards.
ACAAAGCACCCAGCACGCTCAGCCCTCTCAGGGAACAACCCAAGCCATTTCCTTTCCCTTCTTCTTCCCCCACTTCTTTTCCCACAGACACGAGTCTCCTCAACTCTAAGGCAAAGGGCAGCTGGCAGCTTGTCCCAGGCTAATCCCCTGAATCTGTCCCGAAAGCCCCCTTTTCTCTGACTACTCAGTGAGCTAAGGCAGCCCAGCCTAGACTTTCCTGTTGTTTCTTCTATGCTAAGCCTTTCCTTGTTTCATTATCCCCAACTTTAATAAATGGATCCTCCTAGTCACCTGGACTTGTGAAATCTTTCCTACATGAAGTCAAGAACCCACACACTACAGCTGGCCCTAGGCAGACCCACTCAGGGCCAAGCCCCTGTCCGGTAACAACTGAACATGCCCTATACTGCTACTATGTTCTGTATGTTCCTGTTATGTTCTAATATACCTCCTTCCACCACTCACAGTCATCTGAAGACATGTATTAGAGGACACTGCCAACTGTCCCTCTAAAAGTGGCCTCCTCCTGAGGCTTGAGGGGCAAGAGACAGCTCGAGCCCCATGCAATGAAGGGCTAGATCCCAGGAACCTACCGCCTACTTCATAGCTTCTGGTGAAAGGGAAGAAAAGAAGTCATAGAGGTATACTCTCCCCCACATGCAGGAGGCCAGCATGGCTGTGGCACAGAGAACGAGGTGGGCAGTGAGAAGAGATGAGGCCACAGAGACCAGAAACCAGATTATTAAGGACCCAGGAGGCCAGAGCAGGGTTAACTGAACAGGCCAGTCACACCTCAGCCTTGGGGCCTTTCTGCTCTGAAAGCTCTTCCCACAAATACCCATAAGGCCCATTACTTCACTTTCTTGGTCCTCATTCAGAAGTCTCCTCAGTGAGGCCTTCCCTGATCACCCACCAACCCCTTATAGCCACCTTTCCTCCTTTATTGTTCCTTCTTAGCGTTTATCCCTACCTACTATTCTATCAATATATAAAGTCTGTCCCGAAAGTATCCAGCCATGTCCTATGAAAAACACATTTACTGAAGAACATACAAGAAACATTGTACATAGGAAAATGACAGCTCAGTCCCCTTCAAAGCAGGCACCTTGGGACCTCACACAGTCCTCCCAATAATCATTAGCTGCCCCATTGTATTTTCCTGAATCTCATCAAAAGTCTGAAATCTCTCCCCTTTTCAAAGGTGATTTTAGGTTTGAGAAAAGCCAGAAGTCTCAGGACACAAAATATGGGCTGTAGGAGGGCTGAGTCACCTGGGTGATTTGATGTTTTATCAAAAAACTCTGCACAAGACATGATGTATGAGTGGGCCTGTTGTCGTGATGAAGCTGCCATTCACCAGTTGCCCATAGTTGTGGCCTTCTGGTTCATCCAAATAGTTCCTGAGGAGGAATGTTCAAGTTTAACACAAAATCTGGTGCAGATTTGTTGTTCTACTCACTCAGTCCTTTTGAATGTGACGGCCACACAGGACACATGCTCACTCAAATGTTATCTACTGCCCCCACTGACTAGTACAGTGAAGTCATCATTGTTCAAGCAGCACATTCCAGTCTACTCTCCTTGGCTGCCATGTTACATCGATGTTACACAAGCTGTTTTCATTATATTAACAATGGTAGGACTTTTTCCAGACAGACTTCGGTATATTTTACTGAGTTGCCTTCTTTATTGTTTGTCTCTGCTACATAAATATAATATAAGCTCCATAATGGCAGGGACTATTGGATCCCAAATCCTAGAATAGTGCCCAGCACATAACAGATGCTCAATAAGTTTGTGTGAAATGTATGAATGAATCAGTGAGCCTGGGTTCATGATCAAGTCTAAGCCCTCCGGTCAAATGAGGTAGTCATGGAGCCCTCACTGTTGGCAAAGTCTTGTGCTGTGTGCTATGAGGAATTCAATGAGCAATAATGCATTGTCCCTGTTTCAAAACGCATACAGTCTTATTTGGAAGGCAAGTCATAAATGTCAGGAAAGTTGAATAATAAAGAATTTCATCCTTTGTGACCTATCAGGATTTTTTGGTCTCTCTGAGACAACGTCCTTGCAGTCTTAGATGCTGAACTTCTAGTTTAATGAAATTAGTGATCCCTTACTCACTGAAGAGTTCTCCATCCTCACCAAATGACAAAATCCTCCTAATACACGTAAGAGGCAGTGTTCTAGATATGATAGGATTTGTGCATCAGCCAAACTGTCAAAACAGCAAAAGGAAGCTACACAAAAACTCAGTGTAGTGGTAGTTAAATAAGAATTTCAAATCATCATAAAAGATATACCACAAGCAGGGATGTTTAAAGTCACCCTGAACTCTAAAGAAGATTATTACCAAGAGTTAGGGGCAGCAGGGGTCACTTCAGGTCAATTATAGCAGGATGAGTTAGAAAAAAAATACATTTGAATACTGTCTGTAGAGAGACCTGGGCTCCCTCTGAAGAAATGGGAGAATTTTCCAGAGATGGAAGCAACTCTCTGACCCTTAAAGATGTCACTAAACCCTAGAACACCATGCTCTGAAAGTTTCTGCTCAGAGACCCCCCTACCCCATCTCAGCAGTGTCCCACTGAGGCATCCTGAGAATTTCAGCCTACTTGGAACAGCAGGCTTGATTTCAGGACAATAGCCTTCATTTCTCAGATTTCCCTCTTGTCCTTGTGTCTAAGGAAAGCTGAGTCTCGGGTGGCTTTTAGGGCTAACATACAGCTCATTGCTGGTGGAGCAGGCCTGCCCACAGCTTCACTTACCATCTTTCATTCATAAGTGACTCTCACCCGCACTCCCAGGCTCAGTGAGTCGCTACTTGGCAAGGCTGTGTTGTGTTGGAAATCTCCAGATTTGAGCAGGTGTCATGCTCAGGGGAGTAGGGGGAGGACAATTATCTACTGAAATGTACAGCCATCAAAATAGCACAGTGGTGAGTCATCAAAATAATGCCATGAGAATTATGACAGTGATATCATTGCAAAATGAGGAGGAATAAAAGAAAATATTCTCAAATTCATCTTCTCCTAAAAAGAGTTGTAATCTGAAATGAGGGTGAGAGAGCAAGAAATTGCTCTCAGAAATGAAGATTATTCAGGAGAACATGACAGCCCTTCAACACTCCCCCTCTGGAAAAAGGGATCCTTCCCTCAGAGAAATTCTTGAGATTACCCCAAAGATTCCACCAAAAAACTACTAGAACCAATAATGAATTCAGAAAAGTAGCAGGATACAAAATTAATATCCAGAAGTCAGTTGCATTTTTATATGCCAATAATAAACTAACAGAAAAGGAAAAATAAGAAAATAATCACATTCATAATGTTTGCAAAAGAATAAAATATCTAAATATCTAGAAATAAACCGGACCACGGATGTAAAAGACCAGTTCTCAGAAAATTAGAAGGCACTGAAGAAATTGAAGAAGATACAAATAAAGGGAAGGCCATACTGTCCTCATGGATAGGAAGAATTAACATCATTAAAATGGCCATATTACCCAAAACAATGTATAGATTCAATGAAATTCCTATCAAGATTCCAATGACATATTTCATAGAACTAGAACAAATATTTCAAAAATTTATATGAAACCACAAAAGGCTCCACATAGTGACATGATCCTGAGAAAGAAGAACAAAGTTGGAGGAATCAGGCTACCTAACATCAAACCATACTACAAGGTCATAGTAATCAAAACAGCATGGTACTGGCATAAAAACAGACACATATATAAATGGAACAGAATAGAGAGCCCAGAAATAAACCCACACCTTTATAGTTAATTAATATTCAACAGAGGAAGCAAGCATATACAATGGGCTAAAAACAGTTTACTCCACAAATGGTATTGGGAAAATTAGACAGATGTGTGCATAAAAATGAAACTAGACCATCTTCTTATACCACACACAAGAATAAATTCAAAATGAATCAAAGACTTAAATATTAGACCTGAAACCATAAAAATCCTAGAAGAAAACATAGAGAGCAAAATTTGAGGCATTGCTCACAGCAATTTTTTTTATCAGATATATCTCCCCAGGCAAGGGAAACAAAAGAAGAAAAATTAAACAAATGGGACTACATGAAGCTAAAAAGGTTTTGCACAGGAAAGGAAATCATCAAAGAAATAAAAAGACAACCCACAGAATGGGAGAATATAGTCACTGATACATCTGATAAGGGGTTGATACCCAAAATTGATAAAAGTACTTATAAAACTCAACACCAAAAAACAAATAACCCAATTAAAAAATGGGCAAAGAACTTTAATAGATACTTCTCCAAGGAGGACACACAGATGGCCAAAAGGCATATGAAAAGATGAACAATGTCACTAATCATCAGAGAATGCAAATTAAAACCACAATGAGATGCCATCTCACATCTGTCAGAATCGCTATCATCAATAAATCAATGAACAACAAGTGCTGGTGGAAATGGTTGGAGAAAGGGGAACCCTTCTGCACAGTTGGTGGGAATACAGACTGGTGCAGCCACTTTGGGAAGCAGTATGGAGAAAACTCAAAAAATTAAAAATGGATCTGCCTTTTGACCTAGTGACTCCACTTCTGGGAATTTATCCTAAGGAACCCAAAACACTAATTCAAAAGAACATAAGTACCCCTATGTTCATTGCAGCATTATTTACAATCACCAAGATATGGAAGCAGCCCAAGTGTCCATCAGTAGATGAGTGGATAAAAAAGCTATGGGACATTTACACAGTGGAATACTACATGGCCATAAAAAATGAAGAAAATTTTACCCTTTGCAACTGTATGGTTGGACCTAGAGAACATTATGCTAAGTGAAATAAGCCAGTCAAAGAAAGACAAATACCATGTGATTTCAATCATATGTAGAATCTAATGAACTGAACTAACTACATGGAAAATAGGATGACAGCTATTGGGGGGAGGGGAGGGAGGAGGGACAACAGTGTGGTGATTGCGGGGGTGGGGAGGTATAAGGGGACTTAAAAGTAATGGAAAAAATACAATAAAGATTAAATAAAATACAAGAAATATTCTTGAGATGATTCACTCGGCAACCATTTTCTGTGCACCTACAATGTGCCCGGCTATGTGTTCAGATGAACTCAGTGAGCATCTAAAACAAAGGAGTTCAATCTTTGCAAGGTACTCAAGTCTGACTTCAAAATTCCTACTCCCCACCTCATCTCTTGACCGTTTTTATCTTAAGCCTGCCTGAGAAAGAGCTGCCATCTAAAAATCAATTCCACTCAACTTAGTTTCCAAAGAGAACAGCCTCATTTCACCCCTTAGAAGAATCTATTACATGGCAACACACAGCAGTGAGGTCAAAATCTAACAACAGAAAAGCTGGGCGCTGTGGCAGCTCTTTGCATTCTTGGGAGGTGGAGATTCTACCCCCACCTTGGGGGGGGTCAAGACAGCAAAAGACAAAAGCTGTGACCCCACTGTGGGGCCTTGTAGAGCCAAGGAGGGTCCTTTCCAAGGAAGAGTTAGACTTCAAGGTCACCATCCCCTCTAAGGAATGGTCTTAACATCCTGCTGATTCCCTCATTAATTAATGAGTTAAATCAATCTTTGACACATTTTCCTTCTGTATTTGTATGAGTGGTGTTTCTAATGTTTTTAAAATTATAGGTTGACAAATTCAATAGCATCAGACAGCATGTAAGTTCCAGTGCAGGTGTGAACACATTCATTTGAAGGTGTGGGCATATTTTGGGGGGAGGAGCAGGGGCAGGGGCAACTTGACATCTTTGGCTGGGGGCAGGGGCAACTTGATTGGAGCAGCTACTCATCATCATAGTTTGGGATTCACTCTCAGGTCCTGCCAAGCTCCTTTTATTTACAATCCTTTTATTTCTTCCTACCCTGCAAACATTACAATTGATCCTCTTTCACAAAGAAAACTTATTGTAAGGTCCTGCCCTCTTTTCACTGAGGAGAAAGGAAAAATAATATTGTTTCCTGCTTGGAGATTTATCAGGAAATCCTAGAAGACAAAATTAAATCCGAGATCAATCAAAACCTCAAACAAAGAACCAGATTGCAGGGCTAAGGCCTGGAGATAGCCCTGCCACCCCTCAGTGGACAGGGGACATCAGGCAGTGGGCTCTCAGAGGTCAGGGAGGCCCACCAGGTAACCCCATCCCCTGGCTCGAAAAGAGGTGCCTCAGTCTGTCCTTCCTGTCCCAGGACCTTCTCTTCAGGATAATGTTAATATTCTTAAACTTGCCCTGACTCGTGGTTCCCGACGTATTTTCCTGGTCTCACGTCACCCCCTTTCCCTGAGCAGGGACGTCTGTGGTGAGAATGTGCTTCCTTTAAATAAGCTGAGGATATCTTAGTGGTCAGTCAAATAATGACCATTAGCAGCTAAGTATTGTATCCTTCCTCTGTTATTTTCCTTAACTCGGTAACAAATAAGTTAGGCTGATACGGGATTTTCTTTTTTCATTTTAAATTGCAAGTAGCAGAAGATGAAAATGTCACAGATACAAAAATAACATCTCTTTAGATTTTGCAGCTTAAAGGCATTTCACAGGGGGAACTGCAAGGCCTGCGTCTCCACATTTGTTTAGCTTACATCGTTCTTTCCCCGTCCATGTTCTGCTGATCAGGTCACTGACTTCTCTCCTGTCCCTCTCATCTTCTCAGGACGTCTCCTCTCTCAACTTCCCTCTCTCCTCCAGGTTCTAACCCCGTCCATCAGTCTCCCCAGCAGCCCTGTCCCCAGTGCAGCCTTTACCCCAAGAATGCCCACAACCTGTACACAGAACCCAGGTTCCTTAGGCGATGGGGGTCGTTCTTCCCGCTCTCAGGCGTATCCCACCACTCTGGGCTGGTACCTGATGGTACAGTAGTTGCGGCTGGGGCTCCGGTGACTCAAGACCTGGAGCCAACTGCAAGGCCATCATTTATCAGTGATGTGGTAGCAGCAAACCCATGTCTTTGATTTTGTTGCTTTGTCTGTGCATCGTGAGTGATGGCAGCAGCTACAGCTCAGGGGTGTAGTGGGGACCAGTGAGATGACAGATGAGAAATGACAGCAAAGGGTCTGGAAAGCACCTAACAAATGCCAACTCTGCTTTTCTTTGAGCAAATGCCCAACTGTGGTTTCTCACTCAGTCATTTTCTGCAAGGTTCTCCAAAGACAATCCAACAGGACAGCTGCCCCCAGAATAAGGAAGACAACTCTGACCACCCTAGAGACCTTGAGTCCTGGCCTCTTAGCAGCTGTGTGGCCTTGAGCAAGGGTTCAGTCCCTCGGGGCCTCAGCTTTTCTCATCCATGAAGTAGGGTGACAAACACTTGCCCAGTCATGCTCACAAATCATCAGGAGACTCAAAGGAACACTTTTTTGTAATCGTAAATTTCATAGGAATAAAAAGTGTTGTTATTTCTTAATTTGGAGAAGGGAGAACAGGGCTTGGCTTCTGTTCAAATTTTTTTCCCATGACCTTCTGTCCCTTTTCCCAGGACAATTTGACTCTTAGAAGATTTCTCCTAAGAAATCTCATTCATTGATTCATTCATTTAATCCATCAACAAAAACTTCCTGAGCACCTGCAATGTGTCAAGACCCTTTGATGTCAAGACTCTCTGCTGGGCATCACAGTTGAATAAAACAGAGTCCCTACTATCAAAACAGTCACAGGCTAGTGGGAGAAAACAAAACAGCAGGTGAGGTGGACTGTGCCGTAGTGGGACAGGAGCCACAGAAACACAGAGGAGGGGTGGGCTCAGCTCCATCAAGGAGATCAGAGAAGATTGTACCCACGCTTCCTTGGCTGTCTGAGGCACAGCCAGTTACCCTCCTGCTCTGAACCCCAGAAGGCCCCTCCCATGAAAAATGAGGAGCTTGAAGTTGACAAGCCCTAAGGTTCATAAATAAGTCTACCATGTCCTGCTACCCAAAACCCTGTTATAAAAAAATACATATTGAAGATATTTTTAAAAGGTTCTGAGCCTCAGGAGACCTTCATGCTCTAGTCAAATTGAGGTGCCACACAAAAATTCATTCATATTCTCATTCTGTGTGTGTGTGTGTGTGTGTGTGTGTGTGTGTGTGTGTGTGTGTGTCTGCCTGTCTGTCTCCCTCTCATGGACACATACAGCCCCTTCACTATTCACTCAAAGGGGATCTGGCTCTCAATTCCAACCAGCCAGCATTTCATCTATTTCCCCCCAACTCTCTGGTCACAGCTGAAAGGTATTGCAGGGGTTCTCTGGACGCAGCTGGAATAAATTCAGGCTGTATCCTAGCCTGGCACAAAGCCACTGAAGTTAATATGGACGATATCACAGCTTCGGGAGGCGGTTCAGGACTTTGAGCTATTTATAGACTTTTCAATATGCAGAGCCGTTGCTTTACAATTTCCATTAACCCCTCAGAGGTTTTAGCCATCAGATTAATGTCCCAGTTCCCCTTGCAATGTTGACCTTTATTAACCCCATTTGACCATTTTCTTTTGGGTTCCATTTCCCTGTATGTATAAAACACTCGACATCTTCATAGGCCTGCTCAATTTACCTTGCACTTCTTAAGCCAGAAAAGTGAAAAAGACTTTCTGAATTGTAAGAATCCTAAACACCCTTCCCCAAAAACCACTCAGAGCAAACAAACTCACCTAGGAACGTGCACTTAGAAGAAATTATCCATGAGCCATGTACAGGCATGGTCTTTCACATATATACATAATGCCCTTATAAGTATTGACTTAATCAAACCATTTTTTTAAAAGTAAGTATATATATATATATATATATATATATATATATATATATGTGGCTTGAGTTCTAGCCATAGCTCTGCCTCTGACTATCCATATGACCTTGGGCACAGCTTTCTATCTCTTTAGGCTTTACTTGCCTCTTGTGTAAAATAAAGAAATTGGACTAAATCAGTAATTTTTTTTAATTTTAAGCCCCATAATTCTATCTTCAAATGCTATTTTAGACATACTTGATATATAAAAGAGATGCTCCCATATATAATGGAAATGCCTTGGTAGTCCCTGTGGGTCCCAAAACCCACCTGAGTGGCGTCACTCATCCCTGTCCTGGATCCCCCAGGGGATCTTTTGGAACTCTTTGAGATCCCTGAAACCCAGGCTGAAGCCCCTTAAATAAAGTGAGCTTTAAATCCTCACCAAATTCCAAGCTTTGTTATTCTCATTGCCAAATTCCTAACCAAATTCTTGCCTCTGTTAGTTCAACCACCACCCTACACTGTTCTGCTGTCTCAACCAGTTCAGATTTATAATGAACAAACCTTCGTGACAAAAACTCAAAACGGTCACTTTACTTGGGGTAAGCACACCTGATTCAGTTCCCTCATCCCACAGCTCTGGAGCACAGGTAACAGACAAGCAAGAGAAGAGACCCCCCTGCACAGGAGGATGCCGTGGAGCGAGGGAATCAGACAAAGGCTCACGATCTACCAGGAAGGCACGGAAAACATGCTAATCCAGATCTCCCAGCACGTAACAGAGCATTTCTCAAGTACATGGGTCCATGCACCTGCTGCCAGCCACTGGAAGAGAATACAAGATGAAGGTGAACCCCCAGGGGAAGTCATTTCCCTTGGGAGACATTCAATTCTGAGTCCAGGTACCCCAATAAAAAAGCCCCACAGCTGGGTAGAGAAGGTCACATTGACTTCCATCTCAAGGGCACAGCACTTCGATTCCCAGTCAGGGCACATGACTCGGTTGCACATCAGGTCCCCAGTTTGGAGCGCAAGTGAGAGGCAACCACACAGTGATGTTTCTCTCCCTCTCTTTCTCCTTTCCCCCTCTCTCTAAAAATAAGTAAATAAACAAAACAACAAACAAACAAATAAATAAATTATTTTAAAGAAAAAAAAGGGCACAGCGCACAAATGAGAGCCTCTGAAGGTCTGGGGGCTCCTTAATCTTTGCAGAGTTTCTACAGCTCCTATAGCCCTCAGTCAAGAAATCACTTTCAGAAGAGTCTGCAAGCCCCACCGACTGTTCTACAGGCACCCTCCCACCAGATCTAATGAGGAAAGAGAACAATTCACCCCTTCTTTCAACAGATATCGAATGCCTACCATGTACCTTGAAATGCATCAGGAGTGAAGCAATAAACAAGACAAATATATTCCCTGCAAAATGCCCAAATCTAACAGACATTTATCAGTCTTCATGTTGCACAGCTTTTCAGCATTTGACACCACTGACCATCTCTTTCTTGGATCACTCGCTTCCCATGGCTTTCATGAACAAAATTCTCATTTTTCTACCTCTCTCTCACATCTCTCTTCTGCCCCCTTGCAGCCTCATCCTCCTCTTCGTGGTTCAAGACTCCATCCTAGCAATCCAAGCCTTTTTCTCTCACTAGAGACCAATGGTCTTAATCCAGATCCCCAGGCTTCCTGAGGGTCAGTGAACTTGGATGTGAAAAAAAAAAAAAGCATCTTTATTTTCATTCACCTCTTATTAAAATTTAGCCATTCCTTCAATTATGAATGCAGGAAACAAGCACAGCAGTATTGGTAGGACCTGTGACTTTGTCCCCAGTAAAAATACCAGGTATCTGAATCTGAATCTGGTCTCAAAATCTATATTTAGCACTGCTTTGAAATTATAGTAATTTTTAGGACTACCACTGGGTATTGTTATTTGAAGAGTTAATAAAGAAGCAAATACACTTCTATATCACACATTTATTTTAATATTTTGATAACCATATTCCAATGTAATTGCTTTCTGTTGTTATCTATGCATTTTACTTCACACATTTAAAACTAAAGCATTCCCAGAGTGCCAAAAAATTTAAAGCACACACACACAAGAAGTGAAGAGCTGCCTCCCTAGTGGGTTTTACATATGACTACTTATCATCAACTCTCACACCGGCATCATCAGCTTAGACCCTTCCTCTGAACACCAAACCTTATATCTAACTGCCTACTCAAGAGCAACCTTTGAATAGCTCAGTTACGTCGAACTCAGTACATTCAAAGACAAATTCCTCAACCTGGCCAGGATGAGTTTGGGGCCACGGTAGATTGCCAAAATCGCTACAATTATTCCTCCTACTCAATCTAGTTCCCTTTGCAATGTGATTTTGCAGCCCCTTCTATCAAGAGATAGAGTTCACTTCCTCATCTCTTGAATCTGAGCTGACCTTCTCTCTTGTTTGGGCCAAAAGGATGCAAAGGAAGTGAGGTGCCAGTTGTGAGCCTGAGCTTCTCGGTGTCTTGGCGGCCTCTACTCATTCTCTGAGAGCACTTCCCAGATCCTGGAGCATGAGAGATTCAGTGGAGCCAAGCACAGTCATCCAAGCACATTCCCTCCTCACCCCAGATTCATGAGTGAGCCCAGATAAGTCCACAAGAACCACCCAGGGGAGTCCACACCAAGTAACTAATCATAAGCAATACGACTCCCCAGCTTCCTGTCTGTGAGGAGGGGAGGATAAAGCAGGACAGACTTGGATGAGGTAGGAATTAACTGAGAGAATGTTCGACACAGTGCCTGGCACTGAGTTCAGTGTTAACTACTATTATGAGATTATTGATGTTACCTTTATCTTTACTGTGGTCTTTAAAGTCCAACAAACCTAGTCCGTTCCTTATTAACTCCTTAGCCAATAATAATTAGTGAATCTTCCCTCCAGCTTCCCTCCTGCCGCTCCTGTAGCCCTCCCCAAGGGAGCATGGGGAAGTGAGAGGCCCTCCTGGGAGAAAATGCCTTTGGGATGTCTCTCCTGCTAAGTGGCCCTCCTTTGCAGATTTCCCGAGGCTCCATCCCAGTCCTTAATGAGTTGGCAAGAAAAGACTTCTCGGCCCAGGTTGCTGCTCCTGCCACAGTGAAAAAAATGCTAAGTGGCACCTCTCAGCTCCACAAGGAAGGAGGGTCACGCTGGGCCTGCCATGTTAGATAACACCCCAGCAGGCCAGGACCTGGGTGAGCCTGGGCGCTCCTTCCTGCCACCTGCGCTCCTGGTAATTGGTCAAGTCTCTCCAAGGGGGCCCCGCTCCCTGTGCTAATGGCCTCACAGCTGGCATGTCACCCAGTGCTGTCTGCAGAGGCTCTCAGACCTCTCCCCCACCATTAATTCAAAGTTCCTCACGTCCACACAGAGCCCAGGAGGTGGGCCTGGGAGCTGCAGCCTGCGCGCCCGAAGCCACCCACCTGTCCGATGCCCTGTCTCGTCTTGTCAGAACTTCTGCCCGTGGGAGGGAGGGACAGACTCCTTGAGAGGGTGGTTGCTCTTTTCCTTTAGAAACCTCACACAAAATTGGAATTGCTCGTTCATTCATCTGTTCTTTAGAAATTTACTGAGCACGCACTAAATACCAAGTCCTACATTACTGCTAGACTCACAGTGGAAAGCAAAAGAGATGCAGCCCCTGATCTTCCAGGAAGTAGGGTCCACATGCTGGTAGCGCAGCCAGATGTGAAGCAAGGAATCACATAAATGAAAGCACAATTATGCTCTGCAAGAGCTGCTACAAAGCTCAAGGTGACAGTGTAGGTTCCCTACAAAATAAGAGGCCCAGACTGAGCCGGGGGCAGGGGGTTTGCCTCTTCAGGATTCTTGGGGAACCCTTCTTCAGTCAACAAGAGAATGTACCTGATGCAGAAACAAAACGTACCAACACCCGGCGAAAAGGGAGGGTAGCGAGAAGGGGAGGATTAAGAGCATTTTACCGGAAACAGCATATGCAAAGGTCCTGTGTCAAGAGGGAGCAAAGCCCCAGGAGGACAGTGGTCATCTCAAGCTGAGGCTGGGGAGGTGGGTGGAGTCACAGAGTCCATGTAGAGCAGAAGCTCTCAGCACACGAAGACAACAACAGATATAAAGAGGAATATATAGGATGCAGCTCACTGCCATCATTGTCATGATACCCGTGCACTCTAGCATGGGCCTTTGACCCTGTCACGCAGAGGCTGACGGATGTGGTGATTCCAGGGCAGGGAGGCAGGGTCAGAAGAGGCCATTCTCTGGAGGGGTCCTAGAATATTTCCTGGTACCCTTGAGCATAACCATGTATGCAATGTGCGCATGCACATGTGTATGGAGGCCAGCTTCCTCCTTCATAGACCCAAGTCAGCTAAAAGGGGAGCTGAGAACTGTGAGGCTGGCTGTAGGCCAGTCCCCTGGGAAAGGAACTAGCCATGAGGACAGGCAGGTTCAGAGCAGTCACCCCCTTCCATGGGACCTGCCATTGTGCCCGGCCAGTGTCAGGAACAGGCCTCACAAGAATGTGCCTGATGACAGCTCCGAGAAAGCCAGGACCCTGAGGTGCAGCATTTTAATCAGGTCGAGCCAGGAGAAGACCCCGGGGACATCTGAAAAACTCCAGTCTCCTGGAATAAGCTGGGCGTCCTAGAGAGGGACACCTCCAAAAATTCTGCTTCTGCAAGCAGCAAGGGCGCCAATAACAGTCGCTTATAAAATTTTTCTGTAAGAAAAGCAACCATGCAATACGGATAAAGTCTCCGTGATAAAGGCTTCTTTAAGAAGGGATAGGCAGAGAAGAGATTTCATTCAGCTAATACTTATCGGGTATTTATAATATTGGGGCCACCAGCATTCTATTAGCATTGCAGAATCCACATTAAATCATACAGCAATAAAATCATGCAAACTGGAGAAACGAAACAACATGGATGAATTTCACAGACATCATGAGTGAAAAAAGACAGACATAAAAGAGAACACAGTACATGATTCTATTTAGAGGTAACTCAAGAACAAGCAGAACTAGACCCATATCATGGAAGTTCAGATAGTCAGGGGAAGGGCCCAATAGACTCCTGGGAGCTGGAAATGGTCTACATCCTGATATGGTGGTGATTACACTGGGTATGAAGTTCACTGAGCTGTACACTTAATAGTGTTGCATTACACACACTTTATGTATAGTATAACTCAAGAAAAAAAGAAAAAATAATAAGTTAAATCAGACTCAGGTTCAGACCTCAAATCTGACCATATCTTAACCATCTTAAAGAGAGGCATCTGGTCACTCCTCAATGTGATGGACAAAACTGCACATCACTCAGAGGTCCTGGCCTTTGACTCAGATGCAGGACGCAAATGGGGCTCAGTTTCCTGTAGGGCAGGGGTGAGTGTGTTCTATATGAGGAAAAGGCACACTCAGCTATTTGACTCTCCAAAGGGGTTCGCTAAAGCAGAGGCTGCCGATAACCCTAATGTGATAGGTAGATCTGTCTCAATTTTTTAAACCCGCCTCCTATTTAACAGGAAAACACAAGAAACACTCCCATAAAAGTCAGGGACAAAACAAGAATATCTACCACCCCCTTTATTATTTAACACAATCAACAGTAAACAGAAATATAAAGTACGAAAAATTTAAAAGTGGAGGTTATCAGTATTTATAGTAGGTATAAATGTCAACCAAGAAAAATCCAAGAGAATTAAATGAAAATCTATTGCAAACATTAAAAAAAAATTGTAGGTTGGATGGATACAAAATTAATATAAAGAATGTAATAGCAAGTTAGAAGATATCATGGAAAAATATCTTATTTGTAATAACCAAAAAGGGATAAAATTTATAGAAATAACCTAAGACATGCAAAAATCTATGTGAAGAAAATTTAAATTGCCCCTGATGCATACAAAAAAAGACTTACAGTCCTGACCAGTGTGGCTCCATTGGTTGGGCAAGGTTCAACAAATTGAAAGGTCGCCAGTTCAATTCCCACTCAGGGCACATGCCTGGGTTATAGGTTTATTCCCCAGTCAGGGCACATACAAGAGGCAACTGATCAATGTTTCTCTCTCACATTGATGCTTCTCTCACTCTCTTCCTCCCTTCCCCTCTCCCTAAAAAAAAAATAATAAATTAAATCTTTTTTTAAAAAGACTTACATTAATGGGAAGGTGTATAATATTCTTAAGTAGGAAATCCCTCATATGGGAAAAATAGCAAGCAAAAATTTTTAAGTCTTTTTTTAAAACAATGTGAGAGAACTGCCAGATATTAAGATGTTACAATATTATAGTTATTAAAATAAAATTGTACTGCCACATGGACAGATGTATCAAAGGAACAGAATTTAAAGCCCCCCCAAAAGATTCATGAGTAAATGTGAGTGTATATAAATAGATACACATTTAACATATGATAAAGATAGTATTTTGAATAAGTAAAAGATTTTTTAATAAAATAATGTTGAAAAAACTAAATAACCAGGTAGGGCTGCCAATTTTTTTTTTTTTTTTAGTTGTTTTATTTTACATATGGTGGGCTTTTTGTTTGTTTTATTTTTACAATGCAGGTGTTTTTTATTTCTCTTTTTGTTTTATGTAGTCAAATATATTGATCTCTTTTACTACAATTTCTGGGTTTGTATATCTTAGAAGTCTTGCCCATTTTGAGATTAAAACAATTCTCACATTTCCTACTAATACTTTATGACTTTACTTTTTAATACTTAAACCTTTGGTCCATCTGGACCTTATTTTGATGAAAGATGTGAGTTAAAGCCAAGTTGTTTTTTTCTATGATTTTTCATAGAACCAAGGTGTGTTCAGAGGAGAAAAGTGATTCTTCCTCTGCTTCTAGGACAAGATCCTACTCCCAAAGGCAGGGATGAAGCAGGCTGTACTAGCCAAAGCCATGTTCTTTGGTGCCAATAAAACGTTCAGGCCCAGCACTGCCTCCACAATCAAGGTCAAAGGCAGGCGAAAGGCACTTAGGACCCCGCTGTGCTTTCTACCCCAATCTTGCTCTGGCTTGTTCCCTTCCCAGAGCACCCTCATTATCTGGGATGAAATGCCTAAGCTTACTGGAATTCACTCTTTACCACATCAGCTGCCTGGCTAACTCACTTTTCAAATCTAAACCCAGCCATTACTCCTGGGTTGCCTTGCCTTGCACAACACACACACACACACACACTCCCCACCCACATCCCTCCCTCTGGACCACCCATACATGTCCTCAGACCCCTCCACACCACCAGTGCCAGAGCAGAAACCACATTCCACACTGGGTTGTTGCCTGGTGTGGAGCTTCCTTGCTGGACGCCAACCAATTGTGTCTGCTGCTCCTGTTACCCACTACCCAGGGCAAAAAGTTGCTGAAGAAATGACTCCCCAGTGAGTGAAGATCTTCCAACCCTGCTCCATTAGTATTTTTCTAATGCCAAGAATGGGAAAATCCTCAAGAAGTGTTCATAGCAGTGTTATATGTCCAAAGAAAATGCAAATCATTAATGCTTAATTACTAACAGAGCTGATACTTAGCCAGCAATTCTGATATACAATATAGCAGGGTTTTTTTTGAAAAATGGCCCAAATTATTCTCATCCCCATCTCTCTACTCTTTTCAATATGATTTTGCAGTACCTCCCATCCAGAGGTAAAGTCTACTTCCTTGTCCTTGAGTCTGGCCATGAGTTCAGGTCTCAGGAATCCTTGCATGTTTTTGTCTGTTTCCTGAGTACTCCATCCAGCCATGTAAAGCCCAGGCTAGCCTTCCAGAGGATGAAATACACACATAGCCAAGTAACGCCCATCACACCAGTGACCCTGCAACCCCGAGAAGCCAATTGTCTAACTGACAAGCAGCAGACCACATGACTGACCAGAACCACCCACCTGACCGTAGCACAAATTGCCAACCCACAGAATCATGAGTTAAATGCATTGTTTATTTTTTTTAAGTCACTGAGTTTTGGACTGATATGTTCCACAGCAAAGGCTAATCGATAAAACTGCTTATGAAGTTGTTGCCATTCTTCCAACTCAGTTAGTAACTGTCCACTCACAACCCAGTCCTCCACCACCAATAAATGGACCCCCCACCTGACTGGTGTGGCTCAGTGGGCTGGGCACTGTCCCACAGACCGAAAGGTCACAGGTGTGCTTCCATCAGGGCACATGCCTGGGCTGCAGGCCAGGTCCCTGATTAGGGGCCCGTGAGAGGCAACTGACTAATGTTTCTCTCTCACATCAATGTTTCTCTCCCTCTCTCTCTCCCTCTCTTTTGTTCTCTCTAAAATAAATAAATAAACAAACAAACAAAACATAAACAAATGGACCCCTGGACCACTCTACAACCCAGCAACAAAAGAATTAATGCCCAATTCAGCAGGGGCACGCAGGACATGCACTATGACTGTAGCTTGGTTTATTTTGATTGACTGATGTTAATGACATACCAGTTGTTAAATATTTTTAACACCTCTGCTCAGAGGGGAATGGCTAAGTCAACTCTAGCATATTAGAATATTATATTGTCTCTAAAAAAAACTACATGCACTGTCAGTCTATAAAATCATATCTATAAAATGATGTTAAATGAAAACAGATCACTACCAATTGAAATGTGTCCATTGTAATAACCTAAAATGTCTATGTGCACATTGACAAATATAAGAATTGAAATTATAGTACCAAGAGCTTGGTGTTTTTGTTCTCTGTAATTATTTGTGTGTAATAAGAGAAAAACAAATATAATCCTTCTAAGTAGAATGTATCTGGAAACTTGTCTTCTTGGAACTGAGATATCTCAGAGCAGACTTTCAGTCCAGATGGAGGTATAGGTGAAAAGGGCTCACCTCCTCGCACAACCACAGCAAAAATTACAACTAAATTTCAAAACAACTATCACCCAGAATCATCAGAAAATCAAGCTGTATGGAAGTTCAACAACCAAGGAATTAAAGAAGTCACATTCATCAAGGAACTCATTGGGTACTTCAACAGCATACAAAAGACCTGAGCAGAAATGAAGGTTACACTAAGTGAAATAAGAAAAATTTACAGGGAATCAGCAGTAGAATGGATAAAGGCGAGAATCAAATCAATGATTTGGAACAAAGGGAAGAAAAAAACATTCGATCAGAACAGCAAGAAGAAAAAAGAAGCTAACAAACGTACCAACATTCAAATCATAGGGGTGCCAGAAGGAGAAGAGGAAGAGCAAGAAATTGAAAACGTTTGAAAAAATAATGAAGGAAAACTTCCCTAATTTGGTGAAGGAAATAGATATACAAATCCAAGAAGTATAGAGAATACCAAACAAAATGGACACAAAGAGGACCACACCAAGACAAATCATAATTAAAATGTCAAAGGTTAAAGATAAAGAGAGAATCTTAAAAGCAGCAAGAGAAAGGCAGAGAGTTACCTACAAAGGAGTTCCCATAAGACTGACAGCTGATTTCTCAAAAGAAACTCTGCAGGCAAGAAGGGACTGGCAAGAAGTATTCACAGTGATGAAAAGCAAGACCCTACAATCCAGATAACTGTATCCACCAAAGCTATCATTTAGAATGGAAGGGCAGATAAAGTGCTTCCCAGACAACATGAAGCTAGAGGAGTTCATCATCACCAAGCCATTATTATGTGACATGTTAAAGGGACTCATTTAAGAAAAAGATCAAAACTATGAACATTAAAATGGCAATAAATTCACAACTATCAACAATCGAATCTAAAGCACAAACTAAGCAAATAAGCAGAACAGAAACAGAATCATAGATATGGAAAATATTTGGAGGGCTATCAGTTGGGAGAAGGATGGGGGAAAAGATGTGGAGATTAAAAAGTACAAATTGGTAGGAACAGAATAGATAGGGGAATTATAAGAACAGCACAGGAAATGGAGTAGCCAAAGAACTTATATGCATGACCCATTGAGATGAATTAAGGGGTGAGATTGCCTGAGGAGTGGGGGGTAGGGTGCTAGGTGGAGTGGGGCAAGAGGGGAAAAACTGGGACAACTGTAATAGCATAATTAATAAAATATATTTTTAAAAAACAGAAAAGAAAAGATATCTCAGAGTAAAGCCCTGATGCTGGATATAACACATTAAAAAGTACATTGTTTTTTATAGATAGTATGTCCCTAAATGGCTATTTAAATTTCTAACCTATTTTTAAAGTCTAAACATTTGCAAAATGAAAACAAAATCCGAGTGCTCTAGAATAGGTCATAGTTGTGATGCAAAATCTAGAGGATAAGTATGCCAGAGATTGTGAGCTTCTTGCCCAATAAATATATTCTTCCCTTCTTTATTAACAGGATTCCGATATTTTTTTCAGGGTTACAAGGTGACCAGTTATATGAGGTCTGTTCAAAAGGTATCCAGCCATGTAATAGGAAAAACAGAGACATTTATTGAAGAACATACAATATAAAAGAAACATTGTGCGTAAGACAAGGATGCCTCGGTCCCCTTCTAAGTAAGCACCTGGGACCTCACACAGTTCTCCCAATTGCCATCAGCTGCCCCATCGTATTTTCCTGAATCTCATAGACGGTCTGAATTCTCTTCTCTTTCAAAGGTGACTTTAGTTTGGGAAAAGCCAGAAGTCACAGGGCACCAAATCTGGGCTGTAGGGGGACAGTCACCTTGGTGATTTGATGTTTTGCCAAAAAACTCTGCACAACATGTGGTGCATCAGTGGGTACATTGTCGTGATGAAGCTGCCAATCACCTGTTGCCCATAGCTGCGGCCTTCCTTCTGAATCATCCAAATAGTTTCTGAGGAGGAATGATCAAGCTTAACGCAAAATCTGATGCAGGTTTGTTGCTCTACTCGCTCATTTTGAATGTGACGGCCACACAGGACACATGCTCACTCAACGTTGTCTACTGCCCCCACTGACTAGTACAGTGAAGTCGTCACCTTTCACACATGTGCATTCCGGTCCACTCTCCTTGGCTGCCAGCTTACATCAGTGTCGCTCAGATCAATCTCATTATATTCACAATGGCTGGACTTTTTCTGGACCGACCTTATATATACCTAGTAATGGCCATGTGACATGAAAGGAGAAATTTTCAAGGAAAGCAATTGCTTTCCTGATATAAAGAAGCCATTCAGCCAGCACATATCTTTTGCTTTTGGCCATTCCCTGTCTTCTGGCCTGGAATGGGAACATGAGGCCTAAAGGTTCAGCAGCCATCTGTGAGAATGAAGGAGAAAGCTATACACCATGCCCGGCAGAGCAGAAAAGCAGAAGGAGCGGCTAGAACAGCCATGGCACACATTCCTAGGAGGTTTCTCTAACATGCAGCCAGACACAACCTGGACTGATAGAAGAGGGGGGAATAGGTCCAAGCGATGGGAACAAGGTAGGGTGGGTATGGGCAGGGAGGCCAGGCCAATCTATTTAATAAAGAACTAGACAAGAGGCAGAAGAGAGCAAGAGAAGATTCAGCTGCAGAGTGGGATTCGAGAAGCAGTTTGGGTGTTGGCACAAGAGGCCATCAGAGAAGCTGAGAGAGGAGTGGAGGAGAGGGCCTTTGAAAAGCGTTACTAGAGCTCACGAATTATATCCCCTGAACATTCTTCAATAGAGTCGCATAACGCATGGAATTCCTTCTCAATTACTTGGGGCTGCTGAGTTGTGCTTTTCTGTATGTGGGGTGGAGCCATGCGGAGCCCCATGATTTACTAGCGTTATATAAGTGTTAGTTTAGGTGAGTTCTGAATGACTAGTACAGGAGCGACTGAAATGAAAGGAGCAGAAACAAGGCAGCAAGTGAGTTCAAGTCTCCGACCTTTCGCGATTTGCTGTGGAGCTTTATGCAAGCGCATGGCCACGTCTAGCTTCAGGTCCCCCTTTGAGAAAGAAGGGCGGCAAACCTAACATGCCCCAAGACCTCCTCCAGTTCTGTGGCTATAGTACTCCAAGGGTTCCTGTAAGAGAAATACACCTGGACTCAGAGAAGGATACCCCTCCCTCAGGTAGCTTTCCCCTTTGGTTTTGATGACAATACATCATGTGGAAGAGAGAAGAGTGTACGAGAAAAATAGTCCATCCCAATTCAACAAACATCTGTGGATCGGTTGCTTTTTTCTTTTAATGTTTTTGTATTTTTATTGATTGTAGAGAGAGGTGAAGGGAGGGAGAAAGAGAGGGAGAGAAACACCAATCGGCTGCCTCCTGCATGCACCCCAACCAGCAGGGACAGAACCCACAGCCCAGGCATGTGCCCTGACCGGGAATCAAATCAGCAACAGCTCCCAACCAGCGGCGCCACACCGGCCAGCGCTGTCTCTATTAGATGCTTTGAGCTTAGCACTCAGCTGAAGAAGGCCAAGGGATCTAGTCTAACCTCCTCAGCCAGAACCACCAGCCGCCCGCATCTGGCCCTAACTCCCTGGCCTTTCTCCCCAGTTCCCCACTCACATGCTCACATCTGGCATCTTGAGCTACTCACAGTGTCCTCAGCCTCTACTCAGACTCGATGCCCCCCTCTCTCCACTCCAGCTGCCCCTTCTCCCTGCCAGGATCGCCTTCCCTTTTTCACTTGGAAAACTCCTACTCAGCCTTCAGTACCCAAACCAGGCATTTTGAGAAACACAAAAGAGCTTTCAGCTAAGAGTTGGCCTAGCTGCTACCAGCTAGGCTCTGATGTTCCCCTTGATGAAACAAACAATTTCATAGAATATCAACATCACTCAAGAACTCCAACAAGACATCAAGACTACTCCAAAATCATCCCTAAACAGAGATCAAAACAAAGGCAATGTGCAACCACGGGAATGACCAAACATCCTGCTCCTCCGCACCAGTGAGTCTCAATCGCTTCTTTTCTAATGCTACCTCTAACGCCACTCCATCCCTCCCGCCTCCTAGATTAAAAGTATTAGGAAGCCTAGTCACCAAACTGCCCTTCTTTCTAACAACCCAACCCAGAACAGACCCCCACATCCTGGTACTCAAATCATAAAACACAGCCCAAACCCTCTGTTAAGCCCCTCAGACTCCCCCTTTCCCAGACCCTCTGTGGTTCCCTGTGGTGTGAGTTCTACCGTGCACAGCAAGTCACAAACCTAACTTGACCTACCACTATATCCTCAGTGGTCTTTGTCAGGTGGTCGCGGACAGTCTCTTCCTCTCTGACTTTCTCCAATCCAGCAGAGCAAAACTTCTCCCACGTATTTCTATGCTAGCTGCACCAGCTTCCTTCCATCCTACTTGGAACAACACTCTCGTGCTGCTTCCTCTCTATTGTAGTTCTTGGTAAAATTGTCTCTCTACCTCTCTCCCATAAGGCTGTTTATTCCCTGATGACAGGGGCCATGTCTTCCTCAGCACTGAGCCGGTCCCAAGGATGTCTGTTGAATAAATACAAGACCACACACCACAAGGCAGCAAGGGTAGGCCTCTGAGCATGTTGGTACCAAGCGCCAAGCCGGACACACCTCTCCCCCCCCCCACCCCCCGACAGCCCCCATCTCATGTGGAACCACAGAATGGAAATAAGAGCAAGTTGCTTTTCATCAGCACTTCAGATGCTGCTTCTCATTTCTGCCTTATGCGCTGTTCTTAAATTTGCAAAGTTGCCCTCGCTGTTGACCATCCTCTGAGGCCACCTCTGCGACTTCCACATCCCCTGACTGCAACTGCAGGCAAATAACGGAACACAAGTTAATGAGTTGCAAGCCTCAAAATCCTTCACCAGAGGGAAGAAAGGAAGAGTCCTAAGGTTTAAATCACCTCCATAAAACATCTGCAAATAGGAGTCGAAGAGGCTGCTGGGAGCCCTCCGTTCCTGTTTAACATGCACAATTAGCAGCTTTAGGAAGCAGCCTTTTGGAGATAAGTATGGCCTGAGGTGTGCTCCTTTGTTTCCTTCTCAGTTTAAACCATAGGCTTTTAGGCAAGCAGCATATGTCTGGGCTCAGGCGCCACAGGGCACCCCCTCTGAAGGGACAGCCAGGCCACCGCAGCCCATCTTCAAAGGCATGCTGGAAGAAACAGCAGCTGCTTTTACCAAAGAAAATATGATGTTTCTCAGCCTCACTGAATGCAGAGCAAAAAAATTTTAAGGGTTGAAAGGACAGGTTGTGTTTTGGTTTTTTTTCCTCTCTAAAATGGTTCCCTGGCCCTGGCTGGTGCAGCTCAGTGGATTGAGCGCCAGCCTGGGAATTGAAAGGTTGGTGGTTTGATGCCCGGTCACGGCACACGCCTGGGTTGTGGGCCAGGTCCCCAGTTGGGGGACTGCAATAGGCAAACCGATCTGTTTCTCTCACACATGTTTCTCTCCCTCTCTTTCTCCTTTCTTTTCCCTCTCTCTAAACTAAATAAATAAGTAAAATCTTTTTAAAATAAATAAATAAAATAGTTCCCCGGATGGCAAGCGCAGCACAAATGGCACTCACTCACCCAACTCTAAAATGCAAACTTCCCTTCTACTTTCAGTTCCTGGGTTCCTTGCTCATTCCTGCAGAATCAGCCTCCCGTTCCTCCTACCCTGACCCTCACTCTAGTCAGAAAGGAATTAGGGTCACAGACAAATACACAGGAGAGAAGGCGCCCAGCACAGCTCTCTGAAAAAAAGAAAGAGCTTTCCTTGTCATCTCTTTTTCCACAGTTGAGGGGAGGTTGAAATTTAATACAATGGCCCTTTTTTTTTTCCCAGCAAAAATTAATTCTGCCAGCCACGGTAAGGGTTGTAAACCAGACACTACCTCTCAACAGCTTAAGAAACATGTGACCTGGAGAATCACCTCAATTTTGTCACCCATAAAGCGGGGTTCTTCTATCTGACCCCAACATCCAAGGGCCGTTATAAGGAACATTTGTACAATACCTTTAAAGTGCGTGTGGTTTCTCAGAGGAAAAAAAAAATAGAATATGAGGTTTGACTATTAAACAAAACATGCAGACATGTCCAAAAATGAATGAGACAAGTTCTTAGACCACCACTGCCACTGCCATCGCCCCTGAGGGTACTGCGTCATCACCAATGACTCCATCATCATTCCCCCACCTAGACTACCAGCAACTACCTACCCACACTTCACCAACACCCGTCCATCATCACCCCCCACTCTCACCAGCATCCCTACCACCATTCCACCTCCCACACATATTGACACATGTTGGTTCAAAAACTGGCCCCAGACCCAAGAAGCTGGGAGAGACCAAAGAAAGAGTCTGGCCACTCCAGATTGGTCGGCAGCGCGTTTAACAAGCAAGGGACTTACTTAAGAGGTTTATCTTGGGCCGTCCAAGATGAGTAGGTATCCACACCATCTCCCAGAATCTTGAGAGTTTATACAGAGGCCTTACCTGGGCTCAGACATGTATTTCCTACAGAGATCTCAACAGCACAGTACTCTCTCAAGGCTGCGTCCTTGAAACTGGCTCCCACCGTGGGAACAGTGGGCAGAAGGTATGTTCCAAGCACAAGGAAGGGGGTGAGGAGCCTCCAGCTGCCAGGGTCCAGCTTCTGGAGGATTAACCAGCAGTCACGTTTGCTCAATAATTTTCCCCAACACCATATCACCATCTCTTGTCCACACCCATCCCATTCTCACTGTCGCATGTTGAGGAAACTGGGTCCAGGGACATGAGACCAGTGGTCTAGACTGTCTAGTAGATTTAAATCTGTCATCAGAGAACATTTAACAAGTTGCTTAGGGTAATAGCAACAATAATAAAAGTTCATAATTTTGAGGGCTTGCTGTGTGCCAGGAACCACTCCTAATGCTTTTTCAAGATTAACTCATAATAACCTTATGCAGAAAGTACCATCGCGGCCCCTGTTGTAACTATGGGGAAGCTGAAACACAGAGGCGCTAAGTAATTAGCTTCAAGTCTTGCAGCCATTAAGTGTCAGGCCTGGGACTTAGCCCACGCCATCCTGAGCCATGTTTCTTGACCAATTTCTACAGCACTTTAATGAAGAGCATGTATTACGTTCACCAAGGTATTAGGATCCCAGGGCCATGATGCAAAATAGGACGCTTGCCTACGGATAATTGCTTGCCTCGTGGACACCACATGCTCAAGAAACAAAGTCGTGATCCTCAGTAACAATGGCCAGGAATGGTGCCAAGTGTGTACACACTTTGCTTTCTGAATTCTCACAATAACCTCATGAGGCAGGGGATATGATTCCCATTTTACAGATGAGGAAACTGAGGCTCAGAGAAGACCGACAACTTGCCATAGACATACCTGAAAAGACTCTATGCAGAGAAGTCACATTTATCCCACATGTGCCAAGCAATCTCTGTACTTCCTGCAGCTGGACCTACTTCAGGGCGAGTGAGGGCGTGCGGAGCTGTGTCTCGGTTTGAGGCTGGCTCATAAAAATGGCTGCTGCCTTTTGCAATTAGACCCTCTAAGACCTCTATCCTGAGTCCTTAATATATACAGTACCTATGTGCTGATGTGGCCAAAGGACAAGGAACATGTGAAACTGTTCCCATTAAAATCAGCCCTGGGGGCAACCACTGCATAACCAAGTGGAAGTCCTGGCTGGGTCCTCAGGTTTCTATTATTGAATCACTGCCTTTCTCTGCCTATAAAGTTCTACTCTCCCTCCCTCCTACGCTATTAGCCTCTGCCCCCTCCCCCCTCCCACTCACAAACACACCACCTTCTTCTAACAGCCTTTAATTAATGGAAAACCTTCAGCTATGTTTCTGCCCTAGTAGAGGGTCTGTTCCTATCAGAATTACAAATCAAGTATACTCTCTGCTTTACAAGGTATGTTTTTGTTTGGGGGTGAGAGGGGGCCAAACAGCAAACATGCTGGGGGCACTTCCAGTGCCTGGGAGACTCACTGTTTTGTTTCACGGCTTCCTGGATTCACAGCGCAAGGATGCTTCAGCGCTTGGCAGGGAATCAGCTCCACAGCTTCCTCACAGGACCCCAATTACATTGCTAACAGTAAAGAAGAAAACTTGAACCAATTTTAGAACAAGAGTTAAAAGAGAATGAGAAAAATCCCTGCTGTGATCTTTTAAAACATTCGTTGGGAAATAGTTCCCTCTTGTGGTCTAGTAGGGAATTGCCGCTCTTACTCAGAAAGTTTTCTGATGTCTGAAGGTTAATAAAAACTTCTTGTACCATGAACCATATGAGCAATCAGGTAAAACCTGTGTATTTTACAAAGAAAGTCAATTACATTACATTTAGTTATCCAATTATGAAACAAATGGGGGCTATCCTAATATAGGTGCTTCTTTTACACAGTAGAGACAAGACCTAGTGGCAGGTTTAATTAAATAGAGAGGAGTGTAAATGACATTTTGAGAAATTAGTAGTGACTGTAATGAGATATACAAGTAACTAGGATTTCTAGAAGTGACAAAGTCATAGGTTCTGGTAATACTTCAAAGGTCAGTATTTGACCTTTTGTTGCCATTTATAATGAAAAGAAATTCTACCTTTTAGTCAGAGGCCGGTAAACACAAGGCTCCAATCTTTTCCTGTTCTGGGACCTGGGTCTCCTGAATTCTATCCACATATCCTGGGGTAATGGATGGAGCCCAGCTATTCTAATCTAGCTTAATCTATTCATTGATGAGTTTCTCCACATAAGGCAGGAGGTTACTGGTTTTGTAGTATTTGAGGGCGACGGGCGGGAAACAGGAATGTTATTATCTCCAGGGTATTGAGAACTAGGGAATCTGAATTAAACTAAATTCAACACATTGCGTATAACTGAAACAATACCGGTCTAAAAATCAGGAGCACGTGCTTCTGCCCCATACTGGCCGAACATGCCAGAAACGGGGGCGAAATTTCAGCAAGAGACAGACAGATAAGCCTGAAGACACAGAGGGCCAGCAAGCCCGTCAGACTCCACAGTGCGGGGAAAGGTCGCCTGTGCTGGCAGTAGCTAAGAGCCAGCAGCGTTCCCATGTTTGGAATTGCACAGCTGCTCCGGGGGAGGCCAGGAGTGGGGCCCAGGTCAGGCCGGTTCTAACAACCAAATAAAGAGGCCACTTCCGGTTGGTCAGTGACAGTTTAACAAGCCAGGGGATTTGGTAACCAGGCTTGTCTCCCGTGCACACAGCAGGTGTAGGTCTCAAAATGTTATAGGGAGGCCTTAACGTGGTTCAGTCACCTGATCTGTCTAGACGTTCTCCGCAGCACCTACTCTCTCCAGGTTCCAGCCTCAAAACCGGTTTTCAGCGTTGGAATGGTGGACTGAACTAGGGTACATTCCAAGGATGGGGAGGGAGAGGGGGAGCCTCCGAATACCGACCCAGGAGTCAAAAGTCAGGCCCTCCCGCTGACCACCCCAACACTCCACCCCTCTGAGCTCTTACAATGCTGCGATCTTCCCTCCGCCACACTGGGCCCTGGGCATCAGCAAGGGGGTTCACCTGCGTGAAGGCAGACACCGCAGCCACAAGATAGGCCCAGGAAAGAGAGCGCGCAGATTAGGAATGCAGACGCCAGAATATGCTTTGCTGTCCCAGAGATGCCACGCACACTAGGTGGCTGTGAATTGAAGCTGACCAACCCACGCGCACAAGAAATAGCCATTTCTTTCTTTATTGAAGTCATTCGCTTCTGACTCTAAAGCTCATCCCACACAGGGTGATAAAAAATTCAGACTCCCCATTTCATGCTGCCCAGCTTCATGGTCCCTTCAGCCATGGAAGCCCCACCTTGTTGGGACCGTGACACCCTCTGGGAATGCTGTGACCTCTATACCGAAAAGCTATCCCATCTGAGATTTTGCCACTTCCTTCAAACCCTGGCCCCAGAGACTCCAGCTTCTGCCCCCCACCCACCCATCCAGCAACCACCACCTGGGGCAGGAACCTGCAAAGGGTCTAGCTAACCTGGCTGGAGCTGAGAACAGGAAGACAGACACGGAGAACTCCCTTCCACAAATTCATATCTTCATATCCACCTTCAAGCTGTTACCTGGGGGAGACCCCAGTCTGACCCAAGCTTGTTCCTTGGTCTTTGCCTCACTTGCAAGAGACGAATCCAAGCAAGAGACAACACGTATAGTGGAAACGAGACGGCAAGTTTATGAAACACACACGAGCACAAAGCTGCAGGCAGGCAACCAGCTAGTCTGAATGCCCCACGTATAGAGAAAAAAAAGTTAGTAAGTTTGTTCTATACACTTCAGCCAAGGCTACCAGTTGGGCACTGAGCTCATCTGAGTGCACTGACTATTGGGGTTCAGGGGTTATATACTTTAGTCAGCTTTTAGATTCCCCTCCTTCTCCCCCTTCTAAACCTTGGGAATAATGTACAGCTACAGCCTTTCTTTCTCAGCTAGTAGTTCTTCGGTCTTAATGACATTGCTACAAAGGCTGCCTGTAGTTTCAAGGACTCCCTTCCTCCTGCGCCATCTTGGCTTGGATGTTCAGAATGCCTGGCAATCTTATCAAACCAGCTTCAGGTCTGTTGGGTCAATGGGTAAGGCAAGACTCCATCCTCCTCCCTGCCTTAGTTTACTCCCTATCCTACCTAACGAAACCAATCATGGTCCCTAGTGTAATTGCACTCCTCTTGGATTGTAAATTCCTTGAAGGTGGGTGTATCTAGAATAGTAAGTAGTCTCTCAACATATAATATTGAGAGGAAAGATAAATGGATGAATGGATAATGAATGTGTAAAATGAGAGTCAATGCCCTATAAAACAAAATACTCTGAAAAACATGGAAACTTTTTAGAAAAGTCTTTTATCTTTTCATCTCCATGAGATGCCAGCTCCATCACCTGCCAGCCCCAGGTCACCAACTTCGTGTTTCCTCCTGTCCTATAAAATGGGATGAAGTCAGTGGCCACCCCACTAGTGATTGCTCTGCTGAAATGAGTTAATGGACTGAAAATGCTTGAAAGAGGACCCAGCACGTGACAAGAACTCAGTAATGTTAGATGTCCTTAGCAGCAGCAGCACACAAGAGAAAGGCATGTTTGTCTTCAGTTTTCAAATCAGGTGACAGGTGAAAGAAACCTGAGCCCCAGCTCAGCTACTTGGCAGCCATGTGACCTTGGTCAGGTTGCTCAACTTCTCTGTAAGTTGAGTCTTTTGTTTAGAGTATGAATAAACTTGTAAAGCCTCAGTTAAAAATACAGAAAACTCATAAAGACGACGGTAATAGACCAATACACCTGGTATCTCCTGGTGTTCTTTAGCTGAAAGGGACCTAAGCAACTTTTAAGAGGAAGGCTCTCAGGATCCATGAAACTGACAGAAGCCAGGGTCCCTTGCAGGCAGGGGTGCTAAGGCAAACTACTGGGGTGTGCCCCAGGGTACCCACCAAGGCAAGTCTGGTCAGTGGGCAGAGAAATGGGTGCACAGGCCCTAGGCATGTTCAGGTCTGCGCACAGAGTTCCTAGGCCAACCCTGCCCTGTGGAAGTAAACGCTCCAGCAGTCCAAGCACGCAGAGGTTCTCAGTCCCCTTCCTTTAGGCCAGAGCACAACCCAAGTTCCAGGGAGGGTCCCTTGGGTCCCCACTGTTCTCTCACCTGCCACGCCTCGGTTCCCAAGCCCTCAGTGTGGACTATGTCCTCTCCAACCGGTGCCAGGTAGGAGACAAAAAAAAGATGTAACTATGCCCAATTTTTATGTATTTAAAATACACAATAAGAATTCAGATCGGTTCGTTCCTGGAGCGAACTTGTCCACCTTGAACAAACTTGAAAGGCACACAAAATCAATGTATTTTTGGGTAAAGTGTGTATTCTGAGCTACATAAGAAAAGTTGCATCTGACCTTAACACATGGGAGAACTAGTTAGAAAATAGAAATGTTTTAAAAGATGAACACATTCCACCACCTCCTCCGCTGATGAACTGAATAATATACTCTTGACAAACATTTCCAAAATTAACCCAAAAAAATGACACGAAGAAATTACCCATCTGAAAGAACTGGGGCAAATCCTAAGTAATGAAAACATGGTCCACCCATGATAAAGTTTAGAACTGACAGCTATTAATAAACATTTAAACATTATCTTCCTTTTACAGTCCCATGCACTTAGTCAAAGTGGGTTATTTTTTTTTTTTTTAATGTCCCAACCCACCATTTGTTAAAGAAATTACAGAAACTATGAAGCTGAAGGATAAGCACTGTAAATAAGAGTTCATACTCCAAGGAAGTAAGAATCTTTCAACTTTTATTTCCGGGATACATTCATCTGGAACCTTTTAATTTCTTTACAATTTTCCCCCTAAGAGAAATGAATACAATAAAAATATAATCCAACTACCAGCAATGTTTGTAACCAGAAAAAAATCTAAAATCTCTGGTGTGATAATATAGGATTTTTTTAAAAATATAAACTTCATACCAGAAATAAAGCCTGAATATTCTCTTTTTCTTTAAAAATAGAATTTTTCCTTCTTTGCTCTTCCATGTAAATCTTATAATCATCATTTAGTTCTAAACTCTACTTTTACACTAGTAATAATAACACTATAGTACTGTTGTTTTTTCCTACCTTGTATCCTGTTCTGCGAATCAACTAAGAATTACAGGTGTTTAAAAAAAAAAAAAAAAAAAGATGCAACTAGGTTAATAGTAAGATTCTTCAAAATATAGTGATCATTAAAAAATAAAATCCCCGTTAGCAAACTAAAACCTACTTCACAAGTTGCATTGTACAAAGCACTTTTGCAAACAGTAAAGCTCTAATAGAAAACTTTTTAAAAATCTATGTTGGACTAGAAAGGCTGCTGGCTGGGAATGTCAGTGACAGGCGGCTATGAAATCTTGTTCTTTGTTCAGTAACTATTTAGGTTTGGGGAGAGGGAGATTATAAATTGCTACAGTGGGGGTACGGGTACATAGATGCCTCACAAAGAATGAGTGGTTTGCAGTGATGTATGAGTATTTTTCTTAACTGAGAATAAAAACCAAGGGCAGAGGAGTAGCCCAATACTTTACACCAGACTGAGAAATCAGACCTTCTGCCTCCAACTAGGAAAAAGAAATGAGAAGTTAGTGTTTACCCCACTTCTGAGTAGCTCCCTGCGCAGAGCTTCACTGCTTAAAATCCAGTCCATTTTAAAACAGTATTCCAAACGCCAACATAAGTGGTCTGGGAATGGTTTTCTTTCTTTAGGAGAGGAAGATCATCAAAAGCCTAATTATAAAGAGATACAAAATACCTGAACTAGTGACTCTCCTACCTCTAAAACAACAGTATTATCCAAAACAACTTTTTAGGGTATTTTGTAGAATACGGAATGCTAAGCAAAGGATTAAAAAGTCTGATAAAATTAATCCCAGTGAAGGCTTCATTCTTGTTTGCTAGAATGCAAAACAGACATGAGCAAAACTTTCCATGAGCCGCCATAATGCAACTGGACAGGCCCACACACACAGACCCAGTGATGAAGGCCCGCAGACACTTGTTCACCTGCACCTACACTCAGATGCCCACAGGAAAGCATCCTCAGTCATCTCAAGGAGAAAGGAAGGGGGAAGAGGGAGTGGGTCTGGGGTGCTGCATAAAAAGGCTTTGCGGACTGAGTGGAGTGAGTCAGGCATGCTGGGAGAGGCTGCCCGGAGGGGCTGGGGAGCCTCCTTTCCCGAAATTTCTGGGGCTCCCCAGGAGCAGGCCTAGCTCAGCGCAGAAAATGGGCTAAATGCCTCCCAACCTCTCTTTTGGCCCTCAGATGCGCTTCCTCTTTTCTTTAACAGATCTGTCCCCAAGAGAATATTCAGGCCAATTTTGTCCTTGTTTTTTCTGCATTAGTAAGAGTTATAAACTAGCAATTTGGAACACCCCTCTCACTGAGAATCTTATGTTAGTATATGTAACCTTTAGTAGTAAGAATGTAGAACTTAGATGTCATTTACATAAGGGTCAAACAAGCTCATGCCATATTTTGATGATTCCACATTAATAAAACTTAGCTTTGATATGTTAAAAAAATC
Organism: Furipterus horrens; assembly: GCF_987537825.1. Taxonomy (NCBI): domain Eukaryota; kingdom Metazoa; phylum Chordata; class Mammalia; order Chiroptera; family Furipteridae; genus Furipterus; species Furipterus horrens. The sequence continues at coordinate 131,038,333 of NW_028327177.1, read as the reverse complement.
TATTGTTTGCCAAGATTTAACTATTGGACTTTAAACCAATTGCAATTTTCCATGTAAAGGTCATTTATATTTCAGTAACACGCCTTCAGGTTTTCTACATACAACAAAGTTAAGATTTTTTAAAAATATACATATATTTCAAAACCAATCCACTTCTTTTTACAATTGCACCTTCAGTCCAACATTTAAAATATAAACCCAAACTGTCAATGAAAACAGCAGTGGACCAAGTGACAGTATCACTGAAATGAAACAATAATGCAAGAAAAGCTCAGCATTAAAACTTAAAAATTAAACATAAACTGATTCATTGGAAAACTGCTCATATGCCCAATGTGTTCAGAAATGAACCTCACACACAGCAGATCCCACTGTGACATCAAATAACTCATTCCTTTCTCATTTTCTCATTCCATGAAGCATGTCTCAGTATTTTTACTGAGGTTTATACAATGATTAGCTATCCTGACAGCAGAGATTAATATTAAATACACGGCCTATTTCAGAATTGGCATATGCTCCCCACAACTGTTTTCTGTGCTCCCTGAAATATAAAATAGTCCAATCTTTAGGAGCATAAAAATGAAAGGGCTTAAATCTATTCACATACATTGTCCATTAAATGTTACTAAGTTAAGACAATAAGGTAGAAAAGAGAGTAAAAGGGTACAGTAAATTTTCTTTAAACAATCCCATTAGGCAGTAATGTCAATAATGTATTTTTAACCAGGTTATAAAAGAAATTTAATTATCAGAAATTGTACCAATTTCTTGGAGAAACTAATAAAACATTAAATATACATATTTATTTGTATTTATCTTTGAAGCATCTTTGGTACCAATTGTGTTCCTTCCACACTATAGGACTCTCCAAAACAAATTTCAAAATTAACTTACTGATCAGCATATGAAAGATAAATTATGATACGATTCTTTTGGTTTTCCTATAAAACATACTTGAACCTGACTGTTAACCACTAATCATGCACTTAAACACACTCACGTACATATAAAATGAGACTAATACCAGAAAGAAATTGGACAGTAATGAGAATCAATGACAAAACATAACAATAACAACTGTTCTTAAGTAATTTATTTTTAAATTATAGGATTACAATGCTTTGATTATGCAAAATAGCATAATGGAAATTAAACCAAATCAATAAGCAAAAGAGAAAGAAAACTTGGTTTACTTGAATATCAGTACTTAAACCATCATAAGTATCTGATGTCCCAATCATATCTTATGTAGACATAAGTATAATCATTTCAAAAGTTTCACTTGCGGGTTTAATTTCTCATTTTCAACTTTTATGAACTGTAATATAATTTATTTCAAATCCTATTTACCTAGTGTTTATACTGCGCCAGCAGCAAGTCTCGCGTGTGCAGTCAAATGTGGAACTGGGACACTAAAGAGCGTTCAGTGTTTAGCTGCAGCCAAGTATTAACAGCACACTGCACTCAGTACAGGAGAGCGCATGACAGTGGCCAGAGCGCGGAGTTCAGCGCACTCACTGCAGGACGGGTACAGTGTTTCTTCCCCTCTGGCTGAACCAGCTGAGCTTCGGAGCTGGCACATTACTGCTGCGGATAGTACGGCTGCTGTGGGGGCTGCGGGAAGGGGTACGGAGGCTGCTGGGGCGCTGGATACGGGGCCTGTCCGGGGCTCTGATGGTACAGCGGCGGGTACGGCATGTTATACTGGCCGTAGGCGTAAGGGTTGTAGCCCATGGGCATGGGCATTTGGCAATACCTGATGGGAAGAAGAAAACAGAAGAATTGGATTGGTAAATCGAATACTAAAAAACTGAAACCTAACAATTATTCTAAAACCCAGTTTTTTCATGAAAGCATTTGTCTCCATTTCTCGGTCCATTAGAAAACAGTGGAGAGAAAAACAGCTGTTTCAGGGTACCTGTTAGAGAAAAGTGTTCCTAATCCTAATTCTCCCTAATTGAAGAATATCAAGTTCACTGTAATGCATGTAAATTTACTGTGTATAAAGTTCTAAGTGGGGAGACAGAATGGACTTACGTCTGAGGCACACTTAAAAAATAGTCAAATGTCTTGATTGTTAAGATTAAATTACCACAAAGAAAGCTGATCTTTAAGAAAGTACATTACATAATTACATAAATTTCTTTTTTTTAATTTATATGTTTGTTTACTTACTTTTAGACAGGGGAAGGGAGGGAGAAAGAGAGGGAGAGAAACAGCAATGTGCAAGAGATAACAGCAATGTGTGGTTGCCTCTCACACGCCCCTAACCAGGGACCTGGCCCACAACACAGGCATATTCCCCAACCGGGAATTGAATTGGCGATCCTTAGGCTCACGGGCCAGCACTCAATCCACTGAGCCATACCAGCCAGAGTAGTAATTACATAAATTTCTGCTCAACAGTTTATCAAAATGTCAACATTTCAAAGTACAGGTTTATAAATAAGACCTTATCAGCCTTGCTTATCTAAGCTCAAAAAAGACACCTTGTTTATCACTTAAATAAACAAATCAAGAAAATACATTCTGAATTCCAGATTTACTTAATATAAATCCAATACGAAAAAACTAAAAACATATATGTTTGGGAAATGGCTATCCAACTACTCAAGGAAGTGCCTAGAACATTATTTTTATTTGTGTGCAAGCTGACAATGGAGCTTATTCATTCATGACACGTCCATTCAGAGAAGCAACAACCCTGTTTCGAAAAGGTTAACGAGATAGAAGTGTGAGCCAATTCGCTGGGATGTCCGAAGTTTCCGCCTTACCCGGGATACCCTGGATAGGTGGGGTAGGGAGGTCCCTGGGCCTGCGGAAGGGGAGCGGAGCCAGGAGTCTGTGGTGGCGCTGGTGCAGTGATTCCAGTCCCCGCTGGAGCGGAAGCCGGAGCGGAAACCGTCGCAGAAGGAGCTCGACTGGCTGGAAGCACAGGAGGTGGAGGCCGGGCTGGGGGCTGGGGCTTAGTCGTCTGTAAGAACAAGATCAGCACTGACTACAGAATGTTTCGTGTTTCTCTCAAATCGTTATCAATTAAAGTATATGAGGGCATATGAGAAACTCTACAATCCAACCAGGTATATTTCTAATTCCCATTCTTATATGCTGGCTTATTACTCTAGAAATGTATCATATTTGAGGAATAATTCTCCAGTCCGTGGACCCTCTGTGCCTACAGCTCTTTTCCTGGTGCCTCGTATTTAATCATTTACTGCTCACTCATTACTGCTCCCACAATGGTCAGACATTTGAGGTGGGAGGAAGGAGCAGGGCAGACGCAGTTTATTACTATAATCTCATCCCGGTCTCAACATTTCATGAAAACTTTCAAATACCAGAAAACTTAAGAGTAGTATACTAAACATGCAAGTTCCAATATTCTCCCACATAATCACAATACCATTTCATCCTATGAAAATTAACACATATTCCCGAATATCCTCAAGTATCCGCTCCACGTTCAAGTTTCCCTATTTATCACCAAAACAAAAACAAAAAGACAAACAAAAAAACCCACCTTACAGGTATTGTTATGAACCAAGATCCAATCAAGTTCATGTATTATACTTAATTATGAATCTTTCCACTTTTTTAATCTACAACATGCCCTCTGCCTAACTTCTTTCTTTCTATGACATTCACTTTTAGAAAAAATCAAGCCAGGTGCCCCACAAAATGTCCCAGTTCTAGATTTGTCCAATGGTTTCCTAACTGTACAATTTAACTTCTTGTTTTATCACCATTATTTGCTATAAACTGAAAGTTGATTCTAAAGACTTAATTCAAGTCAAGTTAAAGATTTTGGGGGGGGGGCAAGAAATCTTCATATTGCAAAACCTCTGGTTGGTCACCTAAATAGTGACACCAGATTTCGCCAATGGAAAGTTTGATCCTTCACATCAAGCAAGTTGTCACTAATGTAAAAATTCCATTTTAACAATGTTTGCTTACTGACCGCCATGGTTCTTGGTGCTGGAGTTGGAGGAGTGGGGGTATGCCCCCCAGCTGGAGAGGACTGATAGGCAGGTGTAGGAATTGAAGGAGCACTAGGTTCTCTGGCAATGCTTTGTTGCAAGTCCCTTATTAAAGACAAAAGTGTTAGAAATTAACACTATATAAGAAAACCCAACACATAAAATACCAAGTGTTTTTCTTTTCTTCGTACATGAAACACTGAAAACAATGATGGCATTTTAAAATATGCTACATTTCTGTTCTTGACTGGAACTAGCTTAAATGTTCTTTCTCTCTACTATTTAAGAAAATGAAGTTAGTTCTTATTCTGCTTCTGAAGCCTAGGAAAAAGGTAAACTTTTTCAGAGATCATGGTTATCACTAGAGTAAGGAACATGTCAAACCGGGCAAGGGGTCCTAAAAGACTGCCCACTTTTAATAAGAGGTCATCCCCTAGATGAGAAATTCCTAATCTAACAACCAATCTAGAAGTAATCAGAAAATTACTACTGCTTATAGTCACCTAATATTTAATCACTGTATTTTATCAGTGTTTACAGAAACCAAAACAACAGGTGAAAATTTCTTAACACTTTCTGAAAATATTTTTTTGAATGTGGCATTGCGATATTTTGTTAAAAAATAACATCAAATGCCTCAGTTTATTTAGAACTGACATCTTTATGAATCTCAGTCACCCTATCCAAGAGCAATATTATGTCTTTCAACTTGCTCAAGTCTTCTTATGTGTCCTTGAATAGAGTTTAAAAGTTCTCTTCATACAGATCTCAGGTATTTTACTACATTGTTACTATTATAAGTAGGGTCTTTCCTTCCACTACATTTTCCCTATGTTTATTTATATGAAAGTCTTTGATTTCTACAAATTATTTTTATGATCAACTATGTTCGTTAATAATTACTATTTGCAGAGTTTGGGGGTTGAATCTCTTGGGTTTGCAAGTAGTACAATCATAAAATCTGTAAGTAGTGACAGTTTTACCTTCTCCTTCCCAATTTTTATATTTATGTGCTCTGTTTTAATCTTCCTCTTGTCTAAATGTGCTGGCTGGTACTGCCAATATATTATTAAATAGTGTTGGTGACCACCTATTGTCTTTTCCTGACCTTATAAGGAATGTTTACAGTGTTTCTTCATTAACCATGATGCTGACTTTTGTGCAGGTAAGATAGGTAAATACGTAGGTAGACAGACAGACGGACCTGCATCTTTTTTTTCATGTGAAGGAAGTATCCATCTATTCCCATTTTATTGAGTACCAGAATAGTTATTTTCTCAAATGCTTTTTATTCATCTATGAAGACTCTTTTTTTCCTTAGATCCAGAAGTGCTGAACCAATCACTGCATTACTGGAATAACTGCCCCCCTTCCCCTCAGTAATGGCTCTTTTTGAACATACTGCCGAGTATCAATGGCAAGTATTTTATTTAGAACTTTCATATCCATATTCATAAATGAAACCGGCCTGAAGACTGTGTTCTGTTTTAATCTTTGTTGACTTTTCTTAACAATAAGACTAATTTGTAGGGAGATTTTTTTAAAAGATCTGGAACCAATTAAAAAGCATTCCAATTATTTGCTTTTTAACGGTTAACTAGAAATACTCTATAAAATCAAGCAGCCCCGCTCTTTCTTAGGGGTGGAAGGAGGTAGCTCCTTGGTATCTTCTGTGCCTTCTACGGACAGCTGTTGAAACAGGGGCAGAGTAGTGAATACAATATGGCTGGCTGAGAGCTCAGGAGGCTCATGAGCACGAAAGACGGAGTTCTGGGTGTTCACTGCTGATGAATGTGGGGCTGCATACACACCTGAATGACAGTCTGGCTCGTGTTTGTTTTCCTTTACCCCTATAACAATCACTCCACTCTCCTCTAGCATCCAGTGCTGCCTGCCTCGGCCTTCTTACCTTTTTATAAACTGACTTGAGGTTTTTGTCTGACTAGATAAAGGATCTTGCCATTATTTTAAAGCTAATAATTTATATGCCTTGGTGTTGGCTGGCAATTTTTTTTTTCCCAACCAGAAAATATATATTTTCTACAAGCATGCACTTACTATAGGGACAGGTTCTTGAATGTTATCATTAAATATCTGTTCTATGCTCTGTTTTGGTTTTTCTTCTACAGGGAAAATCAATCTTACGTACACCGGATTATCTTTATCCACCTCTAACTGTTAAAGTCCTATCTTTATTTTGGTTTCATTTTCTTTTGCTCTTCTCATTTCTACTCTGTGCTCCTGTGTTTTCCTCATTGCCTATATTCTCCTTTTGTGCTCCTTCCCATTTCATCTTAGATCTGTGATGGTTTTGCTTTTCTTCTTTCATGAATCCTGTTACCCCACTTATCACCTCCTGTTTACTCACCTTCTTGAATTCTGGCACTTCTCCTTTTGGGTGTGCCTTAGAAAAATTGCTTCCTAACACTTTTTTTAAAAAAATTCGTAGTGAGGTCTAAGCTCAGAATTTTCATCTATCCTTGACAATATTATTCTGGTGAATGTTCTTCATCTATTAAGTTTTGTTCAATGTTTTCTGTTTTTTTCACCTTAACAGTCCTTTCATATCAACTCCCTACTGATTACTCAGCACGGACTGAGCCCCGTGTTACTGGCCCAGCTTTCTCAGTAGTCTCCTTCAGAAAGAGACTTCACTGGTATTTTTGAGCCACTCACCCTGTCTTCCCCACGTTCTGTTACCCTCAGTTTACATAAGGAAACTATTTGCACCACAAGGTAAACTGCTTATGTTTACTGGCGTCTCCTGAGCTCTGCCACCCTCAGCTGTTGTTTCTGTGACATCGCTGTACTCCTTACATCTAGAGTTTCTGCTCCTTTTTATCCTTTTGTGCCCAGATCACATAATTGCTTACTTGCTGTTTTATAAAATAGCCAGGAAAAAAGGAAATTGCTATCTCATGCTGCCAAGTTTAGCCCAAAAGGCTCCACAAGTGTTTTGTTTTTGTTTTGTGTTTTTTTAAGAAAAATACTTTAAGTACAATTTGATACAGAAAACAAACTTACTTTAAGAGTTCATCTCTTTCTGTCTTCCGTGCAAATACTATATCACTGCATTTGTTCTGGAACCTGACCAGGATCTCAGTCAGCTCATTGTAAAACTATAAGCAAAGAAGAAATATAACTAATAAACCAGGACAATTTTTTAATCTAAGGAGAAACACAATGTAAAGGTCATTTGTCAGTAACAGCTAAAACTGAAAAACTTAAATCTTCTGCATGGGACACAGTCATAATACTTAAGTCTAACAACTTAATATTAAATATGAGCTAAGACTCCTAAAGAAAATAAAAAATAATAAAATCACTTTTAGAGAACACTGTCACCAAAAACTAAATGGCAAAAGTTAGGTTTCATGATCATGAACATTTTCCCACTCCTAGAGAAAAGTCAACTATTTAATAAAGACGCCAGGCCTATTTCACAGGAAGGATTAGATTTGCACATTCACTTCAGAAATGCAGGCATCATTTAAGAAGCCCTTTAGAAGAATTTTCAAAGGCTCTTTGGAGAGTTTTCTCAGCTTATCTGTTTCAACAAAGCATTTTAAATCAAACTGAAATGATATTTTACTATCCCTTCTGTTTTGAAAGGCTCTGTAGTATTTCTACCCTCTCTTCAGATACCTTTACATTATATCTGCTGTATTTACATCAAGATAACTCCACTCGATGATCATTATGAAGTTGAAATACCAAAGTAATGGTGTTTCTGAAAAATTTAAAAATCACTTGTTCCCTCAGAAGCAGAGAAGCTGATTCTTTGAATTTGCAATTCAACACGTCATATACCACAGGGCTTGGGTAAAAAGAGGACTCAACCTCTGTCTTTAGATTTCCAGTCTAATACTTACTCAGCCATTTTACCTATGTTCGTAACCCGATGATTATTCTCAGCAAACCATAAAGATATCAGCATAATTGATAAAAACAAATATAAGCATTTCCCTAAACTTTTTAAAGAACAGGCAACAAAATGCTTACAACATATCTACAAGCCGATCATCATCCAAACCATTAGCAGAGGATAAAAGCCACCCTCCCCACCTCCCCCACAAAGATCAGCTCTGTTTCCTCGAAATTCACTCAAATTGGTTGACTTTTCACTCCCCCAAAAGTATGATTAGCTTTGGTATCTCTGGGCTAATTTCTGCTACATCAAGTACCTAACTCCCTTTCTACCTGGTGAAATACACAATCCATCAAAGCTCCCATGAAATGTTGTCACCTTCATTAAGCTCTTATAAGAAACCTCTCAGAGGTAAAAGTCACTAATAACTAACAAAGGCCAGGCAAAATAACTTCATCCAACTGGAAAAAAAAAATCAACTTCCCAAACTATATATTCATATCTATACTGGGTAGCTATTGTTTCTAATTTTATATACCATACCTTTGTGCCCTCCTCCAAATTAGCTACAAGTTCAACAAAGTTATCATATGCAGTAGCTAAATTCTTCAAAACTTCTTCTCTTAAGTTAGCTTCATTGTTAGATTGTTTCATTTTTGAAAATTCCTGGTGTGAGACCTTGTTTAAAAAAAGATTTATGTTATTTACATTTACTTACGAAATTAACATAGCTTCTAACATTTTTATTGCTACTTTCCCAACTATGATAATCATACATGATTACATGCATGAATTACTAGAAACTTATCTAATATTTCTTTTGGGGTAGCACTGTGCTTTAAATCTTTCCTTAAGTAAAAGTATCACAAATTCAGTGCATGTCAAAACAATCACTAACAATTAGATTGCTATTAATATGCAGCACTTGTAAGAAAGACAATCCTAAGTTCGAACACTGATTTAAACCAGGCTTTAATTTTTTAAAACATAACTCTTATTAAACTATATAAACTTCACCTGAATATTTTGAAGAAGTCCTTCCTGTTGCTTTAGAGATTCTTGAACTTTAGTTTTAAGACTTCCATAGATTCTATCCAGTTCCGTAACAGAAAGAGTTTCTTCATTTATCACACCATCTTGAGCCAGAGCAGTCAAAAATTTGCTTGTCATGTCAAAATTCACTGATTTCAGGTCATTCTCTAGACCTTCTCTTTCTTTCTTTACTTCATCAAGATTTACCAACAAGGATTTTAATACATTTACAACCTAAGAAGAAAAGGAAAAAAAAAAAAGCTTCATTTAATTGCCAAAAAAAAAAAAAAAAAAAAATCCAGAAGCCAATTTCAAGAAGGGATTTATATACAAAGGTTCATCCAGAGTCTGGAAGAGATGATTTCTCAGAGAGCCAAGTATAAAATGTACATCAGAGTTATTTAGATATAGACATTGTACCTTTGGTGGACTCAGGCTGTAACAGCAGCAGCAATAAATACCACCAGCAAGAGCTACAATTTACTGAACATTCATTATGTACCAGGCACTGTCCTAAACACTTGGTAAATATAATTTATTTATTTATTTATTTATTTATTTTCACTGTGTGGTTGCCTCTCACTCACGCCCCCAACTAGGGACCTGACTTGCAACCTAGTACTGTGCCCTGACTGGGAATCGAACCAGCGACACTTGGCTCGCATGCCGACGCTCAATCCACTGAGCCACAGCAGCCAGGGCTAGTAAATGTAATTTAATGTACTGCTTATAATAACCCATAGAGTATATATTTATTGCCTCTCTTCCCCAGGTGAAAAAGCTGAGTCTCAGAAAGATTATGTAACATGCCCAAGGTTACACAGATCCTGAGGAGAGGTGAAATTTGAGACCTAACTCTGCCTAACTCCACACCAATCTCTTACTCACTCTACACTATACTGCCTACCGCTCATGAGGTATGGGAAAGTGAAGTTCTGCCAAGTAAGTAAATACCCTATTTTGCCAACAGAAAAACTGAGAGAGAGACATATGGAGACAGTCATGGAGACAGAAATAGACACACAATGGAGAGAGCACACCAGATAGGAAAAGAAACAGGAAGATGGGATACAACAGAAGCTCTTCACTTCATGTACTGGGAGAGAACGCAGGGTCTTCTACATCTGTTCATATCATTAAGAATTTTATCTCTCTTACTCAATCCAGGTAGCCTCTGACTTAATCCCACAGGACTCAAAAACATCCCTTCATTAGTGTCCGAGGGCCCTCCAATGCCACTTACAAACTACCCTCTTTCACCGACATCGCTTCTCACTTCTGGTAGGACCACCAGGGAGAGCACCAATCCCAATTCCCCTATCTGTTTGCCCCAATGGTGCTCAGAGAAAGAAAGGTGGAGAAGAGTCAAAAGAAGAAGGGGACATCCAAAAACCCCACCGATATTCCTGTTTCTTCTTAACAGCAGCATTCCAGCTCCCATGGATTTCCTCACCAACTGCCTATTGCTAGGAATTTCCATCCACCCCTCATTCCAGTCCTAGTTAGCTCCTAGAAAGGACTGCAAAGTAACCTCCTTTTGTGAAGACCAGAGACTTGAGGAAAAATCTAAAGTTTCTTCTAAATTTAGGTGACCTTCCTTTTGGCCTCTGTTTACCAACCATATCTCCTCTGTGTCCTTATCTTAACATTCAGAGTCAATTTAAAAAAAAGAAAATGAGGTATAGGCAGTAGAAATATTACTCCTTGAGGTCCAAAAAGCATCATAACACAGACATGCTAGAAGGAAAGAAGGAAGGAAGGAAGGAAGGAAGGAAGGAAGGAAGGAAGGAAGGAAGGAAGGAAGGAAGGAAATGAATCATACCTGGATGGGCATGACAAAGTCTATTTTACAAATCTGGTGGAATCTGACATTAGACAATGGTGGATAAAAATCTTACTTCCCAATAACTTCCAGGAAATGGGGAAAACAAGTGCAAAGCATATTTATATATATGGCTGCACTCTGATAAACAGAAATCAGAATATAAAGATATAGATATACACACATAATATATTATGTATATATGTATGCATTTGTATTTTTTTGCAAAAAGAAAGAACTAAGGACAAACCAGAAACTACTTAGTATGATTACTTATAGCAAGTGGATGGGAACAAGGTGGAAGGAAAAGGGATGAGATTTCTCTGTATGCATCTTGGTATCATAAATATTTTTTTTACATTCAAAATTAAAACTAAATCAAAACTTGAGTACAGAAACAAACTGTTTATCAAAGTGAAGCATAATTACCTAATAAAATATTTCAACTTTGACAATACTCCCTTAGTGGACTTAATGGATTTAGTTGCTGTGTAACCAAGTGTGGCTTACTACTTGGAAAACTTGATTTTCTCATCTGCAAAACGGGAATAATAATAGTACCTATCCAGAACTGTTCCTAAAACTGAAATAATCCATATAAAGTACACAACGTAATTTCTAACAGAGAGTAAGTGTTCAATCGTATTAGTCAATATTATTAACTGGCAGTTAGGTTTTATGGTTTAACTATTATTTTGGGTATACTGTGGACTGAAGAAATTAGGTCTAAGCAATTCAGACAGAGATAGAGAAAAAGATTTAAGAATTAAGGTATCCTTTTTTGCTGAATTATAACTATTTCTGTAATTATGTGACACTGTATATTGGGGGAATGTAACAGGATATAAATTTTAAAGGGTTGCAGTATTATCTGTTAGCATATTTAAACTGATACTGGAACCTCAACTATGAGTTTGACTTAAGACTTTACCCTATAAATTCTGTTTAGCTATTAGAAAAATAAGAAAAGTCATTTTAATCTCTCTATAAGTTATGTCCAACAAAAGCTAGAGAGAAAAAAAATAGTGCTTGCTTCAGCAGCACATGTACTAAAAAAAGGGGGGGGGGGAATAGTCAAGTTAAATAAAACTGGAGGAGAAATAGGAATATGCAGAACTGGTTAAAAAACAGTCTAAGTTGAGAGTTGGGAACGCTATACCTAAGTATTTAAAAAGAGAATCTTTAAATACAAATTACCAATAGCCTGCAAAATATTTCAGGTTATCTTAATATTTAAAACTAAATGCCCAAATAGACCAATGATAAATAACTAGATAGTAGGCCTCTTCACAATAAAAAGGAAAAACAGCCCTACCATTAAGCTATGACTTCTAAATAAAACATATACTTTTTATCACTTTTATAATCAGCAATTCAAATTACTGAGCTTTTAATCAATAAAACTCTAGCTATAGTGTTGTCAACTATTATGACAACTATCTAAAATAACTTTGATATACATATGATGTTTACTTTTTTTGATAAAGGCATATGATGAATGAATATACAGAACACTGAAAGTTTTGTGGTAACCTCTGTCCAAAAAATCTAGCTTAAGTAAAATAACTTCATGCTGACTGTATGTGTTACTCCTCTGTAATACCACTATGGAGTTTTTAAAAAGCAGCTATTACTAGAACTGAATAAAGTAACAAATCACTGCAAGCTAATTAAGGATTTGCTCAGCACAAAACAGTTTTGCTTTTCCACTGAAAGAAGAATCAAAGGACAAAAGCCATGAGTTCTGAGTCATGAAAGAAGACATCAAAAAGAAAAAGGAGAGGATATTACACATAGATATTTTTTTCTAAAATAAAAAACTACCACAATTTATGCTATTCTGTGGGTCAATAGTTTATGTTCTTCATAAATTAATCTTCTAACCACCTTTCTTTCTTCCCTCATTTCCTCAAAGCATCTACAGCAGTCCTCCCTTATCTGTAATTTCACGTCCCATGGTTTCAGTTACCCACAGTAAACTGCAGTCCAAAAATATAAATGGAAAATTCCAGAAATAAATTCTCATTTTAAATTCCATACTGTTCTGAATAGCACGATGAAGTCTCTCACTGCCCTGCTCTGTCCTGCCCCAGATGTGAATCATCCCTTTGTCCAGCATATCCGTGTAGTATATGCTACCCACTCGTTAGTCACTTAGTAGCAGGCTATTGTGGCATCAGTGCCTTTGTTCAAATAACCCTTCTTTTACTTAATAATGGTCCCAAAGCCAAGAGGAATGATGCTGGCAATTTGGATAGGCCAAAGAGAAGCCATAAAGTACTCCCTTTAAGTGAAAAGGTGAGCATAGTACATGAAGATATTTTGAGTGAGAGACCACATTCACATAACTTTTATTACAATATATTATAATTGTTATCTCTCATTATTGTTGTTGTTAATATATTACTGGACCTAACTTACAAATTAAAATTTGTCACTGGAATGTCTGTAGAGGAAAAAACATAGTATATATCGGGTTCGGTATTATCAGTTTCAGGCATCATTATTCCCCTTGGATGAGGCGGTCTAGGGCTAATCTTCGACACTGGACTGTAAAGGAAGGTAAAGGCTAAGTATGATTCATTTGTGAATTTTTCAGAGTACCCAGCACAGTGCCTTACCCAGATTAGATACACAGTAAGTCTTGGTTGAGTAAATACATGAAATGCTTCTGTGAAAATACAAATAAGAAACAACACTGACAACTTTTGAGATCTACTGTCCCAAGGAAATTAATCTTTTTCAAGATTTCAGCGGTATTTCTTGCCCCCTGGCTTAGTTTCCAGTGTACTTCGGGGCCTCTATCTTACCCCATTACATTACCTCCTCAGACACTAAGTCATACTTGAATTTTCTCCTCTTTTAAGACTTCCCGAATCAGATGCCCCGCTATTGATTTTCTCCCTCCTGTCAACAGTAGAAAGGCCGTGCTGATGTTACCCATTTATTAACATGCACACCTTGTCGATTTTCCTTTCAGAGGTAGTCCCAGTGGGATATGGTGGAATGGTGGAAGGCAGTATAGAGTAACATTAAGAAACAAAGAATTTGTGGTCAGAACAATATCTAGCCAAACCCAGTCCTTTCACCTCAGGAAATTTTCTCCTTTATAAAACCTTAATTAAATACTGTGAACATATGGAGTATCTAGAATACAGAACCCAGTTCACAAGACGTATTCAATAAAAGGAAATTATTATTACAGGATAGCAATAGTAGTATAATGACCCATTACTCGGTGTATATATCCTGCTACTTTAAATATAACAACCTCAATTAAAATCTGTATATTTAAAAAGATGCCAATAAGAAAGAAATCAGCACTTTGCTGTTTGTAATAGCCTGAACATAGTTTCCATAAACAGGTGATGAGCCACATCACAACGCATCTTCTTACCTCGCTGCCCTGCATGGTCTTTGCTGGGTTGGCAGAAGGGATGGCAGCATTCAGCTCAGGCTCTGGCTTACACAGAAGTGCTATGGTGTCGCGGTGAGACTGATAACGTTCTTTCACTTGTCCATCTGCTTGCACAGCTTTATCCAAAACTGCTCTGAAGTTGGCTCCCTCTGTGGGAAAAAAGAATGTTATCAGAGTACAGCATTGATTTTCACAGTAATGTTTATGGACTGGTGGTACTTTTAGTTCTGAGCTCCTTCTATAGGCCCCAATTTTTTGTACTTAAATTTTAGCATTTTGGAGCTCCTCTCTTAAGAGGCATCTTACTTCTTTCCACCTTCTACAGCTCAGATTTGCTAGTTAACAGAAACTTAGCTCCTGTCCATCTTTGCATTTTTGTTTTTGAAAAACCAACTATAAAGCAAAAGCACAGTTACCCCTTAAAATACATTTGTGGTCACTATCCACCAAATAAAAGCTGACATTAATCTATCCCCACAACTTATGAATACAGAAAAAAAATCTTTCCCTTATTTCAAGTATTCCTCTCTCAAAGGATCACTGGTTTAATTTAACTTAAAAAAAAAAGCTTTCAAAATAATAATCTGGCTTCAAATTAAATGTTAAAAATCATCTCTCACCACCCAGGATTCAAGTGAAATGAAATTATAAAATTGTGTACATAATATGACCTCATTTATGTTTACAAAATATGCGCAGGGCTGGAATAGCAAAAGAAAGTTTTAGGATCAGCCTAATTTTCACTTTATACTCCTCTTAAGAATCTGAACTTCTTATAATAAACATGAAATCAGCTTTGTTGAGTTTCTTCATCTTACACTGAACTGAGGAACGCCTGGGTTTCCGTAACAGCAACAGCTGCAGTAAAAACAGGCTTACAATTGAGCCTAATTTCATCAATCAAAAATGTGGATCCAAATTGAGATTTTATTCATGTTAAAGTTATTTATGCACAGTATTACCTGCTCTTAAAGGCTTGTAGAGGTCATTGGATGCTGTCCTTTGCCAGCGTTCTTTGAATTTTGCTCTTAAATCATTGTCAGTTGCTTCTTCTTCATCCAACAATCTTAATGACTTTTAAAAAGAAAGCAAAGCAAGAATGAGGTTTTTCTAGTGGAAAAATTTAATGTTTTAAATTATACTCAAAATATGTGAGGATAAGTGAGAAGGGACTACTCTTACACTCTTACATTACTGGTTAGAATATAAATTGGTACAATAATTTTTGCTGCAGAAATTCATGCTATAATGTGTTTAATAAAAAGTCTTATTAAATTAAGGGCTAGATGAACCATTACCTTAACTCAGTAAAATTTAAAAAGAATAACTAAGATTATGTATATCCATATACCAAGACAACTTTAAACAAAGATGTTAAGACAAAAATAAATACGAAGCTTTGGACCTTCGAAGCCATAGACAAAACAAAGAAAAAATGGATTAACTACATGAAAATAAAAGATTTAGACAACTATCCCAACGACATACTGAAAAGTAACATAAACGTCTTTTTAAAAAAAAACACTTATTATTTTTAGAGAGAGAGAAGGGGAGGGAAAAAGAGAGGGAAGAAAACATCACCGGGCCAGCAACCCAGGCATGTGCCCTGACTGGGAATCAAACCAGCACAAGCCCTTTAGTCCATAGGCCAGCGCTCAATCCACTGAGCCACACCAGGGCAAAAAAAAAATGTCTTTTTAATGCACAACTGAGAAGACAGGATAGTGGGGTCCAGAAACGTAAGAAAGTAGGAAACAAATGTGAGAGCCAGTGGCACCTGCTGATCTCTGACAGCTCAGAGCAGAGGACCGCACACTTTTCCGTCAAACACCACAGTAAATGTTTTAAGCTTTGGAGGCGACAGTCTCTGTCACATATTCTTCTTTTTCTTTTTTCAACCCTCTTCAAATGGTAAAAATCATCTTTCACTGGTGAACCATACAAAACAAGTTATCTTGCCAGGACTGGCCACACTACCCTTAATTTGTTAACTACTGGTTTAGAGTGTGAATTTAACAGAACATGAGTAAAGCCCTGGCCGGTGTGGCTCAGTTGGTTGGAGCATCATCATAAACCAAAAGGCTGTAGGTTCGATTCCAGGTCAGGGCACATGCCTAGGCTGTGTGTTTGTTCGGTCCCTGGTCGGAGCACATACGAGAGGCAACCAATCAATGTTTCTATCCCCGCCTCTCCCCCCCATTCCCTCTCCCTAAAATCAATAACCATGCCCTCAAATGAGGATTAAAAAAAGAAGAAGAACGTGAGTAGACACAGAAATATAGGTGGGGCTAATAAGAGTAGAAAGGCACTATCCTGCCTCAAATGGGGACACTTCTAAATGAGTGACACTCACTGAATGAATTTTTAACAGGAAAACTTCCCAAAAGAAGGAAATTTACCTATATGAAACCGTGGCTCTAAATAGAAATGAAAAGTACCACCTAGGATTCCTAATTAAAAGTCTAAACTTAGGACTGAAAATTACACTACCTATACAACACAAAGTCCTAAGATGACTTCCAATTTAAAAATTAACCACCAAAAAGAAAAAAAAAAAAAAAAAAAACCTCAAGTTTAAAGAAGTGTCCAGTATATAATGCCTTTTCATAGCAGAGGCAAACAAAAATCTTCTCCAGTAGAATTCACTTTAAACTCAGATCTCAAAGGATTCCCACAAATAAAGTTTCAGGGTATGTGAATTCACAAAAAAAGAAAAGAAAAAGAAAAAAAATCATTGAACATTAAATCCAATGTAGTATTCTGGACTGATTCTTGAAACAGAAGGACATTAATGGAATAACTGATAATATCTGAGTAATAATGTTGTACCAATCAATATTTATTTTTTAATTTTCATAAATGTACTGTGGCTACGTAAGGCTTGAACTTCCAGGGAAGCTGAGGGAAAAAACTCTGCGCTGTTTTACAACTTTTCTGTAAATTTAAAATTATTCCAAATATAAAATTTCCTGGAAAGGAAGTAGTAAAACTATCTCTACTTGCAGATGATGTGACCTTATATACAGGAAATCCTAAGGAATCCACAAAGTAACTATTAAAGATAATAAACAAATTCAGTCAAGTTGCAGAATACAAAATAAACATACAAAATCAGTTGTATTTCTATACTCTAGGAATGAACAATCAAAAAATTAAGTCAACAATTCCATTTAGGATAGCATCAAAAAGAATAAAATACTTAGGAATAAATTTAACCAAGGAGGTGCAATACTTGTACATTGAAAACTACAAAACACTGCTGAAAGAAATTAAAAGGCCTGAGTAAATTAAACAACCACCCTGTGTTCATGGATTGGAAGACTTAATACTAAGATCAGCAGTACTCGGTATTGTAAATAGCGCTGCTATGAACATAGCGGTGCACAGGTTCCACTTTTTCTCCCCATGCCTACCTACTAGTCCAATGTTCTTTCAATTGTGACACCAGATAACAAGCTTATTGGACCCACAAAGCAACACTTTTTAAAGGACTATAAGATATGCTCACGAACAAAGTCCACCATGACCTTAACAGCAGTGTTTGTCAAATATTAACATGCACACAAATCACCCTTGGATCTCACTAAATGCAGATCCTGACTCAGTAGGTCAGGGTAGAGTTAAAGAGATTCTGCATTTCTAACAATTTCAGCACAGAAAGGCTTTGGTACTGGACTATTTAACACCAATTTTGTTTGCTTTAGTTTTTCTGATTATTAACTGTACCTACATAGGTAGAGCTGATAATGTTGACTGTATAACAAATGCAGAACCTCTCATCAGTTTGCCCAGGCCAATAACGCAATAAATGTCCATTTAAGTTTCCTAATGTTTTTCAGTAGCTGATTTGCACTGAAAGGTAAATAACTACATGCACTGTTCAACAGTCCAGATGCCTTCCTGTTCTATCACTTTTAATAGCTATAATATTATCATCAACATAGTAATATAATAATAATAGTACTAATAGCTATAATTTATTAAGCATGTACTGCGTGTCCCATAGGCTAGGCATTTCACTGTTTTAGTATAGTTCATCCTTTAAATAACCCTGAGAGATAAATATTATCATCCCCAAGATTCATACCATCATAAGTACTTAAGTACTCTACCCATGCCCCAAAGTACTTGGAAACAATGTAAATACAGTATCTTCTGAATGTTAACTGAAAAATCAGAACATCAGGGATTCAAGCATTGATAACAAGTCACCTGAAAGAGACACAGCTCCTAAACTGGCTTTGTTTGGATATATTTATAGTAAAAGAAAGCAATGTATCAATTGAAAAATAACACTGGTGAACAGCTGTCTTTAGCCAAAAAACTTTAGTATTCCATTCCTATTGATAAAATACCTTCTCTACTGAAAGATGTATTTAGTGGGCTTATAAAACATTTGATTGGCCTAACTTCCTTTGTTTGATTCCATGTTCACCAAGAAACCCAATTTTTAATATAAAAAGATAATTAATTATGAAGACTTAAAACAGTTTGTATGATAGTAATTTATCATAGTGTAGTAGTATTACACAATGGTCTTATGAGTTTAATTAATGTCCATTTACATACCCTTATATAAATGCATGAATCTATTCTTCCTCAGTCGAAATTCTTCTTGAGGTGGAAGGTCAGGCCCTATGAAATCCAATAGGAGGAAGCCTCCAGTACTAATCCCTTCTGGACACCAAGGAGTCAAACTGTCTTTATTTGAAAAGCAAATCTCTTAAAACATACCTCATCTAGGATTTCTCTATTTCTTTGTAGTAGTTCAGGTAGCTCTCTGATCAACTGATCTACAGTCTGTATGCCTCCCTGTTCAATCACAGACGCAGACTTAGTCAATATAGACTGAGGTACAGTATCTCCAGATACATCTTCAATTGCTGCTGGGAGATTAAGGGAAGCTAACACCCTGAAAAAATAAAACACTGTTATATATAGGTCTAAACCACATTTCAAACATTAATCTATATCCAAATCAAGAGCAATGGAATTACCATCTACAAAGTGGATAAGCCCAATCAATAGAAAAATAAAGAGAAAAGGAAAAAAGGAAAAAAAGAAAATCAGTGATTGATAAAATTATAACAAAATCATTTAAAAATTAAGTTTATAGTTCAGAATTAAAAGCCAAAAAGAAATTACATTAAAATATAATAAATACCTTCGGTTGACAGTTCAGACTTAACTTCTTTCAGTCTAAGCAATCACAAGTCAAAAAGTCTATCTTAAAAACTACAATCTTTGTATGATACTCCCGATTATTATATTGTCGCTGACAATTAAAATAAATAAAAGTTATAATTTATATTATATAGACAAAATGTCAAAAGAATATGGTTGATCTAAGTATTAATTACATAATCTTCATCTGTTCTTGGTTTGTGGCACAGTAACAATTATTCTATTACTTCACTTATGTAATAAAGGGAATGTTAAACTTATGTTGCTTTCTGGCTAGAAAAAGAAAAATAAGGTAAAAATTCATTCATTCATCCAAATTAAAAACATGAAAAAGTAAAACAGACTAGGAGAAAATATCCTCAATTACATATATCTGACAAAGGACTTGCCTCTAAAACATGTAGAGCTCTTCAAAGATTAATAAGAAGTAAAACTCAGTTTTTAAAAATTGGCAAAAGATTTCAACAGATTCTTCACAAAAGATACATGAATGGCTAATACGCACATGAAGAGTTGCTCAGCATCTTTATTATAATCAGGGAAATTCAAGTTAAACCAGCCCTGGCTGCTGTGGCTCAGTGGATTGAGTACCGGCCAGCGAACAAGACAGCTGCCAGTTCGATTCCCAGTCAGGGCACATGCCTGGGTTACAGGCCAGATCCCCGGTTGGGGGCGTGTGAGAGACAACCACAAACTGATGTTTCTCTCCCTCTCTTTCTCCCTCCCTTCCCCTCTCTCTAAAAATAAATAAATAAAATCTTTAAACAAAAACAAATTAAACCATAATGAGATACTGGTACACACATCAAAATGGCTAAAATTAAAAACTCAATTTAAAAAAAAAAAGACTGACAATACTAAGTGCTGATGAGCATGCAGAGCAACTACATTTCTCAAACAGTGCAGGTGGGAATATGAACTGGAACAACCACTCTAGAAAACAGTCTGTCCACTGCATATGATGTTAAACATACACTAACCATACCATTCAGCAATTCTAATTCTAGTTATTTACCCAAGAGAAATAAAACATGTCAACACAAAGATTTGTACACGAATGTTCATAGCATCAGCATTATGAAACGTCCACCAACAGGTGAAAGAATAAACCACTAGTATTTGACCATAAAATACTTCGCAGAAATAAAAGGAATCAAACTGATACCCACAACATATATGAATCTCAAAAACATTATGCTTAAGTGCAAGACACCCAATACATTTTAAATATACACTGTAAGCACTTATACATACTACAAGTATTGCATATTGTAACGGTATGTACTGTACAATGTACTATAATATACATCTGCACCTTATAATGATTTATATTAAATTATGTAAAAAGAAAACTAACCTATAGTGGCAGGGAGCAGATCAGTAGTGGCTGGGGGCCACGGGAGGAGAGAGTGAAGGGAAACATGGACGAGGGAGTATTGTAGGGTGATGGAAATGTAGTCTGTCTGATCATGGTGGTGGTAAAGGTGGTGGTTACAAGGGTCTTACATTAATCAATGGAACTGAACTATACATTTAAAATGGGTGTATTTTATTGTATGAAAATTATACTTAAGATTTTTTTAAAACCAATGAATCCACCAGACACAAAACAGATTCAGAATACTGAATGTATCGTGTATCTTAACTTAAAAAATTCATTTCTACTTCTCATTTCCCTGAAAAAAATAATCTCTAATATACAAATTAGCGATCAAATAGTTTCACTTTGTTTCAGTAATTAAATTTCTTCCAACTACATTTGGTAGGGATTAATAAATAAGAGTGTCCCCAAGGTACGCCTGTATGTGTGTGCGTATGTGTCGATCTTTGCTCTTTCACATGGCTTTGACATTCAGCTCCAAGCTGAGAAAGGAAAATGGTCATAAACTATTTAATTGAAGAACCATCAAAAAGAAAACATTAGAACTTGAGAGAGAAATTTATGAAAGGGAAGCTCTCTACCTACCCATTTGACAAAGTGGTGGCTTCTCTCATTTGAGCAATTAACCTGTTAACTAAATCAGCTTTCCTCTGACTGTAGGCAGCCAGAGACTGCTGCACTGACACGGGAACCATCTTCTCAAACAGATCTACAATTGGAAACAGAAATTGCAACAAAATTTGGAGACAAAATCTCAAATTATAAAGTGACTATTCATAATGCCTTTCCAATATTCATATAAGAAGTCTACAAATACTTGAAGATACAACTAAATCACTACTGAAAGAACAATGATAAAGAGAATTTTTAGGTCGCTGGGTTCGCGGACAATGACAGTGAAAGTTTCTTCTCTGAACTTCAATGTCTTACCTATTAGATGTGTCTGTCACTGAGTTTAAGGAACTTTTGGTGAAGAAGAGTTAAACATAAGAAAACACTGTCCATTTGCTTTGGGCTCCAGTGCCACAGTTTCCACTTCCCAACTACTCAACCTTGGACAAGTAAATTACCTAACCACTGTGCCTCAGTATCCTCGTCAGTCGTGCGGGGGCATAACAGTACATAGCTCATGGCCTGCTATGAAAAATAAATGAGCTAATATTTGTAAAGTGCTTAAAAGAGTTCATGGCACATGGTAAACACTGTGTGTTTGTTAAATAGAAGTAAGTAAAATAATCACCCTTTCCCAATAACTTAGAATATTAATTATCTTTGGGATCTCAGCTACAGGCTACCATATATTGCATGTATCTACAATATCCAAGAATAACATGTATTCATCTGATACAATCATGATTCCAGAATTTGATAGGTTTAAAGTCATATTTATGTATGTTTATTTTTAATGGCAGATACTTAAATAATATAACAAATGTTAACAAAATGACTTGCTTAATAAAGTCTTTATCACTACTCAAATTCAGTTCCAAGTTTTCTGTTATATACTTTACACGTTTATAGCCATTTACTTCCCATCTTAAAATTTCACTGTAGACATGAACAATTTTTATTCTCATATTCATTTTAAACAATACGAACGCAAATTAGATTCAAAGCACACAATAACATTGTGTGATCTGGGCCTACAAAAAAGAAAATAAAAACATTAAACTGGAGAAAAGATGAGTAAGATAAACTATATCTGAATACTTGACATACCAGTGAATTTCTGGCTAATGGGTACATTGATGGGGGTAGATTTCACAAGTGTGGCTTTGCCAATAGGGTCTAGATCTTTGAGGTCTGGAACTCGATCATGATATATAAAGTCATTATCCTTCTTTGCTGCAGCAAGGGCACGGTTGATTTTGTCAGAAAAATCCTTCACATTGACATATTCATCATAGCGAGCTGCCACTGTTTTAATCAATTCTGCTGCATGCTAAAAAAACATTGAAAAAAATATTATTTCTTTTTCTCAACCAAGTATTGGATTTTTGTTTTAAAAAAAATCTCTAATGATAAGCATTTCCAGCAATGTGGTAAACAGAATAACCTAGAAATTTTCCCATCACAAATTACCCCAAAAAATGAATAATAATACATAGCAGACATTCCTTTAAACACGAGTAAATTACCAAGAAAATAAAAGAAACCCATGGGTCAATAAGTATAAACTGATATTTAAGAAGGTTGGATGTCCAGCATTTCAGTAACCTAAAGGACTATCAACTAAAATGAATTAAAAACCCTCATGGAGACTGAGGGGGGGTATAAAAATCATGTAAGACAGAGAGAGAACTGAGAAACACCCCTCAGTACCTCACATGGAAGCAGGAACTTCAAGGGGACTACACCCACAGTGAAAAGAGTGAATCAGAAAAAAACCACCCAGCAACATAAGAAATCAACAAAGAAACAAGTTATCTCAGCATCAACAGAAAATGTGTTTGTTTGCTTTTTAAAAAGGTTTACCATTATAGTTCATAACATGAGCACAGGCCTCCCATAAACTTAGAACCCAAATTATATTACTTAGGTGGTAGCAGGTACAGTAACATCACATAAAATAGACAATAAAGCCAGAAGCATTATTCAAAATAAATTCAGTACATAATTAGGGTGGAAGATTTTAACACTCCTGTCTCAGTGATGACTGGACCAAGTAAACAAAGTTTTTAAGATTACAGAAGACTTGAACAGCATAATTAATGAGTTTAATTCACCAGAAATGGAAAACCATGAACTCCACCATTAGAGAACACATAATATTCTCAAGCATTTAAAGAACATCTATATCACGTGATCTCATGAGGAGACAAAGCAAATCTAAAACACCAAAATTACAGAAATACAAGAATGGGTTAATACGGCATTAGCAAATCTACTTATGTAATTCTTCAACTAATAGATTTGAGCTTTTTAAAATTCAAATTATCTCCAGAAATACTGAAAAACATTTGAGCCCTGACCAGATAGCTCAACTGGTGAGAGCATCATCTAGATATGCCAAGGTTGTGGGTTCGATCCCCAGTTAGGGCACATACAAGAATCAGCCAATGAATATATAAGTGGGACAAAAAATCAATGTTTCTTTCTCCTTCTCTCTCTCTCCCCTTTTCTCTAAAAATCAATATTAAAAATATGATAAAATTCAATATTTATTCTTGGTTTTTTAAATCCTTATTTTGTAAAACAGAAATAGATATCACATGACAGAATCTTAACCCCCAAAGCTCATATCATGCTTAACAGAAAAATATTAAAAAACATCCCTAAAGTCAAAATAAAACAAAGATCACCAGTGTCATCACAACCATAGAACATTTGAAAACAACTAAAGAATGAAATCAGTTATTAAATTTAGAGAAAAGAAGGAAAAATTATTATTTACAAGTGATGTATTTGCATACCTATAAAACCTAACAGAATCAAGCAAACTATTCTAAGAAATGAGAATGGCAGCTTAGATATAAAACCAACAGTGCAATACAGATAAGCAACCAATAATTTGAAGAGATAACAAAAGAAATAAATCAAAGACAAAATATCCATACATGCAAGGTCAATATGAAACTATAGAGAGGAATAAGGGTAAACAAAACAAAACCTACATCTTCGGTGTAAACTAGGAAATGGAAAAATGCACAAATTTATATCACTTTTTAAAATACGTAAATCAAATTTGATTTGTAAATGTGATCAAACACTCCCCCAAATAGCAAAATTGGTACTAGAACCATAAAATACGCTAAATACATCAGGAGAAAAAGGAGACTGCTAAGTGCCCCACTGGGGCGGGAAGTGCTTTAAGCAACCTGAAAGCTATGAAATGGAATAAGGTGACAACTGCCAGCTGATGACAAAGGGAAAGCCAAATGGCCCATATGTTGAGCCACCAAGGGGTCACAGGAAAAACCGGGAGTGCTGAGGGGCCTCATCCCAAGAGGGAGCTGCTGAGAGCAAGAGGCAGACTAATTACAAGGTCAGGGATGCTGGGGGAAGCAGAAAAAAGGACTGAAAAGTGGGAAGAGAAAAGTGGGGGAGCATTCAGGTAAGGTCTGCAAAATACAAACTCTAAAAGTGGAGGCATCACCTTCTCAAGGCACAAACTCCAAGGTCATCCAAGGTCCAAGCAAAAGCTGTGAGGAATTCAGGGAAACACAGGTATAGAAGTGGAATCCTTCCTACACCAGGCTAGGCTTTGGAAAGTGAACCTGAGGAAGAAACCCTTACACAAGAAGGCTTGGAAAGCTCGACCCCATTTCCCCACTCAGAAACCTCTTACTACTTCTCCACTAAATCAATCTCATTCAGACACAAGTAACTGTAAAGGCATCCCATCTGCCTCACTACAGAGAAACCATAAGGAAAAGGTTGAAAATGGGCAATATAACTTTCCAACAGATAATGAAAATTCACCAAAGAAGTGTGGCCACAAAGCAGATGAAAATAGCATGTGAGCAGAAAAAATCTAAATAAACTAAAAAACCTAACGGCACAATCAGAGTACCAAAAACCCCCACAAAATATGATCAGGGGCCAGATGGCCCAGACAACAGTGGGTGATATACTAGATAGCAAGAGGATGTGAAACAACTGACAGAACTCAGGAAAAAAGTGAAATGAAATCATTTAAGAAAAGAAAGACTGAAATATTTATATAAAGAACAAAGAAGGGATAACAGACATCAGAGAAATAAATCATTGTACACAAAACAAGAAAAAGTGAGGAAAATTCAGCAAGGCAGTTGGGGAAGGCGAGGCCGTTATGAATTAAAAATTTATGAGATGTATCAACCAAGTGAAATGTGAGGATCTCACATGAATCCTGATTTGAACAAACTGTAAAAAGACACTTGAAAGAATAAGAAAAAACTAAACTAGGTGTGAATATTGTTACTAGTATTAGTTATTAATTTGTATTAACTTTGCTAGATGTGATGACACTGTGATTTCAAATATTTTTAATCCTTGTCTATTAGAGACAAATACTAATGTACTTAAGGATGAAATAATATGCAATAGCTGTAATATATTCTAAAAACATAAGAGGGAAAGAAGAAATGGATGAAAAATAGCAAAATATTGATAATAATTTAATCTAAGTAATGGATACTTGGTAATTCATACTTTTATAGATATGTTTAGTTTTCCATAATAAATAACTTAATAAAATTCATCTAGAAGCATAAACAAGCAAGAACAATCAGAAAAAATTCATAAAATAATGACAATACCTATCAGGCATTAAGACATTCTAAAGTGTCTGACTTAAATGGTATGGAACTAAAACGTGAAAAGATAAAACAGAATAAGAAGTTCAGAAATAGACCTCAATATATATTATAAATTTAGAATGTGATAAAGTCAGAATCTCAAATCAGCGAAGTAAAGTAAACCATAATAAATGGTTTGGGGACAACTAGGTAGCCATATGGAAAAACAAAAAGTAGATCCATACTTCACATATCAGGATAAACTCCAAATGGATCAAATATCCAAGTATAATACATAATAAATTGCAGATCTATTTATACTTTGATATCAGCAATCCTATTTCTAGGAATTTAAGGTATACCTGCTACTACGGACTAAACTGTGTCCTCCCCCAAATTCAAATGTTGACACCCGAACCCGCAAAGCGATGGTACTTGGAGACAGGGCCTCAGAGAGAGATTATACTTAGATGAGATCATGAGGGCAGGGCCCTCAGAAGAACAGACACCAGAGAGCGTGCCCTCGTTCTCCCCACCACGGGAAGGCACAGACAAAGGAGAGCTCTCATCAGAACCCAGCCATGCTGACACCCTGATCTCAGACTTCAACCCTCGTAATTGTGGAGAAACAAATTTCTGTTGTTTAAACCACCCAGTCTGTGGTATTTTATAATGAAAGACCAAGCTGAGACACCTGCTAAGACACAAAATGCCAAGTGTACATAATTATTCACTGCACACTGTTTGCAGCAGTGAATCTTGGAAACATGTAAGTATCCAGCAACTGGTTTATACGATGAAGTACAACGCTGCTCTTTAAAAAAAGAGAGAGCCTGGCCCGGTGGCTCAGCTGGTTGGAGCATCAGCCACACCAAAAGACTGCGGTGTGGTTCCCGTGAGGGCACATACCTAGGCTGCAGGTTCAATCCTCAGGTCGGGGCATGTACGGGAGACATCCAATCGATGTTTCTCTCTCTCTCCCCCCTCTCTCTAAAATCGATAAAGACATAACCTCAGATGAGAAGGGAGGGAGGGAGGGGAGGGAAGGAGGGGAGGGGAGAGAAGGAGTGGAGGGGAGGGGGGGAGGGGAGGGAAGGAGTGGAGGGGAGGGGAGGGAAGGAGTGGAGGGGAGGGGAGGGAAGGAGGGGAGGGGAGGAGGGGAGGGAAGGAGGGGAGGGGAGGGAAGGAGGGGACGGGGGAGGGGAGGGGAGGAGGGGAGGGGAGGAGGGGAGGAGGGGAGGGGAGGAGGGGAGGGGAGGAGGGGAGGGGAGGAGGGGGAGGAGGGGAGGGAAGGGAAGGAGGGGACAGGGGAGGGGAGGGGAGGGAGGGAGGGAAGGATGGGAAGAGGGAGGGAGTGAAGGAGGGGAGGAAGGGAAGGAGGGGAGGGGGGCGAGGGAGGGAAGGAGGGGGGAGGGAGGGAAGGAGGGGAGGGGGGCGAGGGAGGGAAGGAGGGGGGAGGGAGGGAAGGAGGGGGGAGGGAGGGAAGGAGGGGGGAGGGAGGGAAGGAGGAGGGAGGGAGGGAAGGAGGGGAGGGAGGGAAGGAGGGGGGAGAGAGGGAAGGAGGGGAGAAGGGGAGGGAGGGAGGGCATGAGGGAAGGAGGGAGGGAGGGAGGGAGATGAGAAAGGTCTCCCTATTGCTATTTAAAATGAAGAGCTCTTCAAGATATATCATTATGAGAAAAGCAAGAATCACAACATACCTCCCTCATATAATGGGGAGAGTTAAGAATGTGCATTGCTTGTGTGTATGTATTGTATGTATTTCCTCTTATTTCAAAGAAAAACAAGTTTGAAAGGATTAAACAAGAAACTAATAGAAATTATCTATGGGGCAGTGGGAAAAAAGGATTGGAGGAACAAGATGGAAAGAAAAGGTGGGAAGAATGTATACCTTTATATATACCTGTTTCTCAATTTTTATTTTGAAATTTTTCAAGCCCACAGAAAAATTAACACAACAAACCCGCTATCGAGGTTCAACAATTGTTACCATTTTGTTATATCTGTTTTATCTCTCTCTTTCCCATATACACACATACACATGCTTTTTGTTTTGGCTTCCCCCCCACCCTGCCATACCCCACCCCCACAGAACTGTTCCAAACTATTAAGTTCACACATCATGACCCTTCATCTCTAAATACACCAGCATGTATCTCCTAATAAGAACAACTTCTTTATCCTCGACTGGTGTGGCTCCATTGGTTGGGCACCATCCCACAAAGCAAAAGGTCTCCAGTTCGATTTCCGGTCAGGGCACAGGCCTGAGTTGCGGGTTTGGTCCCCCACTGGGGCACATACAAGAGGCAACCAATCAATGTTTCTCTCCCTCTCCTTCTCCCTCCCTTCCCCTCTCTCTAAAAATAAATAATCTTTAAAAAAAGAAAAGAACAATTTCCTTAATACCTATAAGCTACTATCATAACTAAGGAAACAAACAATACTTTCATAAAATCAGTTTTACTATCTTACAAGGTCCATCATTAATGAGTTAAATAAATCTGACATGTATTCATTCTACATGAGTCACATTTTTATAGCTAAATATTTTTAGGTCTTTTTGAAAATTGTACTTTGGTAGCTTTAGGGATTCCTCCAAGATGAAGTAAACATACCTTCTGGAGCCAAATAAACTGCATTGTTCTAGAAACACAATTCATAAACCATATAATCCCAGGTATAATTTTTCTTGGTTCCAGAAATGAATTCCAAGCAGTAATTTCTGCTGTTTTACCTATTTTTTTGATTTTCCTGACCCTGATTTTGTTTTTGTTTCTGGTTTGCTCATAACCAGTAAGCCTTTTTTCCATTGCTGACAGCAATGATTAGAAAGCTGGTTTAATGATTTGATCACCAAATGATTTCTATCAGATTCACGGGGTACTCTTCACTACTGAGTGAGAAGCTACAAAGAATATGACTTGTTGGTCATCTTTTTTGGTCTGTTTGCCTATTTCTAATAATTTCTAAGTCAAGTAAAAATATATTTCATACCTACTGGAAAGAGAAACAGCCCTTTGAGATGTAACTCGGGTATTTTCTACATTAACTTTTGACCTGTGATTAAAACTGTAAAACTGAAGCTACAAACCCTGATGTGTCTATAACTGAAAAAAGTCCTCACCTTTCACTGTGTGAGTCCAAAGTAGTTTCCTCTTTCCAGATTGGATTTTCAAAATTACATTAAAATGTCAAAAGGGGCTCTTTTCTGACTGGTTAATAGACTAAATAATCTAACAGTCCCAGAATCACCAGAAAATAAAAAACCTAAACTACTAACACTTTAAATATGCTAGCCTAAAAAAATCTGTCCCACCAAAACCCCTTTCTAGAAGCATTTTCACATAAGAATGTAAGTTACTGTGATCAAAGTGAATCCTTGGGTGAATGAGATGTTTGATAACCTGGGTATTATACAAGAGTATGCTTTTCTCTGATTATGCCAGTCTGAGGTATAATATTCCAGCATACGTTTTACTTTTATAAGACTTGGGTTTCTTTCTTCATGAGAAGAGTAATTAATGGGAACTTCCTAAATGATACTCGCATTGTGGCTTCTAATATCCAGACCATGTTAAAATTTTCTTAACAGTCCTCCTCCTACTCTCTGCCTACCAATACTCAAAAATATAAACAACTCATAAAAAGCCCTTATTCCTGCTGCAAAGTTGAATGAGATGTCACAGAAAGTTTCTGACAACCCCAGTGCCTACCATACGGATACAACTGCACAGAAGGTACTCACTCTGCTGTTTACAGATGTATCTACACTTTACCGCTGTCCCTCTCAAGCTAGCCTTATACCTTATATGCTCCAAAAGCGAGCATAAATTAGACCAAAGCGAGGCCACAATTTAAGCACTGGACAACCCTTCTGGAGCCCGGTAATTAATTTAGAATATTTTATATTAAAATAAATATGGGTAAATAAAAGAGAAGTGAATGTAAATTTTGCACAGATTTTTTAAATAAAACATCAGACTTAAAAAGCACACAGCAGGTAAAACCTAAAGATAAAAGCAATCACTCGTCTCCTTTGATGAGCCAATGAGTGGGAAAGGTTTTCATGAGCAAACCTGGGAATCTCACTAAGAACAAAACAATGGAGAGCCAAGTTATTTAATATTTATTCCTAAGAGACCCACCTGTAGCCTTGCAATCTCTTCTCCAAATTTCTTTTGCTGTTTCGCCAGGATAGACTGATGGTACTCAGCATTGGCCTGCATGATACAGTGCTTCGCAGCCAAGACAGGGAACACCTCCTGGAAATAAAAATACTGACCAGGGGAGAGTCCAATGACACAAACCACCACACACAACACGGGATGCAGGAAGGAAAAGGAAAAAAAGACAAATTAGAAATACCCCATTAATGGTTTAGAGATCAGTTAGTCATTAGGTGTAAACAGAGAAGACCACATGATTTGGCATGGGCTGAATTCAATAATTTAAATTTTTTCTTCCAATTAAAATAAAGGTTTTTGTTTTTTTTTAAGTGAAGCCAATTAAAATGTTTACAATTCTCTTTAATCGAGCCATGAAGTCCACATTTTGTTTACAAAGAAGAAAGGAAAGCATGCATTAGAAAGAGAAGTAGGATGAATGTTCAGAGGAATACCAAGCACAAGACTTTAGAAGCGTTCTTATGAGCCCTTATCCAGCCCTTAGTTAACTGAAACCATTACTCACATACACTAATGAAACTGCTCTATAGCTGACTGTTTCATCATGTTTAAAAGACAAAACACAGCAAAGTAAGTCCCACTTACATTCATATCCTGAGACTTTTTAATAAAGATGACTTTTTAGCCACATAAAAATTGAGTATCATATAAAAAACATTTCAGTATCATATACTCAAAAACACATAGCAAACAGACAAATGCACCAAACTCATAACTAATATGATTCAGTTATTTTGTCCTAATCTGTTTTGATAAAAATTCCAGTCAAAATTAATTTTAAAAGATCCAAAAACATGAACCAGAAAAGCAGTTATATGGGTAAAGGCTCTTCCAAAATGTCAAATCCTAGCCTGCAACCTCATTGTTTTTAGGAAGTATATGTCATATAAAATCCATGAAATATACTAGAAAATCACTGTCCAGACAAATAAATAAGTAAATAAGAGAATCAAAAACTGAATTACTACCTGTGCGCTTTCATGTCTCCCAGTGAATAATATCCTAGCTTCCTGGATCACTACTTGCAGAAATTTCAGTTTTATAACTAAAATATGAAAATATCTTATGAGCTTTATTAGCAAAAAGGCAAAAATAAAAGACACCTAAATCTCAAACCGCACTCATGCAAGTTCTCAAGTTAGGCCTGAGAACCTGGCACTTAAACAGGAGATTTTCAAGTATTGCTGAAGAGGTAGTTCCCAAGTCTTTGTAGGTGACATTCTTCTTTCCATGACAACACTCAACTGATGGCCCAACAGGATGTAACAGAATGCTGTGCGGTGGACCATGAGGTCTTTCAGATGAAAGAGGGGTGAGGAAACCCCAGGTCTCTCTTAAAGAGTAACACTATTCATACCCAAGAGTCCTGAGCAAATTTCAACTAATCTCCTATGTATTTTAAATCTCCAGGAATCTTCACCTTGTACATTTTCTGACTAAACTAACATGTCCTGTTGATGCAGAAGCATGTTTTTTTGCTCCACCATAAAACTGTCTACAATTTCCTTTAAAAAAAGTTCCCAAATCACTTAATCAATAAGCTCCCCTACAAAAGATCGTGTGACAAATACCATTTGGTATCATACAGATGAAACTAATTCCTTGGACATTTCTGGAAAAGTAGCTGAACCATATTACATTTCACTCCATCTCTAAGTTTCCCTTTCTAACCACTCTAATTGTACTTGTTAGTATAATCATCTGGCTTTGTCATTTATAAATAATCATCACTGACTCATCATTTCAAATGCAACTTCAGAAAAGTTTACATTAAAATAATTAATACTTCCTGTGATATGTGGGTTAAAGATGGTTGTTTCCTTAGCTGTCCAATAGCAGCCCAATTTTCTATCCCTGTTGACAAAATTTAATTCTAATCAAAGTATTGGATGAATTTGTTAAGTTTCCTTTTCCTTTTTCTTTAAGTCTGTTCTGGCGCTTTAAGACTCATCTTTAAGAAAACAGGACAATAATTAAAAGTGTGAATAATCAACATGCTCAAGTATTCATTCTTGTACCAAATCACCAACGATTCAGAACTACACAATGCCTTGATTTGATAAAATTACTAGAGACAGATACTCAAAAATTTCCAGAAAGAGATTTAGCATGGAAAAACAAGTTTAGTGAAGAGCAGAGGCAAAGGCATCCCCTAAATATAAAATAAATTTTCATGCATCTTAAATAAGAAAACATTTCTACAAATAAATTCTTCAAATGTCTCTCCTAAAATTCAAAAATCTTTATAAACATTATTTGCAACTTGCTTCTTATGCAAAAAAGTATCCAAATATTTCCACATGCAAAACAATCAAGCGTATATAAAAATAATAACTGACCTTGGGGAAAATATCTTTATATTGACACTGCTTGAAAGCATCACCAAAATAATCTGCAGCCTGATTAGCCAATTTAGCTATGATGGCATCTTTCATTTTGTCTAAAATAAAACAGTAAATTGACCATTATAATTAAAATAAATATAATTAATCTGATATGGCACAATTGTGTATCTGTATGAAAATATACTTATCAATGAAATCAATTCATCTGCATGAAACTTCATTACTCCTTAGGCAAAGACAAAGAGTCAGGAAATAGCTTAGTGTTGCCAGGAGTTATGGGAAAAAGGGAGTGACTGTCAGGGGATATGAGGTTTCTCTTGGGGGCACTGTTCTAAAAGAAGACAGTGCTAATGACTACAAAAGTCCAAATATATTAAAACAATGAAGTACATACTATAAAGGGTGGATTTTGTTTTGTAGGAATTCTATCTCAATATAAGTGATACTTTGGGGGGGGGGGGAATTTCAGTTCATATTGCTTCCACATGATGACGATTCCCTTCTTTATAATCTCTCTACCCTTAAATATTCAGCCCATATTCCAATCTGTCACACTAACTTACACGCCTTATAAGAACTGCTCTTACTCCCGCATTCAGAGCCAGAGACTCTGCCTGGATAGCTTGATCCTGTCAGTTAGGTCCCAATAAAATGAGAGCGCCTCAAAGATGCTCATCTTGATTAATGACTCCCCCTACATCCTTGACCCCCAGCCAGACCAGACCACCAGCCATTATCACATAATCCATCTTATTTTCTTTATAGAAAGTATCTCTCTCCAAAATTACCTTAGCTACTTAATTTCTTACTTACCACCTCCCCCACACTAAAATATAAGCTTCCTGAAATTGGAAAACTTGTTCATCTCCTAACTCTATTTATCTAGAGCCTAGAACAGTGACTGGAACACAGAAGGTACCCAATACATATTTGCTAAATGAATGCGTTTTTGACATATCACAAACTTATGTAAATATTAATATAGAGTTCAGTGTTTTAAGACAATAAGTATCCATTTTATAAAAGACTTCAAATACAGCTTACATTCTAAAATGTGCATTTGTATCTCCTTACGTTCAGAAAAGGAAAGCTGAAAATTTTCAATGCCGTGTGTCAAGTTCAGAAAGAAAGCTCTACACCAAATGTGTTACATTCTAATCACCTTCTAATTTAAAAAACCGATCACTTCTTTTCACATGCAACAAAATGAAGAACAAATTGAAATTACCTCTTGTGGCCTTTAAAAAAAATACTTCTTGGGCCTGTGCCAGCATAATAAGGCTGAGGGTCCCAACAGTGTCTGGAGATATGTCCACAGTGGGCTCTCGATTTAAGGCAGATAGAACTGTCTCTTTAATATGTAAAAAGGCACCACTAGCAAACTAGAGGGGGGAAAAAGAATTTCTTTAAAATTTATAGGAACTCAGCAAGACTTAATTTTCTACTTTTACACACAAAATCATTCCAAACGTTACAGTTATTATATTTAAATGTTTATATTGTGCAAAACAGATCTAAAACAGCTGACCTAAACACAGTAAGGGTATTTTTCTAACACATTCTAGAGTAATGGGAAATTTAACAAGGATTAAAAGTCAGTTGCAACAAAAGTGTATTACTAATGAGACAAATTGAGTAAGCTCATTTTTTGATATACTGTCTCAAAACTAACATGGGAATACAGGCAGGGATAAAATATTAAAATGTTTTTATTACTAAAATGGTCCTGGTTTGGTTCGGACACATTCATCTCTCAAATAATTAAATATACCATACATGGGGAAACCTCAAATACCACAGTACAGATACCTAATTCTCTGAAGAACAGCATTACCAACCATTGCTAATGATTTCTATTTGGCTTTCAGAGCTCCTTAGTGAAACATTACCCATCAAATTTGTCTTCCCAATTGCAGTTTTCTAAGATTAACATAACTTGGCTTTCATGAAACAAATGACACAGGGAAAAAGCAAGCAGTCAGTCTGGGATTAAAAGGTGTGGCGGTTTATACAGCTAAGCTATGCAGAGGTAACACAAGGTTAACTGCTTAAAGCAAACGTGATGCCCTGGCTGGTGTGGCTCGATTGGAATGTTGTCCTTTAAAATGAAAGGTTACAGATTTGCTCCCGCTTCAGGGCACATATCTAGGTTGTAGGTTCAATCCCCAGTTGGGGTGCCTACAGAGACAACCAGTCAATGTTTCTCTCTCACATCCACGTTTCTTTCTCTTTCTCTCTCTCTCATGCTCTCCCTCTACTTCTCCCTTCCTCTCTCTAAAAGCAATGAAAACATATCCTCAGATGAAGATAAAAACAGAATTACAAAGTGAACATGATGTTTTCTGCAGTCATGAAGTATCATAAAACTAGAACATCTGCAGGGAGTGATCAGCTGCCCCTGCTTAGTCAACTAACAATCACAGAGTACGTAACACTGAACAGCAAGGAATCCAGTCTCTCATTCACAGGTATTATATGAAACTGGAGGCCTACAGACATTTAAGGATCTTACACAGGGGCACATGGCTTCTTGGAGGTAAAAAGTCTAGACAAGAATCTAGGTCTTATAATACCACCAGTTAGAGGTGACTCATAGAATGGAATGTGCTCAATAATTCAAAATGCCTTCTAGTATCTCACATGCCAATTAACAATTACAATTAATAGAAAACTAAATAAAAATTTATTTCATCACATTTTAAAATATTTGCCATTTATTGCCTCAAAAAGAAATGATATATATGCATCATGTTTGTCATCGGGTTGTATGGCCAGCACCGATATCTAGTACGTTATTTGCTTAAAAGTATGTTTTCCTCTCACCTTCCTAAAACAGCATTCCTCACCTCTCCCCTAAACTTCAACAATGGGAAAAATCAGATTCCACCTGAGGCCATCTGATTCAAGGGCCACTGGAGACAGTGGAAGGGCCATTTGCAATTCCATTAAATTTGGAATCAGGACACCTAAAACCCCAATGGACCACTTTATTAACACTCTGCCTTCAGTCTCCTTGTCTGTAAAATGAGAATGACATTATATAACATGCATCACAAGGTTTATCTGAGAGCCAAATAATGTCTATGAAAAAACTCTGTAAATTATAAGTCAATATAAAATATAAAACCATAATTATAGATGTTATCACTTAACAATCATCACTTACTTTTCTTTAAATTTAAACAAAAATGAAAGCTGAATAATAAACTGCCACAAAAGTCATATGCCATATTAGTAAATAACCGTGTAAAGATTACACATCTGACCACATTTAAATATGGCCTCTCCACAGTGTCAAAGAATTAAACTTTTCTTGCCAAGAGGTCTTAAATTTTGTGACTCGGGTGAAATTTTACATGTGTCTCACTGTAAGAAAAAAGATATATGAAAATAATGTAGAAATTTTTAATGAAATCATTTATTTAAAAGGGATTTACCAGATTTCATCTCATACATTTCATAATCTGTTTTCCCAACATTTACTGAGCCTTTATTATGTGCCAGGCACTGTGCTAGGTGCTGGGTATACAATGGTGAGGAAAAAGAGAGCTAGTTTATAGGTAATTCGTTTATCTACGGGCCTCAAAAATATAAATCCATTCATTAAAAAGTATATTACTTTTCAAGAAGATTTATGTGTATAAAGAATCATCTATAAAGTTAAATGCAAATTATTTTCAATTTAATGCAACTTAGTGTTGATCATTATGTAGTAGCCACTGTTCTGCATACCTGGTAATGCTTAGCAGCGGTTTTCAATCCTTCATCATTATCCAGGTTCTGTTCTGCTGCAATCTGGCTAGCTAAGGCTGCACAATTGAACAACACACAGCTCTTTTCATATCCTAAGCTTGCAAGAGCTGTAAAAAATTGAGAAGAAAAAATTTATCAGATTATTTTTCTAAAGAAAATTAATGTTTCAAAGAGAAATACTATAACCTCTACCCATCGCCTCTCACAAAAACAAGTTTCCAGACCTGGTTTCTCACCCATAATATGCTCCCATATTTCTAACTGCCCTGCCAGGCATTTATTTCCATAGCAATAGTCCCATCATCTAAAATTCAGCAGATTAATATATTATTCTTTCCTTCCCTTTACATCCATACTGCTATTAGTCAGGTTCAATGAAAAGTCACACTTACATAATTTCTCACGTAAATTCAAATAAATTATTTTTATTTTTTCATCACTTCTCTCAAAATTGTATCTTCCCGCCACATTTAAGCCAATTCCTCACTACAAACCTAAGCCAATGCCAGAACCTCCAAGATAGCCTTCCTCGCCTCACTTCCTATGCCAATACATGTCTCAGAAGACTAGCAAGTTATCTGTCTACTTGCTTAAAATACAACTCTGATCAAGAATCTATTTACCTCACATCCATTCAGAGCTACTATTAAAAGAAACAACAATTGTTGACAAGCATGTGTACAAATAGGAGTCATTGTACAATATTGGGTTAGCTGCCGTGGAAAGCAGTATGGTAGTTCCTCAAAACATTAAAAATAAAATCACCATATGATCCAATAATTCCACTTCTAGGTACAGTTATCTCCCCAAAAGAACTGAAAGCAGGGTCCCAAAGCAATATTTGTACACCCTTGTTAACAGCGGTCTTAGTCACAAGTCAAAACACAGAAGGAACCCACGTGTCCACTGATGGATGCACAGATAAAGAAAATATGCTATGTACATACAATGGAATACTATTCAGCATCAAAAAGGAAGGAAATCCTGTCACATGCTACTACATGGAAGAACCTTGAAGACATTATGCTAAGCGAAATAAGACAAACACTACATGGTTCCACTTATATGAGGTACCTAAAGAAGTCAAATTCATAGAAACAGAAACAGAATGGTACTTACCAGAAACTAGGGAAAAGGGGGGGAAAGAAGAGTCATTGTTGAAGGGTATAGAGATTTAGTTTTCTAAGATCAAAAAGTTCTAGAGAGATGTTTCACAACAATGTAAATATCCTTAACACTATTAAACTTAAAATTGGTTAAGACAGTAAATTTTATGTTATTTTTTACCATAATAAAAAAAGAAAGATTCAATCACAGTGATATTTCAAGGGATGTGCCAGGCATTGAGCAAGAAGCAAAATAATGAGAAGTCTCCCTATAAAAAAAAACACTGAGCAAAAGCCATCGAGAAGGATCAGAACACTCTGGTCGCCTGTGCCACAGAGCAGTGCCAGTTTTCGTGTAACCTCCATCCCAATTCCGGCCTCCTCATCCTAAAGGGAAGCAGACTACACATCAGCTACTCTAACCTGCTTTCTTAAATATATGAAAAATCTAGACTAATCACGATGTGAGGAAAGCCTGCAAGAAAATAAAGATCAAGGTAAACTGAAAACCTGTGCCCAGAGTGAACAAAGATGATTCCAATCATAAAAATATTTCAAAGATCCTGATTAACATCCTTGAAGAGATTTGAAGATGGTATGTCCATAAAACAAGAACAGGATGCTACCTAAAAAAGAAAAATCCATAAATAGGAAAAAGCTACTAGAAAATTAAAAACCAGACTGCTAAAAGTTTTTCAAAAGATGTGTTAGAAAATATCTAGGTACCCCACAAAGTCAGAGAAATGAAAATGTAAGAGTTAGAAGCAGCTCAGAATAGCCAACATCTGACTGACTAAGCACTCCAAAGAGGAGAGAAAATTACCAAAGAAATGTTAAGGAAATTTCCCAAGGCTAAAGGGAGCTATGAATCTTCAACGTGAAAGGAGCAACAATAAATGCCATATATAAGGGAAAAACTGAGAGTTATTAGATCTTTTGAGATTTCTAAACACAAAGGAAAAAGAAAACATTGTAAAAATCTTCCCAAGAAAAAAGGTCATGTATAAAGGAACAAAAATCAGACTTTTCATCAGTAACAGTGGATAGTAAAAGCCAAGAAAACAACGCCCTCAAGTTCTGAAGAGACGTAATTCTAATTAATTCAACAAACATATACTAAAGCCAGTATGGCTAGAAAAAAGAAAGCAGGGGACGCAATGGTAGGCAACCACGTCAAGGAGGAAAAGGAGACAACTTACACTGTCAAGCTTTTAGCCTTTACTGAGTGAGATGTGAGGTCAACAGTTTGGACAGAGAC
Organism: Furipterus horrens; assembly: GCF_987537825.1. NCBI lineage: Eukaryota > Metazoa > Chordata > Mammalia > Chiroptera > Furipteridae > Furipterus > Furipterus horrens. Next base: position 130,999,783 of record NW_028327177.1, on the reverse strand, counting down.
CACTCGGCCCCACTGTGGCACAGGCGGCCGGGGAAGCAACACTGAATGCAGGGACTAACCTGAGGCAGCCAGGTGCGGAGAGCTGATGCCGAGAGCTGATGCTGGCTCGGACTATAGGGGCACTAGTAGATGTGCTGAGGGATCAGAAAGCTGACCTTTTCTCAGAAAGTTACCTGAGAATATATTCCAGCAAAAGAAAAGATACAATATCCAGAAAACAATGGCTCTCACTGAGGGAGCAATAACAATACAGGACGCTAGTTATGCAGCAGCTTTAGAGAACAAAGAGTCCAGATTCAAATAAGAAAACAAAAGAGGTCATAAGTGAGACTCTCAGGAAAGGAACCCCAGAGAAGCAAATAAGACTGAGAGTTTAGAAAAATCTCGAGACTATAATAAAAGCACAAAATGTATATGGTGGTGAAGCAACTTCTAAACACACAGGGCAATACAAAGTCATGGCTAAATATGAAGCAGCTGGTCCCACTATATTAACAAGGAGTCAGTGAACTTCAGGATGAATGAAATGTATTCCAAGCAATGGATAACAGTAAACTTTTTATATAAAAGATATATACTCCAGTCTATTATATTTTCCAAAAACATTATCATCCTAGACTGTAGTCTGTCTTTTTATTTTGCCATTTCTCCTGTACAAGATGTTGTGAAAATTTTTCTTACAATTAAATCTTATCTTTTTTCCTTCATAAACTCTTTTATCGATTTAAACTTAAATCAGGTTTTTTAAAAAAATAAATATTCACCCCGGCCAGGTAGCTCAATTGGTTAGAGCACTGTCCCAATACACCAAGGCTGCAGGTTCAATCTCCAGTCATGGCACTTAAAAGTAGCAACCAATTAATGCATAAATAAGTGGAGCAACAAATCGATGTTTGTTTCTCTCTCTCTCTCTCTCTCTCTCTCTTTCTCTCTCTCTCACCCGCCACCCTCCTTCCTCTCTCTCTACCTCAAATCAATAAATATTTTCAAATTAAATAAATATTCAGTTCTCTTTTCAAAGAGCTTTTTTCTAAATAGTAAAGTCCCCTATTGCTACATGAGCTCTTCTTTTTCCCAGTAAGCTTTTCAAAATGAAAACAGCTTGATTATACAGTTTTTGTAAAATTTAAGTAATTGTTTAAAAAAACTACAAAAGAAAATAAAGGTCACCCAATATGGTACACCTTCCAGAGTTGCTCAGTGTTAATAATAATGTAGCAGCTCTGACCTGTAATAGGCCTTTTATTCAATATTCCATGGAGATAGCTTTAAATGTCAAATATATATTTACATTATCATTCTCAGTATTCTAAAATTATACAGTATTCATGGATGAGTAGCACATGCCTTATTAAGCAAGACATTACTAAAGGACACTTAATTCCCAATATTTGCTACTACAAATGCGTTGATAGACTACCTCCTGCTTTATTTAAGCTGGGTTTTTTTGGCTCTCACTTCTTTCAGGAACATTTAACCTATCTCACTTAAGTATCATCTAGTTCTCCTGCCACCTGCTCCTTATTCTCAGCCTACAAATTTGCTTGTCACATCAGCACTAAAAATCCTTTTCTTGACCTTGCCTCTCTCTCATCCCCCAAACCTTTACTTAAAGTTTTCCAAAATAAACAACCCACATTTGCTGTTTGCACTTCATCACTTCCAGTCCATCCCTTAACCTGATGCAATCTGGCTTCTTTGGCATGCCCCTCGAGAAACCTCTTTCATTGCCAAATCCAATGACTTCTGCTACCTTTCATGACTTGCCCTCTGCCACAAGGACTATGTCAATAATGTTCCAACCTATACGAACATCAAGTCACCTGGAGATATTTTCAAAGATACTAATATCAGTGCATCATTCTGAAATTTCTTCCTATCACATCTGGCAATCTGTAACTTTATCTTTAAGATATATCTGTATCTTTTAACATTTCCCCAGGTAATTCTAATCTGCAGCCATGTTCAGGAACCAGTGGACCACCTGGCCTTCGATTCCACTCCTCTATTTTCCCCTGGTTCCTCTGAGATCTGAAAGTTTTTTTCCACCTCATTGCCAGGAATCTCTTCCAGTATTTCCCCTGAATGTTGTATTCTCTAGCTCTGGCTTTCACACTTTCCCAATCTATACTCTACCAGCAGGGATAAATTTATCATCATTTAATGATAATTGTTCCCAAATCCATGTCTCTACCTCCTTTGAACTTTAAATTCTTTATTTCCAAGTGCCAAAGAAAAATGTCTACCTAGATATAACAGAGAAAACTCAAACTCAACCTGTCTATTGAAAGGAATAAATATCCAACAGGTCAAACCAAGCTATAAATCTTAAAAGTCCACCCTCAACTCTATTTTCTTCCCTGTGATTGGTAGCAGACCCAGCCAGTTTCACCTCTGAAATGTCTCTCAATCCCACCCCATCTCCTCTGACTCACTTATACTCCTTGTCTATTTCCTCCATAATAACTCTCACAAGTCTCCTAACTGGTCTGTTTCCCCCTAATCTCTGGAGTTAGGCTGTCTGGATTCATATCTGGCTTCATTAAATCCCTTCCATATGACCTTAGAAAGTCACTTAATCTTTCTGAATCAATTTGCTCAACAATTATTAACAGTGCCTTTCTGCATCAGGCTATTGGGAAATTCAGTAAGACAGTATGTGTTACGCCCCTTCCACAGTACCTGGATGGAATATGTACTCAATAAATGTTAGCCCTTAATATGTAAGAGAGAAGAGTATAAAACTTACAAGTATACTATTTATAACTCCTCACAATCTACTTTCCACTGTCTTCACCCGCCATAATCACCAATTCAACCTATGGTTTCAAGCCTTAAAAATAATCAATATTACATTAACATGTATTATATATAACATATACTGAATAATACTGTCATGTAACAGTATATAATATATATTCTATAATACATACCAGACATATATAACATATATGGTTATATATAACATTAATATTATTATTCATTGCAGCTAATATTTACTGAGCACAGTTCTAAAGACTTTACATGTATTCGCCCATTTAATCCACACAAGAACCCAAAAAGATAAATACTTCACAGTACTATTCCCCACTTCACACAGATAAGGAAATTAAGGAACAGAGAGGCTATATGCTGAGTTAGTAGAGCAAAAAAGCCTCACTCTTCTGACCTTTGGTTATAATGTTCTACCTATAACGTTGTTTTCAACCTGGAAAAACCATATTCATCTTTCAAGTGCTAACTCAAAACACTGTTTACTTTCTGCAGGTAGAATTAATTTCCTCATCCATGCTCCCCTAAGTTTGTTCATACACTGGTCAACTTTCTTCCCAACCAACCTAAATAAAACTGCCTTACTCACTTTTACAACTAGGACAGTGCCTGGCAAGGCATAGGCTCTCTACAAATATTTGGAAATGGCATTGAAAGTTGAAGAAGAAAATAAAATGTAAAAATTTTTATTATTTAAAAAGTCATTAGGAGAGCAATTTTAAAAACCTAAAACAAAGTGTTCAAACCAAGTTTCCTATCATTTTTATTTAAAAATTACATACCCAACTTTACAGATCCTCCAAAAAGTGAACCTTTATCAAAAGCATCCTTCCAGGTAAATGTCAAGCAGATCTTGATAGAGAAAACAAAAAAATTATGTTACCTTCTTGGATCTCACTAAATAGTAAATCTCTTTCAATGAAAAATTCACAATGCTGAAAAAGACAAAAGCTTCAACTTATCTAAAACATTCTCTTCTCTAACCAATTCCTTTTCAGTTTTCCTGGCCACAGTTTTTTTTTTGTTTTTGTTTTTCTTTGTTTTCCTGTTTTTTTTAAGTAAAATACTGGCATTAAGTTATTTCAAATGGTCACTCTGCTTCAGTAATTGTACATATTTTGTCTTCTTCAGAAAACATGATTTCTTTCATCTTTATAAACACACAATGGATTAAACAGAGTAAGAACTTAACTGTCAAACAAGCCAAGAGAAGTACAGACAACAAAGTGCATACTACAGGTTTCCTCAGAAAATAAAATAAAAACTATTCTATGAAGACAAAAGTAAGAGAATGCTTATCTTGATGGGTGGAATAAGATCATTTATTTCTTTACTTGGGTAGTGATTATATATGTATATTCACTTTATGAAGATTCAAGGTATACACATATGTTCAGTTTTTGGTATGCTATACAAGAATAAAGAGTTTAATTTTTTTTTAAATCTGAAACTTGCACTTCCAAAATATTCCACATATGAAGATTTAAAAGAACTTATAACTTTTAAATGATGTGCTGCAATCTAATTTTTTAACTCCAGAGAAATTTTCAATACACACAAAACTACAGAGAATAATGTAATGAACTCACATAACCTATCACCAGTTTTTAGCCTTTCGTCCTTCTGGTTCGCCTCCCACCCCAAACACACACACATTTTTTTCCTGGAGTATCTTAAAGTAAATCTCAACATATTATTTCACCTATAAAAACTTTAGTACAAGAATGTTTAAAGTATTTTTCATTAACTATTTTAAAACTTAGAAATATCACAGAAATTAAACTTTCAACAAGTTTACTATATAAAACTGTAAGAAATCATCAGCCTTTTAGAAAAAGTAAAGTTGACATTCAAAAGTATAACATCCAATCATAACAGCATTTGCAATACTACATGCAGCGTAAGTACATAAACTGAAACATACTTCTTGAATTATACAGTTTCCTTTATTCTGTAAAAGCCAAAGAGAAGAACACTATAGATTAACCAGTCAGTAGGTCTTATCGATATAAAATGCAGTTAAAAAAATGCGTGCGTGTGTGTATGTATGCAGTCCAGTGCTCTACATGAACCCAGAAGTTACTGACGAATACATGAATAGAATTCCAGGAGACAGTCTTCAAAAAGACATAGATTCATATCATATGGACCTAAAAGCTTCTAATTTGTATTTTAAAATCTCATAAAAACATGAAGACAGGAAGAGGCACCATTTATTTTAACAAAATGATAGCACTGTCATATAACCTTACAAACTAAATAAAAGACTTACCTGGTTTTCAGAAAATGGGAACTTAGGTTCAATGGAACAGACCTGATCATAATATCTAAAAAACAAAGCAAAATTAAATATTATCAGACCTAAATACTATACACATTTACGTAAATACAACTGGCTAAATGAGTATAACAAAATTATACATGCTTTCTTCGAGTAGCCCACAAATCAATCAGCCATTTTGAAGTTAATGAACATACTTTTTTAAGGTGTAAAGCAGAAATAAAACACATGCAATGGAAAAACTGTGAACAAAAACTCATCCTCCCACTGAAGAAAAGTACTTATCAACTATTGTTACCCAAAAGCAAGTATCTACCCAGGAAAACCAAAATATTTCTTATTAGGTTAACTATTTATATCCATTGAACAAATTAGTATCCCTAGTAAACTACTCATTAAAAACAGGTTTGCCACCTTTCACATATGTTTTGAGTAGGTCCACTTCTTTGAGTCGCCACCACTGCTGCACAGTTCATCAAAGCCTCTGCCCGCCCTTTAAGGTAGACTAACCCAAAAGTTTCCTAGTCAACCTGTCCCATTTCTCCTCTCATTCTTTTCAATCTCTTCTTCACAGAGCAGCCAGAGTGATCTTCCAACATGAAGCAGTCTTCCCCCTCATCAGGACTGACCTCTGCGTTAGCAAGGGGGATGCACGAGGAGTATCCAAGGCCAAGCTTCCTAACTGGCCTGTAATAACTCCTCCTTCCCTTATCATCTCCCAACCTCCTACTCGCGCCCCCGCCCCATCATGTCTATCTTTCTAATGGTTATTTCTGAGGCCAAGGTTTTGGAGGGAGGGGCGACATGTCTGAGATCAAGGTTTTGGCTGACATGGCCATGAGTTTGGTTACAAATAGGAAGAACTGAGCAGTTAAGTAAATATGTTGAAGACAATGGGAGCCAGGTTTCTATCAGAGAAAGGAGTTACTGATCAGGGAAGATTAAATTCTGTGGCTTGGGACTTTTGAGAATTAGAGGTATCAATGTGAACTCATTTTTTAATATAGCAGAAAGTTATAAAACAGGTGTAGGGGTATATCCTGAATGTGTATGTTGAGAAGGTCCAGAAGTAGTAACACCTAGGTAGCAATAAGCAAACCTAGTGCCCAGATAAATAATACTCTGCATTAAAAGGATTCATTACTCCTTAGAGATATGAGTGCCTCCACAGCTCAGACTACGAAAATTAAGGATTCAAGCTTACCATACCTTGCTATGACAGAAAGTTAAGGAAGTATTCAAAAAATGATGAGTACATGTCAAAAGGACACAGGAACTATGATAGCTTTAAGGGGCTCCCACTAGCCAAGTCTAGAAAATTTAAATAAAATAAATCATAACCCATTACGGAAAGTAAAAACATCATCCTGAATTATATAAAATAAATAAGCAGTACATAGGAAGAGTACCTACTGTACAATGCCAATAAATAAATCTAGAAGAAATAATGGAGTTAGAAATAGCAGTATTTGGCACCTTTTAGAGTATAATCCCTGATTCAGGTAAGATTCATCAATGGATGTCAAAACATAAAAGTCTGATGGAAAAAGGATTATAAATACATAATCTCAAAGTATCTTCCCACAAAATACTAATTAGTAAAACAAATTAATTAATTGTAGAGTTAAGAAACCTGGGAGACACCATCTTAATCAAGTGATAAAAGTTAACAGTACCAGCAAGAGGACAAAATAAATAATGTTCTTCTTGATATCCACTGAAAAGAACACGGCATCACTTCAGTGTTACTACTGCCCCAAAATGCAAAAACCACAAGAAAATATGAGAGGAACATTCTACAAAGTAACTACCCTGTACTCTTCAAAAATGTCAAGGTCATGAAAGACAAAAAAAAAAAAACCTGAGAACTATTCCAGATTGAAGGAGACTAAAGAAACAACAATTAAAAGCAACACAGGATCCTATATTCAATCCTGAACCTATAAACATTACAGGGAGACTCAACAAAATTTTAATAAATTCTATGGACTAAATGGATTCAGTCAATGTTAATTTCCTGATTTTGAAAGTTGTACTGTGGTTAAATAGGAGAGTATTCTTGTACTTAGGAAACGAACACTGAAGTATGAAGGGCTCAAACCCTATAATGGATTCCCATGATGCTTGAAACCACATCCAAAAATTTTGACAAGGTCTGGCATTACCTGGCCATCGTTCAAGTCTCATCATTTATCTCAGAATATTCACTACAGTCTAGTCACTAAAGTATACTCTCTCCTGGCTCTAGGCACGCACACGTTTTTTTTTCTCTGTACCTGAAAAATTTTCCGATCACAATTTCCCATCTTTCTTGTCTAGGCTGAAAGTCATCAGAGAAACCTTTCTTCATTCACTCATTCATTCATTCAACAAATACATATTTATAGCTTACTATGCAAAAATCACAGTTTCAGGGCATAGGAATTCAGCAGTAAATAAACATTTTAAAATGTGTACCCTTGTGGCCCTGGCAGGGTAACTTAATTGGTTAGAGCATCAACCTGATACACCAGGTGGATGCAGCCAAAAGCCGACTCAGAAAAACATACAGCCCTGAAATAAAACTAGATTTAGTTTTTAAACAGAAAGAGGTGGCGTCATGGCCAATGAGGCTCAGTTGGTTGGGCAGCATCCCACAAAGCAAAAGGTCACCAGTTCGATTCCAAATCAAGGCACATGCCTGGATTGTGGGTGTTTGTCCAGATCAGGGTGTGTACAAGAGGCAACCTATCGATGTTTCTCTCCCTCTCTTTCTTCTTCCCTTCCCCTCTCTCTAAAAAATAAATAGATATTTTAAAAAGAAAAAGAAAGAAAGAAGTGCTTGGAAACCTTTAGCAAATATGATCAAGGGGGAAATTCATACATAACACATGCACATTAGGAATAAGAAAAAGTTGTAAATACAGATTACAAGGAGAATAAGACATTTTGCAAGGACTTCTGTGTGACAAAAGATATCATAAACACAATTAAGAGACAACAAATAGATTTAAAGATGATACTAGCAATATACATAAGAGAAAGGGATAAGTTGTCAGAAAAGGTAAAGAACTCCTAAAACTCAATAAGAAAAAAGTCAGCAACCTGGAAAATGGGCAAAGAAAAAGAACAGGCAATTCACAGAAAAAGAAACTAAGTGACCAGTAAATGTAAAACACTGGACCACCAAGAAATCAGGACACTGCAACCTAAAAACAAGGTACCACCTCTCATCTATCAGTTTAGCAAAAAGCAATAATTTTAATTATTAATCAACAAGTATTAGAAAAAAACATGGAGGAATTAAAAACTCACATCCATCTGCTGAGAGGAATGTAAATTGATTTGACCACTGTGGAGAGCTGAAAATACAGACACCCTACCCTATTCCACTTAAACAAAGAGATCTGAATAAATACTCTTTTCTGCTCCCTTCCAAAACGCCACTAAAAAATGAAAGTTAAAAAAGATAAAAAGAATGGAAAAGGGCTCAACAGCATACAACAGGTTTCAGTGAAATTTTGTGAAAGATGAAAAGTGAATGAGGCAGAGGTAGCTGAAAATCTAACTGCCTAGTAGGGAGGGAGCTAACAAACTATAAGCCAAGTCATGTCAGAGAATCTGAATTGAGAAGCATGAAGTACCAGTGACGACAGGAATTCAGTGAGGCTGGGAAGAGCAAGCTCAGTGGAAAACCTGTGCAATGTTTAAGCTACCAGGTCCGCTAATCAGAGAGTAGGTTTCCTCACAGGAAATGTTAGGGATATCAAGTACAGCTAAGTGGGGAGGATGGGGGTTGAGAGGGATGGTTGGGAGTGCTAATTGTCTACATCATCCTCTCTCCTTCTCCCTAACAAAACCCCAGATTGTAGCTGGGTGTGTGACTGCCCTACATAAAAGTTCTTTTTCCTACCCTACCCCTTCTTCGAGATGTAGACATACAGAACGGTCAATAACATGTGAGCAGGGTATTGTGGAGCAGTTTCCAGGAAACTTCCTGGAAGCTGAGTTCTCTGCCTCTTTTTTCCCTTCCTCTATCCTGCTGTCTTAAACTTGGGTATGACTGCTACCTGGACCCTGAGAAAAAGGACTCTCAGTTTTACAGAGCAGATAGCTGGAAGGAGCCTGAGCCTGATGAAATTCACAGAACCACGATACCAGCCCTGGACTACTAGAACTATCTACCTACCAACTTTTTACACAGGAATAAAGTCATAATTTAACTTGCTGATGACTTGAGATCTACCACATGCAGCTGAATCCAAACCTGATACAGGTGACACTAAAAATATATGATATAAATTATTGTATTCCTGATGGGTGAGATCCCCCGATCAAATTTCAGAATGCTGACAACCACGCTTTTTCAATGAAAGGAGACCAGAAGCTTTCCTTCTAAAAATACTGCCACAAAGAAATGGATGCTGACACCTGGAGCTTAAAAAAAAAAAAAAAAAAGGTTCCCATCTGATCACCCTACAATTCAACATTTTCCACAGCTCTTCTAATCAACTTTTAGTTAAAGCCACTTTATAAAGTATGACACTCGCTCTCAATATCATACACATAAATGTGTATTTTAGGAAATTTTAACAGAACATCTACACGTTAGTAATAATAAAAAGGCAGGTCCATCACTGGACCTATTTGTGGAGTTGTGTACCAGTAATGATAATGCTAACTTTTTTTTTTTTTAATTTGTTTTGAGAGAAACATTGATTTTGTTCTACATATTTACGTATTCATTGGTTGCTTCTTGTACTTGCCCTGACCGGAAATCCAAGCCACAACCTTGTCATATCAGGAAGATGCTCTAACCAACTGAGCTATCCCGCCAAGACTCTAGCTTCCATTCATTAGGAATTATCATAACCTCTCCTTTCTGAAATTTTGTTTAAAAGTTCATTAAGTTAAAAATATCTAAATTAACATTCAGTTTACACAATTATGCAACAAAAGATATTTTGCTTGCCCTGACCAGTGTGGCTTAGTTGGTTGGGTATGTCCCACAAGGCAAAGGGTCACCAGTTTGATTCCCAGTCAGTGCAGAAGCATGGACTGTGGGTTCGGTCTCCCGATGGGGCGCACACAAGAGACAATTGATCAATGTTTCTCCCACAGCGATGTTTCTCTCCCTCTCTTTCTCCCTCCCCTTCCCTCTCTCTAAAAATAAATAAAGTCTTTTTTAAAAAGAAGGTATTTTGCTTAATTGGAACAAACATCTCACAAATGTTTGATTTTTACAGCATATATACCCATTATAAGATTTAATAGACTATAGGAGATCTATTAGCTTACCCTAACCCCACCAGAAGAGCAGGAAGTGGGGGGAAAAAACATAGTTGATAATGAATCATCTAGGAGATGATAATTATAGAGGTGACTAAAGAAAGATGTGTAATTTCAAAGAGGCTATCTGTGCAACAGCCCTATACCTAGGAACAGTTCTCACATTTATGCCTGGGAAAAGAATAAAGAGATGAACAAATGAATGAAATTTTAAAATTCACAGCAGAACCCTATCAGTACCACAGTCCACTATTCTCTCGTTTGTTAGTCTGAAACTCAAGCATCAATTGTCACTGAAGACTCCTAGCTCCTTAAGTGCTGGGACCAAAGCAAACACTCTGTTCAACAAGACTGTTATCACAGTGTTCATTACACCCATACTTTTTTAATACCATTAATGGGAAATCCTCATGGAATACTATTCATGTCTACATAAAAAGTGCTTTGGAGATTTTTTTTTAAGTTTGTTAATTCTAAAGAATTCTCCCTGTTTCTGTCCCACAGGGGTTTATTTTCTGTTCATGTGAGGATTGTACTATTACGTTTCATCTTTTCCTTCCCCCTCTTCATCGCCTTCATTATTTCTTATTTTTATCCGTTGTTGGTTGTTGAGACGAGATGGGAACCATATCTTTCACAATCCATATTGCCTTGATCCAGGGGGGATGGAGAAAAACCAGCTGAGTGACTCAGACAAGGGCAACTAAATTGGCACATTTCCCACCATCATAAATGGGCACAAGCCAACCCAATCAGAGCCTCCCATGAGCGAAGGAGAAAAAGCACTCTCTTAAGTAAGATCCCGAAGGTTATGACCACTGTAATTACAATAGACCTGCCGTGGCCATCTCTCCCAATACAAGAACAAAGCCCAAGTAAGAAGGAATCAACATGGAGGCAAGATGATACCCAGCGATGCCTAAATCTCAAGAAGCAATATTACTAAACCTTTCGTTTACCAGAACAAATAAGCTAGTCTAACGTCGCCTTCTCCTACTAATACAGCTGTGTTTCTATTAAAGAATATGTTATACGCAGGATATGAGATCATTAACAAGGTAGGCAAAAGACATTTTTTAAATTATAAAGTGCTGTAAAAATGTTATTATTCTAACCGCAAAGGACCAGCATGAGCTCAATAAGCATTTGTAAAATAACTTACTCCGTTATGTGCATACCTGTTTGTGAACAAACTGATTCTAAGCAATTAATTTTGAACCTTCTATTATGTCACTCAAGTTTAATTTCAGATCACAGAAGCTCCTAACCTTTGGAATTCTCCATCTGTCATAGGATTATGATGCACTTAGGAAGATGGCTCATTTGAAGTGGACAACGTAATAAGTTACAGCATTTGTCCCAGTGTCCCAATTCTCCCGCTTCCCTTAAGCAACTATTTTAAAATCTAAGTCTGGCCAAGAAATTTTCTTTTAAAAAAAGGTGGGAGGCGGGGGGTCTCGGTTAGAGGCACCCTCCACCACCCCTCCCCAAACAAATGTGAAGAAAACTAGTTCAGGGTAAATGTGACAAGAGAGCAGTACGTGGCAGCCCGTTCCTCCCGGGTATCCGATGCCCCCGGGCGCGGGCGGACCACGGGCTGCGGCGAGCCGGCGGGACCAGCCTCCAGAGTCAGTAGCAGCCCGCAGGGCCGCCCGGGCTCACCAGGAAGGAATGCAGACCACACCTACGCGCCCGGCCAGGCCTGGGCGGGGCGGCCAGGCCTGGGCCGTGGGTGGCAGGGAGGGAAGCAGGAAAGGCGGAGGAAGGAAGGGGTCCGCAGGCCGCAGACCACGGCCCCGCGCCCGGCCCCAGGCCCACCTCAGCAGCGTCTCCAGCGCGCCCTCGTGCTTGTCTAGCGGGCGGCCGAGTGCGGCGCGGCGCAGCTTGCTGAGCTCCTCCGCCGCGCGGCAGTACTGGGCCTGCTCCTCTCCGGCGCTCGGATACGTCTGCTGGATGAACTTCACCAGCGGCTTGGCCAGGTCCACCTCCGAGGTCTTTTTCAGCTGTACCGAGATGAACGTCGCCATGGCGAGCACCCCGGTCGCCGTTCCGGCCAAATAAACTGCGGGACAGCGACGAGGCCGAGGACCGCCAGGTACCGGCCTAGCTTACTGGCGGACCCGCAGGCTGACGGACGTGCGCTCGGTCTCAGCTGCGGTCCGGGCACTTCCGGGAGCTCCCGCGCAGGCGCCCTCGGCGCGCCGCCGGCGGTCACGTGAGGGAGTCTGGGCGGTGGCTCAGCTTACCTGGGCCCTGATGGGCCTGGGCTGCGCGATGGCATTGAAACTGACACCTCGTGTGGCATTCTTCGCTTCCTGACCCCCGCGACGGGTGGACAGACGCTTTCACGTAAAAGTAACCATTCCGCCACTCCAACAACTCGGTGAGGTCCTGTTGCTACCACCCTCGAGGGTGTGTGGCGGCCACCTATGCAAGACCTTATAGCCTCAGTAGTGTGGTGACCTGTGGTGGTTTTCCGTTTACGTGCTGCTGTGCACAAGCTCTGAGTGCACAGTACTAACCCCAGAAAACAAGGCCCCTGCCATTTATACTTCCGGTAAGGACTCAGATACTACAGTGGACCAAAAAAGTATCATGGTACAAAAAAACAGGGTTCTTGAGATATGAGCTATTAGGGTCCCTTGGAAGAACCTAATTTCAACAAGGTAATCAGAGACGGCTTTTCTGAGAAGGCTTAAAACGGCCAATTAGAGAAGATGCTTGACATTAGAAGAAGGGGAAAATGGCGAGGAGAGCAGGGGCAAGGGAGAGCGCCCCCAGAGCAAGGGGCAGCAAGTGCAGAGACCCTAGGAGGCAGCACTTCCCAGGTTCAAGGAGTTGAAGCCAACAGTGTGGCAAGAACTGAAAAGCAAGTGAAGAATGAATGAAACAAAGTCAAAAGAGTAAGCAAGCACCACATCATTCAGAAACTTGTATGCCGAGTTAAAGAATTTATACTGTGGAATAAAGCAATGGAAGCTCTAAAATGGCATTTAAGCAATAGTGACATTATACAATTTACAATTTGGAAAGGCTACCTCGTGCATCAGTTTGATATTGTATCTCTTGAAGAGCTGTAGTGTGAAGTACACGATATCATCTGTGATATATTCCAGGCAAAAATGTTTACCTTGAAATATCAAACCTTTGCATTTAACACAATTGGTAAGAAACACAGGAGACAGAGGAGCAAATTAAATAATACCATGGGAAGGAACCAAACCAATACAGCAGGTGAAACATTCTGGAAGATAACTGGCGCCATCTCTTCAACAATTTATTTTTATGAATAAAGCCACTACTCTGAAAAGAATTGTAAGAGTCTGGATTGAATTCTGGTTTGAACAGACCACCTATTAAATGAATTTCCAGGGCAATTGGGGAAATTAAAATATAAATGGACTGAGTATAAGAGGGAAATGTATCACCCTGGAAGGTGCAGATCATTAACTGAAAAGAAGAAGCCACAGTACACAGGGGTGGGCAAAAGGAGGTCTACAGTTGAAATACAAATAATACAATAATTAATAATAAAAGAATAAATTGTTTCATGTACTCAAAACTTTAAATTGTATATGTTTCAATATCTCATTTTGGTTACAAATGTACATGTATACTCTTAGGTACTATGAATAAAGCTCCAGCATTGTGCCCTAAGGTGTTAGCAGTTGTAATCTTTGGAAATAGAAATGTATATTTTTATTTTCTTTATTGTTGCCTATCTTTTCATGTGTTTTTACTACTTTCGTTATAAAAGTTTAACAATATTTATAAATTTATTTTAATTAAAATGTTCTAGGTTTAAATAAGTAAAATAGCTACTGTGTAGTGAGCGTACATACTACTTTTGTTATAAAAGTTTATAACAACCTTTATAAAGTTATTCTAATTAAAATATTCTAGGTTAAAGTAAATAAAATAGCTACTATGTAGTGAATACATTAAGAGGAAGGCAAGATGGAAGCTAGGAGGCAAATTGTGAGACCATTTTTCAGAAATCCAGACAGGAGATCATGAAAGCTAACATTAGCAGAATTAAGACAGATTGATATATTTTAGAGTTAAACATTGAAGAACTTAACTGATAAACAGGCTTGGAAGGTGAAGAAACGGGTGCAATCAAAGATAGCTCCTAGTATTTGGGCCTGAACATCTGAGTGATTAGAATCATTTACGGATACTATAAGGAAAACTGATAAATAATCAACCCACTGATTGGGTCAGAGATTGTGTTTATACACAAGCATTCAAGTGGAGTCGTTAAATTGACAATTGGCTATATGAGATTACAGCTCCAAGAAAAGGTCTTGTTTGGGAATCAACAGTCAGCATACAAATTATTTTCAAGCCCCTGGGCCTATAAAGGAACACAATGAAATGGAAATAGTTCAGAAGCTATCCGGAAATATAGTATGGGATTAGGTCTTTTTTAAGACAGAAGATAATAGAGTATCTTGTAGATCGGTGGACCTGACCACTCCATTTGGGAGAGAGTGAAGATTCAGAAGAGCTGAGAATAACCAAAGGAGCAAAGTGCATGGTAAGAGGAGAAGAAAGGGTAACCAGAGCAGGGAGGGTACACAGGGAGGGATTAGCTGTCAGAAAGATGAGAAATATGTCATTTGTTGAGGCAAATGGAGGAAAAAAGGAAATCAACATAGATGTGGTTAATTTAGTGGCATTGATCAGAGAATATGAAGGTGCTCCTATCTGATGGAACTTCATAATAAATACACTTGTGTTTCCCTGTAAGAAAATTATGCATATACACAGAATACATGTGATTTCATTTACCTTTATTTGTTTAATATGTATGACCACGTATTAAAAACCAAACCCTATAAGCTTTATGGTACAAAGGAAAGTATCAGTAACATTTGGATGACCACATTGAGTCATTCAGCAAATATAACTTGAGCTTCCACTGTGTGCCAAGCAAAATTTAAATCAAGAGAATTCTGTAACCTGTCTATCATCTGTTATATATGCTTACAGAAGTCTTGATTCCACCCTCAGAGAGGATAGTTCAGGAGATAGTTCAGAGAAGGATAGTTCATAGGAAAGCCATTCAGGAAAGTTCTAAAATGACTCTGTGCAGCAGGCCTGAGTGTAGCCAGCCCAGATTAAAGCAGCAGGATGAAGGCTCCAAAAGAAATTTTCTAGAGAGAAAAAGAAAGATTGGCCCTGGGAGGTGTGGCTCAGTTGATTGATCTCTGGCCTGTGAACCAAAAGATCGCTGATTCAATTCCCAGGCAGGGCACATGCCTGGGTTGCGGGCCACGTCCATCCCCAGTTGCAGGCAGACAGGAGGCAACTGATTGTCTCCCTCACACATCAGTGTTTCTCTTCCTCTCTTTCTTCCTTTCCCCTCTCTCTAGGAAATAAATAAAATCTTTTTTTTTTTTAATTTTTTTAAAGGAAGATTGGAGATATTAGATAGAATACCTGATGTGATATGCTTTCAGAAAAAAATACATATATAAGGAAGAAGAAAAAACAGTGACACCCTTAAGAAAAACAAAAGACTAACATGTAAGGAAACAAAATCACAGTACTTCACTTGGTATGCTGTTAACGAAATTTACAGTCATAATAAACCCTAATTTTTTCAGGTAGTGTCCACCAGGTTTCTTCCTGAAATTTTATTTTTTCTTTGTAATTAACAAGTAACTTGTGGAAATATACTTTGAGACTATTTATTGTTCCTCATTAAACTTTTTTCCACTAGTTTTTATATCCTTTGATGATCTTTTGCCTGAATTTATTATTGCTATGATGGCTGCAGAATGGTAATTTTCTTATCCATCATTCCTCCTATATTGATTATGTAGCATTCGATAAGGAAGAATTTCCCTTTCTCTCCCATTTACTTATTCATTTGTGTATTTATATCATCATGGATTCATGGGTTTTTATTCAGTAGAGTATAATCCATTACTATCATTATTTATCTTGATGC
Organism: Furipterus horrens; assembly: GCF_987537825.1. NCBI lineage: Eukaryota > Metazoa > Chordata > Mammalia > Chiroptera > Furipteridae > Furipterus > Furipterus horrens. Next base: position 130,983,503 of record NW_028327177.1, on the reverse strand, counting down.
TCTGCTTTATCCAAAATTTGGCCAGTGGGAGCACCTTCAGGCTGGCTCCTATGTTCTTTTCCCCCAAACATTTTAACTTTTAAAATTTCAAACACAGCATAGAAGTTACACTGAATACCTATATATGTACCTCCTAGATTCTAACAACATTTTAGTTTCGTGCATGTCTATTTTTATCACACATCTATCGAATCATCCCTCTGCCCATCCATCCATTAATCTATCTTACTTTTTAGATCCATTTCACAGTACACTGCAAATATCGAAAGGAAAAACAGAGTAAGTAACTTGATTGGTGAATACATGGGAGTCAAAAGAAATTATTTAACAAATGTTATTTAAATGTGACAAGTCAAATAACAGAAGAAAGTAAGGATAAGGGGTACCAAATTAGAGAACAAAACATTAGTATAAAGGTAATCATTAAAACAAAAGTATAAACTTTCCCAAACACCAAAAGAAAATTAGAAAGAGCAAGCAGACTGCCTGTAACAGTTGTAGCAGAATAAAGATACTCATCTACAACTCACAAAATTCCAATGATGTAATCTCAGAAATAGAGAAAAACAATCCTAATATTTGTACAGAACCACAAAAGACCCCAAATAGCCAAAAAAAATTTGGAGAAAGAACAAAGCTGAACGCACCACTCTTTGTGATTTCAAACTATATTACAAAGCTGTAGTAATCAAAAAAGTGTGGTATTGCATAAAGACAGATACATAGATAATGGAACAGAATAGAGAATCTAGAAGTAAACCCATGCATATATGGTCAATTTAATTTTTGAGAAGGAGCCAGTAATATATACAGTGGGGCAAGGATAGTCTCTTCAGTAAGTGGTGCTCAGAAAAGTGGATGTCCACATGGAATGAGGGAAGGAAGGAAGGAAGGAAAGGAGGGAGGGAGGGAGGGAAGGAAGGAAAGGAAGGAGGGGAAAAGAAAAGGATAGAGAAAGGAAAGAGGAATAGCAAAGGAAAGGCAGGAAGAAGGAGGGAGGGAAGGGAGGAAAAGAAAGAAAGAAAAAAGAAAAGGAGGAAAGGAAAGGGAAGGAAGGAACTGGACCCCCATCTTATACTATATACAAACATAAACTCAAAATGTATTCAAGACTTGAATGTGATGCCTGAAACCATAAAACTCCTAGAAGAAAACATAGGGGTAAGCTCCTTGATGTTGGTCTTTGCAGTGATTTTTTGGATTTGACACCAAAAGCAAAGGCAACAAAAGCAAAAATAAACAGACTACATCAAACTACAAGCTTCAGCATAGCAAAGAAACCATAAGCAAAATGAAAAGGCAACTTACAGAATGGGAGAAAATATTTGCAAACCACATATCCAATAAGGGGTGAATATTCAAAATATATACAGAACTCATACAACTCAATAGCCCACCGCGAAGGAAACATTTTTTTTTAATGGGGGAAAGACCTGAATACATATTTTTCCAAAGAAGACACACAAATGGCTACCAGGTACCTGAAAAGGTGCTCACTACTCATCAGGGAAGTGCAAATCAAACAATGAGTTGTTGTCTCACACCTGTTAGAATGACTATTATCAAAAGAGGGCAAGCAATATCAAATGCCAGTGAGGATGTGGAGAACAGGAAATCCTGTACACTCTTGGTGAGAATGTAAACCGGTACAGCCACTTTGGAAAACAGTATAGAGATTCCGCAAGAAATTAAAAATAGACGTACTACATGATCCAGCAATCCTTCTGAGTATATATCATACCCAAAGGAAATGAAATCATTATTTCAAAGAGATCTGTACTCCTATGTTCATTTCAGGATTATTCACAATAGCCAAGGTATGGAAACAACCTAAGTGTCTGTTGATGAATGAATGTGATATACATATCTACATAGATATAGATATACAGTTATAATGAAATATTATTCAGCCATAAAAAGAAGGTAACCTGCTATTTCTAACAACATGGATGAACATGGAAGGCATTATGCTAAGTTATGAAAACCAGACAGAGAAAGATAAATACTGCACTTATATGTGTAATCTGGAGCGGCGAATGGGGAGTCTAACTCATACAAACAGAGAGTAGGATGGTGGTAGGGAAATTAGGGAGAAGTTGGTAAAAGAGTACAAATTTTCAGTTATAAGGTGAATAAGGTCTGAGGATCTGATGATGACATGCTGAGAGTATAGTTCAAAATGCTGTATTATTGTATAATTAAAATTTGCTAGGAGAATAGAACTTGTGTTCTCACAAAAAAAAAGTGATGGATGTTATTTAACTTGGTGGGAATCCTTTAACAATATATATGTATATAAAATATCACATTGTACACTTAAAATATATTACAATTTTATTTGTCAATTATATTTCAATAAAGCTGGAAAAGTGAAAGAAGGAAAACTATAAGCCCTGCAGACCCCAGTCTCTACTACCTCTGCCCACAAGGTGTCACTGTTGAATCACTGAAGATCTGCTATGGCAAAGACTGTTCTCAAGATGGAGCTATTGTTAACTTAAGTGCTCGAATAGTCTGCAATTTCAATGTTAAAAAGTGCCAAGGCCTCTTTTTCTGAGGACACATCTGTGATTCTAGAGTAAGATTCATATTTACTGGGCTAGAAACTTGTCCTCGCAACCAGCAACGTTAAGTCCAGACAAGCAGTCCAGGCTCCTCTCTGCTCCTTTACGGTGTGTTTATCTTGGTACCTTTTGTTGGCTTTTAAATCAGGGCACTTCAGTGCATCAGAGGTGATGTGGTTAACACTGACCTCCTGAAGAAAGTGTTCAGGGTCTCAGTAACTTCCCTCCTGGAGGGCTCCTTAGTCTTTGGGAAATTTTGCTGACTTTCTTCTAGCAACCTTAAAACTCCTAGTTCCAAAGAGCATGATGTAAAAGCAGCATTGACAACTCCCAAAGTGTCCACCCCTCCCCTGCTTGCCTTACATCTAACTAAGTAAAAGGACTCACCTTCCAAAACCAACGGTTATTGGTGACCTCCACTAAGAGAGATGCAGCTGTCCATTTTAAATGATAGTAAGTCTCATTTCCATTACCCATGAGTCAGATTCTTACCAATATTGATCACTTTTTATACTATAAATTTACTAGTATATTCTGCCAAAATATACTGTTGCCTTAGAAGTGATTTTTCAGTTTCTTAATATTATATACAACATGGCCAAGATGGTAGTTAAATCTTTATTCACAGTTACTATTATTTCCTTAGAATAAATTCTCAGAAGTGAATGTTTTAAATCAAAGAACATGAGCATTTTTAAAAGTTTTGATCTGACATAAAATTGTATGTCATCTGAAAGAGATGTAGGATTTTACATTTCTGTCAACAGCATGTGAAAGTGCTGAAACCCTAACCAACATTAGCTAGGTTTTTTAAAATTTCACCAACTGAAAGAGTGAAAAATAGTTTTTCACAGTTTTAATTTGCATTTATTTTATTTCTAGGGAGGCTATGAGTTTTTTTTCATCTGCTTCTTAGCCATTTTAGTATTCTTTTGTGAATTACTGTTTGTTTGTTTGTTTGTTTAAAGATTTTCTTTAGTTATTTTTAGAGAGAGGGGAAGGAAGGGAGAAAGAGATGGAGAGAAACATCGATATGAGGGAGAAACACAAATGGCCTGCCTCTTGAATAGCCTGACCGGGAACCAGACCTGCAACCCAGGCATGTGCCCTGACTGGGAATGTAAACTGTGACGTTTCACTTTGTGAAATGTTGCCCAGTCAACTGAGCCACACCAGTCAGGGCTCACTGCCTTTTTTTTTTTTTTTTTTTTGCTTGGACATTGATTGGTTGGTTATCTTTCACAGCTTGGCCTTCTGTGTAGTGAGGAAAGTGATTACACAGATGGGCACCTAGGACAGTGTGGAGACAAGCAATGATTACAAGTTTCCACGCTGAGGGGAGACAGAAGGAGATATGGCAGGGTGTCTCCAAAGCACCTGGAACTTGGCTCTTCGGGTACAATAATCAAGGGAAAAGGGTCTTGGGAGTATACTAGGGACATTACAGTCAAGAGAAGATACCTGAAAATATGTAACGATCAGCATATCATTTCTTGCTTATTGTGATGTATATGGTCAGGATATCTTAAGATTTTAGCAGAAACACTCTATTTTTCATGTCTACAACCCCAGTCCTCATTTCCAGAAAGATGAGGGGACCCGTCCCCAATCTCAGACCTATGGAGATAACAATTATTGCAAAAAGCATCTCAAGCTAAAGCCTTCCAGCTTGCAGAGGCACTAGAAATGGAATGACCGGTTTTCCAGCCTCCATCTTAGGAATGATGCTGATAGTTCTTATTTATCCACAAATTGTGCTTAATATCTATTTTTAGATGAATAAATAAAAGAATGAAAGTAAGTGTTCACATGTGAATTTAAGCTTTGAAAACATTTGGTGGGAGACTGAGTCAACCACAGATACGTAATACCAGTTTATTCCGTGCATCAGAATTATGCCATCCTGTTTAGACCCAAGCTTGCTGCTGTGGATCCCTTTCCGGGAAAGCACCAAATTTCCCTGGAAAGCAGGAGAAGCTGGCACAGTGTGTTCCTTCTACAGAAATCTAGCCCCAAAACAATGAAGCTTGTTAATGAATGTGTACTGACTAGGGCACGGTATCTTCTAAATGATTTAGTGCCTATCAGCTCCAGTAGCAATAAAGAATAATTGCTGAACACTTTAAAGAAAGGGCTATCTTGCGTATCTCATTCCCTGCTGATATACAGAGACACTCAGCAAACATTTCTTAAATGAATAAATGTTATGCCAGCTGTATTATCTGCTCTGCCAGTGCAAGCTCCATAACCTGTTAACCAGGATTTAAACTGGACTACAAAGCTTTTAAATCTCTTAAAAGAGATATATTGTAGCTTAAGCAAAGAGGAGACGAAGATATGAACAAAATTAGGAAAGTATATTTGACAAGAAACTGATTTAAGAATTGTCAGCTTATAACAAGCCAAGTTGCAATAATGAATGAAGTTTATTGCCAAAGACAAACCAAGTTAGGAGGACAAAGAAGATGTGGTTCAACCAATTATCGGAGCTTTGAAGTAAATAAACCATTTTCAACCTGGCCCCAGGTAAAACTGTGAAACTGGCTTGGTCTGTCTGTGTGGCCCCTAGACCTCCCTCTCTCTTTCAGCCCTTTCCAGGCTAACAGTCCCTTTATGTTTTCTCTACTCTCCCTTTAACTTTTCTTTTTTATATTACAAGGAAAATACAATGATGGTAGGTTAAAATTATCTCCAAAGATATCCCTGAGTCATGCATTGCAATGGCCTCAGGGCAACTTTCCCAGGCTGTAAACAATTTCTGTTCTGCCATATGCTATTGTTCTCACACACCAACACTGGTAAAAATGTGTGAGGGCACCACCCAGGGCGTGAAGACCAGGAGGCAGGGATGGGGGTTTTCTTGGAGGCTGCCTACCACCCAGCTTCTGTAGTCAGACTCCAGAGTTTGAATCCCAAGTCCTGTGGATCATTTAATAGTTTGCCTCAGTTTATATATATATGAAATATAAATAATAGCAGTCGCTCCTTTTGTTGTGAGGACTAAGAAGAGCTAATATATTTTAAAGGTTTAGAACATATTGACAGTATATATGAGTGAATTATAGGACATCTGACCTTTGCTTTAAATACTCAAGAAAAAAATGGGGGAGGAGAATGATAGTGGTAGGTAAACAACCGAAGCAAAAAGTTAAAGTGATGGAAATGGTTGAAAGTGGTTTATTTTTTAAGTTTGAAATCTTCTATAACAAAAGTTACATGATTCTTTACATATAATGTTTATAGTAACACTGAAGCATAGTAAGCACTTAATAAATGTTAGTTATTACTTTTGGAATGATGAATAAGCCAGATTTTTCTTTATTCGAATGGTATAGTTTCTTACATATTGAGTCCTGATACATAAATAGTTATGGAAATAAGTTAACTTAGGTGTTTGTGTTTGCTTAAAATTTTTTATCCTTTCAGCTACAATCATCTTTCTACCAGTGCCCAAGTAATTTCTGCAGCTGTAAAAATGCAGATATAATTTCCTATTCTCTTGTATGTCATATTCATATCCTATTAACCACAAGAGGGAGCCCATGTTTTCAGAAACATACTGAAAGTGACAAACTTAGAATTACTGTTGACAAGAATGGTAATCTTAAAAGTAGCAAGAGAAAAGCAGAGAATTGCCTAAAAGGGCTACATATAAACTATCAGCTGATTTCTCAAAAGAAACTTTGCAGGCAAGAAGGGACTGACAAGAAGTATTCAAAGTGATGAAAAGCAAGGACCTACAACCAAGATGACTCTATCCAGCAAAGCTATCCTTTAGAATGGAAGGGCAGATAAAGTGCTTCCCAGGCAAAGTAAAGCTAAAGGAGTTCATCATCACCAAGCCATTATCATATGAAATGTTAAAGGGACTTATTTAAGAAAAAGAAGATTAAAACTATGAACATTAAAATGACAACAAAATCACAACTATCAACAACAGAATCTAAAAAATAAAAACAAAAACAAACTAAGCAGACGACCAGAGTGGGAACAGAATCATAGGTTTGGGGAACATGTGGAGGGGTGTCAGCTGGGAGGCAGAAAGTGGGAGAAGGAGGGAAATGATGCAGGAGTTAAGCATAGTAGGAGAGTGCAGAATAGACAGGGGGATGCTGAGAATAGTACAGGAAAAGGTAAAGTCAAAGAATTTATATGCTCGATCCATGGACATGGACTAAGAGGGGCGAGACTACTGGAGGGAGTGGGGGTGCTGAGCAGAGGGGAAGCAAAAGGAAAAGAAATTGGGACTACTGTAACAGCATAATCAATAAAACGTACAAAAAAAAAAAGGTAGTTCACTGAGCTATCCCTAGAAACAAACAGAACTAACAGTCCCCTGATCAACATTCTCTACTCCTTCCCCCAACAAAGAGGACAACAATTGTTTCTAAAGAGTCCTTGAGAAATACGTTAAGCACAATCCATCTAGTGTGACAGGGGTGGGACAGGCTGTCTTGGTGGGGAGTGATGTGAATGGGGAAGATTGGACACACACTTGGCCTGGTGGGGTGACCTGTGTTTAGCTTCCACGTAGCACCTGGGAAGAGAGCCAGATTCAGAGGAGCCTGCCTTACAGGGCAACATTCACAGCAAGGCTTGAGGGGCACCTAAATGTAGTCCTGACCAAAATATCTTATACCAGCTTGTCTTCTTTCCTGGGATTTTCATCATTAGGGAGATTTATTCCTATAGGAGTGATCTTGCTTAAAATTTGTCAATAACAAAAGAAATCTTCACTTTTCACAATCCTTGGACTGTTTATCAATTTACCCAGGAGGAGCAATGGGAAAGGAGTAAATGACAGAATTACATGAAGAAGGCATTGGATGGGCACCCAAGGGAGACACTACCTACTGATCTCAGAGAGCACCATAATTAGTGATAAAACAAAAACAAAAAGAAAACACTGAGATGCTACTGAACACTGCTTTCCCATCTTCCACAATACCTTGTGTCCTTTCTTTCCAACTTGGGCCCAGCCTAATGGCTCCAGCAAAGGAGAGTGATGAGAAGAAGAGGGGCCATTCTGCCATCAATGAGCTGACCAGAGAACACACAATCAACATTCACAAGCGCATCCTTGGAGTAGGTTTCAAGAACCGTACCGCTTGGGCACTCACAGTACCGCTTGGGACTTGCATGTCTATTTCCTTCACCAAATTAAGGAAGTGTTCTTTCATTATTTTTTCAAATAGATTTCCAGTTTCTTTCTCTTCTCCTTCTGGCACCCCTATGATGCAAATGATGGAACACTTAAGTTGTCCCCCAGGCTGCTTATACTATCCTCATTTATTTTTTCGGATTCTTTTTTCTTCTTCTTGTTCTGATTGGTTGTTTTTTAATTCCTTGTTTTCCATATCATTGATTTGATTCTCGACTTCATCCACTCTCCTGTTGCTTCCCTGTAAATTGCCCTTTATTTCAGTTAGTGTATCCTCTGTTTCTGAATGGATCTTTTTTATGCTGCTGAGGTCCTCACTAAGTTCTGTGAGCATCCTTATAACCAGTGTTTTCAACTCTGCATCTGATAGATTGCTTATCTCCATTTTGTTTCATTCTTTTTCTGGAGTTTTGATCTGTTCTTTTATTTAGACCATGTTTCCTTGTCTCCTCATTTTGGCAGCCTCCCTGTGTTTGTGTCTATGAATTAGGTAGAGCTGCTTTGGCTCCGTGTCTTGAGGCTGTGACATAATGTAGTAGGTGTCTTGTGGGGTTCAGTAGCACAGCCACCTCTGTTACCCAAGCTGAGTACTTGAGGTATGCCCTTTGTGTGGGCTCAGTATATCCTCCTCTTGTAGTTGAGCCTTGGTTGCTGTTGGCAGATCAATAGGAGGGGTTTACCCAGGCCGGTCAGCTGCAAGGACTGGCTGTAACCACTGACCACCTACCTCTACCCTCAGTGGAGGATCAGCTGTGCTGGAGCTCAGAGGGAGTGAGTCTGAGTAGGTGAGTCCATGTGTGAGTTCTTTAAAAGGAACTGCTTGGAGTCAGCAGTTTCTTCCACTAACTCAATCCCCACTGGTTTTTGCAGCCAGAAGTTTTGGGGACCTATCTTCCTGGCCCTGGAACCCTGGGCTAGGGGCCTGGTGTGGGGCTGGGACATCTCACTACCAACATATCCCTCCCAAATTTTTATGCACCACACATAGGTGAGGGACCAGCCCATTGCATGTCTGCGCTCCTTCTACCACTCTGGATGGGTGTGGTTCTTTAATTCCATACTTGTCAGACTTCCAGTCAACTTGATTTCTGACAGTTCTGAGTGATGGTTGTTCTATATTTTAGTGGTAATTTTGGTGTGGTTGTGCGAAGAGGCAAGCCATGTCTGCCTACACCACCATCTTGACTCCTGACATTTTTTTAAATAGCCATCCTAATAGGTGTGAAGTGGTATCTTGTGGTTTTGATTTACATTCCCCTATGACTAATTATGTTAGTATCTCTCCAGGTGCTTATTGGCCATTTCTATATTTTCTTTGATCATTTCTATATCTTCTTTGGAGAAATGGCTGTTCAGATCCTTTGCCTATTTTTAAATTAGGGTATATGTCTTTATACTAAGTGTTAAGAGTCCTTTATATATTCAAGGTATAAGTCTCTAATCATATATATGATTTGAAAATATATTGTCCCATTCTAGGGGTTGTCTTGTCATTTTTTTGATAGTGTCATTTGAAAGATGACACTAGAGGATTTAATTTTGATGAAATCCAATTTATCTATTTTTTTCTTTTGTTGCTCATGCTTTGGTGTCATGTAAGAATCCATGTGAAATCTGAGTAATGAAGATTTACTACTATGTTTTCTTCTAAGAGTATTATACTCTTAGCTATTACATTGAGGTCTTTGATCTATTTTGAGATAACTTTTGTATGTGATGTGAGGTAAGTATCCAAGTTTATTCTTTTGCATGTGGATGTGTTACAGAACCCCTGGGCTGCTCCAATTGAAAACAAACCCACGGGCTCTTTGGTTAGGGGCCCAATTGCCTGCCACCAGAATTATAACTCTCAATACCAGAGTTTAGTGAACAGAAAAAGAATTGTTCATTTAACAGTTATATAGATTTAATTATTTGCGGATTTCTAATGTTAAGTCTTATGTTCTTTAAAACACCCATAAACACATATCCTTGCCTCCTCCCTAACAAACCTGGCCAGTCTTAGGAGGGTCACAAACACCGTTTCCCTACTTTCCAAACACAGTTCAGCTTTACCAGTGGCTGCCAATCACTCAATTCTGATTGGGGAGGTCCTTTCTGTGCTGTGGTGCCCTCCAGCTCTCAATGCAGAACCGCCTGGATTCTCAGCCTCCTTGCAAACTGCCTTCTTCCTGCAAACCACATGGATCTCCTCTCCTCCTCAAAACCGCATGGCAAAAACCTCTTCTTAAAGCAGCCTGGAGACCCCTTCTCCAAGCCATATGGAGGGAGCACACGAGAGCGAGAGCCTCTTAAAGTGGCCTGGAGAGAGGGGTGGGGGAGAGAGAGAGCACGCGCTAAAATGTCTGCAGCTGCTTATATATCCCTGACTACGTCCTCTGACGCAGTGGGTGTTGCAAACAGTTCTGACAATTCACAGAACCGTACGTAGGCTCTGTCTGCTTCTCCCGTACCAGCCCCTGGTTCAAGACCCCTCCCATCTACCTGAGGCCTTGGAAGCATCCAAGCAATTTTGCATAAGAAAGACACTAGCCATCAGCCTCAGGCATGTGGAAGCATTCTGAAAGCTGCTTCCTTCTCCTCATCCCCCAGCCACAAACTCTGGGGATTTTTGGATTCCCCTGTTTCTGTAACAGATGTCCAGTTGTTCCACTGTTGTTTCCCCATTAAGTGGTCTGGGTGTTCTTGTTAAATTTTAATTGGCCATAGATGTATAGGTTTATTTCTGGAATTTTAATCCTATTCCATTGTTCTGTACTTCTGTCCTTATGCCAGTACCATACTGTTTTGATTCTTATTGCTCTGTAGTAAGTTTTTAAATTGTGAAATGTGAGTTCTGCAACTTTGTTCATTTTCAAGATTGTCTTGTCTATTCTGGGTCCCTTGAAATTTCATATGCATTTTAAAACTAGCTTTCCCATTTTTGAAAAAAAGTGCAATTAGAATTTTGATAGGGGTTACATTGAATCCGTTGATCAATCTGGGAAGTATAACACAAAAACCAACTTTTGAATGTATTTTATTCTAGTTTAATAGGTTGCGGTAGGCTGTTTGCATAATTATTCTCTTCTCCATATCTATGCAGAGATGCTATGATTTTCGAGCTCCATGAAATAGTGAAGTCTATTTCCATCATTTGAATCAAAGCTGGCCTTGTGTTACTTTGACCAAAAAGAATGAGGCAAGACTTACATGTGCTTGGAACTAGCGCTAGGTTTAAAGATGCCTTGCACACTTCTCCTTGTTCTACTACCATGTGAACAAGCCCAGGCTAGCCTGCTGGAACATGAGAGACCACATGGAGCAGAGACAAGTCACCCCCGCTGAGGCTGTCCCACACCAGCCAGCTCCCAGCCAACCTAAAAGGCACCACAGATGTGACAGGCAGCCCAGCTGAGGTCACTGAAGCCTACCCCAAATCAGCAGAACTGCCAAGTATATCCAAAGACTCGAGAAATTTTGTTGAAAAGGTTGTTATTTTAGTACATTTAGTTATGAAGTTCTTTTTATATAGGAATAAATAACTATACATAGGAAAACTAAAATATAAAATGTCAACAAAATGTCCTCTTTAAGGATGAACGAAATGTGATATAGGTATACAATGGAATGTCATTCAGCCTTAAAAAGAATGAAATTCTGATATATGCTACAACATGGATGAAACTTAAAAACATTCTGCTTGGTGAAGTAAGCCAGACACAGAACAAACATGGTGTGGATCCTCTTATATGAGTTACCTAGAGTAGACAAACTCATAAAGAGACAAAGTATAATAGGGGTCACCAGGGACAGTGGAGTTATAGTTTAATGAGTAGATTGTTTGTATTTGGGAAGATGAAAATTTTCTAGAAATAGATAGTGGTGATAGTTCCACAACATTGTGAACATACTTAATGCCACTGAGTTGTACACTTAAAAATGGTTAAAACCATAAATTTTATGTCATGTATAATTGACCACAATTTTTAAAATATGTCCTCTTTGAGTTTTTAAATATGTCTACTCAACTCATTCATCTGGCTGAGCAATAAAAATCCACTTTAACACATTAAACTTCTGAGCAGCTCTGTGAATTCCCTTAATTGGCCCCGTTCCTGGCTCTAGCCGCTTGCCCTATTACAGTGCCACTTAGCTCCTGACTCAGAGGCTTCAACTTTCACTCCTTGGAATTGATAACAAGATGTTACTTCCTGGGTTTGGCCTTTGGTATTCCCCAGCACAGGGCTCAGACTCCAGCCTGCAATTCTTTGCATTTCTGGCGCTATTGGAAACCACCTTGCTGCCCCTACCTGCTTCCTACAACCCCAGCTGAACTCTGAGATGCCCAGGTAGGCTTTTCAGATAAAATACTTGCAATATTTGAGATCTACTTAAACAAAAAAAATTTTTTATCTGAAGTTCAAATTGAACTACATAGTCTGCATTTTTACTTGCTTAAATGGCAACCTTAGCCCCAAGGGCTCTGCCAAAGGGATTTTGGGGAGAAATGCACAGAAGAAATATATGCTTAATTTTTATCTTCATTCTGTTTACTGATAAAACCATTTTTTCACAGCATTACCTATGTCAGTATGCCATGTACTTCTGCAGCCAGGCTAATAGTCACAAGCTCAGATTTAAATACTACACACAACCCTGCCTTCAAGAGAAAAGATGATAAATGTACAATGAACCTGGTAGTGTTTTATTCCACTGGGATTTACTGTCATCCAGTGTATTATTTTATAGCAAGCTACACTGTATATGTATTTAACCACATAAATGCACACTAATTAGTTTACGCTGAAAAAGCGTATTTTCTCAAATTATTCAGAAAGCATGATTCTCAAATAAATCATAAGTATGTCAGAGTTTTAACTCATCAGTGAAGGAACCAGAAGACAGAGAAAATAGTTTGATGAGGATATGAGAAACTGTGATGCAAATGTCAGTGGGAAAAGGAATGCTGAAATCAGATTGTTGAGTTAGATATGGAACTGGTTTACACCAGAGGCTGGGAGGGGGATTGATAAACTAACACCTAACTTTACAGAATTGTGAGAAGCTGGGCCCTAAACGATTGCTGGCCAGACAAGTTACATTTCCTGAGAGAGAATGACCCTCAAATGAATCTATTAGAAAATGCTCTAATATGATATTAAAAGGTCATTTAATCATCATTTTTGCCTTTTGTCCAGTTTCTGGATAATTTTTTTCTGTACAACATGCACTGCATTCATAACTACATTTGGTACAGAAAAATAAAAGAGACAAAGCAATATGCTTGGTCCCCCTACCATTCCGTCCTAGGAGAGCCTGGGGCGGGAGACAAAAATCTGCTGTTCCCTCAGTTCCTCTTTGTATCCTGGAGACTCTCATCAATGAATATGAGTCCAGTGTCTAAAGCTGTGGATTTTTCAAACAGAAGGTCACCTACATGCAAGCCAACAGTTTCATGTGGTGCTCGTCCAGAAAAACACAACTTGTTCCGATAGTGCTGGAAAAAGCTGACTAACATGTGGTCCCAAGCTTGGGTCTCGCTGAGGATTTCTGAGGCTAACTTTCTGTTTAAATTTTGGCATTCATGCTGAGTTTAGAATGTAGACAAACCACAAAAAGAGCTCCTTCTCTAATACATTTTTTTTAAGGAGGTAAATACATCCTCCTCAGGTATCAGCCAGTACAATGAGGTTGTAGTAGACATCTATTGGGCCCAGATCCATTTTTCTATTCTGGTTTCTCAGTGGCTGTAAAGATTGATTATTGATTACTCAGAGCTGACCCCTTTTCTAGAGATTTGCTTTCGGCCAATAGGAGCCTCCTCTCCTTAGAAGCTATTCCCCTCCACCTGAGGGCGGTTCACAGCCAATTGCTGACGGACCCTTTGTCTCCTGGAAGGACCAGCTCTATGGCACTATTCACACAGAGCTCCTCATGGTATCAGACAGGAGCTAGACTCCAGCCAAGGTGTATTCTAGCTAAGCTTTCGATTCCTGCCCTATCATTCCTATCTCATTCCCCTTTTCCTGAAAGCCAACACTCAAGAATCCCTGTCTCAGTTTCTGAGCCTCGGGGACCTGACCTTAAGACAAAGGTACATACAGCCCTGGCTGGTGTGGCTCGGTGGATTGAGAGCCAGCCTGCGAATCAAAAGTTCCCTGGTTCGATTCCCAGTCAGGGCACAGGCCTGGGTTGCGGGCCAGATCCCCAGATGGGGGTGTGTGCGTGGCAACCAATTGATATATCTCTCAGACGTCAATGTTCTCTCCCTCTCTTTCTCCCGCCTTTCCACTCTCTCTAAAAATAAATACGTAATCTTTTTTTAAAAAAAGATCTTCCAACAAAAGGTGATGCAACAATTGCTTATTCATAGGTAAAACAAGATTAACTTATGTCCTGTCCTCACTACATAAACAACAATTAACTCAAAATGGATCCCAGATCTAAATGCAAGTGTTAAACCTGCTAGAAGAATCCACTGAAGTCTTTACAGCTTTGAATTTGGCAAAGAGGTCTTAGATATGCAAAAGCATGAGTCACAAAATAAATAAATAAAGACAAAGGAATAGAGTGAAAAGTAAGTTCCCTTCCTGCATCTTTCCTTCAGGTACCCAGTTCACTCATGAGAAGTAACAAACGGGGTCACCAGTGTCTTGGGCAAAATTACAGAAATCAAAAAACATATATATTATGTAACTACAAGAAGAGCTATATAAAATAAGTGTTTCTGTGGGTTTATTTTTGTTTTGTATAAACAAATGGTATCATACACTATCACCAACTTGCCTTTTGCCTTTTTATTTGATAATGTGTCTTGGAAATGGTTCCTAACCAATATATACAGTGCTGTTTCTTTTGTAAAATCTGTTGAGTAATCTGTTGTAAGTATCTACTGTAATTAGAAAATTGGTCCCCTAATTATGGCCATGTAGGTTATTTCCAATGTTTAACTATTAAATTCACGTATACAGCAATGCTATAGTGAATCTTTTTTTTTGAAATATTATAAATGATTAATATTTTGTAGGATAAATTCCTATTAGTAGAATTTCTGGGTCAAAGGTTAATCATGCATTCACATTTTTGGCAGATATTGTTAATAAGCTTCCCACAGATGTTAAATCAATTTTCACTACCACTGAAAATATGTGGTATTAGCTATTTCTCCAACCCTCACCAACATGATATGTAGCCACGTGTTTAATATTTGCCAATCTGACAATGTAAAAAAAGTTGTGTCATAATGAATGAGATTGTGCATATATTTATTAATATATATTTAAAAGCCATTTGTATTTTCTGTGCACTATTGAAGTTCTTTGCAATTTTTACATTGGATTTTGGCTATTTATTATTAATTTGTAAGTACTCTAAAGATTAAGAAAATTAACTCTCTGTGATAATATTATAAATATTTTTGAGGTTTATTATTTGTTCTTTTGTTTATGAAATTTCAGTGTTAGGAAGAATTCTTTCTTGTCTTTAGGTAGTTTGAATATATAAACCTGTTGTTTTATGGTTTCTTGATTTTTCTGTCATACTGGAGCAAGTTCTTCTCTGGTTCAAGATTATTTTGGAAAATCTCCCATTTTTCTTCTAATACTTGTATGAGTTTACTTATTTTATTTTATTTTACATTTAATCTAATGCATCTATGCATCTGTAATTTGTTTTTGTGTAAAGTAGGAAGCAGTAATCCAATTCTCCTTTTTTTCACACATGACTAGCCCGTTATCTCCATAAAATGTATTGAACAATCCGTCTTATTATTTCTATTTTATTAATAGCTATTATACAAAATGGATGTTGGATTTTATCAAATTCTTTTCAGCGCTTGTGGAGATGATCATATGATTATCTCACTTTTTCTCTAGTAAATGCGAATTACTGAACACTCCTGGCATTCTTGAAGTAAATACCACTTAGTAAAGTTGTGTTATTATTTTAATGCACTCCTTAATTCTGTTGCTAATATGCTATCTCGGATTTTTATGTAAATATTCATAAGTGATATTGAGCGATTGTTTTATTAGTTGGTATTATCTTTGTAGTTACATTCACTTCAGAAAAAATTTAGAAGCCTTTTCCCTCCATGCTTTAGAAAACAGAAGCACAAAGGCTTTATTTCTTAAAAGTTTGACAGAAGTTTTCAGTGAAAATGTTTGTACCAAGGTACTTTTAGGGGAGTAGTGCTTTGATATTTTACCACATGTTTGTATGGTAATCAACCTATTTATGTTTTCTATCCACTTTGATCAGTTTTAGTAATGCCTCATTTGAACCATGTTCCCGAATTTATTTTATAGTGATATACATGGTGGTCTCTCCTGAATCTTTTAGCTTGTCTTGTATCTAAATTTAATTGCCTCATATAAATTCTTATGTTGTACATTTATGATCTTACTCTTTTAAACTCAATTAAATTAACTAATAATTTATTTATTCTTTAAAGAATTAGGTTTAGAATTTCTCAGATATGCTCCTCTTTTCAAAGTTTTTAATTTCTGCTTTTCTTTATTAATTTATTAATTTTATATCACTGCTTTTTTCTTGTGTTTTCTGTAATTTCTTCATGTGAACATTTAATTCTTTTACTGTCAGTCTCTCTTTTTAAAAAGAAATCAAAGAATCAGAACTTTATTTTCTCAAGCACTGCTTTATATGTGTCTCAGATGTTTTGCTGCGTTTTCACATCCTCTTTGATTCAAAAAATATTTCTGATTTGTTGCTATAGTTTTGTTATTAATTTCTAATTTAGTTGCATTAGGTACAAAATAATATTGCCCCAAACTACTGTTGCCTATATTATTTCTATTTTTGAAATTTATTGACTTTTTAAAATGACATTTTGTGACTATTTCTTGGACACATTAAAAGAAGATGTATCTTTATTTGGAGAATATAGGGGTATATAAATTAAAGCTATTAATTATGCCTTACGATGTTTGAGTTCTTGGGGAAAATACACAGAAAAAGTCATATTTTTAAAAGATGGCTTTACTACTCCTTTGTTGTAGAGTACAAAGTGTGTAGGACCAATTTCTAGTGTTATAGGGACAAGAGAAAAAAATTTTTTTTTAAATTATAGCTGTAATTTTTGTTGTCTTTTGCTTTATAGGTTGTAAGAGCTATACAGTTTGAACAAACTTGCAAAAGCCTTTAGTTGACACAGAATAGCCAAGATTTTGTAGTATGGCTGATTTAGGAGAAGTGATGATTGTTATACATACAGTTTTTAAGTTCCGTTTTCTCTGTACTAATACTCTCATATTATGTTTACAGTTTTGGTAAGCTGGAAATGCTTTGGGAAAAAGTAAGGAGAGATCTCTGTGAGCATTTGAGGCAGTGGAGTGTTTCAACTACCTGGAGCGGGAAAGGGCTTGAGGATTGAGACCTTAAGGTGCCATGAAATAGAGAGGTAGGATTGAAGTGTGGATTAATTCAAGAGTGGATTTGAGATAAGCCCTGGCTGGTTTGGCTCAGTGGATTGAGCGTCGGCCTGCGAGCTAAGTGTCGCTGGTTCGATCTTCCAGTCAGGGCACATCAGAGAAGGAAAACTCTGACTCCAAAAAACCTCCGCTGCCTTGCGGCATACCTCTTCAGGGGAAAGGCTAAGGGAGTAAACCCCGACAGAAAATCCGGAGCCGGAGTCCCTAAGGCGGTTTGACGTTGTAGTCAACACCGGCAACTCCTGCGGCGCACCTGAAGCCAAGCTGTATTGACTCTGTCTTTCCCTTGGACCCTTCAGCTGCCAAGAGAGGGGGGGTCTGCTGCATGGGCAACAGCAGACCCTCCATATCACCCTGCCCAGGCTCTGTAGCTTCAGCTTCACTGGAGAGGACACTCCAGCGTCATCACAAGATGTCGATTCAACTCGGGAGGAGACAGATACCGTGTCACTCCCGAGTCGGACTGCACAGCCATTCTTGGCGGTGCAGATAGACTCTTAAGAAGCTACACCATTGTCTCTCGAGACGGACGGCTGCCGATGACGACGACGACGGATTTGAGATACCTTCTGCTGGACTGCAATAGGTAAGATATAATCTTGAAAGAAGAAGCTACAGCCTGCTAACCCAAGGGTTGAGACAATCTATCCAGCAGACATCTATCTTATATTACTGTAAATAATAATCCAGTGTTTTATTGAGCTGTTACTATGTCTGACATTGGCATTGAGTTGATTTCATGTATAATCCTCACTACAATTCTATGAGGCAAATGCTAGTTTAATCCTACTTTAGACAGAGGAAAATAGAGACTTAAAGAATTATCCAAAATGGCATATGGCATGGTTGGGATTTAAATACAAGCAATATAACTCCCAACTGGTTATTTTAGGTATGAAAAGTAACCTAAAGAGACTTCTGGTTGTGGACAAGATGGAATAGACATACTTCTCCTTATTCCTTCCACTAAGTAGAACTAAAACCCCTGGAGATATCTATTTATCTATCATTTATCTGTATCTATCTATCTATCTATCTATCTATCCTGAAAGGTGGAGCAAAGAAAACAGAATGGCTAAAGGCACCAAAACCCAAAGAATGACATGCATTGACTTTTAAGTTCATTGGATTTTTTTTTTCCCTCAAATTTTCATCTGGGTGCTGGAGAAGCTAGCAGCCCAGCAATGCCAACAGATGTGAAGAAAGGAAGAAAAGAAAGAAAGAGAGAAAGAGAAGAAGGAAGGAAGGAAGGAAAGGAAAGAGCAGTCTAGCAAGACTGAAAATTTTTAGACAATAATGGCTCTACTGCAGCGAAATGACACAGGAAAAACTGAGGCCCCACCCCAAGCCCTGTCAACAGAGTCTGAATGGGGAGCATAGACTTACCTCATTGTTACCCAGCTGGAATAAAGCATTCTTCCAGCCCTTCCCCACACTGGGGTGATGTCAGAGAAGGCTTAGTGAGGAGCCAGGACTCTCATCCTAATTAGGCATTAACAAACCCCTCCAACCTCTGAAGCTGCAGTGGAGACCGCACGAAGACCTTGGACTTACACTCCCAACAATGACAAGGTAGCATCACCTTTTCTCCAATCATGTGATGTCAGAGGAAACTTGCTGAAACTGGAGATTTAAATGAGCTAGAGTCTCATACCATAATAGCTAAAATGTCTGGAACTAATTTAAAAAAATAAGTCATTTTCCCAAGAATCAGGAAAATCTCAACTCGAATGAGAAAAGATGATCAACAGATGACACAGACATTGGAACTCTCTGACAAGGATTGTAAAAAGGCCATTATTAGAACACTTCAAAGAGAAAATTTTAACATGCTTTAAACAAATCAGAAAATAGAGAGTTTTGGCAAAGAAATAGAAATTATAAACAGAGGTCAGAAGAAAATTTTAGAACTGAAAAATACCATAAAATATAAAAACTCACTAAAAGAACTAAAAAGCTGACTGAAGAGGACAGAAGAATAAATCAGTGAGTCTGAAGTTGGATCAATAAAACTTACCCAATTTGAATTCTTTTAAAAAAATAGACTGAAACAAACAATGAACAGAACCTCAGAGACGTGTGGGCCCAAATCAAGTCTTTCCAGAGAGGAGAGGAATGGGACTGAAAAAGTATTCAACAAAATCATGGCTGAAATTTGGCATAAGACATTAACCCACATTCAAGAAGCTATTAAACCCCAAACAGGATAGATTCCCCCCCCTAAAATACGTGTCAAAGCACAGCATAATCACGGTTGTTGTTGTTGTTTCATAGCTTTGAGAGGGAGAAACATTGATCTGAGAGAAACATTGATCGGTTGCCTCCCATTTACCCCAGCTGGGGTTTGAACCCGCGACTTAGGCATGTGACCTGACTGGAGATCAAACCCACAAACTTTTGGTTCATAGGACGACACTCCAACCAACTGAGCCACACTGGCCAGGGCCATAATCAAACTTTTGAAAACTAAAGACAGAAGAAATCTTAAATGCATATTTTGTTTTCATTTGAGTTGGAAGACAGTTGACTTTCATATTTATTTTAAGAATCTATTTTAAAGGGTATCATTAAATCATTGTGATTATATTAGTTGGAATTCTTTTGGTTTTAAGTGACAGAAACTCAACCCAACTTACATCAAACTGAAAAGTATTGTGGCTACTTTCAGCCACAACTGGACTTGGGGGGCTCAAACTCAGTCTTCGGGGTTTCATCTTTTCTCCTACAGCCATAAGCTATGTTTATATCCCAGAGAAGTCTTTCCAACAAACAAGCAAAAAACCTTGGTGAGAACTGTAATTGGCTCGTCATGATTCATATACCTATTTCTGAACCAATCACTATACCAGGGGATTTAATGGCCAGGCCTGGTCACCTGTGAGTGAACATTGAGACTCTCACCAGATCCACATGAAATGACTCCCCCACAGGAAAGGGGTGGCCTAGTATCAGAGTAAGAGGAAAGGAATACAAATCACACACCAAAATTTAAATGTCCAACAGATGTCTATCTGTTTTGCTTGGCAATATGAATACAGAGGTAATAAAACAAGGACATTACCCTCAAGGGGCTCATTTTCCCTAGCTTTCTTTCTTTTCCTTTAACAGTTACATTTTAAAATAAATTGCTTTACCTCATTTGTAAGGTGCTATTCTGGACTCGGACTTCTGAGTGCTATTTTAAAGATCTTTGAGATCTGGGAGTTTCTGTTTCTGAATTATACTAAAGAAAAACTCCTGCTTGCTTTGGGACTCTCCCATTCACCATGAGAACAAAAACATTTTAAATTAAAAATATGACTTGCCTACTGGAATTGTGAGCAAAGTGTAACTGGTAAAACCAGAGGCTGCTTTTCTTAAAAAAGGTAATGCATGATTAAAGCAGTTCTGAAGAAAGGAATTCCAATCTAGATCTACCAATCATGGTATAGGTGTGTCTCTGATGTGCCCATGCATGTCCTGGGCATACCTTACATGTGTACATCATTCATAGTCACTCCACCCATTCTAGGAACCTGGAGAGTCAATGTCTTTTTCAGATATTATTACTTAGACTTGGATAAGGGTTAGACTAAGGAGAGAGGAAGGAAGGACCATAAATGAAGCTGCAAATGCCAAGACCCATTATTTAATTTACCTGCCTTCTTCCTTTTTAAGATCAACCATTTATAATATGACTACTTAATGAATTTATTGGAAAAAAAAGAATCTGAAAAATTGCTTAGTCTATTCTCTTGTTTCAGGGACAGATCTGTACCTGATCAAACTAAGGAATTAACCCTCAGGCAATAACATTCCAGCCACCTTTGGTAATTCATTGCATTGAGGCCCATCCCTAGTACCCAGCCCAGAACTTGGTTGGGTTGGGAACAAGATGAGGCATAAATTAATAGAAGTATTAGTGATAGAGAAAAATAGAGCAAACAAAAGTTCTTGTAAAGTTTTTGTAATGAGAACAAGATCCTTTAAAAAGTTATGTGGTTGGATTTTCAGTTAAACATCGTAGATGAACCACTTCTATTTCTGTGCTCCATCCTGAAACCCAAGGAAAATAACTAGAGTTGAATTTTTTTTTAAAGCTTTACTCAGGTATATTTGACATACAATAAATTACACATTTAAAGTACAGCAGGTCCTCAAGTAATGTAGTTTCATTCAATGTCATTTCATTACAATGTTGATGAGAAGCTGTAGGAACCTAGTCCTTGTTTATATCAATTAACCTATAATAAAATTGATTATACTATATGTTGTTTTGCTTAAAGTTGCAGAACCTATCGATGACATTGAGTGGGAACTTACTGTATACTATTTTATAAGAGTGTGTATACACACACTCCTGCCACCACAATCAAGAAAATGAACATATCCATCATCCCCAAAAGTTTCTCTGAGCCCCATTGTAATCCCTCCTTCCAACTCCACCCAATCCTACACCCTTTCCCAGGCAACCCTGATCTGCTTTCTGGTCACTATACATAAGTTTGCATTTCCTAGAATTTTATAAAGATTATATCATAATGTATGTAATCTTTTATGTCTGGCTTCTTTCACTCAGCATAAGTATAGTGAGACATATCATGTCATAGAATATATCAATAGTTAATTCCTTTTATTGAATATTATTTCATTATATGGATATACAACGCTCATTTTATCCATTACTTATTGATGGACATTTGCATTATTTTGAGTTTTTGACTATTATATAAAGTTCTTATGCATACTTGTATACAAGTCTTTGTATGGATATATGCTTTCATTTCCTTTGGGTAAATACTTAGCACTGGCATAGCAGGATCATATGGAAAGCGTACATTTAACTTTTAAAGAAATTGCCAAGTGGTTATTTTATTTCATGTTTCCACCAACAATGTAGGTAAGTCCCAGTTCCTCCACATCCTTGCCAGCAGTTGGCATAGTCAATCTCTTTAACCTCATCCATTGTAATAGGTATGCAGTAGTATCTCATTCTGATTTTAATTTGTATTTCTCTAATGACTTGGATAAGGGTTGGCCTAAGGAGAGGAGAAGGAAGAGCCATATATGAAACTGCAAATGCCAAGACCCACTATCTAATTTACCTATATATCTTCTTTGATGAAATGTCTATTCAAATATTTTGCTTATATTTTATTGTTTCCCTACTACTGACTTTAGAAGGCTCTTAATATATTCTAGATACAATCCTGTATCTGAATTCTTTCTACCTTGCAAATATTTTCTCTGAGTCTGTAGCTTGACTTTCCATTCTCTTAATGGTGTCTTTTGAAGAGCAGACATTTTAAATTTTGTATAAGTCCAATTTATCAAGTCCTTTTATAGATTGTTCTTTTGGTGTTATATCTAAGAAATCTTTGCCTAACACAAAGTCACAAAGATTTATTTCCCTATCTTTTTTTCTAGAAAGTTTATCATTTTAGGTTTTACACTTAGTTCCATGACCCATTTTCAGTTAATTTTTTTGTTTGGTGCAGGTCAGTGATCAAAATTTGTTTTTGTTGTTTGTTGGTATTTACATGTTAATCCTCAGTTGTTCGTATAGAAATATTGACTGAAAAGACTATCTTTTTGCCACTGAATTGCCTTTATACATTGTGGGAAAATCAGTTGTCCATACATGGGTAGATCTCTCTCTCTTCGCTCTATTATGCTGCATTGCTCTATTTGTTTTTCTTTGTGCCAATAGGACACAGTCTTGATTTTTATAGCTCTGTTAGTCTTGAAATTAGGTGATGTTAGTCTTCTAACTTTGTTTTTCTTTCTAAAAGTTGTTTTAGCTATTTTAAGATCTTTGCAGTTTCACTTCAATTTTAGAATCAGCTTGTCAATTTCTACACAAAAAGCCTACTAGGATTTTGATTGGAATTGAATTGAATTTGTAGATCAATTCGAGGAGAATTGACATCTAAACAATATTGAGTCTTCAAACTTACGAACATGGCGTATCACTTTATTTATTTGGGCCTTTTAAAATTTCTCTCAGCAGTATTTTGTAGCTTTCAGTGTATAGATCTTTAACATTCCATGCCAGATTTATCCTGTTTTATTTTTTATGCTATTGTAATTTATAATGTTTTCCTAAAAATTTAGTTTAATATTGTTCTTGGCTAGTATATGGCAATAAAATTGACTTCTACAAATTGATCTTGTATACTGCAAATTTGCTAAACTAACTCTTTACTTCTAGTAATGTTTTAGTACATTCTATCGGATTTTCTGTATAGACAATCACATTACCAACAAATACAGTTTTACTTCTTCCTTCTAATATGAGTGCCTTTAATTCTTTTTATTTGCTTGATTGCACTAGCTAGAATCTCCAGTACAATGCTGAGCAAATCTGGTGAGAGTGAACAAGCTTGTTTTCTTTCTGATCTTAAGGGAAAAGCATCCAGTCTTTTGCTATTGTAGATTATAATGGCTGTAGGGTTTTTTGTAGATGCCCTTTAACAAGTAGAGCAAGTTCTTTCATAGGCTTACTTAGCTGACAACGGGATTCTCCAAAATTTTACAGCCAAACATGATTGAGCACACCCATTTCTCTGCTCCTTCCTGAATCCTCACCAAAAATAATCATAGATGATTTTTAAAATGATATAGACCCATAAGAAAAAATAAATAAAGCACCCCCCCCCCAAAAAAAAAGGAGATGAAGGAGTGAAAACTGACTTAACAGCACTGAAAAAGTTGAAAGCCTGTCTACTTTTCAGTTGTGGAGAGAGCAGGTTAGAACCAACTAATAAGAAGGGCAAAAAAAAAAAAAAAAAAATACCCAGAAAAGAGTTGAACTCAGAAGGACCAAACTTCTCTAGGAAAGGTGAAGGGGTGGGAGGATCAGGTGATAATATGTATAAGAATCAATTAAAACCAGTTTAGAACAGGAGGTCACTTCCTTCATCCTGTACCTCCAGAAGACTGTCCTTCCTCCACTGCAGCATAACACTGGAGGTGGAAACACTGGACAGTTGAACCAAAGAGGATCTGCAACAGAGCTGAGGGCAGAGGTGAAGTGGCATATGAGAAAAGGGGGCGTCAGTAAAAGTCTAAATACAGAATGAGGAAAACCTCTAATATCCTTTTCCTGATGGTTACTAGAATCTTGAAAACCAGGCAAATGCATTTATATTAGTTTCCTAGGGCTGTTGAACAAAATACTGTAAACAGGTGGCTTAAAACGATAGACATTCATCGCCCTACGGTTCAGGACTCTAGAAGTTGAAATCAAGGTGTTGACATGCTCTCTCCAAAGTTCTAAGATTCTTTCTTGCCTCTTTCAGCTTCTTGCAACCTGAAGTATTCCTTGGTACACAGATGCTTCACTTCAATCTCTGCCTCCATTCACACATGGTCAACCTCTCCCTGTGTGTGTGACATTCTATTTCTTCTTGTAAGGATACCATCATATTGGAGTAAGCCCTCACCATAGACCAGTATGACCTCATCTTAATGAACTGTATCTGCAATGACCTTATTTCTGGAAAAGGTCACATTCTGAGGTACTAGAGGTGAGGAGTTCTAACATATCTTTTTTTTGGGGTGGGGGGCACAGTTCAACCCAAAACCACATTCTAGGCAGGAGATTAGAGGATTATATTCTTAGAAAACTGACAAAGTCAAGAGAAAAAAAATCCTACAGATCCTGACATTTGCTGAAGATCCTATCAAATATCCAGGTTCTTGACTGATTGCCTGCTGGTGATCTGAAAGGTATTATATTTAGGGTAAAGAGAATATGCAAAGAATGGGAAAATTTTGTAAAAATCTTTAGAGAGATAACAGAAGACATTACATCTATGACACAGATTTCTTAAACATATATTAAGAGAATTAGAAAAAGCCTTGGAAATAACAATATGACAGCCAAAATAAGTTTTAATCAATGGATAGTTTGGAAAATAAAATAGAAGAATTCTAGAAAGTAGAACAAAATATTAAAGATATTGAAAATGGGAGAAAAAAAGATTTAAAAAATTAGCGAGTGCAACTAGTCCAGGAAATCTAACATCTAATAGGAGCTCCAAAAAGAGAAAACAGAACAAAAGAAAATTTTCAAAGAAATAAAACAAAACTTGTACAAACATCAACTTCCAGATTTCAAGAATTTCCTGAGTGCCCAGCAAAATAAACTAGAAAGAACTATATCAAGGCATATTACCCTGAAATTTCACTACAGTTGAACTAAATAAAACCTTATAAAGCTTCTCAATAAAAACATTGAAATCCAGAAGGCTTCTGAGCAATGCTTTCCAAAATGGAAAATAAAATTATTTCAACATAGAATGCTGTAACTGAAGCACCCAAGTACAAATGCAAAGTCTTAAAAATTTTATTTTCCAATGGAGGATGTGCTTCACAAGGTCAGAGTGTAAACTACGGGAAATAATATAGGCTCCATTACACCAGAAGGGACTTCCATAAATTATGGTAAAATGAAGTCCCACAACAACTGTGTAACCAACCTAGAAAGACATCACCCTAGACTGGAATAGGACAGAAGACTTCAGGAAGGGGGTGGCCTGAAATAAAAACAGTTGTATTGATAAACTGCTATATGTTTATAGTCATTGAGAAGAGTTTTATCATTCTGACAAATATTTTAAGGATGAATTAATGATAGGTATATAAAATATTAACTAAATAATACAAACAGACAAGGTAATTTTATATTCATGGGTTGAATAAACAATAAGTTACACAAGAAAGGAGATATAATTATGGTTTCTAGGTGGCTCAGTAGTAAACAATAGTTACATAGTCCATAATAAAACGAACCATAATTATTGAGCTAACCACAAATTTTGACATTATTTTATCAGGAAAATGAGATGAGAGGAAATGGAGATGAGGAGAGGAAATGGGCATTTAAGAAAAATAAATCCTCAACTTCCATTTTGAAAAGATAATGTTTAATTTTGAAAATTTCAAGAAATAGTCCCATAAATTGGTATTCAGAAATATGGTAGGAAATATTTAAAAACCAGCTAGAAATATTTAAAGAGGTTGCTTTTGGGAGTGGAAAGCAAGAATAGGGAGAAATAAGGGTGGCTATTTTTTGCTACTAGTTTTATTGATCTGACTTTTAAAATTATTTCTATATACAATTTTAAAAATATGGCAGCATAATACGTATACAGAAATATGAACATTTTGCTTGTAAATTTTTAAAAATCAAGTGTATAAAAGTCAAAGGGGCTATACAAGTCAATATAGGTATGGCCTTGACATCACTTACTGTTGATGGCAATGAACCACTACAAATGTTTCTGAAGTTTTGAATCCAGGAGCATTGATCTGTGATTCTTAGGCACTTTGAAGGTTCCTGAATAAAAGCAATAAACAAATTTAGTGATAATTTTGAATAAAGGATTAACTGTGTCTCAGAAAGCTGGTTACGTTCCTAAGAAATTATTTGTCTTTAAAAAAAATTTTACTTTCTTTTTATCATTATTTTTATTTTTAAAATTTAAATATTTTATTTATACTATTACAGTTGTCCCATTTTTCCCCCTTTGCCCACCTACACCCAACCCACCCCCCACTCCCACAGTCAATCACCATACCATTGTCCATGTCCATTGGCCCTTCATATATGTTCTTTGACTAATCCCTTCACTTTCTTTCAACCACCTGTCACCTTCCCTCTTCTCTCTTACAGCTGTCAGTCTGTTCCATGTTTCTATGCCTGTGGTTCTATTGTGCTCGTTAGTTTATTTTGTTTATTAGGTTCCACTCATAAGTAAGATTACATGGTATTTGTCTTTCACTGACTGGCTTATTTCACTTAGCATAACAGTCTCCAGTTCCATTCCTGCTGTTGCAAAAGGTAAGAATGCCTTCTTTTTCACAGCTGCGTAGTATTCCATTGTGTAAATGTACCACAGTTTTTTAATCAACTCATCTTATTTTAAGTCTCAAAGAACAACTTATTTTGGCTAAAGTTCAATTAAGTTACCTTAAATATATTAAATATATGTAATACAATTCAATTAAATATAGTTTATCTCAGCCATAGTGTTTTTGAGTTAGTTCTATGTGATTGTTTAGTTTTGTTAAACGTGATATTTTTGATGTCTGCAGTGTTGTTCTATATCCCCAAGTCATCTAATATATCAGTCATTAAGAAATGGTACTTGGAAGCTCAAAATTAATAATAAAGATAGTAACCTACATACTACCACATAGAATGACTTAGCTGTTCTAGGCACCTACCAACATCACTTGATTGCGCTAGGCCTAGTTTTAAGCTTTTAAAGATGAACAGTGAGTGGACATTTCAAAGCACCTAGGGACTAATAAGCTAGTCAGTTAGCTGCTGCTTTTTTTTTATCCCCAAGGCAGTGCCTCTCAACTTTGTCTGCATATTAGAATCACAAAGAGAGCTTTTAAAATTCCAAACCCCAGGCCACACCTCAAACCAAGTAAACCTGAATCTCTGGAGGTGGGACCCAGGCACCTGTCCAGTTAAAACTTCCTAGGTGATTCCAATGTGCTGCCAAGGTTGAGAACTACTGCTCTAAGGAAAACCATAGGGAAGAACATTTGGTTTCAGTCCTTTCTTCAATAGTCTCAGCCTTTAGTTTGTGATATGTCCAAGTGAAATTTGACCCTCCACCTTGTTTGGGGAAGATTATTTTAAGGGAGGGGAGATTTCCCTATCAATCAGACACCTGCTTTGAAAGAGATGGTTGCTCCACCAGCATGTAAAACCTCATTTAAGGCAGTAAATATTGTCAGGGATGACATCCAATCATAACCTGGTTACCCACTTGAGCTATGTTTTATAAGCAGGTCTCTCTTGGTTATTTAGTTGCAATATCAAACAAAGAGCGGGCACATTTTTTAAACTACCAGTTTTATTGAGATATAATTTACAAACAATAAAAGTCACCCATTTAAAGAATACAATTCAATGGTTTTGGGATAGATTCTTAGAGGTGTATAATCATCACCATCTAATTTCAGAATATTTTCATCACCACAATAAAACCCCACACCCTTTGCAAGTCACTCCCACTCCCCTTCAAGGGAATTCCCAACCCCTAGCAGCCACCATCTGTCTACTTACTGTTTTTATGGACTTACTACTACTAAGGACATTTTATATAAATGGTATTGTACAATATGTGGTCTTTTGTGGCTGGCTTCTTTCACTTAGCATGTTTTCACAGTTCATTTATGTGTATCAGTACATTTACTTTTTTGAATGAATAATAAATAGTCCATTATATGCACATACCATATTTTGTTTATCCTTTCATCAATTGATATATATTTGGGTTGTTTCCAACTTTGGCTATTATAAATAATGCTGCTCTGGAATTTGTGTATACAACTTTTTGTATGTTTTTATTTCTCCTGGGTATATGCCTAGATGTGAAATTGCTGGGTCATATAATAACTGTGTTTACCCATGTGAGTAACTTCCAGGCTGCCTTGGCACAATTTTTGAAACAAAGATTTCTTCTAGAATGTTGCAAGTATTAAATGTCCCATTTGTTACAATCAAATGGAATTTATTGTTCTAAAGATGTTCAGGGATCTTAATCTTAAGAACAGGAAACGGCTCTCTTCAAATTTTAAATCTCATCTCTCTCCCCACCCCTCTCTGGAGGAGAAGTAAATGTTTTATGGATAATAAGGGACCTTAAGACTTCTGCAAGTGGATTTAAACAAGAATCTCTGGATCGCCTGTCACAGGTCTCCAGAACAAGTGGGCAATGGAGATGCTGGACACAAGTGGATAAAAATCTGTGACTGAAAGTATGACTGTCTGAACGTTTTGGCAGGAGCTCAGCAACCCATTTGTCTCTGGGCCACAGTGTATAGAATATTTTGAAACTTGGTCAGTTACTGTTACGAGTTCATCAAAATGTTGTTTTGTTTTAAAGGAAGATGCAGTGACCTCGCTGGTAAAAATCTATTGAATTTTTTATGGGATTAGTGTGAAATGATGACTTCCAATATTGCTAATGGATTTCAGTACAGCCATAAGAGACAAGACCAAAACTATAAAAACATCATTCAAAGGTGTATTCTGAGAAACAAAAATGGGAGTAAGTTACATTATCATCAAAAAGCTTGGAAACCCTGGCTGGTGTGGCTCAGTGGATTGAGCACTGGCCTGCAAACCAAAGGGTCTCTGGTTTGATTTCCAGTTGGGGCACATGCCTGGGTTGCTGGCCAGGTCCACAGTTGGGGGTGCATGAGAGGCAACCACACATTGATCTTTCTCTCCTCTTTCTCCCTCCCTCCCCCTCTCCTTAAAAATAAATAAATAAAACCTTTAAAAACAAAAAAGCTTGGAAATCCACCCATCAAAGTTAATGACAAACATTAGCCTTGGACAGTCAGAGAAAGACAAATACCATGTGACCTCACTTATAGGTGGCATCTAATGAACAAAATAAATTGACAAACAAAATAGAAACAGAGGCATGGATACATGGAACTGACTGACAGCTGTCAGAGGGGAGTGGGGAGTGGGTAACTGGATGAAAGAAGGTGAAGAGATTAGCCAAAGAACATATGTGCGTGAGTCATAGACACAGACAACAGAGCGGTGGCCAGGGGGAAGGGGGTGGGGGCTGGGCGGAGGTAGAGCAAGGTTTGGGGGAATGGGGTCATCAGCAATAGTGTCAGCAATAGAAATAAAGAAAACAAAAACAACATTAGGTTTGGAGAGCTAACAGAATAAATTGTTGGCAAAATGTATTTATTAAATGAAACTTGGAAATAGAAAGTAAATTTCCAAAATGTATGTATTCTCACAGATATTTAGCTCTTTGGTTGGACAAAATTATGCAGAGCAAGTCAGCTCTTGGCATATATGAGGGAAAATGCTCAACGGCTTGTTCTATCTATCATTGAAAACCCACCCACGTTCTAGGAGAACAATTTGTTTTTTAGGCTCGATCTATTTCACCTTCATCTCCTATCTCCTCTGGGGTGGGTAGAGAGACAGCCACAGTATCTGGCTGCTATCAGGTTCATATCAAGACCAATACTAAAAAGCTGAGAGGAAAGAGAGCTCTGCTGTCTTCATGTCCAGTTGCACCGATCAGCAAGACAGATGAGGCCATGTGGATCCACAGATCCCCAGTTGATTTTCGCAGGTTGTAGCTATGCCAATGGGAGAAACAATAGGTGTGTACGTTAGCCAAGATCTCGGGAGCTCACCCACAGTGCATCCCTTTTATCCAGAATCTACGCTCTCCCCCTTGATGACTTAATTTTTTTATCCTTTCCTGAAACTGCTTCTAAATGTTATGCCCAATAGACCTCCTAAGTGCCTCATTAGCTCTTTTTTTTAAATTTATTGTATTTTTTTCCATTGTCATTTAAACCCCTTACACTCCCTCCCCCTGCAGTCACCACACTGTTGTCAATGTCCACGAGTGCTTTTCCTTTTTGCGCCATCCCGCCACCCCTCTCCTGCCCCCCTTAGCTGTCATCCTGCTCTCTGAGTCTGTGTCTGTTTTGCTTGCTCATTAGCTCTTTTACACATCTTATTTTATTTTCATGTGGTTTTGCTCATTATAATATAATTAGCGTGGACCGAGGTCTTTAGTGTACACTCATGTGGTTATGCGATCTGTTCTCAGCCTAGACTTCCATTCCCCTCCGTCAGATCTCAGCTCTTGTCTTATTTCACTTTTTGACTAAAAAAGTGTGGAAACTAAACAACCTCTCCCTCGTTATCTTGCCTTCATCTTCAAGTGTCGCACTGATCAAAACATACTCATCTAATTCTACTGATTCAATTATTCGATGACTGATTTCACTAAATTATTCACAAAATATTTTTCACCAAACTCCCAACACATATATGATTGTATAGTTTCTTTTCCAAATCCTGTATTAAGTACAAGGTATATATGTATTAACTCTCCCATTTGGGATATATTATATAAACCAAATACAATAAAATTAGTTTTCCTTCTAGTTAATATTATGTATTATTATATTATATTACATGTAATAATATTGAGAGCCCAGAAATGTGCTTTTGTATCAGTACTGATGGCACACGAGCTATATACACAGCAAGAAACGGCATCAACATGCAAATAAAAAAGGTTGGACTGAATGTGAATCCACACACTGCTTTAATCACTGTGTTGGTGGGGAACAATATACTACTTGACCTTGATTTTATACTTAAGGAAATCATGAAAGTAAAATTTGTAATCAGAGACTGGGGGTCTGGGACAGCCAAAGTTCTTCACAGCGGGAAGACCACAGCCATTGCAAGGTACAGCCACTCAGGACCTACTAACACACAGAAAACCTCAGACCGGTCTTCTGTTTGAGAAGCAAATTAGTTTAAATTTGTTTTATGTGCTTCAACTAAACAGCGGTTTTTTTTTTTTTGTTTTTTTTTAATGAGCATGTTGGTACTACTCACCTACATAACAGTTTAAACAGCCCAGGGATCTTAAACAATTTTACCATTCCTGACTGATTTTCTCAGGATAGGGAAGTTCTACCCTGAGTCATGCTCACTGATAGGTAGTTACAGGGTTTGAGATGCAGGCTGCAAAAAGTTGCAACAGCGAACTGCGATGGATCTAAGCATTTGCCAAGGTAGATAGCTAACTTAGAAGATTGCACCATCTTGAATTTGTTCTGGTACTAGAAAGTGAGGGCTGTGAAGAGAGGACCATGTAATAACTCATAATATATTTCTTGGTATTTTTCTGTACTTCTTCTTTTTGAAATAATTTCAAACTTACAGAAAAGTAGGGGCGGGGGTGGAGGATTTCAACTTGAGAGGCAGAGAAAAATAGATTCCTAATCTGTTTTATGGTTGTTTCTTGCCTTGGATTTTTTTAAAATTCAACTATAATTTTTAGATGTGGTTTATAAATATGCCCCACACTCTACCATGTATTTACATCTCTGATGTATACAGGAAACCATCTATTGCTGAGAAAGGGTTTAATGCTCAGTTATTGATCTCAGGTTGATCTTCAGCTATAAGTTCATTGACTTTTCAGAGTGCTGGAAATGGTGTCAGTGAGAAATTGCTCAATAATTTCAGGATTCACATTTGATTATAATATCTAGCAGATCATAATATGCTGCCAGTTCCAACTATCTGGAACAGAGTTTAGGTCATTTACTTTAGCAGAGATAACACTAGAAATTAACCAAAGCATTACAAACCACCCACTGGATATAAAACCTGATCTACAGCTTAAGCTATTTGGAGATTCTTTTGTATGTCAACTGCTTCATTATGAAGATTAAAATGAATCTTTAAAGAATGTTTTCTAAATTTGGAATCCAGCAAAATGTTAATGTGCCAGAGCCATTACAGAGCCTACATATGTAGAGGGTTTGAGATAGTATGTTGAAGTATGAGGTTCAGAAATATTCTAAGCTAGCCTCCAATCTATTTGGGGCCACTGAGGTTTCAAATCTTTTAATACATTTGAAACATTTTTAATAAGGGCTATAATTTTTTTCATGATTTAAAGTTTTTTAAATTTGAAATAATTTCAAACTTACCAAAAACTTGCAAAAATAGTACTGTACAAAGAATTTCCATACATACTTTACCTAGTTTCATTGACTGATATTTTACCACAATAATTTCTATTTTCATAGTTTTATTTTAATTAAAAAATTATTCCATGCTTCTTGGAGTGAGGTAGAAAAATACAAGATAGAAAAGACAATATAGATATTACCCATAATCCACATGAAAATATAACCTTATTAACATTTCTTTTATTCATAAACTACATTTTTTTATTAACTGCTTTATTTATTTATTTATTTATTTATTTGGCAATGATTGGTATTTCATTGCAAGTCTAGGACTAGCATGAGTCACATGCAATGTCTAGGGCACAGAGTTTAGGAGGTACTCATTCTCAAAGCTGTCTCTCGCCCAAGTGCTGACCAGACCCGACCATGCTCAGCTTCCGAAGTCAGACGAGATCCAGCGCATTCAGACTGGTATGGCCACAGACTCAGGGCAGGGTCATCATTTATGTGACTGTGAGAGTGAATACTTCCTGAAATTCCACACTGTAGGCACCTCACTTGCCTTACTCTATTTCTTGCACTGTTTTTTTTTTCTCCCCCATTTCTCCCTGTTTCCACCCCTCTCTCCCTATTTCAAACTATGACAACAGAAAGAAAACATAATATCTCTTCCTCACTTGGTAGTTTCAAAATCCTTAAGGAATGGAAATGGCCCAAAGTAAACAATGTTTTGGAGGGAAAGAATGGAATCATGTAAGAGCCAGCTCCTGTCTTATTTCTAAATATGATTCTACAAGAAGATGGGAACAGGAAACAGGGAAATGATGGAAGTTTAAATAAAGATGAAAACTGGGCACCTTGCTTACCCCTGAGTAGATCTGGGGGACTGACCTCCCAGAGTAGACCATGTTCCAGTGCAGTATGGGAGGAGCAGAAGGAACAGTGAGGCCTAACAGTGTCTTGAGGATAGAAATGAGGGATGACTCAGCAGTGAACTGCCCATGTCTGATAACCCAGGTACCAGACACCTAAATGATGGTGGGGATCAAGAGTCCTACCAAATTCCCTGAAAGGAAAAAGGGCTAGTAAGGGGAAACGCTACTCTGGTGGAATGGAGGCTTACAAGAATAATTCTACAGAAAGTTATACAGGAAGAAAAGGATATGATGTTTTTTGTGTATCTGAACATGCTTCATAAGATTTGTACCCATTACGCAAGCACAGAATGACGCACTGACCCGCATCATAGTACGCGCCCATGGGATGTGAATGGCAGAGTAAAGGGATAGTTATATAGCAGGGATTCACTCTTTCAGAAGACAGAAGGTTCTCTCAAAAGGTCTCTTTACACTATGGCTTCCTTTATCTTCTCAACCTCACATGCTCTACTGCCTAAACTATTTCCTCCGGTTCATAGTCCCTTCAGTTCCAACATTTTGTTTGGAAATCTTATGTTATCCTCCAAAACCCAGCATATAAAACCATGAAGTTGTGAGCACTCCTTCCCTATCTCTTTGAGATTCCATCATGTGTACAAGGAGGTATATTGAATGTTTTCTGCATGAATAAAGGATACTTGGCTTCATATGTATGGCTCTCACTAACTAGTTTTTACTTTTTCTGAGGCAGACTATATTATACACATGACCAAGATTATTTCTTAATAGTACCCAAAACATTTAAGAGGTGTTCGGTGTATATGTATGAAAGTGAATTCCCAGGTTGTCTACTCAACAAAATAGAATATCTACTGTCTTAGATTGGGTTCTTCCTGAAGCCAACTGAGCCACAGATTCAAGTGAAAGTGATCTGTTAAGGAAGTGCCCCAGGGTAGACTAGTAAGGGAATGTGGGAAGCAGGACAGCGAAGGGGAGGCAGACAAACAAGGGTATAATTGTAGATGAATTCCTGAACTTGGTTTGATCCTGTGGGAGATCTGGAGCATAAATTACATCTCTGAGTACATTCAGTCTTGAGGCAAGGGAGCTGGGTTTTGTATGCCTTCCCTGGTGGTTGGCTGACTACCAGCTGTCCTAAAGGATGTCAACTCCCAGCATCTCAAACCTTCAACAGGAGGTGGCTCCAACCCTTTGAAGAAGGCTGCTGGTACAGCCTGAGGAGACTCCAAGGGGGCCTGAACAGGGTCACCACATCTAACAACAAGCAGTCTTCGAGGGCTTCTTCGATTCCTTCTGTGCAAGATTCTCCTATGAATCCTTGTTTTTTGTTTTGTGTGCTAATTTATACGCTACCTTTTTGTGTTGGTCTATATAAAGCAATAAAATTTTAAAAAGTTATTCTTAAACAAAAACAAATACCAGATAGTCCAAAGATTTATATCCAAAAATGGAAACGATACAAGTCCTGGACAGAGACTCAGGGCTGCTTTGGGAAGCAGGAGCTTTGTGAAGGTTAAACTGCTCTACAGAAGGCAATGGAAAGAATTTGTTTTTAGTTTTTTTTTTTCTTCTGAGAGGGCAAGCACAGAGGAAAGAGGAGTGAGTACAAACAACAAGAGATGTAGCCAAAAGACTGCTGAGAATGAGTGATCTTAAGTTATTTAAGATGTTTAAGCGGCTCCACCTCCCTAAGCTTTCATTGTAGATGGCTACATGCTCAAACCCTTGGGTAAATAGGAGTTGTTTTGGTAATGAAGACTAAGGAATGAATCGAAGACAGGGTAGAGATCAAGAAACAGCCTCAAGATACACAGTGAATAACAAGAATTCAGTGGTGGCAGCCACAGCCGGCAGGGCCATGAGACCATAGCTCTGCAGGGAATTCACAGAGGTCTTGGCAAGGGCGTTGGTTTCATTTTCCCCAAAGCATGGAATAGAACATTCAAGCTGATCTCTGGACCACACTAAGGAAGCTAACATCACTTCAAAATATTTTTATGAGATGCTTTTAAAAAATAATATGCAGTCATAATATGGGACAAGTTGTGCAAAAACAGAAAATAAGGAAGAGACAAGGACAGAATCGGAACACCAATATTAAGGTTCCTAGCCCAGTCTTCTACTAAGTATTTTTGTTCCCAGTAGCGGTTTGCAATGGCAGGAACTGAGGCTTCTCTGAAAACCTTAATAGTGAAACAAGGACTCTCAAAGTGAGTTAATTTAAATCCCCTTTCAGCCATACAGGTCTGAAAAGATGTTCACCCACTAACGTGAGCTCAGCTCTATGATGTGTTAAATCTCCTCTGTTCTGTCCTTCTTTGTAAAAAGCTTAACAAGCTTTGATATTAGGAACAGTGGGCTCTTCATGACCTGAAAACTTAGGATGGTGCAGAGCAATTCCTGAAGCCAGGAAGTCATTATATGTATTTCATTGGAGTAAGAAAGGGTTTGGAGTTTTCAAAAAACTGCAATTAGTCATTCTTTGTGATTTGGGATATAAAGTGTATGAAGGCTGCAGAGAGCATAGGAGCTAAGCCAACAGTATATAACCTGTCTTTTGGAATTAAAGGGTTACTGAAGATTTTTGAGTAAAGGAGTGACATCAGTTCTTAAAAGGGAAAGATCACTGGCTACAAAGTACAGCAGGGCAGGTCCAAGGGAAGCTAGGCCAGGTGTCTTAGTCATGCAGACTTCTGTGACCAAAGACCATAACTGTGTGGCTTGAGCAACACACAATTTCTTCTCACAGTTGTGAAGGCTAGGGAGTCTGAGATCAAGGTGCCAGCATAGTCAGATTATTTATGGACCCTGGCAGGGCTAAGCAGGAACAAACAGCTGAGGCTGAGGCCCAGTGGCAACTCTGGCTGAGGGGATAGTGATAGGTATTAAAGCAACCTAGAAGTAGGCATCAAAGACTGGGGGTTCAGAAGAAATAATCCAGCCCTTGTGATGGTCATGGCCACCAGGCTGCACCTCTCTTTCCTAGGTACAAGCTTTTGGGGACTTGGGTGTAAGATAAAGATATAGTCACCATGGCAAGTTTCAAGTTTTGTCCCAAGTAATAAAATGAGTATGCAGTCTCCCAGAGGGACTATGGTGACAACCAGCTCTTATAGCTCATAGATACGCAGAGGCTAGGGGCTGCGGGCAGACTTGCCTGGGTTTTGTCTAAATCTAGGTATCTATAAAGGCAAGGATTTGGGTGCGAGCAGCTGATTCAGGAAGTGATCGCTGGAAGGGTGAAGAGAGAGTGAGGAAGTGAGACCTGGAAGGAAGGAAAACCAAGAAAAGGGACTTAATAAGTAAGTTACTTCAGGGGCAAGTGGGGCTCAATCCCTCTGTGGACTGTGCAGAATAGTTTATTTATTTATTTTTAGAAAGAGGGTGTCCTCCTCCATACCACACATTTGAAGTGCCAGCATACATAAACCCAAAATAAGAAAGGAAGGAATCGAACCTTATAGCTGTTTTCAAGGGTCAGATGATCAAGGCTTTGGCTTTCCACTTCTAGGATAGGATCTTTCCACATGGCTACCAAGATAGTGATCATGATAAACTGTACAAATTGAAAAGAGCTCCTTTTCTCTATTACCTCTAGAATAAAACTGCCACAAACAGACTAGCTTTGTTAAAATCCATTACTTATTTAATCCCTGCGACTATTTGTGTCGGATGCCGTGAGTGATCAGACCCTGATCAAGTGCCACACCTATGGTCCAGGAGGAAAAAAGCAGTTTGGTTGTCAGCCTCTTAAGAGTGACCAATTCTTCCTGCTTTACCAGGACTGTGGGGTTTCCCATACACAGAACTTTAAGTGCCAAAACTGGGTCAGGGCAAACTAGGTCAGTTGGTACCCCTACCCCATCACCCAAAGGAAAAAAGGTCGAGACCCTAAGGTGGATGGGAAAGGGTGCTAGACAAAACAAATCTATAGCTACCACAGTATGCCCCAGAACCTAATCGCCTGTGGTTTATTGGCAGACTGAACTGATTTCTGATCATTTCAGCTCCCCTATTACCTTAAGATACTTGTCAATGGATTTTTTTTCAATAAGTGATGATTTTTAGATTACCGTCAATCTTATTTTAAATTTTTTTTTTTTTTTATTGATTGATTTGAGAGAGAGAAAGAAAGAAACATTGATTCATTGTTCCACTTATTTATGCATTCATTGGTTGATTCTTGCATGTGCCCTGACCGGACAAGCAACCTTGGTGTATGGGAACAACTCTTTAACCAACTGAGTAAACGGGCCAGAGCCTACTGTCAGCCTTTTAAAACTGATATAAATAAACCAAAAATCTCAAACAACTGAAAGTTCCACCATGAACTCTCCTCTAATTCAGACTTTATTTGCACTCAAGCAGTTTTGTAAGGTGCAGTGAAAACATTAGCATTACTTTGTAATTTGAGAGGTTAGCTTTAAAATGCAAATTAAGCAAACTTTGTGAGCCACTTTATTAATAAGGAGGACATATAAAGAATTTATTCATTTAACCCAAGACTTACCCTATATCAAGAGATTTCTTTTTTTTTTTTTTATATGCAGAAAAATAACAATTCAATCGTAAGTTGGAAAACTCTGGTCAGCAGCTACTCCTGACTAAGCCTGTACATATTTGTGTGGTAAAGCAAGCTTTTGAAATCAATCAGCTCATTATAAATTTAAGTCAAAAGGACAGGTAATCAAACCACTGTGTTTTTTTAAGCAACATTTATTCCTTTAATAGCCTTCTGAGAAAACATAAAATGATTATTTGCATAAAGGTGTTCTTGGAACAGGAGCCTTAATGTGAGTTACCACCTCTGGAGTTTTGTTTGTCATATATTTAGCTTCATCTCTGTATATGCCCATACATTTGTTTCCAGAAAATGTTTTATGCTAAAATCTTTTATCATTTGGTTGAAAACATTTTCACCAGTTATTTTACCAACAGACATCACTATTACAAATATAATGAACCATTTTCTTATCAATACCAACCATGCATTCATCCAACTATAAGAAAAAGACCTGACATTTTTTTAAAAGCATACTCAAACATGCTTATTAACTGTCATTTTTATAAGAATACATTTTTTAGACTGGCAGCCTCTTTTTGATTTACACAGACTTAGAAATATCTATCATTTACTGTGTCACCAATTTTTCACATTTTTAAATAAATGTCAGTTTCCAAGGTAATTAAAACACCAAGCTCAGAGCTTTATGCAATCTTTAATTGATCTGTGCGTTTTATTGTAATAGTCTAGCCAGGGTGTCTGTCTTTATAATTTAAAAAAGTGATCAGTTTTTCTTCAAGGTTTGCAAATTTGATTTTTAAATGTCCTTTCAAATATAATGGTTTTAGCCCTGCCTGGTGTGGCCCAATGGATTGAGTGCTGACCTGTGAAACAAAGGGTCATTGGTTTGATTCTCAGTCAGCGTACATGCCTGGGTTGTGGGCCAGGTCCCCAGTTTGGGACGTGTGAGAGGTTACCCCACATTGATGTTTCTTTCCCTCTCTTTTTCCTTCCCTTCCCCCCTCTCTAGAAATAAATTAAAAAAATCTTTTTAAAAAAAGCATTACAATTAAAGATAAGGTGCTAGTCAGCCTCCAGAATGGCCCCATTTTTTGCCTCCAGTTTTTCATGCCCTAATATCATCCCCTCCCACACTGATTAGGGCTAACCTGTGTAAATCATAAGACTGTTGTGGAAGTGATGGTGTGTGACTTCTGAGATTAGGTCTAAAAGATGTTGTGACTTTCTCCTTGGTCCTGAATCACTCACTTTGCAGGAAGTCTGCTGCCATGTCATGAAGTTAATCAAGCAACCCTATGGAGGAATTCATGATGCAAAGAACTAAGGCTTCCTGCCACTAACTATAGGAGGGAGCCACCTTGAAAGTGAGTTCTGCAACCCCAGTCAGGCCTTCAGGTAACCACAGCTCTGTCTGACGTCTTGATTACAGCTTTGTGAAAGAACGTAAACCGAAAACACCCAACTAAGCTGCTCTCATATTCCCGGCCCACCAAACCCTGTGAGATCATAAATATATATTGTTTTAAATCATTAAGATTGAGGTAATTTGTTACTCAGATAATACAGAAAATCAGAGAGAAACCAAAGTTTCAAAACACAAACTTTTCGATACTTTTTTTTCCTTAGAAAACTCACTGCTCAATAAAGTGGAAAAGTGCCATTTGGAACAGAACATCCAGTCACAGGGAACTGGGCAGAATTGATTTTATGGGAATTAATGGATATTTTTTTTATCTTAAAAATTTTTCTTACAGTCTATCATAAGGTGGAAGCTTTATTTTTTTTAAATGTCAGTTTGGTGGATCCTTGCAGACTGGACAAAAATCTCACATTAATACAATGGCTCCCAGTAATATTTTTATGACCTCTTTTAATCACAGTCTAACTCAACTTTGACATGTTTGACAGGAAAATATCACTGGACTCCCTGATAGGATCAAAGCACCAAATTTTCCTATTGTTTACTACACATAAATTTCTCTATTTTTTCCAGGCTTTTATGGAAAATAAAATATTGGCTACCATAAAAAAAGTAAGTGGTATATTGTTAATAGAATGCATGCAACAAAACCTTTTTAGGACTTAAAAATTCTGGCAAGAATTCCTCCATTAAGGCCCCAGGAACCAGCTGAACTGGCCTGGCCATAGTTGCTGAGCTCAGCCTGTTATTTCCTGCCTCTGCATACAGACTCCTTCTTATTCTTGGGATTCCTTCCTTGCTGAATCATGCCCTTGCTCCAACTCACATCATTTGCTCCTGTGTCAAGAAGCTTCTTTTAAATCTGCCATGTGAGAGTGATCTTTCTAACATTGAACCATACCCTTTATGAATATTCCCACATTCATCATTGTAACATACATTTTTGGAGTTGGAAATGTAGAGTTAAATTATTCTCCCCAAGAAGAATTCAACTTCTTTCTGGATTTGAATTATCCTTTATAGAGCTTAACTTAATTATTAGAAGTGATGGGAGACACAAAGGTGTTTCCCAGTTGAAGGGTTCCATGAATAAGTCCTTCTGCACTCCAGGGACACAATGGGAAGTTAGGAGAATTGAAGCCCTTGGCGGTACAGAGTTGGGCAGAGCCCTCCCAATAGGCAGAGACTAGATACTGTCTAACCTTATCTCTATTTTCACTTCTAGCCCCTTTCTTCAATAAAGTATTTCACTCATTGGGAGCATGCCTTTGACATACTTAACACTGGAAATCAATGAGAAAATATTTAGTCATAGAAATAATTTTACATCAACCATTGCTGGGACAGGTAGAGTCCATTTTATCATTTATAAAATTCCAGAGCAATCGATGAAGTTTTGTCTGACCTTTTTAGCTGACCTTTCTTAATACTCATGTTTCATTTGTCTAGCGGTTAATTGTACACCACCTAATATTGTTTTTCTAATATATTTACTACATTTATGTCCCTGGCTGGTTTGGCTCAGTGGATTGAGCGTCGGCCTGCGAGCTAAGTGTCGCTGGTTCGATCTTCCAGTCAGGGTACATCAGAGAAGGAAAACTCTGAGAAGGAAAACTCTGACTCCAAAAAACCTCCGCTGCCTTGCGGCATACCTCTTCAGGGGAAAGGCTAAGGGAGTAAACCCCGACAGAAAATCCGGAGCCGGAGTCCCTAAGGCGGTTTGACGTTGTAGTCAACACCGGCAACTCCTGCGGCGCACCTGAAGCCAAGCTGTATTGACTCCGTCTTTCCCTTGGACCCTTCAGCTGCGAAGAGACGGGGGGTCTGCTGCATGGGCAACAGCAGACCCTCCATATCACCCTGCCCAGGCTCTGTAGCTTCAGCTTCACTGGAGAGGACACTCCAGCGTCATCGCAAGATGTCGATTCAACACGGGAGGAGACAGATACCGTGTCACTCCCGAGTCGGACTGCACAGCCATTCTCGGCGGTGCAGATAGACTCTTAAGAAGCTACACCATCGTCTCTCGAGATGGACGGCTGCCGACGACTACATTTATGGAGTCTTTTCACCTCTTGGTGAACTTAATTTGATCGTTGCAAAGAAAAACCCTTTGGTGGGTGGTAGCTGATGGACTTTCATTTTACCCTAGTTAAAAGCTCTGACTTATCCTGGGCCCAAAGACCCAAGACTCCTGGGTCAGAGATAAAGGACTTTTTTACTCATGGCACACAAAGCAGCCTGAGCTTCATGTTTGCATTGGTTTCCTTTCCCTACCAAATCTCATGGAGGTTGCATTACAGGAGAGAAAGGAAGCAGGGAACCCTTCATTTCATAGCAAGCAGTAAGTAAACCTGTTCTTTGTCCTGTAGGGAGATATTTCTTCATCCCTCAAGGTGTTTGGCTGTAAACATAACCCTGGGAAGTACCCCAGGTAGACAGTGAACAGGGCCTTGCATTCTTGGCATATGCAGCAAGACATATGTCTGACCCATGGAGGATTATCTCTCTCAATGATTATTATTAATCCCCTTTATTTAGACTGAAGCACTGAAGCTCAGAGAAGTTGATAGATAACTTCATTAAGTTTATACAGCTAGTAATACCAGAACTTGAGTTTTTCTGATTCTAAACTGGTCCTATTTTCAACAGACTTCCACTGCCTAAAATGTAAAATATTTTAGTAATAATTTCTGATGTTGGTCACATGTTTAAATGGTAATACTTGCATATTAATTAAATATAACAAATAGTTATTAAATATAATATTTACTAAAACACCACCTATAAGCTTAGTAAATGTTATTTTTAAATATCAGTAAATAAACTATCATAAAATATAATTTATATATTACTAAATAAAACTTCTGTTTCTTTTTCCTTTTAAAAATACACGGTGGGGCAAAAGTATGTTTACAGTTGTTCATATGGAAAATAATTCAATAATTAACAAATAATAACACAAGAATAAACTTTCGCATCCTCACAACTACAACCATTTGCTCCACCCTGTCTGGCTACTAGAAAAACTTGAATTACATATATTTTAGTCTCACATATATATTTCTATTGGGTAGCACAGCAATAGACCACAACTTTTATTCTTTATTTTCCTTTTAATATTTTGTTCTATTTTTTCCTGTTTTTTATTAGTTATAACATAAATATAGTAAATGTGCTACATACTAATCTTAAGTACATATCTTGCTGAAATTTTACCTATATGTATACTGTTATATTCACCACTCAGACCGAGATATAGAACCAGTTCTTGCTGTTCCTTGGCTAGTCTGTACTCTCTGACCCCCACTCATTGTGATAACCACTCTTCCAACTTTCATAACCATCAAAAGTTTTCCCTGTATTAGAACTTTATATCAACAGAATCACAGGGTATATACTCTTTTGGTTCTGGGGTCTTGTGCTCAATATGACATTTTTGAGATTCATCCTCATTGTTGAGCATATTAATATTTCATTTTTTATTGCTTTTCAGAGTTACATTGTGTGACTATACCATAATTATCTATTTTCCAGTTGGTGGACATTTGGGGTGTTTCCTGTTTGAGCTAATATGAATGAAGGTGGCCTGAATATTCATGTACATGACCCTCTTAAGCTTTGAGAAAGGTTTGTGATCTATCTTTGGTAGGCCAGCCAATGCCCCACTCCCACTCTAGTACCTCACCCAGTGCCCTTCTCGATGGATATTTAGTGAAGTATGCTTTCCAACTAGCAGAGTGGTTATTTGTCTCTTAGTCTTCATGTGGAAAATAAAGTCCTGTGTCAGAACAAAGTCTACTCAAAGTTTCCACTATTATCACAAATAATGAACAAATAGGTCAGGAAGTCAGTCTCCTGTATTTAAATGATATATTTCAGTCTTGTTGCCAGTTAAAAATAGACTTGTGCTCCCAGATATATTTTAGTGACTGATTTTGAAAGAATGTAGATGTTTTCTACACTGTTTTGTTCCCTAATACTCCTACCCATTTCCTTCATCTCCTTAGTCTTTTCTTTTTTAAGATGAATTCAGAGAAAGGAACATTCTAAGTGAAAATATTATGCAGGTAGTTAAAGAAAGACTGCATATACACAGGAGTGTTATTATTTTGGTAGTTCATTTCTAACTTTTGTTTTCATTTTCTTTCCTTTAAGATTACGTGGGAGACCACTGAAGCCAGATATCCTGGGTTTAAATCATGGATCTGAAATCACGAACAAGACTGGAGACTTAGCCTCTGAGCCTCAGCTTTCTCTAAAATGGAAGATGTGATACCTTCCGAACAAGGTTGCTTGGAGGATTAAAAGACGAAAACGTATGTCAGGCCGAGCTCTTTAGGCAACAACCTTTGTGAAGCCCAGTCCTCACCAGACCCATGGCTTCTTCCTGCAAGAGCTACTACTTGCATTTCTTATTCTTCGTCTCTCTGATAATCTGGCCATCATCAGGCATCTGCATGCCAGGCTTCCTTAAACTGTGTGGTCAGGCACTCCAGAGTGCTGCAGCGGACTCACCAAGAGCAGGATATTGT
The DNA here is from genome assembly GCF_987537825.1 of Furipterus horrens. Taxonomy (NCBI): domain Eukaryota; kingdom Metazoa; phylum Chordata; class Mammalia; order Chiroptera; family Furipteridae; genus Furipterus; species Furipterus horrens. The sequence goes on along the minus strand of NW_028327177.1, from coordinate 130,939,473 downwards.
AAATCTTCAAGGGAAAAAGTGGTAATGTGTTAGAAATGGAGTGAACTACTGGCTAAGGAGTTCACAGTTTCAACATTAAATTGTGATATCATATCTTCGCAAGGCTGTTTCCTGCGGTTGCTGTGATAAAAAGCAAGCGCCGCATGGAAATCAGTGTACAACAGGATGAAGATGGTGGTACCCAGTCTGATTCCAAGTTTGAGAAGTTGCTCAGTGATCCATAGGCATCTCGTTAACATGTAAGTGCGATTATTTAAGAATGAAACAAAAATGTATTTTTTCCAATTTATGTGTATTATTTTTTCATATACTTAATAAGGTGTTAAAACATGAATATTCATTATGTGTTTGAATCTTATTATCCAGTGAGTGGTTTGTTGATGGTGTTGTTGACAACTCTCCTTATCTCTGTTCTCAGTGCCACCTGGGTCAGGAACTTCTGGTTGGAAATAATTGGAAGAAAAATACAGTGTGCATTTAGAATGTATTGTAGACCACTTTATACGCACTAAAATGATTAAAAATGATATACCCTACCATACTGAACATTGTGGAATACGTGGAGCAATTGGACCTCTCAAGCACCGCTGGTGGGAGTGTAATACGGTACAGCCACTTTGGAAAAACATTATGGCAGTTTCTTTTAAAGTTAAACATACACTTACAACACCTAGTATTTCCAGTTGAAGGGAACCAAAGTTTTGCCTTTTGGGATATTGATTTTTAAGCTGATTATTAAGAAAAAATTCCGAATATTTGACTCTGCCTCACTTTCCTGCCTAAGAGATTCAGATGGAAAAACTTGATCCAGGAAAGAAATTTTAACCCCAGCTTCATCTAACTGAATATGGTACATGGGAGGGTGTCAAGCAGGAGCCTGTGTACTGGATCCGCCCCTGTGTCTCATTTATTTCAGGGTTTCCTAGCAAAAATTTACGTGTCTTCTGTTTTGCTCTTCTTCACCTGCGAATGGCTCGTTGTCCCTTTTGAAATCTAAGATCCCCCTTCTCCTTTTCCCAAAATGATATGTATATACCCAATTTTGCCTCACTGTCTTTGGAATTTTCGTGCTTATGTTAATTCCCTGTGCCCGTGTATTAAAATTGGTTTTCTCCCGTCCATCTGTTAATTTGATTATTAGCCGAGCTAGACGAATTTGGAAAGTGGGAGGAAAAGTATTATTATTTTTTAGCTCCCCCAGAGTCCTGGGTATTTTGCCCAAGAGAAATAAAAACAACTGTTTACACAATGACTTGAATATTAATGGTTATAGCAGTTTTATTCATAATTGTCAGAAACTGGAAACAATGCAAATGTCTGTAAACAGGTGAATGAGTCAACAATTGTGGTGCTTCCCCAGAATGGATAATACTTAGCAACAAAAAGGAACTATTAACACACCAACAGCACGGGAATGAGTCTGGAAACATTAGCTAAGAAAGAAAGAAGTCTGACTCAGAAAGAGTACAGACTGTATGAAGTCATGCGATGTGAAAGAACAGGAAAAACTATGCTAAGGTGATAGAGATCACATTAGAATTGCCTGTGCAGGCAGTGATTATTGACCGGGAAGGTCCTGGAGTGTGGAAATGTGCTACATCTTCATTGGGGTGGTGGTTATACTGCTGAATACATTTGCCAGAACTCATGGACTGCATATTTAAGATCTGTTCATTTTACTCTATGGGAGCGAAACTTTAGTTTAAAAAAAGCACACACACAAAAAATGTATTACATGGTCACCCAACCAGTGCTGGTGGCGGCTGGAAACTGGGCTCATAAAATATATATAATATATATATATTTTGAAAGTGTGTATTCTACAAAGTTGAAAAAACAGGAGTGGGGCCGGGGAAGAGGGGTTCCCAGTACCGGATACCTTCCCAAGCGCTGATTTTAAGGGGAGAAACACTGGGAGACGTTCTCTATTTCACCGAGCGAGGCAGGGCGCTGCGCTACGGCAGGCAGAGAACGATCGGGCTACAGGCTTTGCCGATCAGAGCCCAGCTCAGTGTCCTCCGCAGGTTCCCAGTCCCCCCAGCGGTTCCCGCATTGGCCGCTGCCACCACCCCAGAGCTCCAGTCCCGACAGGCGGGCGCTCGCCGACGTCGCGCTGACGTCACGCGCGTGCTGACGTCGCTGGCGGCCACGGCCTCTGAAGCGGGCTGGGTGTCGGGGGGCGCCGAGTTTGACTAGTTTGGGGGCCGTCAGGCGCCTGGCGCTGCTCCCGCCGCCCGCCGCGCCCCGCGAGCCGCGCCTCGGCCGGATCTAGGGCGTCCCGCCCGTTCTCGCGGGGACCCGCACTGGCGGCTGGGCGGCTCTCGGCGAAAGTTGGCCCCTCTCGGGGAGGCGGGCGGGCGGGCGGCCGCGGCCATGGAGCCCCGCAGCATGGAGTACTTCAGCGCCCAGGTGCAGCAGAAGGACGTCGGCGGCCGCTTGCAGATCGGCCAGGAGCTGCTGTTGTACCTCGGTGCCCCCGGCGCCATCCCGGACCTGGAGGAGGACCTCGGCCGCCTGGGCAAGACGATCGACGCACTCACCGGCTGGGTGGGCTCGAGCAACTACCGGGTAAGCGGAGGCGCCGTGGCTGGGCCGGGCACGCCCTCTCCCGCCAGCCCTTTAATCCCGGACGTGCGGGCCGGCCTGGCGAGTCTCTCGTGGGCGCCTGCTTCCTCGGAACCACGCCGTAACGGGGAGACAGCCCCGTGGACACGCGGGTCCTCTGGCCAGCCTGCCTCTCCGGACCGGGGAAGGGGAGTGACTTCCCATCACCACCAAGTTTTTTCCACAATTGTGAACAATGACAAAATCAGGGATGCCCTGACACGGTCCTGCGTTATTGGCATTAGGACACAGTGTTGGATGACTAATTTAAAAAAAAAATCAGTGATGATTTACATCCATAAAGGGCACGAAGACTTGTTACGTTTGTACATCCCTATGTAAAGACTGCCTAGACCGACACATAGGGCATTACAATACAACTTTTAAAAAGAGATGTCAAGTTAATCCCTCTGTAATTAGGGATTTTTATCCATCTCCTGTTTCCTTTTTCTTTTATACTTTTTGTGTCTGGGAGGTTGTGCTCTTCATCTCTAAGGCCCCTTTTAGAGCTTCGTCATGTGCTGTTACATCTAATAAAAAGATGCTGACCGCAGGGCATTACTTATTTGCTTTTTATTTAATAGCGACAGAAAGGGACTGAATGCTCTCTGTCATTTCGTTTTGACGCAGTTGAGGACTAACTCGGATTTGAATCCGTATCCTAGCAGGTTAGCTGATGCTGAAAAAACAAATACATAAAAGAATGAGGTACCGGAAGGAATGAGTGTTTCCGATGAGCTGGTAGTAGGCAGGTTGTAATGTGGCCACGTTTGGAGACCAGGTAAATATTCTGTAATTAGCCTGCACTGTAGTGTTGAACAGATACTTTTCTCTCTAGTCTTCTGGTGGCAGTGTTGCTTTAAAATGCTGGCCCACACCTCCAATGCATGAACAGAAGTGCTGCTTCTTAGTATTGTATCATATAGCCTAGTGAATAGGCTGGCTGTACTTTGAAAACTGTCCTCATAGAGAAGAAATACATAGTCGAGTTATTGTGAAGATTTAATAGCGAAATTTATGAGTTTTGAAAAGGAGTGACTTACAGGATAATAGTTTGAAAACCACCTTGATGCTTCATTACATAGTATCTCTTTATTATTATTTTTTTTAATTTGAAGAAAGTTAATATTTAATAATATATCATTACTGTTTGGGGATTGTTATTTCTCTGGAAGAAACAAGCTAAATTTGCTTACACTGTAAGAATGGCATATACACACTAAGATAGTTGACTTTATGCTGCCGCATAGGCTGTTATAGAAAGTCAACTCTTGGATAACATTAGGGAACTCGAACTCAATTCAAAGACAAGACGTGGTTGTCACCAGGTACGTTTATTTACTTGCAGCAAGTAAAGGATATAAAGGATTCATATCCAAAGCCCCGTCTGTCCAGCGGGAGGCTTACCCATTGCTTACATGCACTTCATTGGTCATCTACATGTTGATTTCTTCTTTGCTGGCTGCATTCATCCCTTTTGAGATCCTGTCAAACTCATCCTGTTTTCAGCTGCGTCTGTGAAATACCATGCTACATTTTAACACGTAGCAAGAATAACATTTAGAACTGTCCTGTCCAACAGTAATGCTCACTCCCCTTCTCAGGTGCTGGCAATGGCTGTCTCCCTCTTCAGATATACCATCAGTGAATAGCAGTTGAGCAGTCCCATCTCTTGAAGCACTCTTGGCTTCTGTAATGCCCCAGTATCCCAGTTTTTCTTTAAGCCTCTCTGCACTGCTTCACTGAAGTGCTGTGTTTTTCCTTTAACTGGTCCTTAAGAGTGAGAATCCATCAGGCATCTGACCCAATTCTCATCTTTTTACTACATATTCTCTCTGTGCTCATCAGATGCTATAGCTTGAAACAGTATCAGCCAACAGCCTTATCTACACAATTCCTTGTAGCTGTGCCCATATATTCTGCTTTCTTCTCAGTTACAATGAATGAATTGTCCATCTTATACTGATCCCTCCACATGCATATTAGATCCTATGCCTTCTTGCCTACTCAATGGCATGAATCCATCAGTTCTGCTCTCTCCTTCCTGAATCGTTAGTTCTCTCCTTTCTGTGGAATGCTGTATGGAAGCTTTTCTGACATTGTTAGAGAGAGGACATACTATTTTTTTATTTTATTTATTTTTTTAGGTTTTATAAACTTAGTTACCAAACTAGGTCACCATTTTTTACTGAAGATACAATAAAACATTTAACTCTTGGAAAAAGTGTATCAGAACTTTTTTTGAATTACACACAGTTGTACTTAAATTTTAAATTATGCTGAATAAATATAATTTTTCTTTGGATTTGATAGCATCTCAGATTTGTGTCTCAATAACTGTCATTGCTTCAATAAATTTGAGTGACTGTACTATATGCTAGGTATTCTTCTATATACTGATAATCCAGCAGTGAACAAGACTAGCAAAACTTATTCATTCAGCCACAGTCTGTACTGAGGTCCTACCATGTGCAGAAATGCACTCTTCTAGGCATTTCTGATACAAAAGAGAATAAAATGACAGAAATCCTTATCTTTATGGATTTAGATTCTAATGGGGAGAGTATAAAGACTAAGAACTAAAATCAGTATATTAGCTGGTGATATTTACTTTGGAGAAAGGCAGAGAAAGGAATAGGGAGTCCTGGGAAGAATGCAGATGTTTGAATTTTAAATAGCTGGTCATGGAAGACCTCAAGAGAGGGTGATTGAAATGAGATTGGAGGAAGATCCCTTCAGTCAAGGAGATCCTGTTGGAAAGAGGAAGGTGGCTGGGTATACAAATTAGATAATTTCAGGTAACAAGTGCATCTAAATCAACTGATGTGAACAAATGAGGGTGCAGTGAGACTGCTTTGTGTAGTCAAGAAAGTGGGATGACATTTGACTCTCGATGTAAAAGAAATGAAGGAATGAAGAATGATTTAGGCAGAGGAAACTGCAACTACAGAGGCCCTAGTTTCGTAGAACATGAAGAAGGCCAGCGTGGCTAGAACTTACAAGTGAGTGGTAGGTTAAGAAAGATGAAGGTGAAAAGAGACAGGATTTTATTCTAAATCATTGGAGAGTTTTATGTAGGGGGGGGGATTTTTTGTGGAGAGGGGGCTCTGTAAGAAGCAGGAAGATGATAGTGGCTGAGGCTGGCTTGGTCACATGGGCAATGCCAAGAACTAGAAGATTGGGCATATGATTTGGAGGTAGAGCCAACAGGACCTCACCTTGGAAGGAGTGTGAGGGTTGAGGGGAATGAGGGATACTTGCTTTGCTTGGGCACCAATAGAGGGTGCTATTCACTGAAATGGGCAAGATTGAGAGAATAAGTTGGGTGAAGTAAGTAAAATGTTTGGTTAGACTACGTTGCTAGGTCTGAGAGAATTGCTTAACATCCCAGTTGAGATTTAAACAGGCGCTTGGGGTCGAGTTCAGTGGAAAGATCAGACTTGGAAATTAAAAATACGGAAATAGGTATATATAATATACTCTGGCATTTGACTTTTGCTAAAGATGGTCCTGTGACTTCAGGAGTCCCCAGATTTTAAAATGGTATTATGACAGTAAAATGTCTTTATAAATGCTATTAAATATTACAACCACCATTTAAAGGGCCCATAGTACCAGTCCGTAGTACCTTTGTCTCAAAGTGGTTTATTTTTGTTACTTATTTTAATCTTTAAGATGGCCTTAGAAAGTTGGTGCTATTATTTTCTTCATTTTGTAGAAAAGATATATTTTGCTTTAAGCCATAGACCTGGGAAATCGTTGGAGGACTACTTGAACCTAAGGAGATTAGGATTTTCTTACTCCTCTTCCTCTCTGTGCTTTTGTAAACCTCTTCAGCATCCTGTCATTTGTCAGCTCTGCTTTCAATTTTTTATATTGTCTATCTGCTACTGTAACAGTAAGTTGATTATAAAAAAATGGAGAAAATAATAAATAGCATTTATATTATAACTCTTTAGTGCTGGGCTAAGTAATGTGCTAGGATTTCAAGTCTTTGTCGGAATCCAAAATCACAGTTCTTTTACCTTTTGAAGGATGATACTTTCCAATGTTGGTATCACCTTAATTGTATTTTTTATAAACCATAAATTTCTTAAAATACATCATTTTTTAGTTTACCAAAAAAAAAAAAAAAAAAAAAGGTGATCTCGCCTATTCCTTTTACCTGTCACCTAAGACCATCTGGGTTGTTTGAAATTTTTTACTATTAACATTGTCCTTTTGCCTTGTCAACTTGTATATGTGCATGGGTTTGTCTGGGGCAGTTATTCTGAACCCTGTCAGATTCACTGCCCTCTTTTAACACCCCTTCTTTATAGTCACGAAGTACATTTTATAAGTAATACCCAGTAAGCATAATTTAAAAACCCTAGTAATGTTCTAATTGTACAATAAAGGAAAATCACACATGACTTAAAGAGATAAAATATATTTCACTATGAACATGTGCCAGGCTGACTACCCACGAGGACATGATTGATGACTGCACCAGTGCATGTTATTGCTGTAAATGCTGCCGACCGCTGCCAGCGCATGCAGATCGCTGAGGCTGCGTGGTTGCTGGTGATGCAGACTTCCCAAGTGGCATTACTGTTGGTGGTTGTGGTCATTCTAGAGCTCTAAATTCTGAACCTTATTTCTTTGAGTACACCAAGTTAAAGAATTTGACTATTCCATCTGGCATCCAGTCTATTTAGCTTTTAAGTGTCCTCTTATTTGAGCTTAATATCCTTGTTGATCAGCCACAGCCTTATGTTCATTAATTCCCTTCTCCCTCCTCACTCTTGCTTTTTTATGGCCCTCATTTGTTAAACTGCATTCCTGGTTCCTCCAACTCTGCCTACCCCATACCTGGCAGCAGCGTAGCTGCAGGAGGATGGAGAAAAACACAAAACCTCTAACTGGATTCATTTAAAAATCCTGATGTTCCAGTGGGCCTTTAATGTTGTGTGGCAGTTAAACAATACTATATTTTCTTCATTCATTCATTTACTCAGACAACTATCTTAGGTCTATCCCTCTCCCCACAGACCTTCCAAAATCTCTTCTAGCATCGATGTCACCTGATGGCCTTGCTTCCTACTTCATTGAGAAAATTGAAGTAATTGGAATTCCTTAAGATTCCCATTACTGTATGTGCCCACCTTCCAGATTTATACCCATAGCAGGTTCTCAATATTTGTTGAATTAATAAAGGAAAGCACAGTTATCCTTTGATTTACCTGCTGGCTGCATTCCTGGAAAACTTGTATACTAAAACCATGCAAAAGAAAAAAAAGATTTCTAGGCTCTGATAACTTCTTCAAAAGGGGTTTTCATTTACTTGAATAGCTTCCAGCAGGTCTGCCAAGTATGGCCATGTACCTTTGGGCTGTATAACTCTAGGGAATAATATTTTGTGTTGTACTACACTGTTCCTCTGCCCCACCCCCCACCCCCCGTCGGTTGAGAACTGTTGGTGTTGGGTCTAAGTCTAGACGTGGAAATAATGGGTTATACTTCCCTGTCTTGTCCTCCTAACTCTACCTAGAAATTAATCAGTATCTTTAATTTTAAGTCATTTGTTTCCCTCCTTTTTAGATGGAAGTAATTTTACTATTTTTATATTTACATGAAAATAATCTGGTATTTCCCTTCAGGTTTTCAAAATTTGTAAGCCATCGGGTTTTACTCATTTGATCTGGGCATACACATCCACTTGGCAGTTACTCTATCCTTCTTTCACTCATTTTCTTAGATGCTGAGTTAATTTGTTTAAAAAAAAAAAAAGAAAAGAAGAGTGTACTGTAAGCAGCATTTTTAACAGGAGTGTGCTTGTTATGACCAGTACATACCTTTTTGTTTTTTCTGTTCTATGAGAGAAAGCATCCATGGTTATGAATTAAGCTTCTGTCCTTCTTCGATTTCAAGAACTCCTGTTGTCAGGCCTTCTCACTTTTACGTGGAAAGTTCTTAGCTGTGATTCTTAAACTGGGGGTAGCCATTACTGTTGCAGGCAATTACTTAGCTCCATTGTTGGTTCACAACATTTCTGATTTAAACTATTTGGAAGACTAAACATGATATTGAATTGATACTCTAGCCAGTTGGCATTAGATTATTCACATATATTCAACTGTGATGCAGAGGTGAAAAGGGAGTGAGAGAGAAACAGAATGGGAAAATGTTCTGGGACTTCTCAGGATTATTAATGTTTCATAATTTTTAAAAAAATTTCGCCCTGACTAGTGCGGCTCAGTGGATTGAGTGCGACCCACGGGGTCACTGGTTTGATTCCTAGTACGGGCACATGCTTGGATTGCCGGCTGGGTGGCCGGGTGCCTCGTTGGGGGTCCGCAAGAGGCAACCACACATTGATGTTTACATATTTTACCTGTTAGAAGTACATTATTTTTACTTTCATATTTTATATTTTTAACATTTTATATTATATATATTTATGTTTTTACTTTTATATTTTACATATACCTGTTAGAAAATACATTACCTTTGCTTTTATGTTTTAAAGGACCTGAATGGAGGCATTTGAGTTCCTAAAGAAGTGGTGAGAAGCAAATTAGAATATTGCCCTAGCTGTTTTTCTTCCTTCTTTTTGCGAGGTTCTAATATTTTACTTAAAGGACCTTGAGCCAAGATGCAGGCTAAGTTGAAAGGTGTCCAAATTAGAAATTCAGAAAAGTTATTTGTAGCTCCATGGTAAATTTTGATATTTGCACTATCAAATTTACCCCCCATATTTTTAAGGAATGTATTAACTATTAGTGGGTCTTTATTTATTAACCCATGTTAATTTTAGAATTAGTCAAGTTGTACAAAAAAAGGGGGAGACTTTTTATTCAAATTACATTGACTGTCATCTTTTTGGAGATAAACTCGATATCTTTGTAATATTGATTTTTACCCATGAAAGTTGTTTAGTCTTATTTAATGTCTTTCATTAAAGTTTCAGTATTTTCTCCAAGTAGGCTTTATGCACATTCTTTTATATTTTTTTTCTTTTTTAGGTTTTTTCCTAGGTAATTTATATTGCTTGAGAGTATTGTAAATGCTGTTTTGTCCTTTTAAAAATTGTTTTCTGGTACTAGAAATTAAATGGTATTTTATATATTGATTTTTATGGTCAGCCTACTTATTATGTAATTTAAAACATTTTTTTTCCTGCAGTTTGTGGCATCTTTTAGGTTTTTCTCTGCATATAATAATATCAGACAATAATGACAGTTTTGCTTCTTCTTTTCAGTCCTTTAGTTTTGCTTGGTTTGCTGCATGGGCTAGGATTCTCAGGATGAGGTTGAATACAAGAGTGTGGGCATCCTCGAATTGTCCCTGGGTTTTAAGGATATGTTCTAGGACTCATGCTTGCTATCATTTTTTTAAAAACTTTATTATGGAGAATTTTGAACATATATAAAGGTAGACAGAATAAATTTACCCTCCACACTCGGTTTGTAGTTAATCTTGCCCCATCACTTTATCACCAATCACAGATACATTGTTTCATCTGAGTCTTTCTAGTTAAGGTCTCAAAGATACTCTTTAAAAACAACATTATTAACATAACCTCAATATCATTTATATATATAAACAGATAATTCCTTGCTATCAAATATCCACAGTTCAAGTTTTCAATGTGTTAAAATGTCATACAAAAATTTTTTTTCATACAAATTTTAAAATTAGTTATTTTAAGAAAAATCAGGATCCAGATAAGGTTCTGACAGTGTAATTTTGTTAGTATGTGTATTAGTTCCCTATTGCTGCTGTAACAAATTATCATACACTTAGTAGCTTAAAATAAAAACAGAAATTCGAAATGGATTTTACTAGGGTAAAATCAAAATTTCATTAGCCTTAATCCAGCTTCTGGAAGCTGCCTGCATTTCATGGCTTACAGGGTTTTCTTACATTGCTAAAGCTAGCAGCATAGTATTTTCCTATTTTTCTCTCTGACCATTATTTCCATCATCACATCTACTCTGACTCTCAAGCCTTCCTCTTTGAAGTGCTCTTGTGATAACATTGGGTCCAGTATAATCCACGGTGATTTCTCCATTTTAAGATCTTTAATTTAGACATTTTAAAGTTGTTTTTGCCATGTAAGGCAACGTAGCCACGGGTCCTGGAGGTTAGGATGTGAACACCTTTGGGAGGCTATTTTCTGCCTTCCTCACTTAATGTGTTAATTATGTCTCTTTGAATAAATCTCTCCCTCAGTCTTTAAAAATTTTTTGGATTTTATGTGTGGCCCACTTCTTCATTTTGCTGATTTTATTTGTGATGTTTGTTCCCTCTGTATTTCATATAAATTGGTAGTTGGATCTAAAAGTCTCCCTCCCTCTTTCCCTTTTTCTCTCTCTCAAATCAGTAAGTTAAAAAAGAAAAATACTACTTAATAATTGGTGCTTTTCCATCAAGAGACACATAACATTTGGAAGGCACATAAGGTCTGATAGACTCTTCGTGATGTTAGCAGCCATTCTCTTCAGTGTTTGGGGTCTCTTAGTTCATTAGGTTTTGTGAAATGATATTCTAATTGTCATTCCTTCATTTATTAGCTGGAATACTTTCATAAAGAGAAACTTCCATTTACTACTGTTTGGTTACTCAGTGGTATGTATAGTTTATATGGAAAGGCAGGTAGAGTTCTTTTTTTTTTTTCCTTTTTATCAGTTGTCAAAAGAATGAGATTGTCTTTTAATATCGTCCAATATTGAACAAATTGTTTTTGTTATCATTATGAACTCTTGTATTTAAACCTATCCATTTCATTTCAAGACAATGCAGTTATTATCCTTATTGATAATAAACTGTCCTATCTTGACCCTAGTAATCTTCGATACCCTTTCTGCTATCTGGTATCACAGAATGTCATATTTCCTGCTCCTGCCCTCAAATTAGCCACTTCTCCAAGGAGCTCTGGTTTCTTTTAGTTGGAAATGGTATGTGGAAAATACAGTGTGGGTGTTGGTGGAACTCATTGTTGCAGTTTATTCATTGTTTATAGATTTTTTCCAATGGATAAGGTTAACTTTTAATTTTAGAGAAAAATATATGCAACTTCATATTAATATTTTAATTCAGATTCGGAACTATAGGTTTTACTACCTCTATATAATTTGTGTCTATATCTCCTATCAACAACATACCTAAAAATATTGAAGTTTTCTTTTTTATAGTTGTGTTTTTGTCGTTAGGGTATATCCCACTATGGAGATACAGTCGAATTACTATATTTTAAAGTCACTTGGAGTAGTGTTTGTTTATGGTACTAATTGGGCATGCATTTAGGTTCACTTATTTTGTTTTCAGTAAAATTAGTTATTGCTACAAAGAAGGTATGTTCAAAATAGTTTCTTTCTTTGTTCCTTTTAACCTGTTCCCAACCATGAATTTTTTTTTCTGATTATCTATTTGTTATAAAATTTTTTTAAAAATATTTTATTTATTTATTTTTAGAGAGAAGGGGAAGGGGGGGAGAAAGAGGGAAAGAAACAATGATATACAAGAGAAATACTGTTTGGGTTCCCCCTTGCATGCCCCCAGTTGGGGACCTGGCCCCCAACCCAGAACCTGGTCCTCAACCCAGGCATGTGCTCTGACTAGGAATCAAACTGGTGACCTTTGGTTGGTGGGACGATGCCCAACCCACTGAGCTTCACCAGTCAAGGCTCTTGGTTATTTTTAATAAACATTTATAACCATTATATTTATTTGTAGTCCCTTTTAAAAATATATACTGTACATACATTCCCTCAACCTGCTTCTTTTACCTAAAAGTATATCTTGGAGGTCATTGTATATCAGAATTAGAATAGTCCTCATTTCAAAGTGTTATAGTACCCTGTAGTTTGGATATACCTTAATTTATTCAGTGTCTTGCAATGTATAATCTTTGCATGTTTTTTTATAATATGCCAGTATATCTTAGAGATATATTCCTAAGTGAGAGCTTAATAAATGTGCATGTATTCTCTGCTGATTTGAGATACTGCTTTTATCAGCTGTTAAATTTTGTGTGTGAGTCTGTGTATTTTCAGTTATGTTTTTAAACAACTTACTGATAGGATTTACTCATGTAAAGTGTACAATTCATTGATTTGGTCTTGAGGATGACGCTTCATCAGAGATCCTGCCCCTCCTCAACTGGAGACCTGGACTCATCTGAGCCCAGCATGGTTTTCTGCTCCTCCCACTGAGGAAGAGAGGTTATTTATCTTTTTTACTCAGTAGTCTTGAGTTTTTAATCTGTGTTTTGGGGTAACAGTGTTTATCTTTCCCCAGTAGCTTCAACTTTTGTTTCTTATAGGACAAGGGTATGGGAAAGGTTTGTGCCTTTCTTACAGATTTAGTTGGTCTCTTCCTGCCGGACCTGTACCATGGAGAGACACTGCCTCTGATCTTCTGCCCTGTCTTCACTCTTAATTATGAGTGTCCAGTAGAAGTTGGTGGAGAAAGAGCCTGCGAGTGGGTGTGAACTCCCCTGTGTCTGTGGCTACTAGGGTCTCTGTATTTTTATGCCAGCCCACACTCAGCTGTTACCAATGAGTAAAATGTAGCTGGATTCTTCTTACCTACTTGTACAGCAGCATCATTTTTTTCTGTCCTCTGTCACATATGACCTACTGTTTATGTCCCATCTCTCCTTGAGGGCATCATTCTTTCCTTAGATTTCAGGCAGGTTGATTATTCTACAACCTAAGCTTTCTAATTAATTCAAAAATAGTTACGGTTTTGTGGATTATTTGGCTTTCTCTTGTTAGAATAGGAGTGATGTTTTATCCAGTTTCTTCATTTTAGAAACTGGAATTTCTGTTTAATTAAAGATCTCTTTGAATTTTTAACTTTTATGTTGGAAACATTTCAACATTACAGGAAAGTTGCAGGTATAATCAGTGAGCTCCTGTGTACCCTTCACCAAATTTGCCAGTTATTAACATTTTGCCAAATATGCTTTATCACTATCTTCCTGCATATTTATACATTATTATTATAATTATTCAACCATTTAAGAATGGGGTACCCTATTCACCCCTGAATGCCTCAATCTTTTTATAATTTTTAAAACTTGGTAATATATGAAAGTCTTTGTCAACAATTATAAACTGATATTAAAGTATGCATAGGTAATTTGTATTAATTTTTTTTTTTCATTCTGTAGGTATCATTAATGGGATTGGAAATTTTAAGTGCCTTTGTGGACAGATTATCAACACGATTTAAGTCCTATTTAGCAATGGGTAAGTTAACTTTGTTTATTTGGAAGTTACGGAAGGCCTGCCCAGCATGGTTCAGTTGGTTGGGCTCTGTCCCACCAAGTGAAGGGTCTCTGGTTGATTTCTGGTCAGGGCACACACCTGGGTTGTAGAGTCAGTCCCGGGTCAGGGCACATCCGAGAAGCAACCAATTGATGTTTCTCTTTCACATCAATATTTCTCTCCCTTCCTCCCGCCCTTCCCTTCTCTGAAAATAAATAAATAAAATCTTCTAAAATAAACATTATTGTAGCCCTGGCTAGTGCGGTTCAGTTGGTTGGAACATTGTCCTGTAAACCGAAGGTCACAGGTTTGATTGCTGGTCAGGGCACATGCTTAGGTTCTGAGTTCAGTCCCTGGCTGGGGCGCGTGTGAGCGGCAACTGATGTTCCTCTCTCACATCCGTGTTTCTCTCCCTCTGTCTTGCCCTCCCTTCACCTCTCTCTAAAGTCCATAGGCCTGTCCTCAGGTGAGGATTTAAAAAAAAGTAAAATTATTGTAGATTTTGACATATACTGTCCTTTTTTCCTTAAAGGTTTTGTTTAACAGAATTATTTCTCTGTAAATGCAAAAATTAATTTTGCACAACTTGGAGATCTGCTACTTAGCTTTATAGTTTACCCAGTCATAAAAGATTTTAAGCATATTCTAATAGATAATTCTGTTTCCTCAAGACAAAGAAACAAAAGCAAGAAACTTACTATAGTGCTAATAAATTTATACATTTTTATTTTCAAGGACTTTACTTTTTGTAACATATTAAAAATTTGTAATGTAATTTTACCGTACCACTTTTCAAACTGTCTATTGTGAAGGACTAGTTTTTTCATTGCTAGTCTGTTGCAGACCGATATTTTGTAAAATGGAATAAAAATAAGTTACAGCAAATGAAAAAAATACAGGACCCAATTTTTTGTTATTAGATTGAACAAACATAAAATAACTTTTGTCAGATTGTTTCAAAAACTGTATTTTATAAACACTCTCAATTTTTCTTACCTCAAATACTTTGTAGACTGGACCTGGGCTACCAGCCATACTTTGAGCAGCACTTACTTACAGTGCGTTTGTAAAGAAAAGCATTATATGGGTACAATGCTTTTCTTTGTATAGTAGTTGGGATTACAGAGCCGGCTCTGACCTATTTTCTAAACCCGAGTGACCTTCATGTGCCTTTGGAGTGCTTTGGTGAGTGGATTTAGTGTGGATTTAAGGGTGACCTCAAATGTTTGTTAATTTCTTTTATGGATTAAGTTAATGTTTTATAATGTATTACCAACTTACTTTCAAATTATCTTTGGTCAGCTTTTTCCTTCCTATTTTTGTATGCCACCAAATTCTGCCAATTTCCACCTTTATTTTTATTGTCTGGCTATCCTTTTAACAGAAACATCTTAGTTTCCCTGTTTTTATTATTATTATTATTATTATTATTTTTTAATTGATTGACTTGAGTGAGAGATTGTTGTTGCTCCATCCATTTATGCATTCATTGATTGTGCCCTGTCTGGGGATCGAACTCATAGTCTTTGCATATTGGGACAATGCTCCAAGTGACTGAGCTACTTAGCCAGGGTTTTATTTTTTAGTCCTCACCGAGGACCTACTTATTGATTTTAAGAGAGGGGAAGGGAGGGAGAGAATCATCCATATGAGAGAGAAACATCAATCAGTTGCCTCTTGCATGTGCCCAGACCAGGGACTGAATCTTCAAACTACGCATGTGCCCTGACCGGGAGTTACAGAATGACATTCCAACCAAGTGAGCCGCATCGGTCAGGGCTATTTTTTTTTTTTTTTTTTAATCAATACCTGGTTTCAGTTCATTCATTGTTGAATATCTTCTGAAAAGATATTTTTTACTTTGTCAGTCACATGCTTAAAATCTTGTGATAGGTATTTAAAACTTTGCTCTGCGAACATGTTTTATGTATGTATTTTCCTAAAACATTCTGAATCAGTGTTTAACATTAGCAAGTTTTACATAAAATTTCATTTTTATGGCTTGTCTTGAAAAATTAGCCGATGTGGCAACCCTGACCTTCCACTCCCACATGTAATTATTGGCTGAGGCTGTGTTGTAGCTTCCCTTTTGTCTGGATCATGAGCTTTTCAGTTCATAGGTCTCTCCCGTTTCCCCTCATCTCCCCATACCTGCGCATGTCAGTTACAATACTCAGCAAGGTTGGAATACTGCCGTTCTTAGACCTGGTTCCTTGTCTGCATTTCCCATACCTCCCTGACTGTAGGTGTTTATGTTTGTGACCCCTGCTCTGTAGTGGTAGCTCCCTGTTACTCGTTGTTACAGGCAGTATTTAAACTTGAGAGTGATTCTAGGCTTTGCATATGTCACTTATTTTTCAGCTGCAGGGAGGGCCAGATGTTGACTCCTCACATTGAGGCAGTGGGAATATTGGGACCAGAATCTTAGCTTATTGCCTCCGAGGACTGTTCTGCGTTCAGAATTTACTTTCCTTTTGCTCTCTTTGGTGCTGCAGTTCTCTCAGCACGTGTGTCCCTTCTCCATCTCAGTGGCATTATGCATTTGTGATCTTCAGCAAGTACGCTTCTCTGTCCCAGCTGATCAGAGACTTGCTCACTCCTGTTAGTTCTGGCTTGTTGGTGCCTCTGCTGTGCTTGCTGTTCTTTCTTTTTGAAATCCTATCCCCTTCACGGTCCTTTCTTTTATTTTAAAGATTTACTTTAGATTACAATATCTGGGAGCTTTATAGATTTAACCTCACCCTACACTGAGTTTTTCTTTATAATTCTTAAAAAAAATTTTTTTCTTTTTTAAATTTTCACCTGAGGATGCATTTATTGATTTTAGAGAGTAAGGGGAGGGTGGGACAGAGAAAGAAACATGGATCCATTGCCTCCCATATGCAACCAGACCAAGGATCGAACCCGCAACCTGGGTTTGTGCCATGATTGGTCGGCAACCTTTGGTGTAGGGGATGATGCTCCAACCAACCAAGCCTGAGCCCATCCGTGGCCAGAGCTCCTTTCCTGTTTAACCTACGACTGGACCTCCATTGCCTCAGGGAAAGAAAGGCTATAGCTGTAATGTCAAAGAGAAAGGAGTTCATTTCTTTGCTTTTGCTAATGTGGGGTGATGGGGATGAGGGGGATAGTTAGGTGACACGTTTGGAGAGTGCTTACTCAGTGTCCTTCACTCTCTGAGTTGTTTAACTGTATTATCTTTTAGTTTTCAGTAATCTTCTGGAGTACTGCTACAAACGTTTATGGGCTGAGGAAGTAAAGATAAGAAGAGATTAAATAATGTGGTCATACACCTCACTAAGTGGTAGTGGTAATTTAAGGGATTATAGAAAGATAATTTTGACTGTAGGATATTCTTGCCCTATGAGATGACTGTAGAACCTGTGCCCTCTGAATTCTACCCCCGCTTCCTGTTCTCTCCACCCTCACCCATAATAGATGAGATTTCTTTGTGTTGCTTTGTTGATTTATTGTTACAAAAAACCTTCTTCATGAAAATTTCTCTAAAAATAGGCTCTAGCCTTCCTTTCCTCCCTCCTTTTATGGAATAGTGCCAAAGTGTTGGACCTAGTAGAGAAAGACCTCAATTCTAGTGTACTAGGCTTCTTTGTTTTTTACCAGTTAGTAGTATGTCCTGTGTACAGAAGAGTGCGCATCAAACATGTACAATTTGAAGAGTAATTATGAAACCAGCACCTGCCTTGACCCAGGTTTAGAAACTGGAGTTCTGCCAGTTCCTTAGATGTGCCCTCTCTGCATTTCCTGATGACACTTCCCTCCCTCTACCAGAGACAACCACTGTCTTGACTTTTGGGATAATCATACCCTTTGCTGACTGTAGGCCTTGATATCTATACATATCCCTAAATGGAATAATGATAAGTTTTGCATGTTTTTTGAACATTATTATTATAAGTGGATGTCGTACTATATGTATTCTTTTGGAAGTTGTTTCTCAGTTATTTTTGATTAGACTCATAAAGAAGTGAACAATTTGCTTATCTCATAACTTTTCATTTATGGAAAGAATTGCTGTTTATAATTTTGTGAATTATAGTTTATAATTTAGATTATTTTAAATATTCTTTTTCCTCTTCCTTTCTCTAGTTATTGCAGCTTTAATAGACAGAATGGGAGATGCCAAAGACAAGGTTCGTGATGAAGCTCAAACTCTGATACTGAAGTTAATGGATCAAGTAGCATCGCCTATGGTAGGCCTACACTTTAAAATTTCATTTTTTCTAATGATGAAATAGCAGTAGGATAGATGGTAATCATAGCAAGTCAGTCCTCAGGGGATATGAAAACTGAAATTTTAAACAATGAATTGTTGCTAATGCTTTAAAGAAGTTGAAATTTAAGATAAATGTCTACATTTAACTTGGTTTTTTGCTTTTCTTTCTTTTTTTTATTTTCCCCTATCCTTTAATGCATTTTTAAAAAGCTAACTCAGAGATTTTAGTGATTTGACAATATACTGATAATATTATTTTTTAGGATTTTAGTTTTCTTTACCTGCATTATTGTGAAATGTTCAGTGCAAAAGCTTGTTTTGAGAAATGTGTAGCATTATATTTATTTCCTCAACTCTTAACAGAGACAGGAAGAAATTTCTTTATTTTAACAGGTAGTAACTAATTGTATAAGGCATATAGTCTATTCCAGCACCCTGTGTTTTATAAATACAATAGAAGAAATTTGCCCTTATGTAAAGGTACAGAAATAATTTGACATATATATACAGACTTAAAGAGTAGTCCATGTTCAGTGGAATAATATTAGAATTTGAAATATATACAATGATATATTGTTATTTAAAATAAAGATTAAAAATTACAATATTACATGATTTATTAAAAACCCAAAGAGTATTGCATTGCAAAAGTAAACTATTTTCTCGGATTTAACCAAAGCCCTTGTTAACAGTGTGGTGGATATACTTCAACACCTGTTTAGTGATTCAAATTTTAACTTGCTTTTGACATGCTGTTATAACAAATGGTACTATAAGGGACACCTTTGTACATGTATCTTTGGACATAAATATAAGTATGGAGTTCCAGAGATGGTGTTGCTGAGTCATTTTTTTAACTGGCTTTGTTTTTAATCCTCACCTGAGGATATGTTTATTGATTTGAGAGAGAGAGGAAGAGAGAGACAGAGAGATGTGAGAAACATCGATCAGTTGCCATCTGTACTCACCCTGACCAGGGATTGAACTCGCAACCTAGGTGTGTGCCCTGAACAGGAATTGAGCCCATGACCTGTTGTCACAGATGATGCACCAACCAACTGAGCCACCCAGCCAGGGCTGAGTTAGTTTTTTTTGTGAACTTCCAAGTTACCTGGCAGAAAGTTAGAGAGAGACAGAGAGAGAGAGAGAGAGAGAGAGAGAGAGAGAGAGAGAGAGAGAGAGAGAGAGAGAGAAGTATTAGTAGAACTGAATACAGAGTCCAGAAAGAATAGAGTCCAGGAAAAGGGGTGTGTGTGTGTGTGCGCATACATGAATTTAGTGAATGGAAAGGGTGGTGTTTCTAAATGTGGAGAAAGAATTGATTGGGACAGTTGGCCATATAGTTGGAAAAATAAAGTTGGATTTCTCTTTATACCAAAACCGTGTAATTGTTTTTAGATTATTTGTACAGGTTTATTTATGCTTTTTCCAAAGGAAAATTAGAGTTATAGTGGGTAGCAATAAAATGACTTTCCCAAATATGTTTTTGTATTTGAATCTAATCTTAAAAGGAGGAAAGCCTGAATTATAAAATGTTGAAAAAGCCTGTTCCATGTGACAGTCTATAGTAGTTGCTAGGCAACGTTGGACCTTTTAAATGCTTACTGGACTACTGGGCTTATAATGGTAGCATTGTTGTTGAAGATTTCTAAAACTTAGGACAAATTCTATGTCCTTGGCAATTGTAAGGTTTTTAGGGATTGGACATTGTTTTTCGGAGAATAATTCTAAAGTGAAAGATATAGAATAAAAACTAAAAATGTAATTAAGATATTAAAAATTGGGTGAGAGCAATGTCACTGCAAATTTGGCTTAGAAAAACTTGTAGATAAGTCAACACTGTAACGGGAAGATTCATTTACCAGTAAGTTTGGTAGTAAGATTGAGAATAGATAAACGATTATATCATGAGTAATTAAATTTTTTGTTATACATGTTTACTTTTCTTTCAATAGCACATTTGGGAACAGTTGACTTCTGGTTTTAAGCACAAGAATTCTCGATCTCGAGAAGGCGTGTGTCTGTGTCTTATTGAAACCTTAAACATGTAAGTTTTATGATTACTGAAAACAGCTGCCTTTGTTTTTCATTTTTCTCAAAAAAGCAGTATGCATTTCACAAAGCTTAAGGAAAGCTATAGAAATAAATTTTAAATAGTTATTAACGGCTCTCTGGTACAAGAGTTTTAGTTTTATTTTATGCCTTTATCTGTTAACTTTTCGTGGACATATTGTTATCTTTTATGTTGTTAATTTAAAATTATTAGTTATGAGAAGTGATTTTTCTTAAGTATGTTCGTAGTTGCTACCCAAAATAGATGTTCATATAGCAAATATGTTGATATCACTTAGGATCTGCTTCTGTTCTGGACCCAATTTTGTACTGTTTTTAACCCAGGGGTATTTCAGATATTGTAGCTATTTCCCCTCCTAGGCTTTCTAGAATGGCGGGGTCAGTTATGAGATTCATAGACTGAATAAGACTCTCCCGGGTAACTAGACAGTGAATCTGGTAGCCGTATGCAGAGCTCTGACAGCACAGATGCCACAGGGCTCAGAGCTCCAGCCCGAAGAAATTGTAACCTGGAACTTGTATTCTCTTTCTGGATTACTTTTTCAAGTTCTGTGTAACAAGATAGGCAATATATAGTAGCTTTCAACTTTTCCTGTAATGTTACTTCCTTTTCTCTAACTATACCTTCATTTATTTTCTTTTATTCCTCTATGGTCCTTTCTGCCATCTAGAGCTTGTAAGTGCATTCAGTCTGCACAACTTTTGTGGTTTTTGGCTCTCCTATCATTTGCTTTCAACCCATGACCTCATCAAAAATTAATAAGCATAAGTAAAGATTTTATTGGAATGCAAATTTGAGACCCAGAGTCTTAAAAAAAAAAAAAAAATTGCTATTTTAAAGCGAAAGCTCAAATTTTCTTGAGTGATTGAGAGGTTGCCAGGTTTAAGAGTGCCATTGGTTGAACATTTTGCTCTGTTGGATCTTGTATTGACAGTTTTCATTGTCAGTCGTGATTATTCAAGTTTGCATATTTAACATTGTTTAGAATTAGTTTTTTGCTTGTGTCTCATATCTTTCATGTTTTAATGATGTGTGCCCATGCTCTCTATCATATTTGTCTTATTAATACAGACAAGAAGAATGTATAATGATAGTTTGTCTGCCATTTGATTAAAACCAAATTCTCTTTATTTTTTCAAATTATATTTAGTTTTGGAGCTCAACCACTAGTCCTCAGCAAGTTGGTACCACATTTGTGTATGCTGTTTGGAGATTCCAGCAGCCAGGTGAAATTTTGTTTACATTCGAATGTTGACTAATTTTTTGTCTGCACCTTCTTTGCCAGTGCTCTTATTCCAATTTAATAGGAAAAAGAATAGAGTATGTGGAAAGGGGGAGTGAAGTTAGGATTTCAATTCATTTTTTCCTTTAAAATCCCCGAAAGTTAGTTTTGAAGAACACATATATTCACTTAAGTTGCTTAAGTTTGTAGTGGTTTAGCTAGTATTAAGAATAGATGGGACTTAAAGGATAGTTACTGAGTTTGAAGACTTGAGTAATAAATAAATTGTCTTCCTTTCTGTATCCTGTGTGTTAATTGTGAAAACAGGTCATCAGTTTTCTCTCTTTATTTCAGAATGGTTGCATAACAACTTTTTTACAACAGTCATAACCCTATTTAACAAGGGGCATTTATGCCAATGGTGTATCACTTGCTACAGATTTCTTTGCCTGAGCTACATATACTATAGGCATAATACAGGGGTGTGTTCTGAATATTGTCCCTTCCGGTAGAATTGAATCTTGGTTATAACCTTTTTGGCACAGCTTATGCTTTGAATAACCCTGGATAAGGATATTTCTGCTTTTCGGCCCTAGCTCACTCTGCTGCTGGAGGTCTGTTAAGAGTTCTCTCTCTTCATTTGCTCTTTGGCAGTGAACTTGGCAGGGGAACTAGAGCTGCCTTCCAAATTCCTGTCTTTAGACCACATTTTTTTCCTTTTAATTGTGGCAAAATATACACAACATAAAATTGACTATTCGGCCATGTTTTAAGTGTACAGTTTGGCGACTTTGAGTACCTTACACTGTTGTGCAGCTGCCACCACCATCCATCTCCAGAGCTTCTTCATTTTACCAGATGGAGGCTGTCTTCCATTAAACAGCGCCTCCCCGTTCCCTCCACCCCTCGGTTCCTGACAGCCCATTGTACTTTCTCTCCATATGAATTTTACTACTCTGGGTGCGTCAGAAAAGTGGAGCCATACAATGTTTGTACTTTTGTATCTAGCATTTTTCAGTTATTCTCAAGGTTCTTCATGTCCTAGCATGTCTCAGGATTTCCTTTCCTTTTTTTTCCTTTTTTTTTTAATAGTTTATGTATTTATTTTTAGAGAGAGGGGAAGGAAGGGTGAAAGAGAGAGAGACACTTCAATGCATGACAGAAACATTGATCCATTGCCTTTTGTACAACCCCAACCCAGAACCTGGCCTACAACCAAGGCAGGTCCTGTGACCAGGAGTTGAACTGGCGGCCTTTTGGTTTATGGGATGATGCCCAACCTACTGAGCCACACCAGTCAGGGCTTTCCTTTCCTTTTGAAGACTGAATAATATTCCATTGTATGTATATACCAATTTTTAAGAATCCATCCATTTATACTTAGACATTTGGGTCATTTCCCCTTTTTGCCTATTTTGAATAATGATACTGTGAACATTGGTGTATAAATATCTGTTTGAGTTAAGGTCACATTCTTGAAAGGCAGTTTTGTACCAGGACTTTTTAAAAGCCACTTTAGTAACTTCTGTTTACATGTTTCTTCAATTTTTATAAAATCTTTCACATAGTTTCTGTAGAAATTTCTTGGAAGGGTCTCTTGGTTTTAATAACCTGCCATAATCTCTTAAAAGTTTAGAGACCTTAAAACCAACTTTGAGCTTCAAGTTTGTCTTCTAGGGTAATGTTACCTTGAGGTGAAGTATTTTATTGTATCTCATATACTTTTTTTTAAAGTTCTGAATTGTTTGGCAGGTGAGAGATGCTGCAGTATTGGCCATAGTGGAGATTTATAGACATGTGGGAGAGAAAGTAAGGATGGACCTTTCTAAGAGAGGAATTCCCCCTACTAGGTAAGTTTTGCTAAATTTGTTGTGGGTTTTTTTTTGCCACTTGTTTTATAAGTTTTAATTTCATGTATTTATTTGAAATGGGTTCAATTTTCTGAAATGTTTTAAAATTCAAAAGATATGAAAGGATATCACTGCTTAAAAAGTTCTTAAGATCCTGTACATTTTTTTGGACACTGTTTCATTATACACTCACATATTATTCATATATTTTTAATATGTAATTAAATACTATTATTAGGTAACTATCTTTTGATGCCAAGTAATATGGTCATAATTTGGACGATGCTTGAGCAGGGATTTAATAAAAATATTAATCCATTCACTAAGTAATTTTTTTTGAGTACCTGCTATTGAAAGGTGCTGTACAAGATACTGGCTAACAGAAAGCTATATAAAAATCTATCACTACCCTTAAAACCTAGTCAAATGGAATACTATGTGACTGTTAAAAAGAAGGAACTCTTACCCTTTGCAACAGTATGGATGGACCTGGAGATCATTATGCTAAGTTAAATATACCAGTCAGAGAAAGACAAATACCATAAGATCTTACGTGTTGAATCTAATGAACAAAATAAACTGACGAACAAAATAGAACCAAAGGCATGGATACGTGAAACAGACTGACAGATCTCCAAGGGCAGAGGGTGGAGGGACTGGAAAAGATTAGCTAAAGAACATATATGCATAGCCTGTGAACACACACAACAATGTGGTGAAGGCTGGGAGGGGTGGTGATGCTTGGTGGGGGGAGGAGTTGGGGGACATCTATAATAGTGTCAACAGTAAAAAAAGAAAGAAAGAAAACCTAGTCAAATAAAAGGGAAATCCTGAAAGAGTCGAGTAGCATCAATCAGATCAGTAAAATTCCTGTTGCTGAGATTCTAGTGTGTCAGAACATTTTTTTTTTTCAAAGATACTTTTTTCTGTAGTACTACTCAGAGTTTATATGTCTGTTTAAGACATTATTCCAATTAGATTTTCTTTTTGTAATGAAATTTTAGTCTCCATTTTAAGTGGAACCTGAAAGAATTTTCTTCTTAACTTTTTATTTTGGAAAATTTCAAATATACTCAAGTAGATAAAATGGTATAATGAACCTTCATGTACCTACTGCCTAGCTTCAGCAATGAACAACTTGTGGCCAGTTTTGTATGTCATACCCTTATCTACTTACTTTTGTCCTGTGTTACTTTGAAGCATATCTAAGTCATCAGACCATTTCATCTGTAATTGTTCAATATATTTTTAAGGGGAAGAGTGTTTTTTTCAATCACAACCACAATGCCATCTTCACACCATAAAATTTTGTGCAAACAATTCTGTAATATCAAATATCAAGTCAAGGTTCAGATTTCCAGTTGTTTCGCAAATGTCATTAAGTATATGTAATTTTAACGGTTTGAATCAATATCCAAATAAAGTAACAATTTAGTTGATATGCTTTATCTATTTTTCTTTTTAATTTTTAATGATTTTATTTATTTTTAAAGAGAGGGGAAAGGGAAGGAGAAGGAAAGGGAGAGTAACACTAATATGTAGTTGCCTCTCGCACGCCCCCTACTGGGGACCTGGCCCACAATCCAGGCATGTGCCTTGACTGGGAATTGAACTGATGACCCTTTGTTTCACAGGCCGTTGCTCAATCCACTGGGCCACACCAGCCAGGGCTTGTTTTATGTCTTTTTTAAATCTTCATATATCCCCAACACTTTTTGCCTTTTATTTTATTTGTTGAATATGCCAGGTAGGTTTATCCTATAAAGTTTCCCATATTCTAGATATTGCTAATTCTTTTTCTGTGATGTAGTTTAACATATTCTTCTGTCTATATATCCTGTCAGTTGATAGTTGGATCTGGTGACTTGATCAGATTTTTGGTGGTGAGTATTAGGAGCAAAACTACTTCATAGGTGGTGGTATGTTCTGTAATCAAAAGTATCATTATAGCCAGCTGTCTCCTACCATTTAGGATTTTTTCCAGTACCAGTTATTTTTTGTTGATAAGACTGTCCAATAAATAAGCATTTTTAAAATTTATTCACTCATTTGCTTTCTACTTCTAGGACTAACAAGAATTTCATTTGAATATATTCTATATTATTTTACATGGATGACAGAAATGATGTTACTATATATATTTGTAGTGTGTCTGAGTATATATAGAGTATAGCAGAAGTAGGTTTACAGTTGTTTGTATAGAAAATAATACAGTAGTTAATAAATAATAATATAAGAACAAGCTCTGTTTCACATACAACTGTTAACCTACTTTTGCCCCACCCTATATATGTGTGTGGCTATATTACATTATATATTTTTAAAATTTATATTGAAATTATTTTTCCTTCATTTGAAATTTTTATTCAAGTATGACTTTTATATAGAAAAGTACATCGTAAGTCATAAGTATGAAGCTCTATAAATTATCACAAAGAGAATACAGCCGTGTATCCACCCTACATGTCTCCCCAAATCCTCTTTAATCCTCCCCTTTTCTCTCCTTTTGAAAAGTAACTACAATCCTGACTTCTATCACCACAGTTTAATTTTGCCTGTTTTTGAATTTTATATAAATGGAATCACATAGTATGTACTCTTTTATATCTCATCTCTTTAAGTTAAACTATCTTTCTTTTTAAAAATTGATTATATGGATTCCAGTCTCAGTTCTACCAATAACTAATTAGCAGGATCATTATTTATTTATTTATTTATTTATTTATTTATTTTTTAGAGAGAGGGGAAAGGAGAAAGAGAGGAAGAGAAACATCACTGTGTGGTTGCCTCTCACTCACGCCCCAAACTGGGGACCTTATGTGCAACCTAGTAATGTGCCCTGACTGGGAATCGAACCAGTGACACTTGGCTCACAGGCCGATGCTCAATCCACTGAGCCACAGCAGCCAGGGCTAATACTATCTTTTTAAGATACATTTGCATTGTTGGGTTCAGCTGTAGTTGTTCATTTTCACTGCCTTATAGTTTTCCACCGTACGATGGGCCATACCTTATGCTTCCATACCGTTGAAGGACTTTTGAGTTGTTATTAATTTGTAGCTTTATGAATAATGCTGTTAAAAACATTCTTGTACATGTCTTTTGATGTACATATGTATTCGTTTTCTTGGAATATATCTGAGGGGTATTGCTGTGCCATAGGGCATGTTTGCCTTTAGTTGATATTGAGTTTTCCAGAGTGGTTGTATGTTTCTGTAGTGTCAATAGCATTGTTTGCAAGTTGCCATTATTCTACATTTTCACTGATACTTGCCATTATTAATCTTATTTAGTTTCTGGTTCATATGTCATAATTATGGTTGTAATCTACATTTTTCTGACTGCTAATAAAAAGCACCATTTCATATTAATAAGCTATTTGGATATGTTTTCTTGAACTGTCTTTTCAGGTCTCTTGCCCATTTAAAAAAAATTGGGTGGTCAGTCATTTTAAAAAATTGGTAGGACTTGAAAAAAATACATGCTAGATACAAGCCCACTGTCATATATATATTTCAAATATATTCTCCTACCTGTCACTTGCCTTTTCAGTTTCTTGATGTCTTTTGTGTACCTAATAAGTTCCTAATTTTACTGTAGCTCTCAGTCATTTCCTCTATGAATTGACAGGTTTCTGTGTCCAGTTTAAAAAACCTTTGCCTCCTCTGTTGTGAAGACATTTTCTGTGTAATTGTCTTGAAGTTTTATTTATATTCAGGTTTATAGTACACATGGGATTTTTCTTTTTAAGATTTTATTTGTTTTTAGGGAGAGGGGAAGGGAGAGAGAAAGAGAAGGAGAGAAACATCAATGTGTGGTTGCTTCTCGTGCACCCCCAACTGGGAACCTGGCCCTCAACCCAGGCACATGCCCTGACTGGGAATCGAATTGGCAGCCCTTTGGTTTGCAGGCCAGTGCTCAATCCACTGAGCCACACCATTCAGGCCTGGGATATTTTTTTTAATGGTGTGAGATAGTGGATCAGATACATTTTTTTCCCCCCATATGGATATCTGCTTGACTCAGCAACACTTATTAAAACATATTTCTGCCCTGACCTGTATGGCTTAGTGGATTGAGCACTGGCCTGCGAAATGGAAGGTCGCTGGTTCAATTCCCAGTCAGGGTGTGTGCCTGGTTTGTTGGCCAGGTACCCGGTTGGGGGCGTGTGAGAGGCAACTGATAGATGTCTCTCTCACACATCAATGTTTCTCTCCCTCTCTTCCTCCCTTCCTTCCCCTCTAAATATAAATAAAATTAAAAAAGAAAACAACATTTTTCTTCATTGTTCTTTTTGTTATAAATTATGTGTCCACATATATGCTTAGGATTTTTGCATTATGCTCAAGGTAATATTGGCCTACAATTCTTCTTTCTTCTTAAGTTTTATAAGTAATTTTAACCTCATAGGTGTTTTATCATATGTGGATAGCTTATACTTTCATGTCCTTACTGAAATAAGTCAGCAACTTGTTAACCCCATTTATATTGTGGTTCCTCTGCCCTCTTAAGAGGCAGATGAGGATGTGAGCCCCAGAGCAGTGATAGCTAGTTGGTGAGAAGCTGAAGGCTTCCTGACTCTCAGTCTGAAGCTCTTTCCTCCGTGTTATACTTGGGTCCTCCTTTTCTATGATGTTTCTCTAGCAGGTGGTAGGAGACGGGAAGGACTATGTAGTTAGTACAAGGTGTGGTAGGACTGGCTTTTCCTTTTCCTTTTTTTTTTTAATCCTTACCAGAGGACATTTTTTCATTGCTTTGAAAGAGAGAAAGAGGGAGGCAGGGGGACTGCGGGGAGAGAAACATAGATGTCAGAGGGAAATGGTGATTGGTTGCGTTCTCATATGCACCGAACCAGGAATTGAACCTGCAACCTGGGTATATGCTCTGACCGGGCAAACCTGTGGCCTTTTGGTCTGTGGAACTACGCCCCTATTGATCCACACCGGCTAGGACTAAGATTGGCTTTTCAAGTATGCAGAGTGTCTTCTACTCTTTCACATACGGACACATTATTTTGTAGGTAGTATTTTGAGTCTTTAGAATACTGGACACTTTTCTGTATGAATGAATTTTGCTTTGCTGTTTTCTTCAGATAATTGTACCACTGTTTTCCTCTTTCTACTAGCATTTATGTGCAAGAAGTGAGTATGATAAATTCAGAAAATTATATTCTGATTTTATAGTGGTTATAGTCTGCGCAGTGGAGTGGTCAGAACATATACATTTATTGATTAAGTTCCTTGTTTTATATTAGTGCAGTTCATGGCATCCCAAAACAGTTACATAGTAACATCAAAGATCTCTGATCACAGATCACTATAACAAATATAATAATGAAAAAGTGTGAAATATTGGGAGGAATTCCAGGTTGTGACATAGAGACAGGAAGTGAGCAAATGCTGTTAGAAAAATGGTGCCAGCAGACTCGCTTGACACAGGGCAGCCACTAAGCTTTGATTTGTAAAAAATTAGTAACTGCAAAATGTAGTAAAGCAAAGTGCAAATAAAACAAGGTATGCCTGTATAATCCATTCCTAAAAGGTTTTTAACTGAAAAAATTTCTTAGGCCAGCAAGTATCTGCATCCTCATTTTACAAGTTAAACGACAGGATGTGGACCTAAGGTGTTAGACTTAAATGTTAAAACTAAAATTGTAGGAATGAAATTATGAAAACGGGTAAATCAAAGAACATTTGGCAATTAGAGACAATATGACAATGACCTCTTGCCTTATATTGGAAAGTAAAGGCAAAGCAAACTAAAAGAAAAAAAGGTGCTGTCAGTCTGAAGAAAATTTAGATATAAATATAAAGCATCAAAAGATACAATTAAATAGATTCTGGATGGTAGAAGTGTGTGGTTTCCTTTCTCCATTCCTATTTATGTTTTCTAATTTTCTTTTATAATGAGTGTAAATTGCTTTTGTAATAAGAAACACATTTTTAAGTAGAAAAAGAACAGTAGCAGAAGTGCAGAATGTAATTCTGAATATAAAATCAGAAGCACTAATGGAGTTGAATGAAGATAGGAGGGAAAACATCAGATTATCAGTCATATCAGCATTGATTTAGTTTCTGACATTTTATATTTCACTGTTTTTATATTTGCCTTAAGTTTCCTTAACATGATTCTTTGTAATTTTTTAAGATGTATTGGGGTCATCCTGCTCTCTATTTATGAGTCTGTCTCTATTTTGCTTGTTAGTTCAGTTTGACAATGTGGTAATTGCGGAGGGAGGAGGGTAAAAGGGGACTAAATTTTAATGGAAAGAAATATACTAAAAATAAAATAAAATAAAGATATATTGGTGACTGAATGGATTCATTATAAAGTTGGAACTAAAGTATTTTTGATGGGTTTGGAGAAATAATTTTATGATGAAACATGGGAAACTGGTTTGTGTGGAAATTATCTTTTCAGAAATATATCTGCAAATCTGTAGAATGCTACCTATATTTGGCTAGTTCTCTCAGCAGCAGAGAGCTGGGCTTTGTCTTTCTTTTCAGTGAGTTCATTGTAAAAGGGAGTTGTATAGAACTAACTGAATCCCTGGAATCCCCCCACCCCCACCCCCTCAGGGAGATGGTGAAAGGAATTGTTTCTCTTTAAAGTGTATGTTAAACAAAATTTATTCTTTATTTCCAGATTAGAACTGATTTTTGCCAAATTTGATGAAGTGCAGAATTCAGGCGGTATGGTTTTGAGTGTCTGCAAAGGTAAGAGTAATTAAGTTATTCCAGTTCTTGAACATTTCTAAGATTATTTAGCAAACTTTTAAGACACTAACAGATGTCGACTGTTATATTACACTTGTTTTTGTGGCTTAAAACTTTGTTAGGACATTATAACAAAGTCTTTACATCCTGTTGATCATGAACTATTTTCTGACTCTTTTGGAGTGAGTGAAAATTTAACAATGGGTATACTCAGTTGTGTAAAATGATCCTGTTCATTTTCCTGTTTTTTGTATCTCCCGGGTTGAAGATATGATGACCTTCTAGCCCTCCACATTCCATGCATGAAATATGTTTTTTATTCCCACTTCAGTCAGTGGTACTATCACCATTCAGCTCAGGCTAAATATCTGAATTAATCTCTAATTAGTCATTTACTAATTTGTCATTTCTTACTCTGAAATGTTGATATATCCCAAATTTGTTGTGTGTTTTTTTATTTTTTTATTTTTTTATTTCCACTGCTAAAACCCCATTCTAAATCTCCTTTGATTGTAGATTACTACAATAGATTTCTGTACCATGTTTGCCCCCTGGAATCTATTCACTATCCAGAAGTAGGAATGATCTTAAAATGTAAATTATATCCTGTCACAACAGTGAAGGGTACAGTTAAAGATTCTACCTCACTGAGCCTACATTCTAGTAAATGAGAATAGGTCTGTCATAAACAAGTGAACAAGTGGATATTCAGAGTGATTAGTTGGTAATGGAAGAAATACAATTACCCTTTATTTAATGAATTTAATGAAATTAATTTACATTATTTAAAAAATCCTTGCTGCCCAATTAAAAGCCATTAAGAGAAAGCCATATTATTTCCACTAATATTATATTATATTTCATTTCAACCCAGGATACTTGAGTAATTTTCACAGATAGAAAATGTATCAATTGAACAATGAAAACAGATTTTTATAGATAACAATTTAAATGCAAAAAAATAGTTTGTACCTGAAGTAAAGTAATAAAGATTTATTCAACTCCTGTTTTATTTCTGTACATTTTTCCCCCACAAAATGTTTAACCCTTTGTTAGCCCATTGTTACTGTACACTCAAACTAAAACTGTAAAATAAAAAAGAATAGGCTCTGGCTGGTGTGGCTCAGTTGGTTGGAATATCACCTGTAGACCTAAAGGCTGCAGGTTCGATCCCCTGTTAGTGCGCATCTGAGAAGACAACCAATCAATGTCTCCACCCACCTTTCCCTCCCCCTCTCCCTCTCCCCCTACCTTCTCTATCTAAAAACAATGAGAAAAAAATGTCCTTGGGTGAGAATAAAAAAATAAAAGTAATAGAACAGGAAAACATTGTAGGTCAAAATAAAGGCTCAACATGAAAACTTGTAAGACTAGTTTATGCACAGCCCTGGCCAGGTTGCTCAGTTGTTTGGAGCGTTGTCCTGTGCACCAAAAGGTTGCAGGTGAGATCCTCAGGCAGTGCATGTACCTAAGTTGCGGGTTCAATCCCTGGATGGAGCTCATGTAGGAGGCAACCGATAGATGTTTCTCTCACTGGTTGACAACCCCCCCCCTCCCCCGCAAAATCAACAAACATATTCTAGGGTGAGATTTAAAAAAAAAACAACGTTTATACACAGGACAAACTGAAGAGCCGTTAAAGATAACCACCTTTTCTTTCTCTTGCTTTGTGTACATAATGCAAAGCAAATTGTTGTGAGTTCACCCAATGTGGCATTTAATTCAGATTTATTCTATTTGATATTCTGTGAATAGACACTATTATGGTAAGTAAATTTTTTTTGGCGTGCTTTTGCCTGAAATAAATCATAATAATAAAACATCACACTTCTTAAATTGATTGAGAGTGTTTTGGAATGAAAAGTCATTTTCTAGATACAAACAAAAACCAGAGGATTTGTGGTAAAGGTAGTATGACTTTTTAAGAGCTAGTATAGCTAAAGGCTGTCATCTTAAGTCATTAAGTGAAGGAAATAGGATATGGAGTTGGTAAGTAATTCAGTGATGCCATTTAGAATAGTGGGGCAAATCTCTCTGAGAGTGTACATACTTGAATTGAGACCTGAGAAAGTGGAATGAGCCAGTCATGGGATAAATGGTAGGAAAAGTGTTTTGGGTATAGAAAATGAGACCATAAAGGACCGGAGGTAGGAAAGGACTTAGTATATTTGAAGAACAGAAGGGAGGCCAGGGCTGGCTATAGCCCCAGTGAGGCCAGGCATGGGTTGGAAGGGAGACCATGTATGAGATGTAGTTGAAAAAATAAGCAGGAGCCATAATATGGGGGCCTTGTTGGCCATGGGAGAAGTTTTAATGAATTTCTGGGAGTAACAAGGATTTTAGATGGGCGGGGTGTGGTTGAGTGGGAGTGACATGGTCTAACACTATCTTATTTACTGTTCTGAGAAACAGTCTCTTATTTTTTCTCTTTAGTCTATTCCTTTTATTTATGTCCTGGTTTATAACTTTACATCTCACGCTTTTGTCTCTGATTTCTTTCATAATTGTCATTTCTGTATTCATTTGATTTCAGTTTTGATTGAAATCTTTGACTTGATTTTCTGGAGCAGTAGTTTAGCACAACTCAGGAACACAAAATAAATTGTATCATCTGAGATTTGCACATGTCATTTAGTTTAGAAATGATGAGAAATACACAGCATTAATTTTTTGTCTTGAGGGTTTTGCAGCCTGACTGTAATACTTATATTACAAAGTAAGTTAGGCAGACTCAATCCCTGAGTGCAGTGGAATTAGCTCTGCTGGCAGAAGGAAACTGGATTTAAAATTAATCAGATTGAGGCTGAGAGGCGGCGATATCAGCCCTGTAGAAGGAAAAGAAGGAAAGTCGCAGGCCCCCTATGATCATAGCGCCTGGTGTCGTCATGGGGCTTTCCAGACAGTCTCCTACGCTAATCGAGATGTAAACACCAGCCGCGTTAGTGGCTCCGACTGCAAGTCCTTTTCTCTTTCACTGAAAATGTGCATAATTCTGATTTGTCCAGTGTGTATGTAGGACCTAATGCAATTTTAGTGTGTAATCATTGTAAAGTATTTCCCAGCTTCTCTGTTTGAAATAGTTGCTAGGAAAAGAATTGCTCTACGAGGCTGGCTATAAAACAAAGCACAGAAACTAGGCTTTCAGATTACCTTGGTCTTCGGCTTATTAGAGGCAGTAAGGTAACCTACAGTTTAGCTTTTTTTTTTATGTGTTTATAACATACCCTTTGGTTAAAAGCAAAGCCACTCTCCCTAGGTTGATTTTTAAAGGTATCTATTTGTGACCACGAACCCCAGGGCCTTTTCGGAGGTTGGCAGTGTGCTGATGGCTGTGCAGCTGGGATGGAGGGGGCTCCGTGTCCCTGCAGCTGCGCACTGGCGAGGTTCTGTCTCCACGAGAAGCAAGCTTTGTTCCGTGTGGCCCCGCTGTCCGCACACAGAGCAGCCTTTGATGAGCTGCCTTTGACGTGATTTGTTTACGGCAGCCAGAAATGCTTCCTGCATAATGAAAGCAGTTAATCATGGAAACTGGGCTATTCCTGTTTGTGCACTTCTGGTAGTCTTCTGTTGTAAATATTAAAGGAATGAAAACCTTTTAAAAAGGTGCAAATCAGTTAATCCATGAGATCATGTGATTGCTACTGATTACATGGATATCTTTAGGGAAGCAGAAAATGATTGCTGAACACATGCCTTGTGTTTTGATGATTGCATTAAAAGTCCCCCAGTGGAATGGCATTTATTGGCTCCCAGAGGTTTTCTTACATTAAATTTCAGTTGGCCAGTATAAGGAGAAACATCATAACCTGTGTCTAACTGCCTATGTGCAGTTAAAGAACAATCTTGATCATGCACTGCCAGGCTCTGCCAGATAGACGAGGGTTTTCGGCAAGACCCCAGACTTTTATTTTGAAGTGGTGTGGCAGCTGTTGGCTATTGCGGTGCAGAGCTGCAGCGCGGCCTGGGTCACACAGTGCTCCCGGTGTCTGCAGGCTGCAGGCCCAGCCCAGTGGCGCAGGCACTGAGCTGCATTTATTTGCTGTGCTGTTTGACCTCTTGGTTTGAGAGAGCTCCCTGGACCATCTGAATGGCTATGGGAGATGGTGAGTAAGATTTATTTTTCTTCTTTTGCTTGTGTTATACACTTCCTTTGAAAGTGACGATCCTTTGCTGTGTAAGGAATATATTTCTCCCTGCCGAATGCAGGACGTGTGTGTGTACACAGTCATGGATACATTTATGCACGTGTGTGCGTACTTGTCATTTGGTATCTTTTTCTACTTGATATGTCTGTATGGGATCTGGCAAATAGAAGGAGTGACAATTTACCTTGCAACCCAAACAAGCCCTCAGTCTTTGGTGGTAGGTATGAAGAAGCGATATAGGAAGGAACATGGAATATATGCAAAAGCTTTAAAGAGAGAACATGGCCTTTTGAAGAATGACAGATTTTGTCAGGAAGGTTTGGTTAACTAGCTTACATCTTTCCCGTTGTATTTGACAACAAGTAGAATTCTGTGTTATAAGGTAGTTAGAGGCAAAATGGCTTGCCACAGACACTATTTTAATTAATATGCTTGTGATTTGACAGGGTCCTTAGCAAATAGTTCTCTAGAAAATATTTAGTCTTTTACAATTTCTGTATAGGATATAAGTTGTTTAAAAATTGATTCTCCAAGTACTCTGTGATAAAAATAATTTAAAAATATTTCTATAGTGCATTTTAGTTTTCCAAAGCACTTCCGTATACTTAACATATATTAACTCCTCAGGTACAGATAACTCTGTGATGTATACAGAGTATTTTGGTATTTCCATTTCACAGATTGAAAAACTGAGGCTTGCTGAGATTGTAAATCCCGGGCACAGAACAAACTAGAATGAAATCCTAGTGCATTTGTTATTGTCCTTCATAACACTTAATCCTTGAGCTTTTCTTTCATTGTTAAACCTTTTGTTAAGATGCTTAGAGGTATACTTTATAATCGCATCAGAATGAGAGGTATGTATGCAGAGGAATTTGAGGTTACTCAAAAAATGTTTTGTGTATATTTTCACTAGGTTCTTAATGAAGACTGAGAGTATTTGGGAATTTTAACAGTTTCAGCCTTTTTATGACTATAATGACTCCCCTCTAAGGAGTTTGTCCCCTTGGGACTATGAGGAATAGGACTCAAACATACCAAAATGATAATATTAGTAAATGGTCATTTAAACTGTTAAAAACATGTTAATGAAAATATGTTAGTAAATTTGGTTTTGCATATTGTTATGGTTTATTCTAAGAACTTATGTAACTTTTTTATGTCCTTATGTAAATAAATAAAATAATTTGAGCTGTTGATTTTTAAAGTAAAAGCCATCAAAAGTAGCAAATTAAGGTTTCATATACTTACGGTCATTGCCAAGTTTGTTTAAATCTTAATTTACAGGCAACTCTCAATGTTGCATTTGGTTTGGGCCATAGCAAGAGTTTTCTTTCTTAAACATATAGGTTTAGTGACTATCAACGTATATTTACTTAGTTTTTCTTTTTTCAAATAGTACGTAAATACTATTCAGACTGTTCAGGAATGTCTTGATTTAGAAAAAATTAAAGTAACAGCCTTTTATAAAACTCAGAGGGTAACCTTCCTATTCATTATTTTCTTCAAAATGGAAATACTTTTATTGGATATTATTGATAATTAATAACACCTTCAGGAAAAAATTTAAAATTACCTAATAAACAATAAAGATATAGATAGTTTTGGGGGCTTCTAATTATTAACATTTTTATATATACTCCTGTATATTTAGTCTCTCACAT
The DNA here is from genome assembly GCF_987537825.1 of Furipterus horrens. Lineage (NCBI taxonomy): Eukaryota > Metazoa > Chordata > Mammalia > Chiroptera > Furipteridae > Furipterus > Furipterus horrens. The sequence goes on along the minus strand of NW_028327177.1, from coordinate 130,903,709 downwards.
ATAATGCACATACACCATACTAGTAACATGTGAACATATATAACAAATAGATTATGCTATTCCTAACCTATGTTGTTTTTTATTTCTTCATTTTTAATTATGAACTTAACACAAATACAGTCTTCTCCTTTTCAAAATTCAAACAATGCAGATAGAGCAAAAGTCCCCTCGGAACTATTTCTGAGCCTCAATCCCAGGGATAAGCAGAGAGGAACACTTTATTAACATGGAGTTTGTCTTTTTGTACCTTTTACTGTGCCTTACTTGCCTAATAAGTACCAAAACAAATGGCTTTGTTTTTACTGAGTTTACATGAATTATATCATTCTGAACGTGTATTTGCCATTTCCTATGTACTCAATATAACGTAGAGATTTTAATGTAATCATGTGTAACTGCCTCATTTGTTTGAACAGTTGCACAGAATTCCATAGTGTGGATGTATCATAACCATTTCTTTTATGGAATTTTAAGATTGTTTAATCACATAATTTTTCTGAATGATTCTGAAAAAAACACCTTTGTACAAAACAATGTGTGTATACATACAAAAGTCCACACGTATATATTTCTTAAAATAGTCTAGAAGTAGAATTTCTGGATCGGAGTTTTTATTTATTTCAAATTGCATTACCTATAGTTAATTTCCTCCAAAGAAGCTTTACCACTTACCATCAACAGTGCCTACTGTCCTCTATTATTTTCAGTTTTGTTACTGATCTTTTTAAAATTTGCCTATCAGATGAGTGAAAAATATCTCACCCTTTTGAAAACATCTCTGCTTTTTAATAAGGTTGATCATCTTCATATGTTTGTTTATTTGTATTTCCTTTTCTGTGGATTGTCTGCTGGAAGCCTTAGGCAACTTTTGAGTTATTTGACTTTCTGTTGCTTATTTATATTTGCTCTTTATATATTCTGGTTATTAATTATTATTTATTAGATAAACAAACTTGGATTTGTGAAGCACTATAAAGATTTATCAGTTGAAGAGTTTCAGGCACCTTTGGTTTAGTTGTATTTATCCTTACCCGAGAGTATAAAACTAAGCAGTCAGATGATTGTGAAGTAACTCTGAGCATTCAAACCTGATAGAGTTAAAAACCTGTAGGATTATTATGCAGTGCTGAGCCCTGCAATCCTCGGCAAAGGCTCATGAGAGGAATTTGGCCTTTTGTTGTTATGTTACAGAGTGGCTGGAAAGAAATAAGGTTTTGTTGCAGATAGATTATTTGTAAACTCTTTTTTTCTTTTTAATATCATCAACTGAGGACATGCTTTTTGATTTTAGAGAGAGGGGAAGAAATGGAGAAAGAGGAGAGAAACATCCATAGGAGAGAGAAACATCAATTGATTGCCTGTCTCTCACCTGTACCGCGACAGGGGGACTGAACCTGATACTTTTCTGTTTATGGGAGGACCCTACAACCAACTCAGCCACATTGGTTGGCCAGGGCACTATTTGTAAACTTTTAACATTTCAGCACAGTGTATTATTTCAAACATAAATCTTTTTAAAAACATATGCAAGTGATGATATAACTCTGGCTTTCTAGAGGTAAGCCTCCTGGGACCACTCCAGATTGACATATTAACAATAGTAAGAAATTATGCTGAATATTTCTCATCCATACCCTGCAATATTCTGTGATTGGGTAATTTAAATCTTTGAAAGAAAGCAATTCTTTAACTTGCAAAAAGCCAAACTTTTAATCTAGGAGCAGTAATAAGGGGAAAGAAGTCCATAAGGAGAAAAAGTAAATTATAGGAGACAAAAGATTGAGCATTTAGCAACAATATAGGCAGTAAATTGTGGGCACTGAGATTGAAAATCTTAGCGATCTTGAAGCAGACCCATTTACCTACCTGGGTGCAACGTGTTGGGTACCAATAGCAACATATCCTCAAACATAATGTTGCTAATGGACCTGAATCTTCCAGAAAAGGTTTATATTGTTTCTTTGTAGATGGTATAGTTGATGTTCTTGACAGCTGTTATGACCAACCTTTAGCTGTCATGAAAATTTACCTGAAATGTCTAGATTTTGTAAAGGTTCTAAATAAACCTTATTATGAGCCGCATTTATTATTTAGTTTGATATTTATTTTTGTGTCATATGTTAATTTTATTAATACCACATAATGGTCTAAAGTGCACTTTCCTCATTCATTTAAACTATTGAAGTTCTTGAGTTTTTAAAGGACCCCTTTAAAGAAGGATAAATGCCTTCAAATATGTTTTAACTAGTTAGTTAATACCTACCTAGAAATTTTAAGAGACTACCAAATGTTTGGCCTCTTTTAAACTTTGTATGAAACGGACTTCCTTTTTAAAAAAAAAAAATAGTTTTACTTGAGACTGTGCTGTTGAGAATACAGCATCTTCAAATAAATATGAAAATTTGGCCATTGTTGCCCTGGCTGGTGTAGCTCAGTGGATTGAACACTGGCCTGCGACCCAGTCAGGGCACAAGCCTGGGTTGTGGGCCAGGTCCCCAGATAGGGTTGCGAGAGGCAACCAATGGATGCCTCTCCCCCTCTCTTTCTCCCTCCCTTCCCCTCTCTCTAAAATAAGTAAATACATAATATTTTTTAAAAAAAGATTTGGCCTTTGTTTTGATTTTGATTTTCAATTTCAAGTCATTTTACTGAAATTTTTTCATTTTACCTCTGGGAAATCTTCTGTTATTTTTAAATAAGTTTCTCCCATTCATTAGCTTTAGTCCTTTAGTCTCTCCTTATGGAATTGTTATTAGTCAGATGTTAAAGTTCCTAGGTTGATTCACTGTCTTTTTTGTTTGTCTTCTGAGTTTTCCATCTTTCTCTTTTTACTCTGTATTTTGGGAGAGTTCCTTGACTCTCATCCAGTCCTTTTATTAAATTTTAAATTTGTCAAGTAGAAGTTCAAATGGTTCCAAGAACTTTGTTTTTCCTTTTCTGATGGTTCCATTTTCACAGAATTGTGTGTATGTGTATGCGCACATGTATAATAAGCACGCACGTACACACACCTGTATGTAAAATATTGAGCTCCCTGAGTTGGAGGTGGGAAGAACTCAGTGATGAAATTATTCCATAGATTTTCCTGTTGTTCCTTGCTAATCATTCCTGTACTTCCTGGCTTAGAAATTATCACTCCTCTGTCATTCTCCAAGGAAGATCAGTTCTCTCTGCTGTTTTGGTCGGCTTTTAAGAATTCTAAGTTGCACCTTTGCTATTCTGTTATTCTTCAAAATCCTTCTATCCTTTTTTTTTTTTTAATTAATTTTATTTTTAGAGAGAGGGGAAAGGAGAAAGAGAGGGAGAGAAACATCACTGTGTGGTTGCCTCTTACTCGTGCCCCCAACTGGGGACCTGACGTGCAACCTAGTCATGTGCCCTGACTGGGAATCGAACCAGCGACACTTAGCTGACAGGCCGACGCTCAATCCACTGAGCCACAGCAGCCAGGGTCCCTTCTATCCTTTTTATTTGTACTCTTTGCCCCACCTCATTTTCTTCCGTCTTATGGTGTTTCTTATTATTTTATTGTGGTTCCATTGCAGGGTTTTAAGGAAGAGAGTGAACTGATTAAAATTTCATTTTTTTGAAGGAAAAATTTCAAACATACCCAGAACTAGAGAATACTATGATAAACCTCCATTATCCAGCTTCAAGAAGTTATCGCTACATTGCCTATTTTTATTCATCTGCATTCCTACCTCTCTTCCCCAGTCCTCCTATTTTGCTGGACTTGCAAATGGGGGTGTGCATGCACGTGCATATTTCCTTAGTTAGTTCATAAATATGTTTTTACATTTTGAACTGGGATTCAAACAAAGTCTACCATCGCAGTTGGTTGATATACCTCTTAGGGCTCTATTCATTTAAAACAGTTGTCTTTTTCTCCTCTAGCCATTTATTTGTTGAGGGAAAAATCTGTCACATAAAGTTTTCCCAAGTACTAGATTTTTGTTGATTGCGTTGCCATGGTGGTTTTATGTTTCTGTTTTTTATTTTTTATCCCCTATATTTCTTGAAAATTGAAAAATTTGCTAATGGCTTGATCAGAATCCGGTCTGATTTTTTTTTCCTTTTGGTACAAATTTTTGTAGGTGGTATTGTATATGTTTTTGTCTGAATGTCTTGTGGTATGAATATTGAATAATACGTGTTATCAGCCTCGTATAAAGTTCCCTATCAGTCTTTAACTTAACAGTTTCATCAGCCGTTGGTCCATATTATTTCTTTTAGAGGATTGCATTGTCTACTTTGTGGTTTAGAAGGTCAAGAATGAAGCAAGGAGACTAGTTAAGAAAATGTCAGAATATAGACAGAAGTGATACTGGACTGGTCTTAGATTAGGAGTGGTAGCAGAAGAGAAATAGGTGTATATAACTTGGAGTCATATACAGTAAGAACTGTTGATAGATGACCCATTAAGGCCAGAGAAGAGAATTTGGAATAAGGCTTCCAGGTTGGAAGTTCGAGCTGACTAGGTGGTGATATCATTTACCGGCACCAGGGAAGCCAGAACAGGTTTGGAGATGGAGTTGGTCAGGTTACCGTTGTCACGTTAGAGGTGCCTTTCAGATATTCATGGAGGAGATTTCTAGTAGGTAGTTGAATATATAGATCTGAAGTCAAAAGGTGGTTTTGGCTGAAGACAAATATTTGAAAATTGTCAGCATGTAGAAGATATTTAAAACTATTGACAATGGATGACGCCATTTAGAAAGTGTGTACTCTGGGGAGAAGGAGGATATTTAACATTTAATGGTTGGGTAAAGGAGGAAGAAACTGAGCAAAGAGGGACCTGTGAGGTCAGAGGAAAGCCAAGGAGAGAGTACCCTATTGTAAAAGCAGAGTGGGAAGTGCAGACAGCTAAAATTTGTTTGAGTGTTCTGAGATACATATAAAATATACCTTATGGAATTATTCTTTCCTAGTTGAAGTTGCTAATTTAGCTGTTTGATAAAACTGGTCATTGCTGGGTACACAAGAGTGTAAAACAGTTCAGAAATCCAAAGTCCTATTGCTCATTGTTTTAATTAGAATAAGGAAGGATATAGCTTCAAGTGAAAAGAGGAACTTTGGTATAAGAAACAACTTAATGTGAAACAGTGTCTGTTTTGTGCATGGATGTCTCTTGTGTTGTGGTTCCTTCTTACTGAACTGGTTGGTTGGTTCACTGATGAAAATTCACACAAAATGATTTTTTTTTTTTTTTAATGAGACATGGTATAAAGTTTTTGGCTTGCTCTTTTGTTTGCTCTATAACATGTAGCAGTTTTTCATCTTTCATATTAATTAAGAAGCAGAAATCTCATGTTTTGAAATACATGTATCCATACAAGTTAAGTGGAAAGTTTGAATATCTGTTTGAATATGTATATGGCTCTTCTTTGAAAGGAAAAAGAAAAGAAGGGAAGGGACTTAGTTATGGTAATACAAATTTATAAATTTCTTATCTGAAATCTGGGGATTACTGTTTTTGGAAATCAGAACATGTCAGACTTTAGAGAAGTAATATGACTGTACCATAATATTGTATAGCAACACCGACTGTCTTTGGTGCTGTACCTTGTAACCAAACACATTAATCTTTTTTGCAGTAAGTAAAAAAAGATAATAAATAACCTTATGTCAGTTCAGATTATGTTTTGCCATACTCCGAGTTCAAATCAATTCAGATTTTGCTGCCAAATAAATTTAAAAGGCAAAAGTTTTTTAGAGCTTTTGGCTTCTAGGCATGCAGATAAGGAATTGTGGGCTAGAAGAGCTCAGTGCTTACTGAGGGGAGTTTCTAAGTGTCATATGAAGGCAACAGAAGGTAAAGCCTTAGCCTCCTTGGGCTTTTTTATGCCTCCCTCTCTCTTTCTCCCTGTCCTTCTCCTCTCCCTTCTCTTCCTCCCCTCTTCCTCCTTCCTCCTCCTCCATTTCTTCTTCCTCTGTTTCTGTCTCTTCCGCCTCCTCCCCTTCTCCATTTCCTCTTGTCCATTTCTTCCTCCTCCTCCTCCTCCTCTTGTTTTCATCTCCTCCTCCCTATCATTATTTCTTCTTCCTCCCCATCTTCTCTTCCTTCTCCTCCATCATCTCCTTCTCCTGCATCTGTTTCTCCTCCTCCGCCACCATCTTTTCCTCTCATCAGGTCCTCTCTTCCTTTTTCTCTCCACCAGACACAAATCACGACAGCCTGCTCACGCTCTTAGTTTGTGTTCTCTAGTCCTTTTTAAAATGTTCTTCTTGTTCTGGTTCTGCACCAAACCAGTGTTATCTTTTTGAAACATTCCAGTGAGAACAGAGGTGTCAACATAATTATAATTTATAGGTTACTTTCTGCATTTGATCCTTTTTTTGTTTATTCAGTAAATCTTAAAGCACCTATATGGATCTCAGGTAATTTTTTTTTTCTGATTTATAGTTCACCAATGATCCTTTGAGTTGTGTCTACTCTGTTGTGCCTGTCCACTGAATTTAAATTTCAGTTATTTTTATCTCTAGAAGTTCTGCTTGATAGTTTTAAAAAAATTGGTGTCACTTTTTAATAATTTTCTCATCCCTGAAGTTATTTCCAAGCTTGCCTAGTAAAAGCTTCCAAGTATAGACATTTTATGGTCTGTGCTTGATAATTTTAGGATTTAAAGTAGATCTGTTCCTATTGTCCTTTTTTTTTCTTCTATTTATTCTTGCTCATGGTGTCTTATTTCCTCTCATGCTGAGTGACCTTTGGAAAATTATTTTGCAAATAATTTGAAGCTAGAGAGCTTCTTCTAGGAAAGTTGTGTGTTTGCTTTGCCTGCTACTTGGGAATACTACAGGGGTCAACCTCCTGAGTTTAAGGGCTTGAGGGTCTTGACTGCCCGAGCATTTGACCTGAATGAAATACGCCATTTGATTTACTTCTCTGTTGTCCTCTTTTGAGAAGAGTTTGAAAAGAATAAAAGACTACAAGAAGTTAAGGGCTTACTTATGGTTCACCTTAACTTTGGGAGTACAGTTAACCCTTGAACAACTGTACTCTTCCCCCCATGCAGTTGAAAATGTGCATGTAACCTTAGACTCCCCCAAAGGAGGATTGGTTTTAGGACCCCTGTGGATACCAAAATCAGATGCTAATTTCTTCTGTATAAAATGGTGTAGATCAGTGCATACAGTAACCTTCCACCTATGTAGACTCTCAATTGTAGATCTAAACAGCACAGGTATTTATTGAAAAAAGTCCACGTATAAGTGGACCAGCGCAGTTCAAACCCATGTTGTTCAAGGACAACTATATACTCGTTTGACATACCATACCAATTTTTGGTGAGAAGACTGCCCTGTAAGAGTCTGCATCTTATGTGGGTTTTGAATTTTGTTCCCTTTGCTCCACAGGCGTTCAGAACAAAAGTTCAAATATAGCCGTTTTATTCTTATAGTTCTTACTATTTTGTCAGGTATTTATTGTTTTTCAGGAGATATTTTTAAATGTATAATATATTTTATCCACTAATATAGTTTGTTTGCCTTCGGAGTTTTGTTTCAAATAACCTATTAATGCTTTTACTGGAGACTAGAAGTCTCTGTACTAAGTAATATGCCACTCTGAGCATTGTTCCACACGTTGGAGATATGGCAGTTGGCAAAATAGACAACAGTTCTCACCCTAATAGGCAGTACCTTTCAGTGAGAGGAGAGAAATAATAAGCATAAAATATATGAATGGTAAGTGCTAGGGAAAGAAATAAAGGATGGTGGGGTAGGGATAGAACAGCAGTGTCAGAATTTTGGAAGGTTTACAATTTTATTATCCAGAGAAGACCTCTTCGGGAAAGTAATAGATGATTCACGATTTGAAGGAGGTGAGTGAACAGTGTGGCTAAGAAGGGCAAGGGTATTTTAGGCAAAGGGAACAAGTGTACAGGCCCTGGTATGAGTCACAGCAGGGAGACTGATGAGGCCGGATTGGAGAGAAAGATGGATAGTGAATCGAAGATGAGGTTAGAGAAGCCTGCGTGATATCCAGTATCTCATAGGTCTTGGAGTCCTGGTGGGCCTTTTTATGGAGTCATAGGAGGATTTTGAACAGTGAGTGACATGACTTTGTTACACTCAGGACACATTATGTTGAGAAAAAATTCAAGGGTGGGGGCAAGGGTGGGAAGTAAGAGGAGTTAGCTATGTTATCTTGGGGTTGTTGTAGGTAATGGGGTTGGTTATAGCATAAACAAGAAGAAGTTCTGCCCACTTCAGTCCAGCTTTTAGTTCACTCATAAAAGTATCTATTTCAGGAAATGAGAGGTATTAGGAAGAAATATAACTGATTTGTTTCGATATTTTATAGTTATTAAGAAAATATTTTTAATAAAAGGGGCATGTTCTTTTAGGGTATGCCTCAACCCTACCTCAAAATGACAGATTTATTTTAGTTATAGATTATAAATTTAATTTAAATAAGTACCTGAGATTTAATGCAGACTTGCTATTTTTTTTAATGCATTAAAAGATAATGGCCCTGGCTGGGGTGGCTCAGTGGATTGAGCGCTGGCCTGCGAACCAGAAGGTTGCTGGTTCAGTTCCCAGTCAGGCCACATGCCTGGGTTGCAGGTCAGGTCCCCAGTTGGGGAGCATAAGAGGCAATCACACAGTGATGTGTCTCCCCCTCTCTTTCTCCCTCCCTTCCCCTCTCTCTAAAATTAAATAAAATCTTAAAAAAAGATAATGACATAAAAAAGAAAATACTTTTAAGCCTAGCATTTTCTAACCTCTAAATAAATTATAAGCTATTTTTTAATTGGGGGCTTGTGATGACAATAGTTTATGAATTCTTTTAGCTTATAGTCCAAAAAAGATATAACTTTATTGGAAGTGGGTAAAAATGTATTTCCCTCTATGGTTGTAGACTTGCCTATTTTTCTTTTTAGTTTTTCATTTTTTTGTTTCATTTTTTTGATTGAAACTGTTACTGGTTCATAAAAATGCAGGGTTCTGATTTAGGGTTTTGGATTTACCCCTTTATTGTTGTTGAAAGTCTCTGTTTCTAGTAATGCTTCTTCAAACTGCTTTGTATGAAGTTGGTATAGCTATGCCAGCTTTCTTTTGGTTTGTGTTGGCATTGGTCTGTCTCTGTCTCTGTTATTGTACTTTTAATGTGACCTTATATGTTAAGTCTCTTTCATTTAAGCAACTTGCTTTAAAAATTATGTCTTGGTCTTTTACTTGGAGTGCTTAGTTCATTTACATTTAAGGTAGTTATTAATATATTTGGTCTTATTTTTGCCACTTTATTATTTTACCTACTTGTTTTAGCTTTCCTTTTGTCTCCTGCTTCTTTTCAGTTAATTATTTTAGTTTTATTTTATTACTTTATTTATGTATACATTTACTCTTATTTTAGTGGTTGCTCTATTGCAAGGATTGGCAGACTATTGCTTGCAGGCCAAACCCAGATGCCCTCCTGTTTTGTACATAAAATTTTATTGGAACACAGCCACACCCATTTGTTTACATATTGTGTATCACTACTTTGGCACTACACTGGTATAATTGAGTAGTTGCACAGAGACACTATATATACATATGGTTTGTAAAGCCAAAAGTATTTATTATGTGGCCCTTTATAGACTAAGTTTGCCAGCTTCTGCTGTAGGGCTGTGGTTCTTACATTTGATCATGCATCCGAACCACTATTTAGACTTGTTAATACACAGATTGCTGGGTCCCTATCTCCAGAGTTTCTGATTGAGTAGATTTGGGGTAGCATTTGAGAATTTGCATTTCTGACAGATTGCCTGGTGATGCTCAGCTGCTGGTCCTGTACTACATTTTGAGTACCATTGCTCTAGAGGTTACAATATATCGGCAATACATCTTTGACTTATTGCAATCTAAAATAAATTACTGTAGCTAGGGAAGTTGACTACTTCCACAATAATGTTAAAAAGCGTTAGAACCCTTTAACTTTCTTTGTTTACCTCTTAGGAGTACTATTTTATAATAATCTCACACTGGCAACAAGTCAAATGTCCATCAATAGTAGAATGGGTATTAGTAAATTGTGGCATATTCATCAACTAGAAAACTGTAAGTAATGAAAATGAACCTTGCACACATCATATTGAGTGAAAAGAAGCCAGGTACCAGAATACCTATTCTATAATTCCTTCTACATGAAGTTCAGAAATGGGCAAAACCAACTGACAGTGTTAAAAGTCAAGAGTAGTTAGCTTTGGTAAAATTAGTGACTCCGGGGGGTTGGTGAGGGTGCTGACAGGATGCTTAGAACGATCTGTTGCTCTGCAGAGTGATTACACTGGAATGCCCATTTTGTGAAAATTCATTGAGCCTGCATAGTTATGATTTGTACACTTTTCTCTGCCTTCTTTTGATAAGTTAAAAACTAATTTCTCAGTAGTTTGAGAATGTAAAGAGTTAAATTTTTTAAAATAGTAGAGACATTTACTTTTTTCAATTCTTATGTGTTTGTAGGAACAGAACACTGTTTCCATGGGAACTTCTGGCTACTCAGTTATTCAGTACTCATCTTTCTGTAGATTTGTATGTCTGCTGCCTCTCTTAGCTACGTTTTTTACATGGTGGTGACCAAAAAAAAAAAAGTTTATTTGGAATTGTATTAGTGTTTTTAACATAGCAGTCTACATAGAGCACAGGTTTTAAATAATCCAAAATTACTCCCTTATTATGCTAAGAAAGAGAAAAAAAAATTTTTAACTAGAAGATGGTACTATTTTTCCTCCAAGTTGTGCTATTTAAGAAAAACACTTGCTGACATGGAATGTGGCTTTATATTAGGATATCTATTTGATTCTCTTATTTCTACTTAAACAGTCTTTTAACACTTGCTTTGATATATTTCTTTTAAATATATATTTATTGTAGGGATGACTAGTCCCCTGTGATTTGGGTATTCGCATTGGTAAGGGAAGCAGACTGAAAGGAAGAGATTCTGGTGTATTGATCTGAAGCCTGTGGGAAAGCTGCCTCTCGGCCTCGCCCATCTTGGTTGCTGTGGTTGGATTGTGCAGGGTCCTAGAGAAAACCAACTTCTTAGACGAGTAAAATGCGTACATCTTGTGGGGGTGGGGGAGGAGATAGGGGTGCTGCATTGCATACCAGGAGATGATACTAGTGTGGTCATGCATAAATATTCTAAAAGGAGCTTTATAGAATACTTTAGAGTCCTTTATGAAAACAAATTGTTCAGTTCGGTTTCTGTGACCTCAATAAACAGCAGATTGTTAGATTACAGAGTTAATTGTGTGCACTGATGAGCACTGTGATATTCCATGTTTTACTGATGCAATAATAAGGACACCAGCAGAATGAATATTGCATAAAACCTTATTTCCTGTTTGTATAAATTTTTATGTGAGCTAAATAAGAGAATACAAATTTAGGTTTATAAACCTTTAGTATTGAATGCCTTTGAAATGTTGATACAGAATAAGGGCTGCAGCTGCCTAGAGAATTTTTTAAATACATGGAGAATTTTTACCTTTCATCTGGCAGTAGCTGCCATAAGATGATGTCACCTTGTAGCTGATTGGCTGTTACAGTACCTAGGGCAGGGAAGAGAAAGAAAAATGCCGGCACAAACCTCAGTGGTGGTTCTGTGGTTGTTTCTATCTATTTTTGATAGAATCTTTGATTAGTATCAAATCTACTGTATTTGGCCATGTGAACCATTGGGAGCATCCTAGGGTGAGGAAAATTAAGAGCTTTGAGAGGAATGAGGCGACTGATTTGCAAACGGATCTGTGATTGTAAGTTGCAGAATCTGGGTGTAAGGAATAAGGCAGGGTGTGCTGGAAGATGCACTGTGGGAGGAGCTGGCAGAAAATGCTTACATTACTAGCAAAAAAATGAAAAATGCCTTTTTTATCTTTAGAGTTAATAGATTTGGTTTTATGTTTTGATTTTGTAGATATAGGTAGTAAATATGTTAATATTGCAATCTGATTTTAAATTAAACTGGGCAATTTTATATAGTGTTAGCCAATATATAAATGCTTATTCAAAGGAGCTTTATTTTATACTATATCTCACGAAGTTATGATTTTATATATATAGCTTTATTTGACTTTTGAGTCCTGTGGAAAATGGAGCAAAGCTTAGTTCTCCTAAAATACATTTTCCTAATGCTTTGTACAGATAAAAGCTTTGATGATGAAGAATCAGTGGATGGAAATAGGCCATCATCAGCTTCTTCAGCCTTCAAGGTTCCCGCACCTAAAGCATCCGGAAATCCTGTCAACAGTGCAAGAAAGCCTGGTTCAGCAGGTGGCCCTAAAGTTGGAGGTAATGTAAATCCATTTCAGATCTGATGTGCCCTTGATATAGCCACACATACTTAGAACTTCGGAGGAATGTGTTTATTCATGACTGCAGCATGGTTGCAGATCTGGAGTCTTTTGCCACATGCAGAAGAATGTGTTGCCTTTTTGAAATGTTTGAAATACTATATATTGCTGGTTCCTGTCAGAGCATATGTGAATTAGTGTTTTCTTGAGCATATTTATTTTGCAGTTGCTGTTTTTAAAGGGAGATATTTAAGGGAGTTTTGGGGTGTTTCTTTTTTTTTGTTTTTTTTTTTTAAGGAGGAAGCAGGTTTTTAAAAATTTGGCTGTTTTCAGATGCTATAAAGAAATATGGGTTTACTTTATGTTTTTATGCATTTTTCTAGGTAGGAGGCCTTGAATTCTACACATTAAAAAAATAGTTGAAGGTGTTTGGGTATTGAATCATTTGTCACAATAGAAAATGGGTGGTGGTCAAGTAAAATTGCCTCAAAAATGGTTTGTGGATTAGATACTAATAAATAGGAAAGACAGGTTTTATGCAGTTACGCTACACATGGTGTATATATTTTAATCAGATTAGAGCTGTTTCTAGCATACCGTATACTTTAGTATTTTTAAATGTGTATTTTTTTTAATATACTAATTAAAACACCATCAGTACTTTTCAGGTGCTAGTTTCTGCCATGTTTTTCTGATAGAGTGAATCCTATACAAATAAGGGTAAATATTTAATACCAAAAGGACAGTCGTTTTCTTTCTTTTTTTTTTTCGTTACTACATTTGTGTTTAAATTTGGGAAGAGATTATTGTTATGTATGATAACTGGTGGGGAAATCATAGTCTTTAGGAGTTGTTTTTTCTCTTTTTGTCTATTTATTAAAAACAAAAAGGAAATAAACTATGTATTTTTATCAGGTTCTGTAAATTATGTTCTCTTGACCTTTCTATACAACCAAACATTATTTTTCAAGTCTCGTGATCTTCTGAACATAGGAGAACTATCATAAATATTTCATTTTAACTATCTTTCTAACTAATGTGTTATATAACTAGCAAGAAAGGTGGTATGGTATATGTATACATACACTTACATATGTATGAATAAGTATATTTATATATATGCATCTACGTAAATAGATAAATAAAATGCTGTGAAATAGGAATATCTTACTGATTTCTCTGAATATTTTGAGTAGTTTATATTTTAGTATTTTAATTATTTTCTGTTTCTTTGCAATTATAGGAGTGTATGCTCATCCAAATGTTAGTTATCATATTCTAGTACATATATTTTATTACACATTCTTATCTCTGGTTAATTATGCCATTCTTGGGGGGGGAGAAGGGGGTAAGAAGGGGAAGGGTCTAGTCAAAGAATATGTATAAATGACCCATGGGCATGGACAACTGGGTGGAGACTGACTGTAAAAAGGAAAAAAAAAAAGCATGTGACGTTCTGTGGTTTGTTGTTCTGTAATAGTGCTACCCTTAGTTATCACAAGGGTAATGTTCATCCTTAATTTTGAGTTACAGATTTCTAATCTGTGATTTTATCATTACTATTTCATGGAACTATCTTATTTAACTTAAAATGGATAATATTTGAACTGCATGGTGATAATACATAATGTTGTGAATCTGAGCTGGTGGTTTGTAATTCTGTTTTTCATGTTTTACTTTATTTTCTTAGATCGAAATTGATATTGTAGTTTAGCTACCAAATGTCACTTAATTCTGGTGTTAATTAAATTGATAAAATCAGATATTATTTTTAGGGAAAGAGACTTTCTTAATGCCACACTGGCCCATCACTACCCAGCTCTTCTCTGGTTTGTGGTCCTACCAGATTTTAAAATGTTAGGCAACTTTTGGATTGTAGTAATTAATCACTACACTACATTAATCACAAATTAATATAATCATCTAGGCAGTGGCCCAATTGGTAACACTAAGGGAAAGACCTTCATTCATTCTTCCTCCTGCTTCTTCTTTTGGCAATTGTGGGTTCATTCTATGTTTGTTTTTTGTCACTGCTCATTTAGGTTCGCTGCCCATTTTCTATCTAAGAAAAGATCTATTGGCCAGAGGATATTGTTCCTTCAGAAATTAATGTGATTCTTGGCTGTCAGTCCTTTTGTGAAAACTTAACTTTAGATTTTCTGTCCTCAGCAGAGACTTATTGATTTTTAAATTAGTTGTAGAAAGCTTTAGTAGAGTTGTAGAATCTTTGAGTTAGAAGGGACATAGGGAGTCAGATTGTTCATTTTACTATTCAAGAATAGCAATATCTTTCAAAATATTCCTGATAGATGATTATGCAGCAGCTGATTAAAATAGTATGTGATCATAGATTAAAATGTGAAACAAAAAGCACCTGCAATACCACTACATGTAGAAATAATCGACTGACAAATTATGATGTACTTTATTCCAATTACTTTTATAATTAATTTTCCAATTATTTTTAAACATGCAAATAATTTCTTATAGGATAGAATCGGCATCACTCATTGTGTAGTTTTATATATGTTTTTTCTAACTTATATTTTACCCTGAGCATTTTTTCATTGTCTTAAATTATTAATGGCACCCTATTCATGACTAAATAATATCTAGGTTTCTTTCAGTATTTTCTGCTGTTGTAAACTGTGCCATTATTCTCCTATGTATATCTTTCAGCACATCTCTAGTAATTTCCTTGGAATAAATTTCTAAAGTTCACTAAATTAAAAGATGCAGGCATTTTTCATGTTCTTTCAGTTTGTTATAGTGTCCTCCAGAAAGGTTATAAGCCTATTTCAATTCTAGATAAATTAATTTTTTAATATTATATTAGATGAATTATTTGTTAGCATGATACTTTCAAATACTTGAGGGCTGCCCTGTCTCTCTTTTTGACTATTCTGTTTTCTAAAGTATACATTTTCTTTCTCATAAGTTTATATGGAATATAATGGTGATCCAGTCCAGGCAGTTCATTTGCTACTTCTACGTATATAATGAACACATGGCATGATGGTGGATAGAGGTATATAATAGTGGTATAAACCAGTCACAGTTCGCTGAGTTTAACACATTTCTTTCAGATGAGATTACCAAAATACAAATAAAGTATGCCTCTTTGGAATCCTGACTGAATCTACTTTTGAAGTTTTAGAGTTTAATTTATTTCTCCCAGAGATGTACATATGTTAAGATCAAAGAGATGTATGCTATTTTTAGCAAAGTATCTTATCCAATTAATTGAATAAATAGGGCCTGTGCTTAATCTTTAGTGTGTATTACTGTTGCTTCTGTTCTTTGGCTTAGTGTTCCAGTCTGTTCTCATATTAGAAATGTGTGGCCTTTAAGCCAGGGAAAATTAAGTGAAGGGGGCAGGACTCCGTGCAAATATATTATTACCATAATTATATCATCACAGATGATGATATAATTGGTATTATTTATAATTAGTACCACTCTGAAGTTAGTGATTTGTCATTGAGACTTGTATATAATTATTGAGATACATCATTGACCAAATTATTGATTCTCAAAGTTCTGTTGTTCTCTCTCACTCATTCAAGTGGACAGATTATTCTTTCTTATTCCCATCTTATATCAAAGACTATTTTGAAATGGTTTTAACTTCAATTCTTATAATTTAGGTAATTACCACCTTTTCAAATTCAGTAGTACTTATGCATCTATAAGATATTTAAATTTGTTTTACTTCATTTATGTTTGACATGGGTTTTAAGAATGTCTGAATACGTTTTCCTCAAATTATGCTGATGATGTCCATTTTTTCCTTTCATGCAAACAACAAAGTCGTTTTTTTAACAAAAGAAGATTATGAAAATTGGTACATATTTAATAAAAACAAATCTCACAGAATTTGTTGTTAAATCTTGGAATCCAATTTCTTAACTGGTTAACCTCAATTTTTTTATTTTTGAACTTTATGTAAAACCAAATAACTTTTTTGTTCATGTTTTGTTTTATTCCTCTTTTTCCTCCCCTTGTGACGGTAAAAGATACTAAATGTAGAAGATTTTTAACTCTGAAAGAGTGGGGTCAGTGAAGATGATCTGATTCCAATTCAGATGAAGAATGAGCCCCAAGGAGTTAAATGATGTATCCAAAATCAGACAGTTAGTTGTTAGCAGAGATGAAATGAGAACTCAGTGCTTGGCCCACTGTCAAGGGCTTCTTCTTGGATCATCTCTGGGCTATCCCCTAACAAATAATGCATGTGATACTTCTTATTTTTATCGCCTATGGCAAAACAATAGGACTTAAATTTGGAATTTAGGGATTGGCCAGTCACCATTTTGTCATAAATTACTACGGATCCCTTATCATTGGCTGTCCATCATAAGATACCCTGGTGCTATCTTTCTTAACTTTGGTTTTAAGGTAAATATGATTTGAGTTAGCAACAGATGCTGTTATTAAAATAAGTCAATGAGTTACCTACGTGCCTGCTATGTATAAGAATGTATGTTTTACTGTAGTTCTTTTCATTGACTTCCGTTCTACCTCTTGCACAAGACTTATAGCGCTAAAGAAATTTCATTGTGCATGGTTTATTTTTTGAAGCATTCAGAATGTTTAAGAATTGAGAAAACATATAAATAGCCAAAATACTTTGATTGAAATTAATAGGCAAACTGAAGACTCAAATCTCTCCATAAATAAGTTATTTTTATCTATAGATATATAGAGCCTACTATGTGCAAGGCTTCATGTTAGGCATTGAGAACATATGGAAAGTTCTAGGTTTTAAATTTATAAAGATAATTACAATAGCTGTCCATGCTTATTATTCCATCAACCAGCATTAGTATTGCTAGTATTTTGGTCTTTCCATATATCATTTGCCTACACATTTTGACTGAGATTTAGGTGCTAGAAAATTAGTTTCATATAGGTAGGCAAATTGATTTAAGGTTTGCCTTTGAAAAGAATGAAGTAACATTAATATAGATCGTTCATGTGAGTTTTTCATTAGTTAGACTTATTATACCTGATCCATATAAAATAGAAGTTTGTAATAACTAGAATCCTAGGCTTATATTTATCACATACATTATAATATAGTTGAATGGGTAAAAAAGCATTATTTCTATAATGGACATGTTGTGAACTTAATTGTTTTCATTAACTCATCATGTTTTTTAGAACCAGTTTGTTTCTTACTAATAAAACGATATGCATAATTTGTTTTCTAAAAATATAA
The DNA here is from genome assembly GCF_987537825.1 of Furipterus horrens. Classification (NCBI taxonomy): domain Eukaryota; kingdom Metazoa; phylum Chordata; class Mammalia; order Chiroptera; family Furipteridae; genus Furipterus; species Furipterus horrens. The sequence goes on along the minus strand of NW_028327177.1, from coordinate 130,886,207 downwards.
AAGGCATACTCACTGTTAAGTCAGACAATGGAGAGGTGTTTGAAAAAGCTCTTGATGATATTCTGCCTCTAATCTCATTGCCTTGAGGTAACCAGTGGTGAATTTCATATGTATCCTTCCACATTTTACTCTGTGTTCATTTATATAAGTATTCAGATTAGATTTTATTTTTGCTCACATACTAATAAACATTTACAACTTACTTTTTTTTAAACAAAATATCTGTTCATCCTTCAACGTTAAGAATGAGAGTTATTGCATCCTTTTAGTGGGTGTACAGTATTCAACATTATTATTGTACCGTAATTTAATAAACTGTTTCCCTGTTAGTATCATTGAGGTTGTTTCCAACTTTATGCCACTACAAGGAATGCAGATTTCTCTGTACTTACATATTTGGAAATTATGGTGCTTCTTACCTGTAGGATAGATTCCTCTTAATGAGATTGCTCAGTCAAGGTCGTGTGTGTTTTTAATTTTAATAAAGACTTTTACCTTCTCCAGCATTGAATATAACAGCCTCATTAATTATTGCTATTTTGATGGGTAAAAAATAGTGATTCCCTCTTTTAATTTGCATTTTCTTCACCCACTGTTTACCCAGCCAACAGCCATCAAATATTTACTGAAAACTTTTAGTGTGCTGCTACTTCTGTAATCTTTGGGAAATGTCACTGAACAAGAGCAAAGACCCTACCCTCCTAGAGTTTATATTCTAGTAAGGCTCAGAATATTTAAATCCATTACTAGGAATTAACATATCCTTTTCTATATCTTACATGTTGTTATTTGCCCTTTTTTTTTTTCTTTTAAATTCAGCTGTTTTGTCTTCTCATTGATTTGCTACAGTTTTGAAAATATGAGGCCTTTTGTTCTGTTGTTAAAAGTTGCAAATATTTTCTTAGTCTCTCCTTTGTCTATGGCATTTTTAAATCAAAATTAAAATTTTTTGTTGTGGTAGGAAAATATCTATCCTTTTCTTATTGACTAGCAAATTTCCTGTCTTCAAAGAAGGACTGTTGGGTTCAGTCTCAAGTTTATACAGTAGTCTGATTTATTCTAAAATATTAATTATTTTACCAGTAGTTTAGTCACAACATCTGGAATTTATTTTTGTATAAGGTAACAGTATGTCTATTTTAATTTATTTTTTTATGCACGGGCAATTAATGTCCATGCAACTAAAAAAAAAAAAAGAAAATTACTTCACTGAATTGAGATACTACTGTATGTATTTTGCCTAGTTTATGTAGTTTCTTTTATTCTTTTTTCTGATTTATTTATTATCTGTACCTACTCTAGCTTAGAGTGAGTGGTTTCTCAATCTTTTTATTATGAAAAATTTTGAGTGTATAGCAAAGTTGACACACAGTGAACACATCTCACCTAGATTTAATAAATAGAATTTGCCATGTTTGTTTTAATTCTGTCTAGATATAGTCCCTCACATACTTTTTTAATCTCAACTGCAAAGTTAATTACAGATATCATGACATTTCTGTCATAAATATTTAATACACGTTCTAAGACTTAAAGGCGTGCTCCATTGTAACCATAACACCATCATATACAAAAAAATACCATAACATGTATGGAACAGTTCCCTTACCAATTTTTACAGCCAAAATATTAAGTGTTTTGAAGAGTCTGTGCCAGTTGTCTTTCAGATTATCCCATGTTCTGGATTTGTCTGATTTCTTTGTGATGTAACTTAACTTGTTCCTTCAGCCCTTATATTTTCTGTAAATTTATTCTCGAACTGTATACTTCCTTTTAAGCACTTCTCTTCTATATTCAAATTTCCTTAGATGTCCTAAGAATTTTTTTTTTTTTTTTAATAACTATAGATTCTTTGGGGCCAGGGGGGGAAAAGTTTGTCTCAGTTTCTTAGTTCAAAATGCCCTCTTCTGTTAGTATAGTGAAATGCAGCTTTTTAACTAAATGATGCATGAGGGGCTTTCTGATTCCGTGATACCATTTTGTTTCAATAGAGTCTTTATCTTCTATTTCTTCATTGTCTTTAGCCATGAAACTTGGAAAGGGTGCCTCCCCCTTCTAAGCACTAACTTACCTATGGTCCTGGGGAATCTTACACGCTGCCTGTGCTCCACCACTACTGAAACCCTCCTCTCCCAAACTATTTTCTCAGATTTTCCTCACCAGTGAGGACTCTGTGGTTGACGTTGCTGATCTTAGATGTTTATATTTCTTCAATATAATTTGTAATTCAATTTGTAAAATGAAGTATGAAGTATTATTTGTCTTGTATTACAAGTACATTCTGTGGGTAATTTTATTTGCCCTTCTTTTTGGTCTCTGTGGTTTTTGGAGTATTTATTTGAACATTTGATTTGAATTTTGGATGACTGCTGTTTTCCCATGGGGATCATAATGTCTACTATAAGTTTTAATATTTGGTAAGAAAATACCATTTTTAAGACGATCATTCATTATCTCAGCATTTTATTGAACTCTAGGATATTATTATTGAATAGTTTCTACTTTCCCCATTGATCTGAATTATTTTTTTGTCATATATCAAAGTTTCATATATTAGTGTGTCTATTTTTGAACTTCGTATTTTGTCCAAACTTGGTCTATCTTTGCACTAAATCTAATTGTCATAATTATCTTAACTTTGTAAGTCTTGGTATCTGGTAGGGCAAGGACTCCACCTTTTACTTCTTCAGGTGTATCTCAACAGTGCTTGGTTCATTGCTCTTCCAAATTTTAGAATCAGCTTGACAAGTGCCACAAGAAACCTGCTGGAGGCTTGATTATTATTGTATTACTTTAGGAAGACTGAACACTATGATATTGAGTCTTCCTGTCCATGAACACGGAATGGTTCTCCATTTATTTTAGTATTCTTATTTCATGTCTCATTAATATTTATTATTTTCCCCAGAAGTTTTTCATTTTTTCTTGTTTCATTTGCTTTGTACCTTGAAATAGTAATTATTGAATATAGTATTTTTTAATTATAAAACTTTATTGAAAGAAATTTTAAAAGGCATAGGTAAATGGGCATACTACTTTCCTGAGTAGGAAGACAGTATTGCAAAGCTCCCAGTTCTCTCCAAATTCATTTATAGATACAATGCATTGTCTTTTTCTTTTTTTGAGGTATAAGTGACGTACAACGTGCTATGTAGTTCAGTTGTTCAACAAAATGAAACTCAAATTTTAGTGTCAAATAGACCTTTATTTGAACACAGCCTTGCTCGTTCATTTATGTATCATCTGTGGCTACATTGGCACTACTCTGGCAGAGCTGAGTAATTGCAACAGGAACCATATGGTCTGCAAGGTCTAAAATATTTACTGTCTGGCTCTTTACAGGAAAATTTACCAACCTTTGTGTTAGAGTGGTTAGACAACTCTGGGCAAAGCTCTTCCATTCTGTTTAGCCTATTAATATCTTTTCGTGTGATTGTTGCCCCAGTTCTGTTTGAAAGAGCTTTACTCAAGTTGGAAGCCAACATTGCTCGCCCCTTCAGCCCAGCTTCTGTTTGTGCTCCTGCTCGCAACCTTATTTTATCTAAATACGTCTCCTCCTGGTATATACACTCACTCGCCTTTTCTTGCTTTAATATTTGACATTAGGGCCCATTACTCTTTCTGACTCTCCAGTGGTATCCATTCTCCTTGCTGGTGCTACAAGTATTTTATAGTATTCTTGAGGTGAGCTTTAAAACTGTATTAAAATGGAATGATGATTGTGAGATGAAGCAGTCCATTTAATAGATGATTCTGCTACACAGGAATCCTTTTTCTACCTTGTTAGACAGACAAAACCAAGGTGAGAGGAAACACTTAAGCAAATTAGGATTGTGAAAAGGTTTACTTGTAATGCATACAAGAGGTAAGCAAGGCTAGAATGGGGAGCTCAGCATGTCCTCTGCTCTGACGCTACTCACGTACCCAATACATGCCCATTGGCAGCAGCTCTGCTTATACAAAGTGGTTCTCAAAGGTTAAGGGTGAGGTAGATCGGGATCAGCCATTCAAACCATGCAACTTCTTGATAAATTGATGGTGCTCGTGTCCAGTTAGAGACTTAATTGTCACATCTGAGATAGTGATATTTGTAGCCTTTCATCTCTGCAGCTTCTGTGGGACTTTAAAACATCGTTTAATTTCTATTTCCTTCCTTGCTACCCACTAGTTTACTTGGCCCTACTTGTAAAACAGAACTTACTGGATAATAAAGGTATGATTAGAGTGAATTTTCAAAGTTAGACTTTCTTATGTATATCCCTAGTCAATGGCACATTTTTTCCAGGCCTTATTTTGGATTTATTCAGAATCTGCATTCCCTTGAAGGTTTTAGACATTGTGTTGTGGTTGGTGGGTTAACTATTGGTGAAGGTAACATCCTGCCCTGTGTATCATACCTTTTGTGAACTGCGTATACACTGTAGTGACTCTTCATACTGATCTCCCCTTAGCCTTTCCATTCCTCTGTAAAAAATGTCCACTCTACACTTCAGCAAACAGGCTGTTAACTGGTTTTGCTCGGGCACATCTGTGCTGGTCTTCTCCACCAGCTGAAGTGTGTATTTTCCAGAAATCATTCGTTTGTTCTCAGACATGCTTATTGATCTCTCTGGTTACTCTTAACAAAGTAATTTGCAAAGAAGTGGTATATAAATGAACAAAATATATCCATGAATGTAGAAAGTTGTTGTTGTTTAATGAAAACTGTGTTAAATGATGAGGAACTACTTGATAAGGACAAATCCCTAAAGAAATTTTTGTTTAGTGGCCCATGTAAAACAACTATGAAACATTGGGAAGAAATTGTAGAAATCTAGGTTTTGCACTCTTATTAGGGGACCCACTGTCAAAAACAGTAAACCCCTACTAAGAGGTCTGTAAGTGAATGTGATATATTAATAGTGATAGGTATCTTATTTTTTGTTTCTTTGCTTTACTTATATTTAGTTAAGCAGTTACTTGAAATGATGATAGAGATGAGATTGAGAGTTTTATTGTTTTATTGGATTTTGTTTCATTACCTAGGGAATAACTAATTTATTTACTCTTGTAATTGAATTTCCTATAGCAACCACACATTCATTTCTCTCTTAGTTTATTAAATTGCCATTGCTTTTAATTGGCAGTTTTGATTGCCTTACAACTTTGTTGTGCTGTTCTGTGGTCAGCTCCCATACAAAGATCTTCGAAGGTTTTTTGTTTTTTGTTCTTTAGATGAGGAGCTTCTTACATACTTTTGGAAGTCCTTAGTATTTTTTATTAGGATAATATTAACTTTTTAAATACAGTTTTTGAAGTATTAATATTTCCTTTGGTAGATGACAAACTTAATGGGGATATTTTTAATTTAATTTTTTAATTGGAGAGGTGTTTTTTAGTTAATTGTGATTTGGGGCGCACATCTTGTGTAGTTGAAATCCCTTCCATGTGTTGAATTCTTACCATGAACAAATAAATATATAGAGTTAGAAACTAAGTACCAGTTTTTCAGCCAGGGTGCATGCAGTCAGAAGACAGAAACCACAATAGATGTTTTTACAAAGAGATTTAATATAAAGAATTGTTAAATGGGTATCGATGAATTACGAATGCCAAAAAGAACACTGAAGTATCACGGAGCTAGCAGTTACAGTACACAGCTCCTATCCCTAGAGCGGGAGGAGCAAAATGAGGAGGTTAAAATTATTTAAAACTCAGGACTTAGAGGAGGGGCCCTGCGGAGCCTTGACTCGTACTTCAGGGGAGGGTGCCTAGCTGGCTGGAGTTTCTGATGGGTGAAGTGAACTGGTTTAGTAAGCGTTAGAAAAAGCGCCAAGGGAAACCAGGTGCTCCTAGAAACAAAGGTCCTTGTAGAGCTTCTAGAGTTATACTGACAAGGACAGGAAGCAGGCAGAAAGTAGCAAGTAGGTCCCTTCTCCCTTCAGCTTCCAGTCTCTCTCCAGAACCCACCATGGACAGAGTTTTAACTGGAAAGCACTAGATTCAACAGAAAAAATGGTTTGCTTAATCCTAGGCCCAGTACCACAGAATGTGACAGAGTGGCTTTGAGGCTGAAAGACAATAGCTTAATTTTATTTTTAATTACTGGCTCTTAAAACAACAACTACCTCTTAAATTTACTTTTTTTTTTTTTTTTTTTCATTACAAGCAGTTTGAGAGGCTACAAAATAAAAGTTCTAATACAACTTTTTTAAAGTATATTTTATTGATTATGTTGTTACAGTTGTCCCATTTTTTCCCCATTACTCCCCTCCGCCCAGTACCCCCCTTCCCTCCAGCAATCCCACCCCCGCTTAGTTCATATCCATGGGTCATACATGTAAGTTCTTTGGCTTCACCCTTTCCTATATTATTCTTAATTTCCCCCTGTCTATTTTGTACCTACCAATTACAATTTTTTATCCCTGCACCATTTCCCCATTTCTCCCCCTTCCCACTCCCAGCTGATAACCCTCCAAGTGATCCCCATACCTATGATTCTGTTCCTGTTCTGGTTGTTTGCTTAGTTTGTTTTTGTTTTTGTTTTTTATATTCTGCCATTGATTGTTGGGAGTTTGTTGTCATTTTAATGTTCAGTTTTGATCTTCTTTTCCTTAAATAAGTCCATTTAACATTTCATATAATAATGGCTTGGAGATGATGAACTCCTTTAGTTTTATCTTGTCTAGGAAGCACTTTCTCTGCCCTTCCATTCTAAATAATAGCTTTGCTGGATAGAGTATTCTTGGTAGTAGTCCTTGCTTTTCATCACATTGAATACTTCTTGCCAGCCCCTTCTTGCCTACAGAATTTCTTTTGAGAAATCAGCTGACAGTCTTCTGGGAACTCCTTGGTAGGTAACTCTCTGCTTTTCTCTTGATACCTCTAAGATTCTCTCTTTGTGTTTAACTGTTGGCATTTTAATTATGGTGTGCCTTGGTGTGGTCTTCTTTCAGTTCAACTTATTTGGGAGACTCTGTGCTTCCTGGACTTGTATGTCTATTTCCTTCACCAAATTAAGGAAGTTTTCCTTCATTATTTTTTCAAATAACTTTTCAGTTTCTTGCTCTTTGTCTCCTCCTTCTGGCACCCCTGTGATTCAGATGTTTGTATGTTTAAAGTTGTCCCAGAGGTTCCTAAGCCTCTCCTCATTTTTTTTTCAACTCTTGTTTCTTCATTCTGTACTGGTTAACTGTTTATTTCTTCCTTATGTTCCAGATCATTGATTTGAACTCCAGCTTTTTTCTCTTCACCATTGGTTTCACGTGGATTTTCCTTCATTTCACTTAGCATAGCCTTCATGTCTTCCTTTATGCGTTTGTCGTACTTAATCTTGTCTGTCAAGTCTGTGAACATCATTATCATCAGTGATTTGAACTCTGCGTCTGTTAGGTTGGCTATCTCCCTGTCACTTAATTCTCCCACCGGAACCTTGATCTGCTCCCTCTTTTGGGCCATATTTCTCTGTCTCCTCAACTTGACAGCCTCCTGTGTTTGCCTGTCTCGGTAGAGCTGTCAACCCTGTTACATCGTAAGGGGTGGAACCTTAGGTATTCATCAGTAGGGGGCTACCCGTTTCACCACGTTGTGGTGCTATATGTGGGGGAGGGGTCTGAGAGGGAACAATGCTGCTTGCCCAGCACTCATCCCTTTTCCAGGCACTTCTCTGACTTCTGTATGGGATTTGCACCTCTCTAACTCTTGCCCTGGTTATGGTTCCCAGAGTGGGTGGGTTTCCAGGTGTTCTAGGACTGTGGTGGCCCTCTAAACAAACGGACTCTGTTGAGAGACCAGCAGGTTCTTCTGCTACCCAAACCCCCACTGGTTTTCACAGTCAGAAGCAATGAGGCTTTATTTTTCCCAACACTGGACTGTGGGCACTGTAACTGTGAGCTGCGCAGACTGGTCTGGGGCTGGGATCACTACCCATGTGTCCCTCCCAACTTTTATAATGTGACTACACTTTCCTCTGGCCAGCCATAGCCACTGCCACTGCCGGCACACTGCTTCCTTTCTGCCATGGCTCCGCCCCTTCCATCTGACTGGATGAGTATTACTTCTTTATATCTTTGTTGGACTTCCATGCAGTTTCATTTTCTGGTAGTTCTGGTTGCTTTTAGTTTTGAGGTAGTTGTATTCCTTCTTATGGTTGTGGAGGGAGGCAAAGTGTGTCTACTTATTCCTCCATCTTGGCCAGTAGTCTAATGTGTAAATTTACTTTTTGAATGTCTCTGTGCAATAAAGGAAGATTTGTTTGCATATTTAAATTGATTTCAAGACCTCCCCTAATTTTTTTTCACATTTGCTTTTTTGACCAGTGCAGTACACGTGGATCTCCTTCGTCACATCTGCCGTCATTTTTTGGCATTTTATGCCTTTAAAATTACTGTTCAGCTTTTAAGCATTATCCTTGCACCTGTATTTCTTGTTCCTTGCTACTGCGTTGGATGAGGGATGGGAAGGCTCTGTTCTTGCATAGTTTAAATTTTACTGCCAACCTATTACTAAGGACCTTGACTTTTCTGAAAGTTGGAGATTTTTTCAATGCTTTTTTAATAAATGGAATGTCTCTTAAAGTTATGCTCAAGATTATATTTTCCATGTTCTTGTTGCTAAAATGCTTAAAAATAAACTTTAAAAAGTAATTATTAATTTTTTAATTAGCAGGTATTTCTAAGGAAGGAGGTGCTGGAGCAGTTGATGAAGATGATTTTATAAAAGCTTTTACAGATGTCCCTTCTATTCAGGTAAAGATACCAATATACTGGCACTCCCATGACTGTGGCTTATATGCCTGTTCATATTATTTTTGTCCTTTTAAAAATATTTTTTCCTTAAATGACTATGTAAAAACAAAATATTTATCATTACCAAGCTATTTGTTGATCCTGTAAAACTTGAGAGTTTCACTCAAATTGAACTGATTTAGGTCACATGCCCACTTCTGATTGTGATATAGAGAAATGCTTTGTTCTGATTGACTTAGGCCTGGGTTGTTGACTCTTTCTGGGTCTCCTTGCACTCCTTACTCCTGTACTCTGGCCTCCTTTCATTTACTTTCTGCCACAGAGCTTTTGCACATGCTGTTTACTACAGGGAAGGCCAGTCTCTCTCCATTTTGTCTGATGATGTTTCACTCATCCTTTAGCTCTCATTTCAAGCCTGACTTTCCTAACACTAATTCAAACCTCCTATTGTAAATAGAATTTCACAGCACTGCATAATTCTCCTTAGTGGTACTTTCTGTTTGCAATTTTATATTTTATATCATTTGATTAATTTTTTTTCTTCTTGACTAAGCTATAAGCTCCGTAAGGCAAGAAACATGCCTATTTTTGCTCACCATGGTATCCTTAGTGCCTAACATAGTGCATTTCTGTTATATAAATATTTGTTAGGTGAATGAAAGGATAATGGTGCTTGGCAAATGATTGGCTCCAGAGAACACAAAGCATGTAGCCATCCTGGTTATAGTGTGGGATGGGGGTCAATGGAGAGATTAATTTAAAATGTGTCCTCTTGCAATGTTGTATAATAAGTGTATGAATGCATAGATATGTTATGTACCTGGAGTCATTTTGAGAAATTAGGCCCGTTCTCATAATTAGAATATTTGTATCATGTTTTTAAATGACAAAGCATTTTAAATGTATATTTGAAACTACTCATGACTGGAGAAATAGCACAGGGCTAATAGGTAAGGAAGACAAATTAGAGCACTTTATTATTCTTCATAATATATTTCCATTCGCCATTAAAAATAGTGCTAGAATGGGAAATATTAATAAATAACCTTATTGCTTGAAAGATTATTTTAATCATGAAGGCCTAATTTTGATATTGCTCATGGTAAGAAATATTAATGTTACATTTGCATTTTTAAGATCTATTCTAGTCGAGAACTTGAAGAAACATTAAATAAAATCAGGGAAATTTTGTCAGATGACAAACATGACTGGGACCAGCGTGCCAATGCAGTAAGTTTTTTATTTTTTATTTGCTTATCCCTCTCTTCTTTTCAATGTTCTTTTTCAATAACATGAAAAATCAGTAGTAGTTACTGTCTGATATTTTACCTATTTATTAAATAGAGTCCGATGGGTAACATTTCTTTCCGGAAAATATATTGAGATAGTCAGCATTTCTGATTTAGGGTCAATTTTTGTTTTTGCTGATCAGGTGGAACGTGTCTCACCATTTGTTAGTCTCTCTACTTGTGCTACTTGTTGACTGACCAGGAAAGTGTGAGTTTCACTGTTGCCTCAGGGCTGTGAGGTTTACGAAAAAAGCGGTTCACTTTGCCTGCATGCTCAATAGTTTCATGGTGTCGACATAAATTTACAATAGTATATCCTTTTGTTGTCTTTTTTTCTTTCTTTTCTCACATATCTCTCTCAATGAGATAAATATTTTCACCCATTTTTTTTTTAAGGTCTGGTATTTTTGAGTTATGAATACTTATTTAGCTTAAATTCTTTGAGAAACTATTTGATAAATTTAAAAATAATATTTGCCATGACAAAGGGCTATATTTCAAAGTTTGTGAATTTATCATATTTATATCTGAGGTAGTAAATGAGTACCTCCGTTCCTCAAGAAGCCAGTGAAGGGGTTCTGTGTGATGACTGTTCTGCTCTAAGAGCTTCCAGTCTCCAATTTGATGGCTTAATGGTTGGCCTTTCTGCTCTGTACTTTTGCTTATGGATGAATATGGTTTCTAAAATTTGGCTCTTTAAAAAATAGTCTCCTTAGTATATAGTGGTAATGGTTGCACAACATTTTGATAGTACTCAGTGCCACTGAATTGTATGCTTTAAAATGGTTAAAATGGTAAATTAAATTTTATGTAAAATTTACATAAAAGAGGGACTTCCTTAAAACTTTAGAATTTTTACTTATCTATTCATACATTACATATGTCTGTTATGCATATAACCCAATCTATAATGTTCTTTTACAGAAATTCTTTTTTGTTTTGGTTTGCATATTTATTTTAAGAAACATCTAATACAGTTTAAAGTGCCTGAATATTGTTATATAAAATAGTGAAATGTTTTTTTTTTAATTTTGCTAAAATAATGAGGTTTAGGTAGTTTTAAGAATTTTGGTTTTTGCACTGCCACTTTTTTGTCAATAATGTAAATTATCTTCATTTCAGCTTAAGAAAATTCGATCATTGCTTGTTGCTGGAGCTGCCCAATATGATTGCTTTTTCCAACATTTACGCTTGTTGGATGGAGCACTTAAACTTTCAGCTAAAGATCTTAGATCCCAGGTGGTTAGAGAAGCTTGCATTACTGTAGCGTAAGTATATTCTCTATGTGATAAGCATTTTTTTATGAATGAATTTAGTACTCATTGATTCAGGGTTCATTAACTAAAACAGCAAGATAACTGTTAAAAAGTTTTGTATGTGATTCAAAAATCATTTACATTATAATGATCCAATTGGTGTGATTTAAAAAAATTTTTTTTTCTCTAAATGGCACTTAATACCACCCTTAAAACATGTTTATATTTCTCAAGCCTACTGCTGGAATTTTGACCACTAACTCTGAGAGTAAGAAGAAAATGAATGTCTTGACTGGTGTGGCTCAGTGTTAGGCACTGGCTTGTGAACCAAAAGGTTACCGGTTCAATTCCTGATCAGGGCACATTCCTGGGTTGCAGGTCTCTCTTTCTCCCTCCTTTCAACTTCTCTAAGAATTAAATACATAAGTAAAATTAAAAACAAAACAAAACAACACCTCTTAAAAGAAAAGAAAGTGAATGGGTCTGAGAAATGGTTGCATTCAATTTTCTCTTTACTAATTTGGATATTAAGCTTTTTCTGATATTTTACCAATTATTCTGGAATCAAAACATGCATCATTAACTTAATATAAACATATTTTTTATGTTTATATTCTTCGAAAATTCAAGGATGATAGAATCCTAAAATTCCTTTTGTTACTACTCCCTACCTGAATACTTCTGTTGAATATGTTGTTGAGTAAGCATTCCTTTGAAGATAGGGAACACAAAGATGCCTGCTCTTAATATTTCTAAGCAGATTGGAAAACCAAAAAATAAAAAAAATAAAATAAAAAATAAAAAATTGAAAAGCCAAAAAGAAATAAAAAATTAAAAAAAAAAAATTTCTAAGCAGGATTGAATTAGATGTCCTAGTCAGAACAGAATGTTAAAAAAAAAAAAAAAACAACTCATGAAATAAAAACTATGAAGATTAAAGAAAAGGAACAAAGCTCCCATTTTTATTGGATGACATAATTGTCTATGCAGAAAACCACAAGAATCTTTAATTATTATAATTAAGGGACTTTACCAAGATTGCTAGATACAAGTCAGTATACCAGTGTACCAAAATAATTGAATATCTCTCCATTGCAAACCAAAACAAAAAAATCCACAAAAATGGAACCTTGAAAAATATTCCATGGTGAGAATTCTACTTCTGGCCATGATGCAATACTGGTACAGGACTAACTGTTGCAGAAAATGATGGAATATGTAAAACACCTTTTTACTGATAACAGACAGTGGTCTGAGCTGAATCAAGTCATCTGAACAGTATGATCAGCACATTTTGACTTTGTGGACCGTGGAGAAGGGAGGGAGAACCCAAGTAGAGCAAGGCAGTCTTACTGAGTTGAGAAGTTATAGAGATTGGAGTTTCTGAAGGGTGACGTAGCTAAAATTTACAGTGCAGAATACTGGAGAGAAGAGAGGTACACAGTAGAGGAGCTGTAGAAATCTGTACAGGGGGTCCCAGGAGTCTAGGGATACCAGGCTGTGTGTGTGAAATGTGCAGTGCCTTAAATAACAGTAAGAACTGCTGGAAGCTGTAAAGTAAGCAGCAATTCTCAGAGCTCTTCGAATCAACAACCCGAAGTTTTGGAGCTAACTGTATTCCGACCATGATTTTTTGTTTTTGTCTTTGTTTGAAAAATACTTTAGAAAGAGGGGACAGGAGGGAGAAAGAGGAAGAGAAACATCAGTGTGTGGTTGCCTCTCGTGCACCCCCACCTAGGGACCTGGACCACAACCCGGGCATGTGCAGTGACTAGGAATTGAACTGGCAACCCTTTGGTTCATAGGCCGGTGCTCAATCCACTGAGCCACACCAGCCAGGGCCTAACCATGTTTTTTAAGTAAGATGTAAATATATAGAAATTAACCAATACTGCAGGCAGTGTCAGAACTATGAGTATTTTAACTAAAATACAATTAAAAGTTGAATTTGCTTAACTATTGTACAAATTTGGAAAGAAAAGACAAATGTCCCTAGTATCATCCAACTAATGAGTATATGATAGAGTTGTATTTTCAATCAAGAATCCTGAAACCCTCCTCCAAAAATCTCAGGGAGTATTTGTGACTAATACAGTGGGGGTATCATTAATAGAAATCAAGAATGTCTTGAAGCGTATTGATTTGGGTAAGCTTTTGAACTTGTTTATAAAATATATTGAATTTAAGATTCATATCAGAGCATTACAGTAGAAATATCTGATGGATAAAGATGGAGAAAGGTCAGGGTAAACAGTTGAATTTTTTACCTGTGATGCTAATGATTTAATTTTGAGATCAGAGAGCTTCTTCAAGTGCCATTGCAAATAGCAGGTGGTAAAATGGAAAATGCCAACTTTTTCCTTTTTTTGGACTTGACAGCTAAAAGATGGGAAAAAGAAGGAAATATGAAATATTTGTACTTTCCTATGTCTCTTGCTTTTCTGCTGTAAAAATTGGTTACAGTAGCCCTGGCCTGGTGGGTGGTTGCAGTGTCATTCTGCACTCCAAAAGGTTGCCGATTCTCTCCCCAGTCAGGGCACATACTTGGGTTACCAGTTCAATCCCCAATTGGGGCACGTACTGGAGGGAACTGATCAATGTTTCTCCCTTCATTCCTTTCTCTCTCTAAAAATCAATAAAAATATATCCTCAGGTGAGGACTGAAAAACTATTACAATAAAAATTTTAAGTTGAGTAAGAGAATATTTTAAAGTTATATAGTCTACCTATATTTAATATTAAACTATTAAAAAAAAAACTTTCATCTTCCTTTGTAGCCATCTTTCAACAGTTCTGGGAAACAAGTTTGATCATGGCGCTGAAGCCATTGTACCTACACTTTTTAATCTCGTCCCCAATAGTGCAAAAGTCATGGCAACTTCTGGATGTGCAGCAATCCGATTCATCATCCGGGTAAGTTCTCTTCCTCTTTTCTTTTCTCATACCTCCCCTGCCCCATTTTTTCACTGTATTTAAATAAGTCATTAGTGGTTTTTTGACTCCAAGGGAAAATTACTTTTGAATTACATTTCTGATAATAAAAGCAATTTGTGGTAATTATAGATATTTTAGAGCATTTAAATACTGCAGAGGATTACAAAGTAATCTTGCTTCCAGAAAATATAATTACACGTGTGTATACATGCATGAGTGTGCATGTAATCATGTTACAGGTGGTTGCAAATGTAAAAGCAGTAAAAATTTATAAGCATTGGTAAAAGATGACAGGGAAATACTTAACATTTCTCATCATATCTTGAAGATAACCAAAAGAACAGAGATAAAAAGATAAATCTTCCATCCCCCTGAATTCTGCTTTCCTGCAAATAATCACTCTAGCCATTTAGTATATGCTTTTCAAAACTTCTATTCTGTGCCTACACAAACCAAATTTACTATAAAATTTAAACATAGTATTTATATTTTACATATATATAAATGACATGTTTTTAACTTGTTTTTTAAATTTCACATACTTGGGCTCTTCTCTTGTTTACACATACTATATATAATTCTTTTTAATGTCTAAAGCAGTTCTCTATTAAAGCGTGGAGCATCATCTCATACACCAGAAGGTTGCAGGTTCAATCTCTGGTTGGGGCTTGTGCAGCAGGCGACTCATTGATGTTTCTTTTCACATGGTTGTTTCTCTTCCATTGATGTTTCTCTCTCTCCCCCTTCCTCTCTCTCTAAAGTCAATAAACATGTCTTCAGGTGAGGATTTTAAAAAAAGGGAGATAACATTAAATTTCCTCACCTTTTTTCTCTCTGAACTTCATGGAGTCATTTTTCTCCATTTTTTGCTAACATTGTGTATTAGTCTCTTAAAGGTCTTATAACTTAATAAATGGATTCTTTTATATTCTACTTTGCCTTTCTTAGATTATTAGAGATGCTGAGTATCTTTTTTCCTTTATAATTCTTCTATGGATTGCCAGTTTATTGTACATTTTTTTCCTCACTGATTTCTAAGTGTTGTTATGTAAGTATTAATTCTATGTTATATATATTGCAGATATTTTTTACCAGTCTATTAGTTTTTCAAATGTTGTTTAAGCTGTTGTTTGTCACATACAGAACTTTCCATTTTCATGCATTGAAACAGTGCTCCTTTTGTGGTTTTTATTATATTTAAAATGACCTTCCCCATTTCACAATTATAAAATATTCAATTGTTTACAATTTTTATATAAATTTTGTTTCTTAGGTTTAGATCTAACTGGATTTTACTTCTGTGCGAAATATAGCTAGCTAACCTGATTTTTCTGATTCTAGTTTTGTCAGTTTTATTTTCCTAACTATTGCTGCTTTATGTACTTTATGTGTGGTCAAAACTTTTGGCTATTACATCTTGGAAAAGATTTTTTAAAAATCTTTTCTGTTTATTGTGCTTTCTTCTTACCTGTTTCTTATTTTCTGAGAAGTTTCTTATTTTTTGTCAGTGTCAAGAATAAAACCTGTTTACTTCCCCCACCTTTTAAAAAGTATACTTTTATGATATCACCTAATACAGGAAACTGAAGAACAACACAAACAAACGAACTAAATAGAACAAAGAGCAGAATAGCAGTCAATAGGGGGGAGGGGAGAGGGAGAGAAGGGAGATAACTAAGGGAAGGGTTTAGTCAAAGAACCTGCATAAAAGACTCATGGACATGGACAACGGGGAGGGGTATGATTGCGGGAGAGGGGGTGGGTCGGGTTGGGGAGAGAAATTAGGGGAAAAGGGGACAACTGTAACTGAAAAACCAAAATAAAAAAATAAATAAATAAATAAATAAAAAGTATACTTTTCATCTCTTTTGTATCATTTTTCCCCTTAAACCATTAAGTTCAATTGAGCAGAGACATTTTTATTTTCAGCAGTTGCTATTAATTGTAGTTTTCTACTGCTTTCATTCCTGGCCAGTGTTTATTAATAAACTCTACTTATTTTTAAATTGGTTCTGAATAATTTTTGTTTGGTTTTAGCATGTTCTCACTTACCATGTATTATTTACCTTTGCATATTTTGAAATGTCTTTGCCCTTAGACGATAAATAAAAATTTGGACTTTAGGTTTACATTTCTTTTGCCACAGAATTGTTTCCTTTTCTCTCAGAATTGCTGTTTAAGTTTTTATTGTTGTCTCTAGGAAGTGAATTACCATTTGATTCTTTTATAGGAAAAAAAAAACCCAGAACTTTACAAATTGTATAGGATAGCCTCTTTGTGTTAGTAGTTTCATAGCGGGTCTAGGAGTAGGTCATCTTTTATTAGTGCTATCCTTACACAGTGAATAAGGATTTCTGACTAAAATGAATTTTTCTTAAATTTATTTATGTTAATTTTCATGAATTATTTATTGCTTCTGGGTTTTTTTGTGTTTTTTGTTTGTTTGTTTTTTACCATTTTTTTTTTCTCTATTACTCTATCACACAGATTTTGGAACCCTCAATATCATTGATCATTTCTTAGATAATTTTTTTGTTGTATTACAGCTGATATATGTTCTCAGGAAAAATTCCTTTAAATTCTACTCACTTGACAGTACCCATTTTGCTCTTCTTAGGCTTTACACTTTAAACATTATTTTTATATTGCTCATTTTCATAAGCTTGTCATGTTATTGATATGCTATTCTGTCATCTCACTGAAAATAACAAATCAAGGGGGTTTTTATTTTTTCGTTTATGTTATCTACTGTTTTGTATTTTTTTGTTTCCTAGGGACTTCTTCCTTAGATTGTTGTATTTATTCCTAATTCTCTTTTTTTTAATTCTAGAGAATTTTTTTTTTTTAAGCTGTCAACTCGTATTAATAAATTACAGTCTAAATTGTCCTGACTTAGTATTTGGTAGAGTGCTCTGTCAGTCATTGTGAGGGTCATTTAAGATTTTCCTTTGGTGCAGCTCCGCCTGAATATGGTGTTGCAGTAGTTAGGTCTCTCTTCCCATCCCTGCCGCTGTACTGGATGCAGGCTCATTAGCCCTAGGGTCTTGGAGCGATTATGAGAAAGAAGATGGTAGGTGAGAGATGTGTGTGGTGTGGCTAGGGACTCACCTTGGGCTTTAACTCCATAGTAATAACGTTTGGGGAATGAGTTGTGGATATTTTAAGGGAGCAGGTCTGCAGAGCCCTTCCATACTGAAGTAGCAGTTGAATAACATGCAGGTCAGCACTCTTGCACTTTTCTCTTGAACACTGCAGGTCTATGGGTGGTTTCTTTCTGTAGTAGCTGAAAAAGCTTTCTCTTTTATTTTGGTTGAGTTAGTTGTGGTACACACTGATGTGCCACACACATTCTCCTTCAGCGAAGACTTGCACTTGAAGCACTTTTTGTAGGAGGCCTTCATATACCGGCCTCTTCAAGGATTGCCTCAGCTGTAGAGAGCTGCCTTTCCCAGTGTCATGGCCCTTATTCAATAACTGATTGATGTGGAAGTGTAAAGGTTTGGCCATCTTGGACCAATTCGAGACGAATCTGAAGGGCCATTTTAACTCCATAGCACCCTAATGGCCTTGGCAGGATACCCGTGGGCCACATCACAGATCAGTTTCTTCCTCTTCCCACTCCTGCTTCCTTTTCATACCTTCCATGAGTATTGATCCCAGGGGCCTTCTTAATATCCTGCATACGAAACTCCATCTTAGAGTACTTCATAGGTACCCGACCTATGCCATTAGCTCAGAAGAAAAATAAAGGTTTGAAGCATCAAAAATACATCCTTTGGTTACTATTTTATTATGCTATGTTGAACTTTTTAGGGTTTGCTTCATTAAAGAAGAGCGTAAGAATTACTAACAGAAGTCAGAAGATTATGCCTATTGAACTTTACCTGAATTCTAGAGAGCTATGATTCAATCAGAGTGAAAGTTCAGTTAAATTACTGTTTTAAAGTACATTCTCAATAGTTAAGTATGTAGATCATACTGATTACCTATGATTACATAGCAGTTATCTTCTACTTTAGAAAATATGACACAAACATGCCCAGTTTCTCTTAGTGCTTCTTCCCTGCAAATTAACACTGACCATCCTAGCAGTTCTCTGCAGTTATACAAGTAGCTTGTCTTTATTTTATATTACAGCCACACCTGTCCTTTTGAAACTATGGTATCATAACTATTATTTTCTTCTGAGAAAACTTTTTGACTGGTCTTAATTTCTTTCAAAATCAGATTTTATGATTTTTTTGTTCTATATTAATATAACTATATATGTGAATATAAGAGATAGACCAAGGGATTATGTGTATTTTTCAACCTTATCTAAAATATCTTTTTCAGCATACTCATGTACCCAGACTTATACCATTAATAACAAGCAATTGCACATCAAAATCAGTTCCTGTGAGAAGGTAAGTTCTGAACAAAAATTTTTTTTAGTATGGCTTTTATATTGCATTATATTTAATTCTTTGGTGCAGAATTAGTTGCCATTTCTTGCCTTCTAGAAACCTTAATAATTTTTTTTTTCTTATATCATATAAGAGAAAATGAACAAAGCACTTATGATGACCACCCACAGTTTTCAGTGTCTCCAATTAAGCTCTGGTTTATTTGGGCCACTGGTTGCTTGGTTTTTATAAAGTATGGAGTCTAGAGTCAGGCCTCCGCTCGAGTCCTTCAGCTGCCACTGATTGCCTGTCCTGCCTCGGGGAATTATTTAATCACCCTGAGCCTCAGTGTTTGCGTATGTCAGTAGGGCTAATGATACCAGCCCTGTAGAGTTCTGAGGATTAAATGAGGTGCATGTTAGTAGAATTGCACACAGTGTTTGGAACAGAGTAAACAGCCACGCAGGTCAGTCAGTCAGTCTCTGTCTCTCCTTGTGACTTCTCCAATTTTTAGTGTCGCCATCAGTAATAAGGACAGCAGAAACAAGGTCTGTGCATTTGATGTTGAAAGAACTCTTTCTCTTTTAAATTTGATAAATACATACTTATTTAAATACTTGGTTAGGAAGAAGTGCATAAAACATCATTAATCATTATATCTTTAAGTGTTTTAGAGTTTTGGTGACAGTTCTTCACTTAACTCTCTCTCTCTCTCATGTGGGGGTTGGCAGATGACAGCTTACTGGCCAAATCTGGACAACAGTATAGTTTTGTACAACCCACAACTAAGACTATTTCTGACATTTTTGAAAGGTGGTTGAAAGGGGGAATGAAGAACATGAGATAGAAATGGTATGTGGTTCCTAAAGCCTGAAATACTTACTGTTCGGGTCCCTTACAGAAAATGTTTATCAACCTCTGTCTTACATGGCGGGGGGTGGTAATTAGAGAAATAGGACTGCGACAGAGAAGAGGGAGTCAGGAAATACATCGTAGAATCGACTTAAAAATGGGAGATGTAAAACCATGCCACATGCTGCAGAGCCATCAGATAAGCCCCTGAAGCCAGAGCATGTGATAAATGGAAGGTTTCAGTAGGAAAAGTGCCTGACAGGGTGGAGGAGGAAGGGCCGAGGAGGCTGAAGTCAGTGTAGAAGGTTTGAATGTCAAGAAGAGAAATTTCGGCGTTGTCCCGTTCTTTGGCAGTTCTTGGTGAGGAGGTAATGTCACCCATCATAATTTTTATTCCAGCTGTGAACAGTGATTAAGAAGGCACAATGGTTTAAATAAGTGGGAATTTCTATAATTCACTGAAGAGAGGAAGAGTCTGAACTAGAACTGTATTGATGATAACTGATTGAAGGAGATTCTTTCCAATAAATAAATTAAAGAGATTTAAGTGTAGAAACGAGACCTGATAACAGGGTATGGGTGAGAGAGGTGATGTCAAGTGTATTAGACCCTGAACTCTGGAGTCAGAATGCCAGGTTTTCAGTCCCAGCTCTGTCACTCTGGGCAACTTAAGTTAACCTCCATATTTCTCATTTCCTAACTGTATAATATGGGCTGAAACAGAGGATTTATTTGTCTGTAGTGTTTGAGTTGACTTTCACTGCCTATGTAGAGATGTTGACTTGAACCAGTGCTGGCAATATAGGACTAGATGTGAAGCATAGCTGATAGTCAAGTGTAAGGGTACAGATGATGTCACCCAAGTTGACTGTAAAGGGAAGTGGGCTGAGATCAGCACAAACCAGGTGAGCACCTATTTAAGGGTAGGTGGGGAAAAGGTGTTAATATATTAAGGAAGAAAAGTGGGGCAGAACTGTCATTTGATGCCAAGAAAGAAGAGAAGCTCACAAATGAGTCAGGTGAAGAAGTTGGGGACTAAAGTGCTTAGGAGAAAAATATCCAAATACTTGATGGAAAAAATTAAATACATATATTTTAGGTATATTTTATTGATTATGCTATTACAGTTGTCCCAGGTTTCTCCCCTTTGCCTTCTGTGCTCAGTGCTTCCCTTCCCTCCAGCAATACCTGCCCTCCTTTAGTTCATGTCCATGGGTCGTGCATGTAAGGTCTTGGGCTTCCATTTTTCCTATACTGTTCTTAACGTCCCTCTGTTTATTTTGTAGCTACCAGTTATACTACTTGATCCCTGCACCTTTTCCCCCCATTCAAATACATGTATTTTTAAGGAAACATTGTAAAAATAGAGGATACATCACATCTTTCTTGGTCACCATTGTATATCTTGAATTTCTAGGGCATAGCAGGTATTTAACAAGTGTTAACTTTACCCTTGACAAGCATTTTAAGTTAAACTTACAGGGAACTCTTACAGTCTTCTTTAACTATAGTTAGCATAGAAATAGTTGGAACCTTAAAATAAGTTAAGTATTTGACAATTAAGATATCCAGAAACATGTGTTATGCAGTCATCTGCAAGAAAATGTGGGAGATTGGTTCCCAGACTCCCCGTGGATATGAAAATCTGCAGATGCTCAAGTCCCTTTATAAAGTGGAGTAGTGTTTGCATGTAGGCTACAGCAGGTTGTGCCTGCACATCACGTCATTCGTGTGGATATAGCAGAGTGGTTGGTGTGTGGCAGATTCAAGTTTTGCTTTTGGAACTTTCTGGGGACCCCCCCCGCCCCCCCGCCCCACTATTTTCAGTTCCCAGTTGGTTGAATCCACGTGTATGAAACCCACGGATATGGAGGGCTGATTTTACTTTAATTAAGGGGCAAAGTGCACTATTATAGAAGAATGTGTGTGGTACTTAGTATTAAGTTATAAATTAATGTTAGAACATTTAGTTACAATTAACTTTTATTTTTCAGGCGTTCATTTGAGTTTTTAGATTTATTGTTACAAGAGTGGCAGACTCATTCATTGGAAAGGTACGCATCAGCTCTCCTTTTTCCCCCCTTCCCTCCCCATTGTTACTATAATTAGTTCTTTAGAAGTTGATGGTATTGGTTTTGCATTATTTCTCATTTTACTTTAAAAGTTATTTGTACTAGTTTTTCTTTAAAGCTGTGGTATTGTGCTCCTTTTATTTGTTGCAGCTTTGAATAGTATGATTTTCTTCTTTGTGGGGTGAGTGAAAGTCTTAAGCAGAATGAGTCATATAAGATACTCCAAGTTACATTGGGCAAAAATTTTAAACTGTATTTCTAGTCATATGAGACAGGTTTACCGAGATGCGATGAATCAAGTAATGAATTACTGAAGATAGAAGGAAGGCACTGCCTTTTAGAGGAAAGAGATTTTAAAAAGTTTCTCCATACCAGCTGTCGGGTGTCATCGGTTAGGTAAAATGCTGGGTGGTGTTTAATGTAGTTCTGAGATGAAAAAAGAGGACACTGTGGGCAGCTAGGTGGCCACTGGCTATTTGCGTGCTGCATCTTGTTTCGAGTTTGAAGCTTAGGATATGCCTATATTTATGTTGAAAATGATAACTGATTTTTCATTTTAATGGAAATCATTAAATTTGTCCATAGCCCATTTTTAAAAAAAATAGAATTTGTTGTCTAATGAAGACATGATAAAATTCCAAGTATTTTTAAAGCTAATTAGTGACAGCTACTGTTCAATTTAGTCATGTTATAATTGATCATACTACTAGCAAATCGTTTCCTACATTGGTGGGTTGGTGAGCAACCACACGGAAGATTGTTCTTATTCATTGAAAGTCTCAAGTTTGAGTACTATTTATTTATGCATGCTTTGGATTTCATATAAAAATAATTATTTTCAGGTTGATAATGTTTAACTTGTCAGAAGGAAACTATATATGAATGAAATGTATGAGGCAGATTATTAGAAAATCTTCCAGTATTAGATTTATTATTGTACACTAATTAATCTTTTACCCTCTCCCTTTGTGATTGAGGTATAACACATAGACATTAGGTATCATTTGTAGTGAAATACATAGTTTTACACATGACTCTAAAGATGTTTTATTTTATAGACATGCAGCTGTCTTGGTTGAAACTATTAAAAAGGGAATTCATGATGCTGATGCTGAGGCCAGAGTGGAAGCAAGAAAGTAAGTCTGTAATGTATTTTTGTGACAGTTTGAACATACTTTTGTCTTTTCATTAAAAGTAATTATATCAGGGGATTGAAAATATTACAAGTGTCCCAATTATTCTACTTTTGATTAGCTCTGTAGTAAAATTGAGATGGATTTTCTTCCATTAAATTTGTACTAGATGTCTAATAGTTTACTTCACACTGTCATTTCTATAATCATCACTATTCCTAGTCCATCATAACATACTTTCGTTGTGAATAAAAATAGCTGTCATTTATTGAGCATGTGTTATATGCCTGATTTTGTGTGGGGCAATTGGTATTCGTTCTTTTCTAATATTTAAATGCGAAAGTAGAAGCTCCATAGATTGGCACCTGAAATTCGGAGATTGGGGGTTTATCCAAGCCACACAAACTATAAGGATTACAGCCAGGTTTTGTACTGAGATCTCCTTCTCAAAAGCCTGCCTTTTTTCCACCAAAACTTCTTAATTTTAGAAGGCATTCACTTGACACAGAGTGGATGTATTAAACACATGCTCATCTTCATTCTTGAATGTATGCATTTTACTGTAATGTCTAGTAATGTAAAGCTGTTACTTTGTGCTTTCTTTTTCTCTTTGTTATTTGTTCATTTGTTGTACAGGACATATATGGGTCTTAGAAACCACTTTCCTGGTGAAGCTGAAACGTTGTATAATTCCCTTGAGCCCTCTTATCAGAAGAGTCTTCAAACTTACTTAAAGAGCTCTGGCAGTGTAGCATCTCTTCCACAGTCTGACAGATCTTCATCTAGCTCACAAGAAAGTCTCAAGTAAGATCCCATAAATGATAATTATTGATTTCTTCCTCTCCCTAACTCCCTAAAGTTCCTTAAGATGGACACTTGAATATGTTCTTACTTTCACACAAAGTCTTGGAGGAATGATGATTTGAAGTACTCATTTTCTTTGGTCTAACGTCTCAAGTGTTGGATTCCATGCTAGTATAACGTTTCTTTGGGTAAAGAATTTGGTGGTTCAGATTTTGTTTCTGTATGTGCATGTCTGTTGAAAAGGTTGGGAAGCACTGATTTATAGACATTTGTTAAATATTCACAAAATAGTTTATACTGTAGCAGCTTCTGGGGCATTGTAATGGAGGAATTGTCATGGAAATTCAAAAGTCATCTTCAGAACTGTTAGGCAGCACTATGTAACTGGTAAAAACTCCGCTGCTTTCCTTCCTCATCTCTTGCACAGCTTTAGAGTTCAGCGAATCCCTCAAGGGGCAAAACTAGTATCTGACTCACTGCTCTTTAATTCCCTTCTCATCATTGTGTTGGCTGCTGCAAACCCTACTGCCTTGGCAGCCTTAGCCCTGCCTTCTGGCTCTCGGAGAAGTCTCAGATGCCTCCTGCACTTCCTAGCAGTGGCCACAAATACCTGCAGATTTCCCCAGGGAAGAACAGCTCACAGAATGTGAGCCTACCCCTGGCATTTCTGTTTCATTCGACCTTTATCCCACAAAGATCACTGGTTGCCTTGGCAGCTCTCAGATGCTGAAGACAGACCAGGGTGAGGCGAATGAGGTCTGGGGCACAAAATTCAAGGAAGCACTGACAGTGCTCTGCTGAGCTTGAGTGACTTAGAAGTTCTCAGTATAAATGCAGGATCTTATTTCAAAAACTAAATACAGTAGGAATAATTACCTATCTAAATTCTATTTAAAGTTGTGATAAATCCTTCACCTCCAGTGAGCATTGTTGCTTTTTCCTTTTTCCTTTTATTTACTGTGCTCACACTTTAAAGTGCATATGCATCACCTGAAGATCTTGTTAAAATGCAGGATCTGATTAACAGTGTGGGGCGGGGCCTGAGGTCTTGCGTTTTTTACATTCTTCTGGGTCATGGTAGTCAGTACTTTTTGTCCATGGATCATACTTTGAGTAGCAAGGATCTAAACAAGATATTTTATCTTATTAGTATAATATCTGTAAACATAAGCAACTTTAAATCCTGTGATTTAAATCTACCTTGATCTAATAATGTAACAGTTTTAGGGGGCAGCTATAAAAATAATATAATACTATGTTTAATAACCAACTACCAAATTTACTATTTAATAATAATAACTCCAAGGATATTTTTCAGTAGCCTGACTTTAACCTGAGGTTTTTGCTTCTCCCCTGAACCTTTAAAATTTATACATATACTTTTCATATCGCCTGTAAATAATTAGATTTTTTATCTATGGGCTGCACAGTACCATTGCATAAAGATAATTAATCTAGAGAGTTATTAAGAGAGATGGTGGGTCCTTTGAGATGACTGGAGATGTTTTGCTTTCTCGTTGCTCGTGTTATCCTCAGCAGTAGTTCTTAGCCTTTTTCTTGGCCCCAGCAGTCACATTGGCAGCACTGCTGTAGGCAGTGTGACACCTGTGTGGTCAGTGCACAGAGGGCCACTGGCCACAACCATTATGACTGAGAAAGCAAGACTTTAGTTACTCTGAGCTCCCTTTGTGCTGATAACAACACTACCTCTCTCCCTCTAAGTAAAATATCTCGGAATACGAGCGTTGGAGAGTTACTGAGTCCTCTATGGACAGCATTGTGATGTGTGCCGAGCGCCAGAGGGAACAGCGGCAACCCGGCCCCTGTCTCTGTGGCGTTTACAGTCTTTACTCATTTTTACTGATTTCATTTTTGCTTCACAGCTAATTGAGATACCACTGATAGATAACAACAGCTGTTGTATCATGATTTGTAAAAGGGAAATTAAAATTAGAAATATATCTCAACTTTTTAGAAAGCCCAGTGGTATTTCACTAACTGTTATCAGAGGAGCAATAAATTACATCTTCTTATTAAAAGTATTTCCTTTTACTTTGCAGTCGCCCGTTTTCTTCCAAATGGTCTACAGCAAACCCATCAACTGTGGCTGGAAGAGGTAAATTGCCTTTTTAAATAAGAGTTATAACATTTTATTTAATAAAGTAAAAGCTACTTTATAAATAAGGTAAAAGTTACTGTGTAAAATGATTTTCTCACTGTGTGTCATATTAAAACAGTTTTAAAACTACTGCTTCAAGCTGTTTAGCTTTTTAAAACTGTTTTAATGTGCTTTTAAAGCTTTTAAAGTGTAGCTATTAAACTGTTCTGAAAACTTTTAACTCTTGATTTGACCTACAGTGAGAAAATCATTTTATATAGTAACCTAATGCCACACATATACACTGTACCTATATTTGTATACTATATACATATACTGCACATAATATATACAGTGTAGTATATACGATTATAAAACTACAATGTACATATACTTTGTGTATTTTGTATGCGTATATAGTATAAAGTTTTGTGAAGTACTATTAACCTTAGCTGTGATGGATGTATTCTTTTTTTCTATTGTTTCATTTCTTTAAAATGCTTGTCATGACCCGTTCAGTTGATGTCACTGCCTATTAATGGGTCATA
The DNA here is from genome assembly GCF_987537825.1 of Furipterus horrens. Taxonomy (NCBI): domain Eukaryota; kingdom Metazoa; phylum Chordata; class Mammalia; order Chiroptera; family Furipteridae; genus Furipterus; species Furipterus horrens. The sequence goes on along the minus strand of NW_028327177.1, from coordinate 130,860,110 downwards.
GCTCAGAGTTTCTAAAACTTCATTTTTATAACTGAGAAACTAAAGATCAAAATTTAATGACCTAATTTGCATTGTCTAAGGGTGGCAGAACCTGCGCTATTTTCTGAAGAATCACACTGCCAGACTGGTCCTCCTTGCATTTTTCTCATAGTAAAAAGCAGCACTGCTGCCATCTATTTATCTTGTACAGCGCTTCCTTTTCATGGATCAGTCATAAGTATCATCTCTTTACGAAGCGGTCCTATGAATTTTACAAAGTAGAGTTATTTTTCCCATTTTATGGAATAGGAAAATGAAGCAGAGAAATATTGAGAAAATTATTCAAGAAGATTTTGTTTTGACAGGATTGAAACTGAGGCATTCTGTCTTTAAAATACTATAAAATACTTTCTGGTGTCCATTTGGCCACTGCTTACATTTTGACTGTGATTGTGAATTAGTTCATTGTGATTGCAAGTTTATGTAAGTTTTATTCTGTTTACAGTGATATAAATAATGTAGGTTACCTTTGCTTTGTTTTCTATAGTATCAGCAGGCAGCAGCAAAGCCAGTTCTCTTCCAGGAAGCCTGCAGCGTTCACGAAGTGACATAGATGTCAATGCTGCTGCTGGTGCCAAGGCGCATCATGCTGCTGGGCAGTCTATGCGAAGCGGGCGGTTAGGCGCAGGGGCCCTGAATCCCGGATCCTATGCGTCACTAGGTAAGACAGCTCATTCTGGGAAATTACAGTGTTGCCTCCCTGGTCTCAGTGAAGTCAGAATGGTGGTGCTATCATAATTATTCCTGTTTTATTCTTGCCAATTAATGATAGTTCATATGTTGTAATATAATTCTATACTTGGGACATAGTTAGGTACATAAGCTGACATGTTTCCACTTTTCTTTCTCGTCGCCTTCCTAATCAACTTGATCAAAGGAACAATTCTGGATTCTGTGACTTGCCTATAGAATTGTAATAGCTCCTCACTACTGCCACCTCCAACCACTGGTCACTGAGGAAGTTTAGGAAGAGCATTGGCTTTGTATCCAGCTTCTCTGTTCTCTCTTTTTCACTTTTGTTCCCTTACCAAGAAATTAAAGCCTTTTGAGGGTCTGGAAAAACTGCAAAACTTAATGAAAGCTTAAACTTCTGTTTTCTAAAGCTATTCATTGTTTATTTTTTATGTCCATCAACTTTAAAGTTTGGCCTTGCTTACCTCGGTTTTGTGCCTCATTTTTCTTTCTCTTGGGTAGCGCTGGTTTGACTCTAAGCAGACAGTCACTGGAACACAGTAGGACGTGGGGAGAGTTTAGCATGACTGTAATTACTGCATGATAAAGTTGGCACAGGTACATTCAACTAAGGAAGGATAAATTATTCAGTAACTGGTATTTCGACGCATAGCTTACAGTTTGCTACAAAATTAAGTTAGAACCATGTTTTATACCATATAGAAACTTATTCTAGGATGACTATAATGTTGAACAAAAACATAAAGCAGTGTGATGAAAACATAGTATTCATCTAATCTCAGGTGGGAGAGGGAATTGGTAAACATAGAGGCCAAAAACCCACAAGGGGAGATGTCCTCGGATTTAAATCTGAAATGTGAAAACATAAAGTCAAGTGGCTGAAAACTAAAAGGGAAACATTTTTTGCCACATACTACAAAAAAAGTTTAAAAGTGTCTGTGAGAAACATGGATTTATTTTTATAGAAAAATATTCTCCATATATCAAGGAAAGCATATGTCAACATTGCCCCTAAAACATCCGCACAAATGTTACTTCAGTTGTGATCAAACAAATGCAAATTGAAAGAGCTGCAAATATTATAAGAAAGTTAATATTAGTGCCTGCCATTGATAAAGAACATGGTTAAGAAGTGCTGATGTAAATTAATCATGGAACACTTTTCTGAGTGGGAATATAGTAAATACCTATGAAGCTTTAAATGTTCAGCATTTTGATCTAATAATCTAATATTTATATATAAGTATGTCAAATAATAAAAATGAATGTTCAGTTTTTTATCGATAGATGTTACTAGAGTTAGCTTTGATATAAAACCGAGGGGGAATGATTAAGTTATGGTATATTCTTATATAATTATGCAGCCATTAATTAATAAGTCATATTTTCAACAAATATCAAATGATATGGACTGCTAAGCAATGTGTGATCATTTCATTATTTTGTATAGAATTATACATAGATGAAGGACTGGATAAGGGTTTTAATTTTCATCAAATTGATTTTATTATACATTTTTACTGTATGTTTTTCATTACGATTTATCCCCCTATACCGTCTTCCGTCTCCACCCACCCACCCCCACAATCACCAAACTTTTGTCTGTGTCTGTGAGTTCTTTTTTTTTTAATTTTCCTGTATTACAGCTATCACATTGTTAGAATTGCAGTGTTATTTCAATATATGAAAACCAATCAATATAATTTACCATATTAATAGAATAAAGGACAAAAGCCAATTTGACAAAATCCAGCATCTTTTCATGATAAAAATATTCAACAAACTATGAATAAAAGATAATTTTCTGAACCTGATAAAGAGTATCCCTAAAACTCCATAGGTAGCATTACATTTAATAGTGAAAGGCTGGATGCTTTCTCGCCAGATTAGGAACGTGATAAGGAGATCTGCTCTTGTTCTTCCTAAAACATTATCATGGAGCTTCTAGACTGGACATTTAGGCAAGAAGAAGAAATAAAAGGTATCCAGGTTGGGAAAGAAGTATAATAAAATTGCCTTTATTTACGTGATCTTAAATATAGATCTTACATGTAGAAAATCCTAAGGTATCCACAAAAAAGCTGTTAGGGCTTATTAATGAGTTCAGCAAGGTTGCAGAATGCAAGATCAATATACCAAAATCAGTTGATTTCTAAATGATAGCAATGAACAATCCAAAAATGAAAGTAAGAAAACAATTTCAATTATAATAACATCCAAAAGAATAAAATACTTAAGAACCAATATAACAAAAGCAGTATAAGACTTCTTTAAGACTCCTGTTTTATCTTTACTCTCACACTCATAATACTACTCACTCTGGATGTGTGAGTTTTCCACACCAAGCAAGTCTCCTACACCAGATGGGTTTCCTATACTTCAGTTCAATTCTGACACTAACTGTAGTTAGCGCAGACCTCACGGTTAAGAGCTTAGTCTCATAAGACTGCCCCCACTTTCACTTCAGCCATGAATTTCAAGTCCAGGTTGTTACTTGTGCTTTTGCCAACTGTCCATAAATTGGAAGTCCCCATAACCCCCTCAAATAATGTGTTAGAGCAGTTCACAGACTCAGGGAGAGCAGGCTACTTACTAGTTTACTGGTTTATTACAAAGTATATTAAAGATTATGAATGAATAGCCAGATGAAGAGATACATGAGGTGAGGTCCAGACGTGTCCCAAAGTGCAAGAGCTTCTGTCCCAGTGGAGTTGGACTGTGCCACCCTCCTGGCATGTGGATGTGTTCACTGACCCAGAAGTTCTCTGAAGCTGTACTTCCAGGGTTTTTATGGAGTCTTCATCACACAGGCACGATAGATCATTATCTTTGCCTCCAGCTCCTCCCTTCTCCTGCCCAGAGAATGGAGAGTGCGACTGAACATTCCCAGTGCCTAATCATGGCTTCATCTTTTGGGTGACCAGCCCCCATGCTGAAGCTGTGCAGGAGCCCACCAGGAATCACCTCATTAGACCCAAAGACACTACTGCTGCCCTGAAAATTCCATGGGATTTAGGACCTCTGTGTCAGGTACCAGACCCAAAGAGCAAAGATTAGAACAAAAGATGCTCCTAGTGCTCTTATCACTTAGGAAATTACAAATCTTAGGAGCTCTGTGCCAGGAACCAGGGGCCAGAGACTATATTTTTGTGTGTGTGTATGTGTATGTATGTGTACATGCATACATGTATACATATATATTTTATTTCACATGTATACACTGAAAACGACATCTTGTTAAAAGAAATTAAAGATCTAAATAATGGAAAGACTCCTGGTTTTTTAAAGACATCCTATTGTTAAGATGGCAAGTTGACCTACACATTCAGTGTAATTCCTACCAAAAGTTCAGCTACTTTTTTTATAGAAATTGACAAGCTGATTCCAAAATCCATATGAAAATGAAAGGGATTCAAAACAGATGAAACAATCCTGAAAAAGAATGACTTTAGTAGATTCACACTTCCCAATTTCAAACCTTACTTCAGAGCTACAGTAATTAATCTGTGGTACTGGCATAGACCAGTGTAATAGAATTGAGAGTCCAGATATAAACCCATGTGTTTATAGTTCATTGATTTTCAACAAGGATGCCAAGACCATTCAGCGGGGAAAGAATTGTTTTTTCAACATATGGTGCTGGAAAACTGGATAGCCACATGCCAGGGAATTAATTTGGAGTCCTAGCTCATACCATATCCAAAAAATTAACTCAAAATGGAACAAAGCCCCGAATGTAAGAGCTAAAACTATTTTAAAAAATAGGTGTAACTCTTTGTGACTTTGGATTGGGTAATGTTTTCTTGGATACTATACTAAACCTACCAGCATCCAAAGAAAAGGTATATAAATTGGACTTCCATCAAATTTATAAACATTTATGCTTAAAAGGGCACTGTCAAGAAAGGGAAAAGACAGCACACAGAATGAAAGAAAACATTTGCAAATCATATCTGATCTTGGACTTATATCCCAAATATGTAAAGAAGAACTACAACACTAACAAAAAGATAGTTCACTTTGAAAATGGGCAAAGGATTTGAGTAGACATTTCTCTACAGACAATGTACAAAGTGCCAATCAGCACATGCAAAAATGCTCAACATCATCAGTCATTAGGGAGGTGCAAACCAAAAACACAGCGAGATATCACTTTATATCCATTAGGATGGCTGTTATCCAAACGACAGATAATAACAAATGCTGGCAAGGATGTGGAGAAATTAAAACCCTCCTACACTGCTGGTGGGAACATAAATGGTGGAGCCACTACAGAAACAGTACGGCGATTTCTCAAAAAGTTAAACATAGTTATAATGTGACCCAGCAGTTCTACTCCTAGCTGTATACCCAAGAAATATGAAGCATATGTCCTCATGAAAACATGTACATGAATTTTATAGCAACATTATTCAAAATAGCCCCAAAATGAACACAACCCAAATGTCCATCAACTGGTGAATGTTTAAATAGGTATATCCATACAGTGGAGTGGAATATTATTTAACCATAAAAAGAATATTTTCTGTCCACAGAGGATATATTCCAAGACCCCCAGTGGATACCTGAAACTATGGATAATACCAAATCCTATATATACTGTCTTGTCCTATACATACGTACCTTTTCTCTTAAGGGAATCACTTAATGGCTTCTCTTTGACTTTTGTGTTTTGGGACCATTATTAAATAAAATAAGGTCTATTTGAACACAAGTAATGTGGTACTGAGACAGTTTATCTGACAACCAAAACTGCTACTAACAGGTAGCATATACAGTGTGGATACACTGTGCGAGAAGATGAGTTATGCCCTGGCTGGCGTGGCTCAGTGGATTGAGCGCTGGCCTGTGAACCCAAAGGTCACCAGTTTGATTCCCAGTCAGGGCACATGCTTAGATTGCAGACTGGGTCCCCAGATGGGGGCATGTGAGAGGCAGCCGATCAATGTATCTCTTGCACATTGATGTTTCTCTCCCTCTCTTGCTCCTTTCCTTCCCTTCACTCTAAAAATAAATTAAAATAAAAAGAGGATGAGCTGTGTCCCAGCCAGGATGGAGCAGGACAGTGCGAGATTTAACTACGCTACTCAGAATAGTGCACAATAAAACACTTATAAATTGTATCTTTTGCACTTTTCCTTTTAATATTTCAGATTGCTGTTGCTCACAGGTAACTGACACCGTGGAAAGTGAAACTGTGGGTAATGGGGGAGCACTGCACCTAAAAATGATCCTGTTAATGCATGCTTACAAGATGGATAGGCCTTGAAAACGCTATGAAGTCAGATACACACAGCCACATATTGTATGATTCCATTTATCTGAAATTATATGAAATGCCTACAATAGGTAAATCCATAGAAACAGAAAGTTAATTACTTGTTGCCAGGGGCTGGGAGTCAGGGGACTAGGGAGTGACTCCTAATGGGTACATGATTTCTTTTTGGTGTGATGAAAATGTTCTGGAATTAGAGGTAGAAGGGAAGGAAATGAAGGAGGTAGATTCAGATGTATTTGGGTAGGAATAGGCATTAAGAAAAGTGTCATTGGGAAGATTGTTGTGACTTCCTGGTTGAGAGAGTCAGGGTCATGTGCTAACAGAAAGCAGTGTCCTAGAAGTGGCTTCAGGTTTGGAGAGCCATTGAGTGGGCACATGAGGTGGGGCATTCTTCTGGACTTCAGCCACCCACATATTTGAGCATTTGATGGAAGGATTCACAGGACTCAGGGATGGTTGTATTCGTGACTGAGGTTTGTTATAGCAGAAGGATACATAGCAGGATCAACAAGGGAAATAAACTCATCAGGTAGTCGGGAGAAGGCTAGGCGCAGCCTTTCAGAGTTCTCCCTCCCAGAGGAGAGGGTGAGGAGCTGGCGGCACAGAATGTGCTGCCTCCTCCAACAGTGAAAGGCAGGAACATAAGCACAGTGTTTCTGCCCAGGAAGCTCGCTTAAGACGCAGTGCAGGGGAAGGAGGGAGGAGGTTAGTTATGTAAGCACTTTGCCACACAAGCAGCCTCAGTTACTAGAGCGCTCACCATAAATCACATTGTTTGCAGAAACACTCCAGGCAAGTTGTTACGGCAGAGGTCAGTACCCTTTCCCTCACCCCTTCTCTCCCCTACAAAATGCCCTTATCATTGACATAGGGAGCATCCAAAACTAAGTTCCCAAGACCAGCCAAGGGCCAGCCCCATAAGTAGATCCTTAAGATCAACTCAAACCTCTTTTGTTAATAATTTCCTGCAGACACTAAAGGCGAAGCCTGAGCGTTATCCCCGTTTTCGGTAGTGCCAGTCTGCATGATTTCGTGGTTTTGTAATTTTCTCTATTGGGCACTTCAAGTAGTGGATTAGAAAAATTGAGTAGATATATTCAAACTTAAGCTTTTATAGGGACTGGAAATTCTAAGAAAAGATGGGGTGGGGAAGTAACAAGGCGCTAGACAGGATAATGACGAGAGAGCTGAAGAGTAGAATCTGGGGGTGTCCTGCAGGCTGCAGAGGGAAAGAAGCAGCAGGGCAATTTGTGGCTCTGATTATGATAAACTCAGCAGACCAAAGCAGGGGTTCGCCTGGTGATGGCAAGGATCCAAGATTCGGACACATGTTCACTAATTTCTCTCTCTGTGCTGGTGAAAATTGGACTCATTATTGATTTTGTTGTTGTTACTGTCTTATCCTACATAGGAACCTCATCTTGTTTACTATGTTTTAGTTAGAAACAAACTTCATATGTATATATATTCATATATGAATATATATGTCTGTGCTATGAATTCTGTCTACTTAAAAATAATGTTTTCTGGGTTTTACAAAATCGTTTTTTCTAATATACTAAGTTTTCCTCTGTTCTTTACTTGCTTTTTCATCAAAGAGGATACTTCTGACAAGATGGATGGTAAGAACTTCCTAATTCTATTACTAAAGATTTTTATGCCACTTGGATTCTACTTGATACCTTTGCTCATTTTCTTAATTTCTGAAAATAGATGCTTATTTAGCAGCAATCTTAATGTGAAAATGGCTACATCGTGCTCTGATTTTATTTTAGTTTAGCATATCCATTTCGGGGGTCCCCAATCTACTCACACACTAGGTTACTGTTTGTTGTAAGTTAAGTCAATTATCTGAATTTTTTTCCCTGAGCTCTTAGAAATAATCTTGATTTCTTGAGTCTTTCTCTGAAATATTACACTCAGAAAAGTAGAAAAGAATCTCATAAGTCATTTGATTCAACTCTTTAGTTTACTAACTCTGATAGAGACAAATGACATGTTTTTCAGATTCATATGGTTATTTATGAATATAAATGCAAGTTACAGATGATGTCTTTTTAAGAGTGACTTTTAAACTTAACATTTAATCAGAACTTACTTTAAGCTTTGCCTTTTTAATTTCATTATTGAAATGGTTATAGTTTATCCGTAGTTGCTTGGCTCAATAGAGTATCTTTTCTCTCTGTGGTATTTTTTGTCTGATACTAGACAGCAGTGTCCACACTTCCCCTTCACTTCATTAGGTGCCTTAATGTTAACTAGGAATTTGAGCTTTATAAAAGAATTCGTGAGAAGATGCTGGAGTCACAGTATGAGATCCAGGAGAAATGGGGACGAGTATGTTTTTCTGTCAATTTTGACATTAACTCTGAAATTGATATATCTTCCATTCTGATGAAGTGGAACATATAATCATGGGTTGGATGCATAAGTATTACTCATATTAGCCTCTGCGCTTCTCTGATGTTTAATGTATTTCATAAATTTAAAAAATTATTAAATGAAATGAAAGCTCACCAGACCCTTCGATATGACTTCTAACACCGAGATTCTGGATCCTTTAAAAAAAATATTCTCACTTTTCAGATCAAAATGTATTCTTGTTTGGGTCAGAAACATCAGCCTGTTTGAAGAACCATCTTTGTTAGGTGTTACTCTCACTGATGCTCAATCCTATCTTTTAAAAAATATCTCTCTGTATACAGAGAGATATAACTATTATTGCCCTTCAGTAGTAGTGAGCTATGATATTTGTACTTGGTCATTTTTGCACATTTTCATTGACATCTTGGGAAGCGTGCATTAATGTTAAGGAAATAGCTGATGGATTGATAAGTCTATATATTGCTTCGATGACAATACTGGGCTAATGAGGCCTACGTCGTGGATTTGATTCCCATGTTTGTCAATTAGCTTTTCTAGTTCTTTTATGGACTAACTTTGAAAATGCACAGAAAGTATTCTTACTTTGGAAAGATCTATAAAAATCTTCATTTCAAAGAGATGTAATGACAGAGTTTCATCTTTCTTGAGTGAGTAATTTTTTAATTTTCTTCACTTCAAATTTTGAGTATGAAATACAGCAGAAAAAAAGTTTACACTATGGAATTTTGCCATTTTCAGTTGTCCAGCTTTAACCTTTTTTTGTTAGGTTACCTCAAAATTTTTTTATTCCCCTCAAAATGAACCTTAATTTAAGGCTGTTAGACTAGGAGGTCTTGATTTTACTCTTTCATTTTAGTTTTGGGTGGGAGTCACAAAGTAGGTCTTAACGTTAGCATTGGCAGAATTTGTTGAAATGTTATTGTTTTATTTCTCTTATTTAGGAACAGCATCTGAAGATGGTAAGAATTATACATTTTGCTAGTAACACAAATGCCTCTACATTAATATTTTTATTAGTGGGAATTAAATATTAAAAACTAAAATAGGCTAATTTCTTTGTAAATCTATGTAATTTGCCGGCTATGGTAGCTTCTTCATTTTATGTTTGGTTGTGTTAGTTATGTATGTGGAATTTTTTTTTTAATTCTTCATCCTGGAGTTTTGCCTTGTCTCTTGGATCATCTCATGCTAGAAAAACATAATTGCTTATCGTGTTTAATAACATCTAGTATGAAGTTAGCACACAGTTTCATTTGGCTTCCATAGTGACATTAATGCTGTTCTTTTGTGTTTATGTTTTTTAATGTATGCCAATTCATCTATACTCTGGGGAAGCATGCACCATTGCTTTATTGGGGTTTAAATATCAACTTTTAAATGCGTTTAGTCAGCTTTTGAATGTGTCTTTGTTTTTAAATTAGTTACTGGAGAATTACATATGTGATTTGAATTTGAAACTACAAAACAACTTGCTAGATACAGTATTTTATTTTACCGAGCCAGTTCACTTAAAAATTATTATTTACTGCTTTTGAATTTGTAGAGAGGGGAAAATTCAATTTTTATATTTTTCCTACCTGAAGGCTGTCTTATAAACCTCTGATTGGATGGATACACATTTTCTTTTTCCTAAGTCTGAAATGGTTGTGATATCTTCTTGTGATACCAAAACAAGTAGATTTAACTTGTCTTTTTTTGTCTCATATATACTCTAATATATTTGAAATCGTTTCATATTTTAGGTTTTAAGTTCAAATACTCTGTACAAATGGTTTCTGGCACTGTGTCATTGTAATTTAGAATGGTAGTATCAAAATACTTAATTTATTTTTTACATTGGCTAAATTCTGTACTTCAAAAATAACAATTTTACCTTCCTGTTTTATTTCTTAGTCAGGAGAACATTGGATCCTACTCTATACAGACTCTAAAAGGATGAAGGGCCTGAGCCAGAGGTTTTTAATGGGGCCCTGAAGAGTTGATAGAGTACAGGACTCTACCAACTATACTTCTGGTTTTGCTTTCGTCTTATTCTCAGTTCTTCTGCTCTTATCTTAATTTTGTAGTTTCTCCTCACTATTAGGGTTTTGTTGTTTTTTTTTTCCTGACTAATATACCCACATCAGGCTAGGCAGTATATTATGATTGTCCTACAAATTGTACCTTTTAATAAAAAAGATCGAGCCTTTCTTTATAATTGTTTGGTACTGGCTCTATGTTGATAGTGGTTGAGACTGTTGCTTAAGAACACAAAAGTACCTGCTCGTGATGTATTTTTGTTTTTTGCAAATGACAGCACACTAAGGAATTTGATAAGCATTATCCCCTTTGGTTCAAGAGCTCTAGAAATAGATGTGTGTGGCTTGGTTTTGATGCGGGGGGAAAAGTCAGTGGTACAGGAGAAGGGAGTGCCGCCAGGACTTGGAGAAGGAAGTACAATGAGAGATGTGCCCACTTTTGTCTGATAGTTACTTCTCAAACCACGTTATAAATAAAATTGGTTGGTTGGGCAAACAGAATGGTAAACGTGTCCATATACATCTGTAGTGATCGAATGTTTAGCACAGGATAAAAAGGTTATTTTACCTTGTAAAAAACATTTTTTCAAATCTCTTTAGAAGACATACAGTTTTAGTCAAGTGGATTGTCTGGATTGTTGTTCCTAAGATTAGGCCTATATCTAAAACTATTCACTGGATTTGAAAATAAATCTCATGGGTACTGAAATTTTAGAATTGGAACTACCAATTAAGAAACAAGTGAAATGCCTATGGTTAATATCTTAATTATAACTGCACTGGACTAATCAATCTAAGAATGGAAATCTTTTAGTTTGACTTTACTCTTATCCTTGATGGAAAGTTAGCTTATGGTACAACATATAAAAGCAGTATGTAGTTTTAAATTTTTAAGAGAAATATAACCTGTAAGTGATGGCTATATTATTACAGACTTTAACAATACTTGAAAAGCACACCCAATTAGAAAATTATAGTGAGATTTTTTTCCCCTCATTACTAAATATTAATTATAGAGAAATATATTTATGTATAAAATTGTATTCTTTAGGTCGGGTGAGAGCAAAGCTTTCAGCGCCACTTGCTGGCATGGGAAATGCCAAGACAGATTCTAGAGGAAGAAGTCGAACAAAAATGGTGTCTCAGTCACAGCGTACGTATTGCCTATCAGCTCTCCTGTGTTTGTAATATGTTAGAATAAATGTGTTCCTTATAAATTACTGTATTAGGAGATTGACCAGTGGATAAAGACAAAGCTAATTTCAAAAAGACAAGCCACATACTGAGTTCTTGTTCTATACTTTAGGTTCATCATCACCTGACAAAAATGAAGGTATATTTTTTTCAATGTTTTGGGTCAGTTGTTGTGCATGTTTTGGAATTTTTTTGAGTGGGTGCTGTCTTGTCTTTGGTGTGTTATTAGGGTTGCATCATTGATATCTGCCACTTAGAAAGAAAAACGTCATCTGCTGTATAAACTTTTGCATGGAGGTATTTTAAATAGCACAAATCTCTTAGCATTAAGGCTTTGGCAGTCTACTCAGAAACTTGCAAATGTGAAAATTGTGCTTTTTAGAGGCAAAATAATTGCCATATATTAACATCTACTCTGCTTGCATCTAGCTAATACTATTCAAGGACAGATACATGGTATCTTCATATTCTCCCCCAAATCTATTAGATTACACTTAGTGTTTTTGGCAGCTATATATGATTCATAGTGAGGAAATGAATTAAAATGACCAGTTCTATTATATTCTTTATTTCATTGGAAGCTGAGTTTCTCCATATGCCCAATTATTAAAAAGCACAATTTTGAGGCCAAGGTAAAATGATTCATTTCTACATGTTCCAGAATACACTTGTGGCATTATTAATTTAAAGGAGTTTGTTCCCGTTCCTTTATCAAAAGACTTGCATTAGCATTTATCTCTAAAAATAGAAAAATTTTCTAGGGAAGTCATTCTGGGCTTATTATATGAGAGGGGACTCCCAAAAAAACAAATATCTTCGGGAGGGCGAGCCCCCTGTCGTACATGTTTCTCCCACTAGGTGAGGACTCTAGGAACCCATCTGTATCAGTGTACCAGCTGGCGTTGTTGTGAGAGGCTGTGTTCAGCTTCAGTGAATTTTATTTGAAGACTTTTTCATGTATTTGCCCATTTCAAATGGGCAATTTACTAGCACACCTGCCCACACCGTGCTGTGTGTTCAGCAGTTTTTGACCAAAAGACAACATGACGCCCATGCCCCACCTTCCCTATTCACCCGATCTCACCCTGAGCAACTTTTTGTTGTTTCCCTGAATGGGAAAAGTTCTCAAAGGGAAATGTTTTGCAGATGAGAAAGAGGTGAAACGAAAAACAGCAGAAGCACTTAAAGGCATCAAAACAGTTCAAAAACTGTTTAAAGCAGTGGAAAAAAGTCTCAATAAGTATATTTTATTAAATAGAAAGTGCTTTGGAGGTGACTAAAGTTTAAGCATGTAAGAATAAATAAACACAATTTTTTATAAATATATTCCATTTTTTTCTGGGTCCCCCCTTGTACATACCAGCTATTTTGGAAAGAAATAGACTTAACTATCTTCCATTGTTGTTTAAATGATTTATCAGGATATAGAAGCCCTGTTTGTCTCTTTTTACATCTCATTTCTGAATCTTGGAACCAAAGAAAAGACAGCTGGGCTTGGAGAAAGCCAGGGTGGTGATTATACAAGTCCTCCCCAGCAGATTCTCCTCTTTCCAAAGCCAAAAAATCCAGGCAGAGTAAGTGGGAACACTCAGAGAGAGTCCTAAAAATAAACAGAAATGCTCAGTAAAACCACAAATTTTACCAGTAGTAAAGATGGCAAATGCCCTCTTGGTAAGGGTTCTACTCCCATCCAAATTTGGAATAGATCATACCACATTCTTCCTTGATCTTGTGTATTTTTTAGAATAATGATTTTTAAATAACTTAATCATGAGCAGTGTAGTATAGTAGTTAGAGCCTTGCTACTCCAGTTGTCTGCCAGACCAGCGTCAGCACTACCCGGGGACTAGTTAGTAATGCAGTCTTGTGCCACCACAGATCTACTGTTTCAGTCTAAAACAAAATCACCAAGTGATTTGTATATATTACCAAAAAAGTTTGAGAATCATTGATTTGAATCAGACTCTACAGCCATACTGCCCAGATTTGAATCATGGCTCTTTCAGATTTTTTAAAGTTGTATTTATGTATCCTCATCTATAAAATAAAGAGGATAATCTCATAGGATTGTTGTGAGGATTAAATGGTGTAGTGTATTTATTACACTTAAGGCAGTGCCTGGGCCCAAAGTAAGCACTATATATTTTAACTGATAAAATTGTTCTTTTTGTTATTCGTAACTTAATGACAACTGAATTTTATACTCCTGTATGTACTTCTATACTGTGTTATTCTGTGGCCTTCAAAAAACAAAGAAATAAATAATGGTGAAGTTAGAAAACGCAAAGCATAAAGACAGCTCATGTCAGATTCAAAGTGCTTTGTGTATGGTTTTTAAATTTATTACTTAAAGGACCTCTCTTTTAGGTATATTATAACTCCTGGTCACTTCTGTGGAATATAGCATACTATTTTTTTTTACATTTGATTTTTTTACTTCGAAACCCAGTCCACAATACTTCAAAACCTTTCCTAAAGAGCGAGAATGTAATGATAGGCTTTTTAGACCTAAATAGGTTTTTAATAATAGAAGCCATTTTCACTGTACTTAGGTTTTAAATCATATCGGAGAGGTTTTTGTTTGCTTGCTTATTTATTTGAATGAGTTATATGTTCCATTCCAAATTTTCTTGAGAAAAGATATTATGGTCCCATAGGATTTGATGCAAGTTTCTTTATAATATATTTATAGAATTATTGTTGTGATATCCATCTTCACTTTGTTGTTGAGTAATTCATTAGGGCTTGCATGGTCGTTCCATATTTTTATGTCACCATTCAGGGGGAAAAAACCTCTTGGATCAAAGCAGGTGTGTTCTGACGGTTAACCAAAATAAATAAAAACAGACTAAGTGGAGAGATTTCCAGATTTATGTTTATGTAAGGATGTGTCTTCTTGTTGTTGGTGTTGGTAGTGACTGGTTGTGTACAAATGATTATACGGCCTGTCAGAAGCTTTGTCTTCCCGCCCCGCCCCACCCTCTGCTGTTCGTTTCTTCCCGTGTGTCTTAAGATAAAATGTGGAGCTTTTTCATGTAATTTTTCTTCAGCTGTAAGATGTAGTTCTGCCTTACCTGTAGTTTAAAATTAAATGTTTAAATAAGGAAAACTTAAACATTTAATTATTTAAATTTTAGGCCATCAGAAGAAAAGCTGAAGAATTTACATTTATTTTTATAACTTCATTTCATCTGCTTTGTACTTGAGTGTCTGATTTCGGTTTACCAGTTGTAAAAGCTACTAAATGTACTGCTTTTGTTACAGACATCTATGGTTTTGAGATTTTTTTTTAAGTTTTTTGTTTTTCTTTTTGCTTTAGGGTTTTTTATTTTCTAAGAACTGACTAAAGCTTTCTTATTTCCATCTGCCATCCATTTTAAATCTGCTCCTCCCCTCTACATGGATTATAACCCTTACCCTAATTCTGCCTTTACACTTGTTCAGGATCACAATCTGCTAATACCATTGGTGGTAAGAATCTATAGACTCTATGTGTGCATCTATTGTTTGATCACCTACTTTCATTACCAAGAATGGGTTCTATTCAGCAGAAATTTGTAACATATAATAATCCATCATTTTGTAGCCATATTGCCAATTATGAGTTTTCCTTAGCCTGTCTTTTATTACCAAAACCCTGGGTTTTTAAAATTATGCAAGTTGATCCCACAGGTGTAAACATTCAGAAGCAAAGGAGCTTTAGGAATGCCTTGAAAATATCTCATAAAAATATGAAATGTTAGTTTGAAAACTTCAGGCACCACAAGAGAAATTAAGCATCCATTTTTAAGTTTTGCAGATTAGAGTGTTTTCTAGTCAACTCTGTGGTTTTCTTAGAAGCAATAATTAGCCTTGGTCGTTATTGCTGGGGAAAGAGCCTTGATATTTTCTTCTAAGTATAAATCATGTCAAGCAAGTTGTAAGCATTGCAGTTATTACACTCTTGGTAGTGAGCTAGTGTTATTTTGATACATTCAGTAAATCTAGAATAGGTAGAGTAGTTACTCTCCTCCTATACTACATGTTTCCTGTCTGCTGAATAGACCCAAACTTCAAGGAATTCTCTAGTCTCCTACCGATACCTCCACTCCCTAAACTTATATTTGTTTTAACTAAATACCATATAGTACATGTTCAGTTCATTATTTATACTTTTTATATTGTTGCAAGTATTCCCATTAAACATTCCATCAGCTTATCTTGCATTGTGAGTTTGTGGCATGTTGGGTGTTTGAATGTATTGGTGTGTATGTTTAGTTTAGACACTGCATGGAGAAATAGGTGCCTTGTGAGTGTCCTTAAAGTTATAACATAAAGAAACCCGATGTAAAGATTCTTGACCTGAAACATTGTGAAACAATTCTGGAGACATTGCTGTAAAGTAGACTTGAATAATTTCCCTACAATAGTTCAGAATTTCTTATACTCAAATTATAAGTTGTTAATTTCACTAGAAACTGCTTTGTTTTACAGTATTGCTATGACCAGTAAAAGTTAAGTTTCCTTTTGTGTGCTGGTAAAGTTTAGGAATTAAGCATGAGTTTAAATTGTATTTAGTAAGACCATGCCAAGAAAACTATAGCAAGAGTCACAGATCAACAGCCCACGGACCACATCCCAGCCTGCTTCCATTCATGTATCACTTGGTCCATACAGCATGACAAAAATCGGGAAACTTTAAAGCTTTGATTTTTTTTTTTTTT
Organism: Furipterus horrens; assembly: GCF_987537825.1. Taxonomy (NCBI): domain Eukaryota; kingdom Metazoa; phylum Chordata; class Mammalia; order Chiroptera; family Furipteridae; genus Furipterus; species Furipterus horrens. The sequence continues at coordinate 130,843,800 of NW_028327177.1, read as the reverse complement.
TAAATCCCAAACCTGGCCAGTGATACCCCAAGACAGAGCTGGCTGGAACCAGAACGTCACTACTCCCTGCCTTATACTCACCACTGTGCCCTCATTGACATCCCCTGCTTGTCTCAGTTAGCATTTGAGTCTTTAATCTTTGCTCTGTGAAAATGAAGTGCAATTGGGTAAGAAAGATTACCCAGGGTGAGCAGTGACTGCTCTGTTGGTTAGAAGAAGTACTATCATGCCAACAAAGGGGGAAACTTGCTTTCAAGAAGATTTATTTGAGTGCAGGTTTAACTTTTCTATAGTACAACCTACCATTCGGAATCTAGACTTAGATTATATCTTGCAGTTATCCAGTCCATTTTCCCATTCCATGCAGATACAAAATGTTTTGACAAGGAGCTCATCCCCTTAAAAGTTAACCCATGTAATTCTAGTTTTAAGCCATGTTTCTTAATTGATTTTTAACCCTTGCCCTAATGTCTGATACTTTGTCCAGCTCCTTCTCTATCTCCCCCGTCGTATACCCTCTTCCTTTCAATACTGTGACTATCCCTAGTTTGGAAAGGATCTGACTTCTTTGACATGTGCCTGTTAGTCCTCTTCTGTCCTCATTACTTCTACATCTGCATTTCAGACTCTGGCCATGCAAGATCCCTTTGCTATTTGAAGGCAAATACCAAAATGCAAGTACTTTTTTCAGCTGGCCAATTTTGTAAACATTTAAAATCTAATTTTGTAAAAATTAAAAAAATAACTTTGTTATACGCATTCAGAGGCATTCTCAGTAGGCAAACTTAAAGCAAATTTTCATTATATTTTTAACAAAAATAATTGCAGTTAGAGAATTATTAATTTTTGTCCTTTGAAATATATGGCTATAGCTATATTAAATGTATTATCAGAAGGTTATTTCTTTGGAAATCTTTTATATACTCTTTGTGTTCTGGAAGTCATAATAGTGTTGTCCTTACTAAACATAGTATCTTTACCCCCCAAAACTGAAAATATATTTCACATGATTTACCATTCAGTTTTAATATTTGTAGTGTTTCCTTTTCCCCCAGGTTGTGATTCTATATACAAATCTTTTTCATTCCATTTCCTTTGAACTTAGAATTTGCTATACTTGCAGAGTTTTCTCAGGTGCATTGCTTGAATTTTTGTCCTTTCAACAATTTCTCTAGGAATGCACATCTTAACATTTGTATGTGTGTTTGGTGTTCAGCTGGCAGCCGGTCTGGATCTCCAGGAAGAGTTCTGACCACAACAGCCCTCTCCACTGTGAGCTCTGGTGTCCAGAGAGTCCTGGTCAATTCAGCGTCAGCCCAGAAGAGAAGCAAGATACCACGGAGCCAGGGCTGCAGCAGAGAGGCTAGTCCATCGAGGCTGTCAGTGGGTAAGATTTTCTGTGTGAGACTTGGAATCTTTCATTTTTTTTATGTTTCAGGCTTTGGTAGAATTGAAGACTTTAGCTAGGCATGTACAAGTTAGAGAAAAACAACTTAAAATTCATGGAAATTGAAGTAACGGTTATAAATTGAATTAGATGGCTTATCTTAAAAGTATAATTCATTTTTATTTTAAATCTTTAATTTGCAGTCTTTTTGTTTTAGTAAACTATTATTTTACCCTTCTATTCTGACACAAACTAGTGGGCTGTATTCAAGAAACTTAACCATATTTCTGGTAATTCTTCATTTCTGGGAGAGTAATTTCTTCCCAACTTTAGACAAACTTAAGTTATTGATCACTTTTTAAGAAAGAAAAATAAAAGCAAAATCTCAAAAATGCAAATTCTGTCTTCTCTTTTCTCCCTTTTTTAATGCTGCTAATGCTTTGTACCAGCCCGAAGCAGTCGTATTCCTCGACCAAGTGTGAGTCAGGGGTGCAGCCGAGAAGCCAGTCGGGAGAGCAGCCGGGATACAAGTCCTGTTCGCTCTTTTCAGCCCCTCGGTCAGTATTTGGGCAGGTGTGAGGTACATTGCTTTCCTCTTGTGTTATCAACACCTGATAACCCCAAAGTACCCTGGGTTTAGCTTTCTTCATTGACTGTGTCTTCGCCTCTTATCTCTTTTTTGCCTTTTTGAGGAAAAGATCAGAAGGAAGTTTTATGTTTGGGACATTCCTTCGACATTCATTCACCTTAAATGAGCAAGTTAAACATTGTATAAACAAAGTGTCCTTATAATTAAGTAAATATCACACACATTTACACTCAGAATATTGAAGTCAATATTTTTCTTAACAAATAAACCAATAAAAATTAAATATAACATTTAGATATTTATTCTCAAGTGCAGTATGAACTATTTGATAAAATAAATACTTTTTCCTTTTCAGTTTCTGCTGAAATATTTTATCTTAGACATTTAATTTAGGTAACTATAAGAAGTGCTGCAGAATAATATATGAACTACTTACTAAAAATGGGAAGAATTAACATTTTTATAGTATTTTACAGTTTGTCATTTCCCATATATTATATAGCTCATGTCATGTCCCTGCTGTGAAACCTACCTGTCCTTGATTATAGAGGTTGTATTATAACCTTAATTATAGTACTATATTTATCTCAGTTATAAAAATATTAAATGATTTTTGTAAGCTTTTAGAATTTCAGAATAATTGGAGAGGCAGAATTTTTTACATTGAAAATCTTTAGAATTTCTGCATGGTCCTTTAATATTTTAACTAGTACTTTGTTTATGTGCACATACATGTAGCCATTTCAGATTTTTAATTTTATAAAATTTAGGTAACTGTAATACTTAAATTTCCCTGCAGACTTTGTGACACTCAAGTAAAACATAGTTCTCTTCACTGTCTGTTGGGATTATTTTCATCAATAGACATGTTAGTATAGAATTTCTAGAGATTAATTTCTTGTTCCCTGGGTCATTTGGCTCAAATATATGACTAGACTGTCCTGTGCTGACCTAGACAGCCCCATTGAGCTGGGGACACAGACAGGGGTAGCCTCAGCCCTTGGTTAGCCACCTGCCTCAGGTGCCAAAGAGCGTGCCTTTCTGTACTTTGCCAGAGGTGTTTTTAATTCATATATAATTAGTCTGTGGAGTGTCTTTGGCTATGCACATGTGTGCACACATACATTAAGGAATGAAATAAATTATACATTTGTATAAAATAAGCATGCCACCTTCAAGAATCGAAGGAAGTAGAGAGGGTGGGTAGTTGTTTAAGAGCATGTTCTAGGGTAAGACGGCCGGGGTTTGTACCCCAGCTCTATAACTTGTCTATGATGCCTGGGTTTCCTCATCTGTAAAAATTAAATAGCATGTACTTCTTAGGATTGTTTTGAAGGTGCTGTAAATGAGAGAATATATGAAAAAATCCCTCAGAGCAGTGCTCAGCCCACACCACTACCACCACTGCTGCTGCTACTGCTCCTCCACCCCTTCCCCCGAAGCTCTAACTGCTTACCTAGAAATAGTTTTGTTACACTGTAGTAGGTAGGATCTTAGATCTTTTTTAATGGTCTTAATGCTTTTATTTGTATAATGATAATACTGCAGAATTATTAGAAAATGTGAGACATCAAGAAAAAACCAAAGTGTGTGTCTGTACCTTTTAAATCTGTACAATAGTCAGATTAGAGGAAATTTATAACCAACAATTAATTAATAAATGAACATTGTTAATGTGTCTTTTTAAGAGCCATTAATTTTCTAGATTCATCTCAAAGCTTCCATTTGACAATTTTAATCACTTAAATTTTATTATCAAAGGAAGCAGTTTTCGTGACTCAAATGAAATGTCCTGTTTGGGATAAGGATTATTAAAGTCTTTATTTATATACTGTAGTTATAGGAGAATTAATTTTTATAGCCCTTCTATTTACACATGAGTACTGCCTAGTAAAGGTAGCAGATTGGCCCTGTGTGTTACACAGGGATGAAGAGCAACCTTCCAGGAGTCAGTATAGCCTCCCTGCTGCCATTTTCTGCTCTGTTTGCCTGTGTTTTGCTGTCTTGACTTTGTTCACTTGGTGAATCCTTTCGTTGCCTCTGACTTGAATATTACCATTTAGCAGGGGAATTCCATAGCTTGCCCTTTATTCAGTGGTAGTGCAAGGTCAGTGGCAGGGCCCTAAAACATCAGAAATAAATGAGAGCTGAGCAAAGCTGAACTTCTCTGGAACTTGCACCCTTAGTTTCCACTTATTTCCAGAACTGAGATTCAAAAAAAGGCTTACATTATGACAAGCACATGAGTGGTTATCTTCAGCCACAGATAACTACTGATTCCTTAAAGTTTTACAGAGATTTTCATCCATTAGGTATTGCCATATTGGTTCAACTCATCCTCACCATTTTAGAAATTATTTTTATTGGGTAAAATTAAAACTATTATATTAGTATGTTTTTCTAACAATATCAGTCATCTTTCAGGGTCTTATAAACATTCTGTGCAGTGTTGTTTCTGTTTAATCTTTTTCCTTAGTCTTCTTGATCATTTTTTTGTTCATTAAGGTCCTGGGGCAAAAGAGTGATTCGTGTAATAAAAGTATTTTAACAGTTCTAATTAATATATCTGAAGAAGAGTGACTTCTAGAATAAGAGTAAAATATTTTGTTAGCTATTAAAATTAATTTTTCCTGGCTTATTTGTTTCTGTAACTAAGAAGAAAATTGACTTTATGGTGCTCTTACAGATTTTAAGTTCTAAAATTTTAAATATGGTAAATTTAGATTTAGAGAAACATGTCATACATGTACGTCTCACACATTTTCAAGTTTTTCAATTAAATCAGTAATATTTTTTTGATGTTCAATTGTGCTTTGATATTTATATAATAATCTTCTACTGAATATAGAACTTATATTCTATGAACTATGTGGGAAATATTTGTTAACATAGATGAAGTATGTTATTTTTTGAACAATGTGAAGATGGTAAGTGTAAAATAAGAGCAAAGGCCTTGAAAGAGTGAGATACTGAGGTATATCACTTACTAGTAGTGTGGCTTTGATCAAGTTAACTAACCTCCCTCTGTGCTTTAGTTTACCTATTAATAAAATAGAATAGTAATAACTGTTTCATTGGGTTTAGGATTGAAGGAAATAGGATTATTATTGATTACTGGTTAACCATAGTGGTTTTTTTTTAACTACAGTATTCATTTTTTTGTTTCACACTTGTATTTTTGACATTTCCTTCCATGTGAATACTTACTTTTTTGTCTCCTGTGAGCCTGTCCGTCCCCTTAGGTGTAAGATCTGTTGTGTGTCAAGGATGATGTTGCAATGCTAGTTTTCAGTTGCCTTATTTGGCAATATTCTGATCCTTAGCTATTGAAAGTAATACCAGTGTTAACTGACTCTCCTTGCCTGACTGTAGTGCTGCCACTATTCCTTGTTTCTGTGGTAATAGATGAGGTTTGTATGGTCCTGTTATTCCAGCCTCCAGACACCATTCCAGATCTACTGGTGCCCTCTACGCCCCCGAAGTATATGGGGCCTCAGGTGAAGGATGAGTACATTTTCACTATCATCTGTGCATTCATCTCAGATTTTTGTCCTTTTCAGTTTCCATTGAATAATATTCATGTTTTAAAATCAAGTTGTTTTTTATTTAAATTTAATTTGTTGGGGAGTAAATATTTTGTGATATTTTTATTTTCCCCCAAGTTACTTTTTTCCTTTCACCAACCTTATTTGAACATTTTTTCCCACTGGCAGATGGACATTTATTTATTTATTTATTTGTATAACCTAAGTTATGTCATTTTAAAATATAGAATTGTTTTATGTTCTCAGTTATGTACCTCATCTTTGTACATTAAAAAAAAAAAAAAAACCAAAATGGTGGACGAAGTGTTTTAATTGTACATGATGGTATAGAAAGTAGTTGAAGGGGAGAACCCATCTGGTTTGTCTTCATACCTTAGACTGTTGGGCACTTAGTAGGTGCTTAACAAATATCAAATAATATGTCTTATTTATAGAATGCAATCAACCTATCTTGAAGAAGAGACAATTAATAGAGGGTTTTTCTCTTGTAAATGCCTGGTGTGGCTTCAATGAACTTTGTAGTCATTATTGGTTTGAGGATTGAAATTTGTTCTAGTCTCACGAACCTGGATGAAATTTGCCTGGCTGATAGAGCTGGATTAATTACAGCACCACAGACTTGCAGGCTCTTAGTCAGCCAGCCATGCTTTCTTTTATCTTTTGTTGTCAATGTATTGTGGCTACTGTTCTTTAAGTTAATTAAGTTTCCAGCTTTGTCAGTAATTTTAATTGCCTTTACCCTTTTATTTGACCAAAAGCTATATGTACCCAGAAAATACAGTATTGCTTTTAAAATGCTTTCCCCATTGGTTTTTTTTTTTTTCCCCTCCCCTTAAGGATCTTAAAGTTTCTAACCTGAGACTATTACATTTATGACTTTCTCAAAGCCGTTTTTCTTCTTCTGATGAATTAGGTCCAGGCTACGGGATCAGCCAATCAAGTCGACTGTCATCTTCTGTCAGTGCCATGCGAGTCCTGAACACAGGTTCTGATGTGGAGGAGGCAGTAGCAGATGCCTTGGTACTCTCTTTGTTTCCTTATCTTTATAGATATTCCAATTATGAAACTTAACATATGAGTAAGCCAGTCCACCAGAGTCGGGTGGGAGGTAGAAAATTCTTGTGGATTGAATCTAGAAAGATCAATGTGGGCAGTGTCAAAAGCTGTAATTCTTGATCTTTATTAATTGGTCAGAAATTTAACTGATGCCCAATAGTAACTGATGGGATATCAAAAGTATAAATATTGATACCTAATCTGGTGATGTATTTTATGTACTATATAGTATAGTGAGAGTCAGGGTAGATAGATTAGCATATAAATATATGCACTATAAGCATACAGTTTCAAGGCTAGCTTAACCTTGAGTATTTAGGGATTGTTTTAGTTTGGAGTAGGATTTGTTTAGTCTTTTACTTATTTGTACTTCAGAGCCGAAAGAAAATACAACTTCAAGACATAGTATAATTAAGATACTTTCCTGGCTCTTAATGCCTGACACATTTAACAGTAAGCTTTAAAAACGTAATCCAGAGATCCATGAAACTTTTTCAGATGAGTACAGTACATATATCACTGCTGTTACTCTCATATACAATTATGAAGGAGGTGTCATTTGAAATAATGAATGTAATGGGCGTTTTGTCAGTTTCCCAAGTCAATTCAGTGTACTTCCTCTTTAAAATTATATTAATCTTTTGTTCAAGAAGCATTTTCTCAGTTTCTTACCGAGAGCTTATAAAGGTCTCATCTTTGCTTTGAAATAAAATAAATAATAAATAAACATTGTGCCTTTTAAAACTATGGTTCAATCTTGCCCTGGCTGGTATGGCTCAGTAGATTGAGTGCCGGCCTACAAAAGGAAAGGTCACTGGTTCAATTCCCAGTCAGGTCACATGCCTGGGTTGCAGTCCAGGTCCCCAGCTGGGAGCGCGTGAGAGACAACCACACATTGATGTTTCTCCCTCCCTTTCTCTCTCTCAAAGTAAATAAATAAAATCTTAAAAACAAAACAAAACAAAACTATGGCTCAGTCTTAACCAGTATAATATAGTATTGCCACAAAAATTTGAAAAGTTTAAAAAATTATTCATTGGTCTAACTAAGAGAACATATTTAATGATATATGTAATTCTGCTCTGACGGTCTTCATTTTCCTTTTACCTCAGCCATTTAATTATTTTTTAATAAATTAATATAAGTAGGAACTTTGTTCTCTTGGGCATGGAATATATCATGCCATGTTCTGATGATTCTAAAGCAGATGTTTTAAATTAACTATTTCTCATGAGGGTAGTTTTCAGTTCTTTTTTTCTGTTTACATTTTAAACAGATGATTTACCAGTTAAATTCTGCTTACATAAATTTTATTAATTGAATGGAGTATTCTTTAAATCTTATAATACCCAGATGTTGAGATGTTGTGTTTGAATTACATGGGGAATACTTAACTACCAGGGCTAAAAGCCGAATCCCAATAAATTGATTCTGTCTACTTCCATTATTTGCATAGCATAGGTATTCCAGTTTTAACTATCAATTTTTAGGAAAAAACTTTCCAAAACTAATTTGGACCTTCAGAAAAGTCATAGAAATAAAGTTAACTTTGTAAACAATAAAAGGTTCCAAATAGGAATTGGGAAAACTGTATAAGGGAATATTTTTGTAGCTCAGATACATTTCTTAGGACTAAAGGATATCGACAAGATTAAAGATACAGCCTGCTAGTAAGCTGTTTTTATGCATCTGTATATTAAAAATCTTAATGTTTCTGATTACGGGCATTGTTTATGCCTACTTCGTTGTGCTGTTTAGCAAAATGTTCTTCATTATTTTCAATTTTTCTCTTTAAAAATTCACTGCTCTCAGCTCTTAGGAGACATACGGACTAAGGTATAGACTTTGCTATTTTCTGAAATCTTATAATACCATAACTGCTTTTCTTTGCTTTATTAGTTCAGCCGATGATAGTCTTCAATAAAAACTTCAAGTGGAAATAATAAAGTCCTTAGACATACATCCTGTGTTTTTAATACATATAATTATTAAGCTGAGTACTTCATACAATGAGATGATGTCATTTACACTGATGTCTTTAACAAACTACCCCGGAGCCTGACACAGAAAATGTCATGTTACTAATGTCATGTTATTAAGTTAGCATCTAAATCAGTATGAGACATTTAATGTGGGAAATGTCATTATACAACTATTCAAATTTTGTTCAAATTATATTTCCTTTAGATTTTAGAATTTGGAGAATTTATAGCCACCTAGAACCTTTTAAAATTATTGAGCTTAACCTGTTTTATAGGAATGTCTTCACCTCTCACCAGCCTATATTCCAGTATTAGATTACATAAAGATTTGTTTTTAATTCTCCCAAGAAAATTTCAAATAAGCTAGTTACGCTCTCTCATCTCACTTTTAATATGCCAGGTATAATTACAAATTACATATATTAAATAATGAACTTCAGATGTAAAGAAATCAAAGCAATCTAAATATGCTTTCTCAAATTTATTCAAATAGATGGTGTAGTCCCATCGGGAAAAACTTGGAGGATCCTCAAGAAGCTTTCCTCCTAAAAATAATAGTACACAAAACAGGTTCTCGTCATTTTTTTGCATTTTACTTCTCTAGGAGATATGCGGTTTGAGCATAAAGGAAGGAGGGGCAAGAGAAGTGGTAGTGGAGGTAAAGCACTATAGAGGAAAAAGAATGTAGGTAGGAAAAATAGCACAGTACGTAAAGGAAAACGTGAGGTTTTCCTTCATCCATTGTCCATTTTCTGTTCTATTCTCATCCGTTAAAAGTAATATTTTTCTTTTACTAACTCAGAATTCCAGTACAGTTTCTGCTCATTGGTAATCTGGCAGTTGTTCTTGGATTTCCATAAAAAGGAGAAAGAAAAGAAAAAACCTGTATATATATTTTTAACACTCCCCACTTTCATATCTGAACTTCCATACAGTCTTATTCTGTTTCTGCCACTTCCCATAGTTAAAGAATATTTCATCCTCTTCTACTAATGTCTAAAATATGTTTTTTGAAGAAAAACTAAAATTGACATTTTATTATTACAATGATTAGCAGCATGCTTTGCACTGATTCTAAAACAAAAACCAGTCCTTTTGTGTCGGTGGAAATTGTGAAATGACAGTATTATTTTAGCTACTGCTAATGAGAGTCTTTATGTACATAACAGAAAAAACCTGCCCGAAGAAGATATGAATCATATGGAATGCACTCAGATGATGACGCAAACAGCGATGCATCCAGTGCTTGTTCAGAGCGCTCCTATAGTTCTCGAAATGGCAGCATTCCTACATATATGAGGCAGACCGAAGATGTGGCAGAAGTCCTCAACAGGTGTGCTAGTTCCAACTGGTCAGAAAGGAAAGAAGGCCTTCTGGGTCTGCAGAACTTATTAAAAAATCAGAGAACGCTGAGGTGAGTTGTGTTCCCTTAAAATAATTGTCCTGTTTAGCGCTTTTTGACTTGACTTTGTCTCTATAACACTTTAGAGATACTGGCATAGGAACAGAGACGTCCTGAATTTAGAAGGTGGCATCAATATTTTCCCATTCTTCAGTTGTTTCAGACCATCTGTACTATTACTAACAGTGCTTCAAATTCACTAGCTCTATTTAAAGAAACCTTTTAAAAGGCAACTTTTTATTCACAAATAGATGTTAAATGAAAAGTGCTACTAATTTTAAAAATTAAATAAGATGCACTTAATATTAAAGCTGACTGGTTTATTAAAATTTATTCCTGATAAGGTTTTCAGTGAGAGGAAAGAATATTTATGCTCACTTGAAGATGAAGGTATATTCTTAGTGTTCATGTAATATGTGAATCCTAGAGTAATATGAAAAGAAATTGGAATGAATTTCTCTATAGAGAGAAGTTTATATGGGTTTTTAGCTAGTGTTTTTAGGTTTGTTTAGTTTCTTTTCCTAATAGCTTTTGCTTGCTTTCCCTCCCTAGATTCTTTGTTTTTTATCTGTGTAATGTTTTAAACTTCTATATTCTACCCTTTTAAGAACCTAGTTTCAGATAAATCATAAATTTGAGTGTGGTGGAAAGTAAAGCTTTATATCCTGACTTGATACCTAAAATCAGGGTTTGACTTACTAGCTGTGTATTTATTTTAGAAAATGTTAGCACTATTTAATTAAAAATAAAAGTTTATGTGCTACCTAATAGATTTTAATGTCTGCATATCACATCATCAGTCACAGCAATAAATCTTCATAATATTGTCCCCAGTTATATCAAGATTAGGTTAATATTAGGTTCAGTATATTATTTGAAATGGCAAGGAGAAGTAGGCATAGTTTAGAAACATTTCAGCACTCAGGTGACAAAATTTAAGAAAACATGTTGGCATTTGAAAGGATACGATTCATGTGCTTGGAATGACATTTGTACCGTTTCCCTGTAATGCTACATTAATGAAATACAATTCTGTTTCTTTCCTTACTACTTTCAATCTTTAAAATAGTGTGTATTGCAACAGAATTATTGTTGTATTTGATAAATTTGTACTTAGCACTAACTAGTAAATCCCATAAACTTCTTGATTTTGAGGGCTTATTTTTTAAGAAGCCCAATTATATGTAAGGTTACTTTTAAGTGACTTCTTCCTACAGGTAGATATTAATGAGCCACTTTATTATTTTGACAGTCGAGTTGAACTGAAAAGATTATGTGAAATTTTTACGAGAATGTTTGCTGATCCTCATGGCAAGGTAAGCTTTAATATTTAATATTATTTACTCTTGTAGGTGTCATTTGTATATTGCCCCCAAAAAGAAATGAAATAGCAAAAAAACTGTAAGCCATTTTTGTTTTATTATTGCCCTATAAAAGTAATAATCTTTTCAAACATAATTGAATTTAAATGTTTTATATCACACCTAATTTAGAATTTACTATCTGGTAATCATTTAAGCTTCTTGGAAGGGTGATTGAGTATAAACTGAAGGATATAGTAATAAGCAGGACTCTTCTATAATTCGTCAGGGTGAGTGTATGTATTTGTATTATTAAAAACTTGTTACTATTTTTAAAGGAGATAATTGGGGTAAGTTTGTACCTCTTTATTCAATTTTCTTCAGTGATTATTACAACATTAATGTAAATGTATACTATCTTAATAGATCAATTTTATAGAAGAGAATTTTATTAAATACACAAAAGCACAAAATATGGCTTTAACCATAGTTTGGTACTAATATGAAACATTTTGTATATTGAAGTAGTCCATAAAAATTTCAGAACATTGTTCACTCTTAACTGTTGATTAAAGTATATTTGAATACTTATGCATAATCTGCATGTGTATTGTGGAATTTTGGTTTACTTTGATGGATAGTACTGTTGTAAAATGTGTTCATTTATTTTGTTTTTAGCAATGTATTTGATAATGGTGAAACTTTATTATGTATCTTTCTTTAGGACAGACACCCGGGAGAATTTCTAACCTAAGTGAGAGGGTGATGTGGAAGGGAAATTATAAGAAAAATATTAATGAATTTCACTTTACCAGCTTTCTTTTATTGTCTTCACTTTTTATTATTGTTGCACATATTTTCTCATTATTTTCTGTTTTTGATATTTTCATTACTTACACTAGTTTAAAAATATTATAATCCCACTTTATAGATAGTCTAAAATCCAGCTAAAGTTTATAAATTCCTGTACTCTAAAACAGTAATTTTTAAAGAATATCCTCTATCAGAAGGTATATTTATTTTATCCAAGAGTATAAAAATCCTATTAAAGACAAAGATTAAAATACAGATTGGTAAGCACTTTGTTTACTAAAACTTAAAAATGTATAACTTTCAAACTGAACATGTAGGTAGGTCTACTATTTTATACAGACATTGCTACCACTGATTACAACTGTAGGACTTGCTTTAATGCAAAAATTTCTATTAATTCTGAACAAATTAACTGTTGATATACTTCGTTGGCGATACAAGGGACTTGTAGGGACTTCTTTTATTAAATGATACTTTAATTAATAATCTATACAACTTTAAAATAAAGTTTTAAAACATCTTCAATAATTTATTCCTATTGGAAGGTAGAAGACTGAAGCCAGTTTATTTCTTAAAGTCATAACTTTTGATTTTTTTGTTAAGACAAGAATGCAGTTAAGTTGGTTGCTAGAAGTTACATAGTAATAAAGAGAAACACTTTTTTAAAGGGTCTCTTGGAAATCAAATAGGAAAGCCGAGTTTGACGCTGGTAAAGGACTGAACTGAGCACAAATGTGTGGCCTCCCTTAGTAGAAACAGCTACAACCCTCCCAAGAACTGTCAGGAAGGTGACTTTAGTTTTTCCTTGTAAAATTTTAGAATAGTTCCTAGTGACCCATCTGGTTTTGATTGCTTGATTCGAAAAAAATTTTTTTTTCAGTGAAGACAAATGTAATAGGAATATTTTTGTTTAACTTGCTTTGGCTTTTGTTTGGTAATTGACCATCAGAGCTTATGTTAATAATTATTAATAATAAACAGGATATATCACCATATCCTGAGTTTAAAATGTCAGGATGTGATCTGAGTTTTTGAATTATATCCTATTATTAAAATAGCAGTTATTTCCCCATTCCCCTTTTAAAATGTTACTTTATAAAGTACCAACACTTGCATCTTCAGTATCAAGTAACTGTTTTTGAAACTTTCTTTTCTTTTAAGTAACAGCTTGGTTCATTATCAAAGGTCTCTGTAGAGGGCCTGATAGTAACTGAGGCTTTATAGGCCAGAATGACTTTTGTCACAGGGGCTCAACTCTGCCATTAGAGCGTGGAGGCATCCACAGACGATGTGTGAACAAGTGCCTGTGGCTAGCTCGCCATAAAACTTTATTTATGAACATTGAAATTTAAATTCTCATATAATTTTCACATACTACTAAATAGCTTTTTGATTTAAAAAAAAAAAATTAAAATGTAAAACCATTCTTAGCTTGCAGACCATGGATTGCTGGCGCCCATTCTATAGCAACTCTTGGTTCCTGACACTAAAATAGAAACATATGGTTAAGACCCTCAACTAGAGGAGCTCATGCTACTGGTTGAAGGTTAAGACTATTGAAGGAAAATAGTGTACTCTGTTCCCCCGCTGGGTGAAACCATTCCTGTGCATTCCTGTATTATTCCGGCCGTTCTCCATTTCAGATCTGTGACTTTTGTCTAAGTGCTCAGCGCTGCCTGGTAATTCTCTTCCTCTGACCTTTCTCTTCTGTCCTCTGTGGAGACTGTGTCAAATAGTCTGTCCTCAAAACTCCAGCCCTACTCATGCCCCAAGTATATGTCCTGGCCTCTTAGCTTACCAAGAAAATAGAGGCCGTCAAGCAGAAACTTCATTTCCTGCCTCCAAACCAGCCAACTCAACCACACATAAACCCGTTCTCCCTAAATTTTCTCCTGTCGAAATGGAAGGAGGGCTTACCTTGAAGTTGTTAGTAGGCTACATCAGTGTATATCCAGTTTCTTGCTAATACGGTCTCATGGGTTTGATCAGGAATTTCTCATCAATTTCAACTTTGTTATGAGTTCATTCAGTGAGCCTTTCTGTCGTGTTAAGGAATGTGCGGTAGGAGAGGAGGAAGAAGTCTGTTTTCTGTTGTGTCTGATTTGGTCTCTTTCACACCATTTCTTTTGCTCTTATTTTCAGACAGTTACCTCTCTGCTTGTTTTACTGTTGTTCGCGTTGCTTAGGCGCTCTCCTTTCACTTAATACCGTCTCTGAAAAATAAACAGCCCACCTCACCCTAAGACTCTCAAATATGTCCTTAAAAACCTTATTTTCCTCTTGCACTTCAGTCACATGACATCTACAACTTCAAAACTACTCTTTCTTATGCATTGCTTTATTTCATTAGATGAAACCACCATCTCGTCATTGCTTAAGTGACAAATTTGAGCATCATTCTAGAAACTTCACTCAATCTTAATCATTCAGCATTTTAAATATCTCTCCATTCTTACTGAAAATTCAGTGCACAACCGTCTTTTGCCTATTGTACCTCCTTTCCATCTCCTATCCCTAAATTCTCCATACTACATTTAAAAAATAATAATTTATTGTTTTTTAGAGAGAGAGGCAGGGAGAGAGAGATAGATATTGGCTTGTTCCATTTATTTATGCCTTTATTGGTTGATTCTTGTATGTGCCCTGACCGGGAATAGAACCCACAATTGTGGCATATTGGAACAGTGCTCTAACCAACTGAACTACCTGGTCAAGGCTCCACACTGTATTCTTTAGCAATCTTTCTAAAAGGTAAATCTTTTCTACAAGCTGACAGTACTTCAGTGACTACTCACTCACTCAAGACAATGTTCAAACAAAACCTGTCATTTTGGCTTGTTATTGCCTCTTCCTTCTCAGCCCAGCCTGAACTATGTTCATTTCCACAAATGTGCCATACACTTTTCCCTGTAGCCTTAAAATATGCCATCAGGGAAACTTCGCTTTCTTTTTCAAGCCTGCGTTAGTTCTTTACTCTGAATTGGAAGTACTTCTCTGAAAGTTCACAGGACAGAAACAATCTGAAGCCTTGTCCCCATGAGCTTGGTTGGGTGGATTTTCCCATGTTCTAGGTTGAAGTCAGCATATCAGTTTCCATGTTAACAGCTCTTGGATAATAGCCAGCTTCCATGATAACTGAAAGTTGTCCTCCCCAACATGACTGAGACCACCTGCTGTCCCCAGCAGGAGGATACTAGAGAATCAGGTTATGAATATCCATGAAAGCTCCATCTTCCTTCATCCATTCATCACCTTCTCCAGTCCCCAGAATGTTTCCTTCATCTATATTAGGGTAAGGATGTGAGGCCAGCTAAAGTACCAGGTGATCTCCAGTATACAGTCCAGACATCTCAGAAAGGAAGGATTAGAAAAGAGCTCTTTCTGAATACAGTTGACTGGATTTCTTTCCTGGTACAGGAGTAATGTGTTTGTAAATATAGCTGAGAAGCTGAAATTATTTGATGTCTATAACTTGATGAATAAACTTTTTTGTTTTTTTTTTTACTTCAGATACCAGTATTGGGAGTAAGGGGTCCAACCACAGTATATGTATTATAGTAATTTAGACCATAAAGCTGCAAATGTGTAATTTAAAGCCCCTTAATAATTTTGTAAGAGAAGCAGTACAAAACAATGATAATAAGTATGGATAGCAGAGCTAGATTGCTTGGGTTCAAATTTGACCTCCAACACTTATTAGCAGTGTGTGCCCTGGCTTCTTAACCTGTAAAGTAGTTAATAGGAATTCCCACCTCATAAGATTGTGATGATGATTAATGAATTAACATATATCAAGTCTTTCAAACACACCAAGCACTATATAAGTTTTTTAAAACTAAATAAGTTTGAAAAATTAAGGAATTCAGGGATGGTTTTTGTTTTTTTAGATTTTAATTATTTATTTTTAGAGAGAGGGCAAGGGAGGGAGAAAAAGAGGGAGGGAAATATTGATGTGCAAGAGATATATCAATTGGTTGCCTCTCACAGGCCCCCAGCTGGGGACCTGGCCCAGAACCCAGGCCTGTGCCCTGACTGGGAATCGAACTGGTGCCGTTCAGTTTGCAGGCCGGCAGTCAGTCAGCTGAGCCGCGCCAGCCAAGGCACAGGGATGATATTTATTTTGACTGTTCTAGACCCATTTTTACCCTCAAGTGTAAGGAGTGTCATGCCGAAAGCTATCCTGTGTTATAGCATTTGACTCTGAAGGAATTAGTTGAAAAGAGCCACCTTCATGAGGAATGTGCTTTGAACTGGCGTTTTATGTTCTCTGTAATCCTTTCTACCTTTGAAGCCATACTCTTGAGCCTTGAACAGCGAGGGTAAGAATTTAGTCTACTACTACTAGAATGGGACACAGTTGAGTGCCCTACAAGGTCACATCCGGCTTCCTGGAGAGTGTTCTAGGCATCTGAGCTGCTTACAATCCTAAGATGAGGAGACCATGACACACATCTGATCTGGGGAAAAGTAAAACTTCTGTACAAACACTTAATTTTTACCTCCCAACAATAGTAATTGTTTCAAGCCTTCACGGAAATAATTTGTAAATCTGTTGCTTCTGAGAAGGAAAAAATAAAAATTCTAGATACCATACTTTGGAAGCAAATGTTGACACTGTCCAGAAATGGGGGCAGGTGTCTTTCAGTCTTAGATTCTTTCCAAAAACTGAGCCTCCAGGATGTAGGGGCCTAGAAAAAAAGGTGTTTTTTTTTAATATCGTTGGTAAGGAGGTGACACAGAGAGATGCAGGAAAATCATATGCTCTTTTCCCATACTATTCATTTAACTCTTGTTTTAAAAACTATTTTGAGTTTATCATAAAACTGAAAAGCATTTGTCACTTTTATTTTCTAAGTGTTTTCTTCCATATAGGAACTTTGCATTGATGGCAACTAATTTGTGTGTTTTTCTTTTTTTTCTTTTTTTCTTTTTGCATGCTGTCCCCTGTGTTGGAACTCTCAATAGAGAGTAAGTTGGTTCAATATTTGTTGGAAACCTAACTTTACTGCATGACTGTGCAATTAACCCTTTTTCTCTATTTTCTCTCCCGAAGAGTTCATGCAGTGTTGGACCCTTTGCACTCCACGAAACGCTATTTGCAGTTATGCAAACTGTCATTCTGTTTGGAGATGTGCTTTTTAATCTACTAATTAATCTAATTTGATTATGTTCTTCTGTTCTGTATTTGATGACTGGCACACCTAAGATCTGAGCAAGGTTAAAAAAAAAAAACACTGCCTCAATTGTAATAGCTCAAATATTATAACTCTTTTGCAATAAATTACAGTTGTGAGATATGTGGGAACATAAATTGATTCCATTGAAGTTTGAGTCCATTGAATTATTAAAAACATAATTCCCAAGTTTTACAATTATTTTTTAAAATTTAGTTCCAGCCTCGCCATATGTACTTTCTAATATTCTGTTAATGTCATTCTTTAAAAGCAAACAGAGCAGTTTACAGAACAGTGATTTTCAACATTTTCTTCAGAATTTTATCTGTAGTAAAATTAGCGTATTCACTTTTCATTTTCTCCTTTAATCATAAGGGAATAAGAGAATACCAGTATCTTACAGTGAACTCTTTGTGGTAGGGCAATCAACTAAGAAATATTATGTGAAATTCCCAGTATGTATTTTAGATAGATACATGTAGGCAGCTATATTATCATTTAGTAAGTACCACTGATAAAAGTATTTTGAAAAATAATAATACAGTTCTATATGTAGAATACTATAAAAGCATAGTTTCATTTTTATTTAACTATGCTCACATTATATCCAATCAAAAGAAATTTCTACTTAGGAGACTCAAAGAAGTCTTCTTGAAGGAAATAGCAATTCAGAGTTTGACAGGAACCTCAACTTTGGATACATTAGCATGAGAAGAAAGAGCCTGTTGGGAATGACTAGCATAAGTCCAGAGAAGTGGGAGATTCAGAAAGTTGATAGGAAAATAAAAGAAGTTAAATTTGGCTGGGATAAAGGGAGTCTTACATATCTTCCTTTGCTTTGGGGAAAAAGGGTTGGATACCACTTAATTATAGGTTAAGTTTCACTTAAGAGAAATTCTTACTCTTTAAGAAACTTTTTCTACATATTCATTGAACAACTTTATATTCGGTTCTCAAACTCTAATAACTTTGAACTTGGTTCTGATATGTGATACCAGACTGTATAAAAATACAGTCTTTATTCTCAAATGTTAAATGTTCCAGTTGGGAAGATATTTAAATATAGAAAAAGTTAAATAGCACCATAAAGCTAGTCCCACCACAAGTTTCAATTAGGGAGGATCAGTGACAATTATCCAAGAAGCTTCCAGGCTGGGACATAAGTGGTGGTAGCAAGTCACATACGTGTGTAAACAGAGTGAGTGGAAAGTATGGAAGGACATCAGGAATGTGTGATATATGTTCAGGGACAAAGAGTTTATGTCGCCACATCGTCTAAGATCAGTTTGGAGAGTCAGAAACTTCTCTAAGCATTTGAGACATTATTCTAGACACAGTGAAGGGACATTAAAGGATTTTGTTTATATCAGAAGAATAATATTACCATTTGATGTGAGAAAGAAACATGAGTTGGCCAGCTGCCCATTTTGTAAATCAAGTTATATTGGAGCGCAGTTACAGTCATTGTTTGCATACTGTGGCTGTGCTCCAACAGCAGAGTTAAATAGTTGTGACAGATACCACCTCATGGACCGCAAAGCTTAGAATATGTGCTGTCCAGCCTGTTATAGAAGTGCTCTTCTCACCCCTGGTATACAGGAAATAGGAAAACTAAAGTCAGGTTACGACAGAAATCCAGACTCGAGGTCAGAAAGGCTGGTGCCTGTGATGATGGTGTGATCAGCAGAGAGAGGGCTAGCTCTTCTAGGGGTTGTGGGACCTAGTAGACTAGGTCAGAGAGGCGCTTTCAAGAAGGTCACATTTCCTATGAAAAGAGAATTGGCGTGAAGACAGGCTCTTAAATCACCCCACATTTAGGATGCAAAAGAAAAACGAGTGGTAACAAGAATGGAAGAAAAGAGGGAAATAATAAAGTCAAGCAGTGTCAAGCTACAGAATGGCCAAGCATACTAAGTGAATGAAAAGCTGTTATATCTCACAATTAGATCATCCATGGGGAGCAGTAGGGTGGAAACTGAAAAGGAAATTCTTAAGATGATGTCTTCTGCATCTGTAAGGAAAGGATTTAGGTTGAGAATAAAAATATAGTAGACGAGACCGTACTTTAGAGAGCAAGAGTACAGAACAGAAAAATTACTCTTGAAAGGAAATGGCTCTTTTTTTGGTGAAATAGTTATTGGAAGTATAGCTATAAACAAAATCAAAGTAGGACAAAAGCCATTGGAGAATTTTATGTTGAATAGCAGAGAAGTAGAGAAGCTAACTTTTCCAGCAATAGAGTAGAAGGAACGCAACTGAAAACCAGCTGTGGAAACCTTGGGCAAGTCACTTTTCTGGTTCTGTTTCCTAAGAACGAGATAAAATGGGAGAGTCAACGTGGGCATTCTGTTGTGAATGGTTTTCAGAATGGATTTTGGTGTAGTGAAAGCTTAAACTTGGAATCTTCAAGAAAATAGGTGAGAGTTAGAGTGGTGGGCTGGTAAACCAGGTTTGGGAGAAAGGCAGGAAGCCCTGATTTATAGTGTTTGCTATAATTTCAGAAGGGTAAATACTCCCACAATGGCTTATTCCAAGCCACCAACCAGCTCACAAAATTTCTGAGTATTTAACAGTCAGCTTTCTAGGTAGGTGCTGATTCCAGCACATGTGGCTGACTAGATTTGCTAGGTACCAGTAAAAGTGAGTACTAGATTGAATTCATGCATTTGTCATAGAGTCTGTCTAGTGAAGTTCAACACTATTCTGGGCCGAGTTGAGGGCCAAAGACAGTTTCAGTGAAGCAGCTGGCCCAGTTTTGAATGTAATAGAACCCAGGTTCTTTGGCCATTGTTGTGAGGGTGGGACAGAAGTTAATGACTGTGCGTCATGAATAAGAACAGTGTTGAAGTCAATGCTGCCTAGGGATCAGAGTACTAGAAGTTGAAAGTAGTGGTGGCTTCTGCTTTTACAAATACAGAGCATCTTCAGCAAATAATGAAAGTGTATTTTTCTAATTCATACTCAAATGTTAAAGCTTAGTTATGATTCTGATAGAAAAAAACCTTCATTTCTATCATGAGAAAAATGGGAATTCATATGTAATTGTATAAAGGAAATTCAAGAAATAAAATATGTACTGTGAACAAAACTTTTAATTTTCAAGTTAAAGTAGTTACTTTCAGATTAACTTTTTTAAACCATAGTTTTTATAACTCTGTTGTGATTATAAATTGTCTCAATACAACATGCCTAACATTGTCTTAAGAGTCTTTTCCTGTTTACCTAGAAACAAATTTTTCAGTATGCTGTGGAATTTGTTGTAGAGATATAATACACATTAAGTAAGCTACTTTTCATAAGTATTTTAATGACCTTCATCACTTATGAATATTAGCATTCCTTCCTTAAAATGTTTTTTATCTTACAAAAATTTTTAAATTAGTAGATTAATATTGGAACCAAGTATAAAATTCATCAATAGAAATGGAGACTAATAGCATGCCATCTAGGACATTTTAGAAAACATTAAAATTTAGATGTAAATTTGTATTCTAAATTTATTTTAGTTTACTTACAGTTATAGTTATCCCAAATCATTTAAAATTACTTTTGGGGCAGTTTTAGTAAGTAATATATCTTACAACAAAAAAATATGTGACAACTGACATTTTGAAAAAATCTAAGGAGCCTCTCTTTAGCCCATTATGTCAGGATGATCTTATACTCTAAGGTAGCTGTCAGCAAAGTCATCTTCTGATTAACTCACTGACACTCTTCCGCAGAGCTGAGGACCAGATGAAATGGATTTCAGTTTAACCGGTTTAAGCTGTAGGTGTGCCAGTCATTGTGGCCAAAGTTTCTTTACCAAGTGATGCTGCATGGAATAGCTAATTGTCGAACTTCAGAAGAAGTTGGATAACATTTCAAATGTACTCTTGTATCACAGAGTCCAATGAAAAGCAAGAGAGATTGTTTTTCTGCTTGGCTGCCAATTGCTGTGCCTCTGATTCCTATATTCCTCTCTACTTCAGTTTGAATTGATCATAAAGGTGAATATTTCCTCCTTTTTCTCCCCTCTCCCCTGTTTATTAACTGTAGGTGTTCAGCATGTTTTTGGAGACTTTAGTGGACTTCATACAAGTCCACAAAGATGACCTTCAAGATTGGTTGTTTGTACTGCTGACACAGCTACTAAAAAAAATGGGTGCTGATTTGCTTGGGTCTGTTCAGGCGAAAGTTCAGAAAGCTCTTGATGTTACAAGGTAATTTTCTTATATATTTCAAGTTTAGCTGATAATAATCAGGAATATGTAGTTTCTGTGTTAGAAGTTCAGGTATCTGAGTCTTTTCAAACCATTTGGATTGCATAGGCTCCATTTAAAAATTGTTAGTGATGCCCATTCACATGGTATGTTTCATGCAACACTGGTCCTTAGATCCAACACTGCTTTCTTCTATAAAAGTTTCATTAACATTTGTTGATTAATTTAAGGTGGCATTTTTATCATAAGATGTATCTGCTAAGTAGAGTTAAAGATTTTATTCAATTTAATGTAAAAATAAAATATTTTCAGAGCTTAAAAAGAATGTTTTATTATGCATTAAAATATTCAGAATCTTTTTAAGGAAAATTTTGACCCTGACTGGTGTGGTTCAGTGGGTCACGCATTGTCCTGCAAAATGAAAAGTCACCAGTTTGATTCCCAGTCAGGGCACATGCCTGGATTGCGGGCCAGGTCCCTGGTTGGGAGCACATTGATGATTCTCTCCCTCTCCTCCATCCCTTTCCCTCTCTCTAAAAAAATTAAATAACTAAAGTCTTTTTAAAAGATTTTGAACCAATGATACATTTTTACTTTCTACACCAGAAAGTAAAAATGAAGTGACTTGTTTCAAATATCCTGTCTATGAAGTTGAAGTGAATCTAGAATTTAGATTTTAGGTGTGGGGAAACATCTCTGATAATGTTGAACTTTTTCTGAATATGATTTTAAAGAGAGAAGAAGGCAGGGGTTTGGGGGTGAGAGAAGCATTGATTGGTTGCCATTAGTACATGCCCCAACCTGAACTCAAACCTGCAACATAGGTATGTGCCCTGATGGGGAATTGAACCCGCAGCCTTTTGGTGTACGGGATGACACTCCAACCAACTGAGCCACCCAGCCAGGTCCAGAATAGTTGTTTGATTAAATCCATAGTTGAGGCAAAATAGACCATTATTTACTATAGTGTTGCTTTTTAACCCTTACAGGATATAAATTCAAATGTTCAGATTTTTCTGGGAATAACTTTTACTGTGTATTGTATCACATAGTCTGTACCACATACAGATACTTACTACTTCATGTATGCTTTTGAATGACATTATGTTTTGGTATTAAGCATAATTTTCTATTAAGTTTGTTAAATGCCTATTTGCTGTTAATTTTTATCTTATTTTGCTTTTTTTCCCTTATTTTAGAGAATCTTTTCCAAATGATCTTCAGTTTAATATTCTAATGAGATTTACAGTTGATCAGACTCAAACACCAAGTTTGAAGGTAAAAATTTGAAGTCTTTTGAAGACATTTTAAGGAACTGAAATGTTTTTATTAATAAAGTTATGTTAATTTGTGTATTTGTGTCACATGAGAAGCTGTTCAATCAGTGGATTTTGTTTTTATAAACTTTCAGACAGTCAAGCCAGCACTTCGGGACCAGCTTCACTCTTTTTGGAGCTCCAAGGTTTTTTTGTTTTTGTTTTAATCTGCATTATTTCTTTTCTTAACTCTCTTTACAAATTCTGCAGTGTTTCAGATAATGTTTGTATGCATCTGCGTTCAACTACTAACCTTTGTAAGCCTTGTCAGCATGCACATCATTTAATTTCAAATGTTATTCAAATGCAAGGCTCTTCTTTGAAGAAGCTTCCTGGGGGTACACATTTAGAAGGCAACACAAGTATGGCCGTCTAACCCTAAGCTGGTAATGCAACCTCGCTCTATGAAGTCTTTATCTAATTTTATGTTTGTGATTTCCCAATACTTTTTTTTTAATGTAGATTCTGAATAGGTATTTTGGGTGAAATGTGTTTTACCTGTATTTACTTTAGTAAACAAAAAATTTAAGTTTAATCTCAGTGCTATTCTCCTTAACTGAACTAGTAACTGTTTTTTCTTTTTTCAATGTGACATTTCTGATGTGTGCATAAAATTTAGAATCAGGATTAACTTTCTCAATTGTTATTAGCACACATTTTCCAACTAATTTATGTGAAAACTAGGTGGATTCCAATTTGTTATAAAAGTAATTACTAAATTTAAATTTAAAATAATTTACTATAAATGAAGAACTCCTGAAGTTTTTACTAAAAATGTTTCTTAGTGAGTATTATTAAATGATATTAAAGTCAGGGAAATAACAAGCATATGTACATGTACAATCCTTATATTTTTCTGCTCTGATCTGCACGAAATATATTTCCACAAGCATTGCTGCCCAGGGCTGATTTTTGTTTAAATTTCTGAGTATGATTTTGCCTTTAAATCACAATTATGTTTCTTACCAGGGTTGACTTACACTCAACATAATGTTATTTCCTCAGAGCTGCTTTGTGAGGGGGATTCCATCTGTTTTAATTTTGAAACGTGACCTGCAGAAGAGAATAATTTACTTGATACTGTTGATAAATATTTTTAGAACTCATTCTTCTTTTTCCCTTTTTCTTAAAGGTTTTATTTACTTTTTAGAGCGCGGTGGAAGGGAGGGAGAAAGGGAGAGAAACACTGATTTGTGATCCCTTGCCTCTTGCACTCCCCAGCTGGGGATCTGGCCCGCAACCCAGGCGTGTGCCCTGACAGGGAAACTAACCTGCAGCCTTTCAATGCAGAGGCCAGCACTTAATCCACTGAGCCACACCAGCCAGGGCAGAACTCACTCTGTCCAAAGCATTGTGCTAGGCATTTTAAATTTATAATGGCATATAGAACTTTATAATGGTTTTATCATTATTATCTATAATAACTGATAAACTATAATAAGGATCATGATTTAGGTACTGGTTGTAGGTATTCAGGGTATTGAAAATGTATGTAGAAATGTTTCATGGGTCAGTGGAAATTCGAGATCTAAACTATTAGCTTAAGAAATAAGGGTGATAGATGAGTTAAAGGAGAGAATAAAGCTTCTAAGACCTGAAGAGAAAAACACAAAGGGAAGAGGGAAATAGGAAATGGACAACTTAAAATTAGCTTTCTTACTGGGAAACATACTGGAGACTGGAATCACAGACTGTATAGCTTTTTTATTATATATTTTCTATATACATACATGCAAAGCTGTGGAGGGATATCACTCTTCAGCTCTTAAATTGATGTTTTAGGAGAGCAAGTTATATTGGAGTCATCCATATCTTACGCCAGAAATGGAAGTAACCTTCAGATGGGTGACAAGGTTAATAATAAAAAACAACAGTTTATAGAAAAATACAGATAATGAACATGAGATCTGTAAAAAGAGTTTTGAAAAAAATGATGGATCTTTCAGATGAAATGCGGATATATGTACAAAATTTTTTATCTTTCACAGTGTGTCATGGTTAAGTATCAGAATGTAATAAGATAAGAATAAATGGTAATATAGAATGATTTTATTTGAGTAAATAAGACTTTAAAAAATAAATGTAATTTGTTGACCTGTTTTTCTGGGTTTCACAAACATGTTAATAGAATTATACACACCTTAGCAATTAGATTATTTTTTCTTCCCTTAAGAAGAATTCATGTTTGTCGCATTAAAATCATAGACTATGTATATAACCTTGTGAAATATCCTACTAAAATGTAAACTTTCTAATGATTATATGTGTACTGTGGTTATTTTGCCTATTTGGTATAGTAAACACCTATTTTGTGAAACCCTTTTAAAATTTTACATACCTCTATAAATTACCAAGGCACCTGCACTAATTGAATCTCATCTTGCAAATAAATTATTTAATAATGGTGGCAAATAGAACACAAATTGCATTGATGTTCATTTTTTAATTTACTGTAGCAGCTTTCAGTAATTACACACTGATAGGAGATGATATGGCTTGAAGAATGCCGATATTATGTGCTGCCATGATATAGTGGGACCTGCAGTCGCCCAATTACCTATGAGTCTTCTTTCCTCTCCATTATACATTTTACCCAGGATGGCTGATGGCTTAACTCCTGGTATTTTTCAGTCCATTTCACAAAGTTATAAATTACTTCTTAAAATTCATTCATAAGGAAATGATGAATGTAATTTGATCCCTTCTGTCTTTCTTGTTTGTTTTACTGGAAGCAGAAAAGGGAAAATACACAAGCATCAGAAACTTATTTTAACATTTTACTTCCTGTATATATTAGCTTGGTACTGTCCAGAGACCTTATTTGGATTGAGTGATAGAAATGACACATTAATATCAATATTAAAGGAAGAAAGAGCATAGAAAAAATGATTACCTTATTCTTTGGCAATATATTTTCAAAGTTACTGTCTTAATCATACATTTAAACCTTCTTTTTTTCTATAGCATTAATACAGTACCAAAGGTTCAATTCAGTGTATATAACTGATCACACTCACCCATTTGTGCTCCTTTTATTTTTATTGGTGCTTGAAGTAAAGAGCTTATCCTTTGCAAGTCATCCACGTTGTTCCTTAGGCATTTTGTCTTTGCTCAGACTGTGGAAGAGTGGTGGTTTGTTTATGGATTTTGTATTTATGCCTAATGCACATTTTAACATGATAGATACAATGCCTTGTGCAGCAACAGTTTTCTGGAAAAGCCAGTCTTTTAGGAATTGTTTTTCAGATCTTCAATAAAATTTTTCTTTAAATTTTAAAAACAAAAAAAACCTTCTTTTTCCTAACTCAGGAAATCAGCATTTAATATGTGTTTGGCATCTTCTGTGTCTGTGTGCACTATGCCAGGTGCCATTTCTAAAGTGGTAAAGTCTTAGAGAACCATTATTTAGAAATGTTTAAAGATGGACTTTAAAAATAGTGGTTTTGAACCTATTTTTCTTCCCCAAAATGGCTGAAAGAAGGGAGATAAGTTAACCATGGCTTTTTATACTGATAAACAAGGCTAACTCAGGAAGAAGTGTGCTGTGCCCCATCTCCTGCAGATTTTGAAGCCTGCACCCCACCGTGCAGCCACACATCAGGAACCTCTGGAAGAATAACAAGACCCTTTAAACCTACATATAATTCGTATACAAATAAGTGTTTTCTCTTCTCCAGTGGTGCTTGTGTAAGACTTTCTGTGGCAGTTCTTTTGGAAGGTAGTTCTAGCACTTAATGGACCTATTAAAGAACCTGATCTCATTGTGTGAGGTTTACTGTATATTTGACAAGAGCCCTATATTGCCCACCTTTTTTTCAAAATAATTTCCCCAAAAGCCCAATTGCACTCAGTTGATAAAGACTTGCTCTCAGGGAGTCTAGACAAGAGTCAGCTATAAGCTCTGAAGGCAGACTCAAGAGAGGTATATAATTTTGTCAAGAGAGTCTTCAGCAGTTGTTCAAACACAGGCAATGAAACATCCAGGACTTAAAAGTTCTGTGTGTGAAAAACAGAAATCCACGTTATCGTATACTTGTACCTCAGGTAGGTAGGCGGTTATTTAATTCATCATGGTTGTTGTTTTCCTTGTCAAAAAATAGTCATCTTGATTGTTTTTGAAGTGTTCTCAATGCATCTGGTCCTCTCTCATTGTGCTTACCTCTGCAGGTGAAGGTTGCTATCCTTAAATATATAGAAACTCTGGCCAAACAGATGGATCCAGGAGATTTTATAAATTCCAGTGAAACTCGCTTGGCAGTCTCTCGGGTTATCACTTGGACAACAGAACCCAAAAGTTCAGATGTTCGGAAGGTATGTTTTAGTATAAGGTTTAGAAAATAACTTAGAAAGGCAAGTCAGTCATTTTGGATTGCCAGTGAAGAAAGCTAACATTTTCAGGACATCACCAGTTAGCATTGATATGAAGACCTTTTTTAAAAAATCTTCTCTTTTAAGTTATTGTATCCACTTAATATGAGTATAATTGTCAAACTTAGGATAAGAAAATTATCTTTGCAATAATCCTCTCAACCTTCTGTATTATAACCATTCACAGTATTCCAAATCTTTCCCCTTGTGTTTACTTTTGCATTTCAAATAAGAGCTTACACTGTTCTTGACTTACTAATTTTAGGCATTGTCTATTGATCTGTTGATGAATTTAATCATTATGTATCTATCTATCTTGGTAAATTAGGACCTACCTTTCTCATATTATTCCCACATCTTTCCCATTGGTGTTGGTCACCAATGGAAAAGATTTACATTTTGACTTTGGAAGTATTCACTCCTGTACCATGTGAATAACTCCTTTCTAATGTTTTTAAAGTATTTGTCAGTATTTTCAACATCTCTGCCACATCATGCCTATGGCTAATATTTTCCATATGCTGAAAGATATAGATAATTAATTTTCTGGGAAGCTCCTTCTTAGACCCTCTGTTCTTTTCACCATATTCCTGAGACTTCTGTTTATCCCCAATCATTTATTTCTTACATCTTCTACCTAGTTCTGTTTACTTTCTCCCTTGATAAATCATTTCTTCAATAATTGCAGCAAAAGATCACATAGAATATGAATTTTGTGATCTTTATTTCTGATGATGAACATTTCACCCAACAATAGCAGAGAAAATATATTTTTCTCAAGCACATATGACATCCTCCAGGATAGGCCGTGTGCTAGGTCGTGGAGCCAATCTCAGTCGAATTTTTAAAAGATAAAAATAATACAAAGTATGTTCTTTGATCACAATGGAATGAAATTAGGAGTCAGTAAGAAAGAAATTTGGGGAACTTGCAAATATGTGGAAATTAACATACTCCTAAATCACCAGTGAGTCAAAGAAGAAATCAAAATGGAAATTAGAAAATACATTGAGGTGAATGAAAATGAAGATATGACATACCAAAACTTACGGGATTATGCCTGGAGGGAAATTTATAGCTGTTATTGCCCACAGTAAAAAAGAAGAAAGATCTCAGACCCGTAGCCTAACCTGCCACCTTTACGCCACTGGAAAAAGAAGCACAAACTAAACAAAGTAAGCAGAAAGGAAGACATAATCAAGATTAAAATAGAAGTAAATGAAATGGAGAATAGGAAAGAAATAGAGAAAAATCAGTGAAACCAAAAGTTGATTCTTGGAAAAGATCAACAAAACTGACAAACTTTTACTAGATTGACCGGGAAAAAAAGGGAAGGCTCAAATTACTATATTACAAATGAAAGAGGGAATATCACTACTAACCTTATAGAAATAAAAAAGATTATATAAGAATACTGTGCCAGTAAACTAGTTAACTTTGATGAAATGGACAATTTTCTAGAAAGATACAAACTACCAAAGCTGACTTAAGAAGAAACAGACGTGTGGACAGAACAGCTATATAGATTGACTTAGTGGGAAAAAAACTATCCACAAAGAGAAGCCCAGGTTTAGATGGCTTCACTTGTGAATTCTACCAACCATTATTACCAGTTCTTCACAAAACTCTTCCAAGAGAAGAAGAGAAAGAGGAAGGAAGAATTCCCAGCTCATTCTGTGAGGGCAGTTTAACTTTGATACCAAAACCAGACAGAGACACCACAAAAAAAGAAAAACTATAGATGATTCTCTTAGGAATATGGATGCTTTTGATCCTCAACAAAATACTGACAAAGTCCTACAACATATAAAAGGAAATTATACATCATGGCCAAGTGGGATTTATCTCAGGAGTGCAAGGTTGAATTAATAATCATAAATTTATTAATGCACCATATCAATAGTAAAAATACTAAAACCACATGATCATCTCAATAGAAACAGCTGGCAAAATTTAACATCCTTTCATGATTATAAAATTATATATGTCAAAGGAAGGGAACTTTCTGCAGTTGGGTGAAAAGCACCTACAAAATCCACAGCTAACATCATACCTAATGGTGAAAAACTGGAAGCTTTCTTCCTAAAATCAAGAACAAGGCAAGGATGTCTGCTCTTACCATTTCAGTTCAACATTGTACTGAAACTCTAGCTAGGTCAGTTTGGTGAAAAAAAAAGACGAAAAAGAAATAAAAGGTATCCAGATCAGAAAGAAAGAAACAAAATTATTTGTTTGCAAGTGGTATGATCTCATATATAGAAAATTCTAAGGAATCACTAATAAACTATCAGAGCTAATAACTTCAGCAAGGTTGCAAGATATAAAATCAATACAGAAAGAAAAAACTGTATTTCTAAACACCTGTACTGAACAGTCCAGGAATGAAATTAAGAATAATTCTATTTACAATAGGATCTAAAATATTTAAATACCTGAGAATAAATGTAACAAATGAAGAGCAAAATTTATAGTGGAAAATATGAAACAATTTTGAAAGAAAGAAAATTTAAATAAGTGGAAAAGCATCCCATGTTCATGAATCAGACTTAATTGGTAATACTCCCCAAAGTGATATACAGATTTAATGTAATCTACATTTCAGAATCCAAGATGGCTTTGTAGAAATTCATAAGATGGTTCCAAAATTTATGTAGGGTTGCCAAGGAGCCATAATAGCCAAAACAATCTTGAAAAAGAACAAAGTAGGGGGATTTTATACTTCCTGATTTCAAAACCTAGGACAAAGTAACAGTAATCAAGACAGTGTAGTACTGGGAGAGGAAAGATCAATGAGAATGGTCAGCGACTGCTTGAGCTTTCGTGTCACCACGGCCTGTGCGTGACAAACACATTCTTCAAGTGCAAAGAGATCCACCAGGTGTCATGGAGGCACCCCCGCTCCCGCCATTGGCACCAGCTTGACCTCGTCATCACCAGAAGAACGGATATTGGCAGCACCCTCCTCACCCGCAGCTACCACAGTGCAGACTGCGACACGGACCATGCCCTCGTCGTAAGCAAGGTGC
This sequence comes from Furipterus horrens, assembly GCF_987537825.1. NCBI lineage: Eukaryota > Metazoa > Chordata > Mammalia > Chiroptera > Furipteridae > Furipterus > Furipterus horrens. Next base: position 130,813,639 of record NW_028327177.1, on the reverse strand, counting down.
GCATAGTGCCGAAGAGGTTGCACCACTCCAAGATGAAGGGTCGCCCACGCATCAACACCAGTTGTGCCAGCAACCCAGTTAAGACCCAGCAATTCATCAACAAGATGGAAGATGCACTCGGCGAGGGAGTGGCGGCAGATGACATTATCGAATCCAATTGACCACGTCTCCGCGACGCCATATACAACTCCGCCATTATTGCTTACGGGAAGAAAGAGCAGAAGAACGCTGACTGGTACGAGGCTCACTGGGAAGAAATGGAACCCGTGATCGAGGCTAAGAGGAAGGCCCTGCTGGCTTACAAGGTCACGCCCACTCCCAGTACACTTCAAGCTCTACGGGCTGCCAGGAACAAAGTCCAGAAGACCGCCCGCCACTGTGCCAACACCTATTGGCTAAACCTGTGCAGAAGCATTCAGGAAGCCGCCGATATAGGCAACGCACGAGGAATGTATGAGGGTATCAAGAAGGCAACAGGCCCAATCCCCTCCAAGATCACCCCCCTTAAGTCCAAGACAGGTGAGGTCATCACTGACCAGGAACAGCAAATGCGGCGGTGGACCGAGCACTACCTCGAGCTGTACGCAACGAAGAACACCGTAACAGACACTGCTCTTAACGCCATCCCAGACCTACCAGTCATGGAGGAGCTAGACACCCCACCTACTGCGGCAGAGCTCGGCAAAGCCATCGACCGCCTCGCTTGCGGGAAAGCACCAGGAAGCGACGGAATCCCTCCAGAAATCCTAAAGAGCGGGAAACCAGTCCTGCTACAGCCGCTCCACCATCTACTCTGTCTCTGCTGGAAGGAGGGTTACATCCCCCAGGATATGAGAGACGCCAACATTATCACCATGTACAAGAACAAAGGAGACCGCAGCGACTGCAACAACTACCGGGGCATCTCTCTCCTCAGCGTCGTCGGCAAAGTATTCGCCCGGGTCGCTCTTGCCCGCCTGCAGACCCTTGCCTCCCGCGTCTACCCAGAGTCCCAGTGTGGCTTCAGAGCTGGCCGATCAACAGTGGACATGATCTTCTCCCTACGCCAGCTGCAGGAGAAGTGTCACGAGCAGCATAAACCACTCTACCTCGCCTTTATTGACCTCACGAAGGCATTTGATCTGGTCAGTCGAAGCGGACTCTTCAGCTTGCTACGGAAGATTGGCTGTCCACCACATCTGCTTGCTGTGGTCATGTCCTTTCATGACAACATGCACAGCACGGTGTCCTACAACGGCGCAACCTCTGAGGCCTTCCCAGTCAGCAGCGGAGTAAAGCAGGGCTGCGTCCTCGCGCCTACGCTGTTCGGAATCTTCTTCTCCATGCTCCTCCAATACGCCTTTAAGGACTGCAGCGAGGGTGTCTTCATTCACACCAGATCCGATGGCAAGCTCTACAACCTGGCCCGTCTACGAGCCAAGACCAAAGTCAAAGAGGTGCTCATCCGTGAGATGCTCTTCGCCGACGATGCAGCTTTGACATCACACTCCGAAGAGGGACTCCAGCAGCTAGTCACTTGCCTTTCCCACGCATGCAAGGAGTTCGGACTAGCCATCAGCCTGACGAAGACGAACGTTATGGCTCAAGGCACGGGGACTCCCCCATGCATCACCATCGACGGATACACCCTGGAGGTTGTCAGCGACTTCACTTACCTCGGGTCCACCATCTCGAGCTCTCTGTCAGTCGACCTGGAGGTCAACCGGAGAATCGCCAGGGCAGCCACAGTTATGGCCAAACTGAACCGGCGAGCGTGGAGCAATTCCAGCCTCACTGAGAAAACCAGACTGCGCATCTACCAAGCCTGCGTACTCAGCACTCTCCTCTATGGCAGCGAGACGTGGACCACCTACGCAAGGCACGAAAGGAAACTCAACAGCTTCCACATGAGGTGCCTGCGACGCGTCCTGCATGTCGCCTGGCAGGATAAGGTCCCCAACACCGAGGTGCTGAAGCGAGCCAATATGAGCAGTTTGCATGCAGTTCTTAGCGAGAGACGCCTCAGGTGGCTCGGCCATGTCAAAAGAATGGATGCAGGCCGTATCCCCAAAGACCTCCTCTACGGCGAGCTAGCAGAAGGCAAGAGGATGACAGGGCGCCCAAAACTGCGGTTCAAAGACATCTGCAAAAAGGACATGACACAATGCTCCATCAATCTCAACACATGGGAAGTTCAAGCAGACGACCGCCTAGTCTGGAGGCTCGCGGTCAGGCAAGGTACGTCACGTGCAGAGGCTGCGCGCAACGAGGAGGCGGTCCAGAAAAGATCGAGGCGGAAGCAGCGTCAACAGCAGCAACAACGGCCATCTGCCTTCACCTGTAACAAGTGCGGCAGGGATTGTCACTCCCGAGTCGGACTGCACAGCCATTCTCGGCGGTGCAGATAGACTCTCAGGAAGCTACGCCATCGTCTCTCGAGACGGACGGCTGCCGACGACGAGTACTGGTGTAAAGATAGACCTAAAGACCAATGGAATAGAATTGAGAGTGCAGAAATAAAGCTGTGTCCCTATAGCCAACTGATTTTTAATAAGGATGTCAAGGCCATTCAATAAGTAAATAATAATCTTTTCAACAGATTATGCTCTGGGACTAAATAGCCATATGCAAAAGGATTAAGTTGAGTACTTATCACACAACAATATACAGAAATTAACTCAATGGGTCAAAAACTTAAATGTAAAAGCTAAACCTGTAAAACTCTTAAGACAGGGATAAATCTTCAAGATTTTGGATTTTTTGATGGACTTTTAAGTTCTAGTACCAAAAACACACAAACAACAAAAGGAAAAAGATAAATTATATTTCAGCAGAATTAAGAATTAGGGATGTTCCAACTGCAAGAATACTGGTGTGACTGTAGAAACCATTGCCATGTTTTTAAGTAAGGGGGTTATGTGATCTGATTTATATGTTTTGAGATTTCACTGACTAGTGTGACAAAAATGGACTATGGCTATGTTGTGTAAGGGAGAAGACAGTAGGCAATGAAGTGCTGATGAAAGGTGTCACTGACTCTGACCAGCAATGCCTGAGGCATTGTGGATATGACGAACAAAATCATACGGACTGTACTAATCTGGTGGAGAAAAGGGACAGAACGGCCACTCTAAATCATTGAGAGCGCCACGACCCTTTCCTAGACAGGCTTTTATTCCTTTCTGGGCAGATCACATCAAACGAAGTTACAAATCTCTTTGCTAAGGTTGCTTTAGATGGTGGTTGTTTACAGATAATAAAGAAAAGAATGTTGCACATGCAAGGAAACGATAACATTGGGAGATCTGGCCTCATCCTGTCCTTAAAACAGTTCAGAATAAAAAACAAACACAGGAGCATGTCAAGGTAAGAAGACAGAGAAGTATGGCCCAAAAGAGGGAACAGGTCAAGGTTCCACTGGGAGAACTAAGTGATGAGGAGATAGCCAACCTGATAGACGAGGAGATAGCCAACCTAACAGAGGCAGAGTTCAAAACACCGGTGGTAAAGATGCTCACAGACTTGACAGATATGCTTGAGTACGGCAGACTTATAAGGGAAGAAGTGAAGGCTGTGCTAAATGAAACGAAGGAAAATCCACACAAAACCAGTAGTGAAGGGAAGGAAACTGAAGATTTAGAATATAAGGAAGAAAAATAGTTCAGAATAGACCTTGAGAAGTTGCTTTAAAGTTATACATTAAACATCTGTTGTTTTTCAGCTCAAAGTGAGGAAGTTTTTTAGCAAAAGGAATTTTTTTAAGTAGTATAGATACAGTGCAGGCCTGATTCCCACAGGAAAGCCAGTCTGTGGGCCTGGCTCCTGTGTGCCACTTTGCGCCTGTCAGTTTTCCAAACCAGGACTGAGCTACATTTGCCATTGCCACATGGACCTGTTCCCTATAGAAAGGCACCTATTCTCATCTATTGTACCAAGAAAATCACTAGAAAATGTCTCAAGCTGATAAATCAAGAAATAATTGTATAAGCCTACGAATGCCTAATAGAGAAAAGCAAGCATTATAAAGAACTCTCTGGAGAGCTGAAAGAGGAAACTTACAAATTATAAAACCTTTTTTAAAAACAGCTTGGGTTTTTAAAATTCATAACTATTACTTTTATTTGAAGACTTGAATTATTTTTAAGTAAATATATCTAGTAAAGTAAATAAGACGTTAAAATATAAACTAACAGAAATGAGGGACTTCATCATAATATACTAAAGCTACTGGAGTTTAAATCATGCAATTTAAACCTGTGTTATTTAATGCAGAACTAGATAGATTGATAGAACATAAAGGAGGGTCCAGAGACACTTAGTTTTATATAGGAGATTAGTTCATGATAAGTATGTCACTTCAGATCATGAGGAAAGGATACACTCGTTGGTAAATAGTTTTGGGAACAGATGAGCTGTCTCTTACGGGAAAATAAAGCTGAATCTCCTACACCAATATAAAGTCTAGATGGAATAAAATGTACCATAACAATCATTAATTCATTTGCTCTAGTTAACTCGCGGTCCTCTCGATGTTGTGGTTCCAAAAGAGACACAGGATCATAAAGTCTGGTTTCAAAATGCAAATCACTTGATTTAAGTGCTGTTGACATTGAGAGTATACGTTCACATTGTATATCTTGTTTGTAACAAAACGGGCTTATGTTATAGCTCTTGTTTTATGTTTTTCCTTCAACAGTAGGTAATAATTCCTCTTCCCATTTTGTAATGTATAGAGCTACATCATCTTTCAAGGCTGTGTTGTGTAGTATGCCATTGCTTCAATGTAACATAGTGTACCCATCCCTTTAGTATTGTGTATTCTAATGCACACTTAGGTTTCCATAGAGTGGGGTTGGAAAAGGTCCAGAACAAGATGCATATATTTGGATACAAGTCATGAACCTGAACCATTTGAGTTTGTTTCTTCCCTCAGTTAACTTTCTGTGTAACCAGAATTTCGAAGTTGGTTTTTAATAACTCAGTTGATTACTTTAGAGGAAGAAAAGAAATTTGTAAGTTGTCTTACCTAAACCAAAGAAGCTTTTTCCCCTTTTTAAATAAACATTAGGCAACTGGCTACAGATTATAGATTTGTTAGATTAGCTACTTGAGAGAAGACTAGATTCAGCCAGTTAATTTAAGAATCACATACTGGGAAAATGAAATTTATAAGACCAAGTTGCTCTGGATGGGATTTGTATAGCTTAGTGATGTGCGTCCTTATTTTTATCCATCTTTCTTCTTGTAATCATTTATTAGGAAACTGAAGCAATAGTGTATATTGATATTAACTGGAACAGTCCAGCTAACTTCTGCTGTTGATTTTTTTAGGTTGTATTTGTTGTATTTTTCATATTCCTTTCTTTCAACAAAGAAATTTTAAAACATATAAGAACATCTTTTTTAATGAGAAGGACTGCCTTGTGCTATTGAACAGAAATGTTAGTAAAGAAAATGGTCTCCATTGAGTAACCAAAATATATTCATCTACTTCTCGTGTGTCTTTGTTTTCTAGGCAGCACAGTCAGTGCTGATTTCCCTGTTTGAACTCAATACCCCAGAGTTTACAATGTTATTAGGAGCTTTACCAAAAACTTTTCAGGATGGTGCTACCAAGCTTCTTTATAATCATCTTCGTAACACTGGCAATGGAACTCAGGTATTTTTCAGTTATTTTTCTTGGCTATTGTATAATATGATGGGTGTTTTAACAATAACTGCTTTCTTTAACATGAAGTAAATTTTGACCCTGACTAATTTTGCATCTACATTGGACAGCATTTCCTGAGCTGAAGTAAAGATTGTCCTGGAAAGAATAGAGTCCTTAGACCTGTCATGTTTGTATTATAATTTGGTGTGCAGTAGGGTGGCGGTGAACGGTGGCCAGAGTATGAACAAGAAAGCATAATGTGAGCAAGAACTTAAGTGAAGGCATTGGCTTTGCAAGCCATTAGAATTAGAATTAGAACATGCTTTTTCAATGAACCAATTCTTATTTGAAGACTAGAGGATGACTTATTCCAGGGTTAACAAGTAAGGCCATAGAAGGTAGTGCTTAAAAAGGTGTGTTCACATTTAATAATTACAGGCTTGTCGGTCCAAAGGTGCTTTGATATACTTGATTTTGTTTTGGGAAAATAAAGTTTGAGTAAGTGAAACATTCCAGTGTTGTATAGCTAAATGGTATAGGGTTATTTACATATATACCTGAAGATTTGAACTTGTCTTTAAAGACAGACCTTTGATAATGGGTAAAAGAGAAAATAGATTTACTTAATGGCAGGCTTAAGGTAAAGTCTGAGGGATAAAAAGATCTGAGAACAATTTCTTAGGACCAGACTCAGTTATCTTTTTTAAAAGGAGAAGGTATTATTCTGTTACATCTTAAGAGAGAGGCAGATTTATAATATCAGATTTTTATGCCTTTGGTGTCTTTGTGAAAATCATTTGTAAAGCAAACTCAAGAAGGAATAAAATTTGAGTATTAGTAATGTTTGGAGACAGGAAATTGGCTCAGAACAGGAAGCTGATTTAAAATTTTTAATCTGGGATCTGTTGAATCATTGAGGAAAAGATATTGATCATATTTGAGAGTCAGAAGTGGGTAAGGAGAACAAAAAAAGAAAGAAGAGTGAGAAAGATTTTCTTTACAGAAATCAGAGATAAATACATGAATAATTAAAATACAGATCTATAAATATGGCTTTCATACTATTCAGCTTCTTGATATATGTCTTCCTAAGAGCATTTTGGTTGAACTTAACATAACTGTCATATGTTAATATTTATTTGACTCCCTCCATCAGAGTTCCATGGGGAGTCCTCTAACAAGACCAACACCACGTTCACCAGCCAACTGGTCCAGTCCTCTTACTTCTCCTACCAATACATCACAGAATACTTTGTCTCCAAGGTAATAAAGGTGTAATCTTCCATCATGGTTTGTTATTGCAAATTCCCATTTTAGAAAAACAGACATTACGTAATATAATTCCAGTTGATTTCCACTTGACTTGAAAGGTTTTAGACACATAGAAACTTAGTAGATTCAAAAAATATAACATTTATTCCAAAAGTAATCCTTTAAATTATAATAATGCATATGATATAGAATCCTTTTCGTAAGTCAAGTGGAAACTTACATAACTTTTGTAAATAACTTCTTGTCACATTGAATAGCATAGTTATGTTTCTCATATATGCTGTACAAATTTAATAAATTTCAAATACTGTGTTTTAGTTATACTACTTAGTAAAAATGGTGAGGTCAAGTTATAATAATGGATATTTAGATCTAATATTGGCCAACCATTTCTAAAAATAGACAAGAAAAGCTTATAGACAAAAACATAAAAATAGAGAAGAAAAATGGAAAAGGGGTAAATATAAAATGACATCATAAATACTTCTAAGGAAAAAATATAACTGTGAGATTGGTTCTTAAAATAAAATTTAAGAAATGTATAATTTTCACATATTTGTGCAATTCAAGCATGGGCTATTTCACATGAAGTTTTTGGCTCATTAATGAACTAATAGTTTTACCTTTTTCTTGTTCTTTTAAAAAATAGTTTGCGTAGTAGTTCATATTTATAGTTATTTGCTTGATTTTTTCGTTATTAGCCACATACACCATAGGATGTTTCTTCATATTCATTACAATCATATGCTACCTCATCAGCATCTAAGGAAGAAAAATACTTTGCAAACTTACCATCCAGCCTGTTTGTTCCATGTTATATAAATGTAACAATTTTAAGAGCTGTGTTCCAGCCTCAGTTGAATTTTAAAATTTGATTATTAGAATTCATATCAATAATATGTTCAGTGTTAAAAATTCTTTGCTTTCTTACAGACTTGTGTAAAATACATTTATCTCCTGTCCAAGCACTGTTATTGGTGTGAGTTGATCACAGGAGTTAACAAACTTTCTGTAAAGGGCCATCTGATAAATATTTCAGGCTTTGTGGGTCATGCAGTCTTTGTGACCTCTACTCAACTCTGATGTTACAGGAAGAAAATAGCCACAGACAATATTTAAGTAAATGAGCGTCGCTGTGTTCTAATATGCATTTATTTAGTCACACTGAAATTTGATTTTATATAGTTTTCATGTGTCATAAAATACTATTCTGATTTTTCTTTTTCAACTATTTTAAAAATGTAGCCCTGGCTGGTGTGGCTCAATTGGTTGGAGTGTCACTTATTAACTGAAAGGTCTCGGGTTCAATTCCCGGTTAGGGCACATGCCTTGGTTGCGGGTTTGGTCCCTGGTTGGGGCGCATACAAGAGGCAATCAGTCAGTGTTTCTCTCTCATGTCAGTGTTTCTCTGCCTCTCTCTCTCCCTCCCTTCCCTTCTCTCTAAAATCAATAATGCCCTTTGGTGAGTTTTTTTTTTTTTTTTTATGTAAAAAACATTCTTACATTTCAGGGGTCATAGTTTGCTGACCCCCTGGTTAATCAGAATATTTTTAAAGGTAAAAAGACAAACCAATTGTTATGTTGTTAGAGTCACTGTAACCTACTCTTAATGGGTGGATAAAGGGACATGTCCTTTAATCATTTATAGCTGTTGGATTTTATTTGCTTTGGGGAATATATATTCTCTAATCCCATCTTTATCAGGATCCTATATGATCTCCTCAAGTATGTTTGTATTTTAAAACTGCATATAAATAAAAATTGTTCTTGTCTTTTCTAGTGCATTTGATTATGACACAGAAAATATGAACTCTGAAGATATTTATAGCTCTCTCAGAGGTGTCACTGAAGCAATTCAGAATTTCAGCTTCCGTAGTCAAGAAGATATGAATGAACCATTGAAAAGGGATTCTAAAAAAGATGATGGTGATTCAGTGAGTATTTGAATATTCTTACATTGCACACTTTTTCATGAAGAATTTTTGATTTGGGGTTTTTTCTTCTTTGTTTTTTTGTTCTTTTTTTAACTTTGTTCCTGTCATTTTCAAACATAATTTTCTAGGAGGCAGTCACAAATATTTACTGTGTACCTACCATGGATCTTAGAGTTAGAAGGCAGATTTATGCCCTCAAGTTCCTTGTAAATTTTCAGATAGAGCTGAGTACTATGGAGTTTTAGCTTAAAATATAAAGTGAATCTATTTTAGATTAAGTGATCAGGAAAGTCTTCTATCAGAAGGTGACATTTGCTTTGAGACCTAAATACAGGAGAGGAGAACTCCTTAAAAGAAATAGGAAGAGCAAAGAAAATTAGGTGAGAATAAGCTAGTGTAGTTGACAGCCAGGGCGAAATCCAGTAGTTAGAGCATTATGAAAAAATGGGGGGCTCTGGCTGGTTGTGGCTCAGTTGGTTGGAGCATAGTCCCATAAACCAATTCCTGATCAGGGCACATGCCTTGGCTTACAAGTTCGGACCCCAATTGGGGCACATTCAAGAGGCAACCGATGGATGCTTCTCTCCCTCTCCCTCCTTTCCCCTCTCTAAAATTAATAAGCATGTCCTCATGTGAGGATTAAAAACTAAAAAGGTGGAGGAATGGCACGTGAGTGTTCTAAGATTAAATAAGGCATTTAGATTTTTTTCTGTTAAGTGCGGTGATAGTGATTTGCATTATCTTTCTGATATTGGAATTGCTGTGCAGCTTGTTGCTTTTGCTGTTATTACACAAAGAGCAGTTACATTTTTACTCTGTTAAGACTTTTTTCTGACAGTTTAACTTTTTCAAAATAAACCATCCCACTCTTTCCTCAGGAATGCGTGGTTTGTCGGTTTGCAAAACTATAGAGCCCTGTAGTGCTTCAGCACGTCTCTGGAAAGGGCCGCCTCTTCTGCCCTCCTCAGACCATCTGGCAGATGGTCCAGTAAACTGGATGCTAAGACCAGCTCACCACTCACATTTAAGGTTTCCTATCCCAAAAGCTACATGTGGTAGTAATGACAGATTAGTAACAATCACTGCTTAACTGAGACTCCTCCACCCAAGACAGGGCACATTGTGGGGAGCTCAGGTACTGGATTCTGGCATAAGTGAGTTCGAATCCTGGTTCCTGGCAGTTATTAGCTAGTCATATTGTCGCTTCTGAGCCTCATTGTCCTCATTAGCAAAATTGGGGTATTACTGCATACCTTTGAGGTTATGATGATTATAATAAATCACATGACTTCATCCATCCCAGACCTGAACTCCCCTGAGCTCCAGAGTCATACATTAAGCTGCCTGTTTGAACTCCTCATCCTTTCCTCTAAAACTGCCCTTTTCTGTCTTAGTTGATAGCAACACTGCTTGCTCAGGCAAAAACCTTGGACAAAAGAGTTGCTCTTGTCTCCTCTCTCTTTTCTGTCCTCCATACTCAGTCTCTTGAGATATCTGTTGATGGTGTTTTCAGAAAACAGTAGTCCCTCTCTGTATCGCAGTTCACTTATCGCGGCCACACTGTATCGCGGGATTTTTAAAAATATTATATTTAATTATTTATCGTGGATTTTTCGCTATATCGCGGGATTTTGCGGTACTGTATACGTATGTTAAAGTTACGCAGGTTTAAGAGTGTAGAATATGTTTAAGAACATAAGTAGTGTTTATAAAAGTGTGGAAAAGGTTAATAAGGGAGTGGGAAAGGTTAATAAGGGAGTGGGAATGGTTTATAAGTGTGTGGGAAGGGTTTATAAAGCCTTAAAATATATATAAATACTAAAATAAATGTAAGGTTCCTACTTCGCGGATTTTCACCTATCATGGGAGGGGGGGTCTAGAACATAATACTTGCGATAAGTGAGGGAATACTGTATACCCAAAATCCAGCCACTTCTCACCACTGCCTTTCTGTTTCCAGCCCTCATCATCATCAGTGCTCTCACCTGGATTATTAAAATAGGCACCTAACTGACCTTGATTTTGCCCTTGTGGTCCTGTAGTCTGTTCTCACTCCTCCGCTCACAACTCGGAGGTCCCTCTCTCAGAGTGAAAGCCTGTCTCCACAATAGACTTCTTCCCCTTGTTACTTCTCTGACTTCATCTCCTATTACTTTCCTCCCTGTTCACTCTTCCTTAGCCACATTACCTCCTTGCTGTTTCTTGAACATTCTGGACATGCTCTTGCCTCAGGGCCTTTGTCTTGGCTCGTTCCTCTGCCTTAAACATGTTTCCTACAGATAGCCCCACGGCTAATTTCCTCACTTCCTTCAAGTCTTTGTTCAAATGGCTTCTCAGTAAATCCTGCTCTGACACCGTATTTAATATGCAACCTCTGCATTCACGATTCCTTTAATACTACACTGCTTCCCATGCAGCAGTCACCTCCTACCATACGGTACACTTCCTTCGTTCACGTGTTTGTAATGCCTCTGTCCCTCCACTAGAATGTAAACTCCTTTAGGGTAAACATCATTCTCTCTTTTATTAACTAGTACACCCCCAAGGCCAAGGACAATGCCTGGCATTTAATAGGTGGACAGTAAAATTTGAAGAATATTTATAAAGTGACTAGCTAATGGCTTGGTGTATAATTGCTTAATAAATGGTGGTGATAATGACGGGATAATCATGTTCTTTTTCAGTTTTCTTGTTTTTAATCAGTTTTTATTTTTTAATTACACTTAACATACAATATTAAATGAGTTTCAGGTATATGCCCCAATGATGAGACATATAAGTTACGAAGTAATTATCCCAATAAATCTCATATTCATCTAACACCATACATAGTTATTAGAATATTATTAACTATATTCCCTGTACACCCCCATGGCTAACCTTAATTCCTTTACCTTTTTCTCTTCTCTCCCCAGCCCCACTCCCATCTGGCAACACTCAAAATGTTCTCCTTATCTTACGAATCTGTATCAGTTCTACTTGTTCATATTGGTTTTAAGACTCGGTTGATTATTGATATGTATTTATTAACATTTTATTATTTATACTTTTAATCATTTTTTTCTTCTTAAAGAAGACCCTTTAAGATTTTATGTAATACTAGTTAGGTGCTGATGAATTCTGTTAGCTTTTTCTTGTCTGGGAATTTCTTTTTATTCCTCGATTCTAAATTATAGCTTTGCTGGGTAGGGTAATCTCAGTCATAGGTCTTTTTAATCACTTTGAATATTCTTGCAATCTCTTCTGGCCTGCAGAGTTTCTGTTGAGAAATCAATTGAGTCTGTGGAACTCCCTTGTAGTTAACTAACTGTATTTCTCTTGCTGCTTTTAAGATTCTTTTTGTCTTTAACTTTTTGAATTTTAATTATGATGTGTCTTGGTGTGGGCCTCTTTGGATTCATCTTGTTTGGGATTCTACACTTCATGGACTTGTATGTCTGTTTCATTCACCAGGTTAGAAAAGTTATCTGTCATTATTTTTTTCAAATAGATTTCAATTTCTTGCCCTCTCTCTTTTCTTCCCGGCAACCCCATGATGCAAATGTTGGTACACTTGAAGTTGTTTAGAGACTTCTTACACTGTCCTCATTTATTTGGATTCTTTTTCTTTTTGCTGTTCTAATTGGGTGTTTTTTGCTTACTTAAATTCCAAATCACAGATTTGATTCTTGGCCTCATGTACCCTACTGTTGATTCCCTATAAATTATTCTTAATTTCGGTTAGTGTATCCTTCATTTCTGACTTTTTTGTTGTTGTTGTTATTGGCTTCCATGTTCTTTTTTATGCTATTGAAGTTCTTAGTGAGTTCCTTCAGCATCATTATAACCAGTGCTTTAAACTCTGCACCTGGTAGATTGCTTGTCTCCATTTTGTTTAGTTCTTTTTCTGGAATTTTGTTCTGTTCTTTGATTTGGTTACATCTTTCTTTGTATCCCCATTTTGGCAGCCTCCCTGTGTTTGATTCTATATATCAATAGAACTGCTACATCTCCTGGGCTTAGTAGGGTGGCCTAATGTAGTAGGTGTTCTGCAGGGCCCAGTGGCACAGTCATGCTATTCCCCCGAGTTGGGCACTTAAGATACACTCCTCCATGTGGGCTATGTACACCCTCCCGTTGTAGTCGAGCCTTTATTTCTTTGGCACATCAGTGGGATGGGATTTATCCCCAGGCCAGTCGGTTACAAGACTGGCTTCAACCACTGTATTGGGTCACCTGTCTAGGAGCCCACCCCACAGAGCAGGGCTTACTTCAGCGGGGCTCTGGTGCCCACTGAGTCTATTCCTTGAGTGTATCACTTGTGAAGATGGTTGGGTGGCGATGCTTCAAAGGTCTAAAATTGTTCACTTGGTGTGCTGCCTCCGGGGCCTCCCAGGAAGTGCAGTCCAAGGTCAGCCACCGTCTATGTTCTGCTGGTGGCCATCTGACACCAGTTACAAAGCTACCTACAGGTCACTGCTATTTGTGCTGGACTTGGAGGTGTCCAAGGGAGGCCACGCTGCACACCAAAGCCAGCTGTCTCTAGTGCTAGGTCTGGGGCCACTTAGCAAGAGGTTTGGGCATGCTGAGGCAGATACTGCTTGTTTGAGAAAATTTAGGAAAATCTGAAGCATGAGCCAGGGCAGGGTGAACAGTGTTTGCCAGATTGAAGGAGACTGTGTGGTGCCCACCTGCCCGGTCTGTGAGGGGAGGGTTCATCACAGAAACAGTGGCCTCTGCTAGCACTTGGGTCTGGGGGGAAGCAGCCCCTCCAGCTTTTGCCCTGATGCCAGAGAATTCAGTTCTTCTCTGTATGTCCCTGGTGCTTTTGAAGCTGCTGCTCCAGCACTAGAGCTCAGAGCAAATGGGTCCAAGTAAGTTTGTATTTGGGCTCTTTAAGGGAAACTGCCTGGGACTCTAGAAACGCTCTGCCTCATTCAGCCACAATCCCGGCTGGTTTTTACAGCCAGAAGTTATGGAGACTCTTCTTCCTGGCCCTGGTACCCTGGGCTGGGAGTTTGGTGTACGGCTGGGACCCCTCACTCCTTGGGGGCACCTCCACAACTGAGGTATCCTTTCCAATTCTTATCCGCTACATGTGGGTGTGGGACCAGCCCGTCCATGTCTCTGACCCTCCTACCAGTCTCGATGTGGTGGCTTCTTTATCTCCTTAGTTGTAGGACTTCTATTGAGCTAGGTTTCAGATTGTTCCCTAGTTTAGTTGTAACTTTGATGGAGTTGTGGGAGGATGCAAGTACCACACTTAACTGTGCTGCCATTTTGACCTGAAGTCGGTGGTAATGGTTTTGATGGTGGTATTAATATCGGTGTTAGTATTGCTATTTTGATAAGCATACTAATGTAAACAAACTACCATCAGGCATCTTTCCAAAAGTTATGCAGTTTCTTAAGGCCTTTTCTTTTGCTTAAAGTGGGCTTTTTTATTTGGTTTTCTCACACTTTGTTGACATACTGTCATTGTATAATTTATTCCCTTACTAATGGAATCTGACAGCTTTTAGTTCTTTGTTGTTAATGAAAGTCCTTTTATATCTTTAATTGGCATAGAGATGCTATTGCTAGTCACATGGTATATATTGTTTGGTCAGGCCTTTGTCGAGGACACTTAAGGCTCTTTAGAGACAGTATTCTTTTATGGTTTTTATTTGCCTTCAACAGTTTTCTTTACATCTTTACTATAAGCTTGGACATATTGAATGTAAATTTAAACTCATATTGATTTTCATTACATAATTTTTTCCCAGCTTGTTATTGTTACCTTTTTTAAAATAGCCTTTTAAGCAGTAGGGAAACATTTTTTCAATAGTTTTGAATTGTTACTTGAAAATGAGTTCATTTGCTTTCCCTTCCCCTTCTCATTGATAGATGTGTGGTGGTCCTGGAATGTCTGACCCAAGAGCAGGAGGGGACGCTACTGATTCAAGCCAAACAGCCCTTGATAATAAAGCTTCATTGCTGCATTCCATGCCTGCCCACTCCTCTCCACGCGCTCGAGACTATAATCCGTATAACTATTCAGACAGCATCAGTCCCTTCAATAAGTCTGCCCTCAAGGAAGCCATGTTTGATGATGATGCCGACCAGTTTCCTGATGGTATGTTCTGCGTCCTACTGCTGCCGCCACCTGTGTTTTGTGGGACTGGTAATCTATGAAACAAAAGAAATACATATGCTCTTTTTTGATAACTTAAAAAGTAAGGAGGGTCTTTGGGATGGTGATGTTACCTATCGTCTTCTAGGAGCTCATTTCTAATTATTTGGTAGCCATCTTCCCTAGAATGAGAAACAGAGTAATCATCTGAGATCATCCTTGATATGAAGAAAACCTTAATGGCCTCCCAGAAATAACTGAAATCAATTGTAGCTTATAAATTTATCTTCAGACAGCATTCAGTCATTAATTTTTTAATCAGAATGACAAAACTCTTTGAAGGAATACCCATTCTTTAAAATAGACTTTTAAGTATGAAGGCATAAACAAAATCTTTAATAAGATATATCCAAGGACCAAATATGGGAACAGTTCCCATTAGGATTTGGAGTCTGCCTAGGTCTAAGCTCTTAGGCTTATAATGGACTTAAGTGTAAGCTCACCATTACTAAGCTCATTAGCCTGATAAATTGGTTGACCTTCCTAAGTCTTACTTGCTTAGTCTAAAACGGGGTGGAGATGCTGTACTACCCGTCCTGATCACAGTAAGCTTCAGAAGAAATGTATAAAAACTGATTAGAATTTATGAAACACTTGAAGTTTTTTAGTTATTTTTAATAAGAACTACATTTCCCTCTACAATTGACATGATCCATTAATTTTTTTTCTGAAGACTCAAGCAATGTATGCTAATATATAACTACCTGTAGATAAAGTTGAAAGTCTCCCCCTCAAAACCACATTTAGGTAGTTTCTGATTTTCCTTTATTCCCCCAGTGTTGCTGTCAGTGAACATATTTTGGCAAAAACTTTTATGTACATGTACATAATTTACCCTCAGAAATTTCTAGAGGTAAAAGTGCTCAGTTAAGGGATGTATAAGTTTTGAGAGATACTACCTAGTTAGGAGCGTAAAACAGTTGGCCAGTTTAAGTACTGCTAATTTTCCTTTCCTGCTTGTAGTTGTGTGTTCCCTGAGACCTATATTGTCAGGGCATCAGTCCCTCTAGGTCAGAGGCTAAGCAGCTGCTAGGATGAGGCACAGTAGCTTGTTTTTAACGATCAATAGTGAACCATCTGGCAAAGTGCAACCTTAAAGCATTTGGGGGAAGAATGCGCTTTCCTCTTGAGCCTTTTCTTATGTAGGCAAGAGCCCTCTCCCAGATGCCCGAGTCAGCGTACATGGTGGTCCTCGCCCACAAGAGGCCAGCGTGCTCGTACCAGGTGGACTGACAGAGAATACAGCTCCATGGTGTCAAGGTCTTTCCTGGTGACTCAGGAGAGGAGTGGCCCCAGGTGTGCCTTCCAGGCTCAGGCACTATGTTTGGTAGTTATTCTTTATTTTACTTTATTTTTCATAGAAGAAGTTAGTAAGTAGAAGAGTCTGTGGCACAAGCTCAGGCTGCCTGCCCAAGTCCCTCAAGGCCTGAACTTATGGTATATTTTATCATCAAAAGAATTTAGGAAGAACTCTGCTATTTTGTAATGTTCTAATGTGAACTTGTGGGTTTAACTTTTTGCTACAAAAATGATTCAAAGTAGTATCTGATGACTGTTGTGAAAATAAGTGTCCTTTAACACTCATAAAATTCATGAGGTCATAATTGTACTTTAAAAAAGCAAAAATAAGTGAAAACTTAATAACATTGGGCCCAACTCTTGACTCTGAAATGTAAAAGGAAATATATTAAGTATTTATTCAGTGTCTTCTATTAAACTAGATTTCAGGGTAATTAAAGTTATTCTCTATAGAAGAATTCCAGCTCATTTTTAACCCCTAATAAAAGAATTGATTCAGCAACACTCAGTGGATGAAACCATTAGTTAAAAGGCTGGTGGGGAACTCTATAGCAGTGGGATCAAGTTGCTACCATTTAAATCCAGTGATATTGCTTCCTGGGATGACATCATAAATGCGTACTTAAGTATGTAAGAATGAAATATTTGGTATTTGTGACAAATGTTTCAGGAAAAAAAATGGAAGGAGGCATGAAAATGAAGTAAAAATGGTAAAATATAATAGTAAAATCTGGGCGATGGGTGATCGAGAGTTCATTATACTATTTTCTCTTATGAATTTTTATTATAAAACGTTTTAAACTAGAATTGGTGTTTAGAAGATGATAAATGGAAGAGAAAAGTACTTGGGTTTTTGTTGTTTTTTTTTTATGACCAACATTGTGTTTCATGTTATGAAGTTGTTATCCTCATACTTGTGAGAGGTGACCTATAAAGTTACAGAATGAATGTCTTGTCCTTTTGACAGATCTTTCCCTGGACCATTCTGACCTGGTTGCAGAGTTGTTGAAGGAGTTGTCTAACCATAATGAACGTGTAGAAGAAAGAAAAATTGCTCTCTATGAACTTATGAAACTAACACAGGAAGAATCTTTTAGCGTTTGGGATGAACACTTCAAAACAATATTACTTTTACTGCTTGAAACCCTTGGGGACAAAGAGGTAAATGGCACAATATGTAAATAATAGCCTGTTTCTCCTGCCTTGGGTTACATGTCATTGCAAGTACTACATAGATTTGGAAATGGGGAATACGAGTCTGTTCTGCTGCTGCTTTCTGCATGAAATGTTCACTATAAAGTGCTTTTTCTTCAAAATCAAGTAGCTCAGTGATTTTGAAAAACTGACAAAGAGAGGTGGCTGACAAACCTTTTATACTACAAGTTACTTGTTTTGCCTTTTTAAATTAGTTCAGAAATAAGACCTCCTTTTTAACAGAATTAGTTGGCTCTCAGTTTTTGACATATTTAAGATGTGTGATATGTTTTCAGCTAGAGATGTGAAAACTTAATTATGCAATATACCACATACTTTTTTGCAGTTGTCAATCATTTCCCAACCTCCACCCCAATATTAAGACTCTATATTTTCAGGCATAGAAAATGTAAAAGATTTTCTACAACCCAAAATATTAAAAACATTAAAATGTTTCTTCTTAGCCTACAATCAGGGCTTTGGCATTAAAGGTTTTAAAAGAAATCCTGAGGCATCAACCAGCAAGATTTAAAAACTATGCAGAACTGACTGTCATGAAAACATTGGAAGCACATAAAGATCCTCATAAAGAGGTAAGTTACTTGACACCTAAGTTATTATCTTATTCCTAGTACATATGATATTACAGCAGACTCCGCCTTATTCTCAGGGGATGTTCCAAGATCTGCCCCAGTGGATATCCAGAAACTGGGAATAGTGCCGAACTATACACACACACACACACACACACACACACACACACACACACACACACATATATATATGTACACATAGTTTTTTCCTATATGTGCATGCCTATGATAGTTTAATTTATAAATTAGGCACAGTCAGAGATAACAACAACTAATAATAAAACAGAATAATTATAACTATACTGTAATAAAAGTTATATGCATGTGGTCTTTCCCTCTCAAAATATTTTATTGAACTGTGCTCACCTTTTCACTAAAAGGAAGCACTTTACAGCTTCTCTCTGGCATATCTGAATTGCCAGCATTACAACTCCTGTGTATTGGGGTCATTATGAAGTCAAATAAGGGTGACTTGAACATAAGCACTGTGATAGTGCTACAGTGGGTATGATGAGCGATCTGGCTGCTAAGTGACGAACCAGCAGTAGTGTATGTAGCATGGGCTATGCTGGACAAAAGGATGATTCACGTCCTGGGTGGGACAGAGTAGGGTGATGCAGTTTTCATCATGCTGCTCAGAATAGTCTGAAATTCAAAATGTATGAATTGTTTCTTTATGGAATTTTCCATTTAATATTTTCAGACTGTGATTGACTGTGGGTCACCGAGCCCATAGATAACAGGGGGACTACTACATTGTGTGAAACATTAAGTGTTGCTTAAAAAGTACGCTTATCAATCATTTCTCTGATGAACACTTACCTTGATTTTCAAGGTAATGTCCAATTGAGATACAAGCATGTATTCTTTTCTAGTGAATGAATCATGGAGATATCATGATCTTTTGCCTAAAATAGGCTAGCTCTAGGAAATAAATTATCCGATTACATTTAATTCTTCATTTCACTTTCAGTTTTTTACTGAGAGTTTATTAATGTTATCTTTACATTCCACTTATCAATAAAAATTTGATTTTTTCAGATAAGTGATCAAGATTCATTACTATTTTAAAGTGGTAGATTTCCTCTATGAGCTGGATATCTGTTAAAAGTCATTAAATAAAACAATGAGGACAGCTTGCCTGAAAGAGCCTGATATTGCCACCACCACCAGGGACATTGATGAGCTAATCGTGAGAATTTTTCTTAAAAATCTCAGAAATAATTAGAAAATGAAATTTCAAATAAGGACTGCCATTCTAAGAGAAAGCACAAACAATAGCGTTAGGGGTCTCTCGTAAAACCAAGACATGAGCAGAAGTCAAAAAAGGAAAGTTAAAATAGCAGTGGGACAAAATCAGTCAAAGGTTAATCTAAGGGCTAAAACTATAAAAATCTCATAAGAAAACGTAAGTGTAAATCTTTGTTACCTTGGATTAGGCAGTAGTTATTTTTAAAGATTTTAATTTATTTTTTTAGAGGAAGGGGAAGGGAGGGAAATAGATAAGGAAAGAAACATCGATGTGCAAGAGAAACATTGGTAGGTCGCCTCTCACATGCCCCCAACTGGGGACCTGGCCCGCAACCCAGGCATGTGCCCAGACCAAGAATTGAACTGGTTACCCCTGGTTCGCAGTCCTGCACTCAGTCCACTGAACCACACCATTCAGGGTGGCAGTAGTTTCTTAGCTAGAATGCCAGAAGTAGAAGTACTTAAAAATAACAAAAAAAAGAAAAATGAACTTTATCAAAATTAAAAACTTTTGTGATTTGAAGGACACTGTCAAGAAAGTAAAAAAGCAGCCCACAGAGTAGGAGAAAATTTTTGTGACTTGTGTGTCTGATAAGCAACTAACAATCATAACATATAAAGAGCTTTTACAAACCAACAATGAAAAGACAACCCACTTAAAAAGTTGGCAGAAGATTGGGATTAACATTTCTTCAAAGGAGATATACAAATGGCCTAAATGAGCGCATGAAAAGATTCTCAACAACATTAAAACCACGGTGAGATAGCACTTCACACATACTAAGAAGAAAGGCAATAAGAAATGTTGGTAAGGATATGAAGATATTGAAACACTGTAATTCACTATTCAAAAGATGTGACTGAACCGTATGAGTCATAACTTTTAAATATGTATGTATTATTAGTCAGATTTTTTAAAATTCAGCTAGTATTTAGTAGTGGTACATCTGTAGCATTTTGCTGAAGGTCTGAAAAACTAATATTTATAATTAACCATGTTTTGACTGAAATTATACCTGTAGCATCCTTATTTTTCTAAGTGGTAAAGTTAACATTCTTAAACTGGAATTAGTCCTGGTTCTTCTGACTTTCAGTGTATTTTCCACTGTACCTTTTGAGCACCTCTCACAGGGTGAGGTCATAAGGGAGACACTACCAAAGAAGCATCAAAAGCAATAATTTTTACTTGTTTTCAAGACCATCTTTAAAGATTACAGGTTCTAATAAGAAGACAGACAACCATTTCTTCTTTTTCTGGCAAAGCCAGTGTTCGACCCGCCCGAAGCCCAATACAGAAGGAAAGAAAATCATTGTGAACAGGAGAAATAGCATGTTAACTTGATAACATATTGAATGTTTGATTTTGTAATAACGTGATAAAAAAGGGCAGAAGCACCCCGGGGTAGAGAGGACTCGTGCCGAGCAGCGTCCCAGTGTGGCTGGTGAAGGCTCTGCACTGTGGTCCAGGTGAATGGGGCCTTCACTTCCCTGCACAACCGGACCACAGTATGATCTTAAACCTGCTTTCGCCAACATTAAAGAATCCCTAAAGAAGGAAAAAGGGTGTAACAAAGCTCCGTGAATCCATTTTCTCACTTCCAAGGTTACTGACATTTGGCCAACCCTGTTTAATCAGTACTCTTAACTTTTTATGTTTATTCGTTTACTATAATGTTTTTAAAGCAAATCCCAGATATTATGTCCTATTGCCTATTTCATGAAGTTTGTACTAACAGGACACAATATGAATTTTTTTTAAAAAACCACTTTCCCTGCTTAATCTGCTCTTTGTTCCAGGTGGTGAGGTCTGCAGAGGAGGCCGCGTCCGTGTTGGCCACGTCCATCAGCCCCGAGCAGTGCATCAAAGTGCTCTGCCCCATCATCCAGACGGCGGACTACCCGATTAACCTCGCTGCCATCAAGATGCAGACTAAAGTGATCGAGAGGGTGTCGAAGGAGACGCTCAATCTGCTTCTGCCAGAGATTATGCCAGGCCTAATACAGGTAAGCAGCTACGCTTGGAGGCACAAGCTGTGACAGACTGGGGGTTCAGTTACGTTAGGCACTTTCCAGGCACCACGAATGGCACGAGCAAGCCTGCCTATACTGTCCTGGATGTCCAAAGCAAAAATGTTCCAGAAATAGCTGTGTGTGCGGTACACTACACATAATATAAAATTTACCATTTAGTCATATTTAAGTGTGCAGTTTGGTGGCATTAAATATTTTTATAATGTTACACAACCACCACCACTGTCCATTTTCAAAACTTTTTAATCATCCCAGATGGAAACTCTGTGTCCATTAATCAATAATTCCTCATTCTTTCTCCTCCCAGTCCCTGGTAATCTGTGTTCTTTCTGTCTCTAGTCCGCTTTCTAGGTTCCTCATATATGTATGTGGAATCATACAGTATTTGTCTGTTGTGGCTGGCTTATTTCACTTAGCATAATATTTTTAGGGTTCATTCATGTTGTAGCATGTATTCAAATTTCATTCCTTTTTTGGCCAAATAATATTCCACTTGCGTTTATTCCTCAACATGTTTATCCATCTGCTGATGGAAATGTGAGTTGTTTTCCTTTTTAATTAACACAAATAAATATTACAATGAAATTTTTTGTTAATGTCTTCTTGTACTTATATGTATATATCTAGAAGTAGAATCCCTATGTATTACCAGATTTCTCTCCAAAGTGGTTATATTAATTTACATTCATATGTATTTTCTTCTATGCACACAAACCTATTCATGTAAACATTGTAACAAAAAACGAGATTATACTTTGTAACATGCTTTGATTAACTTAATTGTGACATTTCTCTATCAATAAATAATATTCTATTATGTAATTTTAATGGCTGACTAATGTATTGTGTCTATAGTAAGACTTACCCTGAAGAGAATCATTTATTTCTTTGTGCATCTATAGCATTACCTTTGTGACTATTCTAAGCCCCAAAATTTTAAATTGTGAGGTTCTTGAAGATAAGATCCAAGTATCCTTCTCCTTGGTCTATGCTTTGATACTAAGAATAACATATATATAATGGGTACTAAATAAATGTTGTTGAATGAAGAGTTTAGAATAGTGGTAGGGATGGGCCAGAAATTCAGCTTAATTCAACCTGGATTATAGGAGTACCTTGACTACCAGGCCAAGGAGTTGAGGTTTTATTGGATAGTGAGGAGCTATTGATTTCTCTAAAACTGAATCCTTTAGGGAGGTTAATCTGGAGACTTTCTGCAGGGTGGATTGGCAAAGGGGCAGCCTCAGAGTCAGAGCATTGCAGCTTTCCAGACTAAATAAGAAAGAAGCTGATAAGGAAGGCTAACAGTGGAGGTGCCGAGGGGGAATGGAAGGAGAGAAGGGCATGTCTCTGCCCGAAAAGGGTGAAAAGTTACTGGTCAGTAAAGCTTGAGATCTCATCTTTGAGTTGCATCTTCTGTCTCTGTTAGAATGGTACTTATCTCTGATCCTTCAGGAGGGCTAATAAGGACTTTTCTTTTTAGGGTTATGATAATTCAGAGAGCAGTGTTCGGAAAGCTTGTGTCTTCTGCCTGGTGGCTGTTCATGCAGTAATTGGTGATGAACTGAAACCTCATCTCAGTCAGCTCACCGGCAGTAAAGTAAGTAGAGCTGCTTTGTTCTAGGGATGGTGGCCATGGTACATTCTTCAAAATTTATTTTTTTGTTTATGTTAAAGGGTACATTTATATTCAGCCTTTAATAAGTCATGCTTTGAACATTCAGTTTATTCCTCCTACCAATTGCATTTTAGCTATTTCTGCATTCATATTTATCACTCTGGTGAAGTCAGTAGTTTGGTAGAGTTGTTGGTAGATTGCTGTGAAAAAAATGCCTATAGCTTCTGGTTCTTGAAAATAACCAATTTCTTTGCCATTCCCGCCACCAAATCCTTACTCCCAAAGAGTGTTTAATTAAAAATAGATAGGGTTATATATTTGTGGATTACTTTGTATCTCCCAAAATAATGGAACACTTGAACATATTTAAATTTTCCCCCTGCAAACTATGATAAATATTTATTCTCTTTCTTTTTTTTTTGATCCAGAGAAGTGTACAACTTTGATTTGGCATGTTAAAATAACTTTTCCAATTAGTTCTTAAGGCTTAAATCAATGAAATAAGTCTTGCTTTTCTCATTTCTTTGATGCTATCAAAATTTTGAATTTTAGGGGGTAAGGATTAATTGTGATTGTTGAATTACGGGTTATAAACATTTTAAAAGTAGACACTTGCCTTCAGTTAAAGAGTTTTCTCAAATCCTAATGATTGTCATTACTATGGTTATATTTATGTTTAAAATAGCAAGAGTGCAGGAAAAATACACATAAAGGAAAACGAGCTAAGGTATACACTGTGCTATAAGAACGGTGTTGCTCAGAGAACCATGAGGACACAGCAAGCAGAAGAAAAGAAGTTTATTGAGCGAATTAGCAGGCGGGGAGGAATCCATGCCATGAATGGCCTGACTTCATGGTCCTAGGAAAGGAGGGGGCTGTTTTATAAGGGAGAAGAAAAAAGAAACTATTGAACTCAGTCCTTATCGTGCAGGTGTGAGTCTGGGGGCTGATCAAGTCTGAACGGAGCTCGGCTTGACGCTCCCCGCTATCGGGGAGGGGGAGGGCATGGGAACCGAGGCTGTCACTTACATTAACTATCTATATAGGTTACAGTCAACACATAGATTAAAGCAGTGACTCTTAACCCTTTCTGGGTTAAGATTTTTTTACCTAAGTCTTTGAAATTTAGGTAAAATCTTATCTCAAGAAAAATAAATAAATACAGGATTTCAGAGGATTCAGTGAATTCCTGAAGCCCATGGACACTGGGTTAAAAACTTTTGAATCAGAGTTAATGTTAAAAAGGCAAACTTTCAACAGTAAAGTGGTTTTCAAAGAAAAATGCATCCCACCTTTTGTGATGAGCTTAAATTAGGTCCTAAGAATCCAGAGTTGTCTGTAGAAGAATTAAAATTCAGCACTTTATTGAAATACCAAGCAGCCAGTAATGTTGCATATGAAGACTGTAGCTGGATGAGAAAAAAATATTTGGAAATGACATACGGAAAAAGTAGAACACAATTATATGTGCACCAATTACAAACTTCATAAAAATATGGTCTCATACAGTAAAGACAGAAAAATTATGCAGAGAAATCAAAAACATTTTAATTAAGAGGACGGTGGCATTGTTGTCTAAGGTCTTGGGTCCAAGAACCCAGGTGCCTAATTTCTTCTGCTGGCCTACTTCTTACCTGTCCCTGAAACCTTCGGCAGTGACTCACACATTTTGTATCTCGATATCCCCATATAAAAAATGTATTGATGATGAAAAGGAATTATGTAAAGCCGTTAGTATATTGTATAGCACATAGTGTTTAAATGTTTGTCATTATTGTCTTAATGGTGACTTTTTGCATTTTTATATGTTAACACTACAACATTTTTTTAATGGACATGCTAGATAGACTACTCAATCATGAACAAACAGATTAGAAAAAAATTTGTAATTTATAATTTTCAGCAATAACAGGCATTATAATAACCCCTCAGTTTAAAAATATCTTTTAAAGCTCATATATGTGTATATAATTTTTAAGAGATTATTATATTATAATATAGAGCAGCCTGCTCAAATGACATGTTTGGTTTCAATCTGCAGATGAAGCTACTGAATCTTTACATCAAACGTGCACAGACAGGCTCCGGAGGAGCTGATCCCACTACTGACGTTTCTGGACAAAGTTAGTGAAGCTGGTCAAGGTGAACCAGGCCTCTCAAAGAAAGGACAGACAGACCACCCTCATTGATGAAAGGAAATTTTCAAATACATCTTTTGGAACTTACCATTGTTTCCTAGTTTTAGTTTTTTGTTTTGTTTTGTATTTTCTGTAACAGAGGACTATCCTCAGTCTGCATGTAACTTTTACGATAGTTATTCCAAATTCAAGAAGAAGCAGTATTAACAACCAT
Organism: Furipterus horrens; assembly: GCF_987537825.1. NCBI lineage: Eukaryota > Metazoa > Chordata > Mammalia > Chiroptera > Furipteridae > Furipterus > Furipterus horrens. The sequence continues at coordinate 130,788,315 of NW_028327177.1, read as the reverse complement.
TGATCAATACAAAGTAATTTTAAGTCGAACTCACCATTTCACATATTTGTACTTATTTGTCTTCCCATTAACCTTTGCCAGTGTTATGACTGTATAAATTTTTTTAATGCTGGTTAAATAGGAATGCTTAAAGCTTTAAAAGTTTAACAGTCTAAAACATTTTTTGACTTTATTCAAATGCAGAATAATATTTTTATTGCTACTTTTGAGTTTTGTTTCCTATCATGTCCTATGCTGGAAATACTGAAATGACGTGAAACAAAGCAGACTAATTTGAACTACAGCTGGACTCTGTCAGTGTGATGGTGATACATGTCATTAGTTGCAACTTCTTTGGGGTTATCTGTAGTTTACAACTAAGACCTCAAAGGGAAATGTTACAGAATCTGCCAGTTTTGTAAAACTGATAGTTTGTTGGTTATTGATCTTGCCATCTTTATTTAAAACATGTTCCCTCTCTGATCCCTCAAGAAAGCTGCACCAAATCATCTGCCTGTCTTTTTCTTGATACTTATTAAAATAGAAGGTTTCATTGCAGGGTTTTTGGTTTGTTTGTCTTTGTTGTGAATGATGCTTTTTTATATTTATTAATATCAAATTCACTTATGAATAAACTTGATAATGGAGACAGACAAAAAAAAATCAAGTGCATGTGTGTCCTTGACAGTCTTCTGTTTCTCATTTAATAAACAGACTAATTATTGAGACATGGGAGTCGACCAGCACCTTTTGTTTGAATGGTGGAACCTGGTTTCCTTTTACCATGAAATTATCTTACTTGAAAACGTTGATCCTGATGAGAGAGAAGATGGTGCCAAGGCTATTACCTTGTATAATGGGCTCAAGTTCTCTACCTCTTCAGGGCTAATACTTTTAACTGAGCTGCTGCCTATAGTGTCTTTTGGAAAACTATCTAAAGGGTGATTTTCTGTTACTTTTTTAAATCACCTTTTGCTACATCTATTCTTTCCGTGTGCAGCCAACTTGCAAAAATTACCTGTTTTGGTGAAAGACAAAAGTAGATAATTTGGAACCAGGATACTAATGATTGCTCATCTTGAGTTTTTTTTAATCCTATCATAACGTGAATTTGACTGGAAAGGCAAATAGCTATTAGGGAGCAATTTGCTGTTGTTACAGAGTTACCTGTACTTTCTTTGTTTAATTGAAAAAAATGTAGAAATGTATGTAAAGACTTTAAAACGAAAGTACTGAATGATTTGTCATAGGCTTTTACCTTTGTTTCTGTTCTAGCAGCAGGAAAAATTTCTCTATATCTCCTCCCCTTTACCTGTAACAATTTTGTTTTCTACTGTTAATTACATTGTGTATTTATAGTTCTATGCTTACTGTTGTGCATATACTGGCAATAAAACTGTACATAACATTACTTGAAAAATGAACAATGTTTATCAGTTGTGTTGCTGTCTCACTGTGTGACAAGTCATTTTTAGCTGGGTTTTTAAAAAACCTTTAAAAGGTTATATAGCAATGAATTTTATAAGTGCATCTGAGAAGAAAAGATTTATCAGGTGTAGCAACCACAATCAAATATATATATATATAGTTATATATGCATATATATATTATAGTTTTAAGATGAAAAGGCCTTTTAAGCATTGAACACTTCTTAGTAATCATTTATGTTCAAAGACCTTTGGTATGTTGTATAATTATTTTTAATCTAAATGTTGATTTAATTTTGATCTGTTCTTAAAAGGTCCTGCTTTAACCACTGTGGACAACTAGATAGAGTAACTTAGGCTGAATAATAACTCTGCTTGAAAACTTAGAGCAAGCACCTGGCATCTAAAGGCAGGCACTCAGAAACAAATGAACTAAGTAATAGAAAAGTATGATTTAATGTGACTAAGTGAAAGCTAATATATAAAAACATGAAAAAGTCATTTAAAATTTTAATTGTTAAGACTTTAACAAAGTTATTGGCTATTCCAATTTCAGTATACAATATACACTTAATCTGTTCATTCCAGAAACACAGTTAGATGTCAGCTATTGAAGAATGGTGATAAAGAACTGGTTAAAATATTTTCCTATTTCTCTCCTAATTACCAATGTCATTCATTTACTGCACTGCTCAGAAGTAATTAAAAGCATATAATTCCAGATGATAAAATATGTCCTATTTCTTGTGCGTTTTTTAAATATATAATAGACTCCTGACATTTTCATGTAAGATATGGTTTGAACCTGAGGTTTCAAATTTGGAATAAATTTGCTCTCTTCTTCGTATTTTATTCTTATAAACATAAGTCAAAATGACTTTTTACCAAGGTATGTCTTAAAAACTGGTCTCTTATTATTAGGTCAGACCTATTTGTCAATTCAAGTCTATTTTATAGTTGTTAATTTAGGATAACATTTATAGTAAATTAAAATGAGGATTAGTATATTACTCCATAATACGCGAGGGTTTTTTTAAATCTTTGCTTCCTGTATTTTTCATCTTATTACAATTATTATAATTTTACAGCTATGCAAAAGAAAGGTCTATAATTATGCTTTTTAAAAACCTACCAGTTAAAGAAGTATTGTAGCATATTTGGAAAATAATGAAAACCAAAGAAGAAAAAATTATCTCTATTAGCATCACTTGATATAGTGTGTTACTATTTTGTGGAATACTACAATAAGGAGTTTGATTTAATATTGAAAACCGTAAGGTATGTTAAATAATTTTGTTAACCAGAAGAATGACAAGATTAGTACCAGCTAATATTTTGACTGCTTCTATTCTTCTGTGCATGCATTTAACAATAAATTTTGAATATATTAATCTTTTCTTTGTTCTTCTATAGGATGACTACTAATGTCAGCAAAGTATTCCTTTGTGCTTGTGCAGCATAATCCTGGCTTGTTGATCTTCAGTGAATATTATTATAACAAATAGCTACATCTTTGGCACGTCTCCAGTTATTTCATAGTAGGCAAGTTATTTTCTTAAATTTATTGGGGTAACATTTTCTTAAAATTGTATAAATTTCAGGTCTACATTTCTATAATACATCAACTGTATATTGTACTGTGTGCTAATCACCCAAAGTCATCTCCTTTCATACGTTTGACCCCCATTTATTTTGTTCATTCTCCGTCCAGCTCTCCTTCCTCTTTGGTAACCATTATATTGTTTCTGTCTATGAGTTTGTTTTGTTTGTTCATGTGTTGTCTTATTTTATATCCCACATGCAAGTGAAATTCTATGGTTTTTTTTTTTTTAAGATTTTATTTATTTATTTGTAGAGAGAAGGAAAAGGAGGGAGAGAGAGGGAAAGGAACATTGATGTGTGAGAGAAACGTTCATCAGTTGCCTCTCACACACCCCCAATTGGACATCTGGCCCGCAACCCAGGCATGTTCCCTGACTGGGAAACAAACTGGCAACCTTCTGGTCTGCAGGCCAATGCTGAATCCACTGAGCCACACCAGCCAGGGCGAACTCATATGGTTCTTGTTCTTTTCCATCTGACTTATTTAAATTAGTGTGATACTCTCAAGATCCATCATGTTTTCAAAAGCCATGAAATAAATTTTGTCTTTTTTATGCCTGAGTACAATTCCATTGTATTATATATGTCCAACATCATACACACACACACACACACACACACACACACACAATTGATTATGCTATTACAGTTGTCCCAATTTTTCCCCTTTGCACCCCTCTGCTGGACCTCCATTCCCTACAGCAAACCTCTCCCTTAGCTCATACGCATGGGTCATCTATATAAGTTTTTTGGCTATTCCATTTCCTATACTGTTCTTAACATCCCCCTGGCAATTCTGTACCTACCAATTTGTACTTCCTAATCCCTGCACATTTTGCCCCATTCTCCTGATTCCCCCTTCCAGATGATAACCCTCCAAATGATCTCCATATCTATGATTCTGTCCCTGTTCTGTTTGTTTGCTTAGTTTTGGGGGTTTTTTTGTTTTGTTTTTTTTTTAGTTTCAGTTGATAGTTGTGCATTTCTTGCCATTTTAATGTTCATAGTTTTGATCTTATTTTTCTTATATAGCTCCCTTTAACATCTCATAATAGTGGCTTGATGATGAACTCCTTCAGCTTCACCTTGTCTGGGAAGCACTTTATCTGCCCTTCCATTCCAAATGATAGCTTTGCTGGATAGAGTAATCTTGGTTGTAGGTCCTTGCTTTTCATCACGTTGAATACTGCTTGCCAGTCCCTTCTTGCCTGCAGAGTTTCTTTTGAGAAATCAGCTAACAGTCTCCAGGGAACTCCTTAGTAGGTAACTCTCTGCTTTTCTCTTGCTGCTTTCAATATTCTCTCTTTTATCTTTAAACTTTGGCATTTTAATTATGGTGTATCTTGATGTGGTCCTCTTTGGGTCCGAATTGTTTGGGTCTCTCTGTGCTTCCTGGACTTGTATGTCTATTTCCTTCACCAAATTAGGCAAATTTTCTTTCATTATATTTTCAAATAAATTATCAATTTCTTGCTCTTCCTCACCTCCTTCTGGCACCCTTATGATTTGGATGTTGGTACATTTAAAGTTGTCTCAGAGGTTCCTAAGACTCTCCTAGTTTTATTTTTTATTTTTTCAATTCTTGTTTTCTTCTTTCTATTCTGGGTGAATGTTTATTTCTTCCACGTGTTCCAAATCGTTGATTTGAATCTCAGCTTCATCCCCTCCATTGTTGATGCCCTGTCAATTTTTCTGTATTTCACTTAATGCAACCTTCATTTTTGCCTGGGCCTATTTTTATGCCATTGTAGTACCCAATGATTTCTTTTCTTTCTTTTTTATTTTTATTTTTATTTTTAGAGAGTGAGGAAGGGAGGAAGAAAGAAAGGGAGAGAAACATCAATGTCTAAGTTGCCTCTTGCACGCCCCAAACTGGGGCCCTGGCCTGCAACCCAGGCATGTGCCCTGAGTGGGAGTCAAACCAGTGACCCTTGGTGTCGCAGGCCGGCACTCAGTTCACTGAGCCACACCAGCCAGAGCCCAATGAGTTCTTTGACCATCCTATAACCAGTGTTTTGAACTCTGCATCTGATAGGTTGCTTATCTTCATTTCATTTAGTTCTTTTTCCAGAGTTTTGTTTGTTATTTCATTTGGGCCATATTTTCTTGTCTACTCAGTTTGGAAGCCTCCCTGTGTTTGTTTCTGTGTATTAGGCAGAGCTGCTTTGACTCCCTTAGCGCAGCCTACTGGCCCCCGTCTGGACAGATCTGAGTGAAATTTGTTTTGTAGTCTAGTTGTAATTTTTGCTGTAGTTGAGTGAGGAGGCTAAGAGTGTTTACTTATGCTTCCATCTTGGCCAGAAGTCCATACATCTTCTTTATCCAGTCATTGGTCTAAAAAGACTTAGGTTGTTTTCATGTTTTGGTTATTATGAATAGTGCTGTAATGAAAATGGGAGTACATGCAGGATGATGCAAAAGTAGGTTTACAGTTGTGAGTAGGCAAAAGTTTATTCTTGTATAATTCCTTATTAATTATTGTAGTATTTTCTGTATGAACTGTAAACCTGCTTTTGCCCTACCCTGTCCAGAAAAAGTCTAGCCATTGTTAATATAACAAGAATGGTTTGTGCAACATCGATGTAACCTGGCAGCCAAGGAGAGGGGACTGGAAGCACATACATTCCAATGATGACTTCACTGTACTAGTGAGTGAGGGTGGTAGATGCCGCTAAATGAGCATGTGTACTGTGTGGCCATTGCATTCAAAATGACTGAGTGAGTAGAGCAACGAATCTGCATCAAATTTTTCATTAAGCTTGAACATTCCCCCTCAAAAACTATATGGATGATTCAGAAGGCCACAGCTCTGGGCACCTGCTGACTGGCAGCTTCATCACGACCACACGCCCTCTCATGCATCATGTCTTACGCAAAGTATTTTGATTTCAGAGTGTTTTAATGAAACACCAAAACGTCACTCAGGTGACTCACCACCCCCTACAACTCAGATTTGGTGCCCTGTGCCTTCTGGCTTTTCCCAAAACTAAAATCACCTTTGAAAGGGAAGAGATTTCAGACCATCGATGAGATTCACGAAAATATGACAGGGCAGCTGAGGTCGACTGGGAGAACTGTGTGACGTACCAACATGCCTACTTTGAAGGGGACTGAGGTGCCATTCTTCTGTGTACAGTGTTTCTGGTATCTTGTATCTTCTTTAATAAATGTCTCTGTTTTTCATATTACATGGCTGGATACCTTCTGGACAGACCTTGTATCATTATGAATAAGTGTTTTCAGATATTTCAGGTAGATAAGACAGCCAGAAGGAGGATTGCTGGGTCAGGTGAGAGCTGTATTCTTAATTCTTTGGGGAACCTTCAGGCTGCACCAATTTATATTCCCACCAACAATGTACAAGTGTTTCCTTTTCTTCACATCCTTCCCAATACTTATTTCTCATCTTATTGATAAAAGCCATTCTAATAGGTGTGAGATGATAAACTGATTGTGGTTTTGATACGCATTTTCCTTATAGCTCACAAAGTTGTACATCTATTCAGATATCTGTTGGCCATCTGTGTGTCTTGGGAAAATTAGCTGTTCAGGACCTTTGTTCGCTATTTAACTGAATTGTTTCGAGGGGAGTTGTTGTATATGTTCTTTATATATCTTGGATATTATAAAGATATTATCAGAGGTACCTCTGAACTTAACACTTAAAAATGACTGAGATGGTAAATTTTATGTTAAAAAATAACATCATTAAAATGAGTTCAAACTATAAAAGTGATTTAGGAATCTTCACCACCTGATTACTGTGAATGACTATATGTAAAGATGTTCAAATAGATATATAGATTGATATCTATGATGATGTATAGTTTATACAGAGAGGTAGACAGAGAGTACAAATAAGAACAGGCAACTGTTTTTTGTTTTTGTTTTTGTTTTTTTATTGATTTAGAGAGAAAGAAGAAGGGAGATTGAGAAACGACATTTTTCATTTTTCCACCCATCCATGCATTTATTGGTTGAGTCCTGTATGTGCCCCGACTGGGGATCGAACCCACAACCTTAATATTTCATGACAATGCTGTAACCAGCTGAGCTACCCAGTCAGGGTGAACACAGGCAACTTAAAGCAACTCTTTCAAAATCAGCTGTGTTGAGATGTGCTGATAGCACTTACCCACAGGAATTGTGAAATTCCAATCATTGCTTCCTCTCCTGTGTTTTCTCTCTCTCTCTCTCTCCTTATTTTGTCTATAATGTTAATTTAACTGATTCTAACTTTACCACTGATCTCTCTTTGTTTTTTTAGGTTTGGGTCATAGAATCAGACCAACTTTGTCTAAATCTTAACCTCCTTAAAGGTTTATACCATTGGTAGTTCTTCCACTTTTGCCTTTTGTCATCACTCTTGCTTTCTGCTGTTGCATCAACTACCTGACATCTGACCCACAGATTTCCTTCCCTTCCCTAGAGATGTATAGTAGCAGCATGGTTTAGAAAATGGCTGTGCAGTGAAAGTGCCCACTATTTCCACCACTTGGGCACATTACTTAATCTCTCGAGGCTTCAATTCCTTACCTACAGAACAGGAAAAAAAGCTTTTATTACATAAGATTATTGTAGAGACCAAATGAAATAATGCATTTCTTGTGCATGCCACAAGTGATGTCCTTACTGCCACAGGCTTAGAGGGTGGCGGCAGCCATGCAGCTGGCCCACTGGGCTGCTGGTGTCTTCCTTCATGCTGTTACTTTGCCTTCTTGGGACCTGAACTGTCCCCCCTACTGATAATAAATTTAGCATTTCATTAGCTAAACGCAGGGCTTTTAAAATTATTTTTATTATGTTAAAAAGAATGTAGCATTAAATTTATTATCTTAGCCATTTGTAATCATACAGCTCAGTAGTATTAAATATATTCACACTGTTGTGCAACAGATCTCTAGAACTTTTTCATCTTGCAAAACTGAAACTCTGTACTCATTAACCACTAATTTCCACTCCCCTTAGCCCTTTGGCAACCACCTCTCTACTTTCTGTTTCTGTGATTCTGACTCCTTCAGATGCTTCATAGGAGTGGATTCATATAGTATGTTTTCCTTTTGTGACTGGGTTATTTCACGTAGCATAATATCCTAGAAGTTAATACCTGTTGTAGGATGTGACAGAATTTTCTTTTTTAGGGCTGAATAGCATTTCTTTGTATTTATATACCACATTTCTTTATCCGTTCATCTATTGGTGGACATATGGGTTGCTTCCACCTCCTAGCTACTGTAATACTGCAGAGGCTTGTTTTTTGTTTTCTTTTTTTTAACTCTTTGTGTGTTTTCACCACAGCCCATTATACCTGGAGCGTAACAAGTCTTAATACTTGTTTTATAAATGAATATATGGATGAATGACTTCTGAGTCTTTAGACTATCCAAATCTCTTAAAAACTATAGAATTTTTCTATACCTTTCACACTTAGACTTTTGTTGCTGCTTTATATTTTATCATGAAAATATGTAATAAATACTGTATACTAATTGTTCTTTCCTATGTGTCAGGTTTTATACTAAGCACTTAGATGCATTAACTTTTCATTCCAATCCTGTAAGGCAGGTATTATTATCATCATCCCCAATTTATAGACAAGAGACTTGAGACTTAAAGACGTTAATTGATTTGCCTGAGGGCATGTAACTAGATTTTAAACCCAGACTTTTGGAGGACAAAGACAGAAAACTTAATCTCTCTGCTGTAAGTGCCCTAGTTACTATACATGAACACTTTTAAGGTCCTCTCCACAATATGTCCCAAATGAAAGAACAGAACAAAACCCCAGAAAAAGTACTAAATGAAATGGAGATAGCCAGTATATTAGATGCAGAGTTCAAAACACTAGCGATAAGGATGCTCAGAATTCATAGAGTACGGTAAAAAAATGAAGAAATGAAGGTTGGACAGAGTGAAATAAAAATATACAGTGAACCAACAGTGAAGAGAAGGAAGCTGCAATTCAAATCACCAATTTGGAACAAAATGAAGAAATAAACATTCAACCAGAACAAAAAGAAGCAACAAAAATGCAAAACACGAGACTTCTGGCCAAGATGGAGGCCTAGACAGATACGCTGCGTCTCCCTTCACAACTAAGAAGGAATACAACTACCTCATAACTAGAAACAACCAGAAGTTCCAGAAAATCAAACTGCATGGAAGTCCAGCAAACAAAGATATAAAGAAGAAATACTCATCCAGACAGGTAGGAGGGGCGGAGAGGACATGGTGTGGTGGCAGCAGCAGAAGGCCAACGGAAAACGCAGTCACACGTTTTAAAAAGGAGGGACACCTGGGGAGCGTTCCCAGCTCCTCACCGGAACTCACAGCTCACGGTCCCAGTGCCGGGGAAAATCAAGCCTCATTGCTTCTGACTGTGCAGACCAGTGGGGGTTGGGGTGGAGGAAGAAACTGCTAGTTTCTCAGCAAAGTCCGCTTGTTTAAAGGGCCCCCACAGTCCTAGAACATCCACAGACCAATCTGGGAACAACGGCCGGGGGAACAGATAGAGAGGTGCCAGTCCCATACAGAAGTGGGAGAAGTGCCTGGAAAAGGGGCAAGTGCTGAGCAAGCAGCATTGTTCCCTCTCAGACCCCTCTCCCCCATACAGCGCCACAACGTGGTGAAACAGGTCGCCCTGTACTGACGAATCCCTGGGGCTCCGCCCCTTGCAACGTGGCAGGAGCAACAGCTCTACCTAAGACACAGAGGGAAACAAATACAGGAGCCTGTCAGAATGAGGAGACAGAGTAATATGGCCCAGGAGAGGGAACAGATCAAGGTTCCAGTGGGAGAACTAGGCAACGAGGAGATGGCCAACCTAGCAGATGAGGTGATAGCCTGGCAGACACAGAATTCAGAACACTGGTGATAAAGACGCTCACAAGGTTGGCAGATGTGCTTGAGTATGGCAAACGCATAAGAGAAGAAGTGAAGGCTATGCTAAATGACATGAAGGAAAATCCACATAAAACCAATGGTGAAGGGAAGGAAAGCGGGGTTCAAATCAATGATTTGGAACATAAGGAAGAAAGAAACAGTCAACCAGTGCAGAATGAGGCGAGAATTGAAAAAAATGAGAGAAACTTCCCAGGTTTTGTGAAGGAGATGGACATACAGGTCCGGGAAGCGTGGAGCATCCGGGCGAGCTGGACCCAGAGGGGACCACACCAGGACGCATCATGATTGAGATGCCAAAGGTGAAACATAAAGAGAGAGTCCTAGGGACAGCAAGAGAGAGGCAGAGAGTTGCCTACAGGGGGCTGCCCATAGGACTATCAGCTGATTTCTCAGAAGACACTTTGCAGGCAGGAAGAGACTGGCAAGCAGTATTCAATGTGATGAAAGGCAACCTGCAAATAGGACTACTCTATCCGGCAAAGCTATCATTTAGAATGGAAGGGCAGATGAAGTGCTTCCCAGACAAGGTGAAGCTAAAGGAGTTCATCATCACCAAGCCATTATTATATGAAATGTCGAAGGGACTTACTTAAGAAAAAGAAGATCAAGACTGTGAACACTAGGGTGACAGCAAACACACAAGTATCGACAACTGAATCTAAAAAATAAAAACAAAGTCCAACTAGGCAAACCAGAGTGGGAGCAGAATCATGGGTATGGGGATCATTTGGAGGGTTGTCAGCTAGGAGCGGGGAGAGGGAGAAGTGGGGAGGTGGTGCAGGGATTGGGAGGCATGGTCGGTTGATGCAGAATGGACAGGGGGAGGTTAGGACTAGTGTGGGGAAGGGTGAAGCCAAAGAACTTATGTGCATGACCCATGGACATGAACTGGGGGTGTGGGGGGGGTGGGACTGCTGGAGGGAAGTGGGGTGCTGGGCGGAGGGGAGCAAGGAGGAGAAAGTTGGGACTACTGTAACAACATAATAAAATATACTTTTTAAAAAATGCAAAAATCAAGGAGAATCTTAGGAACCTCTGGGACAACTTTAAACATACAAACATCTGAATCATAGGGGTGCCAGAAGGAGGAGAGGAAGAGCAAGAAATCGATAGCTTATTTGAAAATATAATGAAAGAAAACTTGCCTAATTTGGTAAAGGAAATAGACATACAAGTCCAGGAAGCACAGAGAGACCCAAACAAGCTAGACCCAAAGAGGACCACACCAAGCACATCATAATTAAAGTGCCAAAGTTTAAAGATAAAGAGAACCTTAAAAACAGCAAGAGAAAAGCAGAGAATTACCTACAAATGAGTTCCCATAAGACTATCAGCTGATTTCTCAAAAGAAACTGCATGCAAGAAGGGGCTGGAAAGAAGTATTCAACATGATGAAAAGCAAAGCCCCACAACCAAGATTACTCTCTCTAACAAAGCTATTATTTAGAATGGAAGGGCAGAAGAAGTGCTTCCCAGATAAGGCAAAGCTAAAGTTGTTCTTCATCACCAAGCCCTTATTATATGAAATGTGAAGGAGACTTCTTTAAGAAAATGAAGAAGATCAAAACTATGAACAGTAAAATGACAACAAACAGCTATCAAAAACTGAATCTAAAAAAACAAAAACTAAGCAAACAGCTAGAACAGGAACAGAATCATAGATATGGAGATCTTATATGCATGACCCATGGACGTGAACTAAGTGTGGGGATTGCTGGAGAGAGGGGAGGTACCAGGGGAGGAGGGCAAAGGGAAAGAAATTGGGACAACTGTACCAGCATGATCAATAAAATATACTTTAAAAAGTTAAAACACTATAATAAACAATTTAGGGACAAATGGAGAGATTTGGAAATTAACTGAATATTAGATAATATTACTGGATTTTTTAAATGATACTAAATTTCTGAGATGTAATAAGGATACTACAATTATGATGGAGAAATTCTTTCATCTTTGAATACATTTTGAAATAATTAGGTATGAAATATCATGACGTGTGCAACTTAATTTCACATGGTTAATCAAATAAGGAGATAGAAATATTTAACAAAATATTGAACGTCAAATACAATAAGCACCTCCAAAAGACCATATACCTCCTAATACCATCATCTTGAATAGGTTTCAACATACAAATTTTGAGGAGACACATTCAGATGATAGCACTTATGAATTTCTTAACAAAGATAGAATTTGAAAGAGTGCATTTTTTGAAATGGTTGAGCAGCCCAGGAGTCATCACAAAAAAAGTGTCTTTGCTGTTTGGCAGCATTTGAAAATCATACCATTTGTCATACATTTTTCTTGAGGAAAATAGGTGCTGTGCAGAAGTCCAAGCAGGTTAACTTTTTAATCCCAGCAGAGAAATGTGACCATTTCTTAAAGACCAGATTTTCTACATCAGAAGCTCATTCTTCCAGTTTACCAGCTGTATCTTCTGTTCTTTAGCTGTAACTAAGTACTGATTGAACAAAGACTCTGTAAAGAGAATTGTTTCTTTGGTTGAACCCAGCTGGAATGGAATGGTAGGTGTGAGATTATTGACCATGGCTATAGCAGCTTTTCTGTTGAGAGCAGTATCAGATTCATTCAGCTTTGGAAAAAGGCAAGAACAGTATTCTTTAGATGTGGCTAATCTTTACCATTACAGGTGACATAAAATTCTAGTGGTGAGAGATCCCCTCCACTTAGTTGCTCTCCTCAATGAAAGTGTGTATGCGTGTGTTTCTCAGATACAGTCCAACTTGTAATCTGTTTGTAGGAACTCTTTATATATTAGGGAAATAAAACTTTTGTCCATGCTCTAAGTTCTCAGAAGGCTGGGTTGTGTGTGTGTGTGGTTTTTTGTGTTTTTTTTTTTTTTTTCCTGTTCACTTGAGTTTGCTTACAGTGGTGTTTGCTATGGGGAATAAAATTTTATGTTGTTAAATGTATCTGGGTTTTGTGTCATAGTTAAAAGGCTTTTCCTCTCGATGAGTTTCTAAAATTATTCTCCTATATTCTAGTGTTTTATGATCTTGCTTTTTATCCTTTTCAACCTTTTTTAAAAAAATAAAAACAAAAACAAAAAACTTTGAGACACCTGGAATTGGTTTTGGTATAAGGTTTTTCGGATGGTTGAAGTTGATTCACAAACTATTTATTTATTATTTATTTATTTATTTTTAAAGATTTTTATTTACTTATTTTTAGAGAGCGGGGAAGGAAGGAAGAAAGAGAGGGAGGGAAACATGAATGTGTGGTTGCCTTTTGTATGCCCCCAACCGGAGATCTAGCCCGCAATCCAGGCATATGCCCTTACTAGGAATTAAACCAGGGACCCCTTGGTTCGCAGGATAGCACTCAACCCACTAAGCCACACCAGCCAGGGCACAAACCATTTATAGACTAGTCCATTTTCCTTCACTGATTTGAGATGCTAGTTTTTATTGCATAATAAATTTCCATAAGGATATTGATCTGTTCCTATATTTTTCATTCTCTTCATTTGCTCATCTATTCAACAATGCATACTCTTTAAAATATTTAGGTCTTATAATGTTTTAATATTTTTTAACTTTTCCAAACTTTCCTGGACTATTTTTGCTCATTTACTCTTGCATATTAATTGTAGAATCAGTTTGTCCAATTTAAAAATTCTGTTACTATTTTTTAATATGTATTATTGATTATGCTGTTACAGTTGTCCCAATTTCTTTTCCCTCTGCTCTCCTCCACCCAGTGACCCCCTCCTCCAGTTGCACCTCTCCCCCAGTCCAGGCCCATTGGTTGTGCATATAGTTCTTCTCAACCTCTTCCTGTCTACTCCACTCCCTCCTACTATGCTTCTTAATTCCTGCATCATCTCCCTCCCTTTCCCCTCTTCCCCCTCCCCACTGACCTCCCCACTATATGTTCCCCATACCTATCTTTTTTCTACTCTCGTTGCCTACTTAGTTTGCCTTTGTTTCAATTCCCTAGCTTCTGTTGTTGGTGGTTGTGATACAGTTTTCATTTTAATGTTCATAGTTTTGATCCTCCTTCTCCTAAACAAGTCCCTTTAACATCTCGTATAACAGTGGTTTGGATCTGATGAACTCCTTCAATTTTACTTTGTCCTGGAAGTACTTTCTCTGCCCTTCTATTCTGAATGACAGCTTCACTGGATAGAGTAATCATGGCTGTAGGTTTCTGATTTTCATTGCTTTGAATATTTCTTGCCAGTCCCTTCTTGCCTGCAGACGAAGACCAATTCTCTTATTTTTGGAGGTTAGACTGAGTGACTTGCTTCTATGGAACAAAAGTGGAAGGAATGGTGTATGATTTTGGTTATCAGGTCATAAAAGGCACTGCAGCTTCCTTTCTCTCTCTTGGTTTACTTACTCGAAGGGGTACCAGTTGCCATGGTTTGAGGACACTCAAGCAGCCCTGTGGTCCCAAATGTTGAGACACCAAAGCTTCTGGCTAACAGTCAGGCAAGTGAGCTTGAAAGCAGATCCTCTTGCCCCATTTAAGCCTTCAGATGACTGCAGCCCCAGTTGGTATCTTGACTGTAACCTTGTGAGAAACCCTGACCCAGAACAATGCAGCTAATCTACTCCCCTGGATATGTGTTATATCTTATTTACTGGAGTAGATTATAAATTAATTCACAAGAAACCCACACAGTCTAAAGATGAATTGTATCAGCTTGGACTGGGACAGTGAGAGTTGAACATTGAAGAGAGGATCCCTGAACAACTATAGACAGCAAGCAGCTAAGAAAACTATTTACCTGTAAACATGGGTACTTGTCATGGAACTGGAAAGATAACTGAGGGTGGAACCAAGAGCCCAGTGGATGAGGATAAGAGCCACTTGGGTACACCCAGGAGGTATGAGAGTCCTAATCAAGGAACTGGCAACATTTATCCACTGGAATTTCAGAATTTCTGTGGACTAGTGACTACAATGTGCCTTCCAGTCTCCCCTCTTTGAAGGGAAATGTCTACAGAGGTATAGTTTCCTGTGCCTTTCCCTTCATTGCATGTGATGTATGTGGCAGACCACTCATCTGTTTACTTCGCAGACCTTCATATGGAAAGGAGCCACTTAAGGAATTACACCCAACAAACTGCAGTCAATAAGCCTCATATACTTCGGTACACCTCTCAAGATCCTGGACCTTAATGCTGTAATCAAATGAGAACTTTGTAGGCGGCCTGGGGAGGATGCGAGTGCATATGTGGAAAGTATGTAAAACATTTGTGGCCAGAGGGTGGATTTTGGAAACTGTTAAAACATGACCTCCTAATTATTTCACTCTCCTACCATCAATCTGATTCTGTGGCTGCCTGACTAATAGAATACAGTATTGCCCTGGCTGGTGTGGCTCAGTGGATTGAGCATTGGCCTGTGAACCTGAAGGTTGCCCATTGGATTCCCAGTTAGGGCACATGCCTGGGTTGCAGGCAAGGTCCCCAGTGAGGGGCATGCGAGAGGCAACCAATTGATGCATCTCTCACACACTGATGTTTCGTTTCCTCTCTTTGTCCCTGCCTTGTCCTTTCTCTAAAAAAAAATAAATAAAATCTTTTTTAGAATAAATAAATATAAACCAGCAATGACCAATTAGAGATAACATAGATAAATGGGTTATTTTCACAAAAGCAACAAAATATAAAATATCTAAGGAAAACCCAAACAAGAAGTGTACCAGACATATGAAAAGAAGACTATGAAATGTTACTGAAGAACATTGAAAGACACCTAAATAAATCAAGAAACGTACATGATCCTGGATGGGAAAACTCAATATTGTAACAATATCAATTCTTCCCAAGCTGATTTTTTAAGGGGGGGGGGGGATAGAGTACTGAATAAGACTTTGCATTGGCTTCTGGACCCAGGCCTTCAGCGTTAAAGTAAAAATATTCATCACTTGTTAAAGATGATAAAGGCAGACTTTATTCAGGGGCAAGCATTGTAATAGGCATAGGGACCACTGCAATAGGATTTTGCAGTGGAGGAGACTGGACTCAACTGCATTGAGTGTAAGTGGGAATTTAGAGCCAAGGAGCAGGTTGGAGATCAGTGGATAGAAAATTACTATGACAAAAACACCAATTAGTAAGCAGGGTTCTGGGTAAACCCATCTTACAGGATTCTCGTTGAAGGCATTCAGCAGCCCCAACTGAGGTCCCAGTCAGCAACTGTAGCATCGAGCAATAAACATGTGAGTACTGTTGACCTATGGTAAATGAATCAGTCAGCTTCGGTTAAAAATATTTATTCAGGGTCTTAGGGTTTGCAAACTAGAAACACAACGAGGAAGTAATCCAGAATGTTCTGAAGAAAGAAAAGCTGGGGGGTTTTCTAGTTAAAAGTATATTCTTAAGAAGAATCAGTCCTGCATTCTTAGCCTTTGAATTGGTCCAACACTGTAATCCTCTAGATGTCAGGTGATTTGGATAATGGATATCAGGCAGTCTGGATAACAGATGTCAGGTGGTCTGGTTACGTAAACATTGTTCTCTTAGTCCTTTCAGGGGGTAATCGGAGGTTTACCTGAGGTTTACTGTGTACGAGGGCACTGAGGCAGGCCTGTAAAGATCAAAAGTTTAAGTTCCCAGTCTAGTTAAAATAAGAATAATTTCCTCATGCCTCACCTTATTTAATTTTAGTAATTTGGCAGGTTGACTATACCGACTCCATTTTATACTTCTGTATTTCTCAGTACATACGCCCTTAGGGTGACTTTAGCCCCAGCCATATGACTCCACCCATAGGGCAGACCCTGAGTGAGAATCACCTAGGTAAGCCCAGTGAATCCCAGAACCATGGGAGATAATAACAGCATTGCCAGCTGTTACTGCGATTGAATCTATAATTCAACTCAAGCTCGCCATACTGCTCCCAGCAATCATCAGTTGTGGGAAGACTTTCCAGAACCATTTCTCAATAGCGTTGATTGGCTTACATTCACATCAATCAAGGTTTTCTGTCCAATGGGCCTTTCGGGCCCTAGACAGTTGGCGAACCTATTGGCTAACACTCCTAAACGCTCTCTCACCTGTAGTGTGAGCAAACTCCAGAGACTACCGACAAAGACCATTGAGAAGTAAAGCACCACAGGAAGTGGCGTTTATGCTTCCTCTAGTGCGGTCCAATGAACTCTTTTTTTTGGGAAGCAAATCCAGTTTTGGAGCCCGCCCAAGAGGAAGAACATTGTGATTGGCTGTTTAGTACAGGGTCACAGAGACTCACGGGAGCTTCGACCAAGCACTTGCCATCATTGTCCAGTTGGCTGGTCAATCAACTAACCTCTCTGGATGGGCGGAAACTGGCAGCCCTTCTGGCACCGCCTTTTCCTGGGCTGGTGTTCCGGGAGGCAGCAAGGCCGCTGGGGCAGGGAACTTGCGGTGTGGGCGGGGTCGCGCTGCGCCGCTGGGATCGTGTCTCCACCTTGAAGAGCTCGGAGCACACCTAGCGCGGGACCCTGCGGGGCGGGACTGGGCTGGGGGCAACTCGTGGGCGGGGCCGGGACCGGGGCGGGGCCGCAGGAGGCGGAAGCGGCGAGTGAGCTCCAGCCCGAGCTGTAGCGAAGCTATCGTCCGCGCCCGCGGAGCGGCGTCGGCGGGGTTGGCCGGGGCGGCAGAGCCTGGGCGGGCGGGCAGGTCGAAGCCCGGGGGTCGAGGCCGGGGATCGGGTGACGGGCAGGCTCACCCCCGCGCGGTCGTCGGAGTGGGCTGAACTCCCGCCCTCGCGCAGTCCTGGGGAGGATGCAGTCGAGGGCCCTGGGGTGGGGCGGGCGGTGGTGGCTTCAGCGCTAGCGGCTCAGAGGGCGGGAGGCGGCGGCATGAGGCGCGGGGCCTGCGGCCGCGGGAGGGAGGCGCTGCTGGCGGCCCTGCCGCTCCCGCTGGAGCTCCTCGTCTTGCCCTGCCCGCGGGGCCCCGGCCGCTCTCGTCCCGGCCGCCGCCCGGGCCGCCGCTGCTGACCCTTCGCCGAGCCGCCGGAGGCTTCACCCGCGCCCTCCCCCAGGACGCTCCCGCGGAGCTCTGGGCTCTTGGCCCCGCTCGCGGAGGCAGCGCTGCACGCCGGGCTACGGCGAGGCCGGAAGATGGCTTGGGTGCTCAAGATGGACGAGGTGATCGAGTCCGGGCTGGTGCACGACTTCGACGCCAGCCTTTCGGGCATCGGACAGGAGCTGGGCGCCGGCGCCTACAGCATGAGGTACCGAGCGCTCTTGGGCGGGCGGGCGGAAGCGTCTGTCCCCTTGGGCAGCGCCTGCAGGACCCGGTGCCTGTGCCAGGCGCAGTGGCGGTGATCGGTTCCCCGGCCTACCTGGCTTGTGGTCCTGGTCCTGCCGCGTGGCCGTCGGGGCCACGGAGCCTCGCAGGCCTCTGCCCATCTTGGTGGCGGACGCGGGAGGGCGGCCCTGCAACCTTCGGCACGGGAATCGCGCCCGAGGGCTTCATTTTTGCTGTAAAACATGCCCGGCTGTTAGGATGGCTTGGGGTGGTGAGGGAAGGGGTTTCATTTCCTTGCAAGTGCTTTAGAAGCCACTTAAAGCAGGAAAGCTGTGCGCGATGATGGAACTTATATTGGGAAAGTACTCTCCAAAGTTTTGGTATCAGTTCCTACTCTTCTACATTGCAGTCTTTCCTAGTTGCAAATTTTAATCACTTGATATTATAATAGTAATTATACGTGAAAATAGCCACAGGGGAGAAAAGCACATCAACGTAGTTATGGTCTCAAAGTGAAATTTTTCCCTTCGGAGACTACCCTCTTAGGCTATTTCCTTTTGAAGAAGGCTTTAAGGTGCAGTGATTGCACAGACAGTAATTTGTTTAGTCTTCACTGCCTGTACCAGCAGCCGTTCGTTTTGTTTAATTTTGAGGCGTTGGAAAAAGCTGAATTTAGTCTCTGGCCTTTACCCTGAAGCATACCGCTTTTTTAACTTCTGTCAGTTTGGCAGCCCTTTATTTTTATTTCTTAGTTTTTTTGAAATATAGTTTACATACTGTAAATTCACCCAATTAAAGTATAAAATTCTGTGGTTTGGCAGCTTTTCGTGAACATGTATTAAGTGAGGTTTTCCAAGCCTGCCCCTTAAAGTAATGCCTGATGACTCTGAGTGCTGTCCAGTTTCCCAGTGACTCCGTGCGTGTCCCTGCAGCTCTCGGGGAGAAGCGGGGCGCAAATGTCCTGAAGAAGAAAGACTTCTGGGTCAGGGTAGGCCTGGGTCGGGGGCGTGAGCAGTCGTGGAGCTGCCTTCTGCAGTAACTTGGTTTTTAAATCTTATAAATAAAGCACTCAAAAAGACGATGTTTCTTAAAAGTGCTTGAAGGAAAACCTCCGTTGGCCAGTCTGTGACCCTGATTGGGTCTGTGCTGGTCTCTGAACTTGGCACTTCCTCTCCTTGCCCTTGTGCAACTCCAGGGTGCTGGAAGATGACTTGTTTTCTGAAACAACTGTTTCAGTTGTTGAGGAAACTGAGCTACTGAAAGTCATAGGGTCAACCCAGATGGGGTTACTGGAGGCAGTGATTTCCTTGAGGAAAGGTGGCCTCAAGGGCCATGCTTCTCCAGGAGACCTGAACTTGCCCTTGAGGAGCAGGAGGGCTCCTGAAGCATTCGGTCCATCTCCGCAGTGGCTTCTCCGTTCTCAGTTATGGCACGATGAAAGTTCGCTGCTGAGAACGTTGCTTATATAGAGTTATTTTGAGCTTTTACTTTTGTTTTCCCTCCCAGAATTCTGTTTGTTTTGGTATTTTGACCAACTAATAAACTTTTGTTTATGGTTGATTCTGTGAAAAGGAAATAAAATCTTGCTATTAAACTTTTCCTTGACCTTTTTCTTAGTATGTGGCATCTTTGGAATTCTGTGTTTTTTATAATACTTTCCACGGGAACTCTTTTTCCATTAAATGCTTTTGGTTGTTGTTTATGGCGTGTGTCGTTTAATCCAAATTTTCAAGTATCTTTGAAAGCAGATTTCATTTTGGTTATTTTTTTAATATATTCTTGGTATCAGTTGTCTCCTCAAAAACTAAGAGGAGCCCATGAGAGTCTTTGCCTCTTGCAAATTCAAGACTCTTCATTTGAAGTACATATTTTAGGAAATTGCAAAATTGACTTGATCTGGAGACAGTCTGGAGAAGGCTGTATTTTGCCTGTGCTGGCCTTTGATGGCATTTGATCCCTCCCACCCGGACCTGGACCTGGAGCTCTGCGAGGGCCAGCGGGTCTCAGCAGCGCCTGGTGTCCTTTCCTCTGGTGTCAAATGGGAGGTGAGGCTGCTGGTGCTCCTCTTTCTCTTCCAGTTCTCTCGCGTTCAGGAAGTAAACTTGAGGTGCTAAACTTAAAATTATTTGAAAAGTGACTTCTTGATGAAAGTTTACTTTGTCGGCAGCTTTGCATTTTTCTTGCAAAGGGAAGTATGCATTCTTGTATTTGCTTTTCGGATGACTGAAAACAGGAGGGAGTTTTAAAGACTTTTAGAAAATGGTCTCTTTGGGTTTAGGTAGCTAACTTGAAAGAGGCAGTTTCTGTAGTCTAACTTTAAAAATGTCTGCAGTACATTGTGGGTTGGTAGTATTGGGATGCGTTGAGGCTAATTTCTGACGCTACCTTTGCTGTTCTTTTTCGCCTTGTTTTGCGCATTTGCCTTTGTGCTCGGTGTGTGCTGTTGTACCCACGTTTGTACATGAGGTATGAGCAGCTTCAGACTATATGAAATGAGGCAGGTCATAAAGGGTTTTTCATATCTTAGTTCCATATCAGGATGTAGAGATGAATGAAGAGACCTCAGAAAACCAATAGACCGTTCCTTGTGAGTGAGTAAACCTAAGCTCATAGATGTTTCAGTGATTGGTCCAAGTGGTCACTCAGTGGCACTACCATTCCAAAAGGAGCTGAGTTCCCCTCACTAAGTGAAGGCCCAAGCTCCTTGTACCTTGAAATCTGGGTCACTCAAGTTTTGTGACGTAAGGACCAGATGAAACTCCTAACAGGGTCTTTTGGACCACTGGTAATTTTCTTTCTATCTTACTGTTCACATGAAATTTATAATCTGTAGCAAGTTAATTTTCAGGATTTACGAAATGATGCAGCTTCTTTAGATTACACATAAAAACTTGGGTATTAAATCATTACCTTACAAAGGGTATTGGTCTGAGCCCTGTTAAACTTCCCTATAGTACAAATCAGTTTCAAAACAAAAGTAAAACTTTACATATTCTGTGAGAAGTTCACCTGTAGTTTACAGATAATTTGCTAAATTTAAACTGCTTTGAGTTCAAAACATATTTCCTATATCGATTGATAGTTTAAAATGTCAGTCCATAAAACTTCTTATTTCAAAGTTTAAATGCTTTTTCTGGATTTAATCTGGGCTCAAGTATAGGAAAGACTTTAATAAGTTGTTGGTTAACAAAACATTGATTTCAGATACGTTCACTTTTTTAAAAAAATTTACTACCTTAAACCAGAAATTGGAAAACCTTTTCTGTAAAAAGCCAGATAGCAAATATTTAAGGCTTTGCAGGCCAGAGGGTTCTCTGTCACACTTTTGTTTGTTGACAACCCTTTTTAAAAATGTAGAAACTATTTTTACATCATGGGTGTACAAAAACAGGCTGACTGGATTTGGCCCTATATGTCAACCCTTGCTCTAAAGAGTAGACTCTTAAGATATGATTGCCTTGGGAAAAGATTTGCTAAGTATTGAAATCTTAGGTTCAAAAAGTAATTTTTATTGAGTTGGCCAAAAAGTCCATATGGCTTTTTCCATAAAATAAGAGACACGTTTTTCATTTTCACCAATACCTTTATTGATTTGGGTATTTTGAGTATGTCAGCTGTCTCCCGCTATTGGCTTCTAGTGGGCAGAGGCCAGGGGTGCTGCTAAACATCTTCCAGTGCATAAGACAGCCCCACAGCAAAGACTTATTTAGCCAAATGTCGATAGTACCAAGACACTTTGCAAACCACTTTTGACATCTTTGATCAGTCACAGCACCTCCATACACAGCACAAATGTTTTTTTACATTTCAGTTGTGTTTTTACCTTTCTTGAAGTAATGAAGTATCATACGCCAAAAGTGTCATGTATCTTCTTCCTTCTTCAATATTAGAATGGCTGCACAAAAATTCATCAGTTTTGATGTTTTTTAAAAATGCACGGTGGTATGACAGCTGTTTCAATACACTCTAGCAAAATTGTTTCTAATGAAGTTAAAGACCATTAAGCACTACTAGAGCCATCGTACAGAAAAAAGCTAAATAAACTCTGGCCAACCCATATGTAGACGAAGACCTTTCTCAGCTAACTGACACACATTCTGTAGTTTGCCTATATATTTTTTGTGTTCAATTTTAATAGTGTCCCTCTACTAAAAATAAGATTCAATGCTGTTTATATCCTTCAATCAGAACTGTTCGAAACTTGGCAGTTTATTGATATGGTCTTATAAACTTCATATGTTTCATTACAGTGAACACCTGTCAGTTTGCCTGGACATACTTAAACATTTGTTATTGGTGGAAATACTATCTGATGCTTCATCTTTGCTTTTAGGTTCTGTGACTGAATTTATATAAATAATTTTTTTTAAACGATTTTATTTATTTCAGAGAGAGGGGAAAGGAGGGAGAGAAACATTAATCGGTTGCCTCTTGCATGCCCCAACCAGGGACATAGTCCACAATCTTGGCAGGTGCCCTGACAGGGAATCCAGGGACCTTTCAGTTTGTGGGATGACACCCAACCCACTGAGCCACACCAGTAAAGGGCGTAGTCTTTTCTTTTGAAACTTTCTGTGGGTTTTCTTTTTTTTTTGAGTTTGTGAAATTGTTATCTTGAGATATGAACCACTTATTTATTATGTATGTATGTTTCCGTTGGTGGTTGAATTTTTTAACTTAAATTTTTTATTTTAAAATAACTTAAGGGTTACAAGTTGACATGAATGCTTTGCCCAGCTTCTACTTCCATAACCAGAGTACAATTTTCAGAGCTGCCTCAGTGCAGTACTGTTATACAAACTACAAAATTTGTTTCTCAATTTTTTGTCTGTTGTCCTTTTTCAAATCAAGGTTTCATTCTTGGATGCCATATTACATTTAGTTTTTGTCTCCTTCAATGATAATTCTGTAGTCTTTCCTTCTCTTTTATGATTTTGACAATCTTGATATGTAGGAGTCAAAGACGTTTTTAAACATGTAAACATTTTTGGAAGCAAAAGTATAGTATTCCTGTGAATACTATTTAGCTTTTAAAAGGTCTTTGTTATTTTAGTAGAATGACTGAGTGGAGTAGAACCACTACTGCTGTCATTTTCATTCATTTATGGATTACTTTGTCTCAATTTCAAATTACCAGACTTTGTTTCTGAATAGAGTAGTAGGTTGTGTTTTTTTGTTGTTGTTGTTGTTGTTCTTGTCCTTTCATATTAAAGGAATTTCAAAATTAATTTATTTAAAATAACAGTTACCCCTGGCTGGTGTGGCTCAGTGGATTGAGCACTGACCTGCAAACCAAAAGGTTGCTGGTTCAGTTCTAGCTAGGGCACATGACTGGGTTGCAGGCCAGGTCCCCAGTTGGGGGTGCGCGAGAGGCAACCACACATTGATGTTTCCCTTCTCTCTCTCTCTCTCTCTCTCTCTCTCTCTCTCTCTCTCTCTCAATAAATAAATAAATAAATAAATCTTTAAAAAATAACAATTATAAGCCATTATATATTAGCATTTTTTATTTAAAATACTGTTTTACTAAAAAAGCAGTGAGAACTAGAGACATTATCTTAGGCTTTTTGCAAATCTTTTTAATGTCTAGCTTAGAAAAATAAATGCACTCTCTTATCTTCTATTGGAATATATTGTGGTTGGCATGTGAAGAAAATCCAGCTTCATATGGTTACATGGTTGGAAAATGGAAGATTTTGATTGCCCTTTTAAACAATTTTGGATATTCTTTGATATTATACCAGCCCCTGGCAAGTGGTGGTTTCTTAAAGTTGCAACTTGATATCTGCAACTATCTCAATGTGCTTTTTGTACTCTGACATTAGAGTTGATTGATGTGCCTTGGACTTTGAATCTCTTAACCTGTGTAATTTTGAAACATGCATGCATTGTTCATTAGTAAAACCGTGGTCTCCTGAGTTATGCAGATCTTCTAAATGTTGACACTTTTCACTATACAATATCAAAAAATTAAATTCCTTAATATTGCCACCATCTCATCAGAGATAGCACATGGTGGAGGGTTAAGATTTTGTCATTGGCAACAAATGGTGTTATAATGGTAAATGATGGGCTCACTTATTCATTTTTTGTGGAAATTTTTGTCACATACCCAGGTCTGAATAATCATAGTTTGTCAGTGTCTCTTTCAAGTAAAAATGATGTTCTGTGAGAGAAACTGCTAGGTCAGCTCACACATCAGAGTTGCGTAGATCCCCTTTTCCTGGAGACAGCCATCACACTTAGGTGTGCAGCAGAAGACACCTTATACCCGCCCAAGGACTAGTACAGAGTAACATTTTTATACAATGACTGTTAGCACAGTTGGTGCCACTGCCTTGATTCATGCCAAGGCACCAGCAGTTTTAACCACCATTGGTTTTGTGCCATGAGTATAAATGTCAACAAAGTGCAAAGGGCAAATAACGTGTTATTCTGAAAATAGGTTTGACCTCCTGAACCCCCTGAAAGAGTCTCAGATTCCCCAGGATTTCACAGACCGCACTTTTGAGAACTGATCTAATGTGTGCCTAGAGTTTTGATATTTAAAATATTTTATTCTAAATTAAAAACAAACCCATTTATGGAGCCTGCCGAAGTGTCACTGCAAATGGCAGGCCTGGCATTTGAAGCCCCAGAGCTGGGGTTTGACGTCCACTTTTTCCCACTACACCCTTTGCCTCCCTACCAATTAATAATTGAGACGTCTTCTCAAGGTAGTAGAATATGATTGTTCTGGATAGGAAGAATCAGTTGGAAATGCTTTTTCTTTCTTTCTCATATTCTTGTTGTATCTTGCCTTTGTGTGTGTGTGTTCCCTCCAGGGCCTTGTTGAACTTATTCTAGGTAATATCTTTAAATAAAGACAGATTTGTTTCTTCCTGTTAATCATTATATTTCGTTTTCTTGCCTTAGCGTGCTAGTTAGGGCGTTACTGAGCTGTCACTGCGAAATCTCCCCTTGTCCTTTCTCTATTGTCTCTTCTGCATTTTCCATCAGTTTGCTCTCTCTGCTGTCTTCTGGATAACTTCTTTCTACCCATACTCCCGTTTTCTCATTTACTCTTCATTTCTGTCTGAGCTGCTGTTAAACCTGAGTTTTCAATTTTAGCAATTTTATTTTCCAGTTCTGGAAGTTTCTCTAATTTTTCAGTCTTGCTGCTTCTTAAAATTTACTCTCCCTTTAAGATTTTTTTCAGGCTTGTCTTTTATATATCCTTAAACAGAGCAAGCATAATTTTATAGTGTGGGTCCAATAATTCTAGCATCTTAAGTCTTCGGGGATATCAGTCCAATCAGGAAAGTAGAAGCCATTTAGATGTTTGAAGTGGAGATGGATTTAGGGAAGTGTTTGATTGCAAAGGCACCAGAAGGGTTTGGGAGGAGGGCTTGTTACCTGGCTGCTGCTGGGTTACCAGCTACCAGCTACCAGCTGGAGGCATGGCCGTTGCTGCCCTGAAATTTCCTGCACCTGCAGTCTGTGTGGTTGTCTGCATTGGCCCTTTTCTACTCCCTTTTAATTTTCCACCAGTGGTTTCCCTTTGGAGCAACCTAACAAGGCTCCAGCTGGCAAGAAATCTTGCATGTGGAGTTTTCAGGCCTCTTGCTGATAATTTTAAGACACCAATGCAGAGGCAGAAAAGAGCTGAATACCAGCAAACAGATTCTGGAAAAGGGTATATGGTATCTGTTGTTATTGCTGTTGGTTCTTGTTCCTAGAGTCTTGTTTGGCTTTTTGTGCCTGGATATTTTGGGGTACTGGCATTTAAAATTACTTGGAACAGTTTGAAGCCTTGAGGCTTTTCATTTGCTTGTCAGATTGCTGGGAGCTCTATGGTTCAGCCTAGTAGAAATTATTATCTTAAATTATCTGGAGACCTTGTTTTCTATTTTAGTAATAACTGATAATTAATGCTGCAATTGGTTCATTGATTCAGCAGATATTTGCGCTATTTGTGCTAGATGCTGGGGTCAGTGAAAAGGAACAAAGTTGGGGGTGGCTATACACCTGTGGGGAGTAGAAACTTAAGTCATATATACTGTTTGAAAGGGACCAGGAAAAGGGGAATTGGGAGTGTGGATGGGAGGATTGCAGTTGTCACGTTGTCATGGAGGTGACATTTGAATTAGAGGAGCCAGTAAGGCACCAACAGGAGAGTGGAGCCAGTACAAAAGGCCCTGAGAAAGGCCTGGGAGGAAGCTATTTGGCTGGGGCAGAGGGAGTAAAGCTCAGGCTGAGTAGGGCCTTGCAAGGACCCCAGTTGAATGTGAGCTGATGGAGAGTTCGAAATTAGGAAATGATCAGACTTCTGTATGAAGAGAGTCACTGGCTCCTGTGTTGATTGGAATACATTATCTTTCTAAGTAAAAAATTAATTGGGATTTCAGAAGGAAGTGATCTTTGCATGTTTACTTGTTAAGCTCGTTTAAGACTCATTTAGGCCCTGTCCAGCTGGCTCAGTTGGTTGGAGCAACATCCCATACACCCAAAGGTTGCAGGTTCGATCCCTGGTCAGGGAGCATGTGGGAAGCAACCCATTGATGTTTTTTTTCTCTCTCCCTTGCTCCTCCTCTCCCTCCTTGCCCCTCTCACCATTCCCTTCCCTGCCGCCCCTTACATCTTTTTCTAAAATCAATAAACGTATCCTCCCATAAGAATTTTTTTAAAAAAAAAAAGAATCATTAGCATCCACCATGAACGTAATATTTCCTGTGTGGATCATCCAGGCTATACCAAAGTGAATAAAATGTGGTTGCCTTTTAGGAACTGAAACAAATACAACTTTATTTATTACATGCGAGTTTATAAATATCCATCCTTGCACAGTCTTATGGGGTTTTTTTTTGATGACATGTAATGATCAACCCAAGCAGTTAGCATTGGTATCTTAAAATTATTCTCCATGTCACCTTTCAGTATAATTAACTAATACTTCTGAGTCATAGCTCTCATTCTTATTTTCTTTCTCACCAAGAGGACTTTAAATGCTTATATATATGTGACATAGGAATATATATGCTTTAATATTCTGTAGAGCCGTTTTGACTTTTATGGTTGTTTTTCATAAAGACAGCTGCTGTGAGTCTTTGTAAGGCTCCTGAAAAGTTTTTATATCTGCCACAAGGTTTTTTATTTGTTCCACGTAAGTGGAGTCAAAGCCCGTAGGTCACAGTGTTGAGAACTCCAGAGGAGGCTGAAGGCCATTGCTGACTGTTCCTCAGTTATGCTGTGTGCTGAGGGGTGTTTTCATAGTTCCTAAGTACAAATAAAAGAGAAGGAAAATTAGTGGAAATTTAGTTTCTGAATAGTCAGTCTAGTACTTTAATAGAAATGAATGCAAGGAGGAGGCAATGCAGGGTTTTCCTCCCATTTCATTTATTTCCATGTTTTTTGTTTTATTTTTTTGGTAAATTAAATTAAAATGGACCGGCCAAGTATCTGCGTTAGTCAAGAACTTGTAGAAAACAGAAGGGGAAATAAGTAATTCAGACAAGACTTTGGTATTGGTATTACAGCAGTTACTAATTTGGGTATCTTATTTTACTTTTTATTGAGGAGCAAACAAACACTAGCAAACTATAAATGTACAACTTAGTGAATTATGTCAATTACTTCATACATTAATGGTGGAAATGTGCTGGTGTAGCTACTGTGGAAAACACTTTGGCACTTGTCAAAAAGGTAATCATAGTTACTATATGACCCACTAATTCTACTCCGAGGTATATATACACACACCTTCATATGCCCGAGGGAATTAAACATATATCTACACAAACATATGCAAGTGTCCCTAGCAGCATTGTGCATAATAGCCAAATATTGGAAACAATCCTGATGTACATCTGATGAATGGATAAACAGATTTGGTATATCCATACAATGGAATAACATTCAGCCATAAAAAAAGAATGAAGTACTGATAGTGCTTTAATATGGGTGGACCTTGAAAACAGACTAAGAAGAAGCCAGTTCTGAAAGGCTACATGATTCTATTTGCATTAAATGTCCAGAATAAGCAAGTCCATAGAGATAAAGTAGGTTATGGTAGCCAGGGGCTCGGGGCATGGCAGAGCAGAAAGGGACGGGGCATGACTGCCAACCAGTGCAAGATTTCTTTTTGAGATGATGAAAATGTTCTGGGCGTAGTGATGATGACAGCTTCACAACTCTGTGAATACACTAAAACCCATGAATTTTATGGTGTGTAATGTATCAGCCCTGGCCAGTGTGGCTCAGTTGCAGCGCCCAAAGATTGTGGGTTCAATTCTAGGTTGGGGCACATGCCTAGGATGTGGGTTTGGTCTCTGGTCTGGGCACATACAGGAGGCAACCAATTGATCGCTTTTTTCTTGCATCGATGATGTTTCTCTCTCTCCCTTCCTTTCTCTCTGAAAAAAAAAAATGTCCTCGGGGAGGATTAAAAAAATAAGTTGTATCTCAGTCGTTTGTCTTTTTTAAGCAAACCAAACATCCTCCCAGGTTAACAGAGAATATAGACAGTGCCCCAAAGGACCCCTTCCCACCACCCACTCCCAATCAATGCCCCATGTTATTCTTGGGAGAAAAAAATAGTAGCTGTTTTTACTGCTACTGTTCGCTTCTCAGAAGAAGCCATTGTTTTAGACTAAGCATGAAGCCTTATGCTCTGAGCACTTGCCAGGCCTAGCAGGAAACTGTCGTAAAGTACCGTTTTAATCAAATGCTTCTTTGTGATTTCATGGTGCTAATGTGACCTACCTTTGGCAGCGATAATAGTTCCTGCCTTTCAAAACAGGTAGCTGTGCTCTCTTCGCTCACTCTTTTTTTATACAGACAGTACGGAATTTAAAGTGTTTAAGGAATTTTTTGAAGTAACTTTTTTAAAAGTACCATCTTTATTGTTAGCCTAGTTTCTTTATCAGTAGCATGGACTTTATTAACTACTAAGTACTTCCTATTTTATCCACCTGACCATAGCTGCCCTCCTTCTCCCCACAGCCACGCTAGAGATAACAGGTTCAGCACTGTCATTTGGGGAAGCCAGATTAGCATTCATAGTCCTTTTATTTTACATGTCATTTCTGAGCTGAAATTTGAAAAGAAACTACTCCTAAAGGTTTTATTTGCTTTTGAATATTTTAAACCCAGAGTAAGGTCAGTGTTGATTTATTTTTTGTCTTTTTTGCATTTCAGCGATGTCTTGGCATTGCCCATTTTTAAGCAGGAAGATCCCAGCCTTCCATTGGATGATGAAGCTAAAACCCCGCCCTTTCAGTATGTGATGTGTGCTGCAACGTCTCCAGCAGTCAAACTGCACGACGAGACGCTCACGTATCTGAACCAAGGTTAGTGTGGCCGTGGCACGTTTGGTGCCGGCATTTACAAGAGTCTTAAACGGAAGTTTGGCATTACAGCCTTGGTTACTGGCGGTAATTTCAAGTTCGATTTTCTTAGTCTTAAGTTTCATAGCTTCAGTTCACAAAAGCTGTAGGAATTTTACTGTGAGCCAACAAAGTTATGGTTTGTGGGAACTGATTTGCATAAAGAGGGACTGTGGAACAAGATTTATTATAGGGTTTTTTGGACAAACTCCAAAGGAGAGGAGCAAGTAGGAAAGGCTGTCAGTTATTTTTAGGAATAGTGGTTTAAATGTGGAACTTGAGAATGAATCAGAAATCTAGCTAGCAAGGAACCTGGGTCTCGGGCACGAGGCAGGTTTGTGCTGAAAATAGACAGAAGCTGTACTAAGATAGGTTCTGTAACTAAAACACTAGTGTCAAATTTTGTCTACCCGTATCTTGTTTATACTTTATGAGAATATTATGTTTTGGTGATAGAAAAGTAAGAGTGGGCAGAATGGAAAATAAAAATGGAATGGTAGAATTTACCATTGGGAAGTACAAGGGATTTTTTTTCAGGTGCTTTTAGCAGTTTGGGCATAGGCCAGTATGACTTACCAGTGTAAACAAAAGAACTTTGTTATGAAGGAATTAATTTGCTGGATACATATACTGAAAGTGTGTTGAATTCTTTTTTTTTTTTTTAATTGAGTATTTTGTTATAAAAATAGTACATACTCATTGTAGAAAAACTGGAAAATATGTCAAGGAATAAAGATGAAAATTGACTGCAGTTGCATTCCACCAAGATAATTAACATTTAGGTGTATTTCCTTGTGTGTATATCTGTTTGGTTTCAAAAAAGTTGGAATTATCATCTATTCACCTAATAGTATATTGTGATTTTTTTTTTTAAGATTTTATTTATTTATTTGAGAGAGGGGGAGGGAGGGAGAAAGAGAGGGAGAGATACGTCAATTAGTCGCCTCTTACACAGCCCCCAACTGGGGACCTGTCTTGCAACCCAGGCATGTATCCTCACTAGGAATCAAACCAGCAACCTTTCGGTTTGTAGGCTGGCACTCAACCCACTGAACCTCACCCAACCCACTGAACCTCACCAGCTAGGGTATTGTAATTTTTTTTTTTTAATTTTTTTCTAATTAACATTTTATTGATTATGCTATTACTATTGTCCTGACTATTCCCCCTTTTCTCCCCTCCACCCAGCATCCCACACTTCCTCAGGCCATCCCCACACCATTGTTCATGTCCATGGGTCATGCATATAAGTTCTTTGGCCACTCCATTTCCTGTGCTGTACTTTACATCTGCATGGCTATTCTATAACTACCTAGTTGTGCTTCTGAATCTCCTCATCTCTTCATCCATTCCCCCACACCCCCTATCTGGCAACCATCAAAACGCTCTGTCCATAAATCTGTCTCTGTTGTTCTTGTTTGCTTATTAGATTCAATTGTTGACAGATATCTATTTTTGCCATTTTATGTTCATAGTTTTGATCTACTTTTTCTTAAATAAGTCCCTTTAACATTTCATGTAATAATGGTTTGGTGATGGTGAACTCCTTTAGTTTTTTTCTTGTCTGGGAGGCTCTTTATCTGCCCTTCAGTTCTAAATGTTAGCTATCTGTCTAGGTCTGTGTAGTATGCTGGTGCTCACCCCAAAAAATCACCTGATGGTGCATTTTTCAGAACTTATTGTTAAATGACACATGAACAAGCTTGAAAATAACAGGGAACATTCACAAAAGCATGATCATCTCTATTTTATGATGGTATTACAGCTTTAGAGGTACTAATTTTTCCTGCAGTTTTCTATTTAGATTATTGACCATATTTTTAATAAAAATTTAAACCCAGATTTCTCTGATTCAAAATTTCATTTTCTTAACCAATAAGTCTCGTTACTAGAATATTTCCAGAGTTTCCCAAATTAATTGTAACATTTTAAATTTAGCATTTTTCAACTAGTTACAGTTAGTAGTGATCATCAGCAGTCTCTAGAGCCAGGCTGCCTATGCTTAGATCCCATTCCATCACTTGCTAGGCTAGGCAAGTTTCTTAATACCCCCCGCCCCACCCACCCATAAGGTAGATGAAAATTAAATTGAGTAATATTTGTAATGCACTTATAAGCTGTCCAGCACTACATGAGCCTTTGCTGCTGTTACTATTATTAATAGCTAAGTAGCTTTAATGATTCCTTATTGTACTGGAAGACCAAATATTTAGACATTGGTTGATATATTAGTTTCCTGTTGTAGCAGGATGAGCAATTTTTACAAATGGTTGGAGCGCTACCCTGGGGCTAGATACCTGTGTAATGACTCAGGAAGTGTGCCAGATTTGTTGGGAAATATGATTTTAATCTTCTAGATAAGCCTGTAATAGAGTTTTGAACTGTGGAAATGGCATGTTTACACTGCTTCGCAAGTGGTAGGCAGAAGAATGGCTTCCCAGAGATGTCCACATCCTAATCCCCAGAATTTGGGAATATCTTACTTTTTAAAGCAGAAGGGACTTTGCAGATGTAATAAATTAAGGATATTGAGATGGAGAGATTATTCTGGATTATCAAGGTGAGTATAGTGAAATAACAAGGGTCCTAAAAAGTGCAAGAGTCAGGCAGGAGAATCAGGAGTCAGAGAGTTGAAGATGCTGTATGCAGCTGGCTTAAAAGATGGAAGAAGGGACCATGAGCCAAGGGTTGTAGGCAGCATCAAGAAGTAGAAAAATGCAAGGAAATAGATTTTCCGCTAGAGTCTCCAGAAGGAACAGAGCTCTGCCAACAGCCTGATTTTTTTTAAAAACCCAGTAAAACCCATTTGGACTTCTCAGTTCCAAAACTGTATGATAATAAATTTGTGTAGTTTCAAGCCACTAAGGTTGTGGGAATTTGTAATAGCACCGGTAGGAAACTAACACATCAACCAAGCAAATGTGTACTAACCAGGTGGATGACCTCCAAAGCGGTGCAGGATAAACCACTGTTGCGTGCATCAGAGCTGTCTCCATAGGGTGACCATCGTTTGCTCTAGTAAGATTTTCGACAAAGGCACTCTGCGTCCTACAGTACTGCCTCCTAGCTTACCTCTGAAGGCCCTGTCAAAGCTCAGTCTTGAAGTGGGCATCTAGTGACTCCAGAGCCCTTGCTTGTGTGTATAAAATGTGTGACATATGTATATTCAGATATGTGGACTATACACAAGTAAGGTAACGTATGTGATGTACAGTGCCTATAATGAATGTAATAAATATATGAGCATGCATGTATTTGTGGAGCATACATATGTAATGGAGGGAGAGCTGTCCTAGACCGTTGCATGATTTACAGTCCGGTCAAACAAATGAATGACTTTAATGAATTTTGACTGCTTGTAAAGGAACCATAATGCAGTTTACTTTAAACAGCTTTAGACTGACTTAGTAGTTCTTCATTTTAACATACACAATTAAATACTTTGAACTACATAAGGACTTTCAAAATTTATTACCAATAATACTATACAGTGTCTCATAACATTGTATTAAATGAAGGTTATGCAGATGTATCATGAGCCATCCCAAATCAAGCCATTTTTCTCTTTGGAAGCGTTTATCATAATAACACATCTTACAGTATTTATTCAGTTTCTGAGAAAAGATGGTTAATTCTTACTATTTTACTCAGAGCATTTTGAATATTGTGTTATTCCCAGGAGAAGATCCTGAATGCTCTGTTGGATAATATTGACTGACTGGATATTTGTAGCTTCTCCAACTTCAGCATGCATTGGGGTCACCTAGAGGGCCAGTCAAAATCTGATTGCCGGGCCCCCTAGAGTTTCTGGGTTAGTAGATCTGTAGTGGGGCCGGAGAATTTGCATTTCTGACAAGTTTCCAGGTGATGCTGATGCTTCTACTCTGGGGACCATGCTGAGTTTTTTATTATTTTGGATATTCAGGCAAATATGTGAACTTCCCCTCACCACCACCTTTTTAAGATTTTATATTTTTATTTTTAGAGAGAGGGGAAGGGAGGAAGAAAGAAAGGGAGAGAAACACCGATATGTGAGAGAAACATTGGTCAATTGCCTCTTGCACACCCCTAACGGCGGACCTGGCGCCACAACCCAGGCGTGTGCCCTGACCAGGAATCAACCTGCGACCTTTCACTTTGCAGGACAGTACGCATTCCACTGAGCTACGCCGTTCAGGGTCCTCCACCACCTTAGACATATTTCCTCTGAGGAGCGGGGGCTGTGCGCCATTACTTGGTCATAGCTTGGTCACTCCTAGTAGCCTCTCCTTAAAGCTCATTGCTCACCTCTGTCATTTGGGCAGCTGTTACTGAAGAATATTTGCCATTGTGTAACACCATAAAGAAAAATAAATAAATTCTCTGTAGTCTTAACTTCATCAGTCAGGTAGCAATTGGAACAAGATTTCCAAGTTGTATTGATGCCTTAGAGTGTCTGGCTTTGTACTGTCTGAGCAATAGAAGTACAGAGTTTTAAAACTTTGTGTCTTCCTGGTTGTGCCTAAGTAGCTGTTCTCTGCTCTTAGGTAACAAGAAGAATTAAGTGTGATTTTGTGAAGTAAAAACTATAAAGTCCCGCCATGGAATCACAAGAGGGTGACAGAAACAGAGCTGGCCCTCCCTGTTAGCAGAGTTTTAGCTAGAATAGGCTGCCCTTGTTTTGTAGCTCAGGCTGAGTCTTTGAAGCTTTCACACCTCATGATATGGATGAGACTTGATCTTAACCCCTGGATTTATTTCATACCCGTTCATTGCTGCTATTGGAGCAGAAATACCTGTTCATTTGGAGGCCAGATTCTACTTGGAGAATCCTCTAATAATTAATTGCTTTGCAAACAGGTTTTAGGCCCCAGGAAATACATGTCTATTGGATTAAAAAGTATTGTCAAATGATAGAAGCTTCAAAAAAGAAAATACAGTCATTTATCTCTTAACAACAGATATGTTCTGAGAAATGCATCATAGGTGATTTCATCATCATGGGAGCACCATAGAGCGCACGCGCACAGACCTAAACGATAGAGCCTACTACGCACCTGGCCTGGAAGGTACAGCCGCCTGCTCCTAGGCTCCAAACCTGTGCAGCGTGTTACTGTGCTGCGTAGTGTGGGCAGTTGTAGTACATTGGTAAGAATATGTGTATGCAAACATAGAACAGGTACAGTAAAAATACAGTACAAAAGATAAATGACGCATCTGTATAGGGCACTTGCCATGAATGTAGCTTGCAGGACTGGAAGAGGTGCGCTGAGTGAGCCCGTGAGTGGGTGGTAAGTGAATGTGGAAGCCTGGTGCATTACTGTCGTGCGCTGTGCTAGGACGTGTACGAACTGTGTCCCTCAGTGATAAAAATTTTTCCGCTCCAGTATAACTTTTCAGAACCATCCTCATATATGCAGTTTGTCGTTGACTGAAACATCATTATGAGGCACATAGCTGTCATTTTTTTGTTAATTTTATTTTACATCGCAGTAGATTTCCTTGAGGTCAGCTTTGTTTCTTGTTTTGGAGTTATATATTGGGACCTTAAAGATAAATGCTTTGAACTTAATCAAGGCAGTGCTGTCACATCTTGGGTTTTCCACTGAGGAAGCTGGATTTAGGGGATAGTCAAAGGTGGTTGGAGACATGAACTCACAACGGGTGTATTTTTCAATTCTGTCAGTGTTTTTGCATTTCTAAGCCAAAAAATGGAGTGAAAAATCAAAGCATGTAAGGTAAATTCAGGAGGTAAAGCTAAACATAGGACTAGCAACTAGTATACTATATACTAAAAATCTATTGTACACTTGAACAGAATGTTGCTGGTTATGTTAACTTTATAGTTCATTAATAGGAGAACCTTTACATTTCAGTTAGGACCTAGACTGACATTTCAGGAAGCTGTGTTAAAAGAATTATGAAAGGGGATTAAATAAAAGAGGAAGTGAAACCAGTAAAGGTCTAGCAGTTCACTCAGTAAGTAGTATTACCATTGAAGAAAATCGTTGGTGGAGAGGAATTTCTAAATGAGTTGAGGACATAGTTTCCAATAGGGAAATCATTTGAAGCATAGGTGTTACAGGGACTTTAAGAAAAAAAGACAAAAATACTTGATTTTAGAATAAAAATCTATAGTGCTTTAATACAGGAGAAACAAATCTTGAGATCTATTTGTGGAAACAGATTGAACTTTATATTTTGTTAGGTTGACTAGGGAAAAATAACACAGAAGAAATTAGGACCGTTGACTTTTCCCTTAATTTGATTTTTTCAGTCCTGAGGACTTTGAGTTTTTGAAAATCACAAGATGATCCCAGTGAGACAAGTTTCTTCTCCCTCCTTGGCAGCCAAATGAAAGGGCTTCCAGACACTGCACGCTGCCCAGCTCCCATCTCACCGGCCGCTTGTTTTGTTACTCTTTGTCCCAGAGAAGTTTACTTAGCCCCTCTTCTTTTTTTTCTCCACTCACTCCTTAGGTGATCCTGTCTTTAAATAGCTTTACCTAACAGTTGTGCCCTGAGAAGCCCCCTATTAATATCTCCAACCCGGATCTCTTCCTCTTAGCTTCATATTTGTGAATCAACTTGATTACTGACTTGGATGTCCCAAAGGTATTCAGACTTAATGTATTCAATTGTACTCTTTTTAAATATATATTTATTATTGATTTTAGAGAGGAAGGGGAGTGGGGAGAGACAGACAGAAACATTGATTTGTTGTTCCACATATTTATGCACTCATTGGTTGCTTCCCGTGTGTTCCCTGACTGGAGATCGAACCCACAACCTTGGCATATTGGGACGATGCTCTAACCAACTGAGCTATCCAGCCAGGGCTCAATTGCACTCTTGATCTCCTCTTCCAAATTGACTCCTTGTACTGTTGCCCAGGTCAAGAAATTCCTTGGCTGAAAATCTTCAAATTTTCTCTCACACTTTATATCTGAAACACCAGAAAATGCTTTGTTAGGCTCTGCATTCAAAATGTCTCCAGAGAGTTCCTGCTTCTTCCATTTCCTCTCTCCTGTTGTCATCATGTAACTGTGACTGTTTCGCTTTAACCTCCACAACCCAAACTAGAGGTGTATGCTAACCTGACAGGTTAAAAAACGATTTCCCTGTGGTTTTAATTAGTATTTCTCTGATGGAGGTTGTATGTCTTTTGATATGTTAAAGAACTGTTGAGATTTTTTTTTTCTTTTGTTAACCAAGTTCATGACATTTGCTCATTTATTTCTTCTAGGGATGTTGGACATTTGTTAGCAATTTTGTGGTTTTCTATGTATTGGGGAGATTAGCCCTTTGCATGTAATATGAGTTGCAAATAGTCCTTTTTTGCATTTTTTTCTTTTTGTCTTGACTAATGAGAATTCCTGAGTTGAAGGATGCAGTATTTAACTTAACAGGTGCAGCCAGATTGCGTTTCAGAAACACATTATTAGTTAATATACCCCCATATTTTATTAACTTATTTGCTTCCATTCTTCCCCACTTGATTTTTAATTGAACATATTTTTGATCTGATAATTAGTGCAAACATTTTAATTTTTATTTCCTGAGTTCTTGTGCAGTTGAGGGTAATTTTAAATGTATAATGGTGTATTTTTTCAAAGATATCTTCATATGCTTTATTTTAAAAGCTATTTCTTACTGTTCTTTCTGAGTTCGTGTCCATTGTTGAGTACGCTGCAAACTTAACTTTTAAAAAATGTCTCTTGCCATAAAAGTGTTTTTTTATTATTAATCTCACAATCAGTTGAATAAATTTAAGGACTATTCCTTAGGACCGTAGTATGTGTGTGTATATATATATACACATACTATGTATACATATATATGTACACATACTATGTATACATACTATATATATATATATAAAATTGTTTTCTGTCACCGGCCTTGAAGTGATTTTGTTATGTTTTGACAACCCTTTCTTGTATTTTGACCCTATGATCTAGTACACTTTGTATATATATTTTTGTAAGCCCCATTGGAGTATGGACACTATTGTAATTATATCGTAAAGAACCTCAACTTCATATGGTACTAAAAGCACTCTTTAATTCCTACTGATTTTCTATATAGCAATTAAACTGTCATTTTTATTCTTCAATAAGAGATGATCTAGAAATCATTTTTGTGGACTTAAAAGTGCATCATTAATTTTTGGTAGCAGCTTATTTTCCTAATTACGTAGATTGCAGTGTAAATATCTGTATGTGTTTTCTTATGGACACAAATTGAGCAGTGAGAAAATAGGAGTTGGGTTCATTGGACACAAGCGTGAAGGCTCTAGCATTAAAATTTGACCTTGGTTCACACAAAAACCTGTAAACACATATGTTCATAGTGTCATTATTAATAACAGCCAAAAGTGGAAACAACCCACACGTTCACTAACTGATGAATGGATGAACAAAATGTGATATATTTATGCAATAAATGATATTTGGCAATAAAAAGGGATGAAGTATTAACACATGCATAAACCTGGGGAACATTATATTTAGTAGAAGAAGCCAGTCACCAAAGGCCACGCATTGTGTGATTCCATTTATATCAAGTGCCCAAAGCAGGCAAATCCCTAGAGGGAGTAGATTGAGTAGTGGTTGCAAGGGGCTCAGGGGATGGAATTGATGAGTAGTGACTGCTAATGGGTTTGAGTTCTTTTTGGGGTGATGAAATGTTCTAAAATAGTTAGCCATGATGGCTGCACTGCTCTTGAGTGCAAGAGTACACTAAAAACCAATTGTATACTTTAAAAGGGTGAATTTTATGGCAAGTAAATTAATATCTCAATAAAACTGTTATAGAAAGTTGATCTCAGATTATAGATGTATATATAGTGTAAATTTAATGTGAGAGTAACAAGAAAATGAAAGTAAACTGACAAACTCTTCAGTCTTCTGTAATAGTGTAAGAAGCAAAGGATGGCATGATTTGCAAGAAAGAGAAAGGTAAACCTGAATTTGCTTTTCTAGCAAATTAACATTGGGTAATTGAATGTTTTGAGAAATAGTTAAAAGTTTATATTAAATGGAGTGATGTTCTTTATATGGATTTTTGATGCACAATTTCTTTAAATAGGCCAGTCTTATGAAATTCGGATGCTGGATAATAGGAAAGTGGGAGATATGCCTGAGATCACTGGAAAATTGGTGAAGGTAAGGTCAATCCATTTGTATTGTCTTAGTATTCCTAACAGATACTGCAGTGGTTTTTAAGAAGCAGTTTTGCTGCAGAGTTTATTTAGTTTCACTATTTTAAAGCTCCTGACTTTCTGAGTTAATGTGAAAGCCCGTTGGAAAGGTACCATAGAAAGATTTCGTGCAGCTATATGGGCAAAGACCTGCTTTCTCTTTAAAAGTAAAGCCTAATGTGAGAAAAATGTAAGTGATGAACTGCAACTTTAAAAATCCTTTATTTATCCTCTTAAAATTTCTCTCAGTGAAATGTGAAATCTCTGTTCACCCTACTGATGTATCTGAATAAAGAAGTCAGTCATTCCGGGTATAAGACGTATAATCATTGGCCAGCTAACTTATTGCTTTTAAGATATAAATTCAGAACTGTCCCCACCCATCCCATTGTCATACAAAGTAGGTCCTTCTAGCCTCTTCCTGTCATGTCCATTGTTTATTATACATTTCCATAGCATTACAGGGCAAAGGTTATGGAAGAGGCTTAATTAGGAAAAGGCAAAACTTGAGGGTGGTTAAGTGTCAGCAAAAAGGCAGCAGGCATGAGTTCTGTTGATCCTCTAGCTCCCCACAAAGAGGTATCTCAGATGCTGCTGGGCCCTCAGTATGGGGAAACATGCCATTGGAAAGACTCCCCTCTGTGGATCTGCCTTTTTGGAGGGCAAGCATGTGAAAGGCAGCCTTGGTAGGGCCAGTGAATACTAATACTGTACATGCCAGCAGATTTGGGGTATTTGGGTAAGCCAGCTGCTCAGTGCCTGGATGCCTCAGAGTGTTTGGCACATTTACTCCTCCCAGTACTGGGGCAGGAAGCCCCCCATCCTGTGGGAGGTCGAGGGAAAAGATAAAGGTTCTGGTCCCCACTGGATTATTGTCTTGCCCGCTCAGAGTGAGTGCCTAGCTTTCTCCGTCTGACTCAGGGACTCCCAGAATACCTGGATCGGAAGGAGAGGTTATTCGCCCATTCTCACATTTGTCATCTACACTTTAAGTCTATCATGTCTGTGTTCCGTCAGTGGGTTTGGTCATTTCCATAGAGGGTGAGACAGATGGTCTTCTTTTTTAAGTCCGCCCCTATTGGCCCTCTGACCAAACATTGATTAGACTCACCATCTTAGAACACCATCAGCATTGTTCTTTCTCGGTGAGCAAGCCCCATTTGGATTGGCAGGACTGTGGTGGCAAAGAACTGCTGCTTGCTCAGTGAGCCAGGCTAACTGGTCTCATTGTCCCGCATCCAGGGAACTTAGAGATGTGAGGATTTTTCCGGCATGCCCTGGGCTTGGCTGACTTTTCGTCAGAGAGGCCATTGGGCACATGGCTCACCTTTGGACAAATTCAACCTAGTCGTACTTTTGTTTAAGGGAAGATGTGGGTGAACTATCTCTGACTGTCAAAGTTACATTTGACTGCTCTGAGATGCTGTTTGTTTGTTTTTTTAATGTAAAAGTGTTGAAATTTTTTTTAATTATAAAAATTAATTTTAATAAAATGGAATAGGGCTTGTTGGACTCTTCAAACATACCCAGCAGGAGAGAGAATGGTATAATGAATCCACATGTATTTATCATGTGGTGGATATGATAAGCCCACCTGTATCATGAATTCTCATGTAAGTTCTTCCACCAGTTTCAACAGTTAACAATTTGCCAGTCTTGTTTCATCTATTCCTGTGTGTGGTTGTTTTTCTTTTCTTTTTTGCTAGCCTATGGAATTTACTAAATCATAATCTTAACTCACACTTCAACTGAGTTTATCATTCATGACTATTCTGCGTTCTGGGGGAAATATAATGAACTTTGGCCCTGAGATCAAATGCCAAAATTAAGTTTCCATCAAAGCATTGAAGGAAGTCAATTCTGAAACAGTTTGTTATTTATCAGT
Source organism: Furipterus horrens (assembly GCF_987537825.1). NCBI lineage: Eukaryota > Metazoa > Chordata > Mammalia > Chiroptera > Furipteridae > Furipterus > Furipterus horrens. The sequence goes on along the minus strand of NW_028327177.1, from coordinate 130,747,766 downwards.
GAAGACAAACTGGCTTTCTCAGGGAGTTCGCTGAGTAGGTGGTAAGATTTAGAAATTATCAGTCTGATAGGTGAAACTTAATGTTTAAAATACATTTGGTAAGCTAGCTTGTCAAATAAACTTGGAATGGCAGACTTTAGTAGTTGTGTAATGGTTTTAAGCTCAACTTCATTGGATTTCGTTCTAAATTAAAACTTGTAAAAAATATTTAATACACAAAATTAATGCAAGGTGTGAAGCAGGTGCTGGTGGGCTGCCTGGGCAGGCCGTGCAGACGTGGCCGCAGGTGGGGAAGATGGGGCCATGGATCGGAGTGATGCCTGAGACTTTACAGACTTCTTCTACATTGGTCCTAACTACTGACTTGCTTCTTTAATAATCTCAAATTAAAATATCACTACTTTTAGAAATTAAGGCCCTGGCCAAGTTGCTCAGTTGTTTACAGTATCATCCCTATGCACCAAAGTTGTAGGTTCATTCCCCAGCCTGGGTACATATAAGACTCAACCAATGAATGCATCAGTAAGTGGAACAACAAATCAGTGTCTGTCTGTCTCTCCCTCTCTCCCTCTCTTCCTCTCTCCTTCCCTCCTTCCCTTCCTCCCTCCTCTCTCTCTCTCTCTCTCTCTCTCTCAAAATCAATCAATAAATCAAAAAAAAATTTTTTTTTAAAAAAGAAGTAGAGAAACCATTCAGCTATAAGGGCACTTATTTTGAAAGCATTAATGTCCCTAAACAGTTCACTTAAAGATTGGAAAGAGTTAATTTTAAAAGGTCTTAAATCAGTTTCATTTTCCACTTGATAAGTCACATGGCTGATTTTTGGTGGATGTGCCAGAATATATCTAGTTATATCTTGAGAGCTTGCCAGGGGTTCAGAGCTACAGAATGCTACTGCAAAAACTATAGGCTGAACCTCTAAAAATCAAATCCTTCAGGTAGATAGGGTCCCTGAAGTTTTCTGCAACCATCTAGAATTTAATTTCCAGCTTCTGTGATCTTTGACTATTGTGGGGGGAGTCTTGGGGATCAATGACTGAGTGCTTTGAAGCTACTGGAATGTGCTTCACATAGTGATATGATTTCTGCTGGTTCTGTTTTAGTCTTATTACTAGGGCCCCTTTAGGTGTGTTCAGCCTCCTTTTACTCAGAACTTCCAGGTAATACCTTTTCCCTTCCATTTTTATTTAAGAAGTAAGTAGTTTTCTTTTACATCTTGCAATTTTTAAACTATGGTCCTCCTTTCCTATTCTTTAAGTATATCTTAGTCTGACCTTCTATGGATTTAGTAAAGCTGTTAAGTCTAATATGTATATTCTCATACTCTTCATCTGCATAATTAGGTTTAACCTGGTTCTTACTAAATATGGAATAATCAAAATCATTACATATGATGTGCTGCACTTTCTTCTGAGAGACCAGCTATGCACTGTCACTAAGGGCTTTGCCGCCATCAGGCACTGGTGTGAGGCAGGTGCTGGTAGGCTGCCTAGGAGTGACGCCTGAGCCTTTACGGACTTCTCCCACATCGGTCCCAGCCACTGACTTGCTTCTTTAATATTAAATTAAAATATCACTACTTTTAAGTGTCCCCTTCAAAATGTTTGTCAGCTACCTTTTGGACATTATTTGGGGAGTGAGGAAGGCAGGTGCACTAAAATAATATTTATTTGTATTGCTAACAAATTATTTCCTATCAAACCAGCAGAGAGTCTACGGGAAATATGATTATCTTATTACAGCATAGTCTGAGAAAGTTATTTATAAATGTGTCAGAAACAGGACTGAGTACAAATCTGGTATCTGAATGTATTTTGATGACCTGTTTAATCCTGTCCCTGGAATGAAATAGTAGCTGGCTCCCCAAACCTGTGGGAAGTGAAGGAGGGATAATAGGTAGAGAACAGAGACTTGGCCCAGAGTTTATAGAGTTTAATTAAAGCCTTTCCTTAGAAACTTGAGTGTTTGAATAAAGTTACCTTGTATGTGTGAGTGTGTGTTTTTTTCTTGCTTACCTCAGATAAAGTCACTTTCAGGTAAAATAGTGGAGAGTGAATATTGCATACAGGTTCTCGGGGTAGGGGCAGATCTTCCTTCTTCCCCCCAGTTGACTATCTTTTTAAAGACTCTCGTTAATTAACTGTTACTTTTAACAGTTTTACCATTGTGCCTGGGTTTCTCTCTGTTTATATCACCTTTTCATTTTAGTAATTCCTGTGTTCATCCACTCTTCTTCATAGAAATGTAATTCTTGCTCTTGAATTTTGTGGGCATGTATCTCAATTCTGAATTGCAACATCAGATTTTTTAATAAAAATTACACCTAATCATCCATTTTATTCAGGCTTTTTACCTTTGAATTATAATTCTTTGCAGTAAATAACTATGCCAATAATCCAGGTATAAAAGAACAAAGCAGTTAACTTACGAAATGTTTCAAGCAGAATTTGTTTTTGTATGCTCTTATAGGAATGCATAAGAAGTGAAAACGCTTTTGCATTTTAGCTGGAACGGTTTAAAAGTACTCATTTTTCCTACTTATTCCATAGAGCATTATAAGAGTTGTATTCCATGATAGACGGCTACAGTATACAGAGCATCAGCAACTTGAAGGATGGAAGTGGAATCGCCCAGGAGACAGACTTCTTGATTTAGGTACAGTTGACCATCAGAAGACCATGGAGAGAGATGTGAAGGCATTTTAGCTGTGTGCATGTTGGCACCATGTGTAATTGTGTGGAGAGTTCTGGAGTGAGCGGATCCTGTGTGCCTTGAGTTTTATAGTTTAAATTGGTGACCCTTGAGCAACACTGGGGTTAGGGGTACTGAACCTGCGCAGCCAAAAATTTGCATATAACTAGATTCCCTCAAAACTTAACTACTCATAGCCTGCTGTTGATTGGAAGCTTTACAGATAGTATAAATAGTTGATTAACACAGATTTTGTATGTTATCTGTATTATAAACTGTATTCTTACAGTAAAGTAAGCTAGAGGAAAAGATCTTGCTAAGGAAAGCCTAAGGAAGGGAAAATACATTTACAGTATTATTGAAGAAATTTGCATGTAAGTGGACCTGCGCAGTTCTCACCCATGTTGTTTGAGTGCCAATTGTAGTTTTTTGGTGCCAAGAGACCCTGAGTAAGGAATTTTATGAGTTCAAAACCATTTATTTTATTCTCAGTTGGCACTATCCATCATATTCTGAATAAAATGATATGGAAACCGTGGTGGGAGAAAATAATGATGCTCATTAGGTGGATTTTGCTGTTGAAATGGTTGACCATGAGAATATTGAGGAACAAAAGTTCATCATGGACATATAACATTTTCACTAGAACATAATTATAATAAGCTATAAGCTTTTAAATTATTCACAGTAGATGAGTTCCTATGTAACTTTTTTTTAAATACAGATATTCCAATGTCTGTGGGAATAATTGACACAAGGACAAATCCAAGCCAGTTAAATGCAGTTGAATTTCTGTGGGACCCTGCAAAACGCACATCTGCCTTCATTCAGGTTTGGGTTTTTTTATATTACTAGATGTATACTAGCCTAGTCACTTAGAGGGCCATGGATGAGACTAAATTCTTGGTCCACAATAATCAAATTTCTTTTAAGGTTTTATTTATTTATTTATTTTTAGAAAGAGGGGAAGGGAGAGAGAAGGAGAGGGAAAGAAACATTGATGTGCAAGAGACACATCAACTGGTTGCCTCTCGCACCCCCCCCCCCCCAACTGGGGAACTGGCCTGCAACCCAGGCAAGTGCCCTGACTGGGAATCAAACCAGCGACCTTTGTGTTCACAGGCAAATGCTCACACCAGCCAGGACTGATAATCATTTTTTCAAAAGCTTATTTGTAAACTATCTTGTAATGTCTTTTTAAAAATACATTATTCACTGTTAAATTGGGGTTAATTACTAAATTCACCATTACAAACTGACATACAAAGGCAGTCTGATATGTAAAACATTTTTACTTGGTAGTAAGAATAATCAAGCTACCATTTAAAAGGATGTGATTGAAAAGAAGTATACTGTTTTAAGATTCTCAATTTAAAAACATTATAATAATGAGATTTTCAAATGTCCACAGAAGTAAGAGAATAATAATAATGAATCCTGTGTGTGATTATCACGTAGCTTCAAGAGTTATTAGTTCCCCTTTGTAAGTTATTGATGGAATACCTTCAAGCATCCCTCAGGCATTTCATTTCACCCATAAGTGCTCAGTTTGTATCTCTATGAGTTTTTTAAAAACATTATTATTATATATAAAATAAATGGTAATTCTAATATTCAGGATGCTCAAATTTGTAAGTGGTAGAACTAAAATAACTGAGTAGGTACTCCTACGTAGAAAACGCATATTGCTTAATTGCTGAACAGCTTAAGTAGACTATGGTTTTTGTGAATAGTAAAGATTCTTTGCTATTTTGAATTTTTTGTGGCCTGGCAAATATCTCACATCAATTAATGGTCACTAGGGCCATGGTTCATATTTGTTGAATTTTTTTTCATACTGTTTAACAGGATAACTAGTTATATGGTGAATGAAAATGATACAAGAGCTGGCCTTAAATCTCAGGTTACGCACAGTATACTACAGGGATCAGTTTTTTGTTTTTGTTTTTAAGTATATTTTATTGATTGTGTTGTTACCATAGTCCCAATTTTTTTCCCCTTTCATTGATTTGAACCCTAGTTTCCTTCCCTTCACCATTGGTTTCGTGTGGATTTTCCTTCGTTTCACTTAGCAGAGCCTTCACTTCTTCCCTTACTTAAGCATATGTATCTGTCAATTCCATGAGCATCTTTCACTAGTGTTTTGAATTCTACGTCTCTTAGGTTGGCTATCTCCTCGTCACTTAGTTCTCCCAGTGGAACCTTGATCCATTCCCTCTTTTGGGCCATACTTCTCTGTTTCCTCATCTTTACAGGCTCCTGTGTTTTTTTGCCTCTGTTTGTTGCCTCTGTGTCTTAGGTAGAGTTGCTGCACCTGTTCCATTGTGAGGGGCGGAGCCTTAGGTATTCATCCGTACAGACCATCCGTTTCACCACATTGTGGCACTGTATGTGGGGGAGGGTCCGAGAGGGAACAATGTCACTTGCCCAGCACTTGGTCCTTTTCCAGGCACTTCTCCCACTTCCATATGGGACAGGTGCCTCGCTAGCTGTTGCCCTGGCCGTCGTTCCCAGAGTGGATGGGTCTGCGAACATTCTAGGACTGAGGGGGCCCTTTAAACAAGTGGACTCTATTGAGAGACTGACAGTTTCTGCCTCCGCCCCAACCCCCACTGGTTTGCTCAGTCAGAAGCAATGAGGCTTTATTTTCCCCGGCGCTGGGACTGTGAGCTGTGCGGTCTGGTCTGGTGCTGGGTTCGCTCCCCAGGTGTCCCTACTGACTTTTTAGAACGTATGACTGCGCTTTCCGCCCTCCTGCTGCTGCCACTGCCACTGCCACCGCTACTGCTGCCCCCACACTGCGTCCTCTCTGCCCCTCCTACCTGTCTGGATGTGTATTTCTTCTTTATATCTTTGCTGGACTTCCATGCAGCTTGATTTTCTGGAACTTCTGGTTGTCTCTAGTTTTGAGGTAGTTGTGTTCGTTCTTAGTTGTGGAGGAAACAGCATGTCTGTCTACGCCTCCATCTTAGGAATCAGTTTTAACTTTGAGAGTCACTGGAAAACGGAATGTGGAGCAGTCAGAAATTACCAGTCTGTGAGGAATTCTGAAGCTATTCTTTGTGGTGATATTAGGAGAGGGTGCAGAAGTGGTGGAAGATGAATTTTGCCTCAGGACCCTTTGAAGGGTTGGCAGAATAATTTAAGTGGATACAGGTGGGACAAGTCATAGGCTTTCTGGACTGGAAATTTCCCAGGCAAAGTATCCCAAGTTGATGCAGTTGGAACAGCTGTAAGATGATTGGCTGGGTGGAGCTGGGGTAATGGCCATAGAGGGCAAACAGTGGAAGCTCTGAATGAAGAGGTGAGGGTTGCTGTGGATTGAGTTCAGGCTTCGGACCCGGGGTCTGAGAGCAGCATACAATCTGAAGAGGAGGTAGGGGAAGTAGTCAGGATGCTTCGGTACTGTTGTACCCTTGATGCAAGCAAGTCCTGCCTTAGAGGAAAGGCATTGGAATGGGGTAGAAGAGCTCATTCCCAAAAAGTTCAGAAAGGCTCAGTTGGATTTGTGAAAGGAAAGCCAATATTAAAAGCAATCAGAGACGTTCATAACATACCTGGCTAAGATATGGGAGTTTGTTTGAAAGGATCTTGAATTTATAGAGGTGGCGGGGCATGCAGAGGGAGCAAATCAGTGGATGGTACTTTGAACCCATTTCGAATTGTTTAGGTACACTGCATCAGCACAGAATTTACTCCACGGAAGCACGGAGGGGAAAAGGGAGTGCCTTTTAGGATCCAAGTTGACACCTTTAAGCAGAATGAAAATGGAGAATACACAGATCATCTACACTCAGCTAGCTGCCAAATCAAAGTTTTTAAGGTAAGAGATGGAAACCAAGCTTTCAGTAAATAAGGCCCAGTTTTGTTCGGAAAGTTGTTTGTAACCTGATGTATGAAATAACCTACTTGGTTTCTTAGCCTAAAGGTGCAGACCGGAAACAAAAAACTGATCGAGAGAAGATGGAGAAGAGAACTGCTCACGAAAAAGAAAAGTATCAGCCATCCTATGATACCACAATCCTCACAGAGGTAATGCAGAGCAGCATTTTGGTATCCGAAGAGAAGCGGAGGTTTGCATATTAGCACTATTCATGGGGATGAGTTTCGCTACAGAAGGGTTGGGGAAGATTTGGGATGGGGGTAGTTTGACATATGTTCTTTGTGAAATTTGTGGGGGGGGATGTTTTATTTAAATTCTGGGATTTTAATGGGTTAGTTTCCTGGGTGGGATCTTGAATGAAGATGCTGAAATCCCAATCAGGTCTCAGAAACAGACCTTAAAAACCTTGAAGTTGGCAAAAGATTAAGTTGGGGCCTAGAAAGTTTGATTTTTGTCACTGCTGGGGTTTTGCATTTTCTTTAACTTTGAATCCTGCTAGTCATGCAATTGTTTAAATTGGACTACAGAGACATAAAACAGGGTATTAGATCTTTCTTTGTATAACGAAAACACATTGATCCCAATCTTTGGTGTTTGTCCAGATGAGGCTTGAGCCTATAATTGAAGATGCAGTTGAACATGAGCAGAAAAAGTCCAGCAAGCGGACTTTGCCAGCAGACTACGGTGATTCTCTGGCAAAGCGAGGCAGTGTAAGGGACTTCTGCTTCTCTTTTCATTGTGCAAGAAACCTTGTGCAGTGTTAGATATAGGACCTACTTCCACTGAAAAGTAAAGCCAAATTTGTTTTTAATGTCCTTGTCTTGATTTAATTTGCTTTTGTGTAGACTTCCTGCTCTGTTTGTTCCTCACTAAGGAAAATTTCCTAAATCTAACACTTTAAAACAAAGTTGACCTTATTGGGTGGTTTTGGAGGGAAAAACGATACGCAGAAATGTGTTCCCTCCCTGTCTCCTTCCCTCTCTCCCTCCTTCCCTCTCCCCTTGGCACACACACTTCCTTCAGGAGCACCGAATTAGTCGGAATACATTCTTTAGTAAAATAGTTATCATTTTTGTGTAATTTTAAAAGGTTTTGCTTCATGTGTACAGCTGATAAGAAAGTTTCATTGATATTTAGAGAAACGATGGCAGCAGGCCTAACATTAACATGCAGTACTTTGTGTCACATTTCCCTGCCATAGTACAAGACTGTGTGTCTGTCTGAGCTTTTAAAAGCCTGTTTGGCAGCACTGGTAGAAAAAAAGCCTTCGCATCATCGTTGGCACTGCGTTGTGAACTTGCGCTGCATTGTGAATTTACCGCTTCAGGCCAGGTTCCCCCCAACATACAGCCAGGGGTGTTTGGTTGTATATGAGTTTTGTCAGCTTGAGAATAGCAGATCCTTACTTTATGACACAACTCTCCATCTGACAGTCCAGCTTGGCTGTAGGTCCACAGCAAATGTCAACACAGAGCATACAACCTTTCCTTAAATAACTGTCGTCATCTGTATTAATGCCTACTGTATTCATCACTGCAGTGTTCATACTCTCAAGGTGCCAGAAATGGAATTTTCACTCTTAATGTGTCTGTAATTATCTGCAGACTATGAAAGTCACAAGAACTATCACTAGACCTTCGTTTCCAAATTACTGTAAAAGCATTGAGTGAAAATGTCTTAAATGCTTCTCTGCAATAATACTGAAAATGTACTCACCTGAAAGGATCAGGAGCACACTGGTTGCATTTTAACTGGGCTTTTTTGATGCAAATCAAAGGTTGTATGGAACTGCCCGACTGCTTCCCCAAGGTCTGCCCCTCCGGTTTTGTTTGTATCCTCTTCTGATTTCCCAGCTGAAGACTTGCAAGTGGTTCTGAAACTTTTGGGGGGAGACCTTGCTAACTCAGATCACTTTTCCCCTCTTACTAAAAGCTATTTAATTAAATGGAATGGGTACTGATCATTCATAAATTAGTCTAATCAAGCCCAGAGCTAATCTGAAGATGGTAGAATTATTGGTAAATTATTAATGATTCTTAACTCAAGTCTAAAGTATGCAAAACGTCAGCAGTTCATTGGCCTGGGATTTCACATCTTCCTCTTGTGTGTTGCTTGCTGCCCCAAACTGCATTTGGTTTGGTTAAGATATCTCTAGGAGCATTTAGAGCTCCTCTTGGAATCCTATTTTTAAAAAGCAAGGTACCAATTAATTCCTTAAAAAAGAAAGTCTGCAGCATTGCATATATTTCTTTTTGTGCCTACAGAGGAAAGCCAGCACTTTTTTTCCCTTTTTTATACTTCTTGGATATTCACAGTTGGCTGTCAGTAGAGAAGGGATGCCCAGACTTACTGTTGAAATGGAAAGGTGCTGCGTGAAATGGCCCCACTTTGAATAGAGGACTCTTCTTGGCTCCTAAGAGCTGCTGCAGAACAAAACCCTTACTTATTAGTGTGTCTGCTGTCTTTGCCTCTGAGCTGCATTTTACCGGCTCAAATCAGGGCTGCCAATTTCTGTAGTCTACTATGGGTGATCATTTTCTAGTCCACCTGAGGAGGGACTTTGTTCACAGTGTACCAACACCGTGACTGTAAGAGTCCAGGCCAGGAAGTGCTGGAGCCTTAATGGACTACAGTTGTCTTCAGGGCAGTGGTGTATGTTGCACCATTGCTTACTTTTAAAGACAGGGAAGAAGGACAAGGTAGAAGAAATCATCGTCATCGGCAGCCGTCCGTCTCGAGAGACGATGGCGTAGCTTCTTGAGAGTCTATCTGAGGTAGAAGAAATACTGTGAAAATATTCCTTGGTAGGCCTTCACCATCTGGGTTGAGACTGCTGGAGAAACCCGTGAAACACAGGGAGGCAGGCCTTGGTGTTTCATTTAGCCCGGGCATTTCAGAACTTGGAATCTATTTTCTGTAGGTAGAGGCTTCCCCATAGAACCAGTTTTCATTGAATGCTAGTTTTCTAGTGTTCAGTGAATCGAGTCTTGTATTTATTGGGCAAGTCTTCCATGCCAACTAGTAACAGCCATACTTCTCTACTGCTAAAAGAGCCTAGATATGTAAAAGTGAAAATAGGTATGTTTATGAAGTTGCAGTCAATTTGGTGCCTCTGCCGTACTAATGTGAAGTTTGATGGCTTCGTTTTGTGGTTGACAGCTGGCAATAATTACCAAAGCAAATTTGGGGAGGATTGAGATTAAGAGGCTGATAAATTTAGCTGTGCGTGTTACGCTACATGTAGTATTTTGTATCTGGGGAGGATGGTGTAGCAGGAATTTCTTGCTGGGGTAGTGGAGATGGCTGTGAGCATGAGACACTTACAAGTTATTCCATCTGCCAGTTGGCTCACAAGGCCTTGGGTTCCTCAAACTACATAAGCTAAGGAGGTAACTACTTCATAAGGTGGAATGTAAAACAAGGGCCCTAGTTTAAAAGAATGGGCATTCTTGTGTAAAATTTATAGTGAAATTGGTATGCTGTGCAGTATGCTTAGCAGTGCTCTCCAGCCAGTACATTTATTTTTTTGAAAGTTGATGAGTAGAAGAAAACAGTAAATTCAGTCATTTTCCCCATTTTTGAAAGGATACATATGGGTGGTTGTAAATAATATTAAGATTTAGGATTTCTGTTTTATTTTTATTGTATCCATGCTTCTGTTAGGTGTCAGACAGTTGCTTTAAGCTCCTGTAACCATTGGGAAGAATTCATTTCTGTCCTCAAAGTTTTTCATAGTCTCGTAGCTCCTTCACACTAGTGATCTTGACACTCCCGTACTCAAAGAATTTTAAGACAGAATATACCCTCTTCTACATTTTTAGGTTGACAACTGAAGTTTTCATCATACATTTAAATAGTTGCAAAGGAGCCCTGACTGGTGTGGCTCAGTTAGTTGGGCATCGTCCTGTGAAGCGAAAGGTCTCCAGTTCAATTCCCGGTCAAGCACATGCCTGGATTGCGGGTTTGGTCCCTGGTTGGGGCACAAACAAGAGGCAACCAATCAGTGTTTCTCTCTCACATTGATGTTTCTCTCTTTCTTCTTCTCCCTCCCTTCTCCTCTCTCTCAAAATAAATAAGTAAATAAATACAATCTTTTAAAAAATAGTTCCAAAGGAGACAGTTTTCTGACATAGTGACTATTTGCATTTACAATTTAAGATAAAACTATTACATTGCTTTTGGAAGTGTATTCTGTGGGCTCCAACTACCATAGCAATTTTGAACACCCACTGTTACTTTAAAAGGTCATGATCAAGCTCTTTCATTAAGTTTGAAACTTCACTCTGCTTTTTCTTCTTGATTTCATGTTTTTACTTCCTCTCCCCTTAAGTAATTTTCACCCTAATATGACATACTTTTATGTCTGTAAGTCTTTTAATTATCACCCTAATTAGTTCTTTATGACAAATATATACATTGACATTTAACTTCTATAATTTTCTGTGACCATAGGCTAAGTCAATTGAAAATTTTTTAACTTTATTATTATTGGTATCAATTTATCAAAGCAACAAATCAGACAAATTTTGATGGATAATTTTTAAATACAAAAATAGAAATGTTAATTGGAAATACGTTTTGAATAAAATAGGGTAAAACATAACTAATTAAGTTTTTTTGGAAAAGAGAAATTTTATTTAGACACTTACTTTACTTTCAGCAGTGTCTTTCAGGTCTTGGAACTCCTTTTGAGTTCTCTGCCAAAAATCCCAGTGATTGATTTTGTATGACCCTAGTAGATTATTTTAGTACTGTGTGTCAGATGACAGCACACTCTTCTCCTGCATTGTTTTGAAAGCAAAGATTTGAAGGCCACCCGACATACAGAATAATTTTTTTTTATAGTCATGTACTTTCTTAGTTTCTACCGTAATATCTTTGAATGGTTTTTTTTGCTTAGATTTGGGGAGAGTCTTATATGGCCATGGTGAGATCCAAAGCCTTTTTTGTGTGAAACAGGAGAAGAGTGTGAATGAAAGGGGACCTTTGAAACCAAGGGCATTCTCAGGCAGATGAGTTTTAGAAAGAATACATGGAGCGAAGCTATTAGATTCCCTCTATAGCTCGGGTTAGAAGATTTCCACTTGAACACCACCCTGGCCTGCTCAGCATGCTTTTGACGTCAATGTGCCTTTGTGTCTGCTTGATCTTTGGTCAGAATTTTGCCTAGGGCTGAAAAATAGTTTTGTTCACCATGTCCCTTCCAGAAAATATAAATAATAAACATATGCGGATAGATATAGGCAGCACCATACACAGCTCTATTTTGGTACTGGACTGGTCTTGTCTTACTTGGGGATTATTAATCTCAGAGAAATCAGGGAAGCAAGTGGGTACTGGTGAGGGCAAAAGGAGCACGGGGTAGGAAGACACTGTCCCAGTCACTGTGCCAGTCACCCAGTCAGATGTCGCTTACGAGTCCTTTCTTGCCTCTGCCATTCTTAAACCTCAGTAGGTGTCTTTTGTAGAATTGACAGAGGGAGGTGAAAAGTTCTTGAAAGCAAATTGTGCATAAGTATACGTTTAAAATGCCTTCATAAAGTTTTGCTGCTATAATCACGTCTGGTCTTCTCTAAAATTAATTAGTGTCTAGATATGTACAGCAAAAGGCAATTTGGTATGTTTCCACGAGGTTGCTTGATGAGTGTGAGGTATCTTGTGTTTTATAATCTCCTATTTGGCCAGACCAGAGAGTAAAATAAATACAAAGTGTTTCCTCCATGTCCCTTAAAAACGTTATTAATTTATTTGTGTTTCTGTCCTTAGTGTTCTCCATGGCCCGACACCCCCACAGCCTATGTGAACAGCAGTCCCTCCGCGGCGCCCACCTTCACGTCCCCACCGCAGAGCACTTGCAGCGTCCCAGACAGGTAACTGCTTTGCGTCCTCGGGCACCTGAGGCGGGCTGGTGCTCCTGCTCCTTTGACTCCCTGCCTCTCTGTGTGTCGGAGGTATGTAGTTGGTATGTAGTTGTGGGAGATGGCCGCCTTGATTTCAGAGACTTTTTCCCCTCCTTGCCTTTTGCCTCCTAGCGCCTTGTGTCTCACACACTCACAAACTATGGAAATTGTAGAGGGCAAGGGGCATTTTCAAGATGTATTCTGTGTGAGATAAAAAGAACGTTCATGGGGTTCACGGATAAAGGACAGTGACATTTAAAGGTGAAACTACGACTTGAATATGTTAAGATTGCAATTATTACAAAGTACGTTTGTCTTTAATGCTCACCATATCAAACAAGGGTTATTTTTCTCCATGTCTTCCCCTTCCTAATAGATACACTAGTTTTTTAATGTCTTTAAACTTGAAGGACTTCCAGCTTCTAAGGGCTTATAGTAGTTTTAAAAATGGGAATGGCGGACCTTGTTTATTCTCTGATCTGGCCTTGACAGGCCACTGAAAGACTGGTGCCCTCTGGGAGTCCCGGACATGCCACAGTGGTGCCTGGCCGACTTCCCAGGGCTTTGCTGAGGACCTTCTGCCGGTTAAGTCAGAGCAGAACTTCCTGCTCTTAGGAAGTGTTGGCCCCACCTCCTGTCCTGTCTGTCACTGTGGGGCGGCGTGAGGTTTCAACGTATGATTTTGAGGGAACACAAACATGCTTTTTCGCTGAGATGATGGAAAAGCTGGTGAGGCAGCTACCTTTTTAGGTTGTTGCACTTCAGGAATAGAAGAACACTCTTGGACTCAGCTAGGGAAGAGTCCAGAAGACCTGCGTGTTGCCATGTAGTGGGGGGCCCTTCCTGTTTCAGTCAACTCCAGCTTCACTCGTCTGAGACAGTGGTTATGATATTAGACATGAGCTGTGAAGTCATGTCCTCACTAGTTGACGGGGATAGTTCCTGAGCACCCACTGTGTGCCCAGCACTGTCCTAGGTGCTACGATATTTGAGTGACAGACAAGACCCTGTCTGAGAAGCTTAAGTTCTAGTGAGTAAAGGAGGGTGGTAAACAATAACCCAAAGTAAAACGAGTGCAGGTGCAAAGAAAGGAGTCGGAGCCCGGGACCAGGGAGGTGGCCACTTTCTCGTTTTTCGTTTTACCTTCAGAACAGTAGGATAGAAACAACAGGATAGCACTACATGTTTGTTTCTTTTGTTCTCTTGAATTTCACCCTGTTCTATCCTGGATAAGTATATTCATTCAAGGGATATCATTTTCCATTTTGATTTAGGGTTATCATACCACTTTTTAGAGCTCATTATTTTCTTAAAGTTGATTTTTTTTTTTTTTTGCAGCTATTTTCAATTGTTTATCTTTCTTCATTCTCACATTTTTTTCTCCCAACTAAAATGAATGAGTACCTTCATTTTCCTATTACCCTGGAGATAATTGGAGACCTTTTGTTTCACAAAACTTTCAGCTCTTACTAAAACAATAAAACAGATAAAGAGGGGCATAAATTAAGTCTTTTGTCTTAATCTCATCATCATAGTCACCCCAGACCAGCTGTGCTAACATTTGCATTGTAAATGTATTTTTCTGTCACACAGTATTTTTTAAAATTTACACACACACACTCACTCAAATAATAACCATCTTCTCATTCCCTCTCCCTTTTCCCCAGCAATTCTTCTTCCCCAAATCATCAGGGAGATGGAGTTTCACAGACCTCTAGTGAAGTAAGTATCTTGTTCCTAAAACTGTCAGGTGCTTTTAGGGTCCCGCATTTTTAAGGCTCTGACAGGGGCTTGGGTCAGTGTTTGGGTCACTGAGTAGTCAGACCTATGCTCTAATTGGGGGGTTTTTGGTTTTTTTTTAACTTCAAACTTGGAGGATTTCTGTGTTTTGTTTCAGTGTTCTTCATAACATGCTAATGACCTGGGTGTTTTGTGTTTTTTTTTCTTCTTTTGTAAGTTGGAATAGTTTCTTCTGTTTATGTTCATTTTCTTTGTTAATAGCAACTTCAGCCTTCAGCCACGACCCAGGAAACACAGCAGTGGCTAGTCAAAAACAGGTTTTCTTCCTACACAAGACTGTTTTCCAATTTTTCAGGTATGTTAGTGTGTGTGTGTGTGCGCGCGCGCGCACATGCACGTGTATTTTGTTTGTGTCTGTACTTTTTTTCTTTTTAAATTTTGAGCTAATTAGAGATGTATAAAAAGTTGTCAAAATAAGTCCAGGGAAGTCCTGTGTGCTGTCCCCCTGTTTCCCCTAGCAGTACGTCCTGCATACCTCTCGTACACTGTCAGAATGGGGAAGCTGACATCTGTACTCGCCGCTTCACCGGTTCTATGTGTCCTTGTTTGTGTATAGGCACATATAGTTCTACTTAGCTGTTTTCATTGATTAACTTTTTATTTTGAAATAATTTTTGCGTTGCTGTAAGTCGCAAAGATTGTACAGAAATGTTCCAAGGTACCCTTAACTCACATAATTATAGGACAATATCACAACCATGAAATTATCATTGGTACACTGTGTGTATGCAGTTCTGTGTCATTTACCACATGCGTAGATTGTATAACCACTGCTGAAGATAAGATACATAAATATGCCCCTACAAGGATTTCTCTCCGCAGCCTTGCTCCCACCCACTGCCACCACCACCGACCCCTAATCCCTGACGGTCTGTTCTTTGTGATTTTGTCATTTCAAGAATGTTTTATAAATGGAATCATACAGTATGTGACCTTTTGAGATTGGCTTTTATTTGTAACTCAGCATAATGCCCTCGTGTCTATCCAGGTTGTCGTGTGGATCAGTGGTTCATTATTCCTCTGTTGCTATATAGTGTTGTATGGTATGAGTGGAGTCGGGTATTGTTTCTATAATACTGAAGTGTAATGTTTTATAGTTAGCTAAGAGAATATTTAGTGGACATTTAAAAGGGACCAAGTAGTGCTTCTCCAGGTGGTGCAATAGGAAACCTATTTAGAGCGACAGTAATATACAGCAGGTGGGAGATTTCCCCAAACATATTTGGCGCTGGGACCCTTCTCCTGCAAAACACTGATAACTTACATGCCCTGGGAACCACTGGGCCCCAGTAGAGCAGCATTCAGCTTTCCTTTGCCCAAGTGCTGTAGGGCCAAAGCTGCAGCCTGAGCCTGTTAAGAGGACAGAACATAGGTGTGCACATACCTGGCCTAGAGGAGTGCAGAGGAGTGCTTGACTTCACCAAGAACATGGCTTCCTCTTGTGTCAGCCATGGACTGCAATGCTTGTGTGATGATTAGTCATTCACATGTACTTCTCTGTCTCTCTAAAATTAAAGTACTGGATTAAAGTCATGTGCTACCAGCCATGATTGATTACCAGCCTGTATGATTAAGTAAAACCTCTTATCTGTGAAAAACTGGAAATTAAAAATTTCAGTGTTTGAGAGAGGGAGACACATCTTGAACCCTCTTAAAGAAGAGAGATGAAGAGTAAAACCCATACAAAACGCTCTGACCATTGGAACTGAGGGAGGTCCAAGGTTATACCTGTTATATTAGACAGATACATCTTTCCATCTAGAGAGTTCTAAGCTCTTCCTCTGTGACCACTGTTCACATGGTTTGGCCTTTTGCCCTTACCCTGTGAGCTTCCCAATAATAGAAGGGTGAGGAGGAGATTGAGTTCCTGCTCTGAGTCTCTTGGACATTCATATTTTGGGAAGGGTTGTGCACATGAATACCTGTCCAGTTCTGTGGCAGGGTTAAGGATGTGCACATACCCATTTCTGGTCACAGCTGTGAGCCCTGTTTTCAGAGACCTGTAGAAGTTATTAGGTTCTCATATTCAGGCCCTCAAAAATAGAAAGGTAACCCCATTATCTTGTTACATAGGTAAGTGCATATTTGTCATATCGAAGTTATGCCTTAATCCCAGTAAACTACATCTTGAGTGTTAATAAAAAGGAAAAACAACAGGCGCGTTCAAACAAAGAGGAGACAGAAGAGTATGATGGACTCCTGTGTAACCATCATCAGCTTCCAATATGACCAGCCTTGGGTCATCCCGGCTCTACCACTCCCTCTCCCCCTTTTCTCTTGTATTTTACAGCAAATCTAGATATCTCATTTATAAGTATTTGTGGGGGAAATCTTCAGGTGTAATACGCAATTCTCTGCCATGCTCTTGTACTAAAATGGCTGCTGTGACAGTTATAGAAAGCTTGACTGTACCTTGCATGTTGCAGAAAGGGGCTTACACCTAGGTGTCCTCCCAACTCGTGGGACTTTAAGCAAGTTCCCAAAACTCTGGACTTCCATTTGCTCTTCTTATAAAATAAAAGATTGGTCTGAGTGATCTCAAGGTAAATTATCTGGAGTCACAACATGTTGAGCCACACAACCACAACACAGCCAAAATAACACAGGTGGTGAGGTCCTGTATCAGAACAGACAGTCCTGCCGGCCCCACTCCCTAGTCTCATGTGCCAGCCTCTGGGCTTCTGAGCACCTTCATACAGGACGTGATAGAGCCAGCACTTTCTTTGGCTCGGAGAAACAGCGTGGGGGTGTGTGTGTATGCGTTCTGGTTTGTGTATATGTGTATGCACAGGAGACCCTTTGATGACTTTGAAAGACATTTAACTGCGTGAAGACAGAGGTCATAGAGTGGCCAGTCCTGTTAGTTCCTTTTCCGTGTCTTTGAGAAGAATCTCTTTATGCTCTTCTCCAGGTGCCGACTTATTAAAACTGACAAAGGAAGATTTAGTACAAATTTGTGGTGCAGCCGATGGAATTCGGCTCTATAATTCATTGAAGTCAAGGTAAAATACCGTGTTTAAAAGGAACTGTCTTGCTTGAAATCAGATTGTGCCTTTCTGTGTGGGGGAATGTGGGCAGCATGTGTTTCCACGCTAGGTGGGCGTGTGCCTGTGCGCTGTCACGTGTCGGCAGCGTCATGCTCACAAGGAGACTGTTTTGTGTACACCTTCAGGGCAGGCCCAGATATGAATGATGCAGGCACTGATGAGGGCAGAGGTAGACTGTAAGACTGGTAGCAATGCACATGGGCAGTACTGTTCTTGAAGACGACTGGGTTTGTTGCCAAGAAAACAAACTTCTCATTTAGGTGAGCTATACAGAATCTATGGTTTTCAAGGTCATATGACTACTACTGAACAGTTATTAAAAATGTAAACCTCTAATTGTGAATTACCATGAAAGAACCGTAAATTGTGCTGGCTTTTAAGATTCATTTACTGTCATTGCTATTTCTAGACTTGTGTGAAAATTCCATTAAAATTGAACCTTACTGATTTTAAATTGCTGACTTAATCTTGACACTTAAATTTACCAGCATCTGACAGACCATCTCAGTGGTTTAGAGTCTGGATCATCAGATTAGACCACCTGTGATAGTTGGTGTGAGGTGTGTGTTTTTATATTTTTCTTAGTACATTATTTTGTATAATGAAATAACACTGTAAAGTTCTTATAAGGAAATAGCACTTAGAGTCCTGTAGTGTCATGTGTACACATGGCGAAGCAGCCTTCTCTCCTAGGCTCATGAGTGGCATCTTGTGATTGCAGGTCGGTTAGGCCCCGCTTAACCATCTATGTCTGCCAGGAGCAGCCGGGCAGCTCAGGGCCTCAGGGGCAGCAGCCGGCTGCAGGCCGTGGAGCCGAGAACGGCAGCGGGACCCCGTACGGTGGGTATGGCGGCACCTCGGCCTCCTGTCACTCCCTCTCTGACACTGAGGTACTAGCAGGAAGAGCCTGGCCAGGGCACTGAAGGACTCCTGTCCCGTTAGGACTGTTGTGTTGCTGGTGCTCGAGTCCTGGGAGGAGGGAGCCAGGGGCCTGTGTCAGTGATCAGCCACATGATGGATCTTTCTTTCTTTTTTTTACATGGCCCTTTATGCCAGAAATATCTAATAAGTGAAAGACTAGCTTGAATGCTTTGGGGTTTTGCTGCCTGAAAAAAAATCTCTTGCTTCCATGATGACTATGACATTGGCATCTTGGCATGAAAGCAGGAGTGTTTTTCTTTTCATCCATTTTCCTGACTTGGGGAGGAAACTTAAAATACCACATGTATAAAGATGCATCAGTGTGAAGTGTGTGGACTAGTCTCAGACAAGCATCTGGCCCGTGCTGTGGGCTCTGTGTGGAGAGTCTGGTGCTGTGTCCTGTGTTGTCATCAGTGAGCTCGACGTCTTTCTCACGTGAGAACTGGGAGGGCCTCACCTTCCTGCAGGATTTCCTTAGTTGTGGGATAGAGTGTGGATTAGGGCAGAGATGGAAGTCCTGGCCCCTCTCCCCTCCTCTAAATATGGTCCTTGGGGGGAGGGGGGGGTGTATGTGTTCTCAGTTTCTTAAAGCACGTTATTCTCGTCTGTGAAGTGTGTATGTGGCCATCTCTCCCTCTTCCCACATTCTGAAACAAAATTAGGGCAACACCCTCAGAACTTTTCAGGGAAAAATATTACGGAATTCAAAGAGGCAGTTATTTGCCCTAATATTGGATAACACTCTGAAAAATACCTTGTGGTTTGAATTTTACTTAAAAAAATCCCAAGGACAGCATCACTTTTGTGAGCTTCCCCATTTGGCATCATTTTGACTTCAAAAGCTACGAATTTTAAGACTGCAGATACAAAGCCTTGGTCTTAGAGTCTAAAAATTCTAAAGGAGCCCTCCATGTATCATCACGGTCTTCTGTATCATTTAGATGTGGTTAGGATTATATTTTGGAAGGTGCACCCTCAAACATTAGTGTTTGTGGAGGTGTGTGTGGAAATACTGGCGAACTTAACCCTAATCAGAGTCGACCTTTTTCTGTTAAAGGGGCCAGGTTCGGCCATTGAAGCATCAGAACCCAGAGACAACGTTAGATGACAGGTGTGGCTAGGTTCTGATAACATTTCACTTTATAAACAAGTGGAGGGCAGGGTTTGGCCCCCATAGGCTAGTTTGGTGACGCTGCCCTACATCATCTTTGTATTCTTACCTAATTACAGTTCCAGATTCTAAGATTTTCGTAGTGTATAACTGGCAAAGGTTTCTATACTTATAAACACACAAGAAGATACCCTTGTTTGGGAAAGCAAAGTTCTAGCACATACTGATATTCCTGATCAATGTCTGGCTTGAATCCCTAGTAATTGAGCCGGACCTATGAGTCAGACCCCCTGCAGATGTGCCTGGTGCTGTGCAGACAATGGCTGATGCTAGGTTATCTGTTCCAGAAACGCAGGACACTAGGTAGAATACATCATTTATACTGCTTTTAATTAGGGTGGGGGGGTGGGGATAGCTTTTATTCCTCAGGATAAACTCTCAGTCATAGGGTTACTGAATCAAAAGCTATGACCTTTTGTGGTTTTCTTTTTAATATATTACTAGAAATAGGTATCATTTTTGAAAAGAGCTTCTGTCAGGTATAATTTATATACCATAAAATCCTCCCACTGTAATTGTATAATTCAGTGGTATTTTAGTAAGTGTGCAGTTTTGCAGCCATCACAATCCAGTTTAGTTCTGTTACTCCAGAAAGATCCCCTGGGCACATTTGCAGTCAACTCCTATTTGTTCTTAAGAAAAATTAAAATCTCAAATGCTTTTGTATGGATATTACTGTTAATATTTATATTTTCAGTACTTTGAAAGGTGTGATCTTCGTTTAGATCCAGGTGGGAAACAGATCAAAGATTATTGCTAAAGTGCTGTTCTTGTATCTTTTTATTTCAGTTTATCATGCAATCTACCTGGAGGAAATGGTTGCCTCAGAAGTTGCTCGAAAACTTGCGTTGGTGTTTAATATTCCTTTCCAACAAATTAACCAGGTTTACAGACAGGGTCCCACTGGTATTCACATTCTTGTTAGTGATCAGGTAACTCAAACTGACATGCCCATTTGCTTTCCCCATTCACAGTGGCATTTTATATATATATATCACTGAAGAACGATAGAAAAGTTCTATGGCCTCTTTTACAAGTATTCCTGAAAATCATTTCAAACTGTGGGGAACCAAAATCTGTAAGGATTGAAAACCAAGAGTTTCAGGTATTCTAGTGATATAAGTAATACAAATCAAGAACTGTGGCTCCCCTCCCCCTCCCCTTTTAATTCACTCACTCACTGGGGGGACTGCAGGTTAGTGGGGCTTTGGTACCTTTTTATGGAGAAAGGCGTTTGGATGTGTTTTCCTCGTTTACTATTTGATCACTAATAAAAAATAAAAAAAAAGTTAAGAGGTACAGTTTTTTTCCTCCAGTGCTCAGTGACAAACAATAGAAGAGCACTTATGCAGTGACTTGTCACAGTAACTGCTCACAGGCCCCGCAGGAATGGCTCTCGGGCTCCCCAGGGCCTGTCCTGCGCAGGCACTTGCCGCCAGCGCGGCAGGGGTCAGTTTCCATTGCCGCGCTCTGCAGCCATCGGTTAGGGCCTGTACCGGGGCAGCAATACAGATGATGACATTTTCCTTTAACTAATTTTAATCTTTTTAAATCAGTTACAAAAGGACAGCTGGATCTTAACTACATCTGCTTTCTCCTTCTAGATGGTTCAGAACTTTCAAGATGAGAGTTGTTTTTTATTCTCCACAGTAAAAGGTACTTTGAATATGTGCATGTGTCTTGAAATGTTGGAGTCATGAAAAATAATGTGTGCCTGTAATCAGTACTCACCTTGTGTGTTTACTTTTGAGATTTTAAGAGGAGTTTGAAAAATGAATCTAGAGAATATATATATATTTTTTTTCTTTATTTATTTATTTTTTTTCCTTTTAAATCCTCACCCAAGGATAGGTTTATTGATTTTAGAGAGGAAGGGAGAGAGAAACATCAGTTTCTGACTAGGGATCAAGCCTGCAACCTAAGTATGTGCCCTGACTGGGATCAAACCCACAAATTTTTGGTATGGGATGACACCAACCGAGCCACCGGCCAAGGGCTGAATCCAGAGAATATTTCTAATGGTTGTAATAGAAATTATTTAGCCAATAAAGAAGACAAGTCAGTCCTTCTAGATGATGGGGGAAAATCCCAGTTCATCCAACCAACATTTGAGCACCTTGGTCAGACACCATGCTAGGACAGTCTTACCGACAGTCTCTGGAACTCTCACTCGAGTGGAGAAAGCAAACCAGAATTAGCCGACAGATGCACCAAATTACAAATATTTTCAGTGCCATGAAGGAATGGGAACGTGTGGGGTTTATGGATATGGGGAATTTGAGTGGGGGGGCATGGAACTGCTGCGGAAGGCCTCCCTGGGGCGCAGAAAACACCGTGGCTGTTTCGGCAGCCGTGTAGCTGCTTGCAGGGCGCGATGGGTCAGTAAAGCAGGTGGAGGCGGGGCCTCTTGTGCAAGACCTGGGGATGGCAGTTTAAATTTTACTTTAAATGCATTGGGAAGTCAATGAAGTTGTTTTGAAAAGGAGCAATGTGGTTAGATTCTTCTTTCACTCTTGCAACTTTGGAGACAGGTGAGAAGATGGAAAAACTAGAGACAGGAGATGTCATGTAGGTGAGAGGTGATGACTATCATACACATACCTATACGGGGTCTGCTGGACTCCACTTTCAATGGAGGAGGAGGAGCAGCTGAGCAGACGGTGGTCCCAGTAGTTAAGGTTGGGGGGAATCAGTCAAGAGTTCCATTTTAGATGTAGAATGTCAAGTTGGTATTTAATTGTAAGTGTCTCCAGCAGGCAGGAGGCCTGGGCTTGAGTGTCAGTTTGGAAGCCTGCAGCGTCCCCGTGGTGACTCCGAGCTGTAGAAATCACCGAGGTCATTGAGAGAGCGCAGTTGAAGGAGGGCTTGAGTTCCAATCAAAGGGTTAGATGAAGGGGAGGGGTTTTTACTTGGGTTTTGTTTTTTCTTCTAGGTCCTGTAGGTGTAAAGTTAGATTATTTATTTGGGATAAACAATCTTGAAGTAGGCCTATTTAGCTGTGAACTTACCTTTTAGAGCTGGTTTTGCTGAATTCCATAAATTTTGAAAGGTTTTCATTTTGTTGTTGTTTCAAGACAGTTTTTGGTTTTTTGATTTCCTTTTTGATCCATTGCTTATTTGGTAGAATGTTGTTGAGCCTCCATGTATTTCCAGTTTTCTTCCTACAGTTGATTTCTAGTTTCATGCCCTTGTGGTTGGAAAAGATGCTTGTTATAATTTCAGTCTTCTTGAATTTACTGAGGCTTGTTTTGTGGCCTAACACATGATCTAGAGAATATTCCATGTGCACTTGGAAAAAAAAATGTATTCTGCAGTTTTTAGATGAAACGTTCTATAAATGTCTATTAAGCTGATCTTATCTAATGGGACATTTAAGGCCATTATTCCCTTAATTCTCTGACTAGATGATCTATCCATTGATGTGAGTGGGGTATTAAAATCCACTGCAATTATTGTACTACTGTGGCTTTCTCCCTTTGTATCCATTAATAATTGCTTTATATATTTGGGTGCTCCTATATTGGGTGCATAGATATTTACTGTTGTATCCTCTTCCTGAATTGACCCACTTAAAATTATGTCAGGTCCTTCTTTGTCTCTTTTTACATATTTTGTTTTAAAGTATTGCTACTCCAGCTTTCTTTTCATTTCTGTTCGTGTGAAATATCTTTTTTCCATCCCGTCATTTTGTGTCTTTTGATTTGAAGCGAGTCTCTTGTAAGTAGCGTGTAGGTGGGTCATGTTTTCTAATCCAATCAGCCATCCTGTGTCTTCTCATTGATGCATTGATCTATTTGCATTTAAAGTAATTATTTGTTAAGTATTACTTATTGTCATTTTGTTCATTTTTTTAGTCCTCTGTAAGAAAGAATTTTTAAATGCAAAATTATTATATGAAGAAAAGGTTTTTAAAAGTCTGACGGGTTAAAATTTAAATCTAAATCTAGTCTTAGCACAAAAGCTGGATCTCGAAGAGCGAGATGATACGTGTCTCCCTTTCTTGGAAGTCACTCTTAAAAGGAGTAGCCCAAAACTGTTTTGAAATTATGATTTCACTTTTTGCCTGGCATGTCGCACATGTCATCAGGTTGCCTGTAAGGCTGTTTGAACTGTAAACTGGTTCACTTTATCTTTAATTTTCACAAACATCTTCAGCATGGTACTCTTCTGCTCAATATTTTGTTCTCAAAGCAATCCAGTTTTTACTCTGCAAACCTCACATTATCTAAACAAGGAAACGCATACTGTAATTAACTGCATGGTTGTGTTCTGGGAACGCGGTGGACATGCCTAATGTCAGACATCACACGACATCCCCTCCAGTCTCAGTGCTGTTCTCCCGGCTTCTGTCCTCATGAAAAAGTTCATTTGTCCCTTGGTCAATAAACACCTGTACTGCTTCTCCCCATTTCTGGAGAAACACTAGCGCGTCCGGCAAAAGCAGTGATACATTTTTTAAATGTTCCAGATCTACATCTGTGGAGTTAAAAAATTATTTCCAGCCCTGACCCATGGGCTCGGCTGGTTAGAGCGTTGTCCCAATACGCCAAGGTTTTGGGTTCAGTCCCGGGTCAGGGCACATACAGGACGCAGCCAGTGGGTGCATCTGTAGGTGGGACAACAAATGGATGTTTCTCTCTCTCAAAGTTAGTAAATAAATTTTTAAAAAATTATTTCCAGAAAAGATGGATACAAGCACTTGGTTTGTTTGTGTTGTAGAGTTGACTGTCCCACCCTGGCACGGTGTGTTCACCTGCTCCACCACCCTCCCCACCCCCGTGCTGACAGCACTTTCGCTGCTTGGGTTGCTACCCGCCTCCCATCCCCCTTCTTCCCACCCAAAACTTGCAAGTATTGTCGGTACAGACACCAGAAAGCAAAATGTTTAAAAAGGGAATCTGTGCATGCAGTTGCATTAGGGAAGAGGAGCTGGAGCAAGTTAATCAGCTTTTCTTTCCCTGCAGAATTACTTAAAGGTAACCTCTGAACTGGGGGAGGAAGTTATAGATTTCTGAGAATTTTCGATTTAATAATCTTGATTTTCCTAAGTCTGGCTTTAAAAAGCTAATTTCTCTTTCCTTTTTCTGCAGTTGAAAATAGTGGTGGTATCCACATAATTTTGAAGTGATGTCTTATGTAGTCTGAACTATATTCAGTACCAAATAAAGTCACGCTTAAAAGTGTGTGAAGACTGAATCCAAGAAGTCTTGGGATTGGATTTTACTGTATGAAATGTTTCATATTGAAAACACAAGAGACCTTTCTAATGAGCTGTATGAGAGGCGACTCTCCTCACTGTCACTGCCAGAGCCACGCATCCTCGTGAGAGTGAGCCCGTCAGGACAGCGCGCTTGTGCGGGCCGCGGGGCCGGCCGGCCACCTGCTTCTCTGGCAGAGGCCAGAATGAATTCCTAGAAGCAGCCTTTGCTGTCTTTTTACACTGTATGTGGTTTGGAAATGAATGTAAAAACATACTGTGGGCATTTACCTTTCTGTGCCAGTTTGGCCTTTATTGCCTGAACCTTCTGCTGAGCTGGGGCTGGGGCACAGTGCGGTCATGGAGCCAGCAGGGCATCTGTCTGCAGAGCTGCCATGCGCTGACACGTTGACTGTGGTCAGGTAAGAGGCTTGGCACCTTCCCGGAAGAAATCATGTCTAACCAAGGGTGTGCGACTCACGTGATCGCGCCAGACGGGGAGGAGCCCAGCTGGAGGGCTGGCAGCAAGCTGCATTAGCCCGAGTACCTTGGTGAGAGGATCCGTGTAAATCCTAATAGGTACAAAGACTTCTGAGTTTTTGCTGTGTCACAGATTTATTGGAAAACTTTTTGCTTCTGCTTTCATTCTTAGCATTTTGTTTCTGGTTTTCATTTTTGAAGCCCCATTGCCTTTTAAACTTAAATGGTTGTCTCTCTTTTTCCTCCATCCCTCTGTCTTCAACTGCCCCTCCCAACTCACCCTGCACCATCCCCTTAAACATTCTTCAGGTCCTACCCCAGCACTCAGTGACCTACGCAGGAGAAAAGGTGTAGCTTCGGACGTAGTGTCAAGAGGTCTTCGTTACCAACAAGCTGAACTTACTCTGGGAACACTAGACATCATAAATCCAACACTATATTGTACCATGAAAACTCCTTCAACTTTTCCGATATCAAGCTTTAGTACAATCATGAGTTGCTGTTCTGGTGATTATTTAGAGCCTTTTTTTTATATACCACACAGTAGTTTCTTTTTCTGTAAAAAGGTTGCCTCTTTTACAAAACCAAGTGCTTGCCTCAGTATACTTTTCAAAGGGAACCCACTGTTTTCGCAATTTTTCCTACTATCTTTCTCTCTTCCCTTCACCCGAAGCCTTTCCCAAAATTCATCAGCAAGCATTTTTGAGGCCTGTAGTGTAGCAGACAGTTCGTTTTTAAACTTCAATTCCATTTTAGCATCTCTGTCCATTTACCCTGGTTTCTTGGTTTTGAATGTATTATTTGATCCTTATCTTTGTTCAGGCAGAGAAATAGGAATGGGTCATTTTGCATTTAAAATCACTCCCATCAGGGAGAC
Organism: Furipterus horrens; assembly: GCF_987537825.1. Lineage (NCBI taxonomy): Eukaryota > Metazoa > Chordata > Mammalia > Chiroptera > Furipteridae > Furipterus > Furipterus horrens. The sequence continues at coordinate 130,721,799 of NW_028327177.1, read as the reverse complement.
TGTCTGATACAAGAAGCCCTGTTTCTCAGTATAGAAACTCCTACAGACCCTAAAGCAGGAGAGCCTTCCTTTCTGTCATTTTCCCTTTGCTTTTGTATGACCACGTGTCTTCTGTACCAATCACTTGGGAAAGAAGTGAGCTTCTGTTGTTTTAGTTTTGCTTGTCTACTTAGCATTTCTTTTAGAGTCTCAAGATTTATGGAACAATAAAAGTCATTTAATGCTGTGTGCTATTTGAATTCCTCATCGGGTTTTAGAAGTGGCGCAAAAATAATCAAAAGCTCATCAAACTTGAAATTACACCAAGTGGTGTTGAGCATTAGTCTGTCCAAGTGAAACAAATTAAATTATGGCACCAGCAAATTTGCTACTTTGTTTTTTTAATAGTAGGATGTATACATCTCAGTATAATAAATGTTTTCCGATCGTTTTGCAAATGTGTGTCTCATTTTAAAATCCGAGTTCCTACCAGTCCGAGTGTTTTATAAGGTGTGAGGCCCATGTTATTGCTTTCAGTTTGTTCTTTTCTCAAAGCTGATGCAACTGGGGTATGTTATTCCGGTAACTTTCACACTTGAGGCAGAAGCAAACCTGATTTTCCTATCAGAGGTTCTCCTGTTGTGTAAATGAGATCACTGAGCACTGAGTACAGTAGCTGCGACAGGTTGTGTCCGGGCTCAGAGGAGATAATGTAGAGAAGGCACTGGACATTAACATAAAACAAACTACAATTCGTAAGCGCCGCACGGCTGTGTTGTGTGTTTACTTAAATCACACCCTGCATCAGTCCCCCACACAGTGGCGCAAATTACATTTAAGTAGCTGCTGTGGTATTTGCAAAATTTTTAGACCAGTCAATACCAGAGTATATCAAAGAGCAATAAAATCAGGACGTCAATGCTTACTATGGTAGTCCCGCTGATTTATGGGGTTGTAGATTTATGTAGGTGCCCTGTCTTCCTAAAATGCAGCTGAGGTGTTGTGTCCTAAATGCTTCTAAAACTGCCCACCTAACAGACGAACTGCTCCTTATGGGAAAAATAACACCTCGCTTTTGCTGCTGCACTTGAGCTCACGAGCTCGGGACTCCTCAGGCCGGGGAGTGGTGGCCAGGAAGGGTCCGCCACCATGAACACAAGTTCCGAGTGAAGGTGGTAATGGGCTCCTAACCTTAATGAAGATAACAAATGTGGGCAGCGCAGGCAGAAACCAGATCATCTTACAGATTTTAGGTAACATTAAGACGGTCTTGAATTTGGGAAATGGTTTTGCTCAGATTTATCTGCCATAGATTACAGCAATAAAACCCTCTGACTTCAGCATTGCCGTGGTTTGTTCATATTTATATTTTGAGTCTAAAAGGTGCCAACACTTTACTGATCTGAGTTTTAAGTGTGTAAGGCTTTTGAATAGTTCTGGTGTAACTTGATTTCTAAGATTTTAAAATAAACTTGGAAAAAATCACACCCATTCTACATGTATCCATTCATTATTTTTAATCAATTATAGATAACCTCAGCCTATTCAATTCTGTTGTTTTAAGGTCCCCCAAATTTTGTAAGATGACAGGATTAGCTTTTCTCCTATAATAAAATTGTGTGCTGTAGCATATGCCAGAGCTTATAATTTCCCATCAGGCAGCACAAACTCTGAGTTGACTTTGTTTTTGGTCCCCAAAGTGTATATGACAAGTTGAAAGAAACAGGTGAAGACCCTGCTCCACCTAGAGTCCTCATTTCTTTGGTGTCTCATGGAAACTTCTTAACATGCCTTCCACATAAGTGTCTCTACATATAAAACTATCAGGTATTATGAATAATCACTGATAAAGTTGCTATTTCATCTTCAAAGTGGAAAGTCCTGCTAATCAAAATGGAATCGTTGTGAATTCAAGTAGGCCACTGTCTTAAGTGTCAGGTAGAAAATCAACAGCCTGTTTTTTTCTGCTCAATTTGTGCTAACACTGATGGTCTGTCTGCATAATGCTGACAAAGCCGAGGACAGAACTTCTGTACTCAGGAAGGTACACCCACCTCTTTAAGAAACCGGGTTTCTTGTACGGTCCTGGCTGCACTGAGACCCCTCTTGCCACGTGTTTACCGACACAAGGCTTTGATTTGATTGCATGGCAGCAGAATCAGGGTGAGAACCATCACCTACAGAAGTTCCTGCAATCCCTACAGAAGTCTTTTACCTGCAAATGCCTTTCCCAATGGAGAATCAAGAGATTTCGGTGACAGTGGAGAAGGTGGGGAAGACTCAGGTCTCTTGGGGCTGGGCGCAGGCAGCTGCTGTCAGAGAATGACGCAACACCTGCACAGCCGGTGGCCACTGCCTCCCACTGCTGTCGGTGGGGTGACAGGTGCAAAGTAGGCATGGACTTTGACATGAGGAAGCTGAGCCTGCAAATAGAAGGGAAAAGTGGAATCGTCTTTACACTGACTGATATTTGGGGGATTATAGGCATAAACCTAGAAAAGCCCGCAGTTCTCCATGTAGAATAGGCTTCACTTACTATTAAGCAAATAGTTCAAACAGAATTCCTGCTTACATAACATCCCCTAAAACAGCACCTTCTAAAGATAAAGGAAAACTACATTTCTGCTCACGGGTAGTCTGGCTCTGTATGCAAAGTGAGTGGAGTTCTCAACAGCTGTAAGCATCTCAGAGCTATTCTGGGGTGTAAATGCAGTTAAAAACTTAAAGCATATTCAAGAAAACAATGTAGGTGAACTATGTGTGGAAAGAAAGCCACATTCTATTAAGCGCTCTCACCTAGAAATTGGCCAACCACATTCTACCTCCCAGTGGGAATGACCTCAAGCCCTTTTTCTCAGAAGTCTGCTTGCTGGGCATCAGACTACGCGGAACCCATTTGGAAGTTGAATCTTACAGGGTGGGGTCTAAGGAAATCTTGAAGACATTGAAGGAGACATTTGCGTACAGATCATTTTGAATAACTATGGTTTACAACAATGTAAAATGTGGATGGTTTATTATTTTCAGAGATGGGAAGGGAGAGAGAAACGTCAATTTGTTCCACTTAATTCATACATCCCGAGAGACTGATGGTTCTTGGTGCATTTGTTGCTTGCTTAGTTGCTGTGCCCGGTGTACTGACCCCTGCCCACGCTTACCCGCATCCGCTTAATGCCCGCGCGGGTAACCTGCTGACAGTCGTACAGCTCCAGGCGCTCCAGGCCACGGCAGTTCTCCAGGTGTTCCAGGGCCACGTCGGTGATGAGGAGGCAGTTGTCCAACTCCAGGACTCGCAGCCTTTCGTGGCCGCAGGTGCTGTTGCTCAGGTGCAAGATTCCGTCATCTGTGATGAGCTCACAGTGGGACAGACTCTGCAACAGGCAGGAGGACAGATGTCTGCATGACCCTCATTCCAAGGCTCCCAACCTCAGGGCAACAGGAGAGCTGGTTTGTGCGGTGTCCCAGAGCAACCACTTATCAACGGGAGGATCCAACACAAAGCCTCGTGCCCGGAGGCCACGGGTTTGCTGCAGCCAGGCAGTGGTTTCTCTCTCCTTTCTGGCTGCGAAACCAAATTAAAATTGCAGGGGATGGTCTGGTTCAAGACCGCAAAGTAAGAGGATCCTGAACTCACCTTCCCCCATGAACAAACAAATCTACAGCTACGAGGGAACAAAGTCCTCTGCAAAAACCAGAAAACAAGGTGAGCATCTCCTACGCATGGGGCAAGTGAGAGACGGCCCATGTCGAAGCTGGTGGGGGAGGCTGGGACACAGTCCCACCATAAACGCCCCTCCCAATGCAGGGACCCCCAGTTGGAGGGTATGCAAAACCTGGAGCGCCCCCCCCCCACTTAAGGCATGAAGGGTTGAACCCCACGTTCTGCACCTCTGACTTTTAAGACCTAGACCTGAGAGGCCCCCAGAAGAACTACCTTTGAAAACCGACAGGCTCAAGGCCGCAAGACTAGGGCAGTCTGAGAAACAGGTCTTCAAGGGCTTGCACACCTGCATTCACCGGCCCCAGGCCCGGCATGGAAACAGCCAGCCTAGGGGCACCTGGACAGATGCAGGAGAGGCTCACTGATCTGTCTTGGAGGGAGCACCAGCTTGAGGGGTGGGCATCTGAGTAGACACCCATCTGGGGGTCTTCCGGGGTGCTCTCCGGGGACGGCGACAAGCAGTGCCACCTTTGTGCACTACTGCCTTGCCCTGGCTGGAGGGTGCCACTTTTTCCCTTTGCTGCTGGGCACCTCTGCTGTGCCCCCCTCTGACTCTCCAGCAGGTGTGCTCCATCTTCACACTCTCTTGCCGCTCTGCAGAGCACACTCTCCCCTCCAGGAGGGGAGCATTTACACATGTCTGGTATCCTGGTCTTGTGCTGCCACCGGGGGACACCTACATTTCTTGGCTCTGGTGGCTAGTGGGGCTTACACCGGTAGGTCCCACAGGACTGTAACCAACAGAGTCCAACAGAGTTCTTTTTCTTTTTCTTTTTTTTTTTAATATATTTTGAGAGAGAGGGGAAGGGTGGAAGAAAGAGAGGGTGAAAAACATTAATGTGTGGTTGCCTCTTACTCGTGCCCCCAACTGGGGACCTGGCCCATAACCCAGGCATGTGCCCTGACTGGGAATCGAACCAGTAACCCTTTGGTTTGCAGGCTGGCATTCAATCCACTGAGCCACAGCAGCCAGAGCGAGAAAGAGTTCTTCAACAGCTGCCACCTCAAGGGCCCAGTAAGAGCCAACAGACCCAGAAAGCTCGGTCTCTCTGATGATCAGCTAACAGACCTGATCATCAAAGCTGCAGCCTGAGGTGCTGGCCTCTGAGTACATGTCTAAGGGCTGACTAATCCTTTCTAGAGACCTCAGAAGGCAGGCGCTCCCTCCACGCCCCCTGCTCCGCCTTACAGTGCAGTGCCAGTGTCTCCTGGGGACCGGGCAGCTCTTCCCGGTGCCAGAGTAGTTACACCAGAGAAAGAAAGAAAAGGCATCCAAACTGGAAGAGAAGTCGTCGTCGGCAGCCGTCCGTCTCGAGAGACGATGGTGTAGCTTCTCAAGAGTCCATCTGCACCGCCGAGAATGGCTGCGCAGTCCGACTCGGGAGTGACATGGTATCTGTCTCCTCCCGTGTTGAATCGACATCTTGTGATGACGCTGAAGCTACAGAGCCTGGGCAGGGTAATATGGAGGGTCTGCTGTTGCCCATGCAGCAGACCCCCCCTCTCTTCACAGCTGAAGGGTCCAAGGGAAAGACGGAGTCAATACAGCTTGGCTTCAGGTGCGCCGCAGGAGTTGCCGGTGTTGACTACAACGTCAAACCGCCTTAGGGACTCCGGCTCCGGATTTTCTGTCGGGGTTTACTCCCTTAGCCTTTCCCCTGAAGAGGTATGCCGCAAGGCAGCGGAGGTTTTTTGGAGTCAGAGTTTTCCTTCTCTGAAGGAAAGGAAGAGAAGTAAAACTATTTATAAAGGGTATAATATATATAGAAAATCCTTAAGGCTCCACCAAAGAAACCATTAGAACAAATGAATTCAGTAAAGTTTCAGGCTTAAAAAATCAATATACAAAAATTAGTTGTCTCCATACACTAATAACAAATTATCAGAAAGAGAAATTAAGAAAACTCCCATTTACATCTTCATCAAAAAGAATAAAATAGCCTGGCTGCTGTGGCTCAGTGGATTAAGCGTCAGCCTACGAGCCAACTGTCAATGGTTCGATTCCCAGTCAGGGCACATGACTAGGTTGCACGTCAGGTCCCCAGTTGGGGGCGTGAGTGAGAGGCAACCACACAGTGATGTTTCTCTCCCTCTCTTTCTCCTTTCCCCTCTCTCTAAAAATAAATAAATAAATTATGTAAATTAAAAAAAAGATTAAAATAACTAGGAATAAATTTAACCAGGCTGTGAAAACTACTGGACATGGATGAAAGAAATGAAGACACAAATTCCATGCTGGAACATCAATATTGTTCATATTACTTAAAGCAATCTACAGCTTCAGTGCAATCCCTATCAAATTCCAACGGCATTTTTCACAAGCAAAACAATCCTAAAACTTGTATGGAACCACAAAAGACCCTGGTAAGTCAAAGCAATCTTAAAAAGAACAAAGCTGGAGGGATTGTGCTCCCTGATTTCAAACTATATTACAAAGTTACAGTAAAACAGTGCAGTGCCTGCATAAACACACACACAGGTTAGAACAGGTGTCATCAAAAAGACAAGAAGTAACACGTGTTGTGAGAATGTGGAGAAAAGGGAACCCTTGTGCATTATTGGTGGGGATGTAAATTAGTACAATTACTATTGAAACCAGAAGAAGGTTCCTCAAAAAAATCAAAAATAGAACTATTAGATGATCCAGCAATTCTACTTTTGAGTATTTGAAGGAAATGAAAGCACCAATTTAAAGAAGATACATGCACCCCCATGTTCACTGCAACAGTATGTACAACAGGCAAGACATGGGAACCGCCAGTGCCCACCGCTGGGTAAGTGGGCAGAGGAAATGGGAGGCAGATACACGCACACGCAGCGGAATATTCAGCCGTAAGAAAGGAAGCCCTGCCATTTGTGACAGCACAGACGGATCCTGAGGGCGCTATGCTAAGTGCAGGAAGTCGGAGGAAGACTGATGCCTTATGATCTCACTCACATGGAATCTGAACAAATTTGGGAGGAAAGACTTCATTAGAACAACAAAATTATCTGTAATATGTAGAAGGAAGACAGGTTTCAGTCAGAGAATCTGGATACAGGTAGATTCCTGACTAACCTCTGAAATCTGACCCCAAATTCTTTAGACGTCCGATCGCTGCCTAAAGGCCAGAGGGAACATGGAAATAAGGAAACCTCGTGGGGAGAGGAACGCAAGGCCAAATGGCACTTCAGTGATGTCATAAAATTCTAGCCTCCAAGGACAGTCAGTTTCAAAGGTGACAAAGCTGCCTTAAGAAAAATCTGCTGTGCACTCAGGACTGGGAAGACCAGGCCCTGCAGAGGTCAAGCGATCTGAGGCCTCTGAGCATCTGTGTAACTCTGGGCAAGTGACTGGCTCTGAGCCTCATTTTTTTTTTCACTAAAATGGGGATATCCATAGCGGGGAGTCACTCTGTGGAGGGACTGAGTGAGACAATGTATCTAGTCGGTTCAGGTAGCAGTTTCCAGGGCTTGCTCAATGAACCGGGATCCCACCCCCACGCCAGGCTCCCAGTGTGAAATGTGCGTGTGTCATTGTGAGTTTTCACTCATCATTTTGGATCTTTTAAGATACTCTATTTATTAATATTATATAGTATGGGTATATATACAGAAAAGGAATTATCTCTACATACATATGCACAGATAGGAAATGCAAATATAACACAAAGCTGGAGCCATCTTCCTCACTGGTTTCCAACTGTATTACAGTTAGTAATCAGTGTTTCATCTTAGATGACACCACTTTTACATGCTCATGTTCCCTCCACCTGACACGAGGACTAGGAACCTGAGTGAAGTGGTAAGGATATGGGTCCCTAAAATTAAAGCGCTAACATTTAGATACCCCGCCTCCCGTGTTAGCCTGACTAATAGATCTTTGAAACCAAGAAGGAAGATCCCTTTACAGAAAGGAAACCCAGATTCCTGCTGTGGGGGGAAGGTCCCCACCCCTAATGGGTGAAGAATGTCAGGAAAACACTCACCAGAGCTTGCAGCTTAGGACAGTGAACGGAGAGCTGGATGAGCGTGCTGTCGGTTACCTGGAGAGAGAGACTCTGTCAGTGTGGCTTCTGCACCAGAACTGCGTACCGAATTATGGCTTCTGAACACGGAATCGAGGCGCAGAAGAGAATGAGAAACTCGACTCAGGCACACTCTGCCCAGGCAGGGGGCACCTCCTTTCATCAGCAACCTCATCTCTGCCCACTGCTGCAACAGCAAAGCTTTCTTTGGTCTCTTCTCGGGTTCCCTAAGGGGGCTTAGGGACCGGGGACAAAAAGTGGGCAAGGAGGGTCCCCAGGGATTCTCTGTAGTCACCCCATCCCTGGACATGCAAGCTTATTTCTCTCTTAAATTCTGTGAAAATGTCTTGTCTTTTTAATGTTTGTCAGAAGGTGGAGCTATTCCGAATTTCTGGGCTGTGGCCGGCCACAGTCCAAAGTTCTCGCCTTCCGCCTCCCGCTGCCATGGCTGGCCCTCGCGCGTTCCCAAGCCCTGAGCCGGCGCTGGGGCAGGAGGGTCCCAGCCACAGCCAGCCAGCCCATCTGGCTATGCCATTCTCTCAGGGATGGGCAGCCCTGCAGGGCCGTAGAGAGTCCACTCACCAGGATGCATTCCTCTAGATCCATCTTCTCCAGGTCATGGCAATTCTGAAAGAGACAGACACCCATCACCACGGGTCAGTGGTGCGGGGACCCTGGGGGCTTGCCCTGTGACGCCCTGTGAGTACCAGCTCGGTATCCTTGTTCGCTTCTGTTGGGAAATGTGCCCTGTTCCTAGAGAGACCCAGTCACCCAGCGTTTCTAAGCAGATGCCCTTTGAATCAAATCCATTTTGCAAATGGGAACAGGGCTGCCCTGCGCTGCACTTCCTTCTCTCGCCTTCACAGATACCAGCTGTGCAGCAGGTTCTTTTGAGGGCCTGGGGGCTGGGGGTGTGACCTGAGCCAATGTGGGCAGGTGAGGGCTGGGGCAGCAGAAAGTATTTCAGCACCCCAGGGACAAGCGTTCCTGGCAAAGGCCCCACGCTCCGCACTTGCAGGGCCAGGGGAAGACAGAGCAGAGGCCGAGCACCGCCCAGCCAGGGGAAGCTGCTGAGAGGCTGAGCTGGGGTGTGTGTGTGTGAGGAATGGCCTCTCCTCCCAGGGAGGAGGCTCCTCTATGGTGGTCCCACCTGGCTGAGTGAGAGAGGTCTGGACCTGCCACAAAGCCCTCTCCGGGACCTCCCTCGCTCTCCAGCCAACTGGAAAAAATGCAAAACACCCCCCGCCCCAAGATCTTCTGCTTGGCCCGTCATTTCCAAAGGCCGTTCTTTGCACTCCAAAACCACTCCAACTCACTTCGAGTGAAGGAGATGATTTAGCTTGGTTTTGTTTTTTAAAACCCCCACCTTACCCGAGCTAAAAGTGTAAAGCCTGCGTCAGTCAAATGGGAACAGCGGGCAGCCTCCAAAATCCTGGGATACGGAGTTCAGGGAGAAAAGAGTAGCAACTGTTAACAACAGAAATACATACTCTGTGGCACACACTCTTGGTTTAATTCTGCTCCTTGACACAGTCTTGCTTCTGGTAGCAGCCCTGAGGGCCGGACATGCAAACCCTGTCCCCATTGGACAAATGAGGAGAATGAAATTTAGGGAGGCAAGTGACCTGCCCTAAATTCCAAAGTCCCATCTCAAATTCAGGACAGTAAATCCAGGATCTTCCCACAATACCAGTACATTGCTGTTGCTGCTGCTGCTGCTGCTGTTTTTAAATATTTTTCCAGTATTTGTTGACTTTTAAACACAATTTAAGTGAACTTTTACTCAAAAAAAATTATCTTGATAAATACTGCCTTTACTTAAATTCTGTTGTCATATAGGAAAATTTTAAAGTGTATAGCTAATGAAAGACATAGTTCTCAATACCTGTGTTAACAAGGATGGGTGAAATAAATATATACATATATATATATATATATATATATATATATATATATATATATAAAATTTTGACCTTTCTGACCAGTTTTAATCACATGAATTCCTTTTACTATGCAGAAATATTAAAATTATCTACAATCTTCCCCAATACAACAGAAAAATGGGCAAAAGACAAAAATGGACAATCCTTAAAAGATGTGTAACTGATAGAAGCATAAGAAATGGATCAGTTTCACTAATAATAATAATAAATAATAAAACATTGTATAGGGGTTTAGATGGCCAGTTCTGAAGTCAAGCAGTCAACAAGTTCAAATTCCAGTTTTACTTCTTACTCATCATGTGATCCAGGACAAATGATGGGATTTTCTTTGAGTCTGAGTTTCTCCTCCTCCTGGAGACGTGGTGAGGACTAAGTGGGGTAATGCTTATAGAAGTGCCTAACATAGAGCCTGGATTCAACTGATGTTAACTATGATTAGCATTTCGTTGCCATTATTAAAGATTTAACATCCACAGTACTATATGCAGAATCAGAAAATAAATAATAATTTAAACAAAACTTTTCTTCCTGCTAGGAGGCGATTGGGATTCCCCTGCCCCACCCCACCCCCATTTCTGTCCATTTAGCAGCTAGTTTAGAGGCAGAAACGTGACATTTGGATGCGAGTCATCCTGCTCATGACTAGATCACTCTGATGTCAAAGTAATAACAGGACAAAGCAAATGGCGGGGGGTGGGGGTGATAAGTGTGTGCAGTCCATCCGGAAATCAAAGTTTAGATTCTCTGGTGGTGGACCGTGCAGCATTCCGCCCTACACCCCAAACAAATGGGAAGCCCCACTGCCACCAGTGATCTCCCTGACGACAGCACGGCCACCACCACTGCCCCCACCCCACCCCCGGGCCTCTCCCCTCCCACAGGGAGCCCTCCCATCAGCCCCCCCCGCCCCGCCACACTCTGAGCAGCAAAGCAGAAGGCAGGACGACTCACTGAAGTCTCGGGCAGTTCAAGGCCAGGGCCGTGAGAGAGGCGTCGGTGAGGCTGCTGCAGCCGGAAAGGCAGAGGGCCTGCAGCCGGGGGCAGCCCCGGCAGATCTGCACCACGCCATCGTCTGTCACGCGCTGGGAAGCCACACCAGGGAGCAGAGTCAGGGGCGCCAGCAGGGACCTGGGGTCTCCTGCGGGGCCATCAGGGCCACGGCCAGTGCCTAGCACTGTATCTCTCCCAGTAACTTACACAAGGTAAGGGGCGCGCACGGCCACTGTGTGTCTAAGTTACTTCTGCACAGCCTTAAAAATACAGCGTCACTGAGGAGAGGGCTACGTGTTTTAAAATTCTATTTCCCTTCCCAGATTCATTGGCATTTTTTTCAGAAAAAAATATTGATAACATTTTATTAAAAATCAGACTAAATAAAGAGCTCATGAGGCTTGACTGAGTAACATTAATGTTGGGTTGAATTTCTATAGATTAATGCTGTAGTTACCTACCATACAAATCCTGTATGTCTATATTTCCTCGAATGTTTAGAAAACTAGCAAAATTAAATAAATCACTAGATTATTGATACATGAACATTCAAAATGACATCTTTATTGAACTATACTAATCCATGTGGAAACAAACATGCACATCTATGTCATACTGCACTTCACGCCAGGGCTGGCCTACATGCAGGCCAAGGCCCTGTTTTGAACAGTGCAGCCCCGTACGGTCAGGATACGTCCAGAACCTAACTTCTCCTTTACCTTCCATTCTCAGGGACGCTAAAGATACGATTCATTCACTCAGTGCCGAGTGCGCGGGATTTCTCTTAATTTCTCAAAATGGATGCTTGCCTCGAGAAACCCCGCAGGATGTGGAAAGCATTCTCATCGATGATTAATCTTTACAATGGCAGCGAGGAAGGGGAACAGCTTGTCACAGGCCACTGCTCCGCTGAAAATGACACCTTGCTCTTGCCCTCTATCTTTAAAGCATTTTCCTCTACGTCATTCCTTTTTATTTACTGAGACAATGTGACAAGTGTCGCTGTGCCCAGTTTAAAGCACAAAAAAGACACTGAGACCTCACCACGAAGCGTGCAGGTGAGTGCCAGCATTCCTGATATCCTACAATGACCCAGGCCCCCATGCCTGTTATTTGTTGGGGTAATATCAGTGGCTTCGCATTGGCCTTTCTGTTTAGATTGTTGTGTTTCATCTTGTGGCAAATGGGCAGATTATAGAAGGACGCCGGCTGAGACCTGCCTGGGGGGGCTGGAGCGGCCCCCCCCTCCCCGCAGCAGGCCTGAGGGAGCCCCCCCAGAGCAGGAGGGGGCACAGGAAAGACCCGTTACTTACTGAGCAGGACTGTAAGTTGAGGCTCACGAGCTCATGGCAGTAATTCTGAATGTGTTTTAGAGCTTCATCTTCTAACTGAGGGGACAGAGAAAACAAGAGGGACGAGCCCGGTGAGGGAGCAGTGGGGCACCAAGGACAAGCAGCAGCAAGTCCCCTACTGAAGTGCCCCCCCCCCCCAACTTGAGGTAAGCGGCGGACACGCAGGGCCACAGACCCTCCGTACCTGCGTGCAGCCCCTCAGGAGCAGGGCCTTGAGGCCGCGACAACCTCGCACCAGGGCCTCGACGCCGTCCTTCGTGATCTGGTCACACCACGACAGGTTCAGGTACTCCAGGTTGCGGCAGCCCTCGCTGAGGGAACAAGAAGCAAAACTGCGTGTGCGCAGTCTGTCCTGGAGCGGAGTTGCTGCCAGCTTCGAGTTTAGCAAACCACAAGTGACTGAGGCAGGAGAGCCCCTCCGTGACCTGTGTGGGCGGCCCATTTCCTGCTCCAGCGGGACCATCAGAAAGGCTTCGGGCACTTCTCTGGGCCGCAAACAACAGGTACTCTTACCTGATCCCCTTTAAGGAGCTGTTGGTAATGGACACACAGGAGGTCAGATCCAGGTGCTTCAGCTTGGAACAGAACCTGCTCAGGCTGTAGCACGTGCTGAAAAAGAGCAGCGGCACTAAAGACATTTTCAACCATGTCCCCCCCACCTCTGTCTCCCCATAGCCAATGAGTCACCACGCTAATTTTCATGACTTACCTGTCCGTGATTTTCGTGCACCCATTGAGGTTTAAATGTTCGATGTTTCGGCAGTTCTGAGCAAAGGTCCTAAAACGAGAAAACATTTAAAATCTCCCTGCAAGTTGCTGTGAAGCCACTAGAGGGCAGGAGTAAACATCCATATTTAGAACAGTGCTCCTCAAACTTAGCATTTTACGGAGCAAACATTGAATGTGCGATCTATTTGTTTAACAAAAGTTTAAGTGTACATCGTATCATTGTTGATTATAGGTACCAGTGCTCCTCAAACTTTAACGTGCACACGAAGAAGCTGGGGTTCTTCTCCATGTACAGATTATGATGGCAGATCCAGGCAAATCACTTGCTGGTCCGCACTTGCGAGAAGCAAGCTCTCAGGTGAAGCCAATACTGCCACTCTGGGGGCCACACTTTGAAGAGCAAAGCACTAGAGCAGCGATCTTCAACCCTTTTCATCTCATGGGACACATTAACTACTTACTAAAATTCTGTGGCACACCAAAAAGTTTTATATTTTCTTTTGCTGATCTGACAATAAAAATAGGTATAATTTTGATTCATTTTCACCGGACAGCCATTGTATTTGCTGTTGTCATTTTTTATTTGATAATCTAAGGGAAAAGAGGTCAGCTCCCCTGACTAAATAGTCAAGTATTGCATGTTTTAAAACTTTCGGGGCACCCCAGGGGGCTGCAGCACACTAGTTGAAAATCGCTGCTCTGGACTGACTACATATCAGTTGTAACTCTCCTTCACCCACACCTTGGTGGGCAACTAAGAATCGAGGCCTGGCTCCCTATTAACCTTTCTTCTATAGAAAAATCCATTGGAAGCAAGAGGGCTGAATCTTTCTTGTACTGTGCCACGCTGTCACTTGGTTACTTTAGAGTGCTTCTGCAACACCTGTCGCTGGCCACCGATAGGGTCAGTAGTTGATCAGTATCAAGAACTGGTCACTCACTGGTGAAGACACTGAGTCACGAAGGGCAACCTCCCAGTGATTTGTAGGATGGTGGCAAGGCTAGAAGCAGAAAATTAAACACCTTCTACTTGCCACTCAATGCCTAATACAGCCAGCAAGATTATCTGCATTTTCCTAAATTTCACCTTCAATATATCCTGTAAGATTGAGTCCTGATTCTTCCAAGCAGTACCCAAACATCCCCAAAAGCTGCTCGCGAACGAGCTGTTACCCTTATCTGCCCCTCCTGCCCTGCTACAGGCAGGGACAGGGGCGCACTGGAGCCTGGTGAGCTCCCTGAGCTGGGGTGTGGAGCCAAAAGCCTCTGACCAAGGCAGTTAGTTATCAGAAAAGAATGAATTTTACAAAGAAAGAACTTCAGAGATCTGCAGAGGGTTGCCCTCAGGAAAAAAAAAAGCATCACAGGGAACAGCAGCCAGAGCTCACCCCGAGTCAGGAATAATGCCTAGTCCTGCCAGCCAACAGTGATAAATGTCATAATGCAGGGGCACCGGGTACAGTAATGAGAAGGTTCTTGCTTCAGAAGTGGAGCATTATTAGCCCTGGATCAAATGCCACTTCAGCCCAAACTAACACATTTTAAAAACGAAATCTGAAAGGAACTGAGACCAAGTAAGTCAAATGCTTCAGAACAAAACTCAAGAACATTTACAAAAATACAAAAATATCTGCACCCGAAGTAAAATTTATAATGCCTGGCATTGAATAAAAAATTACCCTGCATTCTAAGATGGAAAATATATCCTCTCCATAATGAGGAGAAAAATTCAAGCTATTAAAGCTGACTCAGAATCGACACAAATATCAGAAAGAGCAAAAGCATTAAAAGTTATTATAAATGTGTTCTGTGAAGCTAAAGATTAAACATGTTATGTTTAAAAACATGTTATGTAGAGACAAGAAAGATATTTTTAAAAGCCCCAACTTAAAAGTTTTAGGTATGAAAACCACAATGGCTAAGATAAAAGTTTACTGCGTGGATTAACAGCAGATTAGACACGATGGAAGAACTCACTGGCGAACTTGAAGGAACGGCAACAGAAACTGTCCAAAGTGAAACATGGAGACAAAACAAGAAAAAAAGAACAGAATATGAATGAACTGAGGAACAGTTTCAAACAACCTAATACACATGTGATTGGCGCCCCTAACGAACAGGACACAGCAGGGAGGGGAAACGTAACTGAAGAAATAATGGCCAAAAATTTTCCACAGCCATAAACCTACAGATCTAAGAAAGATCCCAAGCTCAAGAAAGATGAAGAAAAATATACCAGGGAATAACCAAATGTGTCAAAACTGGGGATAGAAACTATCTTAAAAGCAGCCAAAGAAAAAAAAAGACAAGTTATGTATAGAGAAGCAAAAATAAGCATGACAGAAGTTTTTTCATTGGTAACAAAAAAACAGCAAGAAGCCCTGGCTCCTGTGGCTCCGTGGATTGAGTGTGGGCCTGCAAACCCAGTGTCGCTGGTTCGATTCCCGGTCAGGGCACATGACGAGGTTACACGCCAGGTTCCCAGTTGGGGGCATGAGTGAGAGGCAACCACACAGTGATGTTTCGCTCCCTCTCTTTTGCCTTTCCCCTCTCTCTAAAAATAAATAAATAAATAAACAAATAAATAAATAAATTTTTTTAAAGCAAGAAAAACAGAAACAGCATCTTTAGAATACAGGAAACAAAAACTGTCAACACAGGATTCTATACTCAGCAAAACTATTTTTCAAAAATGAAGGTAAAAAAGAAATACTTTTTTCAGACAAAGAAATGCTGAAAGACTTCATCAGACCTGCAGTACAAGAAACGTTCAACATTGTCCTTTGGGCAGAAAAAAGTGACAGTACCGTGGATGAAAATTTGTGTCTTACCCAAAAAAATGAAGAATACCGGAAATGGTAATTATTAAGGGATGTGAAGCCAACATTTTAGTTATTTAAATATCTTTAAAAATAATTGTTGAAACAAAAATGCTAACTATCTAGTGTAAGATTTATATCATATATAGATTAAAATGTTTAACAATAATACCATGAAGCCTGAGCAAGGGAAAATGGAATTATATGTATTGTACTAAAATCTGAGGTTAGATTATAACTTAAAGATGTGCACTATAAACTATAACAGAACCACTCAAATTATAGAATACTGAGTTATACAGCTTCTAAGCCAAAAGAAGGATATAAAATAGAAACACAAAAAATACTCAAACCAAATGAAGGCGGAAAAAAGGGGAAGAAAGAATGCTTATGACAAACAGAAAACAAACAGCACACCGTATCAATAACAACATTAAATGTAAATTATCTGGACCAAGAAAAGCAAAACCCAACTATATACTGCCTACAAGAAGCCAACTTTATTTATTTATTTATTTATTTTTAGAGCGAGGGGAAGGGAGGAGAGATAGAGAGGGAGAGAAACACCAATGTGTGGTTGCCTCTCATGCGTCCCCACCTGGCGACCTGGCCTGCAACCCAGACATGTGCCCTGATTGGGAATTGAACCAGTGACCCTTTAGTTTGCAGGCAAGAAACCAACTTTAAATATAAAGATACAAATCAGTTAAAAGTAACAGAATGGAAAAGGATATACCATACCAACACTAATCAAAAGAAAGTTGGATTGGCTATATTCTTTCACAAAAAGTAAACTTTAAGCAAAGAACATTACCAGGGATAAAAAAGACAGTGTGATAATGAAAAAAGGCATAGCAATCCTAAATGTTCATATAATGAATAAATTCAACATACATGAAGAAAGAAATTGATTAAACTGCAAGGTAAAACAGACAAATCCAAATTATGGGCAGAGATTTCAATACATCTCTCTCAATATTTGATCAATTGCGAAGTCAGAAAATCAGTAAGGATATATAATACTGTACCAACACCTTCAACTGATTTGACTTAATTGGTATTTATAGGACACTCCATCCAACAACACAATGCACATGCTTTTCAAGTGCACATGGAACATTTAGCAAAATAGACTATATTCTTGGCCACAGAACAAGTCTCAATAAAATTAAAAGGCTTCACATCATATACAGTGTATTCTCTGATCATAATGGAATTAAGTAATGATCAGTAACAAAAATCTGAAAAATGTCCAAATATTTGGAAACTAAATAATACATCCTAAATAAGCCATGGGTCAATGAAGAAATCAAAAGGTAAAGAGAACACATTTTGAACTAAAAAATGCAAACACAGCTTCAGAATTTCTGAAATGCTACTAAATCAGCAACTTCTGGTGAAATTTATAGCACTAATCTTCTATATTAGTAAAGAAAAAAAATCTCAAATCAATGACTTCAGTGTCCCCCTTAAACTAGAAAGAAGACCAAATGAAACACAAAGTAAACAAAAGAAAGTAAATATTACAGATCAGAGTGGACATCAATGAAGTTAAAAAATAAACAATAAAATACCAATGAAACCCAAAACTAATTTTTTAAGAATATCAACAAAACTAATAAATCTCTAGTCAGACCAGGAAACAAAAAGATAAAAATTAACAGTCTGAGAGAAATTGACACATCTTTGTTCTTTAAAAATGCATTATTAATGCCAATAAAAATTCAAAGAATACATAAATTTCAATAGGACCTGTACAATCATTGTAATTTTAATTAAAAATGGCAACTATTTTCATATGGTAGAAATAAAACAATATCAGGAATAAAGAGAAGAGATATCACTGCAGTTATCAATTAAAATTATAAGAGTGTATTATAAACAACTTTATGCCAATAAATTCAAGAAATCAGATGAAATGGGCAAAATCTTTGAAAGACAAAAACTATACCAAAGTTTATTCAAGTAGAAGTACAAAACTTGAAAAGTTGTGTATATATATAATTAATGAAACAGGATTTGTGCCCTGGCTGGAGTGGCTCAGTGGACTGGGCACCAGCATGCAAACCGAAGGGTCACTGGTTCAGTTCGTGGTTGGGGCACATGCCTGGGCTGGGGGCTGGGTCCCTGGCTGAGGGTAGAAGGGAGGCAACCGATCAATGTTTCTCTTCCTCTCTTTCTTCGTCCTTTTCCCCTCTAAAAATAAATAAATCTTTAAAAAAGTAAAGACATAGAATGTGCAGGCCCAGATGACCTCAATGATGAATTCTACTGAATATTTAAGGAAAATAATCAATACAAATTATATACAAACAC
This sequence comes from Furipterus horrens, assembly GCF_987537825.1. Classification (NCBI taxonomy): domain Eukaryota; kingdom Metazoa; phylum Chordata; class Mammalia; order Chiroptera; family Furipteridae; genus Furipterus; species Furipterus horrens. Next base: position 130,703,943 of record NW_028327177.1, on the reverse strand, counting down.
TCCCAAAAAAGCTGAAGGGGAGATAACACCTCCAAATTCATTCTATGAAGCCATTATTACCGAGGTAACTTAAATCAAATTTTTAAAAAATCACAAGAAAACCATAAAACAATACCCCTCATGAATATAGACACAAAAAATTTAACAAAATTTTAGCAAGCAGAATCCAATAGTATGTAAAAAATATAAGACAACTAAAGTGAGGTTAATAATCTGAGGGATGGGCAGTTGGTTTAACATTCAAAAATTCACCAATGTAATTCACCATACTAAGAAATACCCATGATCATCTAAAATATGCAGAAAAACCATTCAACAAAATCTAAAATCCACTCTGAAAAAGAAAAACCGCAAACTAGGAATAGAAGAAAATCTTCCCAATTTGATGATCATTGAACAAATAATCTATAGCTAACAGCATACTTAATTCTTAATACATTCCCCCTAAGCCTGAGAACTGGCCAGGAGGTCTATTTTCACCATTTTTATTCAACACTGTACTAGAGATTCTAGCCAGTGCAATCAGACAAGAATTTAAAAAAGCATTGATTGGAAACAAAGAAAAAAACCTTTCTTCATTTATAGGTAACACAGTTGTCTACATAGAAAATCCAAAGTCATCAACAAAAAAACCACTAAAACTAATAAGTGAGTATATTAAAGTTTCAGGATAAAAGACCAATGTATAAAAATTAACAGTATTTCTACTTACTAACAATAAACAATCAAGATTGAAATTAAAAAACAATAACATTTATAGTAATGTTTCATAAAACTTAGGGATAAAGATGACAAAAGATGTACACAACCCATATACTGAAAACTACAAAACATGCTAAGAGAAATTTTAAAACACCTACAGATATGGAGAGATATGGCGTGTTCATGGGATGGAACACTCAATATTGTTTCAATGTCGAGTCTCCCCAAATTGATGTACGAATTCAACATCATCCTAATCAACATTCCAGCAAGATTTCTTGTAGAAACTGACAAGGTAGTTATATAATTTATATGGAAATGCAATGGATCTAGAAGAGCCAAAACAAGTTTGAAAAAGAACAAAGTTGGAAGATTAATATGACCTGATTTCAAGACTTATGATAAAGCTAGTTATCAAGATAGCGTGGTTTGGTGTAAAGATAGACAAGTAAATCAATGAAAAATATAAACAGTACACAAATAGTCCCATTGGTATTTGGACAACTGAGTTAAGGTACAAAGGCAATTCAGTGGAGAAAAAGTGGTATTTCACCATATGATGTGAAAACTGGACATCACAGGCAAAAAAAAAAAAAAAAAAAGAATTTCAATCTGTATTTCATATCATCTACAAAAGCCAACTCAAAATATATCATAGGTCTAAACAACAAAACTTCTAGAATCACAGGAGAAAATCTTTATGACCTTGGGTTAGACAAAGATCTCACATATAACACCAAATGCATTGATTCATAAAAGGAAGGAACTGATAAATTGAATTTCATTAAAATTAAAAACTTATCTTCAAAAGATAGGTAAGAAATAAAAAGATAAGCCACAGACTGGGGGAGGGGGAGTTAAGATCTGCAAAACACGTATCTGATAAAGGACTTGTATCCAGAACATACTCAGAACTCTCAAACTTCAGTGTAAGGCAATAAACAATCTAATGAAAAAATAGTAAGCCATTTGAACAGACACTTCAGCAAGGAAAATATAGACAGCAAAAAATACATTAAAATGATCAACAGCATTGTGGGGGACTGCTCCTTGTGTTTTCGGGAATTGTAGCCCAAGCCATGAGCCAGGCCCACCGCACCCCCCACCCCAGGAGTTCTCTAAGTCTCGGCGGAAAACCGACAGGCTTTGCTGCAGACAGGACTGAAAGCCACTCAGAGGGTTCCCCTGGGAACTAGATTTAAAGAATGCTTATTATGCTTTAGAGCTTGCTCTGCCTTTCTTATCTCTTAGTTAACTATAAACAATCTCTAGCAAGGAATGTATGAAGCCTTGCACCTAATGCCAGTGTGGCGTCAAGATGTTTACTAGACCTTGACACAGACTGGTCACTGTGCCCTCTATATTGATGTCTGTAATCAGTAACTGTCAACTGTAATTCAGGTGCCTAAAAGCTAACTCATGATTTATGAATTTTGACCTTGTATCTCCCATGCATACCTTTCTCAATAAAAGGCATGGGCAACGGAGATCTGGTGCTTTTCTCCACTAGAGAGATTAGCCACCTCCCATTCCCCCCAGACAAAAGTGTCCTGGATGAATCTGTTCCACCACGGTCCTGAAATCTCTGCTGGACAGAGAGTTTCCAACCAAGCCAGGGCAGCTCAGCCTCACAGCATGAGTAATTACAGAAATCAAAATTAAAACCACAATGAGATGCTACTACGCAGATCTATTAGAATGGCTAACATTAAAAAGACTGACCTAGCAAGTTTTGGCAGGGATGTGCAGGAACCGGAAGATTATACACTTCTGGTGGGGATGTAAAAATGTACAAAACAATCATGAAAAATAGCTTTGAAGTTTCTTAAAAATTACACATGTAGCTTCCAAATGATCTAGCCATTCCATTCCTAGTTATTTACCCAAGAAAAATGGAAACATATGACATTCAAAGTCTTGTACACAGATGCTCATACATAGCAGCTTTACAAGTAATGGCTAAAAACTGGAAAGAATCCAAGTGTCCATAAACAGATAAATGAGTAAATTATATTATATCCAAACTCAGCAATAAAAAGGAATAATTATTGAGATACACACGGATGAATCTCAAAACAATTATGCTGAGTAAGAGAGACCAGGCAAAAAAAGAGTACATACTGAATAATTACATATAAAATTTTAGAAAATGCAAACTAACCTACAGTGACAGAAAGCAGATGGATGAATGCCTAGAGATGGGGAAAAGACAGGGGTGGTAGGAAGGGAGAAATTACAAAGGCTCATGAGGAAAGTTCTGTGGGACCCATGTTCATGATCTTGACTACAATGTTGGTTTCATGGGTATACACATATGTTAAAATTCTTCAAATTGTACACTTCAAATATGTACAGTTTACTGTAGCTCAGTTATATCTCAATAAAACTTAAAAATCCATAGGACTTAACATACAATGATGGAGCAGGAGTTACAGAGAATATACATACAAGATTCATTACTACTGGGGTTTTAATCTGTTTTGATTACTATTGCATCTCCTTTGCCGATATCAGTGCCTGGTATAGTAGGTGCTCAGAAAACATTTATAAATGAATAGCTCCCCTCCCACCAAAACAGTATGTATACAGAGGCAGAGGTCAAGGCTAATTCTAGGTGATTGTAATAAAAACCTAGAGGCATAATAAAATTCTTTCTGAGTCATAACTCCGCTTATTATTTCTCACAGCATTCTGGTCTCACATATCAAAAATTTATACAGATGTTAATTTAGGCTTGTGCTCTAAAACTTATGGTAAACCATTGAACATTCTTAGCCTTGTAGGACAATTTTGCTGGCATATATGGCTTTATTCCAGTTTTCAAGGTAAGAATGTATTTCTTTGATATTCCTCATTGGCAATCCAAATCACATTTATGTTACTCTCCACTAAACTAAAATAAATGGAACCACTATTAGACTTATGTTCTCTATTATAAGTTATCTTAGGCCCTATTTGGTTCATTTAAGCTTTCTGTTAAAATAGACTCAACTTACTCTACTGGTTCACAAAGCTTCTGAAGTGGCAGAAAATTTGGTCTGATGATATGAATTTGACTTTTGTTTTTTTTTAATCACTTTGTTTCATGACACTTAGAAGAGAGTGTTTCGATCCTTAAAATATGTTATGAATCAATTTTCTTAGCAATGGTGAAGCAGATGTTTCAATTACAAATTCTACTGTCTGCAGTCACTATAGACTGCACATTTCTTACTGGCAGTCTGCAATTGGTGTACACTGTCCTAATACTTAGTCTGCAAAGGACACTCCAAGTTTCTAGGGGGCAGTGTGTCCTAATTAGCCAACCTCAAACTATACCAGAGGCCACAAGGATAAGGGCATAAAAGTTTTAATTATGTCTCGTCTCCAGAAAAGCTCAAAGTGCATCAACATTGGGTTGATAATATTTCCAATAAATAATGGCTATCCAGTAAGAGGTGGGCATGTATATATATTTAGTCGGATAAGATATATTGCTAACTATAATAAAATGAACGTGATGGTCACATTCCATTATGGGTAAGCAAAATTCCAGGTTTGCTAAGCAACTTTTTGAAACAAGTATTTTGTTAATTAGTATAATGTATATAAAAAGGGAGCCACTATTATGAGAAGGAAACCAGGAAGATGGGGAAGTGAAGAAGGGAAGAGAAGACAGGTGAACTAACATTATAATATTATTATGTACCAGGCACTTCATACATGCTATTTCATGTGACGCTCTTGACACTCCCATCCACGTGCTATCACTGCCTGCACTTTGCAGGAGAGAGACCGACACTCAGAGCGGTGAAGTCATTCCTCCCACGGTCACATCCCCAACAGCACTGGAGCTCAATTTCTAATCCAGGCCTTCTGAGTCCAATGTCAAGGTTCTCTCCGTCCTCTACACAAATCACCATAGAAAGAATTCCACAGAAGGAAAGCACAGAACGTGCTCGGTTTATTTTTGCTACAGCCTGCCATGACAGAATGTGTCACTGTGCTTCGACTTACTTCAAGGAGGAATCCCCGACACCAATGCAGCCCCGCAAGCTGAGCTTCCGCAGGAATCCGCCACATCGCTTTGAGATATTTTCCACCACTCGGCCCTAGGATCAAGAAAGTTGGAAAGAAATTTTGTTTTTCATGCTGCTTATCTAACAGGACAATAACCTGAAGTTTAGGACCTGAATTTATTTTTCCAGGTGTAAAAGAAGATATTTTGGAACATTCCTCCAGTACCCCCCTTCTGTCCCTGATGCATGAAGGGGCTGCACACATTGAAAAATGTTTTTGGTTAAAACATTCTTTTTTAAAAGCGCATTACATTTTGAAAGCCAGAACTCTGAAGTCAGGCCTCCCTACCCGGGGCTCACAGGCGGTCTCCACTAATTATGAGTTTTTTTGGGCTCAGCTGTGAAACACTAGGCTGCTGGGCAGGGTTCTAAAACAATGTTGCTTTAAAAAAGAAATTCAATTTTAGCTAAACATTATCACTCTAAAACTTTGAAAATGCATCCTAAAAGCTTCTCGTCCTCCTTAGCAATCTCCTATTTAAATACATTTGTTTTGAAGGAGGAAGGGTGGCTGAGGACTGGCAAACAGAGGAGGAAGAAAGAAACTGAACATTGAGAAAGCACTTTCACTTTTTTCGGACACAATGTTAACACGTTCTTGTATCTATTATGGCTCATTTAATATCCACGACATCCTGGACTACCACTTCACGTTAAAGGAAAGGAAGTGCATGTCCGGAATACAGTGGATCCTTCAGATGCCCCTAAGGATTAGCATGCCCTGCGATTGAAGGCAATGGAAAACTGCAAGAAGCCAGTCCCCGCAGGAGTGCTAATGGCCCACACACTTCCGGAAAGAGGGTTTGGGTCACTCTACAAGGACAGCTGAGGTACCTGCTGAAGACAACAGGGATACAGAATGTGGAATTGAAGAAGGCAGTCATAAATTCCAACTATGACCATGTGACCAGTTATGGAACTGAAGACCATACTTGTCATGGACATTTCCTCCTATTTTGTTAAAACGCGCATGTTTGTATAAATATAAAACAAGCATATTTGTTTTCTTTCCTCTCTGGTTCCCTTATCATGCAATATAAGATGTACTGACTTTATTTTATAGTATTTCAGTATTGTTAATTCTACATCACAGTTTCTAAGGTACAGGAGACCAAGGGGAAGAGGAAGCATCCCGTAAGAGCTTTACTCCTCCTTTGAAGAAGGGTGCTTCTTCCTGTACATTGGATGGTTGTATCATGTTAGGTGGAATTACTACCTTGTTATTGTCTTTAATATTTAGAGATTAAGTATGATTTAAGGAGATGCATATGGGTACCAAGTGGACAAGGAGTAATCTCGTAATGATTAATTTCATGTACCAACTTGACCGGGTCCCAGACATTTCACCAACCATCATTCTGGGTTTATCTGGATGAGCTTATCATCTGACTCAGTAGACGGAGTAAAGCACCTTGCCCTCCCTAGTGTGGGGGGCCCCATCCAATCAGTTGAAGACCTGACTAGAACAAACAAGGCTAAGAGGGAAGGAACTCCTTCTACCTGACTGACGGAGCTTGAACAATGGTCTTGTCCAGCCTTTGGATCGGCACTGAAACATCAGCTCTCCTTGGGTCTCGAACCTGCCAGCTTTCAGAATGGAATTTATACCATCAGTTCTGCTGATTCACAGGCCTTCAGACTTGGACTAGACCTACACACTGGCTCTCCTGAGTCTCTAGCTTGCCAACTGCAGATCCTGAGGCTTCTCAGCCTTCACAGTCCCCTGACCCAATTCCTTATAATCTCTCGCTATGTATCTATATATACACATATCCTATGGGTTCTGTTTGCAAAATGAAGGATCATTACCTTCATTCTGCAAATAAAGAAGTTACATAATTAAATTGCCATGGTTACACTTTCATGAGTGGCAGAGTTGAGGTCCTAACAGGTTTATCTGGTTCTACAGCCTGTGTACTTTGCTCAACTACTACTTCCTAGGGAAGGAAACACTGAAAAGCACCACTTCGCTTTGCTTTTAATACTATTACCCTTACTTTATAAAACTGCAATGTTGGCACTGAACTGTAAGCGCTAAGAATCACCAGGACACATCAAACCACAGGACTAGGACTCACACATATTGTTACCTGGCTAACATTTTAATTAAGTTGACTCCAAACTCTGACACTGCTACTAGCTTTATTTATGCTTTCTTGAGTATCACCTAAGTTAACAGTAAGTTCTTGAAACAAAATTCCAGACAATTATAAAATAAATTGCTGTCATTGGGGAAAAAATGATTATGACTTGGAAATTCAAGATAAATATTGAAAAAACAAAACTCTACGCCAATGTCTATGAATGCAGCACACAATATATTTTTTTCCATTTCAAGTTAGAGTTATATAAGTGTTCTATTCTTCCTTTCTTTGAAGTAAATTTTTGTACTGGAATAAAAAATTACATTCAGAACTTTTTGCTCCATTATTTCCAGCTAAGAGAAAAATAATGAGCAAATCCTTTCCAAATGTAAAATTCAAATCAATGACTATATTATCTATGAGACAGTACATTGTAGGTGCATATTTAAAATGAAGGGCTTTAGAGAAAAATGAGGCTTAAGTGGAGGGGCCCTTGTAGTTATGACTTTTAGATTTGCATACTATTCGGTTCTTTCTCATTTTTGGCCTGACAGGATCTTTAATAACCATGAAGGCACTGACAACTAAATGTCCAAATGTTAAAGGCCTGGAAAATGCTTACACATCAGGGAGACAACGACTTATCAGGAATGAGCAATGCTAAAGGAAAAGGCACAACACCCACGTCATCAGGATGCTTTATTCCGCCTTCCTTGGAAACGCTAGTCTCTTCCCAGGTGGGTGACCTTGAGTAAGTTCATCAAACTGTGTGTGCTTCTGTTTATTCAGTACAGCGTTCTTGAGAGGATTAAATGAATTAATACATGTAAAGTGCAGAAAACAGTGTCTGGCACAGAGCAAATATTAGTATGTTAATCTTGATCCTTGGCATCTTCTCTCTTCTCTCAACATATCCATAAATCATCATTTTCATCCCAAAGACATGAATCTGAGACCATCAGTTTCCCCATGGGATGTTCCCCAGTGTGAGTATCCAGAGAGTCCTATTTAGACACTATCGGAGGCCCCGACACTTGGTTCATAATCCAACCTGGTTTTGAGGTGCTAGCTCCAAAGGGAAACTAAACAGCATTGACTAGATTGAAACCCTAGTGCCAGCTCTTTCAGGTTTTCACGTGTAATTCTTTACACGTGAGATGTATACATACTGCCTTCGCCTTTAGTGGATGTACTCTTAAGTATTTCTGCAATGTGCTCCTGCAGTCAGCCAAAATTTTGAAATCAAGTAATGCACAACATAGTGCTACTTACTTAAGACAGTATTTTTAATATCTGAATTTAAAAGTTTTTGAAGTGCCTTTCAAAAAGTTGATAGTTTGGAAAAACCATCCAAGAAAACTGAGGAGACAGTAAAAAGCACAGAAAAAGAAAAAAATTCTTGCAAAAAATTTTGAAAACAATGACTGTCCGCGGGCCAATAGAAATTACAGTTTGGGGAATTTAATGGAAGTAAACATGTCAGCATATCTGGGTGTTACACTTTACAATCATTGTCATTTTTTTTTTAAAGATTTTATTGATTTATTTTTAGACAGAGGGGAGGGAAGGGAGAAAGAGAGGGAAACATCAATGTGTGGTTGTGTCGTGCACACCCCCAACTGGGGACGTGGCTTGCAACCCAGGCAGGTGCCCTGACTGGGAACTGAACCAGTGACACTTGGGTTCGCAGGTCAGCACTCAGTCCACTGAGCCACACCAGCCAGGGCCGTTGCCATTATCTGGAAACAGCACTGGAGAACTCCTACTTCAGGGACCACAGTCCAAGCCAGAAACTCGAACATATCTTTCTAGGACGGGTGTGAAGCCCTGAAGAACCCCAACCTTTTCCAAGCTCAGAGCACCTGAGAGACAACCAACTGTGAGAAGCCCGGTACTCAGCCCCACTTGCTGTAGGTGCTCTGCCCACTAATTTGAGACGGGATGAGACTCTGAAGCAACAAGTAACCTGGAGAAGGAGGTGAAGGGCCTTCACAACCGGCCATGAGTTCTTCTAGGCAACACCAGGTTAAGTAATTCACAGGGAACTGTTTGGGCCCATTTCAGTTTTAAACACATTCATTTCCTTATTCAATTAAAAAAGACACAAAACATACACTTCGGTAAAGACACCAGATGAACATGCTATACACATTAACTGCATTAAAATGCAATTCCACTGCTGTAACTGAGTTGCTAAACTAGAAATAAGATTTTACTAGCCCTGGATAGACAATAAGCTTCAGAATCTCCAGATCCTTAAAACAGCACTCTAGACGATTATTATGATCAGCATTCTTTATTAATTCCCTATTGGGGGGATTAGAAATTGGACTTTAATATTAAAGTTGTTTTAAAATAAACTTTTCTCATTTGGTCAGTTTACCACTCTTAAATAGAGATACACATATTTCCAGATAATACACCAGAATCCTGGAATTATGAAAGGCTTTAAAAATTATTTTATAGAAAATAAAACTGAGGCACTGAGAAATTATATGGCTTAAGTGGCCGAGCTGGAGAGACACCTCCAGCCTCCCTCCTGGGTCCCTGCTCCAGCCTTTTCTCCATTCTTGATGGTGAATTAGAATTCTCACTGGATCTTTCAGATCAAAAAACATTTGTCAATAGTCTCCTGCTATTAAAGGACCAAAGCAGGTGTTAATGAGGCTTTAAAAAGCTGAGGGGTAACACTCAGATTATAAATATGAACAAGGGGGACAAGTAATCTGTTACTGATACAAAGTAAAATACAAGCAGAATTTTGGTCTTGATGCATGAAAATACCTTCCAGGTTTTCTCCCTCTCCATTCTACTTGGCCACCTTAATATTAAATCTAAATGCAACAAAATAAAAAGGGAGGAAGGAGTGAGCAGCTCACTGATCTTTTTAAAAAGTCTTTTGTCTAAAACAAGGTTAACTTACCTCTACATCTGTTTGAAAGTTAAAAAGGTCTATTCTTTGCCAGTTGCTTCCATCCAGCGCTAAGATGTTCCAGGCCTGGGAGGTGGGAGGAAAGGAAGAGGGATTGGGGTGAAAGAGATACATTTACTGAGACCACTAAAGAAAGTCCATCCAGTCTTTGTATTTTCAAACTTTTATTCTTGATATACATGAAGCTGGTCATCAAATATGGAATTATAACAACACTGTGTTATGTTAAATATAAAAGATGACATTTTAATTTTTAACTGTTTACTTGAACTAAAATTCACCCTCATTCTAATAAAACTTGATATTTACTGATTAAAAATCTGGTTAATACCCTACCTTGGAAATCTGTGCACATCGGCACAAAGTTACTATATCCAAGAAGGAAAATATTCTAGGAAGAAAGGGGGAAAAAAAAACACAAAAAATGAGCCGGTGTTAACACTTCAGGATATTTATAACTTGAAAGATATAATCTAATGCTCCATCTGGATATATCGTAAGTTTTGTTTCAAGACTCTTCAATTTGCAATACACAAATGCACTGTAATTTTACATACTACTGTGAAATATTAAATGTTTGCACAATCCCAAGCTGTTTTAAGACACACTACCCAAATCCCCTTAAAACAGAACTCACTCAACTTTATTTCCCTTGTTCTAGGCATGGGCATGAAAAATACCATAACTTGTTCTATTCAAAGACCAACTCTAATGTCCCAGGAACTGAGCCTGGTGAGAGCTAAACTCTTCAAATTCTGGTGCCCCTAACACACAGCGCAAACCCCTCTTTTGGTGGTAGATGCTCTAAACAAGCTCAGGTGCCTGAGCCTCAACAACATGTCTAAGAAAAGCTCAACAATAAAACCCATTTGAACATAATGCAGAAATCCTAAACAATATGTTAGTAGATCAAATCCAGTGATATATAAAAATATTTAACATATCATGGTCAAATTCAAATGCTGACTTCAAATTTTTAATCAAGCAATATAATTCGTATTAATAGAACTAAGGAATAAATCTCATGCTGTCTCAAAAGATGAATTGTTGGACAACTATAAAAGATGTAACATTCAAGGAAGGCCCCCCCAAAATTGAATTTATTAAAAATTTAGTATTTATTCTTACATGTTTAAACTTCAGTCACCTTCAAATTACTCTCCATTTGATGCAACACACCTATAAAGACATTTTTTCCGTGGCTCAAAACAGTTTTTGAACTCATCAGTTTTGATGCCTCTTAGTGCTTCAGCCATTTTTTGTTTCACATCTTCCACATTAGCAAAGCATTTCCCTTTGAGGACTTTTTCATCCAGGGAAACAAACAAAAAAAAACCTGCTTGGGGTGAGATCGGGTGAATAGGGAGGGTGGGGTATGGGAGTCATGCTGTTTTTGGTCAAGAACTGCTGAACGCTCAGCGCAGTGTGGGCAGGTGCACTCGTAAATCACCCATCATGAAATGCGCAGACAGGTTGAAAGAGTCTTCTAAAAACAGTTCACTGAAGCTGAATGCAGCCTCTCACCACAACGCCAGCTGGTACACCGATACAAATGGGCTCCTAGAACACTCACCCAGCAGGGGAATACAAAGGGCCCACCTTCCAAAATATAATTTCAGTTTTGGGGGGGTTCCCACTCGTACACCTAATGACAATACCAGAAGAAATATTTGAGGCAATAACGACTGAGAAGTTCTCAAAAAAAAGTTTAGTTACATGTTTCAATGGCTTTGTGAAGTAGTTTAATATCCTTATATTCAATTCTTTTTTTTATAATTTATTTTTATTGCTGACACTATTACGGATATCCCCATTTTTCCTGCCTTTGCCCTCCTCCACCCAGCCCCCACACACCAAACTATAGAGTCAAAAGCTCAGAGAATGTCAATTATGACCAATACTGGCCTATAATTTACCTTTTTAAAATAACATCCTCATTTAGTTTGGTATTAGGGTAATACTTGCCTCATTAAGCTCCCTTAATCTATTCTAAAAGTTTTTCAGTCACTTTGCTTCAAATATTACCCCTCCCACATATTGTCTATATTCCTTGTGTATAATTTCCTTCACACATATCTTAGATTTTCTAATCACATCTTCTGGGTCTCTTTACCTTTTCTCTACTTTCACAGTTTTATCTCTCTATGCTGAATTATGCATAAATTTCCCACCTCTATTTCCAGTTCTCTAATTTCCTTTTCAGCTTCATCTAATAGATGTTTAATCCATTTACTGGTCCTCACGGTCGGTCATCTCCTTGGGTATCTTGTAATGTCATGAACCTCATTTTCATCTGATTATTGATGTGTGAAAAGCTCATGCATCTTGGTTTTTGAAATGTCCCTATAAAATTCTTTGCATTTGATTCTGCCAAGTTTTCCCCAAGGTTTTATCTTTCTGGCGTAAATTTTATATTACAGTATTCCCTCACTTATCGCAGGTATTACGTTCTAGACCCCCCCCCCCCCATAGGTGAAAATCCGCGAAGTAGTAACTTTACATTTATCTTAGTATTTATATATATTTTAAGGCTTTATAAACCCTTCCCACACACTTATAAACCATTCCCAGTCCCTCATTAACCTTTCCCACTCCCTTATTAACCTTTTCCACACTTTTATAAACACTACTTATGTTCTTAAACATATTCTACACTCTTAAACTTACGTAACTTTAACATACATATACAGTACCGCAAAATCCCACGATATAGTGAAAAATCCACGATAAGTAATTAAATATAATATTTTTAAAAATTCCACAATACAGTGAGGCCGTGATAAGTGAACCATGATATAGAGAGGGACCATGGCAATTCCTAACCTTGGAATTTCTAAATCTTGTATACATGCAATTAGATTTCTCAAGACTTTTCCCCCTTCACCCAAAGCCCTGATCAGAAACAAGATTTTTTGTTTGCTTGTTTTGTTTTTTTTGTTTTTTTGTTTTTTTTTTTTTTTTGAGTCCCATCATACATGATGTAGAGAAACTTTCCAGGGCCTCTGCCTTGCATAGTGACCACATTCAGTTCCTCCCCTTGCCCACGCAAGGCCTCATCTCCTTTCTCTGGGTGGCATTAAAACCCCAGCCACTGCTGGTTTGCTATCTGCTCCAGTTATGAGTACATTAAGATTATTTCTTTCTTGAACTATGTATTTACTTTTTGTTTTATCTTCTTATAATCATTGATTCCCCTTGTGTTTTCATGTTAGCCCCATGACAAGGTTATAGGATCCAGAAGTCAGGTGTTTCTTTTTTTTGATGACAATTAACAGCATGGTATACAGAATGCTCTACAGTGTAAAACATCAATTCCCCTTCATTTCCATTACCGTAGCAAAAAAACAAAACAAAACCACGTACATGAGCTAGTTTATTTTTGATTAGACATATGACCTGGAGTGCTGAATAACCTGTTATATGCCTTATCTTTTATAGGTAGATATGTGAGGGGTTTTTGGTAGATTATAAAACTAATATTCTGCAAACAATTTTTTTTTTTTTTACTGAAAAGCAGTAAGATATAGAAGAACAGGAGATTTAAAGTCGATAGGCCTTGGCCAAAGTCTCAGACCCCCACAGACCCTTCAAATTCTAAATATCATGTTCTAAACAACTGGGCAATGTTGATCAACTCATTCAACCTTTGAGCCTCAGATTTTTCATCTATAAAATGAAGGTGATTAAAACTGTTCCGTCTACTTCAGAAGAATCTTTTGAGTATCAAGTGATGATGATGAAATTGCTACAGGGTATTCAAGAAATATTCCTCTTTTCCCCAAAATAATAATCAGTAGTAAACGCTATACCGAAGGGGTGGTACACACTGAGAACAATTTCCAGGAAAAAAAAAAGAAGAATAAACAGAAATATCAACAGTTTCTCTTAAACTGGAGGCAGAACCTTAACAGAACTTTAGGAAAGTGTGGACAATTTGATCACATGAACAGCGGTTGTTCTGCTAGAAATCGCTGTAGGTGAGGAGTGGCAGTAAGCCCCAGAATAGGATGCCTTGTGGCACTTCTGTATCTGTACACTTCCTCCATGTCCTTAGATCATCAAAAAGTGACACCAGGCCTTCTCCACATTCTTCAAAGAACTACCTACTTAATAGCAATACACCCAAAGATGAAATTATAGGCTTGGTTCTTTTGTGCAAATGACTGGTCTTTGAAGTGTGGGTACAGAAAACAAAACTCCCTAAAGACCGCTAAGCCTGTGTTCATACACCAACATACATTAGTGAAAACAATTATGTCCTTTAAGCAAATATTAAATTTGAGGTTTCACAGTATTGGTTTGGTGATGTTATCCAAACAAAAAAAAAAAAACAAACAAAAAAGAAACTTAAATTCCTTGAGTCTTCTTTTAACGGCATCTCCAAAGAGCTCAACTATGAGATAAACACGTACATTTACTTGAACTTCAAGATGGGAAGTTCTGAACCTGGACCACCACTTTTTCTCCCTGCCGTCTAACCCATCAGAACTGCACAACCCCAAGACTCAGATGTTCTGAAAGGAAAACAGATGAAACCTAGACTAACTCTCACTGAGTAGTAATTAGGAGGTAGCACTGAAGAGTTCACCACTTCAGAAATGTTTCCAAAGGTATAGATATTATTTACACTCGTTATCTGAGACTGTGAGAGCTGAGGTGTGTTAAAGGGAGATTTATCTTTTCTCTATGCGTCTTTTTTTTTTTTTGTATGTTTTATTGATTATGCTGTTACAGTTGTCCCAATTTCTTTTCCATTTGCTCCCCTCCACCCAGTGACCCCCATCCCTCCAGCAGGCCCCCACCCTTAGTACATGTCCATGGGTTGTGCATAAAGCTCTTCTCAACATCCCCCTGTCTATTCCCCACCCTCCTACCTTGCTTAACTCCTGCACCATTTCCCTCTCTCCCCCTTCCCCCTCCCAGTTGCCCTCCCCCCACATGCTCCCCGTACTTATGATTCTGTTCCCACTCTAGTTGTCTGCTTAGTTTACCTTTGTTCCATTCCCCAGCTTCTGTTGTTGATAGTTGTGATACTGTTTTCATTTTAATGTTCATAGTTTTGATATCCTTTTTCTTAAATAAGTCCCTTTAACATTTTATATAATAATGACTTGGTGATGATGAACTCCTTCAGCTTTACTTTGTTTGGGAAGCACTTTATCTGCTCTTCCATTCTGAATGATACCTTTGCTGGCTAGAGTACTCTTGGTTGAAGGGCCTTGCTTTTCATCACTTTGAATATTTCCTGCCAGTCCCTTCTTGCCTGCAAAGTTTCTTTTGAGAAATCAGCTGACAGTCTTATAGGAACTCCTTTGTAAGCAATTCTCATCTTCTCTCTTGCTGCTTTTAAGGTTCTCTCTTTATCCTTAACCTTTGGCATTTTGATTATGATGTGTCTTGGTGTGATTCTCCCTGGGTCTAGTTTGTCTGGGACTCTCTGTGCTTCCTGGACCCGTATGTCCATTTCCTTCCCCAAATTAGGGAAGTTTTCCTTATTTTTTACATAACTTTTTAATTTCTTGCTCTCCCTCTTCACCTTCTGGCAACCCTATGATTCGGATGTTGGCATGTTTATAGCTGTCCCAGAGGTTTCTAAGCTTCTCCTCATTTTTTTAAATTCTCATTTCCTCCTTCCGTACTGGTTGACTGTTTGCTTCTTCATTATGTTCCAATTTGTTGATTTGAACCCTGGTTTCCTTTCCTTCATCACTTGTTTCATATGGATTTTCCTTCATTTCAGCCAGAATAGCCTTCATTCTTTCCCCATCCCGTTTAATCTTTGTTGTTAGAGTTGTGAGCATCCTAATGACCAACGCCTTAAACTGTGCTTCTGTTAGGTTGTCTATGTCCTCGTCCGTTAGGCGTCCTATCTGCTCATTGCTTAGTTGTGCTACTGGGACCATGATCTGCCCCCATTTCTGGGTGGTACTTCTCTTTCTCCTCATCTTTCTGTGTTTGCCTCTGTGATTTGGGCAAGGGCTGTCGCACCTCTTACATTTAGGGGGCGGAGCCTTAGGGATTCGTCAGTACAGGGTGACCAGTTTCACCACGCTGTGGCGCTGTGTGGGGGGGAGGGGTCAGAGAGGGAACAAGGCCACTTGCTCAGCACTTGCCCCTTTTCCAGGCACTTCTCCCACCTCTGTATGGGACCGGCGCCTCTCTAGCTGTTGCCCTGCCAGTCGTTCCCAGAGTGGGTGGGTCTGCAGACATTCTAGGACTGAGGGGGCCCTTTAAACAAGCGAACTCTGCTGAGACCGGCAGTTTCTGCCTCCGCCCCAACCCCCACTGGTTTGCACAGTCAGAAGCAATGAGGCTTGATTTTCCCCCGGCGCTGGGACAGTGAGCTGTGCGGTCTGGTCAGAAGCTGGGAATGCTTCCCAGGTGTCCCTCCTGACTTTTTAAAATGTGTGACTGCGCTTTCCACTGGCCTGCTGCTGCCGCTGCTGCTGCTGCCGCCACCACGCCGCGTGCTCTCTGCCCCGGCTCCGCCCTCCTCCCTGCCTGGATGAGTATTTCTTCTTTATATCTTTGCTGGACTTCCATGCAGCTTGATTTTCTGGAACTTCTGGTTGTCTCTAGTTTTGAGGCAGTTGTATTCCTTCTTAGTTGTGGAGGGAGACGCAGCATGTCTGTCTAGGCCTCCATCTTGGCCGAAAGTGTCTATGCATCTTTTTATTGTGTCACTTGCTAAAACTATCAAGCTTTTTACTTTAAAATCTGATAAAGAAAAGATTAAAGAAAGAAAATGACTCTAGAATAGCAAAACTAGCCTCACATGAATGTACAGTCTCTCTTTGGCTTGGACCCTCCATATTTTCAAAAGAAGTTAAAGCTAAGTTAATTAGCTCATTATTAAAAATGTAACCATTATATTTTCTGATAGAGTAGCTATTTTATGGCTGGGTTCCAATTATTGTATATCTAATTCATGAATAAAGGTTTCATTATAAATATTTAGCACTAAATAGTAACTAAAATAAAACACCATAAAAGGAAATCAGCCAGCTTCTGACTAGATTTATTTAAAAGACATTTTAAACACGAAGAGTATAGTCAAAGGAAAGAGCAATGACTTCATGCAAATGCAGGAGGCTGAAGCAATGACTCTACTTCTGCCATAACGCTAGCGATACTAAAGAGAGCATAATCAAGTTCCTAGAAGAAGAAACATTTGATTTTTAAAATATAAGTCAACTGATGGGCTACATTAACTTACTTAATAATCAGGTTCTTCACCGAGATACTGTTAGCAGGAGCACACGTTAAGACCCGCAGCAGGACAGCTTGCTTTTATCAGTTGTCTGCACTAAAACTGACTGCGTGACCAAATGGCACAGATGAAGTATTCAGGCCTCCAAAACTGATATTAATTAATACCAATAAGCTAATATTTCTTTATTAAATGCCAAGTACTCGAAGAGCTAGCAACAGTGCCACCAGATGAGAAATGTTATTACATATCGTCACTTTATAGATACGTGAAATTATGGCTCAGAGAATTAACTCACTTTGTGGTCACAACGAGTGAGTGAGGAGAGCTGAAATCTCAACCAAGTCTGGTTCCAAAAGTAATACAAACAGTAACAATGAAGACAAACACATGTAACAACAACACACTAACAGATATGTAGAATACAACAAATTAAATATTCCATTTGTTACAGCATTATGTAACTGACTCCCAGAGAAGAATAAAACTATAAGCAGTATTGTTGAACTGCATGAGGGTGAAGGGTAGAGAGGAAGAACTGAATACCTGTAACTTATGAGTGAAAGCTGGGTAGAAAAAGCAAAATTGCAAAAACTTGTTAAGTAACAAACTAAAAGTCGGTGGTAGAGAAATCTGTGAATAATATTGGTTTGTCTTAAAACTAGCAGTAAGATGTTCAGATGGGGAAAAAAACTCACAGATTTTTCTGAGTGATTCAAAGTGACATAAATAGATGAAAAGCAGCACATAATCCCAGGTTATGCTTGTTAATGGTTCCAGAGAGGAAGCCGAGGCTTCACTTGAGGCACCAGTAATGGAAGCTGGCAGAGTTTAACGGGGTGGTAACATACAGTCAAAAACAGCAAAAGAGAAAATGACCTCAGCTACAAGCAAGTAAGGTGATCATGAAGTTAAAGAATCACATCTGTTGACGAAATAAGACTGAAGGTGAATAGGAATTCAACAAGAATAGGAGCACCAGTCTGCACTGTCACGAAGAAGTCTACAATATGAAATAAAAATGTAAGCCTAGGACAGACTGCAAGTATGAAGACACCATTTAACTGAGCAAAAATAATCAACACTTAAGCTCCATCAGACAGAGACTTCTGCACTCACTCCCTTTCCTGTGGAATTAACTGATGATGAATGTGCTGCTTTGGTAATCCGGCTCAAACCCTTCAAAAGTTTGCTTAGAGCGGTTAGCTAGGCAAGGGGAGAGCTACTATGACTGAGAATATAAAGTCTGAGAGTAAAAATGACAAAAATGATTTAAAGGTCAACAAACATTAAAACACCATGATTGGTTAGAGTCAATTTTGAGATTCACAACCAGAGCAGACCCACAGTGGCAGTACTTAAAAACTCAAATTCCCCTTACAGACTCCAAAATAAGAACAGAAGCGGATATGCAAACCTATGAATAGATATATTATGCATATTTGCTCTAAATGGCAATTCTTTTTGAAAAATGATCTATGTATGAGCCAGGTGGCATGATTGAAAAACTGTAACTCCAGGATTCTTAACAGCTGGCACCATCATAGATCTTTAAAAGAACTAAAATTCCTAAAACAGCAGTTCAGAAATCACATTAGCACAGAAAGTAATATAATTTCCTTTTTTTTCTCGGTCAATGGGCAGAAACTGTTCCACGGCTGAGTACAGTGTAAAAGCTAAACCTACCAGAAGGGAAAAAATATTAAGTTAGCAGCCCCGAGTCCCAGACAGCAGCAGTGTGCTCACCAGCGCAGGGGAATTTAATCACACCCCAGTGCGGAATGACTAATACGGTCTGCCTGGAGTTGGTTACGATTCCCCGGGGTAAAAATGACATATTCACAGTACAGCTTGATGTCTGTGCTAAAAAATGTTCAGACCAAGAACGGAACTTGGCACAGTTCTAGGGGACACTGTCCATTCTGCAGTCTGCCGTGGATGGCATCCCCTCCAGCTGTACTGACAGCCTGGCCACCCCAGCCCAGTCGTACTGCTTCTAAGGGCTTATTGGGCTTAATCAAGACCTTGCGGGTTTTATGATAAACATTTCATTCCTTCCTTGTTACTACTTGCTTAACTTTCAAATAGCCTAAAATGCCAAAAATACTGCCTTAGCCATACAAATAGTTGTTTCATTGAAATAAAATATAATTGATGTATTTTTCACATGACCCTGTCATGAGCTGACTTTTTTATTAACTGAGTAGAATGAGCTCATCATGACAACAGTGACAAACAACACCTGATGACTCAGGACACACCCTCTGAAGCCCCTGAAATGTGATCACCACCACAAAGAAGCTAAGTCCTCATCCCGCTTCTGAGGACCGCGAAAGTTAGTCATCTGTGGCCTTTACAGAGTTGGCTCGGTGGTGAACTCCAATATGTAAACGAAATTCATACCCATTCCCCAAAAGTTAGAATAAGATTTAGCAGGGCCAGGGAATGGAGGTGTTTCCCAACACTTGTTCCATGCAGTATTAAAAGGGTTCCATGGTAAGTTTAAAATGCCAACGCTATCCATCGGGGACCATCGCTATGCCTATTAGCTTACTAAGGCCGTAAGAAGTCCCGCAGCAAAGAAATTGGTTTTGTTCACCTAGTATTTCCCATACTCATTTGTACACAAAACCTGTTTTGTTTTGATTTTTGTTTTTCTTTTCTTTTGTTTGGTGTTACATCACTGATATTGGATTGGCCAAAAAGCCTGTTTAGCTTTTTCTGTGAAATAAAAGACACATTTTTCATTTTCACCAATAACCTTACTGACTTGGATACTTTGAGTATGTCGGCTGTCTCCCGCTATTGGCTTCTGGGGGGTAGAGGCCAGGGGTGCTGCTAAACATCTTCTAATGCGTAAGACAGTCCCGCAGCAAAGAATTATTTAGCCAAAATGTGAACAGTACCAAGACACTCCGCAAACCACTTTAGACACATTCATCAGTCACAGCACTTCCATTCACTGCCCAAATCTATTTTTGTATTTCAGTTGCATTTTTTCCTTTCTTGAAATAATAAAGCGTAATACACCAAAAATGTTGCATATCTTCTTCCATCTTTAACATTAAAAGGCTGCACAAAAATTCACTAATTTTCTAAGTTTTTTTAAATGCTCATGGATTTGACAGCTGTCACAATACAATGTAACAAAATTGTTTCAAATGAGGCTAAAAACAAGCTAAGTGCTACTAGAGCCATTATACAGGAAAAACTAAATGAACCTTTTGGCTAACCCAATGTAAGAGTTTGGAAAATGCCACACAAAGATTACCTTACATACATGTATTAATTATTTGTCAACAGTTAAAACGTAACATCCAAAACGAAAATAAGATTTATTTGATGACTTGGGAGCACTAAAGGAAACTGTTGTGCCTCGGGATCAACAAATGCTGGTTGATAGCTTTACTTGGTAAAATGACAAGGAAAATGCCATTTACTGTATATTTCAGTGATGCCAAAATAAAGGACAAAAAGCCTATTTATATAGTGCTCACTGTCACCTAGCACATAATTCTCATAAAATGGATAAAAACATATCAATATTTGGGCTGAGAGCATTTTATATGCTCAGTAAGAACATAATTGTACTTATTTTAAAACTAAATTATCAGAAAATAACTAAATGTCTATGACCTCAGGAGCTCATAACCTTAACAATAATCTCTCCTCATGTTATTGACTGCACTGGGATTATCTACTGATACCAAAAGAATGGCCCCTACTGAAGATTATTACAATACTTACCATATTACAAAAAGAATCCAGACCAATGCTATGTACATACTTAGTACATTCTGGATTAGACCAAGTAAAATTTAACAACAAGCTGAACAGCATTCTATAAAACAAAAACAAAAAGTCAGTTAGGCTAATTCTGTGTGTTTTTCTGTGCTGTGGACTCACAGTGAGAAAGAAGACTGTCTTGGAATTTGATGATGGAATCAAATCGGAATTCTTTATTTAAAGCTTATCTATACTTACTTACCTTAAAAGAAGTTCTTTAGGTAACTTTTTGTTAATAAGGCCTTCATCATTATTTGAGAAAACCTAAAAGGAAATAAAAGGGAAATTGTTAGGGCTCCTCAATTTAAAAAAAAAAAAAACTTGCATGTTTTTTATATCAGAAAACCCCAGTCACTGTCCTACAGATATTATGCTAATTTCAAGAAGCCACCGCACTTCAGTATTGACAGATTTAATAACAGTTCACACCCTATCACTGTTTTATTTTTAAAAATGGCAACTACATTGTACTGGAGGCTCTGGTCAAGGTTATTAAGCAAGAAAATAAATAAAAGGCATCTGGATCGGAAAGGAAAGGTTGTCACAAATGACAATCTTGTATATAGAAAATTCTTTCAAAATCACAAAAAAAATTATTAGAACTAATCAAGGGGTTCATCAAGGTTGCAGGATACAATATACAAATATACAGTATATTTATATTTAAAAAATTGTATTTCCATATATTAGCAATGAACAACCTGAAACTGACATTTTAAAAAATCTCATTTACAAAAGCATTAAGAATAAAATACTTATGAAAAAATTTAAAGAAGTGCAAGGCTTATATAATGAAAACTTACACAAAGCATTGTTGAGAGAAATTTAAAAAGACAAATATACTCACATCCCATTCATGAATTCAAAGATTTAAGAGTATTAAGTTAGCAACATTTCTCAAACTGATCCATAACTTTAATGAAAGCTCTGTTAAACTGCCAGCTGCCTTTTTATTGAGAAATGTTAAAGTTGACCCTAAAATTCATATGGAAATGCGAGGAACCCGGAAGAGCCAAAATGAAGTCAGTCAAGCACTGCATGACGATGCTTCGGCCAATGAAGCAGCAGTGCACGTACAATGGTGGTCCCATAAGATTCTAACGGAGCTGGAAAATTCCTACCGCCCTAGAGATGCAGCCATCGTAACATCGTGGTGCGACGCATTACTCGTGTTGGTGGTGATGAGACTGTACGGTGGTTATCAGGTGTACAGGGGTGTTACAGTGACGCCGCAGGCCTTCACGTTCAGTCACCGTTCCAACCCACAGAGCGACTGCCAGCCTGCAAGCTCCATTCCTGGTAAGTGCCCTGTACGTCCGTCCTATTGTTATCTTATATCCCGTACATCTTTTCAGACTTTATTTATTTATTTTTAGAGAGAGGGGAAGAGAGGGAGAGAAACATCAACGCGAGAGAGAGAAACCGATCAGTTGCCTCTCGCACATGCCCTGACCAGAGACCGAACCCGCATCTCAGGGATGTGCCCTGACCAGGAATCAAACCAGTGACCTTTCCCGTTGTGGGACTGCTCAACCAACTGAGGCACACCAGTCAGAGCTTTTATACTGTATTTTTACTGCACCTTTTCCATGTTTATCTATGTTTAGATACTCAAATACTTCCAATCGTGTTACAGTTGCCTACAGAATTCAGTACAGTGACATGCTGCACAGGCTTATAACCCAGGACCAACAGGGTATAACACGGAGCCTAGGTGTGTGGGAGGCTGCACCATCTAGATTTGGGTACGTTCACCCTGTGTTCACACAGTGATGCAACTGCCTAATGATGCACTTCTCAGAATGTATCCCCATCACTACGCAATGCATAACTGTAATCTTGAAAAAGAAAATGAACTCGTATTTCCTGATTTCAAAACTTACTGCAAAACTGTAGTAATTGCAACACTGTGGTACTGGCATAAGGATAGAATAGATCAATGAAACAGAATTGAGAGTCCAGAGATAAACTTTTTATTTATGGGCAACTGAGTCTTGACAAGTATGTTAAGCTAATTCAACGGGGGAAGGAACAGTCTTTTCCACAAATGGTGCCAGGGCAACCGGGTATCTACATGCAAAACAACAGAGTTGGACACCTACCACACATGACATAAAAAATTAACCCCAAATTGGTTAAAGACCTAAGTGAACACATGAGTTAAAACCACAATCGTTAAAACAAAAGTATAAATCTTGGTAACCTTGAATTATGTAATCGTTTCTAAGATATGACACCAAAAATACAAGCAACCAAAGATAAAACAGAAATTGGACTTAATCAAAATCAAAAACCTCTGTGCTTCAAAGGGCATCACCAAGAAAATGAAAAGAAAACCCACAAAATAGGACAAAATATTTGCAAATCACATAGCTGATAAAAGGGCTATATCCAGAATCCACATAAAAACTCTCATAATTCAACAATAAAAAGATAAATAAACCAGTTTACAAATGGACATGGAATTTGATTAGAGAGTTCTGCAAAAAAGATATCCAAATCACTAATAAACACATTTTTTTAAAAGTTCAATACCATTCATTAGTCCTTAGGGAAGTACAAAACAAAAACACGAGATACTTCACAGCCACAAAAATGGCTAAAGTCAGACAAATTATAATACATGATGGCAAGAATGTGGAGAAATTAGGACCCCCACACACTGCTGGTCAGAATGTAAAATAGTTCCAAAACAGCCACTTTGAACAACAGTCTGGCAGTTCCTCAAAGGTTAAACATAGAGTTACCATATGAACCAGCAATTCCAATCATGGTTAACTACCCAGAAGAAATGAAAATGTGTCCATACAAAACCTTGTCCATGAATGTTCACAGCAGCATTATTTACAATAGCCAAAACGTGGAAACAATCCAAATGTTCATCAGCTGATGAACAGATAAACAAAATGTGGTATGTCCGCACAATGGAGA
The DNA here is from genome assembly GCF_987537825.1 of Furipterus horrens. Classification (NCBI taxonomy): domain Eukaryota; kingdom Metazoa; phylum Chordata; class Mammalia; order Chiroptera; family Furipteridae; genus Furipterus; species Furipterus horrens. The sequence continues at coordinate 130,680,240 of NW_028327177.1, read as the reverse complement.
ATTATTCACCAATCAAAAGGAAATGAACCTGAAAAATCCTATGTCGCATGAAAGAAGACACAAACAAAAGGCCACATATTGCATGATTCTGACGCCACGAAAACTTTGCCAATGACTATGCTGTTCTGCTTTCTTAAGATTCCTCTGCCCCAGTCCCATCTTTTTCGTGGCCACCCTAGTGCTGGACATGGCAGTGGCCCAGGTAGACACTATGGGATACAAGTGATATACAAAATGACATAGGGAAGGCAAAGGTCAAGTGCCATTCAACCCCTGGCTGTTCATAGCTGAGCTCTGGTTGTCTGCACTTGGAAGGAAAAAAAGTCAAATAATCCTGTAGGGTGTCATTATCGACAGCACAAATAGTGTGTCATAAAATAAAAAGGAGCTTGCTAGTTCAACTAATAAGACACTGAGACTCTTAATCTTGGTGCAGTATATTCACACCAGGCACTGGGCATAATCTTCGGTTTGAAAAGAAGCCCTGGGGTAATAGTTAAGAAGCCAGACTTTGAAGACAGACCAGTTGGGTTCAAATCCTGGCTCTTCCTCTCATCAACTGCGTGACCTTGGGCAAATTACCTAATCAACCTGAGAGTGTTAAATGGGTCTAATGCCAATCTCCTAGGAATGTTGGAAAGATTAAATGAGATGTGATCAACCAAAAACTAGGCACAGTTAAAGGCTCTATGAAAGAGAATTACTACAATTAAGTACTATGTTCCAACCCCAGTACAGATAAAAGGGAGACCAACATTGTCAAGTGTTAAAAAAAATTAATAGAGAAACCTCTTCTTTTCACAATCTGTTAACACAGATCTCATTATAGAGGCTCTCTTGATTATATCATGTGATGGCAAATACTAGACCAAAACTGTCTGTAGACCTCGGATATACTTTAAAGCTTTTTCCTCACCTTGTACTTCCCAACACCATTATAGAAAGAGAAATGCCAAAATGGGGGAAAGTCCAAGAGGATGAATGAAAATAGGAAAAGTGTGTGATATGACGTTATTTTATAGTTCCAAAAAATAAAGCTGCCTTACAAGCTAAAGTAGTAAGCAGTAACAAAAACTTGATGGCAATAAGTATCCTAATGTATATTTTGATCCATACGAATTAAAGTTTAAACAATGATTTGCTGTCTTTTTGCAACAATTTTAGAACATACAACTAAAATAAATGTAAAAATTAATATTAGGAAAAATCTCAGAAAATAAAATTTTATTTTTTAAAGTTTCATCCCCCAAGTCTAAGTGGCTTTATGTGAAGCACTGGCCTTTCTGCTTCACAAAAAGTAGATGTCAATTCCTGAACACAAATTGAAATGACAGGAGAAATTTTCAATGCTATTACAGCCATGAGTATGAGCCCTAATCTAATAATCTGTCTTCATCAATTCCTCTTCATTTCATGTTTGTGAAAGAGAAGAGAGAAAAGGAAGGGGAGGGAAGTTTGGGCATGCCTACTTTGTTCTGGAGCACCTATTAAAATCCAAATTTCCTAACATGTATGTGGCAAATATACTGGGGAACATATAATGATACCTTATACATTAGTTTAATCCAGTGTTTATATAAGCAGGGTCTGGGACAAACTGCCTGGTTTTGAAACCGGGCTCAATTTACCAGCTGCGTGACCAGGGCAAGTTACACGACCTCTCTGTGCCTTAATGTCCTCATCTCTAAAATGGGGAAATGGCATCTTCTTCATCAGGTTGTTGTGACGGTTAAATAAGACATAAAGGTGCTAAGAAAATGTCTCACACATAGATGTCAGCTGTCATTACTGTTATAAAGGTGACAGACACAAGTGGCTTAATGGGAGAAATTTTCACAGAGAAAGTTAAAGAATTCCAAAGTTCATGTGAAAAGTCATTTGTATCAACTGCTAAAGCTGTATGTTTAAATTCAAGCATTGAATGAAGGATAATGTTATGATCTTGAATACAGTTTTGGGGATTATACGGGTAGCCTCCTCATGCCCCCTCCTATACTGACCATTCATTCCCCACCTCCCCTGGAGTCCAGACATCAGCTTTTCATTCAGTTGATTCCCTTCCATGAAATAAGTTCTTAATGTTTAACGATGGACCAAAAGCAAAGCATTTCTAAGTTCAGCAAAGCGACCACAAGTGCACAACTACAGTAAAATGTTTTTATTTTAGAGTAAATTCAGAAGTGGATCACGGTGGACTGTGCGTCAGAATGAAAGGGGTGGAGGAAGGAGAAGAGAAAGAAAATGGACAACAGGAGGAATGTGAGACTTCAGAGAGCTCTGAAAATTAATCCTGAATATTCTTCCTTTCTCCTTGCCGTAACTGCAAGGGCTTTTCTCATATATAGCATGTAAAGGTAAGTCATTGCAATATTTAAAACACTAGTTTTGTAAATTTCACTTTCTGAAACTCTTGCTGGCTCCATTAATTTGTCCCTTTCCAGCAGTTCCGAATTAAAAAGAAATACAAAATAAAGACGACATTGCTGTGATTTGTAGGTGACGTTCTTGTCATGTTATCAACAAGCCACACAACTGGCAGTTGTTTTTTCAGAGTCAGGGAGAGTTACAGATTATCCACATTCTCTTCCTACTGTGCCTCTCTCCTTAGTAAGAAAAGACAGAGCCAGCCAGGGTTCCAAACGGCCCGGTTTTCTCTCCACGAGGCCAACTGGCACTTGGGAACACCCTGCATTCTCAACTTCATACCTCCACGAATCTATACTAAATTATTTGTGTTACTTTTTTTTTTCTTAATTTCTTAAAAATAGGGGTTTCCTTATTACCCACCCTGACCCCTCTCAAATATTCTGTGCCATCGGTGTGTCCCCACGTGGAGAGTCCAGCTCCTTACTCCTTTCACACCTTTCGGAGGCCTCTGGAGAAAACACACCTTTGGTTGGCAGTTTCCTGAGTCCTGTCTATTTAAAGTCAACATCTCAGCTGAGTCTTCAAGTCAGGTTTCAAAAGATGAGCTTAATGGGGGCCGGGGGGGTATGCCCCCTCTCAAGTTCACTGAATTAAGGTAATGTACTATGAAATCCTGAGGGTGCTGCATCCACATAAAAACCTCCTACCCCCATTTTTTAAAAAAGGAGAGGGAACTCTCCAAAATTACAAATTTAAATTTCCACATGCTAAAAAATCTTCCAGAAGGGGGAATTTGAAAGAAATACACACGTTTTATATATTCCTTACATATAAGACAAGACAGGCACACAGAAACAAGACAGGCAGCACACAGGCTGCAATAAACATAGTGCTAATATAAATATATACGATATTGATCCATATGCTTTTTTTGTTGACCACACCCTCTCTGGGTGGCTTCTCAGGCTCGCCACAGCCAAAGAGCGTCACGCTGTCCGGCGGTCCACTGGGAGGGGGGATCCCAGCAGTGACCCAGACATTCAACGGCAGAGAAAGCTGGGTCACGGTCGCCCAGGGCAGGCGGGCGTTCCGCGTCCTCCAGGCTTCCCTCTCCCAGGGGCCCGCCCAGCCCTGCCCAGCCCGGCAGCCCCGCAGGCCGCGGCCCGGCCTCTCCGCGCCCCGGCCGCCGCCCGCTGTAACCCAGCAGGCGGCTGCCCAGCGACACGGCCAGCGCCGGGAAGGGCGGGGCGGCCGCACCGGCGCGGCCCCCAGACTCACCATGGCCGAAGAGCCGCCAGCGCACCCACAGCCGAGTCAGAAGGCGCAGGCAACGCCCGTTGTCCTGGTGACGCCAGCTGGGTGCCCCGCCCCGTCCCCAAGGTGGGCTCTGGAGACTACCATTGGCGGATGGCGAGCACATGACACAAAGGCGTGGTGCCCTTTGGACCGCCCCCTCTGCCCCTCAAACTCGGACTCTTGCGCGGGGCCTCTTCGCTTTCCCTAGTTGGCACCTGGTCCATCATCACCCAGATCACCTTGACATCCCTCACCTGACGGATAACCAAGCAGCGGACCGCCCAGCTAGAAAAGCCCTTTATGGATTCTCTATTTAAGGAAACAGCTTACACAGGTAAAACAAGAATTGAAAAGAAAAGAATCCGCCAAATACCAGCACCCCAGGTAACCACTGTGCGTATTCTAGTTTATCTGCTTCCAAGCTTCCAACAAAATATATATTATACTGTAGTCTTAAAAACGGAAGCAAACCTTATGCACTTTTATAATCTACTTCTTCAATTAAAATTTATCTTTGATTGTCACTTCATGGAATAGCGTTGTGTGTGTACACTCTTAATTTATTAAATCAATTGGCAATTTGTTGAACATTTCTTATATGGTTGAAGCGAACTTCAAAACCTAGCCCATTAAGTCTGTGAAGAAGAGACATCATCAACAGCTGATCTGACATTTCCCCCTGAATGTCTAATAGGCATCTCAAACCTAATAAAGCCCAAATGAGACTTTTGATCCGAGTTTCTTACTCTCCAGTCTTCCTCATCCCAGCAAATGTTCCCACTATCACCCTAACTGTTCAGGAGAAAAATCCACAATTTATCCTTTGAGTCTGTCCCTTCCTCACGTCCCACAGCCGATCCATTAGCAAATGTTCTTGACTCTAAAACCCTGAATCTATCCATTTCTCACTATCACAGCCTCCATCATCTGTTGTGTGCATGAGTCTCCATGCCACCTGCCTTCCCTCCTATGGTCTACACGACAGTAGTGTTCCAGCAGCTTCTCGTGGCACTTAGGGAGAAGATCCAAACTCTTCCCATGGTCTACAAGGTGCTCCGTGATGGGGTCCTGGCCTACGGCACTAACCTCATCTCCTACCACCCTTCCCTCATTCACTGCACACTAACCATGTTTATTTCCCAAGGTTCCTCAAACATGTCAAACTCCTCCCTTTATTTGAAAGTGTCCCTCCGTTCCTTCACTTGATGCAAGTCAGTTACCTCCTCAAATATCATCTTCACAGAAGCCTTCATTGACCACACAGTCTAAAGTATCTCACCCCAGTTTTCCTTGCTCACCCCAGTCACCCTCTCTTAACAGCTGTCTTATTTTCAATATATTTTGTACTCCTTGAAATGATCTTGAAATTTTTTTGGTATATTAATTACTGCCTGTCTCTTCACCCTGGAAATACAAGATGTCTGCCTTGTTCCATCTGTGTGTTCCTAGTGCTTAGAACAGTTCCTGACTTACAGTGGATGTTTAATAAATATTGATTGATTGATAGATTGATTGAATGAATGAATGGCCATGTATCCCAGGACTGGATGGTCAGTTGGAAGATACAAATAAAAACATGACCTGTCAGAGTAGGAAGTGTAATAGAAGAAAAACTGTAATTATGGCAGCTTTTATCTGTTTTATTATGAGATAAACATAAAAGTAATAAAATATTAATGTACAGTTTTTAAAAAGTGAACACCCATGTAAACACCAATTTAAGAAGTTGAACATTGCCAGAAACCCAGAAGACTACATGGGTTCTTTCCTAATCTTAGCCCTGTCTTTCCAAGTGACCATTCTCTTAATATTTATATAAAACATATCCTTGCTTTCTTTTTATAATTGTTTACAGTTCATCCATTTTAATTGCTATAAAGTATTCCACTGAATGTATATACAAGAATATGTCCGTTCACATGTTGATGGTCATTTAGGTTGTTTGGGTCATTTCCTGTTCAGGACCATTATAAACAATACTGTACAGTTATATGCATTCTCCTTGCACACATGAGCACTCATTGCTCTAGATGAAGATTTCTCAGCCTTGGCAATTTTGACATTTAGGGCCAGATAATCCTTTGTTGTAGATGTGTATGGGGGGAGGGGACTATCCAATGTTTTACAGGATGTTGAGCAGTGTCCATCGCTTTACCCACTAGAAGCCAGTAGTGTGCCTCCACTTGTGAAAATCACAATGTCTCCAGGCATTCCCTAATTTTACTGGAAAGACAAAATCGCCTCTTTTGAGAGTTACTGCTCTAGGGGAATAACAAGGAGCAGAACTGCTGGTTTGTACATCTTTAGATTTACTACACAGAACCAAACTTTTCCAAAGAACTTGCAACATAAGTGGCATCATGGAATTAGCAGAGTAGGGAGCTCCAAGAATTGGTCCCTTGCAGGAATTGGTCCCTTGTAAGAACAGGTCTCCCCGGTAAGAATTAAGGTGGCAAGAACTGACAGAATTAACTTCTTTGGAGCTTTAGAATCTAATCGAATGGCAGTGCTTGATGAAGAAAAAGGCAGTCGAATTTTGGTAAGAAACACTACGTATCTTTTGCTTAGGTGCCTAGCATTCCCTAATCATCAACTCTCAGCAGCCTGTGGACAAAGGCTTGTGTTCCTGATACTGCTTACAGGTACCAGGGAAATCAATATGGACCTTGTTCTGAAACATTGTGCTCACACATTTGACCTGTCTGGTGGTTCCCTACGGGACCAGCACAGAGACTGACTTTATTTTGCCCCATCAGATGCAAGCAGCTTTCTGGGTGGTATCTGATGGAAACATTTAAAAATATATGCTGCTCATTGCTGTTTGGGGCAAGAAATGAAGGATGAGGCAAACAGGCAGACCCAAAAGCCTGGGTATGGTGAGGAAGATTCTTGGGGGAATAAGAGCTGTAGAAGGATACCAAGCGCACTGGGAAGCTGGAGTACAATGTGCATGCCCACAGCCAGACGCATGCTCGGAAACGACCTGAGATGACCTGAGACTTACACCTCTGGCTGATATTTGGACTCCACAATGAGCAGGTGGTACAGAGTATGGCAGAGTTGTAGTCAGCTTGGCTTAGCATTGAAGGAGTATCCTAGCTCACAGCCAGTATGCAAAGACTAAGGGAGTTTTTTCTTCAGGCATTTAAGCAAAGATCTTCCAGTTACTAACTGACTGCTGAGAAAACAGAACAGAGACTTCAGTGAGCATACCTAACAAGGAATACAGTCTTCCCAAAAGTAGTGTGGAAAAGTCACGAAATGGACAACTGCAGCCTTCAACAATAAACAAGAGAGAGCTCTGTGGAGGGGAAGAGAATCTATAGACATAGAAAGTAAATTAGTTCCATCATCCCCAAAACACCCTTTTTCTACCCTTTTATAGTTACCTCTTCTCCCACATCTACCCCCTAGCAATTACCTATTTTTCATCTCTACAGCTTGGTGTTTTTCAAAATATCACATAAGTGGAATCATACAATGTATAAAGTTTTCAATCTTTCACTTAGCAAAGTATATTTGAGATTCATCCATGTTATGTGAATCAATAGTTCTTTCCTTTTTATTGCTAGGTGGTATTCCACTGTATGGACATACCACAATGTTTCTATCCATTCACCTGTTGGAAAACATCTGGGTTTCCAGTTTTTGGCAAATTGGAATAAAGCTGCTATAAACATTCACATACAGATTTTTGTGTGAACATTAACTTTTAACTCAGGACTGGGATTTCTGGATTATAGGGGGAAATCATTCACTGTCTCATCATAAAGCATGATGTTAGCTGTAGATTTTTTGCAGGTGTCTTTATTAAATAAGGAACTTGCCTTGTATTCCTAATTTGTTGGGAAATTTTTTGGTTTTTTGTTCTGTCTTGTTTTATTGAATATACAGAAGTGGGTAAAAATAGGTTTACAATTATAATACAAATAAATAATATCATAGTTAATAAATAATAATGCAAGAATAAACTTTTGTGTATTCACAACCATAAACCTACTTTTGCCCACCTCTGTATATTGAACTTTATCCAATGCTTTTTCAGAGTTCTTTCATACTTGCTTTTTCTATTCTGTTCACAGTATTTTGTTGCAATAAATCATAGTCTGTAGTAGACATATTCCAACTTGGTTGACATCAGATGTCCTCAAAGTCTAATCTTAATACCTCCTCCTTCCATCTTCATTAGTTCAGATGCACTATAACGAAGTCCCATAGACTGAGTGGCTTATAAACAATGGAAATTTATTTCTTACAATTTGTTTCTTCTAGTTCTGGAGACTAGAAGTCTGAGGTCAGGGTGCCAGCATAGTTGTGTTCCAGTGAGGGTCCTCTTACGGGTTGCAGATTGCTGTCTTCTCATTGTGTCCTCACAAGCTGGAAGGGACAAGGGAGCTCTCCGAGGTCCCTTTTTTAAGCGCACTAATCCCATTCATGAGGACTCCACTTTTATGGCCTAATTACCTCTCAGAGGCCCCATCTCCTAATACCATCACATTGGGGGTTTGGATTTCAACATATGAATTTTGGGGGGTGGGGAGGGACACAAACATTTGGTCCATGGCACACCCCTTCCTGGACAATACAAAGACCTTAGAACATCTTAACTCCATTTTCTCTTCCCAACTTATAGGCTGTTTGCCTGTATTTTGGTTTATTAAACATTTTAAATGCCATTAGATCTGACTGTTGTTGTCTTATACAGTCAATGATGTTCTGTATTTACCTGTTTATTAATATTTATTCTTTCCGGTATCTCTAGTACTCCTTTATGGATTATTTTCCTTCTTCCAGAAGAACACCTTCGGTATTCCTTTTAATGTGAGTATGCTGGTGTTCTGAGGCTTTTGTATGTCTGAACACAAAAGGTCCTTATTTTGCCTTCCTTCACAAAGGACATTTTCACTGAGCATAGGATTCTATGTTGGCAGTCATTCGGTCTCTGTAATTGAAATATATTGTTATTTTGTGTTTGGATTTTCATTGTTTCCACAGGCAATCATCTGTAAGTTTTGTTGTTGCCCCTTTGCAGGTAATCTCTCTTTATTCCTTAGTACCTTAAGTTTTTTTTTTTTGGAGGGAGTGGCGGGGAGGGCTTTGAGTTTCAGCAGTTTTACTGTGATGTGCTTAAGTATAGCTTTCTTTCTATTTAGCCTTCTTGTCTTTGTTTGTCTTCTACTATTTGTGGTTTGATACCTTTTAACAATTGGGGAAAATTCTCAGCCATGATCTCTTCAAAATTTCTGCCCCATTCTTACTCTCCTTCCCTTCTAACACTTCAGTTATCACATGTTTGATTTTCATAATTCTCTGTATCTGTAATTTTCTTTTTTCTTTTATATATCTTCTTTTGTCTGTGCTTCATTTTAGATATTTCTTTTCAACATATGTTTCAGCTCATTAAATCTTTCTTCAGAAATGTTTAATATGCTATTAAAAATATCCACTGAGTTTTTCATTTCAGTTATACTTTTTAGTTGTAGACTTTACATTTTTGAAATTTTTATAGTTTCTAGTTCTCTGCCAGATTTCTCAAGCTTGTCTTTTATCTCCCTGCATATAACATATAGTCATTTTAAAGTCTGTATTTGACAACGCCAATATCTGGTTTTGTTGTGGTTCTCTTTTTATCATTTGCTGTTTCTGCTTTTGTTTTTCTTCTTTTTTTGTTTTTATCTTTTGTGTGCCTGTTTAATTTTAATTGTAGGCCAAATATGTATTTGCAAAATTGTCTGTAGAGTCATTTGTTCTCCAAAATGATGTTTTCTTCCTCAAGAGAAATTTTTATTTATTTATGGTAATCACTCACCACATTTGGCCAAGTAATATGAGTTAACCTTCAGCCAAATTCAGGGACTAAAATGATTCAAAGCTGAGCTGCAATTTCTGCAAGAACTTGCCTTTTCTTGTATAACCTTATTACTTATGTGGTGCATTGAGATCCCAACACAAAGCAAAGGAACGCCCCTTCTCGGATAAACCTTCTTGTTCCTATTTCCTTTGCCTGACAAGGCTCTCCAAAGAATCTTCAATTTCTCGACCTCCTAACAGTCCCCTCTAAAATGAGTCCATTATCCCCCAGGGGAAAAGAGACTTTAATCACCAGGATCATTTCTTTGAACCCCTGCCCTTCCATGGGTCCTAGTCTAACAATATTCATTATGTTATTAGCTGCTTGACCCCTGGCTGGTTTGGCTCAGTGGATTGAGCGTCGGCCTGCGAGCTAAGTGTCGCTGGTTCGATCTTCCAGTCAGGGCACATCAGAGAAGGAAAACCCTGACTCCAAAAAACCTCCGCTGCCTTGCGGCATACCTCTTCAGGGGAAAGGCTAAGGGAGTAAACCCCGACAGAAAATTCGGAGCCGGAGTCCCTAAGGCGGTTTGACGTTGTAGTCAACACCGGCAACTCCTGCGGCGCACCTGAAGCCAAGCTGTATTGACTCCGTCTTTCCCTTGGACCCTTCAGCTGCGAAGAGAGGGGGGGTCTGCTGCATGGGCAACAGCAGACCCTCCATATCACCCTGCCCAGGCTCTGTAGCTTCAGCTTCACTGGAGAGGACACTCCAGCGTCATCGCAAGATGTCGATTCAACACGGGAGGAGACAGATACCGTGTCACTCCCGAGTCGGACTGCACAGCCATTCTCGGCGGTGCAGATAGACTCTTAAGAAGCTACACCATCGTCTCTCGAGACGGACGGCTGCCGACGACGACGACGACGATTAGCTGCTTGAGGCCTTTAAGTAGATATTATCAAATTTTGTGCAGATTTTTAAACTGTTTTTCTCTTCAGAAATAAACTTATATAATTTATTCATCATTGCCAGAAATGAAAATTCCCTTAAACCTTTTCTATTTACATCCTGTAGAGATAGAAATATCATTGACATAAATAGGATATAGATATATATGTATAGGTATTGTCTAGAGTTTTACATGAACAGTATCATAATGTATACTCAGTAAATTTCTTTGTTCTCTTAAAAGTATGTCTGGTACTTCATTATTCTTGTTTGAATAATACGCACTAAACTCATAATGATGGATAGTCCTGGTAGAGTAAAAGTACATCTTTGATTCACTTGAGAGTCAAAGGGTACTTTGGCTTTTATATAACATTTTAATTTTTAATAAGGTGAATGAGCTCTTTCTGACTTGATAATTAAAAATTTGAAAAATAAGTAGAATTATACTGGTGAAGAGGCCATTTTGGAGTAGGAACAGAAGACTTTTGACTTTTGAAAGTAAGCATCCTTTTGCCAGACAACTTCTTTAGCATGTGTGGATGATTTTAAACATTCTGCATCTACAGTAGCTTTTTTCTGCAGGATTTCAAAAGATCCTACTGCTTCTCTATTTTTTTCCCAATAACTTGGTCAATATCACTACCTAATCAATCCATACACTGCCCTCCATTCCCTGGTTATAGAACATTTTGCTCTGCATACTGAGTCATTCTTTCCATACTTTTTTTCCTTTTGCTTCTGTGGGCACATATTGTGCATTTTTGTGGGACTTGGAGAAGCTGAAGTGGAGGATTTGTTTATTTTTTCATACAAATGAAGATAAAGTTCCCTAAAAACCAAGTCCAAACAGCTACAGAGCAACCCTTTTAGTGTTTGTTCATTTACTGTTACACAGACTACTTGGCAGGGCCCTCTGAAAAGTCAGTAGACAGGAAAATATGCTCTCTTAAAATATAATATAATGAAAAACAGTGGGTTTTTAATTATTCTCTCAAGGCTATTTCTATGCTTTTCAATAAATTAAAGCAAGCTTAGCCACCTTTTTCTGGAAGGCATAAAGAGTAAACAGGGGCTGAGACAGCAGATGGCGTGCCTAGCAATCTAAGATGCAGATAATGCAACTCTTCCCAGAGTAGGGACGCCCTTCCACAGCGTTTAACTGGGCATTAATTCAATGTCTGGGGGCGGGGGCTCCTCAGGGGCGATATGTCTAATATGTCTATACAGTGTCTCCTGTGTGGTGTGGTTGCTCTCTCTTAATCCCAACCCAGCTTCATTTTTAGACTCTACCAGCCAACCAACCTCTTTCAGCTTGAATGTTCCTTGAGACTGCTTCTCAACTTCTTGTTTCCTCATAAGTTGTTTGTTGAATGAATGAATGAATGAATGAATGAATGAAAGCTAAGCAGTTTGTTCACGGTCACAGTATATGAGTTGGTATGTTGAACAAAGGAGATGCATGGATTGTGATCAAAGCTCAAGTTTATTTTTACCTCCTATAGTTCCTTTGAACATTATTTAATGGGGATAATGGTCCCTGTTCTCCAGCTCCCAGTGGGTCTGTGGTATTTTTTTTCCCCACTTTAAGGTATGGCCTTAGTACCACTTAAATTTACAAATACAGTTTTGTTTCAGAAGTTGGCACTGGACACTTAACTATTGAAATACACAGCTTTGCTTGGCATTAGGTCATCTCCGCTCCACTTGTTTGAGCTCCATTGTCCCTTGTGGAGGCATCTTTACTTTGAGATCCCTTATAGCTCTTTGCTCAGCGCTTGGACAGTTTACATGGAGCACTGTCCTCTTCCTGCTGAAGTCTCTTTGCCTTCCCAGATGGCATTGTGTCACAGGACCAAGACAAACCCATGACAACTCTCTTTCCAGCAGGGTCCACATTTGGTCCCATGCTCTGACAAATTCTAGGAGCATGGGGTAGAGACTGCAGCTTGGCCAACAAGAGACATACTAAACACAGAAAACAGCTCTGTATGAGGAAAGGGGCCGTGGGATCCAAAAAGAATAACAGGAGTCTCCCAAGAAGTCAACTCTCTATTACTGGGCTTTACTGAACAAGAAACAAAGGGCAAAGGAATGATTAACCCAACAATGGGTTGATAATAGACCAAGAGTAGAATCCAGTTTTCTGATGGCCAGGCATCTTGAGCCCTTCGATCACACTCCTTCTCAAAGTAACTTTTAAAATATCTATGCCTTGTTACAGTTCAGTAAAAAGCAAAATCAACATATGAGCTAACATGAGAGATATTTATAATGTCACACCATTAGGTTATGTTTTTCCTTCCTTATCACCATGTCCCATGTATATTGATGACCATTCTGCTGGAAACAAAGATTTGGGTGCATAGCCTGATAAGTACATGTATACCAATGGGTACAATTTGACTGTTATTAATTAACACGTGGACTGTGTGAAGAAGATCTGGGATGAACAGTCCCCAGAAGAGCAGCCATCATGTTTAGTGGCTGCCAGTCTCACAGGGAATTTAGCAGAGGTGGTAAGTTTGCTCTGCTTTCCCAGAACTAAAGGACAAGTTCAGGAGTTACTCTGAGATCTTTAAAGACAGGGTCTTAATGTCAGACACGATAGAAGACTGGAGTATACTTATCCTTCTTGCTGCTGTAAATTAGCCTTGCTCAATTCACCTCCTCTTTATTGGCCCCCTACTCTGAGCCAGGTACTGAGCTAGAGGCTAGATGCCAAACAAGACACAGACTTTGGCTTGAAGTGGCTTTCAGAGCAATGCAATGTGCTAAGGCACCATTCATGTAGAAATTAGGATGGATATCGTCTTATGTGTAGGAAGTTTTTTGATTTACAAATTCCAATCTCAAAAACCTTGCATGTTAGGCAGCACTACCATCCCATTTTATAGATAAAGAAACTGAGGCCCAGAGTTGTAAAGTGATGTGTTCATGGTTCTATAGACATTGAGTTGCAGAATATCTGACTTGAACTCAGTTCTTATGACTCCTTTGCAAAGTTGTCCCTCTGGGTGGTATGTACATCTCAACAAGAATCAAAGTCTTCATTGAAAGCTGCAGGATTCGAACTGGGATCTGGGGTCCTGCCAGGGTCCCTGAAAAGCCAGCACAGAAGCAACCTGTGGCTAACACCCTCCTGGAAATAAGTCTTAGTCTGGGGGTAGGACTGCAGCCCCAGGCTTGGCTGCCCTGAACTGCCTTGCTGCCAAGTCCAAAGCCTGTCTTTCTTTGTGGCCAGAGCTTCTGAATTGCTTTCTGAGGGCTCGTTCCTACTTTTCATTAGATTAGGTGCAAACACTCTGAGTAAACAAAAGTTCCCTTCCATTGGCAGGCCGCTGCTAACTCCTACACCCTGGATGGTTTTCTTTTAGTTAATAATTCAATTGCACAGAAAAAGGAGAGGGACTTGGCAGGGACTTGGCTCCAGCTGCAAATCAACTTCAGACCCCAGAGGAACTTGAAAGAACTACCAGGGCCCACAATGGCTCTTCAGTGCAGCCCGTGTTTACGCAGGACCCAGCCCACAGCCTCCATAGCCCTGAAGGCAGCCTGCATGTAAATGCTACATTGTGCAGTGATTTTTCAGTTATGTGGCTTCAGGCTGGTGGCAGATGATTTGTGAGACTGCTTCAGATCCATCAGGCTTGAAATTCTACATTGGCTTGTACATATTGCTTCTGAGGCTCATTTATTCCTCCTTCCCTTCATCGAAGCTTACTGTGTGTGCTAGGCACTGTACTAGCTGTCAGAGATAGAAAAGCATAAAAGGACACGGCCGCTACCCTAAAAAGCAGATGCTAAGAAGAGACTCATGCTGCCCCTTGGCAAGTTTCTTACTTTACTGAGAGCATTACCATGATCCTTGACATCCTCTCTCCTTGGGGTCCTTTGATGAGTTAAGACAGCAGATCGGGGTTCATTGTTGATTACTTCATCAAACATAGGCTGAGAACCTACTATGAACCACATACTTCTCAAGGCACCTGAGACTGAAAACACAGAAGAGACATGATCTCTGTCAAGGACATTCAGACAAGTGGGAAGGACAGATCTGCAGAACAATAGTTGCTAAGACAGCTGTTCAGGGTACAGTGGAAGCACAGAGGAGAGAGTGGAGAGAGTAGGATAAATCACAACTGAAGACCTCACAGAGGAGATGATGGTCGTATTGAGTCAAGAAAGATGGACTGTGGGAAGTGGAGTGTCCACAATACCATGGAGAATGCCTCACTCATTCGTTTACCAGACATGTACTGAGTACCTGTGATATGCCAGGCACTGGAATAGTAGCTGTGGTAGACACAAGAGATACAAAAGTGGTAAGACCCTGCCACTACCCACCATAGAAAGGAATAGACCCGTAAATATATAATCACAATACATTGACCCATGCTATACAGTCACAAAGTGTTCGAGAGGTTACTTACGGTTTCTTTCTCACATCTAGACATAGAATGTCAGCATAAGATTCTGCCTTTCTAGAATTTAAACCTAAGTTAATAGGAAGAAATGCTTACAGAGCATCTAAGAGGAAACATGGTGTGAAGGCAAGAGTAGAGATTTTAGCATCAGATAGAGGTGAGTTCAAATCCCACCTTTGCCATACAAGCTATGTGACCTTGGCAATATGCAGAACATGCATAGAAAAAAAGCTCCATTTCTCATCTGCAAACTGACTGTAGAGTGGCTGTAAAGATTACAAATAAAAATATAGATGAAAGTGCCTTGTTATCATCGTCGTCGGCAGCCGTCCGTCTCGAGAGACGATGGCGTAGCTTCTTGAGAGTCTATCTGCACCGCCGAGAATGGCTGTACAGTCCGATTCGGGAGTGACAATCCCTGCCACACTTGTTACAGGTGAAGGCAGATGGCCGTTGTTGCTGCTGTTGACGCTGCTTCCGCCTCGATCTTTTCTGGACCGCCTCCTCGTTGCGCGCAGCCTCTGCGCGTGACGTACCTTGCCTGACCGCGAGCCTCCAGGCTAGGCGGTCGTCTGCTTGAACTTCCCATGTGTTGAGATTGATGGAGCATTGTGTCATGTCCTTTTTGCAGATGTCTTTGAACCGCAGTTTTGGGCGCCCTCTCATCCTCTTGCCTTCTGCTAGCTCGCCGTAGAGGAGGTCTTTGGGGATACGGCCTGCATCCATTCTTTTGACATGGCCGAGCCACCTGAGGCGTCTCTCGCTAAGAACTGCATGCAAACTGCTCATATTGGCTCGCTTCAGCACCTCGGTGTTGGGGACCTTATCCTGCCAGGCGACCTGCAGGACGCGTCGCAGGCACCTCATGTGGAAGCTGTTGAGTTTCCTTTCGTGCCTTGCGTAGGTGGTCCACGTCTCGCTGCCATAGAGGAGAGTGCTGAGCACGCAGGCTTGGTAGATGCGCAGTCTGGTTTTCTCAGTGAGGCTGGAATTGTTCCACGCTCGCCGGTTCAGTCTGGCCATAACTGTGGCTGCCCTGGCGATTCTCCGGTTGACCTCCAAGTCGACTGACAGAGAGCTCGAGATGGTGGACCCGAGGTAAGTGAAATCGTTGACAACCTCCAGGGTGTATCCGTCGATGGTGATGCATGGGGGAGTCCCCGTGCCTTGAGCCATAACATTCGTCTTCGTCAGGCTGATGGCTAGTCCGAACTCCTTGCATGCGTGGGAAAGGCAAGTGACTAGCTGCTGGAGTCCCTCTTCAGAGTGTGATGTCAAAGCTGCGTCGTCGGCGAAGAGCATCTCACGGATGAGCACCTCTTTGACTTTGTTCTTGGCTCGTAGACGGGCCAGGTTGTAGAGCTTGCCATCAGATCTGGTGTGAATGAAGACACCCTCGCTGCAGTCCTTAAAGGCGTATTGGAGGAGCATGGAGAAGAAGATTCCGAACAGCGTAGGCGCGAGGACGCAGCCCTGCTTTACTCCGCTGCTGACTGGGAAGGCCTCAGAGGTTGCGCCGTTGTAGGACACCGTGCTGTGCATGTTGTCGTGAAAGGACATGACCACAGCAAGCAGATGTGGTGGACAGCCAATCTTCCGTAGCAAGCTGAAGAGTCCGCTTCGACTGACCAGATCAAACGCCTTCGTGAGGTCAATAAAGGCGAGGTAGAGTGGTTTATGCTGCTCGTGACACTTCTCCTGCAGCTGGCGTAGGGAGAAGATCATGTCCACTGTTGAACGGCCAGCTCTGAAGCCACACTGGGACTCTGGGTAGACGCGGGAAGCAAGGGTCTGCAGGCGGGCAAGGGCGACCCGGGCGAATACTTTGCCGACGACGCTGAGGAGAGAGATGCCCCGGTAGTTGTTGCAGTCGCTGCGGTCTCCTTTGTTCTTGTACATGGTGATAATGTTGGCATCTCTCATATCCTGGGGGATGTAACCCTCCTTCCAGCAGCGACAGAGTAGATGGTGGAGCGGCTGTAGCAGGACTGGTTTCCCGCTCTTTAGGATTTCTGGAGGGATTCCGTCGCTTCCTGGTGCTTTCCCGCAAGCGAGGCGGTCGATGGCTTTGCCGAGCTCTGCCGCAGTAGGTGGGGTGTCTAGCTCCTCCATGACTGGTAGGTCTGGGATGGCGTTAAGAGCAGTGTCTGTTACGGTGTTCCTCGTTGCGTACAGCTCGAGGTAGTGCTCGGTCCACCGCCGCATTTGCTGTTCCTGGTCAGTGATGACCTCACCTGTCTTGGACTTAAGGGGGGCGATCTTGGAGGGGATTGGGCCTGTTGCCTTCTTGATATCCTCATACATTCCTCGTGCGTTGCCTATATCGGCGGCTTCCTGGATGCTTCTGCACAGGTTTAGCCAATAGGTATTGGCACAGTGGCGGGCGGTCTTCTGGACTTTGTTCCTGGCAGCCCGTAGAGCTTGAAGTGTACTGGGAGTGGGCGTGGCCTTGTAAGCCAGTAGGGCCTTCCTCTTAGCCTCGATCACGGGTTCCATTTCTTCCCAGTGAGCCTCGTACCAGTCAGCGTTCTTCCGCTCTTTCTTCCCGTAAGCAATAATGGCGGAGTTGTATATGGCGTCGCGGAGACGTGGCCAATTGGATTCGATAATGTCATCTGCCGCCACTCCCTCGCCGAGTGCATCTTCCATCTTGTTGATGAATTGCTGGGTCTTAACTGGGTTGCTGGCACAACTGGTGTTGATGCGTGGGCGACCCTTCATCTTGGAGTGGTGCAACCTCTTCGGCATTATGCGCACCTTGCTTACCACGAGGGCATGGTCCGTGTCGCAGTCTGCACTGTGGTAGCTGCGGGTGAGGAGGGTGCTGCCAATATCCGTTCTTCTGGTGATGACGAGGTCAAGCTGGTGCCAGTGGCGGGAGCGGGGGTGCCTCCATGACACCTGGTGGATCTCTTTGCACTTGAAGAATATGTTTGTCACGCACAGGCTGTGGTGACACGAAAGCTCAAGCAGTCGCTGACCATTCTCATTGATCTTTCCTCTCCCAAAGTTTCCGAGGCAGGTGGGCCAGGCCATGTGGTCGGCTCCTACTCTTGCGTTGAAGTCTCCAAGGAGATAGAGAGCGTTACTTCTGGGGATCTCGGATAACGCTTCGTCCAGTGCATGGTAGAACTGTTCTTTCTCTTCGGTGGTGGCGCAGAGGGTTGGGGCGTACGCGCTAAGAATGCTGACTGGGCCGAAAGTTGTTGACAATCGGAGGGTAAGTAATCTCTCTGTGCCTCCTGTGGGTGGCTCTATGGAGTTAACAAGCGTGTTCTTCACAGCGAACCCAACACCGTGCTGTCTTGGTTGGTCCGGAGACTTCCCTTGCCAGTAGAAGGTGTAGTTGGTTTCTCTGATAGTTCCGTTGTCGGCCAACCGGGTCTCCTGTAGAGCCGCAATGTCGATGTTTAGTCGTGCCAGTTCCCTATCGATGACAGCGGTTTTCCTGGCACCCTTGATCCACGGAAGGTCTGCAGTAAGTCCGGGGCACATGGTCCTGATGTTCCAGCTAGCGAGGCGAAGAGCTGGAGGCTTCTTTCTTGTTGTTTGCTTGGAATTAACTGGTGCGGGTGTTTTGTGGCCCACTTTTCGAGAGGCGCCTCTCTGATCCCCACGCACCCAGTGGGGCAGGCGAGCCATGGCGAGAAGGCACCTAATTGGCTGGGGCTGCCCAGCTTGAGGCGGGCGGTAGCTGTCCAGTGAGATGCGATGACCTCTCCCACCGTCAGAGGAGACCCCTGGCGCTCGTTTCCTTCGCCAATCGGATGAGCTTATAACCAGTATCTGTCTCCTCCCGTGTTGAGTCGACATCTTGCGATGACGCTGGAGTGTCCTCTCCAGTGAAGCTGAAGCTACAGAGCCTGGGCAGGGTGATATGGAGGGTCTGCTGTTGCCCATGCAGCAGACCCCCCCTCTCTTCGCAGCTGAAGGGTCCAAGGGAAAGACGAAATCAATACAGCTTGGCTTCAGGTGCGCCGCAGGAGTTGCCGGTGTTGACTACAATGTCAAACCGCCTTAGGGACTCCGGCTCCGGATTTTCTGTCGGGGTTTACTCCCTTAGCCTTTCCCTGAAGAGGTATGCCGCAAGGCAGCGGAGGTTTTTTGGAGTCAGAGTTTTCCTTCTCTGATTTTAGAGATGTCCTTCCTCTTTCCTCCTTTACAGGAGTAGAGATGGCCCACTTGCATCATCCTATTCTACCGAGGAAAATGCTGACAATCAACGCTTAGTTGTCCACAGTTGCATACCTACCAAAGGGCTTACTTAGCTAGAGCAGCCGCAGCCCCCGCCGCCCAGAAGCAGAGCCCCAGCCAAGGGAGCCACTGGCGCGCTCCTCGGGCGCATCCTCCTGCGGCGGGCGCTCTCCCCATGATCTGCGCCCCGCTCTCAAGTACGGTTCCTCTTCCACGTCCGGGGGCTCGGGAGCCCGGGAGCAGCACGGCGAGCCAGGGGCCCAGCGAGTGGGTCCCGGGAGTCTCTAGCGAGTCCCTTGTTATCATAGGTGATTGATAAAAGGTAATTATGTCTTCTTGCACACATAACATTGTGAACTAAATTTCCAGTTCCAAAGTAATGTTTGTTTAGGACAATCACTAACCATTATTTCACTGTTAAAATAACTATGATCGATATTAGGCCTTGTGACTCTATGTGCCCAGGAGAAATCTTGGCATAATAAGATACAAATGAGGTCATCTAGGCTAACTAAATTTTGAAATCTTCATTGATTATAGCAAGAGATTCTAATTAATAATTCAGGCCAATAGAATCATTCATCAGATTTTAAACAGGAAACCAACTGTCCCTACAACTGAGAGACCAAGTTGGACTCTATAGACTGGTCTATGGATTGTCTAGGGATCTGAGCATAGCCAGGCATCATCTTAAATGCATGAATTCTGAAATAATTTAACCAAAGTAAAATCTTTTGAATACAAATAATGGGACTTTCAGGTGTAGTCTAAACTCAATCCACATGTCATTTACACATTTAATCGCCATGGAATGTTTATGAGTGTTGCTTTTGTAATGTGAAGATGAGAAGCTAGGGGAGAAGGGGAACTGAAAAGGGGATGAATTTGGAAGTGGGAAAAAGTTGAAAAAAGAAAGGGGAGGAGAGAACAAGAGAAGATGACCACAGAAAATTGCAGAGGGTCAAAAGGACTGCTAAGAACAGGTAAGTCTGCCCTGGCTGGTGTGGCTCAGTGGACTGAGTGCCAACCCATGAACCGAAAGGTCATTGGTTCGATTCCCAGTCAGAGCATATACCTTGGGGGCCTGCAAAAGGCAACCAATCCTTGTTTCTCTCACATATCAAGGTTTCCCTCCATCTGTCTCTCCATCCCTCCCTACCCCTCTCTTTAAAAATAAATAAATAAAATCTTTTTAAAAAAAAGAATAAGTAACTCTAATATAGTAGTTTCTCCTGATCCTCAGAAGATACATCTCAAGATCCCCAGCAGATGCCTGAAACTGTGGATAGTACCAAACCCTATATATACTGTGCTTTGTCCTATGCATACATACCTTTTCACTTAAAGCATTTTATGGCTTCTCTTTGGCATATCCAAATTGCCAGCATCACTACTCTTGTGCTTTGAGGCCATTCTTAAGTAAAATAAGGGTTACCTGAACACAGAGTCATCTGATAGCTGAGATGGCTACTAAGTGACTCACGGGAGAGTAGCACGCACAGAGTGGTTACACCAGACAAAGGTATGATTCGAGTACAGGGCAGGACGGAGCCGAACGGTGCAAGGTTTCATCATCCTACACAGAACAACATGAAATTTAAAACTTATGAATTGTTTATTTCCAGAATTTTCAATGTAGGATTTCACAACACAACTGACCGTGGGTAACTGAAACCATCATCCTAGAAATCGTGGATAAGGGGGGACTGCTGTGCTCAGTTTTAAGCTGTTGGCATTTATGCAAAAAAAAAAAAAAAATCACTTTTCTAAAACCTTTGATAAAAGACAGTTTCATCAGTAAAAGCCTTAAATGAATAGAGTTTTGGTAAAGTTTTTTTTTTTTTTTTTTAAGGTACTCCAACATGAACTCACACTTGAGTGGACACTGGGGGAGAAATAAAAGGAGAGTCATTTTCTGTCGAATCAGAAGTGGGAGCAGAAATTCGAAACTCCAGTGTCTCAGAAGTTTTGAGAAACCTGTGGGTGGACTTTGGGCTTTTCACAGAATGTTGTGAGTTTGTGAAATTAACATCTGTTAATTAGAGACACAAAAGAAGGGAAAGTGATACAGAGAAATTTATTACTTACAGGTTCCCAGAGGAGGTACATGGCACGCTTGGAAGGGCCACATGCTTGGGGTCAGAGCAAGGTGCAGGCCGAAAGGGCATTCCTGGGTGTTATTTGTTTTCTTCCCTATTTTCTACTTCTTTGTCTTTCTGCTATATTTTCTGGGGTGTTTTCTCAATTTTATCTTCCAACTCACCTATTGAGTTTTTTGTTTCTGATCTCATTTCCATTTCCAAGAAATCTTTTTTTTTTTTTTTTTTTTACTGAATATTCCTCTTTTTTGGAATATTCTAGATTTTTTTTAAATGCAGTATCTTCTCTTATCTCCCCAAGGGCAGTAAGATCACTGTGTTGAAGTCTTCTTGTCCCTGCATCTCTGTCTCTTCTAGGTTGTTCTTATTTTCTGTTTCTTTAGTTAGGTCTCTATCACATCATAGGTTTTCCTCAGATCTCAGGTCATTGTCTACACTTTGACATATGAGGGCATCAAGAAATGTGTGCTGTGACAACACCTACTACACAGAAGGAGTCATCTGAGTCATAACATATCTTCATTTTCTGTTTAGATGCTTACATAACTTCCATGACATTTCTAGGCATACATGCCACAGAAATCCATAGATTGTGGGGTTGTTTACCATAAGCAAACCTAGACAACCAGGTACGACCTTCTAAAAGCATTCCAAGGATAAGTCTCCTGCTTGCAAATACATCAGTTTGTTTGCTAGAAGTTCTGTCACTAACATGTTTAAAAAAGGATTTGACTGATCACCTTCTTTCTTCCCTGGTGGTGCCTCCCAAGTAATAAAGAGAATGAATTATAGAGCTATTGCTTAGCCCATTATTCACTGTGTTTACAGTGTGCTGGGTCCTCTCACTGAATCACAGCAAGAACTCTGTGGGGCTGGTATTATTGTCCCGCTTTAATAAACACAGATGTGAGACTCGGCACCTAAATTGTTTCCCCAACGCCGTGACACCTGGTAAAATCAGGAGGGCCTCAAATGGCTAACCTCAAGTGCTCCTCCCCATTGTGCTCCCACCGATAAGGTCCCCTAGCCAAACAAGCCTTCTTATCAGGGGGACCAGGCACAGTTTCAGTTTCTTTTTGCATAGCAGGCTTCAGTTGCCCACCAGCCTGAGGAATTATTCAAACAAGACCATCTCATCCTCCCAGGGGAACCAGAGGTCACCTGACCTTGTTACTGCAAAGCCTATGTTCTGTTCCATAGCCTGCGTTCCCTCTATTCCCAAGTGCAACCCCTGCGTGGCCCTGCACGACATGCAGGGTCCTCCTCCCCTAGGCTGGGAGTCTATGTGACTATTAAACTGCCGTCAGGCTCATCTGTTTAGCGTTGGGTGTCACGTACGCAGCCATCCTCATGACCCTAGGTTGAAAAAAAAAAAAAAGAAAATTAGAGAGTGATTCCAGGAGACGCAGCAAGTTAAAAGCAGACAATAGGCACAGCTCCTGGGTGAGTGAGTCAGTAGTTCTTGCAGCTGTCTTCCTGCCCCTCCTTTCCATTCGCACCAGTAAGCAGGCTTTAAAAGGTCTCTTCCAACCCGACACTCCTTAGGTTACCAGCAAGCTGTCAGAAGAGAAGCAGCTAAGTAAATTCATTTGCACTGATGTGTGAATGACTGTCGGGCCTCACTGCATCGAGAGTATTTGTATTTTTAAAAGCACAATTTTATTTTACAAAGGGGTTTAATCACCAGTGGTAATAGTCTTGTACTTGACACTTGGGGAGGGTGGAGGAGAGGAGACAGCTTTTCCGTACCCTTCAAAAATGATGTGAGCTGAAACATGACACCTGTAGTCAGTCAGGTATGGGTTCAAATCTTAGTTCCTACCTCAGAAAGAAAGTAGATAACCTTTCAATGTGTCCTAGATCATTCTCATGGGGGACAATCATCTGTTCTTTTCAGCACCAGTCGTTTGTTCAGTCTGTCTTATTTAAGTGTGAGACCTTTTCGGGCAGATTATAGCCTCACTGGGGTCTAGAACAGGGGCAGGCACTCGGTAGCCATTTGTTGGCCGGTACATGAAGATGGAAGGGACTTGTAAACTGTAGTGTGCCACCAGTGTCACTTTTATAACAGCACTGATCTTTATCACTCCACCTGTGAAGAATGCCAATCTCCTTCCTTCCCGGAGCGGTGCGGATGCAGGGATACAGGACGGGGCGCGATGGGAGATGGAATCAATCCATGGCGAGGATCCCTACGTCACAATTCAGTGGGACACTTGTTTAGAACGTAGTCTCCCAGCCCAGACAGAAAGAATCCGAATCTCAGGCCCTCTGCAAGGTCAAGGAGCTCTGGTTTGGGCGGTGCGATGAAGGTGCCAGCCCCCTCGCAGCGCTCTTGGCGTTCTTTGAGAAATGTTACCCCATACCTGGGAAAGTGGCGAAGGAGGCGTCCCGAACATGCCCCTATGTGAGTGGCTTTCAAGCTACACTTTTAGGGAAGAAGAGTCTCGCTGTTCCATGCGTTTCACTCTTAGAGTGAGGTTGGCAAGTTTGATTTTTCTTTCTCATCATTGTTCCTCCTCTATAGGAGGACGCCAGCTGTAGAGTCAAGAGGCCAACGAGAGTTAGACATCCGTTTTCTAACGGTCCTCCGGGAAGAGCTCGGCCTCTTGGACTGCGTCACCCTTTCGTCGAGAATCCCCCGGGCCGGCGAGGGTTCTCTGAAGCCGCCGACTCGGCTCTCCTCGCCTCTCCGCGCCCTCACCCTCCGCCCCAGCGGCGCCCTGGGAGCTTGCTGTCCGACGCAGCCTCTTTTGGCACAGAGGCCTCCAGGTGCCCAGCGCGAAGGCGGAGCCGGGCTACAGCCGCCTCCCCGGCGCCACGGACAAGACCCCCGGGAGCTCGGGGCCCCAGGGCTGCGGCTCCGGAGTCCCCAGCCTCCCAGGCTGTCCGCGCTCCTCCCTCTCCGGACGCCGGGCGCGCAGCCTGCGAGGCGCGAGCAGAGCGCAGCGCGCAGAGCCGGGTGGCGCACGCTGGGCAGGGGCACAGGCAGCCCCGATCGCAGCCGGAGCCCTCACTCGAGCCCGCCAGCCCGTGGACGCCCAGACCATGGCTGCCGAGGGACCCGGCCCCCGCGCCCGGCTCTGGACGGCGGCCCTGTTCCTGCTCGGTCTGCCGCGCCTCTCCGTGCGGGCAAATGGTGAGTGTCCGCGGAATGCCCGGCGAGGGCCGGAGCGGTGCGTGGGGTCTGGGTGGGGAAGGCGAAGCTCTCTGGGGTGCCCATTCGGACGAGCCCGGAAAACCGCAAGCCTGAGAGGGAAGGAGGTGTGCGGCGATCCTGCCATCCTGCGTTCTCTCCGAGCCCCCGGAGTTTCAGCTCGCCCAAAAGCCCCTTAGTGCCCCTGAACCCTTTCTTCACGCACCGGAGAAAGCCAGAGCATTGGCCCTGCAGTTCCGCCGCTAGCTTTCCCAACATCTCCATGAAAGGTCTTTACAATGAAATCACGGCTGGAGTGCCCTAGAACCTCCTCTGCAGAGAGAGACTGTTCCACGTCTATTAAATGTGTTCCCGACGGCAAGACCAGTGATGAGAAGACACCGTCGGTATTGTGGCTTGGTGCAGGAAGATCGGAAAGATGAGTGGGAATCAACTAGGTAAAGGCGAGAGGAGAGCCTCCTGGGTTAGAGGGAACAGCACGCGCAAAGGCCCTGTGCTGTGAGTGGCAGGGAAAATGGGATAAACGATAGAGTGGCTGGACCCAGAGTGCAAGGTGAACACGTTTGACACGAGGCTATAGAGATATAGGTAAGGAACAGACTATTGCAGGTTTTGAAGATTGGCACACCTTTGTTTGTTGGTTGGTTGGTTTGTTTTCTGAACTGAATTCAGCTTTCAGTGCTTCCCTTGATTAGCAGGATCACAGCTTTCTATCAGCTGAATTTCGAAAAGGGAGTTTAGCTGCATTTTGATTTAGGAACAAAACTTCGTTGACGTGGTGCCGGGGGATCTAAAAGAAAAGAAGCCAGCAGTGCTCATCCATGAGGGGTTTTTAGGAAGCACAAGCTTGAGACCAATTGGATTGATGGAGGAGAAAAACCCTTGGCTGATTTAGGATGCGTTGTATATTTTTTAATGTCTTTACAACTGAGCAAACAATGTTGCATGAAACTAGACGACTTGACAAAAGGAAGCATGGTAGTGAGGGTAGGAGACGCAAGAAAAAGCTCCAGATACTGTCTTAGAATTCTTGGTGCTCTTTGTCCTCGGTGCTAGCTTGAAGAACTCTTTGCTTGTAATTAAGAACAAATGTCTTATTTCTCCATATCCCAGAGAAAGGGTTAGAAAACGTTTTTAACTTCAAAGGCTCCTAGTGATCACTGTCAGCTTTTAATTGAGATATAATTCATGTAAAACTTACCATTTTAAAAGGTACAATTCAGTGGTTTCTAGTATAGTCATTGTGTTGTGCAACCATCACCACTAATTCCTACAACACTACTGTCATCCAAAAACAAATCCCATAATTATTAGCAGTCAATCACGGTTCGTTCTTTTTTGTTTTGTTTTTTTCTTTTTTGCCTGACTTTGAATCATAAAAATGAACTGATTTTAAAGAATCCAGGGAGAACAAACTGGAGCTAGTATTAACTGTTAAACAGTGTATGCTATTGTACCAATTTTAATTCCTTTTAAAGAAATATTTCTGTAATCCAGGAGGCTTTAGTGTCACCCCATTATAACTGCTTAAGTGCAATGCCAGGTGGGTACAGATCAATATTTTGTGCCTATCTGGCTGCATGTGAGTCATAGAAAATTGAAAGCAAGAATACCATTGGACAAGGAGATAGTAAGGACAACACCCAAGTATGTTTCCTTGTTAACCACTTGCCAGAAATGCCTCTCTTTCTCCCTTCTCCTGTCTTTTCTTCTCCCTTCTTCCCCAATGGAGGATTATAGATACACTCACTTTCAAGAAGCTCCATTTGCTGAGCTCCAACATTTATGCTAGAGCCATCAAAGAATTATAACCTGTACTATGAAAGGATTCTTTCTCTACTAAATATATGCTTAACTGCCACTACTTTCCACATTTAGTTGTGCTCAGCAGTCAAGGAAGGAGGAAGAAATGTTCAGCTAAATTGCGATGTGTTGCAGACATTTGGAGAGAGGGAATCAGTTACTAAAAACTCCATGGACTTATTGGAAAAATAAGTCAATGAGATAAAACAGTCTACATTTGACTAATTAGATATGCATCTCATGCATAAAAGAGACCTGCCACTGTACTTCTAAAATACTTTTGAAACTGAAATATCTTCATATTAACCGATTGCAAATTAACTGTATTTGGGTAGTGATTTCAGGAAAAGATTCGTTAATTCAACAGGTAATTTACTGGGTCTCTACTATAGGCCAGGTACTGTTCTTGCTGTTGAGGACAAAATGGTGAGGAGAAATGGGTCCTGCTAAAGGGAGCTTAAAACCTAGTGGAAGAGAGAGTCATTAAGCAAATAATTATATGAATGAAATGAGAGATTGCAATTTTGATACATGATAAGATTAAAGAACAGAGGTACTATGAGAACATATACTAGGAGATTTTGACTTGGTATAAGAGAACCTGAAAGATGAGTAAAATTAACTAGATTAACTAGACAAAAAGGGGGAAGAAAGAGTGTTTGAGTAGAGAATAGCATGTGCAAAGGAACTGAGAGTGGCAGAGGAAATGGGACATAAGAAACAGAATGGCTGGAGCCAAGAGTCCAAGATGAAAGTAGTTCAAGATACCTGGCTCTGTGGCTCAGTGGATTGAGCACTGGTCTGCGAGCCAAATGTCGCTGGTTTGATTCCCAGTTGGGGCACATGACTAGGTTTCACGTCAGGTGCTGGGGGCGCGGAGTGAGAGGCAACCACACAGTGATGTCTCTCTCCCTCTCTTTCTCCTTTCCCTTCTCTCTAAAAATAAAATAAACAAACTAATTAATTTTTTTTTAAAAAGAAAAGAAAGCGGTTCAAGATGATGCTAGGAAAACTGGTGTGAGCACAATGATGTGGGTCCTCACAGGCCAAGTTTTGTTTTAATTCAAAAAAGGCAAGGAACTCATCGAATGTTCTTCCGTAGTAGAGTGACTGATCAAATTTGCATTTTGAAAAGATCGGCCTGATTTTGATGTAGGGAGAATAGGCGGGGCTGGAGCAAGATTGGGTATAGAAAGACCATATAGGATGCTGTTTTAGTTGTCCAGGTGAGAGAGGGTTGGGTTAGAGAGGTGGATGGATGAATAAGGGTCTGGACTGAAGAGAAAGATGTGAGCCATTGTGTAAGGATGGTCTTCAAAACCACGTGTTTGGACGGAATCCTAGGGAAGGGTTTTAGTGAGAAGAGATGACTGAGAACTGAGCCTGGAGTGAGCGAAACAGACGATTATTGAGTCTATGTTCCTGAAATATATTGGTCTGTAATTTTTATTTCTTATAATATTTTTGTCAGCTATTGGCATCAGGGAATGGTTACTAAAATAAATTTGAAAGTTGTTTCCTCTGCTGTTCTCTAAAAGGGCTTCTGTAAGGTGAGCTTTTCTTGTTGGTTGGTTGGTTTTTTTAACGTTCGGTAGTGAGGTCACATGTGTTTGGAGTTTTTCTTACGGGAAGATGTTAAATGATTCACTTAATTTCTTTAGTAAATAAAGGAATCTTCTGATTTTCTCATTCATTTTGTGTCAGTTTTGCTAAGTTTGGTTTTTCAAGAGACCTGACCACTTCATCTAAACTGTCTAATGTACTGTAATACCTTACCTAAAACTCTCTTACTGTCTTTTTGGTATCCAAGGAATCTGTAATGATGTCCCCTTTCATTCTTGATATTGGTAATTTGTATTTTATCTTTTTCGTCTTGATCAATCTTGCTAAGCATTTATCAGCTTTATCATTCTTTAGAAAGAAGCAACTTTTGGCTTTATTTTCTCCATTAAACATCCCCTCTCTGCCCTGGCTGGTGTGGCTCAGTGGACTGAGCACTGGCCTGCGAACGAAAAGGTTGCTGGTTTGATTCCCCACGAGGGCACATGCGTGGGTTGTGGGCCAGGCCCTGTGAAAGATAACCAATTTCTCTTGCACACTGATGCTTCTCTCCCTTTCTTTATCCCTCTCTCTAAAAATGAAAAATAAATAAAATCTTTTAAAAAAATCTTTTCCATAAATCTGCTTTCCATTTCATTGGCTTCTGCTCTGTCTTTATTAATTCTTTATTCTAATTCTTTAGAAGCTTTAATTTTTTTCTGTTTTTGAGATAGAATTTTAAATAATTATTAACCTTTTTTTTTCTGTAATATGAACACTTGAGACTATAAATTTCCCTTCAATACAACTTCAGTTTCTCCACAAGTTTTTGTGAATTAAGTAAAAATGTTGTATTTCAACTGTGGCTTCAACTTTGAACCCATGGTGTATTTAGAAGTATATTTTGTCATTTCCAACCAACTGAGCCACCCACCCAGGGCCCAGGATTTCACTTTTACGCCCCTTGCTTAGGGGCTTGACCATCAAAACCTCACTTTAACTTCATAACCATTTTTTTCCAGATCGGTCAATGCTCTTAATACGAAAGTGGCTTGGGGGTGCGCATTTACTTCTCCAGGCAGGGCCATCAGGTACAGTGATTCAAGCTGTGTATTGCGTATTTCCACCAAATCAGATGGAGCACCAGTCACCTACAGATATGTTTAATGTCAAAAAAGCTTGAATTTTATTATAACTTTTGGTTCCAAAGCTGGGTCATTATTATACTTGTTATAACACTTCCGTATAGATGGCAGTTAAGTGTCTTATTCTAATAAAATCAATGGAGTATGAAAATTTTGCTGACAGGTGGAAGTGAAGTTTCTCATTCTAACTGGATTTTTCTCTCCTGGCTTCCCTTTAAACTTCACAGGGCACCCAAGGTATTGCTTCATCCCTCTCTGGTAGGCTTCTCGGGGGCCACAGGGCTCCCCACTGCATTCTGGTTTTCTTGCCTAAAGCTCTCTTTGGCTTTTCGCATCAGCTTTCACCTCGGCCTGAATTCATGTTCCCATTTCACCTACCTGCCACACGGTTTGAGGCCCACTCTGTGCCCGTGTATTTGACGTGCTACAGGGAGGGCGCACCAGACTTGGTCCCTGCTGTCTCGTCTAGTTGGGGAAAAATGAAGCAAACTCATTGGAGGGAGGGCCTGATAATGCCTTGAGACAGTGGGGCAGAGAGAAAGGAAACAACCTGTTATGTATGCGGTCACCCCAAGACTGGGGCAGGCAAAAGAAGGCAGAGCTGAAGCCTGAATGATGCCTTGGATACCGTGGGACGCAACACAGGGAAACTTAGGACATTGAGCTTTGTGACATGGTGTTGGTAAAACACCTTTTTAAAAGGAATATTTGAAGGGCTTATCCAGATAAACATGCCAGAGCATCTGGTGCTTTTTAAAAAGAAGACAAGAGCAAAAAAATGGGTTGAAACACGAGCGTGATCGTCAACACCTAGTCCCAGGGAGGAGGGTCACGGGCTAGGTGTTGCACTTGGATCTTCCAGCAAGTACGTGTCTGCCAGAGAGTAAGTCTGCTACAACTCCATGGACCCTGGAGTCAGCCTGTGTCCGTGCTTGTCCCCACACAGGAAAGCTCTTTGTGCTGGAGTCTCAGAATGGCTCTCGGGGGCTGGAACTGGAGGAGGCTCGGCTTTCCTGCAGGAGCAGCGGTGCTCACCTGGTGTCTGCGGAGGAGCTGCAGGGAGTGGTCCAGGACTGCAGCTTCGCAGTGTGCACCACCGGCTGGCTGGCGGACGGCACCCTGGGGTAAGTCCCGCGAGCCGGTCTGGTGGTCCTTCCTACTCACCAGGCCGCTCCACTGGGGTTTATATGGGGGCTAAAGAATTGTTTTATAGAGCTGCCAGGATAGACCAAATGCAGTGGGCAGTGGCTTCCAATGCATTCTTCTTCTAAGTTCTCATATAAAAACTTTTTTTTTTTTTTTTGAGTTCCATCAGTTTATTACCCCTGGCTTGGTGATTTTGAATTTCCTTATTAAATTACAAAAATAATATACACTTCTAAAGATTTCAAAGAATATAGATATGTATTAAGTACAGTGAGTTTCTCTCTTCTTCCCTACCTCAGAGATAATGACTTTTTTAACTGTTTGGTGTATATTCTTTATCTGTTTTTCTCTGTGGATATACATCTGCATGCATGTGAATAGGGAGATGGTATGGAGGTTTCAAAATGTAACCAGAAATTCTTTCACGTTGCTTCCATTTGAATCAGGTGCAGTGTAGTATTGCCTTGACCGATAGAATATAGCAGGAAAAAAACTATGTGTCTTCTGAGATTAGTCAGAAAATCCGTGCCGGGGTTTCTGAGGACACTCACTTTTGAGACGCCACGTGAGAAGTCTGACTATCCTGAGATGGCCATGCTTGAGGAAGCCCAGACCAGATGGAGATGTCCCAACTAGGTCATTCCACCAATAGCCCCAACCAACAGCCATCATTAACTGCCAGAAGTATGAGTGAAAATGCCTCCGGATGATTCTAGCTCTCAGCTGTTGACTGTTGCCTGCCTGAGTCTCCCCAGCTCAGGGCCTTAGATGTTATAGAGCAGAGACAACCCATCTCCATTGTGCCCCGACTGAGTTCCTGGTCCATGGAATCCGCACGGAGAAGTAATTCCTGTGGCCATCCAGGAGGAAACTTCCCATTAGCACTGCTAACTGCTTCTTTAGTCAGACTCGGAGAAGGCAGGAGCCATTCCACTGAGAGAAGAATGGGCTCTGAGAACTACTTTGGTAGATAATGACCCTGAAGATGTCTGCCTGGCAGAGCGCCATGGAAAACACACACAACCATGGGGACTCACGTCTCTTCAGGGTGCCACATGCAAAGCAGCAGTTGAGAAAAGAGGACAATTGAGGCGTCATCCAAAACTTGTCAGTGAATCGAGAACTTTGGCTCTCTTGCTGTATAGTTTTACATCCAGATTCCAACATAGACAAAATATGTCTCGTGCATGCAAGTTTCTATTATGCAGAAAAGTATGGATATTTTTCATGACTCACTTACCATCACTGCATCAGATAAGCAGGGTATTCAGAGATTCTGCAGAGCTAGCTCAGAGCCAGACTTAGTTCTCCCAGACATTACAAATCAGGACTGAGTCATTGGGAAGGTCCATTCTCTCTGGGTTTGCTGTAAAGTACTAAGACATGTTAGTGGATTCCTACATTGCTACAATGATAATTCTTTACAAAGCAAACATACTTACTTGATATATTTACCACACAACATATTAAAAATAGGTTTTCCGCTTTAATGTTACTGGAACCAAGAAGTATCTAACCATTAGTATGTACATTTCACTGTGAGTTTTTCCATCACAGCTGTACCCCACCCCCCACCAAAAAACCAATTATTCAACACACAGTGCATCTTGCAGTTGATGGCATAGTAGATGTATAGTAGATATGGAGGCCTAGACTGGTGAGTACAGAATTTGGGGCCACTTGTCTCCTGGGATACTTTGTAGATTCCATAAAAGGTGGCTGAAAATCTGATTAGCATTTTGATAGCCTTGTAGGACAAGGAGAACAGAGATTTGAAATCAGGTTTTGTGTGTGCGGGGTCCTGGGGAGTCCTTTTGCTTTGGGTTGAGACATTGCCAGACTGTAAGGAAACTGCAAGAAGTACACAGACCCTCAGAGGAGCTATAGCATCGCTTCAAATCCTCATAGCTTAACCCATGAATTTGGATTAAGATGATACCGGAGTTCCAGTGCTCCAGAGAGCTAGCAGACCTGATTTTAAAAATCACCTCTAGAATGAGATAACATTATCTTAGGCAATTGATTTATACAAATGATTTTAGCAAGTATAGGGTTTATCATACAAACCAGGCACATGAGAAGCTAAGGCAACAAGAACAAAAATGGCCAATAGAAACTCTAGATAATAGCATTGGTAAATGAGATCTTTAAAATAACTCTTTATAATGTTCAGAGTTACAGAAGTAAGAAGGAGAATTTTGGCAGAGGACTGAAAACCATAAAAATAACCAAATGAAAACTCTAGAAATGAAAAATACAGTAACTGAAATTAAGAACTTAAGAGATAGGTCTAACAGCTGATTAAAAAGAGCCAAAGAGAAAATTAGTGAACTGGAAGATATTTCAGAGGAAGATATTCAGAATAAAGAATAGAAGGAAAAAAAGATGACAAATTTAGAAGAGTAAAAGTCAAAGAAGATGCGTGTGATTGGAACTCCAAAAGGGGAAGAGAAGGAAATGGAGCAAAAGCAATGTGAGACTTATCCACAAATGAAGAAAAACACCCAGGCACAAACTCGAGAAGCCCTACAGAGCCTAGGTAGGACAAACAAAAAGAAATTCACAACTTGGCACATCCTGGCAAAACTCATCAGAGGTAAATAAGAAGAAAAAAAAATATTATAAGTAATTTTTTAAAAAAGTATTTTGAAGGAACAACAATAAAAGGCCAAAGACAATTGAATGATACTTTCAAAGTGCTAAAAAAAAAAAAAAATGACTGCCATCCTAGAATTCTATGCTCAGTGAGGCTATTTTCCAAGAATAAAGATAAAAGACATTTTCAGACAGTTGCCAGCCTGTTAAACCAAGCATGCCATTGTCCGGGGACAGCCAACTGACCTGGAGTCTGCACGATCCTTCCCCATGTGGGAAGGCCACCCTCTCCTCCACACCCCCACTATTATTAGGGTTTTCTGGACCCAAGGGTAGGTAGGATGACAACCATGTCCAGCTTGAAGCAGCTAGAGGAGCTTGAGACCTTCACCCACTGTCCTTTACAAGATTACAAAGGGTCTTAATATCTGAGAGGGAAGGATAGTTATTTTTCACGAACCATGGGTATGGACTTGGGGGGGGGGATTGCTGGGGGAGGGAGATGCTGGGGGGAGGGGAGTAAAGGGGAGAAAATTGGAACTATTGTAACAATATAATCAATAAAATACAAAAAAAAGACATTTTCAGACATGCAAGAAGTGAGAAAATTCATTATATCAGACTTGCACTAAAAGGAATGTTAAAGGAAGGAGGAAAATAATTACAGGTGGAAGGCTGAATATGCAAAAAAGGATGAATGGAAAGAGTAATATCAGTCAGGAAGTATGAAAAGCATGTTAATACATACTATTTTACCTATTTTAAGTTGTGTCATTGGAGAAGAAGGTAAGAACAATATTAACTTTAGTAAGTCAAGGAAACGTTTTAACTTCTGGGGTAACCACTAAAAGAATAGTAAAAGCATCTATAACTTCTGAACCAATAGAGAGGAAATGAGAATGCCAATAAAAGAATTAAAACAAAATAGGGGAAAGAAAAGAGAGGAAGAAAGAATGAGCAGAGCTAATAGAAAAATGGCAGATTTAAATTCAAAGCAATATGTGATTAAATAAAGTAGATGAGATGCACCAATTAGAAAACAAAGATTATTAGATGAATTTTTTAAATTTCTATTATTTGCTGTTTACAAAAGATACCCCTAAATAAATCATGAGACAAAAATAAATTGTGATGGAAATTAGCATATAAGTAGAACTGAATGATATTAGAAATATGTTATACTCAAACCCATGGGATGCTACTAAAACCATCCCTAGAGGGAATGTGAAGCACTAAATGCTTGTGTTTGAAGAAGGAAAAGCTTAAGGTTTGTGAACTAACAATTCATTTTAAGAAATATGAAAACAGCAAAACAAGCCCCCACAAATAAAGCAGAATTTTATGAAATAAAAAGCAAACATATACTAGACGAGCTCAACAATGTATTTATTGCCTTTGAAACTTGAACTCACACATATGACCTCAACTTGAGCATCTCCTTTGTCTTCCTAATCTTAGACCTTTGTTGGGGAGGGTGTTTCTATACTGATGCTTTCAGCCCAGGCTCTTGAATCTGAGCAATTTCTACTGATTCTAAGCTGACAGCAGAGAAGAATGTTCTTTCCCATTTTTAGTTCATACTCCTAACCTAGTGTCTTCTTTGTCTATTTCAGGACAATTGTGTGTAGCAAGGGGAGTGGTGAACAGCAAATCATGAAAGCTATCGATGTGAGAATTGAGAGCAACCCAGCTCCTGGAGGCACATACAGTGCCCTTTGTATGAAGGATGAAGGTCAGTGCCAGAGCCTTCGTAAATGTTCTGGAGCATGTGTTTGTGGGGGTCGCCATCTGAGGCTGCGTTCTCTAGAAGCAGACATTCCAATGAGGATTCACTGAACACGGTGTATCAGGGTGACTTCCTAAGAAAAGCCAACAGGACAGTGGGGAAGTGGACAGGGGAAGGAAGCAGACCAAGCAATGGTGAAATACTAAGCAGAGTCCACAGTGGTATTAAGGTGGGGGACCACTTGGGCTTCATCTTTGCAGACAGTGTAGGTCACCATAGTTTTCCCCACCAGACGTGAGAGAGCACCTGTCAGTCACTGGTAAAGGGCTGCTTCAGGAAGATGTAAATTCCCAGGTTCTTCTGGTTTTTGATGTGCAAGGCAAAGGGTTCCAGTAGCCCGAGAGCCACACTCCAACCAAGATACACAGGTGCCCACCAGGAGTCCCTGTCCATTGGCTTGTGAAAGCTATCTAGGAAATAGGGGCAACCCCTGACCACCTCTGCTACAGCCACTGATAAGCATTACCCTTCTGTCTCTCTTCATGGTGGACAACACATTATAAAGGAAAACAATCCCTCTCCCCCAAATGGAAATGTATAAGATTTAGGGAGCTGATCCTCGGGAGGAATATTCAACGTCCTCCTGGGATATCAACTGAGTGAGGAGAAAACCATAAAGGAGTCACCAGGGCAGCATTTCGTGGTAATGCCCTGAAGTAAGTCCACCTTCATTATCAGAAACCCAAGCTGCTCAAAGGGAACGTTCAGGCAGATGGAGAGAAAGCCAGCCGCTTACCCGTCAGTCATTGACACCAGCCCAGGGACAGCTTCACTCACACCGGTCTCATCTGCAAAGTTGTAAGTAGTACTGATGCCTGGGTGCCAGCCCTGGAGAATCTGAGATAAATGTTCTGGACATTGGGGTTTTGTTTTTTTTTTAAAGCTCCCTGGTGAGTTTAACATGCAGCCCAGTTTAAGAGCTGCTTCTCTAAAGCAGAGTTTCCCAACCCTGTCTGACAATAAGCAATACCAGATGAATTTGTTAGAAATACAAATCCTCAGGCGGCATCCCAGAGGTGCCAAATTCTAATCTCCAGGGAAGGGGCCCGAGGAGTGAGTAAGTCGAGGAGCCACAGTGGGGCCTGAGACCCTGGCTGGTGCTTGTTAGATGCGTGTTAGTAATAGGCTTCTCTGCTACTGGGGGGTCTTCCTCAGGAAAGGGTTCTGCATTTGCTTATTGCTATGGAAGAGAGTTGGGAGTCTCCTGATACCATCTATAACATCAAGTGAGTGAAAAATGTGGCCTTGTTCTGGAAAGGCCTGGGGAAAACAATATCTGTGGAATTTTTTTTTTTTAATATTGTATTTATTTATTTTTAGAGAGAGGGAGGAGGGAGAAAGAGAGGGAGAGAAACATTGATTGGTTGCCTCTCCCACACCCCAACAACCCAGGCATGTGGCCCTGACTGGGAATTGAACCAGCGACCTTTAGGTCTGCAGGCCAGCACTCAACCCACTGAGCCACACCAGCCAGGGCCATGGTTTGTTTTATAAAATCAAACATCAGCAAAGGTTCAGATCCCCGAGGGAGACAAAACAGAGCCAGAAGGAAAACAGCATAACCTTCATTCTTCAGTGATCTCAAATGAGTATGCAGGGCTTCGGAATCTTCTTTTTCCCTTGATACACAAGAGGTATCAGTTAGCTTTTGCTGTGTAACATATCATCAGAAAGGCAGTGGCTCAAAACAAGAACTGTTTATTTAGTTCACTACTTTTTTTTCACCAGCAATTTGTAGTCTTCTGCTGGTCTCAGCTGGGCTCACTCATGAGTCTACACTCAGGTGGAAGTGAGGTGGCCTTACTTCTGAGAGTGGGCT
The DNA here is from genome assembly GCF_987537825.1 of Furipterus horrens. Taxonomy (NCBI): domain Eukaryota; kingdom Metazoa; phylum Chordata; class Mammalia; order Chiroptera; family Furipteridae; genus Furipterus; species Furipterus horrens. Next base: position 130,644,125 of record NW_028327177.1, on the reverse strand, counting down.
GGCTTGTTGGCTGGGGTGGTGGGGGTGACTGGACTCTGTGTTTCTCATCATCCAACAGGATAGCCTGGGCTTTCTACCTCACAGGTCTTTAAATAGGTTGTGTATATGCAAATGTGTGCCCCTTTTGCCCAGCACTGTAGTGCAAGAAGCCACAGGTAAAAAAACATCCAAGGTCAAAGCCATGATGGGGGCTCCAAAATCGAGTCATGGCCAAACCGGTGTAATGTGCCTTCTGATACATTGCACTCAGAGAAACACAACTTCAGTTCAGTAGTATTTCTTCCCCAAACGCATAATTATGAGGAAATAATTAGCCAAACTCAAAATAAGAACATTCTATAAAATGACTGGCCTATTCTCTTTTTAAAAATGTATAAGGATAAGAAAGACAAAGAAAGGTGAAGCGACTGTTCTAGATTAAAATAGAATATAAAGACGGCCATGAAATGAAGTGTGTGATCCTGGATTATATTCTGGACCAGGAGAAAATGGCTGTAATTGATGAAATCTGAATATGGATTATGAAGTAGATAATAGTATTGTATCAATGCTTAAATTTTCCTGATTTTGGTGACTGTATTGCAGTTATGTAAGAGAAAATCCTTGTTCTTAGAAATACATTCTGAAGTTTTTAGGGACATCATATCTACAACTAACTCTCAGATGGTTCAGAAAAGAATTACAGGTATAGATACACATATATACATAATATTAATATATATTCTTTATAGATATCAATATCTGTACATATCTATATCTATCTATTGAGAACAATGATAAAGCAAATGGGACAAAATAAAAACACATCGGTGAATCTGGATAAAGGGTTTTATGAGAGTTCCTCATTCTTATACTTTTTCTGTAACTTTGAAATTTATATAAAAATAAGAATCTTCAGAAAAGTAAAACGATCTAGATACTCTTCCTCCACCCCCCCCCCAAAAAAAGCAACAACAGGGAAAAATTAGCCCCCAAACCAAAAAATGCCTGAGTCATGGGGAACCAACATACGAAGCAAATTCACATGGTGTGTGGCTCCTTTGAGTCAAAGTGCTCAAGACCACTCCGTCCCAGAGTGGTTTCCCTGACCTGGCCTTGCCACCTGTCACCTCCGGGTCAGTGAGGAGGGGCTACGTGGAAAAGGCTGGAGTCTTAGTCCTGCAGGCCTGATCTGTGAGGAGGCTTCAGGTGGGCCATGCAGGAGACCCAGGACTGCATGCTGAGGTGGGATGGGGGGCAGAGGGCTGCTACCTCTTGGACTTTCCAGAAAAGCAAGATGGACCCCCAAGGACACTCAGGGAGAGCTCTGTCCCTGCTCCTCTGCCTTTCAGCCCTTAGAAAGGGCATGTAAATTGCTCCCACATGGTCCTCCGCTCTGCTCGGGGAGCCTTGGTTGGCAGCGCAGTCAGTGGGGAAATCCGGGTGCTGAAGGAAGGAGCCGTGCCCTAGCCGAAGCTGAGCGCAGGTGGTTCCGTGGGGCTCCAGCACACCGCAGGCACAATAGCGTCTCCGAGGGTTGCCTTTTTCCCAGTGACGCTCCACACGCTGCTTAGTTCTGTGTGTGCTACCTCCAAAAATGGCAGGCGGGTGCCTCAGCGAGAGAGAGCCCAGAAGGAAAACAGAGCCTGTGGAACATTCATTATGAATGTAGCCTTTTCTCATTTTCCTTCCAGTACTTTTGTCTCACTGAGTGAATTTCCAGTCCCGCGGTGATCTCACTTAAACTAATAAGTGAAGTTATTTTTAACCAACGGGATGCTGATGAAATAAGCTGCCTCCACTTGGGTTCCCCGGCCCTGCTTCTCTTGGCAGCCCGCTTAGGGTCGACGGCGTGGGGTCTGGAGTGCACCCAAAAGGCTCCACTCTGGGTGTGCTTCTGTCTCCCACCCCTCCCAAGCCAGGGCTGGCTGGGCTGCTGTTCCCCACCAGCGCCCCTCACCCCATCCCCTTCTTAGCATGGCATTCCACCTCTCTCGTATACTCAACCATTGCGGATACTTCCCTTAAAAACAGAAATGGGATCATTCCCTTTCTTTCTGTCATCAAGAGGAGAGCTGGAGGCTCATCTTGAGAGCGAGTGGGACATTTTGAGAGTAGCCGGTTCCCAGGTCTTCCTGGAGGATTGGCTCTGGGGAAATTCTTTGGCTACAGTCAGATGACTGGAACCAAGTGCAGTGCTCTGAACACCCGATAGAACTTACTCAGTTCAGGGTCCTGTGAGGGAGTGTGGAAGATTCTGAGCTCATTACCCTTGCCCTGACATTGGTGATTTGTTTATTTGTCCAGGGTAATGCAAAGTCCAGTGCTCAGTCTTGTGGGTGATTCAGATGGATGGGTGGATGGTTGGATGGGTGGATGGGTGGATGGTTGGATGGGTGGATGGGTGGGTGGATGGATGGATGGATGGGTGGATAGGTAGATAGGTAGGTAGGTAGATAGACAGTCAGCTGGCTCTAGAGATCTCATTCCCACCCTAAGGAGCTGACAGTGTAGAAGGGTAAGTAAGAGATGAATGTGTTCCCATGACAAAGGAGGAGGGTAATTCCTGAGACAATGGCAGTTGAGGTGGAAGTTGAAGATTTTGTTTCTGGACATAACGTTAGGGAAGGGAAGAGAAGCCACAGCAGACAGAGGGAAGGATGGTTTGGGGAGACTAGCTCTGGGTAAGCCACAGTACTTGTGCTTCTAGAGAGTGAGCTGGATTCAGGACATCCCTAGTGGCTCAAGTGGATCCAGAGGGCAGCCCAGATCATCCCCGTTGCCACCAGCAGTGATGCCCCCTCCTCTGCCACTCACACACCCAGGCCCGGACAGCACCAGGCCTTGCCTTCCCAGGACTGAGTTTTCCATTCCAAAAACCTGGGCTACATCAGTCCTGATGCACAGTCAGGTCCCAGGAACACAAAGTGTCTGAGCAGCCAGAGCAAAGGTGATGCTGGGTCCATGTTCTGATGGATTTTATGAGCCCTTTTGTTTTATTCCTCCTCCCTCAATTCCTACTCAGCCATCGTGTGCTTGGCTATATTTGGTCTGAGGGAACTGGGCATTCGATGACCATCGTTACTTGAAGAATGATTCAAAAGACCATCAGTTTCCGACTTGGTTGGGGAATGAAACTCATGTTTATTTATGTTTCTGTGAAGTTCCAGGCACGTACTGAGCACTGGACAAGACATAAGCTCATTTAATTTTGGTAACAATCTAATGAGATAGGTTTCACTAGCTCCGTTTTATATTTTTTATGTATTTCCTAATTATAAAGAAAATTAAAATGACTCACAATCAGTCCAGATGTACATTTCCTTGAACCCCAGAGAGTTCCCTGGAAACCTTTTCCACAAATGCTCGTCCTCTCCCCGTTCCAGCAGAGCCAGAGGTGGTCTCTGGTTTGATTGCCATCACCATATATTAATTTTGCCTCATTTTTAGGGTGCAATAGTTATCTAGAGCAGTAGATCTCCAAGGACAGTCCCTGGACCAGTACTATTCACATCACCTGGGAACTTACTATAAATGCAAATTCTTGGGCCCTGACCTTAACCTACTGACTCAGAAACTCAAAAACGCAGCAGCGTGTGTTGCAAGGCCTTCAGGAGATTCTGATGCCCAGTCAGATTTGAGAAGCAATGATGGGGAGTTTGAGAACAAAGGACAAAATGGGGTGGGACGGCGAAGACAATGCTCGTTGTGTACTGGACGGCGTAAGGTGGGAGGGAGCTGGGCTGGTGGGCACAAGAAATAGCATCTTCACGTAGCTTGGGTAACACCAGAAGGAAGAAGGAGAGGGCAAGCGTTTGTGTCGGAATTCCTACATCCCTGGGTTGGGAAATAATAATGGGGGTTTGCAGGCTCTTCTTTAGAATTTCAAATGTCATGATGGAAGTCTTCAAATTCCTCAAAATAATACCATATGATATCACCTAATACAGGAAACTAAAGAACAACACAAACAAACGAACTAAATAGAACAAAGAGCAGAATAGCAGTCAACAGGGGGGAGGGGGAGGAAGAGAAGGGGGATAAGTAAGGGAAGGGTTTAGTCAAAGAACGTGTATAAATGACTCACGGACATGGACAACGGGGAGGGATATGATTATGGGAGAAGGGGTGGGCTGGGTGGGGGCGGGGAGCAATCGGGGAAAGACAGGACAACTGTAATTGAAAAACCAAAAATAAAAAAAATAAAAAAATAAAAAGAAATTTCTCAAAATAAAAACATCCGCTTTTACACTAGATTTAGACTCTGGAAACTGGTTATCAGAAGCTCTGAATGGCAAGCAAACGCACCCTTTTAAGCTGAAAATGAGTCATTGTTCATTAACACTGTTTGCAAGACAAGGTCTCTTATAAAATCTCTCTCCTTGGGAGGGAAAATAATCAAGATTGCTTTTTCTGTTGAAACTGTTGAAACCCAGCTCTTGAAAATCCTCCAATCCCAATCCCTATCCGTGGAATAATTGAGGCCGCAGTGAAGAGTGCCCAAGCATAAGTATCCCTAAAGAGAAGAATAGGGCCCAGGTATATAGCCAGCTGTTTTCCATAGCTCCCTCGTGAGGTTGGAGAAGGGAAGGTTAGTGAAAGGGACTAATTCAAGTTGCACCTAGACATGGGGGGTGTTTTTGACACACACTTGGCTGTGCTCAGCCATGGAATTGTTGTCTTGGAGCTTCTGAAGTCACACCACCTAAGAAGCAGTGTATTTCCTGTCTTAGACATTTGTGGGAAATCCAGAAACATACGGTGTGTGTGCCCAGACTCTCAGGAGCGTTATTGTGGTTTTCCTGAGCCAGAACCTAGCCCATGCCATTCTGGAAATGACATCTGAGGGAGAAGGGCCCAGGAGTCGGGTAGGGTGTGAATTTGGCCTTCAATCCCCCTCTACTCTCAAAACAGTCACCCTGCTCCTAGATTTTCCTTCCCAAGACTTGGTGTCGAGTTCCACAGAGAGAGCTGTGTGAGGACAAAAGTATTTATTATGATAGTCCTTTGATAGTGAGTGAGTGATGAAGAGCCTACAGTTTCCTGAAACTAGATCCGGGCACGAGGAGAAAAGACAGGGATGTCCAGTGTGACATGAAGGTAGCAGAGGATGGGAGAGACAGAAACAGAGCCTTTTGCCCCTGAGCTACCAGCTGGCATTTGGCTCAACCTTATTTGACTGAGGCTCATGACTTTGGTCCATTCATCGCAGGATGCCCTGCTCAGACCAAGTGAACCCAAGGCTGCTGTCTCTCTGCTCAGTAGGGTGCCCCTGGATTTGTGGCAACTTTCAGATGGCTGGCTGCCTCTCCCTACGTGCCACATAAATGAAATAAGTAGTTGATCTCCTGGGCTGCAGTCAAGGCAGTTTTGGTTCAAGTACAACATTCTGTGCTGACTTCCTAAAGCACAGCCGCACCCTTTTCCATTCAAAAATCTCTCCAGTAAAAGAACAGGCGCAGCAATGGCTCTCATTGAGAAAGTGCTGCCCAAACCACAGCTGTGAGGTCAATCAAGGTGGTTTAACACGCAAGGTGTGTTTGCTATTTTCCTCCTTTCTTAGCATATCTTCTTTAAAGCAGTGTGCTTCTTAGGTAATTTGATTGCATAAGGACTAAAGGCTTTCCTTTCCAACATAAAAAATTAGAAGAGGAAATTTGAATTTATAATAATTTCCTTTTTAAAAGAAAAAAGGTCTCATTGCATCACTTTGATGCAGCAATTCACCTTCTAGAAGTTTTTCCTAAAACAAAATAAGGTATGTACAAAGATGTCCACATGAGCTGTTCATTGTAGCATTGTTTATAATAGTGAAAACTTGGAATCAACACCAATGTCAGTGTGATGATTAAATAATATGTTCTATAATGTAGCCTTTCAAAAGACTGAGGTAATTTATAGTTCTAATGTGGAAAGACCTCTAAAATTTAAGGGGAAAAATGACTTCGAGTTTCTGGTCTCACATATAAGGAAAGAAATTGAATCAGTAATTAATAACCTTCCAAAACAGAAAGCACCAGGCCCAGAAGAGTTCACTGGTGAATTGTACCAAATATTTAAGGAAGAAATTACACTGATCTTTACAATCTCTTCCAGAAGTTAGAAACCGAAGGAACACTTCCTAACTCATTCTGTGAGGCCAGCATTACCCTAATACCAAAATGAGAGAGACGCATTGCAAAGAAAGTACAGACCAATACAAACAAACACAGGTGCAAAAGTCCTCGACAAAACATTAGCAGTTTGAGTCCAACAATATGTAAAAAGACGTATAGACCATAAATAACCAAGTGGGATTTATCCCAGGTGTGCAAGGCTCGATCAACATTCAAAAAGCAGTTAATGTAATCCCTCACCAGCAGGTGAAGTACATAAGCATACTGACAGATGCAGAAATAGCATCTGACAAAATCCAACAGCTGTCATGATAAGAACTCTCAGCCAGCTAGGACTGGAAGAGAACTTCTTCAACTTGATAAAGAAGATTTGCAAAAAACAACAAAGCAAAACAAAACTACAGCCGACGTCATCCTAAATGGTGTGACATTTAAAACTTACACACCGATATGTTTTTTATATTTTATTTTTTAATTAATTAATTAATTTTTATTGTACTTTTTCATTACCATTCAGTCCCCTTATATAACCCCCCCATCACTGCACTGTTGTCATGTCTGTGAGTCCTTTTTCCTTTTTGGTCAACTTCTCCCCACCCCCATCCTTAACTGCCATCCTGCTATGTATGAGCCTCTATTTTGCTTGTTAGTTAGATTTTATATATATATATGTATATATATTTTTTATTTTTTATTTTTTATTTTTAAAGAGAGGGGAAGGGAGAAAGAGAGGAAGAGAAAACATCAATGTGTGGTTTCCTCTCGCATGCACCCCCAACTGGGGACTTGGCCCTCAACCCAGGCATGTGGCCCCACTGGGGATCGAACCAACGACCCTTTGGTTCACAGGCTGGTGCTCAATCCACTGAGCCACACCTGCCAGGGTGACTTTTTTATATTTTAAATGGGATTGATTCTATCTGTAAATACCCAAGGGTGCTCACTGGCCACCTTGGCACTGGAAGTCTGATGTGGTTGGCTCAGTCCCCAACTCTGTAATCACTAACCTCTTCCTTCCATTAGCATCAATGAGAGGGTCATTCCATGTGACGGGGCTGTGTTTGGATCTGTCCTGTGGATCTCTGAGTCCAGGGGTCTCGCCTGAGCCGGACCTGGAAGCTCCCGCTGATGGGGAAGGAGGAAGGCTTGGGGCTTCCTGTCCTCACCTTCTGGGCTCCCTCACTGGCTGAAACTTCGGGTGGGCCCCTTATTGGCTGCCTCATGACCAGTCACAGATTTTCCACAAGGAATTTACAAGTTTTAATACAAACCAGTCTGAATTCATGTCTAAGGGGCTCATTTCCAGTAAGAAACAAAACAAAACAAAACAAAACAAAACACTAGTGTTGATGAAAGAATATCCATCCTACAGAAAAGCTTTGTAAGAGTTTATTTGAGCCAAATTTTTGAGGACATGCCTGAAAGCAAAATCTCAATGAATTGAGAAAATGCTCCAGAGAATGGCAGTGTTGCAGCTTGTTAGAATCAAAGGAGAGGACATAAAGAGGCTTACATGAAATCCATCGGCGGCAGATTAGGAGGGAGGGAGAAAGCAAAGCAGGGAGGTCTCCGAGATTGGAGAAAAAGTAAAATTTTCCGTTGGTAGGTCCAGGACAGTTAATGATTAACATTTACAGCACACAGAGATGGCATACAGTGAATAAAATAACAATGAGGGCTTCTGTGATCTGGTGGTCTCGGGCTCTGAGGCCTGCGGCTGTGCCTTAGAGGCTCTAGAAAAGAAAACTACACTGACATCTCTAAGGGACATCGTCCTAGATGCATAAGAACTATGGACAGGGCTCACTTATGCTAAAGACTCACCTTTGCTAAGGAAGCTGTAGGCCTGGGATGTGACTCCCCCCCCATGCCTGCCCAGGTGGGGATTTGTGATCAGACCATCCTGTGTGGTTACTTTTGGTCACTGAGTTTGTGAGAACTGTCGGGTTTATTGCATAGCCCCCTTTTTATTCCCACCATTAAAAACCTTCTCACAGGAGAACTTGGGCAGGGAGTTAAAGGGAGACCCGGGCCGCATCCCCCACCAACGCTGGGCCAGCCTGAGGGCAGGGACAGGAAGAGGTTCCAGGCCTAGGTGTGGCTCTTCTCCATATTCAGGTCCAAGCGTGAGGCTCCACCACAGAATGAACCCAAACGTAAACTGGGTTTTGGGTGGAAATAATAATGTGTCTGTGTAGGTTCATCAGTTTTAACAAACCTGCTACTCTGGCATGGGCTGTTGATCACAGGTGAGGCTGGGCATGCATAGGGGTGGGGAAATAGGAACTATCTGTAATGCTCAGTTTTGCTGTGAACCTAAAACTGCTCTAAAAAATAGGTGTTTGGAGTATTTTTTAAAGCATGTTCTTAGTAATACATATGATATGAACTCATTTACGTTAAAAACCATACACACACTCTATCTGCGAGTATATCTGTCTGTCCGCCTATGTGTGTTTATATATGAATCTGCATCTGTATTTATTGGTATACACCAGAGTGGTCACAGCATTACCATCAGGGTGGAGGGTGGAGGAGGGGAGAAGCATCCTCGGCTATATTCCATAGTTTCTAACATTTTAGCTTCTGCCAACGAGTACCTATTCACTTATGTAAAGAAGGGGGAAAAAAAAAGAGGGAGGAGCTTGCTGTTGGGCATAGGCCTCTGGGTCCTCCTTTCAAGAAACCATTAAAGGGTGATGTTGCCTGGAATGTTAAAATACAAAGTTGTATCTTAAAAGCACATGTATTCATTCGCCCAATATTTTTGCGTGCCTCGTTTGCGCCGCATGCTGCCTGGTCCTGGCGCCAGAGTGAAGGAGAAACAGCCCCTGGGACCCCAGTTCAGGGTGCAGCAGCTCCCACGGGGGTGGGGGGAGAGTTGTTTGAGTTTGGTTTCTCCCCATGGCAGGAGGTCTGCATAGTTCAGGGAAGCTAACTGTGATTCCTTGTCCTCAGAGAAGCCGTGTGGAGACCCGCCTTCGTTCCCACACACCATCCTGCAGGGGCGCACCGGCTTGGAGATGGGGGATGAACTGCTGTACGTGTGCGCCCCGGGCCACGTCACGGGCCACCGTGAAAGCGCCTTCACCCTGCTGTGTAACAGCTGCGGGGAGTGGTACGGCCTGGTGCAGGCCTGTGGGAGAGGTAAGCCGCCCCGGGCTGGGCCCCTCCACCTGCCCTCACGCCGTGAGCGGAGCCTCATGGCTCGTCTCCACAAAGGCCCCTTTGAAAAGGGGCCTCCGGACCTTTCCCATGAGTTCTGGGCCTGGCTACCTGTCCACCTGGGTGTTCCTGCAGCATTTCAAATGCAGTGTTTCCACCCGTGAGCTCTTCATCTTCTGTGCTGGGGAGAAGGGGTGAACACAACCCTGTTCTGCCATAAGGACAGGGTTGACCTTGGGTTGCATGTCTGGCCTATTTCCCTGGAAACCGATCAACATGGGATGCCCGTTGTGGTTCCAGGCAACACTCTTAGGGCAAAAATGACCCCTGATCGGGAAACTGGGCTGGGAGAACCATCATTAACACAGGAGACGAGTCTCAACTGTGGGCTTCCCTGAGTGGGGTGATTCTTGTTCCCACACACCATGACCCTTGTGGGGACCCTGACAGGAGTTATTGGCTCTTGTCAGAGCATGGGGTTTGTAAACCAGGGCAGGTCCACAGCCATGCATGCAAGTCCTATCCCCTTGTACTTAAGCAATCACGGGGGGTGAAGGGTGAAGCTGGGAGAGTATCTCCAGGACAGCTGTGTGGACTATCCCCAAGGACAAGAATTGCCTGCCGCTTCAGCCTTGTGCTACTACCTGACCTGTAGCCTATGGCAGTCATCAGTCATGTGAGTCCGAATATTTAATTAAGTCTAAAAAGAATCTTGATGGGCATTGAGCTTCCCAAACTTGATCAGATTGATTTGAATCAATTATTTACATAATTTAGGATTTCTGTTTTACATAAAACTGCCTTAACTAAATGTGTTGCAAATTCTTCTCTCCTATTCTGTGGTTTTTTTCCTCTTGGATTCTTTTAAAGAATAGTTTTTTATTATTGTCTGTTTTACTACTTCTCATATTTTCTGTGAACCATTAAATTTTTTTTCCTAGTCATTGGCAGACTGATACTTTAGTAAAATGCAACAGAAACAAATTAATATAAAACTAAATTAAACAAAGATATTCCAAATACGAGCACAATTTTTTGTTAAAGAGACATAAAATTCTCCTGTCATGTTGTTTAAAAAGCTTCTAAAAACTTCCTCTGAGTGTATCTACTCGTCTTGTTGGATATTCGTAACAAAAGGATACAGACAGGGATAAGTTCCAGAAGCATTATTGGAGCAATCCTCTGGCATTTTCCTCATCTTTCCTCTGTTGCTGCTGCTTTGTGGCGGGTGGGAGCTCCTTGCCAGTTCCTATCATTCACCTGTCTGAGAAAATCAGGCATCAGGCCCAAGTGTCTGTGTTGTTGACAGTGTCGCCCCAATGCAGACCCATACGCACCCTGAGATGGTTAATGAGCTAGCTTTGTTTCTGCTCAGGCCCTGAAGCTGCCCCATCCCCTGAGTCACACCCACCCGCCAAATGGGTTGTTTACTGGCCCCAGTAGAGTGAGAACTAAATGCAGGTTTTGTGTGTCTGAAATGGTGTTTATTTCCTCACTGCAAAGCAGAGTTGTTAGAGCCTTCAGCTGCTGGGCAGGAATTTCGGTTTCTACACTTGGCTGAGTATACAGACTGTTACAGTCTTCATTACTCTGTAGATTTGATATTTAAAGTCTCTGTGTCATTATAAGAAGTCGTGTGTGTGTGTGCGCGCACGTGTGTGTTTTGTGTGTGTGTGTGTTTGTGTGTATTACAGGAATATCATCACCAGATAGTTCACTCCATTCTGCATTTATTTTTCCAGAGAACATCAACTTTTTTTAAATTGGGAAACTGCTTGAAAGTGGAGAAGTCATCTTGGGAGAATGAGTCAAACAAGGCTTTTGGACTTGGACTTACCTGGGTTTGGATAACAACGTTCATTCCTTGTACTGGTTGATTGGCTATTCCTTCGTCCACTCGTTGTCCACCCCTTCGCTTGGCAGAGACCTAGGTGCTGCATACACAAAGTTGAGCAAAACTAGTGAACCTGGGGTGCCTCAAGGGAGACAGAAAAGCAGCAGATGATGAGATAGAAGGAAACGCTGGGAAACGGGGTGTCCCAGAAGGTGAAATTTTAAAGGAAGTGTGTGTTTCCAGATGGAAGAAATGTTCAAGAAAGGCATGGCCCATGAGACTTCAGGATGTGATGGGGACCCCTGGGCCAGCAGCGGGTGACTTTGTAATGTGTGCCTCCCAGACATTCTGTACTAGTGGCCTCCGCTGTCTCAGTTCTCCAGGGGGCACCTGGCACCTCTGCACTGGCCCACCCACCGCCCCCCCTGCACCTTGTGCGGCTGTCAGGGACTTCCCTCGCTCCCAGTCCAGCACCTTTCTTTATAGTTCCTTATGTTTCTTTACATCCCCTTATGTTTCCTTGTGAGCTGCTACAGCCCAAGCCAAGCCCTCTGGCAGAATCTGCCCATCTACACTGTTGAGGTGGCCATAGGGTCCCTTCCCCCTTATTCCCTTTATGACCCCTTCAGGCCTGGAGAGCCTCAAGGCTCAGATATCTTGGAGGTCAAGACTTAAAATAATGTGGTGCTCAGTCTACTGTGATGTCAGAGATTCTAGGGACTCAAGGGCTCAGTGCTACTACGAAGACCGTTTCATTCAAATTTGCCATTGTTGGGGCATTGGAGCACTGGCTGGCTGACTTGGGTCAGATTCTCTATTCAGAACTACATGGTTTGTTGAGGGAGAGGCGAAGCATGATAGGTAAGGGGCAGGAGTTAAGGATGTGGCCTCAGCTGGATGCTGGCTTTGCCTGGTCCCGTGGGGAGCTGTGGAGCATGACTTGTACCACAGAGTCGGTCCTACTTGGAAGCAAGGGGACGAGCCTGGAGTTCCTCTGTATCAGTCTGTCATTGGCTGCCGGGCAGGGAGGGCAAATGACATGTAACTTCCCAAGGGAGACTCCCATTGCAACAAGGCCAGTTTTCCAGAGAAGGGGGTAGCTGCAAACCATTAGCTGCTGACACGGCAGCTGGGGCATAGGTACAGTGGCCTGCGAAAGGGGACATGGGCAGGACGTGTCCACTACAATGGAGAACTGTGTTGCTCCACCAATTTAATGGAGCATAGGTTTTTAAAAAAGTCCATCAGTAAGGTGGGAACTGCCTGAAGGAGCCTGCTGAAACTGAAAGTTTATGACAGGCAGGAGAGAACCCAGAGGGGCATGCACACCTGGGTGGGTGAATGAGTGGATCGTGGAGGAAGGAGCCCCAGCCCCACACAGCCCCGGCAGTGTGTTCACTGCAGCGCTGAGGTCCGGCCGCAGGCGGTGGCTGTGAGGTCTCCACTCAAATGCAGGCCCTTTGGTAGCCTTGCCCAGTAACCGAAATGGGTGAGGACTTCTTCCGCTGCCATTTTCTCCCCTCTGTGGCTTAGTATTTCTCTGCTTTGGTTCCTAGAGTCTGAGCCTGATTGTGGCCATTTAGTTTTCCATCCTCCTGTCCAAATCCACACATCTCTTTGGTTTCCATTCCCACTTGGGCAGCGCAAAATGCCTGTCATACCTTTCCAGGGTTCTCAATATCTTACTATAATTGGTCGTTGCCCCAATTACAGGAAACTCCTGTTGCTTTGCTCCATAAGCATGTATGCAGCAGACTGCCTTGCTGGGTTTGGGTTTCTCTGGGCTTCTTACTATGCCAGGGCTTATGTCCATCTTCAAGGCCATGTTTTTTTTTCTGGCCACTTGCACCCTAAGGCCAGTCTCTGACCTCCCAGCATTCCAAGGGGCCACCCCTGACTATATAACCTCAGTGTTGGTGCCCACATGAGCCCCACTGGTGGCCTTCCTAAGGACCTCGTTCCCTTGGTACCCTGACTACTCCCCTGCCCACCCTCCTGGCCTCGCCACTGCGTTCTCCTGACCTTTGCACTCAGTGGTCCTGTGGCCTCTGCCCTGCATTGCCGCCAGCGAGGCTTTTTATCCCATCTCTGTGGCCAGGGTGGGAGAGAGGAGTAGCCAAAGACGGGCAACCCAGGAGGTGAGAAACTCATAGACTGCTTCCTCTATGATTTGCCCTGTTCCTTCTTTAAAACTTGCCCTGACAAAGGCACTGAAAGGCCTCTAAGAGCTTCCACCCCAACCTCTGTAGCCTCTGTTTGTGCTTTCTGGTCTATAGTATCTGTCAGGAATGACACCAGCCTTAACCTCACCAGACCAGCCCCACTCCCCCTGAGCCCAACACTAAAAAGGCAGCCTTTTCCCCTTCCCTGGTCTGTCGCAGCTGGGGAAGCAGGACACGTTCCCCAGGTGGGCACTGAGAAAAGAGCTGTCATTAACCAGGCCAAACTTGCTCCATGCCATCTCTATCCTAGGGACTATTTTTGTTGCTGTTGTTCTGTTTTTTTTTTTTAACAGCTCTATTGAGGTATAATTGGCCTACAATGAACTGTATACCCATTGCAAGTATAAAAGTCTCTGAGGCGTTGCAGGTGTATAACCCATAAAACCAACACCACAATCAAAACCGAACACCTCCATCCTCCCCAATTTTCCCTCTTCCCCTTTCTTCTATGTGAGGAGCCCTACACAATTTATTTCTCCTTTAATCTTCGCATATAGAACTGGCTTGTTCCAATTTACAGATGGGAACACTGAGGCACAGGAAGGTTCAGTGACTTGTCCACGTCTCACAGCCAGAAAGAAGCAGAGCCAAGATATAAAACCAGGCAGGTCTCATTCCAGCATCTGTATCTGTAAAACCGGGCAGGTCTGGTTCCAACACCCGCATCACGTCTGTGTGCTCTCTCCAGGGACGTCTAAACTCAGGAGCACAGCCTCAGGGCAGCACCAGGCTCCCTTTGTACACTGGTTGTTCCCTCAGTAAGTTCCTTCGCTCTTTCCTCTCATGTCTAAAGCCTTTCTTTTGTTTCCTTAAATTAACCTCAGTTTCTGTTTTTCTTCATCTTTTGGACTTAACATCCTTCATAGAATAAAACATGAGGCTGAAACTGAGTTCAGACTTTCCTTGTCAATATTGCCATATTTGTTCAGAGGTTCATTGAGCCAGTGGTTATTTCTAGCTTGTCTGGGTGTCTTTTTCAAAATTACTATTTTTAAAGGCTGTGTAGCCAAGACAAGAGGGAAAAAGAAGGAACGCACGGGCTTCCAGAAATGCAGCAACATGAAGAAAGACGAAGGCTGCTAAGAGAAGCCGAGGCTTCTGCCCCCCCCCCACCCCCACCCCCGGGCCTCGGGTACCCACCCCCGACCCTGCCACACCCCGATCGTGCAGGCCGCGCACAAGCGAGCCTTCTCCTCGTGCGCCTGAGTTCTCTCTCTGTGGTCTCCTGTTTCCCTAAAGTAACGGTTAAATATAAACACACAGGGAATGGCCTGATTTTTGCCAAGAGAACCCATGAGGTTTACATTTGCTGGACCTGTTAGTCTAATTCACAAGGCCCCATGTTGTGTTAGCGCGGGTTTCAGGGAGGGCGTGGGGGAGGGGAGAGGGCTGGAAGGATGGCTGGATGATTAAGGAGAGTGTGGGGTGCAGACTCAGGAAAGCAGAGGGGAGGTGAAAGAAACACCACCTCAACAGGCGAAGGGCTGGGCTCCTTCAGCTGCTGGGCGGAATTTAATTTTGGGTTGAAATTGAGTGAGGGACCAACTTCACTGTCACTCACGAGGAGAAAAACAGGCTTGGGACACGTTTTCATGAGTAGACTGGTTATAAACACTTGGTGTTCCTTGTCTTCATTGGAACTTTTGAGAAAACTGTGACATAGTGAGAAGCTGTTTCTGAGCCAGAACCTTGGCTTGTGAGCCCGGGGAGACCAGGAGAGCTTAGCTTGGGACCCTGGGCCGCCATCCACAGATGCTCTAGGCTCAGGTAGCTCTGGAGGCAGAACCTCCGACAACAGAGAGACAGACAGACACACACACACACACACACACACACACACTCTCTCTCTCTCTCTCTCTCTCTCTCTCTCTCTCTCTCTCTCTCTCTCTCTCTCTCTCTCTCTCTCTGAGCTCAGACTCACCATAAGGGTCCAGGTCGAGGCAGGCCTACCCATAGTCAGTGGGCTGACCTTTCCCAACCCCTGATCTCTAACTTAATACATCAGGCCAATGTTTCCCGCACAAGGGAGGAAAACATGGCTCATGGCCTGCTCATATTCCTGGTACCTTTTGACTTCATGACATATTTAAGCTCATGGGGTGAGTTACCTGGGAGAGGGAATTTAGCAGGCATGGATTGTGTTCAGCACTAAAACTAAGAGGTCCTTTACTATTCTTTGCTGTTGTCATGAAGCAAATAATGCCCTGGCTGAGAGACTTCCCGACTGAATCAAGCTTTATCAAAATGGGCTTCCACTACCCACTTATTCACCTCTTCACTTACTCATTTATTCATTCAACAAACATTTGTGGAGTGTCTGCTATGTGCCAAGCACCATGTTGTGTGCTGGGAATACAAGGCAGAGGAGACATGTCCTTGTTCTCAGAGTTTCTGAGCTGGGAGCAGCTGGGCAGGTCTGCAGCGGGAACGGGGCGGTGTGCCTAGTGCAGGGTCACCGCCAGCACAGATGGGTGCTGTTCCCATAGTTCCAGTGAGAAACACATTACTCCCCACTGAGGCCATTTAAGGTTTACGTCTCCAGCATCAAGGTCTTGTTTTGTTCTACCCTGTCCATGTAAGGGAGAGAAGTCTTTCTAAACTATTCTTAGCCAATCCCTGTATCATAAATACCTTTCATTTTTCCAATGACAGCCAATTTCTAGTTGTTATCATAGTGGTTAATAGGTCACTATGGTCACCAGTATAAAGCCATTTTAGATATTCAGGGTGCTAATTAGCAAAGCAATGGTTTTGATCAAGGTACAGATCATAGAAGTACTTGTAGTAGCCCTATCTGAGGATGATTTCCTGATGAGAATGATAACTGTCCACACTTCAACTGTGAATTCTTATTTGGAATGCCAGTAGCCACTGGTTTACAGCTTAATGGAAGTAACACACACAGTGTGACACAGTGTTTTCTTGAAGTATTTCAAAGTACAAACATCCTAAAAGAAATGAATGCCTACTCTCTTTATAATTGAATGACATCTTAACAAAGTATAGTGTTGTCGAATCACATTTTCTTTCCCTCAAAGATTATAGACATTGTTCTCCTGTCTCCTATTGAATGCTGAGGGGAAATTATAGGCAAGCTTGACTGAAGTTTTGTTCTTGCTCTTGATTTGCCTTTTCTGCCTGGTTATCAGTTGAATCATTCTTTTAACCTTGACATTCATTAGCCAAACTCTGTGTCAGTTTTTTTCTGGAACATAGTAGGTGTTTTGGATCATTTGTTTAAATTTTTATTTAAGAGTAACATAAAAATACTGAACATTTTACAAATCAAAGGTTATAGAGTTCAGTGAATTATCATACCATAAACATATCCATGTAATCATTACCTAAATCAAGAAGTAGAACATCACCAGCAATCCAAGAACACTCAATGTTCCCTTCCAGTCACAACCTCCCTAGAACAACCAGTAGCCAGACTTCTGTAACCACGAATTAGATTTTCCCAGCTTGAAATTCATTTCGGTGGCAGCATAGAGTATGGACACTTGCATATGACTTCCTTTGCTCAACATTATGTCTATGGGACACCTCCATGTCGTTCTCTGAAGCTGTAGCTCGTTCTTTTTCTTTGCTGTGGAGTATGCCATTCTACTGCTGATGGACATTTTTGTTGTTCCAAGTTTGGGGCTATTCTAGGAACATTCTCATACAGGTCTTTTAGTGCCCATGTTGCATCCACTCTTCTAAGTATATACCTAGGAGTTAAATTGCTCAGTCATGGGATTTGTATGTGTTCAACTTTAGTAGGTGTGCATACAGGTCTGAAGTTCCAAGAGCTCCATATCCTCACCGGCAAGTGGTATTGTGAGTCTTCTTAATTTTTAGCATTCTGATGTACAGATTGCAATATCATTTCATTTGAATTTCCCCTATTATTAATGATGTTGAGCACCTTATATTTATTGGCTATTTGAATATCTCATTTTTTAAGTATATTTTATTCATTATGTTGTTACAGTAGTCCCAATCGTTTTCCCTTTGCTCCCCTCTGCCCAGTACCCCTCTTCCCTCCAGCAATCCCACCCCCCTTAGTTCATGTCCATGGGTCATGCATATAAGTTCTTTGGCTTCACCCTTTCCTATATTATTCTTAACTTCCCCCTGTCTATTTTGTACCAACTGATTATGCCTCTTAGTCCTTGCACCATTTCCCCATTTCTCCCCTGCCCCACTCCCAGCTGATAACCTCCAAATGATCCCCATACCTATGATTCTGTTCCTATTCTAGTTTACTTAGTGGGATTTTGTTTTTATTTTTTAGATTCAGTTGTTGATAGTTGCACCTTTGTTATCATTTTAATGTTCATAATTTTGATATTTTTCTTAAATAAGTCCCTTTGACATTTCATATAATAATAGCTTGGTGATGATGAGCTCCTTTAGCTTAACCTTGTCTGGGAAGCACTTATCTGCCCTTTCATTCTAAATGATAGCTTTGCTGGATAGAGTAATCTTAGTTGTAAGTCCTTGCTTTTCATCACCTTGAATACTTCTTGCCAGTCCCTTCTTGCCTGCAAAGTCTCTTTTGAGATATCAGCTGATAATCTTATAGGTACCCCTTTGTAGGTAACTCTCTGCTTTTCTCTCGCTGCTTTTAAAATTCTCCCTTTATCTTGAACCTTTGGCATTTTAATGATGATGTGCCTTGGTGTGGTCCTCTTTGGGTCTAGCTTGTTTGGGACTTTCTGTGCTTCGTGGACTTGTATGCCTATTTCCTTCGCCAAATTTGGGGGGTTTTTCTTCATTATTTTCTCATATAAGTTTTCAATTTCTTGCTCTTCCTCTTCTCCTTCTGGCACCCCTGTGATTCGGATGTTGGCATGTTTAAAGTTGTCCCAGAGATTACTAAGCCTCTCCTCATTTTTTTCAAGTCTTGTTTCCTCATTCTGCACTGGTTGACTGTTTTTTTCTTCTTTCTGTTCCGAATCATTGATTTGAACCCTGGTTTCCTTCCCTTCAACATTGGTTTTGTGTGGATTTTCCTTTATTTCATTTAGCATAGCCTTCACTTCTTCCCTTATGCGTTTGCCATACTCAGGCATATCTGTCAAATGAGTATCTCATTTGTGAAGTGGCTATTAATTTCCTTGCCCATTATTCTACTGGATTATCCATTTATTTCATATTGCTTTGTAGTTATTTATAGTATTCTCAATATGAGAACTTTTGAGGTTATATATGTTGCAAATATCTTCTTCTAGAGAAGTAGCCTTTTCACTTTCTTCACGATATCTTTGATGAACAGAATTTTGGTGTAGTCTAATTTATTAATCCTACCCTTTTTTAAATTAAAAATAAGGTTGTGAAAAATGACAGCACTTGGAAGCTATCATCACATTGTCTTCTGGCTTTCATTGTTTCTTTTGAAAAGTCAGCTCTCAGTCTTGTTGCTTTTATGAAAGTTTTGTGTCTGCCTTTGGTGATTGCTTTTACATTTTTCTGTCTTCAGTTTTTAGCATTTTCATTTAGTGTGCCTATATGTAATTTTCCGTGAGTTTACTTCGCTTGAGACTTGCAGTGATTCCTGGATATGCATTCATGTCTTTTTCTCCATTTTGTAGAATTCTCAGTTTGTTCTGTTCCTTGTCGTTTCTGATTTATTAGTTCTGTCATGATGTTACATGGTCCTCAATTTGATTCCCAAAGTTTAAAATCACCCTTTTCATAACATTCTGTTATTTCGTCACCTTGCCTTGGAGCTTTTGTTGTATTGCACTTCCTTTCTTATTAAGTTCTGGAGTGTGAAACAATTTTAAGTAACTCGTTCTATTTCATAAATTGTTATTTAAGTTAGGTTCTTAGCCTTTTCAATGCATCTTCCTTTCCTCCAAAAGAAGGAATGGTAACTGGAAGGGGACAACTCACCTTAAGTGGTATGTAGTTTTGCTTTTGTTTGTTTATCTGTTTGTCTGAAAATATTTGGGCTCTGGCCCTGGCCAGTGTGTCTCAGTTAGTTGGAGCATCGTCCTGTACACTAAAACGTTGCAGGTTTTATCCCTAGTCAGGGCCCATAGCCAGGTTGTAGGTTTGGTCCCCAATCCAGTGCAGGCACGTATGAGAGGCGACTGGTTCCTTTCTCTCTCTCTCTGTCTCTCTCTGTCTCTCTCTGTCTCTCTCTGTCTCTCTCTGTCTCTCTCTCTCTCTCTTCCTCTCTCTCTGCCTCCCCCTCTTCTCCTCCCTCTCTCTCTCTCTGTCTCTCTCTGTCTCTCTCTCTCTCTCTGCCCCCCTCCTCTTTCTCTCTCCACAATGAAAAAATGTCCTTGGTGAGGATAAAAAAATTTATCTAGGCTCTGCTTTCTCTCCAGAAATGCTGTTATGTCACCTGCACGATGAGAAGACCTGGCACCCTGGGGGTTACTAGCCTGCTGCTCTCTATCCCCTTTGCTTCTCTCAGGACTTGCTGACTCCCCAGTACAGTTTTTGCAGGGGGAGGGTGACTGAGGAGCGAGTCACGCTGCCTCTATCTACACTGCTCCAGAATCTTCTATTTTTCCTCTTGTTAACTCATTTTTGAAATTTCTTGCACTATATAATGAATGCTCTTTCCCATGCAGGGTTGTTGGTGGCGGCATTTTTTTTAAGGGTTTTAGGAGCTCTGTTCCAGGAAGCAGGGTCAAAGGCTACATGTATGTTTCTTATGTCCCCACATCATAGGGAGGGTTTCTGCTGTAATGCTTAAGTGTGTCTTCCAGTAGGACTTGACTTCTAAAGGCCATGGAGAATGAGGAAAGTGCAGCAGGCTGCCCTCCACTGAGGACACAGCTTCTTGAGCCTTCCTGACCTCCTGTCCTTATGTTCTGGGCCTCCTAACTGCGGGCCTCTGTTTACTGCTACCTGGCTGGATTCAGAATACTTCACAGCATAGTCTTATGACTCAGAAGTCTTACAAAGAGCAAATCAGTGTTTTAAAAGGTCCATTTTTACTTAAGTATAACATACACACACATCATAAGGGAATGATCTATACCCTGTCAGAAAATAAACAAAAAATTTTAGCCACCACACAGGTCCAGAAGTAGAATGTTGCCAGTAACCGCGAAGCCCTGCTTATCCCCAGTGTCCTCACCCCTCTCCTCGCCACAGGTACCCACCATCCTGACGTTTAGCATCCTATATTAGTTTTGCCTATTTTTGAGCTTTTTGTAAAGAGACTCACCCAGGATATTCTTTTGTGCCTGGCTTCTTATGTTCAAAATTGTGGCTGCGAGATTCATCCATGTCGTTCAGAAGCGGTGGTTGGTTCATTTTCATTGATGTACGGATTTTCACTGTGTGCGCCCAGGGTGGGGCACAAGTAAGTTTGTAGTTGCGAGTACACAAGACATAGCATTTATTCTTGGATTATTAGTTTTTAATTATTGTATTATTTTCCACACGAACAGCTGTACTGTAAACCTACTTTTGCGCCACCCTGTGTACGACAATGTATGTATCAGGTCTACAGCTAATGGACATTTGAATTGTTTCCCGGTTTTGGTTGTTAGGTACCTTCTTGAGCCTGCCTTTCAGTGCTCATGTGCACATGTTACTGTTGAGTCTATGTTTACTAGTGGAATTGCTGTGCCACACAGCGTGCATATGTTCAGTTTCAGTTTTCCATAACTATTGCTCCAATTCACACTCCCATTAATGGTGCTGCACATCCTTGTGAACACTAGATCTTGTCAATCTGCTTAATTTTAGCCATTCTGGTGCTATGTAATGGTATTTCTTTATGGCTATAACCAGTATTTCTCTATTACTATTGAGGTTGAGCATCTTTACATGTTTAATGACTATGTAGATGTCTTTTTTGGGATGTGCCCATTCCAGTATCTTGCCAACTCTGCCATGGTTTTTCTGTCTATTTATTAGACATTTGTAAGAGTTCTTTATAAATTCTGAATACAAACCCTTTGGAGATTATATACATTACAAATATCTACAACTCCGTGGCTTGCATTTGGACTCTCTTCCTGGTAACTTCAGATGAACAGCAGTCCATAATGTCAATGTAATCCTATGATCAATTCTTGTGCCAATACCAAAGTCTTAAAAAGTACTCCAGTTTTATAGAAAACCATGAAATCTTGCAGTGTACAACCTATAGCTTTTTCACTTCTTTTTCAAGAATGCCTTATCTATTCTTGGCCCTTTGCATTTCCATAAATTTTAGCATCAGCTTGTCAATGTCTCAGATTATTTTTAGGATTGTATTAAATCTAGATAGATCCATTTGGACAGAATTGACAACAGTTTTGAGCCTTCCATTACACTAATGTGGTCTAGCCCTTCATTCAGTTTGGTCTTCTTTAATTTTGCTCAGCAATATTTTGTACTGTGCCATGGAGAAATCTTGCATGTCTTTTGTTAGATTTATTCTTAGGTGTTTGGTTTTTTTTTTTTAATGTTATGGCAAATGGTATCTTTTTAAATCTCTGTTTTCTGTTTATTGCTGGTATATAGAAATACAACTGATATTTTATACAGACTGTAGACACAGTGTTCTTGATAACACCTACTAATAATAACAGCTTTTCTATGTAGATGCTTTGGGTTTATCTGTCATACACAGTCATATCATCTGTAAATGACCGATTTATTTAATCTGTTTCAATCCTTATGCTTTTTCTTTGCCTTTCTCATGTTCTACATGGGCTCTGTGGCCTTGAATCTGATGAGGTTGTTCTCCCCCTTTCCCACCAGATGAGGCTGAGGCGCATATTGACTATGAAGATAATTTCCCTGATGACAGATCTGTGTCGTTCAAAGAGCTCATGGAGGACTCCCGGACAGAGGCAGAGGAGGACAGGGGTCAGGGGGAGGTCTCTGAGGAGGTTCCAAAGCAAGACCGTCTGGTCTCCATTTCTGCGGCAAGAGAAAACGTAGCCTGGGGCGCAACCTCTGTGCCGACCCCAGACTTGCCTGGCACTGGGAGCAGTGCCCCCACGGACCTGCCAGGACCCGTCCTGAAAGGGAAGTACTTGTTCTGGCTTCCCGCCGAGACCTCTCACAAACTTGAGCTGGAGAAGCAGATGGATGACGACACCAAAAAGCAGTTTCCTGCTGGGGACAACCACAGTGGCACAGCGTCCGCCCCAGGGGAACCCGAAACCAAGGTGATTTACAGCAGCACGGATGGTCCCTCGGGGCCATCCGTGAGCAGGAATGACAGCAAGGCAGGGGACCCCATGGTGAGCAGCAGCGATGAGTCCTGGTTAGACGGCTACCCTGTGACCGATGGGGCCTGGAGGAAGACAGAGGCAGAAAAGGAGGAAGTGGAGGAAGATGGGGACAAGGGGGATGGGTCAGTAGGGCTGGAAGAATGTGTCATTTTTACTTCCCAGCAGCCCCTTCTTGTGGAAGTGAAGCCCAGGAGGACCACCCTCACACCAAGTGAGGACATGACCCGTAGTTCAGTTCTTCCATCTCAAACGCTAGATGTAGAAGCTTTTGCTCTGAGACCCAAGACTGTGTCTGAAACTGAGGGTCCCACCAAGGGGGATGGTGGCTTGACCAGGTACCAGTCAACTATTCCTTGGAGATTTGCCACAGAGAAGCCCCCTGTGGCCACCCTACCCTATGAGCTCACCAGCTCTACCCTGGAGACAGAAACAACTTCTGTTCTGAAGACACCTAAGCACATTTCCTCAACTGTCACGGTGGCCACCCAGATGCCCGTGGAAACCACTGCTCCTGAGGTCCAGGATAACTTCCCATACCTGCTGTCCGAAGACTTCTTGGGACAGGAAGGCCCCGGCCCCGGTGCAAGTGAGGAGCTTCTTCCAACCGTGGAGCCGTGTGTGGGAGACGAGTGTCCTAGCCTCAGCAGAGGCCCCGTCATTGCCACCATTGTCACGGTCCTGTGCCTGCTGCTGCTCTTGGCAGGCATGGGGGCCGTGTGGGGCTACCGCAGGTGCCAGCACAAGAGCTCCGTGTACAAGCTGAACGTGGGCCAGCGGCAGGCTCGGCACTACCACCAGCAGATTGAGATGGAGAAGGTCTAGCCTCCTTCAGAGCAGGCTCTCCCAAGGCCACTTGGTAGGGAAACAAACTGTGACCCAGCACATGGATAAACACTGGTAACTCACCAGAGCATGAAACAGGTGGCATCAGGCTTGTCTTTTTCTCAGGTCTTTGTTTTATAGGCTAAGAAGTATCTCTGGAGGCACCTGGCAGGAAGGTCTGGCTGCTATCATCACACACGTCAATATCTCCTCCGCCATCCACCCCGGGATGAATTGCACTAATCCAAGACCTGGGCTTGAGCCCCGATGCCACCACAATGTCAAAACTCACCTCTTGCTTCATCATGCTATTGTCTTCTTTTCTTTTGTTAAGAATGAAATGACGAACTCCGTGACCTGACATTTTTGAAATAGGCGTGATAAACGGGGCATTTGAGAGCAGTGTTATTTAGGTTGCAGCTATTTAATTTGTCAGGAGTGGAATATAGAAGAATAATGGGCTGTTTCCTTTTAATGTGATGTTCCTGAGGGCAGATGAGCTAAGAACCAGGACATAGTCTAGAAGCTCTGAGACTTCATTTTAATGGTTTGTTGAAACTGGAGAGAATGTAAGACTGACGTTTTGTTGGCGGTGGCGGGGGGTAGGGGTGAGGAGTGGCTGGACACACATCCACTTCTGTTCCCTCCTTTCTGTGGGACCGCCCATCGTTTTCTAAAAGACAAGGCTAGCTTTGTACCCGTAAACACCGTTTCCTCTCGGAAGAAGTGGCCTAGTTGTCCTTGACCAGTCTGTGCCTAGGAATGTCTTAGAATTTTTGCCAGGACTAACAGAACTCAGTCCTTGATTTCCTCTCTCAGGATTAACCATTTCTCTGAACTTCAGTAATAGGGAACGACTTGGGAGGAGGAGAAAAAAAGTCTTAAGAGGGCTAAGGACTAGGCTATCAGCTATGGGTACCTACTTGATGGAGAAGCACAGGAACTGAAACTGTGCGATGATCCATGCTGATCGCGTCTTCACTCTCTTGTGGCAATTGTGAGCTCCGTGGAAACAGCCTGAGTCCAGGATGGACTCATCTGGCTGTTGAGCAACCCATTTCATAGTATCCAGGTAATCTTATGGTGGCTCAGCAAGTATTGTTCATGACGGTGCTTCTCCAAGCATGGTTCTCAGACTAGAGGCATCAGCATCACCTGAAACTTGCTAGGGCTGCGGGTTCCCTGGTGCCACCCCAGACGCATGAAGCAGAACCCCTGGGAATGGGGCCTGCCTCTGTGTTTTAACTAGCCCTCCAGGTGCCTTAAGTGCATGCTCAAGTTTGAGAACCATTGGTTTATGATGAACTTTGAGCTTTGAGGTCCACTGAAGCTCTAGAGGTCCAGAAGATGAGCAACCTCTGTGGTCTGTTTTACACGGAAATCAATGTGGAACTGAGGCAGCATTTGAAGCTGCTGAAATACCATCTTCAATGGTCTCCTATGTATTGGCACAGAAGGAAAACACATTATATTTTTCTAATATGAGTCACCTTCTTAGAAGTCATTTTCATTGGTAAAAAGTGATGAGGGCATACATTTATGTTGACACTAAGAGTCTTAAGTTTTCTTGTGTCTCATAAGAGAGATCCTGAACTTCTTTTTAAGCGGGAAGTTGTTAGTGGTGTTTTACCAAAGGAAAAAAAAGAATTCTTGAAACGTTTTCTACCCTGCCACCTCTTCTTGATGCAAGCTTTGGCAAAATAATAGTCTTAGTAGCTGTAAGGACAATACAGGAAAGTTGAAAGACCTTGGTCTCCATGACCTGGTAAAACGAAGACCTGAAGGTACCAAGTGGAACACCTGTGTGTCAGATGAAATCTGGAGCAATAAGAATGAAATGCTTTCTGCATGTAGCCAAAGCAAAACACAACAGAATAAAAGCCAGAGACTGTATATATTTATAAATTAGATTCTTTTCTAATCTATTATAAGATAACTTTTCTATTTTTAACGGTATAAAATAACCTTCGTCTCAACATTAGGATTGTGTTATCCAACTATTATGTAATAACCCAAGAACATTCACTTAATGCCAACCCCCAAATAGGTAATATTAATACAAATGTATTAGTAAATTTATTACAATTATATTAATACATGTAAATGTGTTATTTTGTAGACATAAACTGCAAAATAAGCCCAACACATAAGTTTTCAAGTTTTCATTGATTTGGTGTCATCTAAATTAATGTTATAGGATCTAAAAATGCATGTAGAGAGAGGGAATGATTCAAATGTTGTCATTGTGCATGGTTTGAGACTAGTAAATGTTTAATGCTCATGAAAATTGGGGGTGGTGGGAGGGTCCATTAACACAAAGCTTCTGAGATATTTAAAATAAATAATTATTTCCCCAAACAGTTGTTTAGTGTATTTTATATCTAGGCTACACCACAATGGCTTAAAAAAAAAAAAAAAAAGATTGTCTAATCATCTTGAAAGTAGTCTTTTTTTTAAAAGATTTTATTTATTTACTTTGGGAGAGAGGGGAAGGGAGGGAGAAAGAGAGGGAAAGAAACATTGACATGTGAGAGAAACATCCATCAGTTGCCTCTCACACACCCCTTTCTGGGGACCTGGCCCACAATCCAGACATGTGCCCTGACTGGGAATCAAACCAGAGTCTTTCAGTTCTCAGACTGGCACTCAATCCACTGAGCCACACCAGCCAGGGCAGAAAATAATGTCTTAAAACTTGCAGTGTCTAAGACTGCCCACCCTCTAAGCCTAATTCTCCCTGCAGCAGGATTTCAGGGGAGTCTACAGTGCTCCTGCCCCTCCTCCCTCCCTCTTCTGCCCCCAACCAGGGATTACTCATCACTTGCACAAGGCTTTGCTTCAAGGGATCCAGACCTAAGACATCTGTCAACGCACAAACTCTAACTCCCGGCATTGCCACTCCTCAATTCAAACTTTTCCACTGACATCAACAAGATCTGTGTCGGCCACCCTTCTAGAAGTTCATGTTGGAACTGTCCCTACCATGGGTCTGTTTTTGCAGTGACTGGTTCCTCTCTCCCCACCTGCCTCTTTCCACTCTTCTCTTTCTCCTTTCTGCCCTTTCGGGACATGAATGGAATGTGATAGCTGTTGGCAGTCAGGCCCGAAGATGGTTTTGGTCCTTGTTTGAAACAGAAAATATTCTGTCCTTTCTGAGACGTTGGCAGTGAGGGAGCAACTCATCGGGTCCAAAGCCAGCGTGGATTTGAAATGTCTTTCCTAATGGGATCCCTGAAAGAAAACCTTCCTTGGGGAGAACAAAACTCTCTCTCCTCAAAGGCCCTTGGCCTGCTTATGACGAGCAAGGATCACTTGCATGAGATCTGAAAGGCCTTGGGGTCAGTGTTCTGCTCTGCTAAATCAATGTCAGAAATCTCACGGACCTGAGAAAATAGAGCTCATTAGAACATGCATCCCAGAATAACTGGGTGTGGTTAAGACAGTCTCATCCAGTGGGTAGAGAAAGAACACAGTAAAAAAATAAGCAAAATAGAACATTTCATGTGATTTTTAAAATACCGTTATTTTCAATGATTTTTAGGATCTGATTTCCCACAAGGGTGAGATTGTATGAACTGCCTTAACCCGAGGAGGCGGGATGGAAAAGACATCAGCCACCCTTCTATCAGGAACATTTATGGTTTGGCCTACTGACTGCCGCCCCTCAGTGAGCAATAAAGCGCCAGGATTGATCTTGCATCTGACGGCAAAATTACCTAATTTGTTCCTATTCTTTTCTTGTAAAATGAGGCACCAGTATCTTCCCCTATCAGCTCCAAGAGGATAGTGAGCCAACTCATTAATTCACCAAAGCCGGATCTTTGAGGGGCCGGGGGCAATGTCGGGGGCTAGGGTCCGGCAGCTCACGTGCCTGCCCTGGAGAGAGAGAAGCACTCTACGACAGCACAGACCACAGCCGCTCCTGACCCTTATTCCTGGGCTAGGAGAGGGTCAGTCAAGGCGAAGCTGGGCTGTCCCGGTGTCTTCCTCATCGGGGAGATGCCACAGGCATGGGGTTGGGAACAGCCTTGCCCGGCTGCAGGCACAGGAAGTCCAACGCACAAAACGTTTGGCTGAGGCTTATTTAAGGTTCCTTTCCCTTTTCCCCCCGCACCTTGTATATAGTTTAAACTCTCCACACTAGGTCATTCAAGCCTGGAGTCACCAGAAAAAAGAAGTCGCTGTTTGGGGGATGGCAGATGATCAAGAGTTCAGACAGCTGCGATGAAGGATTAGTTGTGGGTTTTTCTCAGTGCCTCGCTACAAACTGTGTTGTAGTTCCATGTGCAAACACTATTAAATGGGAATATTTTCTCTGGCTCCAATCCACCTTCTCCCCACAGTTTAACTATTCAAATTTTTTTTTTTAACTGAAGGCGCTCAGGTTTACAGCTCACATTTAAAACTTAAAAACGTTATTTCCATAAATGTTGGCAGAAACCGGCCACTGTTTATCCCACCAGCAGTCATAATAAACCCTTTCCCATTGACAATCTAACAAATCATTTTCTGTTTGCTGCTGAGTTTGGTTCAATACAATATTTGTGCTTTTAACACTCCCTGAGTAAGAACTCCTGAAAGCACCCTCTCCTAAGGCGGCCTTTGTGGTCAGGGCACCGGTGGTACTCAGGGATCCCAGAGGTGAGGACGGCATGTCCGTGGCAGTAAACAGAAAGTCTTAATTAAGACTCAGAAAGATATTAGTATGTTGAATGTGTTGGTATGTGAGACCTTGCAGACAGTTAGTCCCTTTGAAACCTGTGTGCACACACAAACCCTCAGCCATCTACTGCTGGTCTGCTCACTCACGGGGGTCACAGGGAGGAACCATTAGACCCCACCCAGTGGGTGCCCTTCCTGGGTTTCCAGAGTGGCAGCGGGGCTGGACAGACAGCCCCACCCCCAGGGTGGGCAGCCTCCCTGCGTGGACCAGCCTGAGGAAACGCAGCATCGCATGCGCTTGGTGGGTCAGAAGGCAAGTAAGGCATCTTAGGCGGGTCTAGAGACTCCCACAAAGCTTACAAATGTGTGTTTTCAAGAGACAGACCAGACTGAAGCTGAACCCGGGAGGTCATGATACTAGAATCTTCTAGGCTCTTCCAAGAAACCCATTCAGGGAGGTGCTGGGTTGAGGTCGTTGAATGCAGCCTGCACACTGGGGTTTCATGGTAGGTCTGGAGGAGTCGGCTCACTTTTATATCTATATGAATGATTGGTTTGGTTACCTTTGAAATAAAAAGCTTAGCAACTCAGTTCTACCCCCTTCAATCAAAGCAAAGTGCTGATAATGTTGACCATACTGTCTGCAGGGTTTCTTCCTCAGGGGACACTATGAGGATGAGGGCGGAGATGCCTTTCAATCCCTAGTGAAAAAAGGCCAAGTTCAGAGAGGGAATGAGGACCCCCACCACCACCACCACAGCCACTCAACCGTGTGCAGAAACACATCGTCCACAAAAAGCTCAGCCCAGACTCAGGACCAAAGCACAGGGACCAAATGGAAGCTGCGGTACACAGAGGTGGAGTGAGTCAGACTGCCCAGCCCAGCCCTGTGCCCATGTGGTGGTCTCCTTGCATTTTCTCACACACACAGCTGGGAAGGTCCCCTGCAGCCAGGAGTTTCGGAAGAGTTCACAGCGGCAGGATGCACCACCTCCATGACTCAGGAATGCTGGGGGAGGGCACTCCCTGGGTCCCCCTCTACTTTGTAGTCCTGCCCTATGATCCTCCTCCCCACTGACTTCAAAAGAAGTTTCTTTGGTGAAGTAGAGGTTGGGACAAGGGAAGGAAGGAGAACCTAGCGTCCTGTCCTATGGTCGGAAGCTGTATAGGATCTGACTCATCACTGGACTAGGGAGCCTTCACCTCAGACACGGACAACGGCAAAAGCACTGACTCCTTTGGCCATACAGCCCCCTGGGCAAATTCAGCCAAAGCCTCTGTAGTTGCTTAGCCTAGAAGAGCTTGACAGGAGGATTTTGTGCAGGTAAAAGAGGAAGTGCTCCTGGGAGAAAGGGGATGAGGGAGCAGGAGAGCACTGAAGGAGAAGTAGGGTACATCCGATTTCCCAGAGGTTGGAAAAGTGAGATGAGGGAAGAGGAAGCCCGGAAAAGCAAAAATGTGTTTTCCACCGCCAGTTAACCATCCTTACACTAAAGACCCCAAACTCTAAGTCCTTTCATTCCTTTCCAGGCCATTGTGGAAAAGTCCAGTCTCCTCCCACCTTCCAGCCCTGGAGTGTCCCAACTAGACTAAGTGGCTTACGGGAGGAGAGAATAAGGTTGAATAAAGAAAGCTCAGATCCCAAAACACCTCACTCTCCCGTTTTCTCCAGCCACTAAGGCGGCTCCTTCTCAGCTTCTTTGGTGGGTTTCTCGTTGCCCAAAGAACCCTGCAGCTCCATCCTTGACCCTTTTCTCTTGCTTCTCAATATATGCATAGAATCTAGGTGACCCTATCCAGCTTCATGGCTCCAAGTACCATTTACATGCAGATGACTCAGTAGTGGGCGCTGCGGAGCTCCTCCCAGGTCCCCTTCACAGGGATTTTTTTTGTTTTCTGTGCAGCATCTCCAGTACCAGGCCAATGCCTAGCACATAGCAGGTGCTCAATAAATATTTATTGAAAGAACAAATGAAACAAAGATTCCCTCTGCTTACTTCCACTTCCAACTCGAGGCCTGATAACTGAGTCTTGTCCTCAACTGGAATTGGCCAACCACGGGAAGACTTAGGAGATGCAGAAGTGTTGAGCAAAAGCCACAGTTCTGTACTGCCCACTGTCGCCCAACTTCTTTTTCAGTGGGTGTCAGATCATGTGCAGACTGCCATCGTAGGATGTGCAGGAGTTTAGCCCTTGTCCTCCACCAACTTTCCTGGATCAGGGCATACGGACAAAAAAGACTAAACTCTGGAAGAGCAGAAAGGTCCAAGTAGGTTTTCACAATGATCATCTTTTAGGAGTATCTTTCTTATTTAAAAAATAATATTAAATTTTTCTGGGGGGAAAAAAATAGAAAACGGTCCTTCTAACCAAAATGGCGAGAAAGGCAGGTATGACCATGGAGAAGGCAGTGCAAAGATGGGGAAGACAGGTGTGAAGATGGGGAGGCAGGTGTGAACACAGAGAAAGCAGGTACGGTCACGGGGAAGGCAGGCTCACCCCTTGTGATATGTAGTGAGAGATGGGGCTTCCCTTTCCCTTCACAGAGCAAAGAGAAGGCTTTGAGGTATCAACAACTCGGGCTCTTGGGAAAAGGAAGACCAAAGTTCTGTGTTTCCTGAACTTCGGAGGGAAGTCTCTTTGGCTGCCATGGACTAGCTGGTCTCCTCCAGCTCCAAGAGGTCATCCACGTATTCCACAACCTCCCCCTGAAAAAGAAAACAGGACACCTCTGTCATGCGGGCTGCCTGGCTTTACAAGTGCTGGTGAGCAGAGATGGTTTCCAAGGGGCCCCTGCCAGCCAGCTGCCTGCTTGGGCCGGAGCAGCCTTTCTCCCCTGTCCGTGGGCCAAGAACCAGGTTTCTCCCTGGGAAGGGACCTGGCTTCCACTCCATGTGAACTTGGACTCAAGTGGTCTGCAGCTCCCACACATGGCCCGGGTGAAGTGGGCAGTCGGCCCAGCTGCCCTCTGAACCACCTGCTTGGTGCCTCCCTCCCCACCTCTGCCCGCCTCCCATTGGCAGTTTTCCCACAGGAACACTTCCTGTCTCTTCCTTTTCTGCCTTGTTCCCCAGTCCAGGAGCTTTTCAAGGACCGGGGCCTGGGGTACTTTTCCGAATTAGTTTCCTCATCTGTGACAGGAGACAGCTTTACTGACTCTTGATGATAAAACTATCCCACAAAGTAGGAAGAGGAAGAGAACGTCCTCAACCTGACACTGGGAACAAGAGGATCATGTTTTCTACTTCTCTGTCAATCTGGATGCCTTTTATTTATTTTTCTTTGCAAATTGCCCTGGCTAAAACCTCTAGCACAGTGTCAAACAGAAACAGAAAGAGTGGACATTCTCGTCTTATTCCCAATCTTAAAAGAAAAGTACTCTGCTTCAGCGTTTAGTATGTTGTTAACTGCGGGTTCTTTTTTTGTTTTTGTTTGTTTTTTTTACATGGAGATATACATATATCATATGTAAAATAAACTCAAAATAGATTGTACATCTAAATGTTAAGACTAAAACTATAAAAATCTTAAAACACAGGAGTTGTGAACTTGGATTAAGCAATCATTTATTTCTTAGATATTACACCAAAAACACAAGCAACAAAATAAAAACAAATAAGTTCGAGTTCACCAAAATGTAAAACTTTTGTTTGTTAAGTCACCATTAAGAAAATGGGAAGACAACCCACGGATTATGAGAAAATATTTGCAACTCATATATCCGGCAGGGAACTCACAGTCAGAACATATCAAGAACTCTTACAACTCAACAATAAAAAGACAAGTAACCCAATTAAAAAATGGGCAAAAGGTTTGAACAGACTAGCCATTTCTCCGGAGAAGATATACAAATGGCTAATAAGCATATGAAAAGATGCTCATCATCATCATCAGTCACTGGGGAAATGCAAATCAAAACCGCAGTGAGATACTGCTTCGCCCCTCCTAGGATGGCTATAATTAAAAGACAAACGCTATCAAGTGTTGATGAAGATACAGCCAATTGGAACTCTCATACGTTGCTGGTGGGAATGCAAAACTGTGCAGCCACTTTGTAAACGATCTGGCAGTTTCTTGACGAGTCAGCCAACAACTCATCAATTCCACTCCTCGTTATAAACCTGGGTATACACTCCTGGGTATGAGAATTGAACATTTTGGTCCAAATAAAAATTTGTACACAAATGTTCATAATATCATTATTCAAAATAGCCAAAAAGTGGGAACAACTCAAATGTCTATAAACAGAGGAACAGATAAACAAAATGTGGTATATTAATGTGGAATATTAATCAGTTATAAAAAGGAATGTTTACATATAACATGATATGTGTTACGACATGGCTGGACTTGAAAACATTATGCTTGGTAAAAAAAGCCAGTCACAAAAAACCGTATATCATATGATTCTTTTATATGAACTGTCCAGAACAGGTAAATCCATAGAGACAGAAAGTAGATTCCTGGTTGCCAAGGGTTAGGGGCACAGGTGAGAGAGGGGAAGGAATGAGCAGTGATTATTAATAGGTCTAGGGTGCCTTTCTGGGGTGATGAAATGCTCTAAAATTGATAGTAACTTTGGCTGTACACTTTGTAAATATACTAAAACCCACTGGATCATATACTTTAACAATAATATTATAGCCCTGGCTGGTATGGCTCAGTGGATTGAGTGCCAGCCTGCAAACGAAAGGGTCACAGGTTGGATTCCCAGTCAGGGCACATGCCTGGGTTGTGGGCCAAACTCCAGTTGGGAGTGTGCAAGAGGCAACCGATCAGTGTATCTCTTGTACATTGATGTTTCTCTCCCTCTCTTCCTCTCTCCCTTCCCCACTCTCTAAAAATAAATAAGTGCAATCTTTAAAATATAAAATAAAATATATAGCATATTCAAAAAAAGAATATTATAGCATGTGAATATTTTAATAAAGCTGTTCTAGAAAACTGCTCATATTACAATGTTAAATGGAAAACCATGATATATAATTACAGTTGAGTTTATAATGAATATATACTCGAAAAGGTGTAGAAAAAAACTAGAAGCAAATATCAAAATATCAATCGTAGCTTGCCTCTGGATGATCAGAAACTCAACTCCTCCCCCTTTTTCTTAATATATGTTTCTCCACTTTACAAACCGTAGCGGCCAACTTTGTACGTAGGCAGCATTTCTTCCTTTGCCGCGTCCTGTGATCTAATGTCCGCACCTGCTTCAAGGGAGCCCGACCCAAGACGCGGCACGGGTCTCACTTCCTAGTTTACAAAGCAGTCCACAGGCAACCTAGTATTTCATTCTCCCAACCCCGGTGCGGCCAACATTATCAGTCCCCTTTTACACATAAAGGACTGAGACTCAGGGAAGTTAAACAAAGGTTAGTGATGGGTCCGTCCCACGCAAATTCAAGCACAGAAAACAAATTCCATGACAATGTGCTATTTAGCGGTGGTTCACAGAAACCCGTGGCAGTGGAAACAGCGGACGTGCAGGCACAAGGCCCCTGGGTCTGGCCTAGCAACTCACAGGACTTCCCTGGCCCCCAAGATCCTCACTATGAAGTGAGGGGTCCGACCAGAACAAGCTCACAGCTCTCTTCCAACTCCAATGGCTGGCAGTCCCCACCTGTCTTAGGGAGCATTTTCCAGTTTGTTCCAAACGCATCTCTCTAAATGCTACCCCTAATGATGGCTTTACTGGGACGAGGCTGCCCAGCCACACAGCAACTGCTCCGTAAGTGAAAAAGGCGTCAGCTGAGTGAGAGGTGGAATTAGAGCAAGGACCTGATTTACCAAAAAAAAAAAAAAAAAAAAAAAAAGAAAGATAACAGTCTCATAAAAATCAGGATGGGTATTTCCAAGTGTCCTCAGGGTGATGAGTCATTGAAAATTCACTGTTTTTTGCTTTTTGTTTTTTTTTTTAATTTTATTTACTTTTAGAAAGAGGGGAGGGGAGGGAAAAAGAGAGGGAGAAAAAATCAATATGTGGTTGCCTCTTGTGTGCCCCCATCTGGGGCCCTGGCCCGCAACCCAGGCACGTGCCCTGACCGGGAATCGAACTGGTGACCCTTTGGTTCACAGGCTGGTACTCAAACCACTGAGCCACACCAGCCAGCGCTACTGCATTTTTATAAAGTAAAAAAGTGATGCTTGGACAGCTCCTGGCTTCTGGAGCACTTCACCATCCTGTTAGGAAATGTGGCACTTCAGCCCGGGTTCCTTGAAAGCCCTGCTCACCACGCCGGTGCGCTGACTTCCATCAGCGCGCCCACGGGACCTGCGTTTCTCAAGCCCCCTTCTGCTTCTTATTTTAGGGATGACTCGCCTTCCAGTGATTTTTAGCAAAGATGTGAGTAATATTTTCTCTTAGCCAGACGTGTGCTAAATATGAAAACTTACCTCATCATCATCCATTATATTTTCCTTCGCAAAATCGTACAGCTCTTTCTGGAGTGTAGTCACGTTGAAGAACTGAACTGCTTCCTGTCCAGACACAGACCAAGGAGAGATTATATGACCAAGCTTTTAATGCTAAAACTGGGAGGAGGCATGGGACTTCTTGTGGGGGCGAGGAAAATACTTAAAATTAAATAGCGGTCCTGGTTGCACAACTCTGGGAATATACTAAAACCATGAGTTGTGTACTTTAAAAGCGTGCATTTTATTGTATTTGAATTATATCTCAATTAAAAAAGCCTAGAGTGGCCAACCCCCAGTGAATGAGAGTGTGTGTGTGAAAGAGGGACGTGGGTGGGGGCAGGAAGGTGTGGGTGTAGGTGGGAAGCCAGGCGTATGAATGACAAACCAGGACGAGCACACAGAAATCCCAGTGAAAGTACAAGTTAGGAACAAAGATCACTTAGAAAAGAGCTTCTGAATGTAATATATAATCCATGGGGTTCCTAACACAGGTGAAGCTGAGTTTGTCCACCGTGGGAATGATCTGTTACCGAGCCTACCGAGAAGCTGCTAGAAATAATAACAAAGGAGGCATATGGGCGAGACGTGGAAAATGCTCCTGAAGAATTGTTAGAAAGACAGAGCACGATTCTGGGGCAACGGGCGCACGAGGTACAGACGATGTTCCGCTGGGTTGTACCCTTGAATCCTGGGTGGTTTTGTGAACCAATGTCACCCAATAAGTTCAGTTAAGACAAAAGCGGGAGGCAAAAACAGTATGTCAGGTATGAGCCTGTTTCTGTCAAGATAAAAAATTCGTGCTGGGCAGATGACTAGTCCTCTAGCTAAAGGCAGGCGGTGAAGAGAAAG
The DNA here is from genome assembly GCF_987537825.1 of Furipterus horrens. Taxonomy (NCBI): domain Eukaryota; kingdom Metazoa; phylum Chordata; class Mammalia; order Chiroptera; family Furipteridae; genus Furipterus; species Furipterus horrens. The sequence continues at coordinate 130,608,880 of NW_028327177.1, read as the reverse complement.
TTTGGAATGATGAGGCGATTGCACTTTCTAAGTAAAACATTTCTGTCATGTTTGAAACCTGTTGAATTTTTAATGGCTTAAAAATCACGATAAGGCAAGAAAATGTCAAAAGACAAAATACAGGAAGAAAAGTGAGTTTCCTTTGTTTCTCTTCAAGTGCATAGCGACCTCCTGAAAGTGATGCCGTTCATGGGCACTTACTGGTCTGGGCTGAAAATGCTCGTCGGACAGGCCCCACTTGTCCCTGTGGTACTGGTAATACACCAGGTTCTGCCGCATGACCTGGTCATCGGGGTCAAAGAGCAGGTAGCTGACCGCACAGGGGGCTGCGTTCTTCAGGTCGCTCACTGGGGTCAAGCAGAAAAGAGAACAGGAAATCAGTGGTTCTCACGGGCCACCCTTCCTTAAAGCGCAGCTTCCTGAAGGGGAAGGTCATGAACGAGCCCCTTCTGCCATCCCTCCGTTGCAGAGTGGAGAGTTTGCAACCAACCACTATCGTCCCTGCGTGGGCAGGTCGCAGGCTGTCTCCGTGGCAGCCTGGAGTTTCAGAACACAGAAGGTCCTTGTTAGGCAGATGCCTTTGCAGAAATGCTACCTAGATTCCACCTCAGGGACCAGTGATCTGAGCTGGTTTCACATCCCTGGAGCCAAAGGAGACTGCGTCCCAAGACCCAGACTGTCATGTAGCTGACGGAGTTAGGGAGAACATGCTCAGCCCCCCTATTTGGGTCCCAAAGCGCCTGTGTCCCATCTGGATACCACAATCCCCGGATCCAGGCGGGCCCTCCTATAGCTAAACCAAATCTAGAAAACCCAAAAGGGTGATGGACACTCTGGGCTGGAAGAGATTTGAAAAGTCACCTGATCTTTTTATTTTCTGGAAATGAGTTTCCCACCTCCAGCCTCCTTCCTTAGAGTTGCTCTGCCTACAACAGCACCCTTAGCATAGCAGTTTGCAGGGGTTGGGATTTGCCTTAGGGCTAGGGGACAAGGAATAAGAAGTGGTGAGTCACAAGGTCCTGAGTATTCATTCTGCCATATTCTACTCCAATTTACAATCCAGGAACACCTTTGCTAAAGATCTGGTTGATGTGAATAACCAAAGCCTGGGTATGAATAGATCATGCCACCCAGTGGCTGTTTCTGGTAATGACAACTTTAAAACCAGGGTTTTATGGCCAATGTATCCACAAGGCCTGACCTCCAAAAATTAGTGCGGTGGGTAATCTAGAAGGAGTTTAAGACACAGAAGACTTTAATGAAGCCAATATCGAGAAGGAAATTTTGCTCATACTGTGTACTTATCACCCCAGAAAGCAAAGAGTCCCTAGGGAGCAGTAAGCAAAGCTAGAAGTTTTGGTTACTAGTCTTGGCCACCGTTTCTGATCAAGTGGGCAATTTTTAGAGCATGTGAAGATTTCAGAAGACCAGTGAGCTGCCAGAGCCTGGAACACTTCTGAACTCCCCATTTTCTGGCTTTGTACACACAGAACCAAGCCCTGATGCATTCTTCCCCATGTTTCAAAGTTTGGCAGGGGGCTAGCTCAGTGAAGTGCCAGCAGAGATCTTCATGAACATGAAATAAAAACATTAGGTTATGCCCTGACCAGTGTGGCGCAGTTGGTTGGGTGTTGTCATGCAAAGCAAAAGGTCGCTGGTTCTATTCCAGTCAGGGCACATGCCTAGGTTGTGGGTTCAGTCCCCAGTCGGGACATATACAAGAGGCCACAGATTGATTTTTTTCTCTCACATTGATGTTTCTCTCCTGTTTTTCCTCCCTTCCCCTCTCTCTAAAAATAAAGACAAAACCTTTAAAAAACAAAAACAAAAAAACACCAGGTTACATTTTAACCCAACTGAAAATATTTAAACTGTGAACTCAAGATTGGCAAAGTGTTGATAAAAGCTGAAGCTGGGTGGTGGGCAGACTACAGTTTATTATACCACCCTTTCTAAGGTGTTTTAAAATTTTCATAATAAGTTTTTCTTTAAACCATGTACATAATTTTTCATCATTCTCATTAAAACAAGCTCTTCCCAGTGTGGATGGATAAACACAACCAGTTTGCACTGGGTCGGGGGATGAGGAGGCGGGAGGAGGAATGGGTTCTTTGCTTCGATGTTTCTCTGCATAGGACCCAGATGTCTGGTTTGCTGCAACAAGCCTGGACTACAAGCCTTTTTGAAAGAAAGCACTAATCAATCGCTTATATTTAAAAAAGAGGGCTCTCCACAAGCAAAACACTGCCGAGTAAGAAACTATCCCCTGAACACTAGAGTGTGGTCAATAAATATTTGCTGAGGGCCTACTGTGCGCTCCATGGCATCTCAGATGGAAGCATGTTTCTAGGTTATAGAGAACACACCTCTTTCCTCTATGCTAAATAATCCTCTGCCAAAGAGCTGCTGCCAGGGACATATAAGACCTCATCCCTGCCATCCATGAGTGGGGACTCCTGGGAAGGACACCTGTTTAAAACACACCTTGTTCTCTAGCTGATCTCGGAAATGTTCCAACTAAAAAAGCAAAGCTTTTCATTGTGGCCTTAGGTGACATTCAGGATGCTGGAAGATCAAGTTCACTACTGAGAGAGGCAAGTTACCTAACTCAGAAAGACTTGGTGTAAATGATAATCTTGATTAGAAGCAAAAATTAAAAATTTAAAAAAATATATATGTATAGAAATTTTTTTTTCTTTGAACCTTCAGCAGGCAACTCTTTCAGTGTGTCCTGCAGAGGACAGGAGATGGGATAAAAAGGCAGGTGGCTGATGCAGGAAGAGGGAACTCAACCAACAACACATGTCCACAATGGGGAAGTCAAGGTCACCTGCCACTCTTCCCAGGACACTGCTGAATGCCCGAGGTCAGCCACACCTAAGTTTGAAGGGTAGCCCGGGGGAAACTAGCCAGACACCTGCTGCTGCATGGAGGCATTTCAGCAGTAAAACGAAGTCGCTCCTGCTGCAGCCGTCCCTAGTAATCCTCCTGTGCTTGTCACTGAGCCGCCAAGGTACATGCTGCTCAAACAAGCGGCGCTCCGCAAAGTCAGTCGCAGGAAGAGACGGAAATGCTGAAAAAGACGGGCTCTGAAGCCTGAGCTCTGAACTACTTTCCCTCTCGCATTGGTTTCCCTTTGTGCTGACCGATAAACTCCACTTTCAGGCCAAGAGAGGGTCACCTGGAATGAAACTCTTAATAGTCAGAAAAGTAAGGCCCGTGATGGGGAAAAAGGAGGAAATAATGCAAAAAGAACAAACACTTACATAGAGTTTGCTGTGTGCCTGTGTGTGAATAGCCTCAGCATCCGGGTCTATCAACTGACTTAATCCTCACCTGAGTCTTATGAGGTCAGTGCTATTATGTCTCCTTTACAGGGAAGGAAACTGAGGCACAGAGAAGTGAGTAACTGGCAAGGCTAGAAACTGAACCCTGGCAATCTGGTTCCAGGGCCTGTGCCCTGAGTCGCTATGCCATGCCGATGATAGGACCTTGATGAAGTCTCTCAAAACCAGAGGGGAGGGTGAGCTCTCCTCCACAGAGGGGGAAGCTGAGTCTCAGAAGGTTAAGTATCTTGCCCAAGAGCTTGTAGAAGAGGATTACTTACACTTATAATAAGCAAACTGCAAATAATGATACATGGTAGCCACAAATTTCTCCACTGGGTAGCCTCCTACAACTGGAGTGAGGCTCTCTTCACACTGTAGTTTGCATTCCAGAACTTCCACGTAATGATCTGAAAGAACATACACACATTTCAGAGCCATGCATTCGTTACTTTCTTCCTAAGACTTCTGCTCCACCTCCCAAATGATACAGATGAAAACATGCAAAGTTTATCCAAATTAACCAGAAAAGGACAAATACCCAGTATAAAAAAAGGTCAAAAGGATGTTAAGAGAGAAGAAATGATAAAACATGGCTAATAAAGATTGTGAAAAGATGCTAATCCTCATTTGTAATCAAGAAATATAATGTCATGGGAGATCATTTAAACTGTTATAATGGCAACATTTAAAAAATATGATGACCTCCAGGGTGACAGAGACAATAGTGAGACTTACACCCTCATACTCCGTTGGTAGAAGCAAAACAAGAACAAATTTGTCAAAGGTTAAAAATATACATACCCTCTGACCTAGCCATCTAATTCTGGGAAATTTTTTTAGATGTAACCACACATAAGCACTGTTTATAACAGCAAACAAACTTGCAAATAACCTAAGTGCCAACCAATAGGATAATTAATAAGTTATGGTACATATACACAAAAGAATCTATAAAGATTTTTTTAAAAGAATAGGTGGACCCAAATATAATAACATAAAAAGATATCAAAGACTATATTTCCCAGGCTCCCTTGCAGTTGAGTCGGGCCATTTCGCTAGCTGTGCCAACTAATGAATGCTACCTCTTGGCCTAGTCTCCCAAAATCTCCCATGTGATCCTTGGCCCTGTGCCTTTTCTCTTTTCTTGCAACTAGAAGCAAAGGACTCCAGAAAAATGGCACACATTTTGTTGGAAAGACTGTTAGAAGAACATACACTCTCTTACATTGCTGGTAGAATACAATATAGTTACAAAATATTAAATAACTTACAGAAACAGTTACTCTTCCCACTTAAGTTGACTTCGAAAATATACCTCCATAATTAGGGGGGAAAAAAAGCCTGAAATTCCCCATTGTAATATTATACATAACAGCAAAAGACTGGAACAACCCAATCATCCATCAGATAATTGAATAAACTATAGTATATCGCTCCCCCTGTCAATGAGGTTAGTCAGCAGCAGTTTATTAAAAAGGCACAATCTCTGTATACTTGTTAGGATATACTGTAAAGTGGAAAAAACAAAGACCAGAACACTTCAGTAAATAACCCTTTGTGAGCTACCCTCATGGATGTGCTCCATCCACTTGCAGTCAGCACCCTGACTGCTACAGAAGGAGTCTTATTTTTCACAGCATAGCCTGTTGTTTCTTTCATGTTTTATACTCTGAGATTAAGTATAATGTACCCGCCCCCCGATAAGGCACTGTTTCATTAGTTAAGAGGAAAGACTCTGCAGTCAGAAGTCCTGGGTTCAAATCCCAGCCCTTCCCCTGAGGACAATACGTACAATACTGAACCTCTCCTAGACCAATACTATACGATTTGTTTCTATAAGGGATCTAGAATAGTCAAATTCAGAGAAGCAGAAAGGAAAATGATAGTTCCCAGGGGCCCGGGGGAGGAAAGTGGGGAGTTGGTGTTTGATGGGCACAGTTTCCATTTGGGAGGATGAAAACGTTCTGGAGGTGGATGGTGGTGGGGATGGTGGCACAACCATACGAATGTTCACTTAAACACGGTTAAAAGGGTAATATTTTATGTTATACATATTCTACCACAATAAAAAATTTAAAAGGACCAAGTGCAATGTATGGACCTTATTTGAATGTGATCCACATAAAACATTGTAGATAAAAGGTACACACACACATTTACGGCATTTCAGAGAGGACTGGGGCACAGGATATTACGATAAGACCGAGGAACTATTGTTAAAATCCTTTAGGTATTACAGTCTGGTGGTTATGTTGGGGGAAAGAAAAGAGCTCTTATCTTTTAGAAGTATACACTGAAACATTACAAGTGAGGTGATATAGTATCTGGGACTTGCTTCTAAATAACATGAGGGAGGAGAAGCAGGTGGGAATTACATGAAGCCCAAGCGGCCATGGGTTGACAATTGGGCACCTGGGTCACGGGAACCTAGTAGTCTGTTACAATCTTCTCTCTATTTTTTGTATGTTTGACATTTTCCACAACAGAATGGTTTTGGTAGGAAAAAAAAAGAAAAGAAAAGAAAAGGTACTCTGTGGAAAAAGAGATACCTGAGCAAAAAAATGATTTAAAAAATTTAAAAAAACCTGGATTCAATAACTGCCAAACCACAAGATTTCTGCAAGCCTTTAACCACTAAAGTGCACAGTCACTCTCCAAGAGGCAGACCAGCGCTCAGCTCATTCCCTGACTTGTTTGACCAGGACACGCTTTCTACAAGGTACAATTCTAGGACCAGTGTCCGCAAAACCAGGTTGGGCACTCACTCTCCTCATGGTCATTTCCCCTTTGCTGGAGTGATGCTTCCCACTAGAGGTAAAAGAGAAATCCCAGGGAAACCCGGGCTATCTCTGAAGGGTGCTGTAAATTTTCTTTCTTCATCTTTTCCTGTGTTTTCTAAACTTCCCATAATGAATAGGATCAGAAATTTTTTTCCAGAAGTTACCTCAGTGCCAACTACTTAGAGGCTCATTATACTTTTCCTTCTACCTGTCTGTGCGCTGATAAATTTCCACCATGACAGTTATCTCAGTAACATGAGGCACAAGTTAACCATGGGCCAATTTTTATTGTTCCAAAAGCCTATGGGGATTCTGGAATTGGGCAGGGCTGATAGATAAACCTCCTCTGCAGCTCTGTGCTTGAACCCTTTACTCACTCTTCCTCCAGAAGCCCCTGCCAAGTCTGATCTACGTAGGGGTCCACCATGCTCAACCAAGTTCCTCAGGGGCCACGGGCAGCTGGCCCATTGATGTCTGGGATTCACCCCCACCAACCTGCTATGGAAAGATAGAAATCCTTGAAGTCCTTGATCTCTCGGGAGCCCTCACAGGCCGCAAGACACTCGTAAAAGGCTTTGAAGAAGTCGGGAAGGGCCAGCTCCATGTCGGTGATGGATGTCCTCCAGTTCTCGCCGTTGTACGCCCGCACGGCTCGAATGAACAGGCTCTGCAGAACAAGGAGGAGCTAATGAAACTCCCAGATGGGAAGGGAGGGGGACCTGTCCTCCCAAAGGGATCAGACCATCACAGGGCTTCATTCTCATTAATTCTGAAGGACCCATGCTGACCCTTAATTAACAATGAAGGCAATCAGTGACTTACTTAAGTCTAGTTTCTTTCTATCCTTTTTTAAAATCTCCACCCAAGGATATATTTATTAATTTTAGAGAGAGAGATAAGGGAGAGAGAAGGAAAGAAACATCAATGTGAGAGAGAAACATAAATCGGTTGCTTCCTGTATGTGCCCTGACCGGGGATCGAACATGCAACCTTCTGGTGCATGGGATGACACTCCAACCAACTGAACCACCCAGCCAGGGCAATGGAATGCTTCTTACTTCATTTAATTCAAAAAAGTAGCAGGCGCTTAATAATAAAATCAGGTTTGAATCAAGGATAAAGGGGAAACTACAATGACAGAAATCACAGCAGTGGCACCCAGATGTCAGGGATCGGGACTAAGATTTGACTGCCAAGGGACACGAGGAAACATTTTAGGGAAGACAAAAATATTCTATATCATGATTACTGTGGCAGTTACAGGACTTGCATGTATGTGTCCAAACCCATTGAATTATACATTTAAAATTCATAATTAAAATTTAGATAAACTATTCCTCAATAAAGCTGATCTTAAAAACTGAATCAAGGAAAAGATATAAGCTTGAGAGCAAGTGTTGAGCCCCTGTCCCCTAACAGTGAAGTAATAAATAAGAAGGCCACACATCAGCACCAGTTACTGGAAGGGCAGCCACGTGTCAGACAGTGGAAACTTTAAGGAATTTCTGCTAACTGTTGACCAGACCAGGTAAAAGAGAAATAACGAGGGCTGAGGAAGCAGCAAGAAGGCCAGGCAGCGATCCTGGATACATGCAGAACCTGCTAACCTGGAGGGGCCAGGACAGGCCTTGGAATAAGCAGGGGACTCTCCATTTGGAATTCCTTTCAGCTGCTCCAAAATGGGGGTATCGGAGAGACACCCCTTGGACCTGGAAGTGTCACCAAGTTCAAGCCCTCTGGAGGGCCCTGGCCAAGCTGCTTAGTAGGTTGGAGCATTGTCCTGATGTGCCAAAGTAGCGGGTCCAATCCGCAGTCAGGACACATACAGTACAAGAACCAACCAGTAAATGCATAAATGGGTGGAACAGCAAATCGATGTCTCTCTCTCTCTCTCTCTCACTGAAATAAAAAAATAAATTAAAAAAAAAAAAAATTCAAGCCCTGCTGGGTGGCTCAGATGGTAGTTACGTTGTTCCATACACGAAAGGGTTGTGGGCTGTGGGTTTGATCCCCGGTCAGGGCACGTAAGGCAGGCAACCAAGTAATGTTTCTCTTTCACATCTATGCTTCTCTCTCTAAAATAAAATTAAAAACAAATAAATAAACATATCTTAGAGTGAGAATTAAAAAAAAAAAAAGCCTCCGGTAGAGGGGGTGGATCTCCCTCACCCTCCTGGGCAGGCTGCGATCCCTGGAAACAAGACAGGCAGAGAAATGACGAATGAGTGAGCAGCTACTCCAGGCAGCTGGCTCTGCAGAAGCGACAGCAGCAAGAAGGCCAGGCAGAGACAGGGAGTCCACTGGGTGACTAGAAGCCAGTCCTGCCACACCTAGCAGGACTCCAAAGGAGACAGAAGGCTCTAGTTACCTGCAATTAAGCACAGTACATTGACAACATGCACTCAGCCCTGTTCCCCAAACCCTATGAAAAATGATAGGGAAGAAAGTAAAAAGGCATAAATCCTTTCTATGGGAGAATCGGAAAGGAACAAGCAGCAAACCAGAGACCGCTATAGCTTTGGGGAAGATGGAAAACCAAGTTATCACAGAGGAGGGCCCTATTGGCACACTCACAGGCAGCAGGGACCACAGAGGCTGGGGCAGGGCACGGAATGAAAAGCAGAGCTGGAAGTATGAACAGAGCTGCTGGAGGCCCAGGTTTCCTCCCAGCACCACCGGCACACGCAAGGGATCACAGCTTCCAAAGCCACTTCTCTCCAGAGACTGGTGGATTATTCCAGAGAAGCAGCTTGAAAGACACCAGTGGCATACGGGGAGGAACTGAAGTGTCTGGCATCAAGGCAAAGCTGGAAGACAGTCTTCTCTCAGACAGAAAGGCAGGCAGAGGCCAGTGTCCCTTACTGAGCCCTCCCCCAACAGAGCCAGAGAGCCAGCAGGCCAGTGCCACATGTGAGACTCCAGCAGCCAGCCTAGATTCTCAGTTTGGCTTTGCCTGGGAATCTCCAAGCCCAGCACAAGTAGGAGACATCTCAGACTGCCTTATAGCTCATCAGGAAGGCCCTGCACAGAACACAGGTAGGAGCTCACCTTGGCCTGCACCACCCAGGAAATCCCAGAGCCTGCACGCCCAGTGGACAACTACAGACCATGTCGGAGCACCACCACTCTGCCCCCACATAGCTGAGGAAGGAGCTTGGTAGTCAATGGTCACAGCCAGTACTTGCAGCTGACTGGGCTGGGTAAATCCCTCCCATTGACCGGGCAAAAACAGCAATCAAGGCTCAACTGCTCAGCCCAATGGAGGGTACACTCAGTCCACATGAAGGGCGCACCTCGAGTACCCAGCTTGGGTCATAGAGGAGGCTGTGCCACCGGACCCTGCAGGACACCAACTACATTAGGCCATGGTACCAAGACAGGGAGTCATAGCAGCTCGACCTAATACATAGAAACAAACACAGGGAGGCTGCCAAAACGAGGAGACAAAGAAACATGGCCCAAAGGAGAAAAGAGATCAAAACTCCAGAAAAAGAACTAAATAGAGATAAGCAATCTATCAGATGCAGAGTTAAAAACACTGGTTATAAGAATGCTCAAGGAACTTAGTGAGGACCTCAATAGCATAAAAAAGATACAGTAAAAAATGAAGAATACACTAATTGATAAAGAACAATTTACAGGGAAACAATAGTAGAGTGGATAAAGTCAACAATCAAATCAATGATATGGAAAATAAGGAAGAAAAAAAAACCACCCAGAACAACAAGAAGAAAAAAGAATCCAGAAAAATGACGATAGTGTAAGCAGCCTGTGGGACTCTAAGCATTCCAACATTTGCATCATAGGGGTGCCAGAAGAAGAGAAAGAGCAGAAATTGGAAACCCATCTGAAAAAATAATGAAAGAAAACTTCCCTAATTTGGTTAAGGACACAGACATGCAAGTCCAGGATGTACAGAGAAACCCAGACAAGAAGGATGCAAAGAGGCCCACTCTAAGACACATCATAATTAAAATGCTAAAGGTTCAAGATAACAAATCTTCAATGCAGCAAGAGAAAAGCAGTTAGTACCTAAGGGGAGTCCCCATAAAACTGTCAGCTGATTTCTCAAAAGAAACCTTGCAGGCTAGAATGGATTGGCAAAAAATATTTACAGTCATGAAATGCAGGGACCTACGGCCAAGATTGCTCTACCCAGCAAAGTTATCATTTAGAATTGAAGGGCAAATAGAGTGCTTCCCAGACAAGAAAAATCTAAAGGAGTTCATCATCACCAAGCCATTATTATATGAAATGTTAAAGGGACTTATTTAAGAAAGAGAAGATCAAAACTATGAAGAACAAAATGGCAATAAATACTAATCTATCAACAAGTGAATCTAAAAAACAAACTAATCAAACAAGAAGAACAGACAAAGTCATGGATACAGAGAGCATTTTGATGGTTCCCAGATGGAAGTGGGGTGTTGGGGAATGGGTGAAGAGGTGAAGGGATTAAGAAGTACAAATAGGTAGTTACAGAACAGCCATGGGGATGTAGGTCCAGTATAGGAAATGGAGTAGCCAAAGCACTTATACACATGACCCATGGACATGAACAATGGTGTGGGGATGGCCTAAGGGAGTGGGGGGTGCTGGTTGGAGAGGGGCAAAAGGGGAAAAACTGAGACAACTGCAATAGCAAAATCAATAAAAAATATTTTTTTAAAAAAGTGAACAATCAAATGACTATATTTCTAAAATTCACCATTTAGCCCTGGCTGGTGTGACTCAGTGGATTGAGTGTTGACTTGCGAACCAAGTGTTGCTGGTTCGATTCCCAGTCAGGGCACATGACCAGGTTGCACGCCAGGCCCCAAGTTGGGGGCGTATGAGAGGCAGCCACACATTGATGTTTTTCTCCCTCTCTTTCTCCTTTCCCTCTCTCTCTAAAAAAAAAAAATATATATATATATATATAGATAGATAGATAGATAAGTAAATAAATAGAATTTTTAAAAAATAAATAAATAAAAGCATCATTGAATGTAAAATCTCATTCTTAAATGGATCAATGCTAAAAAGTCCATCATTCCAATTGTCACGATATCATCAAATGTCATCAAAAATCACTAGAAGTCCTTCACTCTCTAGAGCTGTTCATTGAGACACACTTCTTCATCAATTCACATTGCAACTGACCACTGCGTAGATCTCCAACTATACCTCATATGACTTGGTTTCCAAGTCCTTAATGTAGTCCTCGGCATCAGGCAAGCTCTTGTAAAAAGCCATGTTTCTCTTCATCATTTCGTCATCGGGGTGCTTCAGGAGAAAGGTGTGAGCAGCTGCGATAGCTTTCGGAAAATTATTTGCCTGAAGCACAAAGAAGAAAGACAAAAGCTACTCAATGAATGGTGAGCAGTGCTTTTTGCAAAACAAGGTCTATTGGGTCTTTCAGTAACATAGTATTTCTACACAGTGTTTTTAGCTGAGGGTTCAGTGACTTCTGGGACCCATCAAGACCTGGTCTAGTTACTTTGGATAAGTGTTTAGTCCCAGAAGTGATGAGGTGGCCTCGTGGGCCTTTTGCTATCTACTCTCCCCCATTTCTCTCCTGCTCCCTATTCCAAGAGGGCTGGCCTTCATGAACCATAACAACAGACTCCTTTGCCCTCTAGCTTCCAGTGGGGTTCATCAATGAGGAACCCCCTTAGGAGACTAAAGGGAGGAAAGAGAGTAAGGTTGGGTTATTTAGTCTCCTGGCTCCCTCCCTGCCTAGTCACCTCAGTCTGATCTTGCCCCTTAACTGAAGGTCACAGCTCCTCTCAAGGTTGCCCTCTCCAGTTAGTCTCTCTCCTTCCATGTTGTCTCCTTTGCCCCTTTGGCCTAGGGGTGGTGACACCCCACTGTTACCAGCCTCTGTAAACAACTGCCTTATTAATAAAGGCCCCCCCCATCACTCCAGTGACTAGACCACATCTTTCCTGCCAGAACCTTGACACATCAGTATGTTCCCAAGTTTCTCACAGAGCCATCTTTTCTCCATTCTCAGTGACAATCACCATCTCCTCATTTGTTCACCCATTCTCTCAGCAAATATTTGTTGAGAGCCTCCTCCAGGTTAGGCACTGTTCTAGGAAGTAACAATGGGCAAAATAGAAAAAAAACCCCTACCTTCATGCACCATACATACATTCAAGTAAGTCCTCCCTATCTGTTAGCAACCTCGATTAAGAGCTTCTTATGTTCCCCACGCTCTGTCTTCCTGCTTTCACATGACTCTGTGAGCTCAGCTAATGTGTCTGTCTCCCACTCCAGACTACGATCCATTTAGGACCCAGCAGTGTCATTCATGTCTGCATTCCTCATGTCTGGAACACTTCCTGGGACAAGGCAGGACACAGGGAGTGATCTGGCCATGACATTATGATGACATAATATTATCATAAAAATAATATATCTTTTCTTCTCTTTTCCCTTTTCTTGTCTCCCCAGTAAGGCGGTAGCCAACTGATTCTGAGTTTAACTGCTTCATGGTAGGTAATTCTGGTCAGAAGGCAGAAATTACTCATGTGACAAAAGCCCTGTGCTGTTGAGGGAACTTGGAAAGTGGGAGGAGAGAAGGAGATCAGGAGAGGAAGCTGTGGGCAGAAGCTGCTGGCCTGAAAGAAGAAGAGGCGAAAGAGAGACTCCCCTAGGCTAGCACTAAAGTTTCCCTTGGCAGCTGCAGGAGAAGCAAGGTCCTTGGCCCTGGAGCTGCAGGTGTGGCACCCCTGTGGGCAGAGCCCAGGGGTACAGAAGTCCTCAGGGAGGAATGGTGTATTGTTGGGGGAGGGGCCTCAAGAGGGCAGGAAGACAGGGATATGGACACCTCCTTGTGTGGACGCACAACCAACAACCAGAGGACCCCCCACCACACACACTGATGTGCCAGCTCTGGCTGTCCCCTGGAATCATGGCACAACCTGGTGGGGGCAGGGAAGGCACCCATCCATGTGCACAGAGACCCCTTCAGTCAATCCGGAGGGACACTTGGAGGCAGGGATTAGGGAATTAGGTTTGAAGAGAGAAAATAAAGGGATGTTTGGTACACTTGAGTTTCTGAGAACCAAAGGGTAGCACAGAGCCAAGCCATTGGGAGACAATGGCGGTGACTACAGTAGAAAAGTGGTGGGTGGTGGTGACGTCAGTGTCCACATGTCAATGCTGATATTTTGGGGAATACCAGTCAGTGGCCTGCAGACTGCGTTTGGAAGAGTTCTACAGAAGGCTTTCCAGTCCTGGCTGGGAAAAGGCCAGCCTGGCAGCTGGAAGGAAGGAAGGAGGTATGAATGCAGCCCTTTTACAGCACCTGCCAATGAAATTAGATTCTCACAGTCTCAGAAGAGCATTTAGAAAGAGGGACACAGAGTGGGATTTTTAAGGCCTCTCACTTAAGACCTGCGTTGACAAAATGGAACGCATTTCTGAAGAAGTAAGAGTGACTTTATGCACTTTAACTCAGGCTCTGCCGACTGGAACATAAAGCCACATCTTGGAAGCTAAACCTCAGACAGACTCCAGCCGGGTTCTGGAGAAGAGGGTGGAAGCAGATACCCTGCCATGGGTTCCTGAGAGATAGCCACCTGCATGGGAGGACCCCAGCTACTTGCCAAAAGAGCCCCTCCCAGATCAGTGAGGTGGCAGGCCTTCTGGTTTGGGAAAGAATAGAATCCATGTCCAGGCAAAGGATGAGGCAAAGAGTACCTGAGAGGTGGCCAGCTCTGTCTGCTCTAAGTTCAAAGTCATTAAGGATTTGAGAAAGCACGGAGTCACTTTTCCCTTGGCCTGTGGGGAAGTTGAGCATTTCAAGGAGGTGGCAGCCACACAGAGAACCCACAGCAAGTGACATGAACCTAAGGTAGGCTGGTGACGATATCTCTAGTGGGACTGAGGGCTACACACCAGGAGGACGGCTCCTTCTCTATGAGATCACACATCCACACCTCTTCACCTCTCCCTGACAGTCTGAACTCACCATCCCTCTCTGTGTGTTCAAATAAGGCATTTGTCCTTCATCACTGAAACACAGGCCTGTACATCAGACCCACAGGGGAACATCTACCTAAATCCTGCCACAGCAGCCAGCGCCATCTACCTCTGCCTTTAGGTGTCCGGTAGGATGTATGTGCCTGTCACCAATCATTTTCTCTCTGCTCAGAAACAAAATTTGAAAATATAAACAACATTAAGAAACAAAACAGACATACAATATATCACCACCTAAAATCACTTTCTTGGAGACTTTCAGTTGAAGCAATGAAGATTCTTAATATGTATTAATAAAATCCTTAATGTTTTTCTGCCCTATGAGTGATCTCAAATTACTAAGACAGATGGTATTGTACTGACTTCTAAGTAAGTGATTGTTACAAGATCTATAAAGGGTTTTGAAGAGAAGCTATGAACTTCCTAACCTTTGAGGATGCCATGGTGAAGGAGAACACCCAGGCATTAGGGCCACATTGAGAAAATGCTCTTCCCCTCCCCACTATATCACTCATTTCAAATTCATCTATATAGTAAAGAAATCAGAGCTTTTGCTATTCCCAAGTCTTAAAAGTAAAGATTATATGATTCAGTTTTGATTCTGACTATATTTGCCAAAAGCTATATAAAAAAAGAGAAAGTCCTGACTGGTGGTGTGGCTCAGTGGATTGAGTGCCAACCTGTGAACCAAAGGGTTGCCAGTTCGATTCCCAGTCAGGGCACATGCCTGGGTTGCAGGCCAGGTCCCCAGTTAAGAGTGCGTGAGAAGCAACCACACATTAATGTTTCTCTCCCTCTCTTTCTTCCTCCCTTCCCCTCTCTCTAAAAATAAATAATTTTTTTAAGAGAAGGAATTAAAGAAGTTATTTTTAGCTTAAAAAATAGTGCTTGTATGAGCCAGTCATCATTTTTCAATGTCTTGGAAATTTATTAATCTTATCCCCGGTTCCATTTTAAAATGTCTTTTACTGCCAGAACAAACAGTCACAAAACAGATATGTTATATAAAACTGTGCCCAAGCATAAAATAACGTAACTTTTCTTCTATTTGGGGTTTTGTGCTATTGTATTGCTCATATGACTGCAACATACACGTGGCTATTTCGGCGGAAATATGAAAAACAGATCGTGCAGGCCAAAGACTCAAAACAAAGTTAAGACAAAACAACCAACTTTCACCTGCAGATTCTGGCGAATGCCGTGTATCTAATTTCGTAGTCTTTAAAATAAATGCAATATATTCCTTTAAAAATCGTTTTCAATTGGATAAAGGAGAATCTAGGCTTTGAGCAGGTTTTCTTGGAAAAACCCAGTGGAGATTTGCCAAGTTAAAGCTTCTTTATCCAGTAACAGGGAATTCTGCCCATTCTTAAAATGTGGGTTCCCCAGAGTAAGAACTCAAGGCGATAAAGAACTGTAATTTGTTGCTATTCTTAGCCAACAATCACAGACAGAACCCAAGCAGCCGCAAAAGGGAGGAAGACGACTGCGCTGAATTCTAGATGAAAGATAGCAGAGCGCCAACCCTGGTGAATCAGTGCTAAATTCTGTTCCTCAGGCAGGGACGTGTCCTGCCCACGAGTCCCTGCCCTTTCCTGGCCTTCATTTCCTCCTCTTTAAAGAGGCCTCGCCAGCTCCTCAGGTCCTCTTCGGCTCTATTATTGAAAGTCACCACTCACTTGAGAAGAGATTTTAACGGCCTATACTGCAAAGATGAGTCTATCTTCCAATAACAGGTAACAATTACCAGGCACTTGGTCGGGTGCCGGACACTGCGCTGGATGTTCCATGTGCCTATTCACTGCCTTAGAGGAAGAAGGGGGACAGGATTTGCACCCTTTGCCGGGACTGCGGGTTGGATAGCCGGATCCAGACACAGCGGCGGAATGCGGCCCAGATCAAAGTGGGCGGGGCCTGGGCCTGAGGCGGGGCAGGGGGCGGGGTCGCGGGGCCGCCCGCGGGGCGGGGCTGACTTGCCTTGAAGTAGGCGAATTGCAGAAACTTATAAGGCTCCCGGCGCTGGAAGTCGGCCAGTACCTCGCGGCTGGGCTGCGACTGGCGGAAGGCTGGCAGGCCCTGCTTGCAGCGCTTGAGGCAGTGCGCTCGGCGCAGCAGGCCTCCGAAGAGCTTCAGCTCCGGGTAGCGGGCGAGGCCGGGGGCGGGCTCGGGCTCGGGCACCACGCTGCAGTTGCGGTGGCAGAAGGCCTCGCTGTCCCGCAGCAGACGGTGCAGCCGCAGGCTGATCTCCAGGTAGCCCACGCTCTCCGCCCAGTGCTCGCTGCTGTATTGGTCCAGGGCGTGCCGGTAGGCCGACTCGAGCGGCATCAGCTCGTCCCGCGGGAAGCTGCGAAAGCTGTAGCGCTCGTACTGGGCGCGCCCGGAGCGCGGAGCGCAACCGGCCCACAGCAGCACCAGCAGCGCCGCAGCCGCCCCACGTCCCGGCTCCATCGCGCCCAGCGGAAGGAGAAAAGGAAGTACAGGAGCAAGAAGGAAAGGAAGAAGGACGGCCCGATGCGGCTGGCCGAACGCCTGGGAGGCGGGGAAGCCAGCCTCTGGCCCGCCCCGTCCGGCCTCCCCTCCCCACCCAGAGGGTCCCGGAGTAGCGTGCTGGGGCCTTGACTCTTCACTGGTTTGGAGACCCGGTCTGCAAACCAGACGCTGTCCTAATGGATCACAGATTGGCGCCACTTAAAAGTTTATAATCACTGAGCGGACTTGTGAAAATGGATGTTGTTGGGCTGTATCCCCAGAGCTTCTGATGCAGCAAGTCTGGGTTGGGGGTCTGAGGGTTTGCAATTTTTATAGTTATGACTTAGAATTTTATTCTAGTGAGCTCTTTAAATTTTATTTTTCAATTACAGTTTGCATTTAATATAATTTTGTATTAATTTCAGGTGTACAGCAGAGTAGTTGGTCGGTCATATACTTTACACTATGTCCCCCCAGTATTTCCAGGACCTACCTGGCACCATACCTGGTTATTTCAATGCTATTGACTATATTCCCTATGCTGAGATTACCCCGTAACTATTTTTTAACTACCAATTTGTACTTCTTAATCCCTTCACTTTTTTTTCACCCACTCTTACAACCCCAATCCCCTCTGGCAGCCATCAGTCTGTTCTTTGTATATATGAGTCTGTTTCAATTTTGTTTTTTTTATTTTGTTCTTTAAATTCCACGTGTAAGTGAAACCATATGCTATTCATCTTTCTCTGACTTCTTTCACTAAGCATCATACTGAGAGTTGCATTTCCAATCAGCACCCTGGTGAAGTTGATGCTTCTGGTCCAAGGCCTGCACTTTGGTAGCACTGCTGACCGCCTTACTTTTCAGTGAGAGAGGAAGATAACTAAAATTAATAAGGGTGTCAGTAGCAGTTTGTAAACTATTTAGCTAGCCAAACGGAAGATGTAGCATCTTACAACCCTGCAATTCCACTCTTCAGAATATACTCCAGAGACTTTTATTTGTGCATCAAAAGATATGGATGGAGCCCTGGCTGGTGTGGCTCAGTTGGCTGGAGCATTGTCCCATAACCCAAAGGTGTGGGTTCAATTCTGTGTCAGGGTGGGTACGAGGCAGCCAATTGATGCTTCTCTCTTGCATCAATGTTTCTCTCCCTTCCTTTCTCTGTAAAAGCAATGAGAAAATGTCCTCAAGTGAGAAAGAAAGATATGGGTGGAATGTTAAAAGCAGCACTTAAAAATTATTTAAACTTTTTATTTTGAAATAACTTACAGAAAAGTTAGAAGGACGGTACAAAGAACTCCCATATGCCCTTTCATCAAGATTCGCAAATTGCTAATGTTATGTCACATTTCCTTTCTGTCTTTATATTTATCTATATGTTTTTTCTGAATCCTTTGAGAGTATGCTGCATACATCAGGCCCACTTCCCCTTAATCTCTCAGTATTTATGTCCTAAGAATGAAACTACAGATAGTGATCAAATTCAACCTTGACAAAAGACTTGAACCTACATTCCCTATCCCAGTTTTGTCCACTGTACCAATAATGTCTTTTATAGCCCCTTTTCCCTGGACAGGATGCAGCCCAGGGTCATGTATTGCATCTAGTTGTCACATGTAGTGTCTTCTCATCTGGACCTTTTCAGCTTCTTCTATCGTGCCATTGATGCTTTTGAAGAACACCGGCCAAAACCACCTCAAGATCCCACTACACCCCTATTAGAATGGCCAAAATCCAAAACACTAACCACACCAAATGCCAATAAGAATGTGGAGCAACAAGAACCCTCATTCATTGCTGGTG
Source organism: Furipterus horrens (assembly GCF_987537825.1). Lineage (NCBI taxonomy): Eukaryota > Metazoa > Chordata > Mammalia > Chiroptera > Furipteridae > Furipterus > Furipterus horrens. Next base: position 130,590,525 of record NW_028327177.1, on the reverse strand, counting down.
GGAATGCAAAATGGTACAGCCACTTTGGAAGACAGTTTGACAGTTTTTTACCGAACTAAACATACCCCTACTATACAATCCAGCAATCACACTTCTTGGTATTTACCAAAGTTAGTTGAAAACTTATGTGCACACAAATATTTAAAGCAGTTTTATTCATAACTTGGAAGCAATCAAGGTGTCCTTTAGTAGGTGAATGGATGAATAAACTGTGGTATATCCAAACAATGAACTAGTTTCCAGTGCTAAAAAGAAATGAGTTATCAAACCATGAAAAGACATGGAGTCACATTAAATACATCTGACTGAGAGAATCCAATCTGAAAAGGCTACATACTGTATGATTCCAACTACATGACATTCTAGAAAAGGCAAAACTATGAAGATAATGAAATTATCAGTGGTTGCCAGGTGTTGGAGGGAGAGACAGACAAACAGGCAGAGCACAGGATTTTTAGGGCAGTGAAACTATTCTGTATGATACCATAATGACAAATGACAAATGTTATTATACATTTGTCAAAACCCAAAGAATGTACAACATCAAGGGTGAACTTGAATGTAAGCTGAACTTTGGATGAGAAGCAATACTAAGTAATGTGTTACTATGCTGGCTACTGCTTCATAACAGCCTTGAAGATATAAAGCAGTTTCTTGGCAGGTGCACCCACTAGACCACATGGGATGTCTCTGGACAGGCTATACAGAGAAACCACACCTTTGAACAGTTCATCTGAGGGAGAAAGGGAGAAAAGATTTTGTACTGGCTCTTTCCCTCCTCTTGTCTCCCACTGTACTATGTTTTTCCATGGGGAGTGAACTTACCTGCCCTTCTGGGTTGTACTTGCCTGCCTCTTTGGCAACCAGTTGGGAAGCATGGTGCTTTATTCCAGTGAGCCCAGAAATGTTTGGAGGAGCCAGAGACTCCAGGTGGTTGGTTTGAAGTGGGAGGTGTGCGGTAGGGGCAGCTGAGGTGGAACAGGCAGCCTAGGGTTTGGGAGACAGGTGTCTAATGAACCCCAAGCATCACATAGATGTGTCTAATACAGCAATCACGGAGGTGTGATCAAATTACCTGCAGCTGCAAACTTAAATCTCTCAAAGAAACTGCAGGTCATGTCAATGGAGATTATTGCCCACTGAAGAGACCTACTATGACTTAAAAGTGTCCCCACACATATCTCCAGTCTACCGTTTCCCTGTGGGACCATGGGCCTGGTGTCCTGGTGTAACCATACCCTCTGATCTTTTCTTTTTTCAGTATATTTTATTTTTTATGTTGTTAGTTGTCCCAATTTCTTTTCCCTTTGCTCCCCTCTTCCCAGTACCCCTCTTCTCTCCAGCAATCCCACTCCCCTTAGTTCACATTCATGGGTTGTATACATAAGTTCTTTGGCTTCACCATTTCCTATATTATTCTTAACTTCCCCCTGTCTATTTTGTACCAACCAATTATGCTTTTTAGTCTCTGCACCACTTCCCCATTTCCCCCCCTTCCTCCTGCCAGCTGATAACCCTTCAAATGATTCCCATACTTATGATCCTGTTCCTGTTCTGGTTGTTTGCTTAGTTTGTTTTTGTTTTTATTTTTTAGATTCAGTTGTTGACAGTTGTGAGTTTGTTGTCATTTCAATGTTCATAGTGTTGATCTTCTTTTTCCTAAATAAGTTCCTTTATCATTTCATGTAATAATGGCTTGGTGATGATGAACTCCTTTAGCTTTACCTTGTCTGGGAAGCACTTTATCTGCCCTTCCATTCTAAATGATAGCTTTGCTGGACAGAGTAGTCTTGGTTGTAAGTTCTTGCTTTTCATCACATTAAATATTTCTTGCCAGTCCCTTCTTACCTGGAAACTTTCTTTTGAGAAATCAGCTGATAGTCTTATAGGCAACCCTTTGTAGGTAACTCTCTGCTTTTCTCTTGCTGCTTTTAAGATTCTCTCTTTATCTTGAACCTTTGGAATTTTAATTATGATGTGTCTTGGTGTGGTCCTCTTTGGGTCTGGCTTGTTTGGGACTCTGTGCTTCCTGGACTTATATGTCTATTTCCTTCACCAAATTTTGGAAGTTTTCTTTCATTATTTTTTCACATAAGCTTCAATTTCTTGCTCTTTCTCTTCTCCTTTTGGTACCCCTGTGATTCGGATGTTGGCACATTTAAAGTTGTCCCAGAGGTTCCTAAGTCTCTCCTCATTTTTTTTTTTCGATTCTTGTTTCCTCATTCTGTACTGGCTGACTGTTTTTTTCTTCCTTATATTCCAAATCATTGATTTGAACCATGGTGTCTTTCCATTCACCATCGGTTTTGTGTGGATTTTCCTTTGTTTCTTTTAGCATAGCCTTCACTTCTTCCCTTATACATCTGCCATACTTAAGCATATCTGTCAACCCTGTGAGCATCTTTATCACCAGTGTTTTGAACTCTACATCTGTTACGTTGGCTATCTCCTCGTTGCTTAGGTAGAGCTGTGGCACCTGTTACATTGTAAGGGGAGGAGCCTTAGGTATTCATCAGTACAGGGCAACCCATTTCACCATGTTGTGGTGCTGTGTGATGGGGGAGGCATCTGAGAGGAAACAATGCTGCTTGCTCAGCACTCACCCCTTTTCCAGGCACTTCTCCCACTTCTGTATGGGTCTGACACCTCTCTAGCTGTTGCCCTGACCGTTGTTCCCAGAGTGGGTGGGTCTGTGTACGTTCTAGGACTGTGGGTGCCCTTTAAACATGCAGACTCTGCTAAGAGACCGGTAGTTTCTGCCTCTGCCCCAACCCCCACTTGTTTGCACAGTCAGAAGCAATGAGGCTTTATTTTCCCTGGCACTGGGACCGTGAGCTGTGCATTCTGGTCTGGTGCTAGTAGCGCTCCCCAGGTGTCCTCTTTACTTTTTAAAATGCTTGACTGCACTTTCCACTGGCCTGCTGCTGCCACCGCTGCTGCTGCCACCACCACACCCTGTCCTCTCCACCCCAGCTCCGCCCCTCCTACCTGTGTGGATGAGTATTTCTTCTTTATTTCTTTGTTTTTTGGACTTCAGTGCAGCTCGATTTTCTGGAACTTCTGATTGTCTCTAGTTTAGAGGGAGACGCAGCGTGTCTATCTAGGCCTCCATCTTGGCCGGAAGTCCCCTCTGATCTTTGAGGAGAAACTGTATATCTAGATTATGTAAATTTCCCTGATTAAATGTTGACAACCCCAGTAATTATATAACATTTAAGACATTGGTGAGCCAACATGGTGATTGTCAGAACAAATACACCTTCTGGCCATATCTAGTTGTAACTTTCAGCTGAACTAGAAAATTCCTGTGGTCGTTGAGAGAAGTGAGCTACATACGCAGATGTGGCTATGAAGAGAGGGTGGGCTGAACCCAGGGTCCCAGGTGAAGAAGAAACCACAGGCCTAGATCAAACATGAAGGGCGGAAAGAAAAACCCTGCAGAGACTCGGCTGAGAGACCTTGGGGAAACAGCTGCTCTTGGCAGATAGTAAGGTGATACAAAGAAGATAGCAGAGAAGAGCTTTTAAAACAAAGCACTCATTTCTCCCCCCGAAGGCAGGCCTCACTTGGGGCATTTTATATTTGTAGATATTTTTAAAACTTACCTGTTTTTAGAAGCTGAAAGGGAGTTTGAAGACACAGGGACAAGGACATCCTACCACTCATGATGGTCAGATGGCGTGCTGTTCCTGGCACACAGCTGCTAACTTCTGTTGGAGCTGTGGGGAAACTGTTGGCCGATTATTTCACAATTTTATCTTTTTATTCTTTCATGACCATACCCATTATCTGGTTGCACAACTTAACCCCTAGACACAGGTCTCAGGATTTTCTGGGTCAGAAAACTGAAAGACATGAGAAAGATAAGGAATTGTTGCATAGCCAGACTGTCCACATCTGCTGGGCAGAGGTATTTTGGTTTTTTTTAAATAATTTTATTTTGATATAAGAATTTCTGTATGCCCTTTACCTAATTCAGCAATTGGTAACATTTTGCCTTATTTGTTCCACTATTTGTTCTGTCATTATATACATGTACTATATATATATTTATGTTATATATAAACATTATATATAATATATAAACATATGCATATTATTATTACCATTTGGATTAAGTTGAAGACATTATGCGCCTTTACTTCTCAATATTTCAGAGTATAAAAGTGTTTCCTAAGAACATAGGCACAATATCCTTATCCAAATTAGGAAATGTAATATTAATACGATATATATATTTTTTTTTCCTGCAACTTTGCAATCTGTTTCAGTACCTGTAGCTCACAGGCAGAGGCCAGGAAATGGTTCAGGGCCGCAGTTTGCTCTGATACATAGCACTATGAGAGACCCAGGGGGATGGGCCTGCTGTAAATCTATCATATTTTTTAAAATAATTTATTTATTTATTTGTTTGTTCACTTATTTTTCGAGAGAAGGGAAAGGAGAAAGAGAGGAAGAGAAACATCACTGTGTGGTTGCCTCTCACTTGCACCCCCAACTGGGGACCTGACATGCAACCTAGTAAGGTGCCCTGACTGGGAATCGAACCAGCGACACTTGGCTCGCAGGCCGACGCTCAATCCACTGAGCCACAGCGGCCAGGGCTCACAATATTACTTTCTAATCCATAGTCTATGTACAATTTTTGTTCAGTGTTCCATAAAATCTTTTGTAATTATCTTTTTTATGTTTCCTGGTCCAAGAACCAAACATGCATCATAATTGGTTGTCATATCTTTTTAGTGGAGACCTTGTTTTTTTCTTGCCTCTAAACATATATCCTAAAACCTATTCCAAATGACAATTATTTTAATGGAATTTTAAAAGTATTAGGTATGTAAAATTAGTTATATCTTTATACTGTGGTAAGGTCAGAATGGACATTGGGACTTGAAATTTGCTAAATAGCAAAGCTCTGTTAGGGCCATAGGGGAAAATTGATGGATCAAAGGGATTGAAATTGATTCTTAATTTGTGTGTAAAGCCTTGTTAGCACAGAAAAACAAAGTTTTTATCTGTGTAATTGGGCCACACACCTCTCTTCCCTTCATTATTGTAATGCTATTGATGAGGCCTCTGTGCTTTTCTAACTACCTTTGGTGAAGAATCAATTTTGTTTCAATGGTTATCAGTGCTTTTTCCCATCAATTCAAGAACTGACCTTTTGTAAAAAATATGATAAAAATAAATTACTAGAAAAAGGAAATGAAAATATACATAAAAATTTACATTCACCTTTTTGTTATTAGATTTAACAGACAAGCTTTCACAAATTGCTACGAGTTTCCAAATGCCTACTCTGAATTTCTGTATTTAGGCCACTGTCCTCAGACCACACTCTGAGTAGCACTGGTCTATAGAAGGGCCTATATTATATGTAGTTGTGTGTGTGAACATCAGTTTCACTGAAGATGAGTCCTTACAGGATGGCAGCTTTCTCCTGGTCACTTCCTGTCCTCCAGCACCTGAAGCAGCAGGTTTTTCATCTCAGCACACTATCTGAGGTGGCAACCCCCGAGAGCCCCCAGAAATATCTTCTAGAGGGTGGGCCCCTTGTAGTACATACATGCTTCCCCTACTAGGTGAGTGTTCTAGGAACCCATCTGTATCAGTGTACTAGCTGGGGTTGTAAGAAGCTACATTTGGCTTCCGTGAATTTTTTTAAAGACTCTTTCAATGCATTTGTCCATTTCATGATGGGTGATTTACCAGCACACCCTCCTACACTATGCTGAGTGTTCAGCAGTTTTTGACCAAAATACAGCAGGACCCCCATGCCCCACCCTACTCATTCACCTGATCTCTCCCCAAGTGACTTTTTTATGCGTCCCTGGATGAAAAGAGTTCTCAAAGGGAAATGTTTTGCTGATGTGGAAGAGGTGAAACAAAAAAACGGCAGAAGCATAAAAGGCATCAACATTGACACATTCAAAAACTGTTTTGAGCCGTGGAAAAAACATCTCGATAAGTGTGTTGCATCAAATGGAGAGTGCTTTGAAGGTGACTGAAGTTTAAACATGTAAGGAATAAATACAAAATTTTAAATAAATAAATCCTGTTTGGGGGGTCCCCCCTTGTCTATGCACACTTCACTTGGACAGGAACCAAAAAATCAAGTATGGGCAGAAAGAGGCAGGGCCTGGTAAAAATAACTCAGGCTTGAGAGTCAGACAATGTGACTTTAGAGACTCCATCGCTTCTTGGCTCTGTGGCTATTGGCAGGTCACTTAACTCCACTGGGACTCAGTTTTCTCATCTGTGAAGTGAAACTTGGATCTTGAGGCAGACTGACATCACTGGTAAAGCATTCAACACAACAATGGCCATTATTATCATTGCTAGTTCAGGTACCATACAAAGTCAAGTACTAACATCGCAGAAACAAACTACAGTCTGTTGTCTCTGGCAAGCTTTTTTTTTTTTTTTTTTTAACATAAGCTCTTTTATTTTTTTTCCCATTTTTTTATTGTTGTTTTATTACAGTTGTCCCATCTTTCCCCCATTGCTCTCTCTTGCCCTGCCCATCTCCCCCTCTGGCAAGCGTTTACTGTAAAGGGCCAGACAGAAGATATTTTATGTTTTGTGGGCCATATGGTCTCTACTTCAGCTACTCAATTCTGCCACTGTAGTGTAAAAGCGGCCACGACATGCAGAGAATTGGGGCTGGCTGCGTTCTAACACAACTTTATTTATGGACATTGACATTTAACTCTCATACTGTGTTCAAATGTCACCGAATGTCGTTCTTCTGATGTTTTTTCAACCACTTAAAAATGTAAAAATGATTCTTAACTGACAGGCCATACAAAAACAGGCATCAGGGCAGGATGTGGGCTGCTGGCTTTAGTTTGTTTAACACAAATCTGGGCTAAACAATTCCTGCCTCAATTCAGTTAAAAATGCCTGCTATATATTGTCACCTTAGGTCTATAGGCTATAGGAGGAAAAAAGGTGGGAAACGGTGAATCTGCCATTTGCTAAGGAATTTTTTTTTAATTAATTAATTATTTATTTTTAAAGAGACGGGAAAGGAGGAAGAGAAGGAGAGAAACATCAATGTGTGGTTGCCTTTCATAGGCTCCCAAGTCAGGACCGGGCCCACAACCCAGGCCTGTGCCCTGACAGGGAATCACACCCAAAACCCTTTGGTTCACAGGCCGGCGCTCAATCCACTGAGCCACACCAGCCAGGGCTGCTACAGATTTTTTTGAAGTTAACTTTATTTCACAATAATTTAGATTTAGAAAAGAAGTTATAAACATAGTAGAAAGAATTCCTTGATTGGCACAGTGCAATGATCAAAATCAATAAATTAATGTAAAACTATTATTTAATCTTTAGATCTTTATCCTGCTCAAAAATCAGGCTTAATTCTGGTTTCATCAACTGCCCCACTAACATCTGGTATGTGGCAAATGTCTTACAGATATCACCTCTTGCAACTCTCTCAATAATCCAATGAGTTTGATATTTTGATCCTTATTTGACCAATGAAGGAACTAAGACTCAGAGAGGTTACGTAACTTGCCCAGTCACACAAACATTAAGCAGCAGTGCTAGATTTCAATTCAAGTAGGCCTGCCTCCAAAGCCCTTGCTCTTTAGTTCTGAGCAAGAATTGCCGTGTTTAGAGGGGACTTCAGAGTACAAGACAGGAAGTCTGTATTCCAGGCAAGAAAAGAACCTGTGAAAGGAAAGCCAGTGTCTATTTCTCAGTCTCCCAAAAAAATGTCCAGTGGAAAAGAAGAAAGGAATGAGCAAATGGAATTGTAGCTATTTTGTTACACAATGTATAAGGTTTTGTTTTTTTTAATAGTTAAGGTTATTTTTTAACTTTTTAAAAGTAAAAAAATAACTTCCTAAAAGTAAAAAATAACTTCTTAAGTTATTTTAAAAACAGACACAGAAAGAGACATAACACACAAATAAATAAGTTAATGAGTTCTATTATGGCTTATAACCTTGTAACCACCCTCCTGTTCAAGAAACAAAACTTCAGACCCAGAGCTAGTGGCAGCCAGTGATCCTGGACAAATTAACCTCAAAGAGCATTGATTTTTCCCAAATATAAAACAAGAAACTCCTACAGTCATACCCTACATAATGACATTCTGGTCAACAGTGGACCGATAACAGCCCCACAAGATTATAATGCAGCTGAAAAATATTAGCCATTGTAATATCCTAGCACAATACATTTCTCCTGTGTTTGTGGTGATGCTGGTGTAAACAAACGTCCTGCACGGCCAGCTGCATGAAAGTACGTATAGCATGTTTAATTATGTGCAGCACATTACACTTGATTATGATAATAAACAGCTATGTTACTCGTTTATGTATTTACAATACTATATCTTTTGTCATTGTTTTAGAGTGTACTCTCTTATTTTTTAATAAGTGTTTCCTGTAAAATAGTATGCCATGTTTATCATGTCACTTGATTGCATTATTTTCTCTTGTGTTTGATTTATTCTCATGCTGTTTTGTACAGACGTGTTAGCCTAGGAGCAATAGGCCGGCTATACCATATACCCTGGGTGTGTAGTGGTCGTCTAGGTTTGTGTAAGTGATGTTCACACAATGACAAAATCACCTAGTGTGGCATTTCTAGGACCGTGTCTTGTCCCTAAGGGACACATGACTATATTTTACCCCAATATGACAGATCTGCCTACATTGGCATGGTAGGGCTGTTGCGAAGCTCAAGTGCAAAATTGAAAGGTGGGAGATGTTCCTCTTATCTGTCAAAACCCAACAACGAAATAAAAATTCTACAGACCCTGATGCTTTGAAGGTTAGCTTTGGAATGATTTCTCACAGCTAAACCATAGCCCTAAATTTCTTGGTAACCTAGAATAGTCGTCCTCAAACTTTAGCGTGCACCAAAAAACCTGGAGGGTTTCAAAAATAGATTTCTGGGCCCTATCCCTAGAGTTTCTGACTGAGAGTTCCTGGGGTGGGGCCCTATAATCTGCATATCTGACAAGTTCCTGGTATACAGTTGGTCCAGGGACTGTAATTTTCGGACCCCTAGTTTTCCAGAGGATCCGGTATGCAGGGCTAGGATTCTATCTAGTCCACTTAGGTTTATCTAGTCTCCACTTCCCTGTTCTGTCCTCTGAGGCAGCCAGGGAGCAAGGAGACCCTTGTTAAAGCCCAGCCCCCGGGCGCGTTATCAAGCTGCTGACAGCAGGGCCTCCCGATTGCCTTTGCAAAGGGTCTGGCAGACGCTGACAAGGACCCAGATAACGCCGCTATCCGGGAGTCACGAGGCCGCGTGGACTCCAGGTTCCTCCTGCCCATTCCCCGCCCCCGGGCCCGCTGTCGCGGGGCGGAGCTGGTTCCCGGGCTGCGGGCAGGACCCGCGAGGGGCGGTGCCAAGCCGTGGATCCTCAGTCAAGTGACGCCGAGCGGCTGGCCGGGGCGCCGACTGTGATGGAGCAGAGAGGCTGGAGGGTGGCTCTACCGGGGGTCGTTCGCATCCTCTCTCTGCTGCTGGTGTTCGTGCTGCTGGGCACTGCGCGCGGCTTCCGTGTAAGTCCACAGGACCCCCGCGCGGGGACTCATTGCTCGGGGACATGTTGGCGGGGGACTAAGCTGTGGCTGCGGCCAACAGGGGTCCTGCAGGGCGGCGGGCCGGGGACCCGGGGCGGGGGGCACCCTGGCAGACGGGCAGCCTGCGCAGCGCAGGCAGTGGACTGGCCCTCCTGTCGAGGGCGGGCCGGGCTGGGCGCGCGTCCTTCCCGGTAGCCTGTGGCTTGTGTGTTCCGCTTCGGCCGCCGGTTTCGCGTGAACCCACGTTCCCAAAGGTGCCACGAGGGGGGTGAGGTGAGGTGCGCCCACACTATTCCTGCTTTGCAGTTTTCCAGGAGGGGGAATTCCAAGTAGCGCGCGTTATTGGAAGAAGCCTTGGGCCCTGGCTTGGGGCGCCCTCCCTTGCCCTGTATGTGCTCGGCGGACCTCTCCGGAGAAAGAAAAATGGGGTTAGGGGAGGCCCCCGCAATGGCAACTTCGGGTTAATTTCCTCCAAGGAGTTCTCTTTTCAAACATCTCGTGCACTTCTTGCCATTCCCCGCCGCTCCCTTCTTTGGCTTGGACCTTCCAAACCTTCAAGGTGGTCCAGGCCGAGGGCGGGATAGGAGGCGGGCGGCAGGTGGCAGCCAGAGCTGCTAGAGGGAGGTCTGCGAGAGCAAGTAGGGGCCCGGCGGGGGCACGTTTGGCGGGAGAAGAAGGACAGCGGGGAATTGAAGCCGGGACCTGCCCCTCTGCACGTTCAGCGAACCAGTTTTGGTTCCTCCAGAGTCTGGGTGGGCTGAGTCTGGGGCACGTTTTTAGGTAGAAATGGTGAAATCTGGGCCGGTGGACTTGTAAATCACACCTTTTGATTAAAGGCTATAAATAACTTGCCTAGAGCAAAGGTATACATTTACCTAAACCGAGGTTAGGAATCTTAAGTATTTGGAAATCACCTGCTGAAAATATTTTAATTTGGGGTTCTTCTTGGGAAAAGGTCACCTCGAAGGGAGTGTTTGCTAACCTGTTTGCTGGGGTCTGTGGGTCCTCTAGTCCAGATTTTTGGCTAGGAGGCTTGGAGGAGCCCTCCCCCACTCCAGTTGAGAGCTAGCCAGCTGTGAGAACCTCTGGGAACAGTGTGAGACAGAGGCAGATGGGAAGGAGGAGACAGATCGTTATATTTAGGTGGGCTGTGGGAAGGGAGAGATACGGTTTATGGATGAGGAGCTGGTGGACAGGGTGGTCCCCCTGAGTAATGGTTGCTCATCATTGTGCAGCATCATTCAGCAGTGGGGTGCCCTCTGACTGCCATACCAAAGCCCACCCAGGAAGGCCGGCTTCATCCCAGGAATTCTTTGGTGTCTAGTTGTGTCTCCTGGGCCTAGAGCTGAAGGAAGCTATCAGCAGATGAGCTTTCTGTGATTTCCTTGTTCACATTTATTTAGAACAGCGGTTCTCAAACTTTAACTGTCCTAGAAGTTAAACTAAATTTTAAAATATTTACTAGTTTATTTCAGAAATAGTAAATTACATGTTAAGAAACTTATAGGGTTTTTTTTTTTTTTTTTGAGGGGGGGGTTGGATAACAATGTTTCTCCTTGAATCTTAGGGCAAAGAGTGGTATTGGTTTCCATGTTTGCTAATCTCGTGTCTGTATTCATAGATGACAGTCAGATTCTCATAACTGCTTCTGCATTTTGTGTTGCCATGGCGTATGTCACGTAGCCTCTGCAAAGCTCCCCTGCACGCTCATGAGAGAATGAGAAAGGAAAAGGCAGTTTTATGGTTTAGGATTATTATGGAAACAATTTTAACTAAATGGACCCCCTGAAAGGGTCTCCCAGACCACACTTTGAGAACCGCTGATTTAGAATAATGTTTTTGTTATTATAAAAGAAATTCCATGCACTTGTGAGAAAACATTAAATATTCAAAAAACTGGAAAGAAGAGAATGAAGGCTGCCCATCGTGTTACAACCCAGTGTTTGTGTTTTAATAACCAAGTGTCAGCACTTGACTGGTGGCTTGGATTCAAGGCAGGTTGGGCAGATGTAAGTGGCCTTCAGGTTTTGAATGGGGACAAGGAAGCTCTAATATTCCACAAAGCTGATGCCGGTTCCTGGTTGCAGGCGGACCTGAGCTGGAACCGTCTTCTTGGCCATTATCTTTTCTAAGGACCTCACCTTCCAGAGCCCGCCTACACAGAAGTGCCAGGGGACCCTCTTAGGAGCAGAGAACATGGTGATCTTCAGGCAGCTGTCTCTGGGTGTGAAGGCCGCCCTGGCTGCTGGCACTGTCTTCATGTCCATGATCATCTCCCGCTCCTATCTGTCTGAGAGCCTGGAGCTCAGGGCCTGGCGTTGGCTGTTCCGCCTGCAGCTTGCCCTGTTTGTCAACTCGCTCATGCTTATTGGCTCCCTCTACATCTGGCGTAGTGCAGTCAGCAACCTTAGCCATTCCCCAGCCTCAGAGTCGGCCTGTTTTCAGCTTTGGAAGATGGCTGTTGTGACGTTCCTGGCCCTGGCCCATTCCAGTTTCTTCACCATGCTCTTTCTAGTGGCCGAGGAGCCCTATCTCTTTTCCTTGGCTGCCTACTCCTGCCTCGGGGCATACATCATCATGCTCTTCTTCCTCTGTACCCTCAGCGGCATGGAGCAGGCCTACCAGCTCTTGGCCTGGCGCAGTGGGAGGGTCGTGGGCAGCCTTGACAAGACAAGGAAGCTGGCGCTCAGACCGGCCCTGGCAGTGGTGGTGACTGCCGTGCTCAGCATAGCTGGGCTTCTGAACGCTGCCCAGCCCCCGGTGGTAAAAACCGTGGCAGTGCCCATCCACCAGCTGCCCCCCTCGATGGACAACCTCAAGATTGTGCTCCTCTCAGACATTCACTTGGGTCCCACTGTGGGCAGGACTAAAATGGAGATGTTCGTGAGGATGGTGAACAAGCTGGAACCGGATGTCACGGTGATCGTGGGTGACCTCTGCGATTCGGAAGCCTCCGTCCTCCGGACAGCTGTCGCTCCTTTGGGCCAGCTTCATTCACGCCTGGGCACCTACTTTGTCACAGGGAATCACGAATACTACACGTCAGATGTCAGCAACTGGTTTGCACTGCTGGAGTCCCTGAACGTCAGGCCTCTTCACAACGAGAACGTGAAGATTTCTGCCACACGGGCCCGGCGTGGTGGTCGTGAGGATGATGACTGGATCTGCTTGGCCGGGGTGGATGACATCGAAGCAGACATCCTGCACTACTCTGGCCATGGCATGGATCTCGAGAAGGCCCTCGGGGGCTGTAGCACAGACCACGCCACCATCTTGCTAGCTCACCAGCCCCTGGCTGCCAAGAGAGCCCTTCAGGCTCGGCCAGATATTAACCTGATTCTTTCTGGGCACACGCATGCTGGGCAAATCTTCCCCTTGAATGTGGCAGCCTATCTCCTGAACCCCTTCTTTGCTGGTCTCTACCAAGTGGCCCAGACCACATTTGTCTACGTGAGCCCAGGCACGGCCTACTATGGAATCCCCATGAGGTTGGGTAGTCGGGCAGAGATTACAGAGCTCATCCTGCAGCAGGCTGTCTGAGCCTGCCCCTGCCCCACATGCCTCTTCAGCGCCCTTGGCCTCCATTCTGCATCCCTCTTCAGAACAGGTTGCCTGCTTTATGCCCTCCAGCCTTTCCTGCGCAGCCCTGCCCGCACATGCTTGTCACAAGCCTGGCCTGAACAGTGATTGTGGTCGGGCTGCCTGGCAGGTTAACTCTGTAGATAGCCAGTTGCTTATTTATATACATTTGTGAGGCCACTAAAGTCACATGCATAAGAACAGGCACCTGTTTTCCAGATGACGTGGCGTAAAACTTCCTTCTCTGAAGAGCTCCTAGGAATAAACCAAAACATGGCATTGCTTAAGAGGGATACCTCTAGAAAACACAGTAGGGAAGGAACTCTGGGTGCTTTTTAAACCCTCTTTAGGACTTAGACAGTTTCCAGGATCATTGAGGTAGAGCTTTCCAGGCAAGGGGCATGTTGCTAGGTAATCTGGGAGGGCAGGCGAGACAGAGGCCCCTCTGGCTGCTGAAGAAGAAGAATTTCTTTTCCCCCTTGGTTCTATCAGAGTCACCTTTAATGAGGAAATCAGCAGAGCCTGCTGGAAGACAGAGCACATCCTATTCCAGACCTTGAGTGATGCTATTTTACTGTCTGTGCTCCTGGGTCTTGGGGATTGGGGGAGGGAAAGAAACAGAGCACTGTGGTTGGTAATGGTAATAGTGCCACATAGGACTTCAAAGGGCCTTTGGCTCCTTTTATACAATAATTGGGTGAGGTAATTAGGGGCAGGCTCCTAGAGATGAGGAAACTGAGGCAAAGAGCTGTAGGTAGGGCATTGGCAACAGGACAAGGTATGTAGGAGATTCTGGACTAGAAGTCACGTCTTCTATTTCCCAATGAAAGTGTTCTTTCCACCGTCTGGTGGTTCGGTAGATGCATCTGATTCAAACGGTTACCAAAATTAAGAGAACAAAACAGGGCCTAGAACCTGATGTTCTTTCCAGGAGTCAGCTAGTTTCGGTGTGGGATGTCTGTCAATATGGGAGGAAGAGTTAGAAAACTGGAGCCCCCACCCTCACTCTCTGTGGGTGGGGGGAGCGGTACGGGACAGGCAGGCTCTGTCCTCTGGCAGGGCTTCGTGGCCTGGTCTCCCCGTGGAGTACTGAGACCACCTTTCCTACTGTACGGCTTCCGTCCGCCTGGCCTGACCTCTCCAGAGCTTTCCTAGAACTCTGACCACAGAATCATAAGGCCATCTCAGCTGGCCACTAGACCCATAGGAAGACAGGCAGAGGTTACTATGTCTGGAGTGACCTCACCTCTGGTCCGGCCCTTGTGCCAGACTCAAGAGACCCTGTGGCCCTGGGGTAGCAATAAACAGTCCTTTTAGGAAGGGCCTCTCTGAGAAGATTGAGGACCTGGGCTCAGTGTTGACATTTTTGTGACCGACAATCTTTCTCCAACCAGGAACACAGACACGACTCTAAAAGAGAAGTCGGGTCAGGCAGTGTTGGGCAAATGACTTGACCTCAGCAAGCCTCAGTCTCCCTCACCCTAAAATGGGGATATTATCATATCTACCTCAACATTGTTTCCCGGGGAGGGCACTGAGACATGGCACGCGCTGCACATGGCTCAGGAGGAGCACTCAGTGTTGCTGATTCGTAAGCATCACATGGGGGCTTGCTAAGGAACTGTGTTGGTTACAGGTGTCCCGGGAACTTATGAAGCAGACAATCCCGGGGGATGTGAGTGGGTCGCATGCCTCCTGCTCCCGGGGCCCAGTGATTTGCTGGAGACGTGGGAGGGTTGCTTTCCTCTGCCTGGGTTAAGTCTCCTATGCACGCTCTGCCTGGTGGATAAATGGAATCCTGGAGAATCCTGAAGACCACCTTGTTATTTCCAAAGTGTTGACAGCAGGCTTTCCATTCCAGGGTGACTGATTCCTCTCTGTTGGACACAAAACAGGTCCATCTTACGTGTCGAAGGAATAGTCAGCAGCACATTCTCATACTTGGCTTGTATTCCATGACGTAGTGGGAGTTTCCCTGCGGAAATTCCTCCATCACTGTCCAGATACGGCCCTGAAGGGTCACTCTCCCCACAGTCCCCTCTGCACCTCTCCTCACACATGTACCTTCCTTGTTAATGGTTGGAGGAGGTGGTGAGAAATGCTTACTTGGAGCTTGAAAATTCTTTCACTTTCATTTTAGTTTCTTTTAAAAACTGTAAATGCAAGTTAAATTGAAATGCTTTTTAAAATTAACAAGGACATGTCTAGTATCCTATTATTGTACAATGTCAGTGCAGTAATCCCACCACCATCCATTCCAAACATCCATCCACCGTTTTTCCTTTATTTTGTTTGTTTTGTTTTCAAGTTTTTATTGAGAAAATTAAACAAATATTCACAGAGTAGAGAGAACACCGTGCTGATTCCGCATGCACTCATCACCCAGCTTCAACAATTGTGAATAATATTCTGCTGTTCTTTCTCATTTATCCCTTCCCTACACTCTTTTTTTGGCTGGACTATATTAAGGCAAGTCTTAGAAAATGTAATGTTACCCAAAAATACTTCAGTATGAATCTGTTCTAGAAAAGCATATACATAATGCTGTTATATCCAACGAAATGAATAGTAATTCTTTAATATCATCTAATGCTTAGTTAGGAGGTGCAAAGGCTAGAAGCTAGGTCTTCGACCTCTCAGTAAAAGTGTTTTTTCCACTCTCTGAGGGTTGAGTAACTGTATCTGTTACAGGTGACTAACAGGATTCAAATGCAGTTTACTGCCAAAGAGCTAAAGAGTTAGTATTCCGTTTTTCCCCATTATCTCAGTTTTTTGTTTGTTTTTTTTTTTTTACTATGGGAAAAAGCACACAGCATAAACTTTATCATCTTAATGATTTTTAAGTGTATATTTGCACTGTTGTAAATATACTTTATCTCGCAAATCTGAAACTATATCCATTAAACAAGAACTCCTCTTTCTCCCCTCCCCTCAGCCCCCAGTAACTGCCATTTTACATTCTGTTTCCATGACTATAACTACTTTAGGGACCTCATATTATTGGAATCACACATTGTTATTTATATGATGGATTATTTCACTTGGCCTAATGTCCTAAGTGTTCATCCATGTTGTAGTATGTGACAAGACTTCCTTTCTAAGGCTGAATAATATTTCATTGTATGTATATATCACATTTTGTTTATTCGTGTATCAGTGAACATTCGGGTTGCTTCCACCTTGTTTGTTTGTTTATTGTGAATAGTACTGCTGTGAATCTGGGAGTGCAAATATCTCTTCAAGACCCTACTTTCTATTCTTTTGGATGTATACCCAGCAGTCAGATCTTTGAGGAACATCCATACTGTTTTCCATAGTAGTTGAACCATTTGACAACCCCACCAGCAATGCACAAGGGTTCTCATCTCTCTCTTGTTTTCACTAGAACTTGTTATCATTCATTTTTTGTGAGGTGATATCTATTGTGGTTTTGATTTGCATTCCTCCAATGATTAGTCATGTTGAGCATCTTTTCCTATGCTTGTTGGTCATTTGTATCTCATCTTGGGAGAAATGTCTATTCAAATCTTTTCCCCATTTTTAAATCAGGTTATTTGACTTGTTGAGTTGTAAGAGTTCCTTTTATATTCTGTATGTTAACGCCTTATCAGATATATGATTTGCAAATATTTTCATTCTAGTGCCCTTAACGGGCAAAAGTTTTTAAGGATGCCCTGTTTGTCTATTTTTTGCTTTTGCTGCCTGTGCTTTTGGTGTCATAGTCAAGAAATCATTGCCAAGTCCAGTATCAAAACCCATTTTGAGTTAATTTTTATACATAATGTAAGGTAAGGATCCAACTTCATTCTTCTACATGTGAATATCTAGTTTTCCCAACATCATTTGTTGAAGAGACTATTCTTTTGCCATTGAATGATCTTGGCACCCTTGTCAAAGACCATTTGAGCATATATGTGAGGGTTTATTAATAGCCTTTTTTATTCTATTCCATTGTTCTGTCTTTTTGCCAGTACCACAGTATGAGTTTTGTAATATATTTTGAAATCAGGAAGCATGAGTTTTCTAACTTTGTTCTTCTAAAAATTGTTTTCACTATTTGGGGCTCCTTGAAATTCCACATGAATCTTAAGATTAATTTTTTAAATTTGTGCAAAAAAGAAAATGCCATTGGGGTTTTGAAAGAGGTTGCATTAAATCTGTAAATCATATTGGGTAGTATGGGCATCTTAACAAAACTGAGTCTTGCAATTCGTGAACATTGAATGTCTTTCCAT
Organism: Furipterus horrens; assembly: GCF_987537825.1. Lineage (NCBI taxonomy): Eukaryota > Metazoa > Chordata > Mammalia > Chiroptera > Furipteridae > Furipterus > Furipterus horrens. Next base: position 130,573,157 of record NW_028327177.1, on the reverse strand, counting down.
GTATCTGTGTCTTCTTTAATTTCTTTCAACAATAGTTCTCAGTGTGAGTCTTTTACCTCCTTGTTTAGGTTTATTTCTAAGTATTTTATTCTTTTTGATGCTGTTGTAAATGTAATTGTTGTCTTAATTTTCTTTACCTATTTTTTCATTGTCAGTGTATAGAAACACAGCTGATTTTTGTAGTTTGATTTTGTATCCTCCAACTTTGCTGAATTCATTTATTATTCTAACAATTACTTTGTGTGTAGAATCTTTAAGATCTTCTACATATAATATCATGTCATCTGTGAACAGAGATAACATTACTCCCGCCTTCCAAATGAATGCCATTTATTTACTTTTCTTGCCTCGTTGCTCTGGCTTAGACTTCCAGTGCTATACTGAATAGAAGTGGTGATGGCAGACATCCTTTCCTTGTTCCTGATCATAGAAGAAAAGCTTCAGACTTTGACCATTGAGTATGATGTTGGCTGTGGGCTTTCATGTATGGCCTTTATTATTGTGACATAATTTCCTTCTATTCCTAGTTTGCTGTTCTATTATGAAAAGATGTTGGATCATGGCAAATCTCTTTCTGCCTCAATTGAGATGATCATGTGGGTTTTGTTCTTCATTGTGTTAATATGGTGTATTACACTGATTGAGATTCATATGTGATACCATTCTTGCATTCCAGGAATAAATCTCACTTGGTCCTGGTGTATAATCCTTCTAATGTTTTACTGTATTCATTTTGCTGGTATTTTTTTTGAGGATTTTTACATCAATATTCATCAGAGTATTTGTGTGTACTCTTCTTGTTATGTCTTGTCTGTCTTTGCTACTAGGGTAATGTTGGCCTCATAGAATGAACTTAAAAGTGTTCCCTCCTCTTCAATTTTTGGGAGGATTTTGGGAGGATAAGTGTTAATTCTTCTTTAAATATTTGATAGAATTCTCTAACAAAGCCAGCTGGTCCTGGGTTTTTCTTTGAGGATTTGCAGCTACTGGCTCAATCTTCCTACTAGTTATTGATTTGTTCAAATTTTCTCTTTTCTTCATGATTCAGTCTTGGTAGGTTATGTGTTTCTAGGACTTTATATATTTCTTCTAGGTTGAACAGTTTGTTGGCATGCAGTTGTTCATAGCAGTCTCTTATATCCTTTTTATTTCTGTGATATCAGTTGTAATGTTTCCTTTTTCATTTCTAATTTTAGTTATTTGAGTCTTCTTTTTTCCTTAGTTAATCTAGCTAAAGATTTGTCAATTTTTTTGATCGTTTTTAAAAAACCTCTTAGTTTCATTGATTTTTTTTCCCTGTTGTTTTTCTATTCTCTATTTCATTTATCTCTGCTATAATCTTTTATTATTTCCTTCTTTCTGCTATTCTTAGGTTTCTTTAGGAATTAATATCTCTTTGCAGTTCTTTTGTTTGAATCAGGATTCAAAAGCAACGTCCATATATTGTATGTGATATATTTCTTAAGTCTCTCTAAGTCTATAAAACACCCTTCTCTCTTATTTTGTGTTATTTATTTATTCAGCTCATCAGGATATTATATCTTAGAATTTCCTACATTTTGGATTTGTGATAGTGTTTAGTGTGTTGTCTGTTCCTCGTATTTTCTGTAAACTGGTAGAGGTAGAGATCTGTAAAAGTTGGAGCTAGAGGCTGGATAGAATCAACTTTTCCCCTTTTTTGATAGGAAGACTTCATTGCTTTAGTGATATTAAGACTGACCCATGAGTCTAGGTGTTAGATTGATCCCTCCACTAGAAAGTTCCTCATCAACCTTTTATTTAATGTTTCAGCAGTCACTGATGATTGTTGCTTAAACTCATTATTCCACTTCTAATTGCAAAATGGTGATTTTTAAAAAATAGTGTGATATGTTAAATTCAGACTTGTAGACCAAGGTACTCAATAGGCTTTCTAGGAGTGGTTAGTTGGCTTTTATATAATCAAGAGACAATGGGAACCTCTTTCACCTCAGTTTTGCATTCTGAAGGAGCTTTTTTGGCACTAAGAAATATCAAAGCCCCCAAAATAGTGATTTTTCATTTCATCATGTCTTCTGCATTTATTAGCTGTCATTCTACAAAGAACTCTCCTCAGCAGTTGTCTGATTACTCTGGAAAAGTCTATAGCAAAGGCAAAACAGACACTATATTCTTTTCCTTTATTCATCAGTTTTCAGATTAATGAATTGTTGCCCCAGCAATCTCCAAGGATAACCAATAAGCTTTCTTTGGGACGGGAGAGAGTATTATGAATTTGGTTATTTTTTATATATTTGATGTGTTTCAATCCATTGAAGTGATGTATCTTTTGATGCTTAAAATACCTCTTTTTTTTTTTTTTTTTTTTTTTGCCCAATTATATCATTTCGTTGTGACCCTAATAGTTTTTGATAGTTTTAGGCTTATTTTGGACATACTCTGCCCCAAACTTAGATTAAGTAATTTTTTGAAGTATCCTGGTTCTTTTTAGTGGGTAATATTTAGAGAACATAATTTAAGTGCTAGGGGAACTAATTGCTACTGGCTATTGTCAATTCTAAGCTGTTTCAGTGGATATTGCTAAGAAATATACATTTTTTTTTTTTTGGAAAAGGAAAAGAATTTAAATTTATAGTAATATTTCCAATTCAGATGGAAGATTATGGGCTTTTTCAGAAATAGGTTTTATTCTTTTAGAGCAGTTTTATGTTCACAGCAAAATTCAGTAGAAGGTACAAAAATTTCTCACATATCTCTGATTACAGGGTTTTTACTTAACTTTCTTTGACTTTGTTTCTCTTTTACACTGAAATTTTTAGTTCCTACAACCCAATGCCATTACTTAATTACTTTATTCTACTATATACATTATAGATTCAAAATCATAATAAAATATTAGTACTAAAATGAAACCTATTGAATGCAGGGCAGGTTGGTTTGATTATGTATTTTACCTAAATGCAGTTTAAGATGTATTTTTATCCTTAAGCAAAATACAGTCATTTCAGATTCACTTGAAATGATTCTTTCCTGATGTATTTTTATCGTTAGGCAAAATATAGTCAGAATAGCATTTCAAATTCACTTGAAATGATTTTTTCCTGTGTGTGAAGTTAGATCTGTTTTTAACTTCTGAAAACTATTTTATATTTTAAACATTTATTTAAAAAGCAAAACTACACACTTTTCTCTGAGATGAAGGGACAGAATTAAATCTGTAAATGTCTGTGAGTCCTGGCGGATTGGCAGCTGGTCCCAGCTGAGCTCATTTCTCCTCCATTCTGACGATTCCCTTCTTTATCCACAGTAAATTTAGACACTTTATCAAAAGTCTTTTGGGATGCTGTACAAAAACCTTTGCAGAACAAGACAAGCATAAGTAAATAAACAAAAATATGCATAAGCTCTAGCAGCCCATCCACAAATTTCTCCAGGTCCATATCGATTCTCACCATTTCCTGAGATGGTTTTGCTTCTCCAGCCTGTCTGATGTTATAGTGTTTCCATGACATTTGATATTGGAAAGATTCATAGATCTGGCCTAATTCAAGTTTGTTTTATAGTCATCTGAAATATTCCTTCTCTTTCTCTTTGTTCTGTGGACTATAGGGAAGCCCATGGTATGTAAAGAATCATCCACCCCTATATTTTCCCCTTCCCATAATCCCTATCCCCTCAACCCTAGGGTGCTAGCAGCCTAGGAAGCTTGGGTCTCTGCCACCTTGGATCTAAACAGCTCATGTCAGGAATTCTCTAGGCTCTTGGGTCTCCAGGGTGAGTTGAAAGGATATGTAGGGTGTTAGATATGGAGACCCATTGAGTACTTACCAGAGTTATATCTTCACATAATTGGCATGACCCATGAATAAGCTGTGATGAGTTCCTTTCATTTCTTTATTCTAGTTGAGGAATGTGCACAAATAATGCAAATATAATTATTGTTTTTCCTGAGGATTAGGAAACTTGGGGAATGTTCACATTACCTGATGATGTAAATATCAGTGTTATATTTAATGAGTTCTTTTTTAATGCTTATTTACCACTGAAATAATCTAAACTGAGTAAATAACTTTAAAAATGTTATGTTGGACAGTATTAAGTCCCTGATGTATATTTGGTCCGAGGGTATTTTGTTTATATTTCTGCAGTTCTCTTCCTCAAGTAAAATGTATATTATGTACATGGGGAACCTTGGGAGGTTGTGTGCTTGGCCTCGTGTTGGAATTGATTGTATTTTATTGCTATATGGTTTCTGTGACCTCATGCATTGTAAGTACTTAAGCTACTACACCACTGCAAGTGTGAAATAAAACTGGCTCTTCAGCATTTTGTCCCAGTGCCAATTCATTTAGAAGGGCTGGAATTTGCACACAGGGCAAATTTTGCATTGTTTTCTTTTTTTTCTTTTTTTTTTCTTTTATGTCTCCTTCTCTTCTTCTGGAATCCAAATAGTCATATATCAACTCTCTTTATATTTTTTGCTCTGTGCTTTGAGATGTCTCTTACATTTCTCAGCAAGATTTATTCTCCTTCAATATACCTTCAATGTCATGTTAAATCATGATTTTCATATGTTTATCTGTGTAAAAATGTTATAGCTGCTTTATTTACAACAGCCTCAAGTGAAAACACCCCAAATGTTCATCATCGGGGAAGTGGATAAATAAGGTTTGGTATATTCATTAAATAGAATACTACTCAGCATTAAAAATAAAAATAAAAAAACCTACAGATACATGTGTTAAGATAAAATTGAACTGAGCACATATGAAGATCTAATTGGTTTTATTAGGTGATTCATGAATCAGGCAGCACCCCAACTAGCAACTAGAAGGGCACTCTAAGTTGTGCCTCCCCACCCCACAAAAGGAAGATTTTAATAGTCCAAATTTTGCATTGTTTTCATTTGAGGGGAATAGACTTTGAAGGCAGCCTTTCCTCTTTGCTCCTCCCCCACATTCCTTGATTGCCTTCCCTCGGTGGTGCCACAGCACAGAGATATTAAGGAAGCCAGCTGGATCCACTCATACCCTTCCATGTTGAGAGGGGCCACTTTGGAGCCATGAGGCAGATTTTCCCTGTTAGCCTTGACCATGACAGTCACCAATAGGAAGCTCTCTTAGGTCTTGCTGCTTCTGTGGCTGTCATCAGGATATTTTATCAATAGACATAGTGATCCTCTCTGTGAGAGAGAGAGACTTGTTACTGCTCCCCAGGTCCAAGTAGCATGATGCCATCTACATGTTGGAACAGAGGGACAGCCCGTGGCATGTCCTCACAGTCAAAGTCTCCCATGGGAGAAAGTGGGGCAGTTAGTAGGGCCCTGGGGCAAGGGAGAATGTGTACTGCTCTCCTGCCCACTTACAGACTGCTTTTGATCCTTTTTATTGATAGTCTTGAAAAGATCAGAACATTAGCCCCAAAGCAGATGCCAAAGGCTGTGTTGATCCATTACAGTAACCCTACACCCACAAAGCAGCTGCCCCTGGGGCTGCTACTTGTTTAAATAAGTAGGTGGCCACCCTCATCCACTACGCTGTGTCGGCTTTTCACTGGGGCTCATGGCTGGTTTGAAGGGGAATATGATGAGGATGGCCTGTGAGTCTTTGTGGAGGAAGTGCTATTTCTGCTATTTCAGGAAGAATTGTGGTCTTGCTCAGATTCCTCTTGAGTGGAGATGGGGTCCTTTTCCAGGGCTTCCCCCTTGGCCCTTCCCTCCATAATGGCTCTTACTCGTGGTGAGGGTTCTGGGGGTTGTTAGGTAAAACCATCCTGACTCGCACCCAGGACCAGTGAAATAGCCATAAGGTGGGTCCTCTGACTTGAACCCACTATGAGGAGGACTTGGGCCAAGGCTTCCTTTCTCCCCTGGCCTCGGGAGACAGATGGCATTTTAGGTCCCCTGGTATCAGTATCAGCTCAGACCATATCCAGCAATCCTCAGAAGGTCTGGGGGAACCACTTTCCTTAGGACACAGGCACCCTAAGTCCCATCGGGGGAGGGTTGGAGGATGATTGTATGTACAGTACTTGGGTTGGCATTGCAGGGCCCTCCCTCAATCCAACCTTCTGGTCAACCGATTAGCTGTTTGTCAGAGAGCTGCCTTAGAGCTGGCAGCCCGAGGAAGGAACCCATTTGCCAATTACAGTGGCTGACATCAGCCTTTTCTCCATGAGTTCTTGATTTGTTTTTTTCTTGTTAGACACGTCAAGCAATACCCTCGCTGGTTGCCCAACTGTCTAACCCTCTAGGAATGCTACAGTTGTGAGCCATTGCTTAGGATCGCTGTGGGTCACCACACCCTGGCTGCCACCTGGCCTTGCTGGTCATTGTGGTGCTTATATCCACCTGCTCCTGATGGCCAAGCAGTCCTTCTTTGTTGTCAGAATCTCATCATCCCCAATGACACTGGTTGGCGGGGGTTGGGGGAGCAGGGCCACAGCAGCATCTTCTGTCACCCTTTTCCTACAGAGGACAACACCCTCATTGGGCTTCTCAGAGAGGCCAGGCTCCTCCTCACTGCTGCGTTCCTCACTGAAGGGAAGGATTGTTTGCGGGATACATTTAGAGGATGGAATGTCAGGGCACCATGTTCACATCCCCTCCCACCATCCTCAGGATGCCTATGCAGTCTTGGGATCTCCGGCTCATTTCCTGTAGGCCTGGATCACGTCCAGGTTCCGGGGAGCCATTCCGACAACACCCGGCAGGGGTTAGGGTGCTTTACTGAGACACTAACTCAGCCCACCATGGGAGAGTGCATGATGGCAGCCAACTCCCCTCTGTCCAGCTTTGTGTTCTGGCCGCTCAGGACGCACCTCCAGTGTCCCCATGAGTAAGCCCAAGCCTTACGTTTCCGGAAGGAGGTGTAGGTCTGTAATCATCGCCATGGAAGCCTCGCATTCACAGATGGCTCTGAGCGGATGACCAATCTCTTTTTCCAAAGCTTCCAAGTCTTTCAAAAGCCAGACAACCTCACCATCCTTAAAGTTATCAGTAACCCTCCCTCCCACACCCCATTCCAGGGCTAGAGCTAATGCAGATGCCGCCCATCCCTTTCCGCCCGTACCTCCCCCCAGGCCAGTGCAGGTGAGGGCCTTGGCCTTGGTACGCATAGCCATAGGCTGTCACCGCCCACTGAGCCCCAGCTGCAGGGTTCCTGTTGCCATGTGACATATCTGAGAAATCCAGGCGCAGGCTCACATCCTGAGGATCTGCTGTGTGGGCCCCTCCTGGCACCAGCCGTCTTCCTCTGGGCTCCTCCGGAAGCACCACGTGAAACAGGCTCAGGTGCCGGTGGTCTGAGGAGTGGTTCCAGAGCGCAGAAATGAGGGACCGGTGGAAAGAAGCAAAAGCAACAGCCATGATTCTGCCAGGGTCTTCTGGAACGTATACAGATGTCTCCAGGATTGTCTGCCTAAAAGCGGAGAATGCAGTTATTCAGCCCCGCTGGCTGAGGGCTGCCCCCAGGCGCATGAACTCCCAGTACTCCTGGGCTCCTGGGACAGTGGGGTCCTGTGGTGTTGGGCCTTGAATTTGAGTTGAGACACTGGCCTCATAAAGGCTACTCAGCTCACGCAGGACTGTCCGCAGGAGCTGCAGCAGACATAGGCTTGTTTTAAAAAGAGTTCTCTCCTTTCTTTCTTCTCTATAGGGGAGATCTTTCCACAACGGCAAGAGTAAAGTACCTCATTGTTCTCAGGAGCTAGATAATATGTCATCATATATGCATGCCATAGAAACCATAATTTACTTCTCAGTCCACTTATTGGTATCAATGTTTTACTAGGAAAACATTTCAGACGTACAGAGAATTCAAAGAATTGTATACCCACCATCCAAATTCTAGCATTAATATATTGCTATCATTCCATCCCTCCATCAATCCATCAATACACCTTATTTTTTGGATGCATTTCAAAGTGAGTTACAGACATCAATGCATTCCCCTGACACACACACACACACACACGTGCACACACACAAATGCTTCAGCATGTGGTATTCTTAAGAGGACAGTATTAGTTTATAGCTTTCTTTTTCCCCTTTAAAGATAAACTTTACCTACAATGAATTGCACAGATCTTCCTTGTGCCATTTGATGAGTTCTGACAAACACATACACCTGTATAATGCAGAACCCTTATCCAGCTAGAGTGTATGACCATCACCCCAGAAAGTCCCTCACGTTCCTTCCCGAGGAACACCTGCCCCCACTCTCCCAAAGACAATGCCTATCCTGATTTTTTCCCCACCAGAGATTCCATTTGCCTGTTCCAGAACTTCATATAAATAAGTTCACACAGTCTGAACTCCCTTGAGCAGGGCTTTTTTACATTTACCATAACATTTTGGAGATGTATCCACATTATCGCACGTGTCAGTAGTCCTTTTTATTGCTGAGTAGTATTCCATTCTGTAAACTTCCCACAGTTTGCTTATTTGTTCTCCTATTGCTGGACATTTGGTTGTTGCCAATTTTGGACTATCATGAGCAAAGCTGCAATGAACATTGTTTACGTCTTTTCATGATCATATGCTTTTGTTTCTCTTATAACCAAGAAAAAGCCTTTATTTTGAAGGGAAGTTTGGTTTCAACAGTGTTGCAGTAACAACAAAAAGTACACTTATAAGTACATCCATAGAAAAAAATTCTGTGGAAAGGGTAATGGTGTGTTTAAAAATCTTTATTATGGAAAACTTCCAAAATGCAGAGAGAGAGAGAGAGAGAGATAATGCTGTACCTATTAGCTTCAACAATGATCGTTTTTGCTTTCCACACCCTCTACTATTTTTGCTCTTTTTATTTTTGGTTTATAGTAACTTCAAATAGAGTAACCACCCTAAAATACTTCTGATAAGATTTTTGGGGGGGGAGTTCTTTTCTATCATCACTATGCCATCGTTATATCCAACAGAATTAACAATAATTCTTTAAAATCTGTTTCATGCCTGGTCTACGTTCAGATATTTTCTCTCTCAACATGGTTTTGTTTACAGCTAGAATCAGGATGGAAACCAGGTCCTCACATTGCATTAGGTTCTTATGCTTCTTAAGTGCTCTTTAATTTTTTAATAATACTCTATTTTATTGTTTGATTTTATTTTAAGGCCATCAGTTTGTTAGAGTGACTCTGTCATTGGACTTTCAGAATGTCCCACATTTTCAATTAGACTTACTGCTTTCATTGGTATCATTAGCTTCGGGTTCAATAATAAGGCCTGCTTATCCGTGAGGCTGCGTCCTTCCTGCTGAGAGACATGCCTGCTTGTTTCATTTTTACAAGGTTGACATTGAGCAGAGGGATCACAGGATCTGCCCAATTCCTTCTTTATAAAACTTCCATCAACCTTGCTGATGGCTTTAGCATCCACAGACGATTTCGCCTAAATCTATTATTTTACTGAGTGTTAGAAAAAAGTGTTTTTCAGATTCTGTTATTCCATCTGCATTTATTAGCTGGAATTCTGTGAAGAATTTTCCACTGTCAACTTTTTAGTTCCCTGAAATACAGTTTTGATGTGAAAGGGAAGTAAACTGCTTGATTCTTTCCTTTTATTTATCATTTTTCAGAGTAATGAGTAATCTAGCAATCTCCAAAGGTGACCAGTGAATTTTTTTCCCCTTGATGTATCATTACAAACTCATAAGTATTAATATCCTTGCAATATTTTTTTTTTCTGTTCATATGTCTCTTAAAGTTTCTATCTCTCTTTTTAAAAAATGTTCCAAATTTCCCACCTGGGGCCAGTGGAGCCTCTAGAGGTTAGCCCCAATGTCCTACATCTAACCAAGACCCTGTCCACTGTTCACCCCTCCCCCCCAACCCGTCTCCACTGTGGCCCATGTCTCTGCTTGCTTTTTTGCCACTTCAGGAAAAGGCCAGAGTCCCAAATATTTGAAAACACACGCTTGACACTATCATTCTTCTGTTTAAGTTGTTCTCCATAGCTCTTGGCATAAAGTCCAGGCCCTTGAACTTGGACTTCAGGGCTCATTGGATCTGGCCCCTGCCTGGCTCTGTCAGCAGGTGTCACGCTCTGTCAGCACTGAGGTCCATGGCTCCTACCTGGCGGCTGCCCCCTCTGCCAGTCTCCCACACAGTCTCCCCTGCTGATGTCACCATTCCCCTTGGCTAACTCTTCTTCTTCCTAGGGTTTCATTTAGGCCAGCAGCCCTCAACCCTGCTGCCCATTACAACACCTGGGCGGTTTTAAGAAATACCAGTGCCTGGGCTCCACCCAAGATCAATTAAAATCTCAATGTCTGGAGGGTGAGGCCTGACTTTGCTATTTTTAAAAGCTTGCGCAAGTGATTCTGATGTGCGGCCAAGGTTGAGAACCATAATTTGGGGTGTCCCTTCCTCTGGGAAACTCGCCCTCGTCCCACACACCCCCATGCCTGGGTTACACGTCATTTATTACCACTGTAGCATTCCGATCGAATGCTTTTTTATCCCCAGCTTGGTTGAGAGATCACTGGTGTATAACATTGTACAAGTTTAAGGTGCACAACGTGATGATCTTATTTTTATCGTCTAGGCCTCACTGTGTTAACTCCTGGGTTTTTTCCGCGTTAGATGGGAGCTTCATGTGAGCTGTGGCCACATCTGTGAGGTCTGTGCTTACTGAGCAGGTGCTTGGCAGTATTTTTAAGTGGATGGTAGGGCAATATTTAGGCTGGATTTTGAGATCGTTTTCAATACAGGGATGGTGCTGTGCTATGTGGGAGGAAGGCCGGAGTCTGTCCTCTGCCAACATCAGCTCCTGCTAACGCCTCTCCAGCTTTTCTGAACCCCTTTCTTGAGACAAATGGACTTCAAACAGTCCTTCCATTTCCCCTACTTCTGCCCAGAGTTGCTTACTCCCTTCATAGGAGTTCAAAGAGCACCCCCAACTGATAGCCCCCCCACCCCATTTAACTCACAAAACTTCTGGGAAACCTTTATTTGACAATTTGTCATATACATGCTGCAAAAATGTTTTCAAAATTGGGGCACCCAGTATATAAAATAAATTTTGTATTTTGTGAGTTTCTTTAGGAGTATCTTGCCTTTGAATGGAAATTAAAGCCTTGGTTTACTAGAAGAATAAATTGATATTAAAATGATTATTTACTTTTTATTTTGAGGTTGCTTTATTGAGGTCTAATTCACATCCAGTAAAGCTTTCCACTTGTCCCAAAGCAATCTGCTTGGGGTGTTTTAACTTACATGACAGTGCCTTGATGCCCTTGGACTTCAGGCAATGTGTGTCCTAGGACACATGTTTGTACAGTTGCTTCAGATAGGACTTCAAGGAACCCCTCCCAATGCTCTCACTGACTGTGATGCTGCTGTGTAAAATTATTATTATTATTATTATTAAAGTTCATATTGTGACCTTTGAAAGCCTAGAAATACTCAAGGAATCTTACCAGCAATTAAATGGTTTCCTGTAGCCCTTGTCCTGTTGCTACCTTTTTCATCCACTAGAGGGAAGTATTTCCCTCTTCCTAGCGGCTTCTCCTTTAGGCCCGCCGTCCCTTTCATTTTTTAAAAAATCTTTATTTATTTATTTTTCTCCATTACCCTTTAGGCCCCTTATTCCCCACTCCCCCCAGCTATCACCACATTGTTAGGCCTTCCTTCCCTTTCAGATCCTAGCATTTTTAGCTTCTGAAGTCCCACCCAAAAAGTGTTTGTTGAAATTTGATTGGACTGCTAGAAATACATCTTATAATATCGCAACCCCATAGAGACATACATACATATGTAAGTCCGTATATGTGTTATGTAGCAGAAGTTTTATAAAGTAATGCTTGTCTTTACTAGGTGCCATACACCCTATTTTCTAGTCTCTTTTATTAGCAAAAGGTGCCCATGATCATCCAAACTGAGTCCATGACTCACAAATTGGGTCACAGCCGACAATGTGACAAATATTGCTTTAGAGTGCACTCAGTCTGACATCCTCCGTGTTTACGGATGAAGAGATGCAGTAGAGAGGGACTTGCCCGGGTCACTGTGGGACTTCGAGCAACACCTGGGATGAGGCTTCAGAGCCTCGGACTTCTACTCTGCGGCTTGTAGCCCCCTGACGTTACTGTGGAGGTACATCTAGCGCTCCAGCAGGTCACAGCCACAGGGAGGGAAGGGTGCCTATGTCTGTGTTGTGTTCCTGGCACACTGGGCTTTACTACACCAAGAGACGACTCGCCTCCAGCAGGGCTTTCTCTTTGGGGATATGTCTTCTGCGTCTCAGCCACTGATGGTCAGGTGGGTGCTAGACTCTGGAACGGAAGCCCTGTGGAATCCTGCATGTGGATCCTCCTTGGTGATTCTGTTACCTGTGTGAGCCACAGTGAACCTGACTTAGCCATGGTTTGTTCTATAGCCCAGAAACCAAGCATGAGCTCTGTCAGCACATGATGCAGTTTAATAGGCAGGGAGACTCACTTGCCACCGTCAAAGTGTCTACTTCCAAAATGCTGAAGATGCAAGTGCTACCATAGGGATTTAACTAATTATTAATAAGGAAAGGGGAGCAAGGGGACTTAGACACTGAGTTTAATAAAGTGGGGAGCATAAGCCTGTTTGCTTCACCAGGTAGTTACAGCTTTTCTCACACTCCAGGGGATTACAGCATTTCTCTACCAAAGGGATTAACACTTCCTCCCTTGTCCACCCTGGTACTAGATTGTTGTGGGGGCTCAGGAGGAGGTGCTGGACCATAGAGGTCTGTCAGTCTTAACTAGGGGGTGTAGGCCTCTCCAAAGTCCATGAAAGCCTGGAAAAGTGGTCATTTTTTTTAAAGCTTCTGGTCTCTTTCAAGACCAAGTTGATGTAATCCCAGGGGAACAAAGAAGTGCTCATTCTCTCTCTCTCGCTTGCTCGCTCGCTCATGACCTGCACTCACACTGTACTCACGTGTCCTCTCTCCATAGCCATGTTGCCCTACCAGCCCTGTGGCCCATGGCCATTGGGACTCCATACACAGGCTCTAGGAGGGAGCCTGAATACTGCAGCTGGAAACACACGCTAAGCTAGCCGTACGCTGGACTAGACTGTACTTTAATATGGAGCAGAATCTCTGGGCAGTGGCCTTTGTCCCTGGCCCTACTGAAGGCAAGATCAGGCTTTATCCATGGCGGGACAAATGGAGATGGGACTTTGGGAAGTCAGGAGGGGAACCCCCTTAATTTTACATCATCAATGAAGTTCACCACGGAACCCCACCCTCCCATGTGGATCTCAGGAAACTCTTTTCCTCTAGACACTGCAATCTCTCCTTTTCTACCGATAACACAAGTTCTCACGTGGGCTCATTCATCCTTGCTCTGTAGAATGTCTCCCAGAAGACGTTCACAATCGACTACAGCCGCAACTGCTTCCTCAAGGATGGCCAACCGTTTCGCTACATCTCAGGCAGCATCCATTACTTCCGTGTGCCCCGCTTCTACTGGAAGGACCGGCTGCTGAAGATGAAGATGGCTGGGCTGAACGCCATCCAGGTGTAAGTAGAAGGCCCTGGGCCCAGACACTCATATCTGGCAAGAGGGTATAGCTGCATTTCTCAGTGCAACTATTTCATTGCTCAGAATGGAAAATAATGCTGTCTGGTGTTCTGGAGGGGCTTGTTATGAGCTTGATTGGCCCTTCTTCAGATAAGTCATCACCTCTTCCAGTCTTGAACTTCATGGCCAGAAATCATAAAATGAATATCAGCTTAAAAAGGCAAAGGCAAGTAACAATGATTGAGCATTCACCACGTGCAGGGCACTTGACATGGATGATTCCATTTGTTGAAAGTATTACCATTTCTGTTTACAGCTGGTGAAATTGAAATTTGCCCAAGCACGTATTTTTGACCAGAGGTCCCCCTAGGATTTGAAGATAAGGGTGTTTGTCTGCAGTCATAGCTTCTCTCAGCTCTTAGGGGGAATATGCCTTGTTAGGTAGATTCCTGAAACCCAGTCTGCCTTCGTGGTTCTTTGGGTTCATTCTATAGCCCGGGGTTATAGAATTACCCTAGTCGCTATCTCTCCTCATCTTTTCTCTTCTGCTCTTGCAAAGTGACTAACTGGGAAGAATTGAGGTGGCTGGCCACTCTTGTTTTTGCACTGCTGGTGTGAATTGCCAGTACCTTTGCAAGCGTAAAGAGAAAACCCAGAGGCAGATTCCTGGGACAGATAAATTAGGGGGAACCCCGCTTGTTATTCTGGTTCTGAGGCCACTGGAGCCTGTCTGTAGTTTCAACCCTACGTGCAAGGGGACCAAGACTATCAGTTCCAGGGAACCCAGAAACCATAGGATCATGGAAAAAGGACACAACCCAGGGTCATCAGAAAGACCTTTTTGATGACATTAGATGGCTTCATATTTAAATTTATATATTATGCTATAGGTAGTCAAGGAAGCTGTTAGGGACTTTTGTCATTTTACCTCCTGTATGATGTTCCTGACAAAGTCTTTTGTTAGGAGGACACAGGGGTTGAAGCTTTCCATTTTTATTAAAAAGTATTTTTCAAAAAATTAAGTAGAGTCACACACCACATGACGACGTTTCAGTCAATGACAGACCGCATGTATGATAGAGGTCCCATAAGATATAATGAAACCATAAAATATCACCTAGTGACATCATCGCCATTGTAACATTGTACCTACTGCGCTGCCAGGCAGCTGGCAGGGTAGCACATAGAATTATGTACAGTACATAATGCTTGATAATGATAATAAGTGACCATGTTACTGGTTAATGTATTTACTCTACTTTCTTTTGTTATTTTAGAGTGTACTATTTTTACTTATTATTTTAAAAAGGGTTTGTTGTAGGACAGTGTGCCGTGTTGCCCTGGCAGCGGCCTCATCCATCTCGTGTTGACTGCAGCTCTTGATTGCACCATTTTCTCTCATGCTTCATGTAATTACATGTGACTTTGCTGTCCAGGCCTGTAGGCTAGGAGCAGTAGGCTAGGCCATCCAGGTTTAGAGGTGCACGCTCTGGTGCTGGCACAATGACAGAATCGCCCAACGATGCATTTCTCAGAACATAGCCTGTCGTTAAATGACATTGACTATCTACCGCTTCCTACTTTAGCACAGGTGTGGCCATTTTTCACAGCCTTCTACAGGCATGTGTATAATTTTTAGATAGCATTAATTTGTGTTCATATAATTCTGTATCTTTTTTAAAAGTTGAGCAGCAAATAGGAATAGATACTCTTTGTGGGTCATAAACTTGAAAATGTCCCCCTCCCTCAAGTTTGATTCCCTTGGGTAGCCGCTGTGAAAGCTCAAAACAAGGCCTCTCTCCCAGAGGCTGCCCAAGGGAGAGGTCTGCATCCTGCAGGCTCACCGTTCTGCAGACAGTTCAGAAACTCACGTGGGGCATCTGGACCCTTGAGCTCTTTTCAGGAGGGTGCTGTGTGTGTCTTGGCAGATACGTGCCCTGGAACTTTCACGAGCCCCAGCCAGGACTATACCAGTTTTCGGAGGACCATGACGTGGAACACTTCATTCAGCTGGCCCGTGACCTGGAGCTGCTCGTGATCCTGAGGCCTGGACCTTACATCTGTGCAGAGTGGGAGATGGTGAGTGTGGCCAGACAGGGCTCTGCCTGCCTGGTGTGCACGACAGGGGGGCTGCCAGGCAGGGGTCAGGGGCAAAGGGAATTAAAACAGGTTCACTAAGTCTCTAATTCCAGAGAACATGGAGCCTGTCCATGTAGCCAGTGCAGGTATCTTTTCCCTTAGGTGCCTAGGCAGAGAGGAATGGGTACGAGTCAGAGGTATAGGTCCTCTTGGATGGTCACTCACATAACTCACTTTCCTCACTGTAAAAGCAGGTAATGGTGTGAGCTCTGTCTACCTCACAGGGTAGCTGTGAAATTAAGTAGAATAATCTATACTCTCAAGACATTGCATTCATGAAGAGTGATCTTATTTTTACCATGATTTAATTTCTGATTTCCCTGAAAGTTCCCAAATCAGAAAGCCCAACTCAAATAGCACTTCTCTGTGAAACTTTTCTCCCCACGCTGCTAGTAGTAATTTCTGTCTGCCCTGAGCGCCTTTCATGAAATGTACCTTATAATGGCTTCCCTTTTTGTCTTTCCTGTCCTAGGGAGGATTACCTGCTTGGCTATTAGAGAAGGAAAATATTGTTCTCCGTTCTTCTGATCCAGGTACGCTGTTCCAGATGTCTTGAGAGAATTTATGAAAGCTTAGGCAACTTACATCAAGACCATCAGCTGTTTTAAAGGCTGGGGTACTTCTGTACAAACGCTTCTGAAAAGTTTAATGAAAAGTGTTTATCGTCATCTACAAAGAACACCAGACATTGAATGTGTAGGAAATACGCTTTCTTGAATTACTTGACCAGATCTTGCTGACAAACTCATAACTCCCTGAACTGGCATGGTGCCCTTTTTGTGGTTGGCCAACTGACTTGAATGCTTTCTCCTCCTACATTCTTAGAAAATCGCAGGGCCAGTGATAGCATCTAGCCGATCAGCATGGCAGGTGTCGTGACTGGAGTGGTATCACTGGAGTAGTTGGTAGCTGCAGCGCTTTCTAGTCTACTTTTGCAGAATGATATGTAAGTGTAGGCCTTTGTTTCTTATCTTTGGATGCTACTAGAAATTGTTTTAGCTGGAAACCCTGATTAACTGCATTTTTGTCTTCTGAAGATTTCAGTTTCTGTTGCTGGTGGTGGTGATGCAGTGGTCATAGAGCAGCTGACATTAAGTTTATTGTGCAAAAGGCTAGTGTGTTACTCTCTGTGCACATTTCCTTCTGCGTGTATTCCCCACACGTTTTACATCAGCGTATTGTTAGTGTTTTCATATGTATTATGTCATTTAATCCATAAGGCAGCCATATGAAGTACATACTTATTTATCCCCATTGGACAATGTATATTTACATTTATCGGAACTTAATTGTAAAAAGGAAAAACACTACTGTGACAGAGAGGAGACCACACCATTCGGTCACTCTTTTCTTCATTTAACACACACTGGCAGGATGCTTCCTGTGCTCCAGGCTTTGTGTCCTAGTGACAGGGACAGACACCAGGCCTCCTGGTCCTTGTCCATGGAGAGCTCAGCTGAGGAGACGGCTCCTTGCAAGACAACTTCTATCTGACCCTTCGTGCATGTAGCTACCGTTTCAGAAGGTAGTTGTTGAATCCAGTCCATTCTGATCTCGGCTGCTGGCCCCCCGGGGGATAAGGCTGTGCTGTGTCTATTTGCACTAAAAGGTCCATGATGGTGTTAAACCGGTCTTGTCTTCCAGATTACCTTGCAGCTGTGGACAAGTGGTTGGGAGTCATTCTGCCCAAGATGAAGCCTCTCCTCTATCAGAATGGAGGGCCAATTATAACAGTGCAGGTAACCATGGAGCAGAGCCTAGGCTGGCAGTGGGGGAAGCTTTCATCCATTCACAGTGTGTACACGAGTGATGCAGACCTGGGCTTCCTAGGTTTGTTTCTCTAAGAGGCAATGCCACAGATGGTGCTTTCATTTAAATTGCATCTGGGGGAGGTATTACCATTTTTTAATGCCTGCTAGGTACCAGACTCTGTCCCTGGATGCCCTTTACATGCTATTCAATTATTTCAACCCCTGTCTCTTTTAAATGAAGAATATCAAAGAGATTAAGTGACTTGGCCAAGGTCACCCAGCTGGCAGGTGCTAGAATCAGCATAGCACTCCGGGTCTGCTGTAGCCTGTCTCTTTTTCTCATCCCATATTGCGCTTTACATTTTGGAGGGAGATTTCCTTAAAATTTTTTTCAATGCCTTTAAATTTTTCTTTTTCTTGTCAGTTCATGCTGTGTGGATAGTTTCCTATCTGACTCTCTTTTTCACTTCATTCTTATGTCATAAGCATTTTTTCACATAATTAAAAATTCTTTACACACCAGATTCATGGTTGCCCTCTTGACCTTTGAGAGTTCCCATAGGTGCCTCTCAGCTCAAAAGCCTTCCCAGTTGACTTCACTGGTATGCACTTGGCTCTTAGAACGTTTGGTTAGTGTCTGTTTGTGAAGCATTTGTGGAAGTTGTCCCTGCCCAGGTGTATCTCTAGTCTCTTCGGCTCCCCACATGTCTGCCTGGCAGCCAGGAGGTCACATCCCAGGTGTGTCCACATCGCACACCTACAGAGTGGTTCTAGAATTGAATAGAGGCGGCTGGGTTAGTAAGAAAGAAGCTGACATGGGTCGCCAGTGTTTCCGTGTGTGGGAGTTCCTATAAGAGTTGATTTCTAGCTCCGTCTTGATTCAGCCTAAGGGGCGGAAGGATGAGTTTACTCAGTTCACCAGGCTGGTGTTTTCTTTTGGTGCCCAGAGAGTTTGAAGAGGCCACCAAGGAGCTGTGTCTGCAAGCAGGACAGAAATGATTCCTACCAGCAGGCCCAGACCCCTGCCTGAGGGTGGTTAGGGCCCTCAACACCCTTGTCTGACAGCCGCAGGAAGCCCTGTCTAGACCTGTACTGTATATTTGTATATATTTACTGTGTGTGTGTGTGTGTGTGTGTCTGACTATGCCAGATGCTTACAGTGGTTACTTCTGGGTAATGAAAATAACAGATGATTTTTCCATTTTCCTTTCACTTTCCTCCATTTTCTAATATTTCTATCATGGGCAGGTATCACTTATGTTATGTTTAAAGGACCTATTATCTATAATAGTATAGACTATCACTACAATCCAAAAATGAACATGGCAATTTTTGTTTTCATTTTTTTGTTTCTGGGTGGAGAGGTAAGTTTTTATGCTGAGTTGCTTGATAAAAAATGAATTTTGAGGACTGAGTACAGGGAATACTTTGGCAATCATTAAGCCTTGTTATGTCAGTATAGACACTCAGGTATTTTATCCAAACAAAAACGTGCATTAGAATGACTACATTGGAATCTCTGATTTTTTTACCCTCCTTTTTTTTTTTTAATTTCAGGTTGAGAACGAGTATGGCAGCTATTTTGCCTGTGACTATGACTACCTGCGTTTCCTGCAGAAGCGTTTCCACTACCACCTGGGTAATGACGTGATTCTGTTCACCACCGACGGCATAAACGAGAAGCTTGTGCAGTGCGGGGCACTGCAGGGGCTGTACGCCACCGTGGACTTTGGACCAGGTTGGTGTTTGTACCATAGGAACACAAGCCCCGCTAAGGCCAGACGCGCAGGCTTGGGCTTTCCACTCGGCTCTGGGCAGCTGTTGTGTTAAGTGGCATGGGCTTCTGAATGAGATTCCTCACATTCTGCTTTACCCAGTAATAGGCGAAATAGAATAATTGATCAAGGCCCCCTCCATTGCTAAGATTATTTTATTAAAGCGGATTTGGTCTTTAAGACAAGAGCTCTGTTTTCAGTGCTGACGGAGGTAGCCTTGAACCTGGAGTACTGCTGTCTTGGGGGCGGGCTGGCCCAGGAGCTGTTCCAGCTGTGAGAAGCTCTATCCTGAGGCTGTCGCCTTTCAGGCTCTGTCTGGGACAGGCTGCTCTTCTCTGTCCTCCATGTCCTCCCAATCGTGCTGGATGCTCGGGATCCCTGTCGTGGCCACAGTGAACTCTGATGAGGTCAGTCAGCCCTGGAGGGCAGGGACTTGCCTTACACTTTCATTATCCTTCTGCGTAACTCATAACACTACAAACTGTCATGGGCCAGAGGTGGTTTGGTAAATGCCACAGAGCTTATCTTGTCTGACTCATGAGTGCATGTAAGCTGCAAAAGCTCCACAAATAAAAGTTGGGGGAAGGCGTGGGAGGGGCAGTGTGACTAGGATGCTTCTGGATATAATAAATTTCTGGCTGTAACTAAGAGAGTCTTCACTTAGGTTGAGAGCAGCTTTCATAAAGGATACCACGCTGAATGCAACATGGAGTCCCGAAAAGGATCCTAGACTGGACTTTCCCCCCTTTCTCTTTATTTTTTGCTATAAAGAACACTGTTGTGACCGTTGAAATCTGAATGTAGTATGTAGATTAGATTAGATAATAAGATTGTGTCCATGTTGATTTCCTGGTTTTTAATATATGTATCGTGTTTATTTAAAGGCGGCCCTTGCTCTTAGGAAAAGCACACTGAAGTGTTTAGGGGAAAAGGGCCATCATGTCTGCAACTTATTCTCAAATGCCTTTAAAAATATGTACATTTTTATATGGAGAAAGAAACTGACCAAGTACATATGGTAAAATGTTGACAGTTGGAGAACCTAGGTTAAAGGAACATGAGTTTTTGGCACTATTCTCACAACTTTTCCCTAGTGTGCAATTAATTCTTTAAAAAAGTTAAACCCTCCCTCGTGCGCAATTAATTCTTTAAAAAAGTTAAACCCTCCCTCGTGCCCCCCCCAAAAAGGACATTCTTCAAGTAGCATAAAGACCCCGCTGCTCTTCTGTCCCAGGAATAAGACACTCCATGCATGTTGCACGTCCAACACTTTCTTTCTCCTGAGAAGGATGTAATTGCATTTTTAAGGAGGTTCTTCTGCATTGCCTAAAAAGAAAAGAACCGGCTTTAAGTGAAGTGAGTGTTTCTAGAAACACGGTGCACTGCTCAGAGCATTGGGCGATGAAATAACTCGTCTCCCAAGAGCTGCCCAGGAAGTGCCTGCTGGTTTCCTCCTGCTTTCACACCTCCCATCACACTGTCTTCTGTTGGGAGAAACAGATGGAAGATTATCACAAATGTGTTATGAGGATTATTTGGAGGTGGGGTGACGGCAGGCTTGCTACCTATGGGCTGAAGGACAGGCCACTACAAGGCCAGTGTACGTGGGGCAGGTGGGCTTGTGGCAGCGTCATTGGTGTGGCAACAGGGCGTTGGATGGTGGTCAGATCATGGGGAGAGACTCATGAGAAGAGAAACTAAAGATCTGAACTCCACCTAATGCTTAAGGGTGAGAGTTTCACAGCCATAGGGTAAAATGCAATGACATTATTTCTCGATCGGCACATTTGTTCCTGAAGACTGGTCTTACAGAGAAGCCAAAGCCCACCCAAGAGCAGAGGGTAATTTGGAGGTCCTGGCTGATGCCACTGTCACTCTGTGATACATACTGTGAAGTCCGGAATACCTGAATTGGGAAGTTTGGGACCAGGATATCCTCTGCTCTGTTGGGAGAGACACTATACATGCTCATTCTTTCACTGATGTAAGGCAGCCATGACCTCTCTGTGGAGAAATTCTTTCTCTTTTTAGAGGAGGAAGGGAGAAGAGAAAACATGGGAAGACAAGACACAGGCATCCTAAGGAGTATTGCAGAAGGAAAAAGGGAGAGCCAGAAGCCAGTGATGCACAAATTAAAATTCAGAGATACTCCATTATTTAGGGATAGACACGATTAGACCACATCCATCCCTTTGATCCATTCATTAATTGGCAAATAATTGTGGTGCTATTATTGTGTGGGGCACTGTGGAGGCTACAGGGAAGCATCTTCAGAGCAGGCCCATCCTGTGGGGAAGCATCTGGGTCAACCAGATGTCCATGTGAAGAGACGCTTGCATATGACATGTCCAGGCCGTGGGGAAGAAAACACAGGTGAAGTGAAATCCCAAGGCAAGGCAGTCCTGAGAGGCCAGGGGGACCTGCTCAGAGAGAAAGCTATGTTTTGTGGTCCCCATACATCCATTGGTCTGAGTGCAGCCTAAAGCTAGCTTAGAGGCATTTCAGGCCCATGGGAGTGTGGGGAAGCGCTGGGGCCTCAGGTTCAAGTCCTACAAAGGGCTCTTTTTATTGAATTTCTTATTCCCACAACTGATCTTTCTTTTCCTTCTGATAATGTTCAGGTACCAACACCAGAAATGCTTTCCTAATCCAGAGGAAGTTTGAACCCAAAGGACCCTTGGTAAGAATCGGGAGTGGGTGCGAAGTGACTGCTTGTACCAACTTCATTACAGTTGCTGAGAGAGAGGTTACATGCTGTAGTAGGGACATAGCCCCTTGGACATGTGAATGACAGCAGCAGTAATGCCCCTGCTTGAGACTGAGGCCCTTCCCTGGAGTGGAACACAATGGGGACTAATGTGAATGTCCTGCCATGTACCAGGCTCAGGGTTCTTGCCTACTTCATCTCATTCAGTCCTCATGGCAACTCTCATAAGTAGTTATTGTCTCCATTTTCAATGAGGCTCAGGGACCATGTCACTTGCCCAGGATTGTACAGCTAGAGTGTGGCAGGACCGGGATCTGAATTCAGGTCTGTGTTTCCACCTTCAATGTGCTTATGAATCACATAGGAATCTTGTTAAGATGGAAACTTCTATCTACTGGGCTGAGGTGAGGCCTGAAATTCTGCATTTCTGACGGGCAGCCAGGTGGCGTTGGGACGCGGGTTTGCTGACCACACCTGGAGTTGCTGGGCTTTGTGGCATGCTGTGCCAGCAGCTAGGAGGAGGAGGAGGTGGTGGCAAGGTCCAGGCAGGTGCATACAGTCTATCAATCCCGTGCTCTGCTCCTCCATTCTCCACACAATTTGTTGTGACTTGGCCCTGTTTAAGGGCTTGTGCGCTGTGCCTTCTCTGCAGCAGGTCAGGCGGCCCCACCTGTGTACAGACCTTTGTGCAAAAGAATCTTTTCTGAATCTGGCCTGTGGTCAGTGAGCAGTGCAGAACCCACACTCACAGCCTTTGGGTGGAGCCATTTCCTGAGGTGAGGAGGCCCCAGAACATGTCCAGATTTCTTCTTCCTTCTCTAGACCAAGGCCTTGGCAAGGTAATGCCCAGGAGAAACGTGAAGTGCTTGGGGCCTGTCTGCAGAACACTGGGACAAGTTGATCTCACTTTAAGTCAGCCTGAACTCTGAAAGCCAAAGGGTTCATTTAGAGATAATTATATTATAACCATATTTTTTGCCATCTGATTCTTTTGCCCAACAAACTTTCCTACCGTATTTAAACTGGGGATTGGCTAACAAAATGTTGATGCAAGTGTCACTTTTCATGAATACTGAGTTTGGGCAATGCTGTTACTAGAAGTCCTCATTGGTCCCCCAGCTCTGGGTTGAACAGCACAGTCAACTCCCCCTTCTACCTGTCCCTTGGTGGGGAACTGGGGCGACAGTGACAGGGTGATAGCCCCTCATGTGAAGGGCATGACTTGATCCTACGCTCCATGTCCCTTTCTCTTTTTAGATCAATTCTGAATTCTATACTGGCTGGTTAGACCATTGGGGCCAACCTCACTCCATAGTCAAGACTGAAGCTGTAGCGACCGCCCTCTATGAAATACTTGCCCTTGGAGCAAATGTGAACATGTGAGTGTTAATTTCTGGAGGGGAGGGCATTCCCCAGAGCTGATGACTCACAGTGAAGTACTGTCTGTTCTCCTCTCTCCTTGTAGGTACATGTTTATAGGTGGGACCAATTTTGCCTATTGGAATGGTAAGAGCAATTTCACATCTGTTTGTGGAAGCTTATGCTAAAATGTTTCTGGTGCTTGATTTGGGGGGCTTGTGCCTACAGACAGTTTTATTTTCTATTTTTGTTTGTCTTCTGCTTTCTCCTATATTTTCAAATATATAAGAATTGCCTATATAAATTAAGAAATCATTTTTCTTTTTAAAAAAATTCTAAGGGTCATAAATTGTGCATTTAAGAATCTTATTGTCTTAAACAAGTCTGTCCAGGCAGGCCTCAGTCAGTCATTAGTTATAGCTCACTTGTGCACATGTATGTGTTCTGCTGTGGTCTTTCTTTTTTTTTTTTTTTAACTTTTTTTGTGGTAATATAATTCACATATTATAAAATTCATGATTTTCAAGTGTGCAATTTAGTGGTATTTAGTATATCACAAAATTATGCAACCCTTATTGCCATCTAATTCCAGAACAGTTTTTTATCAGTTCATAAAGAAACCCCATACCCATAGAAAAACAAGAAAGAAAGAAAGGAAGGAAAGAAGGAAGAAAGAAGGGAAGGAAGGAAAGAAGGAAGGAAGGAAGGAAGGAAGAAAGAAAAGAAAGAAAGAAAAAGAAAGAAAGAAAGAAAGAAAGAAAAAGAAAGAAAGAAAGAAAGAAAGAAAGAAAGAAAGAAGAAAGAAAGAGAAAGAAAGGAAAGAAAGAAAGAAAGAAAGAAAGAAAGAAAGAAAGAAAGAAAGAAAGAGAGAAAGAGAAAGAAATCCCGTACCTGATAAATTCCCCACTCTCCCTCCACCCAGTCCCTGGCAACCACTGGTATATTCCCTCTCTATGGATTTCTCTAGTCTGAAAGTTTTATATCAATAGAACCATACATTATGTGGTCTTTTGTGTTCAACTTCTTTCATTTAGCATTATCTTTTCAAGGTTCATCCATAAGGTAGCATGTATCATTACTTCATTCCTTTTTATTGCTCAGTAATATTCCATTGTATGGATATACAGCATGTTGTTTATTCACTCATCAGCTGATGGATACTTGGGTTGTTTCCACTTTTTGGCTATTCTGAACAATGTGTGAACATTAATGTATAAATATTTGTTTGAATCCATCTCAGTTTTCAGGGGTGTATGCCTAGGAGTGGAATTGCTGGGTCACACTATAACTCTAAGTTATACATTTCTATATGATCTTATTTTTTTGGTAGGAAAAATGATGACAAAATTCTCTTCATTGCCATTAATTTTTACAAAGACAAACCATGCTCTGTTGGCCTTTCTCTAAGCCTCATTCCCTACCTCTCTTTACATCTGTATTTCTCTCTCTGAATCATTAAGGATGCCCTACTATTGGCTTTTGAGGGGTTAGTTTGGACCTAAATCTCCTAAGGTCTCTAATTGTACACTATCTGCTCTTAATGTGTTTTCTCCTTAGAGCTGCTTCCTATTGGGCGGGGTGGGGTGGGCTAGGAGAAGGCTTAGCTTACGAGTATTGTTAATGTTATTACTATTGTTAGAGCCAAGAAATGGAGAAATTGCAAAACTCAACTGTCTTTGGTTGAAAGATAATGTGAAAGGTTGGTAAATGAAGTTTTAGACCATCTCTGTGTGTCTCTGTCTTCTTGCTAGAAACAGTTAAGACTTCGGGATGCCTTTTTCATTCCGTAGCTAGGAAGTCTGCCTAGCTTCCATTCTTGGAGTTTAGACCACTCATCCAATCCAGGAGTGAAGAATGATACATTCGGGAACTTTACTATTCATGATATAATTTTTAAATATCTTATCGTTTTACTTAAAAACAAGAGTCCTCTTTTTTAAAAAATTAGATAATATGAAAACTACCACTGAGAAAAATAGAACTTGCCTTTAATCTCCCTTGCCCCTTGCCCTGCCATAATTAATAGAAGCCTCTTTTCCACGTGTGTTTTCCCATTTAGTCCTCATAGCAGTCTCATCTGGGCTATGATTACTGACTCACTTGACAGCTAAGAGAAGCAGGGTACTAAACATTGGGTTTGCAGGGGGTGGAGCCTGGACCAAACTCAGGCCTTGGAAAGCTGGCCCTGGGATAACCCCTTGCAACCTGAAACCCCCACGTCAGCCCCCAGACCGGCCCTTCTTGTGGATGCCAGGCCTCTCTGACCTGCCGAGTGACCTGGTCTCTTTGGGGACGTGAGGGAGAGTCAGTCTGCTGCTCAGCAGCTATTCCTCAGGCTAGCTTCCTGATGTGAGAGAAAAGCATCATGAGCTCATTGCCCGTCCTATGCAAGGTCAGTGCACACGTTCGTGCTTGCATGTGTACCACGCCCTGGGCCTGTGTGTGTCCCCACCTGTGAGGGGGGCTCCTATGGGCTCCAGGCTGCCCTATGCGTCTCACACCATGGGGAGAGCCGAGGTGAGTCTCGCTGTTTGTTCGCCTTCCTAGCTCACACCCCCTGACATGGAGAAGAGGCTTCTGTTTCTCTAGGACACTATGATGGTCTGAAAACATCTGCTGGTAGAAATAGAGCAATGACTTATTTTGCCAGTCCACCCTTTAGCCTCCTGGCCAGCTTCCCAGCCTGGGTTCCCTTGGCCTGTCAAGTGTGCTTCCAGAGGTCACACTTCTTCAGCTCAACACAGCAACTGATAGAGCTCCTCTTCAGTCCTGGCTCGGGCAGGGGCCTCCTGTCAATGAGGCCACACCTACTGCTGAGGTGCACGCAGTGTCTAGTGCAGCGGTCCCCAGCCTTTTTGGCACCAGGACCCAGTTTCTCCATGAATGGGGGCTGGGGGGACAGGAGGCGGAGCCCAGGCAGGGGGCTTCCCTCATGGCCCAGTTCCTAACAGGTCACGCACCAGTACTGGTCTGTGGCCTGGGTGTTGGGGGTCCCTGGTCTAGTGTGCAGGGAGAGATCTAAGTGAGAAACACTGTCACTGCCACTTTAGAACTAGAGGAGGGACCACAAAGGAGAAGGAAAGCTCCTTGCAAAAGGGATGTGGTTTTCTTTCTCACTGCCTCTCACGACAAGGGATGTGTTTGATCATCTGTATCCCCAGAGACAGGTGCACCTGCTGGCAGGCAGCTAGCTGTCTGGTGAATAAGAAACGGGGGGAAGAAATATGACCAAATTGATTCAGCTGATTTAGGTATTTGCAAATGTAGATTCTGTGCAGAGAACTAATGAAGAAGAGCCTTTAGGGGATGACCAGACGCTGGGCCTGGCTCGTGTGTCAGTGCCACCACCCATCAGATCACCCAGGGTGGATCCATCATTTGTGAGCTGGGGGACCATTCGAAGGAATTTGTTACTAAATCATTCGTGAACTCGCAGATTTAGGGCCTCGTTTACCTAAAATTCAGGTTGAGATATAAGACTTTTCTAAAATAATTTTATTCTCATGCACTTCCATCACCAGGTGCCCCCTGAGTAGAAGAGAAAAGGGTGGCACAGAGCCTTGCTGGTCCACAGACAGCAGCATCTGCATCACCTGGGTGCCTGTCAGAGATGCAGTGTCTCAGGTCCCACCCCAGAGCTGCTGGCTCAGAATCTCGGGCAGGGTTTAGGAATCTCTGATAACAAGCTCTCCACGTGACTCCGGTGCGCGGGTGAATTTCTGAGTTCTGGCAGTCGGTCACAGCCCTATATTGCACACAGTCTCCTACCTATGACTATCATGTGTGACAAGGTTGGGGTCCTCTGTTCTAGACTCTGCTCCCACAGCCATAATTGCAAGACCATTTGCTTTCTGAGGCTTTGTGTGTACACAGCACTGACAGTATTCGTTGCCCTCTGTTGCAGGTTGCGTTCCCTGGGAAACAGACTCTGAGATGACCCAGCAGAAAGTTTATTAAGCTGTGCTGTTAAGAGCACACAAACACCTAGGAGAGAGTGTGGGAGGCAGGACTGAGTGAAGGGAGATGGTGGGCTGTGATGGAGATTCAAAAGTGGCTCAGCTGATTCTAGATGGAGCTCTCAATGGAGCTGGGATGGCCTGCTGAGTGAGGCAAAGGGACTGAGCTTTTATATCCACTCATCGGTCAGTGTTGCATAGGGGCTATCCTGGGAGGGTTGTAACTGTCAGTAAGGCAGCCCAGCAGAGACCAGTGACCAGAGAGGGACACATCTGAGAGCCATGAGCAGCCAACACTACAAGCAAGTGCCCTAGTCCTGAAGGCGGATGGGAGAGGCATACCCCAGCACCCTCTCTAGTCTTTGCCAAGGCCTTAGGTTACATTGGAATCTGTGTGGGTCCATCTGTGTGTGCGGTCACCTCCCACTTCGTTTTGTCTGATAACCCTCAGTTGTTTGCTGCTTGCCCTTGGCCAAGTCACCCGTGTCTCCACCACTGACCTTTTCTCAGCCACACAGTTCAAGGTCATGAAAAAGATCACAGGACTAACCGTCAGAGATGCGGGTCATGTCGTTAGCCCAGCCGTGACTGGTCATGATGAGCAAGTTTTGTAGAGAGTGTCAGATTCTCCACTTGTCCGGTGGCAGTGGCATCTGCTGCTGTCACAACTGTGAGCTCTGCTGAGAGTGGATAGGGAGAGTGCTCTGTAGACTCCAAGGTGCTTGGCAAGGGCTTCCTGTAGAAAGAAACTAATTTCTCTGAACCTTGTATTCATCAGGGCACCTCTGTGTCAGTTAACAATTGGTTCAAAGGTGTGTTTTATTGTTATTTATTTATTTATTTATTTATAAAGTCAGATTCTTTGTTTGTTTTTATTTTATTTATCTGTTTTTAGAGAGAGGGGATAGGAGAAAGAGAGGGAGAGAAACATCAATGTGCGGTTGCCTCTCACTCGCGCCCCCAACTGGGGACCTGACGTGCAACCTAGTCATGTGCCCTGACTGGGAATTGAACCAACAACACTTGGTTCACAGGCCAACACTCAATCCACTGAGCCACAGCAGCCAGGGCTCAAATGTGTGTTTTATTTTCTCCCTCCATAATGCTGAGCCCGTGAATCCCAAAGAATTTGTCCCAGGCCAGGGCCTTTAGTAGTAACTATCTGCACATTTTTGTCTTCTAGGGGCCAACATGCCCTACCAACCACAGCCCACCAGCTACGACTATGATGCCCCCCTGAGTGAGGCAGGAGACCTCACCGAGAAGTATTTTGCTGTGAGAGATGTTATTCGGAAGGTGAGTGCTTTGTACAGGCTGTGGCGGGCTGGGCTTGGCCAGAGCCTGCCTTGGGCTCACTGAGCTCTATAGATGACTTCCTAGAGCCTCTGGGTTTCAAAGGACGGACGAAGGGAGGCATCAGATACACCTGGCCTTAAGTCTTGGCCTCCATCTGATGGCGGCTGAGCCTGTGAACAAGGTATTCCATGAGTATTCATTTTTAAAACTGGACCTACAACCCTTGGTTGTGTTGTAAGGATTAAAAGAACCCATGTTAGGCATCATGTTGTCCAGTAAGTAATGGCCATTACTATTATTGATACTAAAGGGAAGAAAATGTGTGTCCTATAGAGCTAAAATGTGTAGGAGAGAAACTCCGTGGGCATTGGAAGCGAGGTGCGGATGTGAGCTGTCTGCAATGCCTCCCTCATTCCTCTACCTGGGACAGTGTTTGCTGCTGCTTCTGGCCTGCCACCTGAACTGCTTAGTCCTGCTAACGGTGTGACCTTTTGAGGCATCGACAGCACCAAGGTGGGGTTTCCTGCCTCTGCTGTGGGTTTAAAAAAAAAAAAAAAACCCACAGTTTTTCTGCTCAGTCACCTGAGTTTTGAAGTGAAAAAAAAACACAGGTTTTTCTGCCTATAAATGGTATGGATGGTATGGACTATTTTTTTGTTTAAGTATGCTATAGTCTCAATTTCAGCCTAAGGGTTAAAATCTGTATTAAGAAATACATTAAACCCATTGAAAAATATGATCTATACTTATCTAAGAATCTGTCTATTTCAGTAAACTTTCCAATGTATGGTTAAATGTTGCTCATGTGGCTTGTTATGGGTGTGATCACTGCGGACTTTGTAGTGATAATGCCCAAGCTCCCTCTTTCATGTCTGTTCTCTAAGAGCTCTCTGCTCCTGCCTTTATCATTTCTGTCCTTTATTGGAAGCTTAGTTTTGTAATCCAGCCTTTCTCCTTTTCTAATATGAATGCTCAAGGTCATACAATTTCCTTCAAGCACTGCTAGAGCTCCATCTCATAAGTTTTAATATGTAATGTATTTATTATAGCTTGCTCCTAAACATGCTTATTTTGATTTCTCTTTGACCCTTGAAATGTTCAGAAGTGGGTTTTTCTATTATTAAATGTAAGTATTTGTCTAGTTTGTTGCTTTCTAACATATTTGTATCTGTTTAGAGAATACAGTCTGTATGATTGATACCAATCCCTTAAAGTTCATTGAACCTAATCTTAGAGCCTGGCGTATACCAATGTGAACAAATACTCCATGTGTTCTTGAAAAGACTGTAGGTCTTTTACTTGTTATATAATCTATATATGTGTTCATTAGAGTAAGCTTCTCAATGGGGCTATTGATATTTTTGTTATCTTTTCTGATTTTTTGTCAGTTTATTCTATTACTTATTGAGAGAGTTGTTTATGTACTTCTCTTTGTAGTTCTGTTGCTTTTTACATTTTTTAGTTCTCTTTCACAATGCTTTAATCTGAATTTTTTAAATATACATATCCTTTTTTAATGAGTCCCCTGTAGCTGGATTTTTTAAAAAAAATCTAGTTTGAACATTTTCATCTTTTAACTGGTGTATTTATTCACTCTCATGCATTATAATTCTGGCTACACATCAATTAACTTCAACCATCTTATTTTATAATAATAGATATGCCCATCTTTTCTGTTTTGTCTTCCCTTTATTACTTTCTTTTAAATTGTTTGCATTTTTATTTCCCTCCTTATTTCACCTCTTCTCCCCAGTTTGGAAATTATTCACTATATTTTTATCTCATTAGTGGTTACCTATTGAAGTATAAAATATGTACCCCCCCCAAAAGCACAACTCATAAGTGTATGACTCAGTAATTCTATACAAAATGAACACACCCCTGAAACCAACACACAGCACCCCTGAAGCCCCCATGCTCCTTTCTAGCCATTAACCTTCTTCCATCCCCAGAGTTAGCCATTGTCCTGACCTCTAACATCATAGGTTACTTTTATTTTGTTTTTAACTTGATAGAATTAGGCTCACACAACATGTCCTCCTAGATGTCCAGCTCTCAAAAAAAACTTAAACATTCAATTTTAACTTACAATAATTTCAAATTAATCGATATCTTTACTTCCTCCATACACCCAGAACTTTATCTCACATTAACTCAGCCACATCCCTCTTGACATACATGCTATTGTGTCATGTATTTTTGTTCTCTTGCATTTATATTTCTAAATACATTCTATTTCTCTCTTGAAAAAACCTTATACTGCTAGAATTGTTTCAGACATTGATTTTATCCACATTGTTTATTTACTCACAAATAATTTTCCACAAATATTTAGCAAGTTGCCTCTATATGCCAGGGGCGATTTTGGCTGCTTGGTATATATATATATATATATATATCGTCGTCGTCGTCGTCGTCGGCAGCCGTCCGTCTCAAGAGACGATGGTGTAGCTTCTTAAGAGTCTATCTGCAACCGCCGAGAATGGTTGTGCAGTCCGACTCGGGAGTGACACGGTATCTGTCTCCTCCCGTGTTGAATCGACATCTTGCGATGACGCTGGAGTGTCCTCTCCAGTGAAGCTGAAGCTACAGAGCCTGGGCAGGGTGATATGGAGGGTCTGCTGTTGCCCATGCAGCAGACCCCCCCTCTCTTCGCAGCTGAAGGGTCCAAGGGAAAGACGGAGTCAATACAGCTTGGCTTCAGGTGCGCCGCAGGAGTTGCCGGTGTTGACTACAACGTCAAACCGCCTTAGGGACTCTGGCTCCGGATTTTCTGTCGGGGTTTACTCCCTTAGCCTTTCCCCTGAAGAGGAGAGGTATGCCGCAAGGCAGCGGAGGTTTTTTGGAGTCAGAGTTTTCCTTCTCTGATATATATATATATATATATATATATATAGGCCTCCTTGAGAATCAGGTGAAGCTGCAACCGAGATTTTAAGGTGGTGAAAAGCCATGGGGGATGTCCAGGGCCAGAGCAGTCCATGCAGAATGCAGCCTGGGAAAGCGCCCGGCCTCTTTAAGGACTAGCAAGGAGGCCAGGATGGCTGGAGCCCAGCACGTGAAGGGAAGAGTAGGAGGAGATGGAGTCCGAGAGGTAACGGGGAGCTGACCCCACAGGGCCTCAGGGGCCAGTGTGAGACTGGCTTTTACTCTGAATGAAATGGGGCGTCATTGTAGAGCTGAGCAGAGCAGTTGATGACTCAGGTTGCAATGTTGACCGTAGGCAGTGGGAGGCAGGGCAAGGGGTAGAGAAGAAAAACCGTGGAAAGGGTGAGGACTCGTGAAGTTAATGGGAGCTGGTCGTATTCAGACTCTAATGGCTGCTTCCCCACTCTAGTAGTGTAAATCACTTCTCTTGGAGTGCTTTAAATCTTCGATTCCCTAATTTACGTTTAAATGTTGAGGCACGTGGGATTTTTGTAACTGTTGTTAAGAGTGAGGTAGGGATTCAACTTTATTCACCTCTGAAGTGACTAGCTGGTTATCCCAGAACCTTTTCCTGACTTATCCATCACTTTGCCACTGATTCGATGTTCCCATTTTGTGACCTACATAATTTCTTTAAGTATCTGGGTCTATTTTCTAACTTTCTTTTATGTCATTGATTTTTCTTTCTCCATTTAAAAAAATAATAATTTGTTTGTTTGTTTGTTTTATTTTTAAAGAGAGGGGAAAAGAGAAAAAGAGGGAGAGAAACATCACTTTGTGGTAGCCTCTCACTCGCGCCCCCAACTGGGGACCTGACATGCAACCTAGTCATGTGCCCTGACTGGGAATCAAACCAGCAACACTTGGCTCGCAGGCCGACACTCAATCCACTGAGCCACAGCAGCCAGGGGGGTTTTCCTCCTTTTAATACCACTGTAAAAGGAGTCTTGTATTTCATTTTATTTTGAGATATTTGTTCTTAAAATGCGAAATGCTTAAAATACTTAAATATAAAAAATATATATTTAAATATATAAAATAATATTGCAGACGGCCATGTACACAGTACCTAGATTTAACACAAGTTATTATGAAATCTTTGCTTCTGGTTTTTAAAGAAAATAATGTATTACAGTTATGGCTAGAACTTCAGTCCATGTTTCTTCTCCTCCCTTCTCAGAGGTAATCGCTCTCCTGAAATAATATTTATCATTTGCCTACACTTTTGTGCTTTTACTACAAATGCATGCGTCAACATATAAAATATATTTAATTAATTTTTGTCTTTTAACAACTATATAGGAATATTCCATTGTGATTAGATTATAATGCCTATGGACTTATTTCTTTTGTAGTCTGTTGCT
The DNA here is from genome assembly GCF_987537825.1 of Furipterus horrens. Taxonomy (NCBI): domain Eukaryota; kingdom Metazoa; phylum Chordata; class Mammalia; order Chiroptera; family Furipteridae; genus Furipterus; species Furipterus horrens. The sequence continues at coordinate 130,540,407 of NW_028327177.1, read as the reverse complement.
TCCTCTCATGAACCATTCAGGTTATTGTTTTTTTTAATAGATTTATTTAGATATAATTCATATAGCATACAGTTCATCCATTTAAAATACACAATTCGATGTTTTGGTATATTACATTATTAATTTTTTTAACTTCTGACGTGTATATAATAAAATTTGCTATTTTAACCATTTTAAGTGTACAAATCAGTGGCATTAATTACATTTATAATGTGGTATATTCATCAGTGCTATCTATTTCCAAGTATTTCCATCACCCCAGATAGAACCTTTAACTATTAAGCAATAAGTCCTCATTGCCGCCTGCTCTCCGCTGCTGGTTACCTTTCATCTACTTCCTGCCTCTGTGAATTTGCCTATTTTAGATATTTCACATCAGTGGAACCATACAAGATTTTCCTTTTCTGTCTGACCTATTTCATTTAGCATTGTCTTCAAGGTTAATCCACATTATAGCAGGTATCAGAATTTCATTTATTTTTATAGCTGAGTAATATTCCATCATATGGGTATGCCACATTTTGTTTATTTATCTCATTCACCTCTTGGACACTTGGTGGTTTTCATCATATGGCTATTGGAATAATGCTACACTGAACCTTGGGCCATGAGTACCTATTCCAGTCCTGCTCTCAGTTCCTTTGGAGATACACCTAACTGCGGTGTTACTGGCAGGTTTATTTTTAGAATAGTTTTCTTTCTGAAATAGACAGCTTTTCTTATGCCTTATATAGAAAAAAATCCAAATTGGATTAGGAAACCAATATTTATATGTGCTTTTTTGCAGAAAACCTCGCCTTATATTTGCCTCATTGTACCCTCGCATTTTTATTCTATATTTTTAGTTAGTTCTTTCCACCCCCATCCTCCACCCTCTGCAACTATCTCCGGTCTCTTTGGCACCTGGATCTCTTCTCATTGTCTAAGGTAAACCGTCACTGCTATACTCTCTCCTTCACGTACAGGTGACATTATCTCCCATTTCACCAAGAACGTTAATGCTATCGAATATGCCATGTTAAGGAGCTTGAAGAGAGTGAGGTAGCCAGAGATGCACTTCAGGAAGGGTATAGAGGGAGGCAACAAAAATGAATGTGTATTTAAATGAGTAAAAAAATTGTTACAGTTATAAAACTTTAAAAGATTAAAATAACCATGTTTGCGACCTTTGCCTCTAGACAAAGTGGAACCCTTTCTCTTGAGCACGGCTGATTGAAATTTATTTTTTAGTATTGATAGTTTACAAAAATAGAAAGCTTCACATTTTGTTACTGATAATGATATACAGCGGTACCTCCAGTACTCGCTGTTAATTCATTCCGGAACTCGTGACAAAGGCCGAAACCAAAGAGTACTCAACAATGAAGCATTTTCTCTAGTGCGGCGGCGTCATGACTCATACAAGTTCTAGCAGGTGTGACGTGTTCCCAGCAAGCACTGAGTGCTGAAACATTTTTTTTTCTTGTCAAAATGCAACAAGTACAAGGTTTGACGAGTTCTGAAGCCGACGAGTACCGAGGTATGACTGTATACATATTTAGGATTGTTATCAAAATTGAGGAAATCTCTCTCAAGTTATTTTATATACAAGCTGTAGTATTTGCAAGAAGTTTCTACAGACAGGTTCTGGCCCCATGCATTTCAGACCCTGTTTCTCCTCCACAGCTCGCATCCTTCTGAGGCGAGGTGCCTTCGAGCTTGATTGTACTGCAAGTGAGTCGGCATGTTGAGTGTTAGGAATAATGAGTTGGCAATAATTTACCTACTCTTGGGAGTGACAATGAACAATGTACATGTATAATATACCCAAATAAAATAAATGTCCTCCTCCACTCACGTTTGGTTGAATCCAGAAGTGCTTGTAGTCACTGTAAAGCCTCCTGGTGGAACAGGGTGTGTGCTACATGGAAGCTGGTGCAGAAGGAGACAAGGCTCTTAGCCTGTTGTGGTTAAATTATATTGGTTTTGCAGATTTTACAAAAACCTATAATCACATGAACATGCTGGTATGACCTTGCCTTGGGGCATTTCTGGATACAGAAAATGAGTTAGGAAGTTGCTGTAGTAACCTGGGAATGAGGTGGTAGGAGGGGCAGCAGGGAGTGGCGAGGAAGCACTAGATTTTATAGGAAGTAAAATTGGTAAGGTTTGGCAGTTGACTTAATGCAGATGAGAAAGAATGAGACATTGTTGATTTGTCTGGGTTCCAGCCTTCACTGGATAACTGGATGGTTATTTGGGGTCAGCTACTTAGAGGATCGAAGAGAAAGCACAGGCGGAGAATGGGGAGGGGGAAGCAAATTCGGTTCTGGGCTTGTTCGGCTCAAGACACCTCTGGTGATGTCCAGGTGGAGGTGTCTCTGCAGCAGGCCCCTCACTTAAGAGTGAGAAGTTCCAGAAAGAAGTCACCAGGACAAGCTCAGATTCTTGGGTCACCAGTGGAAATGGAAGCTAATGTGCAGGGAAAGTTGAGATTGAACATGGAGAGCTGAGCGAGAAGAGTGGTGGGCCAAGCAGAAGACTAACCTGGGGGTTCCAAGCTTCTAACCAGGGGGCACAGCAAGATGAACCCATGAAGAGCACAGATCCTTCAGAAACTAATGTAATTCAATAGCTTCTGATGGATATAGCTTTACCTCTAGTTATCTTTTCTCCCTTTTTGATATTTTAACTTTGGAAGAGAGAAAGAAACTACTTTAAAAGTTGGCTTGTTCTTATAAGACTTTGTAGGTGACCAGTTAGCTAGTCTGTTAACTAGTATTCAAAATATTTGCTTGCATCGACAGAAACAATGGGCTTATATAGCTGTACCAGCTTCTTTCCTTCACCAAAGACTTACGAAGTGGAATGGGTCTATTCTTTGATCCATTTCTAGAGTTAATTGACCGGTGATGGACAATATCATTCACTGACGTGGACTCCCAGGGATGGCAGCTTCCCCCTAGGCTGCACAAGCCTGTGCTCAGTGGTGAGCTCTCTTCAGGGCATATGACTCTTCAGGGCATGACAAAACTCATGACATTTGCATTTTCTAAGGTATTCTCTTTGGTGTGGGTAAACTCAACCAGACATGGTTAACACTTTGACCTCAGGGATGAACCATAGACTGTAGGGCAGCACCCTTCCTCCACCCCACTAATTCCTAAGATGGGCAATGGTGAGTTTGTTTTTGTATGCTTTAGAATGAATTTAAGACCCAATTTTTAAAGAGTTTTCCATCAAAGATAAGAATCCAGCTGGCTTTTTGGACATTCATCACATTATAGTTGGAGGACCTTGATATTGGAGTTGATCTTGGGATTCCTTGAGGTGGTTATTGGAGCTATGGGGGTGGGGTGGGGACTGGGGATGAGAGAATGCTACTGTGATTTTCAGTGCTTCAGAAGCTTAATGAAGTTTGAAAGTTGACTCAGGACTGGTCTACACAGGCTGATTGATTGTTTTTCTTGGTTTTTAGCTGGGTGACGTTAGCTCAGTGGGCAGACACAAACTGTCTCTTGTAATCCATGGTGCTGGTAGGAACAGTGTTTTATGTCTAATAAGTAAGGATAAAAAATGAAAATACTTAACAAATCTTAGTCTTTTAAAGCATCACCTGCACCTGTGTGGCACTAGTCTTTTTATTTCCTACAGACATGGCTTTTCTAGTCTATCTTCCAGAGTGATTTCTCTAAAATACTGATCTAGTCAGGAAGCCTTCTGTGACTTGGCCCCTGTTTTCCTTAAGCCTCACCTTTGAATTCTCCCCTTCTTGTATGTGATTCTCTGGCCTTAAAATGAAGGTACATAAACTTCCCTGAAAGGGACGGTGCTGCTTCTACCTCCTGGCTTCTACACATGCTGTTTCCTCTGGCTTTGTCCATCTAGAAAATAAGGACACATCTCAGTTCCCTTCTCTGGGGAGTCACCTCTGATCTGTCTTTCTGCAGTTAGTCACACTTTGCTTTCTGCCACTACCTTACAGTATAGAAATCTTGAATACACTACTCTTCAAAGTGAGTTAATTAACTTGTTTGCACACATTTCTCACTCTCTGTTAGAAGCTGCTAATATCCCCAGTACCAAGCATAGGACCTGACACAAAGTATTTTTTAAATAACTTTGTTACCTGAATGAATGAAAACAGAGATCTTGGGAAAAGATCTATGGAATTCCACTGGAAAAAGAGCAACTTCCTATATTAAATTTGTCCAGCTAAGTAAGTAGGATAAGAAGCAATATTTGTGATTAGTCTGAAAACTATGGTTAAAGCACAAATTATTATGGAGAAATAAAGGTTCAGAAGTATAGTGTTTTAGTATATTTGTCTATTTCTTTTCTGAAACATAAATTAGTTGGATAGAGATTAGGATTTTTCTATATGATAATAAATGAAAAGAGATAAAATTATTAAAAAGTAAATGGAGAAGATTGTGGCAAATGGAGCAGATGGAGACTTGATATTATAATGAGTTCATGCCACATCAAGATCCAAGTAGATAATTGGGCAAAAGACATAAACAACAGTAGGCACTTGATGAAAACTTTGGCATGCACTACATTAAGAATCATATAAAATGCTCATATCATTTGACCAAGTAACCCCTCACTTGGGGCTTTATTCAAAATAAAATTAAAGCAAGGATAATGCTATACCTATGAAGTTGTTCACTGCAACAATATTTTTACATTAAAAACTGGAAAAACTAATATTGAAAAAGTAGTTATGTAAATTCTGTCATATCCATTTGACTATAATATGCAATAAATAAACTTATTGTCAATATTTGGTCATGCCAAAATACTTTTTATACATGGCAATAACAAGTTACAAAATTATCACTTACCTTTATAGTATATATGTACATAAGAGGAAGAGAGTGGATTTTGTGGCATGTTTTTGTTTTAATAATTATGTTTTGAAATTAATAGAAAACACCTTCTATTATTATTACAACAATTAAGGAGGTAAGACAGAGCAGTAGGAACAACAGTAGGAATAGAGCCCAAAATCCCAGCTCCTGCCCTTGTCTTCTTTATGATCTTGAGCAAGTTTCTCAATATCGGGAAATATAATAGCTATGAGAGTTCTTGTGAGTAGTATATGAGGCAACAAAACTGGCATATAAGGGCCCCATCAAAGTTAGCTAGATGTCGGTTGAATAAAGATGGCTGTGCAATGACTTTTTCTTCCAATGTGGTCAAAGAGGTTATAATCCTAGCTACATTGGAATTCACTTTGACTTTAGGAGTTAGCTAGGACATGGTCACTGCTATGAGCAGGTAAATAGGGGACCTCAGAAAATGAATAACACTGCTTCCAAGTCCCCTCTGTGGCTTTGTGTCTTCTGCTTTTATTGGCCAGATTGTGGGGTGGAAGAGGAAGGGGCGAGCCGACTGCCAAAGGAGAAGGAGTGTGGTCTAGACTTCATGGAAAGCTGGGAGCAGAGATCTTAACATCTTGCTCTAAGATCAACAATAACTCCTTGGCCTCACATTCATTTTAATATGAATCATGATGATCATTTTAATATGACCTTTTAAAAACTTCACAGAAATATAGCTTCACAGAATACTGGAAGTACAAAGGACTTTAATGAAGCCGACAAAACAGGAACTGTCCATACATGAGACATTTCAAAGGATTTCTGGGAAACAAAAATAGGAGGAGGGGTGCCAACTAAAGAAGTGGGATGAGGAGCACTAGGTCCCCAGTGATGGTGGGAGCGTTTATAGGAACAGGAAATAGACTGGCCTTAAAGAACCCTGGAGAACCAGGGCCCTGGAAGTACAGGTGTGACAAAGGATGGAAATGAAATGGAACTGAAAATGGGAAGACTAATTAAACTTTATATATTTCCTGTCAGGTACTCCACTCCTTTGCCCCACTTTCAAATAGACTGCCCATCAGGGAAGCATTTTTCTACTAGTCAAAAAATCAGATCTTTTTTCCTTCAAAAAAAAATAGTGCTCAGCCCCAGAGCAAAGACCCTACATATTACGTCTGACTTCCTGCAAATTACTCGAAGACCAAGATCCCGGCTGGTCAGGCTTTGCTCCTGTGCACAGAGCAGGAATGGTGTAGAAAAGATAAGGCAACTGCTTTTCGTTTGCATCACCATTAAAACTGAATGGACAACCCAGGATGGCCAGGTGTTTGAGGACATCCGCAAAGCCTGCAATGGGAAAGAAAACCAAGATGAAATAAACAGAAAAGTAACCCCAAAGGCAACAGAGAATTCAGGAGACAGGAAAAAGCTTAAGCAAAAAATGCCATCCCTGTCAAATTTATATTTGTTAGCTTTGAGAAGATATTGCATCTGTAAAATAAGAATGGGATGCTTTGAAAACGGAGCCATTAGAGAACAAGAAAGAGTTATTGGAAATCTCCTAGGAGTTAGAACCAGAAGACAGAGATGGAAATTGGAAGGAAAAGTTGAGAGCTTTAGAGGAACAATCTAGGATGTCTATCTTATAAGAAAGAAAAAATGGAGAAAAAGAAAATATCAAAGAAACAATACAGAATTTTTTTCAAAACAGAAAAGAATATTTGAATTGCCAGCATGATGAATGTAAAAAACATATACTATATCCAAACACATCCTTGGAAATTTTAAAACATAGAGAATAAAGCATCTATAAGCTTCTAGAGAGAAAAAGCCAGTTACCTTTAAAAGAACAAGAATGAGCTTGGCATGAGCCACGCTGGATAATAAAGGACACAGACTAGTACCTTTAACATTTTAAGGGAAGATGATTTTCAACATAGACTTCTGTACCCATCTAAATCATCAACAAAATGTGATGTTTTCAGACGTTTAGAGATTCAGGAAATTTGCCTTCCACGTACCAGTTTTAGGAAGTTACTTGAGCTACTCCAGTGAAGTGATGTAGTCATGAGATCCTAGAAACAGGAGCTAAAATCAAGAAGACTGAGGGTCCCACTAGGGAGTTTTCTAGGGAGGAAGGGGTGTTTAGAAAAACTTGATGCCATCTTTGGAAATTTGGAACAACCTGAAGAGGTGTTAACCTAAAGGCAGCCAGGGAAAATAAGAAAGGCAATTACAAACCTCAGGGGAGGAGAAAGAACACAAAAGGATGAATAAGACAGAATATGCAATAACATAAACCACTTGGCTGTGCAGAGCACAATATTTATATAATTATAATAATGTAATCACTGCTGACTGATTTTTAATTTGGGGTCAATATACAGATGAAGGGAGGACTTCTGACTACAGGCACAAACTGTTTAACCTTAACCATGTGAAAGGACAGCTGCTGGTTTGGAGGTGGCAGTACGGAGGCGCATTCAAGGAAGGACGCAAAGAGCCTTGTCTTAAAAAAGTGTAGACACAGAGGATAATCTTAATCAATGGAACTAAGAAATAAAAAGTATAGGATGTTATTTAAATCTGCAAAGCTAACCAGTAGAGGAACTGAAAAATGCTGATATAACCATGTTGGCCATAATAGTGCAACTGAACTAAATTCTCATTTAGTAAAGAAATCAATGATAATGTTTTAAATGGGTCAAACAAGAAGTAACAAATATGTATTTTATTTAGAGACCAAGAGAAGCAAAAATAGGTACTATTGAATGATTTTTAAGTGGTTTCCTCTGAGGAATATAACTAAGAAAATGGTGAGTCAGAATATTATTGCTTTTCCTTATACCAGTCTTTTTTTCTTTTTTAAAATTACCTTTAAAAAGGAAAAATGACAGAGCAGAGGGAAGGAAGGGTGAGACAGAAAGAAAAAAAAAGAAAGAGGAAGGAAGGAAGAAAGAGAAAAGAAGGAAAGAAGGAAGGAAGAGAAATGAAGGAAGGAAGAAAAGAAAGGAAAAGAAAGGATCCTGAAAGATCATAATGCAATCTACTTGGAGATGCCATGTGAACATAGACTTATCTAAGACCTAGGATTAACACTCATATCTTCTGATGCTAACATGTGTGGGTATACACATTTAATAAGGTTTATTTTTATTTTATTTTTAAACTTTATTTTAAAATAATTTCAACTTAAAGATTCAAGATTAAAAATTGTACAACAAAGACTTGTATATTCCTTACCCAGATTCACCCATGTCAACATTTCACTCAATTTGCTTCTTTATTTACACCTCACGCCCCTTCTTGTGTTTTCTAAACCATGAAAGGGTTGCAGATCTCATGACCCTTTACCCCTCAACACTTCAGCGTATGTTTCATAAGAGTAGGTAGGAATATACTCTTACATAACCATGACAATTTTAACATTGATACAAAACTTTAATCTACCAATACGATTTAATCTGCAAATAATATGTTTCCTCCTTTAGGTTACCTCCCTGCAGATCTGAACCTTTTCCTTTTTCTTCCCCAACTCCAGTCTTCTGTCAGCCTCATTCCCTCTATTTGTCTTTGTTCTCCATGTTGACGTCTTTGTTCTGCAATTACTTGAATGATTCCAGGAGCTTAAGAAAACAGGCATACACAGACACGCACTTATAATTAAAACTTAACCAGAGCCTGTCTTGTAAGGAAATCTTTTGTTCCGTCGCTTTTCTAAAACATCGCTGGCACTGTTGAATCAGTCTTTGAGCCTCCTTTTGAAAGATGAATTGCATAGATACGTTTCCAAGGGTTTAACAGCTGTTTTTCTTTTCTGTCCCTTTCCCCTCTGGGTTATAGTTTGAAAAAGTACCAGAAGGTCCTATCCCTCCGTCCACACCAAAGTTTGCATATGGAAAAGTCTCTCTGAAACAGGTAAGAAAAGAAGAACAACAACAAACATTGAAAGTGAGGAAATGGAATTTAGCCGTTGGGAGTGAAAGTGTTTCTCTGGGGCATCGCTCATTATTTTTCTGTGAATTTGTTTTCTGTGAGGCTGATGGAGAAGATGATGTTTCTGGGAACCTGGGGGCTTGGGAGGTGAGAGGCGGTCTGTGCATGTTGACAAAGTGAGCAAATGGGGCGTGAGGAGTAGGGAGGCATTCTAGATCAGTCAAGTCACTTAGGGCCAAAGCAGTCCCAGGAGCCTTTGTGGGAATAACAGGCCACCTTGTTACAGCTGGTAAGGTTCTTTTTTATAATTCACCTTTATTTTAGAGGGTTCTCAAAAGCCACAGGCATTTTGATGGGCCTTTGCCCTCAATTATACTCTCCCATCTCAAAACCATGTGCTTATTTTTGTGGTCTGTAGTCTACACAGTAAATGAGACATCAGGGGGGAAAACTAGAATCAATCATAAATAAAAGTTAAGGACATTTAATTCTAGGAAAACAGAAAAAGAAGAGAGGTTACATTTGATAGTCAGGAGTGATGTAAGCCAGAGTCAATTTGTTTTGACCCTCCCTGTCTTCAGGTTTTCCCCTTCTATAATCCCTAACTCCTACATGGGTGAACTCACAAGAAAAGAAGAAAACATGAACAGTTGCATATTTCTTACGAATCTTGATATTCTAAAATAGCATCATAGGTTTTTTATCTTTAAGCAAAATGCCAAACATGATTGTCTGGTTTTTCCATTCATGAAGCCCTTTGATATTATGGTCTGCTGAGCCCTGGTAACTTTTTCCACCTAGTGTCAGATATGTGTGTTACGTTCTACAAAGGCCGTGGTCGGTGGCTCTGCCTGATAGGCATCTTTCTTTGGGTTAATCAAACTTTAATCACACTTGCGAAGGGAGCCTCTCCTGCTATTACTGCTTAAGAAAAAGTTGGCGTGTTGGGTTTAGAGCGGTGAGGGTTTTATTTTTATACAACAGAAAAGAACTACAAATGTTGAATACAACGCTGCTAAAACAAATCTAGCTTGGTACCAAAAGCACATTCTGTTTACTGGGGAAGAAAATTGCGTGAGCAGAAACGGCTTTTTGCTGTCAACTCAATATTTTCAATTTAGTAGAGCAAACCAGCCTATAACTGAGTTAAATTTATATAGAGCTTAGTTACACAAGATAAAACCTTTTACCATGAGTTGTGTTTGTCCAGGTGGGCGGGTGTCCATGTGAGTAGCTGAATTGATAGAATTATACTTAAGATTTTTTTCCTTGATGGTGCACATCAGCAAGGTAACCATGGAAAGTGCTTATAAAATTCCTAACCAGTATTATTGTCGTGGGAAATCCTGGGTTTAGGGCCAAACCTAACTGCAAATCCTGGCTCTGCCATTGCCCAAGCGAGCTTCTCTGAGTCCCTAACTGGGGGACAAGAGTGCCTTTCTCACTGGGTACTTGTGAGGAATCAGTGAAGCTTATGTATAAAGCTCTGTCTCCCCTGGGGTTTGCTAAGCACCCCGTGTCCCCGTGTTGGGTAGCTGTTATCATTGTTATTACTGCACCAGAACGAGCACCCTGAGTTGCCAGGTGTGTTTGTTGAATGGTTACTATGGACTGGGCATTGGGGGTGAGCACAGTACCAACCAGCCCTTATGGAGCTGACAGTCTGGCAAAGGGGTGCAGCTGGTGAACGATACACGTGAGGAAGACATGCTGCAGACAAATGCAGGAGCGCGGTCGTGGTTACTTCACTGCCCAGCGTTGGGAAAGGCTTCAAAGGATGCAGCCGCTGAGCCTTGGATTTCATTGATTTTTAAGAGCTTTCCCTATATAGGAGGTTGTATTTGCAAATAGGTATGTTTGAAACTCTTTTTACGGTTACCATCAGTTATTTTTCATCAAAAGCTAGGGAACAGCTAGAGATGATTGAAGGTGACTGGGGAGCAGTACTGAGTGGAATTTGAAGCACTTCGGTTTATTTAGGGGTTTGGTCAAATCCACTAATAACTTGGATATTTTGCAAATGACATTCTCGACTCTGATGGCCGGGGAGGGGAGACAGTGAATGACTGAAGGCTGCTTTTGTTTTGTTTTGGTTTTTGGTTTTTGTTTTTTCAGTTAAGGACAGTGGAGGAATCTCTGAACATTCTGTGTCCCAAGGGACCTATAAGAAGCCTTTACCCCTTGACATTTATCCAGGTGAAACAGGTAGGCCTTCAAAGGTAATGCTTCACCTTTTTTTTACTTACAGAAATGTGCTTTCTGTTCTGCTTACAGTGTCATTTCTTAGCACGGGGACCAAAATAGCAAGCAGGTAAATGAGACCCGAAGTAATCTAACGGTGGCTTTCCAGGCTCTCATCAGCTTTACGTATTGCCCATTAGACTGATTTTTTTCTCTCTTTCCCCCATTTCTTATTCTCACTCAAATAAGTTGTAGTTCAACCTGTTTTTAACATAATTCTGTACAAGCTATAAATTGAGTGCATTTCTGATCTAATTACTCTTTATTAGTAGGTGCCAGTGGAAAACTGCTATTTTTATACTAAAAGAATGACAATTTATTTGTCCTTAGGTAGCTCAAAGGTTTAAGGACTGTATTCTTACAACATTAGGTTCATAGAGATTTTTTTTCCTTCTTTTGAAGAGAACAGAAAACATGCATATTGTGTGTGTGTGTGTGTGTGTGTGTGTGTGTGTGTGTTTAATCTCCAGGCACTGCCCGATCTTTAATTTAAGAGCTTTTCCAACTTTTTATTTTGGAACATTTCAAATCTAAAGGAGTGGCAAGAATAGTGCAATCAACACCCATATAGCTTCCACCTAGATTCACCGAGTGTAACAGGCTGCGCTTGCTTCATCTTTCTGTGTGTGTGTGTGTTTGTGTGTGATCAGCTGCTGGTTGGTTTGTTTTCTTTACCATTTGAGATAGTTGTCAGCATCCTGACACTTCACCCCTAGATATTACAGCACATATCTTTAGAGAAGAAGGACATTATCCTACATGACCACAGTCTAATAATCACACTGAAGAAATCTGACATTAATGCAATTCAATTATCTAATATACATTCCATGGTCAAGTGTCCCAGTTATCCCAGTAATGTCCTTTTATGGCTTAACTTTTCTCAACCCAGTTTCCAATCTATGATCTTGCTTTACATTTAGTTATAATGTCGCTTTTGTCTCTCCTTTCATCTTAAACTGTTCCTAAGTCTTTTTTTTTTTTTCTCTCCCTCTCATGACATGAACATTTCTGAAGAGTTCAGACCAGTTGTGTGGTAGACTGCCACTCACTGATAGGATTCGGCAAAACATTTTTGGCACCAAAACATTTTTGACAACGGGTGATGGGTCCTCAGGGTGCCCATGAGGTCAGCTTGTCCCTTCGTGACTGTGTTAAGTTCAATCACTGAGTTGGGATCTCAGCCCCATTTTTTGAATGGGGTCCTGCTCTCTGTAGAATCTCTAGATTGCCTTCTGGAAAGTGTCTGAACAATTATAATAGCATGATAGAATAATAGTGTACCTAATCTTAGTTTAGTGCATTTTGCCTCCAGTTACTATTCTTACACTGCAACATTTTACAAGTTTTACAAGAATGTTTTACAAGGTACTATTTTTACACTTGTAAAATGTTACAGGAATGTTTTATTCCAACAAATCTTATATGTAATAAATAAAATGAATAATGAAGCTCCCCCACCCCACCTTTTTCATTAACATTGGGTAGTGTTCTCTAATTCGAGCATGCACGGGCTGTACATGCATGTCTTCATCTGTGCAAGAGACCATGCCTTCCCACCTGGCAGGGCTGTGTGGCACATTAGATAAGACACAGACCCTAGAGCAGCTGGAGCCTGGGAACTGAATTCCAGGCTCACCTGTAGACACTTACAGTGTTGGTTCTTTCTCAGGCTCCTTCTGCTTTCTGGTCTTCAACCAGAAACGACTGGGTGGTGCTCCCTGTTTCAGGTCTAGAGCAAGCCCACCAAATGTTTATTTCCAATGAAACCCATGGAGGGCACACAGCTGCAGGGAGTGGGGTGTAGCCCTGGCACACACACGCCCCCACCCCCCAACCTCGGAGGCCCGAGCTAGACCTTTGCAGCCCCGTTCTGGGAGGCCTTTCACCAAGTTTTCCTCAGCCTCTGAGTTAAGACTTACCATGCTGGTTACATTCAAAAGAAGAAAAAAACGAGAGATGGATGGAGCCTTGGGGGTCTGGGAGGGAGGCATCCTGGGCTTGAATGTTTGGTGGCAGCTGCAGTGAGTCCCTTCCTGCAACACAGGAATGCAGGTTAACATTTTTTTTCAGTGCTTCCAAATCCCCTTTCCCCTTACCTGGTGTGCATTGCCTTGCTTTTGGGCCCTGGAAGTGAGGAGCTTTTTCTCTGGTCCACAGAGGATGTGGCCTGGCTCATCCCGGCTAACATCCAGAGCAGAAGGGTCACCCACTGGGTCTGTGGGTGCTGCTGCTGCCCAGGCTGACTGTTTGGGGCCTCCCTTGCAGAGCAGGGATAGCAGCACCTACAAGTAGTTTGTGACTTCGCAGCAGGTTACACCCCAACCTCTCGCTGTCTCCATTTCCCCTACTCCTCCACTTTACACAGTTTCTGGTTGACTCTTGTTTTGTATGTTAGAGCAGATTTAGCCCAAGAACCTGGAGAACGTGTCACCAAACATTCTTGGCTTTGCTATTATCTTTTTTGTTTGTTTGTTTCTTTATCTTGTTTTATTTTTTTGAGGTAACGTAAATATATGTGATAGGATCTCCCTTAGTGATTCAGGGCAAATCACTGAACACATTCCAGAGTACCTTTTCCTCACGTGGGAAAAGGATGTTTCATAAAATTCTCTTCAGGGTCCCTTGAAGTTTGCTACTGTGGCAGTTATTCCATGATCTAACAATTGAAGCCAGTTCCTTTCTTTTCGATTGAATTTTTCCCAGGGGTTGGGGAAGCCTTCCATTTCTTACGGGTTTTAGAAACATCACTTTCATGCATCTCGAGGGCTAAAGAGTTCTCTTAAGACAAATAGCAAAGTGATGAATCCTTCTTTCCTCCTTTCCTGACCAGTATTTTGGGTTTGTGCTGTACCGAACCACACTTCCTGAGGACTGCAGCGACCCCACACCCCTCTCTTCACCCCTCAGTGGAGTCCATGACCGGGCCTACGTCTCCGTGGATGGGGTAAGAAATGTCTCTGAGCTGCGCCTGTCTGCCCCAGCACGGGACACATGGTCTGCACTTGGTAGCACACATCCGAGACCTTTGCCCGCCTTTCAGCCTCAGGCCCTGCCTCTTGTCATCCAATAGCTGTCCCCGTCATTGCTGACTTGGCCTCACCCATGCTCTATCTTACCTGAATCTCCCCCTCACCCATCCTAACCTAGAGGGCCGTGCTCAAGGCCCCACCATCTTGGAAACCTTGCTGGTCTCCCCAGTCCAAGGCCATCCTTTGTGCCTGACCACCATGTGTCGCCCCTGTTTTCTTTGCCCCTTGAGGAAAGAGTCCATTTTGTACATGCCGGGGTGGTGACTCATTTAAGAAAAGTGATATTCTGAAGGATTGTTCGTGGTAGTTATAGCTAAAATCCACAATGAACTTTGTTCCATAACAAATTCAAGATACATTCCCCTCCCTGAAATAGTCATGGGAAAGAACACATGAAGAGATTTTCCTAGCCAGGGAAATTTGTTCAGAAAGTTTTAAATTAAAATATTCCCATTCTGTCATCATCAGCAGCTTTATTTGCAGTGGGGACAAGTTCCTAAGACATTATGTGTATGCTGATGGTGATTGTTTCTTGGATTTCAATTTAGGAATTGCATTAGTGAATTATGGTCAGTAACATTTTTTTTTTAATCTTATATTTTCAAAAATTAGGAATCTGTTGCTGCTAAAATGCCTGTTGTTTTTGCTCATTCTATCATATAATTTTTTGGGTTAATGCATTATATCAGGTATTTTGAGGTGAGAACACTCTGCCTCTCTGATTTTTATCTCATCCAACTGATTTTATCTCTGCTCACCATTTTGTCTAGAAGCTTTTTTTGTTTTTTTATGACTGCCTTTTGTGCTATGAGAACACAAAGATGTTCCTGTGATAGAAATCCTCCCCTAGAATTTTTTGCCTCTGTTCCATTCCTGTTAAAAATAGACACAAAGCATCCCTGGCCAAGTAGATCAGTTGGTGAGAGTGTCATCCCGATACACCAAGGTTGCAGGTTCCAGCCCTGGTGAGGGCCCATACAAGAAGCAACCAATGAATACATAAATACATGGAACAACAAATTGATCTCTCTCTCTCTCTCTCTCTCTCTCTCACCAATTTAAAAAAATAGACAGAAGCCCTGGCTGGTGTGGCTCAGTGGATTGAGTGTTGGCCTGCGAACCAAAAGATCGCCCGTTCAATTCCCAGTGAGGGCACATGCCTGGGTAGCAGTCCAAGTCCCCAGTTGGGGGCATGTGAGAGGCAGTCAACTGATGTTTCTTTCTCTTTCCTTCCCCTTCCCTTCTCCTCTCTCTGAAAGTTAATAAATAAAATATTTTTTTTAAAAATAGACATGAAGCAAAACCTTCCAGAGCCGAGGAAACCAATCTGGACCTTTCCTTGATCAGAGCTGTGTCTGGTCACTTTCCTATATAGAAAGCCCATGACTTGAACGAAGGTCATCAATGCATTTCCTCCCAAGTCACTCCAAGGCAGGAAAATGAGCGCTGAATTCACTGAGCAAACTGCCTCTCTGCTGATCTTCTCAACTTAGGTAATTCTCATTTGACATTGAACCCACAGGTCCCCCAGGGAATCCTTGACCGAAGCAATGTGCTCACTCTGAACATAACAGGGAAAGCTGGAGCCACTCTGGACCTTCTGGTGGAGAATATGGGACGTGTGAACTATGGCCATTATATGAATGATTACAAGGTAGGACCAGCCTTGCTGTTAGGACTGAGGTTCAAAGGTCGGCAGGACCGTGCCTAAATCAACTGCGCAAGTTTTTATTAATCTGTTTTAAAATGCTCTCACACACACTTCTTTCCCTCCAGCCCTGCTAACATAGAAGCAATTCTTAAAATCACACACGCTGTCAAATTTGATGAGTGAACCTACGCTGATTTGGTTTTTTGCAACCTAGAAGCTGGGTTATTCTGAAGACCTTATTTCCTCTGCAGGTGATGAAAAAGTTGAGCTTTGCAGGCAGAACCCTCCCCTTGTGTTTGAGTTCAGTCATCCTGTAGAAAGAAACCACTCCGCTGTGCCCTGCCTTTGCTTATAAAAGCCATCTAGCTCTGAAAAGGCACTCCCTTGCCAACAAAGCCAGCCTAGCATTGGGTCTGCTTCATTTTCTGGGTATGCACAATTCATGACAAACTCTTAACTGCACAAAACCTCGATGCCCTGCCTCTCTGCCTCAGTCCATTACTCTGTGCCCAGGTGTCTCGTCCAAATATGTTTTTCTCGCACATATTTTTAGAGCATTACTCAACAAACATTTGTTAAACTCATACTCTGTGGGAGTTGCTCTGGGTGGTGTCTCGAGGGATGCAAAGATGTTGAGATACTTCCTTGGCTACCTCGTCACCTGCTAGAGGACAGGAGGCCTGCACTGAGGGAATGATGGCGCCACCTGGCCTGGACAGGACAGGTGTCTGGGCGACTTCCTGGCCCTGTGCATGCAGCTCAAAGGGGAGGCAATTATGGCTTCGGGGAATGGCTATGCAGGGGCCATTCCCTGACTAGAAATGTCCCTGTTACAGGCAGTAATTAGTGGCCTTCCTGCCTGGCTCTCACCATGGAGTGACAGGGATGCTTATGTAGTCTCTGGATCCCCAGTGCCCAGCAGAGAACCTGGCACACAGCTGCCTGGTTAATGTTTATTGAATTACTCAAGGGGCAGTTGAGGCTTGGTATTGAGAGATGTCCAGAGACAAATTTGGGGTCCCTCTAGGAATGGAGCTGTTCTCCCATATAAAAGGTCAAGAAGGGGAAGTCAGATGAGCCATGAACAGAGACTCCAATGCGGTGGCCAGTGCCATGGACACCTGCCTCCAGCCCTTGCTGGACAAATAGTGCAACTTCAGAATACATGTTCGAGGTTCCCCATCATCATCACTGCTCTTTATGTGCCTTTACAGGTGCAGTAGCCCCCTTATCCACACTTTCACATTCCACAATTTCAGTTACTCACAGTCAACCATGGCCCAAAAAATATTACGTGGAAAATTCCAGAAACAATTCTAGTTTTAAATTGCATGTCATTCTGAGTAGCGTGATGGGATCTCATGCTGTCCTGCTCCTTCCCACCTGGAACATGAATCATCTTCTCATCCAGCATCTCCGTACTGTATACCCTACGGCTCATTAGTACCTTAGTAATCGATCCACTGTCATAGAATCACAGTGCTTGTGTTCAAGTAACCCTCATTTTACTTAACAATGGCCCCAAAGCACAAAAGTATTGATGCAGACAATTCAGATATGCCAAAGAGAAGCCATAAAGTGCTTCCTTTAAGTGAAAAGGTATGTACACGTATGTATAGGGAAAAACATAGTAAATATAGGTACTACTCACAGTTTCAAGCATCCACTGGGGGTCTTGGAACAAATGCTCCATGGGTAAGGGGGCCATACTGTATCAAAGTATTCTCATGTATATTATCGCATTTAGTCCTTACAGAGGTGAATGGACTCAGGTGTGATCATCCTTGTGCATGCTGCTGAGGAGCTTAAAGTCAAGACTTGGTGGCTCCAGGTTGTATGTAGGGGGCAGAATCTGTCCCCTCTCCCCATCTACAGGGAGCTGGATGTCCTTTTGCATTCCTCAGATTCCATCTTCCTCCATTCTAAGCCATGGCTCTGAATCAGACACTGAAGTATGGGGATTCGGGGTTACAAGTTCTAGGGACTGAACCCCCTTTCACAGTCAGAACTCTGGGCCTTTCATGGGGACATCCTGGTCTGCAAAGGAGAGAGAAAGCTGTGGTTTGGGAAATGTGCCTCTTCCCAGGGAGCTGGGGTTCTTCCTCAGCCAGATCTGTGTCACTTGGATGTACACACTGTTTGAGTCTCGTTTCCTGCTGGTGTCCCGTGTCCTAGTTTGTTTTTCCCAGGACTTCAGGGCTGGAACGCAGAGGCACTTCAAGCCTTTCCCTCCCCTCCCCAGCTCATTGCCCTGTTTCTCCTTTGCAGGGTCTGATTTCTAACCTGACCCTCAACTCCAGTATCCTCACGGACTGGAAGATCTTCCCGCTGGACACTGAGAACACAGCATGCCACCTGGGGGGCTGGCATGACTATGACAGGAGCTGCCGTGGTAAAGCCTGTGCCCACAGCTCACCTAACTATACAGTCCCGGCCTTTTATGTGGGAAACTTCTCCATTCCCAGTGGAATCCCAGACCTGCCTCAGGACACCTTTATCCAGTTCCCTGGGTGGACCAAGGTACGTGTCTTTATAGAAAGTATTTGAATTCAAGCCTCAAACATCTGGTTTTTAGTGCTAGAGGAGGAATCAGAAAGAGCCACTAATTAGATGCCATGTGGCCGCTGTGGGCGTGGAGGATTTTCTGTGGTAGTTTACTCATTCCTCCGGAGTGGGGCCATAGCAGACCTTCAGGGAGCCAAAGGCCAGCTTGGAGGTAGCACATCTGTCCCGTTTTCATTGACTGACAACTTCCCATAGGGAATGACAGCTTTTCTGCTTTCTCTAAGAAAACTCATAGCCGCTTTGGACATGAATTATGAGGGGCACTTCCTCTTTATCCTGAAGAAAACCTGGCCCAGGCTAAGGGTGACTCTCTGGGAGAGCCCGTTTTTCTTTTGTCCATGATTCCTTCATACTCCCATAACACCCCACCTCCACACAGCCCTGTGCCCTGGGGACACCCCCTTTGCCTCTATGATCCTCCACTCTTTTTTGGCTAGCCACTCTTATTTATTCTTTGAGGACATTAGCATATCTTCCTTCACTGTCATTCTCTCCACTTCAAGTCCTATTTTCATCTTAGATAACCTTACCATCACTCAGTTATTCATTCAACGGGGTTATTTTCAGTGGCTACTGTATGTCAAACTTTGTGCTGGGCACTAAGGATAGAATACAGTATTACAAGGTGGAGCGAAAGTAGGTTTACAGTGGTGAGTACGCGAAACACAGAGCTTAATTTTGTACTATTATTATCGTTGTATTATTTCCCATACACACAACTGTAAACCTACTTTTGCCCCACCCTGTATATAAAACCAGAGGTGGCCCTTGCCTTCGGCGAACTCACAGTCTAGTAGGGGAACAGGACCAAATCATGTAATAACCCAAATTAAGTGGTAAAACTATAGTTTCAATGGATACTAAGAAGAGATATTAAGAGTTGATCATCACTGGGGCATTTGACCTTGTCAGGGAAGTCAGGAAAACCTTATTTGGGGATGTGATGCTTGAGAGATATGAAGGATAAGTAAGAGCAAAAAGGGGAGGGGAATGTGTTCCTGGCAGAGCGGATAACACATGCCAAGGCCATGTGCTTAGAGGGGAAGATGATGAATACGAGGAAGGACTCAAATGTATGAAACACAGAGAAAAGGGAGTGTGGTACAGAGAAGAGGTGAGAAGGTAGGTAGAGACCAGATTGGAATAGGCCAATTAAATCACATTACAGTTTTTTCTTTATGTTGAGAGCCACTGAAGCAGGAGAGTGACATGACATGATTGTGATGTGACAAGCGTCTCTGACCCCAGTCTGCAGAGTGGGTTGGGTGAGGGTATGTGTGAATTCAGGGAAACTATCTAGGAGGTTGGATCATAGGCTCCTTGAAAGACTGGGATGGTGGTAGCCAAGAAGTTTGCAGGTAAACCAATAAGATGTAATGATGGATTAGATACAGAGGTTTAAAGAAAAAGATATGCCCCAGATGATTCTCAGGTTCCAGACTTGCAGCTGGACAGATGGTACCATTTACCGAAAGAAAAAATTTCAGAAGACTTGGGCTGGGACAGTGGGATCGTGAGTTTGGGTTTGGACATTACTGAGTTTGAGAAGCCTTGGAGAACAGCTCTGAAAAGATGCTGGAGAAGACGTTGGATCTATACACTGGGAATTCAGAGGAGGGATCTGGGCTGGAAACACACATACAAGCTCATTTGCCTGTGAGTGGTCACTGAAGCTATGGGCTGGATGAGGTCCTCTAAAAAGAGAGGATGCAGGAGAAAAGAGGATCCAAGGCTGATCTTTGAGAGACACAACATGACAGAGTGAGGAGGAGAGACCAGGAAGTAGCAGGAGAGTGGGCCTTTATGCTGTCTAGAGGACGAGTGAAATGAGGACAGAAGCACTTCCGCTGGATTCAGCAGCAAGGAGGTCGCTGGGCCCCTCTTAAGTGCTGTGCCAGTGGAGTGAAGCACCTGCAAGCCAGACAGCATGCCCTTGAGAAGTGTAGGGTAAGGAAATGAACACAGGGCCATAAGTATGGATACTGGAATATCAACATTCTTTTGGGAAAGCTTGACTCTGAAAAAAAGAAAAAGAAAAAATGTTAGTAGCTGGGAGAGAAGAGGGCAAAACATGCAAATGGAGTGTGTTTAATAAATGCCTGTTTACACTTTTTGCTTTTTAAATGTTTGTGGAGAAGCCCTGGCTGCTGTGGCTCAGTGGATTGAGCGTCGGCCTGCGAGCCAAGTGTCACTGGTTCGATTCCCAGTCAGGGCACATGACTAGGTTACACGTCAGGTCCCCAGTTGGGAGCGCGAGTGAGAGGCAACCACACAGTGATGTTTCTCTCCCTCTCTTTCTCCTTTCCCCTCTCTCTAAAAGTAAAATAAGTAAATAAATAAATCATTTATTTAAAAAATTAAATTTTAAATTTAAAAATGTTTGTGGAAATACAGTTTCATTATCATTCAGTTTGAATATTTTCCCTTATCCCTTCTTTGACGCATAGATTATTTAGACATGCGTTGTTTAATTTTTATATATTTGTGGGACTTCTAAGCTTTTTTTTTTTTTTTTTTTTTTTAGGTTTTTACACCAGGTTTATTGAGAGAAGGGAGGGAAAGGGGTTAGAGGTAAGAGGGAAAGTCCAGGTCCAACTCGAGGGCCCGTCGGAGCAAGGGAAGGGGAAAGAGGGAACGGGGAAAGGAGAAGGGAGAAGGGGGGGTGGAAGGGGAAGGGAGTTGGAGGGGGAATGGGGAAGAGGAAAGGGGAGTTGAGACTCCCGATTGCCCAGAAGGGCCCATAGGAATTGCCTCCTAAGCATATTTTGTTTTTATTAATTTCTAATTTAATTCCCCTATAAAAGTTCTAGGACAAGGAGAAAAAGCTTTATGACCTTGGGTTAGGAAAAGACTTCTTAGACTTGACACCTAAAGAATGATCCTTAAAAGGGAAAATTAGTAAATCAGACTTCATTAAAATTAAAAATGTTTTTTCTTCAGAAGAAGTCATTAAGAAAATAAAAATCCAAGCCATACATTGGGAGAAATTATTTTCAAATCGTGTATCTAACAAAGAACTTGTATCTAGAACATATAAATAATTCTCACAACTCAATAATAGGATGACAAACAACCCAAAGAAAAAATGGGCAGATGACTTCAATAGACATTTCACCAAAGAAGCTATGCAAATGACTGATAAGCACATGAAAAGATTATTAACAGTCAACATCATTAATCCTTAGGGAAGTGCAAATCAAAACTACAATGAATTACCACTCTGCACCCACTAGAATGGCTATAATCATAAAAGATGAACAATAACAAATGTCAGCAAGTATGCAGAGAAATGAGAACCCTCCTACATTGTTTGTGGGAATGTAAAATGGAACACAATTTGAAAGTCTCTTGAAGTGTTAAACACAGAATTACCATTGGACTCAGCAGCTCCACTCCTAGGAATATATTCAAGAGAAATAAAAACATGTCCACCCAAGGACTTAAAGATGAATATTCATCTAATAACCAAAAACTGGAAATAATTCAAATGTCCATCAACTAATGAATGGATAAATAATGTATCCCATATAATGGAATAGTATTCTGCAGGAAAGAGGACTTCTGATACATGCTACAACATGGATAAATCGGAAAAACATTATGCTAAGTAAAAGAAGCCAGTTATAAAAGACCACATATTGTATGATTCTGTTTACATGAAATGTTCAGAAAAGGTAAATCTGTAGAGACAGAAAGTAAATTAATGGTTGCCAGGGGCTCATCGTGCACAGGGAGAGTGAGTGCATGGGTATGGGGTTTCTTTTGAGGGTGATGGAAATGTTCCAGAATTAAATCGTGGTGATGATTCCACAATCTTCTTAAATTTATTGAAACTTGCTTTATGATCCAGCATATGGTATATCTTGGTGAGCACACCTCTAGAATTTTAAGATCTAATATCCCTTCTCTGGCCACTTGTTTCTATCCCCCAAACTCTCCTGCCTCCCAAACCTGCTCTTGGATCTTACTAATAACCTGAAACTCTCCCCCATTAAAGCTGTAGTTCCTTCCTCTCCAGCCCAGACATCATCACTTATCCTTTTTCAAGAGCCATCCATCACTGGCTCTTCTCCTCCGTCTCCTTGCTCATCCTCCATCTTTAGTGCGTCTACCATTGGCCTTCTCGGGTTCACCGGTACCTGAGGACTGCTGGGGGAGCTCTCCAATGCATTCATCAGGGCCTCGATCCTCTCACTGTCCCAGCCTCTGGAGGCCCCCACCTTTCCTAGGAGTCCCTGGTCTGTCTCTTTCCCCTTCCTGAGGGGCCCTTTCTAACCTTTACCACTCCCCTTTAGACCAGTTTACTCTTCCTCCCATCTCTTCCGCTGAGGACTTACCCTCCTAGACTGCTATCAGGTGTAACTCCTTTGTTCCTCAGCTTCCTATCAGACTTATCTCTCAGCCTCCACCCTCACTTCCTGCGCAGTGGCTTCTAAAAGGAAGTTTAAGCTCTGAATCCCCTCCCCACCTTCTTCCTCCAGGCCAAGATCCTGTTCTCATACTTCTTCCTCCTGCGTTGGTCAGCCTTTCTCTGTTCTCTGCCAAGTCCTGTGTTGCAGCCAAGAAGTGATATCTGGGGTCTCTACAACCTAAAACCAAAGTGAAGCCCTCCCTGGGTGTTCCCACTGTAGCTAGCAGGCTTGTTCTTACTCCCTGCTCCCTCTTTCTCTCCCCTCCCCTTCTCCCTCTTGGTTTGCCACTGGGTCTTCTATTTCCCTTGTTCATGCTCTTTCATTCTCTCACTCTGCCCACCTAGCCATCCCATACTCATCTGTCAAGACTGACATTGACTCCTCTAGGAAACCTTCCTAGACCCTTAGTCCAGGAAAGGACTGGCCCTGTCCTCCTTCAAGCCCCTCTGTGCCCCACCTGGACTCAGCACCATGATGCTTCTCTCCCACTAAGGCTGACACCTCCGTTTCAGCCACTGGGTCATAAGCTTCATGGGGGCACTTTTTAAGTGCCCAGCTTATTCACCACCCTGCCCTCCTCCTGGGCCTGCGTGCTCTATAAGTGCTTCCCAGTGAACAGGTGCACCAATGCCTGCGCTGCTGAGCCCTGGGAAGAAAGCAAATGGGAGTGCTGAGGGGCTTTGCTGGGTGCTGCGGAGCCAGGGCAAGGCAAGTGAGAAGACCCAAACACAAACCGTTGCTCACGGAGTGGTCTCAATTTAATGCCTTAAGAGAAGAAACTTTCCAGAAATGCAAAACAGAAAGTAAACGTGTCTGTTACAGGAACTATCAGAAGGGCTGGCTGGCTCTGCTAGAGCTTGAAACAGACCTGAAGGATGGAAGGCCCTTCATGAGAATCAGGAGTTTTTTCAGGGAAGGAATTTCAAGTGGGAGAATAGTAGAAGCCAAGGCGCAGAAATGGAAAAGCTGGGGCCATTTTGGAGGTCAGAGGGGGTTCACCTTGGCCAGGTCATCAAGGTGTCACGCCACGAGTTACAGACCGGGCTCTGCTCAGCACTTTAGACACTATCTCCATCATCATCACGAGTGACATATGTGGTAGGATGTTGTATCATTATCTCCAGTTTGCAGATGAGCAGATAGAGGCTCAGAGAGCTGGGTATCTAGTATGAGGTACGGAAGTAGGTGGTGGAACAGCTCCCTGAGCCCCAGGTCCCTCTGACTTGAAGGTCAATGTGAAAAGGCAGAAAGGCAGGCAGCATTGAACAAGGCCTCCAGGGCCAACGAGGAGCATGGGCTAATTATCCAGGCAGGGGCTCGCGACTGATTTCATCAGTCTGATAAACGGTCTACACCTTCATACATGAATAGTACATATGCACACAATGTCTGTGAATGTGTCAGAAGGTTCAGAACCCCAAAAGCCCATCTAACCCATATATCCACTCAAAAATTGGTACGTAAATGTTCATACCAGCATTATCCAAAATGACCAAAAGGTGGAAAAAGCCATATGTCCTACAACTAATGTGTGAATAGACAAAATATGGTAAATCCATATAATGGAATATCATTTGTCAATAAAAAGAACTGAAGTAGTAATACATGGCACAGCATGAATGAACCTTGAAAATACGTTAAATGAAAGAAGCCAGTCACAAACCATATATATGGTATGATTCCATTTATATGAAATGTCCAAAATTGACAAATCTATAGGCACAGGAGGATTAGTGGTTGCCTAAAGCAGAGAAAGGGGAGAAGGGGAGGAGTAGGGTGGAAGGATGAGTAGCTACTGCTAAAGGGTACAGGGTTTTTTTTTTGAGGTGATGAAAATACTCTAGAATTGATTGTGGTGACAGTTATATAGGTCTGTAGTATACTAAAAACCACTGAATTACACAGTTTATTTTCTAAGTATATTTTTTTGATTTTGCTGTTACAGTTGTCCCAGTTTGTCCCCTTTGTCCCCCTCCTCCCAGCACTCCCTTCCCTCCAGGAACCCCCCCCCCCACACTTCAGTTCATGTCCATGGGTCATGCATGTCAGTTTTTTGCCTTCACCCTTTCCTATTCTATTCTTAATAACATCCCCTTGTTTGTTTTGTTCCTATAAAGCTTCTTAATCCCTGTACCTTTTCCCCCATTGTCCCCCTCCCCCTCCCAGCTGATAATCCTCCAAATGATCTCCATACCTATGATTCTGTTCCTGTTCTGGTTGTTTGCTTAGTTTTTGTTTTTGTTTTTTAGATTCAGTTGTTGATAGTTGTGAGTTTGTTCTCATATTAATGTTCATAGTTTTGATCTTCTTTTTCTTTAATAAGTCCCTTTAACATTTTATAATATAATGACTTGGTGATGATGAATTCCTTTAACTTTACCTTGTCTGGGAAGCACTATCTGCCCTTCCATTCTAAATAATAGCTTTGCTAGATAGAGTAATTTAGGTTGTAGGTCCTTGCTTTTCATCACCTTGAATACTTCTTGCCAGTCCCTTCTTGCCTGCAAAGTCTCTTGAGATATCAGCTGATAGTCTCATGGGTGCTCCTTTATAGATAATGCTGCTTTTCTCTTTCTGCTTTTAATATTCTCTCTTTATCTTTAACCTTTGGCACTTTAATTATGATGTATCTTGATGTGTTCCTCTTTCGATCCAACTTGTTTGGGACTCTCTGTGCTTCCTGGACTTGTATGTCTATTTCCTTCACCAAATTAAGAATGTTTTCTTTCATTATTTTTTCAACTAAGTTTTCAATTTCTTGCTCTTCCTCTTCTCCTTCTGGCACCCTTATGGTTCAAATGTTGGTACATTTAAAGTTGTCCCAGAGGTTTCTCAGCCTCTCCTCACTTTTCTGTATTCTTGTTTCTTCTTTCTGTTCTGGATGAATGTTTGTCTTCCTTTTGTTCCAAATCATTGATTTGAATCCTGGCTTCCTTCCCTTCACTGTTGGTTCCCTGTATAATTTTTTTATTTCACTTTCTGTAACCTTCATTTCTTCCATTATGTTTCTGCCATACTCTAGGAGTTCTCTGGGCATCCTGTTCACCAGTGTTTTAAACTCTGCATCTGATAGGTTGGCTATCACCATTTTGTTTATTTCTTTTCCTGGGGTTTCGTTCTGTTCTTTTATTTGGGCCATATTTCTTTTTCTCCTCAATTTGGCAGCCTCCCTGTGTTTGTTTCTGTGTATTAAGTTGAACTGCTTTTACTCCCTGCCTTAGTAGTCTGACCTATGTAACAAAGGCTCCTGTAAATTGTGTGGGTGGAGCCTTAGGTAATTGCTGGGGCGGGGCCCCCTGCCTCACCACTTTGTGGCTCTGTTTGTGGTAAGGGGCTCAGAGAAGGGACAATGCCACTGCCTGGATTTTGGCAGTTTGCCTGGCACTCGCCCCTTTTCCAGTCACTTCACCCACTTCCCATTGCAACTGGTGTCCTTCCAGTTGCTGCCCTGGGGTTTGCCTATGTTCTAAGACCATGCCAGCCCTTTAAGTGGTGAAAATCTGGCAGTTTCTTCTGCCACCCCAACTCCCAATGGTTTTTATAGCCAGAGGTAATAGGGGTTTATCTTCCCAGGGCTGGAACCCTGGGCTGTGCCGTCTGGCCTGGGCCTGGGATCGCTCGCTCTCAAGGTATCCCTCCTGATTTTTATCCTCCACACATGAATGTGGGACCGTCCATTCCACCACCGCTACTGCCGCCTCTGTCCAAACCACACCACCTCTTTGCCCTGTTCGCGACTCAGCCCTCCTTCCCGTCTGGGTGAATG
Source organism: Furipterus horrens (assembly GCF_987537825.1). NCBI lineage: Eukaryota > Metazoa > Chordata > Mammalia > Chiroptera > Furipteridae > Furipterus > Furipterus horrens. The sequence continues at coordinate 130,513,996 of NW_028327177.1, read as the reverse complement.
CGATTTCTTTAAATCTTTGGTTATCGGACTTCCACATAGCTCGATTTTCTGACAGGTCTGGTTACTACTTGTTTTTGAGATCTGGTTGTAATTTTTTCTGTGGTTGTGTGAGGAGGAAAAATATGTCTACCTATGCCTCCATCTTGACCAGCAGTCCTGAATTATATAGCTTAAATGAATGAATTGTATGAACGGGAATCCTATCTCAATAAAGCTTTACACACACACACATTTGCGGACCTCAGCTGCATAAATCTGGAGATGAGAAGACGTATTTATATAAAGCATACGTAGAACAGAGCATCTGTGTCTCCTGTTATTTTCTCGCCAGCAGTGGTCCTGGTGGTGAGTTCTGCCCCGGGCCAGCTCCAGTGCACACAGAACAGACAGATCTCACTCCCCTACAGGGAGTTCTGAGTTCTGACTTTTGGGGGAATGAGCCCTTTGGCAGCTGTGGGGGAGGGATCAGGATGGACCACTTCTCAGACTCTGTCTCCAGCCACACTAACCCTCTTCCACCAGGGCAGCTCTGACAAGGCTTCTTCTCCAGCCTGCTGGCTTACGCTATTCACTTGCTAGAAAGAAACTACCTTGACTTAGTAATGAAGTCACTGGTAAGGGTGATTCATGAGATAAAAAATCACTTCTGATTACTTTGGCTTTACTTGAGTCGGATGTGGCTTTCTGGTCAAATGCCTGAACGTGAGCTGGGATTTCAGTGGGAAGCCATTAGGCATGTTTTGCTGTATCTAAGAGACACAGGCCAGCATGTGTCTACACAGAAGTCTTTTCTGACTACAAACTTCCTGGGATAGGTAGTACTTTATCTGTGTTCTGCCAATGCAGGGACATCCGGACTGTTTATCTCTCCTTCACATGGGTGCAGATAAACCTCATATTATTATCTTCTGTAGCCTTCCTGCATTTTTTAGCCACTTGCAGGTTTTGGCGTGTAACAGAGCATGTCCAACTTTTCCTCAAACAAAAGTATGCTTTAAAAAGCTCAAAATCAAAATAGAATACTGACTAAAATCATTTTTATTTTTTAAAGGCAAACATTACTTCTTTCAAGATATTTTTTAAAAATCACAAAATACAAGAATGTATAACAAAGGGCTGACAAAAATCCCTTTTGTCTTCAGTCCTATCCCAAGGCCCAGTCACCCAAAAAGACCAAGTGATTAAAGAGTTGGAACTTTCAGCCCCACCCCTCCAACCTCTGGGGTAGTGTCGGGATGGGGACTGGAGACAAAGCTCAATAAAAACTCTAGATCAGAGAGATCTGGAGAGCTTCTGGGTCAGTGAAGACGTCCAGGTGCCAAGAAGTGAACCTGAAGAGGGTTGGAAGCTCTACACCCCACCCCCATACCTTGCCCTATGCACCCCTTCCATCTGGCCATTCCTGAGCTATATTCTTTATAATAAACTCATAAATGTAAATAAAATATTTTCCTGAGTTCTTTGAGCCATTCTAGCAAATTATGAAACCTAAGGAGGGACTCGAGGAACCCTCAATTTATAGCTTGTTCATAAGCACGGGTGGCTTGAGACTTGAAAATGGTGTCTGAGTTGGAGTGGTCTTGGGGGACTGAGCCATTTAACTTGTGGGATCTGACTTCAACTTTAGGTAGATGGTGTCAAAACTGAGTTGTTGGACTCCCAATTGGTGTCAAAGAACTCAAGAACTGGTCCAAGTCAAAGAAAACATCTCAGAAAGAATGAGGTGCAGAGTGGTAGCAAATACAGTTGAAAGGGTGGTTTTGTGGCCTCATGTACCAAGGAACTGGACGTGACCTTGACAACTTTGTAGAACTAGGTGAGGTTTTAAGCATCAAAGTGTTGTGAATGGATATGGCAACAGTATGTAGAATGTACCAGGAGGAAAAGTCCTTGATGACTGGCTGTTGAGCATGTAAACATGATAGACAAGGGTACTGCTAGCAGGGAAACATCACATTTATAGTCTTCCTAATTGTTATTATAGTCATACTGTAAGAAATTGTAGACTTGGGTGGTGGTAGACAGAAGTACAAGACCTGTATAGAAAAGAAAAAGCAGCCCTGGCTGGGTAGCTCAGTTGGATGGACTGCTGTCCCAGTGTGCCGGGGTTGTGGGTTCAGTCCTCGGTCAGGGTGCATGCAGGAGTCAACCAATGAATGCATGTGTGGGTAGAGCAATGAATCAGTGTTTCTCTCTCTCTCTCTCTCTCTCTCTCTCTCTCTCTCTCTCTCTCTCTCTCTCTCTCTCTCTCTCGCCAATAGATAAAAATTTAGAAAGCAAGATTTGCTGAAGGATTAGGTGTGGTGTTGGAGAAAACAAGTGAAGGAGGACTCTGGAGTTGGGGCCGAGCAGCTGGAGGGACGGAGCTGTCAGTGTCTGAGGCAGGGAAGACTTGGGGTTGCAGGTGAAGGATCAGGAGCTTTGTTTTGGACATGTTCAGTCTCGGGTACTTACTAATCAGTCAAGAGAAGCTGTCTGTTCTTGGCCATCCATCCAAGAGGTGGCCATAAAATCTGGAAACATAGCCAAAAAATCAAAATAAAGCTGCATGCAATACAATGAAATAATAGCATCTCTGTTTTCAGACCCTCTGGCCATCCTACAGAAGGCCTGTCAGTCTTTATGTCTTTCTACATCCAGAGGTGGGTTTAATGTAGGTTAAAGGTAGGTGTTCAGTGCTTGCTGTGGGACTGCAGAAGTGAGGAACCTGTCCCAGGTTTGGAGCTATTAGGAAATGGTCACAACAGTAGAATTAACTCTGAAGCTATTCCTGCCAAGGCCACCAGTGCCTGTGTGATGGTATGTTTCCGGGACATTTCTCGGGACTTGACCTCTTGGCATGTGACATCTGACATGGGTAACCACTTCCTCCCTTGAAACACTTCTCCTCGCTTCTGTGACCTAACTTCTCCTGATTTTCCTTCTCAGGCTTGTCTTTCAGTTTCTATGTTTCAGGTCTCAGGGCTTGATTCTGGTCCCCCTTCTTACACTTCCAAGGGCTGTCATTGCCACAGATGTGCTGGTAACACCCAACTCAGCATTTTTGAGGACCCAGACCCCCCACATCCAACCTCCTCCCATTGGGGCTGTCCTAGGCACCTTCAACCTGATACATATAAAACAGAACTGTTCCTCCTTAGCCCTTGAAACTGCTTTTCTCCTGGAGAAGTGGTCCATGGAGAAAGGATGCAGCTGGGACTTTGTGTAGCAGTGGGGATGCAGGGGAGGGTCCCACTGGGGACAATAATGGTAACAACTACATCCCTGAAAGCTTACTGCATGCCAGTCACTGTGCTGAGCGCTTGCACATGTCGTCTCGCTCAGTCATTCACAACAATCCTGAGAGGAACACAAACACAGCTGAGGGAGCCCTGACGCGATTTGGTGACTGATTAGTGAAAGAGGAACTACTAGTACAGGGTGACTCTACTATTTTTAAATTGGATTTCTAAAGACTTACTTTACTGAAAAGTAGCATGCTGATGCACCTTGATGTGTATCAGTTACCTGTTGCTGCGTAACAAAGCATCCAGTTTCCGTGGTTTAGAACAACCATTTTTTCAGCTCATCGTTTTGCGTACTGTCAGAATGGGTGGTTCCTTGGCTGATCTCAGTGGGAGTGTCCTACTAGTCAGGGAGAGGGCTGTGCCCCTGGATGTTAGCTGGCTGGCTGTCTGCCGAGGGTGCAGAGAAGTCTGGGCCATGTCTCTTATCATCCAGCAAGCCAGCTCAGGCTTGTCCGTGTGGTGACTGGCAGGGCTCAAAGAAAGAACACAGATGTGTGAAGCTTCTTAAGGCTCAAGTCATAACTCATACGTCAGTTAATCCACGTCCTTTGGCCAACAGAAGTCCTTACACCATCTCCCTCCAAGGGATGGAGAAACAGATTCTGCTTCTTGACAGGGGGAGCTGTAAAGAATTGTGGTCATTTTTGCAATTTGCCACAGGTCTTAGTACTGTTTGACCCTACTTTCATTCTGAATTTGATATGTTTTTTTAACTTTTCTGGACTGATTTATAGTTATTCTTACCCCCTCCTGTTTCCATCTAATTTGGTGTTTCTTGTCAAGTCCTAGGAACTTAAAAACTAGATAATCAGACTGCTTTCTATAAATATACATTAATTTAGTAACAAAACTTGTGGGAATTGTGTGTAAGGAGTCAGTAGGCTCTGAGTGCATGGACTTTATAACAAATACGCAGCTGCCTGGAGGCAGTTTTCACTCACCAGTTCTTAGCTTTGTTCCAGGTATGTGAGGTGGTATGATGCCTATTGTTAAACAAAGTAGTCCATTAAAAAAGTCAAGGAATAGCCCTGGCTGCTGTGGCTCAGTGGACTGAGTGCCAGCCTGTGAACCAAAGGGTCCTCAGTTTGATTCCCAGTCAGGGCACATGCCTGGGTTGCAGGCCAGGTCCCCATTTAAGGGCACGTGAGAGGCAACAACACATTGATGTTTCTCTCTCTTTCTTTCTCTCTCTCCCTTCCCCTCTCTCTAAAAATAATAAGTAAAATCTCTGGGGGAAAAAATAAGCAAGAAATGATGGAACTTTTGCTAGTTGCAAAGAAAGGAATTTATATTTTGAGGTTCAATGAGGGGAGGAAGTAATTCATTTTTTATGTTAATATTTTAGGTTTTCATGGCTTCAGTTCTATACAGAGAAACCATACAATTTCTTAACTTTATTCCTGTAAGATCAAAGAGGAAGCAAAGAAGTGTGGTTTGCATCAGCTGCAGACCCCTTTGGGTAGGAAGGAAGAAGAGAATTCATTTTCTCCTGTGTACTGCAGTAACATTTATTTAACATCTTATCTAAGCAAGCCCTTCACTATTTTACCTTTCTAAAAAAAATGCTTTTTTTGTTTTCTTTCTCCCAAGTTAGCATCACAGTCACTCATGAATTGTGCGTTGTAAGAGCCCTTTAACCTTGTCCTTTCCATTTTAAGTTCTCCAAGTACCTAAATGTATTCTTTCAGAGTATGACAAAATCAACATTGGACCCGAGTTAGTTGTTTTTAAATAAACTCTTAGCCAAATTTGAAAATTTTTAAACTGTGACTTAAACCAACATTGGAACGTATGAGAGGATTGACTTATCTAGAGAATTTAAAACAGACAGACACATATCTGTCTGATTAATTAAATAGGTCAACCATTTCCTGGAACCTAACATTTATACTATTATCACCTTAGCAATAATAGCAAAGAGTGGGAAGTCTGTGAGGTGTCAAGCCATGGTCAGAGAAAATCAGACATTGTCATGAAAATATTAGCTGGGACAGCCCCAGGAAGCCCCAGAGGCCACTGGTGTTCACTCTCCAAATGCTTGGCCCCCATGGTGCTCACTCTATTAATTAGAGTGTGGCTGTCTACTTTTAAATGACATTTACCAGCATGTGCATCCTCCCCCCTCCAATAACTTCCGCAAAATTTTCTTAAAAGAATCAAAAATCAGAGTGTGTGTGTTCTTTTGTAAACGACAGTGCTAATCACGGAGGGGAACAAATATTTCTTTTTTCTCCCAGTAACCAGTGTTCCATAAAACGCTTAAGCCAGGAGCAGAGGCGCATGAAGTATGCTTTCAGTAGGGCTTCATGCACCTCATAGGTGACTCTTTTCTCAGGGAGACCCACCAATATTAGCCGATGAGCATGCTAGGTGTATAGTTAGTACTACACAGCTACTTGGTTGGTCAGCACAGCACATGCCATCAGTTCTGCCGAATGGCGGTGTGTCCAGGCTATGTGCCTATGACCTGTTCTCTCCCAATTCTTCATTCCTCTTTCTTAGAAGGGCAACCAGGCAGCCATAAACTTCATTGAATGTCCCTCTGTTAAAAGCCGGGAGTGGAGGGAAGTTTTGTCCTGAAGAAGTTCGTAGCTCCTGGGGATTAAGCAAGGCCTGAGAGGATGTAACCCTGGGTTTGGGGAAGGTGCGAGGCATGGTACTACATCCTGGAGAGTCATCCGGGTGAGTCAGGAGACAGAGTCCATATGGCAGCGGGAGGCTCAAAATGGGCCGCAGGTGGTAACGCTGCAGAAGGAAAGAACAGATTATGCAGGGTCCAGAATTAAGGGAGAGATCCGGAGAAAGAAAGTATCAACTTGGATCAATAACCAGGAGCAACAGTTTAGGGTTGTGTCTATCAGTCACAGTGCAGTCCTGGAAGCCGGGCCACGAGGACTTAGAAATTGGAAGAGGGGACAGGGCATCAGAGGAGGAACCATAATAAGCTTTCCTGAGCTGATCAAGTTGGCTCCTCAGGGGACGCTCAGGAACAAGTCCAGCCACCAAGTGGCACTTCGGGGGTAAAAAGGGGGGTCTTTGGGGCTGGTGCCTTGTGAGGCTACTGCACTGGTGACCAGCAGAACAGCCTTCAGACGAGCTAGACACGGAGCAGAGGGGACCAAGGACGCGTTGAACCCACAGGATCCCTGTCCGTCCTTGCTGTAGCTGTGAGAGCCCCCACGAGCAAGGGCTGCTGCTTCCCTTCCATCTTCCCAATCCTGAAGTCCTTTTATGGCCAACTCTGACCCAGAACCCTCTGGTGGAGGGGATTTAGGGAACCGGGCCCCAGCTTCCCAGAGGAGACGTGCTGATTCAGCTCAAGAGACGTGAGGGACCGTCTCTTGGATACTGAGATAGTGGAGTTGTCAGTGTGAGAAGGAACCAGACCTCAACACTTCACCTCCCTCTTGGGTCAAGTGTTGGCTTAGCCCCTGTCGGGAACCCAATGTGGGTCCACATCGCACAAGCTGTTCCACGCGTGCTGCTCACAGAACCCTCTCACTGATCTACCTGTGAACCCGTCTCCCACCTTGACCACAAAAGCGGAGTGTTGCTGTTCGTTGATACTGTGAAAACAAGGCACCGGCAGTTGTTAAACTGATAAAAAAAAAAAAACCTGGTGAAGCTGTCATGGTACACGCCTTTCAGGATGGATCAAGATAACATACCCCGTGGTTAAAAAAAAGAAAAAAAGAGTGAAGTGGTTCTGGGAAACTGTCATCCTTTTTCTAAATGACTTAATCCAAACGACAGATGGTTTTGAATCACTGGCCCCCTTTTGTGGGCACGTGAATGCCCAGATCGCTTCATTGTGTCGTGTGAGGTGAGCTACAGCTCCCTGAGCAGTCCCCGGGGCCGGCACTGTGCTGACATGCACTGCGTCCTCCTGTCCTCAGTGTCCCCACTTACTAGTGTGAGTTGGGACCTGCCCCATATCAGACAGCCAGTGAGTGCTGGGACTAAGATTTGAACCCAGCTCAGAAATTCAGAGGGAGCGAGAATAAAAGGGACACCTGGAGGCTGGAACGAATGCCCAAAGCTGAGCAACTAAGTAGCTGTAAGGCGAGGGCCTGCAGCTGTGACATGGAGCATGCAGGGGATCAGCAGGTGACAGTCGGGCCTCCTGCAGGATTTCCCCCCAATATACAGATGCTCCTCAGCTTGTAATAAACCCATAGGAAGTTGAAAATATTGTATGTCAAAAATGCATTTAAAACACCTAACGAACTGAACAGCATAGCTTAGCCTAGCCCACCTTAAACATGCTCAGAACACTCACACTAGCCTACAGCTGGGCAAAATCACCTAACACGAAGCCAATTTTATAACAATAGCTTATGTAACTTACTATATGGATCACTTTAGCACAATTCATGAAGTCAAAAAATCCTAAATTGAACATCCCGGGTTGGGGACCGTCTGTAGTTGGGCCGCGGTGGGGAGGAATTCCTTTACTTCTTCCTCCCTCCCTCCCTTCTTTCTTCCTTCCTTCCTTCTTCCTTCCTCTCCCACACAGTCTTCCTTTCTCGCTCTCCTGGGTGTGACCGTCCCCCCTCTGCTCTCTTTCTTTGTGATAGAAGGTTCCATCTCTTCAGGCAGCTGTCACGTCCCAACCCGTGAGCAGATGCTAGCACACGTGGAGAGGCTGTGCAGTCACACCCAGCCGTCAGCCTTGTGCTTTGGGAGGTTCACCTCTGCTCTCAGTTCTGCAGCGGAAGCAGCTTCTCCTACTCACAGAGATTGTCTTTGCCGCCAGTAGGGTCCCCTGTGCTTCACAAAGCAAGCCTACCACCCTCACTCTGATGCTGCGAAAACCAGTAAACACAGCAGTAATATAGACACCCAACTGGGCGGGCACCTGTCTCTCTCTCCCCTATCCCCGATGCCCCGACATCCTTCTCAAGGGGTTTGTCTGGGGACAGCTCCTGGGACCTGTGTTCCCAGGCTGCAGGACCTGTGCTCACCTTGTGCACAAAGACAGCGTGGTCAAGACCTGCCTCTAGGAGCAGAGAACAAAGAAGGAAAGCTCACCTCCTTGAGGAGGCCATTTGCCATTCTCTGTGTACAGGAGAGTCAGGGAGAGGCTGGTATGTAGAGACGGGCAGTCCTCCAGGACCCAGGAAACTTGGCAAAACTGCCACAGTGTTGTCCTGCACTGACGTGTGACTGACTGCTGAAGCCAGTCAGAAGGACCAAACACGTATTTTCCTGAAATAGGAGTAGGTACCTGGGGCAATTTGTTATTTCTCCCACCCAGCCGCTGCCTGACTTGGCCAGTCATCCCTGCAGCATGCTGGGACCCAGAATGGCCTTGACTGTGGCAGAGTGCCTGAATGGGGGTGTTTCCCGCCTCCTCGGCAGCTGGCAGGCCCACGTGCATCAGGGCGCTCCCTCCCGTTCCACAGGGTTAGTGCCGCTGGGGTTGATGGTTTCTCTTTCTCTCTCTCTCCAGGGTCAGGTGTGGATTAATGGCTTTAATCTTGGTCGCTACTGGCCAGCACGGGGCCCCCAGATGACCTTGTTTGTGCCGCAGCACATCCTGGTGCCATCAGCCCCGAACACCATCGTGGTCCTAGAATTGGAACGTGCACCCTGCCGTGACAGTCCCCCAGAACCATGCACTGTGGAGTTCGTGGACAAGCCGGTTATCGGTGCCACTGTGGCCTACAGCCCTCTCTTTCAAGACCTGCCTGATCAAGACTCATGACAAGACCATGTATGATGACAAAAGCCTGTGATTCTTTGGAGCGCTGGCCTTGCACATACCTCACATGTCCCTTTGCAGTAGCAACATTCACTGGAGACTTCGGTTGGAAAATAGATTTAGCCTGTGCATTTCCCCCTGATGTTTCCCTGAAACTTCGCAATGACTAACCGACCCCTGCCAAGGGCCACCGTGGCCGTGTGATGGAGGCGGTAACACAGTAGAACACCAGGGCATCTGTAGAGTTGGAACAGAAGCTTTCAAGGTGTATCTGATTTTTATTCTGGAAGAATCATGTTGTGTTTTTTAAAAATAAATTTTGCATTCATAATGTTACTGTTTTTGACGTTGAGCAGGTATTAAATTATAGGTTCTGATTTCAATCATAGCTAGACTTGAGTGGGCTGAAGAAGCCACTTCACTCACTTGAGGTTCAAAGGCATGGAAAATTGTCTTGGTTTGATCTAGTGGACTGCTGCTTTTCTGATCCTTATTTGAAGTTCGAGCCCATTTTGTGTGTTTAGATGTAACAACTGCACCTATCCACACACTGACACAGGCCTGTACACATGGCAGTAGGCACGCATACACATGAGTGCATGAACTATGTACATACACGGATATGCAGGGTAAAAGGTGTTGCATAATATGCAGGGTCTTGCTCAGGGCAGTAGCTCTCTGTGTTGAGCACTGTCCTATACCACGCCCAGTTCTGGGCAATATATATTATAAATTTCAGTCGCTCCTCCCCCACAAGAACTCTGAGGAATGTACTGACATCTTCCCCGATTTACCAGGACACACAGCTGAAAGTGGTAGAGACAGGGTTTGAACCCAGGTCGTCTGGCTCTAGTGTCCAGGCACACATTGCATACATAATATATCACTACATGCTTATGTTCCCATAGGAGAAGATTGGAGCAACAGAAACTAAAATGTTAATATGATCCTATCTGGGTGCTGTTTTGAGAGATTTCTCACTTTTTCCTTTTTGCTTACCTGTGTATGAAATCTTTTACAGAGAAGGTGTCATTTTTTTTAAGGGGGGGAGAAAGGAAAGATTTTGATGCTAATCTGCAGTGTATTTTCGTGGTGGTATATTTTTCCCCAACTCGGACATCAATAATGAGGATCTGGGAGTCAACAGAGAGAGAGTTTGGAGCCTGGTTGCGCCCGCCGCAGGAGGTGAGAAACTGACACTGGAACTTTACGTGGTACTGTTTTCGTAGCCTCTTTTTATCCGTGTTTGGGCATCCCACAGGGTGGAGAGGAGCTGCAGGGGCCCAGGCCTCACTTCATCGCTCTTCCTTCCACTGCGAAGTTACCAGAAACGTGGGAAGGGATTCGCAAGAACTGTGCGCAGTGATAAACTTTAGAAAGGAACGTGAGATGATTCCTTTTAAAGCATGATCTATGTAGGTAAACTGCACATCCCCTGCCTAAGAGGCCAGTGTGGAGTCCTCGGAAGGTTCAGGCAGTGAAGTGGGATCACATGGTTGAGTGCACACTTCCATTTCTCTTGTCTGATCTTCAGAACCACACTGTAAGGTAGGCAGCGGTAAGCCCATTGTACAGATGAAAACATTTAAAGCTTCAGCGAGACATGGAGTTGGACTCTAATCTGGTCTGTCCCCATCCAAAGCCAGCGTGTTTGGCATTGTCAGTGTGAGGCAATCTTTTGGATTCTCCCCTTTCTACAGCGTCATGACTGCCCTTTTCCAGGATGTCATCTTCTGGAAGACAGGATCTTAATACATAAATAGTAGCACCCTGGACTCTGCTCCTAACCTGTCAACTATCTATGCTCCCTCTGAGGGGCATGCATTTACCTTCTACAATGTCATCCTCAAAATGTGATGTGCCTGTAGTACCCCCTGATATCTGAACTCCAGGTATGGATGCTACTTTTGAAAATAATAAGAGCAGTACCTTTATTGATTGCTATGCAAATCTTTTATATTAACTTTGTCTCTAAGCTGATTTTAATATTTCAGGACTTTCTGAGCAGGCTTGTGCTAACTCAGCCGTAACACTGAGGATCTTGGGCTATTAGCATATTCTCAGTCATCCTGGTGATGAACATCATGACCTTTTCCTTTGTACCGTTGGTTATATGTATCCCAGACTTCTATGACCTGCAGAACATCTTGTTTTAAAACAGCTTTATGAAAGTATGATTTGCAGATCATAAAATTCACCCATATTAAGGTACAGTTTGAGGAGTTACACTACATTTATACAGTGGTGCGGCCCTCTCCACCATCCAGTTTTAAAACACTTCCTGCACCCTGGGAAGTTCTCTCACGCGGGATGTGTTCATTCCAGCACCCACACCAGGCAAACACCAATCTGTTCTCTGTCTCTATAGTTTTGCCTTTTATAGGAACTTCTTATAACTAGATCACAACAGGTAGTCTTCTGTGTCTGACTTCATTCACTTAGCATAGTGGATTGAGGATTATCTGTGCTGTAGCACGTTCAAGAATGTGTTTCTTGTTTAAATTTTTTAAAATATTTTATTTACTTATTTTTAGAGAGAGGGCAATGGAGGGAAAAAGAGGGAGAGAAACATCAGTATGTGGTTGCCTCTCATGTGCGCCCAACCAGGGACCTGGACTGCAACCCAGGCATATGTCCTGACTAGGAATCAAACCAGTGACCCTTTTTGGTTTGCAGGCCGGTGCTCAATCCACTGAGCCACGCCAGCCAGGCAATTTAATTTTTTTTTTTAATATGTTTATTGATTTGAGATAGAGAGGAAGGAATAGAGAGAGAGAGAGAGAGAGAGAGAGAGAGAGAGAACATTGGTTGCCCCCAGCATGTGCCCTGACCAGGAATTGAACCCCCAACCTTTTGGTGTTCAGGATGACGCTCCAACCAGCTGAGCCACACCAGCCAGGGCCAAGAATGTGTTCCTGTTATTGCTGAGGAGTATTCCATTGTGTGGACACACCACATTTTGTCTATTTGTCAGTTGATGCGCATTTGAATTGTTTCCAGTTTTGAACTACGATGAAAAATGCTGATCTGAACATCCATGTACAATTATGTGTGTGATCATATGTTTTCATTTTTCTCAGGTAGATATTCTCAGCGGAATTGTTTAGTCATACGGTAAATGTATGTTTAACTTTTGAAGAAACCGAAGAACAATTTCAGAACATGTCTTTTGAGGCTTGCGAGGAAACAGTCGCCCTCGGCAGAGCCAGGTCCATTGCAGAACCTGCGCCCCTCCTCCTGTCCTCTTTGTTCCCTGCTGTGCCTCGGGCTGTTCATTGTCTCTCTTTTTCTGTCTCTTTTCATCTGTCAATCTTTGTATCTCAGCAAATCCAGTTTATTCAGAAGGAACTTGTTTGCCACTAACGGGAGTTTGGGTTTTTTTCATTGTTTCCCCAACAAGCAACAGGTCTGTCAGATGACACAAACAGGAAATGATCTTCTGTGGTCTTTGTTTCGTGCCTTATAAGAAAAAAAAAGAAGTCATTTTCTGAAATCACTTTTTCAGTCAGGGTGAGGGATTCTGTCTGGTCTGTGGTAGAAGAGACAGCAGCAGGGACCAGTAGCTCATGGGCTGTGAGGAAAGTCCGCTCAGTGTCCAGACCATTGGAGTGGGTGGTTCTGAGTTTAACCCCAGCCTCTGCTCTTGGTCTGACTGCGCACTGCTTTCCCGGGTTGGCCCTGACCTTCCAGCCTTCCGGTCCCGGGGTGTGTGACCTGGACACCCAGAAGCCGTCTGGTGGTCTGTGAATGCCAGTGAAGATTCTGCACTAGTTACCCACCATTGCTCTGCTTACCCTCCAAGGGGATTTCCCACGTGCGAGGAAGCCTCCCACAAGGGCCAGTCCTCTGAGCTCCCAGGCCAGCAGCAGTGACTCCCCAGGTGAAACACGACAGACTCAGGGGACAGAAGCAGATTCATGCCCCCGCGGCATCACTTACCACTGGCGTGATCTCAAGGACCTGGTTCACTTATAAGCCTCGATTTCCTCATCTCCTAAGTGCGGTTCCGACTTTGTGAGGTTTTTAATCAAATACAGTTGTGCTTCCTCAATGAAGGCGAGTGAGACACTTTCCCAACACGATCCTCCATAGAAGCAGGTAAGGGATTGTGTTGAAACCATAGAGATAAGTGGAGGAGAAATACACACCATCCTTTTCCCGCATCTCTTTCTGTTCAGTTCAGCAACTTGGTTCCTCTCCTGACTGGCCACTGTGCTGGCTAAGGATGCCAAGGTGAAGGAGACAGTCCACTGTGGCACATAGACATGGACTGGGAGATGGAGGAGGAGGTTCCACAGAAAGGGGGAGGTGCATCATCCGTCAAGGCTATGACATTACCTGACATTGCGGGGACCAGCCTGAGCCTACGGAAAGGACTGGAGATCAAGACTGTACCTCAGAGGCCTCAGCATGGACTTCTTCAGTGCTCCACATCCTTAAAGCCTCTGGTCCCGTGTCCTCAAAACTTTCCGCTGCCAGCATACTGACTTCCTAGCCCAAAGGGCATTCCTCATCACTGTGCCCTGTTTGGGTTGTTGTCTGTTGCTGCCTATCACACCACTTCAACAGATTTGCATAAGTGACATAAAACAGCTGTTTTGTGATGGGATGATTCTGTGGCTCAGGATTGGAATCGGACAGGCACAGCAGGCGGCTTGTCTTTGTTCTGTGATACCTGGGGCCTCTGCTGGCTACTGGCATCACCTGGAGATTCCTCCATTCACGTGTCTGGTGTTTGGGCTGGACTGACTGAAAGTCTGAGCTCAGATTGGGTCTGTCAACTGAGGCATCTCCATGAGGCTTTTTCCTGTGATGGTGATAAAAAATAATAATAGTAAATAACATTGGTAAAATCCTTTAACATTTAATTTTACAGTATCTTACTCTTTTTTTTAAGTTTTACTGATGGATTATAGAGAGAGAGGAAGAGAGCGAGAGAAAGAAATATCAGTTTCTTATTTCACTCATTTTATGCATTCATTGGTTGATTCTTGTATGTACCCTGACCAGGGATCAAACCCACAACCTTGGCGTATCAGGATGATGCTCTAATCAACTAAGCTACCCAGCCATGACCTCACTGAGCCTTGATAAGAAACTTTTGAAGAAGTAGGGCAGGTGATATGCAGCCCAATTTGCAGTTTAGGAAAGTAAGAGGCAGGAAGGATTGTGATTTACTCAAAATTGGGAGGGCCAAAACTGAGACTCGTCTCCAAATCTGCCCATCGGCAGGTTACCTTGATTGATTGGGCTGCAAGGGAAAAGTTTTGTATTCCATTTCAGAAAACTCAAAACACAGAAGAATGATATTTTAGCAACACTGCCTGGCTTCCATCAGGCCGCATGATGGAAGCGGTTTTGGTGAATGACCTATGAGATATGGGGGGAAGGCTGGGTAAGCAGAGTGGCCTGTATGGGTGGAACCCCCAGCGGACACAGATCAGGAAGCAAGGAATCCTCCACACGGGAAAATGGCTTCCTCCCAAAGCTGGGCCTCCCTCTCTGACAAAACCACCCTTGGAGAGCCCAGCCTCTCTTCCGCTTCAATTTGTTCTTTGACACTCAGCAAATTTCCCCAGGAACTGAGCTGAAAAGTTCTGTGAGGACCAAATTCTCTGAAATAAGTGACAAGATTTACATGGAATTGTAGTTGAGAAGTCAAATGACGACTCTTGTTTTTCTCCTGAAGGAGCTTTTCCCAGAGGTGAGACGGGACTGAGGAGACCGGGACTGGACAGACGAGCACTGCAGACCGACTGCAGCACGAGCCCTTGGGACGGTTAGACCCTCGCAACTTACCTTGTGGGTGACTGGGCTCATCTGTCCGATCTCTGCCGTACTCGGTAGACACCAACACTCATTTGCAAAGAACTACGACGGTAAAATTCTTGAGAAATCGTACCTAAGAGTTCATTTGTGGTGGGTCAGATGCCGTTGGACCATTTCCAAAGCCCCGCGTGAATCTTTCATGGTTTGGTATTCTAAACGAGATTGCTTAGACCCTACATGCCAATTCTCCCACTGGCTGGGATTTTTGCAGTACCGTAAGTCCTTGCTTAACCATTGTGCATGGGTTCTGGGAAGCGTGGCAAGACAATGTGTAATGAAACCAGTGTTCCCATAGGCTAATAGATACAAACAAGAGTTAAGCGCTTACAGCATCCCATCAACATTGTAACAAAATGGTGTTGGACAAAATGACATTATTTGAGGACCTGCTGTACTAACTATCCATGAGAAAGAAGAGCTGGATGGAAGACAGCTGGGTGGAAGACTAGCTCTGTCTATCTTTCTATTAAAATATTCTGTGACTGCCTGATAAGCTGATGACAGACAGAATTTATTGGAATACATCTTTCAGGACCTGTCCTAAGGTCATTGCAGATTCGAGTCAATCTCACTACTAACTCTCCAGAGGTCAGTCTGGTTAAATATGGAATTCATATTGTTCAGGAAGACAGAGGTGGAAGATGGGAAGAAAGGATATTGAGATCATCATCTTTTTTCCCCCCAATTCTGAACACCAGAGTTTTTCCTCTTACTAGCTAGGGAGGGACCATGTATCTCAGGTTTTCAAATAGAGCCATGCTTTTGAGAATAACTCCTCACTCAGGTATAAAAATTCAGTGCCTGTGTAGTAACATAGAGAATGTAAATACCATACCACTGGGAGTGAACCAAACTTTCAGCTCCTTCTCACTGAGTAGGACCCTTCAGCATCACACTGCTCCTCTTTCTCTTGGTAATTCTGCCACTTTCTGCTCCCATGTTCATGTGCATAGGATTGCCCCTTCTTCTTTTCAGATATCCTTTCATTTAAATCCTTGGTCCTGGAACCTGAAAAGTTGCCAAGACCCATTTTTTATGAAGATGCATTAATCTCTAAAAATGATCTGCGAAAGTGCTTGTAACCTCCATGTCTTTGGTAAATCCAGGACAACCTTCATCCATCCATCCATTCATTCATTCATTTCTTCAACTATAAGTGACTACCTAATACATGCTAGGCATTGAGGACAAAATAGTAACCACTTTACAACACCCTCTCTCAATCTTTTTTTTTTTAAAGTATAGAGCTACTATCAATAGCAATAACAATAAAAATATGCCCCATGACTCCCAAGAGGTTTGTAGTTAGAGGAGTAATAAGTAAACAGACCTTTTCAATGCAGCCTCGTGGGCACAACAGTACAGGAGAGTCCAGAGGGGTTCACAGCCCAGACCCAGGTGGTCAGGGACTCTGTTTTACAGCAGAACCTAAAACAAGGGTTTGGGCACATGTGGTTTATAGAGAGGCTGCTATAAAAAGAAAGGGAGTAAGGGAAGAACATGGGGCAGGAATAAAAGCAGAGACTACCTTCAGCTTAAAATACCCTTATTTAGTTCATAATTCTGGGAGGTTCTGGTCTGGACAGGGCTCTGCTGATGTTGGCTTCATTCATGTATCTGAGGTTAGTCAGTAGGTCAGCTTGGGCTGGCTAGTTCCCAAAAAACTCACACATATTAACTGCACCACAAAACGGGTCTCCCCTTGATTCAAGGCAGCCAGACTTTTATACCCCCTATGTCAACCAGCCATTGGCTGCAGGCTGCCACTGAGGGGAGGAGGAACTAGTTGTTCTATGGGGAGATAGAGGGGAATTGGCCCAAAACAAGAGAAAGCCAATGCTCTATGAGAAGCCAGTGCCCGCAGCAGCATGGAACTGGGTACACCAGTCCCTAAAGGGGATTTGGGCAGGCAGCAGCAGCGTCTGCTATGGGTACTAAACTGCTTTGGGTCTGCTATGAGACCTGAAGGATGAAGAAGAGTTAGTCACATGGAGAGTGGGGGGAAAGCATTCCAGGTAAAGTTAACAGTGTATGCAGATGGCCAGAGCTGAGAGAGAGCAAGACCATTCACAGAAATGTATGTGAATAGGGCTGAGAACACATGGGCTGCAGTGAAATCAGAGAGCTAGGTGTGAAGTGTCTTACAGGATTATCTAATGAGGACAATATTGTTGAGGTATTAGCACAATAGCTCTGTATCAGTGAGTAACAAAAAACACCCAGACCATAGTCATTTAAAACAAGATTTAGCCCTGGCTTGTGTGGCTCAGTGGATTGAGTGCTGGCCTGCAGACTAAAAGGTTGCCAGTTCGATTCCCAGTCAGGGCACATGCCTGGGTTGTGGGCCGGGTCCCCAGTTGGGGGCGTGAGAGAGGCAACTGATTGCTGTTTCTTGCACACATCATGTTTCCCTCCCTCTCTTTTTCCTTCCTTTCCCCTCTCTCTGAAAATAAATAAGTAAAATCTTTAAAAAATAAAAATAAAGCAAGATTTATTTCTCATTCTTGCTACATGGTCTTTGCGAATCAGTTGGGGAATCTCGGTTTCCTGTTTTGTTTTGTTTTTTTCACACTAGGACCCAGGCTGACAGAGAAGTCACCACGTGGGATATTCCTTCCACAGTTCCCAAAGCAGGCAAAAGAGAACGTGGAAAGTCACACGTTGACTCTTGGAGCTTCCACCTGGAAATGATACTAAAAACAAACAAACCAAAAAACAGACTTTAATTTTCAAAACATCATTAGGCATAGAGTGCCGCCACAAAAAATTATGAAACTGCTGTTCATCAAGAAGATACATGGTTGTAAACATCTATACATAAAATAAAATATATGAAGAAAAACTGATTGAACTACAGGGAGAAACTAACAATCCTCTATCATACAGCACTGAAAAGCTGATAGGCTAGTAAGAGAGAGAAATAAATCCACTCACAGATGTTTTTGCATTTGATGATCCAGAGTAAACTGGCAGGGAAATTGAAAACACTTTTGGATGGGGCACGAGGCAAGGAGCACAGAAGTCAAGGCCTAGCATTCATAAAGGCTGGAAAGTCTAACAGATGACAGACCCACGTTAAAGGAGGTCCCTACAATTCTCAGTTAGGAGTGGAATATGGAAATATATGGAAACCACCCTCCATTCTCTGAATTCCCAAGAGATGTAAGGACACCTTGATTCTGAGCAAGGCAGAAATAACTAACAACCCATTCCTGAAAGATGAGGAGCACAGGACAGGGATTTATGGTCTAAATTTGCATCACTGAGAAAGTCCATTAAACTTCAGGCACTGAATTAAAGTGTTATACAGGACTGATAATGCCTCTTCATGTTCTGACGGAAGCAAATTCAAAGTCATCTTTAGAATAGGGCACCAGTTACTCTACATCTTGGGAAATCCTCCCAAATAATTTTCAAGGTCAAAGAGCATCCACAGTCAAATATAACCAAGTACGCAAGAAAAAAAAAGCAATATAAACAAGAGCCAGCAGAAAAAGAAAAACAGGCTTCAGATATTGAAATTATGAGATATACTTTAAATATTCTACAATATTTAAAGAGAACCAAATAACCTTGAAAATGTTTGCAGGGGATAGGAAACTTTATGATGCGACATCACAGATTTGCAAAAGAACAAAACAGAACTTCTGGAACTGCAAAATAAAATAATCAAAATTCAGAACCAATGTAGGGTGTGGGAGCTGGTTAGACACAGTAGAAGAGAAATGGGTTGGAATATAGATCAAAATAAATTATACAGAATATAGTACGGTGGGGAGTAGAGACATGGGGAACAGAGTGAAATGATCAAACGTATTCCAAAAGGCAAAGATAGGGAGAATGCAGCAGAGAAATAACAGATGAGAATTTTCTAAAATCAATGTAAGGTGCCAGTCCATAGACTCAAGAGGCCCAACAAATCCCAAACATTTAAATTAAGCAAAAGTTTACATCTAGACATATCGTAGTAAAACTGAAGAATACCAACAACAAATAAAAGTTTCTTAAAGGTAGTCAGAGAATAAAAATTATCTTTAGTGGAGTGGCAATAGACTGAAAGAGGGTTTCTCAAAAGCAAATATAAAAGACCAAAGATAATAGAATGATATCTTCAATGTACTGAAAGAAAACAACTGCCAACCTAGAATTCTATACCCAATAAAGTTATCTCTCAAAAATGTCGGCCAAGTAAAGACATTTTTTGGAAAGCATAAACAGAGCCTATTACTAAAGAATATACTAAAGCATATACCTCAGGCAGAAGGAAAGTGACTCTAGAAAGAAAGTCTAGAATGTAAAAAAGAACAAAGAGCAAAAAAGTGATAAATCCGTTCATAAATGTACACAAATATTAAACTAATGATACAATAATAATGACCAGTGGATCTCACAATATTGAATTACAGTAAACAAAAACAAGAACTATAAGACAGGAACAATATAAATAAAGTCGTCTAGTTTTTTTGTGGTGGTGATTGGTTTGCAGGCTTTTTTAGTGACATCTGTAATAAGGGCAAAGGTAAATGATTTCCTTTAAACTTTGAAATTTTAAATATACTCTCCAAAAGAAGCAAAAAATGAGGAGGGAAAACTTGTAACAGGTAATATAAATAGAATCCATGAAATAAGATTTATACACAAATATATCAGCAATCACAATATAAATTGGCTGAACACAACAATTAAAAGACCAAAATCACCAGAATGGGTCTTTTATAACCTAACTACATGTTGTCTTCGAGAAAGCAAATGAGCCCTGGCTGGTGTGGCTCAGTGGACTGAGCACTGGCCTGTGAACCAGCCTGCAAACCAAAAGGTTGCTGGTTTGACTCCCGGGCACATACCTGGGTTGTGGGCCAGGTCCCCAGTTGGGGGTGTCTGAGAGACAACTGATTGATATATCTCTCCATATTGATATTTCTCTCCCTCTCTTTCTCCCTCCCTTTCCATCTCTCCAAAAGTAAATAAACAAAATTTTTTTTAAAAAGAAAGAAAGAAAAGAAAGCAAATGGGACTCATGGACACAGATAACAGTATGGTGACTGCCGGCTGGGGATGGGGGGACGGGGTGTAAAAGAGGGTACAGGGGGAAAACATGGTGATAGTCAAAGACTTGACTGGGGATGGTAATCACACAATACAATATACAAAAGGTGTATTGTAGAATTGTATACCTGAAACCTACATCATTTTATTAACCAATGTTTCCCCTATAAACTCAATAAAAAATAAATAAAACTGTTTTAAAATTAAAAAATGAAAGAGAATGAAAATATAAGGATACCAAAAGGCTGAAAGTTAAAATATGGGAAGTGCAAATCAAAACAAAGCGCTTATCTCACCCAAATGTTTTTTGACATAATGGGTAATTTCCTGTTTTTGTGACACCTGTTATTTTACTTTTACTCTCCCATTAGCTTCACTGCAGCATCATTAAAGTGGTGGTCCTGGAGCTTTTTCAGTGTAGTTCTGTGCTCACACAGCAATAGTTAATGATAACAATAATCAAAAAAGAAGAGAACCTTGAATTTTTTAATTAGGCAAAGGACACTATGCCAGAAATTCAGACTAAGCCCTGACCAGTGTGGCTCAGTTGGTTGGGCATCGTCCTGCAAAGCAAAAAGAAATTCAGACTTATGGATTAGGACCATGTTGGTAAATCATTCTGAGAGCCTTGATGGCAGAAGAAGAAACAGAGAGGACAGACAGTAAACTCTCCCATGGCCTCCTAGAGCTACGTTCTCCTGGTGTTTATTACTGCAGGGGCTGTTCATTCTTTCCAGGTTACATCCCTCTCTATGGCACTTCACTCATAATATTGTAGTTATTTGTTTGCCACTGACCAAGAGAGCCTTCACGACAAGTCCCATATGGTTTTCATTCTTGTTTCCTTGAATTAGTGCATCTAGCCCATAGTAGGTCCTCAATCAATTCATGGACTAAGAATGGGTCCATGTGTTTCCCCCATTCCTTTAGGTGTGTCTAACACAGATGTCAGATAAGGTGTCCTCTTTAAACATCTAGATAAGCCCTGGCTGGTGTGGCTCAGTGGACTGAATGCCAGCCTGGGAATGAAAAGGTCACTGGTTGGATTCCCAGGTCAGGGCACATGCCTGGGTTATGGGCCAGGTCCCCCATTGGGGGCATATGAGAGGCAACCAATCAATGTTTCCTTCACACATCAATATTTCTCTCCCTCTTTTCCCCTCTAAAAATAAATTGTAAAAATATTATTTTAATTTAAAAAACCTAGATAAGGTCTGTCTTTAAGACCTTTCCAAGATTTCTGTGAACCCCCTAGGGGGCTGACTTTCTCAGTTTCCTCAGGCTAGACATTCTGCCTCTGCTTCCACTGAATTAGATCAGTAATAAATGATCTCAACATCCCACACATTCTTTTGCAGTATCATGACTCAAATGCGGAATTGAGTCCCTTGAGTTTCACAAAAACTTCGCCCACGTGGGGCCTTTTATCTTTAGAACTTTACAGTAGCTTTGAGAAGATCGGGGCAAGAAGCGGTCTACCTTGCAACAGCATAAGCTCAATAGTATTAAATATTAGCTATCCCGGTTTTTACACAACCTTCTAGCATCATCCACATCGCTTGGCCGTTCCCTTATCTTCACTTTTCTCCTCTTCTTGGTCCACTCCCACCTCTAAATTTCTAATCACTTTAAATTAAATGTGTTTTATATGTATTTCCGAAATGACACCTGCTTGTCTTTCTCCTCCAGGCCCAACTTCTCACGAAGGGGCCCTGAGAGGCGTGAGAAACCCATGGGCTAAGGGACAGGGAGGGAGGAATCAGAGGAGAACAAAATCGCAGGTGTGAGGGAGCATCCTTGAGACGAGTCCTGGCACTGCCACCTCCCATGTCCTAGCCTTCAGGACTGGAAAGGACAATAGAATTATCCAGTAAGGTTTTGAGATCTAAGCAAATAGTACTTTTGAGACACCATTCCTAAGGGTCAAGCTTGGGGAGGAAGCAAGATCCCTGAGTTCCCCATCTGGATGCACGTGGGTGTTTACACGTGAACCAAGGTTCCCCATGAGCCAGACACAGCGAAGAGAGCAGTAGGATGGTCTCTCATATGAGCTAGAGCATCATGAAGCAGCAAGAGCTCTAAACAGCCCTACTAAGCCTTCTGAGACCACAGAGCAGAGCAGGAGAAAATGCGGGATGTCCTGTGTCCTGAGGAGCACCACAGAATCCGAGAAGTAGCCTTGTGGAAGTCCTGTATGTGAGTGTAGATCAACTCAGCAGGTCCTTTCATGGACTGATGCTTGAGGCCCAGACAGGATGAGGTGCATGTCAGCGGGTGTTAACTTCAATAATGACAAAGACCAGAGTCCTCTTCCAAATGTTACTGAGGGAAGGCGGCGACAGGGGGGGGAGTAAAACACTGAACTGACTGAGATTCAGCTTGATTCCTGAGAGAACTGGGTCTCAAAATAAAGATTAAGTTCAGTCCTAAAAGGAAATTTACTGTTGACATTCATGTGTGTCACTCCTAACACCCTTAGGTAAGATCAATCCTTCCTGATGTCAGTAAATATTTTAGAATCTTTTGTTCTTTGTTGGTGGGTGTTATTACTTGCTGAAAATAGATCAGAATATTTAAAGTACTTTACACACTGTTACATTGTAGTGAGTTCACTTCTAGTGAGCTCTTGTTTTGATTGTTAATCAATCTTGTTCATTGTTTTAGAATTATATTTCTTCCTTGAATGATGGAACTTTGGCTCGCTTGCCCATTTTGAGTGAGAGATTTATGTTAGTTTATAAAGAGCTCTCCCCACCCCACTCCCTCACTGATTCTACTTCCCTAGAAGATGCTAATACAGAACACATCTTCGCTCAGTTTCTTCCCCTTTCCTGTCCAACATCCCTTCCTCCACCTTTTCAGGGAGCAGCCCTCAATAAATCACTTGCACTAGAATCTGTCTCAAGTTCTAGAGAACCCATCCAAAAGTCCTTCCAGCTTAGAGTCAGTCTATGAATAGGACTTATGTTGGTGGTTTGGATCTCAAGTCCAGTCATGGTTTTGGGCAATCACAGATCTATCTGATCATTGAATCGTGGGCTTGGGCTTGGTTCAAATCTTTGTTGTGAGTTTGTGTTTATCTTCTAGACCAACGGGGTCTACAGCTGCCAGCCAGCTGCCATCTTCTTTCAGATGGCAACCCTACCCTGCGATTGCCACTGACTCCAAGTCCCCCATGTTTTCTGGAGCAATTACCCAACAGGATCTGAACAGCTGGAAGCTATTGCCAGCTTCAGGCCCCATAACCCAGTGGCCTTGAGGTCTCAGCTTTGCTCACCACTTTGCTTTTACATCCCAGCTATGGTCCTTCCTCCCTGATGATTAATCCTATCATTTTTCTGCAATATGTTTTTCTATTGATGTATAATTTGCATGCCATAAAATGTGCAGGTTTTCAAGTGCATAATATAATATAAAACTTGATAAATACATCTACCCAGCTCATTCACACCCAATAAGATAGAGGAAATTTTCATCACCCACATTATTCCTCTGTATGTTGACACTCTACCACACACCAGAGGCAGCAACTGTCACAATTTTTTTTCTCCCTCAGTTTTTCCTGTTTTAGAACTTCAGATCAGTAAAATCATACAATATGTGTCTTTTTGTATCCAGCTTCCTTTGCTCAACATAACGTTTCTGAGGTATATCAATGTTGTTGCATATTTGAGTGCTTCCTTCATTTATCTTGCTGAGTAGTATTCCATGGAAAGAATATACCAAGTTTGTTTATCCGTTCTCCTGCTAGTGGACAATTGGATTACTTCTATCTTTTGGTTATTATGAACTAAGTTGTTACAAACATTATTAAACATTTTTATTGAGATGTAATTCACATACCATAAAATGTACTCTTTGAAAATGTATGTTCAATGATTTTTTGTATATTCACAGAGTTGTGCAACCATTGCCACAATCTAAGTGTAGAACCCTTTTACTACCCCAAAAAGAGACCCCATATTCATTAGCAGTCACTCCCCATCTCTCTCTCCGAGCCCTAGGCAACCACTAATCTACTTTTTGTCTCTATACATTTGCCTAACCCAAGGTCATGAGATTTATAACTATGTATTTCTAAGAACTTGACAGTTTTAGCTCTCACGTTTGGTTCTGTGATCCACTTTAATTTTTTCGTGTTGGAGTAAGATAGTGCTCCTACTTCATTCTTTTGCATGTGGATACCCAGTGTACCAACACCAGCTGTTGAAAAGACCAGTCTTTCCCCCATTGAATTATCTTGGCACCCTTGTCAAAAATCTATTGGCCATAAACTTGAGGGTTTATTTCTGGACTTTCAATTCTAATCCCTTGACTTACATGTCTATCCTTATGCTATTCATTCTACATTGTCTTGATTACAGTAGCTTTGTAGTTAAGTTTTGAATTTAGGAGGTGTGAGTCCTCCAACTTTGTTCTTCTCTTTCAAGACCATTTCCGTTCTTCTGTGTTCCTTTCATTTCCATATAGAATCAGCTTGTCAATTTCAGCAAGAACAAAAACAAAAACAAAAAAACTTTTTTAATCCAGCTGGAATAGTGACAAAGATTTTATTAAATCTGGAGATAATTTAGAGAGTGTTGCCATTCTGAAAGCATTAAATCTCCCAACCAATAAGTACTTTTTTAGGTTTTTTGTAATTTATTTCTGTGATGTTTTCTGGCTTTGAATGTACCCAAGACGTGTATGTCTTGTGCCTGGTTGACCTCCAATTATGATTTTGGTTTATCTCATGTTTCATCAAAGGAATGCAGACATTCTGCGGACTCCAACATGCTATCTTGTAACCATCTCATAGCGTAAACTCTGCTATGCATCTCCCAGACTGACGTCAGCATCTCCTTTAAAGCACCACATGTCTCTGTAGGCAGTTATGATATCAGGATGAGCATCTACCTGCTTACCTCACCTGTAAGCCTTGTGTTATTTACAGTCTCTCTCTGTGGTTCATTAGTCAGCTTCCCATAATCACAGAAGCCTTCCTCTATTTTTTTTCCCTAAAATGACAATATTGCTGTTGCCTGGACAGCTTATGAAAGTTATAGAAGTTTGTTCAAAGAAATAAAGAAACCTAGAAATTTTAAAGCATAAATTTTCCTTCTATAGACTAGCTCACATCAATAATATCTCAATAAAGCTGGGAGAAAATTTTTTATTAATGGCTAACAGTTTGGGGTTTGAATTTGAGGTTTATCATTCGAGGTTTTTCAAAGGCACTTGGACACTTCTGCATGGTAGTTGGTATACAGCTAGAAGTCATTCTTTCTAATGGCATCATATTCCATACTGTAAATAGACATTATTTTTGTATTATTAAATATTTCAAACATAGAGGAAAGTACTAAAAATAATGTAATAAACATTCATGTGCCACTGAGTTATTAAAAAAAGTTCAATGACATAAATATTTTCCCCACTTTGTCTTTGTCTTTTGATTTTTCTTTTAGTGATGTTTTTTATGTATATTTTTATAGTCATAGAGTCAACTTTATTAATCTTTTCTTTTATGGCTTCTGAATTTTGAGAAAGACCTTGCCCATGCCAAAATTATTCAGAAATTCTCCAAGATTTCCTATTAGTACTTTTATTGTTTCAATTTTTACATGTGAATATTTTGTCTACTTGCAATGTAACCATGTGACCAATGTGACATATAAATCAAGCTTAATTTTTCTCCCAGATGACAGTTCATTTGGCCCTCTTCTTCAATAAATAATTCTTTCTATCTTTCCTTTTATTTAAAATGCCATCTTTCATATATGCTAAAGCCCATGTAAATTTAATTAGTACTGTATTTCCTATTCTGTTCCACTCAACATTCTGGTCCATTGCCATGCTATTTTAATTAACCAATTAATTTAATATACATAATAACTTATAATATGTATATCTTTATTGTTACTCTTTTTCAGAGTGGGTATGGCTATTCTTTTCTTGTTCATTTTTACATGAACTTTTAAATCATTAGTTTAAGAGAACCATTGATGTATCTTGAAAAACAACATTGAATTTAATAATTTAACAGGAAAAACTGATGTTTTTATAATGTTGAACTTTCTTGTATAAGAACACCTAAGCCTTTTCATCTAGATCATTTTAGCATCCAGCAATAGAGATTAAAGTGGATTTTTAAAATATATTTTATATATATTTCCTATATATCTTATTTTTTGAGCATTTATACTTCGAGTTTATTTTTTAACTTTTAAAACACTACTATAGTTAAGTATTAAAACAAAAACAATAGCAAGTAGTGAGCATATTATGGTTATAGTTCTTCACTCATTCACTACTCTATAGAAAGTGCTAGCACTGAGTGTTATTCACTGGCCCCATTAAGAGGTCTAACACTGAACACCACCCCTAGGATGATGGTCATCATCCTCATATGCTTCTCTATTGTAATAGCGCCTTCTTTCTTGATTTGGATCAGAGTCTACCAGTTCTACCTGGTCCATTTCATCAGTCTCTTCTACTTCATTCCTTTCAGGTAGGAGTTGTTCCAGCAAAGAGAGTTCATCAGGAGAGAGAAAGCCATTCTCAGGAAAGTTTACCTTAAATTGGATGATTAGGCAACCCTTTTCATATGGTCTACAATAAATTGGCATGCCTTCATTTAACACACCCTTGAGATCTCCATGCTTGACAATCTGACCTGGATGAGAGGTGATGACTATGATTTGGTTGTCAAGAGTAACTCTTGGCTTCTGGAAGCCATGCTCTGCTTCAACCAACTGTGAGTCCATACACATGAAAAGGTCTTCTCCTTGCTGAGTGAAAAAAGCATGGTCCTTCAGATCTAAAACAATGGTAATATCTCCCTGCGCTAGTCCTGGTTCTTGGTCTCCTTCACCATAGAATGTTACCTCCTGGCCGTCTTTCATGCCTTTGTCAATATGAACTTCTAGAATCTTCTTCCCTTGAACTACCTTCCTTCCATTGCAGCTTTTATATCGATCTTTAGGACCGATCCATCCCCTATGGCCCTGGCACTCCATTGCACACAGACTGAATTTGCTGAACCATTCCAGGTCCTATCTGATGGATTTTTTTAAGTATATTTTATTGATTATGCTATTACAGTTGTCCCAATTTTTTCTGATTTTCCCCCTCCACTTGGTACCGCCTTCCCTCCAGCAACACCCCCTTAGTTCATGTCCATGGGCCATGCATATAAGTTCTTCAGCTTCTCCAACTCCTATACTACTTTTAACATCCCTGTCTATTTCATACTTACCAATTATGCTTTTTAATCCATGTACCTTTTCCCCCATTCTTCCCCTTCTGCCTCCCAGTTGATAACCCTCCAAATGCTCTCCATATCTATGATTCTATTTGTGTTCTGATTGTTTGCTTAGTTTTTTTTTCTTTTCTTTTTTTAGATTCAATTTTTGATAGTAATGAACTTGTTGCCTTTTTAATAATAAGAGTTTTGATCTTCTTTTTCTTAAATAAGTCCTTTTAACATTTCATGTAATAATGGCTTGGTGATGTTGAACTCCTTTAAATTTACCTTGTCTGGGTAACACTTTATCTGTCCTTTAATTCTAAATGATAGCCTTGCTGAATAGAGTAATCTAGGTTGTAGGGCCTTGCTTTGCATCACTTTGAATACTTCTTACCAGTCCCTTCTTGCCTGCAAAGTTTCTTTTGAGAAATCAGCTGATAGTCTTATGGGTAGACCTTTGTAGGTGACTCTGCTTTTCTCTTGTTGCCTTTAAGATTCTCTCTTTTCATTTAACCTTTGGTGATTACGATGTGTCTTGGTGTGGTCCTCTTTGGGTCCAACTTGTTTGGGACTCTGTGCTTCTTGGACTTGTATGTCTATTTCCTTTGCCAAATTACAGAAGTTTTCTTTTGTTATTTTTTCAAAGTTTTCAATTTATTGTTGTTCTTCTTCTCCTTCTGGCACCGCTATGGTTCAGATGTTGGCATGTTTGGAGGTGTTCCAGAGTCTTCTTATACTTTCCTTGTTTTTTGGCATTCTTGTTTCTTCCTTCTGTTCTGGTTAAATGTTTATTTCTTCCTTATGTTCCAAATTGTTGATTTGAATCCCAGCTTCCTTCCCTTCAATGTTGGTTCCCTGTATATTCTTCTTTATTTCACTTTGTGTAACCCTCATTTCTCCCTTTATGTTGTTGCAGCACTCAGTGACTTCTCTGAGCATCCTTATCACCAATGTTTTGAACACAGTATCTATAGGTTGGCTATCTCCATTTCATTTAGTTCTTTTTCTGGGGGTTTGTTCTGTTCTTTGATTTGGATAATACATCTTTGCCCCCTCAATTTGGCAGCCTCCCTGTGTTTGTTCCTGTGTGTTAGGTAGAGCTGCTTTGACTCCCTGTAAAAGGTTCCTGTAAATTGTGTGGGGCAAAGCCTTAGGTAATTACCAGGATGGGGCAATCCACTTCACCACTGTGTTCTGTGTGAGGAGATGGCTCGTAGAGAGGACTGTGTCACTGCCTGTCTTCTGAGGGTTACTCACACTTGCCCTGTTTCCAGTCACTTCACCCACTCCCCATATGCGACTGGTGTCCTTTCAACTGTTGCCCTCGTGTTGAACCTCCAAGTGAGTGGGTTTGTGTACATTTTAAGACTGTGCAAGCCCTTTAAGTAAGTGAAGTTTCCTGAAAATTTGACCGTTTCTTTTACCACCCCAAACCCCACTGTTTTTACAGCCAGAATTTATGGGGATTTATCTCCCAGCACTGGAACCCTGGGCTGGGAGGTCTGGCCTGGGGCTGGGATAGCTTGCTCCCAAAGCATCCCTCCTGATTTCCATCCACCACGTGTGACTGTGGGACTGCCTGTGCCGATTCCACCACCACTGCCTCTCCATGCCACACCATGTCTCCACCCCTCCTACCTGTCTGGATGAATGTGGCTTCTTTAAATCCTTGTTTGTCAAACTTCCATATAGTTCAATTTCCTTACATTTCTGGGTGTTATTTGTTTTTTGATTTAGTTGTAATTCTTTTTGTAGTTGTGTGTGGAGGTGAAGCATGTCTACCTGTGCCTCCATCTTGACTGGAAGTCCCTGGTGAATTTCTATCTGCATCCCAGTACCTCTGCAATTGGGACAGCTCTCTACAGCACTCTACTGCTCCTTTCTTACCACCTTGGCCTTCACATTTGTCACAAATTACATTCTTTTGCACAGCTAGTTTTCTTGTTGCACCATTAGGTAAGTCTTCTAAGGTTACCGAGAGCTGATGCATAATATTTTTACCTCTCCCTTCTCTCTGCATCTTTCCTCCTCCTCCAAAACACATATCAAAGATGCCCATGGGAGAACCAAAACCACCACCTGCTCCACCTTTTTTAATTGCCTGTTCTCCTTCATCATATAATTCCGTTTTTGCATCAGAGAGCACTTTGTAAGCTTGAGAAATCTGTTTAAACTTCTCTCCATTTGGATTTCTATCAGGGTGGTACTTCAAGGCAAGCTTCCTATAAGCCTTTTTCAGTTCTTCCTGAGAGGCATTGGATTTGAGCCCCCAAAACATCATAGTAAGAGGTTTCCATCACCATTTTTGACAGCCAGTGAGCAGGCCAAGGCAGGTGTGGAGGAGTGGGAAAGTTGCACGCAGCACCAAAAGCTGCTGCTCCTCGGCTTCTCATTGAGTGTTCTGGAAAGTTCCACCTATTTCCTATATATTTTAGATATATAACATGTATTTTAATTAAGATTTCTTCTGTTCTCTTTTAAAATATGGGTTTGTTTTTCCTTCATATCTTCTAATTGATTGTTACTTGTAAATATAAATGTAATTCAGTTGGGTGTATTAATATTTTTCCCTATTAACTTGCTTAATTATCTTGTTGTTTATAATAATAACTTGAGTTTTCCAGTTATTCTACACTATCATTGCAACTAGAGATGCCTTATCTTTTTTAATTCTTTAAATAACCTTTTATAACAGTTTTAGATTTACAGAAAATTGTGAAGTACAGTGAGTTCCCATTTACCCCCACATGCAATTTCCCCTGTTATTAACATCTTACATCAGTATGAAGCATTTGTTATATACTTAATGAACCACGATGGATATATTATTATTATTAACCAATGTCTGTACTTTATTCAGATTTTCTTAATCTTCAGCTAATGTCCTTTTGCTCTTCCAGAACTAATTACATTCAGTTGTCTCTTGGGCTCCTCTTGGCTATGACAATTTCTCATATTTTCCTTGTTTTTGATGATGTTCACAGTTTTGAGGAATACTGGGTAAGCATTCTGTAAAATGTCTCTCTAGTCCAATTTGTATACCTCTGGTTTACTCCTCTTATAGCACAGAGCTGGTACATGCAGTGTGATGTTATATGGACATGGTGAGAGCAGATATTCTTGTCTGGTTTCATTTTTTGCCGGGATGCCCGTGCAGTGCCCCATTAAGCATCTAAGCCAGGACAGCTATATATTTGATCATGATAATGAAATATTACATTTCTATACTTCTATAGTACTCCTATCCTGATTAGAGTCGGTATTATTTTTCTTAGTGTCTATCTCTGAATCATTAAATTGCGTATGTTAGGGGGGAGGGGTCCTGTAGTTTTCCAGACTCGCTTTTTTCACATCCTCAATGGCTCCCTTCTGATGCCACAGAGACAGACTTGCTTCCTGCAGATTTGAAATTTGGCAAATCAGTCTTCCCTGCTTCTCTGAACGAAAATGGCACAAGGAGGGCTTGTGACCCAAGTCCTACCTGTCTCGGCTCCTACACCTCATGGTGTCCCCTCTCCTTCAGGAAATGGATCTTTATAGTGCTTTCTGAAGCCTGTCACTGCTGCACCCCCTCCCCACCCTTCTTGTCACCTTTTCTCACAGTTTTTACCTGCCTTTAGTAGACCCTACTTCATATACATTGGAGTCTGAAAAGTATATCTCTCTCCAGGTTCGACCAAGAATGGAGTTTGTGGGGTTTTAAATTCATTCTTCTTGCTGTTATTTTACAGTTTTCCAGAGAAGGTGAAAATGCAGACTTCTGCAGCTGTGTTCAAACCAAAAGTCTTAGTGAAGTAATTTTTGACCCAAAGACCGCCTACTAATTTCTGGAACTGGGGGGCAATTCAATTTTTGAACTCTGTCACATAAAGTTTTATTAGAAACATAAGGGGGATTTTGGAGAGAGGACTGGTGAACTTTTTGTGGTGAAATAGAAACTTGAATCGCTGTGTAGAGAACTTGATTAAGAGATAAGAAAATTCACTCGTTCCGTTAAAAAAGCACTAAAGAACTGCTTTGCGCTAGGCATTTTGCTAGGCAGTCAGGTGGTGGTTATTGTCAGTGGAGTCTAATTCATGCTTAGAATATCGTTTCCCCTGGACCTCTTTGGGGGAATAAAACCAAATTTATCTACTTTGAGAAGAGTTTCAATATATGAAAGCCACTTAGTGAGTTTCTAGTTTTCTGAAAGGGAAATTTGGAGCCATTGTAAACTTTTAAGGGGTATAACACTGTGACCACAAAAATGGCTGGAGATGTGTCTGGTTCATTTACACAAAGGAAGTCACTGATCAGTAAATGATATAGGATGTCAGATGACTGAGGCATGGCCAAAGGTAGACAAGACAGGAAAAGAGTGTGTATCGAAGATGCCTCAGGTGTGAGGCAGGCAAACTGTGGGAGCAGACGTTAAGACTGAATAATGGAAACATAGAAACCAAGAGTCAAACTGGGGTCGATGGTCAGAGGGCAATGAGTGGAGAACATCCTTGTTGCAAAGATTATGCCTCTTCATTTTCCCACACCTGAGGTCAATTTCCATTTATATTAGGTGCTCACTCCTCCCCTCTGTGATCCCAAAGTCCCTTTTTAGATTGGGCCTCCTGGAAACAGACTCTGAGACTCAGAGATCAGCATCCAGGAGATTTGACGGGAGCCCTCATGGAAGCAGCCCCAGTAAGGGCAGGGGGGAAGCATGACTAGACTAAGTGAAGGTGAACTGCACAGTAATTACAACAGGGGTCGTGGCTAACCTTACGGGGAGCTCTGGGGTTGAAATGGCTCTTCAGAGTTGTCCCAAATGAAGACAAGAAGGTAAGAGTTTGTTTCTGGTCACTCTAGTCACTGGATGTGAGCTGTGCCCAGAGAGGACAACCCTGAAAGGAAATTAGTGAGAGCTGCCACTTGTCAAAGTTCCTGGTGGCTGTAGAATGTATGAACAGCACTCCTCAAAGCTCACTAATGATCTTCTCAAGCCCCGTGTAGGGTGGCAGCTGACTCAGTAGCTCAGAATTGCTGCCTCTGCGGTCTCATCTTTGTCTACTTTGCTACTCTTCCCCCGACACATAGTCATCTTACGAAAACTACTAACCACTCCCTGAACACACAGTATGCTCTTAACACCACCCTACCTTTTCATACGCTATTTCATCAGTCTAGAATGTCCTTTCTCCCTTCCATTCATCAAAATCAAACTTGTTTAACAAGGCCTACTTCAAAAGCTAACTGTATTATAAAAAGTCAAAACTGAATCAATTTCTCCTTCCTCTGGGGTC
The DNA here is from genome assembly GCF_987537825.1 of Furipterus horrens. NCBI lineage: Eukaryota > Metazoa > Chordata > Mammalia > Chiroptera > Furipteridae > Furipterus > Furipterus horrens. The sequence continues at coordinate 130,481,626 of NW_028327177.1, read as the reverse complement.
CCAAATCATATCGTTTCTAATTCTCTTATCATATCTACCAGGCTTACTATTATAGTTGATCTTGTGTTTGAGTTTTTCTTTATCAGATTGTGAATTCAATGAATTCAGAACTTATTCTTTTATCCTATTATTCTCTGCATAGCCTAGCATTCTGCTTGGCACAAAACAGACATTCAACAAATAGGAATTAATTACATTGAATGTTCCAAATTGCTATAAGAGTTTCTCAGGAAACATTTCCCTAAAGGTCTGAAGACCCTTTGATATCACCTTATATTTTTCCTTCTCATGGGAAACAGATGATATTTATTCCATATCATTTGAGTGCTTACTATGAGACAGACGCTGCTAGGGCTACTTCCTATTATTCTTATTGTTGTTAGGAGTGGTGTTATTAAGGCAAAATTCACATAATATAAAACTAATCATTTAAAAATGTACAATTCAGGACTTCCGGCCAAGATGAAGGCCTAGACAGACATGCTGCATCTCCCTCCACAACTAAGAAGGATTATAACTACCTCAAAACTAGAGACAACCAGAAGTCCCAGAAAATCAATCTGCATGGAAGTCCAGCAAACAAAGATATAAAGAAGAAATACTCATCCAGGTAGGAGGGGTGGAGCTGGGGCAGAAAGGACGTTGTGTGGCAGCGGCAGCAGCAGCGGCAGCAGTGGTAGCAGCAGGCCGGAGGAAAGTGCAGTCACATGTTTTAAAAAGTAGGTAGGGACACCTGGGGAGCGCTCCCAGCACCAGACCAGACTGCACAGCTTTAGTTCCAATGCCGGGGGCAATAAAGCCTCACTGCTTCTGACTGTGCAAACCAGGGGGGTTGGGGAAGAGGAAGACACTGCCGGTCTCTCAGCAGAGTCTGGTTGTTTAAAGGCCCTCCAAAGTCCTAGACCATCCACAGACCCACCCACTCTGGAAATGACATCCAGGGCAACAGATAGAGAGGCACCAGTCCCACACAAAAGTGGGAGAAGTTCCTGGAAAAGGGACAAATGCTAAGCAAGTGGCATCATTCCCTCTCAGACCCCTCCCCTACATACAGTGCCACAGCGTGGTGAAACGAGTCACCCTGTACTTACGAATATCTATGGCTCCACCCCTTACAACAGAACAGGTGCAACAGCTCTACCTAAGACACAGAGGCAAACAAACACAGGAGCCTGTCAAGATGAGGAGACACAGAAATATAGCCCAAAAGAGGCTATACTTAGTTCTCCAGTGGGAGAACTAAGCGATGAGGAGATAGCCAACCTAACAGATGTAGAGTTCAAAATACTGGTGATAAAAATGCTCACAGGCTTGACAGATATGCTTAAGTATGGCAAATGCATAAGGGAAGAAGTGAAAGCTATGCTAAATAAAACGAAGAAAAATCCACATAAAACCAATGATGAAGGGAAGGAAACCAAAGTTCAAATCAATGATTTGGAACATAAAGAAGAAAAAAACAGTCAACCAGTGTTACAGAAACAGGGGGGTCCAAAAATCGCCGGAGTTTGAGGCTGGGGGATGGGGAGAAGGAAGCAGCTTTCAGAATGCCTCCACATGCCTGAGGCTGGTGGCTGGTGTCTTTCATTATGCAAAATTGCTTGGATGCTTCTAAGTCCTCAGGTGGTTGGGAGGAGTCTTGAACCAGGGGACGGTATGGAAAGCACACAGAGCCTACGTGGGGTTCTGTGAATGGTCAGAACTGTTTGCAACACCCATTGCGTCAGAGGACGCAGTCAGGGATATATAGGCAGCTGCGAACACTTTAGGGGGGGCGGCGCGCTCTGGGGCTGTCTCCCTCGCTGGCGGGTGTTCACAGGGGTGCTCTGGAGAAGGAGAGGAGATCCACGCAGTTTACAGAAAGAAGACAGTTTGCAAGGAGGCTGAGAATCCCGGCGGTTTTGTATTGAGAGCTGAAGGGCACCACAGCACAGAAAGGACCTCCCCAATCAGATTGAATGATTGGCAGCTGCTGGTAAAGCTGAACTGTGTTTGGGAAGTAGGGAAACAGTGTTTCTGACCTTCCTAAAACTGGCTAGGTTTGGTAGGGGGGAGGCAAGGATATGTGTAACTGTTAAATAAACAATTTTCTTTTCACTCAACTGAAGTATTAAGAGTTGTAATTCTGGCGGCGGGCAATCAGACCCCTAACTAAAGAGCCCGTGGGTTTGTTTTCAATTGGAGCAGCCCAGGGGTTCTGTAACACCAGTACAGAATGAGGAAACAAGAACTGAAAAAAATGAGAGGCACAGAAACATCTGGGACAACTTTAAACGTGCCAACATCCGAATCATAGGGGTACCAGAAAGAGAAGAGGAAGAGCAAGAAATTGAAAGCTTTTGTGAAAAAATAATGAAGGAAAACTTCCCAAATTTGGTGAAGGAAATAGACATACAAGTCCAGGAAGCACAGAGACTCAAACAAGCTCGACCCAAGGAGGACCACACCAAGACACATCATAATTAAAATGTCAAAGGTTCAAGATAAAGAGAGATTCTTAAGAACAGCAAGAGAAAAGCAGAGAGTTACCTACAAAGGGGTGCCTATAAGACTATCAGCTGATTTCTCAAAAGAAACTTTTCAGGAAAGAAGGGACTGGCAAGAAGTCTTCAAAGTGATGAAAAGCAAGGACCTACAATCAAAACTACTCTATCCAGCAAAGCTATCCTTTAGAATGGAAAGGCAGATGAAGTGCTGCCCAGACAAGGTAAAACTAAAAGAGGTCATCATCACCAACCAAGCCATTATTATATGAAATGTCAAAGGGACTTACTTAAGAAAAAGAAGGTCAAAATTATGAACATTAAAAGGATAACAAACTCACAACTATCAACAACTGAATCTAAAAAATAAAAACAAAATCCAGCTAAGCAAACCAAAATCAGAACAGAATGATAGGTATAGGAGTCATTTGGAGGGTTATCAGCTGGGAGGGGGGAGGGGGAGAAATGGGGAAATGGTGCAGGGATTAAGAAGCATAACTTAAATGAATCCCAGAATGATTCAAGCATTTTAAAGCTGCTTGTGAAACATTTATGTTATCGACCTACTGGATGAAAATGGACAGAAACTCACCTCAGGATGGACATTATTATAGGAAGTGCAGGACTAAGAAAATACACAACTGCCCTCATCAGAAGCACTTCAAAGACTCCCAGAGGATACGATACACATTTAAAAATGTAACTGAGTTGTGAATACAAAAAGAAAAAAAAAAAGCATAACTTGTAGGTACAAAATGGACAGAGGGAAGTTAAGAATAATATTAAAAAGGGTGAAGCCAAAGAACTTATATGCGTGACTCATGGACATGAACTCAAGGGGGTGGGATTGCTGGAGGGAAGGGGGTTACTGGGCAGAGGAGAGCAAAGGGAAAAAATGAGACTACTGTAACAACGTAATCAATAAAATATACTTTAAAAAATAAAAAAGTACAATTCAGTGGCATTTAGCACCTTCACATTGTACAGCCGTCGCCTCTATCTAGTTCTGAAATATTTACATCACCCCCAAAGCAAACCTGTTTCTATTGTTCTTAAACAAATTACACCTACTCTTCCAGAAGCTAGGCCCGTTGCAACAAAAAAGGAATGGATCTAATGTCTAAAAAATTCATAGTTTAACCCAGCTTGATGTAGAAATCATGCTGGTTTGCTTTTCTCTGTTTCTGTTACTGACCAGAAAGGAACTTCCTTTTCAGCGTTCTCAGAGGGTCGTGTTTGAGCATCACTGGAGGTTCTGCAGTCATCCTGAGGAAACATCCCCCAGTTTTGGAACAAAGGAAGCCCCGAGTGACTTGAGGTGATGGATGACCCCACCCCAGGTTGAGAGTTGGAAGCTGTGTGGTCTGCACCTCACCCTTGCTTAGTTAGCCGTGTGTGTGATGGGGACTGAAGGGACAGTAAAACCTCTTTGGCCAGTCTTTACCTTCTGGTGTCCTGAAATTTCTGTCTCACTGTGATGAAATCAATCAAATCACAAACTCCACCGGGAAATGGAAGGCAGCCAAGTAGGGCCAATCTAACATCACCTTTATCCCTTTAGCTACACCCCGGGAACAGGTGCTTCACGTTAACGATCTTATTTCTCTTTCAATTATTCTGCAATTTATTCTGCTTTATAGATCAGAGAACAGAGGCTAAGAGAGGAAAGAAATGTGCTAAGGCTCATGAGGGAACGCACAGCTGGGATTTGGCAGACCCCAGCATACCATGTAGGGGTTTTCTAAGGAAACTCTGCCTAGAAACCTGGCCCACCCCGCACTTCCTATCCACTCCGATCTCCAAATGCGCTGGAACAAGATGGCAACTCGATTCCCCACCCCAAGTAGAGATCTTAACAGCAAACCCCCAGATTCCTTGGGCACATCCATATCATCCTCATCTTGTAGACGAGGCAATGAGGGCCTCAGCCTCTTGGATTCTCATCCACATCAGGTCAAACACAAACACGATCAGAAAAAAAGGCTCCGTGAGACTATATACACATTTATTTTATTTTTTTCTGTTAAGGCAACATCAACATTACCCTTTTCAAACCGCTTTTCTGAGAGTAAATTTTCTGGAAATCCCTTCTTTTTCAATGTAGCGCATGCAATGTTATGTAAACTTACAAAAATAGTTTGAACTGGGTTACTCCCTTAATGGTTTGCAAGATAGGCTTTTGTTTTTGGAGGGGTTATAAGTGTCCCTATTTTACAAGTATGCCCAGACTTTGTTAAAAGTCTTTACAGAACTGTGATTAATTAAGACTGTAAGAACAGAGATCTCTCTTTGTGGTGTAAAATTATTAATTATGCAATTAAAATGACAAGAAATGGCTAAATTTTGAGTCATGCAAAATGTAAAAACCAGGGCCAATATTTTAAAAGAGAAGATGACGCTTTTTGCAAGTTCATAATTGTGACAGTTATTTTTATGTCACATCAACAACTTTTTTGTTGATTGTTCTTGCCTCCCTTGATTGCAGGCATGTCAAAAGGACAAAGAAAGCATAGTCATACTTTAGCAGTCCTTGTTAGTTTTAGTTTTGAAGGCTCTGTTTATAAATAACTAAAAGACCACAAATAAATTATCAGGGACTATGTAATATTTTTACATTTTGAATATTCATCTCTTATAATTAAAATAAAGTATTTGAATTTCCACAAGTGTCTTTGGATTTCTTAATGCCTTGAATTTTATGCTTGGAAATCAGACCATGCTAATGCCTTCATACCTTTATACTTAGAATCAGCATTAAAAGTTTGGCTTCTGTCAACAATCTCTTACATTCAAAGAATCAGATCTAAGTTCATTACTTCACTATTCATTTCTGCACACACCTGGCTTCAGATATATTATTAGAAAAAAACACGAGAACAGCATGTCAAAGTTTTCTATATTGTTCCGCAAAAGCTAGAAATTAATTACAGAGTCCGTTTTCCACAGCAGGAAGTAGTGATTTATTCCACCCGTCAATTCTCCTCTCTTCCCTCAGGAGAGCTCCATCTGTTCAAATTAGAAGGGAATGGTCTTCCCCTTCCAGTATTATTTCTAACCCCTTTGAAACACTGCTCAGAATTCTCCTTGGGTTTACTTATCACCCCAGCCAGCCTGGTGCGGGGAAGGATGCCTCAGTCCAGATGAACTCTCACTACATTGAACCTGTGCGTGGCAAGAAGAAAGCTTACCGCAGGGTGAGAAGCCCCGCTTACTGCTGTGAGTGTTCGTCTTCTCCCTGACGCTTACTGACTCAGGGAACTCTTACTATAATACAATTCTAAGTAAGCTCTCAACTTGGGAAGCTTATGAGCTCTGTGTTCTGCATTCCCATGTGTCAGAGAGCATCATGGAGATCGTGATCCACTGTGGACTGTGAGTAAGACGAGCTGGAGGTGTCGGGGAAGTAAATCTGGAGGAGCCTACAGTACTGGCAGAGCACAGAAGAGCCCCCACACATTTTGAAGAGCTGGAGGATGTACTTGCGAAATTTCTCCCCCAGGAAAAAGTAGATGATGGGGTTAAGGCAGCAGTGAACAAAAGCCAGGGTCTCTGTGGCCTGAAGGGCATAGTCCAGGTGTCTTTCAAAGGTGCAGTCCTGGATGACCTCTAGGTCCACCAGGGTCTCTAGAAAGAGCACTATGTTGTAGGGTGTCCAGAACCCCAGGAAGAGGACCACCACGGCAAAGATCATCTTCATCGCCTTGTTCTTCTTCTCGTTTTTACAGTGCTGCAAGGTCCTGATGATCATGGAATAGCAAAAAAGCATGATCCCTAAGGGGATAACCAACCCTAGAAGGTTGATCTCCAGGGAGCTCAGAACCTTCCACCGTCTGAAGTTGGACGTGTACTTGGTTTTGCAGTAGATACGGTTTTGCTCTGTGTAACAAGTGCTGAATAAAAGGCCTGGAAGGGAGACCAAGACAGCCACTGCCCACGTGATCAAGCTGGTGATGACCCCATAAGTCACAGTCCTGGCTCTCATGGAAAACACCGCCCGCACAATTGCCAGGTATCTGTCTATGCTCATGAGCATGATGAAGAATATGCCGCTGTAAAAGCCCACCAAGTACATCCAGGAAATAATCTTGCAGAGACCTAGTCCAAAAACCCACTGGTCTGCCGCATAGTAGCCCCAGAAAGGGAGGCAGAGAACGAAGAGCAGGTCCGAGATGGCCAGGTTGAGCAGGTACACATCAGTCATGGACCGGAGCCGCTTGTACTTGAACAGGACCAGAACCACCATGGAATTTCCCAGCAGACCAAACAGAAAGACCAAGGAGTAGAGTGGGGGCAGGAAGAGCCCCCCAAATGCTTTGATGCCTTTTTTGGTGCAAGGCTCAGGGATATTTGCATAGAGATAGTAATTGTTATAGATGCTTTCATCCAGGGTGCTGTCTGCTATATCGGTGGTGTTCATTTTCAAACCTACAGGCTCCCCAAGGCGGGTCTGAGTCCAACCAGAAGAACCTAATGAGGAGAACAGCAAACAAGATTTCTGTAAGAACAAAAACAAATCAAAACAGGGCTGAATGCAGAGAACAGCTGATTAAAATTTTGCCCCAGATCATTCTACATCCTTTCCAAGTTTCCCAAGTAGAAGGACTCAATTCCTCAAAGGACAGTACAGCCAAATGAAATAATCCTGGCCCTGGCCATTATGGCTTGGTTGGAGCATCGTCCATACACCGAAAGTTTGGGAGTTCGATTTCCAGTCAGGATACATGCCTAGGTTGCAGGTTCACTCCCTGGTTGGGGCACATTTGGGAGGCAACCAATCAATGTTTCTCTCTCCCATCAATGCTTCTCTCTCTCTCTCTCTCTCTCTCTCTCTCTCTCTCTCTCTCTCCCTCTCTCTCTCTCTCTCTCTCTCCCTCTCTCTCTCTCTCTCTCTCTCTCTCTCTCTCTCTCTCTCTCTCTCTCTCTCTCTCTCCTTTCCTCTCTCTCTCAAATCAAGAAACATTTTTTAAAACATTAAAAAAAAAAAAAAAGAATCCTGCCCTTTAGGCTCAGTCAGATTCCAAATTCCAGCTCAGCTACTGTTCTTATCCCTCTGCTGGGAGCCTCGGTTCTTTCATCTGGAAGTGGGGATGTATTTCTAAAAGGCAGCCTGTGTCACTGAAATCACTTGCTGGGTTACTGCCAGCTTTCAAACCTTTTCCCCAACAGCACTACACTGAGGGCCTTTTCGACATAAAAACAGAAAGAAAGAAAAATATTTTAAAATCTACCTATGTTACCCCTTTAAATTGTAACTCCAAAAATTCAGTAATTACGTAGGTAATCATTAAGCTAAAAGGAAACCAGTTTGGTCATTTGGCTTCCTATGAAAATTCTTATTCCTCCTACATGCTTCTCACTTCATAGATTTCAAAGCACATTCACTGATACTGTCCATTTAACCCCACTCCCGCGCTCCTGTCCCCAGGATCCCACCATCCCAACAAAAACATGCAACTCTAAGCCAATCAAGCATACTGAGCCATTGTGCAGATAACTCATGAAAGGTTCAGAGAAGTTAAATTACTTCCGAAGGCCACCCAGCTACATACAGCACTTGCTCTTCAGGCTGAGTCCCACGATATGCTGGTAAAGCAGCCCAGGGGGTGCTGGAAATGGAAGGGCTCTGATTTATGGTTTTTGCTGGTTTCCGTGGTGTAAATACTCCCACCACAGAAAAGGTCAAACTACCAACTGCTGCATAAAATTCCTGAATATTTAACAATCAGCTCCTGAGAATTGGTGCAAGGAGGCTTCATGTTCACTCCAGAGCATCATCTCAGGTGGGAGCATGCCTGGCCTCCCAGGCGGGGATGGCTAGTCTCTCCCAGGCCAATTTGACACTAATACATCAAACCTGTTCTCAAGGCCCTCCGGAAGGTTACAGTACTTAGCTGGGTTTACTCCTGCAAACAGATGCTGAAAACCTGGTGCATCTCAGGGTTGCAGAGAAAACTGTATCAAATGAATAGCAATTCTATTTAAATGAAGAACAATTCTAGTCTTTCTGCACCATGTTGCCAGTGAAAATTAAAAAAACAAAAGAGGCCGAAGAGTTAGAAAATTATCAGAACACACAAAAGTAAACACAGCCGGTAAGTGTTTGGAATTATTCTGTCATCCTTATCTGTGCAGTCTTTCTTGACCTAGGAGTTCCATAGAAGTAAGAAGCAGGAAAGTTTATATGTTTAATGAAAATTGTCTGTGTATTCTGAGCATGTGGACTTAAGCCAGATGTGTGCATAAATGAGTGCCCATCAGATGAGGACTCAGAGGATGTGGGTCCAGGTAGATTGCATGTGCCCTCCAAGATAAGAGCCAAATGTGAACACTAGACCGACCAAGATGCCCAAATGATAGGACTGCGTGAGTGGCTGGCCAGCCTTCAGTTCTCCCAAAGTCCTCAGATCTGTGTAGAAATCAGCACACAGCCCGGAGTCCTAGCAATGGCCCCATCCACCCCCACTTACCTTGCCTTTCTGACAGCGGCTCTGAGGAAGGTTCGTGAGGCAGTGCCAGACTTGCTCAAGAAGCAGCATTAAGAAAGACAAGTGCCTTTGAAGGCATGTATCTTCCTGTGAGCACCAACTCTATTCCTCACTTCTCTGTGCTGAGTTCAAGTGGTTTTTTTTTTTTTTTTTTAACAGAAGAAAGAGAAAATGACTCTTAATGACTCTTAGTGTCTCTTAGTCACTCATTTCCCAAAACTGAAAGCTAGAGTAAGGAAGAAAATGAAGTCAATTTTTAAAAAGAGAAACCTGTAAAAAATAATCTCCTTGCTGCATTGCTAATTTTAAAATGTTCCTTTTAGCTGGCTGGCTGCAGCTGAAGTGGTCTTTATATTCTAGATCAGGGGGCTGTTCATTATTTTCCCATCATAGATGTGCAGTGGCAAGCAATCAAGATGTGAGATATTTTCCAAACAAGTGGCATCTGAGGAGGTCAGAATGAGAAGTGAGACACACTCCAGAAAAAGGGTAGTCGGGTAGAGAAGAGAAAAATGTATGCACATGTACATGTCTGGGAATAACTAGGAAGACCTTAGTCAACCACATTGAATAATGGAGAAATCCTCAATCTTGTGAAAGTGACATAGCAACATAGCTTCAAGCCCCTTTTGCAACAGGAAGACCCCTCCCCCAAGCCCCTTCTACTTAGAAATTGTGGTGATTTTACTGGTGGTGATCTTGGCTGAGTCCCTTTGGGTTTGTGTAGCGGTCATCGCCAAGGGGCGGACACCAAGCCTCACTCTTCCATGTATCTTATCCTCGGCTGCTGCCAGCTTTCAAACCTTTTTCCTCTACCTGTCTAGAGTTGCTTAGCTCTGTAGTTCAGCTTCAAAGAGACACTCACGTCCTTTTTCTTGAGGAAGCTGTATGAATAGAACCTAAAAGATTCACCTAGAGAAGTGTTTATCAGATTTTTCATGATCACCCCACAAGGAGTCTTTTCAGATATTTTTTTCCGAATCACCTCCCCATGAACTTTTAATACCACAAACTGTATATCTGTTTTACACGTCGAAAGAGCAAGTTTTTTTTTTCACTCCCAGGAACACATTCTTGCTAAGAATGCTGTTAAAAGTCCTGCAAGGCCGAGGAGAGCCCTCCATCTCAGAATGTCATTAGTGCTTGAGGGTGAGGAACCCTGAGCTAGACCAATGTTCTCCAAGTGTGAACGACGCATCCAGATTCATAGATGTACTGAAAAAAAAAAAAAAAAAAGAGAGAGAGAGAGAGAGAGAGAGATCTGTGGTCAAATAAGTTTGGTCAGTGCTGGGCTTGGGTTCAGATTAAATATAGCTCCTTACTGTAATGCTTCTTGGTGACTTTCTAATGCTAATAGCACTGTGAACTCTGGAAGGCAGGCATAGAATGAACATGTCCCAGTGAATCTATGCCCACCATGCAGAGGAATTTATAAAATAAACACTTTTTATTAATGTGGAGACTGAGGAAGCTTCCACCATGGAAGTATTATAAACCTTGGAGGACAAGCTAGAGAGCCGAGGGTACGGTGTGTAAGGTGTGAAAGCGCCCCCGAGGCCAGGCCACGGCCACGCCCACCTGAGCACATTGCTGGCAGTGTGGCGGCTGTTAATGTTCTAGAACATGTGACATCCAGAGGTCCAGACCACCGTAAGTGATCTTTGGTCAGTCCGGGTCCTGAGTCGATCCCTTAAAAGCCAGCGAGTGCTTCCTTGACTGGGTCTGACCACGTGACGGGCATCGCGGGTCAGGAGCAAGAGAAACCATGAGCTCCAGTGTCCGTGCTGGTTGAGGACACTTGCTCTGAGGTCTGCTCAGGTTGGGTTTGGGTCTCCGTAGCCCCACTTTCTAGCTACGGGAACGTCAATTTTCTCATCTGTAAAAGGGCGATAATGCACGAGGGCTACGGGAAGATTAATGAGATAATGTTTGTGAAGCACTTAGTACGGTGCCCAGGACAGAGAGGGGCACGACGATGACAGCAGCAGTGGAAATTAGCAGGACAAATAAAACGCACAGGACTTTCTCCCTTGAAATAGCTGAGCCTGGCATGGCGCCCGTAGCCGTAACCAGGAATCCAAGAAGTATTTGGATGTAGAAATCACATTTGATGTCTGAGTCGGTGTTCGAGTTAAAAGAAGTTTTCAGGTTTCCAAGTTGCAGATGTCAGTGTTCAGATTAAACGTGACTGTCCCTCCTGTAAGGGCTTCAAAGCTAACCAATACGCTCCCCTCCGAAAAGGATCAAATTTTTAGTAATGCCTGTTTCACAGATGGGGCGATAAGAACCTAGAGAGGAGAGGTGGTGTGCTCAAGGCAATGCAGCCAGACACAGGACCTACACTCCTGGCGTTTTCATGGACACCCTCTTCCACTGGGATGAGTTTCTGAAAACTAACTAAACGGGACCAGGCCAAGAAAAAATACCCCAGGGCAACCCTCCCCCAAACCAAGGTGTTAGGTAGGCAGTACAGCAAAGGCCTTCCAGCAAGGAAGCACTAACATGAGACTACAGCGACCCCTGGTGTTACCAAGCCTTATTTCAACACGGAAGACATGGAAGTACTTCACCCAGCCCACACTTGACCAAGTGTTTCCGTGGGGACCACCAGCGTAGCACCTGACATTGGAAGCCAGAAACTCCCAAGCCGAGGAGTTCAGGGACTCAGCGCTAGAGCAGTGATGGTAAAGCATCAAAGATACGGTGTCAGAGTTGGGGGCGCATGAGAGATAATCACACATTGAAGTTTCTCTCCCTCTCTTCCTCCCTCCCTTCCCCTCTCTCTAAAAATAAATACACAAAATCTTTAAAACACACAAAAAGATGTGGTGTCAGACTTGTCACTTACAACTTCAAATGAGAGAAGGCTGCCAGGCAGGGCCACACAGGGGATTGTACCCAAGAGCAGGGTAGTCCTGGGTTATACAGCAAACTGGCACAATAGGGGACACTTATGCATGGCAAGCAGGTGGGGCTTGTTAGTTTTCATGGGTTCTCTGTGGATTGGCTAACTGGAATAATTTGGGGGCTTGAAAAAGAGGGACTTGTACACAGTGGTCCCAGAAAATGAGAAGCTATTATGGGAAGTGATTACGGTATCAACCTAGCTGCCCAAAAAGAGGAACTGACAGACCTCTAGCCAAAGAACCTACGCATGACCCATGGACATGAATAATGGTGGGGGATTACCTGAGGGAGTAAGGGGCGCTGAGTGGAGGGGATAAAGGGGGGGAAATTGGGACAACTATAATAGCATAATCAATAAAATATAATTTTTTAAAAAATTTAAAAATAATCATGAGCTCATTTTAAGAAGTGAATATAACCTTGATAACAACCAGACAGAAAGGAAAAATAAAATTACTCCCTTTCACTTAGGAATATATTGATGTAATTATCCTATATAAAATATTAATAAACTAAATTCACTGAAGTTGAAAAATACATACTGACCAAGTTTGTTCATTTCAGAAACACAAAGTTAGTTTGCTATTAGAGAATCTATTAATGCAAATCATGACATTAGCAGAATAAAAGAGAAAGCCATCTGACACAGCAAAGCATTGACTATGAAAAACAATAATGTTGTAATAACATGGTTAGTAGACTTACCATGGTGATAACTTCATAGGTATAGAAATGTCTAAACACTAGGTTGTATACCTGAAACTAATATAAAATTGTGTGCCAACTATAATTTAAAATAAATTTACAAAAATAAAAACAATGTTTATGATTTGAAAAAAAAAACAACCTTAGCACATTAAGAACATAAGGGAACTTTTTAAAATTAATCAAGGTATCTACAAAGATAGTGTTTAATTGTAAATAGCAAAAGTCATTCCTTTTAAAATCAGGACCATGACCAGAATGCCCACCAGTAACAGTTCTATTAGAGTTTATAGAAAAGACAAGAATTAAAAATAAAAAATATAATGAATTCAGCAAAGTCATGAGATACAAAATCAATATATAAAAATCAGTTGTATTTCTATATACTAACAATGAACAATCTGAAAATAAAATTAAGAAAATCATTCTATTTACAATAGCCTAAAAAAGAATAAAATACTTAAAAATAAACTTAATCAAGGAGGTGAAAAACTTGTACATTGAAAACTGCAAAATATCACTAGAAGAAATTAAAGAACACAGAATAGATGGAAAGACATCCCGTGTTCATGAATTGGAAGACTTAATGTTGTTACAATGTCAATACTACCCAAAGCAATGTACAAATTTAATGCTATCCCTATGAAAACCCTAGAAGTGAGGGTTTTTTGAAACAAATAGAAAAATCCACTCTAAAATTCATATGGAATCTCAAGGGACCTTAAACAGCCAAACAATCTTGAAAAAGAACAAGTTGAAGGTCGCACACTTCCTGATTTTAAAACTTAATACAAAGTTGCAATAATCAAAACAGTGTGTTACTGGCAATAAAGACAGACACACAGACCAGTGAAACAGAATAGAGAGCCCAGAAATAAACTCTCACACATGTGGTCAAATTATTTTCAAAAAGGGTGTCAAGACCATTCACTAGGGAAAGGACAGTCTTCAACAAATGAAACTGGGACAACTGGATGTCCTCATGCAAAATAATAAAGCTGGACCTTTAGCTTACACCATATACAAAAATTAACCCAAAATAGATTAAAAACCTAAGTGTAAGAACTAAAACTATAGAACTTAGAAGAAAACAGTGGAGCCCTGGCCAGGTGGCTCAGCTGGTTGGAGTGTTGCCCCATCCATCTAAATATTGTGAGTCTGAACTCTGGTCAGGGCACATTCCTAGGTTTCCGGTTCAGTCCCCAGAAGGGGTGGGTAGGGGAGGCAACCGATCAAAGTTTCTCTCACACTGATGTTTCTCTCCCTCTCTCGCTCACTCTCTCTCTGTGCAAATCATATATATATCTGATAAGGGGTTAATATCCAAAATATATAAAGAACTCCTACAACTCAACAACAACAAAACAACCTGATTGATATTGGTGGTACTGGTTCAGGGACAGAAAAAAAGACACAGAATAAAGTATCCAAAAGTGAACTTCAGTGACTGTTCTAGAGACAGACTGAATTAAAAATTTTTAATTTTTAAAATCCTTAAAATATCATACTCCGTAGACTGAAGCCCCATGTGTGAAATCAGCAGTGCCCCCCCCACAAGGAACTTAAAATAAAAATAAAACTAGAGAGACTGCTGATGGGTTAAAACCAAAAGAAGAGCTGTCCCCTTAACACCCCCAAGTACCAAGATGTTCCATCACCCAAGAGTACAATTCTCTAGGGCATATTCTCCACACCATTCCCACCCCACCCACCCAACGCACAGGCAAAGCACCAAATCCCGTCTTTGGAGTCCCCAATTCCCTCTTTCTATGTTTAAGACAGCCCTGGCTCAGGTCCTTCCCCACTCCTTAACCCCAGCTTCTACCCCTTCCCTGTTGAACACAGAGACCTGAAATATATAAACATAGGTTTGTGTATTTAAAAGTATGAACAAGTTTAATGTGGCATTTTCTATATCAGGGTGGCGCAGAGAAATAGTTCCCATAGCCTCCAAGCCAGTGACATAAGTCACCACAAGAATGAAAGTTGTAGGGAGGGGGTCTTATTCCTGCAGCTCTGAGGCTCCCTGGGTGGGACCCCAGGGAGCAGGAGGAGGCTGTGGAGACTGGAAGGCAGACTGCAGACGTGCACCACACCCTGTGGCTTCTTTTTCTGGTCTAGGGTAAAAAGAGGAGAAAGAAATTTTCAGAAAACAAGGGCACCGTGAAGGGCCTCAAAGCGGGGCCCTGACCTGGAGAATGCAGGTCTTGCAACAAATGAAATGAGCCGGCTCGGAACACCTTGTCAGTGTCCCCAGATGTCAAATGTGGTCTCTCCCAGCCCTTGCCACTATCTCTCCTCCCCCTCCCCCAGCCGCCTCCAGCCCTGCCATTTCCCTAACCCTAACCTGCATCCACACTCAGTCCTGCAATCTGCTTAAATAGCAGCGCCACAGGCCTAAGGGCTGGGATGTACTAAGCCTCCCTTAGTGCCGGGTGCCAACGTGGAGGGGGAGATGACATGTCAGTGGCTGAGCAGTGCCACCCCGATTTTCTCATGCTATGACATTTGGGAACATTCCAAGATAAGCGATGCCTAATGTGCAATGGAATATTAATCACAAATCCATTTTCATGTAGTATTAATAATCCTGAAAAAAGTGGTAATTTGTTTGTTTGTTCGTTTATTTATTTATTTATAGCCTCTCCCAAGGACATGCTTATTGTTTTTTTTTTTTTTTAAGAGAGAGGAGGAGGGAGAGAAATATCGAGATCAGTTGCCTCTTGCACACACCCCAACTGGGGACCAAACTGGCAACCCAGGTATACGCCCTGACCAGGAATAGAACCTGCAAACTTTTGGTTTACGGGAGGACGCTTCAACGAACTGAGCCACACTGACCAGGGTAAAAATGGTAGTTTAATTTAGAATAAATGATTTTCTCTTTCTCTGCAAATATTTACGAGTTTATATAAGATCACAATGATAGCAGGAGCATTTTATCAAACAAGTGTTTGTGTGTGTGTGTGTATACGTGTACCTGTATATACACATAGTTTTGAGTGCAAAAGCTACTTATGTGAGCAACAGTTACACCTATACAACAAGCTGATGCCATAAGCTCATGTGATAAAATATACCCCCGCACAACAGCCTGCCCAACCCTAAAATCCCTCACGGGGAACCTTCTTAGGATCCGGGTTCATTTTCCTCTATGGGGCATGTAACACATTGTTAACAATTCCAAGATATATCTTTGAGCCTCTGGGCTTCCTAAAAGGGGAAAATAAAAGAGATGTTATTAATTACCGAATGCTGGTAAATGACCCTTCTTACATGGAATCGAGACGTGGGATCCATTTGGTCAAAGTTGTCATAAATTTAGCTGAATTATAAATATTTAGAAAGTCTGATATTGTCCACATTTTGTCACACAATATCAAAATGCCACTGTATTTGTTTTCTGTTGCTGCCGTAACTAATTATTACCCACTAAGTGGCTTACACAACATGAATTTATTATCTTACAATTCTGGCAGTCAGAAGTCAGAAATCATTTTCAGTCAGGGCTAGTTTCTTCAAGAAGCTCTGGGGAAGAATCTGTTTCTTTGCTTTTTCCAGCTTCTAGAGGCCAGGTACACGTCTGGCCCGTCTCATGGTCTCCTCCTGCATCCCCAAAGCCAGCAGTACGGCATCTTCTCTCTTCTCTAACTCTTTTTACAATGACTATTATATTGAACCCACCCAGATAATCCAGAATAATCTCCTATTTCAAATCAAATGTGCAAAATTCCTTTTGAATGTAAGGTAACTCATAGGTTACAGGGACTGGGACATGAACACCTTTAGGGCCCGTTATTCTATGTACCGCGTCACATTCGGTAATATCACCACTCATCTCATCAGAAAACTCTAAGGATCAGGAAGTCATCATCTTCATCTTAGTGGATATAAATTTTCCAGGATTATGTTCTTTTTCTAATTCTCACCTGAGGGTATATTTATTGAGAGAGAAAGAGGCATCGATGTGAGAAACATGGACCTATACTCACCCCCAACCGGGGACTGAACCCACAACCTTTTGGTGTACGAGACAGTGCTGCAATCAACTGAGCCACCCAGCCAGGGCCCAAGATTATAATTTTCACTTGAAAGCTCAAATGTTATCATTGGCAACAAATACTGTCAGTTGTTTTACTTGAAATGACAGTTTCACTCCATTCATTTTTAATCAAATGTCTACAAAATCGTCGGCAGCCGTCCGTCTCGAGAGACGATGGTGTAGCTTCTTAAGAGTCTATCTGCACCGCCGAGAATGGCTGTGCAGTCCGACTCGGGAGTGACATGGTATCTGTCTCCTCCTGTGTTGAATCGACATCTTGCGATGACGCTGAAGCTACAGAGCCTGGGCAGGGTAATATGGAGGGTCTGCTGTTGCCCATGCAGCAGACGCCCCCCTCTCTTCTCAGCTGAAGGGTCCAAGGGAAAGACGGAGTCGATACAGCTTGGCTTCAGGTGCGCCACAGGAGTTGCCGGTGTTGACTACAACGTCAAACCGCCTTAGGGACTCCGGCTCCGGATTTTCTGTCGGGGTTTACTCCCTTAGCCTTTCCCCTGAAGAGGTATGCCGCAAGGCAGCGGAGGTTTTTTGGAGTCAGAGTTTTCCTTCTCTGACGTACCCTGACTGGAAGATCGAACCAGCGACACTTAGCTCGCAGGCCGACGCTCAATCCACTGAACTAAACCAGCCAGGGCAAAAATGTCTACAAAATACCTGTTTGAATAGTCATAAATTGTAAGTCTTTTGAGTTAAATGGAATTCTGTGTGAATTCAAGGGTAGAGAAAACAAAGTCGTTTTTTCCTGCTTCATCACGGATAAGTTCATGTAAATCTGGCCCTGAGAGCACGGGGCAGTGAAGGGTATGACTTGAGTACTGTTTTGCTGCCTCCATTTGTCTGAAGGTCCCAGTAGTTTTACCCACCATTGCTTTGCATAGCAGTGCAAATATCACCAAAGTGGAAAAGAGAAAGTGATAGTGTTATTATAAATGTAGGTTTGATATCATCGATCCCCTGGAAAGAAGCACAGACACCTAGTCTCACCCCCAGGGGGCTAAGGCCACCCTTGGAGAATTGCTGTTTTCAGGAAATGGAACCCGCCAGCAGAGGGCAGCAGGTACAGCAGCATTTTCCAATTTGCATTGACCATGATTTAGGAAATAGTTATTCCATGATAAATTTTAAATTATGCCTTTAAATCTCAAAGATAACATTTCTTTTCAGAAACTATTTTAAAATATAAAGGAGAATTCTGTGAAACAAGTGTTACTTAAGCTCACGACTCAGTTATACAAGGATCTTTTTTGTGTGTGAGAGAGAGAGAGGGGGAGAGGGAGAGGGGAGAGATTTGTTGCTGCACTTACTGATGCGCTCACTGGTTGAGTCATGTATGTGCCCTGACCTGGGATCGAACCCTCGACCTTGGGGTATGGGGACAATGCTGTAACCAAGTGAGCTCCTTGGCCAGGGCACAGTATTCTTTAACTATGAAAATTCTCATTGATAAAGTATAGGCAAACAGGCATTCAGACACCTGTGAGAGACATTGTTCAGCCTATTTTACAGGACATTTGAAAATATGTATTCAAAACCAGAAACTTATACCATTTGACCCAAGAATCCTACTTCAAAGTAATTTCTCTTTCAGAATGAATCAGAGGTAATCGTGAAGCTTCATGTAAAAGGAAGTCATGGTAACATTATTGAAACAGAGAATAGATGTTAATAATCTAAAAGCCAGGCCAAATAATTTGCGGATGAGTCAATTACTTATGGAACACCCATAACATAGTATATTATACAGTCCTTAAGCTGCCTGGAAGGCTATTAAAGATGAGAACATTCTCCCAGTCATGGTAAGGTAGAGTATATTCTTATGCTATATTCAGGGTTGAGCAAAAGTACCCAGAGTTTATTCTTATATTATTATTTATTAATTATTATATTATTAATTTGGGTTCTAACTGTAAACCTACTCTGCCCATCCCTGTATGTACTACGATTCTGATTTTGCATCATATTTATGTATGTACAAAACTTGAGCTCTTTAATATTTTAAATATTACAAACATTTTTTATGTGGAAACAATGATGGTGACCTCCTTGTGAATTATAGCTGTTTTTTTTTTTTCTTTTTTATAACTTCTTATTAGATGTTCTTAGATCTGGAATTTTCAGTGATGATACTAAAGGTCCCATGCGGTAGGGGGACTCCTCTGAGCTCCATCTATCCACTCTCTTCTACTGAGATGTCTTAGCCTTTCCTGTCACTGTCAAGTTCTTTGAAATAGGAGGCCATGCTCATTGTCCTCACTGTATCCACCTGCATTCACTCATGCCAAGGCCGTTTCCTCATTCTTATCCTAATGTTGTTGCTGTTAAGAAGGGCCAATGTCACCTAATTTTTCAAATCAAACTGCCACCTCTAGGTTCTGATCTTCCTTGAGCCAAAGGCATTTTACACTGTTTTTCATCATTTAATTCTCCACCATCTGTACTCCCTTGCTTTCCCGGGCACTGACCTCACCCAGTTTTCCTCCTGCCCAATGTTTGCTTCTTCAACCCATCCCATGTAAGTGAGTCCATCCATGCTTCTCTCTTCTTCTCATGTTGCTTACAGTACCTGAATTTTTCATTCCAACAGAAGGTTTACCATGAAGCTCATAAAGTTCATCCTGTTCAAGGCCTCTCACTTGCAGTCAAGTAGCTCAGTTGGTTGGAATGTTGTCCCAAAAGGCCAAGGTTGTGGGTTTGATCCCTGGTCAGGGCACATACAAGAATCAACAGCTGGATGCAGGGATAGGTGGAACAACAAACCTCTCTCTCTTTCTCCCTCTTTCTCTCCATCTCGCTTTTCCTGTCTCTCTCTATAAAATAAATTATTAAAAAACTAAGGCCTCTTGCCCTGGCTGGTGTGGTTGGGTCGCCAATTCGATTCCCAGTCAGGGAATGCCTGGGTTGTGAGCCAAGTCCCTAGTTGGGGGCGCATGAGAGGCAACCACACATTGATGTTTCTCTCCCTCTCTTTCTCCCTCCCTGCCCCTCTCTCCAAAAATAAATTTAAAAAAGATTTTTAAAACAAATAAATAAGGCATCTCCCTTGCATGGGCTCCTTTGAAGGCCGTGGGAGGGACCCTAGTGTTAAAGGATAATTTCTTTATAAAGTAAAATTATGACTCTCATACAGATGTCAAATAAACATGTGTTAAAGATTTTATTTTGGCCCTAGTCGGCTAGCTCAGTTGGTTAGAGCAGCGTCCCCATATACCAAGATTGTGGGTTCAATTCCCAATCAGGGCACATGTAAGAAACAACCAATGAACACATAAATAAGTGGAACAACAAAGTGGTCTCTCTCATTCTCACTCCCTTCCTCTCTCTCTAAAATCAATAAATAATTTTTTTAAAAAGAGTTTATTTTAAGTATAATGAGGGAACCAGTCAGAGGTTTTAACTAGTTTAAAAGATAAACCAAAGAACAGACATATTTATACACATATGGGGATATTGAAATGAACGTGCAAATGGAGACAAAGCTGACTTCTTCCATGGAGAAGAGGGTTGTGCCTCTACTGGGCAGACTTCATTTGCATTTCTACGCAGAAGAATTATTTTGCATTGCTATCAGTCATCTACAAGTTAAGAGTTGTTAAACAGCTCCCATAGAGTTAGAACCAGATAATGCAGATGTATCGCAGATAATGAATAGTTTCCCATGAAGCACAGCCTTTTCTCTGCAGTTCAGCAATGTGCTAACACATAACACAGTCTTATGTTTAATCAAATATGTTTAGACAAAAGTGAGATAGTTTAACTGCAATTGGACAAGATTGTTCTCTTCCCACTTAGAATTTGCACATGCTTCTCATGTTAGACGTTCAGGGGTAGTCTTCGACATTTTGGGAGACCCAGCTAAGGGAAAACTTAGCTGGGCATACAACCACACATTGATGTTTCTTTCCCCCTCTCTCTCCCTCCCTTCCTCTTTCTCTAAAAATAAATAAAATCTTTTAAAATAAAAATATAAAATAAAATAACTGCTATAAACATTCCAATGCAGGTTTTATATGGACATAAGTTCTCAACACCTTTGGGTAAATACCAAGGAGCACAATTACTGGGATGTATAGTAAGAGCATGCTTCATTTTGTAAGAAATTGCCAAACAGCAATGCATGAGAGTTCCCGTTGTTCTTATCCTTGACAGCATTGGACATTGTCAGTGTTTTGGATTTGAGTCATTCTAATAGGTATGTAGTAGCATCTCATTGTTGTTTAAATTTGCATTTCCCTAGTGACATATGCTGTGGAGCACATTTTCATATGCTTATCGGTCAACCGTATACCTTCTTTGGTGACTGGATAACCACAGTGTAACAAATGTCAACTCCAGAACTCTAGGAGTGGATCCTTGTGACCTGTGATACAGCTACCGAGGGTCAGTGGCGAAATGGGTTCCCAGTTTATCAAACCAACACCATCATTAAAAGATGCCTCCTGCCATGACTGGCGTGGCTCAGAGAGTTAAGCATTGTCCAGCAAAGCAAAAGGTTACCTGTCTGATTCGCAGTCAGGGCACTTGCCTGGGCGGCCAGGTCCCCAGCTGGGGATGTGTGAGAGGCAACAATCAATGTTTCTCTCCCTTTCTTTCTCCCTCCCTTCCCCTCTCTCTAAAAATAAATAAAATCTTTTTTAAAATGCCTCTTGTATGTGAGTGAATTACAAACCCAATGCTGATGCAGTTGTTGTCCCATTGCCAACACCTAGACTTGGACCATACCATTTCCTAACACAGGGAGCTGCCGTGTTTATACTGCATCCACCAATGGTTTAGATACTCCATTATTTTACTTTTTTTTTTTTTTTAATCCTCACCCAAGGACATTTTTTAATTGCTTTAAGAGAAAGAGGAAGGGAGAGAGGGAAACATCGATGCAAGAGACATGCATCAATTGGTTGCCTCCTCTATGTGCCCAGACCTGGGATTGAACCTGCAACCTAGGTATGTGCCCTGACTGGGAATCGAACCCACAACCTTTCGGTTATGGATAACACTCCAACCAACGAAGCCACACCAGCCAGGGCTATTTAACTTATTTTTCACAGTGATCCTGCGCAGTGGCTATTATAATTCCCATTTTATAGTTGAGAAAACGGAGATTAAGAGAAGTGAAGCAACTTGCCCAAGATCACACTGCTAGTAGGTGGTGAGCAGCTGCTGGACAGGGCCTCGCCTTCCTCTTCTTACTGATGTAATTTACTGTGCAGCAGAATTAACAGCAACGTGGGACTCCCAGCATGAGGCCGTTTTCAGGGCATTTCCATACACTGCACTGTTTGAGCCCCTCCATAGCCCTGTGAGGTGAGGTGGAACAGGATTCAGTGACTTGCCCGAAGTTTCGTGGTTTGCTCAGAAGTCGCAAGTCGAGCAGAACTTGAGAACCAGCAGGAAAGATGATTTTCAGGGAAATCAGGAAGGTTTAGTATCCTCGCATGGAGTAGGTGAGAAATATGAGCCCAGTTTCAACGGTCTCTAAGCCTTCGGGTCCCCACTAATATATTTTCCCTCAGGTTGTCTCAGCTCAAGCTGTTCTCACTTACTCCCAGTCTCCCCTCTGGGCCAGTCTCCTGCTTCCCAGTCAGGGCCTCCTGCACCTGCCATAGAATGAGTCTCCCAGCTCTCAGCCCATCCCTGCTCCCTGTCATCCCACCCACTGAAGTCAGACCACTGAGCTGAGTTCCAAGGCCCCTCTCCCCTCTCTCAGAACCTGTTTATCCTGCAGGAATTTGGCCTGCAAGAAGCCGAGCTCCTCTTTAACTCCCCCTCCCCCAGAAACGAGCTCATCACACACCCATTCTTTCCACGAACTGCCCACCCTTTCCAGAATCTCTCCCAATCTAGAGCCTCACCTCTGCACCTCAGCCTTGGGTTCGGAGAGTCACTACCCTAGGCTTGGATTCTCTCTACATTTGGCAGGCTGTGGCAACTTATCTTGAAAGGTGGATATGGCCCTGGCTGGTGTGGCTCAGTGGATTGAGTGCTGGCCTGCGAACCAAAGGGTGGCCCATTTGATTCCCAGTCGGGGCACATGCCTGGGTTGCAGGCCAGGTCCCCAGAGGCGGCACGTGAGAGGCAACCACACATCGATGTTTCTCTTGCACATCGATGTCTCTCTCCCTCTTTCTCCCACCCTTCCCCCCTCTCTAAAAATAAATAAATAAAATCTTTTTTTTTAAAAGTGAATGTGAAAAAAAATGAGAAAATTATGTAGAAGTTACTTTTTAAAAAGCGTAATACATTTTAAGGTGTCATATTAATATTTAGTCGTATAGAGACTCCTTCCAGAAACACACAGAACAACAAACATGACTCCCAGGTACCCCACCCTCCTCCTGCACTTCGGGCCTGTGTGCCATCCCCAAGCAGGGATTTGTTTTGTTTGGTGACATGGAAACCTCAGCATGTTTGACATCAACTGGAGCTAAGGCAGAATCCTGGCTGTGTCACTTATTAACTGTGTCCTCAAGCCGGTTCCTTTACAGGTGATTCCTCACCTGTAGAATGAGCGCCTGATTGCTTTATTTAGTTGTTTTGAGACTTAAACAAGAAAATACTTGTAAAGTCCTTAACAATAAGTGAAATGTTTCTTCCTAAGTCTCATGATGACCAGGTCCTTGTAAGGGGAGACAGAAGCCATTTGGTTCCACAGCATAGAAGGTCAGAGTACCAGGAATTTATGACTCCTTAACCAATGACGGGCTGGCACAGGGCAGAAATACCCTGGTGTCCTCTCTCCTATTTAGGACAAGTCTGAGTGTGTCCTACACGATCTTCAGTGCTCTCCTTGTGGGATTAAGTCAAACTTACTCCCTGTGGTACTTTTCTTGATGTTACACCCTTGCTTGGCTTCTTTCCCTCCCTGTGTCTCTAATCCCCTACCAAATTTTCTTGGGAACAATTCCTGATTAAACACTCTCACAGAAGTCCTCATTCCTGGTTTGCTCCGGGGGAACCCAGCCAGACCTGAGAAAGACTCATGGTATCTACCTAGCAGGCTGCTGAGGACAAGAGCCTGCATAAGACAGCAGAGGTCTGGCACACAGTAGGTGATCAAACAACTGGTGCTGGCTGTTGGGAGGTGACACACACCAGCTATGCCAGCACACAGAAGGGAATCTCAGAGGACAAGGAGAAGGAATGGTAGCCTCTGCTACACATCGTGATGACACAGATGAAGAAACGGACTCAGCTCCACGTCCCTTGCCCAATGCCCTCAGCTAGCAGCTGACGGAACCGGGATTCAAACCTAGATCTGAAGTGTGGTGATAGAACACAGGGGGCCATGGGGACATGGGCAGCCAGCGGACTAGAGGCAGCAGAGAGCAGGGACATTGTAGTCATCTACACGTAAAGGGAGAAGCACCATGAGTGTGGAAATGAGGAGGGATGGGATCATTTCAAGAGGAGAAATGGCACGATCTGATCAGTCTGGCAACAGAGGACGTGGTATATGAGCTCCATGAGGGCAGGGAGGGGTCTTGTCTGTGTGGGTCACTGAGGTGTCAACAGGTATCTTGAGCACTGCTTGGTTTTCAGGCAGGCATTCAAGAAATATTTGCTCTGGGGCAGATGACGCGGAGAGGGAAGTGCCGGCAGATTAAGCCAAAAGCATAATTAGCTGGAATTTATATTGCTTACAAAATTCCAAATACCTTACATACGTCTGTTTGTTCATTTCTTTTTCAAATATGTTTTGAGCGTTGATCACGTGGGAGACTTTAGACACTGGAAATGTGGCACTGAATGAGCTCAACAGAGGGCGAGGTGACACAAAATGACAAACTAACCAATAAACAAGATTATCTTAAGCTAAGTGATAAATGCTAATAAAAATTAGAAAGAAAACAGAAATATTCAACAAATATTTAACTTTTTTTTTTTTAATCTTTAATTGATTTTAGAGAGGAAGGGAGAGAGAGAGAGCAAGCGAAACATCAATTTGTTGCTCCACCTATTCATGCATTCATTGGTTGATTCCAGCTGTACTGAGACCAGGCATCAAACCCGCAACCTTGGTCTCTCAGGATGACACTCTAACCAACTGAGCTACCTGGCCAGGGTGACTATTTGACTATTGAGTGAACTAATGCACCAATAAAATGGCCTTGCCAAAGCCTCTGGGCTGAGTGTAACGATGGAAGTACCCCCAGCAGGCAGGAGGAAGGAGGTCGCTAAGGGAAGCTGGGTGGCAAGGAAGAGGAGAAGACGGACTCCGTTTTATTGCATGTTAAGTCTGGTGATGGCAGAGATTCCTGGAGAATTGAGAGTGTATGAAAATGAACTTTCAGGGTCACAGTCATACCTACGCATATCTGACGTGATCAAGAATGAAAATATTTAAAGCAGACGGGAAAAGACTGATGAGTAAGGAGTGGCCCTTCAAAAACGGAAGGTGCTGCTCAGCCTGCATCCCCACCGGGCTAACCACCCTGCCCACCAAAGGCACACACTGGGGCACTCCTCTGTCTCCGCCTCTATTTCCTGCTCTTGCAAAGTGGGCTTCTGATGCTTGATCTGCCTTGACGTAGGAAAAATACCCTGGAGGGAGGTCTTTCCAGGAGAGGTGTTGTCCTTCTGTGGAAGGTGTAGCAAGAATCAGCAGTGCTGGCATCATGACAGAGCATGTTCCTGAGACTGCTGGAATCGGCTGGGAACCTCGGCATTCTGGTCCCTGCCCAACCCTCCTTGCATGAGGGGTGTGGGACGGTGTCTTCTGGGTGAATCCCTCAAGCGTTGCTATTCTCATTTCCATCACAGGCTTAAGTGTGGGCACATTCCTAAACTGAGTCCTCAAACCTGATGAGCCTGATGAGCCAATCTCTCAGTGCAGAGCAGAGGCCCTTTTCCAGTCACTACCCGATCCTAGCCCATTCTTACTAAACACTCATCCTGGCCAGACCCTCACACATAACTAGTGACAGATTCATCTTGCAGAGGGTGGTCCAGACTGTGGTTGAAATCTCCATATGTAATGGGGTCACCCCCCTGCTCAGAACACAGTCTAAAAAGTTAAAAATTTCAGATTCAATGTCAGTCCAGAGAAAATACAATGTCTTTAGCCTTTTGTAGCAAGGATAGCACACATCACTAGAAATAGAACTCTGGATCTTATAGGTAAGATGGCCATTTAAAAACATGTTGGGCCTTGATTGGTGTGGCTCAGTGGATTAAGTGCTGACCTGAGAACCGAAAAGGACACCGGTTTGATTCCTGGTCAGGGCACATGCCTGGGTTGTGGGCCAGGTCCCCAGTTGGGGGTGTGTGAGAAGAGAGACAACCAATCAATGTTTCTCTCCCTCTTATTCTCCTTCCCTTCCCTTCTCTCTGAAAAATAAAATCTTTTAAAAAATTAAAATAAAATAAAACATGTTGGGAATGCTTGACTGCAAATGTTGCCAAGTTAAACCTCAATCACGAAAATCAAAGTTGTCATCTTTTGAGTAAATCACCAAGAAATTACCCCACCCAAGAAAACAAAGTTGTGGCCTGGCCACCTGTCCTAGCAGGCACCAAAGGGTTTGGTTGAGCAGAAAGTACATTAATATCACAGAACCTACCAGTCAAAAGTGTGTGACTCTCCAGCCAAAAAACTATGTGTATGACTTTTTTCTTTTTTAAAGATTTTATTTCTTTTCAGAGAGAGAAGGGAAGAAGAGAGGGAGAGAAACATCGATCAGTTGCCTCTTGAATGCTCCCCAACCCAGGCATAAGCCCTGACTGGGAATTGAACCGGTGACCTTTTGATTGGCAGGCCAGCACTCAATTCACTGAGCTACACCAGCCAGGGTTGTATAACTTCAAACTAAAAAGGTCATGTTCACATTTGTCAGGGTTGCAGGAAGTATTGTCTCCCAAACCCTGCTCCAAACTCCATACATCTTCCTTCCCAACCTCCTTGTTTCTTCCAGAAGTGCCATCATTTTGGCAGTAGGTTAGGCATGGGGGATGAAGGTCAGCACTGGAAGTGAGTTAAGTGAGAAGGCTGTGATTGGTTTGAAGTCACCCTAGAAAATGCTCAAACTAAACTACCGCTCTCTGAATAGGAATTATTAGAAGGACCGAGCTAACACACCCCAAATCCTTTTGCAGATGGGCACATAGCTCCAGCTTGCATGTGGTATTGCTTGAGGTCAGTCGTGAATTTGGTCCCCAAATAGACTTTGCTTATGTCCATGAACATAGTTCACTTCCTACACCAACTAACATTCACTTCTCTCTCTGAATGGATCAAGTGTTTGTGCTGAGGAGCGGGCAATATGAAAGAATATATAAAGTCCATAATCAGAAAATAAAGTATATAAATTTATATACAAAAGAACAACAGTACTTTTATTAAATGTTTATTTCAGTCTGCCCTGGCTGGCGTGGCTCAGTGGTTGGGCGACATCCCACAAAACAGAAGGTCAATTCCTAGTCAGGGTACATGCTGGGGTTGCCAGCCCTGGTCCCCAGCTGGGAGCGTGCAGGAGGCAACCGATCAACGTTTCTTTTTCTCTCTCCCTACCTTCCCCTCTCTCTAAATAAATAAACACAATCTTTTTCTAAAAGGTTTATTTTATTCTCACTCGAGAGAGAGGGGGAGAGAGAAACATCTATTCCACAGAGAAACACCGATCAGCTGCCTCCTGCACGCATTCCCAAACACGGATCAATCCCGCCACCTGGGCACGCACCCTGACCAGGAATCAAAGAGGGAACCGCCAATCCCTGGGTTATAGGATGATGCTCCAACCAACGGAGCCACGCTGGCCAGGGCCCATAGTATTTTTTCATATTAGGCAGAACTCCTGAGGAGGTCTCTGGAAGCCGTCCAGAGAAAGCCTCTGGAAAGTGGTAATTCAATGAACACAAAATTAAGCTTGAAGAAAGGTAATTTTATTTGATGGGTTTTAAATCAAAAAAATTTTTATATACATGTATACACATAATTTTATACACACACACACACATATAAAATCCTCACCCGAGGACATTTTTTCATTGCTTTTTTAGAGAGAGGAAGAAAGAGGAGAGAAACATTGATGTGAGAAAAATATCAATTGGTTGCCTCTAGTGTGCACCCTGACCCGGGATCATAGATGCCTAGACCAGGGATTGAACTAGCAAGCCAGGCTTGTGCCCTGACTGGGAATTGAACCCTCAGCCCTTTGATTATGAGACAATGCTCCAACCAACAGTGAGCCACACCAGCCAGGGAAGAAAATGATATATTAAAAACCTATTTCTAGCCCTGACTGGTGTGGCTCAGTGGGTTGGGCACCATCCCACGAACGAAAGGGTTGCGTGTTTGATTCTAGTCTGGACACATGCCTGGGCTGCAGGTCAGGTCCCCGGCTGGGAGCACGAAGGGCAACTGATTGGTGTCTCGCCCTCTTTTTCCGTCCCTCCCCATCTTTCTAAAAATAAGTATTAGGTTGGCCAAAACATTTGTCTGTACTTCCTCTGTGAAATAAGACACATTTTCCCTTTTTACCTATTTTATTGATTTGGATACTTTGAGTATGTCAGCTATCTCCCGCTGTTGGCTTCTAGTGGGTAGAGGCCAGGGGTGCTGCTAAACATCTTCCAGTGCACAAGGCAGCCCCACAGCAAAGAATTATTTGGCCAAAATGTCAATAGTACCAAGATACTTCATGAACCACTTTTGAGATGTTTGATCAGTCACAGCACCTTCTTTATACACTGCACAAATCATTTTTGTGTTTGTTTGTTTTACCTTTCTTAAAGTAATAAAGGCACAATACACCAAAAATATTGCATATCTCCTTCCATCTTCAACATTCAAATGGCTGCACAAAAATTCACCAATTTTGATAACATTTTTTGTAAATGCATGCTGATATGACAGCTGTCAAAATACAATCTAACAACATTGTTTCAAATGAAGTTAAAGACAACTAAGCCCTACTAGAGCCATTGTATGGAAAAAACTAAACAAGCCTTTTGGTCAACCCAATAAAATCTTAAAAAAAAAAAAATTATTTCCAAGACAAAACTACTCATTGATTTTTGACTTTTTCTGATTGATGGCATAGCATAGTGTTTGTTTAGGGGGAACAAATAAGTGGTTGATGCTGAGAAGGGCAATGGGGAGAAGCCACTTGCCTGAGGCTTGCAAGGCCATTCCATACTTACCTGGACACTAGAATCTCTACTTCAGTCACTGGGGACCCTGGCATACCAGCCTGTGTTGTTGTATTTACTTTGGGCGGTGTGGTAGAAATAAAATAAATTTAGGCTTTTTTCATTCCTTACTTTGTATTCAAGATTTTACTATTATTTGTTTGGTGTTGTATGCACACATGAAAAAATGTATGCCATTCTTAATAGAAGCATGAACTTGTAAAAGCCATGTAAGTATAATTCTTCTCTAAACAGTTATTCTAGCTGGTTTCCCAGTTAAAATCTAGAGGCAATTTCCAAATGATTCTATTTTGATACATTCTAGAGGGAGAAAAAATAAAGTTCCTGGGAACAAAACCGACTTTCTAGGTTCAAAGTGGTATAGGACACTGAAGGCATTTTGGCGTGATGAAACTGTTTTCCATCTGGCTTGTGGTGTTGGTTAAATTGTGCATGCTTGTCAAAAATCACAGGAATGTTCTCCAAAAAGTGAAATGTATTGTATGTAAACCTAAATTTTTAAAATGAAAAGTGCTGGTCTCTGAAAGTTGAATTGTCTAAATATTCCATCAGATCATATGCTTACCATGATTTCTTGTTAAATTTAAATAACTGGCATGGTTGCCCAGGAGACCTAAAACTCATTTTTAAGCAAGCGTAAGTCTAGCACTTACACACTTAGGAAGAACTGCTCTCAAAGGCAGAGAGAACAAACTCTCATCTGAGGAAAGGGAGTGTGGCAGACTGAGGTAGGGAGTCACTTAGGTACCTGGAGAAAATTCTCTGCAGCTATATACATCATTTTATACCCTGTTCTGTTCTTCCTAGAAATGCCAAGTTCTACCATTTTTCTAATATTTTTGTCCCCTATTGTCAAATTTTATGAGCATGTCAGAATCTTTTCTGGGGAAAACAAATATTCTCAGGTTTTCTTCACCTTCTTGGTCACTCTCCATTTACTTTTTTTAATAACCACTTAAAAAATATTGTATTTATTTAAATATTTTGTAGAAAAAGGGAGGGAGAAAGAGGGAGGAACATTGATATGCAAGAGATATATGGATAGGTTGCCTCTCGCGTGCCCCCAATTGGGGACCTGGCTCAAAACCCAGGCATGTGTCCTGACTGGGAATCGAACTGGCGACCTTCTGGTTCGCTTGCCTGCACTCAATCCACTGAGCCACCCCAGCCAAGGCCACTCTCCATTTTTGATTGGTTGCTTTCGATTTTACAACTTTCTCGTCTAGCAAGAAACCCAACCTGCAACCCACCAAGCCACTTAATATTCACTGAAAACAAAATTGGTAATATGTAGTATTTTTTCCCAAACATCATGTCAAACAAATACTGTCAAGTCATTTGGGAACTTTGCTCTTTTCACTCAACACGATTTTTAGATGCATCCACAGTTAGCACACATTCATTCTAAGTTCCATTGAGTATCAGTTTACTAAGCCAGGCAACGAGCAGTGGTCATTGCATGTCTGTGCTACAATTTCTCCACGGCTTATTCTTGCAGGTGGAATTACGAATGGACCTAAATGTACACCTGCATGTTCTGCTTCACTAGATTCTGACAAATTCTCCTTCCAAGGGAATGCACTCAACCCTCCCACCCGCTGTGTAGATGATTTCCTATTTCACACCAACACTCCTACAATTAGCCTTTTACATTTGTATCAGGGATGGGTAGGAAATTTTACCTTACTGTTGCTTTTTTACTTACCGGAGATCCAAGGCAGTTGAGCTCTGCAAATTACTTAACCACATCCCTTGCATTTTTAAAAATTGCGTTGTTTTCCTTACTTAGGCATTAATATCCTTTCCTTACATCTTTTTAATTATCTTCTCCCGAACTGAGGCTTCTTGTTTTTCTATTTTGGTCACTGGACAAATTTTAAAAATATTTTAAAAAGTAACAACTACACATATTTTGATCACATGCACACATCTGGTTGGCTGGGTGTGCCGCCCACTCCTAGATCCTGGCTGATGAGAGTATTGCCTTGTGGCCATGGGAGAGGGACAGGAACTCTGAACAGGCTCACCTGCCAGTGAAATACTCTAGCTAGCAAGTGGCACCAAATCACTGCCATCAGTTTTCACTGAAGTTTTTAATGGAGTCAAATGTACTGATTCTGCCTGTACCTTTTCACATAAGAGATGGTTCATATACCATAAAACTCACCCAGTTACTTGGTAACTATCACCACTAGCAGATTCTAGAACACTTTCATCTCAAAAAGAAACCCAGAAGGGTGTTGATAATCCAAGGCTATGCATGTGGGTGGATGGGGGCTGGGGACATATGGGAAATTTCTGTACCTTCCTCTCAATTTTGATGCGAAATTTAAACTGCTCCAGAGGGAAAGGGGGTGGGGGTGGGGTAGAAGAGGGTAAAGGGGGATAAATGGTGATGGAAGGAGACTTGACTTGGGGCGGTGAACACACAACATACAGATGATGTGTTGTAGGACTGTACACCTGAAGCCTAAGTAATTTTATTAACCAGTGTCACCCCAATAAATTCAATACAAACACAAATTTGAAAAAAGAAAGGTACACACATGCCCACTGGAGGTGGTAACATCTGTGGATAAATGGGGCTTGGGTGGGAAGAGGACTGTGCTGAGAAATCATTCTTTCATCAAAAAAAAAAGAAAAGATTTCATTTAGTTTTAGAGGGGAAGGGAGGGAGGGTGAAAGAGACAGTTGCCTCTCATACGCGCCCTGACCCGGGACTGAACCAGCAACCCAGTCATGTGCCTGACCAGTAATCGAACCAGCTTTGCAGGATGGTGCCCAGCCAGAGCCACACTGATCAGGGCAGAAATCACATTCTTGTCCCTTCTTTAAGGGGATATCTGCTACTCAGCTCCTGGTGAGAAGGTAGGCACGGGGCTGCCAGATCTGAAATTCCCCCAAATTCTGTTAAGTCCAGGTTTTAAAACACCTAGGCTCTTTATTATTTTTTCCATTAAAAAAAAAAAAAAAATGCTGTATCCTCCCCCTCCTGTTTTGAAAATTCAGAATGAAGCCACTCCGGCCCACCAGCCAGACAGCAGCTTCTGTGCCATCTCCTCCGACTCCCGTTCAGAAAGGCGGCACACGCACCCTTAGTTATCCTGGATTAAAAGATCACACAGGCACATATTTTCATGGAAAAAA
Organism: Furipterus horrens; assembly: GCF_987537825.1. Classification (NCBI taxonomy): domain Eukaryota; kingdom Metazoa; phylum Chordata; class Mammalia; order Chiroptera; family Furipteridae; genus Furipterus; species Furipterus horrens. The sequence goes on along the minus strand of NW_028327177.1, from coordinate 130,449,695 downwards.
AAACCCTCTCGTTTATTTGATTCAACAAAAATAAAATAAGATGCATAGGAACAATTTTAAAGTCCAAAGAGACACCAACTTTGTTTTAAGGCTGCAGTAGCTGATACAGCATCTCCTTGCTACCTTCTCCAGCCTTCTCTGTGGACCACAGCGATACATTCAGAAGCCCGTTAGCCAACACAGGAGTTTTTGAACACTTTTCCACTGGTTCTTCACCTGCTCATTGCCTGTCATGCCTGTGGCCTGCAGTATAACATTAAAGATTTAAAAGTAAAAATTCACAGTGGGGGGAAAAAAACACACCCCAAACACACACCCACTTTAAAGGTTTGAGGGAAAACCTTTGTTCCTCCACTCCCCACTTAATTGATGGGACCCACCCCATCACTGTGATTCCCATTTTAAAAGTTTCCAGAGGCAGCAAGCACCCCAGACAGGCTTGCAGGTGGTGGTTGTGGCCCGTAGTTACTCTGAGGGTGCATATTCCTTACCTCATGTCTGCCTTGGAAAAAATAAAAGAAAAAAAAAGTTTAACTTAAGTCTAATATCAGGCAACATGCCCATGTTAATTTCTCCAATTCTGCATTAACTTTTCTCACCAAAAACAAAAAACAAAAACAAGCTCAACTGAGTCATTTTGCTGACCAGGCATGACAGCTAATGGACAATATTAAACAAATTTACTTTTTTAAAATACTAACAACCCTCCCACCCACCCCAGTAATTCCTAACATGCTAGTTAAAAACAACATCCCTAACCCACCCACCCTCTCACCTGCATTGATTTTAGGGGGGGGAGAAAAAAAAGAAAAAAGAAATCTTATCACCCTAAAAACAAGAAAACCCCAGAAACGTGAGAAACCTACACAGACTCCTAGAAACATAAAGAACTATTACAGAGCTGGTTATTTAAAGAAAGTAAACACTTTGCTACACACGTTAACATTCAGTCAGTGTGCTCGGAGACAGAGCCTTAAGAAAAATACTACCTGAGCTTGTAAGTTAATACAATCATTAAAAGGAGGTCTAAGACCATGTGAACAGACACAACTTTTAGAACCATTACTGGTTAAATGATGATGGAAAACATCCCACCAGGCTGGCTTGTTAACCCGTAAGATCAGTTTAAAAATAGACATCATTGAGGTATTTCTTCACCATGACATTTAAAACCCAATTCACAATAATTACAGTGGTCTTCGGACCCTCTCCTACAACCCAAACAAAAATTAACTAAGGGGGAGAAAAGGTGGAGAGGCGATACAGTATATATCATGGTAATGTGCTTCTCAACTTTATCAAGTATTTAATAAACAAGCAGAGAAAAAAGAACAACCCGTCAACCTGTTACCTTTGGTAGGAAAAAAAAAGAAAAAATTAAACACAAAAACAAAAGAGCAACACACACTTTACCAGGCACTGCTCAGTGAAACAGTGATTGTGGGGATGTCTCTGGTGATGAACAACATCCTGCTGGGTCCAGAAAAGCTACAAATACAATCACGAGTCTAAAGATTCTCATTCCCTTCAAATATTTGATGTTTCCAACAACCAGACCCCTTAGAATTGCTCCTAAAAGGGCATGTCGGCTGATGTTCGAAATACAGATAAAATACTGTTCTCTTGAAGAGAAAAAGAGACCTAAAGGTCTTTATTTGCAGTTAAGTCCTCAAACAGGTCAGATGAACCAGTACTTCCATAACACTGAACAACATGGCAACAGCGTGCATAATTCCTAGTTGGGGGGGGGGGGGGGAGGCGGGGAGCCAGGCTGGTAAGGAACACTTGGGAGTTCTGACTACATTTGCCTGAGTATAGGAATATTTGGTTTCCGAGTTTCCTTTCCGAGGTCGATCAGATGTTTCTCCGGGGAGAAATCCGTTCTGGGTTCATGAGAACATTTTCTTCTAGAGGTAGTTTCCCACTCCCACCCACTCCCCAACAGTTTAATACTATTCTTTTCAGAGACCCTCAGGTGCTAATATGAGGTAGCTGACTTCTGCCAAAAGTGAGGTAGAAACAAAACAAAGCAGGTGGTGTGGAGTGGTTTGTGTATCCTGTGCCCCTGGCCTGCAGGAAGCCGGAGAAAGCCTCGGGAGGTTGTGGCTCTATGGTATCTTCACACGCAAGGAGAAGAGTTTGACTTTTATACAGCCCCAGACTGTTGGAAACGCAAGAGTAATGTTTTCAAATAAATACCCCAAATAGTTTTTGGCACCATTAGATTTTTTTTAACAGGAAAAGCAAAAACAAAAAACAAAAACAAGCCTATTAACTTTGGCATTTCTTTCACTATCTACCAGAACACAGCAATCTTAGAATCTCCCAGAGGAAGACAACACATATACAAACAGTATTCTGATGCTTCAAGTCTAAAAGACTTCCCTCCTCAAATTATTAAGCTTTGGCTTAACTAGAATAAAACAGACTGAGCCAATCTCAAGCTATTCTTACAGCTCCATCACAAAGTGCCTTAAATCTGGCAAATGTTTTTGGCCCAACACATAATTTAGATTGTTTATGGTACCCTTGTGTTTCCCCAAGTAAGTTAGACTTAAAAGGGCATCCATCAGTCGAAGCGTTAGTGCGCCTGGGGGACTGCCCAGGGCCCTGGGCTCCAGCCAACTTGCGTGCCACCTGCCAGCCGCAATACACCGCAGATTGAGAGAGCATTGCTTCTCACGACCAAATTTACAAAGGAATGACTTTTTTTTTTTTAAAAACAAAAGATTAACACTTCTGAAATGTTAAGTCAGCGTCAACCAAAAGTGGTTTTTATCTGTGCGTTACTTAAGATATCCTTTAGCCATCTCAATACCAAACCTCTACATAAGAGTCAAATCCAATTGGCATCTCCAAATAGACGCTGACCTTACACCCCACCTATCCACCTGACCAGATCAGACATACATGGGGATTACTGCCTAAATATCACATTTACTCAATAGAAACATTTTCTCCTCCCTTTCAGCACTCAGGGCTTTATACTCTCACCATGGTAAAGACTTCGTTTTTTGACCCAATTTCTACCTACCCTAGCGTCACCTCATAATGGGCAAGAGACATGCATTTAAATACACCTAATGTGAACAGCCTCACCCACACCAGGGGGTTCCAAATGTTGGCTTTTCTCCTCTTTCTTTGATTTGGAGCATTCCATTGTCCAATAAACACACTCCAAAGTGCTTTGCACCAATCCCTGTGGGTCAGGAGTCAATCGTGGGTGGTCACAGATGACCAGTGTTTTAAAAACAGAATCTTCCCAAGGGGTGACCATGGTTTGCAAATGGCAGTGATGCACAACTTTGGATATGGAGATATACCACCATCGAGGGTAAAAAGAGGCAGCACCACCCATCCACACACTCATTTCAGGGAGAACCTACTATAGCTTGAAGTCTGCACACTGGTCAGTCTATTAACTGTAAGACCTAGTGATTTCAGTCATGTGTGGAAATTCCTGGCTTTACAACCAAATCCACAGAAGAGTGTTAAATAAGCGATTTTAGTTACTGCTATTCACCAAGAAAATCCCCCCATCAGGCCCCAAGATTTTCCCCCCATGCAGGAGACTGCAATGCCAAGAGCAAAGATGATGATGAATAATAGAAGGGAGTAACCCCCTGAAGTAACTCATCCCAGCCATAATCATGACTGAGGTTTCTGAGAACATCAAAGAACTTCCAAGATCCATTTCCGCAATAAAAATATTTTTAAGCATTTAAAAGCAGTTGTCTTTGGTGTTTTATAGGGTGATTTGTTGGGCAGTGGTGGGGGTGAGGGAAGAAAGATTAGCACCAAGTTATTCCAAAATAAAAAACAATAAAAACACTTAATTACACAAGGTCTTTACCAAAGAACTTAGAAGTTAGGGATAAAATAAAAGGCAGTTGAATAAAAACTGAGGAAGGATTCACTACCAAGTTCTTCGATAAAAGAAAATGACAATTCCTGCCACCTCCCTACCCTGTAACACAGCAGCTGAAGCAACAGGTTAAAGTCACTTTTTTGGTGCTTGAATAGAAACTGAGGAAAGATTCACTACCAAGTTCTTTGATAAAAGAAAATGATATTTCCTGCCACCTCTCTACCCTGTAACAGCAGCTGAAGCAGCAGGTTAAAGTCACTTTTTTAGTGTTTGGATACTTCACTGCAGTTCTTTAAGAAAGGAGTTTTTTTCCGTTCTGGTCTTTCAGAAACCCTAGAACTGAAAGCAATGGGAACAGGGCAGTGGTCAATTAGATGTCCCAACAGCTGGATGGGAAAGGCAATTTGAATGACTTGCTACACTGTCCCGGCATCTCCTTTTCTTTGGGGATGACAAAAACAAATTGCTTGATTTGTCAGTTTATTCTGTTCACTTAAAATTACATCCACACTGCAAAAGGAATTTCTTTTCAATGTAGGGACAGAGAGTGAGCGATCTGTTAGCCTCTCTGCTTGAACAATTCTTCCTGTAAGCCTGTCCTCTGAGAACCTGTCCTTGTCCGGAGCTGGGCAAGGCTCACATGAGGTTCTTATTCCAGTATTTGTGGGAGATACAGGGACCCACCCATATGGGTTCTGACAAGCAGGGCATTAGCTCCACTGATGTTTCACTTAAAAGACAGTGCCCAGAAGTACAAGGTTTTGTACCCAAGTCCAGGTTATGACAAACCAACCCTGTAAAGTGACAGACGCCATCCCACGGTTCTGCAGTGGGAGCCTGGCTTAAATTTTCATTCTTTGGTACCGAGATCCAGGTTTAACAAAAGATATTCATTATATCCTACATTTCGAGTTGCGGCAACTGAGTTTACAAAATCCTTTACAACATTCAAAGGGCTCTGGGGGGGAAGAAAGGTTAACCATGAGGTCCCTCCAGCACGGCTCAGGGGCAGACCCCTCTGTGAAAGAGACCCGAGCAGAGAGCGCAGGGATGGGCTGTTCTATTCATTTGACTTTCAAACACCATTTCCCTGAACTTTCAAAGCAGGAAAAAAATTGTGCTTTTAAAAATAAAAGTTCATTCCTTTGCCTACTCTTCTTAGGAAAAGAAATGTCTCCATTAACAGAACATTCAATCTAGGGTCGGGGATCGACCCCCGCCCTCCCACAGAGACCGGAAGAGATTGGTGGTGACTTGCTTCTTTCTCATGCTCCCAAATGACTGCCTGAGCACACGCGTGTCTACCCACTCACGTCCGCACACCAGGCCGAGTCCAAAAACCCTCTCTCTGAGCATAAGGTTCACTTTGTTCTTTCTTCCGCTTCACTCTTTCTAACCAACAGCAACTTGACTTTTGAGAATACTAGTCATCAAAGACCTGAACTACATTTATTATTTTTTAGAAACTAAAGTATGAAGAGAAACGTTCTTTGGGAGAAGGTGTATCATCTTCAGCTTCACAGATATGGTGTAAGATGTCTCTACAAACACGCCCCTACCTTAACAGAAACAAAGATTACATACCCTGAAATAGGAACAGTCTGCTTTTCTTGGCTAGCAAGCCACAGCCGCTTCTGCTAGGAACAAGAAAAGATGCTGAACAGGATGATAAACACACTGAGGTATAAAAGGAGAACATGGGAACGTTCTCTGTTGCAGCATTAAAAAAAAAAGAAAAAAATTTTTTCAAGAAGATCAAGATCACAAAACACAATCTAACCCCATAAACAACAGTATTCTCGAGAACACAAATAATCTATAATTAAGCATTTAAAATCCTATTTTTCCATTTTATATTTTTGTGTTTTTTTTTTCTTAGTAGTTTTTCGTGTTTCCTTGGCTCAACCTACAGAATAGTAGCCCACCACACATATCCAGTGCCCTCCCAGCCATAGACACTAGGCCTGTGCATGTCACGTCCCGCGGAGGGGAAGAGGGAAACGTGAACTCCACTGAGTGAGGGTGTGCGGCGGGCAGAGGACCTGCTGGAGAAGGAAATGTAAAGATTTATGAGGTAGATAGAAATTATCACTTCACAGGCTCAATCCCTGCAGAAAAGGTCAGTACATTCATCTGTGAAAAAATAAAGATGAGGTAGGACTTAGGCAATGCTGTACTTTTCTTGTTTTCTCTAAAGAAAAGAAAAAAATTTCCCTGAGACGGTTTCTTCTTTGAAATTCAAAAGGGGGGCAGGGTGAGGGGTGGGAGGTGCGGGAGGGGGAGGGGGAAGGGGGAGGGAGGGGGGAGAGAGAGAGAGAGACATGCACACCCCAAACACAGAAGCCTAGAAAATGTGATTAGAAGATGAGGATTCGATTGTTGCCGAAGTCCACCACTACGATCATCCCCTCGGGGGTGACAGCGATGCCGGAAGGGCGATCCATCTGCCCAAAGCCACTGCCCTGAGCGCCAAACTTGCACAGGAAGCTGCCGTTGGACTCGAACATCTGCACCCGGTGGTTCCTGGAATCGGCCACAATGATGCGCCCCTCCTGGTCCACAGCCACGCCCTGTGGGCGCAGGAACTGCCCATTGCCGGTGCCCTCTGAGCCCAGAAAGCGTGCCGACTGGCAGTCGGGGTGAATGACCAGGAGCCGGTGGTTGTTGAAATCGGTGACTACCAAGTGGCCCTCGTGGTTAAAGGCCACCCCCCGAGGGGAGTCAAAGTGCTTCCAGAGAGCCCCCTCGAAGCCATACTTATTCAGGAAGACCCCATCAGGCCCGAACAGCTGGATCCGGTGGTTCCGAGTGTCGGAGACCAGGATCTTGCCCTCAGAATTCACCGCCACATCCCAAGGGTAATTGAACTGCCCGTTCTTGGTTCCTTTCTCGCCAAACTTGAGGAGGAACTGGCCCTCGAAGGTGAAGACCTGGATTCGATGATTGTCCTTGTCGGCCACCACGATCCTGCGGGAGGCGTCACAGGCCACTCCAGCTGGTCGGTCAAACTGCCCAGGCCGGGAGCCCAGGGTGCCAAATTTGTGGTGGAAGGTGCCGCAGGGCTTGAACACCTGGATGCGGTTGTTGCTGCGGTCAGCAACGACAATGTAGCCGTCCTTGTCCACACTCACCCCCCACGGGCGGCAGAGTTTGCCGTCGCTGTCGCCCTCGCTACCGAAGCTCAGGCCTGGCAGCCCGATGCCCACGTAGCTGCGGCCCGACTTGACCACAACCTTGAAGGGGCTGTTCTCGATGTGCTGGTTGCATAAGGTGACCGACACCAGGTGCTCGCCCTCCAGCTGGGGCCGGTAGCTCACCATGTAAGTCCCGTTCTGCTGATCACTCACTTCTGCCCCGAACAGGTTCCCATCAGGGCCCAGGACCACAGCGGACATTAGGTCGCCTCCCGAGAGACGAGGCTCCCCATCGTGGTCGTAGCCAATGACAGTGAAGGTGGCCACTTTACCCTGGAGGGCCCGCTTGAGGCCGTCGCCTGTGGCCTTGGTGAGCGGCGCGAAGGCCCCGCTGCTGACGAAACCAAAGGACTTGATGGCGAGGTACAGTGCCTGGTCGGGGGGCGTGAACATGATCCGGTCATCCTCCTGGGGCTGCAGGAGGCTACGCAAGGTCTTCAGCTCCTGCACCTGGGCCAGCATGCGGTCTCGGGCCAGCAGGACGTCCAGCGCCCTCCCCTCCTCCAGGACCTGCTGGACGGCACTGATGGTGCTCTCGAGCTTGTTGAGGCTCTGCCGTAGCTTCTCCACCTGCAGGTACAGAGACTTGGCCTTCACCTGGCGGATCTTCTCTACCTGGAGGGAAAAGCGAGAACAGGGAGACAGGACAGAGAGGCTTAGAACCATGCGCAGAAAACACGTACCCTGGCCCGAGTCAGGAGGAAGCCTCAGACAAAACCCACATTGAGGGATAATCCACAAAAACAACTGGCCTGCACTCTTCGATTCAAACACAGCAAAACCTAAAGGGAAAACAGAAGGCTGAGGAATTGTTCCAGATACAGATGACTGAAGAGACAAGAGAGCTAAAGGCAATGAGTGATCCTGAATTGGGGGGAGGGGGGTACACACACGACAGTGCTACTAAAATACTATTGGTGAAATCTGACTACTGACTGAGGATTCCATGCTAGCATAGGATTGAGATTAAACCTCTGGATTTTAATTAACTGTGTGAATGGCTAAGAGAATGTCCCTGCTCAGAGGAAATAAATAGTTTAGAGTTTAGAAAACGGGGCAAAATATAAATAACTGGTGAATCTGGGTCAAGGATATATGGATTTCTTTTATTATTAATACCTGCAACGTTCCCATTAAGTTAGAAGTTAAATAAAAATGGAAGTTAAAAAACAGCCATCTAAACAAGTGTTTACTGAGCACCTACTTTGTGCCAGGCACTGGAGGTACCCAGTGACCTAAAGGAAATATGGCCTTTGCCCTCACGGGGGTTACATTTTAAGCAAGCACACAAGGAAACACCGGAAGTTCAGACGGTGCTGGGTGTTGAGAGAGCAGAAATGGGGTATGCAAGACCGTGTCTAGGGGGGCCAGATTTAGTGATCCAAGCAGAGGAAAGCACAAGCACAAAGATCTTGGAGGTGGGCACTTGCTTGGGATGTCAAAAAACTGTCGAGCTTTATGTATGGAGTGATGTGGGTAGATTTACGTCCTTACAATAATAAGCTCTGCGGACCATGTGCTGGAGAGGACAAGTTAGGAAGGAGAGACCAGCGATCAGCCAAGTGATGGCATATTAGGGAACACACAGGTCACGCAGCTAGAGCATGGTTTTTGCAGAGGACCGTGAATTCTGAGTGCGCTATGGATCTGTAAGCTACAGAAAGCCTATTTCAGAACAAGGGTCCACGGTGGGGAGGCCTGGATCTTCATCGGACTTTCCCTTGTGGGGTGATGATGCGATTTCTGACCCATGCACATGCTTTTTCATCGGTCTGCTCTGGAAGCAGGACATGAATGTGCAGAGAGGGCCTTGTGGGGACAGATCGAAGAGAAGCTTTGTCCTTCGGTCTTGCACTGGACTAAACCTCCAGGCTTTGGTTCCTGACCCCTCAGCTAGGTAGGTGGTTGTAGCTAATCCCAAGAGGAAGCCAGGTCCCCTGGAAATGTATAAGCCACAAGAATGAAAGGTGTATCCAGATACATAAAATTGGTTCGTTGGCACTCAACAATGCTTTGCTTGCTAGATAGATAGATAGATAGACAGACAGATAGATAAATAACAAAGAGATTCCCAAGGCAGAGACAGGTAGGAAAGCTTTGCTGGGTTGGGGCAGAACAATGAATAATTAATAAAGAAAGGGGGGATTCCCACATGATTTGGGGCCAGGTACCCTAAAGAGAAGTAAAGATAAATGGGACTGAGGTGTGTTCACACAGAGCAGGCCGACTCTGAGAACTGAGTTTTTAGGTAAATAGAAACAAAGTTCACTGCACGAAGAAATGGATTCTTTTTCCAAATTTGCTTCTCTTAGAGTAAAAACTTGCCTTCCATTTAGAAAACTGCCTTTAGAAGAGGAGGTGAGTCAGCCTCACAGGAGGGAGGAGGATAACTCAGGTAAGATTGGCTGAAACACACAAAGGCCTTTTCATCAGCAAATCCAGAAGAGCAAGTTTGCGGCAGAGTTCATCACGGGGCTCTCAGGTTGCAAGAAGGGGGCCCCTTTCAGTTATAATTAACATTCGTGGGTGGCATGAGACTGACAGACCATGGGGACATCGGAGTGCCCGAAAACCATGTCAGGGCCACCAAGGTGCCTAAATAAAATAGGTGCCGAGTTAAATCTCGGACTTTTCCCCACCCACAAGGAGTCTTTCACTTCTTGTCAAAGAGCAACCAAGCCACCGTTTTTGAGAGGTCAGAGGAAACAGAAAGCTAAAATAACTGGAAAATGTAAAATCCAAGGTGGCTTTCCACAGAACATGTTGATTGGTGAGGGTCGCTTTCAGAGACTGAGATGTCGCCTCTACCATCCTATAATTCGGATGATCAAAACAAGCATGCGTACACCTAAGTGCACCCCTTTAAAATCAACTCTGTATGTGGCCTGCCTTGTGTGTTCAGAGAATGTAATTACCATGGAACTGGCCCATTTGCAGGCACATTCCCCTCTTCCCTCTGAAGGGGGATAGAAGATCAGAGAAGAAAATGCTGGGATGGTGACTTGGGTGGCGAGAGCCATCTTCCCAGCTGATCTTTATCTAAACAGCACATGAGTGGGCTCAGCACTCTTTCCTGCTCCAATAGGAAGAAGCGCACACGCTCACTGCCCTCCATAGTGGAAAACCGCCTTTCCACAAGGGCTCAGGAAGTGCAACCAGCCAGGACGCCCCAAATAAGGATGTTTCCTACCAGCCTGCTTTCATAACAACCGTTGCGATTGTACTCCGTTTTCTGCCTCCTCTGGAGCGTGTGTGCAACAGAAAACTCGGGGCTCCTTCCAGCCTTGGTTACCTGACTACTTCTGAAAAGACTTCTTGTTGTTCTCTAACTGGGAAGCAGGCACAAGGTTCTAGGGACCCCTGAATTTTTCTGCCAACGAACTTTGGAAAGGTACCAAGTATTCTAAAACGAGAGCCGGGGTCCAGGATCTGACATGTGGTTCGGGGATGATGTGCTGGCCGGCAGAGGCGGCCCGGGCTGGGCGTGGGCTGGCTCCCCCCTTACCTTCCACAGCAGCTCGCACTCCCGCTCCTCCAGGGCCTTCTTATGCCTTGCAGTCACGGCCTTGACTTCTGACTGTACCACCTTGGCCTTCATCTCCACCTGTTCTGCCACCGTCTGGGCCTGCTCAATGCTCAGCTGGAAAATCAAAAACAACCGCATGGCATTAGAAGGAGACTTCACACACCTCAGACAAAACATTTAATTAAGATTGCCTTTTTCTCCACCCCCAGACCTGAAAAGCCAACAGACCGCTTGATCCACTTCCTTGGAAAGAAAGCAGGCACTTAGGGAGAGAATGGCATCTGTTTGACATGTAACTGAAGGAGCTGCTGGCAAGCGCTGAATTTCTTTGTATGAGAAATGGCACCTACACAGTGAATGTCAGGACTATTAAAAGATACTCTGACACAGTGAAACCAGTGTAGCTGGGTCACAGCCGAAAACTGTGACTGAGGATCAGATGTGAAACGTACTTCCCAGGGCACATGAGCCACTTCCCACAGACTTTCCGGCCTTACTACCGCCTAGGGGAAACCCCGAAGGCTGGGCACGTCCCCTGGGTGCGGGTATACGACAGACTGCAGGCCAGCGGCTATCCATCACCTTCCTGTCTTGTCATTTCCAGCCAGAACCAACACCAAGGGCATACTGGGAATCCTCGTCACCTAAGGAACCATGCCCTGTGGTCAGAGACCATCTACACCCCACCCTGTACCACCAGCTCTAGTAAATCAGCCAGTTTAATCAGATGTATTATTGTTCATAAAAAATTAATCCAGACAGAAGGCCTTGTGTTTTCATTAATATTACATGACATGACTTCAAAAGTCACAAGGATTTCTTTGAGATACTGAGGTATGAAATCAGGGATTCCAAACTGACTGTTGGGGGTGCCACAGTTTTAGAGCAGGTGTCCCAAACCAGGAGGGGCTTGGGGAAGCATGAAAGTTTGGAGCTGCCCTGACTGGATGGCTCAGGGGGTTGGGCAACATCCCACAAAGCAAAAGATCACCAGTTTCATCCCCGGTCAGGGCATGTGCTCAAATCGATGTCTCTCTCCCTTTCTTCCTCTCTTCACTTTGGTCTCAGGAATTGCTTATGGGTGACCAAATCATACGTGCACCCTGGACTGAGGAGTTTCCGAAATATAGAACATATCTAAAACTGGGGCAGGACTGGGGAAACCAGGCTGATTCAACCTAGGAGTCAGGTAACCAGGTTCAAATCCTGGCTCCACCTCCTACTAGTTGAAAGGCCCTGGAATCCTTCCTGACCTCCGAGCTTGGTAAAAGGGGACTGTGAGAAAAATGCAACAGAAGACAGGAAAGGAGCGGAGACCACAGCAGCTGACACAGGTTATTATCATCAGTTCTCAGGAAACATCTCCAATAAAAACTCAACCATCCTTTCCCTTCATCCCACTTAGCTTTCATCAGACAAGCAGGATCGCCTACCTAGGCCTAGTCACACTTCATGCCTTATTTTGTTTTTAAATCGTGGCAAAATACCTAACATAAAACTTGCCATTAGTGACACTTAGCACAGTCAGCATTGTGTAATCACCACCACAACACTTTTATCATCCCAAAAGAAAACTACTGTATCCATCAAGCACTCATTCTCCTCGTCAGTTCCCTCTCCCCCAGGGCGACCATAACCTACGGAATCAAACAATACATAATCAACCTAATTTTTATGAACACGGTTCCAGCTGAACAGTTGTGTGACTCATTCTGTCATTTAAAACCCACCCCACCTCCAATAAAATTGAGGCCCCAATTTACCAAGTTTAATCCTCTCAGCCTGGATAACGAATTAATGGCAGGGGAGCCACACCCCCCACTGTACCTCACCCAGACCACCCCAGCTGTGGTTAACTGCTCACTGCGTTCTCTGCTCCAATCCTTGCGAGGCCTAAGGATCCACAAGAGCTGATCAGAGAGGGAACTCGGTTGGGTTCACCTGCACGGTTCACAGGGTACCCACTGCATGGAATGCATTCCCTTCCAAATTCACCCCGAGGTTCAAAACCCAGCTCAGAAGCCACCTTTCATGAAGCTGAAAGTGAAGGACGGCTCCATATAACCTTTCTGCTCTGTCTTTACACGATCCTATCCCAAGCGTCATTACGTAGCTAACTAAGGGGGGGCTAAGTACATACCTCTTGGCTTGTAATATGAACAATCACCTAAACATTTTAAACTCGCTCGTGTCTGTGGACATAACCGTGTTCCTCAAAGCAGTAGGTAACTGTACTGGGTTAACTATGGCCCACTTCGCCGCCAAATTCAGGTGCATCTGAAACCTCAGAATGTGACCTTTGTTGGAAGTAAGGACTTTGCAGGTAATAAGATGAGGTCATAATGGAGGAAGGGTGAGCACAAAATCCAGTGACTCAACCACGTAAGGCCATGTGAAGATAGGAAACTAGGAGTTACTCCCAGAACCCCAAGGATTGCTGGCAATCGCCAGAAACTAGGAAAAGGCAAGAAAAGAGTCCTTCCCTAGAACCTTCAGAAGGAGCGTGTTCCTGCCAACACCCTGATTTCGGACTTCAAGCCTTCAAATCTGTGATATATAATACATTCCTGTTCTCAAGTCACCCAGCTAGTGATCATCTGTTGTAGCAACCCTAGGACACTAATATAGTTACCAACAAACAGAAGCAGATGGATATATCCAAATTATCCCTAAGATAAAAAATTAGAATGATCAAAAGGTGTGCATATAAGCATCTAACGGGGTTAACAGATCTCCAATGTCTCAGGCTGTCAGTCAAGATTCAGTCAGCAAGTGAGCGCTGCAGCACCGGCGCCACGCAGCGCTACTGTGAAAGGGTGGCAGAGTAGCATCAGTAACCTACACACCCTGTTTGCAGATGCGTTGGCTACTCATTAGCAAGAGCTGGTGTCTGTGTCAAAATCTCATCAATGCAACCAAGCCTATGCCCATATTTCTCAATGGTCAGCAGAGGAGGCAAGCTGCTTTTTGTTTATACCAATGTCAGATTATTTACCAAACTGATTTTCCATTACACACACACACACACACACACACACAAAAGATATGGGAACAACAGGCCCACACTCCTGCAGGTTAAGAACTGGCTGGCAGAGCAATGACCACCCATCTTTTGCTGGGTGGGGAGGGGTGTAGTGTTTAACACATGACTGTCTACCCACCTCTCTCCCCTTACTGTCTCCTAAGCCAGGCTTGCTTCCTCACGTCCTGCCAGCCCCCTGCAAGCCCTTGGGTCTGGAACTCCCATCCTGTAAGAACTGTTTCTTCTACCTCCATTTTTCAAGCAGGTGGAAGAGGTGAGAAACTCTTACCGTCATATCCCCAAGCATGCAAAGATAACATCAGCCCTGGGGCTGAGGGTCATAAAAGCCCTACGTTCCAGACAAAATGGATCTTCCCTCTCCAAATCACACAATCCAGTCAAGAGCTGCATTCCAAGATGTGCAGACCAGGGCCTGCTGAACTAGGTTCCTCCCATTCTTGGAAGCAGGGCTTTTGAGGGAGACAAGAGGCAGGTGGGTTGGGGAAACTGAACAGTGGGGAAGGGGCTGGGTCAACTTTGAAAACAGAATCACGCTTTGCAGTTAAAAAAATGAAACAATTAAGTATAGTGGTGGGGGCGGGATGTGCCTTGAGAAAAAAATGTTATCATCTTCTAAATGTTAACAGTTCCAACCAAACATCGGAAAGGGTCTTACTCTGGGCAGGCGATCAGTCAGTGCATGCCAGCTGACTTGAGTGACGGCCACTGGTACCGACGAGCCCGAGGCTGGCCCCGTGTGGGTTTATTAGAGGAAGAGTGCAGAAAGACATTCGTGATGTCTGCTGTGGAGACCAGCAGTGGCCTGATGGCTCGTAAAGTGACCCGAGAGCCAGAAGATTTTAGTGCAAATAGCTCGCCATAAACTCACAGGCCCCCATACCAGACATGGAAAATGTTGTAGTGCACTCTAAACACAATTTTAATCCCATTTCATGTCTTCGAAACAGAGTTATCCTGAAATTGTCAGTAGGTTTTTTCCCCTTTATTAGTTGTGGACCAAATAAATGTGCATCGTACACTCAACAGCATCTTAAATGTTAAGGTAAAGGACATACAGTAAGTAAAGAATGAAGGCTCTCTTATGTGGAGAGCAACTATACTTCTGATCCTGCTTACGAATATCTGCAGGTAATCAGTGCACCTTATAAAATCCTCTAGTTACCTATGTGACCAAAATGTTGGGTTTTCAGAAAGAATCAAAGTAATACAATGTCCTAAAAGGCAATAAAAACGAGGTACACGACAGACGTCTTCCATGCTTCCCTTGTTTCAACTCATTAGGGAAAACTCCCTTTATAGGACTATCTTATCGATAGAATTAACTGAAGGATTTACCTCTGGGTGCTTTTTCTAGAACTAAGTCTCTTGAGCTAATTATAAGTAAGCTGTGATTCTCTCCAGTCATAAAGTAGGAACTGTGGATCATAGTCACCTGTGCATCCAACTTATGTCATACTGGATTAAAAGAACAGATAAGCCAGTCAATGGGGGAGATGTGCCTTTTTTAGGTATACTCTTCCCAGCCAGAAGTGATTTATTAGAAGTTTATACAAAAACTAATCTTGACTATAAGTTGATGAAGACATCAGGATGGGAGGAAAATGAGGTGTCCAAGACAAGATGGCCTCGCTAGGGAGATTATACCACACTGCACACAGAGATGAGCTGCTAATTTATTACACAAGAGGACCCATGTAAATCTCAAGCCTTCCAGCACCAACGCAAACATATAAACGTGGATCAGTGATGGGATTCAGGGTCCAGAAGGGACTGGAAAAAGGCAAAACACACCTCTGCTGAAGCTCCAGGGAGTGTGTAGTATCTCCAACTATAGAGGGGAAACTAGTAAGACAAATGTCTGGTTGAAGACAGGGTATAAGGGAATGGAGGGTGGGGACAAGTTTTTCCCAACAAAAGCTGTTACACGGGAATTAAAACACCCAATCCCCAACTTGTACTGGACCCAGACACATTGCAGAATATGTCCCTGGGATACTGCTACTCATTTAAAGGTGGTATCAAGTGGACAAGGACTCAAATCTACCTGCAGATTTGGCTGTCTAGTCTTTAGTTTTGGGATGTGTTAAATGCTCACTGGTTTGGTCCAAAGGGAGCTCCCTATCATAATGCCTCCGGCCACTGTGCCCCAAGGAGGAATGAAGGAAGGAAGCCAGGACAATCAAGGGCCCCTTCCCTGGGACTTTACAGAGGGATGTCCCAGCATCCTTCCCTCCCAACCCAAAGGGAGGTCAGAGGGGAAAAAGGAAACCCACTCTCTCCCTGAGGATGGCTTGCAGGCCAGTGCAGGCCAGAGATCTCCACTCTCTCTCTGCGTGGACAAGCCCATGTCCAGTAACAAAAATGACAGAGGGACAGAAAGCTCAGTGATTTGACAGTGCTGGATCCAAGATCTGCGTCCCTGGACACCTGAAGCCTGAGATCCATCAATATTCTTCTACCTGGTCACCTGAGACTATTCATCCCCTTTTAGTGGACTGTAACCAAGAGTCCTAATAAGACAGCATGGGAAATTTTTAAATTAGGCCAGTTATTTAACCACAGTTGTTCTATTCACTGCCAGTGTGCCTCTGGCAGGTTACTAACCTCTTTGGAGCAAAAGCTGCTCTTTGCAAAATGGAAAATAACAACACCCATACCATAGAGGCACTACTCGTCAGCAGCCGTCCGTCTCGAGAGACGATGGTGTAGCTTCTTAAGAGTCTATCTGCACCGCCGAGAATGGCTGTGCAGTCCGACTCGGGAACGACACGGTATCTGTCTCCTCCCGTGTTGAATCGACATCTTGCGATGACGCTGGAGTGTCCTCTCCAGTGAAGCTGAAGCTACAGAGCCTGGGCAGGGTGATATGGAGGGTCTGCTGTTGCCCATGCAGCAGACCCCCCCTCTCTTCGCAGCTGAAGGGTCCAAGGGAAAGACAGAGTCAATAAAGCTTGGCTTCAGGTGCGCCGCAGGAGTTGCCGGTGTTGACTGCAACGTCAAACCGCCTTAGGGACTCCGGCTCCGGATTTTCTGTCGGGGTTTACTCCCTTAGCCTTTCCCCTGAAGAGGTATGCCGCAAGGCAGCAGAGGTTTTTTGGAGTCAGAGTTTTCCTTCTCTGATGTGCCCTGACTGGAAGATCGAACCAGCGACACTTAGCTCGCAGGCCGACGCTCAATCCACTGAGCCAAACCAGCCAGGGCTAGAGGCACTACTATGTATGCATAAAGTACCTATTTCAGTGCCTGAAACAAAGTAGGAGGTCAGTCAACATGTTTTGCTGACAAACAGGGAAGGCTATGCTTAAGGAGATCTGGTTTCTTGGGCAAAGCAGTTACTTTTGTTCTTCCATTTCCTTATTTATAACAGAAAAGTTTCCTTGATCACTTCTTGGGATAGTATGTTACCAGTTCACAAGACATAGTACACATTCTCGGCACTTCTTGTAGGAACTTTCCATCACGGCAAGCAGGAGTGTCTGCAGGTTATTTTAGTCTATTAAGATGGTAAAAGAAAAACAGAAGGGACCAAAATAATCCAAAAAGCCTAATTAATTTAGAATTTCATTTGTACAATTTAAAACAATTATGCTTAGCCCTGACTAGTGTGGCTCAGTCAGTTGGGTGTCATTCCGCAAAGTAAAAAGGTTTGCTTTCCGGTTGGGGTACACACAAAAAGCAACCCAGCAGTTTCTCTCTCAAATCGATGTTTCTCTCCCTCTTTCTCCCTCCATTCCCCTCTCTCTACAAATAAATAACAAAACAATTATGTTTAGTCATTAAGCTCAGTTCTCATTTTTGTGCTAAACAGTACAATATCTATCACTCTTAGCTTTAACATGAAGAGTGACAGTTTTTACTTTAATGGGTAGACAAGTCATGTCCAATAAAGGAGACCAGGAAGCGGATAGGGCTGGTTGTCTAGAACATCTATTTCACTTCGGTACTGTACCGCTACTGACTTACTATTAATAGACAATAAAAAGTAACAGAAGCTCTACCTTATCTAAGGCTGTAGTGAGTTTGGATAGAACTCCCTGGCAACTGATGTGGTCCTGACATTACATTTTTGACTCATGAATGTGTTATCCAAGACTTCTGGGAGCCCTGGCCCAGTAGCTCAGTTGGTTAGAGCCATTGTTCCGACACACCAGGTTGAGGGTTTGATCCCCAAGTCAGGGCACATACACAAGAATCAACCAATGATGCATAATAGGTGGAATAAATCAATGTTTTTGTTTTTTTCTCTGTCTCCAAAATCAATGTTAAAAAAAAAAAAAACCCAAAGACTTCTGGGAAATCTCTATACAATAAGGGTGACCACCTACTTCCTTTCAATTGGACAGAACAGAGATTTAATGGCTTGTGCTCCAGCAGCCATTGGGGGCACAGGGATAAATGCCAACACCCAGGAATGATGGGGTTAAGCTAAAGGATTCTTTTTTTTAACAGTAGAGATTAAAACTTGGAATATTTATTTAAACCACTACTTTTGGGAGCTGAGTGAAGGCCTGTTACTCAGTTGCTAAATTCACTTTCTAACCCATCGAAACAAAACCTTAATCTAGGACAGAAAGCTGATGGGTGATTGCTTGGGACATGGGAACAGGAGGAAGGGACTGTCCTAAGGGTTACAAAATGACTTTTGGATGTAACTGACTGTTACATCTTGACTATGACGTTTTCATGGGCGAAGTACATAGCAAACATGTGGTGTACACTTTAAATACACGCAGTTTATTGTCTATATGTTTTCCTTAATAAATATAAAAAATTTTGCCTCAGTCCCATCTTCAAAGAAAATACAACTACCTCATTTATGACTTAACGGCGTTAACCATTTGTTACGCATTGCAAACTAAATACCATGCTTGTTATTTTACTGTGGTGTTTTACTTTTTGGTTGCATATTGAAATATAATCATGTTTTTTTTTTAAACAGTATTATTGATATTTTGGCCTACTTCTACTTAGCAATTTTTCTGTGCACTTGTTTTCTGGTTCTGCATAATTTTTCCTGAACCAACTTCACTTTGGTGTGTTCTTGTTTAACTTCACTGTATTTTTTAATGTGATCACAAACACTTTATAAATTTAAGTAGCTAAAAAAAAAAAAAAAAAAAAATCATCCTTACACCTATTGTTGATGATACGTAACGTTGCAACACATACCTTCAAAATGTGCTGCCTTGGAGGAGATTCCCAAAGAAGGAATGAGTTACCCCCACTTTTAAAGCTCTGGATATTTTCCAAAACATTTTCTCCCAACCACAGAGGAAGTACAGTGCTTACTATTTATCCAAAACAGTATTCTAGTGTCATTTTTAATGGAAAAATGCTCAGGCTAAATATAAAATATACCGAGTAGTTGGATTTTCCTCTCTGTAAAAGGTGTGTTTCTTCCTGTTTTAACTAGTTTTACGATCTTTTCAGAGTAACTGCCATATTTTCTAGTTTGTGTTCCTTTTAATTTGTGTAAGTACCCACACCTTTATTTTAAAAATACGTTCTCCCTGCTCCTCTCCATGGAACCCTTTAATCTAGCTAGGTTTTAATTTTGTTGTTTGTTATGACTGATCTAAATCTATTCCTTCTCCCTCCCCCTCACCATCCTTTATCATTGGTTTGGTATCTTTAGTTCTACTCATTTTTATTAAATTTATTGGGGTGATACTAGTTAACAAAATTATACTGGTTTCACGGGCACAATTCTACAATATACTGTTAGGGATGGGTCTGCTGCATGGGCAACAGCAGACCCTCCATATCACCCTGCCCAGGCTCTGTAGCTTCAGCTTCACTGGAGAGGACACTCCAGCGTCATCACAAGATGTCGACTCAACACGGGAGGAGACAGATACCGTGTCACTCCCGAGTCAGACTGCACAACCATTCTCGGCGGTGCAGATAGACTCTTAAGAAGCTACACCATCATCTCTCGAGACGGACGGCTGCTGACGACGACTGTTAGGGATAAAGAAGCAAGCCAGTGTGATTCTCAAACCAGTAGGAGATAATTAACAGATGAATCATGGAAAAGGGGAGAGGAAATGACATTCCGCAGCTCCTCACACATATCTCTGGGATCAAAAGGAGGAAGACTGTCGCCACTAAACACAGAGAAATGGGAAGATGTAGCTAGATAACTTTGCAAATAAGTTGGAGATAGACCTATAACTAGATTATACTTAGTTAATCACACCCTGAGTTAAGTAGTTAATCGTGTTAGATTGTGAACCCGAATTAACCAGTAATGGAGAAACAGGGGAGAAGAGGGGAGGGGGAGCTAATCGCATTTGTATAAAACCCGTTTTGTCTCCTCCACCCGCACACGCTCCTGGCTAGCAGTGTGCCCAACTCTGCAGACTGGTGAATAAACGCCTCACTTTGCTGCTCAAGTCCTGTGTCCCAGTTTTTTATTGTGAGCATTTCTCACAGTGACCCTGGCTGGTTTGGCTCAGTGGATTGAGCGTCGGCCTGCGAGCTAAGTGTCGCTGGTTCGATCTTCCAGTCAGGGCACATCAGAGAAGGAAAACTCTGACTCCAAAAAACCTCCGCTGCCTTGCGGCATACCTCTTCAGGGGAAAGGCTAAGGGAGTAAACCCCGACAGAAAATCCGGAGCCGGAGTCCCTAAGACGGTTTGACGTTGTAGTCAACACCGGCAACTCCTGCGGCGCACCTGAAGCCAAGCTGTATTGACTCCGTCTTTCCCTTGGACCCTTCAGCTGCGAAGAGAGGGGGGGTCTGCTGCATGGGCAACAGCAGACCCTCCATATCACCCTGCCCAGGCTCTGTAGCTTCAGCTTCACTGGAGAGGACACTCCAGCGTCATCACAAGATGTCGATTCAACACGGGAGGAGACAGATACCGTGTCACTCCCGAGTCGGACTGCACAGCCATTCTCGGCGGTGCAGATAGACTCTTAAGAAGCTACACCATCGTCTCTTGAGACGGACGGCTGCCGATCGATCGATTTCTCACAGTATCACCTGTATGATGTACTGTGTGTTCACCACCCCATGGTTTGATATCGTAACTGTCTTAAGTTAGTAGCAAAATAAAGTCTATTTCTGGCATATCTACTGTTTCTTGGATCTGCCGATTTGTTAGTACAAATAAATAGCTTTTAAGAGCTCCCAAATGACATACTATTAAGAACAAATAAAACAAACATAGGAGTTTCTTAGACCCATGACTTCTGAACCATAATCTCTTCTTACCCTGTGACTAGAATAATCCAGTATTTTGTGATATTTTTTTTAAAGAGGAAGGGGGTGGTTATATATCTATTTTCAAGAAACCACTCTCCCGAAACTGTATGTTAACTGACTATATTCCTTCCTTCTCCAATGTTCACATTAAGAAAACAGTCTTCATACTATTTCTGTTGTACTTTTTAATATAAATACTACAAAGTGACCATGTAAACACCATGTGTTTGGGCCCTTTCTTTCAACATTTTGACCAACTTCATGAAGAAATCAAGGGCCCGAAGCCGGTCCACCCAAATCAGTGTGCTATTTCATGGCATTTCACCATCACGTCTTTACCCTGTGGACTAGGTACATTTCAGAATTTCAGTGGCTGTCATTCTGCCCACTGCTTAGTGACCAAAGGAGGAAATACTTGCACATTTCACATACAAATCTAAGAATCTCTTTATATAGATCATCAAAAGCACACCTTGTGCTATATATATATATATATATATATATACACACACCGGCTGCTTTTCCCAATCTTTCCAGATATACTTTAAAAATGACACTGGATTTTAACAGGGACTCCACCTGAAGCTCTCCAAACAGTGCTCTCCCGTAACATTGCAGCTGCTCAGTGAAGTATCTGCTAAAGACATGCAAACTCTTCCCCATTCTCACTCAGTTACTTGGACATGGGTTCCTTCCCCCCCCCTTTGTATTTTTAATACTCACCCAAGGATATGTTTATTAATTTTAGAGAGAAGAAAGAAGAGGACTTAACCCATAATCTAGATATGTGCCCGGACCAAGGATCGAACCTGCAACCTTTTCGGTGCATAGGATGATGTTCAATCTAGGGTGGGACATGGGTTCCTTGTATTGGGCCAGGACAATTCAGAGTTGTGTGTCCATGAAACTGAGTAAAAATAGAGAAAAAAAAAAAATTGTTCATGACAAAACCAAGATCACACCAGTCTTCTGACTTGGGGACAGAGCTTGTTTCTTTAGCCTACATGGGAACAAACTGGCTTTTCAGCAAATGTTTTTTGAGCAAAGTTAACTTTGTCCTCAATCTTTACCTCAATGTTGACTCCCAGCCTCTGAAGGCGTGAGCTGACATCACAGAGATAACTCAGAGGAAAAATGGACCGTGTTTCCTACCAACACCCAGGGACTTCTTTCCTAACAGGTATGAAGAACCTGGACAATACCTTCATAGAGGGCCTCCAGACAGTTTTGTGGGAATGGTCAATGCACTGAGAATGTGTTAAGAACTTTCAGACAGAAACAGGTGTTCAATTATACCCCAAATCTTCAGATCACTCACTGGCTGAACGCACGTTTTAAAGAATTATAACCAAGAGCCACAGCAAGGGTACACCTTCCCCCAAACACACACGGTTACACAAGGACTTTCTAGGGCAGTGGTTCTCAACCTTCCTAATGCTGCGATTCTTTAATACAGTTCCTCATGTTGTGGCGACCCTCAACCATAACTAAAGCATAATGATTAATCCCCAAAACAATATGTAATTATATGTTTTCTGATGGTCTTAGGCGAAAAGGGTCGTTCGACCCCCAAAGGGGTCGCGATCCACAGGTTGAGAACCACTGTTCTAAGGGGGTCTATTAACAATCTACGCAGTTGATGTTAAGCAGGCGTATCTCAGTGTGGCCATACAGGGTGTTTATGGACTGAGCGTCCCAACTCACCTCCCAAAAACCACCTGCCCAACCTGCCACTTGGATTCTCCCAACAAAGTGCCCCATGATCCAGTATTTACAGTGTCAGCTATTAATAGTACCAACTAATTGTCAGAACATGGAGGCAGCCAGAATGCCCACCTGGACTTCTGGTATGTGCTAATCAACCTGGTCCTGGACTTAGCAGTTTCCAAAGAAAATGGTAAAGGACCTAGCCCGATATGTTAACTAACCTGGTGCGTGTGGGTTGATGTGAGGGCAATGAGCTGTAAATGACCTACTGAATATGTTGATAAGCAAACTCACCCTCACCAAAATGTGTGGTTGACAAGTATAAAAAAGGTGCCTGCAGAAGTGCAGGTGGGACTCCTACGGGCCCCACGAGGACGACCAGGAGTTCCCATTCCCTGTTCCCTTGCTCCCCATTCCCCTTGCTCCTACAGGCCCTTGAGCTGGTTAGGAAGCTGCCTCTCCCCTCCACCCCCTCCCTTCTTTCCCTCAATAAACCCATTGTTTGATCCCACAGTGGTCTCCAGGTGATTTCTCAGAGCAAGGTTGCCTTGACACTATATTTGACTTTCCCTCCTATGTTCTTTTCACTACCTGCACAGCAGACTCTCAGCTAACGCTGACCATGTTCAGGAAGTTGAGCATGGCAGACAAAATCTGCCTGTCTCTCCTCTCCACAAAAAGCTCAAGTTTGTACTTCCTGAGAATTCACCATTTTCACCACACATTTTCCTCCTGGAGTCCCTAGCAAATAATAACTCGTGTTTCCCCCCAGGGTGATGGACGCCAGCAGAGCACAAAGCTCACGGGCAATTCTCTGGTTATGTTTAGAGGACTCTGAGTGTTCTCAATCTCCAAGGACAGAAAGGGGTTCATCAGATAATACCACAATCGGGGGTGGGGTGGGGAACCCAGGCACCAGCAGTTCTTTAAACTCTCCATGATGATGTCTAGGACAGAGAAACCTGCAGAAACAGTCACTAAAATAAAATACAAATAAAAGAACTATGGACCGAACTGTGCTGACAAACTAGATTTAACAGCCATCAAGAGACACTCTGAAGGCATAAGAATATGAAAGAATAAATGATTCCAGAAATAGACTCCCAAACTTCCAATGTTATGACTTGCGTATCTGATAATGTGACTCATCAGAAAGACCTCATTATCATGCATAGGAATGTGATAGCTGGGGAGAAATTTATTAAAATCTAACCCATCCTTCCTTCCACCCCTTGTTTAGAGCATATGGTCAATCTTTTTCAAAAAACATATTTTATTTATTATGCTATTACAGTTGTCTCACGTGGTCAGTTCTTTAACCATTTTCCTAAATATTTTTTCAACAGTTCACTGATCCAAATACTCTAGAATGTAAATAACACATTTCCTATTCAATATTTTTCTATTTTATGAAAACCTTATCACCTGAATCAGGCAAGAAGATTCAAAATCCATTCAGGCACACAGTATTACCTATGTGAGAGAACTCTGCGAAAAGTTACATGTGTCCCTTCCTAACCTCAAAGGGATGGAAGACTCAATAGAAACAAGTCTTAAATTACCAGGATGTGACTTGATCACCCAGAAGAGAGTTTGAGACTCTGAACTCATGTGAAATTTCCCATGCTCACTTATTTCTCACCTATAACTGAATACATAAACAAACAAACAAACTCTGAACAACAAAGATCTCCGTCTGAAAAGCATTAAGCTCCCAGTCCTCCTTCAGTCCACCTAGATGTGGGAGGGGCTGGATGAGAAACAGACAGATGATGTGACAGGGGCCCAGGCTAGGTGCCTAAAACAAGCCACCGGCTGGCCAGTACCTCTGGCCACATCCTAATCTGCGAAGACTTCAGGGAGATCCCCCCCACCCTCTAGGCTACCGGGGTCCCAGGGACTGGTGCTACATGGATACCACAGGAGCTCATTTGGGTCATTGTCCCATGGCCCCTACACACTGGCGTCTGCCCAGTAATCTACACACACCATCTGAAAGGGAGCAGGAAAGGCTTTCTGCTCGAGGCAAGGAAGGACAAGGGAAGGAGGTGAAGGGTGGGGAAGGACTGACCTGGATTGCCTGGCGGCCCTGCTGGGCGTCGGCCAGCAGCTGGATGGTGAGTGCCCGTGAGTCCTGCAGTGCCTCCTGGAGGTAGATGAAGCTGTGGCCGCCGTGTCGGCCCATTGTACACTCACGGCAGATGGGCACCGAGCAAGTGTCACAGTACAGGTGCAGCACCTGGGGACCAGAGACGGGACAGGCATTAATGAGATGCAGGACTGGAGACAGGAAGGACAGCGACGGGGGTGCTCTGGGTCCCAGACTGCCACCCAGTCAGTTCACGGTCAAAGAGAAGGAGCCCAGCCCCAACAAGGACAGGGAGCAGGGTCATCAACTGTGAGCACAACTTGCTCTACTCCCTGCCCCCTGCCCCCAGTCAAAGAACAGACCACCTACGTAACTGAGACCCCCCAAAGGCATAACATTTCCCTGTATCTTAACTACCCAGAAAAGTTCTAAGATTATGTATTACTGAGATCAGAAGCCCAAATGAAAGAGTACACCAGAAATTTTTTCTTGCCATCCCAGCCTCTGGGCATGTGAAGCAAGGGTAGGAGCCACTATTAACCACAGGTTGCCCTCCCCATCCCAAGCCCCCATCAAGGAGATTAGCATAACATGCAAAGCATGGTCCTCTAGGCACTCAAGCAAGCCAAGGGCTTAAGCTTCTGGAATGAAGGCAAAAGCTAGTAGTTAAGGTCAGCCAGCTTCTTGTCTTTCTTCTTCCTGCCAAGTTGTTCCAAGGAGTTGACCCTGGAAGGCAGCCTGTGCTGAGAGAACTGCTTTATGCGATGTTCTCTGTTTCCCTGGGGCCCAGGGCGCTGGGAGGGAGAGAGAGGAGGGTTGGCACAACCTCCACCTGCTGATAAATGAGGAGCTCTCAAGAGCGACAGCTCCTTGGCACAGAAACTGGGCCAGTCTTGTATCCTCCACAGAGCAGGGCACTTAGCGCCGCTCTCTGTAAATGTTTGCTGGATTGCTTTCAAGAGCAGAGCTTAAATTTGCCTCTGGTACACCTCACCTGGGTGTGAGGGAAAGCCAGCCAACACGCAACAGGAGGCAGGGAAGCAGTGTCCAAGGGGGGGCTCTCTCACACACACAACGCGCTTAATCCCCAAATGAAGACCAGAGGTTGTGAGGTGCTGAAGGCCACACAGCTGGCAAGGCCAGAGCAGGGAGGCCAACCTGAGACCTCTGAGGAGTTGCTGCCAGCACGTGCCTCGTACTGGTCAGCTCATGCAGAGCCCACAGCACCGTGGTAGGCA
Organism: Furipterus horrens; assembly: GCF_987537825.1. Taxonomy (NCBI): domain Eukaryota; kingdom Metazoa; phylum Chordata; class Mammalia; order Chiroptera; family Furipteridae; genus Furipterus; species Furipterus horrens. The sequence goes on along the minus strand of NW_028327177.1, from coordinate 130,423,820 downwards.
TCCTGGAGGTCCAAGATGGGAAACTGTACAGGAGCTCATCTTGGCTGAGAGCTACATATAGGGAGACAGAGATTAAGAGGGGCTGGCAGCCCTGAGGGCCCCCCCTATTGCGCTGAAGTCCCACACAGAAACGGCTTGAGGCAAACAGTGAGAGTGCCATTTCCCTCCTTTCCCAGGTTATTTTATTAACCCACCCAAGTCTTGGTGTGGAGCACATACATCCACTAGGAAACCATCTCCCAAATGGCTCAGTCCAGTACATAAGCCAGCTCCACTGGGTTAACAGAGTTCATAGGGAGGTATGTGATCCAGCACGGGTCAGGCTACTGCTCCAAGAACTTTTGGATTCCGATATAGGAAAAGATTTGGATATTATGGTCCTACTTTTAAGAAATGGCTCTGATACAGCAAGTTATATGGACTCTTTTTTCATAGGAGGGGGGGAAATGTGGTCAGGTTCTTAGCTTTACTACCGCTTTTTGTCGTCCAGTGCAATCCCTTTCTCCAGGAGCCATGGTAGACTGCAACCAAGTGTTGGCAATTTGCCTTCTTTAAGACCAATCGTTTTTAAAAGCAGGCCCACCATTCAGAGACGAGCTCATCTTTCTGATCTGATAAACCTAAGACTCTCAAGCTAACCAGAAATACCGAAAGATGCAAAGCTAGATACATTTGGGAGAAATTCCCGGACAATCCTTTCTTCTTTTATTTTAATGACGTGATGCTAAAGCAATTCGCCTACCGGTTCCTCCTTCCCTTTGCTCCCTCCATTTGTCATGGGAATAAAGGACTCACTCCTATGCTAATAGCAAGTGTGAAAACCTTCCATCAGAAGGTTCCTTTTAAATTAGAATGAAGCATGCTGCAGAACCTTCTGTCTCCGGCCCCCTCCTGCCAAACTGCTCAGCCATCTTCTCTGTCTCTTCTCAGGATTAACTTGTTGTTGGGACAGCTGTGTGGACCGACTGGCTAGAGACCCCCTGCTCTCCAGCCTTTGGGCAACCTCTCATCTGCACAGGCAGTGACTGGTAAAGTACCTGAGGCTGCTCACCTGAGCCTGGCACTATCTGGTCATGGGACCACCTAGCCAGTCAGACTAGGTACACCTCAGGAGATCCATTCTACCCTCGAAATCCCAAGAACCCTGTCTCTGGGGTCTCGACCTCAGAAACTGAGAGGTTTGGAAATAACTCCGGGTTGAGCCAGGAAACCAGGCTCCAGGCGCCCATCGCGCAACTGCCCAGAACTGAGGTGATTTTTCTGGGTTTTAGGTTTGTGAAAATCCAGAGCCTGAATGACTGTGGTGCATACGAGAATCCTACTAGGTGTTAAAGAAGTGGCCAGAAAAGAAATCCTGGTCAGAAGGGTGGTAGCAGAGTGCTTGGTTTCACATGTGCAGCCTTGAGAGTCCAGCTACCTCTAAAATGGGCAAATCCCACCTGGCTTCGTGCCCATGGGATCAGTGCAGCTCTAGGTGCCCAGGTGACGCTTTGGTTGGGCACGGGGAGCACCCAGCTCCCCATAAAAAGCTATGTCTGAGTAGAAGCACAGTTTCAAGGTGGTAGTAATTAATAAATCATCGATTTTGTTAAAAAGAACATAGTGTCCAAATACTGAAAATGTAATCGATTTTATAAACTTTCTAGCAAAAAGTTGGAGTAGAACTTTTAACCCATTAACAAGCTCGGCACCTAAGGCCGAAATCCCACTGTTTCAAGGCTTGTGAAACACAATCAATAGGTAAGGATGTGCTTGGGAACAACTCCGTGAACGAGCTGAAAGATATTTTTACAGAATAAAACTGGAACCCCTGTCTTCCAAAGAAAGGGCTGTGTGGAGGGTCCAGAGGCCATGAACTATGGCTCCAGGAAGGGGGTGAGGGGGGAGGAGCAGACCTCTGGTGGGAGGAATTCCAGGGCCTGGGGCAGCCTGTTTGGGGCTTCCCGGGCAGATGCAGAGGCACGCCCCCACCCCCACCTCCCCCGCCCCCGCATGGCGACAATCTGGCTGCCCCAGCTGAATGGAGCAGGCTCGACCTCTGACCCTGTGAGTGACCACCCTCTTCCCTGCCCCCAGCTTCCAGGAGGCCCCACCCACTGCCTTCCTCTCCCAAAATTTCTAAAATACCATGCAGAGACAAAGACCTAGGAATGTGGGCCCAGCGGGAGACAGAGGGGGAGGTTAAAGAAAAAACAAATAAATAAAAATACCACGAAGTTAGGTTTTCCTTAGCCAGAGTTTAAATCAAGTGCTTTGTTAACGAACACAACTGTGTGTGTGCACGCGCGTGCGCAGCACAAGCGCTTTCTGGAAATCTACTTTTTAGACTACCCGCGATCCAACAAGGAATTCACCCACACCACTCATCTGTAAGAATGAGCTTCGGGTTTCAAATACAACTGCTCACATCAGTGAAAAATGTAAGCTCAAAGGATGGAGGGGCCTCTCGTCATCAAAATGCAAACTGAAATACAATATATTAACTGCTGTAAACTTATTTTTGAGAACCCCCCCCCCCACATCTCTTAAAAATGACTGGGGACATCTGGCCTCCCACAAACTCGGGCTTAGACAGAAGGTCTCTACCCACCCAAAAGGGATGCTTCTCTTAGTTTCCCACCTAGACATGAAGTGAAGACTGACTGGTGACAACCAGAAGCCTTATTGGCGTGTGCCACTACGCAGACTCTCCTATTTAAAAGTGGTAAGCCAAGTTCAAGGAGTAAAGTCCAGCCAAGAAACGAAATCTATTCAATAACATCGAAACCAAGCTTGACTTGATTTATGGAAATACACTGAACGCGAAGTCCTGCTGCATCCGGGGCCATGTGCTGCTACCTAGAGCTGTGCCGTGGGGCACCCCAGCAAGAGAAGAAAGAAAGAAATCAGACCCTTGTTTAAGCACAATCACCACCAGCTCAAACACAGCAGAGCAGAGCCCAGGCTGAGGACAAGTTGTTGTTGTTATTATTATTTTGGTGGAGAAGGAAAGTGTCTGAGGAAATTATTTAGATAGGGAACACAACATGTATTTTTAATGCACAAAGATACATAAGCAAACAGTTTTAAATCTCCCCCAACTTACACGATCATCCAAAAATATACTGTTCTATCCGTGTGAATTTTTTTGGAGACAAATACTTGTACAATAGCAACGTGGAGAATGCTCTGAGTCAAGCTGCCTGCCTTATGAATGGCTGCATGCTATGTTGCCTGGACATGTAGCATAACTTATTTAATTATTAATTAGTATCTATGGATGGGAAAGTCCTAATTTTTCAAAAATCACACATGCAATGCTGCAGTGACTATCCTTGTTCTTTATACAACTTGATACTATTCCAATTGTGCTATCACTTGATGCACTGGGGAAAACATCTCCCTGTTTAGTGGTGCTAGTAAGGATTCTCAACATTTAGCAACTCCACCTCTATCCATGTGAACACAGGTTGCTAAATGCCCGTTTCTGTTCCCAATAAGGCCAAATGAACACGAAAGGCCGACAGGGAGATACCAGGTGAGAGAGCCAATGTTGGGACTCAGGGTACAAGCTGTTGTGGGTGCCTGAGAGACAGAAAAGCACAAAGAGGAGCAGCAGGAAGGAAGCAAGCCTTGTTGTGTTTCGCACCCTTGGTAATGGCTGCTGGGGATGGTCCCAAACACAAGGGGTGGGGGAAGTGCTAGTTAGGGGTGCCTGGTGGATGATGGAAGTGGTCTCAGGCAAGATACAGGAAGAGGGGTCTTTAAGAACAAACTTATGAGTCCCAGAGGGGAACCATTCAAACACTCAGTGAAGCAAACATTGGGGTCCCCCCATACAAACCCATAGTCCCCTTCTTCCTGCAATTCCAAAACTTAACAGGCTCTGGAAATCAGAAGTTTTTGCATATGATATTTGATGGCAAAATCTGAACTGGCATGAAAACGATTTATGATTTTTATCACTGAGTGCGATTTCATGTATTTCCTGAGAAAATGCTAGTAACATTATTTTGTGATGGCTTACTAACAGATATACATGCTCAGTACCAACTTTCTAAAATCAGAACTTTTGAGGCACATCTGATCTCAAGGGTTAGGGCAAAAGACTCAGACAAATATGCTACACCTGCCTGGCCACCTCGCTGAACAAAGTTCATTACCAGGACTCACCAGGCAACAGCGTCCAGAGTCCCGGGTGGTGAGGTGGGGCTGCCCCAAGCACAGCTGGCTCAGCTCTAGGCCCCATTTTTAGGCTGCATGGGCAAATTTGAAAAAGAAAGCTTGAACTCAGAGAGGGAGGCCATTGGCTCTAACAACTTCAGGCTCACTGAGGATGCTGGTGCAGTGTGATGACCATGAATGTCACGTGCTGTTCACTTGACAAGCTTTCTTAAACCCTGCAAGCTACTATTTTCCTTCCCAGGACCAGTCCCCCTTGCTTCTGGGACAAGGTCCCAATGCCCCAGAGCTGGGCACACAGCCCCCCACCCCCACCCCACTTTATGGTCTAGCTAGCAACCCCGCCCCCCAAAGACCATCCCTGCAGAACATCACAGCCTGTGTTTCCCCCAGCACACAGCTTTTATTAGCAATAGAACAGATTACCTTTTTAGAACTAAGAACAAATAAAAAGGAACAGATAATTGGATGAGTAAATTGTTTCCATAGTTGAATGAATGAATTTGGCTGAGCTTACTTATCTGCAGAGTTGGTAAAATGAGAAATAACCCAATTTTTGGCTCTGAATCATAAACGCAGTGTCGACCGGTCACAAAAAACTCATGTTTTCAAGCCCAAACGTAGTTGACCCAAAACAAGTTAACTTGTGTTTGCACTTGCATTACGTTCTTAAAACTGAGAGTAACATAGGATTTTGTGTAAAAAAAAGAAAAAAAAGAAATAAACAAAAGAATAACAAAGAAACTGTATATTGTTTCCTTTCCATATCCAACTACTTCCAATTACAAAAAAAATAGCCACTGAAAATGGGATAGCTTTTGTATAAAATTGCTGGTCGACAACGTAACACGTATGGAAATGAGCTCATCCTGGAAGGAAAGCATTTCCCCTCTGGCACTGACTTGAAGATGAAACTCCAGAGAACAAGCTCACCTGGGAACACGGCACACACACACCTTCCACTAGTTTTGCCAGAGTCACAGACAAAATAGTGTTCTGTTTCCTGCCACAGCCCCCTCCCTAAAGCTGAGGGTACAGCAGTCAATCTGACCCACTCAAGGAAGGGCCTCCAGGCCCTGGCCGGGTAGCTCAGTTGGTTAAGAGTGTAGACCCCATAAGCTGAGGTCACTTGGTCATGCCTTCATGTCATCCCCAGTCAGAGGCACAAACAAAAATTAGCCAATGAATGCACAGATGGGCACAGCAACAAATCAATGTTTCTCTCCCTCTCCCTCTCTCTCAAAAAAGAAAAAAAAATCAATATATTTTAAAAAGTTGTATGGGGTGGCGGCAGCAGCGGGGTGGGGCTTTAGGAGGCAGGAAGGACGGTATAACACGGGCATGTTTTTCTGGGATCCTGACCTTTTTCTCAGGGAGCTGCAGTTCGTTTTACAAGAACAGGAAAAACTGTCCAGGTGAGCTGAAAGGGCAGAAGTGGGGGCGGGGACGGTGCAGGGGACTCGGATGGGAAAACCCAGGGGCAGAAGACAGCACTTCCCACACTGAGCTACCGTGGGCATTTCTCAGAGTCTTTGTGAAGTCACAAGAAGAAACATCTAATGTTTCTTATCAATTATAAACATGATGTCATAAAATACCCAGCGTGCGACGATATCCACGGCAACTCCAAGGATGATGGGGAGAGGGAATATAGCTATGCGTCCGGTACACCCCGTTCTGCTGGCACCGAGGCCTTCCTTGTTGGGAGACGTCTGCCTTCCGCAGCTGCTGCTGGACAAGCTCACCATCCCGACTCCCAGAGTCTGCCTCTAGGAACGCGACCCGCAGCGGCCCCCTCACTCTGGTGCGATTCCTGGCCCCACCATGCGGCCCGAGGCACATTCATCGCTGGCGGTGCCCACCCAGGCCAGCAGGTTTGCTGCCCACAACATGGAGTCTCTCTCACATCTCTCGAAGGCTCTAACATGGGCCCACACTGGCAAATGACACATATGCACTTGGGTTTTCTGCAACAATCCATGTTATAATGACAGTGACACCTGGAATGGCCAGAGTTGTGTTTTGGATTACCGCCTACCAAACATACTTTTTAAACAAACAAACAAAAAACCGTATTTACTTAAAATAAAACTTGGGTGTTTAACAATTTTTCCAGTTCAGAAATAAAAACTTCCACATCAGAGAAACAGACTGTGGTATATACCCAACAACAGACTATTTTCTAGCGATGAAAATGTATTGCTGATTGGTGCAGTCCCACCAATAAATCTCAATGACATATGCTAGGTGGAAAAAGCCAGAACTGAAAAGGAAGACACTGCATAATTCCATTTATATGAAGGTAAAGCTAATCAAAGGTGAAAAAAAACCAGAGAAGTTGGAGAACTGTTCTGGGGTGACAGAAATGTTCTAATACCTTTATTGGCACACACAGGTGTACGTATATAAATCGTCACAACTCAAAATGCATATTCACAATCTGTTTATTCTATGTAAATTACATCTTTTAAAAAGTGCAGGGGAAAGCCTGCCACCAATAGCCTCGTGTTGTTGATGGGGTGAATCTTGGAGCCTGGCCTTGGCACGGCACTATTCCTAGTGAAGGGCCTAATAAATACTCATTGAGTCCGCCCGTCAATGAGTTACTCCAGTGGCCCCATGTAATTTACTTTGAATAGGTTGCTCCCATTCTTCCCACAATGTTCCCATTAGGTATTATTTCTCCTTTGCCCTCCACTATAAATATTATCTTAAGTTCTAGCTCACAAGAGGCAAGCTTCGGACTAATTCCCCGGAGGTTTTGAAGAAAAAAAATCGGAGCCCCGAGTCCGATTTACAGCGCGGCAGGCGGCCGGAGCTCATACAAAGCCGTATGAAATCATTAGTGCCCCAGCTGCCGACCCCGCATGCATCTGACCTCTGATGTACTAATGAGTGGCCCACGCGGCTTCCAGCAGCAAATAAAATCGAGATTTGTTCCAACACGAGATCACTGTCCACGTAAATTATAGATTTTTAAACAGGACGCCAGAAGATAGATTTTTGACACAGATAAGTTTTTCCGCTGCCACCCGTGGTCACGAAAGCAAGGTACAGTTTTAAAATGTGTTCTGGATGAGAGTCAGTGGTGCTTGGAGGCTGACTTTCTTTTTTTTTTTTTTTTTTTTTTTTTTAATGGTGAAGACTCTGTAGGTGGCCGTGTAACTCAGTCCTCACTCACCTCTTAAACAGTGGGCAACATTGTGCACCTGAACCTTTTCACTTCCTAAAGTAGCAAAAGGGGTTTCAGTTGCCTGTGTGGCAGAGATCATATGGACAGGTGGATTTAAAGCAAGGAAAGGCATTCATCACCTAGGGAAAAAAACTGTCTTGGGAAAGAAAGCAGAAATAAAGACACAGATAAGAATAAAAGTAGTAACAAAAAAGGTTTTAAAACATTTCTAGCCATATTTTCTCCCTCCAACATAACACAACAAAAACTTTTCGTTTTTCTCCTCATTCCAACAAGTTCTCCAACAAGAGCAGCAGAACTCCTATTAGTCAGCTGCCCTCTGCCTTGGACAAGAAAGGCCCGATCCAACTCTGGCCTTTCCGGTGGCCCAAGTTTACATACACTGTCACATCCGTTGACAATTTTAAGAGCAGGTTACCTTACCAGGCACTGCCTGCAAATCAGTAGGTTAACCAAGCATTTACTGCTGTAGAAATCTTGTTTTAATTCGGAGTTGTTCACAGGCAGGACTTTTTTTTTTAATTGGGGAGGGGACCAATCAAGGGCGCAGGAGACAGCCTCTGTGTATTCTCAAGGCCACTAAGTGCCCATGCCTCGGAAGGGGCTGGGGGCAAGGACTGTGTTGTGCCTGTCACCAAGCCCCAGGCCGAGGCTCTCTCTGGAGCCCTCAACCTTCCATATAGGGAACCGGGCCATTCCTGCAGTGCCTCCTTTACCTCAGGAATCACCAGTCTCTCAACAGTTTCCTCTGCGAGTCAAAGGCAAACTGGGCAAGAGCAGAGGGGAAGGGCCTTAAGTCTTACCAAGAAGTGGGTTTCTTTTTTAAACCCTTTTCAAGGTAGCGGGTTAGCCAGGCAATTAGTTTAGGTCACACACCCACACTCCACTCATCCCTTTACTCCAGCAATAGGAAACCTAATCCCAAAGATACCCCCAAAAATGCCAAAGGGACATTACTGGCGAGAGTGCCAGAGAGACTAGAAGACCAGATTTAAAGAGTCACCTACCCCCCTCCCTGGGAGTCACCTGAGCAACAGGAGGAGCCCTGGGGCTGTCCCCTGATCCAAGGCAGTTTACTGGGTGGATCTTCCCTCTCCTCGCCCGCCCCAGAGGGAAAAAACGCAAATGGCAGAGGCTCTAGGAAAGGCACAGGTAGGGTGGGGATAACAAGCTGATAAGACAGGAATACTAAGCAGAACATCTATCTCAGATTCAGCACAATTAGTACTTAACGGCCTTTTTAAAGAAGGGTGTGGGAAACAGAAACCAAACTCCACAAACAAAGGGTGGGTGGGACAGGGAGAGCCTAGGCAAACCAGTAGAAACTGGTCCAGCCGAGGAAGAACTGGGTGGCAGAAAAGCTGCATTCCAGTCTTAAACGATGTGACCTGGGGAGGAAGGGCCCAACCTGTGCTGGAATCACAAGGGACAACCGGGATAAACCTCACCAACTGCAAAGGATCAGTTCAGCTGCCAAACCAGACAATCAGGAATTGTCAAGGGGCCCAGCTAAAGCCAGAAATGAAGCCTTAGTCCCTGGGAGTTCACCCATCCCTCTTCCCACAAGTGTGCGCAGCTCTTAACAGCTGTGGTCTTAAAGAAGCCCTAATTACAGCCGGATCTGGCCAGGAGTCAGGGAACCCCTACACCCAGGCCACCAGGGTTTCAGGCAGAAAAATGCCAACTAACTAGTAATAAGATACAATCGGCGGGGGGAGGAGGTCAACATTTGGGGACACTGGCGGCAAAACCATTGCACTCAAACTCCTCTTTAAGAAGCCTGAATTCCCAGGACCGTTCATCATCCACTGTTTCTTTCCCCCCTCTATTAACAAAACGATGGTAATGAGAAATAATCATGTCAAGTCCTAGATACAGCGCTTTCTCAGAAATCCCACTTCATTCCAACAAATGAAGCTTGTGAATGTGAGGCATCCCTTCACACAGTAACCCTGAGTGCTGGACATCAGAAGTTATCGGGCAGCCTACAGACCCTGACTCAGCAGGTAATGGAATTAGGAACTGCCCTCCCCCATCTCCTACAGAACTTCACCACCACCCAAGCAGACACTCGAGGATAAACTTAAAAAGATGAGAAAAGCTAGATCTGATTGGGGGGCGGGGGGCGGGGGGGTAGACACATGGGACAATAGTATCACAGTCACGTAATCTATAAAGTTTCGGTAAGCAAATAAAGGAAATCAGGTCTCTGCTTGGGTCCTAAAATTCCTAACCGGCTTCATCTGGCCCTGTGTTGACTTAAAAGAAAAAGAAAAAAAAAGAAAGTCACCCCTACTTTGGATACCACCTACACCAGGAAAAGAGGAGATACAAGGCAGGCGAAATCTAAATATTTGGTTGTAATGAATCCTCAAATTGGTGTGTGTTGAAGTTCTTGCCCCATGTGGCTTTTTTCCCCTGAGTCCTTCGGTAACACTGATCCCAATGCACCTAACACTCAAAGGGCCTTCCCCCCAAAGAGGGCCTGGCCTGGGAGTCTCAGGCTGGCTTGTCTCCTTTCTGGTCAGCTGTGGGGAGCCCCCCGGCTCTGGCTCTCCCAATATTTCCCTCCTAGGGGGTCAATTTTCTGTTTTAGAGTCAGCTCTTACACTCGGCCTGCACTCAGGTTGTGTAGCCCCAGTGTCCAAGGCCACAATGTCCTTATCAAGTGTGCTGTGTTTACTGCAATCTTTCTTTCCTTCTTTTTATTTTTACTATTTACACTGGATTTAAGGCTCTGAGCCAAGGGCCTTGGGAGATCAAAAAACAACTCAATCTGGTTGGTCAATCTGCTCATGTTGTCTTGGTGTAATTATTGACAGCACCCTCTTTCAGTCTCAAAAATAGCAATTCGGAAACCTGCTGGAGAGGGTCATTAAGACAACTGAGGAATTAACCAAATACACGAGACCAGATAGGAAAATCTGCCATCCAGAAAATGGCTTACTACATACAGTTTACTGTGGTCACCGAGGCCTAGGGGTGGGAAGGTAAACCAGAAGTATCTTCTAAAAATGGAGGACTGAGGTAGAAGACTCACAGATCCAATTAAAAGGAACAACTTGAGCAAAGAAGCCCACTGCTCACACTGCTCTTGTGCTCAGGCGTAGGGAAAGAATCTGGAGTAGACTGGAGAGAAATTTAGCTAGAAGCTCATGGGCCAGGTGTGAGGACTTGGGAACCAGCAGAAAGCTTCTCGGGAAGGAAATAAAAATGGCAGCTTGGGTGACCTTGAGGGGACAGGTTACAGTGATTGTTCCACTCAAAGGAGATCCAGAGCACACAGCCTGGGGCCATCTTCTGTTGAGGAGTCAAAAAACAGGGATCCAAATATGGAAGTGGCCCCTTCCTTCCCCAGCTCATTTGGTTAAGTTGGCTACTGAGCTCTTCTTCTACCCATAAAATGGGGATAATACACTTCATCTCATGGGTGGATGGCAGTGAAGAGTTGTTCTTAAGATAAAAGTGCATGCCCTGGCTGGTGTGGCTCCGTGGACTGAGTGCCAGCCTGCGAATCAGAGGGTCGCCAGTTCGATTCCCAGTCAGGGCACATGCCTGGGTTGCTGGCCCAGGTTCCCAGTTGGGGGCGTACGAGAGTCAACCCAACCACACACTGATGTTCCTCTCCCTCTCTAAAAATAAATAAATAAAATCTGTATTAAAAAAAAAAAAAAAAAAAAAAAGATAAAGTGCAGGAAATCCAAATGTTGAGTAGTTCAAGGTAACTGGCAGGGCAAGTTCAACTCCAGAGACATGTTTGCAAGCTGGATGCAAGGCAGGTCTGACAACGGCTGTAAAGCCACTCCAGTGGCTTCTGGGTCAGTGTTCTCCAGGGCTGTGACTTTATCTGCCCACTAAAAACAATGTTGAGAGAGTCCATAAACACAAGTAGAAAAAGTGTACTGGGTGGCAACCGCTGACCCATACATGCCTCCAACTTGCCTCTGCCCCTCCAACTCATGACCAATTAGATCAGCTTCTTTTAGCCTCCACCAATAAATGTCCTTATATGTTTAACATGATTTCTGAAGATGCATATCTCCTTATTGTGTCATGCTTGGCCCTATGCCCCCCCAAAAAGATACAGTCTAGTCTAGTAAGAGGGATGACTGAGTAAGGCCAAGCAATTTCAGGATTCGGGGAAGAAAACCAGAAAGCACTGGGCCTGAGATGTTAATCTCAGCAGACTTCCTGGAGGAAGAGAAGCTTGAGTATAGTCCAAAAGTGTAAATAGGAATAGGTGTAAATAGGCAAGGTCCAGACAGCCCCCGGATGCTCAGCATCCCTTCCCTCCCTTCTTAAGTCATGTGTCCCTCTGAACTAATTCCTCCTCTCCCTCTCAAGTCAGAGTCCCTGCTGTGTTCCCCCAACCACCACCCTGAACCTTTTTATTCTGGGACAAGACTGTCCATCTTTCTCCCAGACATTCCTGAGCATGCCACCACTTTCAATCAAGACTTGGTACTTGTTTCCCAGGTCTCCCTGCTTCTCCCATCACTGCCCTACAGGTCTCTTGCCCATGCAGAGCACAGCACCTTTTTAAAAGTCAAGAGACTGATCACTTTATGGTGGGGGTGGGTGGGGGAGCGCTCCCCATCAGGAGGCCACTCTGCATGCCATTCATTTAACACAAGCTACACTTGCTGACTGGATTCTCCCCACACACAACACACACGCACCCTCCCCCCCTCACTTCATTCAACACACTTGCTCTGACCACTAAACTGGTGGTACAGTACTGGGTCCATCCCCTTATCCTGGGAGTTTTCTTCTTCTTCGTAGCCCTTTTCACTACCTGAAAGTGTATAATCTGTTCGCTTATTCATGGCCAGTCTCCTCACTGGAACATAATAAGCAAGGCAAAGGCTAGGGATTTCTTTTTTTTTTGGTTTTTCAATTACAGTTGTCCCATTTTCCCCCATTTCTCTCCCCCACCCAGCCCACCCCCTCTCCCGCAATCATATCCCTCCCCGTTGTCCGTATCCATGAGTCATTTATACACGTCCCTTGACTAGACCCTTCCCTTACTTATCCCCCTGCTCTCCCTCTCCCCTCCCCGCTGGCTAGGGATTTCTGCCCGTTCACTGCTTCATTCCCAGCCCCTGAAAGTGTCTGGCCCATGGAGGCTCAGTAAGTATGGGAATAGCTACTTTAACTTTATGTGCAGTTTAGTATCTTATCCCACCAGAATAAAAACTGTGGCTTAGAAAAGTCTCAGAGCTCTATTGGCAATTCTACAGCAAGTGTGCAGGGATGAACTAGGAAGCTCTGGCCACCTGTTTGAGCTTGTTTAGCAATCTGCCTGACAAAAACGTCCCCCCCACCCCCATCTCCCAAATCAAAAGCTAAAAAAAAAAAACAAAACAGGGAAAGTGGACGAAGACAGGGTGGGAGGCATGACAGAAAATCATGTTCCACAATTTGCGGCTCTAAAATTGTGAGCAGAAGTTGGGTTATGTTAGGGAAATCCAATTCCCATCCCTGGGAGGTGGTATCTGGGTACGTTTACAAACCTAACCTTTCCTGGAAGAGCTACTTGTGGTCAACTGTGCATTTTTGCTATTCCTCATCAAAATGTCCGTTTCCCCTAGCGTCGAATCTGGACTGGTTTTGCAACTTGCCTTGCCCCAAACGCAGTGAAAACTCAAACTTCCAGCAGGGCAACCAATGTTGTCAGTGTGCTGGGACATTTACTCTCAGAGCCCAAACCACAGGGAGAAGAACATGAGCGCTCTAGTGGACAAGCCCAGCCAGACCAGACCCCCAGCCCAGTGGGCCAGCCACTTTGGACCTTCTAGCTCAGCTGACCTTCCACTTCCAGTAACAAATAGGACAGAAGACTCTCTGGGCCGAGGCCAGTCTGCCTACAGAACCATGAGCAAAACATGGTTTTAATTTTAGCTATTTCAAAAAGATAATACAGCTTTTCACCAAGTAGGAGCTGAGGGCTAGGTTTTCCTGGGCTGGATAATGCTGACCAGTCCATTCCTCCTTGAGGAAGGCCCAGCATATTCAAAGGTTCCTTCCTAGCTCTCTCCATGGCTAATTCCATCGAAACTGGACTCTGGTTCAAAGGCTTGGTCAGGCAGGCCAGCAGCCACAGGGGATGAGCCGGAGGAAAATTCAGGTTCCCAAACCCTAAGAGCTGGAGTGAAGTTTTCAGGGCCTCAAAAGCCTACTAAGCATGTCCGGAATCATCTTTCCATGCCTGAGATTGTATCTATGAACCTGGTGGTTCTCCAGAAATAACTACCCACGGAATGCAGTGAAAAACACAGCCATTAAATGGGAAGGGGAGAGTGTAAATCCCCAGTAAGCTTCCAGAGGGGGCAACCCTAAGATGTCGTTCCGTGAGTCCCCTTAAGCTACTGTCTCTCTCACATACTTTTTTTTTTCCCTAAAGATTTTATTTATTTATTTTCAGAGCAAGGGGAAGGAAGGGAGAAAGCTAGGGAGAGTAACATCAATCAGTTGCCTCTTGCACACCCCCCAACTGGGACCTGGCTGGCAACCCCCAGGCATGTGTCCTGACTGGGAATCAAACCAGCGACCTTTTGGTTCTCAGGTTGGCGCTCAATCCACTGAGCCACATCAGCCAGGGCTCCCACATACTTTTGACAAAACCAAACTCCAGATCTGACACATCCGTGGATCCAGAGCTCTGATCTCTTTTTCTCATCACTGGCCCAACCCAATGTGATCTCAGGAAAAGCTTTAACCCCTGCTGCTTCTCAGGAAAAAGAAAAGGCGTCCCTTTTCTCCAGTAAACAAGAACCTTTACAAAATACAGGATAGTTCTTTCTGTGTTCAAGCCACCCAGCTAGGAACGAGGCACTTCCTTGAATAGACCAATGATTTATGGCACCATCTTTAAGATGGGAAGCAACCTAAATGTCCATCAATAGGGGACCAGCTAAATAACTTAAATAGATTGATTACTGGGTGACATGCAAAAGAATGAGATGCTGTGGACCCATGGAGTGATCTACAAATGCATTATTATGGAAAAAGTAAGGAGTAATGTACATAGGATGCTATTATTTGTGTAAAGGAAGTATGCCTTGCTAACCAAATCTCTAGAGAGGCGTACACCTGGATGTGGCTTGGATGCCACAGCATACTACTGTGCATTTTTCAGGACAAACTGGGATGTGTTTATGTAGTATCTTAGGAACCTAATAAAATTGCTATTTCCCTTACATTTCTAAAATATTGGCTAAGATAAGCTACACATTTAATTACTGTTTGTACTAAATAGATAATACTAGATATTAACATGATCTGTTATGTGAAATGAAAAAATAGTATGATATTAATAGATCAAGAGTGGGGTGTCCACCTTCCTTGAAGCCATAAAAGCAAAAAAATATATATATACTGTACATATAAAATTGTTAGGTTACCTTTGTTAGGATGACCAGCAATTTAATTATCTATTGTATTTTGAACGTTTCCATATAGAGCACGTAGTGGGGGCTTAAATGAAACAAGGAAGGGGCTCTCCTCCCAAGCTGTCAGACCCAGAAGTAATTTAATAATGGCAAATATTTCTCTAAGTGTGTATATTAGGATCAATACCTACGGCAGGCACTTTACATGTTAACTGGTTTAACCCTCTCTCCCCATACCCCCCCTATGGGGTAGGTACTGTGATCATCCTCATTTCATAGATGAAGAAACTGAGGCACAGAGAGTAACTTGCCCAAGGACACAAGTAGAAAGAGGCAGAATCTGGCTCCAGAGTCAATGTAGTAACCATTAGGCTTTGCTGCCTCTACAAACTGTAACAAAGCCCCCTCCCCTCACTCACTACACCTTGAAATAGTCACCTCTAAAAACTTCGATCTACACAGCTAGGATCTGTAATCTGTGGGATAGGCGTTTTTATCTGTGTGCCAACAATTACTGCAAATATTCTCCAATTAATGTTTTTTCATGAATCCCAAACTCAATAATCCTTGGTGGCTTCCCATTGCCTACAGGTTCAGCTAAATTCAGCCTGTAATGTCCCTGACTTTTAATAGCACATTCCCAGGGCACTGTAACATGAACTTTAGCACGATAAAACCCCTGACCAAATGTTCTCATCTTACTTTGGGCCCCTGCTCTTAAATGCTCACCTCTGGGGGCCCCACCCTCCTCCTCGCTCTTCAGGAGCCTCTTCCTCCTCCCTGCACTGCATTTATTCCAGCCATTCATCTTGACTCCTAATACCTCAAATTTCTATACAACCCCCTCAGGCATAACCCAGCAGTGGACTAGTGGTGAAGCCATTTATCTCTCTCCAGACCTCCGCCCCTCCCCCTCTGATCGGAGGAGAGGAACACAGCTCTCAAAGTCCTTCTCCAGCATGTGCCCCCAGGGGTTCCGATGTAGGACAACACTATCCCTGTCCCTAATTTCACTCTTGGCCCCACAATCCAAAAGGCTGTAGCCTCCCAGGGGGTCTGTGATCAATTTAGTCCAAAGCGTAGGGCCAATCATATAATAGATGGTCCAAGGTGGCAGCTGGTCCAATGCAAGGACCTTTGTTCCTACAGGTTCCCCCAAGCAGGCTCCAGCAAAGAAGGTCCCAGTCCATTCTCTCTCTCACTGCACAGCTTCTTGCAAGCAGGAAGTGAACAGAAAATTCCTTCCCCACCCCACCCCAAGAAGAGATTAGTTGTGCCTACATGTTAGGTAAAATCAGCTTTCCCTCCTTTCTTTTCCCTGTTTGCAATTTTGATACATTCTCCAGAATCCCCCATTTTGTCACCCTGAAATCATTACATCCCCCCAAATTTAATTTTCTGACTGTCACACAGAGTTAATTAATTTAAACCAGAATGTCCCCAACCCTCTCAAAGGTGCCAGCTCTAATGTCCTTACTAATTGGAATAAAAGGTGATGATAACACCAACCAAGAAACTTCAAATAACTTTATATCTAGTTGAGTGAATTCCCTTAAGGAGGAAGGCATACAATCAAAGTCAATTCTGCATTTGCGTGTTGTGGACTCAGCTCTTTTGCTAATTGCATTCAGCACTAACTCTAGTCGTGGTATTACCAATTATAATTCTGCTAATTGTAAGCAGAAATTTAAATTTCAGGATCTACTTAGGAATTTTTTAAAGTGTGAGTGGGGGTGGGGAGGGAACTGAAACCTAACACTTATTTTTTTAAAAAAACTTTCCCCCATTTCCCAAGAAACACTGTCAAACAAGGTTTTTTTAAATGCAAGAGGTGAACGAGTGACATTTCCAGTCACGTTTTGGGAAAGGTGGCTTTTATAATGGTCTGTTAACAAAAGCGCTTTAAAAAAAAAGGTGGAAAGGATTGTTTTAAACAATTTTTTTTTTTCATTTTGTGTAGTTTGATAAATAACTTCTACTGAAACCTCTCCCCCACTTGCACCTCAGGATTTCTAATTCGAATGGGGCTGGGTGGTGGGGGAGGAGAAATGACTTGAGATTTCGGGATTTGATCAATGCAACATGTTAGGGGCAGAGCACAAGGTCAAAAGGAAATGATTAATCCCACAAGAGGAACGGGCGGATGGGGCAGGGAATGGCTTCCCTACAAAACCCCCACTAATAGGTCAAAAGATACTCTGGTGAAGCAAGGTTTTTCTTCCCAACCCATTCTCAAGATTTCCATCTTCAAACACATTTTTTAAAATCCAGAGAACTTTAATCTACACCAGCTCATTTTCCTTAGAGGTTATTTTTATTTGCCAATTACATTCCAGTTGTTGCCAAAGGGGTCCCGAATTAGGCAGGAGGGAGAACGACTCCAGTCATCTGGAGGACTCGGACTTTCAGTGACAATGTCCATTACAAGAGGGAACCCGCCGGTCATTAACGGGACGGGGATATTCCAGGCCTACTTAAAAGAAGTTAGCAGTTAAGACATACAATATCCCTTTGAAAGGCTATGACATCAATGCTCGGAAAGTACATAAATGGGTCAAACACAAGGGAAGGGGGGAGGGGAGGCCTTACAAAAATCCTTTGGGGAAACAATTTTCCTCTTAGCTTTTTCCCCTCCTAATGCCCTTATGGAATCACATGCAAAAATTCGTGCTTCTAATTACGGATGCAAATTCCCCCCTCAGCACCTTTCTCCAATACAAACCCCAGATTTGCCAGCAGGGCTGGCTTTTTAAACAAGCTGAACTGCCTGCACACCGTTCTGCCCCATTATCTACCCTCTTGGCCCCTCAAGAAGCAGATAAGAGACTGGAAGGTTTCACCACCATGGGTCTCTGCCACAGGGGCTCATTTTCTGAAAACCATCCAGGCTGGCGGAGGGGGTCCACTTTAAAAATCTATAGTAACAGATGACTATCTTGCTTTTTAAAAGGAACCAAAGACATTCCCCAAGCATACTCTGAGCCACAAAATCTTATAGAGGGGGCGCAACCCTCCATTTCTGTGGACAATTGTGTGTGCACACCATTCTGGTTCCTATTTATTAAGTTAATATCCAGTCAATGGCCCTCAACTCTGTTGCTTCCACCAGGCAAAGAGGAAAAGGTGGAGGGTGTATCTGGTAAAACAGGCACCGGTTAACGTTAAGAATAAGGACTAGAACACGGTCCTCCAGACGTGGTCCAGGCTCCTCCTTGCTCTATCCATGCGGTTTACAAACTGGTTAGGAGTCGGGGTGGCGGGATCACAATGCCCGGGTCATAATCCAGTGCAGGTAAAAGGACTTGGCTCTGCGTTCCCCATAAAAAGGTGTTTAACCAAGACTTCACGGCAGCCCCACACACAAGATCCAATTCCTTCTGACCTTGTTCATCCAAACTGAGGCCCATTCTCTAATGCATGGCTTTTAAGTTATCATGACCATAGCTCGATACTTAAGGCCCCCTGACCTCCCAGGATCAGGATCCCCAAGATCCCATTTCCTTGAAAAATGTGTAAGGAGTATCTTAACCCTTATCCACTCCCAGACAGTATGGCTGCAGGGACCTCACTGGCTGGGGTTGGGGTTACAGGCTGGGGACAGTGGCTCATCCCCTGCAGCTATAGAAGACTTGCCTGGCCTTTCTGGGTTTTCTTGCAACCTTGAGTCTCATCTACATCTCTACTGGGTCCACCTCAGCCTGGCCACTGTCCCAGGTTTCACTGGGCCTGCCAGGACTCAGGGGCCGGCTGTACGGGGGTGGGGTGGGGGGTGTTGTAAAAATGAAAAGGACACAGGCATTTAAAAATCATATGGCAAGAGGAAAGTCACCTCAGACATGCGCTCATCAATGAAAGTAACATATATTTTTGAGTCTCACTTCCCAATAGGAGCATGAAAAGAAGCAATACTCAGGAATGTGAAATAATAAAGCAGCAGCAAAGAATTAGCAAAAACCATCTCCTTGGTTTTTTGGAGGGGCCTTTCCAACAACCCCATGACCCAATGACTCAGGCCCCCATTCCCCCAGGGAATCGGAGACAGGGGACCAGCTGACTTCTGGTAAGACAGTAACAGTTAATGGGCCTGAAACGCCTTTGGCAGGATTCCTCTGTCCGGCAGAACCAAGAGGGCAGAGAAATGCACCCCACCCTGAGGCGTACACCTGCCAAATTCACACATCTCAGATCTGTGCACAGGAATGCAGCTATCATGATCCCCATTTAACAAATGAGGAAATCAAGGCAGAGAGAGATTAACTAACTAACTTGCACCGGGTCACACACAGCAGTGAAGCGGTGCTCTGCTCTGACACCCGAGTAGAAAGTACACCCAAGCACATTACAGCTGACATAGAACAACATGAGTTTAAGCTGCACAAGTTCATGGATTTTCTCGACAAATATGTTAAGGTACTAAGTTTACTTCCTCTTCCTTAGGATTTTCTTAGTAACATTCATTTCTCTGGCTTTATTGTTAAGAACACAGACTATAATACACATAACATACAAAATATACATTAAACAACTTTATACTGTCAGTTAAGACTTCTGGCTAACTACAGACGAATAGTTTTTAGTTAAGTTTTGAGGGAGTCAAAAAGTTATATGCAGACTGGACTGCACAGGGGTCAGTGCCCCTAACACCAGAGCTGTTTGAGAGTTATCCGTACTGCTGTGATGTGTGCTATCACAACCAGAAAGAACACAGCCCACAGAGAGCAACCTGAGCTCAGAGGCCAACGTGGGAGGGGGCGACCTCTGCGGCTGTCAGCACATTGATTTGTCAAAGGCTGCGCACAATGCTGAGCCCACAGCAGATATTCTTGCCAAATGGATGGATGTAGTCAAGTCAGCTACTGGGCTGATGCTCCTCGAGATCATTCTATTTTAAAAGCACAACCTACGTAAGGAGACATACGGCCACATCACCAATTTAGAGATGGTGGAAACCGAGAGGTTATTCGCCCAGGTCACACGGCAGGTAGGAAATTTGACCCCAAAACCTCCTGGAAGACCCCAAGGCTCTTTATTCTCTCACAGGGCGGGGCAAATCCATATTATTAATCCACAATACATACAGCTGGTTTATGCCCTCAGAGAATACTCAATTACCTAGTGCCTGTTAGCTTTTAAGAAAAGGTTTCTATCCGTGTGTAAACCTGAAGAGCTCCCTACAAATCTACTAGAGTGTGCAAAAGGCACAATTATTGATTTGTGCAAGAGCTACCTGCTTCATAGACAAGACTGGAGAGGAAATGAGGGAGGGAGGGAGGGAGGGAGGCTGCTGCCCAGCAGTGGCAGCAGGAGCTGCTCAGCTAAGGTGCAGCCACAGGGATACCCTGGACACTAGCGATGAGGGAGCAGTCAGCAGCTGCATTTGCCTTCCATCCCCTGCCCCCATCCTGGGCTCCTAGGGATTCCTAGACCTTTTTGAGGTTTTTGTTTGCCTAGTTCTGAGTCAGAGGCAGGGTATGAGCGCCATGCACCTCCCATGTGTCACCCTGGACAGTGAACAGCAGCCCTGGCTTGGTCTGGGGGACACAACCTCAAATTTTCAACTTTGTCTTTAAAAATTATTGTACTCCTCCTCCACAGCACAGTAGAAGCCATTCCAATACACTCTTCAGAGGTCAAGGACACGTGGGGAAGATGTGTCACATTTGAACATCCCCACCTTCACTTGTCAATGGCTCTTGGGGAGGAGCTGGAATGAAACAATGTCAGATGACTTTCAGGGTAAGGAAAACAAGAAGCTTATTTACTGAATGGTACTATTCCCAGGAAACACAGAGATGATGAAAAGTAACACTGGGATATATAGTGTACAATAGTTAACAGGTATTTTTGCCGAGGAAGGATAAAACAATGTGGCTCTAAAAAGGATTGTTTCTCAAGCCAAAATGAAAGTTGGGTGTGCACTGCATCTACATGGTCCAGATGGGTCGGGTGAAGGCCTGGGCTTTTCTGGGAGTGCTACAATCATTACCCCAACCCATCATCAGGATGACTACCTTTCCACTCTGCCAGGAGCTGCCCCGAGCCACCCCCCACCCCCCCACCTGAGGACTCGGTGCCCTACAGATAGGTACCTGGAAGGCCTCCAGATGGCCACCCAAGGGCTCTGTTTAAAAAAAACAAAGGAGATGCCAACTGGCAGCAAGACCAGCCGCTGAAGGCCTGCCTGGCAAGGGACAAAGCCTCGCCCTTGGCAGCTGTGTGGACACAGAGCAGCTAACCTATTTCCAGCTGCGTGTGTGTGTCGACTTCTCCATGCAACGACTGTGGGATGTTTCACTCCAATGCAGGCCAAAGTAACGAACTGCCTTCATTAACCTGTCTAAATTGGATTTTCATCCCAAACGTCATTAAGGTTAGAGAAATTGGGGAATATGGAGTAGTATCTTAGAAACCTCATGTCTCCTCCTCCTAATCCTCTGTTCAAAGGTGGCTCAGAGGAGGGGGATGGCTACAAGACCGTACAGTTTGGGCTTCAAGTTGAAGAAACATCAAATAATAAGTTATGTATTATCAAGGGCTGCTTAAATCAGGACATCTGATGATAAACAGGTGTTAACAACTCAGGTGCAATCACTTAAACGGGATAAATGAAATGGAGATAATTTATGGCTGACAATTGGGGGTTAAATGTCAATATAAAAAAACAAAACTGCTCAGGACTCTGCTGTGACCTTCAATCTCCTCTCCAGAGTACCATTTAAATCTGTTACTCAAGAGGTCACCTTGTATTAGGTGCTTGTTAAAAATGCAAATTTGAGCCCCACCTGTTTTAAAGCTTCAGAATTTCAATAGAGAGAGAGAGCCTCAGGGTTATCAACTCCCCATTATTATTAAACTGGGGGAGGCTGATTTTAAGAATGAATTAAGAAAACATAAGCAAGTTCATAGTAGGCAGTCACTATAAATGCATAAAATACTTCTGCTCTAATACTTTAGGACACTTGTTTTTTCTTTACTTCACCTCCAGGCCACTTAAGTCCTGAAGCAAAAAAGTGCATTATCTGGAGTTATTTGCATAGTATTTCATCCAGGATTTATGGAGCTCCTTCACAAAGGAGGGCCGGGGTATTTCATGGGCGTGGCCCAGATTGACCCTTGCCCACACCCGGGTTGCTTTCTGGGTCCGCTCTGCACCCTCCCACCTTCCCCAAAAGACAGGCGCATTTTCAGGGAGGTTCAAATGGCCCTTCCCAGAAGGTTACTTGTCCTTGGCTGGGCTGGAACAGAAAACCCAGCAGGGCAGCCCGCTTCCCAAGGAAGATTAAACAAAGTTAATTAAAACCCTGCAGAACGCAGGCCGGGGGGATTAGCTGGCAGGCGGAAAGGAGGGGGCTGCTTTGCCCCAAGATCTCCTTCCCAGAGCTGGGCCGCTACCGCGATTCGGCGTGCTGAACATAGTGAGGCCATCATCCCATTTCCATATTCCTTGCTGAAAGTCCGCTCTGTAAGCCTGTCCCCCGAGAGCTGGGCAATTCCCAATGCCTTTTCTCATCAAAAACTTAAAATTTATAACTCTGGTGAATGAAGCAAAGGAGAAACTGGTAGGGCAGAGTTTCCTCTGAAGTGCAACACTCACTCAAGCCTCCATTAGGGTTACCTTTATATTCCTGCCCACGCTATCACGCAGGCCAAGTCTCGGGGGGCCCAAAGCAGCAGGAAGCACAGGGTTCCCCAGGAGGGCGGGGGCCTGCCCTTCCATGATTCCCTTGCCATACAAACTCCATCTAACCGTGCCCAGTCACAATGTCTAAGTCCAAGCCAGGCTGGAGAGTACTGAGCCACCAACCCAGGTAATCCTGCAAAGCTTCCCACACTCCACCTCCCAGTTACAGAAGACCAAGAGCGTCACCAAAGAAACTCATTTTTTAAGCACCTAACCGCCTAGCTCCTGGGCCAAGAGTCATAGGGGCCTGGCCCCTGCCCTGGGAGAGGGTCATTTTTGACCATTAAGGCCAGAGTAAGGCAGGCTCCCAGAGGCCCATAAAACTCCCAGGGAAGGAAGTGGAGATTAACCACTTCCTCCCACCCCTCAAGAAGGGGTTTCAAGCTCTACCAAATTGCAGAATAGAGGGTTCCCGGGAGGGGGTGGGGGCAGGGAGTGGGGTCAGAAGATCCCACACCTCTACCAGGGGACATGACTAACCCTGGGGTTTCTCAAATTGCTTTGATTTTTACAGATGAGGCTTTGTAGTCCTGCTGCCCAGCAGCTCTGTGAAGGCACATCCTAGCAAAGCCTCCTCACCCCTCGGCATGGGTCTGGACTCTGTCCAGGGACGGATGGGGCGCACAGGAGAACTACGTGTTTGTTTGACAAGTAGTACACTGGTACAATGGCTTGATTCTTTCACATACCGATCAGCCAGATTTATTGGATCGAAAACCGTCACTATCCCGGGCAGTTTACAACCCCTCATCTTTCTCACTCAGTTGCTTAAATTGAAATGTATTTCAAGTAACTTTCTCACCCAAATCAAATCAAAGGTGAGCAACTGTCGAAGGAAGCCAAATAACACGCAGAAACAAGCAATGAGTCAAGAAAGAAGAAACATGTGAAAGAATTCCCAGACTGGGACCATGATTTGGTCCTGAGCTTCCTGGCAGTCAAAGCAAAATGAGCAAAACTATACAACCGTGTCAATGTCAAACCACCACTTTGAGAGGACCAACAGTTTTCCTGGAAGCAAATTCAGACACAGTAAGTAGTGTACCTGTAAATACCATTCCTGGACAGCCCCAAATACACAGCTAGACACAGAGATATAACCTGCTCTCTGAACTGTGGAAATCCCTTCTAAAATCCTACATAATTAAGTTCCCAAGAACTGTATCCTAAAAATCCTTTTCTAGAAACCCCAGGAATCTCTATATGCTACTGCCTAAACCCCTTAAAACTAGAATGGGGCGGGGGAGCATGTCTTAACGAGACACATCACCCTCATAAACACACCTATCTATGGGGGCACTAAGACCCCCCCCAGTGTTTGGCAGCAAGGGACTCAGTGGCCAGGGTGAGCTTACTACTTACTCCCTTTCCTGACTGGCCTTTGGTTTCCAAGGTGAGCCTTAGTATCTATCTCCTGACCCCATTCTTAGCCAGGACACCCTCACTTCTTTACCAGTACCTGGTGGGAAGTGGGGAATCAGAATGGTCCTATTCCAGTGTCCGTGACAAATTGCTATCACCTAGGAGGAGCCCTAAGTGGTCTGCAGGGCCGAAATGCAGAGTAATGGGAAGGGATGAGGGAGAAATCCTGTGGGGACACGACTTTCACGTTAGGAATTTCAGCCTCAATAACTTTTAAAGGAGTGTCAGAACTAGAATTACCGTTAAACAAACAAACAAAAACCCAGCACTGCCCAGTTAAATTTTCAGGCAATTTTTAGTAAAAATATGTCCCAAATACTGCATGATACACAATCAAACTAAATAAAATTATTTACTGTTTATGAACTGGTGGGGGGGGCAGTTAGGTGAGACCCCACAAATCTTGAGAAGGGAAACCCTGAACTTTAATAAACATAGTAAGTCAATGAATAGGGGTAAGCACCAAACTTTTATTAAGCATTTATAATTGGGGAGGTTAGTTTGACTGTGCTTAAGACAAAATCTGGCTCACTTAATCCAACCCAGGGGTGACAGAGATGAGAGGTCACCCATCATGGCCAGGGCCCACGGCCGCCCCCATCCCGTCTCCCATTCTGAGCCCTGAGAACTCCCCAGGAACCGCAGACATTGGGCTTCAATGGGGCTCGCCACTCAGGCCTAGGCGATCAACATTCCAGGAGGCCGCCATTCCCGCCCTTCAGGAGGAACAAAGAGCTCCAGGAGGAATTCCTGCTGCCCAAGCCTGGGGGTGGGGTGGTATCCAAACAACACCCGGCAGAAAAAAGTGACCTAGGAAGCCCCCTCCCTCCAGGTCAGAGGAAGGAGGAGGCCAGGGAACCAACTCCAATACAGGTATTAGAAAATCGGACCTTATAAAGGTGGTGTGCAATTGGGGGGCTCAGTCTCTAACTGCAATGGAGTAAAATTCAAGAGCGAAAAATCTCTAAAGGAAATAGGCCCAAACCTCTAAACTTAATCATTAACTTTATCTTAAGGGTCTTCTTTGTATTCATGCTACACACTGGCTCTTACATAACCAATGCAGACGTTTCACTGTCCTCCCAAACAGAGAAGGTGGGTTTTGTTGGCTTTTTTTTTTTTTTTTTTTTTTTTTTGCCAGCTGTAGCTTCTACACTGCTGTAGGAGATAATTCCAGGGAGGTTCTCATCAGGGGTCCCCAGCAAAAGGGACCTTTGGAAGGGGCTGTAGTTGGGAACTGATGAAAGCAGCCTTTTCTTTTCTCCCTCCTGCCGACTGGTGCACCCACCCAATCGACAACAGTGAATGGCATCTTCACATAGCTTGAAAGGGAGATTAGAGACTTGGGCTTCCAAAGGCCTCCGTGAAGAAGTTTGGGGACAGACTTACACAACTAATGGTTGTCCTTTGAGAGCCAAGTGACAGTTCCCATGAAAAGTCCCCCCTTCACCATCCCAACAACAGGTTTTTTAATGAAGCCCAACAGCTCCCAGAGCCTGAGTTAACTCCGTAAACACTGGTTGAACATTTGCTTTGCAAATAAAGTTCTAATCGCCAATGAAGTAAGTCCTCAGCGAAGTGCTTCCCAGTTTTTCAAGCTCTTCAGAGGCTCCCAGGTTTTCCTTCCTCAAGCACACTAGGATCTTCTCTCCCCCACCACACACACCCCAACACACACAAAAGTTGGCTTTTATGCTTCACAACTGGTCCCCACAGTATCCAGCCCTTGCTCCATTCCAGCTCCAGCTCAGCAACCTGCTACTTATTTCAGCAGACCCGATTCTCACTGGGGGAGCCAGACACCAAGGACACAGACAGGGGGAAAGCAGACGAATCAATTCTGAATCCAGATAGTGTCAGGCAGTTAGGGACCCTCCCCCACAACAAAGCTCAATGATCAACTTCCGAAACTGAGGTCTCAACAACTCTGCACACAGGAAACTGCCTAAAACCTAGGGTAGAGTTCTCAGGCTTCGGGGGTCACGTGTCAATCAGCCAA
The DNA here is from genome assembly GCF_987537825.1 of Furipterus horrens. Taxonomy (NCBI): domain Eukaryota; kingdom Metazoa; phylum Chordata; class Mammalia; order Chiroptera; family Furipteridae; genus Furipterus; species Furipterus horrens. The sequence continues at coordinate 130,397,973 of NW_028327177.1, read as the reverse complement.
AGGCAGTTCTGAATGACACATACAATAGTTGGTCCAATGCAAGGAACTGCCTCCGCCCTACAGTGAAATTTTCTAAGAAACTCAAAACCAAAATTTTCCTGAAAGAAGAGGCTTCGGAAATGGAAGTCACCAAGCTGTCAACACCAACCAACCAGCAGGCTGTGGAAAGCTGTGAATTTTCTCCTGAGTGTTTACCACCAAGGGCCTAGACTCCAAGGACAGGCCAGCTGTAGCTCCCTTATACCCAACCCCTCTGGAAGAACACAAGAAAAGCTGGCAATCTGTCATCGCTATGACTTTGGTTCTCCACCGCATACCATATTTGAATTTATAAAAAAGCACATAGGGTGATACCTAATCAGAAACAATTGGGTGCTTTTACAGGTACATCATTCAGGATGGTCCGCAAAGTTGCCGAGTAATTCTATGCCCCTTTATAGGGATGTAAGGAGCCCCCACCAAAGGTAACCTCTGTTCCAGTCCTTTGTGTCCTCGAAACACCCGGAGAGCGCCAGGCACATGGCAGATGCTCAATGGGAGGTATGTTGATTGAACGGAATTCCCTTCCACATTTTCCAAGCAATCCTTGAGGAATCTGCCTCCCAGCAGGCATCTGCTCACTAGAAAACAATGGCCATTTGCATTGTGGCCGGGAGACAGCACATTTTAAAAGAGAATCTGGGCCTTCATAGTAGAGGCTAAAATGTCTTGGAGGGAAAAGATTTTAAGGGTGTTTTAGAGCTATCAGCAATAAAACAGGACATCTGACATTGCAACTTGCCACCATTAGGGGTTCGTTCGCATCCAAAAGCGCCCAGAGCTCTCTCCAGTTTTCATGTATCCTCTCCCAAAACCCATGACCTGAGTAGCAGGCCAAATTCCCCAGAGATCAGTACTAAAAGGCTCTACAGCAAGCAAATTTTCTGGGATGCTAGAAATGCTCTGCCTTGATTGTGGTGGCAGTAGCACAGATGTATATAAATTTGTCAGAAATTAACAAAATATGTGCTTAAAATGAATGCATTCGCTTTGACTTAACCTATACCTCACTACATAGATCACGGGGAAATGAGCTGTGTGTTGTTGCCGGCCAGGCAAGGATGTGCCTGGTTCATTATTATTTTAAAAATAAAGCAAAATGTAGGACGACAGCTGCATACAAACATATTTCAATACAACTTTATCACCACAGTGTGTGTGTACCTGATTAAGTGACAGCCATAAGAATAATATTGCAAAGGCACAGGAAATAGGACAATCCAAACTGTTAACCAGAATTTACACAGCCAGAGAATGGAATTTAGCAAGTTCTACTTTTTTCGCTACTATTTGCCTGTGATACAATGACTCCTTCTCTAGAAATTTAAAAACCCAATGAAGATAAAAACTGAGGGGAGCTAGGCCCTGCCCAGGAATTGGTACACAACAGGCGACAGACACGTGCTGAAGGACCCACTGGTGTGGAACAGGCCGGATCAACATAAGCATCGCCGCTGACCCGTTGTGAATAATTGATCTGCAGAGAAATTTTTTCCATATATTGAGGTTTTTTAAAGAGATCACTGATGTGCCCCTAAAGTAATATACGTTGAACTGTAAGCCAGTTGGCACTCAAGAGGGTAATGGCCTCAATACACGCACTCCTCCTCACCCCCAGTCAACAGCTATATTCAGAACCATTTCCCAGAAACGTGAGGTTCAGAGAAAAAGGGGAAATGAGACCATTCACTAACAGTCAGGACATTAGGTTCATCATTTGTTCTAAATAAAATTAGATCCCGCTTCATATGATACACCAAGGATATGTACTAAAGGGAATTAAAGACTCAAAATGTAGAGAAAGTGACTATTGCCGACCGCACTAAAATTTAAAATGTCTACTGAGTTAAACTAAATTGTGGCAAGCCACGGACTCAGAAAAATCCTCTGCAACAGACAGCTAGTCCTTAAGTTATTTATCCTGCACATTGATTTTTTTTTTTTTTTTTTAAACCCAGGATAGGCCCAGGAACCAAGGCAATCCAGGGAGGAAACCCAAATGGCCAATAAACATATGAAAAAGACGCCCACCTAGCCGCAATCACGGAAATGCAAAGTAAAACAACAGGACGAGCCATTTTTCCCCGTTAAATTGATGGCAAGGAGAATGGGTGGGGTGGGAGGAAATGTGGCTGGTAGGAGGCAAGCTCTCAGGATCAAATTAACATTTCAAATGTGTCTCTCCAGCTTCCCAGCAATTCCCTGGCTGGGGGTGGAGAGGGATCTTCACTCTAGAAGGAACAGGGACAGGGAGATATGTGCACATTGATGGTTCTGGCCAAATGCAGAGAAGTCCCCACCATGAACACCAACCAAGCTCGGAGCAATAAGGACCAGCAATTTCACCCCAATAAATCTAATTTTGTTTAAAAGAGATCATTGAAAGGTTTTTTTTAAATGACCACATGTCTGTGTGCGTTAAGGTTTAAAAGAAAATGCACAAACCCAGTTCATACATACACTCTGGAAAGATGTAGGACTGGGGGTTACCATTTAAAAGAAAAATAATTTTTTTTTACAGATAATCAAAAAATATATATATTTATGTGTTACCTGTATACTTATATCAGGATTAGTGTTAATTGGTCCAAGTCACTTGCTGGGAATACAAGGTAGCCCTGAGAAAAATCTTAATTTTTCCATTTCCCCAGCTTAGGATGGTGGAGGGAGGGAGGGAGGGAGGGAAGGAAGGAAGGAAGGAAGGAAGGAAGGGAGGGAGGGAGGGAGGAAGGAAGGAAGGAAGGAAGGAAGGAAAGGTCAAATACATCTAGTCCGAAGCAGGTACGTATTCAGAAAAATTACAACCTAAAATGACAAGGGCTGTGAAATCAAACAAAATGTCAGTTTAGAAAATCCTTAAATGTTCAACACAAATGTAAAACAAAATTGTTACCTCTTCCCCCCTTTAACCCCTGTCAAGTGTTTGCAAATCTTTTCTAGTTTTTATTAAGCACTCGTTCATTTGTTCCCCTTTTTCGTTCACTGTGGGCAAACCTGCCTTTAAGCAATCAAGACAGGGTGAGACCCCTCCTCACAGTGACAACATTGGGAAGTGCTGACTGCAAAGTCAAGGAATTGGCAGGCCCTGGCAGGCAGGACAGGGACCTACCTCCAAGTTAGTTTTTAAGACTTTGTTTCTTAATCTGCTGAAATCACAGCAAGTTACACCTTTGACATTCTGGAGTCCCCTCTGAACACCCCCCTCTCTCCATCATGTCACAAGCCAACAACTAGACCCAACAGACCCTGAAACCCAATCTCTTTTAAGCCCAAACCAGAGTCAAGCATAACATCATCCTCATCTGCATAATTTGATTTTACACGTGGCTTTCTAATTTTATTCCCATTTATGTGTTTGTTGCTTTACCTGTCCCCACCCTGTTTTTTTTTTCTCTTCCCTGTGGAGAAGAGGAAAATTGGTTTTGCATTCTCAAAAGCAAACAAAAGAAAGCTGAAAATTTCAGAAGCCAGGAAAAAATAGGCACTGATGAACTATGAGGACTCATAAAATTGAGACAAATTCTGTGCTCAGCTGTGCAGCAGACCCTAGACAATCAACAGAGGAAAAAACACACATGAATGATGAAAACAGCAAATGTGAACACTATCCCTCCCCCTTTTATGAGGGAAATGTTTGTTTTTCAAGTTAAGCTGCTCTAGAGGCATAACTTTCAGTCTGAGATGTCCCAGTATTTTAGTGCTTTTCTTTGCATGTATTTGCATGTTATTAACATTTGTACATAATTAACACACAAACTTAAGTTAACAACAAAACAGTAAAGATGTTAGAGGCAGACAGGAATAACTGCAGTTCTTAGACATTGAGACACATCTATTTACTGCACAATATTGCACAATAAACTTAAAGATGAAAAAGGTAACAAAATTAGTAGCTGCTGTGGCAAGTCCCAAAGACTGTCTAGAATTAACCATCATCTCTTGCTAGATGATTTTTGCAACCCCTTCAAAAACTGTTTTCCATTTCTCACCACAAGTAAACCTCAACATAAAGCCCTTCTCTCCCCTTATAACTAACCTTCAGTTTAAATGTAGACTCAAACCTTCCTCCATCCGCAACTCCATGGAAGAATCTTTTCCAAGATTCCCTTAAAGCTCCAGATAACTGCGTTGGTCCATCCATAGCTGACCAGAGCTATGCTTTTTATTTTTTAATGTGCGCCCATGAGGTATGTTAAATTCCAATGAAATTGGTAAAATAAAATTTCCTCTTAGAATATCCCTCTAAATCCCTAAAAACTCTGATAAAACTAACAACAAAAAGCAAAGGAGATAAAAACCAAGGGGAATTTCTCTGGAAGGTTAACAACAAAAGAGTGGGACTAGCAGGTGCTTCCATGGACCCTCCTCCCTGCAGCACTGTTCCCAAATCAGTTCCTCCGTTTTAAATTTCTACCCTTAAATTTATGCACAGGGCAACTTTTCATCAAGAAATACTTCGTCTGGTTTTCAAACAAAAAAGTCAGCCCTGGGCTGACTAATGACAATGTTACCAAGTCGTATAGACAGACTGATGAGGAAATTGAGGCTAAAACCACACAAGTTTGTGCTGGCTCAAAACAAGGACTCCAGCATGGAAGGGGCCCCACCACCACTCAAAGGCAGCGCTGCACACATTCCCGGCATTAAAATAAAGATTCACAATCGCTGAAAAACAGGAAACGCGAGTGCCCCTCAACTGGTAATGTGTTAACTTTGGTCCATTCAGACAGCGGAAAACTACTCAGCATTATAAAGGGAGGGACTATTTCAACCGGGATGACTCTTGAATTCATTAGGGCAACTGGAAAAACCCGCCCGGAAAGACTTGACCACTCTGCATGGTTCCACTGTGTGACATTCTAGAAAGAACCAAATTGCAGTAACAGAGGTGGTTGCCTGAGGCTGGGTGGAGTGGGGTGGGGATTCTGGGGGGTAATCTGTTTGGATTGTGGAATTATACATTGTATACTTTTGTCAAAATGTGTAGAATTGTACACTAACGAAAAGGTGAATTTCACAACATGGAAGTATACCTCAATAAACAAAAACAAGTTAGAAAAAGACCAGACCAGTAGAAGTGAGGCCTCCACACTCAACTGCAGGACACAGCTTGGTGGGCGTGGGGTGGGGTAGTGTTGACCATCTTAAAGGCCGGGGTTGGGGGAGGCAGGGAAAAGAGAGGCTCCCTCCTCCAGCCTGAACTGAGACTCCCCCAAGATTTTACAGGAAGTACCCATGGTCTTACAGGCAGTTGTCCCCAGATGCCCATTCTGTGGACCAGCGGCAGCCCCCACTCTGGGGGCTAGAAACAAATCAAGCCAAGAGGGAACACGGGGAGTCACCCAATCCCAAACTGGTTGTGAGGAAAGGGATCTGGGGCTGCTGGGCCTGCTGCTGTATTCCCAGGGCCTCGGCCTTTACCAAAGTGGTTTCCGTAGACCGTCAGGCCTGTTTTCACAGAAGTTACAATTTCCTGCATTCATCTCATCTTTACTTAAACTGTGTAATTACATGAGCAAGTACAAGAGACAAAAACAGCAGTCTCCCTTGGTAAGCACACAACTCCAGGGGCGAGGGCTGGGTGCAGGGAGAGGGGCTGGGAGAGAGGTGAGCTTCGGGATGGACGAGTAGAAAGAAGCTCACCTCCAACAGGAACAGCGCTGCAAGCTTGGGCCACGTTCTGGTTCTCACTCTTCTGAGGTCTCCCCCCATATTTCTCATTAAAAGTTTCAATGGCATGAAGCCAGGGGATGCTGCCAGGAGGAGCAACAGCCCAAATGGGACGCCACCTTCCCAGCAATGCTGTTCCCCGAGTTAAGTCTCTCAGCCTCAAAAGCCCATTCTCCTTCTCTCCCCCTCCCTCCCTTTGGGATTGGGGGAAGAGGGACTGAGACAGAGCAAAGCACATCCATGGCCTTGTCACCTGGGTCACACCATTACTCTGCCAACAGGGGATGCCAAAGGTCTATCTCGACTTGTTTCCTGGGTCACCATGAGCAGACTTCTTTACCTCAGCAGCACTGGGTCAATTCAGTGAGGGAACCAGCTCTGTCATCCACTCCCCACTCCCATCCGAGGGGCCAGAACCACAGGAACCCCCGTAAAGTATTAATAACTCCAACCTCTTCCCTTTCAGTCCCAGCCCTAGGTTGGCAGCTGCTTCCCACAGTTGCTACTTCCCAGAGATCCTAGTTAACAACTTAGTAACAGCCAACAATTCTTTCATTCACTCCAGGTTCCTAGAAACCACTCCGGCTATCTGCACACCTTTGACCTAAATTCCACAATTCTCCGAGAGAGAAACCCCCTTTCTTTCAGCCTGAACTCATCCCCCCCTTGGAACTTCTGTTCAGAGGCCCCGAGCTTTAACATTGATTTCATCTAGTAATTTAAACAAGCCACATATAATAAAGCAGCCTCACCAAAAAGGTGAGAATCCCCACTGCATTCACTCAGTTCTGCCCTCCCAAACAGACCACAAGCTCAGGGAGGGACCAGGTCGCAGACCACCCTTACACATCTTTAGCATTCAGGCAGCAAAGACATTCAAATATTTTGATGACAAATCTTAACACATCAACTCCTATCAGCAATGAGGAACTGCCTAGATTATTTCATAGCATCAAATACCGCTTGGCGAACCACCAGGAAATACTTAACAAAGATAAGCAGCCTATTTAATTTCATGAAAAAGAAATTTTATGCCTTGGGCAGCAACTTGCAGAAGTTGAAGCCAAAACTTTTTCCAGGATATTTACAGTTGTGTGCATCTAAATTATTAAAACAAATGTTTCTAGTGCCTTCAAATGCACCTTCATGTAAATTACAGCTCTCCCCACAGATAGGTCTTAATAAAATATAACCATTCTTATTGCTCCCATCTAAAAGCTCAGAGGATGAAGGGGTTAAATGACTTGTCCAAGGTCACACAGCTACTTCAGAGCAACACTGGGCCTTAAATCCAGGTCTTTTCACTCTAAAACTCGTCTTCTTGTCTTTATATTGAAAAGCATTTCCCAATTTCCCCCTTTTAGCCACATAACATGAGAGAAAGTCAGAAATATCAAAACCTAATATTGTCAAGGGCATTCATTCTTTGGCTTTAAAACTAAAGTCTCCTTTTTCCTGACAAAAGAATAAAATGGCAGCAGCATGAGCATCTTCTGAAGGTCAGCCCAATTTGCATCAATCACCACTAGAAATTTGACAATCCAGCAAAAAAATCTTTCTAAAACTAGTCCTTAAGTCCACTAATATCAACAGAGGCCAGATCTACTAGAGCCCTTACCCACTAAGGGCAAAAAGTATTTGCTTTGAAGTGTTGATGCCAGGGTGCAGGAGAATTGGGGTGGGGGCCCCCATTGCCTGAGATCCAGAATAGAACATGCCTGTGGTATAAATTGGTTGGCAGAAGAATTTCCTCTGATACTCAGAGATGTCTTTTGAGACTTAGCTATAATTTCAACAGGATAATTAAGCAAGTTGATTTGTCTCCTTAAGATGCCACAGTTCCATGGGGGGGAAAAGTATCATGGCTTCAAAGATGAATGGCTCCCAAATACATCATATAAAATGTAAACTGGCCTTCCACTTGGGGGCAGGGGGAGCTAAAGGTATTGCTATAGCCTCTAAACACACTTGCACCCATCTTCTCTCCTGGGTCTGGGGGAGCCCTATAGCCCTAAAGTGGTCTAAAACAAGAGTTAAAATGATTCCATGTTTTTATGCAATTTTCTCCAGTACCCTATGCATCACCTGAAAGAACTACCCATCTTTCTTTCCATTTAGATAATGGTAAATGGATAAAAGCACAGCTCAGCTGTAATTTCTACCAAACTAAAAATTAGTTTTCTTCTACACCACCCCCTTTTAGAAGAAAGGAAAGGAAGAGGGAGGGGTCTGCTTCAATAATCTACCATGGAGCTTATTAATAAAAGATATTATAAATGTTTTCAATTGCCTTCTGTTGTGGGACACTAACATTTTATTTCTAATCCTTAAAATATTGAAAAGTGTAACTGCCATTTTCCAGATGAGAAAACTGAAGCAGATCAAGAGCTCAACCTAGAATTACAAGGCGTGCTCAAAAATAAAGACACCTTTAGTAAGAAACATCGCAAAACCCTTTTTCCAACTACAACTAAAGCTTTCTTTACCTATCCTTTTCTAAGATGAACACTAAGCCACACGTTTTTGTGTGTGCATCTTCAGTACAAGCCTACCATAAACCCCAAGAGAGAAATATGTTCCTCTGACATTGATATCAGAGAGAGAAGGCACAGATCAAAATTTATAGATGTGGTCTTAACGCATCTTTAATTTTGACTGCTGATGCCACCTATTCACTATTCTCTCTCTCTTCTTAAATCCTCACCCAAGGATATTTTATTGGTTTGAGAGAAACATCGATCGGTTGCCTCCTGTATGTACCCCAACTGGGGATCAAACCCAAAAGGTTTTTTGGTGTTAACAAGATGAATCTCCAACCAACTGACCCACCTGGCCAAGCCGCAATTTTCATTTTTAAAACACCTGTGCTGCCCGTGGCCAGTGTGGTTCAGCTGGTTGGAGCATCATCCCATTGACAGAAAAGTGGCGGGTTCTATTGCCGGTCAACGTACATACCCAGGTTGTGGGTTCAATCCCTGATTGGGGGGGGGGGTGCAGTATGAGAAGGCAACCAATCCATGTTTCTCTCCCCCCATTTCCTCTCTCTCTAAAAGAGATGAAAATAAAATGTCCTCTGGTGAGGATTAAAAAAAAAAACACCTGTGCTAAAGTAGTCATATCTGATTCGTGCATGTTCAGCAACAAAATCTAAGTGCAGATTTTTTAATACAATAGCATTTTTATAATTAGCCCAATTAGTCAGAATATGAAAGATGTTCCCAAAGCCCACAGGCCTTTCAAGAAAAACAATATTTTTTTTAACTGCAAATGGTTAAGGCTAGAAGGAAATGGCTGGCCATGCTTTCCAGAAGTAACAACTAAAGGATACAGCTGTTGACACATGTTTAGGAAGGCACAGGGGGGTTCCTCACCAGACTCCAGAGTCCACTCTAGGGCCTTAAAAATTCACAAGGTGGCCAAGGCATGAGGGGATGCCCTCAGTCTACGTAACTAACCTTCTTCACCCACTTAATTCTCTATGTACCCTGCTCTGCTTCGTTTGAACTCCATTTATGCCGACAGAATGTGCTATTCTGCAGGAATCTGTCCTAGTAAATAATCACAATTGAGAATTATCCCCTTATTTATGACCAACCCCCCCTTCCCGAAAAGAACATCTTCATTTGCTGAAAGCAGTAACTTCATCACTAAAGATTACCACTTCCTGAGCATGTTTTTACCTGTTGATTATTGCACTGGGACCATTATACAGATTCACTAAAAACTTCCCTTGGTGGGAACTGATGATCAAGTAAGAACTATCTGGGGTTAGTAGAAAATCGACAGTAAGAAGGACAAAACAAAATACTGGTCTGATTTCTTCAGATTAAATATGGATCTCCCCAAATCTCAGTTGGGTTTGAGTGGGAGATGAGACCCCAGGAGGAGTGGGGGTCTTCCCCCACTGCACTCCACTCTACCTTCAAAGCCTATTGCAAGCAAACGAAGAGGGAAAGAATGACACTGGAATAAGGTTTAAATCAAACAGTCTCAGATGTAAATTGCTCAGCCCCCGATGCCTTCCGATTTTTCTGTTAAGTCAGAGGCTTGTCAATCAAAACAGTCAATTTGGTTTTAGTCAACTCAGTTTGTAGGTATAGACAAAACCTCAAAGAGAAAATAACAACTTAGTATCAAACAATCATGAGGTCACATCAACTGAAGAGGAAAGATTGGTCAAGCTTCCTCTTGAAAGTCACAATGTTTGAGAAGTCGAGAAGGGGGGACAGAGCGGTGCTATCTTCCTCCCTTTAGGCAACTGTAATTCTTTATCAATCTTTCTCTTGCTCTCTTCCAAAATAACAGAGATGGCAAAACAGCCTCCATGAGCCAAGCCTTTTAACTCTTTGTCAGGGTTACTGGGAGAGCCAAGGGAACACTACTCTTGAAATAGCCTGCCCGGTGAATTTATCTCAACCTTCTGCTCACGAAGAATGATATCAAAATGGTCCTTTATTCGCTAAGAATAAATACATCTAAAAGAAACCCTGCCCTGTGTGAGGAACTGGATAGAGAAATGGCAAGATTAAGCAAACCATGACTTTTAAGGTAGCACCAGAGGAAATGAAATTTGGAAGGGATACATTTTAGGGCTACAGTTATCAAATAAGTTAAAATTTCATTCGAATCAGGAAAAGTTATAAACCCTTTTTTCTCCAGACTTTAAGAATCTATACATTTTAATGCTGGTTTCAGTGTTCTAAAATTTGTAAATAGCTAAAACTGGGAGAGAGAATTATGGTGGAAAAAGGAAATTTTACTCAATCTTCAAACACTTTCAACTTTATTCTGTGTACAACTACTTAAACTTGAACACATCTAAATCATAAAGAACATACAGTAATATCAAATGAAGAACTGAATGAAATGTGGGAGAAAAGTGCCTGTGTTCTTCCTAAAGTATCTTTATTGTTTGCGAAATATATATTAGAAATAAAAATCCTGTAGACTCAAAGCAAGTCTAAACATCAAAACCACTTAAGTTTGAGTAAAACGAAGAAAAAACATCAAAAGTTCCCCAAGGCAATGCTGATGCCATGGGCTGCCCTCAAATATAGCCCAGGGTTATGCCTGCAAGGTAACCTCACCAGCAAAGGTTTACCAACTAGCCAAGCCACCACCACCACCACCCCCCTTCTGGAGATCCCTGTTGATAAAACCCATCGCTGTGCCCGTTAATGAAAGATGGGGCACATTCCGCAGCTCAAATGTGACTCTTTAAAAGCACAAAAACAGATTACCTTGAAGGGTAAAACAAATTAAGATATCAATAATAATGAACATTTTTCTCCCATATTTTTTCATCAAGCATTTTCTTCATTCAACATACTTCAACCTACAAACCTGCTGAATGGGATTAAAAGTAGCAAGCCCCAATTATTTCCAAGTTATGAAAAGTTTGGTTTTCTAATGAATATGTGAGATGTACGCATTAAGCAGACATGCCCTGAAATCCCACACAGTGGATTGAAAATGGGGTGTAGAAATACTAGAACATACATTTATATATATTTCTCTTGTCATTGCAAAGTCTTTTGGTATAGGTTTTAGACGGCACATGCATATAATTTAAAAACAAACATGCATACACTGGACATGCATGCCCGGAATGCACAATAAAATACACATATTGGTACCAATACTGGTACAATCTCCATTCACCGTGACTTATTCAAAGTAAGATACAAGACAAGAATTTATTCCACAACCAATTTTTTTTTAGGCAGCTGACTGCCTTTCTCAAAGTGATTTGAGGCTAATTTTTGGAGGATGGTTTCCAAGGGAAAGGTAAGTCCCCAGGCCTAGGACGGTCCAATATTCAGAGTCTTTACTGGCTAGAATTCTAACTTATCTTTCTAAGAAGTGCTTGTTTGTTATTTTAAGCCAGAGGAGGGGACTGTATATAAACTGTATCAACACCTGCACCCTACTTTCTATCAAGGGGACTCAGGACAAGTGTGTCACTCCTGTTGTGTCATCACACACACTGCTAGTGACAGGGCCTTTCCTGGGAACCGGAACTTGCTCAGACCCCACACACCGCTTTCCGCCATTTACAGAGTCCTGGCGCCCAGGTCTTTAACACAACACACACCCTGAACGTGCTCCAGCGTTGCCTCCAAGGCAGCAAAGGGCTCACACCCTATGTACCAATAACATTAAACGGCAGCTCAGGAGTGGCTGAAGCAGCGCACTGAAGGCGCTCAGTCCCACTTAACTCCATTTCACTCTTCGCCCGCAATCCTGTGCGAACCCCTGCAGACCCTTTCTCGGGTGCCCGTGGGGGTGAGGAGCGGTCACAGGTCCGGCAGCGTCACCAGAGCCCAGGCGGGGGGCGGGGGGCGCGCAGGCCCACAGCCTGGCTGCTTCAGCGCGCCTCTCCCGGGACCCGCTCAGTCGGTGGGTCGAGGGCCGAATTACTGGCCTGGATGACCGCCGGGTCGCAGTGTCTGCAGGCCTTCAGGTCTGACCATCCAGACATACAACCAAGTGAGAAACCCAAACGATTATTTTTTTATGAGCGAAATAGGTGAGTGGGAGCAAACAATTTTGAATTCCTTGTAAACCACAACTCCCTCCCCGCTGTTAGGTTTTCAAGTTATTTTATAGCAAGCGCCCAAAACACCCTGCCAATCCCGAGAAGCAATTTGGGGGTTTGGGGGGTAGGAGGCCTGAGGAAAGCCTCCCATACCCCTGGAGGGGCCAACTGTTGGAGGCACCCTCCCTAAAATTGAAAAAGAGTCGGGAGTCAGACCTCCTTCCTAAGGTCAGGTGGCATCAGTCACCATAAGGCAAGAGCGCCCTGAATTATTTAATGGAGCCTGTTGTCACCGGAGGCAACTCAGCAAAGTAGCACATTTTTAAAAAATTGAGGTACATTGTACATAGAGCCAAATACCTGGGTTTAAATGTTCAGTCCCTTCACAATCAAATAGAGGTCAATCATCCCCCCCAAAGTACCCTCACGCTCTTTTCACCAAGTCAAAAGGATGGCTTTTCAATGGAACAATATTTTAAAACTGTTACCCATCACTTCCTTCAAAGGAAAGGAAAAATTTAAGGCCATGTATGAATGTGATGTCTCTTGAGTCCTCTATTCCCCAGCACTGCTTTGTCACCTTTAACATAAAAGTTTTCTAGCATTCTAAATCCAGGAAAGCGGTCTGAAAATTAATTTCCACGTTTTCTTTAAATAGAAAACTGAAAGCGAGGAGGTAGATTTTGCTCAAAACTTGAAGTTTCTTGTTTTTAAAGGAACTGTAGTTTAAAACAAAGTAAGATCTTAATACTTGTGCCAAACAACTTTACCCTAGTGCAGCACGTGTTAAAAAGCAAATTTTCAGGGCAGCCACGTACCTCCCAGGGTGAGAGAGGCTTCACTTTGCATTTTACACTCTCCCATCCCATTTGAATGGTTTTATAAATTTAAAAAGTGTATAAACCTTTTACAAGTCTGGCAACACTAAGCATCCACTGTTTTAGCCCAAATAAAACATTATGCGGATCTTTAACTGGGAATATAAATAAAATCTGACATTTAAAATCAACTTGCTGGGAAGGAGGGTTCAATCCACACCCCTCCCAGGAGGAAAACCGGTGGATTCAAGTCGCCCTCCTCCTCCCTGCCTCCACCTGCCCCCGCCCCTTCCCACCCTTATCTCTCCATCTTTCCTTTCCTGAGATTCGAATTGATATTTAGCTCAATTATTTTTCTAAAAAAAGTGAAGGAACATACTGGAAACATTCACTGACGAATGTGGAAAACTTTAAGGATGAGTCCATTCAAAGCTTAAAAACTAAGGGAAAGAATTAACTTCTCTCTACCTTCATACCTACACAAAAGATACTTTGAAAGTGAGGCACTAACAAGTAGATGAGAATTTAAACTTTTTTCCAACAGGAGAAGCCAGCTTAAGGCCGCCAGGCAATAGCTCCGCCTTCCTCCCCAAATAATAGGTTAGGAGTGGAAAATACTGCGCTGTGCAAACCTCTACCCAGCCTGGTACCAGCATGCCCACTCCAACTCGAAGGCAGCAACTCCCACTATGATTTTTGAAGCCTCTGCGGTCTCTTGCTCTACGTCCAATGCAGGGGTAGAGCAAACCACACACACCTAATCTCACGGATCTACAGCGAGATCACGCAAATTACCGAACCGCTCTGCGGGTCCTGCTGCTAAAAATTTTCAGCCCTTGCCAATAATGGTTCGTAAGAGTGGAAGGTGTCACACGGTGTGAAAAGTCAGCAATATGCAACAGCCAAAACAGAGAACTCAAGACTACACTGCAGCCCTTGGACGGCGAACCCTCGGGTTCAGGCCGCGTGCAGTTGGGTCCGGTTTTTTCCCCAGAGAAGTCGAACCCCTGGTTGAGCCGGGTGAAGATACCTTCCAACCAGGGAAGCCAGTTCCAGCAGGAAGCAAAGCTTGGGCGGTCTGGAGCGGCCCCAGGGACTCCCAGCTGGGAGAGTACAATGGTACAGCCCCCCAAATTGCGCTAAGGCGCAGCCCTGGGCCCACGACACGTTTTTTCCACAATGCATTACACAACCGCTGACAAGGGCTTAGGACCAAGGGCTCCTTAGCCCTCAAAGACCCAGATGCCCTCAGACCCAACATTAAGAGACAACGACTGCCACCGTGTCCCAAGAAAAAATACAGTCCTCCCTCACAAGCGCGCACGTGGAAACCAAGGCCACAGAGGCACACGCCTTCCTTACCCACCACTCACCCCACAGCCGTCTCTCTTCCTGGCTCACGTCCTACTTAAAAGCAACCATCTACGAGTTTTACCAACAAAAGGGAGAAACGAAGCTAAAGGAGAGCCCTCAGCACATTGGGAGGCCTCTCGTGTGCCCGCACAAGGAGACCACATCTACAGATACACAGCACATGGTCTTCCACCTCGGGTCTTCCTTAACGCAATAATATGCACGCTATGTCAAACAAATAAACGAGGAAATCAAAGTTCAGAAAGGAGGGGTGGGGGTGTCCTCAAACCTTGGGAACGGGGGCGGCGGGAACCCTCGCACCAGGAAACCAGGTCTACACTGCCACACGCACCTAACTCTTCCCAGCTCATACCTAAGTGGAGAAAATACGGTTGCCCGTTTTGCCAAACAGAAAATTAGAGGAAAAGGGGGAAACTTCGCGTTCTGGGACTCCACGAGGGGACCGCGCAGTAAAGCACACAGAATGCAGGTCTTCTATCCACACACTCTGGTACTGCTGCTACTTCTTGGTGGCGCTGACCGCCATCTACTTAAAGAAAAAGGAAGACATTCCGAAAGAAGAGGACTTCCCAACCCACCCACCCACCCACCGCTTTGGGATGGGTCCCCGCGGTTCCCGGGTGGGCACACACACACGCCTATCCGCTACCCGGGGAAGCCCCCTCTTAAGTCGCCACGCACTCACCTCGTCGTCGTGGTGCTGGCAAAAGCCGAGGCGCTCAGGGAAGACCGAGAGGATGGAGAAGGGCGGGCCGGGAAAGGGCGCCCCGAGCCCGAGCTGCTGCGCCGCGGCGGCGGCGGCGGCGGCGGCAGCGGCAGCCGGACCCGGCGGGCCGCGCTCAATGTAGTGGTCCTTGGTGAGACGCACGCGCTGGTGCGCGCGGACGCAGTTGTCGCACAGGTGCTCCTGGCAGTCGAGGCAGCGCGACGAGGCGGCGTTGCCCTCGTCACAGGAGCTGCAGCCATGAGGCCGGCGCAGCAGCAGCGCCGACGGGGAGGCAGCAGGTCCTCCCGGCGCGGAGCGGGAAGGCGCGGGCGGCGGCGGCGGTGCCTGCGGGAGCGCCGGCGCCGAGGCAGACGCACGCGGGTGCGCGTGGTGCGCGTGGTGCCGGTGGTTGCTGTGGCCGCCCGCGGCCGCTGGGGCGCCGGCACGCCCGTTCTTGGGCGGCGGCTCGTCAGCCGTGGCCACCACGGCGTCAAGCAGGTTGCTGAGCAGGAAGGCAGACGAGGGCAGCGCGTCCATGCCCGCCGCCTCGGCCAGCACTACTTTCTGGTCGCACACAGGGCAGAGCAGTTTGAGTGACTCTCCCGGCGCGCCACCGCTGGCCGCCGGCAGCCGGTGCGCCTCGAGGCAAGGGCGGCAGAAGGCGTGCAGGCAGGGCAGGACGTGCAAGCGTCGCGGCGCGGCCCCGGGGCCCCCGCCGCCGCCCCCCGACGACGTGGACGTCTGCGAAGACGACGACGACGCAGACGAGTTGGAGGAGAGCGGCGCCGGCGAGCCGCACATCTCCTTGCACAGCAGGCAGATCTGGAAGTCAGTCTCAGGGAACGAAGCCATTTGCAAGCAGGCCCGGAGGAGGGAGGAGACCAGAGAGGAAGAGGAGGAGAGGAGAGCGCGGACGAGGTGGGTGGGGGAGCTGCCGACTCACTCAGAAAAATGCATCTATTAGGCCTGCAATCCAGGAGCCCGCACCAGAGCGGCGCGTTCCCCTCGGCTCCGCCGCGTCCAGCCCGCGCGCTGCCACCCCCGACGCTCCGGGCATTAAATGCCACTATCCAGAGATGACAGACTCTTCCCGGACAACGTGGGGGCTGCGTGCCTTGCGAACCAGGAGCGCAGGAACAAGTCCCGACTCGCGAGGGGAGAGCGGGGGCAGGGAGGTCAGAGGACTCCCTAGAGCAGCTGGAGCTGAGCTTAGCTTAGCTTCGCTCGCGGAGGTAAGTCCTCTAGAGTCAAGTCCGCTGTGCAAACCCAGTCCCGGCGGGAGAGGCAAAATTTGGTTTGACGAGTATTTGGTGCGTTGCTTTTCTTTAAACGAATTTAGTCTCTTCTTGGGAGAGGAAAGCTCCCCGAACTAGTAAAGGCGGGAGCGGCGCGACGCCAAGCTCGTGTCCCCCCGCGCGACGCCGGCCGCCCCACCGCATGACGCGGCGGCCAGGGACTCCTGGGTGGCCTGGCGTTTGCGCTCGGGCTTGCGCGCGGCCGGGCGCGGGCCACGCAGCAGCTGCAGGTCGTAGGGGCCCGGCCGCGGCCGCACGCGTGTAGTACTACGCACGCGCGCCCCACGCGCCTCAAGTGTCCCGCGCGCCTGCCTGGCCGCGGCTGCCGACACTTAACACGCACGCGCGCCCCACGCGGCCCAGGGCCGCGTGCCCCCGCCTCGCCCGGCCTGGGCGCCTCCCGCGCGCTCCTTCCTCTCGGTTTAGCTGCCCTGCAGCGCGGGGCCGCAGGTCCCCGCGGGCCGTCCTGAATTATTCATCTGCAGAAAGATATTAGATGTACCCGCTGCCCGCTCCGCGCGAGCCGTCGTGCAATGCTATCCGAGCTCCGCGCGCGCCCCGCGCCCCTCCTCCTCCTCACGACCGTCCTCTCTGAAACCTTGGCAGCGAAGGGGGATCACATTTCCTTTGTCATCGGGCCATTTCGCCCTCGCCTTAGTCCCCCCTCCGATCCCAAGCCGCGGGGATGGAGCCTCCTCCGGGGCGCGCAGGAATCAGTGGACCCGGCAACGGCCCAGCGCGGTGAGCTCTGGAGCCGCGTGGCCAACGCCGCCGGCCCGCGCCCGCGTCATCTTCTTTCTGAAACCAGTCGCCGTGCAAGGCTCAGGGCGGCCGCTCTGCGCCTACCGGGCTTTGCTCGCGCCTTGCGCCCAGACCTCCTGGGGCTTTGCACAACTCCCCCAATTCGGGCTGCGTGCGCGCGCGCGCGCGCGCTCCCCCTCTTTCTCTGCTTTGCCGCCTCTTCCTCCTTCTCCTTTTCCTCCTCCTCTTAGTACGCTGGTTATTGGGACTGATCGGAATTCGGAATCCTTTTAATCTCCAAAGGAGCAAACTCACTTCCGCCCGAGTGCTGGGAGGGGGCTGGGGGAGGGGACACAGGGGAGGGGGTTCCAGGCAAACAGGAAACATTAGCCCTCTCTGCATGGCTCGCTTTTGTGTGCTCCCTCCCTCCTCCCTCCAACCTCCTCCCTTCTCCCGGCCGCTGGGGAGATGAACGCCCCCAGGCTTCAGTGTGATGACCTTTGAAACCTTCTGAGTGAGGAGTGGAGAGCGACTCTTCCGTTTATTTAAAAAAGAAAAGAAAGGAAAAGATTTCATTCTGAAAACTGGTTCAGCAGAAGCCTGTGAGATCTGGGTTTTCCCACCACCTTTTCTTTATTTCTTTTTTTATTTTTATTTTTATGTTTTTACGTCTTCTTACGGATTCTGCATGTCTGTGGTCAACACCAAAACATGCGGTTATGTGCAGTTGAATGGGTGGAATTAAACGAACCTGAATTCTAATCTCAGGAAGGGCCAGTTTTCTTTTGAGTTTTAATGAAGGGTGGGGGCAGAGGGCAGCTGTTCTTGGGAGACTACTTGGGTGATGGCCCCCGACCATCTGGGTGGTGCCCCGGGTTGCTTGGGAGGTTCTAGGAGAGGAACTTGCTTGGTCCTGGAGAAACTTGGAAGAGCAGAGAGGACCACATACCATGATTTAGAGGGTATCTGATCTGGAGGCCTACAAGCTGAACAATTGTCCCCATCTACATACTGTCAAGCTGTTAGTGACATGTTGGATTCTACTTCTACAGCCAACAACAACCTGGATGAATCTCAAAAACATCATGTTAGGAGAAAAAAGGCAAACACAAGAGCCCATACTTTGTGATGCCATTTACAGGAAATTGTAGAACAGGGAAAACTAAGCTATGGGGATAGGAAAATTACCCTTGGGGGTGAGGGTGTGTTGACTGGGAGCAGGGAATAAGGGAACCTCCTAGAGTAATGATATATAAATATTATATATTGGTGTCTACATTTGTCAAAACTTGTAAATCTGACATTTAGGATCTGTGCAGAATTTTACTGTGTTTAAATTGTATTTCAATGAAGTGAAAAAAATAATAATTTGGTGTCCAACCTGAATAACCATGCCTGGATTATAAAGATTTTTTTAAGTACATAGATATTCCAGCTCCTCCTCTGAACTTGCTCACCAGAATTGAGGGAGTTTTCCAGGGGAAGATCACCCAGGAAAGAGAGCCTTTAAACCAACCCAATTGGACAAATATGCTGAAAGTCCTAGGCTGCAGAAACTTCCCTAAAGGGACAAAGACATTGTCGTGCCCAAGTGCTATACTGAGCCTGGCAGCCCCACTGGGAAGGCCCAAGCCCTCAGCTGCCCTCAGGAGCGCTTTCCGCAATACCTGGAGTCAATCCAAGCTCCAAGAACATTGGCTGAAATATGTAACAAGTGCAAAAATTATTATCAAATAAAAGCAAAACATGTCAATTCTATCTCAGTAAAATTGAAGAAAACAAAACAGCTCCTTGTTTGCCAGTGGAAAGAAGTAAACATTTCCTACCTTAGAGAGGAGCTTCTCATGCTGCCATCTATTGCCTTTATGAGTTTCTTAGTTTCTTCCATAGTTTGAGCCCTGCATGCAAACATGCACGCACTCACACAGGAATCTACACATGCCTATAGAATTTTCTGCCACACTGGTCTTGCTTCAGATATGTTGGATGTATTTGGGGGGTTGGTTTTTTTTTTTCCTTTCTTTGATTGTTTTTAATACCTTAAAAAAAAAAAAAAAAAATCAGGGGAACTGATTGGGGAAGAGAATTGCCAGAAGGAAGATGGCCCCAGAGAGTCAGAAAAAAGGATGGGCCAGGCCTGCTGTCTTCCTCTTGGTTGGCCCCACCCACCAGCATCTAAAAGGTTTATTAAAAAAAATAAAAAGATGATGAGCAGAGGAGGTTGGGGGTAGATTTGAACAGTCCTCCTGATCCTGTGACTCTAAAATGTCTTGCAAGTGGAGAGCAGAGATGAGCTGAGAAGTCAGCTGAGACTTCGTGGAGGAGCAGGAAGGCTGTGACTCCAGAAAGAGGAATCAAACTTGACAGCGGTTGGTGGGTTAGCTTCCTGGGGACGATTGCTCAGAATAAGCTGAAAAGGGAAAAGAAAAAAAAAAAAAAAGAGTAGGGGAATTGGGGGAAGAAAGGTTTTGATTTCTCTTCATGACATAGCTTTCCTTTCCTGAATTGATAGAACACTGCCAGGAAACAGGGCTGTGGTATAAATTGTTAAATTAGCACATTCCTAATTTCCATTGATTTAATATACCACAGGTAGGAGAGAGGGAACGCTTTAAAGCAACTAATTTAATCTAATTGTGCAGACATACAGCTATGACTTTTTTTTTTTTTGGTATAAAGATAAAAAATTAGGATTACACTCTAATTAGGCTTATCCATGAGAGGAACAAAAGCCATTTATAAAGATGAAAGTCCAAAGACAGTCCCCTGCTATAAACTAGTATTAAAATTTTCATTGCATCCTAGCTAATAAACACCCTTTCTTAGCAAGGGAGGAGCACACAGCCTTCCAGTTTTCCCCTCTGCAAGGTAACGTAAGAAAGGGAGTCCCTATGCCCTCCCAAATCCTGAAAAATAAATCAATTTGTATTTTAATAATAACCACCTTTTAGAAGAAACGAGCCCTGAAATTATGGAGGCAGTAAATTTGCATTCTTTCTCAATTTATCTGTAACCATATTTTGTTTCAAAGTTGACACTGGCCCCAGCTGCTCTCAGACCTGGGGTTGGGATGAGACTACATTTCTATCAGAGTGACATTGCGTGTACTTTTTTCGACTGATCTTTTATTTAAATACTTGTCTTGATATCAAAATTGCACCTTCACCATCATCCTCAGAGTGTATTCATATAATTTTTCAAACATAACTCACCAGAGTATTTTTTTAAATATTAAACAAGTATTAACATTACAATGACTATTTTGAACCATCGGGATGGGTGCATACTAGCCTAATAGACAACCTTTGGTTGAGTCATTGCTGCATCCTGCCAGTTGAGGGGGGATAGAGTTATATATACACTGTAGACCAACTCTTGACTCTACCCTGACTCTTGCCTCGGAATCATTAACAGAATTGTGTCAGGTGCTTTCCGCTTTCCATATACCCGAGTTCAGAACCACAACAAGTCAGACGATATAGTGTAAGCTCTAGTCACCTAGATCTTTAGAAATGACAGTAGGGAAACCTGAATTGCACATATGAAAGCTAAAAGTCAATATCCAGCTTTAATAGTTAAAAGTAGTTCAGAGCTCAGTTTAGGAGTACATCCCAGCTCCATCACTCTTAACTGTGACCTTGGGCAAGTTGCTTCTCTGTGCCTCAGATTTCTCATGCATATAACGGAACTGGTACAGGCACCTAGCCCATCGGGGTTAAATGAGCTACTAACTGTACAGTTTTAATATAGTACCAATCACATATCAAGCACATTTAGATGTTATCTTTATGTTTTTATTATCTTTATTCAGCAGACTGTTTTGCAAGTTGCCTGCCCACCCATTTAAGTTTGTCATTGTTTAATCACTACCCTTCACTGGACCTTAGAATCTCACACGTTCATTTACATCCTCCTTCCCCTCCCTAATAGAGAGTTGTAATCTTGCCTCCTGTCACTCAGAGCTCAAGACCCCACACGGCTGCCTGTGGTCCGCATGTAATATTTTAGCTAAGCTCTCAACCTCGACTTTCTAAAATGGAAATGTGTCTTTCAGAATAAGGGGGTGAAACTACAAGAGTTATTCTTAAAATAAAAATAGCAGAAAATCAAAAGATATATAAATGAGTACATACTGTTAAGACTGAAAAATAGCAGAAAATCAAAAGATGTATAAATCAGTACATACTGTTCAGACTGGGCAGCTTCTTTTTCCAAATGTACTCTGATTTTTGTAGCGGAAAAACTCAATGCCATTCAAGTTATCCCTGTTTCAGCTTGACCTTGACCCTCACTCGTTCCACCTGCTCCAGCCTTCATGGGCTTCCTCTTACCTAAAAAAGTTAACTCACACTGTTTAACCTGATGGCCAAAGACCTCTCTGCTCTATCCCAAATCTCCTATCCCATTACTGTTCCACACAGCCCTGCCCACAATCCATATATTCCCAAACTCAACTGCTTAGGATCCATTATGTTTTCTGCCTGGCCCTGGCTGTTCCATCTCAGCTTCTTCCCCGTTACAGGCCTTCTTCTGAGAAGTGGGGTCTATTGCCCCCACCCAGAGTCTGGGCTGGCTGAGGTTCACTTTGACCGATAGAATATGGCAGAAGAGATGCTAAGCCAGTTCTGAACTCTAATAGACTGAACCCCCATGTAAGAAGCCTGACATCCCTCCTGGAAAGATCACATGGAGAGCCACTGAGCCTACATGGAGAGGGAAAGAGGCCCATGGAGCTCAGCCTCTGGGCCTTCCCCACTGAGGTGCCAGGCATGTGAGGAAAGCCATCGTGGCACCTCCAGACCATCTAGCCTGAAACCACCAGGTTGGCGCCATGGGGCATCACAGCTGAGCCAGCCCAAATTTCTGACCCACAAAACTGGAATATAAAAAAATGGTGGTGGTTTTATGCCACTATATTTTGGGGTCTTTTGTGACACAGCAATAAATAATTGGGACACTTGTGCTCCAGCCTACCCTGTATTCTCTGCCAGATTAATGGCCTTAAGGTTATTCTTTCTTTCTTTTGTTAAACAGCTTTATTGAGATACAATTGACAAATGATAACTGAACACCCATTTAAAGTATACAATTTGGTACAGAATTATATCGACTATAAACTGCAATTGAAAAATTAAAATTAAGAACTTATTTAAAAACAAACAAAAAAGTATACATTTTGCTAAGTTTTGATATATGGATGTCCCTGTGAAACCGTGACCACAACCAAGAGAATAAAAGTATCTCTCACCCTTTAAAGTTTTCCGGAGACCCTTGATAGTCCCTCCATTCAACCCTATCCCAGGCAACCACTGATCTGCTGTCATTATAAATCAGTTTGCATTTTCTATAAATGAAACCATATAATTTTTTTTTTTTTTTTTTTTGGTACAATTTGTACTTTTTTGGATGAGGTGGCGATCTGGCTTCTTTTATTCAGCATAATTACTGTAAGATTCATTCATGTTGTGTGCATCAGTAATTTATTTCTTTTTATTGCTGGGTAGTATTGCGTTGTGTGGATGCATTACAATTTGTTAGTTCATGCCCCTCTTGGTTATTTGGGTTGTCTTCAGGTTTTGCATATTTCAAGGGTGCTATGAGCATTCATGTATGAGTCTTTGTATGGACAAGCATATCTTTTTCTCTTGGAAGAATACCTGTGAGTAAAATAGGCAGGGGTATGGATCATATGGTAGGTGATTGTTCCCTTTTAAAGAATCTGATCTGCGAAATAGTTACAGTGATTACACCGTTTTACATTCCCACCAGCAGTGTCCTCACCCAAAATCTGTGTGATCGTTTTTGTGTTTTATTTTATTTTAGCCATTCTAGTAGGTGTGTGGTAATATCTCATTGTTTCAGTTTTCATGTTCCTAATGTCTAATGATGTTGAGCACATTGTCATTTTTTATTTGCAAACCATAGGCTTTCAAAAAACGTATTCAGTTTATTGAAACAAACAAAACCAGTTGACCCATTTCTCCCCACCTTCCCCCTTGCTTCTTACAACTGCCAATCTGTTCTCTGTATTTACGAACTTGGTTTTTCTGTTTGTTTGTTTTTCTTTTTGTTTTTAGATTCCACATATTTGTCGTTCTCTGACTTATTTCACTTAACATAAAGCCTTTAAGTTCTGCTCATGTTGTTTCAAATGGCAAGATTTCATTATTTTTAAAACCAAATAACATTTCTTTGTATACACAAAAAACACATCTTTCTTTTATCCATTTATCCACCGATGGACACCTAGGTTGTTTTCCTGTCTTGGCTATTGTAAATAATGCTGTGATGAACATGGGGGTGCATGTGTCTTTTTGAATAATTGTTTTTATTTTCTTCAGAAAAATACTTAGAAGTGGAATCCTGGATCATATGCTGGTGCTATATTTGATTTTTTGAAGAGCTGCCATAAGGTTTTTCCATAGTGGTTATACTTCTTTACCTTCCAGCTAAGAGTGCACAAGGGTTCCCTCTTCTCCACATTCTCGCCAACATTTATTTCTTCTCTTTTTGATGACAGCCATTGTCATAGGTGTGAGGTGATAACCTCCTTGTTGTTCTGATTTGCATTTCCCTGATGGTTAGTCATGCTGCACATCTTTTCATGTACTTGTGGGTCATCTGTATGTCTGTGTTCTTTAGGAAAACGTTTATTCAGATCTTTTGCCCATTTTTTAAATAAGATTGTTTGGGTTTTTTGCTGATGAGTTGTATGAGCTCTTCATATACTTTGGATAGTAGCCTCTTATTAGATATATGATTTGCAAATATTTTGTCCCATTCAGTACGTTGCCTTTTCATTTTCTTGATGGTTTTCTTCTCTGTACAGAAGCGTTTTAGTTTGATGCATCCTCCTTTGTTTATTTATGCTTTTCTTAATTTTGCTTTTTTTTTTTAAAGTATTAGGTTTTTATTTACTTGAAAACTACAACTTTACTGACACCTTTTTTTTTTTTTTTTTTTTTTAGAGAGAGGGGGAAGGAGAAAGAGAGGGAGAGAAAGATCACTGTGTGGTTGCCTCTCACTCGCGCCCCCAACTGGGGACCTGACGTGCAACCTAGTCATGTGCCCTGACTGGGAATCGAACCAGCGACACTTGGCTCGCAGGCCGATGCTCAATCCACTGAGCCACAGCAGCCAGGGCCTTAATTTTGCTTTTGATGTCAGATTCAAAAAATCATCTCTGAGACCTATGTCATAGAATTTACCCCCCATACGTATTCTAGGAGTTTTATGGCTTTAACTGATATTTCAATCTAATCCATTTTGAGTTAACTTTGATTTAGTGTTGAGTTAGTGATCCAGTCTCATTATTTTGCATGTGGCTGTCAGTTTTCTCAGCACCATTTATTGAATAGACTATCTTTCCCTCATGTATATTCTTGGCTCATTGGTCATACATAACTTTATTGACAATACATATGTGTGGATTTATTTCAGGGCTCACTATTCTGTTCCATTGACCTATATGTTTGTTTTTAATGCTAATACTATACAGTTTTAATTACTGTAGCTTTGGAATAGAGTTTAAAATCACAGTGTGATGCTTCAAGCTTTGTTCTTTCTAAAGGTTGCTTTGGCTACAGTATATTTTGAAAGAAGAAAGGAAGGGAGGGAGGGAGGAAGAGAGAGAGCCCTGGCTGGTGTGGCTCAGTGGATTGAGTGCTGGCTTGCGAACCAAGGGGTCACTGGTTTGATTCCCAGTGAGGGCACATGCCTGGGTTGCAGGCCAGGTCCCTATTTGGGGGCGCCAAAGAGACAACCACACATTGATGTTTCTCTCCCTCTCTTTCTTCCTCCCTTCTCCTCTCTCTAAAAATAAATAAATTATTTTGAAAAGACAGGAAGGAAGAAAGAGGGGAACAAACTAGTATGATTTGATGATGGGTTGAATGAGAGAAAGTCAAGAGGGGAGAGTGGGGTGACTCCGAAGTTTTCGCCTGAGTAGTTGATTAAATGGTGGTACCATTTCCTGAGCAGCAGATCCTAGGAGATTGAGTGAGTCTATGCTGATACTGGTACTAAGAGGACTGTGCAATTTACATATAGGACTGAAAACAATTTCTGGAGAAGTCCTACTTGGGCTGCTTCTGAGCCTCTGTGCCCTCAGATCTGTTCCTTGTCTTCCCTGCTCTGTTCTGTAACACAGAGGGGCGGACCTTTGCAGTGTTCTCCAGGTTCTGGAGTCAGGTGACCTCTGGCTGAGTTTGGCGAACAGGAGTCTGGCAGTGGATTAGACAGTGAGAAGAAGGGAAAGCCCTGGTATCTCTCCCCTTCTCTTTCTAGTTTTGGTAGCAGCTGCAGTCTCCAGCCATGGGTGCCTCTCTCATGCCTGTTGTGGCTTCAGCTTCCAGCAGGTGATCTCAACCCCTGGGTTCTGGTAACATCATCTCCTCCTTGGACCTTTCAGCCAAGGAGTGTCAGCAATTTCCTGCTGCAGCTGACCTCTGGGTTCCATCACCTGTCCAATTAAATCCCTCCATTAAATCCCCTTTGTATAAATATGTAAAGTCATTTCTGTTTTTCCGAGCTGACCCTGACCATGAGACTAGAGGCTGAGGACTTACATGAAAGCATGCAGGCTCGGATGAGAAGCAAACACCTTGCACAACCCCACCTTGTGCAGACTCCCAGGCTCCAGGGTGTTTACCAGCCTTCACCTTGGGATTTGCTCATTGCTGACCTCTGTGCTTTGTACCAGACATTCCTTCCATCCCCGTGTAATACTTGGTTTTCATGCATCCATAGCAATCTCCCTCCTGAAACCGCAGCTCCAAAACCCTGGCCTCCTCTAAGCCTTCCAGCAGTGACTCACCTGTCCAGCCTCCAGCCTGTCGCCTTTGCTCGATGTGCCCAGTAGTTGTATTCTGTCCCCCGCCTCTGTGCTTTGGCAGACTGTTCCCTCTACTATTGCTCACAGCTCCCTTTTACTGGAAAAGTTCTACTCAGCCTTCAAAACCTACTTCAAGTGTCCCATCTGGGAAGTAAGTCATTTCTGGTACGCTCCTTCCTCAGGCGCGCGCACACGCGCACACACACACAGAGTCATGCTGCCACCATAGTTCCTATCAAACCATACTGCAGTCAATTTACACATGTCTGTCTTCCTTATAAAATCGCCAGCTCCTTGGAGGTAGGGGCTAAGTCACAAACTGTAGTCTGGGCACCAGTGGCCTTCAGTGACATTATTATTATTATTATTATTATTATTATTATTATTATTATTATTATTATTATTATTTTAATCCTCACCCAAGGACATGCGTAGAGGGGAAGGGAAAGAGAGAGAGAGAAAAAAGGAGAGAAACATCCATGTGAGAGAGAAATATCGATCAGTTGCCCTGACTCAAAACTGAACCTGCAACCCAGGCATGTGCCTTGACCGGGAATCAAGCCTGTGACCTTTTTAGTTTATGGGACGATGCTCCAACCAACTGAGCCACACTGGCCAGGGCATCAGTCATCAGTGACTCTCTTGAATGCTGGCTGCTGGATGCATGGATGTCAGTGGGTGTTCAATGATTCCAAGCAAGTGCCTTAGGTCTGTCTACCCAGTCAGGGTATAAACCTCCCACAGGGAGATTCCTAATTCTCATGCAGCCTCTTGGCACCTATCTTAGGGCATTATCTGGCAGGAGGAAACCAATAAGTGTTGTCATTGGCTATGAACATTTTGTTTATTTCCCTGCATCCTTTTCTTTCTCTTCTTATGTTTTAATCTTTTTTTAAAGATTTTATTTCTTTAATATTAGAGAGAGGGGAAGGGAGGGAGAAAGAGAGAGGGAGAGAAACATCAATGTGTGGTTGCCTCTTGGGCACCCCCAACTGGGGGCCTGGCCCACAACCCAGGCAACCCTGGCTGGGAATCGATCTGGCGACCTTTTGCTTCGCAGGCCGGACTCAATTCACTGAGCCACACCAACAGGGCTATTTTTTAATCTTCTTTCTATTTTTCAGTTAATTTAGTTTTACCTATTTTTACTTGGTATTTTGAAATTATTATTTTTTTTTAAGATTTTATCTATTTTTAGAGAGAGGGAATGGGAAGGAGAAAGGGATAGAGACATCAATGTGTGATTGCTTCTTGCGCGTCCCCAACTGGGGACCTGGCCTGCAAGCCAAGCATGTGCCCTGACTGGATATTGAACCGGCGACCCTTTGGTTTGTAGGCCAGGGCTCAATCCACTGAGCCGCACCAGCCAGGGCCTAAAATAATTTTAAATGTAGAGGAAATATTACAATAATACAAAGAACTTCCATATTTCTTTCACCCAGATTTCCTGAATGTTAACATTTTTCCCATTTGCATCATTACTCCTCTCCCTCTCCATATACGTGTATATATGTAGTACAGGTACATACTATGGATGTGTGTTATGTTTTTCTGAACTGTTGGGAGGGGATAACGATGCCCCTCTATTCCTAATCACTTCCCTGAGCATTTCCTAAGAATACAGACATTGTCTTACATAACCAAAGCACAATTATCTAAATTAGGACATTTAGCATTGATACAATACTATTATCTAATCCCCAGACTGTATTCACATTTCACCAGTTGTCCCAATAATGTCCTTTCTGGGCACATTTGTCCTTCCCAGGACCTAGTTCAGGGCAACACGCTGCCTTCAGGGGTCATGTCTCTGCCGTTCCCTTTAAGCCAGGACAGTCCCCAGCCCTGCTTTGTTTTTCAGGACCCTGACATTTTTGAAACATCCAGGCCGGTTGTTTTGTTTCCTCAGGGGTTTCTAAATGTCCCTAAGATTGCACCTCTCACCACGTTGTTACCAAACTCTCTTCTGGTCCAGACTCAGGGGAGGGACTCTTTGCAGGGCCTTGTAAAACCTTAAATAAACTACATGAACAAATTCCACTTTGACCACTGTCTTGTTAAAATTCCTTAAAAAAGTTAATTCGTTGGGCTCAAAGTACCTTAACAAAAGCCAGGCTGTACTTCTCCTGCTATTCGCTGTTCCTCAAAGGGTTTTATGTGCTGTTTAATGATTTTTCACAAATAGTTTTTCTTGCCCTTAAAGTCGGATTAATTGAATTTTAATTCAGTAGGATCACCCTCTAAAAAAAGGGACCCTGGCTCTACAGGTCAAGCAAGGTGCGGCCGTTAGACCTCCTTAAGGCCTTTTTCAAGCAGAGTGGGATTTTGAAGGCTGGGAAATCCAGCCATGTAGCACCCTAAACTCACCTCTATTTTGGATCATAATGAAAAAGCCCTCTTTTCACCCTGGCTGGTGTGTCTCAGTGGATTGAGCGCTGGCCTGCGAACCAAGGGTTTGCTGGTTCGATTCCTGGTCAGGACACATACCTGGGTTGCAGGTTGGGTCCCCGCTTGGGGGTGCGCAAGAGGCAACCACACACTGATGTTTCTCTCCCTCTCTTTCTCCCTCCTTTCCCCTTTCTCTAAAAATAAATAAAATATTTTTTTTTAAAAAGAAAAAATCCTCTTTTTTTTTTTTTAATTTTTATATCTTTTTTAATTTTATTTTTTGGTTTTTCAGTTACAGTTGTCCCCCCAAAAATCCTCTTTTCATTCTCAGCAAAGGATGGCTTAGGAAAGACAACCAACCACTAGCTTTCTCAGGCTCCGTCTACTCACACTCTCAGATTTGATTTTTCTTCTTTTGATTTGGTGGGTGAGCCTAAGACCATTCCCCTGTGGTCCCAGTCACCCTCCTGTTAGCTCTATTTTCTTCCATTTGTCCTGCCCCTTTTAGAACTCCACCCTCGTTATAACAAAAACAAAACAAATTTTAAAAAAATCACTTTTTACCTTTATTAAAAACTTTTTGAACAGATAAACATAGTTGAAATTCCCAAAATACAATACCAAGAAAAGTCTAGACTTTCTTAAATCCTGGGCTCAGGCAGGTTTCCAGAAACCTTGAATCCTTTTGTTGTATGAATTTTACTGAATGACTCAGTGGATGATAGACCGAAAGCTTGTCATTTCCTCCCAGAATCCTGCCCTCTGTTTTCATGATCAGCCTAGCTGATTTCTGTTAAAGGTGACAGATAGATAGAGAAGCCAACCCCTATTCAGAATTCTGTAAAACGTTATGATTGTCTGAGGACAATCGTAACAGGAATACTGGGTTAGCCAGCTCTACTTCTGTGGCCTCTGAGGGGCTGACAGAGGCCACATGAGGGCTGCTAGTGACCTCAGATTCCTGATCCATGAAGCCACTTTTGGGTGTTCTATACCATTCTTATGAAAGACCAGAAAGGAAGAAAAAGCCTGTTTCCTTCTCTGGGAGAGAAGGCCTGGAAAAGTCAGGGGCTCCAGGCAAGGGGCAGGCCAAAGGAGGCCCCTTCCCATCTACTCCTTACAGCTGAGCAGAGATTTTTTAAAAAGATTTTATTTATTTATTTTTCGAGAGAGGGAAAGGGAGGGAGAAAGAGAGAGAGAGAAACACTAATGTGTGGTTGCATCTCACACGGCCCTAACTGAGGACCTGGCTGCAACCCTGGTGTGTACCCTGACTGGGAATTGAACCAGCGACTCTTTGGTTCATGGGCCCATGCTCAATCCACTGAGCCATACCAGCCAGGGCTCAGAGGAGATTTTAACAGGCAAAAATCAGAGAGACTTAGGGAACCACCCCTAAAACATCTAGAGGCCATTCATTTATTAAGCTGCATCCTTGAAGGAAAGTACTCGTCCTTAAACTGGCCTGAGAAGTGAGCACTGAGCTCATTTTATAGATGTGGAAGCTGAAGTCCAGGGAGGGCATGCAACCTGCACACAGTTGCACAGCCAGAAAATGGCAGAGTTGGGCTTTGAATCCAAGAGTGTCAATTCCAATGCCCATGACTTTCCATGAGCCCATCCTTCCTTTTCCAGACTGTAGGAGAGGGCTGGATTCAGGATCTCTGCATGGCATTGCTACTAGGAGCCTTGGCATTTACTGTTTTATTTAGCCTTCACTGATCTGGTACTCACTAGTGCCAGGCACTGTTGCTAGAGCTTTACAAATATTAGCTCACTGAAGCTTCATAACAGGCCTATTAGCTTCATAGTATTAAGATTCCATTTTACAAACAAGGCAGCTGTAGCACAGAGGTGCAGAAACTTGTCCAAAGTCACACAGGAAGTAGTGGAACGAGGGCTTGGACAAGGCAGTTGGGTTTCAGAGCCTGTTTCTTACCTTTCCTGAAGCTCCAGATCCCCACAGAGGAGAGGGAGACTGTGTACAAGTGAATGCCTCACAAATGACAAATAAAACTGAGTGGGGCCCCTCCTGAAATTTGTAGAAAGGAATCCCATCTTTTGCCCAGTTTGAGAGATGAGCATCTCATTGGGAGTCAGGCCTGGGCAGTGTCTTCACTGGGCATTTCTTAGCTCCGCCCTTTCTGATGAGCTTTTTCCCATGGGGACAGTAGGAATCTTGTTCCAAGCAGATTCCTTGGCCCTTCTGTTGACTGTGGCCGGGTGAGCCACAGGGTCCAGGACTGGAAGGAGGCTTCTCTCCTTATTCCCCCTCACTCCTTCCCCTCTCCAATCTCATAAAGCCCCGTGTAAGCTAGAGGTCTTCAAAGACCTGCCCCGCGTGCAGATGGGTTAATCCCCAGCTCAGGACTGCTGTCCACCCTGCATTTCACCAGGTGCGGGTTCAGCCTGGCCAGCGTTGCTCACAGCTTCTTACCGCGTGGCTCATCTCCTGATCCCACTGGGTTTCCTCCAACCAGTTTCCTGCATCTGAGCTGTTGCCCGGGTCTGCAGCTGCTTCCACATCTCCCAGATTCCTCCCTTTCCAAGGTTCAGTGCTAATGAAAGCCACAATAACAAAACGGGAATAGAAAGCTGAGCTTCTCAACTTGGAAAACATGCCATTTATAGAAAGGGGAATTTGGATGCCTTGCTGCCTTCCTTATTTAAGGGCTGTTTTGACAGTGGTGTAAGAATAGAGCTGCTGGAATCTAAACAGACAGAAACGCAAGAGGAGGAAACTTTTTAAGAAACAACAGTGCTGGCTTCTGAGAGGTCCTTCAGATTGGGGGAGGAAGAATGTCATGTATAGAAGCAAGAAATAATCAGATAAATCCAGATGGAGGACACTTCTCCAAAACCACTGGCTTGGAGCCCTCAAAACTAGCAAAGCCATAAGTGACCAAAAAGCCTGGAGGAATGTTCTGAATTAAAATCTTGCAGTAACCACTGACAATGCAGGATTGATCCTGAGGGTGGATGCTGGACCTAAAAGAAAAATAGCAGTAAAGGACATTTGGGGGGCTACTGAGGAAATTTAAATATGGACTGTGTATAATTAAATAAAATTATTGTATCACTGTTAACTTTCTCAGGAATTATTATTATGTTATGGTTACGTAGAAAATGGCCCTGTTCTTAGAGATATAGGGCAAAGCATTCAGCGGTGAAGAATCATGTCCACATCTTATTCTCAAAACTTCTTAGTGTGTGTGTGTGTATTTATATATTTATATGTTTATATATTATAGTTATAAAATATATAAAATAAAAAGTTCAGGAAGATAAGGTAAAAATTCAGAAATGCAATTCACACTGTTCATTAGCAAATAAATAGTGTCTCATTCTTCCCTTCCCCAAAATAACCCAGGACATACACCATATTGCACATGGTCTTTCAGGGGAGCCCCAAGGGCTAAGACCCCCTCCCCCCATGGAACCCACAGAACCATGGGACTGGAGAACCAAGACTGCCCTGGCAAAGGATCCCTTGCCTACCTCAAATTACAGACCACCCTTCTGCCAGCACCTGACTCTGCATTGTGACAGAGAACTTGTCAAATTTATTGATCTGGACCATGTGCTGGACCTGGATCCAGCAGCTTCCTGTTCCTCTCTGCCCCGTTCGGGTTGGAGCTCTTTAGGTTGGACCCCGTGCTCTCACCTGACTTCTGTCCCATGTGCTTGGCCATGTGCCTTTTGGAGCACATGCCCTTCACGGGAGTAGAAACATCAGAATTGTCTAGACATGCAATGAGCATTTCAGATTGTGTCAGCTGAAGAAAGGTTTATTAATAACTTTGTCTATTAACACCTGAATAATTAGCTGATATTATTTGTTCTCACTCAAAACTCAGAGGCAGAAAAATACATAAGCCTCAGAATAGGATGCAAAAGGTAGCCAGCCGCCTTTCCTTCATCCACAAATAAAGTAAAAGAAGGTAAAATAAAACAAATTAAATAAAGTAAATAATGAGATTGAATAACAAAGTAAAAATAATAAAGTAGAGAAAATAAAAACAAAATAAATAAAACAAATGAAACAAAATTAGTAAAATGAATGTGCAATGAAATAAACCAAGTAACAAAGTGGAATAAATGAAATAAAAACTAAATGAAAGGAAATAACTACAGAAAGTAAAATGAATAAAACTAGGAAATACGAGACAATAAGAAAAGTGAAAAGAGAAGAAAATCAAATAAATAACCATAATCCAGTGAAGGGAACTAATTTATTTGTTGGGCAGATGCGTTTTCCGCCTGCATCTTTGGGCCCCCGGCTGTCAGCCAGAGGTAAAGCTCAGCTCTAGGAAATGCTGGGTCTGCGCAACACTGCACCCCTCCGCTCGGGGTGGGTTTCCTAGTTGGTAAATGTGCAGCCCAGCTGGGGAGCAGGGGCGCTCCGGGCTTGGCAGTAACCCGGGTCTCCCCGGATTCGTTCACCAAGCCAGCTGACCGTGTCGCGGTAGGTGGCGCTCTGGGCCCCGAGGCCCACGCGCGGCGCCCGCGGACCCAGTCGGCCAGGCGCCGCGGGGCGCCCGAACAGCCGCTGGAAGCCCGCGCGTCTGCACCCTCGCTGCTTCTCAACCCTTTGGGCTGAGGCTCTGTCTCCTCACCCCGCCGCCTGAGGTCTCCCCGCTGCTCACTCTGAGAACGAACCACATACTGGTTAGTTTGGAGCCCCTGCCAAGTGTCACATCAAACACAGGGTTCTTGCCACATAAACGTGAAACGACATCAAACACTTTGCTCTTCCTTGATGGAAGAAATTATTTTATATAAAATAACAGCAAGTGTTAAGAACATTCAAATTGGGATAAAAAACAGTTCACCTGCTTGGTGCCTCGTGGGTAAGCTATTCATTAGGAAAGTTCCGAAATAGCTACCTGTGGCTTTAGCGGGGACTAATGGTGGCAGAGGACGTTTGCAGACGGCCTTTCCATCAGTCCCAGAAGTCCCCTAGGAAAGCCGTGTTGGGGGAAGGGATGGGTGGGGGTGGGGATGGGGACAAGGGGCCGCTCACATGCAAATGCAGCTGTGACAATCCGGCCGGGCGCCTCCGCGCCTCCGGGAGGCCAAGGCTGGAACAAAGCATTAGCATTTTCTACATGAGAAAAGCCCGCATTCCTGGGCCTAGAGGCCGCGAGGGCGCCGCCCCCCTCTCCCCATTCACACTCCGGACCACACAGAGCGCTTCTCCGGCTAAGTGCTCCAACGTTCGTTTCAGCTTTTCTTTGGACCCGGGCGATGCATACGAAATGTAGATATTTCCCTAAACGCCGGCTTTGACATTTAATGCGTTCCTAAGTAGTCTGAAATGTGGACCGGATTAGGATGAGGCTTGGGGCCCACAGGGACACTTGGCCAAAGCCTCCTAAATCCTCCCAGACAATTGTTTGTCACCACACGGATCCCCTTTGCCCCAAATGAGGGGGCTAATGAACTTCGCAGCCTCCTCCCGAGGCACCCCCACTCCTACCCCAGAACCTGTATTTCTGCCCTGTTCTTTCCAGGGAGAAAAGGAAGCTGAATGTGTCAACTGCTTGCGGTGTGTGTGTGGATCTGGTTACTCCAGGCTGGCTTGCTGAGTGACCAGTAACCCACCTGGGTTGGGCCACGATTTAACCCTTGATAACGCACAGAGGGTCAAGGATGCTGAGGGCCTGTGAACCTGGGGATTATGTTAATAGGCCATCCCAAACCTTGCAAGTAGTTCCTGTGACATTGACAGGCCTAGGAAGAGAACATCACCCAAAATTCTGTTCAGCAGATTTTATTGTTCATATAGAACAATCCGCACGCTGTATAACAAAGTACTCGCCATCCAGGAAGGAGAAAAACACAACTGACAAAGAACGAAATGGAGGCTGTGCCCACAGACTTGCCAAGTTACTGGGGGCCTCAGCACATGAGCGAACCGGCCCAGAACATGCCCTTGGTAAGCATGCGGGAAGCGAGCGAAGAGCTGGGGCGAAAGGGGAATCTCCTTGAGACGGTGAGGGTGTGGACACAACAAAACTGGAAGAATGTTCTAGGGAGTGGAGGAGACTGAAGCACAGTGCTGGAGGTGCAAAATGGTGACTCATTTTGGGAGACGGTAGAGAATCCAGTTTGGGTAACGGGGTGTAAGGGAGGGATTGAGAGAAGCTAAGTAGGAGAATGGAGCAGTTCCCATGAGAAGACCTCGAGGTTCTGAGCCCTGGGCAGGAGTCAGAGTTGTAGGAAGTCACAGGGTGGTGAGGAAAGGGTGGGAGAAAGGACCCAAGGCAGGGAGACTGAGGACCTCTTGTCATTACAGGGTAAGGGTCTCAGCAAGGTCAGAATGGGATGAAACACAGGCTGCCAGTATTGACTGAAGCAGACACACTGCACATACCCAGAGTAATTTCCCTGAGTCTCCAGCGCCCTGCCTCCCGCCGTGCACCCGCAGTGCTGTCTCCACAATGTCAGGGGTCCGGGAAACGGTCCCTGCTTTGACATCCTTCATAGGACACAGTGAAAATGTCGGAGTTCCTTTTTGAACCTGTGAGGTTCCAGGCACATCCTACAACAGCAGCAATGGCCACATCCTTCAACCAACCCTGTGAGGCAGGACTGTGAGCATCCTCATTTTACAAATGAAGAAACTGAGGTACAAAGAAGCAAAACCACCTGTTCCAGATCATACTTGTCCCAGTGAAAGAACCATGATTTGGAGTCAGCGTCTGCGACGTCATCCCTTTTCTCTTGGTGGCTTCCAAAAAGGGGAATGGCTGGGAGAGGCTGAGCGGGTGACACCGAGACGAAGTGGAGACGGTGACTGGACTGAGCAGGTCCTTCAGGCGACACGAGAGGTAAGTGAACTTCATTTTAATCCTCACACTGGGCCTTGAGGAAAGGCACCCTCATTCTGCAAACTGGTCACAGAACTTGAAGAGATCCCAGCATTTGCTCAAAGTTACTTGGGTTGAGTAAGGGGCAGAGCTCCTAGCTGACTAGTCAGATAAGGGACCATGACTGCTGGAAATACCAGTCAGGGCATGTTGTGATGACAGAGGTGGTGGGATTTGAGCAGTGTCCCTGTGCGGGCAGGTGGAAGAGGATCAGGAAAGGCCACTGAAGGTTGCTGGGCCTCCGTTCCAGCCAAGGAAGTGGCTGGAGGAGAGCTCGGGGGTGGGGGTTGGGTGGGGCTCTAATGGGGCAGGAGCCAGGGGGCAGAATGGAGCATTGCCCCAGCGCTCCTGAGGGGCCATGCCTCGCAGTTTGGGAGATGCCTGCAATCACATTCTCGCGGGGCCTCTGAAGAGATCCCTGCAGTGAATTTTGCCCCATTTTGCAGCTGAATGGGGTGGCAGAGCTTCAGTAGGGCTCTTCTCGGAACTCAGGTTCCCATCAGTTACGACGCCATCCTTTGGGGTTAATGCCTACAGCACTCACGCCTGTTAAACTACAGAAAACCACATACCAGAGGAGACAAGTTATGAATCAGGAGACAGGGGGAAGAAATGGGGGACAGCTAGGAAAAACACCAGGAGGCAGCATTTTAAAACTTCAGATTTAGGATTACCTGTTAGTAGGTGGCCTTAACGAACTGGGGCAGGAGCCCTAGCCGGGTAGCTCAGTTGGTTAGAGTATCATCCTGATAACACCAAGATTGCGGGTTCAATCCCCAGTCAGGGCATATACATGAATCAACCAATGAATCCATAAATAAATGGAACAGATTGATTTTGTTCCTTTTCTCCTTCCCTTCCCCCTCTCTCTAAAATCAATAAAGTTGTTGTTTTTTTTTTTTTTTTTTTTTAAGGGGGGGCAGGAAAAATAAGTGGGAAGAAGCCTTTCTGGCTGATGGAACCAGTACAAACAGTCACAGAGGTGAAGACCTTAGGTTGAATGTGCTGGAATCTGCCAACAATGGGCTGTGGAAGGCAAAGTTGGGCTGCTGGAATCTTAATTTGACAACAAAGTATCAGATATCCTCCTCAGGCTGGGGAAACATTTAACTGGGCTGCTTCAGCAACTTCAGCAGACACTGGTAGTGACTCCACTTCTTTCCTGGCCTTCCCTGCAGCCAAGGATGGCTACGTGACTTGATCTGACCATGGTGATGTAGGCTGAGGTCTGCTGAGGTTTTCTGGGTAAGCGTTGTCCTGATAGTCTCCGATCAAGATAGGTTGCCATTGCATTCTTCTTCTTGCTTTCCATGTGGGTATAATGCTGGAACATCTTGTGACCATGGGACAAAAGCCCAAATGCTAAGTATGTGGAAATGAGCCGAGTCCCTGATGGGATCGCTGAGAACTAGAACCCAGGCCAGCAGGCATCTGCCTACGAATGCCCTTCTCAAGTGAGAGAAAAACATTCATCCTTTAAACCATTGCTACGTGGAGCCAAATGTATTCTTACTTAACCAGCAACATGGGGCCTAAACCTCCTCCTTGTTGTGACTCCTGCTTTCCCATAAAACCACCAGCAAGCAGGGGAAGTTCTGATTTCTTGAGATTTCTCCAAAGATGTATTTTCCTCAAATATAATTACAAGTCTTTTCCTACTTCACATACCAAGACCTTGTGGGGTCCTAGAAATCTGTTTGTGGGCTCACTCTCCAGAAAATGCTCAGGCTAAGCCACTCTGCTACCATCCTGCGGCAGAGGAAAAGTGGATCCCACAGAGCTGGGGCTTGTCTGGGGCTTGGGAAAGCAGATGCTGCAGACTTGGACCAGCTTAAGGGGCCTCATCTCACCCGGAGAAGACTTTGAGGGGCCCAAGGAAGCTAGAGCCTGTATTCCGTACCCACCTGTAATCTCTTCTGTGTAATGTGACAAAAGAGTCGGAGAAGCCCTGTGCACATCCATTCCATGTTTAAGTGATGGAAGAAACTCCCCTGTGTCCATGTGATTTGCGGGCAATGTCTAGTACACCAGTTCTGGGATATAGCCGTGTAAACTCTGATTTCAGCCAGAGTAATGCAGATCAAGTTCTGGCTAAATCATGCGTGATGCAAACACTCCCCTCTCTAGCTGTGAAACCCAGTAATCACATTTAGCTAGTGTGTTCCACTGTTACACTTGGTCCCCAAATTTGGCAACGGAAGAGGTGCAAACAGCAAGAGATACTACTAGATGGCTAGCTCTGATGAATCTACCAAACATAACTTTAACTAGGAGGTCACCCAGTTTTTCTAAACCAAGTCTGCATGACGCCCCAGCCCCCACCTAAAGTTAGTATACTGACCCTATGCACAAATGCTGGTTGTGTCAGTCCTGCAACACACACCTGTCTCTTGGAAAGAAGCTTTTAAATTTTTGTTTGCATGTGCAAAGGGGTTAGCAATAAACCTTGAACAAGCTGCTAACAGACTCCAGAATCAATGCTTCTGCCCAAGGGTACAGGAGAGTGACGCTGGACCAGTGCCTTGAACGTTGTCTTCATTTGTGATTTTTAAGCAAACTAACTCCTATCAGATCAGTAATCTCTTCTTCTGGTCAATGTTACTAGCACTATGGGTTTTATTACGCATTTTATGGTTCTTTTATTCATAACTAGGCACTAAGTACATTAACGTCTCCCCTCTGCTTCCGGGTCAGCTTCTGGAAGGGCTGGCTGCTCTTCTGCGGCTGATGTTGTTCTCTCAATTTTACAAACTGTAACACTAAATCTCAGATACCAAAATACTCTTAACAGTTGCAAGAAAGACAAAAATATGTTATATAAGGCTGTTCTGATAAGACCATGATTTAATTGCCTATGATACAGACACATTACATAATGGCTCCAATGATTAAAGAAAAACAGATGAAAATGAATTTGTGAATCCTTAATTTTAAGTAAGTCTGGCAAAAAAAAAAATCGGGTTAGAATAGTTTCAAATTGGATCTTCAAACTAGCACCCGTCACCATCTGTCTTTTATTCATTTTGCTGTGTTACAACTAAAAAGGCCCATAAGTACTCCCCTGGGTCTCA
The DNA here is from genome assembly GCF_987537825.1 of Furipterus horrens. Taxonomy (NCBI): domain Eukaryota; kingdom Metazoa; phylum Chordata; class Mammalia; order Chiroptera; family Furipteridae; genus Furipterus; species Furipterus horrens. The sequence continues at coordinate 130,359,628 of NW_028327177.1, read as the reverse complement.
GGTAACAGTGTTCCAAAAGCGAAATCTCACTTCCTCTGTACAGTGAAAGCCGGCATTTGGATGGGCTGGATCGGGTGCACAGGCTGAAACACTGGCTTCTTTCTCATTTCAGAGAGCGTCTTCACGGTAGGGAGCAGCTGATTCCTTTTGATGATCTGTAAAGCCAGCTGGGTATTACCTATAAAAACACTTCCATTAAAAAAAGAAAAAGCATCCACCACCACCACCACCACCACATACAGAGCAAGCCATCAGAATCCTGCAAGGGCGGTGAAAGATGTCCTAGGAGAGCAGTGTTCAGCACCTTTGCTGTTCCCAGCAATCACTGCCTCCATCCCATCCCCACAATTTCCCACTTAAGGAGATCTCGGGTGTGACCTGGGCAATGGGATTTTTTTAAAGCTCCACAGTGATTCTAAGATCTAGGCCAGGTTGAACACCTGTCCAAAGGTAGAATGCACAGAGGGATCTAGAACCATGCTGTAATCCTAATCGCTCCTTTCAGGAGGCCAAGGCCTGCCGGTGCCAGGCACTTACCGCCCCTTCTTCGGCTATAGAGTGGAGCCTTCTAAGGATCCCTTCCCACGATCCACAGAAGTATGGATTTCAACTCTTACTACTCCTGTCTCTTCTAATTTCTCCCTTCCTCATTCTTTTCTACTTCATGCTATCTCTTATGTAGGACCCACAGCCTTTCTTCCAGGGAGCCACATCCTGGAGGTTGTGTGTGCTCCAGAGGTATAACCTGGATTTAGGTTTGCATAAATAATTCTCAGCAAAAACTGGCTTACGTAAAAGTTATTATCTGTGTTCAAAATACTCAGGTGTACAACTCAGAGCAGCTGGCCGTCCGAGTCATGATCTCAGTTAAGAGTTGTTTGCTTCCTACAAGAAAGGTTAATCAGTAGGGATTAATTATAATTGAGTGTCAGAAGTTATGCTATTTTGCATTTTCACAGATAAAAGGAAATATGCTTAAACTTGCAAGAAGTAGGAATTTGTAAGACCAAAAATTCCCTAGCTACACTTTTGTTTAGAAGAACTGGATGGGTAATATCTTCAAGGAAGGCAAAGTTTCAGTTTCAAAGAGAAAAAGCAGACACCAAAAACCGTGGGCTCTTTGACAAGAAGAACCCCTTACCATTCTGCAGTTCAAGGTAGACTGCCAGTAAGATGGCTTCAGGGGGCACCTCTTTAGGGTGGATCATGGAAGCCGCCTGTGCTCAAAACAAAGATACCCATGAAACCAGCAGCTTAGACACAAACTCCAAGTAATGCCAAAAAAAAAAAAGTCAGCCTACCAACGCCAAGTTCGCAAACGTACTCAAGCTCATCCCCGCATGACCTCCTGGGGACCACTACAGTTCTGCTCTGAAGGCTCTCAGATGCCTTTGTCTTGAATCCCCACCAATGACACTAGACATGTCATTTTTAGTTAAGTATTTCCCTTGCCTAATCCATAATGAGTTTTTCACAGGAGAAAGCTTTTCTTCCCCCTCTGGTTTTCACCTGCCTGGGGTTCTTCAATCTCTTGGCTATATTCGGTTTTGAGACCCTCCTGATGCCACACTCCACTCATCCAGCCAAGTCTACAGTGGCTTTCCACCAGACACAGTGGCACTTACAAGTAAAACCTGCATGCCCCTGCGTTTTCCTAAGTAACAGGTCAGCTGCAAGTTCCTAATGGTAACAGGAATTCAAACTTAAAAGGCTGGTGATATAGAAAAATATGTACCACTAAGCATATCCAATGTCTCCATTCTTAGGAACTACAACAGTATGATTTCTTCAAATAAAATAATTTATTTGCTTAGGCAACACGCTGTCCTTTCCTAGGCCCGAGAGCCACCATCACCAGCCAGCAGCTTCTCTCCGATCCAGTCCTGAGACAAGGAAGCCAGGACTGCTCCAGTCAATGGTTCTGAGGTTACAGGTTTGTTTCTTCAGCCCAGACCTCTTTGCGCTGCAGCTTTTCCTTGCCTTACCCCTTAATCGAATCATAAAGTGTACTTCTACAGACACGCGTTGACCAGAGATAGGTGTGCAGGTAAGACACCCAGATAATAACTAACAGTCATCCAAACACATTTACCTAAACACCAGGGGGAGAGGAAAGGAAATGCGCTGTGAATATAAGGGAGAGAAAAGTTTATTTCGAAGGAGAGCTTCCTGGCAAGGGAAGCCTGCTTAGTCCTTGCGGTCTGTATCCGATAGGCAGGAAATGGGGAGAAATGGCACCGCAGGCAGAGGAGTGAATGTAGGAGTGGGTGGGCCCAGACACTCACCCGAGGCTGGTTCCTGGCAGCACTAGAAGAAATTTCAGACTAGTGGGGAGTCTCATCCAGAGCACAGGGCTCCTAAGTTCCTTGTAGATGAAGAGGGAGATTTTTATTCCTTTCACTACGTCACTGAGGTGTAAAAACTCTGCTCAGAAAATAAGATTTAGCCCTGGCTGGTATGACTCAGTGGGCTGAGTGCTGGCCTGCGAACCAAAGGGTCACCTGTTTGATTCCCAGCCGGGGCACATGCCTGGGTTGTGGGCCAGGTTCCCAGCTGGGGGTGTGCAAGAGGCATCTACATATTGATGTTTCTCTCCTTCTCCTTCTCCTCCCTACCCCTCTCTCTAAAATTAAATAAAGTCTATTTAAAAGAAAGAACAAACCGAGATTTTATACTTCCAGGCCCAGCTTTATGCAGGCCATATTACCTTCACAGTATTTTGTGAATATCAAAATCTCCATTTTCCCTTTAACTGGAATTAACACAGGACATTTTTTTTTGTTCTTTGCACTGACCACAGTCTTTAGCTTTTTCTATTGTGAGACTCAGTGGTATTTTGCTTACTGGCTGTTCAGAATGGTGAGAGGTGGGCAGGCAGCCTCCGAAATGTCTACTTGGGAAGCCCTTCCAACCCTTCACATCATGGTTCTGCCCTCCCAGGCAGGGTGCGCCTCCCAGTTAACAAAGGTCCAGCCATTGGATTAACCTACAAACCAAGGGGCCAAAACAAACCCCTCTTTCAGACCCCGAACCGGGCCTGACCCCATCTGTGTCCCCCAGTGTGGCAGCCGCCATGGCCACCTGCTGTACCAGAACCCAAGCTAGACGGCACACGCTGTCACTTCAGATCAAAAGCCCGGTTTGCTGCAGTCGCTGGGGTCCACGGGCACTTTCAGAGGCTGTCAAATACCCTTGCCTTGCCTCTGAGAACAGTGAAACATCTGAACTCTTACCCATTCAGCTCGACTCAATTCCTAGATAATATCAAGCATGTTTCCCCGGACAGTCCATCACTTAACTGTTCTGCGTTTGGATGAGAAGTGCTGACCAGAAACCACCAAGCGGACTAAACATCACTCATGGTTATTTTCTGCACGCTAAGCTCCATCACTGCTGGACACAACAAAGTGGCCTTCGTAGGAAGGAAATGTCCCAAAGCCACCATATCCTGAGAATAGGTTTAATTTCCATTTCAGTTACTCTCAGCGTATGGGGATGTGGGCTCTCTCATGTGCTGCTGAATATGTCATTTGGCACAAACTTTCCATATTAAAAATCTTAAAGTCTGTACAGTCTTTGACCTTACAATTCTTTTAATAAGTCACCTCCATGAGGGCAGGGTTCTGTCATGCCCACTTATTTCCTTATTCCCATGGCTGAGCACAGAAGTAAGTGTGCAACAGATGCCTGCTGAATTGATATCCTTTGGAGGAAGGACTACTTTCCGATTCTGTGAAATCCCTGTGGGGCTGCCAGCGGTGGGACCTGCTGCCCTACTACAGGTAAATGTCCAGGCTCATGACTGGTCCAGGGATTGGCAGGGGACCTAGAGTTCCCATCAGAAACTTCCTTGAGACCTGCTGATGACGCAACACTTCAGTGGTAGAATTCAGAGGTCTACTTTAGTTATACACCGCCAGTAGCTTTCTTTAGCGTAAGTGGAGTTTCTTTGGTACCAGCTTTCTGAACCCTTTCTGAAAGGTATACAGTGGTACCTCGGTACTCATCCTTAATTCGTTCCGGAACTCGTGACAAGTGCCGAAACCAACGAGTACTGAACGATGAAGCATTTTCTCTTGCAAAGCAGTGTCATGACTCATACAAGTTCTAGCAGGTGTGATGAGTCCCGAGCAAGCGCTGAGAGCTTTTTTTTTTTTTTTTCTTGTCAAAATGTTCAAGTACAGCGTTTGACAAATTCTGAAGTGGACCAGTATCAAGGTATGACTATATTCGTAATTAAACTTTTTGAATAGATAATAGATTCACATAATTCAAAATTAGAAAGTATACGAGTATCCAGTGAAAAGTCTCCCTCTTTAGTGCTCTAGCCACAAAGTACTTCTTTTCCACTCCTGAAACCCATGTTAGCAGGTTCTGGTGTGTCCTTTCAGATTTTTATGCATACGTAGGATTATACAGAAACCGTTTTACAGCTCGCTCTTTTCACTTGATATGTCATGGATATTATCATTTTAGTACACAGAGTGTACAGCTACATAGTGTTCAACTATATGGATGCACCATTATTTATTTAAGTGATCCGTTATTTAGATGGTTTCTAATCTTTTGAAATTTAAATTATTAAAATCACCAGAAAAAAACTGCTCCATTAAATGCCTAGGTTCATTTTCTTTTTTTCCTAGGTCAAGTCCTATGTTCATTTTCAATACTCTTCAGTTGTTTATCTTGCAAGAATGTTTTTAAGCTTGGAAAATAGTATTCCAGTGTTCACCGACCTTACCAGGAACCTCAAACAAAATAACAAAACCACACTCCACACCCTTTGCTTCCTAAGAGGGCCTGGCACCACCCTCTCCAGGCTCACCTGGTGCAGACACTTTCGGGCTTTGTCATATTCGCTCCTCAGGCAGTAGGCGCTGCCAAGGTTAAAGAGCATCACAGTCCTGGCAGAGTTGACGGAACTGGGGTAGCACTGAGGGGCCCGCTTCCCAGCTGGGGAAAAAGAGCAGACGCTGGTCAAGAGGCTGGGCGGACCAAGGGCATAGGAGCAACCCAATCCACTGCCCCAGGGGCTGCTGGGAATAAAGCACAGCTCTGCTCCTCCAGCTGACAAATGAAGGACACAGAAGGCTTGAGTCTAAATCTTTGGGATGCAGGCCAGGCTACTTAAGTATTTACAAAGCTTCTCACTTACAGGACTCCATTGCTTCATTTTCTCCTTTGTCCGATCCTACAAAGACATGAAAATAAATGTGGGAAAGCAGGACAACAGAGTATATGTTCTAAGAACCCAATTTTCTTTATGAAATGAAAATCTCATGTCAAGGCGATTGTAACAGTATTTACTTTTTTTGTAGTGGGTGTTCTATTAAAAGACATCAGAATGTTACCACCACCTACCACCCCAGGCCTGAGAAATAACGTTAAATAAAGTGAATGCTAGTCTCACTCCCTCAAAAGAACTTAGCCATGATTTAAAACTGACTTTTGAATGCAGTATTTTACCTTCCTAAGATTGTGGAATCCCTTCGGAGAGAATAATACAGAATGAGAACCAAAACAGAACACTGTCAGCCTTTTAAAAGTTAGAATTTAGACCATAAGGTAACCAACTCCTAGGTTTACTTAGCAAACAATTACTATAAAGTCAGTACAGACACAAAAGTAGAGAGCTGCCCTCAAACTTCCTTCCCTTCACAACTGTGCCCTTAAATTTCCACACATCCTGAGATACAACAGGAAGTGGAAATGGTGATCACTTCTGATCAACTGTGTCCTCATTAACCTTGGTCCTGCTCATTTGAAGAGATCCCTAAGGAGACATCTGTGACATTCTCTGGGTTCAAGTGAGTAATGGCATCAGATATTCTGTCCAGAGAGATGAGGGCTTCTGCAGCATATAAATGACCCAAAAACCTAAAGAAAAGAAAAAAAAAATTTCAAACTGAAAGTAGGTCATCACAAAACACCCAATATATAAGAAGATTTGGTATAGGTTTCATATATTTCAAGTCCTTGAATTGAAAGCTAAGTTTATAAATGGATCATTTAAAGGTCACTTAAATTTTATCCCATCGAATGAAGCCTCAGCATCAGAGTCCTCCAGTCTCTGCTGCTGGAAAAGTCAAAATGCACCAGAGACCAGACCAGACTGAGGCCATATTTCAGTTGCCTTGGCATTACTTCCGTTCTAAAGGTTTCCTGCTTCCCTAGCCATCGATTTTCTGCCCCTGATGCTAGAGCAGGTGCACATCCTCCTGACTTAGAACAGCCTGCTTCTTCCAGTCTCTTATTTTGAGATATTTCCCTATGATCACCTGATTGACTTTTCAAAAATAAAACAGGCTTTAGACGTATTACAACCCTTGCTCAAAATCTTAATGACTTTTTCGACATGAGAACAAAAGAAACTAAACTTGAATAGATTTAAAGCTCTCCAGAGTTTGGTCCCACTCTCCTACATACAGTCAAGATTCTTTTCTTTCCTTTTCTTTTTCTTTTTTTTAAAGATTTTTTAAAATTTATTTTTAGAGAGGGGAAGGGAGGAGAAAGAGAGGGAGAGAAACATCAATGTGTGGTTGCCTCTCATGCGCCCCCAACTGGGGACCTGGCCTGCAAACCCAGGCACGTGCCCTGACTGGGAATTGAACCTGTGACCCTTTGGTTTACAGGCCTGCACTCAATCCACTGAGCCACTCAAGCCAGGGCTTATTTTTTTAAGTAGTTTATTTTTTATTGTATTTTTTCCATTACCATTTGTCACTCTCACACCCTCTTCCACTTCCACGCATGGCCTACACCTCCTGCAGTCACCACACTGTTGCCCGTGTCCATGAGTTTTCTTTTTTGCTTGATCCCGCCCCCCCCCAGTGCCCGCCCCCTCCCCCGCACTCTCAGCCTCTCAGCCTGCTCTATTATCTATGAGGCTGTCTCTGTAGGACTCATCTTATTTTGAGGGTAATATGTGATAACAGGCTCTGGTGATATGTTCTTATCAAACCTAGTGGAAGACACTTGAGAGTCCAAAGTCTCTGCCTAATCTTTGAGGCAGCAAGTACCATTTCCATGAATCCTTGAGGTGCAAGAAGTGAAAAAATTCCACTACCAACCACAAAATTATCAGTTGCTTTCCCTAGATAGTACATACTCCACTGGGAGAGTAAAAAGCAACATGTACCACAAGCTAGCCGAAAACCTCCAAACAAAACAAACCAGGGACATACAGGGCAAGTCACACTTACTTAAGAGATCCTGACAGCTTGGGCTGCTGAAGAAGTTTATCTGCGTGATTCAAAGCCATAAGGTTATCACCCAAAGCCAGAGCCACGTAAGCACTACAGGCCAGGATGGAGCATCTGCAACATAAAAGGGAAGGGCTGAAAATGTGAGAAAACTGACAAGGGGTCCATTGGTTAAATAGGAAAGAACCTGGCACCAGGAGAGCACACAGAAAGCCACAATACCAATGGTAAATAATTAGAATGATGTATAAAATTACGTCTGAAGTACAGTATACCTATTTACCTAAGTCATCTTTAGCTTCCATCCAATTGACCTTTGTCCCCAACAAATTAACCAAATAGTTACAGTACATATTTAACCTGTAAAAAAAATAATGTAGAGAGAACTTATTTCCACAGACATTTCTTTTAACAACCTATAAAGCTTCTATAGAAACAGATGTTATTCTTCCTATATGTTTGTGACTTTGTTAAGAAACACAATTAACTTACTAAAAATCCATTTAACTTAGCTACTATCAAGTGCTGTTCTCTGAGCCTATAAAAAACTCTATAGTTCTTGCTAAGCAACAATATCAAGAGTAGCTAAAAGAATTTCAGTCGCACAGGCAATATTATCCTAAATAAATATTCAAGAAAAAGACCAGACTGAATAAATAATGTGAAAATAAAAAATTTAAGTTACAACTGATTTTGCTGAGTTGGGGTGGAAACCTAAATTTGATTTTCTGCTTAACATGCAGCTCATTTAAAACAGGTCTAGCTAAAGACTTGACACTAATAGATCACTTGAATGTTAAACAACCGTTCCACAAAGCAATCTTAAAATAAACCCTTGTCAAATAGAAATGAAGTCTGAATAGCTGGCCACAAATGACCTGACTTAGATACAGGGGTTTGAGGTATGTTTACAAATTACAATACATATGTATATCATTAAGTGCATTTAGGTTGTAATTTCAGGCTAAGGGAAGAATGCAACCACATCACCATAGAGGCTTCTAACACCCTGAAATCCTGACTAGAAATGGCCCTTCTGGGAAAGGCACAGCTGGGCCAGTTCGGGAGCGCTCTGCAGTTTCCTCTCACCGGCTCACCCCTGGTTGCTGGAACCCTACAAAATTATCCACTAACGGGAAAGTAGCCCCCCACCTTCTAACAGCACAGAAAAGTAGACTGGTCCCAGGGAAGGCAAAAGGACACTGACATTTATGGTCTTAGACTACAGTGGTAGGGCTGAAAGACTGTCTCCTGCAGCTCCTTGTTTTATCAATGGAGAAACAGATTCAAAGGAAGTGCATACACTCTCCTCTAGCTTAGAGTATATGATTAGCATTAGGCTAACATTCAGTACTGTGGACTCCCAACTCACTGGTCTTCCCATCCTATCACATTGCTTCTCTATCAATTCACAAGATTGCCCTAAAAATAAAGTAGGAAGATAAGATTATGATTTCTCTAATGCATATATAAGTATGCACATACATGTACCTCCTGTTAGTTTAAAAAGGAAGAAAACAATTTAATCCAAATATTACAAGTATAAATGTTTTCACTGAGCACATAATTAAAAATCTGAACCCTGTTCAGAGACTACTTTAAGAACAGGCAAGCAGTGTCATCCAAAGGGGTTTTCCTAACAAGCCTGCTGCCGATGTCCCTGAATCTCCAACAGCGTCTTCACCAGCTAGACGACCCTGTGGCCGCGGCCCCTGGTGGGGGGGGGGCGCGGCCCTTAGGGGTCACACAGGCCCAGAGGAAGGAGGCACTGCTAGCTATCTCCCACTTTCAGAAGCACGTCAGTGGTTAGCTCCCGATGTAGTGAGATTAAGCTAATTTAATTTCCTCTTTTGTCTTCTAGTTTTTATTTTAAAATTAGTCAGGTATGTAGTGCTTATGAAGAAAAAGAAAGACTTAAATTTTAAAGCCCTGGGTCAGGTTTTCCAGAGGCCTAAGAAGACCATCAACTCGGGACCTCTCTGAATGACAGCCACCAAGTTCAATATCCATTTTCCTTTGTGACTTTGCCAAAGATGGGGGTGAAACATAAGCTCCTTAAAAGGAGAAGCCCCCATCTTTTGTCCCCTACACAAAGGCTAGAGCAATTTCTCACCCCCTGCGGTAGGTGTTTGATAGGCATTCACCGAAGAACACAGTTTTCAATGTTTTACACTTCCTTCTTCAGGCACCCAGCGCCACGCCTGCCCTGCCGGGGGCAGGCCACCTTGCTGACCAAGCTGACTCCTTCCTGGGTCCCACAGATGGGGGCCACCCCGAGTGTCTGGGTCCTAGACAGGCTTGCTGGGAAAAGTCTGCCCCGGCCTCTCCCGACAGTAGGGGGCTATTACTGCTCCAGCCCATTGTCAAGCCCACTTTGGGTCCAGAAATCAGTCATGTAATATTTGCAGCTCAAAGAACTAGTATAAATGACCCATGGACATGGACAACTGGGTAATGGGGCAGGGATGGACTGTGGGAGAAGGGCTGGGCAGGGTGGGGGGGAGCAATGGGGGGAAAAGTGGGACAACTGTAATAGAAAAAATAAATAAATTATTAAAAAATATATTTGCAGCAAGGATTCTGTTTCTCAGGAAGTCCAAACTATAGATGTGTACAAGGTAAAAATCTGTTTTCCTCAAAATTTGCCCCTTTTACCATAAGATACTATCAAATCACAATAGGGTAAAAGATTGGAATAATAGAATATATTAAAAAAATACTTAAATATGCGAATGCAAAACTTGAAGACTGGCTTTCTGATCAAGAAACATTAGGATTAAGCAAGTTCCACCGCATGAAACTCAAAGTAACATGACTGTTCCGCGTCCCCTCGTGCCTTACAATGACCCCAGCTAACCGATCTCCGCCCTCTCACGCGTCCTCCTTTTCCTCTTAGAAAACGATCCTGCATCTTCTGCACGGTTCCCACAGATGGGAACACTGCAAACACGCACGGCTTTATCTACTAAGCCTCTGGAGAAATCACTTTACTTTTGAGAGTTGCTACTTAAAATATTGACCCCCGCCATCCGCCCCACTTCCTCGAGTCACTGTCCAATCTGCTTTACGGAGCCCTCAGTGGATCTGACGGGTCAGCAGACTGGAAGAACTAGACCCCCAGGCGGGAGACACACTAGCCTGGCCCCCTGTGGAGGATCCAGCACAACCCCACACTCTCTCCTCCCCACAGTGGTGGAGCTGACTGTAGGTCCACAGACTGCCAACCCGTGGAAAAGAAAAGGATGAAGAGAATAGAAAAGGGAAAAAAACATTCCTCAAAGCACCAAATTACAGCAACAAGCTGTAGAAGACTGGGCATTAAAATTTGCCAAGCCATATGTTCTGTAAATTAAATGAATCTAAAACAAGTGTCTGAAGTAGTCTAACCCTTATTAAAGAGAGGTTTGAATGGGGGTAAATCCAGCAAGCCCCCCTTGTCAAAGGAAAAACCCACAGAGTGATCTTGTAACAGTGTTTGAAAACTTGACTGCAAAAATCCAGTAAGAGAATTTCTTCCAAAAAACCAAATATGGTACTGAATTTTAAAATTAAAAAATACATATATTTCAAGCTGTTTCCACTTATCTACAACCATCTAGAAAATGTTAAACACGTCAACTTTCAACTCTTAAGAAAATTTATAAGTTAAATAAGGTAAATTTTTCACTTCATGTCTTCTGTGCTTTCCTGTCTAGTAACAGTTCTGTGCAAAAAGAATCTTACTGACAAACACACCCAAATCCAAAACAAATAGCCCAGTACAAAGAAGCTGAACATTTTTTCTTTTTAACCAAATCTAGCATCTCAAGAGAACCTAGTCCAACCCAGGCAGCAACTAAAATGCATAAAGTCACAGACGTAGCATTTTATACGTGGACAGGACCTTAAGATCACCCAATCCAATTAACTTATTTGACAGAAGAGAAAAGTAAAGCCCAGAGGGATTAAATGATTTGTCCAATGTCAGCAGTGGCCCTGTGGGGTTTCCACAGAGTGGCAGACCACTGAAGAATTATTCTAACCCTGGCCTGTAATCAATCTGATCACATTTATCTAAATGAAATCCTGGGACGCAGATGTGAATCACGCCAGTGTGAACACAAACTGCTGATAATGTGAAGGAAGTGTCAGACAGGTTCCTTCTTTGGTAGCGTGATTAGATGGACACCTTTTAGTAGGACCATACTCAGTTATAAGACTGAAACGGGGCTGGCTGGGTCTCTAGCAAGAGCAATAGGAAATTCAAAAGATTATTAGCCATAATCCTGTTTTAGGTGTGTCTCAAGAGATACAACAGAACAACTAGGTTAATACCAAAAGAAATACGACTCCTTAAGTACACTAAAGCTGTGTATAACATTTATGTTATCAACCATTTGTTTGATTCATTTTCTCTTATAAACATTAGGTCATGGGAGGCCCTTATCAACCGAATGGTAAATAATTCACTGAGTGTTACATCAGAGTCTAAATGAACTAATAAAACTTCTACAATTTATATTTGTGAAATAACTTAACTGGTCTTCATTAAATTTGGTCTGAACATTTCCTTTTATCCATTTTTGAACCTCTTATTAAAAAAAAAAAAAGACAAACTTCATTTTTATGCTGTATGCTTTGATTTTAATTTTTCATGTAGACATTTCCCATGTTAGCCTCAACATTATCTCCTTCCCTTTTCCAGTTCTGTTATACTCTTTTGCAGGTTCTAGAGCAGCATCCATTTTAGTTTTAGAAATTAAAATTTCAGCTAATATCATAATCTCAGAATAAACAACAAAGACGTCCTAAAATAAGCTACATGGAAGACTCGGTACATACCCATGACAGTTATTAAACCACTATGCAAACATGAAATTATTAGTGATTAGTCCTATGAACTTGTTTATCATTAATAAGATACCGGTATGCAAAAGAATTAAGTTGAGCCCTTAGCTCATACTATATCCAAAACTTGTCTCAAAATGGATTAAAGACCTAAATGTAAGCAATTAAAACTATAAAACTCTTAGAAGAAAACATCGTAAACCCTCATGACCTTGAATGTGGTAAAGGATCCTTAGATATGACATGAAAAGCACAAAGAAAACAATCGATAAACTGAACTTCATCAAATTGAAAAACTTCTGTGAGTCAAAGGACACCTTCAAAAAAGTCTAAAGACAACCCAGAGAACGGGAGAAGATATTTGCAAAATACACCTGATAAGGGTATTCTGTCTGAAATATATAAAGAACTCTTACTACTCAATAACAAAATAATACATAATCCAATTAAAAATAGGCAAAGGATCTGAATAAACATTTCTCTAAGGAAGATATACAAATGCCCACGACATAAACAAAAAGATACTGCACATCATTAGTCTTCAAGAAAATGAAAATCAAAGCCACAAGGAGCTACCACCTCACACCCACTACAATGCATAATAAAGAGAATGGCCAACTGCAAGCGTTGGTGAGGTTGTGAAGAGACTGAAACATTCATATATGACTGGTACAGCCACTTTTAAAAAGTCTGGCAATTCCTCAAATGATTAAACAGAATTACCATATGACACAGCACTTCTACTTCTAGATATACACCCAAGAAAAATAAAAACATGCCTCCATAAAAACTTGTATACAAATGTTTATAGCAGCATTGTTCATAATAGCCTAAAGATGGTAACAATCCAAATGTCCATACAATCAATATATTTGGCAATAAAAAATAAAATACAACAAAATACAAAACATGCTCCTTGGATGAACCCTGAAAACATCTTAAGTGAAAGAAGCCAGTCATGAAAGTCCACATATTGTATGATTCCATTCATATGAAAGCCTAAATAGGAAAATCTATAGAGAAAGTAGATTAATTAGGACTGAGGACTGGGTGTAAGGGGGTGTTTAGCTAAACAGTACAAGGTTTATTTTTGAGGTGATGAAAATGTTTTAGAATTGTGGTGATAGCTGCACATTATCTGTGAATACACTAAAAACCACTGGTTGTACACTTCAAATAGGTGAATTGTATGCTATGAATTATATCTCAATAAAACTTTTAAAAATATGAGATACCAGTAGATAGTCAATAAATGTTTGACTTTTTTAAAAAAATGAAAATCTTAAAAGTATACTCATATAACTAATCACTGTATAAGAAAATCATTATCTCCAAATGCTTGTGGCAACATTAATAATTAAATCAAAACATATGGTCATAATATCAATCCTGCACAAGCCTGTACATTTTAAGATTCATTTGGACGTTGGGCCTTTTAAAGACAAAAATTTTTCAGAAGAAATATTCAGCTAAAATTTGTGGCACAGAGAAAACTGGCATAGCAACAATATTACACATTTGTAGAAACCACATTATCAGCAAATACAACACTTCAAACAGCTCAAAAACCTTGAAGCAGCACTGTGTAGTGGAAATATAACTGGAGCCCTAAGTGTTATTTTCAGTTTTTTAGTTGGTGAATTTAAAACAGTAGAAAGAAACAGGCAAAATTAATTTTACATATTTTAATTAAATCAATATATTTAAGACATTTCCACATGTAATCAATACAAAAATTATTGAGACATTTTACACTTTTGGAATAGTGAGTTCTAAAACCTGTTTGTTTTCCCCTGAAATCTGGGTATCACATACTCAAACAGCACACCTTTACCAGCCACACTTCATGTGCTCAGTAGCCACATGTGATGAGTGGATCTGGCGGTGAATGCTGCAGTCTTGGAATATAAGAAATACATCTTAAGTACAAGCAGAGGACTTTTAATTTTTTTATTTTTTGGTTAAGAAACCAAGTTCTACATATCATGCCACCTCATAAATGATATGTAAGGGAAACTGACCATTTATTAATCATTAGTGGTTAAATTACATTTCCCAAAAGAATATATTTAGAGTTATATTAATTTTGTAAAATATCCAAATACCTTTGAAATCTTTAAGTGAGGGATAATTTATGTACATTAAAATACAACATTTTAAGTGTACAGTTGATGAGTTTGCATATATGTAACCATCAACCCAATTACGATACAGAACATTGCTGTCAACCCAGAATGATTCCTTCCAATCAATTCCCTAACCACTGTTCTAATTTCTATCAATATATATTATTTTTGTATAGTTTTGCCTGTCATATAAATGGTAGAAGTGGAATTACGTAGTATCTTATACTAAGTAGTAAAAAAAAAACAAATGTTTTGAGATTCAAATCATGTTAAGTTGGATATCAGTAATTTCTTCCTTTTTGTAGCTCAGTAGTACTCCAATATATAGCATGAACTACAAATTAGTTATCCATTCTATTAATGAACACCTGGGTTATTTTCTAGTTTTTGTCTATCATGAGTCAAGCTGCTGTGAAATTCTTGCGTGGACAAGTTTTTACTTCTCTTGTCTAAATACCTAGAAACAGAATCATCTTTTATTTTAAAAACTTAAAATCAGAGCATTTATTTAATTCAAGACTGCAGAGTATGTGGGCGTGTTTTCCTAGCTGAATGAAAATGACGGCTTTGCAGAACTTTGAACGGTTCAGGAACCCAAGCAATATTCTCACACCGTCATTACATACATACCTTGCCTGATCCATTATATCAGTACCTCTAAGTTCATCTGAGCCTCACAATTAAACTGGTTAATTTCTGAGACATTTCCCCTCATTTGAGGACAAATTTTTGTTTTAATTGTGAGACTACTTTTCTGAAACCTACCTGTTTTAATACAGAATCTCTGAATTGCTTCAGGTGTCATATACCTTCTGAAAACAAACTTGTAACCTCGTTAGAACTAGTATTTTTGGAATGATCTTCATTTATGTACAAATGAAAAAAACTGAAAATACTCAAAAGGCTGTGAACTCATACCATAAGAAGTGGCCGCCAGGACAGTCTTGATAATTTACTGCATATTAATTATGCTAGAAATAGGAAATGAGGTTTTGCATTGGTGTCTTGGGTATTATGGAGCATAAGGGGTCAAATATAATAGTCCATAAAAACTAAACTATACACTAGTCACACACAGTTCCAATTACATAAGAGAAATCTCTAAGAATTCGTGATCTTCACAGAACCAATGTGCTCAGACTCCTTCCCTCTCCAGAGGACAGCCAGCTCCTGCCCTTGATCGTACCCAACTGCACTGTGAGCTTTCACAGCTTTAAAAATTACAGGACAAGCCTTTGACGGCCCCTCCCCTGCATTACCGTTGCTCCTGTCTTGAATAGCCGTTCTTTTCATCAATCTACCCTAAGGCTCCTTCCATCTTGTTCCATTTCCTCTCTCCCATCTGCTCCATAAGAAAAAAAAAGGTTAATATATACCAGGGAACCATCTTCGCCTCACTTTACGACGATGGAATTCCCTGTGGAGATCCTTCTCCCCTTCCGCAAAAATTGGGAAGTAATTTTATTTTCCCTGAAAGTCACCAAATCTCCTGCTAGGACATGTGGAAAGCTAACAATTACGCCACAAGAAGCACAAAACTCGCTGACAAGTATTCCACCTTGCATGTACTGTTTTACAACAAACGTTTTTCTTAGAAATAGAAAAAGTACATTAAAACGATAATAAAGAGTATGGTATAATAAATATATAAACCAGTAACAGCAGTTTAGTATCAAGTATTATGTACTATACATAATTCTATGAGCTATACTGATATACCACTGGCAGTGCAGCTGGTACGCTTACACCAGCATTGCCACAAACACGTGAGTAAATGCGTGTGCTACAATGTCACTAGGTAGGTGACAGGAGTATTTCAGCTCAATTATAACCTTATGGGCAATGTCGTACCTGCGGTCTGTGGCTGAAGTGTTACTATGAAGCACATGACTGTACTTGGATTTTTACCATAAAAAATAACTTATTAAAAACAGATGAACCCTTAGATAAACATGCAATGTGGGTGGCGCCAA
Source organism: Furipterus horrens (assembly GCF_987537825.1). Lineage (NCBI taxonomy): Eukaryota > Metazoa > Chordata > Mammalia > Chiroptera > Furipteridae > Furipterus > Furipterus horrens. The sequence continues at coordinate 130,343,500 of NW_028327177.1, read as the reverse complement.
AAATAGAGACATCTCTAGAAAACCTTAGGCACCTGGTGGAAAATGGTGCATTTTTTTGCAAGTTAATGAGTTTTCCCAAATACTGCCCTGGCTGAACTTTACATCCCATTTCTTCCCCACCACTTTACATTATACCAAATCCAGTTTAGCTTTACTTAATTTGCTTTGTTTTTACACATTTCTACCCAAGACAAAAAACTAGTATAGTGAGTTATTTTAGTTATACGGTTGAAATTTGGTTGCTTTGTAAAAACTCAATTGTATTTCATTTAACAGCAATGTTCTTCTATAGATTTTGTTTTTGCCATTGTTCCACTGGCAATTTGTCATAATACTTTTATTTCCTTGCTACCTTTATGACTCATACAATAAATAGGAAATTTTACTATACCTGAAGATAATTGGAAAAAAATATTTAAATACCTTGTCAAGTTTGAAAAACCAAACACCACTTTCAAAACCTTAAATGACCAACTCCTTATTTCTGACTAAATTTGAAATTTAAGATTTTCTTCCATATAGTCAGAGGATTAATTCTTTCTTCTAGACAATAGGGTGCTATGGGGATATGGAGACACACACACAAGAAAGGAGACATCCTAAATCTCACCACCTAATAACTAACCTATTAACTAATATAATTTTCTGCTAAGTGTTTGCCATCTGCTTTTGAGGGCAGTTTTTTCTTTTACCTCTGATTCCCCTGCACCTGGCATAAGACTAGCACTAATGTTTGCTGGAACAAAATGTGAATATATGAAATGCTTTCAAAAATAATGTGTCGATTTACAATGCTACCAGCAATATATAATTAACATTTTAAATGGACTCTTATCTTTCTTTTGCAACTTCATAGGCAAAAACATAAGAAATAGACACCTGAAACTAATACAAAATAATACTGAATGTAAACTGTAATTGTAAAAAAAAAAAAAAATGGCTTACTCTTTCCATTTTAATTTGTAGTCCTATTATTGAAATCATTTTTAAAAGTAATGCTGTACCATTAAGCCTAATTCCAAAAATCATATGAAGAAATAACGGTTAAAAATACCCCAAATTTGTTGAAAGATGTATTTATAGACTTAAAAAGTTAGCTAACCCCAAGCAAGGTTAAAAACAAACAAAATCAGACGTAGATTCATCATAACCTAACCGCTGGAAAAAGGAGAGAGACAATCTCTCTTGACAGAGGGAAAAATATCACCTACATACAATGACTGTGAACTTCTAATCAGAAACAGTGGGGGCCAGAAGATAGTGCAGTGACATCTTAAAAGAGCAGACTGAGCAGACTGAAAGGGGGAAAAAAACCTACTGCCAACCTGGAATTCTGTATTCAGTGAAAATATCCTCTAGGAACAAAGATGAAATAAAGATAGTTCTAGACTTTAAAATTAAAACACAGCAAAACAAGATCTGTACAAGACCTGCTAAACAGACATCTTCAGACTGAAGAGAAAACATACCTTATAGAAACTAAAATAATCAAGAAATGGTATTTATGTAGCAAAACACAAAAGACGACTGTGTTCCTTTTAACTTCTTAACATATACATGACTGTTCAAAGCAACAATAATGGGGCTTATAATGTATGCAGACAAAAATATAACCTATCCAAACTGACACAGATGAAACAGAAAATGTGAATAGCACTCATCTATTGAAGAATTTGAATTCATTATCACGTATTTCCCACAGAGAAAACCCCAGGCAAGATTATTTCACTGGTGAACTATATCAATCATTTGAGCAAGAAGTAGTATGTATCTCATACAAACTCTTTAAGAAAACAAAGGAGGAAGAAGCACTTCCCAACTCATTTATAAGTTCATCATAACCCTGAAACCAAAACCTGACCAAAGACATTACAAAGAAAAGTATGAACCAACCTTCCCCGTGAACATATTGTAGAAGCAAATATTACTAACAAAATATTAACAAATTGAATCCAGCAATTTATTAAAAAGGTAATACATTCTGATTAGTAGTGTCTGTCACAAGATTGAAAGGTTGGCTTAACATCTGGCATTCAATCAATGTAATTCATAATATTAAGAGAATAAGGGAGATTAAAAACAACGTGCTATTTCAATAAATGCAATACTAGTTTTGTTTAGATACTCACTTTAAGTTTTCTAATTCCTGTTTTCTTAATGGAGAAGAAGGTGGAGCTGGAATGAATTTATCACCATCATGGCTTTTACTGCTAAAATAAAGATGGACTCTTAATTATGAAGAGCAACAAATAAACATATTAAAATTTTGTTTCCCTATCCTCACTCCCATGCAGTTTTCTGTGATAAAAGTATAAAAGAGACAAAACAATGAAACACACTTATAACTTGGTATCACTGTTGTGTTAAAACTCTACCGTGTATCAGTTTCTTTCCCCCAGAATGCAGTCCTGCTTTTTAAAACCTCTAAATGAAAACAGTATCTCCACCATAAAAAGAAAACCACTCCAAGATTTTCACACATTCCCCATTCTTGTGATGGCTTTTTATCAACTATGGTAAAACATAAACCCTTTATGGAAGAAAAAAAAATCCTACAATTTTGTTTCAGATTTTCTATATTATATATATATTTGTTATAATTAAGAAAAAACGCTGGGATGGGAGACCTGAGTTTAAAGGTGCCATGTGTAAAAAGAACACTCTATATATAAAATGGTGTTTACTTATTACTAAATAAGCTTTCCCAATTTTTATAGATTGGTATAGTTTTAGGATTTAAGTATTTATTTTAATTTTTTTAAAAAATGCTGTTTCTTCTGCAACATGATTTCTTGCATCTGTTCCTCCTGTTAATAAAAAGTCATTACTTTCTACTTTTTTCTTTCAAGGTTCTCTCCTGACTTAGCCTTCACCTATTTTTCTCTTCCAGAAATACTTAAACATTCATATTTTCCTTTCTTATTATTCAAAATAGAGAATTTTGGCAATTCGGGTTGAAGATTTTAGGAATTCACCTAAAGGACAGAGAGGCTTACTAATAAAGTCCTGGAGGGATCCCGCCAACGAGGTGAGGGACTGGAATACCTGCAGGTCTCACTGCTTTCGCCGCTCTCAGTGTTCCCACCCAACTGATGACTGTTCTTAGACCCATTTTCCTGTTTTGGATCTTGCTGTTCTTCAGGTAACAGCAACAAGGCATTTCTGAGACAAATGGCTGCAAACTCCATACTGGCTACAGGAATGGCTGAAGACTGTCCGTCACTTAAAAGAACAAAACCAAATTAGCAGAGTAAATAACATAAAAAGAAACAGTATTCTCTCACTTACCGCGGGTATTACGTTCTAGACAATCCCCCCCCCCACGAAATAGGAACCTTACATTTATTTTACACTCTTAAACCTACGTAACTTTAACAACATACATATACAGTACCGCAAAATCCCACAATATAGTGAAAAACCCACGATAAATAATTAAATATAATATTTTTAAAAATCCTGCAATAGTAAGGCCACGGTAAGTGAACTGCGATATAGAGAGGGACTACTGTAATACTTTTCCAGTCTCAGAAATAAAACCAATGTAATCATAAATGGAAACTGTACCCTGTGACAGGCAGAAATTTTCATATAAGCAGTTATGCCAAAAACCCAAATTCTAAATAGTATAGATAAGGTGCAAAAAGTATAGATTGCAAGTATACACATTATTCACATCGTTGTTAATGTATTAGAGGAGTTACAGACCAGGAAATAATAAGAATTGGACAGGCATCATAAGAACCGGAAACAAGGGAAGAAAGAGTTTCACATTTGAGCCTTATTTACTTTTGAAAGTGACTTTTTTAAAAAAGTCTTCAAAAAGTGGCATTATCTCGTCTTATAATTTTGAGATTTATATAACTTTCTTTGCTTTGATATATCAAACCGAATCAGCTTTATTATGAAAATACATAAATGTGAAAATTAGTAATAATTTTGAAATCATAGGAAAGTAATGTGATGTGTTAATAGTCTTTTTAAAAACCTGCATTATAGTTGAAATAAATTACGACCAAAATATTGTGTGTCAGATACTATTTTAAAAATTTGAAAAAAACTTTATTTTCTGGGGGGAAATAAAAAAGCAGCGACTTTTCCGCAAAGCCTAAATACTTACCAAACTGGAATCTTTATACAAGATAAAGATGTTCATCTTTAGAAGTTGTTAACTAAAGGTTCTTACATGTAACAGATTTATGGTGCTTTGGATGTTTTACGTATTAGTACTTTTTTCTCCTACTACAAAGAATTAGCGTTAGGGACTCTTAAGAAAATACCTAAGTGAGAAGTTAACAATGATCAACTATAAAAAGGAAACATCAAGATGCCCTCTCCTGGACACTCTGAATAATGGCACTGACTGGACCAGGGTTTCCTAGGCCATTAATCAATAATTTCAGCACCCATGTATGTAATAAACCAAATCACATGTCAGATAACATTCACTATGGACCTATTTTGAAGTAGCCATAAAACCTAGCTACAAGGTAGTTTCTCCTATGAAATATTAAGTCCAAATATATACAGTTTCTCTTTGCAAAATACTCACTTATACACAGTGTTCTGTATGGACTGGGACGCCAGAACGATTTTACGATGATAGCCTTGACCAACAATAGACTGTACAATTCCTTTTTTACTTGGAAGACCTTTAGTTTCTTGTTCAGAAGTCTACAAAAGACAAATGATTTCCAATTAATTTAATGGAACTGGGAAACAGGGTATGAAGAATGATCTAATACCTTACCAGTGACTCTAAGAAAGTTCTTAAGATGCATCAATGTGGAGTTTTTGGTGATAAAGGAAATATGTTCAGTACTGAAGAAAAGAGTACACGGGACTGAAAGTCTCTGACATATGCTATATTTTAACTAATATGAGGTTTGATGTAATTCCCAGGGAAAAAGGCAATTTAAAAATGACGTAAGCATGTATTTAGAATGATTTATTTAGAACATTCAACCCCCCAGGGACCATGCTGCATATTATGAGCCCTTTGAATCAGAGTGAAGAAAGAGAGATTCACAAAAACACTGTGAAAAAGAAAAGGGAGGCAGCTCTACTTCCTAAAACAGATATTCCCCCCTTCTTAATTGCAAGTATGTATTACTTAAGTTGTCAACAACATATAAACTTTAATAAGCTACATATGTCACAATTCTTGCCTTTCAGTAAGTAAATCCTAAAACCCTGTAAACACTAAACATTAAAAATGGTAAAGGCTACTTACATGTATGTATACACATATATAAAATATATATTAAAATATTCTAAGCCCTGGCCAGATGGCTCAGTTGGTTAACAGTGTCGTCATAATATGCCAAGGTTGCAGGTTTGATCCCCGGTCAGGGCACATAGAAGAATCAATCAATGAATGCATGAATAAGTGGAACAACAAATCGATGTCTCTCTCTCAAATCAACAAAAATAAAAAAACAAAAAAAGAGGTGATGACAGTCAAAATTCATCACTTCTTTAAAAAATCCTGAAATATAATATCGTCGTCGGCAGCCGTCCATCTCGAGAGACGATGGTGTAGCTTCTTAAGAGTCTATCTGCACCGCCGAGAATGGCTGTGCAGTCCGACTCGGGAGTGACACGGTATCTGTCTCCTCCCGTGTTGAATCGACATCTTGCGATGACGCTGGAGTGTCCTCTCCAGTGAAGCTGAAGCTACAGAGCCTGGGCAGGGTGATATGGAGGGTCTGCTGTTGCCCATGCAGCAGACCCCCCCTCTCTTCGCAGCTGAAGGGTCCAAGGGAAAGACGGAGTCAATACAGCTTGGCTTCAGGTGCGCCGCAGGAGTTGCCGGTGTTGACTACAACGTCAAACCGCCTTAGGGACTCCGGCTCCGGATTTTCTGTCGGGGTTTACTCCCTTAGCCTTTCCCCTGAAGAGGTATGCCGCAAGGCAGCGGAGGTTTTTTGGAGTCAGAGTTTTCCTTCTCTGATGTGCCCTGACTGGAAGATCGAACCAGCGACACTTAGCTCGCAGGCCGACGCTCAATCCACTGAGCCAAACCAGCCAGGTATATATATATATAAATACAGTGTATTTCACTAAGATAATCTCATTATAGAAGTTTGGGGCCAATTTCATTTATCTTCTCCCTTCACTCTGACCCTGATTTACTTGCAGGTGAATCACAACTAGTCATCTTATGAACTCATCCAGATTCTCATATACAGGAACAAATGTAGCCAAGCCATATGAACTTGCAGAGTTCCACTCTGCCCTGTGAAAAGTCCTTCTCTAAATACAATGTTTCTGCACTGTTACTTAGTGCTCCCTCATATAACTGTATTACAGTTGTGCCTCCAATATGATGTTTAATAAAACAGGAATTCCCTGTACATTCACTTTAAAAAGAAAATATTACATAATTCTTAACTGCTCTAATTTGAACAAATTTGTATTGATTGAGCTCTATTAATGAGAAATAAGAAAAAGTGGTTATTATTGGAAGGAAGGACTTCCATTCTGACTTCTTTTCCTAGTGATGGTGATAAATTTATAATGATTCATCCATATTCTTTTCCCTGATCCTTAAGACCATGCATGTAAGCTGATCACCTGACTAAATCTGGAGAAGCAACAGATGAAAACAATAATGGAATGAACTTAAAAATCCATGATAATAAACCATGTCTTTAATAATACACCAATAGCCAGAGTGTGTCAGATCAGTCTTAAAGAATCACATGTAATTAAAATATTATTTTGTAATGCCTTGGCAGTAATAGCACTAACAAATCTAAGTTTCAGAATTCAGGAAAATAAATGGTACATTTTCTAAAAAGTAAATGGTAAACTTTTGTTTTTTTAAAAAGTCTTCTCATATTAAATACTCTCCCTACAATTGAGTCTCATGATTTTATTTAGCAAATCTTTTCTCATATATTATACACTTCCCACCTAATCATAAGCCCTGCTTCTTCCAAGTAAACAGGACAAAATGATCTCCTTAGCAGCATCAATATAACAAGTCGGTTGTTTTTATTCAAAAATAAACTTATTTCTGAGGGTACAAACTGCTTTGTTCGGCACCTCCTCTGTCCTGACTAAACGAAAGAAATTTCATGGAATTTCCTTTGGAGTTGATTGTTGCTCCTATTGGGATTTTGCTTTCTGATGTCGAGAGTGTTTTGGGTTTTTTTACTACCTTTTAGATCACTTCAGATCATTTTTAGAAGGTGGAGAAACATACACAAACACAAATATTTATGGCAAATCTCCTATTATCAGCACAGACTATGAGTGATCTGGTATCCACCAAGTTATGGCAACTAAGTCATCTCTACCATTTAAAAAAATTACAAATTTAAAACTTTCCAGAAGAAAATGGGGGGCGGGGTGGTGGTGTCATAATCCACAGAACAAAGACAATCCTGAAAGTACTATTTCTAAAAATAAGTTAATTTGAAAAGAAAATATTAAACCTTAATATGTCTCTACTCCCCGGTTTCCATCAACTGTACAAGACAATGGCCTCCACTTAAATTCATCAATGGATTAAAGGGAATAACAATTTCTAGAGAACCTTTTATTTAAAAAAAAAAAAAAAAAAAAAAATATATATATATATATATATATATATATATATATATATATAAATATTGCCTAGAATTGTTTGTCAGTTTTTTTTAACAATTATCCAGTAAGAAAGTTGTCCTGGAAAAGGAAAAGTACAATGGAACACATCACTGAAGCCTTTCAAAGACAACACTCCCCCCTCCCCAACAGTGCTGTACTTGAACCGCCTGGCAAACACACTTCTTTAAACCCTTTAGTTCTTGTAGGCGTTTCTCAGGAAGTGCTGCGTAGCAGGAGGGGAGCCTAAACATCCCCTATACCTGTGGCAGGTATGCCAGGCAACATTTCATGCCGTGCCTCTCCCATCTCCACTGACTCCAAGAACACAGCAAGAGTCGGGGGTGGTCAGGAAATGGGGTGATACAGATACCTGGCAATTTGGATGCAACCTGTCTTCCCCCACCTCCCACTGCCCGCTCCTCACTTGAGATAAAGGCTTCCACCCACTGCCATCTGGAGATAATCTAGGTACGGACGCCAATGTACACTGGCCCATTTCTCATAGCCACTGTGGACAAACACGTGTCGAGAGAAATAGCCCAGTAATCCGCGAACTCTAAACCAGTGGTTCTCAACCTTCCTAATGCCGCGACCCTTTGATACAGTTCCTCATGTTGTGGTGACCCCCAACCATAAAATTATTTTCGTTGCTACTTCATAACTGTAATTTTGCTACTGTTATGAATCGTAATGTAAATATCTGATATGCAGGATGTATTTTCATTGTTACAAATTGAACGTAATTAAAGCATAGTGATTCATCACAAAAACAATATGTAATTATATATGTGTTTCCCGATGGTCTTAGGCAACCCCTGTGAAAGGGTCATTCAACCCCCAAAGGCGTCGCGACCCACAGGTTGAGAACCACTGCTCTAAACCATTTACTGAATCAAAAGTAAAGCCCCAGGCACTGAAGGAAATGTAGTGTAATGCAGTTCGCTCCACACCCGCTAAGGCATCACCAGGCCTTCACCATTCTCACACCCGCAGATGGCACGGCCAGCACGCCAGCAGCCGGCCACCGCTCTTCCAACAGGGAGGACCTTCTATTGGTTTCAACTCTTTAATGCAACTGCTAACACCAGTTGCCACAGTTACCAAACACCAGAATGTTAATGACCAACTTTATGAACCTAAACATTTTTTTGTCCAGCTCTTTAAGAACAGAAGACTATATTTATAAATTCCCTGAGAGTTAAAAAGGGGATGAGGTCTTGTAGGTTTCCAGGTATTTTTTTGCTTTCCATGTAACAATTTGTGTGTGTGCTGGGGGGAGGGGCGGTGTCAAAGATACCCAGGCAGCACTCACCCCCTTATTGGCAGCAATGCAGCATTCAGCCAGCCGTAGCCAGAGGCGGGGGTTTGCGTGATAAACCTGAACAGCTTCAATCAGGCACTCAAAGGCAGCCAGAGGCCTTCCGATGTGAAGAAGCTGAATTCCGCAGTTATATAGCAACTCATACCTCTTGTTGGTGAGTAATGTACACATGGGTCTTCCTGAAAATTTTTTGCCTAATTAAAATTAAATGAGAATACATCATTAGATTTAAAGTAAATTATGTTGAAAACATTTATTCCACTAAGTACTTTTAAAACACTACCTTGTTTAATACCAGTGACCCCAATTTGAAGTTTAATAGCTCCCACCAATGATGATCTCCAGCCCTAAACCCCCAGATATTCTCCAGAGTCATCTCAGTTGTCTGTGTGTTGCCAACAAATGAGAGGCTTCTCGGGCAACTATGTTACAGGAAGGCAAAGAGAAGAGAGAGGACTAACTTGCTACACATTTTTAAAGTCTGTAAGGAGATTCCATTCTTTTTACTTTCAGTTTGGTTAATCAATTTATTGTCATGTGCTTTTTATTAACCAGAAGTATTCAGTTAATGTTAGGGTGTTAGAGAATTTTACTATGGAAATAAAAATTAATGTGCTATACTTACGATGACTATCGTTCACACGCTTATTCAAAGCTTCACAATCCATCATAAAATAAGATTACTCGTGATTTTGGATATATTTTTCATCAATTAAATAGTTTAAAAAAATTTTACAAAGCTAAATGATTGCTTGATTTTAAGCACTTCAAATCAAGGATCTATATAATAGTAATACTGAAGGAATACATTTCAGGAATTGCCTAAAGATTGCCAGGTGCTACTAATAGTACCACCTGTGAAACCTTGAAAAGAAGCTACAGTAACAATAAGTTTGGCACAGCCAAGAAATCTTAGCAAAATATTTTGTTTTTAACATTACCATATGAGAGTACTAATTTTCAAATCCATGAAAAATGATTTTAAATGTCTTGGTAATGACTCTATTGAAGTTAGCAATATCTACTAAAAATCCCCAGACTTGTTGGACAGGCTCAGTGTGAACTTAAGTGCCCATAGCATGCATTTTGACCAGATGCTTGCTCTTTAAAATGATACTTTTCTCAAGTAGTAAAACATAACCAGTCCCCCCAGCAAAGGGCATACCTGGATCGGTGCTGCCTGCACTGAGCTGTGCACAGACATTGTCATTCTCCTGCAGAGCTTTTTTAAAGTAGAAAATTCCCAAGTTGTGCTTGCTCATGGCAAAATGGATGCAGCCAAGATTATTCCAGAACATACATCGCAGGCATTCACCTAAGGAAAACACAACTAATAAGTCTGCAGACAAATTTTACTGTGGATGTACATCATACAGGAATCCGGCTTATCTAACATGAGTTCACTCTATGCTATTCCACACAGTCCCTGTAGAACAGTTTACAAGGCATTTGAAATTTAGAAAATATCTGAAAATTTTATAAACTCCCTTTCCTTTTAAAATCTCTTTTATTAAAGATGACAAACCAACCCTGCATAATGATTTAATTAGTCTGTTTAGCTTTTTCTAATATTTAATCATTGTAGGCAACATACAAAAAATGCAAAAAAAAATTAATTAGTAAATTAATACATATGTATTACATCCACATAACAAAATACTATGTAGAAACTGGAAAGAATGAAGCAAGTATATATGGAAAGTCAAAATACATCAAGTGAATACATAAAGCAGGATGTATAAAGTCCTGCTTTTTTTTGCTTGTTAAACTGTAAATCTCCACTATTCTTTAAGTATACACTTTAAATATCGCCATGGCTGAGCACTACCTTTTCATATTAGTTGGGCATTTCTATTTCTTGTTCTGAAAACTAACTGCCTCTTCCTGCTTTTTACCCATTTTTTTAATTTGGTTACAGATGTTTTTCTATTGGTTACCTGTTATAGAAACCTTCTGTCACATCTGTTTCAAATATTTCCCCCACTGCCAGTTTATCATCTGTCTTGTGACTTGGTCCAGTGTATGTGTGTTTATGTTTTTAATCATAAAAAGTTTTATATTTTTATGTGGTCAAATTTACTAATCTTTTCTAACTGCTATGGTTCTTAGAGTTTGGATAATGTTTAATCAAGGCTCTCCTACCACAAAATTAATATATTCATCCAAGTTTCCTTGTATTGCTTCTATGATTTTATTTTCACATTTTAATCCTTCATCTCTCTGGATTTTATTTTCATGTAATTAATGCAAGCAATCCAAGCTATAGTTTCCTTTTTCTAAATGGCTTTCCAAACATTCTAAAACTATTTGCTGACAGCCTACCTCTCCGCAATGATATAAAATGCCTGACTAGATTGACAAAATTAATAATCAGGATATTCAATGCTTAACACTAAACACTAAAGATTGGCTTTTGAAATATTTTTAAAATTAAGCAATAATTATATTTTTTAAAAAGGAAAAACTGCTTAGGAAAAAATGTAGGATGTACACTAAAATGTTTAAAGGAGACTGCTTCTGGGTAGTGATAATTGTCAACAATTTTTTAAACACTCTATTCCCAAACCTTCTCTAATAAGTGTATTTTATCAGTAACAAAAACTGAAGTTTATGGGAAGTAAATAAAAAATTTTCAAATTAATAATTATGAGAAAATCAATATATAAACATACAACTGGTATATAAAAATCTTTCCTATTACATTACAGTAACTGTTGCCCTGGCTGGTGTGGCTCAGTGGGTTGAGTGTTGTCCTGAGAACTGAAGGGTTCCCAGTTCAATTCCTGGTCGGAACACACATCTGGGTTGCAGGCCAGGCACCAGGTTAGGGGCATGAGGGAGGCAACCAATCAATGTTTCTCTCTTACTCCCTCTCTTCCCCCTTCTCTAAAAATAAATAAATAAAATTTTAAATCACGTTAATTGTTGACAAGTCAGTCAACAACTAGCCCTGCTTCTGACTTCACTTTAGAAATTACCAATATCTATTATTCTGAAATCTGTGTCAAGACAATCCTAAGCAAAATTTTCCCAAAGTATACTATCTGGTTAGTCTGAGAGAGCATTTCATTAATTGAATGTTAATGGGCCCCTGAGGGGAAGCCATGACAATAAAAACATCAAAAATTAAAATTTAGCAGAATTAGAAATGGGCACTCAGAACAAATGAATACCTGAGAATTAATAATGGGACAGACTGCCTTCCTCCATCATCTACGACTCCACTGAACTGAAGGAAGAAACGGGGAAGGTTTAAGTATTTAGTCCTCATGTATGTTCTGTGCATGTGTATGGCATAGAATTAAAAAAATGTATTCATCCTTTGTATTTTAAACTTGGTACAAAACATTTTCAATAGTTTAACCTCCTTTTTGAAAAGATTTTATTTATTTATATTTTAGAGAGAGGGGAAAGAGGGGAGAAAGAGAGGGAGAGAAACACTGATGTGAGAGAGAAATATTGATTGGTTGCCTCTCGCTCACGTCCCAACATGGACCAAACCCGCAACCCGGGCACGTGCCCTATTGTGAATTGAAGTAGCGATCTTTCACTTTGTGGATGATGCCCAGCCAACTGAGCCACACCAGTCTTGAATAAATTAATAAACTCATTCTTGAATAAACTAATTTTCTTCCTTCCTCCCCATAAAACAGGAATGATATGAAATTGGCAGCAATAAATTTTACCATTAATATCAATTAGTTAAAACTTTCTAAATAAAAGGAAGAATAGATAATAGTAATTATCTACTTTTTTTTTTTTTTTGATTTATTCATTTCCAGAGAGGGTGGAAGGGAGGGAGAAAGAGAGGTCAAGAAACATCAATGTGCAAGGGAAACATCAGTGGGCTACCTTTCCCACACACCCACTAGGGACCTGGTCCACAACCTAGGCATGTGCCCCAACCAGGAATCAAACTGGCAACCTCTTAGTTCTCAGGCTAGTGCTCAATCCACTGAGCCACACCAGCCAGTGCTCTTCTTAACTTTATAGAAATATTTTTTATTACAGTTAATTTTCTAAAGAAATCAGCCCTGGCTGGTGTGGCTCAGTGGATTGAGTGCCAGACTGTGAACTGAAAGGTCACCAGTTTGATTTCCGGTCAGGGCCCATGCCTGGGTTGTGGGCCAGGTCCCCAGTTGGGGGCACGTGAGAGGCAACCAATCGATGTAGCTCTCACAGACTGATGTTTCTCTCCCTCTCTTTCTCCCTCCCTTCTCCTCTCTTTGAAAATAAATAAAATCTTTTTTAATAAATCATAGTTTTCATTGCTTTTATGAGAGAAATGGAAAAAGTAAAGACATTATACAGTAGTCCCTCTCTATATTGCGGTTCACTTATTGTGGCCTCACTGTATCGCGGGATTTTAAAAAATATTATATTTAATTATCGCGGATTTTTTGCTATATCACAGGATTTTGTGGTACTGTATATGTATGTTGTTAAAGTTACATAGGTTTAAGAGTGTAGAATATGTTTAAGAACATAAGTAGTGTTTATAAAAGTGTGGAAAAGGATAATAAGGGACTGGGAATGGTTTATAAGTGTGTGGGAAGGGTTTATAAAGCCTTAAAATATATATAAATACTAAAATAAATGTAAGGTTCCTACTTTGCAGATTTTCACCTATCCCGGGGGTGGGGGGGTTGTCTAGAACGTAATACCCGCAATAAGTGAGGGAACACTGTAATCTCATTTCCTGAAAAGGTCTCACTTCACAAAGCGAAAGACCAAGGACCTTATGCCTTAAAATCATTTCTAAGACACAAATGAAGGAAAGAACAAGTAGGGTGAAAGAAAAGTAAAAGCAGTGAGGGGGTCTTCTAAAACGGAAATCAGCAGTAAAATTCCAAGAATTTTCTGCAGCAGAAATCATAAAATATTTTTGTTTACAAAATTAGCAAAAATCATTCGGAAGAGTAGTCCTGGGGTGGCGGATGGGAGGAAGCAACAGAGGCAGAAGAGCCAGGGAGAAAATGCAAACCTTTCCCAATGTTCTGTTACCTGTTTTCATGAATCCTGGATGCTCAGCAATGTTTGAACTATTTAATAGTTTCACAGCTTTCCGATAATTGCCTCTTAAGTACTCAAAATTGCTTTTAAGAAACAGAGAGGGTGCAGACTGTAAAGAAAATATAAGTTACTTACAATTTGGTTTTAGTGATATCATAGTCACACTGCTGTGCAGGCACGTGTTCAAGGGCATAATGCAGTCAGTCAAGTCGCGGTCACAAGAACTGGTCTCTGCCCCTGAAATGTTCCCTGACTCAGGCATAACTGTTACTTTGCATTCCAATGATTTATTTAGCTGGTTGTTTCTTTCCTATGACTTTGGCATCCTTTAAGGCAGGGATCATGTCTTTATTTCTTTTCTTTTTTTTTAATCTCAAAAGACATTTTGTAATGACTGGCTGGCTACTGAGGCCTTAATTCCCCTCTTAGTTTTAGGCTACAATTGTCCTCAAAAATCACTTGGATATTGACCCAGTGGCTAATCTGAATCCTGCCTGAGAGTTTTCTAAGGTTAATTTTCCTGAACTATTCCTAGGACAGACCATTTCTCCTCATGATTTCATACTAAAATGGATATGAGGATATGTGTTATTGATTACAGAAAAAAAGGGAGAAAGAGACAGAGAGGAACATCAATTGATTGTCTCCCTATGCACCCCAACAGGGGATTGCACCCGCAACATTTCGGTGTACAGGACAACGCCCCAACCAGTTATGCCACCAAGCCAGGGCATGATTTCATACTTTCAATTAACAGTTATCCTAAAAGCATCAAGGTTGTTTACAATTCTGTCCCTTTCCACAGCTGTCTTAAAATTGTTTTTCAATGGGAGTCTGGGATGCATGGGGAGGAAGGAAAGAGTAATTATTATATCTGAAATACTCAGGCACTAGTCAAATTGAAGGCACTATTAGGCCAAAAATCATTTGGAAGGGGCAGGTTTGGGTTACAACTTGACTGTTAATCTTCTCTAAGATTTTATTTATTTATTTTTAGAAAGAGGGAAAGGGAAGGGAGAAAGAGAGGGAGAGAAACATCGATGTGTAAGAGAAACATAGATTGGTTGTTTCTCACAAGCCCGTAAAAGGGGACATGGCCTGTAGCCCAGGCATGTGCCCTGGCTGGGATTCAAACCAGTGACCCTTCGGTTCGCAGGCCAGCATTTAATCCACTGAGCCACACCAGCCAGGACTGTTAATCTTTAATAAATAAATATTTTCAGTATAGCCTAAAAAATCCTGGTGTCTAATAATAATGAATGTTTAAGTGAATTGTGATAAACCACTCACAGAATACCAGGTAGTTATTTAAAATGGTTTTGAAGGCTACATGCCAAGGGGAAATGCTTATTAAAATTTTAAGTGAGAAACATATTACATTAAATTGTAGTAGACACGATATGATCCCTACTTCACAATCTCTATCAGGGTTTACACCTGATAGTATAATATGCTATAATACACTAAGATAAATTATTTAAAACTGACAGATTGTCCAAATGAGAAAATTTTAGGACATGAAGGACACCAACTGAAATAAAAAGTCAAGAAGAAACTTACATTTCCAGCTGTGTTCATGACTGACTTGATCTCCCTTTTGCACGCTTTCAGAGACTTCATTTGGATATAAGCTCTTACTTTATACTGCCGGAGGAAAAACGCTGGTATGTAGGAACGGGGGTGGCTTACATAAACGGAAGCTGTTCTACTTTCTCATTAAGGAAATTAAAACCAATTTGTTTACAGCATAGTTATACCGGCTACTTGCAAAAGCACATTTAAATTTATCTTAAATCTATTTTTACTGTACTCTTGGAATACACTCTAAAAAACTAAAAACATGGTAGAATAAAATTTATACATAAGTTCCAAGCAGAAACCTGTTGATTCGTATCTGTACATGGCTAATGAACAGTGAATTTTAAAATTCTACAGACTGATTTTATCATTTAATACATTCCCATGCCATTTTTCTCAATCTTTTATAGAGTAAATAAAAGAAATGATATTGCATTATCATCTTAAGCAAAGTATATTTAGAAGGATTAAATGCACTTCTAAACTGTAACACTTCAAAGCCAAATAAACATACATGGCTTAAATGATTTATTGCCTTCAATGATCTATCACATTCTCTATCATTCACAAGTACGAGTAAATATATGTGATATATAACCTCTCTTAAAATTTGTTACCTGATGTATCTTTGATTTTGCAGCTTCTATTAGAGCTCCACTTTCAGCTTTATGATTAGATCCATCTTTATTGGTGTTATTGCCCGTCTGTAGGGTGGTGAAACAAAGTTAACCAAAATTAAGGATATTTTGACCATAAATTAAATCACCGATTTCCAAGTAAACTAATGTGAATCATCAACAGAGCATTTTCTTTCTATTTATTTATTTAACAGAAAATTAGAAGATTTTATTATTATTTATGTATTTTTTGAGTGTTTTTTATTGTATATTTTCCATTACCATTTAGTCCCCTTACACCCGCCTCCCCTACAAGCACCACACTGTTGTCCATGTCAATGAGTCCTTTCTCCTTTTTGCTCAATCACGCCACCCCTCCTCTCTACCCTCCCTTAGCTGCCATCATGCTTTCCATGAGTCTATTTTGCTTGTTAATTCAGTTTGTTCATTGGATTCCACATATGAGTGAAATCATATGTAGAAGCATTTTCAAAATTCTGAATGCCAGGTCCCAGTCCCAGAGATTCAGGTTTAATCATGTGGAGCGGGTGTCAGGAAACTCGACCTATGAGAAGCTCACGGTTGAGCATAATCATAGACTATCATGGGCTATCACCCAGGCAAAACTCAATTATCTTTCTAAAATCCAGAGTGATCATGTCATTCCCTTCTCAAAAACTTCCTCTGGCATAACACTGCCAACATCCTCCTCTAAATTCCTAGTAAAATATTCAAAATCATTCACAGTATGACCCATATTCAAGTTGCCAATGTCGACTCCTGCTGAGCTCTATTCCGTTTCTCAGGCACTACTACCCATTTCAATTGCCAGAATTGCTCCAAAACACCACTCGCACACCTTCTGGGCTGTTTTCTCTGCCAGGACGGTTATCCTACTCCATCCTTCCTTTTCTGATCTGTCAAACTATCACATCTGCAAAGAAGCCCAAATTAAACATCCAAACTTCTCTGAAACATTCCCTGACCTCCTTTTTCCCCACTCCCTGAACAGATCTGCTCAGCATTTTCTGTTCCTTGAAAAGCAGGAACTACAAGATTTTCATTATTGTCACTTTAGTACGTAAAAGAGCACACGGGCCATAGGTTGAATTGAATTATACTTCACCAACTATTACAAATACTGAATATGAAAATGAAATTATTTCACTGCTGTTCATGGATAATGCTAAGATCATTGAACTGAACTCTTATACACACACACACACACACACACACACACACACACAATTTGTTAAATTGAAAAAAAGCGCCCTGGCTCGTGTGGCTCAGTGGATTGAGTGCAAGCCTACAAACTGAAAGGTCACCGGTTTGATTCCCAGTGGATTGAGTGCAAGCCTACAAACTGAAAGGTCACCGGTTTGATTCCCAGTCAGGGCATGGGCCTGGTTGCAGGCCAGATCTCCAGTTGGAGGCTTATGAGAACCAATTCGATTGACGTTTCTTCAAATCACATTGATGTTTCTCTCCCTTCCTTCCCCTCTCTCTAAAAAAATAAAATCTTTTTAAAAAAGCAATGCTAGATGTTTATTTTTAAACATTAATAATTTATACAGATAAAAAGGTATGGACAATCTATTTTCCACAAGCACTCCTTGTTTAACGAGGGCAGGTACAGGAAGAAAGGACATTTCTTAAAAACCAGAAGCATAAGCAAATTGAAAAGCATGAGAACTAAAATACATCCTAGTGAGCACCAAGTCTCTTATCAGAACATGGTTAAGTTTAATCATCATAAACGTGCACCCTTTTTGAAGAACTGTAATGATGAAATTTTCTGTTGTGAAAGCTACCCTGTTTATCCAAATTGTGAAATTTCATTGCCTTAATTCTAATCTTTACATTCTGTAAAACTAATATCTCACATATGAAAAGATGCTAATATACATCTTTAGTCATAAGGGATATCAAAACTACTATGAGATCCCACTTCACACCCATTGGGATGGTTACAAGTTTTTTTTTAAAAGAGATAGTAACAGGGATTGGCAAGAATGTGGAGAAACTGGAACCCTCATTAAGTTGTTGGTAAGAACGCAAAATAGTGCAGGTATTTTAAAGATTGTATTTATTTACTTTTAAAGGGAAGGGAAAGGAAGGAGAAAAAGAGGGAGAGAAACATTAATGTGCGAGAGATACATAGACTGGGTTGCCTCTTGCACATCCCCAACTGGGAACCTGGCCTATAACCCAGGCATGTGCCCTGACTGGGAACTGAACCAGTGACCTTTCAATAGGTCGGCACTCAATCCACTGAACCACACCATCCAGGAGAGTGCAACTATTTTTAAAGTCTGGTAGTTCCTGCTAAGGTTAAACATTAAGAGTTACCAGTTGGTAGAAGGAAATTTGACTTTGGGGGTGAGCACACAATGCAATATACAGATGATGTATTACAGAATTGTACACTTGAAACCTATAATATATAATTTTATTAACCAATGTCACCTCAATAAATTTAAGTTAAAAAAACACAAAAGTTATCCAGCAATTCCATTCTTAAATGTATATCTGAAAGAATTGAAAATTTATGCCCACACAAAAAATTATATATAAATGTTCACAGCAGCAGTATTTATAAATACCCCAAAATGCAAAACCCAAATGCCCATAATCCACTGATGAATGAATTTTAAAAAGTGGCATATCCAAATAATGCAATATTCATCAGCCAATGAGAGACATGGGAATGGAAAAAAGTACATGCTATAACATGGTAAACTTTGAAAATATTATGTTAAGTGAAAGAGGCTAATCACAAAAGGCCACATGTTGTAGGATTCCATTTATATGAAGTGTCCACAACAGGCATATCCACAGAGAAAGTAGATTAGTGGTTGCCAGGGGACAAAGGAAGGAGGAAGAGGAAAGACTACTGACAAATACAGGGTTTCTTTGTGGGGTGATAAAAATGTTCTGTAACACAGATCATGGTGATGACTGTCCAACTCAGTGAAGTACAGTAAAAACCACTAACTGTACGCTTTAAAATGGTAAATGTTGTGTATGTGAATTTCATTTCCTCCCTTCCTTTCTTGACATTGATCAGATTTTTACTCCATCCGTCTCTACATAGTTTGTGAGCCTCCTCAGAGTAGGAATAATTCTTTTGATTTTTATTTTAAAAAAATTTTGAGGCATATGACATATACTATTGTATTAGTTTTAGGTGTACAACATAATTATTTGATATTTGTGTATATTGCAAAATGAATAAATCTAGCTAACATCCATTACTTCATTGTTACCAATTTTTTTTTTCTTGTGATGAGGACTTTTAAAATCTACTCTCTAAGTAACTTTCAATTATTCAATACAGTAGCATAACTATAGTCACCATGCAGTACAGTGAAGTATATTTTAATACACTGCTATTAAAATATTTAATAACTACAAACATTATTATTTAAATTTTAGTCTGATCACCTCAGAATACTCACCTCATTCTTTCCATTTTTGTTATTGTTACCCTGTGAAATCATTTTTTCTAGGACAGCAAGAAGATGCAAAGCTTTCTCAGCTTGGTAAGTTAATATATACAGGTCTACAAGTAAAAAACACACCGCTTGGGCAAATTTTTCCTCTGGGGGTACAAATAAAACAGGAAAAGAAAAGTTACAATCTGAAGTAAAGCAAACATCTTGGAGCAGTTCTCCCGCCCCACTCAAGACCAAAGCCTAAGTTTTTACTTACATGGATGTTGATCACCTAGAACCACGAATGCAAACAACTGGCAATGCCAACAATGCCATTCTCAAGGCCTCTCATTGCAGGGATTCTAGTGCCTGAACTTCCTTTGGCAAAATATCTACCAAACACCAGCACATGAAATGAGGAGTATTACTGATACTTTATGCGGAAGGATATCTCAGTTCCCGTACCTGTCTGGCTACTTAGTAGATGTGTGACTTTTACACATCATTGAACTAATTTTGAGACTTCAGCTGGCTGACCTGTAAAATGGGGAGGACGCTTTATCTGCTTAAAGGCAGTCGGCTGGACCATGTGATCTCTTGAGGTTCTTTCTAACTCTAAAAAGGCCTATGACCCATGGACATATATTTTCTTTCAAGATACATAGAAGGGAAAAAGAAATAATTGGGTGGCAGACACAAAAGAAGAGAGGTGCGGGTTGGAGTGCATCAGAACAGCCAGGAGGAAAATGCAAAGACAGGGACACCAAAGGAAGAAAAGCCCAAGGAAGACAGGAAGGGTAACCTGGTATGACCATAACACTATTTCCTTTCCTTTCAAAGAGAAAAGGAAAAATAAGGAGGAAGAGGCTGCTGTAATCAAAATTTCAAAAGCCCTTAAGAGCCCCCTAACAAGTCTTCCTGATTCCATTCTTGCTGTTACACAGTAGCCAGAGTGGATTCCATTTAAAACTGAAATCAATGCCGCATCCGCAAGGGCTTCCCACCCACTTAACCAATGAGTCCCTACCAGGGTTACAATGATTTACCTGTTCTGCCCCTGGTTACCTCTGAGTTAACTTCCCACCATTCTCCCCACCTAGTCCCAGTCAGAGCGGCGCTCCTGCTGTTCCTCTCCCTCACCAGCCTCAAGCTGCCTCTGCTGCACTATTACCTCTGGCGGGAATGCTTTTCCTCTAAAGAGAGGTATGGCTCACCTCTTCTCTTCACTCAGGTTTCTTTTCAAATACTGTCTTATCTCAGGTCTTCCTTGATTACCTTATCTAAAAGTAATATCCCCAGTCAATTCCTATCCTGTTACCCAAGTTTAGCTTTTCTTCTTTCTTAGCATTCAACGACCTTGCAACATATTTCTTGTATTTCCTGTGTCGCGTGCCCTCTCCTATTACAATATAAGCTTAAAAAGGGTAAAGACTTTTTTTATTTCATTCACTGCATTATCGTCAGATCCCAGAACAGTGTCTGGCTCATAGCATATGCTCAAATATATGTTAAATGAGGAATCCAAGTAGCAAAGTTAATAAAAACAAAACAAAAGACAATAACAATTTTCAAAGAAAGAAAACTGCGTTTGAATACTAATGGGTTGCTAGATTCCACTCGACTATAGCCGATTAACAGGATTTCATTTATTGTTCTGGAAATTCTAAAAACCAACTTTACAGAAAAACACGTCTGTGCCATCCTAGAGGTAGAATTCCTACTTCCAGCTTTTCAGGAGAAAAGAACTGGGGGCGCCTTCCGCAATGCTTCACCTCTGAGGTCTCTCTTGGGCAGTCTGTCCAGCCACCACGCCCTCAGGACTGGGGAAGAGGAGCAGTGAAGCGCCTTGAAAATGCTTCCCTGGAGGCAGAGTAAGCAGCTGTCCGACCAGCTGCCAGCAAAAGGGGACCCTGTAACTCGTCCCGAAGCGTCACAGAGGAGCCATTACACTCCTCCACATTTCCTGTGCTGACCACACCAGCAATCGGGTGTTTATAAATCATGAATGTGCACTCGGGTTTTGAATTTAAAAGAAAGTAACCGTGAAGAAAAAGACAAAAATGTGAATCACAATTGAAAACGGACTGCTTGTGGGTGGAAACCAAGAGCCCTCTCCTGCAACCATTTCCTGGGTCCAGCTTTGCTGCTCCATTGCCTCCTTTTTCCCTTTGTCCTTACCTTTGTTCCTGCTCTCGAGGCTGGTAATTGTGAGCTAGTTAAGATAACAAGAAGGCTAACCCAGCTCTGTACTATCTACTCTACTTCTGTTAGGCAACAGACAAAATAAATTACTACACTGTCCCCAGACATTCCAAAACACTCCTTCCTTAATACACCACTTAAAGGATCGGGTACACGACAAAAACACCCACAAAAACCAGCAAGTCTTTCATATTAGAAACAGCAATTCTAACAGTCATCTTCAAAACCTGGGGTGGGAGGGTAGTAAAAGAAAAGCTGGATTCATCGAAAAGTGATAGAATTTTTATCTTTTCTACCCGTTAAGAAAACCTGACACAGCTTTTCCTTTCTTACTGACATGTAACACTCTGAATTAGGTTATCTAGGTACAAACACCAGAGACCTTTGCAAATATGAGAAGATAGAGAAATTATTGCCTTGATAATGATAACATACCAAAAGGTTCTAAAAACTGATAAAGTTTTTCACCAACTGATATGGCTTCAGTATACTGCCGCAAATGATAAAGAATGACTGCTTGATTGTAATACAACATGCTGTTTTCAACATCATCTAATCCATCCATTTCTTCAACAGCTGAGTGGACCTATAAAACAATCAACAGGGATTATGCGCTAACAGTCAGGAAACAAAGAACAAAAAGTGAAAGAAATCTGTATGAAGCAACAGGAACATAGGCCAACATTTCTTACTCTGCATTTTTCCACACTTTCAACAGGGCCACTAGATTTTAATTACTCTCACGCACTAAAAATTATTTTATTCATAATCAAATTGTTTAGTAAAACATTTTGATGGGACTTGATTAAGTACCTAGCGCAAGGGAAGGCAATTCGCTTCCTGTGACGATATCTTCAATGTTGACCTGCCAGCATGGATTAAGATGGATTCCCACTTTGCAGACTCAAGAGCAGCAAGAGGCTACATGGGGAGTGGGCAAAGCTCAAAATGGCCTTTCCCATGAGAATGTCACACAGTGCGTACACATAAGCTTAACTCCATTTTGTAAAAACTAAAGTAAATTTAAACATTAACAGCCCTGATTCCTTCGGCTCAGTGGATTGAACGCCAGCCTGAGAACCAAAAGGTTGCTGGTTCGATTCCCAGTCAGGGCAAGAGCCTGGGTTGTGGGCCAGGTCCCCAGTTGGGGGCGTGTGAGAGGCAACTGTTCGCTATTATGTCTTGCACATCGATGTTTCTCTCCCTCTCTTTCTCCATCCCTTACCCTCTCTCTAAAAATAAAATGTTAAAAAAAAAAAAACATTAACAAACAATAGCTAACTATTTATGTGCCAGGCCTGCTACATTAACCCTTTTTACAGCGAACACCTGATTTAATCCTCACTATACCTCAAGAGCATAGATAATATTACCGTTTCTATTTTATAAATAAGGAAACCAGCACAAAAAGCTTAATTATCTTGCCCAAGGCCATATGGCTAGGAAGTATATTTCTGTATTTCCTATTATGTCAGGTTTTGTTCCCTTAATAAAAATGATTTTTAAAAAAGTAATGAACAAAATACACTCTGTCAAACATGTGCTACAATAGGCTTTTAATGGCTTTACTAGAACCCTAACATCAACGTCCGATACCAAAAGAAAAAAAAATCACAACACTTCACATTTTAAAGCTAGACTATCTATCTGTATGCCCTCTTCAGCAAGGGGCAGCGATAGGCTTTTACATTTTAATCAAATTTTTCAACCATTCTGTAATTCCACCTAAATTAAAACTAATCTTTCTTTGCCATTATGAAGACTGCAATATGCTACTGAGCAATGGTAAGTAATTAATTCTAAGACTGATATTTCCCTAAATTAAGCAGAACTTTCATATCCAGGGACTTAACCCTGGTTTGGCTAATGGCTAGAAACTGGAAGGTTTCTGACACATAGTGACTTGTAATCAGACTTCCGACACCCATGCGGAGAGCCTGACAGTTGGTCCGAGCTGACCAACAGCACATGCATGTCAATGAGCTTGGGGTTCTTTATAATCTTTACTTATTGAGCCACTAACTACAAGTGATTAAAAAGTCTCTTTAAATAGAGAAAACTCAATTTCCGAAGAAAGACAACACTTCTTAGTAGCTGTGTAATGGAGAGAGTGAGTGAGCTAAAGAAGGGTTAATTCTCAGCCTGAAAGAAGGGTTTGGGGTAAATTAAGGAGTTTGGGATTCAGCAATGGCTGAACTTACAACATGAATAACTTTGTCACATTTTCTTAATCACCAAAATAATCAAGTAATTGTCCCAGCTAGAATAAAAACCATTCATTAAAAGAGAGAGAATGTCAGTGAAAGTGGAATACGTTGAGAAGGTGTGTCACTGTGCCCAGGACTTGGGGCTCTGAGCAGAAAGAAGTACGTTTTAGAGAAAGCCAGGCTACACAAGTACAATCATTCCCAGGAAGCTCGAGAGTTGGAAGGCACTCTAGGGGGGTTTATTAAACCAACCTTATTAAGAAAAAGGCTGGTGAAAGCATTTCAAAAAGCAGTTTTCTTGGCTTGAGTTTGCAGGAGCCTCTTATTCTAAAATAGGTTTTAAGGAGAATTTGGGCTCAAACGCCAACAAACATTCCCTGGAAGAATCTATGGGGTCGTAGGGCACGTGTACTAGATAACAACAATCATTTTTCCTTTGATTCTGGAGCTCCAGATAAAGTCAAGGTTATATGTGATGACATATAAATTCATAGACCGAGACAGTTACATGAACAGATTCAAGAGTCAGAAGATCT
Organism: Furipterus horrens; assembly: GCF_987537825.1. NCBI lineage: Eukaryota > Metazoa > Chordata > Mammalia > Chiroptera > Furipteridae > Furipterus > Furipterus horrens. The sequence continues at coordinate 130,318,996 of NW_028327177.1, read as the reverse complement.
GGTTCAAGTCCTATTCCTCCCCTTCCTAGATGTAAATTAAAATTATTAGACACCCTAAATCCTAATTTCAAAACTGAGAAAACAAGTTCCTCCCTCAGTAACTGTGAGGATTACATGAGATAAGACATAAAAAGCACTTAATGTGGAATCTGGAATCAAGTAAGCATTTAATAAATATTGGTTATTCTCATTTTCATTGAAAATTTTAATAAGGTTGAAAATGACTTTATTCCTATAAGGAATTATGAAGAGCCTAAAGGGGTCACTTAACTATTTTTATATCACAACTTAGCATAATATTTTTATAGTCAAATTCATTTTGTATTACCTGATTCTTCAGCTGGTTAAGTGTTTGTCTCAAACTATCTGTTGTTGTTTGGTTACTTTTAAAAAACTCAGCTATCGCTGTATTTAAAATTATTTTATAATCATCTTTGTTTATATCTTGTAGGCAGGCAAGATGTTGAAGACAGGCATCATAATTTCCAGCCTAAAACAAAAATGAAAACATATATTCACAAAATTACATATCAGATTTAAGACCTATATAATCACTTCCAAATAGATTTCACTCATCTTTAAAACTTTAAAAAGGCAGATAGAATTCCCCCAAATATACTAATTAAAGTCACTAGATGAAGCAACACTGATGTCAGTTAAGAAATTGTAATGTCAATCATATCTCAATAAACTAAAAAAAGAAAGAAAGAAAGAAATGGTGGTTGTATATTTCCTAAGAATCAAACTCTAACACTGATACATGTGTACCATATCTAAAATATATGTACATATAAATATATATAAATTACACCTATATATGCTATAGTCACATAGAATATATATATATATTATAACTTGATAATAAAATAAGTATTTTTATATTGTTTAATGTCAGAAAAGTTAATGTTCTGACAAACTTTTGGGGTTCCATTTCAAAGCACATTCAGGAAAATATTTGAGGAGAGTAGTGAAATAAAAAGACTGACGCACATACTTACAAATCTAAATTTAAAAGACTTAAAAAAACAACACTGTGAGCGTTAAAATGCATTTATGAAAACATAAAAACTTGAGAATGGCTCAAATTACTCCTATTCCTTTTACCACAGTTAAACTTTAAAATGTTTTTATTTTAAAATTAAATCTAGTGCCTAAACTTAACTTCAGTTAGTACAAAAGAAAAATTGTAAACTTACATATTCACTGTGAAACAACTCATACTTGACAGATCCTTACAATGGAGATTAAGAGAAACATTTCTTACCGCGAAAGCCTGGAAAGCATTGGTGGACAGCTCCTTCTCCTGATCAGTAATCCCGGAGGACTGACCTGCCCCTTCATGTTTCTCTGCTCCCTGATCTGCAGATACACAAGTTTTACAGTTCTTTAGACACAGCAGTTGTGCAGGGAGGTGTCCCTAGTATTCTTCTCAGTTGTCTGCTTCCTAATGAAGTTGCCAAAGCTAGGCTCTCTCAACTACAAAGGCTAGTGTTATGAGGAAGAAGCCACTCCTCCAAAACTTAAAACAAAGGAATGTTTCCCTTAGCTGTGGCCAAGTTCAATGAAAACCCACCATTACTTGTGTAAGGATGGCCCTGGCTGGTTTAGCTCAGTGGATTGAGCGTCGGCCTGCGAGCTAAGTGTCGCTGGTTCGATCTTCCAGTCAGGGCACATCAGAGAAGGAAAACTCTGACTCCAAAAAACCTCCGCTGCCTTGCGGCATACCTCTTCAGGGGAAAGGCTAAGGGAGTAAACCCCGACAGAAAATCCGGAGCCGGAGTCCCTAAGGCGGTTTGACGTTGTAGTCAACACCGGCAACTCCTGCGGCGCACCTGAAGCCAAGCTGTATTGACTCCGTCTTTCCCTTGGACCCTTCAGCTGCGAAGAGACTGGGGGTCTGCTGCATGGGCAACAGCAGACCCTCCATATCACCCTGCCCAGGCTCTGTAGCTTCAGCTTCACTGGAGAGGACACTCCAGTGTCATCGCAAGATGTCGATTCAACACGGGAGGAGACAGATACCGTGTCACTCTCGAGTCGGACTGCACAGCCATTCTCGGCGGTGCAGATAAGACTCTTAAGAAGCTACACCATCGTCTCTCGAGACGGACGGCTGCCGACGACTTGTGTAAGGATGACAGCTCTGCCTACCAAGCATTAGGGCTGAGAATGTTGCACTCTTTTGTGTTTTCTTTAAACTTTATTTATTTATTTTTAAAGAGAGGAAGTGAGGCAGAAGGAGGGAGAGAAACAACGTGAGAAAGAAACATCGATCAGCTGCCTCTCCCCCACCCCCAGCTGGAGACCTGGCCCACAACCCAGGCACCTGCCCTGACTGGTAATTGAACCAGCAACCCCTCAGCTCACAGGCCAGCACTCCATCCACTGAGCCACACCAGCCAAGGCCATGTTTCTCTTAATGTTTAAATTTTTAGAATGAGTATAGAGTATTACTTAAAAAAAATTTTTTTAAATGACTACCTAAAACTAATACAAGGTTTTAGAAGTTAGATAAGGAGTCTAGTAACTGTAAGAGGCATAAGGGAGGGTTCCTAAGTGTGTGAAGATTCATTAAACTGCATGTGCAATTACAATGTGGGCATTTTTATAACAACTCACCAAGGCGTCAAAGAATTTAAGCTTATACCTACTTTCCACCAAAGGCAGATCAGCTCATGCGGCCACTGCTATCATTATCCTCTAGGAACTATAAAAGTCTCCTATTCTCCTAACATCTTCCAGGAAAGGAGAGAAGCCAATTTTAAGATATAATAAATAAATAAACAAGACTCTAAGGCTGACAGACTCTGAAATTCCCATTTCTACTGACATTTCAGAGAACTGAGCTCAATGACAGCCTTTTACATGTTCATTTTACCTACATTATTTTACATCAAGATAAAACGTAAGAGAAAAACAGTTCAGCAGAATTACTATTTTTATTTTCCTTGCTCTCTCTCCACCCCTTAATCTTCCTGCAAGGAACGGGTATTATTTGTATAATCAGCTTTTAAGATGTTTTTCAACATTCATTTTTTGTAACTACTGACTCACCAGAAAAAGTCTGCACATAATTCAACAATGTGTCCTTATTTGTCCAGAAGTAGTCTCCATTGCCAATTGAAAGGGAACGGGACCGTTCACCCATAAACTTGACTTTCCTTCTACCGTGGCCCAGTGAACACGGATGACCTTCTAGGCGTACAGAGCTCTTGGGAGCACAAACCTTGACACTCTTTAAGCCAAAAGGCTTCATTTTGAACCCAACCACTGCCTTCAGGCTTGAACTAAGTAGAAAAGAAACACCCTGCTTTTCCAAAACTGAAAAAAGGTCAGTTAACTGAAAGCATACACACATTCCATTAAAAGAATGTTAATTCAAATCTGATTGGAGGAAGATCTTCCACACCAGCTACACTTTTCTAAATATAACTCCACTAATGTTTAAGGAAAGAAACTTTGTTTCAAAGAAAAAAAAAAAGGATTGTTAAGGCCTAAGGAAATCTGCAACATTCACAGAATAATACTCATGCCATTGTAAAAGAAAATTTTAAATACGGACACCATTTCATAGAAAAATAATTCAGGTTTACCAAAGTCACAATCTAGCTAAGGCTCATACACCTTACATGGGGTTTTTTACCACTCGAACAAGTACACGCGTTTTATCAAAACCCTTCATATAATGGCTGGTTTTTACACAACTCAAAAATATAACATGTGACCAGCAATGCTACAGACTTGGACACCCTGTCCAGCACTGCAGAAACAGAGGAACAGAGCATCAAGAATCAAGAATATAGAAGCATGCTTTGGGGAAGACAGGCAAAGCAAGAATACTACCACTGCCAGTGAGTATTTTTATTTTCATATCTGAGAGCAATTTTATGCACAGAGAAAAGATTTGCTCCAGTTCTCAAATATTAATTAATTAATGTTACAAATTCAAAAAGCCTAGATTCTCCTCCAACTTTTACATTCAACTTGGACATCATACTCTTTTTGGAGTTTTAATTTTAAAGGACTGTGATGAATGTTTAATCTTACTTACAAAGTTAAATGCCTTTAAACATAGAATTTTAACTACTATAATTTAATACATTCAATTTTAAGTGCAACTGTTTGACTTAAAAGGGGGAAATTTTCTACAAACAACTTATAAATCTAAAAAATTAATGAAAATAGTGACTCAGGTACTCTTTAATGTCAGTGCAAAAATAAAAGTATAGTAAGGTTTCAACTTACACTTATAAATATAAATCAATTGTTCACTCAATTATACATTTTAAGTGGGAATCATAAGACCAAATTATTACTCTAGATTCTTAAACATTAAAAAGTTAAAAGATCAAATGTAGGTCACTACATCAATTCCCTAATCTGAAAACTGGTAAAATGAAAAGGATGAATTAAATTTTTAGCATTTAACATGCCTTTCTGGGAAGAAATGTAGTTTATCTCCAGTAGATATGGAAGAGCTATTCTTTATAGAATACCAGTTAATAAATGTAGAGACAGTAATAGAATTAGAAAAAGTACCATTTTGCAATCCGCAATATTATAACTGATTAACGCAGATCATCAATGGTAGATGTTTACATAAGGACAAATTATTACACCACAGATTACTTCATTATTTTTAAAGATCTTATTTATTTATTTTTTAGAGAGAGAGGAAGGGAGGGAGAAAGAGAGGGAGAGAAACATCAATGTGTGGTTGCCTCTCTTGTGCCCCCAACTGGGGACCTGGCCTGCAACTCAGACATGTGCCCTGATTGGGAATCGACCCGGCAACCCTTGGGTTCACAGGCTGGCGCTCAATCCACTGAGCCACACCAGCCAGGGCTGATTGCTTCTTTTTTAAAAAAGAAAAACTAAGATAAATAATTGACATATAACACTATATTACTTTCAGACAGATAACATGATTTTTGTGTCTATTCCATAGATTACTTCTAATTGCAAATGGAAAAACATATTCCTGTTAGCATCTTAGCAAATTGATCAAATTTGGCATCTAATATCGAACAAATTGACAATATGTACTTCAAAAAAGTATACAGCTTCACTTACAAAGTATCTTGCAAATATATTAAACCCAAATCTAATTAAGCCTGTCAAAATAACTTTCAGTTCACAGATTATACAGGAGATAAGAAACTAATTAACAGGACCAGGAAGGCCCTGGCTGGGAGACTCAGTTGTTGGAACATCGTCCCATACACCAAAAGTTTGCAGGTTCAATTCCCAGTCAGGGCACATACCTAGGTTGGGGGTTCACCCCCGCAGTCGGGGTGCATATGGGAGGCAACCAATTGATGTTTCTCTCTCTATCTATCCAAAGTTAATTTTAAAAATATGGTTGGGAGAGGGTTAAAAAATTATTTTAAAAAAATACAAGGAATACAAAGAAGAAACAATCAGAAGAATCCAGAATGTGGGATGTTCTACAAGGTGATTAATCTCTTCCAAAAAAAAAAAAAAAAAAAAAAAAGATCAGTCATGAAAGAACAGAATTAAGAGATATACTAAAATACAATATATGAACTTACTTTGAAAAGCATAGTTTCTTTAAAGTTTTAAGTAACATTTTTTGGTTCAACTGGGGAAATCTGATATATTCAAATATTAATTTTCTGAAGTATGATAATGGTATTCTGGTTATGTAGGTGAATGTCCTTATTTTAAAAAATGCATGGTGAAATATTTAGAGATGAAGTGTTATAATGTTTATAACTTACTTAAAAATGATTCTGTAGCTAGTTAGAGGACATAAATAGAGCAAAATGTAACAACTGTTGAACTAGGTGGTGATTATATGGATATTCGTTATTTTTTAAAATATTTTGAATGTCTGAAATAGTTGTAATAAAAAGCTGAAAAAATATTAAATGAGCACACATTTTTGTATGTGTGATGACACGTTAACTAGATGTACTGTGGTGAATATTCTGCAATATATACAAATATCAAATCATTAATGATTCAATTGAAACATATCAATTATACCTCAGTTAAAAAGAAAAGAAAGAAAAAGAAAAAGAAAGAAAGAAAGAAAGAAAGGAAGAAAGAAACCTCTACTACTGAATGCTTTCTGCATTTTTAAGGACCTGAAAAAGATAGTATGTGTGTGATTCTATCAGGGGTGCTTTTTAAAAAATAAAATTGACACCAACAAAAAAATGCACAGAGTCCTTATTGGCATGGAACAAAGCAAATGGTAGGACAGCACGGCATAGTTTATTTCCTCATCTGCATATATACATATATATGTATATATGTATATATTTTGCATTTAGAATTTTATTGCAGGAATGCATTAAGCGGATAATTAAGGGGTGTGTGTGTGAGCTTGGGTAGGCATAAAAAAAAGTCTGGAATAACACACAAACTCAGTACTGGTTACCTGGAGACTGGGCAGATAGAGGACTTCATATTTCTTACCTTATAGACTTAATAATAATAAAAAGTTTTGGGTGTTTTAAATAAAATAAAAAAATAGCCTTGACTTAAAAGTTTCTCCATTTGTTTGTTCTTCCTACAATTTGTACAGTCAGTCTGGCTGAAAATTTCAAACCCCCTTTAAGTACTCATCTCCTGATTTCTTTCCCTTATTCATAATATCATCAACCTTTTCTTGTAAGCCTGCTATTGTCATTCTCATAGTTCAAAGTTTCAGGTAAATACAAATCTAGGATTCTGTTTTCTAACTCCGGCCACTTTCTCCTTTCAAATAATTATCAAAAGTAAAGTAAATAAATCATCCTAAAACATTGCTGGTATTCCCTTAGTCAAAAATGATATTGGCTTTATACCATTTTTTAAAAATTGTATTTATTTATTTATTTTAAAGAGAGAGAGAAAAACCTCCATTGCAACCCAGGCATGTACCCCGACCAGGAATGGTACCAGCAACCTTTCAGTTCGAAGGCCAGTGCTCAATCCACTGAGCCACAGCAGCCAGGGTGGTTTTATAGCACTTTTATATGTTACAGAGGGACACAAATCTTGTGAACCTTCCATTCCCCATTCAATCTTTAATTCTGGTTGATGCCCCATCTACCCTGGCACACTCCTCCCTTTATGATTTGGCTGACATACAACTCAGGGTATGAGAACTGCTGGCTGATCAGTCACTGAGAAGCCATGGAACCTAGAAACACAGGTAAATTTGTTTCCAGGAGGTGAATATTGACCAATTGGAAACAAAAAATGGGAGGAAGCTGGACAGATAAATCATCCCTTCTTTCTTTCTCTCTCATATGGACTACTCTGAAGTGTAGCTTCTCCTGGAAAACTTTCCAGAAAAAATCCCATATGCAAGTGACCTGCTGTGTTTCTTCTCAGCTCAAGGTGAGACAGTGCCCAGGGATAGAATGTATTGCCTCTCCCTCTTCCTTACTTCCTTCTCTCGCTTATTTCACTACCCTGGACTTGTACCTTCCAAATAAAAAGTCAGCACCTTAATCAGGTCCTGCTTCCCAGAGGATGTGGGCTAAAATACACACCTTACCTCAGTTGATCCTCACAAGCTACAATTCAATGAGGTAAATAAATTAGAAAGCTATTAGGAATAAATTAGGAAACTATTAGGACACCTATTTTACAAATGAAGAAACTGAGGCTTAACTAAGAACCTTTTCCAAATAGCAAGGCTTTCTGCTTACCTACCATACTGAATCAGTCACAAATTCTGCCCATTTTACTCCCTAAATATTTCTCATGTCTGCCTCTCCTCTCCATCCTACCACTACCCTCAAGTATTGTAATATCAGTCAGTCTTTCTAAAAACCAGGGTCTGAGATGATCCCACTTAACCCTTTACCAACATTGTGAGGTAGATATTATCATTTCTATTCTACACAGAGGAAAGCTGAGACATCAGAAAGCTTTTTTAAAATTTGCCCAAGGTGTTCTCACAAACACCAAGTGGTACTGCTAGAAGGAACCTAGGTTGTCTGATTTCAAACCCTATGCTCCCAACTCTTTATCAATTGTCACCTGGCTCACATCACATCAAGCCCTTGCTGAAATCTCCCAGTGGCTTCCCATTAGAATGAGTTCAGTTTTTTCCCATGGCCTACAAGGCCTGGCAGAAGCCACCCCTGCAACCCCTCTGACTCCACCTCTTGCCATGCTGCCTTTGCTCACCACGCTATACTATGTATCAAGCGCTTCCTATATGCCAGCCATTGTTCTAGCTGCTGGAGAGAGAGCACAGCTCACTCGGACAGTTGTCTTTCCTCCAGGGGTCTTCTTGCTGTCCTTGGGACATTCCCCCTTTGTTGCTCCTCCTACCTGGATCGTTCTTTCCCCACAGGGCTGGCTCTTTACCTTTAAGGTCTTTGTTCAGATGTCACCTCTAACCAATATATTCAAAGGAGAAACTTGTTCTCAGTTATCCTCCATCCTCTTACTCCTTTTTCTTTTCTTCACAATATCTATCACAACTTGAAGTCATAATTATTTTGTTTCAACATGTATCTGCCTTTCATGCTACATTATAAGCTCCATGAGAACAAAGACTTTGCAGTGCCTCACAGAGCAGGCTATTGGTGAGTATAAACTGAATAAGCTAATGTCACATTAACTGGTCTTGGCTAGTCTCTGGGGGTTGGGGGGGGTCCAGTCTTGTTTCACTTGAATCCACCCTCTACCACAGCCAGTGAGATCAGGTCACTTACATTCGTAAATCTTTCTAAATCTTATCAATTCTTTTCTTATATGATGAAGAACAGGCACACAAGAGCCTCCATGAAAAGGGCCCTGGGCTCAGGAGCCCAGAGATGCACAGCATATAAACTAGATTTTGAATGAGGAGGGTGTGCACCAGATAGAGAAGAGAAAGCAGGGTATTATCACTCAAAAGAACACAATGCTTTCCAAAAGTCATTTTGGGTGTGAAGAGCTAGATGTGCTGATATAAACAAATCAGCTGAAAATAGTTTGTGAAGAGCCTCACAAATGACATTGCTAGCGAGGTTTTGATGCACAAAAGATGGTACAGTCTTAAAAGTTTAGGGGTAGGGGAATGATATGACCCAATTAATGTTTTAGGAATAAAGTAAAAAGGCAGCAGTGAGAAGAATGGACTGGATAGGAAGAGACAAACATCAGTCAAGAGGCTGCTTAATGTGAAACATATCGCATTAAGAGATAAAGGCCAGAACCACAGCAGCTGGAATGGGGATGGAGGGGAGGAATAGAGAAATTCAGGGGCGCCACACTAAACACTCATTTATTACTTAACACAAATCCAACCTTATTATAAAAGTAGGAAGTTTCCTATAAACTTAAACCAATCAAAGAAACAGCCTTCTAATCATTTAGGAACATATTCTTCTACTGTATGCATTACATAGCTCTTCACAAATGGGAGTGCTACTATAACAGGTCTGTCTCTAGCAGACTGAGTAATAGGTCCTCAAAGGCAGGGAGTATGTCATATCCACTTCTTCAGAATCTATCTGGCACTCAAGCTTTGTGAAAGAATCAATGAGCAAGTTGAAGAATGCTTTGTGACTGTGATAGGACTTGAAAACTAGATGAACTTTACGCCTAAAAGGTCATTCCAGGAAGTGCAATGGTATGGGTTATCAGGTATGGTAAAACTGGGAAACAGAGACACTGTCCTAAATTAAGAAGAAAGATGTCAGTCCCCTTGGTCCAGCCTTGGAGAGGTCATGCTTATTCCCTCCCTGAAACATTCTCCCCATCCACTCATCTCTATTTCTCTCACACCTTCATTTCATTCAGCTGTCTGCTCAAATATCACCTCACTAGAGGCTTGTACCAGGATGGGCTCATTTACTTCAAATCAAGTTTATCTGTCGGCTATTAAGATCAGGACCTACTAAAACCCACAGCATGTTGAGCTTTTCTTTTCCTTTCTTTTTAAAATTAATTTCACTGTAAAGTCTAAGGGCAGACCACCTCTAACTCTTCTCACTTAAGTTTCTTCCAACAAAACCTGGATGCCACAGAGATCATTACTTTCTCACTGGTAACACATGCTGCCACACTGTCCCGGAGGTAGGCAGGAAAGAATTTCATATTCCCAAATGGGAAATATTCTAGGAATGGAGCAGTAATTCATAAACAAAATTGAGATTAATCAATCACAAGGCAAGGAACTAGGGGGAAATAGGTTCTAAATGCAAGATGTTAGAAAGCACAGGCCAGAGTGGCACACTATAATTTCAAGTCTATTTAAACAGTGGTTTAAACACAGTTTAAATCAATCTGACCAGAGGCAGGTTGATGCGGCCAAAACAGTACGGTGAGTGTTAGCCTGACCCAGAGGTCAGTGAAGCAGCTGTGTGCTCCAGGGTGAATTTTCCTTGCTCTGCCTCCCCTATTGGCAAGTCGAAAAGCCTATGAAGCGGCTAAATAAATTTAGGCTTTTTTAGACAGAGATATTCTGGACGGAGGTGGGGGGTTGGGGAGGGCAAAGACGGTCCGCAGCGACTTCAAGCTGCACTTGGGTAAAATCACCTGCACCTGGGGCCCAAAGATCACAATCAGTGCCAGCAGAGAGAGGGGAAGGGGAACAGAAATGCACGCCCAAATTAAAGTCGCGTCCTCGGGCAGGATCTGCCCACCCCCGCGTGTTCCTGCCATCTCAGTGCCCAGGGCGCGGGCGCCTCACCCGCAGGCTTGTCTGCAGCCATCTTCCCGCCTCGGCTTGAGTTCTTCCCTGCAGGTGTCGTGGCCTCAACTCCAGCTGCCTGGCTAGCCGCAGTCCCGGAATTCTGAGGACAACTCTGTGCTCACCCAGAGTCCAGGCCTCTGAGTTCCGGCCTGGGTAGTGGGCAGACCGCGGGCTGAGGAAGTGACGAAACCTAGTTCGCGTAGTCTAGCAACAGCAGCGGTATCTCCGCCCAGGAGACAACACTGCATCCTGCCATATATTGCCTCCGCCCCGCGGAGTCCCGGACAACGCTACTTCCGGGGGCGTTGGCCGGCGTGGGAACCGCGGCTGGCCCCGCCCCACGCTGGCGTCCCCACCTCCCGGGGCGTCTGAGCGCGCGCGCCTCTGAGCTTGTGCTGGGCAGGGTGGGAGGGGCCTGCGCGCGGCTGCTTTTTGCTGCTTCAGGTTAAAATACGTGTCAGAGCTCTAGCCTACCGTTTAAATCATTATAACCATCCCTGACGTTTATGTGCTAAGCATTGAGCCTTGCACTTTGTCTTACTTTTTCATTGATTTCCCGAGACTCTGTAAGAAAGCGCTGTTTTGGTTCCCGTTTAAAAAAAAAACACTTTAGAATTGTTTTAGACTTACAGAAAAGTTGCAAAGAGGATACATAGAATTCCTTTATACTCCTCACCTAGTTTGCCCTGTTGTGAACATCTTAATTACTAAATTACTTTGGTATATCCGTCACATCCAAGAAACGACCTTGATTGGTACTTTACTGTTAACTAAAAACACTTTTTTGTTTTTTGTCCGGATTTCGCCATCTTCCTACAAGTTGCCTTTCTATTCTAGGAATGGGATACCACATTACATATACTTGTCATGTCTCCTTAGGCTATTCTTTTTTTTCTTTTAATGTGTCACTTTCTTTATTGAGGTGTAATTGACGTACAACATGTTAGTCTCAGGTGTACAACATAATTCTATATTTTTATTGTAAAATGATCACCACAATAAGTCTAGTTAACATCCTTCACCATACATATTGTAGTTACAAATAATAATTTTCTTGTGACGAGCAAATGTTTTTCTTTTTTTTAAATTTGTTTTTCTATTACAGTTGTCCCATTTTCCCCCCATTGCTCCCACCCCACCCTGCCCACCCCTTCTCCCACAGTCAAGCTCCACCCCATTGTCCTTTTCCGTGGGTCATTTATACTAGTTCCTTGACTAGACCGTTCCAAAATTTTTTCTTAATATGAAAACTTTTAAGATTTTCTCACTCAGCAACTTTCAAGTATGCAGTATAGTCATCATATTGTACATTATATCCTCTGACTTGTTTATTTTATAATTAGTTTGTACCTTTTGACTCCCTTCATCCATTTTGCTTCCTCACCCCTCACCTCCACTTCTGGCAACAGGTAACCGGCAACCACTAACCTGTTCTGTTATCTAGGAGTTTTTGTTTGTTTTTTTTAAGATTCCACACATAGCCCTGACTGGTGTGGCTCAGAGGCCTGAGCCTGTGAATCGAAAGGTTGCTGGTTGGATTCTCAGTCAGGGCACATGCCTGGGCTGCAGGCCAGGTTTCTAGTTGGGGGCAAGCAAGAGACAACAGAGAGAGGCAACAGATCGATGTATTTCTCTCATGTTTCTCTCGCTCTCTTTCTCACTTCTTTCCCCTCTCTAAAAGTAAATAACAAAATCTTTTTTTAAAAAAATTCCTTATATAAGTGAGATTATATAGTACTTGTATTTCTCTGACATATTTCACTTAGCATAATACTCTCAAGGTCTGTTCACGTTGCTGCAAAGGCATTATCTTTGTCCCCTCTCCATCCCTCATTCCAGCTTTGGATATGGTCAGGCAAGGGCATGATGCTCAAACCTGTGGCAATTGCCTTGGGGCCATGAAAGGAAGACAAAAAAATCCCAGGGATGTCAAACTGCATCCTGACATTGTTGAGTCACTGATCCAACAATGGAATAGTCTACCTGCAGATTTCTCATCAGCGAGATAATTAATGCCTACAGTATTTGAGACTTCAGGACCACTGGCAGTATAGTGTGTCCTCACATGGTGTGCCACTGTTGTCTCAAGAAGGCCCATTCTGCAGGTTTTAATTCTGGCACTTTCTAGATCTTACCAGAAGATGTCACAAACTGTAGGTTTTCAGATCAAGTTCACACACACATAGGGAATGACAAATATTGCAATTCACCACAACAGCCATCTGACAGACAGTGATTGTGAAATGCTATGGATCGTGAGAAGCCTGCCAATTTCAGAGATGAAAGGATTGTGTTTTATTTTATTTTATATTTTATTTTTTAATGGCATATTCTAATAATATAAGATTTTATTTATTTATGCTTAGAGAGACAGGAAGGGAGAGAGAAACAGAGGCAGAGAAACATCAACCTGCAAGAGAAACATCAATTGGCTGCCTCTTACACCAGGGACCCATCCTGAAACCCAGGCATGTGCCCTGACCAGGAAGCAAAGAGGTGACCTTTCGGTTTGCAGGCTGGCATTCAACCCACTGAGCCACACCAGTCAGGGCAGGATTGTGTTTTAGAATTAGTGAAATATGGTGAATCTTTCCTAGAAGCCTCTCACCAAAATTTCCCCTTAGTTCTCTTTGGTGAAATTGGTTGCCTGCCCACCATTGCAATTACTGGCAAACGAAAGGAGATTCCAACCCATGCCTTGGCTTCATCATGATGCATCCACAGAAACTTCTGTCTGGGTTTCCGGATTTATTGACCTGGAGGAATGGAGAATTGCTGCTGACAGGACAACCTCTTATTACATTGCCTCAATTTATTTATCTCTTCTTTCCTCAACAGATATTAAAGGCTTTTTCAATTTTCATTTTACAAACATGGCTGCAGAGCTCACTCTTGAACAGTCGCACTTACTTAAAAGAGTTTCTCTAGAATAACGGTGTATCCATACTTGGGGGGGACTTTATTGTAAAACTTCCCAAACATACTCAAAAGTAGAAAGTATAACAAACTCCACGTGTCCATCCCCCCCTTCATTTTACCATATACTCGTTTCCTCTACCCTTTCCTCCTTGTTATGTTTTGTTGCTGGAGTATTTTAAAGCAAATCCCAGGCATCATATCATTCGCTTCTAAATACTTCAGTATGCAACTCAGAAAGAAAAATCCAAATATTTTCTTGCATAACCACAATGCCATTATCACATCTAACAAAATGTAAAATATTTCCCTAATATTCAATTACCAAGCCATACTCAAATTTCCTTTATTGCACAAATTTTTTTTTTGTAATTTCTGTTTAGAATCAGGATCAAACAAGATCATTTTGATTATTATGTCTCTTGTGTTTCTTATAAGTCTTATGTTTCTCTTAATCTAGAACAGCCCCCTCCCATTTTATTATTTCTTTCATTTACTTGATGAAATTAGGGTCCAATATACGATCCCCCCTTTGGGATCTGTTATATTGCTTTCTTGTGGACTTCATCCTTTGAGCTCAATATTTCCAGGTCAGTTCTAAAGGCCTGATTATGTTATGATTTAAAAAAATTTTTTTTTTCTGTGAATTCTTCTTCAGTGGTGCTTTCTCCCTACTTCTACCATCTCCATTCACATCAGAAGGTGCATAATGCTAGTTGCCTTAAGACTGATCCTTCAGTTCAGTTAGTGATAGCCTGATTTTATACATTTTCTCTCAGCCTTTCTCCTAGTGGTTTTAGAAGCATTAATGACCAATGCCTGATCAGTTATTTCACTAATAATTGAAAAAAATTTTTAATTTGGGCACTTGTGCTGAGTGCCTTCTTACATTTTATACCCTAGGATCCACTTGCCTTTACCTTATTTCTAGCCCTAGACAGAATTCTTCTGTACTGAAAATTTCTCTTATCCACAGAGGTATTCAGTTACACTGAAATTCAGTTTATATCAGAAAGGCAGAATGAATGTTTAGTTCTTTCCCTGTAATTATCCATTTTCAGAGGAATAAGTTTGATGTTCCAGCAATCCCCAAGACTATTTCCTTTCTAAAAATTTATTCTGAACTCATGACTTTTTATATATTCAATATGTTTTAATCAACTGATGTTCTTCATCTTTTTGAAATTAAAATTATTCCATGTGTGTCTGTGGAGCACACAAACCCAATGATTATCCATTATTATAATTCTTCCATGCTGTTAATCCTCTAATTTATCTGTTGTTGTTGTAGTATATGTGTTTTAGATATATTCTCATGTTCATCAGCTTCTTTGCTTATCCTTGCTTCTTTAAAAAAATTAGATATATTGAGATATAATTCATATACCATACAATTCACTCATTTAAAGTGTACAGTTCGATGACTTTTAGTATATTCACAAAGTTGTGCAACCATCACTCCTAAATCTGGGACATTTGCATCACACCCAAAAGAAACCCTGTACCCGTTACCAGTCATTTCCCGTTACTCCTAACCTCCAGCCCCTGACAATCGCTAATCTGCTTTCTGCCTCAAATTGACCATTTGAGGATTTGCCTATTTTGAATATCTCATATAAAGAGAATCCAGTACCTCTTGTGACTGGATTTTTTCACTTAGCATATTTTCAAGGTTCATCCATGTTGTAGCACATATCAGTAGATGTTATTTCAGATTGTTCATTACAAGTATATAGTAATATAATTGATTTTTTTAAACTGAGTTTATATCCTGCAATCTTGATGAACTGGTTATTAGTTCTAATAACCTAATAACCTAATCCTAATTCCTTAGGATTTTCTATATTCAAGATCATATCATATGTGAATAGAAATAGATTTACTTTCTCCTGTCCAATCTGGATGTCTTTTTTTTTTCTCACCTAATTTCTCTGGCTAGAACTTCCAGTACGATTTTGAATAGAAATAGCAATGGTGGACATCCGTGTCTTATTCCTGATCTTAGGGGAAAAACATCCAGCCTTTAAAAAAAAAAAAAGAGGTTTTATTTATTTAGCCCTGGCTGGTGACTGGTGTGGCTCAGTGGATTGAGGGCTAGCCTGTGAACGGTGAAGTCACTGGTTCGATTTGCCGTATCAATGTATGAGAGAAACATCAATCAGTTGCCTTTTACACGCCCCTGACTGGGGACCCAGCCCACAACCCAGGCATGTGCCCTTACCAGGAATCGAACTGACAGCCTTTCAATTTGCAGGCTGGTGCTCAATCCACTGAGCCACACCAGCCAGGGCAAACATCCAGCCTTGCACCTTTAAACATTATGTTAGTTATGTTTTCTTTTTGTAGTTGTTCTTTATTAAGATTAAGAAATTCTCTTCTATTTCCACTTTGTTGACTGTATTTTTCATAATGAGGTGTTGAATTTTGTCAAATGCTTTTCTGTGTCTATTAAGATGATCGCTTGGTACTTTTTTTTTTTCATTTTATTGATATGATTCATTACAGAATTGCTTTTCAGATGTTAAACCAAATTACATTCCTATGATAAATCTCGCTTGGTCATGGCGCATAATTTTTATGTTGCTGAGTTCAGTTTGCTAGTGTTTGAATGACGCTGTTTCTCCATTCACATGCTTTAATTACCACTCTGTGTTAAATTCACCAATAAAGAGTGAACCCACAAAACCCTAGGCACCCCTTTGTTGACCTCAATAAAGGCAGAACCCAAGGTCTGTGTTCTCTTTCTCTTTCTTTCCTGTGACTTTACCATGTGACCCAGGTGTGACCCAGAATCTGTGAGTAATAAATCTTTCTTACTTTGATAGTTGTTGCGGAGGTGCCTGTTGCAATCGTAACAACTACAAGGGCTGGTCCAGCCTCCACACAGGGGAAATGGCGAGTGTTCCCAGTCATTTCGAGCCAATAGCACCACTAGGTATAGGCTGAGACACAAAACAAATGGCTCCTTTTAAAGCCTTTTTTAAAAAGCTGACATCTAGTTGCTATCGCATGCAGTATCTGTTGCCTATTTTTCCCCCAATGTATAAGTCATGCTGTCTTGTCTCTCTTTTCACCCAGTCCTCCATCCTGCTGCCTGGAATGTGAATGTGATGGCTGGAACTCCAACAGCCATTTTAGACCATGAAGACAAGAGTCCTAAGAATGGAGGACTGGAAAGCTTAAAGAACCTGTGTTCCTGATGTCTCAGACGCTCTATACCAATTCCAGACTGCACTTGTGTGTACGTGTAACAATAAAACCTTGTCACAAGCAAGGTTTACCCATTAATTTGGATCTTTCTATCACATGCAGCTGAAATTAATCCTAAGTGATTTAGGGTCTAAATTAAATTAAGTAAATAGATCTAATTTGACTTTTCCACGTGTAACTTAAATTTATTATTTCATTATTTATATGCCCATGTAATCCTGTAATAGGTCAGGATGAAAGTACTAAGTTTGTTAGAACCTTTGGTATTATAACATAGTCGACTGATAGACAGATCTGTCCAGAAAGTATCCAGCGATGTAATAGGAAAAATAGAGACATTTATTGAAGAAGATACAAGATACAAGAAACATTGTACATAAGATAATGATGTCTCAGTCCCCTTCAAAGTAGGCACCTTGGGACTTCACACAGTTCTAATTGCCATCAGCTGCCCTGTTGTATTTTCCTGAACCTTATCAACAATCTGAAATCTCTTCCCTTTCAAAGGTGATTTTAGTTTTGGGAAAATCCAGAAGTCGCAGTGCACCAAGTCTGGGCTGTAGGGGGGCTGAGTCACCTGGGTGATTTGATGTTTCACAGAAAAACTGCATGAGACATGATGCATGGGCGGGCACATTATTGTAATGAAGCGGCCAATTACCACTTACTTGCCCATAGTTACAGCCTTCTGAATCATCTGAATAGTTCCCTCGGAGGAATGTTCAAGCTTAATGCAAAATTTGGTGCAGATTCATTGCACTACTTGCTCAGTCATTTTGAATGTGACAGCCACACAGTACGCATGCTCACTCAATGACGTCTATAGCCCCCACTGACTAGTACAGTGAAGTCATTATTGTTTCACACATGCACATTCCGGTCCACTCTCCTTGGCTGTCAGTTTACATCAATGTTGCAAAATGGTTCTTATTATAGTAACAATGGTTGGACTTTTTCTGGACAGACTCTGTATAGTTGGTGTTCACACTTATGGTCATGTGGGTTGTTTACAGCTGACTCCAGTACTGAATGTGAGTGCCCATGCCACGTTAGTTGTTAAATATTTTGAAAATCACCCCAAATATGAATTGTATTCACTGATGGACACATTTAACAAATAATTCTGGGATATATTGTGCTAGGTATTGATAGAGAATGAAAAGGCACATAGACCCTGTCTACGTATAAACCAATGAAGCTATAGACATGATCAAAAGAGTCATATATTTGTGTATACATTGGAATATATTATGGCAAGTAAGAGGTAGAAGAACCAGAAAAATATTGTTCTGAGAGTGCATATTTGGGGGATGTAACCTAGTCAGGTGGTCAGAGAACCTCTGGAAGCTGAGATCTGAAGGATGGGTAGAAGTTAGCAGGTAAAGGGAAGAGCAGGTGCAAAGGCCCTGTGGTAAGAGGGATCATCATGAGTGTCAGGGATGAACACACATTCAGTGTGGCTCTAGCAGAGAGAATAAGAGAATAAGGTCCAGGAGGCAGGGAGGATCCAGACTGTGCCCGGGCGTATAGGCCATATTCAAGAGTTCCACACACCTGGCTGCTTTGGCTTAGTGGATTGATCATCGGCCTGCGAGCCAAGTGTCGCTGGTTCGATTCCCAGTCAGGGCACATAACTAGGTTGCACGTCAGGTCCCCAGTTGGGGGTGCAAGTGAGAGGCAACCACACAGTGATATTTCTTTCCCTCTCTTTCTCCTTTCCCCTCTCTCTAAAAATAAAATAAAATAAATAAATAAATAAATAAAGAGTTCCATACAGATAACTTGTCTATCACCTAATGTCCAATGTTTTGAAAGCCATTATTTGTCACCTATTTAGTCCTTTTGTTGTTGTTTTCTCTACCTCTATCTTTTCCTTAATGATTACCGAGTATTCCATGGTATGGATGTGTCTCTGTTTATATATCCAATCCTCCACAATGATCATTGAGATATTTTCCAATTTTTGCTATTTCAAACAGTGTTATAATCAGCATCATTATACATGTAACATCTCTTCCATTGTGTGACAACTGTGCAGACATACATGAGTAGAAGGTGTTGATGGAAGAAAAGCCAAATGCAGACACTCTTTAGGTAAATTAAACAGGGTTTCACTCTTGTGGTCATATTTCTTTCCAGAACCTGCTGACTCTTATTCTAGCCCAGCTTCCTTTGGGAACTCTGACTTTGGTAGGCAGCTCTGTACCTATAATTTCAATTGTGAATTGTTCAAGTTCTTTTTGTATTTATGACTTCTGGGCCATTGCAAATTAAGAGGTGAGGGTAAACAACTGTTTTAAATGTCCCTGCACTATCGGTGATATTTAAAAAGGTCTCTGAACCTGTTCCAACAGAGAGGAGGCTGATGTGCTGGAGGCACACAGAAATTCTCTGGGAGCCTCATTTCCTAACCCACTGCTTGTCGGCTACATTGATAAATGTCACAGCTGGCTCCACTTGAAGGGAAGCCAAGCCCAGTTACCCTCATGGGTAAATCAAACAGGTTTTACATACCTATGGGAACCAGAAGGAAATGAGCAGAGTCAGAAAACAGCACATTGATTAGCAGGGTTCTTTGGGAGAGAGTAAAATGCTAGCTTCAGAACCTAAAAAAAAATCCCCATACGTGTGTATGTGCTGGTGGTCGGGGTGAGTTGCAGATGGAAACATCTAGGTAAACTGGGTCACATTAGGCCCTCAGGAAGCTCAACTGTTCTTCCTAGACCCAGCCCTCTGTGTGTATATATCAGCCTGGACATGTGCTGGGCCAGTGACTCCAACCAACCTAGGGTTAAACAATACAATAGTACTATGGGGCACCATTCCAGTACCCTTGGCATGAACAGTCTTCATTTATCACCCTCCTCCACCTCAGGTCAATCCAGCCTGGTCCAAAACGCTCCTGAACTCAAAACTGGGGACCTAGAACAAGGCTCAGCGTCCCGGAGTCTGTGGATCATCCAACAGACCCTTAGACCAGATGAATGGCTTAGCTGCAGGCATCTAGGGTCAAAACCTAGGATCGTCTTTCACCATCCCTACTCGGAAAATGCCTCTCCCACCTGTTTCCACAGCCACTGCTACCACCTGTCTCAAGACCTCATCATACTAAGCCTCCCTGGTTCTACACACTTTTCACATATGTGGCTCGCACTACAGATGTATTGGACAGCACCAGTTCAGACCTTTTTGCTGCTTGTACAGATTATTACCCTTAAATTGAAAACATAAATCTACCACTCACCACTAGGTGGCACCCTACACAAATCATACTATATTTAGGGTGGGCAAGTTAAGACAGCTGTCTTTGAGAATGTCTGATCTGACAAGGAAAATGCCAGTGTCATGTGTCTCCTCCTCAGTCCAGCTGGTCTAGTCTCAGAACTTTGCCAGCTGGGAGTATGCCTTCTGCTTTTGCCATTTCATCTAGTAGAAAGATGGACAGAAGAACAATATGACCACAAATCCTTTTCCTTAAACCCCTATGCAGCTGGATCTTGTTCAACTGGAGCAAATGCTAGGAACTCCGACCCAACTCTCCCTACATCTTGTCCCAGTGCACTTGCAAACTGACAAGGCTTGCTATCTGATTTTCTGTCATGGCAGTTGGCTTTATTTCATGTCTGTGCAATTCTTGATTCAAAGCAGTATGTGTCAAAGCCTCTGTACTGTACACCGGCCACTCTGTGAAGGTTGTTGCCCTAGCAGAGTATTATAAGATATAGAGGGTTTTCAAGTAGAGAAAGTGGAGGGAGGACTGACAATCACATTAGTTAGTAAGACATAGCAACCTTATATTTAGTAACTAAGTACTGAGACTCATGAATAGGCAAATGTATAGATACAGAAAGATCAGTTGTTGCCAGGGGCTGGGGGGAGGGGAATGGGGCGTGACTGCTAATGATATGGGGGGTTCTTTTAGGGGCAATTAAAATACCCTAGAATCATATAGTGGTGATGGCTGAACAACTGTGAATATACTTAAAGCCACTCAATTGTATTTCACTCTGGAAACAGTTCTTCAGTCTTTCTTTTACAACTTTGAAAAATACAGATCAGTTATTTTGTCAAGTGTCCCTCTATCTGAGTTATTTGAAGTTTCTTCATGATTAGATTCAGATTAAGCACTTTGGGGCAGAGATGATATATCTATCTCAATGCATCATTTTAGGAGGCACCCGATACCAGTTTCCTTGATGTCAGTTTGTCCCAATATTGGTGATGTTAACTGGGATCACTTGCTAAACTTGGTGTCTGCAGGTCTTGCCACTGGCAAGTTACTATTTTCCCCTTTACAATTAATATGTAACTTGTGGAGGCTGATACTCTGAGACTATGTAGTATATTCCTCATTGAAAATTTTCACTCACTAGTTTC
This sequence comes from Furipterus horrens, assembly GCF_987537825.1. Lineage (NCBI taxonomy): Eukaryota > Metazoa > Chordata > Mammalia > Chiroptera > Furipteridae > Furipterus > Furipterus horrens. Next base: position 130,297,842 of record NW_028327177.1, on the reverse strand, counting down.
AGCATTTTTTCATGATTTTCTCAGTTTTCTATGGTTTAAAATGACTTGTTCCTACTCAGACTAGAAGCTGTTTAAATATATTATTGTCTTACTTCTAAGTTAATACTGATTCCTCTACAAAAAGTTAAAAGTCCTGAGCTCTGGCTCAAGCGGTTCAGTTGGTTACAGCATCAACCTGATATGCTAAGGTTGTGGGTTCGATTCCTGGTCAAGGCACATACAAAAATCAACCAATGAATGCATAAATAAGTGGATCAAGAAATAAATGTTTCTTTCTCTTTTTCCTTCTCTCTCCCCGCCCCCTCTAAAATCAATAAGTAAAAATATAAATAAATAAATAAATAAAAATTAAAAAGTCCTGATACTCTGAATATACATCTCCTAATCACAGGAGAGGCATTCAGGCTGAGAAAAGTTTGACACAAAGAATTAAAAAACAGCAGCTGCTTTCTCCTTTCTGTCCTCTTTTGTTTTCACATGTAAGCTTTGTGTCTAGACATAGAAGTAAACACACAATTGTTCAGTATAATTATATCTACCCAGTTTATTGGGCTGAATCAGCCTGGTGGGGGAGGATAGACTAATGAAGAGGTTAACACTATTTCTTCCTTCCCACTTAGGCACAGATTGGAAAAAGTACAACTTTGGAAACATAAAATAATGTTTTCAATGTCCTTATTAAGCCCATCATTTAACTTCCTTTTATTGTAGTCCTGGTGATGGTGCGTGCAGATTTATAATGAAGCTAGTGACTCAGGAGACATTCTGGACATAGAATAAAATGCTACAGGAGCAACTGATTGGGGCTCCATTGACTGGGGCTCCCAGCATCACCACTTCCTGCCTATTTATGACCTTAACTTCCCCTTTCTAAGCCTGCTTCCTCATCTGAAAAATGGGAAGAGTCGTGGTAATAATAAAATCCAACTAATTGTTTAGAAGATTAAAGAGATAATACACGTGAAGCACTTGACATGGGGTTGGCACCCGTGAGAATGCTGCAATGTTTGTCATTATCATCATTATTATTGAGCAGTCTTAACTGGGCTGAGGTGTTTGCAATGACAATGTTTTTATTTATTTTTACTTTTTAAAAATAATTTTTAATTTTTTCAGTTACAGTTGATGTACAATATTGTATTAGTTTAGGCATTTATATCAGTTACAGATACCCATCTGACACCATTCATAGTTATTACAATATTGACTATATTCCCTGTGCTGTACTTTTCATCTCTATGACTATTCTGTAACTACCAATTTGTACTTCTAAATCCCTTCACCTTTTTTATCCCTCCCTTAACGGCCCCCCCCCCCCAACAGCCTGGCAACCATCAAAATGTTTCCTATATCTATGAGTCTTTCTGTTCTGCTTGTTGGTTGAATTTGTTTTTAAGATTCCATATATAAGTGAACTCATATTGCATCTGTCGTTCTCTGTCTGAATTACTTCGCTCAGCACAATACCCTCTGGGTCCGTCCAGGGTGTTGCAGATGGCAAGATTTTCTTCTTCTTTTTTTTAATGGCTGTGTTATATCCCATTGTATATATGCACCACTTCTTTATTCATTCATCTATTGGTGGACACTTGGGTTGCTTTCATATTTTGACTATCGTAAATAATGCTGCAATGAACATAGGAATACATATGTCTTTTCAATGTAATGTTTTGGGTTTCTTTGGATACTCAGCAGTGGAATTGCTGGGCCCTTTGTCTCTTGTTATAGCCTTTATTTTAAAGTCTGTTTTGTTTGCTATAAGTATTGCTACTCCAGCTTTTTTTCTTTTCCATTTTTATGAAATAAATTTTTCTATACCTTTACTTTCAGTCTGTGTGTCTTTTGATCTGAAGTGAGTCTCTAGTAGAGAGCACATATGAGGGTCTTGTTTTGTTGTCCATTCTTACTAACAGTAGATGGTGTTGGTAGATATAGAACAGATCTGGGGTCATCTGGACCAACAAGGAGCAATCCTAAGTGGCCTTGATAATGATGCCCAATATTTTTTTTATAACCCTTACTCACTGCCAAGCACTGTTTAAATACTTTACAGCATGAACTCATGATTCTTCACAAAAGGCTATAATGAAAGTTGTTGTGCAAAAAAAAAAAAAAAGAAAGTTGTTGTGCAGATGGATGTCTCAGGCGCAAAGAGGTCACAACTAGTAGGGAATGGAGCCAATTCAAATTCAGGCAAATTCATGCATTTCATCAATAGGCTGTTTTTTCATATCCAGAAATATAAGCAGGGTAGGAACCAATATCACTAAAGAGTCAGATCATTTTAACTTATCATCAGGCACTAATATACTGGCTTCTAGATACAGGAGCTCACTCTAGGGGTTTGGCACCCTGGGAACTCACTCCTGCTTTGTGGAGTTGTTTAAACTGGAGCCTCTGTGCAGATAGAACACATCATTGCTCTTTCTCTGAAGACTGTACATATGGGGGAAAGGGCTCACCTCGTGCTTTTTAAAACATAAAAGCTTTAAAAATCCACAGCTCTGAGCATATTCTCACAGATGGGAACAAACTCACCTGAATTTGCTGAATCTGGCAACCCTGTGCATTGGCTGCTCAGCTCTCCTGCCCCATGGTTCCTCCTCTTGGCCCAGTTTTTTCTTCCCGGAGTTGCTGCAAAAACCTGCTGTGAGCAAGTGTAACCTGACAATCATTGAAAAACTAATCATTCCTATCCTGTTCCGATAGCCAGATTTTTTTTTTTTTTTAATTCAAATCCTGTAAAACTCGAACCACATATTCTTGCTTCAAAACTGGGACCAGTTTGGCATTCTGCTGAGAATTTAGGGGAAGAGTCTAATTTCAATTTAGAGCAATCGTTTTAAGAGCATACCGTCTTAATTTAAGGCTGTCAGCTTTGGCATCCCAGTCCCGCCACTAATTAGCTGTGTTATTTTGTACAAGCTACATGATCTCCCTGGGCTACAATTCCCCCATCTCATAACATCAAGCTAGTAATACTACTTAATTCACGGGATCATAGTGAGGATTAAATGAAATAATACTTTAAAACAGAACAGTGCCTGGAATGTGGCTAATAATAAATGTTCTTTACTTTTAATAATCCCATACTCCCAATTAGTTGTGAGTAAATCATGTTTTGGTGTATTTTCATTACATCCGAGGGGCATTTAGTCAGATAAATTTTTTGGATGCAAATAAATGACCTCTTAATCGACCTGATTAATTTTAAGAAACAGCCCTTTTTCACAGTGCTTTTGAGGGAAATACAACAGTCCCCCTCAGGCCTTAAATAGCATCCCACCCAGAGTCAGCTCACCAGCTGCCAGATAGCTTCATTGGTGTGGTCAATTTGGCCTGCAAGGAATTCACAAAAAAAATTTTAAGTCATTTAAAATCAATAAACTGGCAGATCTGTCAACCCCGGGCCTGCAGTGGTGCCTCCTGGAGATTGGACTGGTGTTTTACAGTCCAGCAAAGCCCCCAACTTCCCCCAGTCCACCCACCTGCGTCTCTCATCTAGTCCTCCCTGGCTCCTCCAGGCACTGGAGTTTGTAACCGATGACTCATCCAATCCTTCCCTTTTCCGATGTGGAGGCTGAGGTCCTACAGAGAAGTTGGAGACCCGACCTGGAATCTTAACAGTCAGGCCAAGGCTCTTTTTTATACCTAATATTGTTTCTTTTACATTTGGTTGTTTTCAAAGGAGGAATGAAGTAAAAAAGCAAGAAACAGACAGAGTGGGAGAACTGAAATTTTGGGATTTGAGAGGCACCATTTAGATGACTAAAATGAAACATGGGAAAAGGTGGAGGTCAGTAGGATTTTTCTCTCTGTTGAAAATAACTTCTTTTGTTGGGGGGGGCAGGAGAAGTGATACAGGTTCAGTGCAAAAGATTTAAACAATATGGAAAATAAAAAGAAGAGGGTAAAGGCTTCCCAGAATTCCACTTTCATTTACAACTTCCATTAACATCTTGGTTTCTATCCTTCCAACCAGCCTTCTCTGTGTATTTATAGATACACTTAATATAGGCACTGTAAGGGCCAAGGAATTCCTGAGAGTGCGTGGCTTTGGGATTCCACATAATCTTCAGCAGCTCCTCTCCAACTAATTCTTTAATATGGCCAGTTGAGAGTTGTTCAGTTACATCAAAGTGCTTAAGCAAATGCAGTGGCAAGGCTTTTCCCCCACCCCACCCCGCTCCAATCAGCTTGTTATTCGGCCCACCTCTACAGAGATCCTGGAGCTGCCAGTGTGCATGTTTGAAGTTTTCCTAATTGAGAACATACAAGCTGTTCTGTAAACTGATTTTTCCTGGAATATCTGTCCCTACTTGATAAATACAGACTTAAAAAAAAACAATCTCACCTTCAAGAACATCCTTAGCATCCTCAAGACAAGCTAGCAGGTCTCCTAAACAGACTTTGCTCCGTTTGATTAAAGACTGGAAAGATCTGGGGGATCAGCTGATTGGAACCCAGAGTACACATTCTGAAGTCATGGTAGGCATTATAGGAATGACTAGTTTTTCAATGATTGTATTAGTCAGCTTTTGCTGCAATAATGTAACATAGTAAATAGGCCCCAAATGTCAGGTATTTATTTTTCTATCACTGGTCTGTGCACTGCATGTGAGTTGGCCAGGCTTGCACTGGCCTTAGACTTTGCTCTGCTCTACTTGTTTCTCCTTCCAGGAGCCAGGTTAAATGGGCAATGGCTACCTGGGGCATTCTCTCCTCATGACAAGCAGCAGATATGCAGGAGGTCAAGGCAAATTTCATAAATTCAGATAAAACCTGTGGTCAGACATAGCATATATTATATTTACCAACATCCTATAGACCAAGTCCAAAGTGAATGTCGTAGAGGAGTATACTCCATACATAGCAAAGCATGTCAAGGGTGGGGAAGGAAGAAAGATTGTGAACAAAAAAATGTCTACCACTGGGACCAACCAGGATGGAGAATAAACTGAAATTTAGACTGAGATCTACTGTTGAGCCTTATAAATGCAATTTTAACCCACACTGCTTAGGAATCACAGCAGCTACATCTAGTGGGTTCCTTAATTAAAGACTTTGTCATCAAATATCCTTAATGACTGTACTCACTCTATCTTTATATTTAATATGCTTTATGCACTTATATATATATGCTTTCTATTCTATTGAGAGTTATGGAGACCTCATTTGGGTCTTAAAAAAAGAATAAACTGGCCTATCAATTTTTGAGTGTTGCAAGAACTACAGTCTCCATTCCCTTTTCCTTTCCCTGCCAAAGTCACACCAATCAGCAAAAAGAAATCGCCCTGTGAATAAAAACAGAGTACTGCTGCCAGGCAACAAATAAAAGAGCATTATTTTTATATTTTTGGGACGTTTAGCACCTTGCTCCATTGTTTCCATGGAGAATCCAATTGTCAAGATTAATCAATGCTGGAAAATTGAAATTTATGCAAAGAGGGTAGCTTAGTAAGCAAGTACCCACACTAAGGTACTCTGAGAAATATTTAGATGAAACCTCTAACCACAAATCAAGCATTATCCCCTGGCAACAAGTGACTCAACACTTGCATGTGTGGCAACTGCTTTTCTAAAGTTATTGCAATATCATTCCGTTAAAAGCACACATTTCATGTATACCACTTCCAGTATAAATCACCAATGGATGTTCAGAATGCATATGAACTGCATCAGAATACTGTAAGCAATATGTAAGGAACAGTTGTAAACAAAGTTGTCTCTCTTTTGTTAGTATGGTAATGTGTCAGTTTTTAAAGTTCTCCCCCAATAAATTAATAAAAGAGAATATCCAAGACAATTCAGAAAAAGTAAAGGAAACGGAGAGTAGTCCTATCTGAAAATAAGAAAATGTGTAGCCCTGAGGAAAGAACAGACAGCCAAGTGGAATAGAATAGACAGGCATGACAAAGAAGACATAAAAAATAATTGGGTAAAAGAAGATACACAAATAACCAATAAGCACATGAAAAGATGCTAAACATCATTGGCCATCAGGGATATCAAAGCCATGATGAGATACCGCTTCACACCCACTAGGAGGTCTATAATGAAAAGGATAGTAACGAGTGTTAGCAAGGATGTGGAGAAATCATAGCACTGTTAGTGGGAACGTAAATGGAAGAGCCTCTTTAGAAAACAGTCTGGCACATAGTGTTACGATTTGACACAGCAATTCCACTCCTGGGTATATACTAAAAAAAACCTGAAGACCTATGTACACATAAAAACTTATATACAAATGTTCATAGCAGCATTATTCATAAAAACCAAAACATATAGAAACAACCCAAATATCCATCAACTGATGAGTGGATAAATATAATGTGCTATGTGTATACAATGAAGTATTATTTGGCTATAAAAAGAAATAAAGTACTAATACATGCTACAATATACATGAACCTTAAAAACATTATGCTAAGTGAAAAAAGGCAGTTTCAAAAAACACAGATTGTGTGATTCTTATTATATGAAATGTTCAGAATAGGCAAATCTACAGAGACGGAAATATTAGTGATTGCCTAAGGCTGTAGTGATTGGGGGAAACCCGTGGGGGCACAGCCAAAGGATGCAGGGTTTTTTTAGGGGGTAATGAAACTGTTTCAGAATTGTGGTCATGGTTGCACAACTCTGTGAATATACTAAAAACCACTGAATTGTATTCTGTGAATGTGTGACTTGTCTGGTATGTGAATTATAGTTCAATAAAGATATTATAAAAATAATTGGGGAAAGGAGGAATATCGTTTTGGAAAATGGATTAGCAAGGTGAAAATAAAATCAGTTCAGACCCTTAATCAATATTAAACTTTAAAATCATTTCCAAATAAACCAGAGTTAAGTATAAAAAGTTTAAAATGTTAAAGAGAAAAACTAGATATCTGCATGCAAAAGAATGAAATTAGAGCCTTTCCTTATACCAATATACAAAAATTAACATAAAATGGATCAAGTACCTAAATGTAAGAGCTAAAACTATAAAACTCTTGGAAGAAAACAGTGGAAAGGCTTCATGACAATGGATTTGGCAGTGACTTCTTGGATATGACACCAAAAGTATAGGCAACAAAAGAAAAAAAAAGATAAATTGGACTTCATTAAAATTTAAAACTTTCGTGCATCAAAGGCACTGCCAACAAAGTAAAGAGGCAACCCATGGAGAAAATGCTTGCAAATCATATCTGATAAGGGATTAATATCTAGAGAACCCCTACAACTCAACAGCATAAAAACAAAGAGCCAGATTAAAGCATGGTCAAAGGACTCAGATAGATATTTCTGTAAAGAAGATACACAAGTGGCCAATAAGCACATAAAAAGGTGCTCAATATCACTAATCATTATGGAAAGGCAAATAGAAACTACACTGACACACCACTTCACACCCATTATGGTGACAATCAAAAAATCAGAAAATAACAAGTGGTGAGGATGTGAACCATTAGAATCCTGTGCACTGGTGGGAAAGTAAAATGGGATAAAGCTGTGGTAGAAAACGGTAGGGTGGTTCCTCCAAAACATTAATCATAGAATTAGCACATGAACCAGTAATTCCACTTCTGTTTATATCCAGAAGATTGAAAACAGATATTTGAAAAGATATTTGTGCACTCAGGCTCATAGCAGCATTATTCACAGTAACCAAAAGGCAAAACAACCCAAATGTCCATCAATGAATGAATAGATAAACAAAATATGTTATATATGTACCATGAAATATTATTCAGCCTTTAAAAGGGCAAATCCTGAGACATGCTACAGCATGGATGGACCTTGAGGACATTATAATAAGTGAAATAAGCCAGACACAAAAGAACTGAATATAATTTTAAAATCCTAAATGCTGCTGCTTTGTTTCCTTCTCTAGGGAAGGAAAAGCTTCAGACCTTTCTCGCTTATCAGTTAAGTGATGTTTGAAAGGGAAGGTCAGATAATTATCTGAGCTGTTTTAAAATTGGGAAGAGTTATGTTTACAGAGACACACAATTTAATATACCTATTAAACATATCTGGAAACTGATTTTTTTTTAAGTGAGTCCAAGAAGTGTGTGTAAAGGTTACTGTCCCTGAGAAATGAAAAGGAGTAGTGGTCTAACACCAGCCATCCCCACTGATGTCATTCCATTAACAAGCTACAGGTTCTGTATTCTCCAACTTTCCCGGTAGCTATGTGTGGTTGTGTGGCCAATGAGTTATAAAAAGTAGTGTGTGGCAGCTTCTGGGGAAACTACCTTAAAAGACAGTGTCATATGCTCTTTGCTTCCTTCTTGTTCCCTTCCTAAACTGCTACCTGCTACCTGCAATGTGAATGTAAGGGTTGGAGAATGGGGGCCACACTCTAAGGGTGGCAGAGTGGAGACCCAGCAATAGGTGGGTTGTTGTGACTTTGGAGACACCATACAAGCTATAGACGGCATGTCTGCAGACATATTAGAAAATACCTTCCTGTCTTATTTACTATTTTAAAATATATTCTCCCTGATAATTGCGGCCTAAATTAATTCTGACTCCTACAGTAGTTATCACTGAATTGTTGGAGTATAGTGGTTTTTGCCTTTTTAAAATATTTTTTGTATTATCTGGTTTTTCATGATTAGCACATTACTTTTTTAGTAAGAAAAAAGCTATTTACATGTAACTACATATGATGGTGTTAATGTATACTAAAACATAGATATATATATACTTAATACATATAATATATATAGAATACATTATATTTTGTATCTACATATTTATTCACATATATTCATATATACAAGGGTGAACAAATGTAGGTTTACAATTGTATGTGAAACAGAGTTTATTCTTGTATTATTATTTATTAATTGTATTATTTTCCATACAAACAACTGTAAACCTACTTTTGCTCACCCCTGTATATACATTTCCATCTTTTTATGTATTGGAGGTTTGAAAACTGTCTTCTGTCATTTGGTCACATGTCAGATGAATGCATTTCCAAAACAAGTGGAACACAATCACAACTAGTCAATCAAGTAAATTGAGAATTTAGTCTCAAGGCTTTGTTTCAATCACTATGTTGGGGAGGCAAAGATGAGTTAGAGCTGAAGATTATAAGAGGTGGGAGACAGGGATGGATGGAGATTTGGGAAAGACATGCTAATAAAATGGGAGCCTTGACACTCATCAGCAAGGCAAGATCTGAACTCCCCCATTCTTTTTTGGAAGGCGACAACCCATGCAGATCCAGGGACACCAATGTTATTTCAATGTTCATAGAATCTTTATCACAACGTCGTTGTTGTTTTTCCCCTGTCTTCTCTGACTCCTACATAATTAGAACCAGGTAAACCAGTTCTCCAACCAGAACCATTATGGAGGAGGCAGCCTGGAATCATTTAGAAAAAGAAATAAACACATGATTCATCTAGATTACTGCCACATTTGCCTCTGGGTAAAATATAAAAGAACGTGCTTTACATGAGATTAGAAACAAAAGATCAGGATAAGTATTTCTTTCATCTCTTATGAGAATAAGAATATTGAACATCTCTCTAGAACTTTCTATCCTGGTAATAGAATGGCCAAATACTCCATGTTCTCTTTTCCTATGATTTTGTTTTCATCAGCTATGTATACATAAATTTTAAAAAATAAAATATTAAAAAGTTCAAAATCACTCCTCCTTGCCATTCGATCCTACTCTCTAGAAGCAACTGCATTCAATACTTTTGTTTATTCTTCCATTGGCATAGTTCTAAATAATATGCTTACTATGTTAATACTTGATTTGTCAAATTTAGACATAATTTATAGCTTTCTGAATCAGACAGTTTCAAGTCAGAGAAATAAAATCCGCATCAGATGACTTAGTAGAGAAAACGCAATGCAGCTATAAAGGGCTTAGAACTGTAGTTCTTAATTGGGGGCGATATAGCTCACCAGGGAACATTTGCCAATGTTCTGGTAACATCTGGAGACATTTTGTTGTCACAACGGGGCAAAGGCTGCTGGAATCTAGTGGGTAGAATCTGTCCATGAATATTGCTAATTATTTAATGATACACAGGACAACCCTCCCAACAAAGAATCATCCAGCCTGAAATGTCAGTAGTGTTGAGGCTGAGAAAACTTGGATTAGAAGACTTGGAAGGATAACCTGGGGAAGGGGAGGCAACCCTAAGGTGAGCAACTGCGAGAAGCCACTACTAGCTCCAGAGCCAGTGGGTCAGTGGGAAAAGGCAGTGTTAACAGAGGCCATCAGAGTGAGCAACCAACCAGGCAGAATGGCTCGGCAGGAGCAGGGAAGAGAATCAGAGGCAGCTGAAGCCATCGAGGAGAAACAGCCACCATCAAGGCAGAGAGGGTTGGAAGTAGAACTATCCCGGCTTCTACTTCATTCTCGCCATCCAATTTCCTGGCACTTCCAATGGCTGAAGTCGGCCAGAAGCCAGTCATCAAGGTCTGGGCAATTTACAGAAGTAGCCATGTGCCACAGGAGTCCAAGAGAGGAAAGGCAGGGAATAAATTTGAGAACAATTAGTCAAATATCAAGCTCATCTTCCTATTATGGAAGATAAGGATCACACTCTACTTAGTGGCCACTTCCCTTAATACCCTTCTCTGTAGATAGATATAGATATCTCTTATAAATGTTATTTACATTTACATTATATATAGACCATTGAGAATGTAGACTGTTTACTCATATTATTAATGTTAATCATAATGTTACAATCATTTCATGTTATGTTGTAAATGTTGTTAAACATAGTTAGGTTTCCTTTCCTGTACAACCTTTTGTTTTTCTTGGAGTTAACAATAGTCTTTTTTGTTTGCTTAGTTGTTTTTGTTTGTTTTGTTTTGTTTTTGCAATCAATAAGAAATTTACTTGTTTTAAAAAAATCCAAATGCTGGCATTGCCCAGAAAAATTTAACAGGTTTATTATATTATTATAAAGTTGAACCGCTGAAACTAGTTCACTGAAACATCTTGACTTGAATTAATGCTTTATGTCCCGCATTTATATTTTAAAAATTCACACACACATGAAAATGGAAAAACTGCCAATACCTGATTTCTGTCCCTTATTTTCCACTTGCAATCATATACTTAGGTACCTTTTGACCCCATGGGGGAAAAAAATCTAATGTTCAGAACTACCAATAACAAGAAGAATTAAAAAAAAAAAATGTTTCCCATCATAGTATTATAAATTCTTAATCACGTTTGCCACATATGTGGTGTGCCGGCTGGATGTCTTTTGGCATCATTGTTAAACATTTGGCATGGATAGCACAAAGGTTGGTGCCTTCAAAAAGGCCAAACAGGTAGGCTTCACTTGCCTCCTGCAAATCACCAATAGCTGCACTCTGGAAGTGCAGATCTGTTTTGAAGTCCTGAGGAAGTTCTTGGTCCAGACGCTGGAAGGGAAGTTTGCAAATCAGAAGCTCAGTGGACTTCTAATAACGTCTAATTTCACGAAGTGCCACAGTACCAGGCCTGTAGCGATGAGGTTTCTTCACCCCTCCAGTAGAGGGCGCACTCTTGCAAGAGGCTTTGATAGCCGGTTGCTTCCTCAGTGCTTTACCACCGGTCCTTTTACAGGGCAGTGTGCTTTGTACGAGCCGTGGTAGAGAGATCTCTTTACTTATCCCCCTTTTCCTTCGGCTGGAGCTCAGGAAGCTGGGGGAAGCGCTGGCATTAGAGAGCAATGGCAGCTGACTGCTTAGTTTTGTGTGCACCAATCACTAATTACACCCAATTCTCCATTAAGTTTATAAGTCTTCTTTAACATTGTTTTTTAATACATTTCTTCAAATGCATTGTCTATTAGTTTCTTTTTTTAAGGATCATTCTATAATCCTCTCTCCTTTAGCCTCTGTCCTTTGAATATATCCATAAGTTTCCATAGCTTTTTCTTTTAAATAAAGTTTTACCTCTTTTTAGTCTGTCTGTTGGTATCTTTCTGTTAATTACATTATTTTCCCCAATGAGAGAGCCACACAATAAATGATCAATCGCTTCCATAGGATCTATTTCAGAATTAATGGTGGCCCCAGTCTATAGATGGGAAGCCCTGGACTTGGTAGATCAAATCCAGGTACTTGTCTTTGTTTTTGTGCTTGGAGTAGACACTATTGGTGCCCTGCCCTGATCCCTTTTGCTGTGTTGATGTCCTCATCCCTAGCTATTGTAAGTAAGGCTGCTAATGGCTCAAACCTTTCTCTGGAGAATTGCTCTTGGCCAATGGGATCAACCTTAATTGGGAAATGCTTCTGGGAACCCAACCTAGAACAATGGTCAATGTTTTTGGCTTCCTAACATTCATTGGCCCATTCTGATAGCACCAGGATTTCTTTTTGGGAAATGACCTTCCCGCCACCCTACTGTGGACAGTCTTGACGTGACTGTAAATCTAGGTACCTGCCCGTCCATCATGGAAGCTAAAAGGGGTTTGTGAGGTCTCCTTGTAGTAGACCCTTTCTTCTCATTGCTTTGGTACAGCAGACCGAGGTTTGTGACTTAAACTCAGCCAATTTGATTCTCTCTCTAGGTATTATGAATATTGAGTGAGTAATACAGAAATGGAAAGACTCGTTGGAGTTCATTTACTTCATCATAGGCTTCTGCTAACTTATTTCTCCTCAATATTTCTGTTGTTCTTGCCTCTTAGCTTCCAACACCTTGGTTCCTGCCCATTTCAAAGCTATTTGGTTAGGTTTTTGTCAGTGTTCCAAATCCTTCCAGTAAGTCCCCTTTTGTGTAAGTTCTCTCACCTCAGGTTCTCTTGCTTTTAACCTAAAGAGTCACAGTAGTACAGTTATCTCAGTTTCTTTTGTCTAAGTGTAGAGTGAAAAAAGATCTGGGAACAGACCACTAATTCACAAGAGGATAAATTCCGGGCTTTTGAACTTAATGAGAAAAAGCCTACCTGGATGGCTCTCCTTGCTTCAGTGAAAAAGTAGGAGTTTACAAAGCATCTCTCAACTGGTTAATTATACTTTGATCCTATGTCAGATGCTGAATTAGTTTCTCCTCTCAGAAAGCTGGTACCTGGCTTCCAGCCTCAAAACTATACATCTCAATCTGAAACCTTATCTTTGTTGGCACTTTTCCTTTTCTTATATGTTGGTGCATTTTTTTCCATATCTTTTCCTACATGTTCATGCAACAATCCTGAAAATGGAGCAGTTCAACTATATGAAGACAGCAGTACTTCCTAATAAAGCTATCTTCTGAAGGAAAATAATCTTCCTTATGAGTAGAATTTTTACCCCCAAATTGTTGTTTTTATATTGTAGTGAAGGAAATGAGCTCAGCAGAAAAACCAAAATAGACATGCGTGACTCCAGATGAATCTAAAGACAACCCTCTGGTCTGAGTTACCAGGCAACTGTCTCTCCAAGGATGCTATCACTTTAATTTTATAGAATAACCGGGCATGTGATTTTCTGATTCAAGAGACTGTGGAATAGTAATGAATTCATCTTTAAAGATTAAAAAAAAAATTATGAGCAGAAGTCTTTCTCTGGCTTGGCACTCATTTTGCTGTTTTTCCTTTCACAGTTCCTTTGTTGTGTGCCTTCAAAGCAAGTAGGTTTTCATCTGTTTAGTATGTTTTTTGTTGGATCCTGCTGAAAGTGGGGATGGATGAAAAACCATTCAAGGTGCTGATTTTCAGCTGCTTCATATTCTGACCATATGGTTATTAAGGTATTTCATGCCCAAGGAGCTAAAGAAAAAAATTGCATATAAACATCACCTAAAATAATAGTTATGATAAATTCACCCTATGCTTAGAAGCAAGATCACTGCACACAAGTAAACAATTATTGGATAAAGAGCTGGACAAAGAAAAAGGGTGCGCAGCAGAGTGTTTTCATTCAATATTTGAAACTGCAGTAACACTACTGTCTGCTTGGGTGCCTGTGTATAAAACGACAGAAAAGACTTTTAGAAAAAAAACTGCATGCTAATTTTCCTTTTTTGTCTGTACCATGATATGTTACTCTTTATTCATCTGCTCACTAATGAGAGCCTAATTTGTGCAAGAGTCTCTGATAAATATGAATGTAATCCAGTGGAATCCATAGTCCCAGGCTTCAAGGTGTTTACTCTCTAGAGGTGGAAAGAGACATGTCAGCAACTCTTGACCAATGGTATTAGAATGAAAGTAGTAGGCTTTGTGGCCCTGGCTGGTTTGGCTCAGTGGATTGAGCGTCGGCCTGCGAGCTAAGTGTCGCTGGTTCGATCTTCCAGTCAGGGCACATCAGAGAAGGAAAACTCTGACTCCAAAAAACCTCCGCTGCCTTGCGGCATACCTCTTCAGGGGAAAGGCTAAGGGAGTAAACCCCGACAGAAAATCCGGAGCCGGAGTCCCTAAGGCGGTTTGACGTTGTAGTCAACACCGGCAACTCCTGCGGCGCACCTGAAGCCAAGCTGTATTGACTCCGTCTTTCCCTTGGACCCTTCAGCTGCGAAGAGAGGGGAGGTCTGCTGCATGGGCAACAGCAGACCCTCCATATCACCCTGCCCAGGCTCTGTAGCTTCAGCTTCACTGGAGAGGACACTCCAGCATCATCGCAAGATGTCGATTCAACACGGGAGGAGACAGATACCGTGTCACTCCCGAGTCGGACTGCACAGCCATTCTCGGCGGTGCAGATAGACTCTTAAGAAGCTACACCATCATCTCTCGAGACGGACGGCTGCCGACGACGACGACGAGTAGGCTTTGCTATCTGTGCCATTATAAGTGGCCCACTACATAAGGCTTTTTGACATTGTTAAATATATTATTTATAGTGTAAGCTTGTTGTATGTTATCAGTCAGGATTCTTGACTGCCAACAGTGGAAACTAACTAAGCAAAAAGGGAATGTAGGAGAAGGACGTCAGGGGAATCCAGTCTGTACGGCCAGGCATGGAAAAGGTACAGCCTAAGGGACTCCAGGGGGCTGGATATCAGAAATCCCAGGGCAGCCACACTCCGGAAGAGTATAGTCAGCAAGCCACTGCTGCCTGCAAGAAGTGACCTCCAGGTGTCACTCACTCCAAATGCCAGTCTCTGGTGGAGAGCACTTCCTTGATCCGGAATGTTCAGGCCCTCTGCCTGTGTCAGGTGATCACGGAGGACCTTCGCTTAAGAAAGCTGCCACTACTTTCCACTAAGGCCACATATGTGAGGGATTCTCCCAAATCTAGCTCAACAAACAGGAAGGTGAGGTTACATTTTAGAAGCAAAGAAAAAGAAAAAAAAAAAGCCAATTGTTCACTACATGTAAACCTTTGAATCTGAAAATCTAGGTGAAATCTAGACACAATGAAGACAATTTTTAAAAATATAATTAGGGGAGAAATTAAAGAAGACTGGTGATGAAATCATCTACCTCAAATCTTTAATTGTATAATTATGGAAATAATACTTTAGATAACTGTGACTGTCTACTGACAACCATCTAATTGGTCGAAGAAAATGGATTCCTGCTCAGACTCTCTCCCTTTCTGGTCACCATACTCTTCAGTGTATCATATTCAGAGCTGGCACACACTGTTTTGGCTGCATCAGTTGTTAAAATGTTGAAATACTTTGAACCAGTTGGTAAATGGCTGCTGCCCCAGTTCCATTGGTGCAGACGATGTTCTGTTCCACCTTGCACCCCATTTTCTCGCTGGTTTCACCTCTAATAGGCAGCACCTGCGGCTCTTCAGCAGCTGCTCAGCCACAGGCACAGAAAGCCAGAGGTGCTAGAGGAGTTATATCCTTGCCCCCTGACGCCCTTAAACAGTAACTAAGACACGCTAAGATCCTTTGCCTTTTTAAAAACAATGAGATTATTTATTTATTTTTAAAGAGAGGGGAATGGAGGGAGAAAGAGCGGGAGAGAAACACTGATATGCGAGAGAAACATCCATCGATTGGTCACCTCTTGCATGGCCCCAACCGGGGTCCATGTGCCCTGACCTGAATGGAACTGGTGACCTTTTGGTTTGGGGGACAACGCCCAACCCACGGAGCCACACCAGTCAGGGCTCCCTTGCCTTTTGCTGGGAGAAATGTGCAGCAAAGCTTACACCCCAGAGTTGCTCTGTGGGATCAGGCTAAAGCTACCCTCTGGGACTTGAAATATCAACTTGACTGAGACACAGCACCTGCTCCATTCACAAAATTTCCCAGTTTCCGGGCAGACTTCAATACACAGCGGCAGGTCCCTGTCAGTTAGGTGTGAGCCACATGAACCTATTACTTCGGTCATGGGTGTTTGGACTAGGGATAGGCAACTCACCTAAGCCAGGCCAATCAGGGCCTCTCCCCACAAATATGAAACTTAAACTAAGGGTCAGAGTGGTTGGGACTTGTTGACTTGAGTCACCATAATGACCTAAAGGGAAGGTCCATGAACACTTAGGCCTGCGCTATCCAGGCCTTGGATATTTAACTCTTTCAATAGTAGCTTTCCAATAAATTCCCATTTTTGCCTACATTTGCTAGAGCAGCTTTCTGGTGGTTGTTTTTTGTTTGTTTGTTTGTTTGTTTTTGTATCCAGAAGACTTAACTAATGTGCTATATTAACATCTGGAACAAGCATTACTTGTCTATCTTGTCCACAGCCTCTAGCACCTAGCATAGTGACCGGCACAAATTAGGCACTCAGTAAAAATGTGATGCATCGCTAAACAGGCTTGAAAATGGGAAAATTAAGGCAAGAGAGTGATTGAATTAAGATCATCTTCCTTTTGACAAGAAAAGAAATCATGGGCCTGTGTTTTCCAAAAGTGTTATATTCATGAAAGATTTTTAAAGAAAGAAAAGTTGAGGAATTGCTGCTGATTAAAGAAGCTAACGTGTGTGATTATGGATTGAATCATGAGTGAGAGGAAAGGAAGATTACTACAGTATTCCCTCACTTACCGCAGGTATTACATTCTAGGCACCCCCGCGAGAGGTGAAAATCCGCAAAGTAGGAACCTTACATTTATTTAGTATTTATATATATTTTAAGGCTTTATAAACCCTTCCCACACACTTATAAACCATTCCCAGTCCCTTATGAACCTTTCCCACTCCCTTATTAACCTTTTCCACACTTTTATAAACACTACTTATGTTCTTAAACATATTCTACACTCTTAAACCTACGTAACTTTAACAACATATGTATAGAGTACCGCAAAATCCCACAATATAGTGAAAAATCCATGATAAATAATTAAATATAATATTTTTAAAAATCCCGCGATACAGTGAGGCCGCAATAAGTGAACCGCAATATAGAGAGGGACTACTGTTATAGAGCACATGATGGGGTGATTTGAAAAATCTAAATATGTGCTGTATATTAGATAGTATCATTATTTCAGTGTCATATTTCTGGAATTTGATTATTCTTTTGGGGTTAAGAGAATGTCCTTGTTCTTGGGAACTACACACTTAAGTATTTAGGGGTAAAGCTGCATGATATCAGCAACTTACTCTCATATGATCTATCAAAACTACTACTATTAATAGTAATAATGATAGTAAAATCAATGTATATTCCATATATGTGGACAGAAAAAGAGAAAGCAAGTAAGTCTAATGTTAATAGGTGGTGAACATTGATGAAAGTGTATAGGCGTCTCTGTACTACTTCAATCTTTCTGTAAGTTAAATAATTTCAAAGTAAAAGTTAAAAATGGAAATTGAAAAGACTTTTCTAAGAAGGAACTTACTGAGTAATAAAAATGTTTTAAAACTGGGTTGTGGTAATGGTTGCACAACTCAGTAAATTTACTACAAATCATTGAATTATACACTCAAGGTGGATGAAATTTTTGAGATGTAAATTACACATTAATAGAGTTATCTTTAAAAGACAGATTGCCTTCCTCACTCTTCCTTTCACCAGCCACTAATTCTGTGGCTTTCTACTAGGATTAGGCTCCCTGACTGGCCCTCCTGTCACCTGTCCCATCGGAGACTAAAGTGACCTCTGATCATTAGTGGCAGACCCGTAGCTGGGCCTTCTCAGAGCAGTGCTCAACCTCGACCCTTCTCAGACACATCCATGGAAGCCTGTGTGCCTGCTGCTGGACCCCAGACTCTTCCCAAATGACTTACCCACATCCACTCAGCCACCCTCCAGCTTATCTTTTACACTGCAAACATTTCGCCTTAGCATCCTCCTGCCTCAAAACTTTAATAGCTTCGTATCTGCAAGAGTCCATTTGCAGAAACTGACCTAAGTCTCTTTCAAGCAAAAAGGGATTTAATGTAGGGGAATAGGTGTTTACAAAACTGTGGGAAAGGCTGGGGAGTGAGTTCTAGGCCAGGCCCCCCGGAACGACTCTCATAACATGATAGAACTGGCCTACCAAGAGAGTTGTCATCTCTACCACGAAGTCACGAAGCAGGGAGCTGCCGCGTCTACTGTGGGTCCCATAATACACTGCCTTCAGTGCAATCCAGGGATGAGGACATCACTACTGCTGCACTTGTCAGTTCCACAGTAGTGCTGTACCTCCCAGATCTGCAGTGACGAAGACAGAAACAAAACAAAAAACCAGCCCTGGATTGAGCGCCAGCCTGTGAATCAAAGGGTCACTGGTTCGATTCCCAGTCAGAGTACATGCCTGGGTTGTGGGCCCAGCCCCGGGTTGGGGGTGTGTGAAAGGCAACCTATTGATATCTCTCTCTCTCTCTCATGTTTCTCTTCCTCTCTTTCTCACTCCCTCCCCCACTCTCTAAAAGTACATAAAGAAAATCTTTAAAAAACAAAACAAAAACCAAAAACCAATGTCCTGCACCCTCTTAGAACATTGGACTTCTGGACACCAAAGCATCCTAGACCACGCTCCTTACCAGGAACTGCCGAAACAATTAAAGTGTAGCCCTGCCTCATCTCTACCTTCTCAATCTGATCAAATATGGCATACATGTCTGTAAACACTTACCGCTTAAAGAAAACAAGTCAAACAAGTAGGCATTAACAATTAACACGAACTCTTCACAAGTTAATACTGAGGAGCTGTAAAAAAGTGAGAAGTTGGAGAACTGCCTGGGAGCACTCAAATGAGAGAAAGGAACTCCAAAAATCCAGTAAAATTATGTCTTCCCTCTTTTCCCCCTGTTATGCTGAATTTCTTCAATATCAATTCAGTATGTGTGGTCTCCAGAAGAAAAATAAATTGAAGGGCCTCTTGCCTTTGTTCATACTTTTTCTTCATTCAGGTTTCCTCCCAACTAATTGGCCTATCTTTATATCATAAATATAAAACCTTTACTACACTCACTAGTGTTAAATAGCTTTACGGTAAAAACCTTAATTCAACTTGAATTAAGAGGTCTCTGAAATACATATCAGGTTGGTGAGCACATCTTCATAGCTAGTGAACCTTTGGGCACCAGCTCTGATTTCCCCAAGTCATATGCAGCCTAACTCCATTTTTTCCCTGACACTGACAGATTTTCCCAAAAGTGCCAGCGTCACTCCCAGTGACTCTTTTTTCAATGGCTGTAAATGTAAATAACAACGGAATAATTTGTATTTTATGTTTTGTTCTCTTTTTTTTTTTTTTGTACGTCGGGTTAAATATTGATATAACTTTTTCTCGTGTTGATCCAAATTTCGAATTACGCATGGCACTCAAAGGGTTAACAGCTCTATGCTCTACACCTCCCACTGCCCAATTTTGATCTAAGTTAGAAATTGTAGCAATTGCAATTTAGGAATTTTGCCTACATGAAGAGAAAATGACTATGCTCAAGGTTTAGCCCTTTTTTTACACTGCTTAAATGAACCAGCCCTAGAATTAAGGAGAAATAAATCTGGGGATATAAGTTAATGAATTAAACCATACATGCTGTTGCTACAACTCTTCTCAAGCATCTTGAGAGACAAAGCCAGAAATTTCCCCTCCAGGAATCAGGGTGTTGCTGTCACCATATTCTCGAGCACCAGACAACTTGTTTGGGGGGTGGGGGGGTGGCTTCTCCTGAAACGTCAGTAACAGTTCGGCAACATTTGGGTGTTAACTGTAGCCATCAGAGCTGGCACAAACCCAGAGGGAAAAAGTTGGGCAGTTCTATCCCCTGCTTATCAGCAGACAGTCTGTAGTTATTCTGAAGTAATTTTGAAAGTTCAAGCAAACAGAAGAAGCCCTTTAAAGGACTTACAGGCACTGCAACTTCATTAGGAAGTCCAGAGGCTTAGGAATAGGACACGTGGACCCAAAGAAAATGCTTTCGTGTGTGCAGAAGAAATGGACTTGAACCCATAAGGACTGTGAAATGTTTTCATTTTCTGCCACTGAGAAGGATCTCTGACAAAGGTGTCACGTGAATTTAATAATGGAAAACAGCCTATGAAAGACACCTTAATATCTGAGGGCGTCACAGCTAATGAGAAAAAGGCCTTCTCTCTGAGACTGCAAAGCATTACAGTACCTCATTTTGCCCTGGGGTGGCATCAAAGGGGAGAAAGCGACTGACTGGGAGGCGCACACCACTAACACTGCTGTTTACTAGCTGTGGACCTGGGAGAACAAAGCCACGGCCTCACTTTGCTTATGGAAAAGCAGAAGACGGCAGGCTCTTGCGCAGGTCTCTTGATTCCACCCTTGCAACAGGGAGACATGGCACCACTCACTGACGTGTTTTATTTATTAAATGTGCCCGGCACTCTACTAGGCCATCATTTACACACAGTCACAAAATCTCCTGGACAATTCAGTGAGGCAGGTATTACCGCCACCCACTTTTTTACAATTGAGGAAACAGCCTCAGAGAGGTTAAATGACTTGCCCAAGAGCATGCAGTGGGTGGAGAGCAAAGATAGAACACAACTTCATCTAATCCCAAAGCTCAGGCTCTTGGCTGCAAAGAAATGCCTAGAAAAACTGAGGTGTTTTCTGCCTTTCAGAGTGGCGGGAAGAAGTCCACGGTCTGTCCCTCTCCTCCCTTGTGACTTAGTAGCATTTCCTTGTGTGGAGAGCAGGACCAATCATATGGCATTGGTCTGATCAAGATAGTATAAAGTATATAAAACAAAGTGGAGTCACTCATGTCAACTAAAATGGCTGTTAGTCAGCCATGACACTTTGGTTCAAGAGAGAAACTACCTAAGTCACGTTAGACACATGTGGCAAGGGGACACAATTAAGATATCTGCACATGTGATCAGAATAGCCATGCATGTCTGCAGAGCAGGACCACCCACAAATAGGCTCCTGGGGAAATTCCATTCTTGCCAGCAGGGGTGTCAAGCAGAACAGCCATGTAGCACCCATAGGCTTCAGGACAAATTCCAAACTTGGCATCAGGGGCACCAAGACATTTACTGAAAAGACCCAGAAGGGTGGAGTACACCACTTTCATGGTATAACTCAGGCAGGCTCCAGACCACTGCTGAGAGAGCCAAGCTCCACACATCAGAGTGCTGCTTCATGCCACGCTGATCTCCCTTGGCATCAGCCGCTGGAGGCTCTGCCCTTGACTGAGGGCTTCATCTGCCCTGCTGCCCACCTGGCTCCGGAGAACCTTTCTTCCAAGATGCTAACAACTCCCTTGCCCGCCATGCTGTCTCCCAGACCTGCACACTGAGACTCTGGGACTCGGGTTCGTTATCCCCCATTGACTGCTGTGTGTGTGTATGTTATAATTCTCTTAGATTGTTAGAGTGCAAGTAGGATATTAATGCATGTTGATGTTCTACTCTGAGTGAACCTGTACTCAACAAAAACTGAGTGAATAACACAGTTACAGTATGTGACTCTTGTATATTCCTTGGTGCTGGTCTGCTCAGCAGGCAGCCAGCCAAGACGCTGCCCAGATGACTTATAGGAAAGACTATACTGTATCACGAACATATGCTTGTGACATCTTGCTAAGTGTGATCACCAAATCAGCAACATCAGCATCTCCTGGAAGCATCTTAGGCATGCAGAAACTCAGGTTACACCCCAGACCTGCTGAGCCAGAATCTGCCCTCTGAAGCTGAAGAACTGATCACCTTCCTCACTATTACAGGACTTTAACGAAGTGCTAATTACTCTGCGGCAGAGTGCATCTCTGAGAAACCTTTTCTGTGCTTTTTGTCAAATCTGACCTTTAAATGGTATCCCATCTGCTTAAAAAGGTGTCACTTCTAACTGACCTCTTGCCTGAACAGATATCGCCATCAAACCAGCAGGGAAAAGAAGCAAGGTAAGTACTTAGAAACGTTCTGCTAGTTAGCCTAGCCAGCTGCATTTCCTGGCACCTCGGTGGTAGAAGGTAATGCTAAATATGTATTAACACCTAAGAAGATTAGCTGGAGATGGTAGGAGGAGGATTCTCATTGGGTTAAAGGCTATTTACTCCCAAATCTCTTCATCAAGGGAACCTCAAATAGTCCTTGGGGAGGGGCTTCATAGTGGAAGTGACAGTGTCTGCAATATACATGGTACCAGGAGTCCAAGTCTCCATTCAACAAGCCAGCAAAGACTAGCTGCCCTCACCAAAGTGCTTTGCCTTTCCCAATATGGTTTTCACTGACTCAGTCTGACCCAATGGGCTGTGTTCCCTCTGGTTTATTTTTGCTCCTAGGCACTCCACCAAACCTCATGTTCTTCGAAATGTTAAGAAAAGATATTTTATTTGATGTGCAGTCAACTGATGGGGAAGGAGGGCCCTTCAGGCTCCCCAACACTGGAAGAACGTAGCCTCCTTTCTGGTTCAGGAGCCAGTCATCTGATCACTCCATCTTCTGTGTCATGATGTAATTTAATTTCTAAAAACAGTCCAAGTCTGGAGTCTGATGGCCTGGCCAAGTCTGGCTCATCTCTGCTTCTCTCAGAGGCTTGTCAAGGACTTGCTTACATGTGTGCCAGGAGAAGTGGTAAATAATTGCCAAAAATCCCAAGGGGCAACCTCTTTGAGACTCAGTTTCCTTATCCAAAAAACAATAAAGAGGGTGTGGGAGATCATTTGTAGGGTTCCTTGTAAGTTCAAGGACTCTGATCCTGTATGTTGGCACACCTGGCCTGTAACTCACAGCGAACGAGAGTTATCTTTGTGGCACAGATTTCCACCTGGGAGTGCCCGTAGTTGGCAGCCCCTTAACTCTGTCCCCAGATTTGTCTTCATTCCGTTTTAACTCAGTAATCCTGCACCTGAGAGTACATTTTGACAAAGTACCCAGAGGTCAAGTGGTCACCAAAGTCACAGAAGAATGGCCAAATGGTTTATGGCACATCCAGATAATAGAATATGATTGAGATAATGGAAACATATTCAAGAAATGTCAATGACATACAGAACACGTTTGAGCCCACTGTGATAGGATTCCAATCTAAAGGGAACTAGAGGATATGAAATGGAGAATCTCAGGCATGTGCCCTCAGAAGAATGAACTTAACTGAAAGACTGATTTCCCATAAAATGCCTGATTTACAGAAGACTGAGACTTATCTCCCGGCCAACGAATATCTGCCAAAAATCCCCCCCGCCCCGCCCCTGCCCCATTCTCAAGCCAATGGATTCTGCTTACTGCTTGACTCTGGCTGGCCTTCCTCCTCCCTGCACTCCTTGCCCATGAATACAGCCCCCCCACCCCACACATACCCTCAGCAGACTCACCGGTAGCTTGCTATTGGCCTGTGTTTCCTGAATTGCAATTCCTCTGCTATTCCCGAATCAACTCAATTCTCATAACTTGAGTTTGCCTCAGTTTATTTTCTTTATTTAGGTTGACACCATGATGTGCTATATGAAAAACAGCATACAAAACCATATATGTAAGAAGGATCCCAACTGGTCCCAATATAGGATTATATTATTAAAAATCTGAATTTTATTTATATGTTTATAAATGTGTCTCCTTTGTTTATATATTTATAGGAGTTGGGAAATGGAATTACAGGTGATTTTCCTTTTCATTACCTTTTTCTGTATTTTCTAAAGAAACTTAGAAAATACAATTACCAGAAGTAGGTAATATTTTTATAAACAGAAAAAAAAAAACAAAAGTGTTCTTTCTTTTTGGAAGAAGAATTAAAACAGTACATATGTAGGCCTTCCTACTTGTCTGTAAGAGCTCTAATGTGGGTACCAGCACTATGCTAGACACTTTATACTCACTGGATTTAATTTTCATGGCCATCATAGATAATCAACATTGTCCTGCACTGTCTAGATATAGATAGATGGTGGAGTCTGAGCCCTGTTCTTCCCTGTTTCTTGCAAATGCTGTCATCTCAGTTTTCTGCTGATTGATTGTCAGTGGCGTCATCTTCTGCCCAGACTTGTGCTGACTCTACAGGGAGAGGGTGACCTCATTTACTCTGAGTATAGTAGGAGAAGGGGATGGGAATTACAAATGGTGAAGGCTTCTATTTCAATTTGCCTTTGCTCCGCAGCTAGTAGCTACAGCTGGGTTTTCTGCTACCTTACTTAAAGGCAAACACACCTTACAAGCGAAAATGGTCTTTCAAAAAAACAGACTCTGTATTTGGAAAGAGGAACACGTGGCTTGTTTATGAACCTGACTTTGGCTCTCGTAATAGATGCTGTCAGTGCCCTACCCATGTGTCCTTTGCCTACCTGGAGGACTTCCTATGCCTCTCTGTTTGAGGATATTCTCTAACCTTGGAGGCAGGGTTGTTCAGTCCCCTCTAGGGCAGGCCAGAAGTGTCAGTCCATGCCTCAGGAGCAACCTCCCATCGTTGCGGGTGGGAGCTGGTGTATAAATACCTCATCTCCTCCCACAGTGGGACAGTACTGAGGCATGTTTCAGCAGACTCTCAGAGAGTCCTCAGCAAGCCCCAGAGGCCCACAACATAACACAAACTTACTGATTAACATCTGCTTTACTGGCTCTCCAGCCTCCCCCTTTCCCTTACCCACTCCCTTCCTGTATAAACTACTGGCACCAAAATCCTTGCCTCAGGGCCTGTTTTTGTGGAAAATTCAAACTAAGAGAACTTCATTCCTTGTGCACCTGACAATGTTCTTAGGTCATTGAGCATGAAGGTGCCCTAAATTCCAGTGGCTTGAAACTCTCTAAGTTGGACATGTTTAGCACCAGTTAAAAACCTCTGGTGCCAGCAAACCATGGATTGTTTCCTGTTACTACAAAGAAAGAGCTCATTCTGGACACTGGCTGCAAAAGAAAAGCCAGAACCCACTTCATTTCCCTAAAGCTATGAAGACATTTCCTTCCATGCAACCATGAGCTTTTAAATTATTGTGCCCTAAAAATAACATTCTCACCACTAAATGGGTTATAAGAACTGAAATGGTAGGTTATTTTCATCCACCTCCAGAGCAGCTGCTCTGGAACTCTGAACGTTGGAGGGGATTATGCAATGACTTGGTGCTGTCGTCAGCTTGGCAAAGCAAATCATTGTTCTGTGATGGGCCTTCAGGGTAATGTAATAGGACATTTAAGGATCTCTGCAGGGAGGGAAGAAAAGGGATGAAGACTGGATTACATGCGAGGCCTGTCTACCTTCTCGTTAACCTTTGTGAGCCTCTTGCGCTCCCCGCCAGCACCATGCTCAGGAAGGCCCTATCCTCTCTGCCTTTTTCCCTGTCTGTGATTTTCCCCGTTCTACCCCAGGAATTGATCACTGACTTACAGTTGATCACTGACCTAGAGTTAAACACTGACCTACTGGTGTCAACCATTGACCTAGAGTTGACCAATGACCTAGAGAGTTCACTGAACTAGAGTCAAGCACTGAAAGGTATTCGGAGAACACAGAGGCTTTTGACTGGTCTGTTGATGTGGAATCAAGCACTCTCAGCTTTGTAGAAGAAGCTGCTGAGGCCCCAGTCCATTACGATTCAATTCACACAGTTTCTGAGTGAAGATTATTCAGATGTCACTGCTGTTTATCATGACTAGAGCACCAAACCAGTTTAGCATCTCTATAGGAAGCCATGAGTTCTTCTCAACACTTGTTTAAAATGAAGCAAATTCTCCATTAGCTGTGACTATCACTCTGCAACCCACAACTGTCTAAGAAAATTCTGAGCTTCTAAACAAGCCTACCATTACAGTATAGGAGATTGAAGAATTGGAGAAAACCAGTGAGAACATAGAATGTACCTAGTTGAGGAAAAAGTGGAGAGTGAAGGCAATTGTACACAGACAGGGAAAGCCATTTCTTAACCATTTCCCATTTAATATGGGATCAACAAATGTTCATTTGAATTGGAAAAAAAAAAAAAGATCTGGATGAAACTAGGACTTTGTGAGTCTTAAGAATATTTTCCAAACAACAGCAATAAATGGTAATCAATATTTGTATTATGCTTTCTACCTTACTAAGCCCTCCCATATACTTAGTCTTATTCAATCCTCAACAGCCCTGTGAGTACATATTTAACTCATCCATTTATAGATGAGGAAACTAAGACTCAGAGAGGTTAAGTAATATGCCCATCCTGCGGATAGTGAAGTTTGCCATGTGACTTATTTTGGCCAATGAAATGTGGGCAGAACTGACAACATGTCAGTTTTATACTCAGGTCTCTGGAAACTTCTGACCTCCACCAGGAGAAGAGCATGGCCCAGGTAGTCACTAGCCCTCAGCCTGGATTACAGAATAAGCCCTGCGGAGCAGATCCATAGTCTGGAACCAATTCCAGCTGAAGTGTAGACCCACAGCAATAAATCCATGCTTACTGCTGTATGGCACTGAGTTCTGGAGTACCTTTTGAGGCAGCATTATTGAAGCAAAAGATGACCACTATGGAAGGCATATATGATGGAGAAATTTTCTAATTCCCTAAATGCCAGAATCAGGCATCTAGACATTGTTCTATGTAAAACTTCAAAAGATAAACTATTTCTATTTGGCATCTCCTCTTTAGAGCCTGTGCTTTGACCTGAAATGTCCCGTTCCTCCATTACCCTTACTGTTTGGTTTCATTCATACACTGAGATGGGTAGATTTTCTCCATCTCATTATTCCCTCAAAATGAGCTATCCTTGGGGCGTTCGATCAGGGCTTTGCTTTCTTTCTAATGAGAATTATGGCTAATACTAAATCGCACTTTCTGTGTGGCAGGCACTGTTCTCAATGCTTAACAGAGTTTAATTCAATCTTCACAGCCACACTATGAGCCACGCTATGGGGTAGGTACTACTAGTAATAGCTCCATTTTCTAGATGAAGAAACTGAGGCACACAGAAGTTAAATAATGGTCCCAGATCATAGTCAGTGAATGGAGGAGTGAGGATTCAACCTAGGTAGCTTCACCCTAGACTCCAAGCTCTCCCACTTTGTCATCTTCTTGATAGCGGTAGGTTAAATGGATAAATTAATCTATACTAACATTAACTTGTTATCTAATATTATATTATTATTTCCTCAGATAACATAAGGCCATAATACATTAACAGGTAGAGAAGGCCCTGAGGAAATGAAACTAATGATGGAATTTTGGATGAGCCACCATAGAGATAATTTGAAGGTGGTAATTTTTTTCTCATGCCCTTCAGATCACAAACACTCTAACTTCAAGGAAGGCTAAAGATTTAGCAAACTGAAAACTTGAAAAAATATATTTTTGGGAAAACAGAAAGTGCCTCCTCTCCTGACAGACAGTGTGCACTTCACACAGGGGACACTGAATTAGATGGCTCTCAGTGAAAACCCAACTGTCACTTTGGGGCTTTCTTACTCTTAAAGGTTTAAAAAACTTGGCTTAAATTCTCCTTTCTGAGGCTGGGCAGCTCTAGTACCTGTCCAGGGTTTCAGACTCCACTTCCTTGTGCTTGTTTGGATCCTGGTCCCAGTGGTTACAAGGCAGCTTTAGCTCTACTGTCCCCACGTCATGCCTGGATACAAAACTCCGCCTCCTTAGTGGCTCCTGCAAAAATATCAATGAGACCGAGCATGTGATTGTTTTCTATCTTTTTACCAAAGACATTAAGGCATGCGGGATGGGATCACATCACAGCTCAGCAGCCATCCTCCGTCTCATTCCTCACATCACACCCCTTTCAAAAATCCTTGCTCTCTCTACACACAGAGCTTTTGGTGGGCAGTCCCCAGCTCTGCTCGCTTCTCTCAAGAGGAACAGTCCTAAAAAAAACACATCTGTTTCTCTAGCTTTCAGTCACCCCTCCCCCTAGAATTCTGATAAAACCACATTTTTCTATCTTGTTACAGTAAGAAATAATAAGGAAAATGGTAGCTAAAACAGCCTGATTTCTATTCATTCCCTCACAAGAAAATCTACAGATTTTCTATAGGTAAGCTATTGGAATAAATAAAATAGTTCAGCAAAATTAGTGGATTATAGGATTGATATATGATACAAACATTAATAGCATGCCAATACACCAACAACCAACATTAGATAACTTTAACTTATTATTATACTAAAAAATAATAATAAATAGTAAATGAATAAAAAATATATTCACAAAGATTCCATTTAGCCTATTTGCAAAAACCATAGTGATTAAGTCTAACAGAAGATGTCCAATAGAACAACTTAACTGTTCCTCTGAGGGAGAGTGAATAAATAAACTGTGGTTTATTCATAGAGTAGAATTTTATACAGCAATTAAAATGAATGACCTAAGATCCACCTATATATCTACATGGCTCAATCTTGAAAATATTGAGTAAAAATGGCAATTTGCAAAATGTACACATAATTCATAATTCAGGTAAACATTTAAAACATAACAAAAACAATGGAATGTATCAACATATGTCTGCAAAGAATAAAATTCACCTATTTTTTAAAAGATTTTATTTATTTATTTTTAGAGAGAGGGGCAGGAGAAAAAGAGGGAGAGAAACCTTGATATGTGAGATGTAAAAGAAACATTGATTGGTTGCCTCTCACACGCCCCCACCTCAGAATCTGACCTAAGATCCAAGCATGTGTCCCAACCAAGAACAGAACCTGCAACCAGGCCAGCACTCAATCCACCAAGTGACACCACTCAGGACTAAAACTCACCTATTCTTAAAATAAAGACCATCTCTAAAGAAGAAAGGATTGGAAAAGCATGACAGTATAGTGGGCTTTCTTTATAAATTCCTAAGAAGGAAAGACTTTCCATGGTAATATTATATTATT
This sequence comes from Furipterus horrens, assembly GCF_987537825.1. Lineage (NCBI taxonomy): Eukaryota > Metazoa > Chordata > Mammalia > Chiroptera > Furipteridae > Furipterus > Furipterus horrens. The sequence continues at coordinate 130,268,801 of NW_028327177.1, read as the reverse complement.
TTTACATAGTATTTATATTATTAAAGTATATTAATATATCAGTAGATGTATATTTGTGTACCTACATATTTATTTTATAATTAGAAATGGAAATAGAAATTTGATATGGGTTTAAAAAGAATTTCAATGAGATAACATTGAAAAGCCTTTCACATTCTTTAATAACTTCTTTCCCCTAAACATGTCTATTTCAAAACATGCAAGACAAAAAAAAAAAAAAACGTTAGCCCTTAGCAGGCAGTTAGAGAGACTAACCAAAAGCAAAACAAGGGACAAAACTCCTTGATTGAAATTTAATGACAGAAAAGTCAGACTAGATGTGCAATACTTGGTCCTTATTTTGAGAGCTTTTTAGGTAATCATGAGACAGGGCAAGTCAGTTAACACTGCTGCCCCTCCGTTTTCATATCTAGTGGCTCAACGAAGAAGTTCCTTGCAGCTCTAATGTTTTATGAGATCCTAGAACTCTAGGATCTTTGTGAGAGTTTAGAACTCTGATCAGCTTGCCAGGAGTGCCCTGCTCCTGGCAAAAGTTAAAAGAGTCTTCTTCTGTCAGTTAGAAAGAATTAAGCAGGGAATGCTCAGAATACAGAGGACAATGTGGAAAGGAAATTAACACCTAGACTTGGCAGACCAATTAGGAACCAGCAGAAGCAGTGAGAGGAGAGATGGGGAGAACGTGAGTTCTGCAGATAAGCTGAATTGTTCTGCTTTCTTGGATAACAGCAATGTTTAGGGAACAAGTATATCTATTTTGCTCTTAAGTGTTGGGCTATTTCGAATTCTATGTTACAAGTATATCTCATTACCTATAGTAAAAATTGATGGTAATATAAATATTTATTATAAATAGTTGCACATTCGTTTGAAATGACTAGTAAAATGGTGTTATGGTTATGTTTTTAAAGGAAGGGCCCTTATTTTTTAAAGATATGCATTGAAATATTTACCGATGAAATGATACCATGTCTTGGAGTTGACTTTAAGATAATTTGGGGGTGGAGGGAGAGGGTGGGAATCAAACTAAAATAAGATTGGCCATGTGCTGTTAACTGAAGCTAAGTGATGGGAATGTGGGGTTTATTATACCATCCCTCCATTGTAATATGTGTTTGAAGTTTTACACACTAAAAAAAGGCAAAAATAGTTATAGGAATATAAGAGCTAACTTCTTTTCTCAGTTACCAGTACTTGCAAGAATGCTATCCCCTTTGTCTTAGGTCCCACCACTTGTTTGTTTACTCTTCACAACTCTAGTAGAATTGAAGATACTCAGGCTCCAGAATTTAAATAATTCCAAGGTCACAAAGTTAGTAACTGGCAGAGTCTCGATTCGAACTCAATTGGTATGATTCTGGCGCCTGGCCCCATTATCTCAAGTATCTCACTCCAAACATTGAATACAGACATTTTATTTCATCTAAATGATGCAAATTAGCTGGCTATATCACTTGTTCAATCATTAACATTGTTTAATCTAATATTTAGGTTTGATAGTGTGGACAGAGTCTCAAATGTCAGGCTCAATATAATACTGCTGCTATTTAAAACACATTTTAAAACCATGAGATCATATCGCCAATATGCTTCTTAGACCAGGGCCAGTGTGCCCAAATAAATATACATCAAGATGAAAATTCTAGTAGGTTTTCTGGCTCTTCCTCATTTACCAGAGGGTGAACTGAAATATAACATGAACTTGACTTCTCAAAACAATCCTGGGATTTACTGAGGAAGGATCAGAAAGGATGTTCTGCTTCTTGATTTTACTTCTACATTACAGGACAACTCAAACTTTATGTTTCCTAGTAGTAAAAAGTTTAAGACCATTAGAATCTACTTAAACACCTTCAAATAAACAACTTTTTTATTTTATATGGTGTAAAAGAACAGAATTGTTTTGCTTATAAAAAATTTCCCACTGGGCAGCTCTTTCGTATTTTTTCCTATGTGGGAAAATAAATACATATGTAATGTTTTTGTTGGTGCAGAATATAGTAGTTTATAATTACAGGCTTACTTTTAGTAAAAGCAATAAGAAACCACAATGCATTCTAGACTAAAAGTAGACTAAATTATTATAAATATGAAATCACCTGCAGCTACAAAAGACAGCATATTTCTAAAAATGAGGGAATTTCTTATTTTTTCCATTTTACCTCACATAGGGCTGCCAATGCAGAAAAATGAATGATTTTGATGACCGAGTGTTGGCATATCTCAATCCATAAAATCAATTATGAGGCTATCTTTTCCTTTAGGATTAAGAAGGGCGGCAGAGTGTAACACCGAAAATCTAAGAAGTAGGCTGCATTAAAATCACAATTCTTTTTTAAAAAGGTAATGGACTTGAACTTCAGAGTATCTGATTACAAGGAAATGAGAGTCTCCAAAAATATATGCAATAAATAACCAGCTAACAATATATTAATCAGCAAAATTTTTCTTTTTTTTCAGGGGTAAAAAACAGATTAAAACAATGGTGACACTAAGTATTCTAAAAATTCTATCTCTTCTGCATTTAAAAATGTTTAAGTAGATAATTAAAATACTTCAATGAAGAATAAATATCTTTCTAGCTTAAAAGATAGTCTCTTTGTTTTCCCTGTGCATTTCACTGGTTGTCTACTCAAGCTACCATGAATGTGAATTGATTTATAGGTTGTTACCCTTTCATTCATCACATATATTCCAGGAATGAATTATTTATAGTGTGGTGAGAAGTCAGTCTGAAATAAAGAGACAATTCTAATTACTACCTTATCCAGGAATTTAAAAAATATTCGGAGGGGGTATTATTTCTCAATGATGTATATTTAAGCAAATAAAGTTTTCTTTCCTTTGTAAAATATAACTAGAAAGTATGCTTGCACACAAACACACATATGCATACAAAGACATTGATTTTTTAAGGAGGGGGTGAATTTCATTTTGAACCTTCAAATAGAGATTTTCTTTCTATTGTTTCCTATGAAGGGGGGAAAAACACACACCAAGAAAGTCTGTTGCTATCTGCATATGTCAGGTAGTTCCCCATCTCTTTTTTTGGTCTAAGATATGAAGTTCTGTAAAGGCTTTCTTGATAAAAATTCTAGGTGAGGAGTAGGCGGTTAGGTCTGTAATCAAAGGAACTAGTGACTGAAAATCAATTAGATACCCATCATTTCATTCATTCTTAAAAAAAAACAATTTAAGTTACAATTGACATTTAATATTATTTTGTATTAATTTCAGGTGTCCAGCATAGTGTCATTTCAATCAATCTGAGGAGATACTTAGAATAAGATAAATATGACTAAAAAGGAAAGCAAAAATAAGCAACAGTGGGAGTCTGTTTTCCTTCTAATTGTATCCCTGGATCTCCTGCTGGGAAAGGTTGTAAGCAAGGACTCTGCCAATTCTAACATTACGGTTTTGTCTCAAATGTCAGGAATGTTACCAAAAAAAACTCACATATGATGTAGGGGAGAGAACTATTTACCCTCTGAAATTCTTTCCAACATTATTTTATGGTTTGAGTTGCTCATAGTGTCAAACTTGAAGGGTCTACTCATCTCCTTGCTTACTTCCTTTCATTTGGTTTTGGCTTTTCAGCTGGCATTTATATCAACTGTGACAGCCAGCATTTGGCAGTGGGTGAAGTCTTATCTGAAAATCTGCTGGAGGCAGGCTGTGGGAGCTGGTACAACAGGAAGCAGCTCCAGGGATGGCTGTCCTGTGCCAGTTCTCAAACACAGAGGGAGGCATCCCCAAAAGAAAGAGGAGGTAGTCTGTATCGCCCATCTCAGCCCTACAAAGGTTCCCCTCCTGAAGCAGTTTCCTGCAAAGCCCCTGTGCCTGCCAAATGATCACTTTTCTTGAGATAAAGAAATACCTAACTGTGGCCTTCAGGAAGCTGACAGTAAGCAGGGGATGATGGTCAGCTGAGAGAGAAGAGAGATGTGAAACTCCCAGCAGATAGAAAGCTGGAAAGAAGAGGATCTCTCTTCCGGCTAGTGTTCCATTCCCCACATCCAGGCCCTGAGGCTCTACTGAATCAGAAATAAACCTGGAAAAAGACATCTGGGGTACACCCTTATGTATCCTCGTAGGACCTAAGCACTTGTTATGACAGCAGGGTACTATTATTGATGAACTTAACAAAGCCCAGAGCCTCCAATTAAAAGTGAATTTGCATTCATATAACCTGTTAAAGTAGCAAGAGAATGTGTAATATATGTGAGAGGGATTTATATCAAAAAATGGTTAAAATATTGTATATGAGAGCTCCTGTTTTCAGATGCTTTCAGGTGTTAAAAGCTTTTTTTGGTACTCACTTCTCTTAAAACACACACACAAACACGTGCATCATCACCATCCTTATCATACAGAAATTTTAGAATCCCAGTGACAAGGAGTAAATGTGTTCATTCATTCATACCTTCAACAAAACATTACTCAATGTCTGCTATGTTCCAGGCACAAAGTGCTTGGGGCACATTGGTGAAGCCCTCGCAGAGCTTAAGTTTTAATAAATAAGTAAAGTCTATATTATGTTAGAAGGCAATAATAAGTAAATTTTATAATACATTAGAAGGCAACAAATATTATGGAAAACAAAAAGGCAAGGAAGATCTGAAGAATCTGGAATTCCAGGGATGAAGGATCAAGTTGCAGTGTTAAATGGGGTGGTAAAGGTAACCTCATGAAGAAGCTGAGAACTTAGCGATGCTGTAGTAGAGAGAGTTAGCCAACTGGCCATCTGGGGAAAGATATTAGCGTGGACATCTCCTGACTTCTTTCAAGGCACAGGAAACAGCTAAAGCAAAGGGAAACACAATGTATTTAAAGAACAATAGGGTCAATGTGACTAGATAGGAGAAATTGAGGAAGAGAGTGGAGCAGAAAAGATCAGAGAGGCAATGGGTCCAGATCTGTACAGCCTTCTCTGTCATTGTAAGTACTTCAGCTTTTACTCTGATTAAAATGAGGAGCCACTATAGGTTTTGGGTAGAGTTACATGATTTGGCTTATAATTTTTTAAAGATATCCCTAGCTGCCATGTTGATGAGCCTTTTGGAGTAATATAGGCAAGAGATGATAGCTCAGACCAAGTTGGCATCATTGGATGAAATGATAAGAAGTTGGATTGTGGGTATATTTTGAAGATAGCGGCTACGGGATTCCAAATGGATTCTATGTGGTGTGGGAGAGAAATAGAGAAGTCAAGAAAGACTCAGCCAACGAAGAGTTGCTACCTAGTGGAAAAGGCAGTGGGTAAAAGGTGCTTTTGCAGGGAAAGGTCAGAAGTTCAGGTTGGAGCATGCTGAGTTTGAGGCACACTATTAAGACATCCACGTGGAGATGTGGAATAAGCAGTTGGATGTACTAATCTGGAGTTCCAGATGGAGCCCTAGGCTGGAGAGATAAATTTGGGACTTTTGACAGAGATTTGACTTGGGGTGGGGAATACACAATACAGTGTACACATGATGTGTTGTAGAATTGTGCACCTGAACCCTGTGTAATTTCGTTAACCAGTGTCACCCCTACAAATTCAATAAAAAGGAAAAATAAATAAATTTGGGAGTTTTATCATACACATGGAACTTAAAGTAATATGACTAGGTGAGATCACCAAGGCAGTAAGTGTAGATAAGAGAGGAGAAACAAAGACTGAGCTCTGGAGTCCTTTAATTGGTCAGGAAAAAGAGGAAATGGTGAAGAAGACTGAGAAGGAGCAGCTAGTGAGGCTCGGAGAAAACTCCAAGAGACCATGGTGCTCTGGAAGCCATGTGAAGAAGGATGTCCAGAAGGTGTGATCAACTGTACAGTAAATTGACTCTAGGGGTCAAGTGCTGTATACAGTTATCCTGTATACAGCAGTAACTTAAAGTCCCAGATTCCCCTGGGAGTCCCCATCCTGCTAGTCACCATAGAAAGCCTGGGATCCTCCACTGGCTGGTGTCAGTGGATTGAGTGCTGGCCTTTGAACCAGAGGGTTGTGGGTTCAATTTTCAGTCAGGGCACATGCCTGGGTTGTGGGCTGGGTCCTCAGTTGGGGGTGGGTGGGAGGCAACCACACACTGATATTTCTCTCCCTCTCTCCCTCCCTTCCCCTCTCTCTAAAAATAAATAAATAAAATCTTTAAAAAAATAAAAAGGAAAGAAAGTCTGGGATCCCAAGACAGGGTTCTGGTTCCTTTCCTAATCATACCAAAAAAAATAATAAAAATAAAAATGAAGAGTTTTAGTTGCAGGAGTTCATTAGGCCCATCAATTTCAGGGGTTGGTCAAATATTAATGGTTTGAAAGGTAAAGCAAAACATCAGTCATTGATAATAAACATGTATCAAGCACTTAAAAGCAGTCGCTGTTCTAAGCCATTTACATGAATCATCCCGCTTAATCTTCATAATTCTAGGTCCTTTTATCCCCATTTTACAGCTAAGGAAACTGAGACTCAGCGAGGTTAAGGAAATAGTCTAAGGTCACATTGCCAGTGACAGATTTGCTAGCTTCCAAAGCCTTTTAGGCTTCTAACTGCAATGTTAATGTACGGCAAGCACCATTTTTTGCTGTGAATTTTCTTACTAGCCTAATAGCACGGATGAAGTCATATATTATCAAGTGATCTTCAAATACAAGTTGACAGTGATACCGTACAGAGGCCAGACTATTTTAAGTAACCGCTCTTACAAAGTGTACTAGGATACAGCCTTAAAACCGACAAGTCTTTCTGGAAATGAGGCTCAGACATTCAAATATGTTTAACCAGTAAAAGTTCTGATAGAAAGGGGGTTATTTAAGAGTTATTTTAGGCGACTTCTTTTTCATCTGTGTATTCTCGGTACGAACTGCGCCCATCATTTTAAGTGTTGAATAAACATCTGTTGCCTGGATGGATGAATGACTCACCTAGTGGGTCTTTTCGAATGTCGGACGGAGCGTCTCTACAAAAATCCTGACCATTGAAACAAGCCCTGCCCACATTCTTTTGTCATGCACCTGCTTAGGAGCTGAGGCAACCTGCTTCTGATGGGAGACAAAAGGTTCGAGGAACATGTCGCCAAAACGGCCTTTTTGGCAGCGGTACGGCCCAGTTCCATCGAGGCGCCGGTGAAGTCCCGGAGGCGGGGAACCGGCACTGAGCTTGAATGGTGGAACGGCAGTGACAGTGCAGGAATTCCACGCCGGCTGCGGGATTCGTGGACCCGAATGAAGAATGGGAGGGGGCATTGTTCATCTGACACACCCAAAGCCATCCTGCTACAGCCTACGGCTGCGGGTGGGGTGGCGGGAGGCGGTTCCACGCGCAGCGCTCTGCCAAGCTGAGGTTGCACCCGATCAGCCGACCCGGCCCCATGCGCACGCGCATCCCCTCAGCGCCTGCCAGCCGGTAGCGCACGCGCAGTCCCTGCTCGCACGCTCCATCTCTCCCTGCAGGGCCCGGGGCTCCGCCCCCACAGACCACGCCCCGCTCCCGTGCGCCGAACGCTCCATATCCGGGTTCCCGCCGCCGCCGCCGCCGCCGCAGCCACCGCCTCGCTCATTCAGCTTTGCGGGAGTGTTGTGATTCCCGACCAAAATGGCGGCTGTGGGGCGAGTCAATTCCTATGGCTCTTCTCCGCCGGGATTAGCCTCGACTTACACGGGCGGCTCCTTGGTCAACGAGCTAACATCGGGCAACGGTAGCGCTGCAGCAGGCGACGACGAGGACGGGCAGAACCTTTGGTAACGATCCCACCCCTCCCTGGGTCCCTGGTAGCATTCCCGGCCCTGCGGACGCCTCGGGATCCGTGCCCTCCGGAGCTTGGCTCCGGGCCTCAACCCCCGCCCAGGCGCGCCGAGGCCGTATCCATCCCTCCCGCGCTGCGGCCCCGGCTCTCGGCCTCAGCTTGCGCCTTGCTCCCTGTTAGGTCCTGCATCCTCAGCGAGGTCTCCACCCGCTCGCGATCCAAGCTCCCCGCGGGGAAGAACGTACTGCTGCTGGGTAAGTGTTCCCCCCGCCTCGCTCCGCCCCGTCCCGCCCGGCCCCCACCCAGCCAGGGTCCCGTGCGCCCGGCGACTTGCCCGCTCGCTTTGTGCGGACTGCGGACCCTGGCCCCGCCCCGCCTCTCCTCGGCTCGCCGCAAGACTTGTCGCTGACAGCTGGGGGAGAAGGGAACCGGGTCCCCTGCCCCGGGACCTGCTGGGACCTGCCCTTTCCAGAGCTCTTCCTTCCCTGAATGCGGTTAGGCCCTGACAACCTCCCCTGGCAAGGACAGAATACGGTAGCCCATCTGAGGGATTCTAGTGGCTTGGGGTTTACCTAGGAAATAAGGACGTTTTTTCTTTCATAACAAAAATCGGTAGCAGGAGGCTCTTTCTGAAGAGCTTCAGTGCAAATGGCATTCCATTAATATTTAATCGCTGACTCTTTGTATAATTGACAGAGAAGCTAGAAATGAGACCTTGTAGCCGGGATAAATGTTCTTATTTGATTCAGCTTTTTTTCATACAATGGGCTTGTACTGCAGCTGCCTTTTTAACTGGCATTTATAATCCTGAAATTATAAAGGACCTTAGAACACCTTTCTAGTTCAGTCTCTTGGGCTAAATGGATGTAGTAAGAAGAATGGTCTAATGTCTCACTTCTTCTGATTGTTCTGTATAGCCTCTGCTCTCTGGAAGTTAGGTGTTTTTGTTTCTTTACTTATTTGGTGGGTGGGGTAGACGACAGCATGGGACGACAATTCACAGGTTTATATTTAGGCAGGCTTAGTTCCTGAGTCATTTACATGAGATATTTCTCCCCTATTTAAATGTGAGATATTGCAGTTTGGCTTATAGGATGATGGTGAAAATTTTAAACTTTGGTATTGATATCTCAAGACTGTTTTTGCTATGTGCATCTAAAAATAGGAAATAAGCCAAATCTTAGACAAGGTCTGCTTTTAATAGGCAATGTTTAGATAGAAACAAATCACTTATTTTTCATAAACTGCTGCCAAGCTAGAATGTGATTCTTGACATTCTTGAAAGGTACATGGAGCTAGTTGAAAAATTAGTTTACCTTTGTTTTTAATGTGATCGAAAGTACCTCCTGCAAATTAACATGGGTACGGTCATGGCCCTATCACACACTTGCCTGGTGATCCTAAGCAAGTTCCTTTACATCTTTAAAATGGATATTATAGAAGTAATAATGCCTACCAACTAGGGTCAAGTAATGACAGCACAGAGACTTTTTATGGTGGATTTGACTTCCTGGATTAGAAAATAATTTGATCAGCTCTCTCTTTTTAAAAAGTGAATTAGTGCCTACATCAGTAATATTTACAGGGCAAGGATAGATTAGGATCCAAAAGTAAAAAAAATTCCAGAAAATGTGTGAAATTTACTAAACAAGTTACTATTGAGTAGTAAGTTTAAGTGGACTTAAGATGATGAGACATCATTGAAGTCTATTATATTTTAATTACTTTTAAGTTAAATAAGACTTTTCAAATATTGCCATTGTAAAGATAAGATTCCTGAATTTTGTTTTCATTTTATAGGTTCCTCACAGTTATTGCTGTGTATTAGGTATTACTTAGACGGTTCTGTTTGTAGAGAAACAAAAGTGACAGTTTTCTTCATTTCTTGATGTTTCTAATTTGCACTGAGGTTGCACTATATTCTTCTTTTCTTTTTTTTTTACCATACTTTTTAAAAACCTGCTTTTGACACTGGATCAGGTGCTTGTGACTGACTGTATTTAGAGGCCTCAAACTCTTCTATTCCTTCATATTTAGGATAAATTAAATTTCCTTTTTTATGACCTTAATGGTTTGCAGAGCTCCATCTAGTATCAAGTTATACAAGCTTGAAATTAACAATTTTTATTTGAGTACTACTGGGATTTTCATCAGTCCTTTTCAGCTTTGGAAGGAGGTAATAACAGATTTTTATACTGATTATATAAATAGGATTAATTTCCTAAAATATGTCTAAAGATTTCTTAAAGCCATTCTACCATCACATATTATGGCAGAATTCAGTCTATGCTGGTTGAGGGAATAAATATATAAATAGGGATTGTGATTTTCTTTGTTTCGAGTTTAAAGCTGCTAGACAGGAGGATGGTTGGCCCTAATATGCCTTTCATTGGTTATGGTGATTTCTGGAGGCCCATGTTTAAAAACCAAATCTGAGACTATAACAAGGTTTTAATTTCCAGAAACAACTTAGCATAGGAATGATGATCAAAGCTTAATGTAGCCCAGACACAAATTGCAGTTTAACCTTAGCTTGCTTCTGATGGCCTCCTCGCCCATTGCCTGTAGGAGAAAAGGGTCAGGACTAGCATTTTCATATAAATCTTAGTTACTTCCATCCCTTTCCCCCACTCAAATCTGAACGGTAGCTGCCAGCACCAGTTTTTGGATGAGGTAATGAATTTTAGAGACCTTTTAAGTGAGTTTTCCAAGGTCACATCTATAAAGATCCTGTGTTCTGTGACTCTGGCATAGTTTTCCAACTTTATAGAAGTCCCTGCAAGGGAGAGTGCTATGTACTCTTCCTACTGCATAACTTTTTAAAAGGCTATTTTTGAGTACAATTGAAATCCAAATATTTATTGGAATTCCAGGATATAGCTTATTAAGGGACACCACTCTGGCCATGGCATTTGTGTTTAAGCAGTCATTTAACTACCTAAGCCTGATCCCTAGTGAAACCCCAAAACACTGTGACATTAGTGTTTAATTAACCATTGAGAATGAACTTCAGTCAAGTTTATTTTTAACATTAGAGGCAAAACTTCTGCATGTTTTTTTGTGTGTGTGTGCATGTATTTTAAGTAGGATTTAACTCATAAAAATTTGTCCTTTTAGGAAATTTTTTTTGTCTTTACCCTTTATGTTAATTTTTACTACAAAGATTGTAATTATATTTTAATAGCTGCTTTTAAGGGCATTTTCTTCATACCTTGGTTACTTCCCTATATTTTGATAAGAAGACTTCCTAAGGAAAATAATAATAACAAGAACAGCTAATATTCATAGAACAGGTACATGTGCTAGCCAAGTAAGATTGTTCACATACTCTGATTATTCCTGTATCATCAGGAAATGGACACAGAACTGTTAAGTTAATCATGGTAGGGTTACACAGCCAGAAAGAGGCAACGTAAGAATTCTAAATTGTGCGACTGGACCCAGAGTCAGTGTTCTTAACCTATATAGTGGGCTGTCTCCGCAGAGGAAAAGAGCTTTCTTTGTAGGAAACATGAGAGGATATTTAGCAGTTATTAAGGAATTTTATATGAGTCTTCTGATGTATCAGTTTCATTGCAAAAAAAAATCCATTGATTTAAATTGATTGAATTCATTGTCCGCTAAGATACTTATGGAGACTTGGGCCTCAGTATAGTGCCTGGCTTATGGATAAGACATCAGTATAATATCTAATTTGAGGCCAATGCGAGTTATGAAAACTAGTTGGTCCTTTTGTAAATCACGTAAATCTTACCTTTCATATCTGTAAATTAAGATATTTGGATTTAGTGATCTCTAAAGCGTGACTGGTCTGACGATCTTAATTTTTTAAAGAATTCTAAATCTTTTGAGTTACTAAATTTTTTAAAGAAATGTTTTAAAGACATAATTGGATTTACATTAATAAAGTCTTTTCTTGTAGATGTGGGCTGTTTGATTCCACCAGGGGAGAAATCTAGAGCCCCTCTATTTTTCCCTGAAGGTACTAGTCCAGGATAGTGTGCAGCCAAAAAAATCCCACATAGTGCTGAGCATCATCAGGAAGTGTGTTTGAAACAGTCTTCTTTCTTATTCAGGAATGAAACTAGCTTCTATTATGCTTGAACTACTGCAAGTAGGAGACCTCAAGATATTTACAGTGGAACTAGAGATCTGTTCAGAGAAGTAGCTTGTTGAGGAAGTGGATGGTTTTCTATGTGAGGGCTGACTAAAAGAAATGAGATTGTTCAGTCTGAAACTGTAAATCTTGTGAGAAATGGGGATTAAAGACCATCAATGTAGTGTGGTCATTCAGCTGGTGTGAATTCCACATGAGAGAATGTCAGCAAAAGCACTTTGAAAATGCAAAACTGAGAAGAGCCTTGAATTAGAAAAAAGAAAGGACCCAAGTTCAGCATGGGATGCTGTTATTAATAAGCGAGTGACCATGAACTAACCTTTTTGGGCCTTATTTTATTGGTAAAATCAGGGCAGTGGCTGTTAGAAAGACCTTACAGGTTACCTCTTTATTCATTTTTTCATCAAACTTTTATCGGAATATGCTCTGCATAAAATACTTTGCTGAGTCATATGGGGAAAACAGGTCTAAGACTCAGTCCCTGCCCTCCAGCTTATAAACTCCTCTGGGAAAAGACTCAAAGTAGTAAAAATCAAATATGTCAGTATGAAATAATTGGTAAAAAGGTCACATAAGATTTAATTGAAAAGGTTGTATCTGAGTAAAATTTTGCTAAGGAGGAGAAAACACTGTGGGCTGTGGACAAAGGTACGTGATGCAGTAGTTAAAACCTGGTGAAAAGGACCATGGCAGCTCAGGTGTGGTGGAGTCCTTTCCTAAAGTTACCAGGTCTGGGAGCCAGCCCTTCCTCTCATTTGAAGCTGAGGGGTTGTCTAATAGTCTCACCTGCTAAGTGAGACTATTTCATACTTCATGGGATTAAAAGAACTAAAAGAAATTATGTCTAAAACATCTTCATCTCAAAATTGAGACTCATTACATCCTCTTGTTAAGAGAAAAAAATGACAAAGAAATGAAAATGTATGATCCCACCACTTAGAGATAATCAGTGTTCATTTTTTTTTATGCGTATATTTGTTTTTTAAACAAAATAGGCTCATACCTTATATACTGTTTTGAAATCTTTTTTTTTTTTTTTTTTTACTTTATGTCTCAGAGGGATTTCTTTTTATGGCAGTAGATATGGATTTCTCCCTTTCAGTGACTAACACCAATAGCTATACTGTGATAATAATTGATTGGTAGGTTATTATACATTGAATTGCTAGGTCAAAAGTATGCATCTTTAAAGCCTTTCTAGATATTACCAAACAGTCTTCAGGGAGGCTGTACCGTTTACATTCCCTCCATCAGTATGTAAGAGTACTTACTTGTTTGCCTAGCACCATTGCCAAAACTGAGGATATTCACTTTAATCTTTGCCTGTCTGGTAGGTAGGTTAAAAATTGCCATCTTAATTTAAAGATAATTTAATGTAGAATATATACAATCTCTGTAGATTAAGAATTATTGCTTTAGTGTGACTTTGACCTTCTGGAGCGTAGGAACTGTTAATAACCACTGGGATTAGCGTTTATTGGTCTTCGTAAATATTTATTGAATTAAACTCAAGGGTTTTCAGTTCATGTCTAGTCAGTGTGTGAGAGGGAAATGATAAAGGACAAGTTCTTATTTTTTTAATGTAATATGGATTGCTGAATGATGATATTCAAAGGTAGGGTTTTGGCCAACCAATGGGATGTGAACATGTATTATGCCTATTACTTGGGTGTTCTGGTAGGTGTTTTATTATGTGGCATGCTTACTATCTTATAGAAGAGAATTTTGAACCACAGGTTACACAGCTGAGCTACAATTCAGAGTTGGGTTTGTCTTAACTTTCATATGTATAGGCACTCCTTAAATGTTTATCTGCGACCACCAGGAGCAACAACAGCCTCTCCCCACCTTGCCAGCTGAGGCAAGGAGGGGTGCTCTTTGTGAGATGGGAAGCAGACCAAAGCCCCCACCTTGCCTGAGTCATCCAGATAACCTATGGGAGGCCATGCAGAAGGTCTGAGCTCAAAAGTAGTTGCAGAAAAGACCCCTCATGGCTCTAGTCACCAGAGCTTTCAGATAAAATGTTTTATTTTACACTGTGCAAGGCCAAATCAAGTGTGTTGGCTTTACAATGTTGATATCTCAGTTGGACAAAAAGGAATATGGCAGGTTAGAATTCTCTCTGTTTTGATTATCATGATGCTATGAATCATAATGGATCCAGGAGAGGTGTGGAAATGTGAATCAAAGCTCTGCATAGATGCAGGCCTCAGGCACACAAACATGTGCAAAGCAAGGAGAGTACAGTCCTTTAGCCTCCAGGACAACAGGCGAGGAAACTGGGAGAAAAGAGAGGCAGAGTACAGTTGTCCCTCTCTATATCGCGGCCTTACTGTACCGCGGGGTTTTTAAAAATATTATATTTAATTATTTATCGCGGATTTTTCACTATATTGTGGGATTTTGCGGAACTGTATACGTATATTAAAGTTACGTAGGTTTAAGAGTGTAGAATAAATGTAAGGTTCCTACTTCGCGGGGGGTGAGGGCGGGCTAGAACATAATACCTGCAATAAGTGAGGGAATACTGTGCTGCTTAATTTTACCTTTTGTCATGCCTGTTTATCTTTAGCTAGTCAAGACTAGAAGCTGCTCCAGAAATAATGGCAATATCTGTGGTGTTTAGGAGCATTGCTGGATTCAGATCATGACCTTTCTTTTAGCAAATTGCTTAATCTTTCAGACTATTATGTTTACTTTTTAGGATTATCGTGAGGATTATAGGAGACGTTTGTAAAACACTTTAAACAAATGGCATACATTGAAGTGTTCAAGATAGCTATTAATGTATTGCGTACTGAAGTATTTTGCTTTGCTCATCTTCACATGATTAATGTTTTTATGTCTTCTTTTTAAAACCTGTTGACTTCTTATAAAGGAATTTTATTTCTAGTGTATCACTGATCAAGAAGTAATGAGTGATAATAGTCATAGAACTTTAAACCCATCACCATAGAGATTGTCTGGTTTTACCACCTCTATTTAGAAGATGGGGAACAAATAGAAATACCTTACTTTTCCATGTTCACTCAAATAATGGTGACAGTGTTGTAGTTAGAAATTGTGTCTTCTGAATCTTCTCATTTTTAAACTGTTAATCAGATTATCATTTTAAAGTTCATCGACATTACATCCTGTTGTTGAATTAAAAATCTTTTGGGGAGATAAAGCAGTATTATGAGCACACCTTTACTCCTGCTCTGTGTTGGTTACTTTAAGGAGATTACCTTTTGTAGTCAATTTGCTTTTCAAATTTGAGCTAGGAAGAAGTGACAATTGATGGCTGTTACTGTTCTGTGGTAAAACTGAAGTTAAGGTCTTGGATCTTATACCTGACTCACAGAGAGTGACTTATTTGGACAAGGTTCAGAAGAATAATTTGGAATACAGTTTTATTTACTGTGGAGAATTCCACTGTAATCTGATTAACAAATCTTTCCTCCTTTGGTCCATCCACTGGAACAGGGTTTGGCTCCTAGACTGTTTTTGTGTGGCCAGCAAGCTAAGAATGGGGTTTGTTTATTCACATTTTTTAAGAGTTGGGAGAGAAAAAAAAAGGTGAAGATGTGACAGATACCTTATGTGCCCTGCAAAGCCTAAAATATTTACTACCTAGTCCAATACCGAAAAAGTTTCCCAACGCCTGGATGAGGACATGAAAGTAGAATTGGGTCTAATGAAATGTTTTGATTTGTTTTAAAGACATGCCCTCTATGAAAATTTAATATGAAAGTGCAAATTTAGATAAAATATTTAGAGAATAATTTTAACACCATCACTAGAGGGTTCTTTATGTTATAGAAGGACTTTCATCTTTTAATCTGTACCTTTCTGCTGGTGTAAGTGTATGTTTACAGATCATTAACTACTTGGCTGGCACATGTAAAGCTGGCTAGTGTGTCTGTCTCACTGCCAGCTGAAGGCCCAGGAACTGAAGATAAACTTTCTTACGGTTTATGGACAATAGGTATGTGGATTCTCTCATCATTGTTAGAAGCCACACAGATGCCATTGCCCTACTTGCCCCTTTAAAGGTAAATTAATTGCATCCAATGAGGTACATATGTAGCAGTTTTTCTTTTCTTTTACTTCTCAAACTATTAGGTACTATGTGGTTTCCAAATATAACTTGGAATTTAGTGACTTGTATTTTGAATGGTTTGGCCATTCAAGATGATTTTTAAATGTCAATTCCAAATACTGGCATAACTGAATTTTAGCATTTTAAATTATCCTAATTGCATAATAGATTAGAGAGAAGGGCTTATTCATGGTGCACTTTTTAATGTCTTCAAATGTCATTCAGCTTGGGTGTGGCAAGGCAGCTGAGTACCAGTAGCTCAGGCCAGTGACTAGAAAGTTTTCTTATGTTTAGTGAAGGAGATATGTATTATGAGCTTTCACTGTTAATTGATCTGTTACTGATGAGAGGTAGCCACTTGAGTTTTATAAATGTGAATGATGAATTATTTTAATAGGTGGTAGTAAAGGCCTGGACAAGCAATTGCAGGTAAGTTATAGTTATGAAAATAGAGACTGTGGTTGTGAATCAAGATCAATTTTGGTAAAGGATCTTCTATGTTGAGTGAACGTATACCACCCCACCCCGCAAGTCATATGTTGAAATCCTAACCCTCAGTGTGATGGCATTAGGAAGTGGGGCCTTGGATGGATGATTAACTCCCGGGGGTGGAGCCCTCATGAGTGGCATTAGGACCCTTACAAAAGAGACACCAGAGAGCTCTCTCAACCCTTCAGCCACGTGAGGGCACGGTGAGAAGATGGCAGTCTGTAAACCAGGAAGTCAGTCCTCTCTAGACACCAAAAGTGCCAGCGCCTTGGTCTTGGACTTCCCTGACTCCAGAACTGTGAGAACTAAGTGTCTGTCGTTTAAAAGGCACCAAGCCTCTGGTACGTATTTCTGTTGTAGCAGCCCGAAGAGACTCAGACAACTGGGTGTCTGATTTGGGTGAGCAAGCAGACACAACGTCTATTAAGAATAGGATAATGTCATGGTCTGTAAGCGCCTTAAAAGCTAGAACTTTTACTGTTAAGAGACCTTGTCCAAAGAATTAGTTGAATGAAGGGGACAGACTTGACACACAGTATGCTGAAGGAAATGCACAAATACGCTCACACACAAACACAATACTGAAGTGTCTTTAAGTGTGCGACATGCTGTTGGGAGTGACAAAGAAGAGCACTTAACCAGGCTTGCGGAATCAAAGCTTCCTAGAGGACACTGAAGAGACTGAAAGGATAAGGTAGGGTTATTGACCTTTACAGTTTGCCCTGTACTGCAAGAGCAGGAAGAAGATCCCTGAAGGGTTTTTTTTTTTTCCTGACATCTTATGAAAATTCCAAACATACAGAAAAGTAGAAGGAGTTATGCAGTTAATACCCAAACATAGATTCTTCCATTAATACTTAACTGTATTTTCATTATCACATGTCCTGCTATGCAACCTTTTTTTAAAAAAATGCATTTTAAAGTAAATTGCAGCTATCAGTATATTTCCCTGTAAATACTTCCACATGCATTTCATTAACTAGAATGCCCTGATGAAGGGTCTTTAGAGAGGGAGGGGCATGATGAGATTGTTTTAGGAAGATCACTCAGCTACAGGATGGGGAATGGATTAGAGGGTGGTATGAATTTAGTGAATGTTCACTTTTGAGTGGCATGTTTTCATAGTGAGGAGAAGAGAACTGGGAGGAGGCCATGGGTTAAGTGCCTAAAGACATGAAAAGAGAAAATAACAGATAGCAAATAATGTGATTGGAAGATGTGCTTAACCCTGGAGCAAGACTGCATCTTTGCAAATACCTCAGATTAAGATTCCTGGACATAGGAGGGAACAAATGAGACTTTGTTCATTGGCCTTGTAGGCCTTTAATTAAATATGTCTATTTTCAGAGGTCCATACTTGTCATCAAGACAAATCATGTCAGTGTTTATTTAGGTGTAGAAAAAGTGACAGCTACAGAAGATGGTCATTATAGTTGAGGCTTAAAACTTATGAAAGGAAGAAAAAAATAAGCACAAATCCCATTACCCAGAGAGACACACATTTCTGGGAGTGGGAGGGGCATGGAGACCTTCAGGTTGGGACCAGAGGCTCCAAACCCCACAAAGACTTAGGAAAAGAAGAAATAGGCACTTAATATCTGTAAAATATGAATGTTTAATTTTCAGCAAACTATAACTTCCAAATATTATTAGAGGTGAAAAGGGGGAAAGACGAGTTACTAGAAATTTTGTTCCCAAAAAGATTTTGTTTGAATAAGCATAGTGCTTTCAATATCTTGAGAATGTTTTCTGTGCCAAGCATTCTTAGGTATTAGAATATTCTTAGGAATAAAATATTCTTCTGTTTTTGTTTTCTTTCCCCCCTTCCCATTTTTTTGAGAAAAAAGGTAAGTTGCCCTTTTGAGAAGGTTGTCTTGAATTCTCTCTGGGAGGCTTGGATTATTGCCAGGCTTCTACAGTTTTTATGGTTGTGGCCTGGCCTCACTTTCTTCATTTGTGACTAGAGAGGATTTCATTAGAGTTCTTTATAGTCTGTGTATGTTTATGAGATGTTCTCTGTTCTCAGTGTGAACACTCCTGATTTTTACTGTGAAAAATTTCAAAATCACAAGGTGGGAAAAAAATCTCACACTACCATATTTACCACATTACATTTATTTGACAGTATGTTCTTTTTCAGATTGAATGTTGTAACGTTTATCTTACAATGGAACCGCAAGGTGCTGAGTGTTAACAGGCACAACTGTCTTCATCTACAATCTCAGGAGAGAGATTACCAGTAGAGAAAAACAAACTTCATTCCCAGTTTTTAGAGGTACAATTAGGATAGTAACATAACCACCTATTACTCAGTGGCAGCCCGCAGAGAAAAATGTATTAAATCATTTCTCTTTTTCTTCTGAAAATAGCAGTGAGCCCCTGAAAGCAGAAATACTCTTTTCTCTAGTGAATCATAATACAAAAATAATAAACAGTATTGTTTTGATGGCCTTTAAAGATAGCAGCAGTGTTGTATATTGGAAAACATGCTTTGGAGTTAAATTAATGTGAATTCAGATCTTGGTCCTGCCATTTCCTACCTATGAGACTTTGGATAAAGATAGTTAACTTTAACAGTTCTAAGCCTCAATATCCTTATCTTCCTAAAGGGAAGTAATCATTCCTCCTTACAGTTGTGGTTTGTTGGAATTAATGTGAGTTGAATGCATGCAGGAGGCACTCAGTACACGTTTGCGGCTACTTCTGCTCCAGTAGAGCTGGAAGTGGAAGGTATTGATGATTCTGTTTGACGAGAATATGAGGAAAGGGAGGTGAATTACAGTCTTTTAATTTTTTTTTTGGAAACATGTTAACAAATTTGAAATTAATCCTTTTTGGAAATTATTTTATTGATTATGCTGTTATAGTTGTCCCAATTTTCCCCCCTTTGTCCCCCCCAGCACCCCTCCTTCCCTCAGGCAATCCCCCCATTTTTGTTCATGTACATGAGTCATGCATGTAAGTTCTTTAGCTACTCCATTTCCTAGGCTGTACTTTATATCCCCATGGCTGTTCTGTGACTACCAATTTAATCTTAATTCCCTCACCTCTTCATCACCCACTCCCCCAAACCCCCTCCTGTCTGGTAACCATCAAAACACTCTCCGTATCCATGATTCTGTCTCTGTTCCTCTTGTTTGCTTAGTTTGTTTTTTTTAGATTCAATTGTTGATTGAACCTTTGCCATTTTATTCATAGTTTTTATCTTTTTCTTAATAAGCCCCTTTAACATTTTATATAATAATGGTTTGGTGGTGATGAACTCCCTTAGCTTTTTTCTTGTCTGGGAAGCTCTTTATCTGCCCTTCGATTCTAAATGATATCTTTGCTGGATAGAGCAATCTTGGCTAGGTCCCTGCTTTTCATGACTTTGAATATTTCTTGCCAATCATTTCTAGCCTGCAAGGTTTCTTTTGAGAAATCAGCTGACAGCCCTATGGCAACTTCCCTATAGGTAACTAACTGCTTTTCTCACTGCTTTTAAGATTTTTTATCTTTAACTTTTGGCATTTTAATTATGATGTGGCTTTGTGTGGACCTGTTTACGTCCATCTTGTTTGGGACTCTCTGCTTCCTGGCCTTGCATGTCTGTTTCCTTCATCTAATCAGGAAGTTTTTTTCCATTATTTTTCCAAATAGATTTCCAATTTCTTGCTCTTCTTCTTCTTCTGGCACTCCTATAATGCTAATGTTGGTTCCCTTGAAGTTGTCCCAGAGGCTTCATACACTATCCTTGTTTTTTGGATTCTTTTTTCTTCTTGTTGCTCTGCTATGTTGTTTTTTGTTTCCTCGTGTTCCATATCATTGATTTGATCCTTGGCTTCATCCACTGTACTGTCGATTCTTTGTAAATTGTTCATTTCCATTAGTGTATCCTTCATTTCTGCCTGGTTCTTTTTTATACTGTTAAAATACCAAGTTCCTTGAACATTCTTATAACCAGTGTTTTGAACTCTGCATCTGGTAGATTGCTTATCTCTATTTTGTTTAGTTGTTTTTCTGGAGTTTTGATCTGTTCTTTCATTTGGGCCATGCTTCTTTGTCCCCTCATTTTGGCAGCCTCCCTGTGTTTGTTTCTATATATTAGGTAGAGCTGCTATGACTCTGTGTCTTAGTAATGTGGCCTAATGTAGTAGGTGTTCTGTAGGGTGGCACAGCCTCCCCTAGCACCCAAGTTGGGTACTCAAGGTGCACCATTCCTGTGGGCTGAGTACACCTGCCTCTTGTAGTTGAGCCTTGGTTGCTGTTGGCAGATCAATAGGAGGGGTTTACCCAGGCCAGTCAGCTGCAAGGACCAGGTGTGGCCACTGACCACCTACCTCCACCCTCCATGGAGGATCAGCTGTGCAGGGGCAGGGTGGTGGTGCTCTGACAAGATCTGCAGCTGTCGACTGTGTTCACAGGCTCTGGGGTTTCCCAGGTGGTGCAGGTCAGAGTCAGCCACCACCTGTGTTCTGCCCAGGGCCACCCAGCATGAGCTCCAAAGCAGTCTGCAGATGGCTGCTACTTTTGCTAGGCTTGGAGGTTCCCAGGCCCAACCAATCTGTAATTCAAAGCTGGCTGCTGCTAGTGCTGGGCCTGAGGCCACTTAGGTATGGGGCTGGAGGTGGGTCAGTAAATGGGGTGGGACAGAGCCTCCGTTACACGTCAGAGCGGGGCAAACAGTGCAAGCCAGGTTGTTGGAGTCTCCTGCCTGCCAGTTCTGTGGCTCTGTGCGGGGAGGGCTCAAAAAGGCCCAATGTCCTCTGATCGCCTTTCTGTCTAGGAGAGAGTTGTTCCCCAGCTTTCACCCTGATGCCAGACACTTCAGTTCCTCCTCATATGCCACTGGTGCCTTTCAATCTGTTACTCCAGTATTGCTAGAGCTCAGAGGGAGTGCATCTGAATAAGTTTGGCATGGGCCCTTTAAGAGGAACTACCAGGGAGTCCAGTAGTTCTTTTCACCAACTCCAATCCTGCTGTTTTTTACAGCCAGAGGTTATGGGGGTTCTCTTCCTGGCACTGGTATCCTAGTCTGGGGTCCTTGTGTGGGGCTGGGACCCCTTGCTCCCACGATATCCCTCCATCACACTTGGGTGTGGTACCCGCACGTTGCTGTCTCCACGTCTCCTACCTTTGTGTATTGATGTGGTTTCTTTAGTTCCATAGTTGTCAGATTTTCATTCAACTCAGTTTCTGACAGTTCTGAATGATCTTTGGTCTGTAGTTTAGTTGTCAGTTTTTTGATGTGGTTATATGAGGAGGTGAACTGTGTTTATCTACGCCTCCGGAAGTCCCCATTCTTTTTCTTAGGCTTTGTATTTCAAACCCATTAGTACACAAAGTTTTGAAATACTCCCAAAGTGGGTAAGAGGACAAAATTTGTTTTCTTCATTCAGGGATTTGCGAGTCTCATATTAATAATACCTTTGCACATTTTTTTGTTAAGATAAGATTATTAGTGACTGCTCTGTTGGAAGCTTAGGGATATAGATTTTGTTATGGAAGGAGCAGTCAATAGACCCCTTGGTCACAGGCACTCTCCAGGCCTTGGGGCTGCAGCAGTAAATAAAACACAAAAATGCCCCTTGCTCTGCAGCTTTTCGGGGAGGGAGTGACTAAGTAGAATATGTATTATGTTAGTAAGTTCCATGGAAAAAACACAAAACAAGAAGGAATAGGAATGCTGGGAGGTTGTGATTTGAAATGAGGTGGTTAGGGACAGCCTGCCTGAGGAAGAGATAGCTAGGAGAAGGTGGGAAGAAGGTTAGGTGACAGATTTCCGAAGCGGGCACACTATGTAGAGGGAACAGTGGATATGAAGGCCTTGAGGTTGGGGTCTCATATTAATAATTACAGAAGTGAGCGTGTTGGGGAAAGGTGGCAGGATAATGAAATTGCTTTTGTGCATGTTGAAGTTTGAGGTATCTATGGGACATCCAAGTAGTGATGACCAGTAAGCAGGTCAGGAGAGGCCAAGGCTGGAAGGACGTCTAGGGGTCACTGGATTGCAGGCGGCATCGAAGTGAGAAGAGTAGAAGACTGAAGAAGGAACTGTGGGGAACACTATTGTTGGGCAGGGTGAAAGAGCTACCCGGAAGGAAGACTTAGGACCAGCCTCCTCGGAGGCAAGTAGTGGAATGGACGAGGGCAGTGTTATTGAAGCTGTAGCGGGGAGTCTTCTCTGACTTCTGTCTTGCTCGTCTCCACTAACTCCCAACCATATCAGCCTTTGAGGACAGCTGTCCCCACTCCCATGGCTCATACTTTAGCTCAGGGCTACTTCATTTTTTCCAATAATAGTCTACTATCTAGTCTTCTTACTCCTAAACTTAGCCTTGTCAGTCGGGCTTTCACACTTTTGCCGAAACATTGTCAGCGGCTCCCCATTATCTTCAGGATAGGGTCTAACCACCTCAGCCTGGCGTAACATGCCCTTCACGATCTGACATATTTGTTCTCAATTTTGGGCTCCTTTTCCCCTTACATTCTAAATTGCATGCATTCAATTTATCTGTCCATTCTAGAAGGATTTCTTTGCCTCCATGCCTCTGTATATACTTTCCTCGCTTCCTAGAATGACCAACCCTCCATAGCTCATTAACACTACAAGATTACCTTCTCTTCAAAAGGATTTCTGAGTTCCAAGCAAAGCCAGAATTTTCCCTTAGGGCTGGTTTCCTAGTTAGTCACTTATCTCTAGGGCTCAGTGGATTGAGCGTCGGCCTGCGAGCTAAGTGTCGCTGGTTCGATCTTCCAGTCAGGGCACATCAGAGAAGGAAAACTCTGACTCCAAAAAACCTCCGCTGCCTTGCGGCATACCTCTTCAGGGGAAAGGCTAAGGGAGTAAACCCCGACAGAAAATCCGGAGCCGGAGTCCCTAAGGCGGTTTGACGTTGTAGTCAACACCGGCAACTCCTGCGGCGCACCTGAAGCCAAGCTGTATTGACTCCGTCTTTCCCTTGGACCCTTCAGCTGCGAAGAGAGGGGGGGTCTGCTGCATGGGCAACAGCAGACCCTCCATATCACCCTGCCCAGGCTCTGTAGCTTCAGCTTCACTGGAGAGGACACTCCAGCATCATCGCAGGATGTCGATTCAACACGGGAGGAGACAGATACCGTGTCACTCCCGAGTCGGACTGCACAACCATTCTCGGCGGTGCAGATAGACTCTTAAGAAGCTACACCATCGTCTCTCGAGACGGACGGCTGCCGACGACGACGACGACGAGTCCTGATGACAATATCTTAAAATTGTCTTCTGTTTGTTTTCCCCCTCCAAGTTTTGAGCTCCTAGAGGACAGCAACTTTGACATATGGGTATTTGTATTTCTAGTGCTCAGCTCAGTGTAGTAACTATCTAATGCACTGGTTCTCACAGCGGTCCCAGGCCAGCAGCATCAGCAGCACTGGGAAGTTGTTAGAAATGCAGATTCTCAGGCCCCACCCCAGGCTTACTGAGTCAGAAACTCAGGAGGTGAGGTCCAGCAGTGTGTCTTAACAACCCTCCCCCCCGCCCCCGCCTCCAGTGGCTGATAAATTTTTTGAGAACCATTAGTCCAGTGACATGAACGATGGAAAACATTTACTCAGAGGAATAACCTCTGGCCTTGTGAGTATCTTGTATTCGGGCCTTAGTAGAAGGAGACATCTATGCTCTAGTAACGGCTGCAAGAACTTAAAATAGTGAGCATGTGTGGTTAAGATTGACAGTATTTTTTATGTCATGAATTTGGGCTCAAAATCTGTTCTGAGCCTATTAAACCTTTTAAATTAGAATTAGATAAACTAAAAGGAAGATGCAAATTTGTCATTTAAAGAACCACTCATATCATCATCAGAGATAACCAAGTTATCAATGATTACTTGTAGCTGATATTATTATGGTTTTTGCTTGTTTATACTTAAAATTCTGAGTAAATATATTTTTTATTCAGAAAACATTGAGTCATTTGAAATATTAAGTCGAAATACACTGATCTAAAATTGTTTTGCCCCTGAAGTGTTTTCTTTCTTTCTCTCTTTTTTCCTTTCCTTTTCTTCTTTTTCTTTCTTTCTTTCTTTCTTTCTTTCTTTCTTTCTTTCTTTCTTTCCTTCCTTCCTTCCTTCCTTCCTTCCTTCCTTCCTTCCTTCCTTCCTTCCTTCCTTCCTTCCTTCCTTCCTTCCTTCCTTCCTTCCTTCCTTCTTTTGTTTCTTCCTTTCTTTCCTTCTTTTTAACTGAAGTACATTAGTTTCAGATGTACAGCACAGTGATTCAACATTTATAGACCTCATGAAGTGATCACCACGATAACTATAGCAACCATCTGTCACCATATAAAGTTATTGCGATATCATTGACTATATTTCATATGTTGTACGTTGCATCCTCAGGTTTTATCTTATAACTGAAAGTTTGTATCTTAATCCCCTTTACCTTTTTCGTCCATCCCTGACTCCCCACTTCATCTGAATATTTTTACTTTTTTTAAGGTATCTTTTCATTTTCTAACATCTAGAGTGAGAATTAAAGAAATAAGGTAAATTTCGTGTCATATTAAATTAAGTTTTATGAGCCCTGGCTGGTGTGGCTTGGTGTGGATTGAGCTGCAGCCTGCGAACGGAAAGGTCACCCGTTTGATTCCCAATCAAGGCACGTGCCTGTGGCCCGGGTCCCTGGTTGGGGACGTGCAAGAGGCAGCAGATCGATGTTTCTCTCCTTCTTTTTCTCCCTGCCTTCCCCTCTCTCTAAAAGTAAATTAAAAAGCTTTAATAAAGAGGGGAGTGAGAGATGAAATATACTAAGGCTTGGTAAAAAGAAGAGCTGTTAAATGAAGTTTTATGTAATTACTGTATTTTTATGGATCTGTATATACTTTAGAAAACTCTTATTGAACATTGTATTATTGATATAAGCTTCTATCATAAGTCTAGGGACTAAATTTTTGCTTTTAATATGTGACATTGTTTCTGTGGGACAGTTTTTCATTTGGTGTCATTTTAACTTAGAGGATTTCTTTCAGGAAAGTAGTCACCCATAAAAAAAAAAAAATCTTAATTCTTTTTTTTTCTAGTTGAAGAAGAGGCTCAGACGCTTTAAACTATTTTTTAGAGCAGGTTTAGGTTCACAGCAAAATTGAGTGGGAAGTGGAGAGTTTCTGAATATTCCCTATCCACATTTGCAAAACCTCCCACACTATCTGTCCTACATGGTGGCATATTTATTACAGTTATTACAGTTGATGAACTGACATTAACATGTTGTCACCTGAAATCCACGAGGGTTCGTTCTTGGTGTTGCACATCATATGGGTTTTCACAAATGTATGATGACATGAATCTAGCATTATAGTTTACAGAATAGTTTCACTGCCATAGAAATCCTCTACTCTGCCTATTCAGACTCTCCAAAAGGTTTTCATAGATCTCCTTACACAGTGATTAAAATTATTTTTATATCTAATGCTCATGCCTATTGCAGTGACTAGATATAAATTCTTTCCGTTATTTTTGTTTATAGTTCTTGAACAATTACAAAACCAAAACAAATGATAAACTGAATGCCATAAAAACTACACAATGATAAAATTCAGATTATCACTCAATATAGCAAATGATATTTTACTGAAATTAAATGCTACTTAGGTTTAGTAGTAGACACAAGTACTTAAATATTTTACTTTTCACTGGTTAACTTTATTTTTTCCATTTTAAGCATGCTGGACTATCATGGGAATCATTGTCGTTAATCGTACATATTACTGTTTTCAACCCAATCTGTTATTTAATGGGCCATTTTAATGTACACAGCAAAAATAGTACTGAGAAATAAGTACTCACTTAATGACAAGTTCTTTATTGCCTATTTAAGGCTAAACTTACTGCTCCAAAGTGTTGGAAAATTGTTCATAAAAAGAACCAGCCTGGCCAGTACAGTTGAGTATAGAACTGACTGCTCTGTGATACTTCTTGCTGAGTTTCGCCTGCTTGTTCTGTCTGCACCACTTGGCCTCAGTGTGGCATCAGGATTATAAACACCAGTGCAGAGGTGGGCACTGCAGTCTTGTGGCAGTGTTTAGATAAAAAGACAGTCATTCAGAATATCTAAGACATACATAATTTTTCCAAAGCTTAACATGGAAATGAAAACAATTTTTAGGACTCATGAATCTCCAGGAATAAGTCTTTAAATTCAAGAAACTACTACTAACATAATATTGCTAATAACTAAATCAGTTTATGAAACAGTGTCATGTAGTATTTAAATACATTCATATAAGAAAAGGCCTCACCAAAACATTGAATAGCAGCCTAGTTTTAAACTTTTTAAACCTGTGCCAAGTTTAAATCACATGATTATTGCTATTAATATTTTTAAAGTCGCATTTTATTTTTGTTTATTCTACATTACCTCTGCCCATTTTCTTACCCACTTTTCTACCCCACCAACTGCCACCCTTCTCCCTTGCTACGTATTTCATATGGCTGCATGGATTTGGTGAGGCTACAGTACAGTTTCCTACCCTAGTCAGTTCTGCTGCACCATCTCTCCTCTGATTGGCGCGTGTGTACACACATGACCCACACTGAGCCAGTTAAGAGCATTGACCTGAGATTCTTCAGACTGAAAGCCGAAAAAGAGCCTTTTGTTCTTTGTAGATAAAACTGTGATGACATAAGAGTTGAGCTTCCTGAAAAACACCCACAGAGGAAGCCATTTGTAATAAGATAGAACAGGAGACTTAACAAGAGGAACAGAGACCCCAGGAGGGAACATCCTGGAGGTGAAGTGTGCGTCTTTAACACTCCAGCTTCCTGGTTATTTTCCATCAAATTACCCTTCTGGTTGGTTGAAACTAGCTCTAGTTAGGTTTTTCACTTAGCACTAGAAAGCATCCTTGTGTGTGTGTTCCATATTATAATTTAAAAGATTTGTCCATTTTTACAGGTGAAGATGGAGCTGGAAAGACAAGCTTAATAAGAAAAATTCAGGGAATAGAGGAGTACAAAAAAGGAAGAGGACTGGAATATTTATATTTAAATGTTCATGATGAAGACAGGGATGGTGAGTGTCATCTATTTGTAATCTAAATTTACTGAAGTCTTTTCCAAGGTGCACTGCTGCTCATATTAGTCTTTAAGTGTGTCATTTTTTACTAAGAGTCCTACTATGTCATGCCAATCAGTCAATGGTTATGCTAGGCATACTTGTATTGGTTTGGGATTGGAGTTCATATAGTGATATTTTTAAACATCTTGAGATATTTTGCTGTGCAGACTTCAGATTTCTTGCCATCATTGAAGAATGTCAATTTTTCAGTTCATTTTCCCTAAGACAGTGAAATAATTGTATCCTATGATTGTTTGCTGGCCCCCTTTTACCTTTTGTCTTCACTTTTTGACATAAAAATGTCATCTCCCCAGCTCATCTGATCAGCCTATTTCTTTTCTTCTATAGATCACTTGCCTTCTCATTTTTATATATAATATCTTGAATATGCATGGCTCTATCTGCTAATGGTAAGAATAGCAACATGTTATTCAGTCTGTGGTTTCGGATTGAGAAATACGAAGCAGAGGATGCTCATGTTCCATATTTGCAGTTAAATCATTTTCCTGAATATCTGTTAGGCCTTTATTAAATTGGTAGATGTGACCTAAACAGTTGAACCTTGTCAAAAGAGACATCTCCTGCGGAGATGCCCTAAAATACCAAGTTAGTACTGTTAGTTGAATGATGAAATAACTTAATCCTGTTGCCTTGGTAACTTTCCTTGTCTGTTGTAGATCAAACAAGATGTAATGTGTGGATCTTAGATGGAGACCTGTATCACAAAGGCCTCCTCAAATTTTCACTGGATGCCATTTCTCTGAAGGATACTCTAGTTACGCTGGTTGTTGATATGTCAAAGCCTTGGACTGCTTTGGATTCTTTACAGAAATGGGCAAGTGTTGTTAGAGAACATATTGACAAGCTGAAAATTCCTCCTGAAGAAATGAAAGAAATGGAACAGAAGTGTGAGTAGTCTAGAAATATTAATATAGATTTCAAATACAAATTTCCTAACTGGCTATCATAATTGTTAGGAATTTTTGACTTTGAGTAATGTTTTATGAAGAAAACATAATGTGAGCACTGTTTTTGAAATTCAATTTAAATGGATATGCTAGGTTTTAATATAGTTTTAAGTTGGAAATGTATACATAATGGCAGACTTTCATAGAGCTTCCTTTGCTCCTTTGCCAAAAGGCCATATGTGTTCATTTTTGAAGAGTTGTTTTTCAAGATAAGAAAAATTTGAATCTTTCTTCAGCTGCTCATTTTCAGCAGTTTCATTTCTTGATAAGCAGAACAATCTTATCAACTTTGTCAAAATGAAATATGTCCAAAAAGATGTGAACAATATAAATATGAAGACGTTAAGCTGGTTTTATGATTCACAAAGTGCATAATATATTTTGTATGTGCCCATGTAAGTTGTAAATTTTCATGAAAATTATGAAAATGATGTGGGTCATTTCTAACAGGGTGTAAGCCAGTTGTCACAGTCCTTAATTTCATGGAAAGTGCTTAATTTGCCAATGTTGTACTTTGCTTCAGAAAATACACAGATGGAATGCTGCTTTTCCTTGTTCTTGTTAGCTCACAGTATCTTTTTGGGGAGAATTGACAGCTTACTGGAATGTATATACAAGGAAACAATAAAAACTTTAGAGAATATATGTACTAAATCATTGACAAAGATGTCTAGCTGCTCTTAATCTATACCTTTCTTTTCCTGTTAGCCATTGCTTGTGGGTTTTCTTCCCCCCTCTCTAAATTTATACTCCAGCGGTGGTCCTGAGACTAGCAGCATCTGTATCAGTACAGCTAGGAGCTAGTCAGAAAAAGCCATTCTCAGGCCCCACCCCAGACTACTAAATCAGAAACTCGGGTGCATGCTAAAACTTGAGAACCACTGTTAGATTTCAGGCTCTGATTTGAAGGGTAGCAGCTACCAGCGCTGCTAAGGGTATATGCATGGCCCTTGGTTCTTGGGGGAACTGTGCTCAAGTTTCAGGATTTCCTCTTCCTTGGCCCCTTGTAAGTTTAACACACTTTCCTCCTTCATGTCTCGGTATAACATTCCCTCATATACTGTTTTAATCCTATGCTGTGGATAACTTGTTTTGCTTTTAAACATGAAAAGCAGTCTTATATAGAAATCCCTGTATGTGCACATCATTGCTTGTTTACTTGAGAATTCCTCAAAGAGCAATTACTGAGCCAAAGTGCACACTGTTAAGGCTCTTGAAACATTCACTTTAATTTTTTTTAAGTGGAGGTTTTGACCATCTAAAACTGAGTTCTAAAAAGGTATCAGTGTTGGTGGTGTCTCTTTAATTTTCACTAGGGTTACAGAATGAATGTGGCCCAAGATTGCACCTATGTAAAAAGGCACCCCAACAAAGGGTTTAGAGAAAGGAAGGGTGTAATTCCTCCCGCCACCCTTCAGGGCCACATGCCTTTCTTGTATCCCTTTTCAGTGCCCTTTGTGAGCTAGAGAAGATAGAGGCAAAGTTAGATTGCTGTTACAGAGCAAAAGGGGGTTCTTTCACGTGGCGCCTTGGTGTAAAACCCAACTAGTGTTGAGGAAAATAAGTCTTTATTTACAATATTCCAACCTGGGGAGGATAGTGAGCACTTCAGCTCAGAGCCCTGTTCTCCCACAGGACCCAGCACTTCCCTTGTTCCCCAAAAAGCTAGAAGCCAAAAACATGGCCAGAAGTTCCCCATCCCTTATTTGTCAGATGTCTCCTTCAGGATCTGGGGTACAATGTCATCAGCCTCCTTATAAGAGTCCAGGAAAACATGTGCCATGTTGCACTGGATCACGCATGGTTCTGCTTTTGCCCTTTCAAAGCCACATGGTATTCTCCCTTCTCAAAACCACATGGAGAATTCTCCTAAAAATGTCTGCTGCTTATTTTTAAATCCCTGACTGCATCCTGTGACGCAGTGGGCACGGTAACCAGTTTTGATGATTCACAGAACCTTGTACAGGCTCTGTGTGCTCTCTGTACCATTCCCTGGTCCAAAAACTCCTCCCATCTTCTTGGGGCCTTGGAAGTATCAAAGCTATTTGTGTAACAAAGACACTAGTCACTAGCCACAGGCATGTGAAGGCATCTTAAAAGCTGTTTCCTGTTCCCCACCTCCCAACCCGCAGGCTCTGGGGATTTTTGGACACCCGCACTCTGTAACATTGCTACTAGCCCAAAGTATTGGCACAAACTAAAACAGACCTGTGTTGAACGCCACTCCTGGGAGCCAGTCAGTGTTGTATTCTGCCTCCTAATAATTAATGAGGGTCCAGTGTTGCTGTACTGTCCTTGAAAGAGATTTCACAAATCCTTTTTGTTTCTTCTCTTAAAACAAAGTATAAACACTAGTAAAATATATATTGAGGTTATGGCAGAAAAAGCTACCTGTTGAAATAAAGCAATTTCTAAACTGTGTATTAAATTATTTACTTTGATTTTTCAGTGATTAGAGACTTTCAAGAATATGTAGAGCCAGGAGAAGATTTCCCAGCTTCTCCTCAGAGAAGAAATACTGTGTCACAGGAAGACAAAGACGACAGTGTGGTTTTACCTCTGGGTGCGGATACACTTACACATAACTTGGGCATTCCAGTACTAGTAGTTTGCACGAAGGTTAGTTTGCTTCCTTGAGATTCTGTTACTGATATTAACTAAGGATGAACAACTGTTTTATTTCCCAGACACCTTTTGGAGGTGACACATTATTTTTCCTAGGTAATTTTTCTTGACAAATAGAAATAATTGTTTAAAATATTGAATGATATTCACATGTTGATTTTGTGATCTTAATCATAGTTTTTTTGAAAGAAATGTTATTTTTGATATTCTATTTGTGATTGAATGTCATTTTCCAAATTCCAGTTAGACTTCATTATACAATCAGTTTAGTAGAAATAATTACAGGTAAGACAATAATTTAGTTATTAACTTTTATAATTTTTCCACATTAAATTTTGGTATGCTAATATCAGAAGATTATGTACTTAAAATAGACTTTTCAACACCTACTTTCAACAACTAAAATATAAGACTTAAACACTCATTTTGTAAAGTTGATATGTGGTTATCGGGATTTTTATTTATTAAAGAGGTTCAGGTTCTAATAGGATTGCTAAAATTAGAATTCTGTTAATTTAATCTGTCACTGTATACACTTTGTAATAAAGTCAAATTTCCTTGAAAAATAGTTTATGTTTCACCCTGACTGGCATGGCTCAGTTGGCTGGGCATCATCCTGCAAAGCAGGGGGTCATCAGTTTGATTCCTGGTCAGGGCAGATGCCTGGGTTGCAGCTCATGTGCAAGAGACAGCTGATGGATGTTTCTCTCCCTCTCTCTGTCCCTCCCTTCCCCTCTCTCTAAGAATAAATAAATAAAATCTTTAAACATATATATAAATAATTTATATCTCAAGTTTATCTTCTTCCCACTTGGTCCAAAGTAGTATGTCTTTTTTTTTTTTTTCTTTAAGATTTTATTTATTTTTAGCTAGAGGGGAAGGGAGGGACAGAGGGGGAGAAACATCCATGTACGAGAGAAACATCGTTTGGCTTGCAGCCCCATCTCGGGACCTGGCCTGCAACCCAGGCATGCGCCCTGACCAGAAATAGAGCTGGTTCGCAGTTTGATGCCTAATCCACTGCGTTACACCAGTCAAGGCTAAGTAGTATGTCTTTATTGTTTGTAAGTCGTGGAATAGGTAAGAAAATGACAGAACATATAAACCCTTTTGAGATTTAAAATTACTAATATTTTTTGTAACATAAAATTTGCATATATAATTAAAGGAGGATATAGAATTTATCTTTAGGATAAAATGACTTAAAATTTTTAAATCTAGTTTAATTTTACTTTAAACACTATAAAATTTATCAATAACAATTGGGAAAGGGTAGCATTTAAGTCAAGCCCGTTACCTGCTTTTCAAATGATGATTCTGGTTTAGTTAATTGTTTCTTATACCTTTTCTTTAAAACTTTTTAAACTGTCACATTTTGTGTGTGGTTGGTTTTTGTTTTATTTTTTTTGGCAAAGAGCTGTTTATTGGCAGACACTTTCCTGTTTTTACACTATAACTTGCTTCACAAATTTTCAAAGGAAAAATATTAAGTCAATAGTATAATTATAAGTATCATTGATCATTTATTTTAAATAAATGGACATGTTCTATGAAATGGACAGACATGCTACATCATTATTGTACAAGGAGACTCTTCTATGATGTATATATGGATAGCAAAAACTACATATCAAGTTTGATCCCAAACTAATATCAGGTATAATGAACATTGTTTATTTTTAGATTTTATACCTTCAATTCAGAAAGGTTTTATTGAAGTTATTCAGATGTCATGATGTTTGAGCATGCCTTTTTTCTGTAACATTTTTCTGTAGCTAGTAGAATTCAGATTTGTTTCATTAATTGTACAGGCGACATTAAAAAAATAGCCTGCCCTGGCTGCTGTGGCTCAGTGGATTGAGCATCGGCCTGCGAGCCAAGTGTCGCTGGTTCGATTCCCAGTCAGGGCACATTACTAGGTTGCACGTCAGGTCCCCAGTTAGGGGCATGAGTGAGAGGCAACCACACAGTGATGTTTCTCTCCCTCTCTTTCTCCTTTCCCCTCTCTCTAAAAAATAAAATAAAACAAACAAATAAAAAAATAGATATCAATATTTAAAAAAAAAAAAAATAGCCTGTAAGTCCCTGCCCTTTTTTCTTTTTTTTGGCTATTGGTGAAATTGTAGTGAGAGGGAAAAAGCACCAAAAGAGAAATGAAGGTCAACTGAGTAATCAGATAAACAGAGAAACAAAGAGGAAGTAGTGAGAGGTGCAGACTGCTAGAGTGTTTATAAATACGAATAGATTTTAAATCTTAAAAACTTTGTTCCTTTCTGTACTAAAACTTTCTCTAGTGTTCTCATCACATTCAATATAACTGAGAATTCAGAGCTTTTTAAAGAAATAAAATTATTCATTAGTCTTGATTCCAACTAAATGTTTCTAGACAATTAGGAGTAATTGATATTCTAGATTCTACTGTTCATTCACCCAAAATTTAACTTTAAATCATTATATTTAACATTGATTATTTGAAGTTAATGTTCTATTTCTTTTTAAATTATTTTAACTCAACAGTGTGATGCCATTAGTGTATTGGAGAAAGAACATGACTACAAAGATGAACATTTTGATTTTATTCAGTCACATATCCGGAAGTTTTGTTTACAGTGTATCCTTTTAATACATTGACTGGTGCAATGTACCTTACCTGTTCTTGTTTGTTTGTTTATTTATTTGTTTGTTTAAGGAAAGGAATTAAATTAATGGCCTTTAGAAATTCTCTAAGCTTTGTTCCTTCTGCTTCTGGTTGGAGATTTTATTTCAGTTCTCAAATCATTTATATCTGGGTATTTATGTGGCATTGTAAACATTTTGATTAAAAAGTGGTATTCATATCATCAGTATGTTTATATCATAAAATACCGAGATGAAATTGTTATCAAACAAGCATGTATTGTTATCTTTTTTTAAAAAGCCTAATTCTGAGTCATAAATAGAATAATTTAATACTCAGTATAATTAATAATATTCTAGCTGGCCATTACACTATTGACATTCTATTTGAGAATGAGTAAATGAAACCAGACCCCCCCCCATCCCACTCCAAAAGTGGCATTCATTTATTGGGGGGGCGGTGGAGCAAGATCAACATTTAGGTTTGTGTGTTCTCATTTTCAGTATGTTTAGTACAGTATGTTATCTCCACAGTCTGCTTCAGTGGTTTCAGTGCCTGTCTGTGCCCATCTAAGACTTACTGAATTGGAGCAATCTAAGGTCAGCTCGAGAATCTATACTTTTGAAAAGCTTTCTGGGATGATTTCGACGATCACAAGATTGGTTAGAAAAGCTATCAGAAGGAATCTTGTCTAGCCTAGGTTGCAAGGATTAGATGAGCCAATGAATCATATAGACAACTAAAAGAAGGATAAAGTAAGGGTTGGCAGTGAATGCTTTTAGGAGAATTTATTGTCAAAAACTTTACCGCAGCTTGAGTGCACTGTGGAGAGAGCTGTGGATCGGATATTCTGCAGTTTCCTTTTCCACCCAAAGCTTTTGGGTCTGAAAAGTGAAGAAATGACATTAGAAGTAGGTAATAAGTAACATACACATGCTCATAGTATCTGTAGTTTTTCATTTTCATTATGGACATTTAATTTAAGGACCGTTTAATAGAAAGCGTCGCTGAATAATGAATAAGGTCCCTTGGCTGGCACTGGTGCTTTTCTTTTCTCCTTCAGGACTTTGCCCTTTGCATGGCCCCTTCTGTCTTGTGTCACATAAATGGGTGAATTAGGTTGAATTAAAGGGCATTTGTCTACATAAGAGTCTTTAAAAGAAAGCAAAAAGTGGAAGTAATTGAAGTCGTTTTATATAGCTTTTTTTTGTCTTTGAAGACTACAAAATTTGAGAACAGTCTTTTAACATGTAGTTACTGCCGTACTTGAAAATTACATACAGAAATGTAATCAGGAAGGAGACTGTCCACTGAAATAATTACAGACCTTTAGAAGAGCTAGTTGACAGAATGCGACAAGTCACTTTAAGATAGTGAGGGGGGTGGTGTGTGTGCCACAGTGAGGGCAGCAGTTCAATATCTTTGTTTTTAAAATTTTAATTGCCACAAATTTTTCAGCTGTAGAAATCTTTCAAATTATCATGAATTGGTTCTCATGAGAAAGATCATTAATGAAAACTTTACACAGCTAAGCTTTTACTTATAGTTATGCTAGTTGTTTCTACCAAGTTTTATGATAAGTAGTATTTAGCAATACCACTTTGAGGTTCACATTCTAGGAAATATGAATATCGCAGATCAGAAGTCAGAACATTCTGAGAATTTCCTTCTGGCCTAGGTTACCATCTCTCTCAGGACACCATGACCAGTGCCAGAGAGCGGTCCTCACCAGTGGTCATAAAATTTCTGATTGCCACTCCGACCACATCATCTGTCAGTGGTCACACTGACCCTCCTCTCACAGGCCTCTTGATCTTTTGGTCTATCATGTTGTTTGGATAAAAGTTAGGGTCTGCTTTAGTTAATATAGCACCATGTGAGGTTGTCTTAGCTCAGGTTTTGGTCATGTAATCTACTTTACCTTGGATCATTTCTGAAAGCTTCCTGGTAATACCTATTGGTTCATCTTCTCTCCTTTTTCAGTCACCCGAGCTTTGTCCCCAAAGTTCTCATTCCTGGAACTAGTAAAAACCATTAAGAGATACTAGTGCAAATCATTTCTGTTAAAAAAGGCAAACAAAGCAATTGTTGATAAATAATACCCCTCCCTGAAGTTTAGGAAGCTTAAAAACAAAACCAAATTGCCTCTTCATGTGCTTTAAATATAGGTAGGAGTGGTATCAGTATTACTAAAATTTACCTTTTCTTTCTTGGCTTAATGAAACTTTTGGTTTTACTGTATTACGTACAGCTAATTATAAAATGTTTTATTTGCATTTTAACCTGTATGTAAGTATTTTATATTTTTGAAATTTTTGATTATTATATCATACACCTTTAGAAATGATTTTTGAAACTAATCACATAGCTGTGAATGTTAGGCTGAGAACAAGAACTTAATGGTGCCTTTTTATGGAATTTGTCCAGAAATTTCATTAACACTATTATTCAGATGGTGCAGCACTTATTTACACTTCTGTAAAAGAAAACAAAAATATAGATTTAGTATATAAATACATCGTTCAGAAACTGTATGGATTTCCGTATAAGAATCCTGTTGTTGTTGTGGAAAAAGATGCAGTATTTATGTAAGTATACACTTAAATATAGAGACTGTTTTATTTATAACCTTCCTTGACCTATTTTTCATTGTCTTTTAGATTTACTGCTGGCCCGAGCCCATTTCAAAAGGCCTTGTTTTTATAACTAACTATTGGGTATATATATCAGTATATCTACTTATTCTTTAACTGGATATGATAACATAAAACACCCAATATGTAATTTACACATGCTTTTTAAAAGTTATCTTAATAAGATGGGGAGGTGGTAATGATTACTACCACCACTCCCCAGAAAAACTATAATGGCATTTTTAAAATCAGGAAGATTGTAATTTTTTTGATAATTATTTTAAGTAGAAATTATTAAACCATAACTTGAGCAGTATAATTAAAAAATTGATTAGTTTTTCATAATTGGTCAAAAATTTTTTTATAAACATATTCTCTTAATGTGATCATGGCTTGAAAATTTCTCATGTGTGTTTCTTTCCAGTCCAGCAGGATGGGATAATGATAAGAAAATAGGAATATTATATGAAAATTTTCAAACATTAAAAGCAGAAGATAATTTTGAAGACATTATAACTAAACCACCTGTTCGAAAGGTAACAATTTT
Organism: Furipterus horrens; assembly: GCF_987537825.1. Lineage (NCBI taxonomy): Eukaryota > Metazoa > Chordata > Mammalia > Chiroptera > Furipteridae > Furipterus > Furipterus horrens. Next base: position 130,231,938 of record NW_028327177.1, on the reverse strand, counting down.
AGTATATAGTTTTATTAATTAGGCTTTTAAACTGAGGGGGAGTGCTTAATTTTCAGATTGTAAGGTAGAAAGGTAAAGGTGTGCTTTCCTATCAAAGGCATCTCTAGGTGTAATTTGGGTGTTGCTAATGTGTCATTCAAAATAAAGATCTTCTTTTTATGAAAACATAAATCAGCTATTTAGTCACCGAGTCATGACTTAGTCTTTGGTATATTTATATGAGAAAATAATAGTTCAGAGTCTGTTCTAACAGAAATCATAGATTAGTATGAGGGAGTGTGTGGATCTTAAAGAGTTTGAATAGGGAGAAGTTGTGAACTTTTTAACTTAGAGCTCAGCCAAAAGCCAAGATAACATGGCTAGAATCATTTAATTAGCATCTATCTATTGGGGCAGATCTTGCATCTTCTCCACAGTCATCGGTTAGTTACCCAGGCTATCCAGGAGCTTCCAGTTTCTTTTATTTAGGTTTAGACTTGATTGTTCATGTCATTCTTACGCCTGTTAAATCAGGTACCAGGAAGTACTCTTTCTTCATATATCTTAAATCCGTGTTAAGCAGTAGATGGTGTTCTATCGTTAGGTATTATAGATGTTTCTGAAAAGTTGTATAAAAATGAGTGTTTGCATATAGTACTTCTCAGAGGCTTTTAATTTGGACATGTTTCAAGAAAAAATAATTTTGATTTAACATATAATAAGAGTTGTACTTAAGAATCCAAACGTCCACATTTAACATCTGTCTTCTGTTTGTGGGTAATCAGAAATAAGGAAAGTAATGTCAGTTGGCATGGTATTTGGTTTGGACGTCTATTAAAAGAAATGAACACATCAAAAAGCAACGGTTTTCCCCAGTCTCTCTGTTTCCAACAAATTGTGCTTTGTTTTCGTTGTCCTTACTGAGCCATTGGTCAGGCACTAGGTGCTAACTAGAAGGGTGTGATGTAACTGTAAATCAGTACAGGGGCCATCTCTCAGGTGGTCATAAGTGCTGTTGGAAGTAAGCAGAGCGGGGAGGGAGAGGACCGGGCCCAGGAGGCATGCCGTTGCTGGAATGGTGAGGGAATGAATGTGGTAAGAGGGGTGAGGGGCAGAAAGTGCACATGCCCTGCGGCAGGAATGTGCAGGAGGCCAGAGAGGGCCAGAGTGGGGGAGATGAAAGGCAAGTTAAGGTCTTGTGGGGCCTCGGGCACGAGGGCTGCTTGTCAGGACTTTGGATTTTGTTCTAAGAGGGGTGGGAAGTGCTTGGAGGGGGGAGTTTGAGCAAAGGAGTGATGTAATTTGACCTAACCTTTTCAAAGGATCCTCTGGCTACAGGGCGGAAAAATAGACCGTGGCCTGTGTGAAAAGCAACTTGCTCCGGGTTTCCCTGAAATAAAAACAGGATGGCTCTCCTATCTGCTGAATATGTAGGAAAAATGAGTTACAAAAGTCCTGCTTCTACTGTTATTAGACTCGCTCATTTATGCATTGCTTATTGCTCATTTCAGTTTGTGCATGAGAAGGAAATTATGGCAGAAGATGACCAGGTGTTTCTTATGAAGCTACAGGTATGAAATTACGTTGAAGCAGACTTAGAGTGGTTAATGGGTAAACTGTTACTGTATATAATTTCTTTAAAAATCCAGCAATTCATGTTAATGAATATCTAACCCAGAATTCTTTTGTGTTTTTTAGACCCTTTTAGCAAAGCAACCACCGACTGCAGCTGGAAGGCCTGTGGTCAGTATTACAGATTTTGACAAAATTATTAAAATGCAGTGCATATTGCTTTAGTTCTTTATTTCTTAATCATGTATGCATCTCACATGGATGCACTTTGATAAAAACTTAATAATTCTTCTGGAATCTGTGAGATTTTTAAAAGAATAACGACTCTAAGATGACTCACATCGTAAGGATCTATTTTACAGTGTTTGTCGGGCGTCAGTTACTGTGCTAAACCACTTCTATGCATTATTTTATAAATCTTCACAACAGCCCTATGAGGCAGGAACTCTTATGGCCCCCTTTTGCAGTCCGGCAAGTGGAAGCTTTGAAGGCCACTGAGGTTGTACAGCTGGTAGATGATACAGTTGGTAGGGGGGGAGTGCACATTGGGACCCAGGTCTGACTCTCAAGCTTATACTCATAGCCACACTTGGTTATTCAATGCAGTCTTCTTTTCCCATTGAAGGGAAAACTAGTGCTCTAAAGTGTGATGGGCCTGGTATTTTCTAATAGCGAGGACACGATTGCTAAACATTTTTGTTAGTGGTTTGCAGTATGAAAGTACCAGTAGAATTGATAGGGGTACAGTTGCAAAGTCATTTATTTTTATAATTAATAATAACTTCTGTGAAGTTGGGAGTTGCAGTTCTTGTAATTACAGCTCTCCCGTTCTTACACAGGACGCCTCACCGAGAGTCCCAGGAGGCTCCCCTCGCACACCAAACAGATCAGTGTCATCCAATGTTGCCAGTGTGTCGCCCATCCCTGCTGGGTCGAAAAAAATTGATCCAAACATGAAAGGTACCTCCCCTCTCTCTCGGAGAAAACAACACAGGACATTTTACTATAGAAAGAAACCTACCTGGACTCCCCTCTTACCACAGCTACCTCTGTTTTTGCACAGTAGCCTCTAATCTTGGTCTCTTAGTTGTAATCTCATAGTTAATCAGACTGAGAACCATTTTACGGTGTAGTTTTAATATGTCACTTCTATGTTGGAAGCTTTATGAAAGCTTTGTGTTTAATCATTCTCCTATGGTAGGTCATTGAAGAAATTCATATTTTTATAATAGATTGGTTACTTGCTATAAACATGAAGAAAAAATGATATGCATAATCATATAGGAGGATTAGGTAACTTTGTAATTCTTGAGGCACATAATTTTCAACAGTTATAGTTTTCAAGAACCCCTTTCAAAGCAGAGATATATTAGCATCTAACATCTTTATTTAAAATGCCTTTAGCTTTTTAAAAATAGCATTCTAATTTTTAAGTAATTATCTTACATTTTTAAAGGTTGCTTATATAGTAGTCCCTCTCTATATAGTGGTTCACTTATTACGGCCTCACTCTATCATGGGATTTTTAAAAAGTATTACATTTAATTATTTACCACGGATTTTTTGCTATTTCGCAGGATTTTGCGGTACTGTATACGTATGTTGTTAAAGTTACCTAGGTTTAAGAGTGTAGAATATGTTTAAGAACATAAGTAGTGTTTATAAAAGTGTGGAAAAGGTTAATAAGGGAGTGGGAAAGGTTAATAAGGAACTGGGAACGGTTTGTAAGTGTGTGGGAAGGGTTTATGGAGCCTTAAAATATATATAAATAATAAATGTAAGGTTCCTACTTAGTGGATTTTCAGCTATCGCAGGGGCGTCTAGAACGTAATAACCACGATAAGTGAGGGAGTACTGTATTTTGTTTTATGTATGAGTAGTTTAGAGAATTCTTCCAGCCTTTAAAGATCAAACTAGTCTTGAATTTGGAACATACAGCTATTAAATTTTAAAGTCTGTTATTCTGGGTGTGGTTACTAAAATGATAATTTATAGAATAATTTCATGTTCTAATTGAAAGTTTTTGTTTTTTGTCCTATAGCTGGAGCTACAAGTGAAGGTGTCCTGGCAAATTTCTTCAATAGTTTGCTGAGTAAAAAGACGGGTTCTCCAGGAGGCCCCGGAGTTGGTGGTGGCAGCCCAGGAGCTGGGGCTGGAGGTGGAAGCGGTGGTTTACCACCATCTGCCAAAAAGTCAGGTACAGTTACCTGGGGTTTTTTTTTTTTTTCTTTTAAACAGCTTTATTGAAATATAATTTACATACTATGAAGTTCAATCATTTAAAGTCTACAGTTCAGTAGTGTTAATATAGTTACAGAGTTATGTAAACCATCACCATAACTAATTTTAGAATATTTTCATCTCACTAAAAAGAAAACTCCAACCTATTAGCAGCGACTCCTTCCCTCCCCCGGAACCTTCAGTCCTGGGGAACAGTAATCTGCTTTCTGTCTCTGTGGACCTGCTTATCTCAAGATTTCATATAAATAAAATCACACTGTATATGCCTTCTTTTACATAATGTTTTACAGTTCATGTTTCAGTATGTCGGGTTTTTATTTTTTATTGCTGAATAAAATTAGATGCCACATTTTATTCATTCATCAGCTGATAGACATTTAAATAGTTCTCATTTTCTGGCTATTAGGAATAATACTGCTATGAATGTTTGTTTTTGTACGAACATGTGTTTTTATTTCTCTTGGGTATGTACCTAAGAGTGGAAATACTGGGTCATGTGGTAACTCTATGTTAAAGTTTTTGAAAAACTGTTAACTTTATTTCCAAAACACAAAACACCGCACCATGTTACATTCCCAATAGCAGGATATGAGGGTCCCGATTTCTCCACATCTTCTTCAATATTTGTTATCGTCCATCTTTTTGATTAGAGCGATCCTAGTGTTGGTGAAGTCCTGTCTCATTGTGATTTTGATTTGCATTTCCCTAATAGCTAATGATGTTGAGAATCTTTTCATGTGTTTGTTGACCATTTGTATATCATCTTTGGAGAAATGTCTCCAGATCCTTTGCCCATTTTTAAATTGGGTTATTTGTTTTTTTACTATTGAGTTTTAAGTGTTCCTTAAATATCTGTTTACTAGACCCTTACCAGATAAAGGGTTTGCAGATGTTTTCTCCCAGCTTGTTGTTTGTCGTTTTACTTTCTTAATAGTGTTTTTTGCAGCACAAAAATTTTAGATTTGATGAAGTTTACTTTATTTTTCTCCTGTTGCTCTTTAAACAGATTTTTTAACTCAGTATCCTTTTAAAATCCACCTGCTTGCCACCCTTGTCACAAATACCTGTGGATGCCATGGTTTTGAGCCTTTTGCAAGTTTCCGGGTATAAATTGAATTACTTTTTGGCTTTTCTCACAGATAGTGTAAAAGATTAAATTTCACAGTACTGCTAATTTAGTTACCACTCGCCCATCTTCTTTCCGGATTCCAAAATTTTGTTATTTTCTGTTTTACTGTTCTATGCCTTTTTTGAAAATATCTTTGCGATTAAATGAGAGGTGTTAGTTTTACTTCCATTTGGTAACAGACCCCACAATTTAAAATGAAGGAATTTATTTTTAAATTAGGATGTCTGTAAAACATCCTTATATATAAAAAAGTGTTAATCTTAAATATAAAAGGCCAAGCAAGAGGCAACAGGGGTTTATTTGAGATCCCAAACAGTAGCTATTCAGGAAGCACTGATTCTGGCAGAAACCTAAATACTGTTAGGAGACAAAGGCCAGGGGTCTTTATGAAAAAGCAAAGGGGGACAATTACATTATCAATTGTGCCAGGAGAACAAAGCTTTTATATAGGTGCACATAAGTTAACCTAGTGATGTTAATTATAAAGAATGTTTTTAGTCCTGACTGGTGTGGCTCAGTAGGTTGTGCATCAGCCTGCAAACAGAAAGGTCACTGGCTCAATTCCTGGTTAGGGCATATGCCTGGGTTTCAGGCCAGGGCCCGCATTGGGGCTGCATGCCAACTGATGTTTCTCTTGCACATTGATGTTTCTCTTCCTCTCTTTGTCTCTCCCTTCCCCACTCTCTAAAAATAAACAAATAAAAGCTTTTTTTAAAAAAAAGAATTTTTTTTTGAACTTCCGGCCAAGATGGACAGACACGCTGCATCTCCCTCCATAGCTAAGAAGGAATACAACTACCTCAGAACCAGAGACAACCAGAAGTTCCAGAAAATCGAGCTGCATGGTAGTCCAGCAAACAAAGATACAAAGAAGAAATACTCATCCAGATAGGTAGGAGGGGCGGACCCAGGGCGAAGAGGACATGGTGTGGTGGCGGCGGCAGCAGTGGCAGACCTGTGGAAAACGCAGTCAAACATTTGAAAAAGTCGAGAGGAACACTTGGGGAGCTCTCCCAGCACCAGACCAGACCACACAGCTCACGGTTCCAGCGCCTGGGACAATCAAGCCTCGTTGCTTCTGACTGTGCAAGCCATTGGAGGTTGGGGCAGAGGCAGAAACTGCCAGTCTCTCAGCAGAGTCCGCTTGTTTAAAGGGTCCCACGGTCCTAGAACATCTGCAAACCCACCCACTCTGGGAACGATGGCCAGGGCAACACTAGAGGGGCGCCAACCCCATACGGAAGTGAGAGAAGTGCCTGGAAAAGGGGTGAGTGCTGAGCAAGTGGCATTGTTCCCTCTCTGACCCCTCCCCCACAAACAGTGCCACAACGTGGTGAAATGGGTCGCCCTGTACTGACAAATACCTAAGGCTCCGCCCCTTACAATGTCACAGGTGCGACAACTCTACCTAAGACACAGAGGCAAACAAACACAGGAGCCTGTCAAGATGAGACAAGAGAAGTATGGCCCAAAAGAGGGAACAGATCAAGGTTCCAGTGGGAGAATTAAGCAATGAGGAGAGAGCCAACCTAACAGATGCAGAGTTCAAAACACTGGTGGTAAAAATGCTTGCAGACATGACAGATATGCTTAAGTACGGCAGATGCATAAGGGAAGAAGTGAAGGCTATGCTAAATGAAACGGAGGAAAATCCACACAAAACCAATGGTGAAGGGAAAGACATCAGGGTTCAAATCAATGATTTGGAACATAAGGAAGAAAAAAACAGTCAACTAGTACAGAATGAAGAAACAAGAATTGGAAAAAATGAAGAGAGGCTTAGGAACTTCTGGGATAACTTTAAACGTGCCAACATCTGAATCATAGGGGTGCCAGAAGGAGAAGAGGAAGAGCAAGAAATTGAAAGCTTATGTGAAAAAATAATGAAGGAAAACTTCCCAAATTTGGTGAAGGAAATAGACGTACAAGTCTAGGAAGCACAGAGTCCCAAACAAGCTAGACTCAAAGAGGACCACACTAAGGCACATCATAATTAAAATGCCAAAGGTTCAAGATAAAGAGAGAATTTTAAAAGCAGCAAGAGGGGGGGACTCCTACAGGCCCACGAGAAGGACTGGGAGCCCCATTCCCTTTCTCCCCATTCCCCTTGCTCCTGTGGGCCCTTGAGTTGGTCTGGGAGCTGCCTCTCCCCTTCCCTCCGTCCCCCCCCCTTTTCCCTCAATAAACCCATTGCCTAATCCCCCCCCCAAAAAAAAATGCAGCAAGAGAATAGCAGAGCGTTACCTATAAACGGGTGCCTATAAGACTATCAACTGATTTCTCAAAAGAAACTTTGCAGGCAAGAAGGGACTGGCAAGAAGCAATCAATGTGATGAAAAGCAAGGAGCTACAACCAAGATTACTCTATCCAGCAAAGCTATTCTTTAGAATGGAAGGGCAGATAAAGTGCTTCCCAGCCAAGGTAAAGCTAAAGGAGTTCATCATCACCAAGCCATGTTAAAGGAACTTAAGAAAAAGATCAACACTATGAACATTAAAATGCAACAAACTCACAACCATCAACAACTGAATCTAAAAAATAAAAAAATCAAACTAGGCAAATCAGAATAGGAACAGAATCATAAGTATGGGACTCATTTGGAGGGTTATCAGCTGGGAGGGGGAAGGGGGAGAAATGGAGTACAGCAGTCCCTCTATATCACCGTTCACTTATCGCGGCCTCACTGTATCACGGGATTTTTAAAAATATAATATTTAATTATCACGGATTTTTCGCTATATGTGGGATTTTGCGGCACTATATACATATGTTGTTAAAGTTACCTAGGTTTAAGAGTGTAGAATATGTTTAAGAACATAAATAGTGTTTATGAAAGTGTGGAAAAGGTTAATAAGGGACTAGGATGGTTTATAAGTGTTTGGGAAGGGTTTATAAAGCATAGGATGGGATTGGCTGAGAAGCTGAATGCTTCCAGAGTGTATGGAATTATGGGCTAGAAGATTTGAAATTATATAATAGAGGAGCTCTTGGGCTCTCTCTCTCTCTCTCTCTGGCTCTCTCTGGCTCTTTTCCTCAAGGATGCCTGGATGATCGTGCTGCAGCTGCCTGTGTTTCCCAATGGACAGTATTTTGGATGGGAAGGAACTCTGGGCACAGCCTAGAATCAGGCTGGCCTGGCAGCGGGTAGCAGGTTTATTCTTTGGTTGTTCTGGAGGGAACAGGCACTGAAGCAGAACCCTGCCATTCTTCCAAAATTATGTAGCTTTTGAATCTTATGTTATTTTGTTTGTAAACTAACCCTATAGAAACAAGATAATTAAAACCAACAAGGGGAATGATAGAACTCAGGTATTAAAGATTTTAGCGTTAATTGATAGGCTTAAGTGATTAAAGCTGTAACTAAAAGTTAAAGAGTTTAACCTTAACTGATAGCCTTAAGTGACTAGCTCTTGTAGAAAGCTATTACTCCGAAATTGTGAAGACTTTGAATAAAGACTCCTTTCCTTTGTCACACATACACACACAAAAAGAATGTTTTTAATTTTCAGTATTGTCATCATAATAATCTGATTTCTTGTTGTCTTTGCAACCATTTTTTGGGGTTACAATGCTGTATTGGGCCCAAAGTAACGGGGTTACTTTGCCCCGTTTTAACATTCCAAAGGTTGGAGCTGTCCTCTGGAATGGTATCTCTGACTCCGTTTTAAAGTAGCTACATTTATTTTTTATTTTTTTATGTTATATTAGTGCACTAGATAAAGTTAATGAAGCCACTGGCAATTTTTTAATGAAGAGACACTGTTATAAAAGGTACTTTGACTTATATCTAAACCTTGTTTCTTTCATTTAATGTAGGCCAGAAGCCTGTCCTATCAGATGTTCACGCGGAACTGGACAGAATTACACGAAAACCAGTTACGGTTTCTCCAACAACACCAACATCTCCTACGGAAGGAGAAGCTTCTTGAAGATACCAAATAAAGCCATTTATTCAGTTTTCTGGGATAATGTAAACTTGCCTCTGCCTTTTCCTTCAAGAGTGGAATTAGGGAGCTGGAGTGCTTTTTCAGATGGACTAAATTTGTCTTTTTTTTTTTTTTTTTTTTTGTGGTTGCCCATTTTTCTGAAAGGGAGCTATACAGAAGAAAAATTGTTCTTCACTATGTAGGCTTGCTATTTGCATTGTCACTTTGCATAAGGAAGTAATTTTGGATTTTGAAGAGCTCAAAATTTATAGCTCTAAAATAAAGCCGTGTGATCATATTCTAAAGGCTATTTAAAACATAGAAGGGTTTAGGGAAGGGCAGAAAATAATATGCTTTGGGCATTTGACTGACGTGGAAGTCCAAGCTTATTTTAGTTACGACTGTTAAAAATCATTTTTTTAAATCATGTGTTAGATTTACTGGAAAAGAGAAGGTGATTATCAGATATTCCACACCAATATAAATAGACCACCACACATGGAATATGCTGGGAAAACTATCAGATAACATTTGATACACTAGTTATTGTCTAAGTCCATGCTCCTGTAAGTTGTTATCAAAATATGATTTTGAAATACTGGCCAAGATTTGTTTCTTTAACTGAGAAGAAAAGAAAGCACACTGCCTAAATGTGTAAAAGAAAAATGCAGAGGTTAGTAAAATGTAAAGCGGTAACAGTCTTTGGATTTGTCTATATATATATGTCATATATATGTATGTCATATATATATGTATATGGCTCTGCCTTAAGATACCCCTTTTTTGTTTGTGACTTTCAACTGTAATCAGTTAATAAAGTATTTATTCTCTGCATTCAGGTTCAAATAACGTGTTGCATTCTCTTATATCTAAATTTGTATTTATCAGATAATGAATAAGATTTGGTAGTATTTTGAAATGTTTGACTTAATAGGATTATTAAGCATTCTGATCTTTCTAAGAGACTGAGTACATAAGATTCACTATCCTGTAAGTTTCCTTAAATTGGGAGTTTGCCTTGATCAGCACATCTTCCCCACATATCTTGATCTGCAGAATCCTATGTCGTCATTCCTAGTAGCTGAAAATACAGCCTTTTATCATTTAATAGTCAGAGCTGTTTTTAAAAGCTTGGCAAATGCACTGACACATAGCTACTCTCCTATAGGTAAGAATACCTGTTACTAGTTCCACCTTTTCAATACTTAGTCTTCAGTGCCAGTTAGAATCTTCATAAGAACAATTTCATCTTCTTATTGAAGTTCAGCTAAAGAACACATGTACATTTGACCTAATGAGTCATTTCAGGTAATTGAAAAATGTGGTTACTATACTTTAAATTGGTCTTTGTTACTACTTTAAAATATATATTCCAAAGATTTTTTTTTCCAGCAAGATACTTGAGGGCAATACATCTACTATCTCCCATAATACTTTTATTAGACCCTTAAAATGTTTAGTTTTATAATAGTATTTGGCTCCTAATAGTTGAATATAAAATGCCAAAAATTTATGAGGGTACTAATTTGTTTCAATGTGGAAAAAACTTAGGGTGTTCATGGACATGGAAAAATTAATTGTAAAAACATTTTGTTTGATTTATATGAAATGAAAAATGCCAGATAAACCCTGTAGTCCAGAAAATGTCCTACAATCATGATAATTGTAAAGACCAATTTTTCTAAACTAGTACCTGATGAAGTAAGTGAAACTAAAGAAGGAAAGAAAATTGTAGACTGTGTATCATGCTATACTTTGCTATATCTGCTGTGTGTGCATGTTTAGACCAATTCATTTTTTCTATGTGACCTTGGAGATGTATTAGAAAATTCTTGGAATTAATTGAGTTGTTACTTGAAATAACTGTAATTGTTCATTTTATATGGGATTCAGTTTTAAGTAATCTAAAACCTTGTGTTTACAATGTTTAAGCCAAAAACCTCTTTTGCAAGGAAACTTGTTTTCGAACTAATTTTTTTCTTTTTAAGCACTTTTTATCAAAGTGTACACTACAGAGTGTGTACAAGTTGCAGGTGTATAGTTTGAGATACCACACAGTGGCCACATATAACCAAGATCAAGATCAAGATCAAGATCAAGATAGGCAACATTACTAGCACCCCTGGTGTTTTCCATTTGCCTCCTTGTCAGAACTTGCATCCACCAACTAACCACTGTCCTAATAACTTCCAAAGCTGTAATAAGTTTTATTTTTAATCTTGTGTGAATGGAATCTTAAGAGTTTTTATTCTTTTTGTGCCAGGCTTCTTTCAATATGACTCCTGTGGTTCTTCCATTTTGTTGCATGTAGCAATAGTTGCCCACTCTCATTGCACCGTCATGTTCCATTGTGCAAAATATACTGTAATTTATCCATTATGTTATTGATGGGTATACAGTAGTTTCGTTATTTACTTTTTATTGAATTTGTTGGGGTAACATTGGTTAATAAAATTATATAGGTTCCAGGTATACAGTTCTACAACACATCATCTGTATATTGCATTGTGTGTTCACCACCCCATGTCAAGTACATTAGCTTTCTATTGCTGCTATATCAAATTACCAAACTTCAGTGGCTCAGAACTGCACATTTAGGGCAGATGTTTAAAATCAGTCTAACTGGGCTAAAGTTAAGGTGTCAGCAAGGTTGGATTTTTTGGAGACTCCAAGGAGCATCCGTTTCGTTCCAGCTTCTAGAGGCTGCCTGCATTCCTTGCTTTGCGGCTCCCTCTGCATCCTCAAAGCCAACAGCATTGTATCTTCAGCTCTCTGCTTCCATCCTGTTGCTTCTCACTGACTGCTGCCTCCCTTGTATCAGGATCCATGTGATCAAACTGGGCAACCTGACTAATCCAATGTGCGCTCCTTTTCTTTGAGTTCTTGCTTGCATGGTTTCTGAAGAGAAATTAGATGTAAAATTTATCTTTGTTTCTCCATAGGTGTTCCCCTCACATCTTTTGCCGCCTTTCAAGACTTTTTGTCTTGATTTTATGAAATTTGAATTTGATATGACTAGGTGTCATGTTTTCTAATTATTATTTATTCTTAGTGTTCTTGGAACTTCCTGGATCTATGGTTTAGTATTTGACATTAATTTGGGGGAAATGCTCAGTCATTATTCCTTCTAATATTCCTTCTGTTCCTTTCTACTAGTAACCTCATTATGTATATGTTACATGTTTTTTTAGTTGTCCCAGAGTTTTTAGATACTTGGTTCCTTTTTTTTTTTGTCTTTTTTTCTCTTTGCTTCTGAGTTTTAGAAGTTTCTATTGATGTATCCTTCAGCTCAGAGTTTCTTTCCTCAGCCATGTCCAGTCGACCAGTCAAGTAATGAACCTACAGAAGGCATTCTACATTTCTGTTCATTTTTAAAAATTTCTATTATTTCTTTTATTTTTTCTTAGGATTTCTATCTCTGCTTGCACTGTCCCTCTGTTCTTGCATGTTGTCTACTTTTTCTCTTAGGGCCCGTAGCATACCAGTCAGTTTTAAATTCATGGCTTGGTAATTCCAACATCTGCTATATCTGAATCTGATTCTGATGCTTCTCTGCTGTTTGTTTTGTTTTTCCTTCTGCTATGCTGCGTAATTCTCTTTTTTTAAATAGTTTATTTTGGGGTATTTTTTTTCTGTTACCATTTATCACCCTTATACCCTCTTCCACCTCCCTCCTCCCCCTGTAATTTTCTTTTAATAGCTGGCCATGATGTAGTGGGTGGAAGGAATTCTGGTGAACAGGCCTGTAGTAATGGGTTGGGGGGGAGGGGAAGCATTCTGTAGTCCTGTGATTAGGTCTCAGTGAGTCTGTGTCCCAGGACTGAATTTAATAAGTGCTCATTTGGCCACTCTTTAGGTGAGACAGGATGGCTAGAGGGTTCTGAAGTTGGGTAGTGCCCTTCCACCAGATTGCTCAGGCTCCGATAAAACCCCAATAGGTTAGGCTTTGGTGAAATACTTTCTCTTGGGGGCAGACCTTGTTAAGAACAGAATAATCTGGCCTATTTGCATATTTCAAAATGGTTATTTTCCTCCTCTCCTTGCCAGAAGCACTGGGGGATTTTTATCTGATCTTCCTTTGGAGAAACTGGTAGTTTCTGGACATAAAAGTGTGGGTGTCCCCCTAAGAGGGGTTTCGTAACTCACAGACTGAGCCTCCAGGAAGTTGTCAATTACAATTCAGTCTCCTAACCATGCCTGTCTCCCTAAGAGGTTTCTGCTTCCATAAATTGTGATTTTCAATGTCTACCTGCTTGTCTCCAATTTTTGGAACAACAGCCCTGTGATTTCACTTCTCTGACAGATCCAAAAAGAGTTTGATTTTTCAGTTTGTTTAGCTTTTTGCTTGTTAGGGTAGAAAGATGACTTCCAAACTCCTTACTTGCTGGACTGGACACTGAAGTCAGTTTCCCCTCTGAAAGCCATGATTTCATATGCAAAGTCCCTTTGCCAAATAAAATAACATTCACAGGTTCCAGAGATTAGGACTTGGAGATCTTTGGGGGAACATTATTCAGCACCACAGATTGGGTGCTTTTACGTTTTTCAATTGCTATTATGAGTTGTGCTGTTATAAACACTCAAATGTGTCTTATGGAAGACATGTTTTCATTTCTTTTTGTAGACATGGATTGTTGAGTTCAAGGCTTTAGTAGATAATACCAAACAGTTTTTCCTAAGTGGTTATAATAGTTCTCATTCCTGGGAGAAAATAATGCAAATTATGTATCTCACAAGTAAAGGTTTAGTATCCAAAATATAAAGAACTACAACTCAACAGTAAGACAAGCCAGTGTTAAAATGGGCAAGGGATTTGAGTAGACTTATCTCTGAAGAAGACATGCAACTGACAAACACGTGAAAAGATTCTTGATATTAGTAATTAAAAAGTACAAGTCAAAACCACGATGAGATACCACTTCACAGCAAAAATAAAAAATTTTTTTATGAAGATATGGAGACAATAGAACCCCCATATGTTGCTGGTGGGGATGTAAATTGGTGCAACCACTTTGGAACACAGGGTGTTAAACATAGGTTAAACATATACTTACCACATGACAGGACTCAAGATTTTCAAACCAACATGGGAGAACATGTCCTCACTTGTATACAAGTTTCTGTCATTATATAGCATTAGTCATAATAGGCAAATGTGGAAACAATCTAGACACTGATCAACAAATGGATAAACAAAATGCGGTGTACCCATACAATGAAGTATTTTTCAGATATAAAATGGAATGAATTGGTATTGAAGTGAACTTGAAAGCATGTTAGGTGGTAGGAACTAGTCACAAAAAGTCACATTGTGTGATTCCATTTATATGAAATGTCCAGAATAGGCAAATTCATTGAGACAGAAGGTAGATTAGCGGTTGCCAGGGGAGAGAGAAATGAGTGACTATTAATAGGTATGGGTTTCTTCTCAGAATAGTGAAAATGTTCTGGAATTAAGCAGTGATGGTGGTTGCAGGGCCTTGTGAATATACTAAAAACTGACTTGGACACTTCAAAAGAGTAAACTATGATATGTAAACTATCAATTTTTTAAAAAGAATTCCCATTATTAGGAATATATGAGAGTTTCAATTGCTCCGTATCTTTGTCTACACTTGCTATTGTCTGTCTTTAATTTTAGGCAGTCTGGCAGGTATACAGTAGGATTTCATTGGTTTTAACTGTATTTTCTTGTTAACTGATGAAGCGAGATGTATTTAAGTTTTATTGGCCATTTGGTACCATTAATGAGGGAAAAATCATTCTTCACTGCAGTGTCACCTTGGTCATACTTCAACTGTCCATTTTTGCATGCATCTGTTTCTTTTGTAAAGTGCCCATTTAAGAGACTTGTCCTTTAATTTTTAATTTTTTTTTTTTTTTGTGAGGGGGAACTATCTGACTTTTTTCTTACTGACTTTTAACATATTCTAAATACTAGTCCTTGGCAGATAGGTATTGCAAATATCTTTTCCCATTCTGGAGTTTGCCTTTTCACTCTCTTATTGGTACCTTTTGATGAATAGAGGTTTTTTATTTCAGTGTTCCATTGTCAGCTTTTCTTTATGGTTATTGCTTTTACAGCGTGTTTCAAAGAAGTCTTTGCCTGCCCTCAAGGTTATGAAGATATTCTATGATTTCTTTTTTCTAGAACCTTTATTGTTTTACTTTTCTAAAATCCATTGATTTCTTTGCTGATAAGTCTATGCATAGTATGGAATAGGGGACAAGCTTCATCTTTTTATGTGGGTGTTCAGTTAATCTAGTCATTACTGGGGGAAAATCATCCTTCACCACACCAGAGTACTACCTTGCTCATAAATCAACTGCGCTCTTGCATGCACCTTTTCCTAGACTTTCTGGTCTCTTCCATTTGCCAGTTTGTCTATCCTGTACCAATACTATAGTCTCAATTTCTGCAGTTTAAACAAACAAACAAAAAAAAACCGCCTTTATCTGGTAGCCTAAGCCCTTCACTATTGTTTATTGTTAAGATTATTTTTGCTACTCTTGACCCTTTGCGTTTCCATATAAACTTTAGAATCACTTGGCCAATTGCCACAAAAACAAAACAAACCAAAAAAAAAAAAAAAACCCTAGCATTTTGATTGTGATTGCATTGACTTTATAGTTCAATTTGGGGATAATTGTCATCTTCACAACATCTTCCAAACTATGCACAGGACTATCCTTCCATTTATATAGGTCTTCAGTTTCTCCTAGCAATATTTGTAGTTTTCAGTGTATTGTTTTGCACCTCCTTTTGGTAGATTTTGGTTGTTATTGCAAATGGTATACTTTAAAATTTTCATTTTATCTGTTGCTGGTATATACAAATATATTTTTTCATATTGATTTTATCCAGCAATCTTACTCAAATCAGTTTATCAATGTAATTGTTCATTTGTAGTTTATCTTGGATTTTTCTACATATTACTGTGTCATCTGCAAATAATGAGTTTTATTTCTTTCTAATGTTGTCTTGCTTTATGACAGTTGTGCACCAGTATGGAATACTATAGAACAGGCCCTGTCTGGATAGCTCAGTTGGTTAGAGCATCGTCCTGATACCTCAAGGTTGTGGGTTTGATCCCCCTTCAGGGCACATACAAGAATCAACCAATGAATGTATAAATAAATGGAACAACAAATTGATGTTTCTGTATCTCTCCCTTCCTCTCTCTCTAAAACTCAATAAATAAAAATTAAGGTAAAATAAAAAAGAATACTACAGAACCAGTGAGAGAAATCATCTTGTTCCCCATCCCAGAGCAACAACTTTCAATATTTCACTATTAAGGATATTTGCTGCATGCTTTTTGTTGATACTCTTATCAAAGAAAGTTCTCTTCTTTGCAAGCTACTTTGTATTATGAATTTTATCTTGAATGGGTGTTGAATTTTATAAAATGCGTTTTCTTCACTGAGATAATCATATTCTTTACTTTCTGTCAATGAAAGATGATTACCTTTTAAAAATATTAAGCCAACTTTGTATTCCTGAAATACATCTAATGATATTGTTGTATTAGTTTCATTATATCCTGGATTTAGTGTAACATTTTATTAGGACTTTGCATTATGCTCCTGAGAAAGATTGGCCTGTAATTTTCATTTCTCATAATGTTTTTGTCAGTGTCTATTATCAAAATTATATTGACCACATAAAACAAGTTGGGAAGTATTCCTTCTTTGTAGTCTTTGTAAAGAGTTTGTGTAAGATTGGTGTAATGCTTGTCAGTTTTGTGTGTTTGAAGCTATCGTAGATCAATTTATAAGCTCTTTTATGGAACTTAACAATATCCCCAATGGTAATATTTAATATCATTTTCTTATTTGGAGGTTTTCATTTTTTGAGAAATTATTTGACTTTTAAACTGGTAAAATGTCAAAATATAGGGAGTTCCTCCTTCATACAACACATTATTCATGTCCTGATCAAATAGTTGTTTCTCGAGCTAACATAGGAGTGTCGTCAATGATGTCAGGTGATTCTGGCTGATAGAAGTTTTCCAAAATTCTATTTTTTTTTCCCTAGAAACTTCAAATGTTATCAATGCAACAAATATTTACTGTCAGTTGTATTCCTTGTACTGATGGGCTCACTTCATCAGTACTTTTGAGAAAATAGCGACCAAATACAAAGGTCTGAAAAACCAGTTGGTCTATAAGTAATTCTTTCAAGTAAACATGGAGAAAAGGTGGCTAATTCAGCTATAACTCAATAGCACAAACGCTTTTCCTCAAGACACATTGTACTTTATATGCAGCAGGATGATACCTGTGTGCTTCCCATTCCTTACACAGAACTCTAGAAGGACTGCTACTGAATGGTTGCTCCTTAATCAAATTAATGATTTCTACCCCTTCCTCAAGGGAATCCTTATGTGAAACTGGCTCTGTTGTCCCCTACATATAGTGGCGAAGAATACAATGACTACAAATTCAGTTGGGTGCCTCTGCCTTGCTTCATGCTCGAGTGCTAACAGTTTTACTCCACCCACCTGGTGAAAAAGGAGTGTGAGAATAGTTTTCACCTCACAGAACCCCTGCAAAGGGCTCAAGAAACCCTAGGGGTCCTCTGATGGCACTTTGAGAGCTCCTGTTAAGATCCAATAGCCAAATTAGTCATTTGACTTTGCCCCGTGTCGGCTTAGAATTCAAAACAGGCTTTGATTCAGAAATTTTGATTGACATACATACTGTAGGTTGTGCCTCTTTCAAGTGTTTTCTATTTGGTGTCTGTCTGACTATCATATGCTACAACTTTACCATAGTTAACTGGGTAGTCTCATATGATTCTGTGTTTTGTTTGCATCAATCTGGTCTCCCGAAGTTCTGCTCAGAAGGGAAATACTACTTAAATGGTAGATGATGGCCACATCTTTTGCTGGTCTCCTAAAGCCTAGTATAAACTGCAGTAGGTACTCGATAGTATTTGTACCCGGTTAACACCTTCAAGTAAAATAGAATCGCAGTCCAGCCCTTTCTCACAAGATGTCTGAGTATCTTAGCCACATCCTCCCTTAAACGAAGCCATGAGTTTGTTAATGTGCAAGATTTGCAGTGCCAAGATGCTGTGGAAGACAGTGGAGAGAGCCGGAAGAGCTGGGCTACTGCACCTGATACCTGACTGTGGAAGACTCATTATTGTTCCATAGCCTTGATCTCATCATCTGCAGAGCAGCAAGGAGACCTGGTCAGGGGCAGGATTATAAATGAGGATAAATGAGATGAAGGATGTGGAGATGCTTTCTATCGTATAAAGTGTTACCGAGATGTAAATTTTTATAGCCACCAAGGAAGGAATTTTAGTTTACATAATTGTCTTAAATACTAGTCCCATGAGCAAATTATTCATGCAAGCATATTTAGCTATTTACTCTGATTAGTGTAATTAGACTACTTTTGAAAACCCTACTGCCTTATACCTACCAACATGTTTTATATATAATATATATATAAATAATAGTATATAACTTAATAGTATTAGGCCAACAGCTAGCTATTGAAAGATAAAATTAGATCCATACATGTTATCAGTCACAAAAATAAACTACAAATGTACCAGACCTAAATGTAAAATATAAAACCTTACAAGTACTAAAAAAAAATGTCAGTAAATTCTCATGTATCTGAGTGGGGAAAAGCGCTCTAATTTTAATTCAATCCACATGCAATAAAATAAATTTAAATTCAACTACATAAAAATAATTTTTAAAAAAGACAACCGTAAAGCACCATAAGCAAAGTATTAAAAAAAAAAAAAAGTTGAGAGAAGCTCTGACCGGTGTGGCTCAGTTGGTTGAATATCATCCCTATCTCTCAAACCTAAAGGTTGCTGGTATAATTCCTGGTCAGGGCACATGGGGTATGTGTGAGAGGCAACCAATCAATATTTCTCTCCCTCTCTTTCTCCCTCCTTTGGCCTCACTCTAAAAATAAATATTTTTTTCAATTGAGAGAAAATATTTATAACTTACAACAAAGAAAAGACTAATATTCTTTTTTAAGTGTATTTTATTGATTATGTTGTTACAGTTGTCCCAATTTCTTTTCTCTTTGCTCCCCTCTGCCCAGTCCCTGACTCCCCTCCAGCAATCCCACCCCCTTAGTTCATGTCCATGGGTTGTGCATATAAATTCTTTGGCTTCACCCTTTCCTATATTATTCTAACTTCCCCCTGTCTATTTTATACCAACCAATTATGCTTCTTAATCCCTGCACCATTTCCACATTTCTCCCCATTCCCCCTCCCAGCTGATAACCCTCCAAATGATCCCCATACCTATGATTCTGTTCCTATTCTGGTTTGCCTAGTTTGATTTTGTTTTTATTTTTTAGATTCAGTTGTTGACAGTTGTGAGTTTGTTGTCATTTTAATGTTCATAATTTTGATCTTCTTTTTCTTAAGTAAGTCCCTTTGACATTTCATATAATAATGGCTTGGTGATGATGAACTTCTTTAGCTTTACCTTGTCTGGGAAGCACTTTATCTGCCCTTCCATTCTAAAGAATAGCTTTGCTGGATAGAGTAATCTTGGTTGTAGGTCCTTGCTTTTCATCACATTGATTGCTTCTTGCCAGTCCCTTCTTGCCTGCAAAGTTTCTTCTGAGAAATCAGTTGATAGTCTTATAGGCACCCCTTTGTAGGTGACTCTCTTCTTTTCTCTTGCTGCTTTTAAGATTCTCTCTTTATCTTTCACCTTTGGCATTTTTAATTATGATGTGTCTTGGTGTGGTCCTCTTTGAGTCTAGCTTGTTTGGGACTCTCTGTGCTTCTTGGCCTTGTATGCCTATTTCTTTAGGAAGTTTTCCTTTGTTCTTTTTTCACATAAGTTTTCAATTTCTTGCTCTTCCTCTTCTCCTTCTGGCACCCCTATGATTCAGATATTGGCATGTTTAAAGTTGTCCCAGAGGTTCCTAAGCCTCTCCTCATTTTTTTCAATTCTTGTTTCCTAATTATGTACTGGTTGGCTGTTTTTTTCTTTCTTATGTTCCAAATCATTGATTTGAACCCCCGTGTCCTTCCCTTCACCATTGGTTTTGTGTGGATTTTCCTTTGTTTCATTTAGCATAGCCTTCACTTCTTCCCTTATGCGTTTGCCATACTCAAGCATATCTGTCAAGTCTGTGAGCATCTCTATCACCAGTATTTTAAACTCTGCATTTTTTAGGTTGAGTATCTCCTTGTCTGTTTGGTTGGCTATCTCCTTATTGCTTAGTTATCCCACTGGAACCTTGATCTGTTCCCTCTTTTGGGCCATAATTCTCTGTCTCCTCATCTTGACAGGCTCCTGTGTTTGTTTGCCTCTATGTCTTAGGTAGAGCTGTCATACCTATTATGTTGAAAAGGGTGGAGCCTTAGGTATTTGTCAGTACAGGGTGACCCTTTTCACCACGTTGTGATGCTGTATATGGGGGAGGGGTCTGAGAGGGAACAATGCTGCTTGCTCAGCACTTACCTCTTTTCCAGACACTTCTCCTGCTTCCCTTATGGGACTGATGCCTCTCTAGCTGTTGCCCTGGCCATTGTTCCCAGAGTGAGTGGGTCTGCAAACATTCTAGGACCATGGGGGCCTCTAAACAGACTCCGCTGAGAGACTGCCTGTTTCTTTCTCTACCCCAATGCCCACTGATTTTCACAATCAGAAACAATGAGGTTTTATTTTCCCAGTGCTGGAACCATGAGCTGTGCAGTCTAGTATGGTGCTGGGAGCGCTCCCCAGGTGTCCCTCCCCTTTTTTAAAAACATGTGACTGTGCTTTCCACCGCTGCTGCCGCTGTTGCTGCCAACACACCGCGTCCTCTCCGCCCTGACTCCGCCCCTCCTACCGTCTGGCTAAGTATTTCTTCTTATCTTTGTTTGTTGGACTTCCATGCAGCTCGATTTTCTGGAACTTCTGGTTATCTCTGGTTTTGAGATAGTTGTATTCTTTCTTAGTTGTGGAGGGAGACACAGCGTATCTATCTAGGCCTCCATCTTGGCCAGCAGTCCCCCTAATATTCTTAGTATATGAAGAACTCTTAAAATAGAGGTGGGGGAACAAAATCACTACAGAATATAAATAACTAGGCAGCAGACACAAAGAGACAAGTCAAAACTAACATAAAAGTGCCCTTGAACCTATGAAAAAGTATTCCCATTTCCTCACAGAGGAAATGCAAATTAAAACTACCCTGAAATATTATTTCTCCCTATCCTACTACAAAAATTTCCAAAGTTTGACAACACACTTTGCTGGAGAGGCGATAGAGAAATAATATATTCATTCACTGCTCCTGGGAGTGCAAAATAGTGCAACCTGCTTGAAGAGAAATTTGCGGTGTTTAACAAAACTACATGTGCAAAATCAGTAATCATGTGCCTAGGGACTTACTCTAAAGATTCATATCTAACAGTAAAAAAAAAAAACCAAAAAAAAAAAAAACCACACAGTTATTCATTGTGGCGTTATTTGTAATTGCCAAATATTGGAAAACTTAAATGCCCATACACAGACGATTGAATAAAGCGTGATGCAGCTACGCAATGGGGTATCGTGCAATTATTTTTTAAAAAGGAAAAAGAAACATTTCTGTGAACTGATATGATCTTCCAAGATCGTATCTGTCTCTTCACTAAAGGAAAAACAAACAATATTTGCTAACCTGCCGATGGAGGTTAGGCAGGAATGAAATGGGAGGGAGGCCGACTGAGTGACATTTCTCTAAGTGCACCTCCTTGTATTTTTTCATATACTTCTAGAACCTTGGTTAAAGTTTTAGATTTTCAAAAAATAATGTTTAATCAACCATGAGGGAAAAAATGGAATGACTGTTTTTCTATAACCTTTTTTTTAAAAAATAATTTTTATTTATTTATTTTTTAGAGAGAGGGAAAGAGAGGGAGAGAAACATCAATGTATGGTTGCCTCTCATCTGCCCCCCAACTGGGCACCTGACCCACAACCCAGGCTTGTGCCCTGACTGGGAACTGAAACCAGCCAGAGCTGTTTCCTGTCATCTTTAATGAGACTCAGTGTGAGGCAAAGCTTTGTGTTCGGGATGCCTGGTGAAGGCAGAATTCCCTGTTATCCAAATATCAAACAAGGCCCCACCCTCTCTTCCCCAGGAAATCAGAAGATTCCTTCTGTCTTCATGCAAGGAATCAAACTGTTCTGGACTAAAGGAAAACTAACAGATTATAGGAGCAAGGAGGCTAAGTGATCCCTAGTCTTCTGCCCTCCACCCCACCCTCCACCCCCAAATACCACTGAGGAATTAACTCCTTGCACCAGGTGCAGAAACTCTAGAACGAAAGGCATTGTTAGCATTCCTTTGCCATTGCAGCCCTCTGCTGGTGTAAATGAAATGTGGAGGTTAACAATTTTATTTGCTTATCCTCGGGACCACTTTAGTTGGGAGAGGAGCTTTGATAGTCTATCACCCCTGGTAAAACGCGGATCCAAACTTCTCCTTGTTTATGTGGCAGCCTTGTGGTGTCCGGAAATGTTGACAAGGAAAACGTGACGTGTTGACTTTTCCTTTGCCTTCCCTCACACTACATCCTGTGTTCTCCTCCAGTCTCTGAAGTTGTAAATGGAGATAGATCGAGGATGTGGGAGTGTTCTCTAAACTAGAAAGTGTTAACAAAAATGTAAGTTTTTAAAGCCACCAGGGGAGGAATTTTAATTTTAATTTATACACAAGTAATTTAAATACGAGTATTTAACTACTAGTCCCCATGAGTAAATTACTCAGGCAAGCATGTTGTCGATGTGAAAAACACCCAAACTTGTAGAGAATATTTATGAGTTTATTTGAGCCACACAGGCTAGGGAGCAAGATCTCAAATGCTTTGAAGAATAACAATTGGGCAGCTTCTTTCATGAATTTGAAATTAAGGAGGGGATGTGATGAAGACTACATGAAAATGGGAGAAAGTAAGGTGGGGACTGGATTACAGAATAGTTAAGATGATGTGCTCTTTTGAGGGTGGTTATTTCAAAGAAAAGTATGTGAACTAGATCCACAGAAACAATTGACATGGTTTGCGTAAGGCACAGATGAACCTTTTACTAAAAAGTTATATGCCTAGGGCATGACTACCCACCATGACCAGCCCAGTTAGGAATGTATGATCAGATCACCCTGTGAGGTTACTTTCCACAGAATCCCATTTTTTGGTCCCCAATACTTAGCTACCTACTCTAAATGTATTAGTGTAATTAGAGCACTTCTGAAAAGCCTACTTACTGCCTTGTGTGCTTGTTCTCCAGCTCTCTGAACACTTCTATTTCTGGCCCCTCTTCACTTTCTCTCCGACTCTCTCCAAAATTCTAGCCTAAACCCTCTTCCTTCTGTAAGTTCATCCCTTTCACATTTGTAAGGTTCTGTCGGTTCTGTATCTCCCACCATGCTTTATCTCCTCCAATGCTCCAGGTCTGTATTTAAAGTTAGTTACCAAGGCCTTCGCTGAAGCCCTCTGGCCCTGCAACCTCAGTGCCTCCTGCGCTGAGTTCTCCATCTTCCCTTCATTAAGACAAAAGATTCAAAACCTGGAAATAAGGGGAAAGGATTACTGAGTGCTATTTCAGTGCCCTGTGTCACACTCGAGCAGTGATTCTCAAAGGGCAGTCCTGGGCCAGCATCACCAGTGTCACTTGAGAACTTGTTAGAGATGCAAATTCTCAGAAACTCTGGGGCTGAGGCCCAGAAATGTCTAGTTTCAGAAGCCCTCCCTGGGATTCTGATGCTCAAGTCAGAACTACTGTACTGCCCTGGCTGGTGTGGCTCAGTGGATTGAGCACCAGCCTGCGAACCAGAAAGTCGTGGTTGTGACTCGGGTCAGGGCACATGCCTGGGTGCAGGCCAGGTCCCCAGCTGGGGGCCAGCAAGAGGCAACTGATCGATGTTTCTCTCCCTCCCTTCTCCTCTCTCTAAAATTAAATAAATAAAATCTTAAAAAAAAAAAAAAAACTATTATACTAGAACATGATTGACAAATCCAGCCCAATGCCTGTTTCCGTAGCGTCTTTGGAACATGGCTGCCTTGTGGCACTTATTTATGTGTCATTTATGGCTGCTTTCACACAACAACAACAGAATTGAGCTGCCTAGCTGTGACAGAGACTGCATGGCCCTCATAGCCTAAAATATTTTCTATCGGGCCTTTTACAGAGAAAGGTTGCTCACCTCTGGACTACGGCATCATTCACCAAACCCTCCTAAAGCTCACTTTGGGTCTAGGGAAAGATAATTTTATGTGACTTACTATATTTCATCAAGTTGTGCCCAGATTCTGTAAGTAAGGTATCAATTATCAAAGATTGATATGTTACAAATTATTTTTGTCCAATAATGATGAAAATGATTTTTCTCTGCTAAGAGTTAATCACAAAGGCAACAATTTTATTGTCCTATGGAATGTTAGCCAGTTTTGGATCTAACCTAGCAAGTGTATACCTTTTGATTTTTTCCTTTCATTATCTCTCTCACACACACACACGCACACACCATGGTCTCTTATATCCTCCTGTGACTCAGTTTTATATTTCTGATTATTAATAAGTTAAATAAATCTTTGAAGCATACTCACTCTATACTGGTATGAGACTCATCTATTTAACCTCTTGAAATTCATACTTTGACACTGATGACAGTTAATTCCTCTATATTCCCTGTCTCTGTCATTATCCTCCTTCCATCTCCTAAATTACACGGGCATGAAATAGTGCATCTGTTCCAATTCCTTCCTTACTCTTCAAACGAAATCAGTCTCCAAATGTCTCAGGTTTTACCCCCCACAGCTGCTCCGGGAGCCATCCCCTCTGTTTCCATGACTAATGCCAGAGTTTAAGCCCCTATTCCCTCTTTCCTGAATTTTTACAATAGCCCCTGCTTCCCTCTTTGTAATCAATTGTCTACTTGAGGCTGCTGGAAAAATAACCCCAAGGAAGACCTCAGGCCACTTCACATCCCTACCCAAAGCCCTCTGGCGGTACCTCACTGTTCAACAACATGGGAAAGCCCCATGTCCTTTGCCTGATTTTTCAGCCTTCCTAAATTTGACCCCAAGTGTATCTTCCCTGACTATGTGTCCTTAATAATAACCTCCATAATTTGTGCCTATATGCACTCTATCCTTGATTTCCTTCATGTTGCCCCCTGCCTGTAATACCCTCTTTCCTGTTTCCGGATGCCCAAACCTAGGTATTCCTTAACCCTCAGGTTGAAGCCCCACATTCACACTGCTGCCAACATGCTGATCCATTTTTCCTAAGTCATTTCTCTCTACTGTGAATTCCCAGCACATTTATATTTGTATCTCTCTTACGAAACATACTACTTTCTATTTTGTGACATGGTCCTTTATAGATGTGTGAGAAATGCTCACAAAACACTGGGACATAGGACTTGAGCAGTAACCGAGGCAGTTGTTTATTCACAGATCTGCAGCTCTGAGTGCAGCTTAAAAGCCAAATCAAGGTGCATGCCAAAAAGACGGAGCTGGTGGCTTTTATCCTAACAGGAGGGAAGTGCCCCCCTTCCCCTCCCCCCCTCCTCCGTTTTCCCATGCAGGATACTCCAGAGTTATGATTTGACACGATTAACTAAATCAACTGAAGGTGAAAATTAACTCAGGGTGATCTGGTTACAGGTCTGTCTCCAGCTCTTCTTTGAAATTTCTCAATCTTGTTTGCTGGGCTGTCTAGCTACATTTTCCCATTTCCCAGAGTTTGGTGATGACTATCTTCCCCTCTTTGATCTCAGATATCCTTTGTCCTCAGAAGCATTTGTGCTGAGCTGTGGAATGCCCCTTTTCTGATTTGTAAATATGCTAATACTGTTAACTGTGGCTCAGAGACCCTCTAATTACATTTGTCCTTTGCTGCTAATTATTTTCTACTGGTTTGGGAGTTGCCAGTTCTCTTGTTTCTTACAGACGTTTCTGCAGTCTCACTGTAAGACGACCTCTAGGATCCAACTTTGTATCCACATTGTTACCCATCTGTGCTAATGTTGATAAGAGCCAGTGAAATTTTTGAGTAGAAGCTATGGAAAAATTAAAATCTCAACTGAAAAAGTACCAAATTATTATTATTATTATTATTATTATTATTATTTATTTTGGGATTAGGCAATGGATTTATTGAGAGAAAAGGGGGGGGAGTGGGGGAAGGGGAGAGGCAGCTCCTGGACCAACTCAAGGGCCCATAGGAGCAAGGGGAATGGGGAACAGGGAATGGGGAATGGGGAACAGGGAATGGGGATGCATGGTCCTCCTTGTGGGCCCAAGGAGTCCCCCCAAGTTATTTTTTGAATGTGTAAAATCTCATCAAAATACACTTTCCTAAACTTTTTATGACTGTTTTCTTTCCCTCATTTAATAATATTAACTACTTAATATTGAAGAAGGAAAATGAATATTCTTCAAAACTTAAATGATTCTTCCTTTCTTCTGTTTGGTGTATCTTTTCTCCATAAATAAGATTTGGCATTTAAATGTGGCAAGTCCCAGCATTTAATTATTCAGTGTTGTTTATTCATTAATGAAGATGAAAATTTTCTGTGTAGACAGCCATCAAAAGGGCTTCCCTGATACAAGTGTTTCATCATGAAGTCCTAAAGTCTTTATTTGGTCTTTTAATTTATTAAGAAAACATAAGCAACACATACCTCTTTTTTTACTGGGAGGGGTATTAGTGTATACATTTTGGGTACCCGAAATCAGTGAAGGCAAATGAAGTTATGGCACATCTGCTGTCTGCTACCTAATCTCTTTCATTCCCAACACATTACAATACAGTGTTTCTCCACAGGAACGGATTTCTCACCAGTATCATCTGGAGAGCTTGTCACAAAAATGTACTCCAGTGCCCTACTCAAATTCAGACTCTTTGGAGCTGGATTTCTAAGAATCTTTATTTTTTAGTTAAACTCCCAGATGAGTCTAATGTTCCCTGAAGTTTGTGAGTCTTAGGCTATATTCTTATCCTCTTCTAAATTCAAACAAAATCAGAACCCCATATAGAATTGCCTAAGCGCACCTTAAACAAGCCAAGAGGGTTGAGAGACTTTGTTCATCTTCTCTCTTGTCTCAAAGTGTCCTTTTTCCTTACAACTTTACACCAATGTTTTAGCTTGAAAGTGTTTGAACACACAGAAAAGTTGAAATAATTGTATCATGGACACTGGTATACTATACCATTAACAGGTTACTGCATTTGCTTTACCACAAGTCTATCCTTTTATCCACCTCTCTCTTCATCAACCCATCTTATTTTTTTGGATGAATTTCTAAGTAAATTTCAGATAACAGTAGTGTCTCATTTGGGATGGTGGTGACTTCAAGTACAACAGGACAATGAATCCCTCGCAGCCCTTTTGAAAATACAGCGGCCTCATTTTATTGGACAGAATTGGTGGCTGCTTGGCCTTGGCAATACATTTAGAATGTATCTAATCAAAGACAGAAGGATAGTTTTGACTGGCTGTAGACAACCCTGCAAAGTAATATCTGCTTGTGTCTGTTCATTTGAATGAGAGCTTTTGTTTTGTTTCTGGACGAAGAAAGGGAGGTTTGCGAGAGAAGATAAATGTGGAAGCAGGTGGAAACAGGAGCCCCTCCCTTCTTCCATGGGTTTTGAGTCCCGAATGGAGAGATGGCTTAGAAGCTGAGGTTTGCTGGTTTAGTGGTTAGCAGCAAGATTTCAAGTCAGGCTGCCTAGGCCTGCATTCCAGCTGCCTTTGGCTCTTTGATCTGCGATATGATCCTCAGCCTCTTGACCTTAGTTTTTTCACCTGAAAAAAAAAAAAAAAAATGATAGTCCTTACATTATATTATTGTGGAGAAGATATGTGTGCCTGACACGTCATGCAGTCAACTTCAGTTGCTAAAATATAGTTACATACCTTGATGAGTTTCCATTAAGTTCTCACAAAATTAACGCATGTGACTACAGCAGCTGAACAAGAAAGAGACAAGTAAACTAAATGACGTTGATAAGTAAAACTAAAAGGAATGAAGAGAGTTGCAAAAGGCAGCAAGCCTCAAAGTCCTTCCGGACAACCTACTGTACTTAAAATGAAATCTAGTTTTCTTCCCTTGCCCTGCAAAGCCCCCCTATATTATCTGGCCTCTGCCTACACCTCCAATTTCATCTCCTCTCCTCCCTTGCTTAGCCCTAGTTCCACCAGTTTGGTTTCAGAATGAGCATGCAAGTTCATTTGGTTCTCGGGACATGCGTGCTTTTCGTTCCTTTCCATGAAAGTCATTTACAAGGCACGTGAGGAAGTGGGTAAAGGCTAGGGGGAAACAGAGAGCGGGGCGGGAAAGGGGCGTGTCCAAAGGGGGCGGGGCCTAGAACGGGGCGGGGCAGGGCGGAGACCGCCGGATGTCAAGGTGGGGTCCCGGAAGTGACGGGCGGCCCGCGGACTTCTGGAGTTGGTTCGGGCCGCATTGCCACCTCTGTGGTCGCTGTGTTCCCGGACCCTGGGAGATGGAGAACGGAGCCGTGTACAGCCCCACCACGGAGGAGAATCCGGGCCTGGCCAGAGGCGCCAGGAACCGCCTCTCCGCCTGCTGCAACCTTGGCCGGCTCAAGTTATCTCAGCGCGTGCTCAAAGGCTTGCAGCTGGTGAGTCCGTGTCCGCGCCGGGTGAGCCGGATGGGGGTGGGGGGTCTGGCCCCTGGGACATCGGCCTGTGGGCTTGGGAGGCCTCCGAGCCACCCCTCCTCAATGTGGTTGTTCAGGAAGCGGCCGTTTCCACACCCCAAGTCCTTTCCTCCTCGGGAGGGGGCGTTACCCTCCGGCCCCCCACCGCCTCCCGCTGGGCGACCCTCATCCCTCATCGCTTTCTGGCGGGGTCCCCGATGGCGATTGAGGGCCACCGAGCTTGGTCGGTGGATTCCAGGAAATGCGTCGCAGCAGACCCAAGTGAGCCACTTAGACGGATCTCATTGACTCCTCTGTAGCCAGCTTCGTTTCTTCTCCCGGCTGTTACTCTGCATTGTCTCCCCAGTGCTTGTATGTAGACAACGAAGTACTTTTTATCTTTCTGTGGTTCCTGCGGTTTTCCTGGCGCGAGCCCATCGGAGCAGTGTAATTTGGTGGACAAAGTCTTCCGACACCACTCACTGGCATTGAGATGTGTGTATTTAATAAATTGTTTCCCAAAAGTTTTATATGGATTGGAAAAGAACTTCCCTGAAAGGGCAACAGGTGTGTACGAAATACAAAGTCAGAAGGACTCTTTCTGTGTTTGAGTGCAGGCAGCAAAACTAGGGCACAATATTTTCAATTTCATTGAATTTTAATTTACTGTAGGCAGTGAGGGTACCTTACACCTATTAGTGAAAATATCAAAACATCTTTGAGATTTGAATTTTAATTCTCAAAATTCTTGCACACATAATTGAGCTCCTATATTCTGTTTTAACCAGAGCAACATTTTCAGCAAGGTGAAAAATCCGACTGCTTAGACTAAATTTACCAGTTGGTTTGTTTCTTTAAACCATCCCAAGTGAAAATAACCAATTGGTTTCTTTGGGAAGAACTTCAGTTAATAGAACTCAGATAACTAGAGTTTATATTCTTAGAACTGGGGTGACCTACTTTTACTCAACAGAAAAATAGCAGTCAGGAAACTGGCACTACTTGAAAGCCACCAAAATGACATCTGGAAATAATTGGGAAATCACTCGGAGGCAAGTGACAGTATGACCCATGGATCTCAAGAGGGCCTGGCTCTGTCTGTCCCTGTTCCACACGGGCAGCCTTGGGGTTCTTACCAGGCAGGAGGGGTTCCCTCTATCTTTGCATCAGCTAGTCCTTCTGCCCAGAAGTAATGCCTTCTGTGCTTCCTCTTGTTTGCTCTCACATGACTTTTAGATTTCAGCTGTTTCTCTGCACTAGAGTTAAATGTTTCTACCTGAATACAGAACGCTTTAGAACAGAAAAGAATATTAATCTGAAGCATTCTTACTGCTTAAAAAACACCTTCAACATTCTTCTGTTGCCCGCTAAATGTATTTTCAGTTGCCTTTATTTTATTCCCGGTTAGGAATAGCAAAGCTAAAGTAAAATTTTTCTTTTCTTTTTTCAAAGATTTATTTATGTATTTTCAGAGAGGGGGTGGGGGGAAGGGAGAAAGAGGGAGAGAAACATCCGTGTGTGGTTTTGCCTCTCGCACGCCCCCCACTGGGACCTGGCCGGCAACCCAGGCATGTGCCCTGACTGGGAATCGAACTGCTGTCTTTCAATTCACAGGCCGGCGCTCAATCTACTGAGCCACCATAGCCAGGGTGTAAAATTTTTCATTACCTTATTTATAATTTAATAAACTATCGTTGTGTATCTTCAGAATAGACTACAACTAGAAATTTTGCAGGTAGACTTCACCTGGACTTACAGAAGAGGGGAAGATGAATTTGCCTTGCAAGCGTCGTTAGACTTTAGTCCTGCTTGTTCTGCATCATCAAAAGGAGAAAGAGGGAAAGGATAAAAACTAATGTCTCTTTTGAAGTCTATTCGTTTATGGGGAACTTGTAATGTTTTAAGAATGCTTTCTTTAACATATATATTTAAAAAATTTTTCTTAGTTATTGCCTTTCATTTTGACGGTTGTCTTATTGTTTCTGCTTTGTTTGTTTTAATGTTTTATCTCTTTCCAGCCATATGTTACAGGAGTTACCCAGAAAGTCCCAAGTAAATTAAAATTGTCATCCAGCCTGGGGCAATTGGCAAAGTCTTCTTTGCCTTAACTCAAATTCTGCCTTTGGTTTACTTTAGATGACTTATTTTTTAAAACTAAGTAGAATTTCAGAGCTCCAGTAAGGAAACCATAATCAGAAGAGGAGCTACTTTAACAAGGGACCTGCGAGCCCTCTGACATTTTATTCAAAATGGGTGCATTTCTATGTTTGGGTATGTTATTCTGAACCCATACATCTTAACAGATTCTCAAAGACCCCAAAGAGAAAGGAACTTTGCTCTAAAACTTAAAAGCCACAGAGTGTATACTTAGAAAATTCTTAGATTAGAGTCCTAGGAGTTTGAATTGGATTTCCTCTGAGAGTCTTTCCAAGATTTTTATTAATCTCTGAGGCTCTGTGGGGTGTGTTGGTACAGAACCGAACACCAAAGGGTTAGAGAGTGGAGCCTGCAAACATGGAGGAGTGTAACTAGCTCTTGAGTTGGATTTGTATACAATAGCCCCTCTCTATATCGTGGTTCACTTATCCCGGCCTCACTGTATCGCGGGATTTTTTAAAATATTATATTTAATTCTTTATTGTGGGATTTTGCAGTACGGTATACTTATGTTGTTAAAGTTACGTAGGTTTAAGAGTGTAGAATATGTTTAAGAACATAAGTAGTGTTTACAAAAGTGTGGAAAAGGTTAATAAGGGAGTGGGAATGCTTAATAAGGGACTGGGAACAGTTTATAAGTGTGTGGGAAGGGTTTATAAAGCCTTAAAATATATATAAATACTAAAATAAATGTAAGGTTCCTACTTCGCGGATTTTCACCATGGGGGGGGGTATAGAACGTAATACCCGGGATAAGTGAGGGAATATTGTAGTTGTGTTTACTTTTCAGGTATGACCTTAACTTTGTCAAAGGCTTGTTCAAAACATCAGCATCCTCTAAGTACCATCTACCCTTCCAGCGCTGGAGAAGAAATAAAGATTCAGCTAGGAATTCAGTGTAAGCAGTTGTTGCAGTCCTAAATTTATGCATTCAGATAATTATCAGTTTATTCTATCCTTAGATTGCTTTTTAGGCCCATGTATTTTATTTTGTGAGGGTTTTTTGTTGTTATTTTTGAAGGAGTTTGTTTTTATTTTAAGGGGTGAATTGACATTTGGCAACCTAATTCTTTGCTAGAAAGCTGGTGCAGTGATCTGAATGTGAGTAATATTCTCTCTGCAACAAGCAAGCTGACATTGTGTTTATGGTACCAGTTGAATGTCCTCATGTCTGCACAGTACTGGGATTATAATAATTCTTCAAGCAAGCAGTTTGGTTTGGAATTCACCAGTGATTTACATTTATTAAATTATAAATAATGTTACTCAGTAAGTGCCAAGAAGGAAATCACTTAGAAGCAATTTTTCTTATATTGGTGCTCTTTTCATTATTTAAATGTGAAAATTGATACGTACTAAATTAAAATGCTCTATTTTTACCTTGAAGAAGATCCATAGTGTCAGCAAATTTTACCTTTGAACCTTTGTGGGAGTAAATGTTTGCTTAAGGCAAGGGAAGCCTAGCTTAACTTCAGGCTGACAGAAGCGTTTACTTGAACTCCATGTGACTACAAGTTCATTAATTCACAAATTAATATAATTTTGTAGGTGGAGTTTTATAACTAATGGCTGTTAAAAACAAATGATGGAGAATTAATATTTAATACAATGGCTTAATTTTAAAGAAGACTTGAAGTTTCAGAAAAGGTAGTGAAATTGAAATAGAGACACAGGGTAGTAATTATCTGAATGTTTAAATCATTAGAACTGTGAGTAAGACCATCTTTTAGTCACTAAGACTTCCCAGATGTGTTGACTCTAGCAAATTGGTTTTAACTTATGATTTAACAGCAAAAGGGGAAATGCACAAAACCATGGTTGTAAGCTCAAAACTTCAATTGTATAGGGAAGACCTACACAAATGTAATAGTTACAAAATGAACTTAATAAATTGTGCTTTCTCGGGGGAACAAACACCGAATCGGAATCAGGAGACCTGGGTTCCTGTCTGTGCCAGGCTACCTTGGGATTTAGCCTGTCAGAGATTAATTCCATCATTTGTAAACATGAAGGTGGGAGGCTGACTGTATGTTCTCCAGAGGCCCTCGCAACTCCAAAAGTTTGGTAATTCCTTTAATTGCATTTGGGTAAAATTTTGTGTCATTAGAAGGAGCTGCATTGGCGTCCTTTTGTTAGGTAGTTAGCTTCATGTTTAGGAAGCAGTACTTCATATCATGTGTTCATGCTATTGAGAATAAATCTGTTCACAGATAATAATAATTGAGTCTTTTAACTTAGGGGGTACATTCACCATTATTTCCTTATTCAATTCTGTGACCTTATTTCTTTTTCCTCTCCTTAACCACTTCGGTATTTAGTGCTGGTGACTACCCATTTCTTGAAATTCTTCCTTCCCTTAACTTTCCCTTTTCTTTTTTTAATAAAAAAAAAATTGCTTACAAAAAAAAAAAATCAACTGAAAAATATGATTAAAATAAAATAAGCCACATTACCTAACCCTTCACACTCTCACATGGCCTAGCGTCACTGTTTAACAGTTTGGAGAGTGTTTACTTGCTTTTCAAAGGAGTTTTCCTAAGAAGTGTTAAACGTCCTGTGACTTGCTGCTGATCTGGTGTTCCCTGCTCTTCCCTTTGTATTCTTGAACTGTGATATTCCTTCAGGCCCCACCCAGTCCTTTGTTCCTTTTTCTTCTATCCAACTAAACCAGGCAGAGCAGTCCCTGTTGTCTTCATCTAGAAGGCCATACTCCCAGGCCCTATCTTCACGGAACCACGCCCAACACCTTAAGCATTTTTCTCATTGCCACCCATCCAGTTAGGTCAGTTGCCTTATTATCCCTTTGGGGCTTACCATGCAAATTCTTGCCTTCACGATCTGTTCTGGTTTGTCTCCCTCCTCGGAATGCCTTCTGCCTGTCCAGATCCTGTGCGTCTCTTGGCTCTGGTCTGAGTCTTGCTTTTCCACCCATCCTTCTCCAGCTACGCTTAGTCCAGGGAGATCCGAACATTTCCCTGAGATTTCCTGAACTTAGATATAATGAATGCTCATTTATGAAGAACAAAACATATTGTGTTCTTATTGTTTTTTGTATATTGGTCTTATTGCTCTGTCATTATGTGTTCCTACGCATATTATAGTGCTGCATACATAAAACGCAAATACACTTCAATGATTGGGAATGCCTCACCTAATGTCTGTCTGAAGGAAGTTGTTTGGAATACACTGAACAGTTTTGTACTCCTCTAACAGGAGATCATAGCAGTAGGATCCGTTGTCATCCTTATATAGAGTCTTTTCAGTTGTAGAGATACATGAATTTTGTATTGCTCAGTAGAAGGGTGGCGGGAACCTTAAAGGCTTAGATACCAATTTAGATTTGACCTTTTTATAAAATTTTTTTACTTTGACGTAACCGTAGGTTCACAGGAACTTGAAAAACAATGTACAGGGAGGTCCTGTACACAGTCACATGCATGCACATGTGTGTGTGTCACCCCTATAAGTTTTATCACCTATGTAGCTTCCTGTAAGCACTACCAGTCAAGATACAGAACTGTTCCATCACCACGGGGCTCCCTCATGCTTTCACTTTATAGCCACGCCGTTTCTCTCTCTTCTGGGCACCGCTCATTTGTTCTCCATCTCTGTAATTTTTGTTTTTTGAGGAATGCTATATAAACAGAATCATGCAGTCCATAACCTTTTGAGAATGGATTTTTTTTTTTTTTTTTTTTTTTTACTTTGCATAATTTCCTGAAGCTTCATCCAGGTTATTGCATATGTCAAGTTTGTTCCTTTTTATTGCTAAGTGGTATTCCATGGTGTGGTGTGCCTACCACACTTTGCTTAACCATCGAAGGACATCTGGATTGTTTCCAGCTTGGGGCTACTATGAATGAAATTGTTATGAACATTCATGTTACCGATTTTTGCATGAACTTAAGTTTTCATTTCTCCTGGTTGGATGCAGAATGCAGAAATGCAGTTGTTGGGTTCATGGCAGTTGCATGCTTAGTTTTTTAAAAAAAACAGCTAAATTGGCCCTGGCTGGTGTGGCTCAGTGGATTGGGCATCGTCCTGCAAACCAAAACATCGCTAGTTTGATTCCCCATCAGGGCACATGCCTGGGTTGTGGGCCAGGTCCCTGGCTGAGGGTTTGGGAGAGGCAGCCAATCAATGTTTCTCTCACACATCAATGTTTTTGTCCCTCTCTTTCTCCCTCCCTTTCCCTCTCTCTAAAAATAAGTAAATAAAATCTTTAAAAAAAAAAAAAGGAAAGAAACTGCCAAACTGGTTTCCAGAGTGATGTACCGTTGAGCATTTTATGTGAAAGCGTTTTGTAGGATAAGGTTTTTATTATATACTATGAAATGTATCTTGATTTGGTAGCAAGTTTGTTGCCCTTAATATATCTGGTTGCTTCTGCTGGCCTGACTTGGGTGAGATGGCATTTCCCGACAGGCACCTACTTGGGTCATCAGTTATTTTGATTGTTTTTAACACTCAGAAGAAACTCCCTCAGTTTCCACAAAACCCACACAAACTGCCCAAGTGAAACACTTTTCACTTTCCTCCCTCCTGCTTTTAGAGAACAGTTAGCCCCAAACCTGAGCTCCGAATCCTACCTTTAGAGAACCTCTTTTCTTCCTTTCTTTAGACAGACCTAGCTTACTGGTTTCTGCCTAAGCATTTAAACACTTCCAGTTCTTTCCCATCTTGAAATTCCCTTCCTTTGACCTCACACACTACTACCCTATGTGGCAGCTGTTTTGAAACCGCACTTCTTGCCTGTGCCGTCTCTGTTCTCCTGTTTTGTTTTCCCCTTACTTCCCATTATGCAGCGCTGTAATCTAAGCTTCCTTATATGACTACCCTAAATGGTCTGGCCGATGTCATCAGCAGCCTTCTGCCAGCTTAGGCTAATGTGAGTGTTTCAGTTTTGTTCTTACCTGACACCTAAGTAGCACTCAGCATTCTGGATTCCTTTCTCTTTGTAAGAAATACTTTTTTCTTGGTCTCCTGCACCTTGGACTGGTGCTCCTAGTTCTCCTTTCCTGGTGTGTCTACCCATCTGTATATCCCTTAAATCTTGGAGTTTTTCAGAGTTCTGCTAAGGCCAGCTCCTGTCATTCTGGGTGATCTCACTGGCCAACTCCCACATCTTTATCTCCACTCAGACTTCTTCCTTGAGCTCCAGGCCTATCTATCCATTTGCCTCCTAGACATATCTGGCTAACTCTTCCACAGTCCCCTCGTACACAGTGTAGTTAAAACTGAATTTCTTCTCTTCCCGACACCCTTGCCTCTTAAAAAGAAAAACACCATAACTCTTCTTTCTGCAGTGAAGCATCAGTATGTTAATGCCACATGTATAACAGTGGGAGTATGCCCTGGCTGGTTTAGCTCAGTGGATTGAGCGTCGGCCTGCGAGCTAAGTGTCGCTGGTTCGATCTTCCAGTCAGGGTACATCAGAGAAGGAAAACTCTGACTCCAAAAAACCTCCGCTGCCTTGCGGCATACCTCTTCAGGGGAAAGGCTAAGGGAGTAAACCCCGACAGAAAATCCGGAGCCGGAGTCCCTAAGGCGGTTTGACGTTGTAGTCAACACCGGCAACTCCTGCGGCGCACCTGAAACCAAGCTGTATCGACTCCGTCTTTCCCTTGGACCCTTCAGCTGCGAAGAGAGGGGGGGTCTGCTGCATGGGCAACAGCAGACCCTCCATATTACCCTGCCCAGGCTCTGTAGCTTCAGCGTCATCGCAAGATGTCGATTCAACACGGGAGGAGACAGATACTACCATGTCACTCCCGAGTCGGACTGCACAGCCATTCTCGGCAGTGCAGATAGACTCTTAAGAAGCTACACCATCGTCTCTTGAGACGGACGGCTGCCGACGAACAGTGGGAGCACTGTGAAAACCCACTTGCATCTGAGTTGTCGAATCAACCAGAGGTTACCATTCTCCATTCAGTGCAAAAAACCATTCTGACCTACGCCTGTCTATTGCAGACAGCCATGGCCAGCCAGCCCCTCTGGGGCATTCTTCGCTCTTAACCTATGCCATCAGTTGACTTGTGTTAGTCCCATACTGTTTTATATGAATTATTTATATTACTTTTTATGGTAATTATTTATATTACTTTTTATATTACTTTTTAATTATTCAGTCTAATTAAATATTAGACTAAAATTGAGTGTGAAGAGGAATTGTTTCTATGCAAACTAAATGGTATGCTTTGGAAAGACAGAGAAATATGTTGCTAAAATATTTGCTGTGGAATTAAGTAAGCTCAAGGCAACTGTGAAAGGCTGGTAAAACTGGTCCAACTTTAGGATTCTGTACTCTAATAATCAGTGTCCAAGATCTGGCTCCACTTCAAATAACTTCAGTCTGGAAGTGGTAGTCATAAATTATGAACGTGATTAATGCAGAAAACATGATGTGGAATTCCAGTTTTGTAGGCTCATACTCAAAGGCAAGGCCCACCTCAAATGATTAGTGAATAGATGTGTCATTTTGTATTAGGTTAAAATGTTTCAGTACATATGTATTATCTCGTTTCTGCCTCTGTTGGTGTTCATCCTGCTTCCACTGCAGTGTTCAGTGACTAGGCACTCTACTCCATGACTGTTGCTAGCTACCCTGGGCGCTCCCTTTTCCCTGATTTCATACACCAGCTTCCCAGCTAGGTGTCTGCTCCAAGTTTTGCCCTTCCTCCAGTCCCATCTCCATATTGTAGCTAGTGAGAACTACTGAAAGCTTGAACCTGATCATGTTACCCTCTGCTTTCAAACCCGGAAACTCCAGAGTCCTTAAACCAGTTAAAGAGGACATTTAGACCTGGCCAGTGCTTGCCTCTCTAGTCTCATTTAATCATTTTGGTGCCGCTGTCCCTTTCCTTCAAACTGGACACTTGAGCCATGATGACTCACCTCGCTTTCCCAGTTCAGTGGCAGGTGGTGGGATATGTGTGTGTTCATTGGGGCAGGAGGGTAGCCTGCTCTCTCACCTCTGAGTCTTTGTATGTACTGCTTCTCCGCCTGGTTAACCCCCCAGATTGACTCTACTGCCCTTCAGGAAGCCTTTCCTGACACCCCCCGCCCCAATTTCAGTGGCTCTTCTATGTGCTTTTATAACGAGACTTAGTATTTCTTTTATTCCATAGTACATGGCGCGGTTGATTATTTATTTGTATACCTATCTTCTCTTCAAAGCAACCAGACTTTAATTTCTTTGTAGATCAACCGTTCAGTAAGTTAGCTTGCCATAGTCTAGTCTCCACTTTGTAAATATCTGAGTGGACAGGTGGTGTTTTCTGAATACTGTAGGTTTCTCTGAAAAACACTGGAGTAAAATGTTTTGTTTCTTTTGTAGTTGCTGTCCCTGCTGGCCTTTATCTGTGAAGAAGTTGTGTCACAATGCACCTTGTGTGGAGGACTTTACTTCTTCGAGTTTGTAAGCAGCAGCGCCTTTCTTCTGAGTCTCCTTATGCTCATAGTGTACTGCACTCCGGTTTATGAGAAAGTTGATGCTGTGAAAGTCAGGTCATCGGTAAGCATGAAAAAATATAATTCCTGTATGAAGGACATAGCTCTTTTGGAATCTTGTATAGCTTTATTACTGTCGTAACGCTTTCAAAAACTCAGTAACATGAAAAAAGTTCTCCCAGTTCTGCCTTTAAGCAACTCCATTTTCCCACCAAATGGGATGATAGAAGGGGACAGTGAAATTAGAATGAAAATGACCAACACTACCCATATTTTACAGTTACTGATAGTTTAAGTCACATTAGATATTTTTAAAAACTAAGAGTTTGTTGCTTTTGAATTTTCACATTTCAGTGTCACTCATTGGTTCCACAATTATTCATTGTGTATCTGGTATATGCCAGGCATTGGGAGATAGACTAATGAACTAATGTGTTATATTTCTGGAGCAGAAATAAAAACAGCATGTAATTCTACCTATTTTGTTTTTACTTTATTATGAAAAAAGTTGTCTATAAGTGAATTAAGAAAGCATTGATTAAGAGAGTCTGCTGAGCCTGTGTTTTTATTTTAGTTACAGATTTGTGAAATGACAGATGAGCTTGTTTGCATAGGTACTGAGTAATTTACCTCTTAAGTAGCATTTGAATTATCAGTAGTGGTTAGTGAAGAATTAATTGTACATGTTAGGGTTGACATATGAAAGAACTCACATCTCTGAGGGAAACAGTAAAAATTAGGATACATTTTTAACTATTAAGATCAAGAAGTAATAGGATAAATACAAAGCAGTAAGATTATGTTTTTGTTTAGATGAATGAGAAGGAAGCATTGGGTAATATATTGATTATATACCTTAAGATATTTACTTTTTTCCTATCTACCTTTTTGTGCCTCCTAAATTTTGTGCCATAGGAGTCTATGATCCTCTTTTAAAAGAATTATTATACATTTAAGCATTTTTTTTAAAGTCGATACCAAACAGTTAAAAAAAAACTGAAAAACTGGTAGAGTCTTAATCAAATTCAGCCAGTCTTTGATGAGCTCATACATGCAGTTTCTGGTATGGCCAGTGTATGACTGTTTTTTCATCTTACCTGATATAGCTGCTGTCAGTGCCTACTGTGTGTGTGCCAGGTATACTTTATATGCTGTGGGTTAAAGTCCTCACACTTTAGTGCTCCATTTTTCTGTTGAGGAAACTTGGGTTCAGGGTGGTTTAGTAACTTGTCCAAAGTTACACAGCTAGGGTAAAAATAAACTGAGATTTGATCCCAGTAAAACTCTCCCACTCTGCATGCTATCATACTCTGCATACTAGAACCAAGGCTGTAGCAACTCTATTATTTTTTAAATTTTAATTTTCATTTTTTTTAATATCCTCACCCAAGGACATGCTCACTGATTTTAGAAGGAGGGGCAGGGATGTGTGCTCACTAGGCACTGAACCTGCAACCTAGGCTTGTGCCCTGATTGGGACTTGAACCTATATATAGCCTTTTGGTTTATGGAATGATGCTCTAACCAACTGAGCCACACCAGCCAGGGCAAGAACATTAATTTTTTTGACAAGAAACAATGTTTTAACATTTTCC
The DNA here is from genome assembly GCF_987537825.1 of Furipterus horrens. NCBI lineage: Eukaryota > Metazoa > Chordata > Mammalia > Chiroptera > Furipteridae > Furipterus > Furipterus horrens. The sequence continues at coordinate 130,192,246 of NW_028327177.1, read as the reverse complement.
ATTTAGTGAAATAGTCTAACTAAACTAAGCAAAATGTAAAACATTTATTATTTCAAACTTGATATGATAAGTTATTTTTGAGTAAATACTGATTTTAAAATACTGGGGAATAAAAGAAATAATTCAATTATTTTATCTTAAAATGGCTTTTGTAAATATTTTACTATGTTTCTTTTGGGTCTTTGTTTCTATTAATAGGTAATTTAAAAAATTTTAAATAGTTATAATCATAGAGTATATATATGTATATACTGCTCTTTACCTAACTACATAAGGACTTCATGTTTTATTTCAATGGTTTAAAAATTATTTTTACTGTGTGCATATTAATGTACTAAAATTTTAAATATATTTTCATGTAAGGGAGGTTTTCTGTTTTGAGTGTGTGGTGGTGGTATCTAGGGTAGAAGGATAATCTTTTACAAAAAAAGAATCTTTTCTGTTCCATGCTGTTGTGGGTCAGATTCTATCAAGAGTAACAGTAGCCAACGTTTACACATTTACTATGTGCCTGTCACTGATCTAAGCACTTTCCATGGATTAACACTAATCTTTAGAATCCTTTTATAAAGAGGATACTGCTGTTACCTCTATTTGCAGATGAAGGGACAAAGGCATACAGACGTTAAGTAACTCATTTAAAGCCATAAAGCTGGGAAGTAGTGTAACTGGGATTTGAACTCAGTCTGGCTCTAGAACCCATGTTTATTGAATAGTACATTATTCTGTCTGAAAACGACTGTCTTGTTCACCTCCTTCAATGTAATCCAAATATTAGTGAGTAGAATTATATGTTGTAGATTTAAAATAATATTTAAGGGAATAGTAAAAACAGAGTACTGAAGAGAAATACCTTTTTTAGATGCAAAAACAAAATTCCTTAAATTTTTAAATAAATGTTAAATGAACAATTCACAATAGCATAGGAATTTTGTGTTGGCTATTTTTATTGATTTTAAGTTTAGTAGAGACTGCATTTCAGAAAACTCAAACCATCAGACTTTGGAGTGGCTATCATTCACCACTTTCCCCTCTGAATCAAGTACATGTGTCAGGCAGTCTGCAGTGGGCGCGTGCGAGAGCGGGCCTTAGGAGCCAGTGCCTCAGGGAGTACTTGGATACCCACCAAGACCTGCGTCATTGTAAGCTGCATTGTGATGAGATGGGGAAGCTTTTATGGTAGGAGGCAGCTCGTCCTACAAGCCCGTTTTGGATGACCCATGTAGAACAACTGAAAGCAGTAGGTTATTGCAGAAGTTTTAAGTTGGCTAAAAGACACGCTATTGGCATAATTTTATTTAGTTAATGATGGATGGTTCTTTTGGGTCTCTCCTTTCCAAAGTGCTTTCAAAGCACCGAAGTACTCTCAGGCCATCCTAGTACGGAAAACATTGAAAGGAAAGAAAAATGCCTTTTTTTTTTTTTTTTGTCAGAAGTAAGATAGGATTTAATAAATCCTTTGGCTTTGATAACTTTAATGTGTCCTAGAGAAACACACACACACACACACACACACACACACACACACACACACAACCTTTTGGGGAACTGTTTTATGAAAAGGTTATTTTGTAATGTAGTCTCGGAATATGCCCTGTCCGAAGTGTGGCTGGTGCTCCTTTACAGGGTGTTCACCTAATGCCGGTCTTACTGAAAAGTTAGAAGTCAGAGTATGTACATTTGGGCTGTGCGAAGGAAAGGAAATAAGCCACTGAAGTTTTTTAAAGTAAAAAACTAAAATGTTTGTTTCTGTCAACCTAACCATACTTATGTGTTTTATATATACGTATAGGATTTTTATATTACTTTGGGGACAGGATGTGTGTTTTTGTTGGCGTCTATCATTTTTGTTGCGACACACGACAGGACCTCAGCCGAAACTGCTGCAACTGTAAGTGTCTTGTATTTTTATATTTGCATAGTTTTGTTTCATGAGAAATATGGAATCTGGAAAGTCGACAAGTTATATAATATGGGAGAGTAGCTTGTCTTTTAACTTATATTTTATTGTAATTTTGTCATAAAGGCTTATGATTAATTTTAGTTTCAATATTTTTGTTGCAGAGGAAGATGATAGGATTGTCAGGAAAATATTTTCAAGTACAGAAATATATTACTATAAAATCCTGTGGAGAAAGTAAAGTGGAGGTTGAGGAAAAGTTGAGTTTAGGGGAAAGAAAACATGCCATAAAATTCCCAGCTATTAAAGAAGGGCTTATTTATATGTTTTAATTAGATGATATGTTAGATTGTTACAGTATTTAGATTTCATTAGCTATATTTAAGAGTAACTGGCAGTTTAAAAACTATTTATAACATGCTGGAAATTACCTTCCACAGCTATTTAAATTATGGAAAATTTTGTAGAATTTAATGAGTGAAGGAGTTTATTATTATTTTTAAAAATGTGAGGTATTGGGTTGGGTGGGGGAGAGAAATTAGGGGAAAAGGGGACAACTGTAATTGAAAAAACAAAATAAAAAAAAAAAGTAAAAAAAAAAAAAAAAATGTAAGGTATGTGAGCCAAAGAGCTGGAAGGTCATCTGTCTGGATTATATGGTGTCGAGGGCTCTGCATGGGCTAGAACTCTCTGAGGTGCTCACAGGTGGCTTCACAGACAGGTGGCAGACATGTGGTCTACCTTTATTTATTTATTTATTTTTAAAGATTTTATTTTATTTTTAGAGGGGAAGAGAGGGAGAAAGAGAGGGAGAGAAACATCAATGTGTGGTTGCGTCTCATGTGCCCCCAAGTGGATACCTGGCTCACAACCCAGGCATGTGCCCTGACTGGGAATTCAACCGGCGACCCTTTAGTTTGCAGACCAGCGCTCAATCCACTGAGCCACATCAGTCAGGGCTGGTCTACCTTTGAAGTATTGAATCAATAAGCTAGTCCAGTATGGGGATAAATGCCATTATCAGGTTGGAAGTGTTGGAGACACTGAGGTGAATTAATTAATTTGGAGTTCAATTTGCTTTACAGTGAAATGAAGCAGAATGCATATTCTTGAGGGTGGAGAGGTTGGGTGTGAAGGGTAAAGAAATTACAGCAGATGACAAAAAAATGTTAAAAACCATGGAAGGGACTTTAGCCATTACCTGAATCATTTTTTTCTTTTTATAGATCACTTTGGCCCCCATTTCCTTATGGGTTTTGCTAGTGAAGAAGCTAAATTTGAACCAAGGTCTTCTGTCTCTTAACAGAATTCTCAGAATGTTGATCATATGTTAGCAGAGTACAATAATGAGGAAGTGATTTAAGGAAGAGGAAGTAAATAGTGGCGTCATATTGTGTCATTAGAGTGTGACAATTAACTGGAAAACATTTTTTTAGATAATGTAACCTAAATGTATCTTCAAAATAGAATTTGTTCTTTTTTATTTTTAATTTAATTTAATTTTTTAAAAGATTTTATTTATTTTCAGAGAAGGGACGGGAGGGAGAAAGAGAGGGACAGAAACATCAGTTGGTTGCCACTTACGCGCTCCCAACTGGGGACCTGGCCCGCATGCGCCCTGACTGGGAATTGAACTGGCAACCTCTTAGCTCACAGGCCAGTGCTCAATCCACAGCCACACCAGCCAGGGTTGTTTTTTCATATTAATAACTTTTCCTATTTTCATATAGGCTCAGTTGCCTACTCATGTGTCCCTTATCTCATGTGAGGGGCAGTCTAACCATCGCTAATAATCCTGTTTGTATCATTTTATAGGATTTTGTTTTTCATCTGTTAACCTTAATTTCATAGATTGTCACTCCACACGTGAACATGCACTTTATTTGTGAGACTGTGACTAAGCTATTATTTTGGAATTATTTTTGTAACTTCTTTCCATTTTTTGATGACTTTAAACATTTTTTTACTACTAAAGTTACGATGAAACTAATAAATCATCTTGCTTCTATGAAACACTCTCAAAGCCAAGTAGGAAATGTGAGATTATATTCTAAAATTCCTCGTACAACCTTTGCCCCCTTTTCCTCTGCAGGTGTTTGGATTTCTCGCCAGTTTTATGTTCCTGATTGACTTTGGCTTCATGTTCCGTGAAAAACGACGGGAGTCCCAGCTGAGAAAACCTGAGAATACTGCTCCGGGAGGGACCGTCACTGAACCACTTAATGCTTAAAGACTAGGAGGCAGGTGTGATGTGACGGAAGGTAGCGACCGTGGTCCCTGAGCCTGGGCAGAAGCTGTACAAGCAGTGTAATTGCTAAACCACTTCTTTTGAAGAGCAAAGGGAAGGGCCAGAAGGCAGTCTTATGAGTACTGGACAGTGTCAGATACCACAAATTAAGCCAGTGGGTTTTTTGTTCTTTTACGACATTTGAAACTTGTAGCAATGAAGTTTATTTTTTGTGTTTTGGAGGTGAGGGCAGTTGTTTCTTTAAGTCATAGCTCAACTGTTGATAAATTATTCTATCCTTGTTACTAGGCTTAGCTTTCAAATTATGCTTTATAGCCATATAAACAGCATAATTAAGTCCATCCATTTAGAAATTGTTTCATTTTTAAGTTAATTTGCTTAGCTATGAGTTTTGTTATTTTTGGTGATTAGATAAAATTTAATGTATATTTAAAATTTTAAATTCAATATTTAAAATGTTGGTTTAGGTTTTTTCCTTAAAATATAGTACCCAGGCTTTACTGTATCTCTCTCAGCCTTAAGATTATATTGTAACATTTTAAGATAACTGTTATTGACCCTTGTATAGCCTAATAGAAAATGTGCGGGAGATGTTGGTATTTTATATGTATAAAAACAATATCAGCAGCCCAGCATTTATACTGCACTTTGGTTGTTGTTGATACCAAGTAAAGAAAAGAAATTTTTTTTTATGTAACACATAGAAAAATGGAAGAAACTGATATCTCACCTAAGGACCAAAGATAACAAAGATATACTTTTTGTGCAATACAGTGAAATTATAAAAGCAGGCTTTGACCGCTTAACAAGTGTCTGAAGAGGTGAGTTCATACTGTGAGTGAGAAAATGGTTCATTCTCCTATTGGCACATGATTATTTCTGCTGAAATTGGTACAGCTCTGCAGGTCTCTTCAGTGTTTCCTTTGGCACCAGTTTTCTTTTTAAAACCCCAGCCTTTGAGTTTTCATCAATTTGAGGTTGCTTGCTTTCTGTCTCCTTATAAGAATGGTCCATACACTGCTTCTTCATCAGGTGTAGGTGAACCTCTGGCTCTGACTCTTTCTTGTCCGTAGATGATCCAGCACCTTGGGCCCTTCTAAGTGCACAGTGTTAACAGGATCCTTAGGGACTCTGTTCCCACAGAGCAATGCCTTTGGAGGAGACCTTCTTAAGGAAGTGACTATCTAGAGAATCCTGCGAGGTTGATACTGCTGCTGATGGTGTAAGGGAGTAGTCAGACCATTCTCAAGCACCACTTCACAAGCAGTTCTGATAATTTGGAAGAATCATCTGTTGTTGGCAGGCCATGGTTTACAGAGTAGACCTTTCTTGTCCTCCTCCTAGATATCTGACTCAAAACTTAGATTTTAAGGTGATGAGCCCATGCGTCAGGTCCTTTAAGAGTTTGGTGGAGGTCTCCCAGGGTAGGTATGCTAGGTCGTCTGTCTGAAAAGCTGGAATCATATTTCCAGGGAGGTAGTTTAATGACCCTATCATTTTTTAACTTCTCATCTGCCTTTTGTGCGTTACAGATCGGTTTCAGCTGCATAAGTGTGGCTGATGTGATTCTCAAAAATTGGTCATTATGTCCAAACATAGCTTCTGCTCTTAGTAACTCCGGACCTTATATATTTGTATCAGAGTTTGGATGTTGGTGCTTAGTGGTGATGTGACATTACCTGCCTGGGAGATAATGAAACCAATCTTGGATGCTGTTGTTCACTGGGTGTGCCATCTAAGAGAGGAGAACTAGCCTGAGCCTTGGGTGCAAGAAGAAAGACTGGTTCAAAAGACTTGCCAGCTTACGGTAGGCAAACCCTGGACTTGACATCAAACTACTGTACCACCGCCTTTTTAAATACCATCCAGGCCCAGCTGGGATTCGCAGCAAACCACCTGGACTACCTCGGGGTCCCCACCCATGCATCGGGCTTAGTTGGGTTTGCCGGCCATGCCCTCAGCTGGCCTCACACACGCAGCTGGCGCGGAGCTTCAGTTCTGGGTGCTCTGAGGTTTCACTTCCGTTCGTTTCTCTGGCGTAGGGCCACCAGTCCTGGCCTTTTCAGAAAGATAATACATTCCCTGGCATTTTCGGTCACTCTAGAAGCTTTCTTCGCGGTGTGTTTTAGGGGACCCATGACCAACTAGCCTCCTTCTTCTCTTGTAGAAGAAATTAGGAGTAAAAAGACCATTGTGGTAAATAAAAAGTTCAAGGAGAACTTAGGACCAAAACCACTGTTATGTACAGGAAAGGACAGACTCAGTAAACTCAAATTTAAAATAACTTTTATTAACATCTATGATTAATTTCTTATATTTTGTACAAATAAACTGTTTAGAATGGTTTTGGGAAATTATGAAAGAAATGCACTTACAGTATAAAAATTTTCTAATTGCTGTACTTAAATTATATTCTGTTTGGGGACTGGGAAATGTATTTTTACATTGTTTACAACAAATCGTTTTTATATTTATCAATTGAAATCCTGTGGGTCTTTTTTATCTTTCTCCATGTCAAATTTTATAGGCTTCTTTTTAAATAAAACCATTTTATTGTCCATACCTTTGTAATTGTTTAGTCATTACAAAAGCAAGGTATTTAGAAGAAAGCTTTCTCCAGAGTTCTAGGAGTTGGCTCTACAACCGTGGTAAGTACCTAGATAGAATACTGAGCCGTGGGTCTCTCCGCAGCTGTCGGGCACAAGTAGAAAAGAAACAAATCTAGTTCCAACCCATGGGCTTTTCCTCTTGTTGAAAAGCTGATGAATACACATTCAGAGAAGAATTTTAGGGAGCTATGGGTGAAGAGATAGAAAGGAATGTTATAGACTAAATGCCTTTAAATACCACCAAAGAAGCAAGTTTGGACTCTTCATCACATTTCTCAACATGGCTAACAATGCTAAAAACAAAATAGGCACATTCTCTTCCGGACCATTCAATGATTGGGAAAGTGTGAAGTGAAACTCGGGTGGCTCTGGGACAGCTACAGCTATTTGCGTAGTTTGCAGAATTCCTGCCTCCAGCCTGAACGAGAATAACAAGGTCTTTATGGTCATCAAGAACGCACTGGAATTTGTGCATTCTTCAGAGTTTTGTGTTCTGTTTTGTTAAAGAGCACTGTCAGTATGCAGTTAACTGCAAGGAGCAGAAACCTAGTTAGGTGAGTCTTAAACACAAAGGAAAATGTATTTCACAAGAAGCCTGGACAGGACAGTTCTGAGACCGGTGAATTCGGTGACTTCCGAGGTGTCCTCAGGGGCCTGGGTTTGTTCTTTCCATGTTTTCCTGCCCATCCATCTGCTGCTGTGAGGTTTGGCCTCAGGATTGACCCTTTATTGTGTAGCGAGACCGTGGCTACATCTGCAGGCATCATCTGCTTGCTCAACAAGGCCCGAAGGCCAGGAGAAATTGTTTATCGTTCTATGTCTCCCTAAGGGGTTTCTTTTTTCCCAGAAGCCCCTTGGTGGACTGCACGTACTTGCTTATTTACTACAGGACATTAAATGCCCATTTCCAGTTCACCCATTGACACAGAGAGTGGAATTACTGTAATTAGCTTAAAATAATCGGGATTTCTCCCCTTAGGTTGTGAATACCAGATGAAGCATATGGTCTTCTGATTCCTGAACAAAGCAAGAGAAAAAGAGCTGTTGGGTTGGGGATCAAGAGTGTCTGTCATAAGCATGTTAAGAATTGTGCCCCAACTGGGGGAAATAAAATTCTCAGGTTAAGACATTTTGGGGGAGGGGGTTCGCTGACTACCCCAAAACAATTTAAGATAGAAAAACTAAGTTTTTTTTGAATTATATGTACTTCTGCAAGCAATGTGTATATCATAGAGAATTGGTTTAATGAAAGGTGGGAAGTATTGTTCTTCCCCTGATATCTTTGCATTTGGCTACTTTTATTTTTGATTTTTAAAATAGACCAGGCACTGGAAGTACAGATAACTCCTGTTGTAAATACCACCCAGCTTTAGTAGATGATGACATTTTGCCATATTTGCTTTAAGGGTCCTTGGTTAAAAAAGAAACTCAAGTTCCCTGGCTACATGGCACTTGGTTGGAGCATCGTTGATTGGAGCATCGTTGCATGCACTGAAAAGTTGCTGGTTTGACTCCCACTCAGGGCACATGCCTAGGTTGTGGGTTTGATCCCATGTTGAGGTGCATGTGGGAGGCAACCAACTGATGTTTCTCACATCGATGTCTTCCCCGCTCCCCTCCTTTCTTGCTCTCCTTTCCTTTCTAAAAATCCATGGAAACATGTCCTCCAGTGAGGATAAAAAAACAAAACAAAACAAAGTTTCTTTAAAAAAAGAAAAGAAAGAAAATGAAGTTTTATCTTAAAGTACCACCCCCTTTAATCTCACTCTATTTCCTCTTCCAAAGGTAAACACTATTTTGAATTTGGTGGGTCTTTCTTGTTTGTTTTTATTGTCTGTATCATCTGTACAAATGTATCTGTAAATGAATTACATGGTATTTGTGCTATATGTATCCTTTTACAGCTTGCCTTTTCAACTAGTATTTTTAAATGTATCTGACACATGTAACTAATTCATTCCTTTTAAGTGCCATTTGGTATTCTATTGCAGGAATGTGCCACAATTTGTTTCTCATTCCCCTGTTGATAGAAAAAATGTTAATGTGGTTTTCTTTTTGACCATTTCAACCAATGTTACAAGGAACAAACATACTTGAACATCTTGTGCAAGAGTTTATATATTGGGTGTGTACTTAGAAATAAAATTATTGAGTCAGAGGGTACGTGAAATTTTACCATGGCTAAATATTTCCAATGGGTCTCCAAAATGGTAGAACAAGTTCATATTCTCATCACCAGTGTAGGAGAGTGCTTGTTCCCTCACACTTTTCTTGTACTTAGTATTATAACGTTTTTGCCAACGTGAGACTGAAATGGTCTTTCACTTTATTTTATAGTTCCCATATAAGCAGCGAGGCTGATCGTCTTTTCATTTGCATGTTGACCTTTCAGACTTCCACACATATGTGCGTTGTTTGTTTATATCCCTTGCCTTTTTTTATATTGAGGTTTTCTTTATTTGAGAGTTCTAGACCCGTTATGGGTATTATCCTTTGTAATATGCCTTGGAAATAATTTTAACTTTGCTTCACTAGTTACGTCAAGGTCAGAGATGTGCTCTTCTACTTTGTAAAGTGTTTCAAGATCTGCATTTTATATCTAGGACTTGATTCTACCTTAATTTTTATGGGTAAGTGCCTCATATCATCTGATTTATTGCTTCAGCAAGTGACTTCTTTCTCCTCTGATGGACAATGTCGCCTCTGTCATTTACCAAGTTTATGTATATATATGGATCTGGTGCTGGGCTCTCTTTCTGTACTTTTGCTACTCCTGCAGTCTTTTAAAAATTTTTTACATATTTATTTTTAGAGGGAGGGGAAGGAAGGGAGAAAGAGAGGGAGAAAAACATTGATGTGCAAGAAAAACATTGGTTGACTCTCCACCACCCCCCAACTGGGGACCTGGTCTGCAGCGCAGGCAAGTACCCTGATTGGGGACTGAACTGGCAACCTTTCAAAGTCTGCAGGCCGGCACTCAATCCACTGAGCCACACCAGCTGGGCCCCCCACTCCTTTTTTAAAAAAAGATTTATTTGTTTATTTATTTGAGAGAGGGGAAGGGTGGAAAAAAGTGGGAGAGAAACATCAATGTGACAAAAACATCAATCGGTTGCCCCTCACGTGCCCTGATCAGGGACTGAACCCACAACCCACGCACATGCCCTGACCAGGAATCAATCGGTGGCCTTTTGCTTTGCGGGATGATGCCCAACCGACTGAGCCACACCAGCCAGGGTAGCACCCCTCTCTTGCCTCCTGCTATGCGCTGGTTCCCAGAACAGCTTGGTGTGATCTGGTCAAGCATGTAAAGTAATTTTCTAATTTTCCCTACTTGATGATGGCCTTATATGGTGGTTGGCTTTTTCCGTGTTTGTCTGGACACTTTAGATGTGGCTGTTTCATATAACCCTACATATCACATGACTGTTGAGTTCATGAGGGGTGCACCACCCAATATATAGTATGTTATTACTAGTCCAGTCCTGGGTGGCCCAAAGACCTGACCATGCAGCTGGGTCCCTGAGTCTAGGTACAGATATTGTTCAGTAAATCTTGGGGTGGTACACCCTGTGGCTAGAAGTCCCATGTGTTCAGGCCATTGCATGGAGTCACTGCTGCTGTGGGCCATCAGCTGATTGCTATCGCTGGATGGTGATAGCGTTGCAGAGGACCACTCACCTTGGAGGTGGGTGGGCTCTTTCTTCAGCTGGGTCTCCTTTGTAGGTGAGACCTTCATTAAACCAGCAGTTCATTAGGGAAGATATTTCACCTGTTGGTGAAGACTTAAAGGCTCAGGGGCTGGTTTGGGTCCTTAATTTGAAGATTCATCTTCTCATGATAGGACCTTCCAGAGCTTGGCCCACCGATGGAATTTAGTTCAGACTTGCACAAAGAGAATGTCAACTTGGAGACAGTTTCGATTAGGGCTCTAGTTGCCTCTCAACAGCAGGAGGAAGTCCTCCAACTCAAAAACCCAGAGGCCCCAGAAGAAGTGGAGGAGTTTTTGTTGTGAAAGGCCCAGGCCAAGTGTGTAATCAGTTCCTTGAGAGGTGACGGAGACAGAAGCTGTAGGGTACGGCCTCTTCTGCGGCCTGAGCAGCTTTGTCATCGGGGCCCTCATTCAGATGTGGCCACGTGGCAGGTGACTTGGGGTGGAGGCTGTAGGAATGCTCCCAGGTTTGGGTTGTACTGCCTCCAATAGCCAATATGCAAAGTGGCTGATTTTGGTGTGGGGCCACTTTCGGTAGTTGGTGGTTACTACAGAGTTTGTCCTTAACTGATTGTGAAATGATCTCTGAGCTGTGGCGCAGCTCCGAAGATGGTTCCTGGGAAGGTGAGTCACTTGGGTTTTGTGCTTGTTCAGGGCCTATCTGTTTTTCCTTAGCGGTGCCTGGGTGGCGTGTCACATGGCAGAAGCAGTTTTCTCTGTGGAGCCATTGTGGAAATAACCTGCATGTTCACCAATAGTTCACATTCTGCCAGGTGTGTCCAAACCACCTGGGCTCTATCGCTGCGGAATTCAGGGCCATGCATGTGTCCTGTATCCTTCATCAGGGGAAGGCCAACTAATCTGTTCCCTCCCTTCCCCCCGGAGGGATCTAAAAAATAAAGTGTTAGCAATTTCCTGCTTAGGCTGCAAGCCAAGAACCTGGTATGATGGCAGCAACACTGGTGCTGTTGTGGAAACGAAGGTGGCCACCTTCTTTAAGCTTCCAGAGTACACACGAAGCTCCCAGCTTCTGTTGGCCTGACAGTGTTCAACTTCCAGGAAGCTTTGGAGCTTTGCCTGGCAGCCCCGGCTGCAGGAAACATTGCGTGAGAAGACCATGTACTTTTCTTCTCCTAGAAAAAGGCATCGTTTCAATTGTTAGGGGTGGCAAGCTTTAAGGGTAAATGCCATCCTCAGTTCTGTATGTGACTGACCCTTATGTGAGCCACCAACAGGGGTCGCAGTGAATGTACGCCATGAGTAGGTTCTTGCAAAAGAGCAGCAAACAGTGCAAGCCAACAAACAAAAAACAACTCTCCCGCAAACCACAAAACTACAGCCAGTCTCTAGTAAGTGTAAGAATATTTGGAGCTTCCTGGGCGGGGCTGAACTATCAGTCTTCCTTCACTGCAGTCTTCCAACGCCGCTCCTGAGTGAGGCTGTTCAGGCAGATGCCACATGTCCACTTGAGGTCCAAATAAAATGTACGAGTTGATGCATCAATTCTGAACGCTGGATTGGTCAAGTTCGACTTTTCGGAAGCCAGCCCCCTCCGCCAGGGACCAAAGACGGCGCTTCTCCCCTTTGGCCACAAGAGGGCGCGCGCCGCTAAGGGAGGCCGCGCGGCGCGGGTCTTTGGCAGCCACTTGCCCCTTAGGGTTTTTTTTTTCGCTAAAGGAAAGCTGCGCCGGATTGGGAGCACTGGCAACGCCCAGGCAGACGCAGCTGTTGGCAGGGGATCCCGGGGACTCCCCAGGAAAGGACCCCGTTCCGCGCGCTGCCCCGGGGATTCGGGAGGAAGCAGCTGCCAGGCCAGCGAAGCCTCCACTGGCCCATCGCTTGGGCCCTGGCTTCCTGCTGCCCAACCCCCACCTCCCGAGAGACCGGGCGGCGTCCAAACGGAGGGCCCGCTGGCTGCATCTGCACCCCACACAGGTTTGGTTTGGCCTGGAACGTACCCTAAAAAGGTTTACTTGGCAACATTTAAAAGTCAGGAAATATTTAGCCTAAAAATCCAGATTTCCACTCCTTGTGGTCACTTCGGGGCCACCACGTACACCCCTGCCTGGGAATGAGGTGTTGGTCAGATCAATATCCAGTGTGACTATTATTCTGGTTATTATCACTCTCCAGAACTGGGCCAAACGGCACACTTCGTACCGTAACATTTCCTTTTTTGCACAACTACATGGAGTTCATCATGGTCTTTTAAAAAATTCACATACTTTTCTACGTACACAGAAAATTACAATAAAACCCAAACGACACACAAGTTGCTTCACTCTCCTTACAAGGTGCAGAGGCACCCAGTATTCTCACTGTGGTCTTCAGGAGGAAGGCCCTCGGTCCGTCTGCCCGCCCCATCCAACCTGGGCAGGATGCCCATCCATCCACCGGTGCACAGCAGCAGCCAGCCTGGCAGCTCCTTTCCTCAAAGTTAGGGGCGGGTCCTAGGTTTTATTTTATTTATTTTATTTTAGCAGAGAACTTCAATCTAAATCATATGTGAAATCCAGTATATAAAGCAGGAAATATGCTATTAATATGTATCACCAATTTCCAACATTTACTTAGTATAAAGTCAGTTCATAAGACTAGTTGGATCAGTTTGAAAAGTCCAGTTTGGAGTAAGGAGATAACTGGGCTGTAGCCTTCTTTGGATTCATCCTGCTGCTTTTTATCAATTGTGCCGGACGGAGAGGTCCCAGCTCACCCAGACAGTGGTGGCAGGTGTCATAGCAGCTGGCCTCACACGCTTGTCCTCAATGAGAGGCCACAGGCCCCGGTTCCCTGAGGGCTGCCCACAGTGAGGGAGCCCGTGCGGGTCCCAGTGTCAGCGTTTCCCTTTGATGACAGCAGAGTGTGCGTTTTAGGGGCTAACGTTACGTTTTGCCCATAAAATCCGTTCTCTGTGAGCCCGCTGAAGCACCTGAGTTCACAGGAGAAACGGCCTCACTGTGGAAAGTGGTAGTTGCCGAGGGGCCCCAAAGACCTGCTGTTTCGATGGCAACACGTTTGCTTTTCAGACTAGGGAAGAGGGGCTGGGGGTAGTGCCCAGGGGATGGGCCAGCGCTTGGGCCCTTCATGGTCCCGGCTGGAGGCCCAGGCTGCTGACCGAGCAGGTAAACATGTCTGGGAAAGAAGCTTCTCTTCTCAGCTGCAGCACAAGGGGGGGCGTCAGGGCCAGGCACACAGAGGAAGCCAGTCAGCTCCGGTCCTGCTGGAACATCCCAGTGACCCGGGGTGGGGTGGTCACAGGCTGGGGTCCAGGAGACACCAGACCTGGACTCAGATCCTAGTTCTGTCTCTTCCCTCACATCCACTCAGCTTTCTCCTCCAGTCTCCAGCTCCAGGGCCAATATGTTCAGGATAGGCGGCTTCTTGCCCCACAGGGCCCTCAATGTCAAGGGCAGGCCGTCTTGCCGGCACACCCCACCCTGCTACAGAGAGAACCACACCAAAGCCGTCTTTGAGAGCAGCAGCCTTCCTTGTGGGTGGTGAGAGAACACCCGTGGCAGATGCGTGCCCAAGAGAGAGCACCAGCCTGCCCCGCCCCTCCCTTCCTCTCCAAGGGCCAGGCCAGGCTGAGAGAGCCTCTGCGGGCCAGGGACCTGGCCGCTTGCGGTAGAGGATATGGGCAGACCTGCTTTGGCCACAGGTTCCAACACCTCCTGGCACCTCAGGCTGCCACAAAGAGCCAGGGCTGCCTCTTGGTCCTTGGGGCAGACCCCAGCTCCCTATCCTCCCTCCATGGGTCCAATGTCCCTCCCCTCACATCTTTGCCTGGTCCTGCCTGGCTGTGAGGGCTCGATGGGTCCCCTCCCTGGGCTGGGAGCTGGGGCGGGGGTAGAGTTTGGGTGACACGTGGGCACTGCCCCCAGGATGAGGAGTCCCAGAGGGCCTGGTTTAGAGAAGATGAACAGGTCACACAGCCTGTGGTCTCCAGGACCTGTGATGCTCAGCTGTCAGGACATGGCGCTGGCCCCTGTGTAACTGGGTCTGTCTTCCCCCATTCAAGCTACTTCAATGTCTAGGCAGAGGTCCTGTATCACCTTTAAAAAAAAATTGGGGTAGAATTATATGTAACAGAAAATTTACCATTTTACAGTTTTTAGGCACACGGTGTAGGGGCATTAATGACATTTACATTACTGTGCGACTGCTGCCACCACGCATCTGCAGAATATTCTCTTCTTCCCGAATGGAAACTGTCCCCATGAAACACTTAACCCCCCGTTCTGTCTCTCTGACACCCGTAGGTCCCTCATGTAAGTGACGTCAGCACGTGCTGCTTTGTGTCTGGGCTATTTCATTTAACACGGTGTCTTCAAGGTTCATTCACGTGGTAGCATGTGTTCCCATTTCCTTCCTTTTTAAAAAAATGTTATTTTTAGAGAAAGGAGAAAAAGGAGGAAGAGGGAAACACTGTTGTGAGAGAGAAACATCGATCAGCTGCCTCTCATGCGCGCTCCACGTGGGGACCTGGCCTGCAACCCAGGCATGTGCCCTAAGAATCGAACTGGCGACCCTTTGCTTTGTAGGATGACATTCAATCCTGTGAGCCATGCTAGTCAGTGCTTGAAGTTCCTTCATGTTAAAGGTGGCTGTGTTGCTTTGAGTTCTGCTGTGTTTCTTGCATGAACACTACTGGCTTCCACCCTGGAAACCAGTTCACTCTGCTAACATGCACATTTTGAGAGGCACTGTCTCCTCCATCCTTTAACTCTTCTTGCCTCCAGTGGGCGGTCTCCAGGTAGCATCATTCCATGAGCCTCATGGGCCCCTTCACCTCACTCCTGGTTTTCCAGCCAGCCTTCTTCTGGTTTAGTAAGAAATCCTTCTGCAATATGTCAAGTCAATATTTTATTTAAAAAACACAGACACACACACACACAACGGTCACGAAGGCAGAGTGGGGAAAGGAGACTGAGATCTAGTCTCTGGGGACAGGCTGACCACAGCGCTCCTACAGGCACGCCTCGCTTTAAGAAAGAGGGCATCTTCAAGACCAGATTCGCACGCGAGATAAGTTACGAAAGGGCTTTGTTTCTAGAGGCAGACTTACAGTAGCTCCACTCCCCCAAGGAATGGGGTTTATGCAGGAGTATTCAGAAACCCCTCCACCAGGCTAAGTGGGGTCACCAGTCCCTGAGGCAGTTTGAAAAGCAGAAGGGAGAGACCCGATTCCCTGGAGGCTGCTATTCTTTCTCCGGTGGGGAGGAATGTTCTCCGAGGAAGATGGCAGAGAGCGCTTCGCAGCAGCTGAGGAGCTCAGAAGGCAGGGGAAGGCCCCCTCCTGTGCCCATCGGCCCAGGCAAGACTTTGGCACAGGACACAGGTTCAGAAGTCGTTCCCAAGGTCACTGGCCCACTGATCCTCCTGTCTGCTGGGCTGGCCCTGCGGGGCCTCTTGCGGGCCCAGAGGCTGTGGTGGCCTCAGACGGCTGCATCTGGGGAAGGAAATGGCGAAGTGAGGATGCTGGCCAGGGCCGGGCCCACGCAGCAGTTGCACAAGGCAGGCCGCCTCCCGTGCTGCCCGGGCCACTGCCTTCCTCCACCCGTGCCCACTGTCCCTGGGATTATTTTATTCTTTTAAAATACATTTCTAAAAAGGAAAAGTATGAAATAGGGCAGAGGGGATTTCCACCCCAGGCTTCCTCCTCAGAGGTACACAAACCCTGTTAGCTGTTTCCTTGGGTTCTTCCTCCACAATTTAAAGTAACAAATTTATACCAATATTTATAGATGCACCACTGTTAGATGTTACCTATTAACATTTTTTTTTTACATTGTTTTTTCTTAAACAGCTTTACTGACATATAATTCACACACCATAGACTTCACCCATGGCTTTTACTATATTCACTATATTCACAGAATTGTGTAGCCATTTTGGAACGTTTTCGTCACTTCTAAAATAAACCCCATGCCTGCTGATAGGTACCCCTGTGCCCCACCTCCCCCAGCCCTAAGCAACCACTACTCTGCTTTCTGCCTCTGTGGCTTTGACTATTTTGGACGCTTCACATACGTGGCGTCCTACCACGTGTGGTCTTTTGTGACTGGCGCCCGTCCTGCTGACCTCAGCCAGTGACTCCTGGAAGGAAGCTGAAGCTCTGCTGTGACTATCTTTCTGCAGGGCAACTCACACCACACAATGTGTGTGCTTTGATAGGCTTAATGTGTGTCTGTCTTTTTTTTTTTTTTAAAGAAAAAGAACAAAGAAGAAAGAGGCGAAGTGCGAGATCAAAGAAAGAAGTGGATTAATCAAACTAGCTGGTTCAAGTTTCCAGCAATTCTCAGTAAAAAATACTAGGTATAGGGATATTTTTTTTTTTTTTTTTTTCAGTTTAAAAAGTTTATTAGTGAGATGTACATTGTTTTTTCTTTCTTTTTTTTTTTTTTTTTTTTTTTCAGATTTAATGTGTTTTATTGATTAAAATATTACATTTGTGCCCCTTTCCCTTCCCTCTGCTCCCCTCCACCCGGTGGCCCCCTCCCTCCAGTTGTCCCCCCCTTTTAGATTATGTCCATTAGTTGTGCTTACAGTTCCTCCCAACCTCTCTCCGTCTATTCCATTCCCTCCTACCATGATCCCCAATTCCTATATCATCTCCCTCCCTCTCCCCACTCCCCCTCCCTGTTGGCCTCCCCCCACTATGTTTCCCTTACCCACAGTTCCTTTTCCATTCTCGTTGCCTGTTTCGTTTGCCTTTGTTTCATCTCCCTAGCTTCTGTTTTTTAAACCAGTCCCTTTAACTTCTCATATAACAGTGGTTTGGATCTAATGAACTCTTTCAGTTTTATTTTGTCCTGGAAACACTTTCTCTGTCCTTCTATTCTGAATGACAATTTCGCTGGATAGAGTATTCGTGGTTGTAGGTTTTGGATTTTCATTACTTTGAATATTTCTTGCCAGTCCCTTCTTGTCTGTAGGGTTTCCCTTGAGAAGTCAGCTGATAGTCTAATTGGGACCCCTTTGTACATAATTCTTTTCTTCTCTCTTGCTGCTTTTAAGATTCTCTCTTTATCTTTAATTTTTGACATTTTGATTATAATGTGTCTTGGAGTGGTTCTCCCTGGGTCCAGTCTCTTGGGAACTCTCCTTGCTTCCTGGATCTGCAAGTCTATTCCCTTCCCCAAGTCTGGGAAGTTCTCCTTTATTATATTTCCACTCAATTTTTCAAGTTCTAGTTCATCTTCCTCATTCTCTGGCAAACCAATGATTCTTATGTTGGGCCTTTTATAGCTGTCCCAGAGGTTTCTGATCCTCTCATTGTTGCTTGCCATTTCCTCTCGCTGCATTGGCTGACTGCTTGTTCCTTCTCCATATTCCAGTTTGTTGAAATGGACTCTGGATTCCTCACCATCTGTCTCGTATGTGGTTTTGTTCCTTTCGTTATGAAAGTTTTTCGCTTCTTTCATATCTTTTTCCTGCTCTTTTGTGAATTCTGTAAGCCACCTGATGACAATGGCCCAGAACTGAGCCTCTGACAGGTTTCTTATCTGTTCATCTGTCAGGTTCTCTATCTGCTGCCTGGTGAGTTGTGTTACCGGGATCTCTATAGTTGCCTGCCTCATTTTGACAGATGCGTTTTGTTTTCCTGGGCCGGCTGTCGGGGGCAGGGGGCAGTGCCTGCGTACGCGTCACAAATCAGCGACCGCTGGCGCCTGCCTGTCCGCGACCTATTTCGCAGCTCTGTGGTGCTTTCTGTGGGGGCGGGGGGTCCAAGATGGATTCACACAGTTATTCAGCTAGGAGACCGGGATCCGTCCTCCCGCCCCCCTGGGCCTCACTGTTCAAGGCGATGCTGCGGCTGCTCCCCAGCGCCCGGAGTCACGAGTCACGCAAGCCAGGGGCTTGATTGGAGTCGCGCACGCCAGGGGCTTGATTACCTCCAGGATTTTTCGCCGCCCCGCCCGCCGCTCCGCAAACAGCTTTGCCTTCTTTAACTCTTACCTGCCCAAATGGCACCGCTGGTTTATAACTTCATATGTTGGGCTTCCGTGTAGCTTTATTTTCTGGAATTTCTAGTTATCCTTTGTTTTAAAGTAGTTGTATTCCACTATAGTTGTAGAGGGAGACCTAGCGTGTCCGTCTAAGCCTCCATCTTGGCCGGAAGTTCGGTATAGGGATATTTTTATAAGGATGTTCATCACGGCACGTCATAGTAGCAAATAATTAAAACAACAGCAATAACAAAAACTGATGGAGACAAGGAAACTATGGCACAGACACGCAATGGAGTCGAAGCAACCCCGGGAACCATGGAGAATGCCAGGGAAGCGCACCTCCTGATGTGGGGAAGATGGCTGATAGGTCACGTAGGAGGGAAAGATCAGATTACAAAATAACAAATCCAGTTCTGATCCTTTTCATCAAAGCAACCTGTATCTCTCCCCCCCCCCCCCCCTTTATCCAGCGAGAGGAAATCCTGGAAGGAAAGACACCCAGCAGGTGCTATTTCTAGATAGTGTGATGGCAGATGGTTTTTTAAAAATCTTTTTCTTATTTGCATTTTCTAAATGTTCTATATTTTACTTTTGTCATTAGGAAGCATTTAAAGAAAACGCTTCTCTCTCAGAGGCTGAAACACTAGGGCTTCTCTGGGTTTGGCGGGATGGCCCGAGAGCAGAGGGTCTTGAGTTACGTCTTTCCTCCGGGCTCCTGTGCTCGTACGGCCTCCTCGCCAGCAGGCTGTTCTCTGTTGTGACACCCCAGAACAGGCTGTCCTCCTGTCCCTGAGCACAGGGACCTGTCAGAGATCATCTGTGTTCAGACAACCAGAACTCACCTGCTGACTGGGTCACACAAGAGATCTTGTAGGACAGCCACACGCTTGCCAGGCAGAGGAAGGTGGCCGCGAAACCGAAGACCTACACAGGAGAGAGAGGAGAGGGAGTTCCCAGGCCAGGGGCCAACCGCAGTCTTCCTGCATCTCATCTCTGTGCCTTTCCCTGTCCTGACGGTGACTGATGGCCGGGAGGGAGCTTGGGGAATCACCTGACCCAAACACTTTGTTCTTACTCAGGTGGAGAGATGAGGCCCAGGTCCCCCAGCTGGGACCCAGGTCAGGCCTGGCCACCAGGTCTCCAGCCCTCAGCCCTCGCTCTGGGCAACTTCAGTGCCCCTGTTCAGGTTTATGCTTCAGCTGAGCTGGGGCCAAGCCACTGTACTGTACTGAGCCTGGGCTAATGAGAAGGAAAAAGGTAGAACTGTACATTTTAATCAGGGTTTAAAAATTTTAATGTTCCATTGAATTTCATCGGTGTGGTAGCATTGCTGGAATTTCATTCATGATGGTTTCTGTCTGGCCTTATAGTTGTGCAGGAGCTGAGGCCTCTCCATCTAGTCTTACCATTTAGTCTAAATAATATTAGACTAAAATAGGTTCAGACAGAGCCCCTTTCCTTTCTGAGGGTCCACCCAGTGCTCAAGTGCGGGGGCCTTGCCCCATCCAAACTCCTCCTCTGTGCATGGGGAGCACGGAGCCAGAGAGGAAAAACCTCACATGAGGCTCGCCAAACGGGCAAGCAAGAAGCAGGCCCACACTCTGGGCCTCCAAAGCCTGGAGTCATTTTCCTATTAGTGAACACATCTGGCAGCTGTAGCTAAAATTTACTGAGCACTTACTATGTTCCCACCAGTCTTCTAAGCCCTCAGGTGTGT
Source organism: Furipterus horrens (assembly GCF_987537825.1). NCBI lineage: Eukaryota > Metazoa > Chordata > Mammalia > Chiroptera > Furipteridae > Furipterus > Furipterus horrens. The sequence continues at coordinate 130,172,108 of NW_028327177.1, read as the reverse complement.
TAATTCCTTTAACCTTCACAGCTCTGCCAGGTGGACCTGCTGTTACCCTCCCAGCCCCTCATTTTACACAAGAAACGGAGGGACAGGAGGTCACTGATTTTGCCCAGGGCTGCAGAGACAGCAAGGGCCAGCCCTGGGATAGGAGCCCAGGGAGTCTGGCTCCAGAGTCCACACTCTCCTCTACCCTCAGACTTGTGAAAAGCCTCAGGCTGCCTGCGTTGCCACTAAGTGCCCCGCTGAAATCATGGCTGGCTTCCAGGAGGAATGGTTCAGGACGAAGGGCAAGATTTTCAAGCCTGCCTGCGGGTTCGCATAAGCGGCCACCCCCAGGGCCCACACCTATCTCCCTCTCCCCTGGGTGTTTCCTTGGCTCCTTTTGTACTGATTGTCTGCACCACATAATTAGCCTATTAGAGCCTGTTCGGGCCTCTCATTGTCTGTTCTGCACAATTAGCACATTATATACCATCCCGGTCTCCAACTGTCTGCGCTGCATAATTGAACAGTTTATTCTAATTGCTACATAATGCTATTCTGGACGACAATGCTTTGTTTGCTAATTGTTTCACGGGCCTTAGCCTTGACCCCTGAGCTGGATCACCACTTTCTCATAAGCAAGGACCCTATCGTTTTATTTTTCCTGGCTTCCCCCAGGGAACTAGATGGTGCATGGTAAATGGGGTTTATTGGGATTCCAGGGCTAACACCGTTATGTGCGGCCTGAATCATAAAACCCAGTGGGAATCTCCTGGTGTGGTCCCGGAATACCGTGAGCACAGGTTTTCTTCGTGGCCACTCCACCTGCCTGTCTGTAGGTGGGCAGGTGGTAACCACACCTCTCCCTGGAGGCTGTAGGAAGGGGGTGCAAGGTGGTGGATGGAAGGGGGGCTGTGGGAGACGCTTAGAGGGCAGTGTAGAGGAGCGACCTTCTGCCCATGCCGACCTTCAGAGGGCAGACTCTACCCCTCGGTGGAATTCCAGGCACAAACCCATTCTCAGCCGGGAGTCTGGAGAATTTGTAAATGCAAGAGTGACTGTCACACAGACAGCTTTTCTTAAAACTCATTTTAAAAATCTTGCCTGCTCCTTAATGAGGCAGATCAGTACTGTCCCCCAAGCCACCAAACTGTAAACAATTTGCTACATCAGTAATCAGATGACAGGCATCTATAAATCTTTTAAAACAATGGTGCGCACATATGTATACACGAGTTTGTATATGTGTGATAAACAGAAATAGCTCCCACAGCACCGTAGTTTTGAACATTTCTATGCTACTTCTACTTAGGCTATCAGCTGGCTCAATTTTCACGTTTGAAAGGTATAGGAGCGTTACTTCCTGGTCTGAATGCCACTAAAAATGAGGTTTGGCAAAGCTAGGACTGATGCCCGCCTCACTAACTGATCCCAGTCCTGTTCCCCTGGGCCCAAAGGGGGCTCCAGAATCTTACTCTGCAGAGGCCTGAGGCAGTCAAGAGCAAATGGCCACAACGGGCATGTGATTTAACACCTACTCGCCACCTGACTTCAGTAGTGGCTGCAAGAGACAGGCCGGGGTTGCTGGGCCATTTGTTTGTCAACAGCTGTGATGATTCACCCCGAGACCCTCTGCTGGGGGCCCAAGTTTAAGGATCTCTGGAGATGGGGCTGGCTGGATCAAAGTGGGTACCGATTCTGCGAAAGGCCCCAGAAAACAATCCCTTCGCCGCCATCCCCATCAGGGAGAAAATGAGCATTCAAAATGTGAATTCACTGCCGAAGGCTCCCCGAGAAGGTCCTCACCGCTGCGGCTACCAGCTCGCTCTGGTTGTAACTCTTGGAGGCTGCCACGATGGACGCGATTAGGAGGAGCAGGGTACCAATTAAATAGTGCAGGAGTTCCTGGGGGCAAAAACAAAGCACAGCAGTGGGTAGGGAGGTCCACTCCTGGTCCTTGGACATCAACTGGGCACCAGAAGAGAGGAGCAGAAGGGGAAGGAGTGTAACACCCTGACAGGAGCAGTGGGCTCACAGGCAACAAATGCATAACGCTGGCCAAGATGAGGCCAAGGCCAAGGCCAAGGCCAAGGCCAAGCAAGAGAGAAAAGATGCCAGGCAGGCAGGGAGAAGGGGACAACAAGGCAGGATGCGTCTCGTGTGAGAAGAGAGAGCCATGGGGGGCTGCTGCTCTCCTCAGATCAATTTGTAGACACTACTTTGACCTCTGGCCCAAACGACTCAAAAGCAAACGAGCTTGTCCCAACTCCCTGGCTGGAGAGTTTACACAAGGCTCCAGCCCGCAGAAGTGAAGCCCCCTAAGGAGATAGGTTCCATTTGCTTCTGCTTCCGAGAATGTTCTGGGCTCACAGTGAGCTGGCTTTGGTGGCTGCCCAGAGTGTCGCCCGTTCTGAGAACAGTTTTTTAGGTGTGGACTTGAGAGGTGCTTGGCTTCCCCGGACTCGGAGTCAGAGCCTGGAGTGCAGCCAGCGGCCCTTCTGTGACGTGCTGGGGTGTGTGGTGGGAGCTGGCTTGCTCTCCGCAAGGAGCCTCAGGCCAAACTCTGCCGCTCGGTCTGCAGGCAAGATGCCTGCCTTTGTCCTCCCCTTGGTCCACGGGGCCATCCATGCACTTTCCAGGGCTAGAATGTCATTCAGCAACATGGAAACACTTGCACCTCATCCTTCTTCCTCCCCAGGAAACACCAGGTCAGAGCACAAGTGGCCTTTAGGGCCATTCACAGTACTCACTCCAAATCTAGAGTGTATCTATCCATTATCGGTCTTCAACGGGAGTTCAGAAACGACTGCTTCATGATGTTCTGCCCATCAGGGTAGGTGGCTATTCAATTTGGGAAAGCATTCTACTTTTAAGCTGCAGTTACTGTGAAAGCCGTGCAAAATCAAAGACCCTGATTTCTCCTTCAGCAACTGGAAAAGGATATCACAAGGTAGACCACAGATACTTTGACGAAGAGAGTACAGTAGTCCCTCTCTATATAGTAGTTCACTTATCAGGGGATTTTAAAAATTATTATATTTAATTATTTATCGTGGATTTTTCGCTATATCGCAGAATTTTGCAGTACTGTACAGTAAATACTGAAGTAAATGTAAGGTTCCTATTTCGCGGATTTTCACCTATCACGGGGGGTGGTGGTGGTCTAGAATGTAATACCCGCGATAAATGAGAGATCCCTGTATTAGTAACTGGAAATTCCCTATCTCCAAGAATCTCACATACAAAGAAAGAAGACTATGACATGGGAGAGGGGAAATGACCTGAGAGAGTTCTAAATAGAAGGTGGCCTAAATTGTACTTAGCTAAAAAGTGTGCGGCTGAATTTATTCTTCCAACATTCACGTGCCCTTCAGTCCACCCTCACTCTTGTGCCCCAGCTTTTATTCCCTCCTTTGCTTGTTCATTGTCAGCATCAGGGAAGTCCAGAGGAATTTGTTCTCAAAAGAAGCAAAAATGTGTCATAACTATGAAAGGGGCCTTACAACTTAGGAACACAAAAGAAATTTCTCTTAAAATAACATAGTGGGTAATAGCATTAAGTGTGAATGATTAAACAATTGAGTCAAGAAGCAGAGGTTGCCCTGGCTGGGGTGGCTCAGTGAGTGAGCGCCGGCCTGTTAACTGAAAGGTGAGTTTGATTCCCAGTCAGGGCACATGCCTGGGTTCAGGGCCAGGTTCCTGGTTGGGGGCATGTGAGAGGCAACTGTTTCTCTCTGCACAACGTGTTTCTCTCCCTCTCTGTCTCCTTCCCTTCCCCTTGCTCTAAAAATAAATAAATGCAATCTTAAAAAGAAAGAAGAACAGGAAGAAGAAAAAAGAAGAAGCAGATGTTGTCACACTTGGTTTTAAAAAAGATCCAACTTATGTTTTCTATAGGAGACACACTTTATAGTAAAAAATACAAGTAGATTGAAAGTAGAAGAATAAAAAAGATATGTCATTCAAATAGTAACCAAAAGAAACACAGAATGCCTACAGTTGTATCAGACAAAATAGATTTTAAAACAAAAAATATTACCAAAGATAAAAAGGGACATTTTATAATGATGAAAACGTCAATACATCAGGAAACCGTAACAGTTATAAACATATATGCACCTAATAACAGAGCAACAAAATACATGAAGTAAAAGCTCAAAGAAATGAAGGGAGAATTAGATAATTCAAAAAAAAAAATAGTTGGAGGCTTCAATATCCCACCTTCAATAATGTTTAGAACAACTAGGGAGAGGACCAACAAGGAAATAGAAGATTCAAACAATATTAGAAAACAACTAGATTTAACAGACATCTATGAAACATTCTATCCAACAAAAGAAGAATATACATTCTTCTCCAATGCACATAAGACATTCTCCAGCATAAACCGTAGGCCAAACCATAAAACAAACCTCAGTAAATGCAAAACGATTGAAATAATTTGAAATATGCTCTCCAACTACAATAGAGTAACATTAGAAATCAATAGCAGATAGAAATTTGTGAAACTCACAAATTTGTAGAAATTAAGCAACACATTCCTAAGCAATTAATGGGTCAAAGAAGAAATCACAAGGAAAAAACTTGGAGATGAATGAAAATGAACACACGATATAGCAAAATTATGGGAAGCATAAAGCAGTGCTCAGAGAGATATTTATAGCTGTAAATGCACCTACTAAAAAAGAAGAATGCTATCAAATTAATTACTTAACCTTTACCTTAAGAAGTTGGAAAAGAAGAGCAAACTAATCCTAAAGCAGGAGGAAAGAAGGAAATACAGATTGGAGCAGCAATTAATGGTACCAAGAACAGAAAAACAATAGAAAAAATCAATGAAGGCAACAGCTGGTTCTTGGAAAAGATCAACAGAAGACAAACCTTTAGCTAGACTGATCAAGAAAAGATTTAGAAAGAGAGGGGAAAAAAAATTCAAATGACCAATACTGGAAATGAAGGAGGGGACATCCTAATGATCTTACAGAAATAAGAAGGATTTTAAAAGAATACTATTAACAACTGCATGCCAAAATTAGATAACTTAGATAAAATGAACATAGTCCAAGAAAGGCATACTACTGAAAATGACTCAAGCAGAAACAAACAATTTGAATAAATCTATAACCAGAAGAATTTGAATTAATGATGAAAAAAATCACCCACAAGAAAAGTCCAAGTCCACGTGGCTTACCAGCTCTTCACAAAATCTTCTACAAATGAGAAGATGAGGGACTACTTCCCAAATTATTCTATGAGGCTGATGTTACCCTGATCACAAAACAAGACACAGGTGTCACAAGAGAACAACAATATCTCTCATGAATGCAAATGTGAAAATCCTGAACAAAATACCAGCAAACTAAATCCAGCTACATATAAACTGGATTTTACACTATGATCAAACAGAATTTATCTTAGTAATGCAAGCTTGGTTCCGCATATTAAAATCAATCTAATACACCATGTTAATAGAATATTAATGAGAGAAAACTCACGTGATTATCTCAATAGACAAAGAAAAAGCATTTGACAAAATCTAAGACCGTTTCATGATAAAACACTCAACGAAGTAGGACTAGAAGGTAATTTCTTTGATCTGAAAAATAGCATCTACTGGAACCCACAGCTGGCATCATATTTCATGATGAAAGATGGACTGCTTTCCTCTTAAAGTCAGGAAAAATGATAATGATGTCTACTTTTGCCACTTCAATTCAATATTCAACTAATTTTTTGCAATAAGGCAAGAAAATTAAATAAAAGTCATCCAGATTGGAAAGGAATGTAAAACTATCTCTATTCACAGATGGCATGATCTTGCCTATAGCGAATCTCAAGGAATCCACTAACTATCTATTAGATCTAATAAATTAGTTCAGCAAGGTTGAGGACACCAGATCAACATTAAAAAATTAATCATATTTCTATCCATTTGCAGTAAACAATCCAAAAAATAAATTAGGAAATTAATTACATTTGAAATAGCATCAAAAAGTAAGGTATTTAGGAACAAATTTAACCAAAAAGTTCAAAACTTATACTCTAAAAAATATGAAACACTGTTAAAATTATATTAAGAGATCTAAATAAATTGAAAACCTCCCATTATCATGAATCACAATACTTATTATTGATAAGGTGGCGACAGTTTCCAAACTGATTCACTGCAACTCCTCTTAGAATATCAACTGACTTCTTTGTAGAAACTGAAAAGCTGATTCTAAAGTTCATATAAAATTGCAAAAGTCCAATACAATCCTAATAAAGAAGAACAAACAGGAAGAGTCACACTTAAAAATATATATATATATATATATATATATTTATTTATTTTTAGAGGGGAAGGGAGAGACAGTGAGAGGAACATCAACATGTGGTTGCCTCTCACTTGCCCCCAACTGGGGACCTGGCCCCCAACCCAGGCCTGTGCCCGGACTGGGAATCGAACCAGACACAGGCCAGTGCTCCATCCACTAAGCCACACCAGCCAGGGCGAGTCACACTTCTTAATTTCAAATTTTACTACACGTCTACAGTAATCACGATAGTTAGTAATATCACTGCAATAGAATTGAGTCCAGAAATAAATCCATGTGTTTATGGTCCAACTAATTTCCAATAAGGGTGTCAAGACAATTCAATGTGGGAAGAATAGCCTTCCCAACAGATAGTGATGGGACAACTGGATATTCAGATGCAAAAAATGAAGTTCAATCCTCACCTCACACTATACGGAAAATTTAACTCAAAACAGATCAAACATCTAAACGTTACAGCTAAAATTATGAAACTTTAGAAGAAAACAGAGAGGCAAATCTTCACAGTTTTGAATCTGGCAATGGCTTTTAGATACACCAAAAACACAAGCAAAGGAAGAAAAATAGATAATACAGATTTCATCAAAATTTAAAACTTGTGCTTTAATAAACACTATCTAGAAAGTGAAAACAACCAGCAGGATGGGAGAAAATACCAGCAAGTCACAATTCTGATAAGGGACTTTTAACTAGACTATACAAAAAACTCTTACCACTCAATAATAAAAAGACAACCTAATCAAAGAATGGACAAAGGATCTGATAGACAGTTCTCCAGAGAAAACAGACAAATGGACAAAAAGCACATGAAAAGATGATTGACATTATTAGTTATCAGAGAAAAATACAAAGTAAAACCACAAGATACCACTTCACACTCACTAGAATGACTATAATCTGAAAGTCGGAAAATAACAAGCGGTGACAAGGATGTGGAAAAACTGGAACCTGAGTACATTGTTTATGGGAATGTAAACTGGTGGACCACTTTGGTAAATAGTCTGGCATCCCCTCCAACAATTAAATGTAGTCACCATGTGACCCAGCAATTCCACTCTTAGATATACTCCCAAGTGAAATGAAATCATGTCTACACAGAAAACTTGCACATGGATGTTCATAGCAGCATTATTCATAATAGCCAAAAGGTGGAAACAACTCAATGCCCATAAATGGTGAATAAATACATAAAATGTGGCACGTCCATTCAATGGACTACTACTTGGCTAGGAAAAGGACTGAAGTACTGACACATGCTACAACAAAGATAAACCATGAAAACACTCTGCTAAGTGAAAGAAGCCAGTCACAGAAGACCACATATATAATTCCATTTACACGAAATGTCCAGAATAGGAAAATTTATTAGACAGAGAGTAGATTAGTGGTTGGTCAGAGCTGGAGGGGACCACGGGTAGAAGGTGACAGCTAAAGGGCATGGAGTTTTTTTCTGAGGTCACGAAATGTTCTAAAATTGATTGCGGTGATGGATGCACAGCTCTGGGAATATACTAAAATCTAGTGCACTATCCACTTTTAATGGGTAATTGTATGGCCTGTGAACTAGCTATCAATAAAGCTGTTTTAAAAAATAATAAAAGTAGGAAGAAAAAACCCTGGCAACTTTGAAATCTTTCCTCAGATTCTTCCACTCCATTTTAGCTGACACATCTGATCATTCAATACTCACAATGGTAAAAAATACCCATCACCTCCATCACGTTCCTCCTTCCTTCAATGTTCCTCCTCCCAATCCACACACACAGCCCCCTATCCGTCACTTGAGAAAATAAACACTGGGGTGAGAGGCAGAGCCTTCTTGTAGCCAAATGGTGAGTTTTAGAAAGCAGTGGGACATCGGGCAGAGCTGTCCACCAAGCAGTGGGAAATTCAGAGCTAAGCAGCTAAGGATGGTGCAAGAGGTGGGAGGGGCAGACAAGAAGGACGCCGTGGGGTCTCCGTGCCCCAGCTAATACCCTGACTTCTGCGTGGAGAACAGGGCCAGGCCACTCCCTTACCGACAGGGGCCAGCTGATACAGGTGAGCACGCGGTAGAGGCGGAAGAGGTGGACCAGGTAAAAGGCGAGGATCATTATCAGGTTGCAAATGGTGACCACTTCAAAGTATCTGAAGGCACTGTGTCCGGTCCACAGAGAGCTGCTCACGCAGATGAAGGCAATCAGCAGGGTGACCTGAGACACAAATACAGGCATGTCAGAGAAATGCACCCAGGGGACAAATGGCAAGAAAACAACAGAAACACACACGACAACAGAAAACTGAGGAATTGCTGTGGTTCGGATATTGCCTCACAAATTGGCTGGAGGACTACAGTTTTCTGTAGTACAAGCTTTTAAAATACATGCTGGTTTTGAATATTAAGAACAGCCGTGGGTGGCTTTGTCCTGAAAAGAACAAGCAGAACAATTTCATTTATTTGCTAGACTCCACAGAGTAAAGATACAGTCACTGCACCTCGGGTTTGCATATTTGGTTGAATTGTAGGATATCTGACTGTTTTAGACCCACAAAGATGACGACTCATGTTACACCCGAGCAGTTGGCAGACAATGTTACCGTTTACTGACACCTGGTGTACATGATCTCATGGAGGCCTCGCAGAACTCTGCCAGGTAGATGAAATTGCCCCCATCTGGGGATACTGAGGCACACAGGTTCAATAAGTAGCCCCAAGGCTACCCAGCTTGTAATCAGCAGAGGTGGGATTTGAACCAAAGTCTGTCCAACACCAGGGACCATGTTCCTTCCTCTCTGTTAGATGAGGTTTTTTGCCTTCTAAAAATGGCAGCTCTCACCATAAACAAGCTGAGGAGGGTGGATATGTATCAAATGTATAGGAATCCTGGTTACAAGTTGGTGCTTGGTTGCCGCTGGGCATGTGGTAAGAACTCACTTGCTAAGTCTATTGTTGCGTGAAGGAAGGAAGGAAGGAAGGAAGGAAGGAAGGAAGGAATGAACAAATGAATGAGAAGAATCAATAAATTAATGACCTATTAATGAATTAACAGTTCAGGTAACTGATTAGCAATATAAGAATACTATAGGAGAGCAGATTTGGAAGAGGGTAAAGAAGATTCTGAGTTTTCATTAAGGCCACTCAAAGAGATAAATTCCTCCTCACGCATAGGTGTTAAACTTATGTAAAAATCTTAGGATCTATTTTAAAAGCACAACTAATTTTCGACAAAAATTAGTTTTTTTCTATTAATTATATTTTACTGTTATTACAGTGGTCCTAATTTTTCCCTTTGCTCCCCTCCACCCAGCGCCTCCCACTCCCTCAAGCAATTCCCCCACCATTGTTCATGTCCATGGGTCACGCATATAAATTCTTAGGACAACAATTATTTTATGCTGCCTCTTTCCAATAAAACAGTGATTTTCAAAGCACATGCACCTGTGTGATTTTGTGTCCTTTGGTAATGTCTGGAGGCATTTTTGGTTGTCACACTGTGGTGGGGGGTTGCTATTGGTATGCAGTTGGAGAGGCCACGGCTGTTGCTAAACACCCCACAAAGGACGGTCTCTATAAAAAGAACGACCCAGTCTCCTATGCGGCCCAAGGGGTGTGCTGCGGTGGAGAAACCCTGCTGTAGAAAATGTGAGTCTGTACTGAGAAGGAAATCACAAAGTGGATCTAATGCTGGTTAAAGTGGTCAATGCCGAAGAATGGTCTATTTTCTAAAGCCCCTCGTTTCTAGCATACTACCAAGCTCCTCCGTCATAGGTACAAGAGTTGGAAATTAATTGTCTCTCTGCTTGAAGCTTAAAGCGGATATGAAGAATGCTCTGCCTAACAGATCAAAGCAGCAGAGTGTGGCTTTGACAAGAAGGGACCCTCAACACCGGCGTGTTTCCCTTTGCTAATGAGCAACATATTTTCATTTTCTCGGTTCCTCTCCAGCCAGTCAGCCAGGGTGATAGAATGAGTCATGCCTTGAGGTCCCTTCAAAGCCAAGGGGAGGCTTTGCTTCTGTCAGGAGTGTGCGTGCTGGCCATCAGCCCCCACTTCCAGGGGAGCCTGTGGGTCTCAGTCCGGCACTGACCCCTCATCCCCTGCGGCATTTTTATTCAAGACCTGCCTTAAAATGTACACCATCCGGGATTAGCCAGTGCGCTTCCCAGGGGAAGAAGCAATTCTGCACCTCATTTAATGCAAAGATTAGAATAATTTTTACAACCCTTCATCTGTGACAGAGTAGCTCTTACTCATGGTGACACAGACATGTGGGAGTTTCCCAGTGACCAAAAGGGGCCTGGACAGGTCTCCCCCTCTGTGCTCCCAGGTTGAATACTATGCATCAGGGAGTACATTACTGCTCTATCCCAAGCCATCTCAAACCTCTCTGGGAAACTGGTCTGTGAAATGAGACTTCTTGAATCCTGTCCATTTGGCCCGCGTCTGCCTACCATGTTCTCTTAAGAAAGCCCAATTTTGGAAAATCTCATTTAGACAGCAGAGGGTGTGTGCTTACGCATGCTACCGAAAGCTTTCTTTTGCCCTGGGATTCTCCCATTCCTAGTTTAGATAGCCAGCATCTTAAGCCAGTGCACTTGAAAAAAAAAAAAAAAAAAAGATTTGATTGACACTGAACTTTTCAAGAACTCTTCTAAGACCAGCGGGTGACCTCTGCAAATGCTGGAGACGCCTGAATCTTTCATATCCATGCTCGGGGACCACCAGAAAGGTGAAGCAGAAGGAGGAACAAGATAATGGTGGAGAAAAAGGCCCAAGGGTGTTGGTCGCCAAACCCCCACCCGGCCCTCTCAGGACCTCTCTTCTTCTTTGTTAGGAAAGCAGATCCACAAACATCCTGACTTCAGAGATGACCCATGGGAGTTCTGACCTGAGGACTGAGTTAGGAAGACTGGGGGTGGGGTGGGGGTGCCTCTGGAAAGATAGGTGTGGTTCTATGTAGAGTAGCTGAAGTGTGATACTGCCCAAAGGCGTAACTTGCATCTCAGGGTGTCTGCTAGCTTCCCTCACCAAGGTCTTTTCTTCTATATTGAGCTGTCATGAGTGTTTAAAATAGAAGATCTAACATAAATGTCCATTAAAAGTCATGTTGCAAGAACCCTCAGCTCAAAGCAAGGGTCTCACAGACCAGCCCAAGTGACTGTTTAAAGTCACTAGCGTCACCTCAGATCAGAAACCAGCCCCCTCTGCTCCAATCTGTGTCCCTTCTGACTCCATATCGTTGGAATTCTTACCAGGAAGTGCCAGTAGCAGTGGGTTTCATTATCACAGAGATGGAGCAAGCTGTTCCCCAAGAGAAGCAATTGTCCCCTGAGAACTTTGGAACTAAAACAAGCTGGTCCTAACGCCACAGCCAGGCACCAGACAGCTTGGCCACGTTCTCAGCTGGGTGGTATCCCTTGTTAGGGCCCAAGACGGGCCACCCCAGATGTCCCACAACGCCATATTGACTCCTTTGAATTAAGGTTACTTGATAAGCAGCCGGTACCAGAAGGGCACCTTGACCCTCCTTTGTCTCCTTGAGGGCAGGAATTAAATCTCCCCTCTGACAGGTATCTTCCCCGCTCCAGGAGGGCTGAGTGACAACCTTACTCTAAAACTGAGAGATCCTGAGCCGAAGAGTTCATAAACACACTTGTGTACAAAAAGGCGACTAGTTTGATCACTGAGCCTCATTTTATGATCTGAGCACCACATTGTGATTTTCCCACGCGTGTGTATTATTTTTTCCACCTGTTAATCTAATCTTATTATTTTATTACTAGTTCTGCCATAAGAGCAAAATAAAGGTAAGTGGGGGGGGGGGGCAGTATTCTCCCCTTCCCTGACATCCCTGAGGAGGAAACGGAGTTCTGAAGTCTAAGAGCGACGACTGCCGGAGAAGACTCAGGAGGCAGTGTGTCCAGGAGACGTTTTCCCCTGAGCTGGACAGCAGAGGTCTGTGGTGGCCCAGGGGCCCTGTGCTTGCTGCCTGCAGCCTGCGCCCTCGGCAGGCCTGACCCTCCATGCTCCTGCCGGTCTGCTCCACGGAGTGCGCCTCTGCCTGGCTGATGATGGCATCAGACCCCTTTTGTTTTCAGAGCCCTGGGCTGGATGCTGGCAGGTCACTTTACTCTACCCTCTCTTAAGAGCTTTTATTCTGACCCTGGAGTAATGTTTCAGTGAGAGAGACAGGCAGGAGGAGGGGAAGTAACTGATGAAAGGCAACATCAAAAAGTCTCAGTCCCAACTCGAAGAGGCTCTTCTGGAAAAGCACAGGAGATGAAAGCCAGGCTTGTTCAAAAAGTCAGAGATGTGAATGATGACTTAGCAATTGGAAACCGCACAGAGATGTAAGAAGGCCCATAAATGACTTTGCTTGGCAGTGGGCAGGCAGGAAGAGGAATCTGGAACATTCCCAACTCTGGCTGAATTCTGCCCCTGGGGAGTAGGCAAATTTAGCCCTGTCTCCAGGTTGAAGCCCCCCTACCCCCCCAGCCATCACCAGGAAAGAGCCCTGGGGCAATCTCATTAACACCCACTGGGAGAGAGAACCCTCACCCTGGCTTACTTCCTCTGGGCACCGCTGTCTCCCTCACACATCAGACTTCTGCTACAAGCTCCTTCCCGCCCTCCTACCCCCAGCACACAGTTTTCTTCTGTATTCAAACTAAAAATGCCAATGAAAACACAATCTAGAAAACACTATGTCAGGGTGTCGGGTCCAGGGCTGGAGCAGCCAGGTAATGCATTGGTTTCAGAATCTAACCATGTGGCAAAGTCACCTGCAGTATGCTGAACACCAAGCCTGTGCTTCTCTGAGCTGGGAATATTTCGGGAAGGCCAAGTAAGAAGCTGTGAGCAGTGGTTGCTTCTGGGGAGGAGAATGAATTATTTAGTGGTCTAAAAATTGGCTTATTTTGTTCTTTTGTATTATAAAGATCACGTTAAGTTGTCAAATAACATTTTCTTTTATGACGTGTCTCGGAGATCTTTAAAGGCACATATACAGATCTGCCCTTTTCTTTTAATTTGCTGCAGCTTTATTTGACCCAGGGTTTCTCAACCTTAGCATTACTAAGATTTGGGGCTTTTGGGGGGTGGGGGCTGTCCTGTAGGATGTTCAGCAGCCAGAAGCAATGACTAAAAACGTCTCCAGATATTGTCAAAGGTCCTCTGGGGGCAAAATTGCCTGCGGCTGAGAACCACTACTTTCAACAGCCTTTTATTAATGGGTGTTTATCACATCTCTAGTTTCTTAAAATACAGACAATTTTGCAAAAGTATCCTTTGTATATGTATGAACATTTCTGGGGGATTCTTGGAAGTAAAATTACTGGATGAATGCATATTTACATTAAGATTTCGGTGTTTGCTGCCAAAATGTTATCCCCCAAAGACAGGAGATTCCCTGCACAGGAAATCTTGCCAAGACAGATTATTACAGTGTTTAAAAAGAATGAAAATAATATCATTTTATTCAATCTTCATTTCCCTGATTACTAGTTGGTTGACTGTCTTTTCATATGTTTATTGGTCATTGCCTGTTCACATTTTTGGCCTATTTTACTATTGTTTGTATTTTTATTATAGATTAAAGAAGTCTATATTCTGCACATTAACCTACTATGTCTTATACATATCACAAGTAATTCTCTCAATCCCTCATTTGCCTTTATTTTCAGACTCTGATTTTACTAAAGTTTAACTTTTTATGCAGTTAAATCTATGCCTCACTTTTTAAAGCTTCGGGATTTTGTGTGTTACTCTTCACTCCAAGATTATAGAATATCCTACATTAAGAAGAAGTATTTATTCCCTTTACTACATATAAAACTTACACCTCTTTTTTTAAGTCCTCACTCAAAGATATACTTACTGATTTTAGAGAGAAAGGAAAAGGAGAGAGAGAGGAAGGGATGAGGGAAGGAGGGGGAGAGAGAGAGATCGGTTGCCTCTTGTACCTGACCCAACTGGGGGTTGAACCCACAACCTAGGTATGTGCCCTGACCAGGAATCGAACTTGCAACCTTTTGGTGTATGGGACAATGCTCCAACCAATTGAGCCACCCAGCCAAGGCAAAACTTTCACTCCTTTAAGGGTGTGGGATTTATTTTTGTTGATGGCATGAGCTAGGGCACACATTAGGGTTCTAACTTAACTAGTCAATCGATTGTACTAACAGTATCCATTGAATAGTGTAACCTTTCCCTGCTGGTTTGAAAGGCTGACTTTTATACCAGCTTCTACTTGCTCACTTCCAATCCACTGTCCGCAGAGCAACCATCAACTTTAAAACTCCTTAAGCCTTAAAACTTTAAATGCTTCAATAGTTTCCCATACTCTTAAAACATGTAAAAATCATTTAATGAGGCCCAAAGGGGCTGCAGGTTCTGTTTCGGCTGCCTCTGCTTCTCTGGGTACACTCTGCCCTTTAGGAGGGTCCCCAGTATCCTCCCTTATGGTGCCTTGGCAATCAGTGGTGTTTAGCTCTGTGTTTGTTGGTTAAATATCTCTGTGTTTGTCAGTTGTTTACTACCCTTCTCCCCAACTCAAAAGCAAGCTCCACGAGTATGGGGACCCCATGGGTTTCACTCTTACCCTCTGCTCCCAGCAGCATGCCCTGCACGTAGTAGGTACTCAATTCAACACTGGGTGAATGAACACTCGCTGCACATCAAGCTCTAAGTGCATGTACTTGCCAGTTTTATCATGATAGGAACCTATAATGTAGGTGCTGTTATTCTCCTCACTTTATAAAAAGGGAGCTGAGGGACAGAGACATGAGTGATCTTCACTGATCATACAACTGGCGAGTCTGGAGCCTAGGGATGGACCTAGCCAGGCAGCCTGCAGTGGGGCAGCCTCTCGTTGCTATGGCAATGATGGCCCTCAGCACGCAGCCGTGTCTCCAAAGGGCACCCCAGTCTCAACAATGGTTACTGAATGTGTGTCAGCAAAACTGATCAGGACAGCCCTGGCTGGTATGGCTCAGTGGATTGAGTGCCAGCCTGCGAACCAAAGGGTCGTCGGTTCAATTCCCAGTCAGGGCACATGCCTGAGTTGCAGGCCAGACCCCCAGTTGGGGGTGCGTGAGAGGCAACCACACATCGATATTTCTCTCCCTCTTTTTCTCCCTCTCTTCCTCTCTCTCTAAAAATAAATAAATAAAATCTTTAAAAAAAAAGTGAACAGGACAGAGAGGAATGAGAGGGGCAGGTATCCTGAGGCCAGAGCCACAGAAGGCCCGGAGGGTACAGGAAGCCTTAGCCCAGGTAGCACAGGAAGTGTACAGGTTCAGGCAATGAATGGGAGCCACGAGGGATGAGGAGTCAAGAGGATCAGCAGGAATAGCCACCTACTGAACACGAGTAGGTAGCAGGTGGGGTGACACTAGCTCCTTTCATCCTCACAGCAGCCCCACCATGGCCAGGTGGCACCATGCTCAAACCTCAGCCCTGATGAAGGACCAGGGGTGGGTCACACAGATGGTAGGGGATGGAACCAAGAAGCCAAACCAGATCTAACTGATTCCCACAGCTCAGTGAGGAGTGAGTGTTGCACAGGGGTGAGCTCATACCCAGCCCATGAGCTCACACGTATTATTCTTCCTTTTCAAATACTGGATCACTCTGTCTATATCAATATAGTTGAATACCCCACTTTATAAAACTGTAAATATTTTATCATCTGTAGATGCCACACATTCAATTATTCTGCTTCAGAGAGACCCCTTCTCCTTGCCCAGCAAGGTGTATATTTTACCTGTTATTTTTCATTGTTACCCCTTGAATGGAAGCCCCATGATGAGGAGGCCTTCTGTTTTGGTCACTGTTGCTTCTCCCCAGTGCCCTGATGGTACATGGCTTCTCCATAGATATTTTGTTGAATAAACAAAGGCACAAACGAATGAATGCAATTCTCTGTCTGCTCACTCCTGCTCACACTCCTGCTCACTCCTGCCTTGTGTCTGTAGGGGAGAGGCAGGTGAGTAGAGGAAGGTGAAAGCATCACCCTGGAGAGGTCCTACGTGTAACGTGCAGGATGGGACCGGCGGGCACACAGGCTGGGACCACGACTACTTCCCTGCTGTGTCCCCAGAGCCCAGCACACAGCAGGACTTCAACATAGGCAGACCTGAATTTGGGGCTGAACTTGATTCTCAAAGTGTAAAAATGGCCTGCAGGCTGAGTGCAGCCTCTGTTCTGTAGCCGCTTTTCCTGGGGTTCCCGGGGTTTGGGGGGAGGCAGTACCGAACACAGGGCTTCACTTTTAGGCACAGCAGACCAGGAGCTGCCTGAGTGGGTGTGGCCATGACAAGCAAACAGAAGGCCCAGCAGTTCAGCCACCCACTGAGATAAAACACAGAACAGGATTTGCGTCACAACAATACGGGAGCAAATGGGCCCAAGGGGTCTTTCAAGGGTGATGAAACGTCCCAAAATTGGATTATGGTGACGGTTGCACAACCCTGTCAAGTTACTACAAAATCATTGAACTGTACACTTAAAACTACTCTCTGTTAAGGTATGTGCATTGCACCTCAGTTAAGCTGTTAAACAATAATTTGGGGGATTAAGTGGGTAGTGATATATCTGAACAAGAATTGGGCAGCTGGGTGACGGGCACATAAGGGTTCATTGTGCTATTCTCTCTACTTTTGTATATGGTTGTATTTTCCATAATGAGAAAGTTAAAATATATAGTGCCCAATAAGCTCAAAGAAATAACGAAACTGCCATAAAGGGGAGAGCAGAGGGAAAAGTGAATTGAGATTTGCAGTCATCACTCTCACCATAAAGGCACAAGTGGAAGTTCGGCAGTTACTTTAATTTTTTATTTTTTATTAAAAATCTTATTTATTTTTAGAGAGAGGGGAAGGGAGGAAGAAAGAGAGGGAGAGAAACATCGATGTGTGAGAGATACATCAATTGCCTCTCGCACGCCCCCCACTGGGGACCTGGCCCGCAAGCCAGGCACGTGCCCTGACTGGGAATTGAACCGGTGACCTTTCAGTTCACAAGCTGGTGCTCAATCCCCTGAGCCACACCAGCCAGGGGTATTTTGCAAACTCCAAAGTCGTAGTTGCATTTCACGTGCATTCAGGTAGTGCGATGCCACGGGGCTTCATCCAAGGGCAGACAATGATTCCGGTTCCTTCCAAGAACCGGAATGAAAGCGCAACAGTTCACATCCCGACCACAGACAGACCAAGCTATGAGGTTGACAGCCACACAAATCACCAGCGCAAACAGCAATGCAGAGACGTGTGGACAGCGTGTCTGGTGTCGTCAAACACACTGCTGTCTCAAAGGGACCACGGGTCGCAAGTTGGTGCCCACAGCTTTCCACACTAACAGTGCAAGGTGGGCCGAACACAACTTGTCTGACTCTGCAAATAACAGAAGGAACATTCTGGAGCCACGGTTTCCCAGGACTGACTGGAAAAATGCCCAAGCTGCTCTGATCCATGAGGGAGAGGGTGTGGAGAGCAGATGTAGGCCCTGAAATGTCTGGACATGCATGGAATAATTTTATAAGTTAAACAAAGGTCCCACGTGAGCAGAAAAGGAGCAAAAAGTCTTACCCTATGGTGAGACTGATTCGTCCCAGCCAAAGCCAAGCCAGCTTAACGCCAGGTTAGCTGCCCCACCGCACTTCAGTTGAATTCCTTTTTCATCTTTTCCTCTGCCTGAGTCTCAAAAACACCCTTGACTTCCTGCCTTTCAGCAGCAAAGCAGCCACTTAAAGACCCTTCACCCAAATGCATGTTTACTCATGCATATTTCTTCTCCTTTCTGAGAGTATCTGGTTGGTCCTGGCATGGGGAGATGAAGGGAAACTCAAAGCAAGGCAGGTGTCCCAGTACATTCTGGGCTCTGAGGCTCCAGGTAGCGGGACACCCATGCAGGTCACCTTGTGAGGGGCACGGGAGCACCTGTCAGGCAGGCTTAGAGAGGGTTGGTGGGGCGCTCCTCCCCACTCACGGCACAGCCCACAGTGGTCATCCTTCTCTCCAGTCCCCGCCACTTGTTCCAGGACTGAGCCCCCCTCACGTCCCAGGGAGCACCCCTATTTTTCCAAAAGGGCCACAGCAACATCTTTGGTCTCACATGCTCTTCCAGAACCCTTGCTGCTCCTCAGCAAGAAGCAAACTCTATGTCCCCTCCCCTTGAACCAGGACAAAGTGACATTGCATGACTCCTACAGCTAGGCCATAGAAGACCTCAACACAACTTCTTCTGGTCCTCAGTCTTGGGCACTCACCTGGGGACCCCCTCCCCCCACCATATTACGAGGAAGCATAGATCTCTTGGAGAAGCCACGTGTAGGATTCCCGCCAGCAGCCCAGCTTTCGTCTTCCCAGCTGAGCCCCCGTCACTGGTGGAGCAAAGACAAGTCCCCCTCACTGCGCCCTGCCCAAACCCCTGACCCACAGAATTTGTGAGCATAATAAGCGGTTGCTTTACACCGCTACATTTGATCTGCAACCATAGTAGCTGGAGCAAACACTTAAACAAATAAAAAGGTCCCGCTTGGTCTGTTTTGAAAGTAGCACATGAATTGCTCTGGGTTTCATGTTTTGAGTCTTTGCAAAGAGAAGCTGAGCTCTGTCCAGAGGGCAGGGACGAGCCCGGGTGAGAGACAACATCTGTGACCTGCACCTGGGACCGTGTCTTGGGGCAGGCTCAGCTGAAAGGCAGCTGTCACCTCTGAGAGCACTGTCACCGAATATTATACAATGAAACCCACTGTGGTGGCGATGGCTTGAGCATCCCCACCTCCAGCCCGTCTCACTGAGTGGATGCTCATCCTCACTCCTCAGCAGATGAAAGGCTCTGATGGAGCCAAAACTGCTGAGCCTGGGGGCCCTGAGCCTGCTTTGGGCCAGCGATAGTCACCAACTTCTAAGAACTCTTGGTTTCGGCTTTCCAGCAGCCATGGGATTTAAGACAGGTAAGGAGGCCAAGAGCAGGTGCCTGGGCATTCTCTCATCCCTACCCCTGAGCAGCTCCACTTGGGAGAATCATTTATTGATGCTTCCTGGTAAGATTTCATTTGAAAAGAAGTTTCTACTTCCACCTGTATCTGTATATTGATTTTCTTTCAATTAAACGTGGCAACTCTCTCCGCAGTGCTGCCGCACAGGGAGGCTCTCTGGAGGCTGGTGAGCTCCTACCAATTAATGTGTGCTTTGCGACAATGTCATCTCCTTACCATTTCCCCTACTCAAACCACTAGCCTGCTGGTCCCAAAAGGATGAAAGACACATGGTCAGTACTGAGTCACTCCAGCTACCCATGCTGAGTCCAGATCAGATGACAGAAGCCAGCCCCCAGACATGGGAGCAAGCCCAGGTCACGATCACCAGAGCCTTCCCCCGATAACTTCAGAAATGTGAACAATAGACACTTATTGTTGTATGCCTACTTGTCACGTGGCGAAAGCTAACAGATACATCAGTTTTCAGATGTTCCCTGGTTTTTCAATCAGGCGACCCTAGTTTTTAAAGTGTAAAGAAGAATGGAGTTATTTATTCAATGATTATTTATTGAATACCAACCACATTCCTAGCCCTGTGCTTAGAAGTGGCAGAAGGCTATACTGCTTTCCTTTTTGTCAAAGACAAATCCTAAGGAAACCTTGATGCATGAGAAATAGTGGTGCTGCTCAGTACTCCGGCCACTATCCTGGGGAAGGAAATATAAGGAGAAGCTGTAGGGCCAATCTAAGCAGGAAGCCTGGTATCCAGCCCAGGGCACTTGTTAGAAGTCAGTGCCTGCTGAGTTTAAGACTGTGGATGTGGGCTACCTTGATTAAAAACCAAGCCACATAATGCCAACTCAGAGGTGGCCTGGGGAAGAAGTTAGTCTGGGATTAAAAAAAATGACAAAGCAAGTACACAAGAATCATTAAGGGCTTACAAGCATGTGTCACTGATGGAAAACCACAGTGGTGAAGAGGATGCGTGCTTGCCACACGGTACGCAGTGAGGAGCGGAGAAGGCAGGCTGACTGTTGGCCAGATGCTGGCCTTGATGAGAGTAAGGAAGGCTGACTGGAGCGTACGGCGTGGCTAGCAACCCCTGTCGGTTCCATAGTCATTTCACAAACACAACTACTAGTGGGCCAGTTAACCTCCCTGGGCCTCAGCTTCCTCACCTTTAAAATGGAGATAATAATAAAACCTACCACAGAGAGTGGATATGAAGATTAAATGAGCCGATCCGGGCAAAACATTTAGAACAGCCTGGTACTGCTTTAGTAAATGCTCAACAAATGTCAGGCATTTAAAACTCCTTTCAGAGAGGTATGCTGGGGAGAGTGGCATGGGGTAATGTCTGCACAGCTCTGAGCACAGGCAGTGACTCTTCTAACTGCAGTGAGTTGTCACAATATAAGGACAGCTTAGACACAGGTCCTATCTTGAAAGGTAAGGCGTGGGCAGAGGACAGGGGTGGGAGAAGAGGGCAGCACGTGGCATGGCTGTCCCAGGGTAGCCTCCAGGAATCCAGGCTGCCTGGTGATGTGGGGAGCAGACCTTCCCCTACCCCACCCCCTATCAACAAGGTCCCTGCAGGTGGTAGGACCAACAGGAAACTCCCCCTGCTCGGGAGGGTGGTAGCTGCCTCAGATTCCTCAGACTGCTGACAGCTCGCTCAGCATGAGCTGGCAATTCCACGTGTCCAAGCACTTCCCTATATAAAACCACTGATGGAAAAATGCACCAGGCCTTGCCCCTCCTGCAGGCCATTAGGTGTCCCCCTCTCCTGCTCTTGGGTTCAGTTCTGGAGACCAACTCCCAGAGAGGACCAACGCCACCTGCCCTCTGCTGCTAGGAAGCAGAAAGCCAGCTGCGATGAACCGCTCCCTTCAGACAGATAGAAACTAATTCTTCTCCCTCCTCCAGCTGCCTCGTCCTCAGGTCAAAGGCAGGACCACTGTAACCGGACCTGTGCCCTCAGGTTTGGAAGTCATTTCGCTGATGCCTGTACTCGCCTCTGCTCTCTCACTTCTGAGTCACCCGAGTGCCGTTAAAAACAAAGAGCTCCCTTCAGAAAGTCCCCCACCCCTTTGGCCCTCATTTATTAAAAATAACCTGGTAAGGCTGGAACCGGGGCACTCCCTGCATTTCCCCTCACCGGGCCTGCAGGGTCACACTGGGGCCTCCTCGCTTGCAGCAACAGCCGCCTGCTGGTAAGACAAAGAGGGCCTTTCAGTCCCCAGGAAGCAGCCCTGCTTCTGCCTGGTCTGGATGCCTTCGGACGAAGCGGGGAAGATCTGAACAAAGGATTCATCCTACACAAAGCCTCCTCTCATGCACCTGCTCCCGGGGATCTGGGCCCCTCAGATAAATCCCACACAAATCCATTGTCCTCCTAGAGGCGTTTGGTAGGACCTCAGTAAAGTAAGACAGATCAACTTGAATCTGGCAAGAGGACCCAAATGCTTCTCCTTTAATCCTGCTTCTGCACTGAGATTCATAACTTCATGGTTTCCTAACAGGTGAGACGTGAGAAACAGGTAAAGCCAAAAAGAACAGCCACCACAGGAAGAAGAGAGAGAGGGATTCGGAATAACCCACACTAGACTCTTAGTATGTGAATGTCTGGAAGGGATGGACTGAAAGTGGGCTGGGTCCTTAGCTAGCTTATGGGAAAACACTTTTCAGACTTCGGAAATGTTCAACAAAATACTAGCATATTTAATCCAACAATATATAAAAGAATGTAATTGTACAACAGATAACTCAGGTTTTTTCCAGGAACACATGGCTGGTTCAGCATCTGAAAATCAGTGTAGCCCTGTCCGGTATGGCTCGGTTGGTTGGAGCACTGCCTTGTAACCAAAAGGCTGCAGGTTCGATTTCCAGTCTGGGCATGAACAGGAGGCAACCAATTGATACTTCTCTCTCACATTGATGTTTCTCTCCCTCTTTCCCTTCCTCTCTCTCTAAAAGCAATGAAAAAATGTCCTCTGGTGAGGATAAAAAAAAAAAAGAAAGAAAATTAATGTATGCACCATATTAACACATCAAAGAAGAAAAATCAAATATTCATATCAATTGCTGCAGGAAAAGCATTTGACAAAATTTAATATCCATTTATGATAAAAACTTTCAGCAAACTAGGAGAGCAGGGAACGTCCTTAACTTGATAAAGGGCATCTACAAAAAAAAATCTCCAGCTAGTATCATATAGTGATGAGCCTGCAAGCTTTCCCCCTAAGACAGGGAACAAGGAAAGGATGTCCTCTCTCATTGCTCTCACTCAACATACTTCCAGAAGTTGCAATAAGGTAAGAAAAAGAAATAGAAGGCATATAGATCGAAAAGGAAAAAAAGAACTTTTCTATTTGTAGACATGATGGCCTATGAATAAAATCTCAAAGAATCTACAGAAAAAGATGCAAGGACTAATAAGTGAGTTCAATAAATGAAAGATTAAAATACAAAAATCAACTGTATTTCCATATATTAGTAATAAACTGAAATTACATATTAGAAATATAGGACTATTTACAGTAGCAGACAAAAAAGGGGGAAAATACTTATTAAGTTTAAATCTAACTTTGTAGTATGCTGAAAACTATAAAATACTGATGAAAGCAATCAAAGATCTCAATAGAAGGCAAAGTATAACATGTTCATGGATTGAAAGATACAATATTGTTAACACGTCAGTTCTCCCCAAATTGATATACAGATACAGCATAACTCCAATCAAATCCCAGGAGGCTTTTTGGGTAGATATTGATAAGATGATTCCAAAATTCATATGAAAGGCAAAAGGGTTACGAGGTGAGGACAGGGAGGCTGTTTTATATCACACTGTGCATGATGCATGATTCTATGTATTTGTCAAAATGCACAGAACTGTTGCAGAAGTTGTAACAGAGAAGGGAAGGGAGGGAGTAGGAGAGGGAGAGAAACATTGATGTGTGAAACATCAACTCGTTGCTTCTCACACGCCCCCAACTGGGGACCTGGCTGGCAACCCAGGCATGTGCCCTGACTGGGAGTCGAAATGGTGACCTTTCAGTTCACAGGCTGGTGGTCAATCCACTGAGCCACACCAGCCAGGACTGAGCTATATACTTTAAATGAATGAACTGTATGGTATCTGACTTATGTCACAACAAAGCTGTTACCAAGAAAAACCTTTTTTTAAAAAAACCCCAGAAAACTAAAAAAGAAAAACTTACAAAAAGAAACAAAAAAGACATCTGCAGAAATGGTCAGATGATACTGTCAAACCACAGAGTGAGAGATTGTGGAGATTAGATGAAATTAAGATGTCCCAGACCTCACTACACTAGGTAAAAACCTCACTGTGGCATTTCCACAGGGGTTTTTCAGAACTGTGACTTTCTCTGCTCTGAAATCTTTTTCTTCTTTTTAATATGCTTTATTGATTATGCTGTTACAGTTCTCCCAGTTTCTTTTCCCTTGTTCCCCTCCACCCAGTGACCCCCTCCCTCCAGTTGTCCCCCCACCTTAGTCCATGCCCATTGGTTGTGCATGTAGTTCTTCTCAACATCTTCCTGTCTACTCTATTCCCTCCTACTATGCTTCTTAATTCCTGCACTATCTCTCTCCCTTTCCCCCCCTTCCCCCTCCCTGCTGACCTCACCCCAAAATGTTCCCCATACCTATAATTCTTCTCCCACTCTCGTTGCCTACTTAGTTTGCCTGTTTCAATTCCCTAGCTTCTGTTGTTGGATGTTGTCATACAGTTTTCATTTTAATGTTCATAGTTTCGATCCTCCTTCTCCTAAACAAGTCCCTTTAACATTTCATGTAACAGTGGTTTTGATCTGATGAACTCCTTTAGTTTTACTTTGTCCTGGAAGCACTTTCTCTGCCCTTTCATTCTGAATGACAGCTTCGCTGGATAGAGTAATCGTGGTTATATATTTTTGCTTTTCATTACTTTGAATATTTCTTGCCAGTCCCTTCTTGCCTGTGGAGTTTCTTTTGAGAAATCAGTTGATAGTCTTATTGGGGCCCCTTTGTACATAATTCTCTTCTTCTTTCTTGCTGCTTTTAAGATTCTCTCTTTAGCCTTAATTTTTGACATTTTGATTATGTGTCTTGGTGTGGTTCTCCCTGGGTCCAGTTTTTTTGGAACTCTCTGTGCTTCCTGGACCTGTAAGTCTATTTCCTTCCCAAGTTAGGGAAATTCTGCTTCATTATTTTTTCACATAATTTTTCAGTTTCTAGTTCTTCTTCTTCACCTTCTGGCAACCCTATGATTTGGATGTTGGCCCACTTATAGCTGTCCCATGGGTTTCTGAGCCTCTCCTCATTTTCCTCACTTTTTGTTTCCTCTTTCTGCACTGGTTGACTGTTTTGTTCCTTCCCTTTGTTCCAATTTGTTGATTTGATCCCTGGTTTTCTTTCCCTCACCACTAGTTTCATATGTGTTTTCATTAATTTCAGCAGGACTAGCCTTCATTCCTTCTCCGTCTTGTTTCAGATCTGCTGTTAGGTCTATAAGCATTCATATAACCAAAGCTCTGAACTGTGCCTCGGAAAGATTTCCTATCTGCTGAGTCGTTAGATTAGATATTTGCTGTCTGGTCAGCTGTGTGATTGGGATCTCTATCATGATCTGTGCCATCCTGACAGTTTTGTGTTTACTCTTCCCTTAAATTTCTTAATACCAACAGAAAAACCTTCCAGTGAAGCCCCTGTTGTAGGGATGGCACGGCCCCCAAGACTCACAGTTCATCTACATCAGTGCTCAGGCTTTTCTGAACTTGCCAAGCAATTCATATTTTGACCCTGCACATTTGTGCCCATATAGGGTGGGGCAAAAGTAGGTTTACAGTTGTGAGTATGTGAAACAGAATTCATTCTTATATTATTATTATTATTTATTGTATTATTTTCTACATGAACAAATGTAAATATACTTTTGCTTCACCTTGTGTATGTATAATGACTAGAACAGGGATCTTGACAATTTCCCTCCTACTTTACTGGAGATAAACTTGAGACCAAAAAAGGGGATATGATTTAGCTGGGGTTACTCAGCTTATGGGTAGCAGAGACAAGAGGCAACCTGATGTTCTTTCCTCATCACCTTGATGCCTCTCTGCTTGGTCAAAAATATGAGCCTGGCACATACCACGTGCTCTGCACTTGATAGCTCAATGCAAAATAAAGCGCCTGCAATACCCTGAATGAAGGTGGGTTCCCTCCTCATTCAGACACTGACCTGTGCCCATCTAACATTCCTATCAAAGGGCCAGAGCAGACTCACAGATACCAGATGATTGGAACATGCAAAGGGGAAAAGTGGATGAAGACCTTGTAGGCAATACAACTCTAATGAATTTTAAGAAGTCCCGTTGATTTCCGAGGAAAATATCAAAGATGAAAGCTCTCTCCAGGACATTGAAAGGAGGTAACAGAGTAATAACTAACATTTCCTCAGAGCTCAAACACTTCACATAGGCTCTGCGTGGTAACCCTCGGGACCAGGTAGTATCATCACCCCATTTCACAGATGAGGAAACTGAAGCACAGAGAGGTTAGGTGACTTACCCTAGATCTCATTCAAGCAGTGGGAATCCCACTGCCTCTTATTAGCTATGGGACCTGGGAAAGTTACATGACCTCCCAGAGCCTCGGTTTTCCCATCTGGAAAGTGGAGATGACAGAAAGTTCCCCACTTAGAGGGCTCTCTCATCTGCGATAATACCTGAAAAGCACTAAGTACAGCACCTGGCATGCATAACATGCTCTCCCATGTATTAAATGCAAAATAAAACGCTCATCGGGTGCATGGAACAAAGTTATTTTAGTAAGCAATCTGCAGGCCCCGTGAAATAACATTCCTGGGTTACCATTTCCTCTTCCTTAACAGAATTTTCTGGAAGGAGCCTTTCTGTGCATTGAATTAGAAACTAAATAGAAGCTACCATTTCACCAGCCTCCCTTTTCTTCCCAGTGGAGAGGGTTGTCCCTGAAGTGCTTGGCCTTTATTTTTCTTCACGTTCCCCCTTGGCCCCGAAGAATGGAGACTGATAGTTACTTAAAGTGGACATCTGTTCAGGGGCAGATGGTCTGAGCCATTTGAATATTTATTATTTCAGTAATTTGTATTTGTACTCTTCCTAAAAGTAAGAAAGCAGTAAAAGGTGCCTTAGTAAGAAATGTCAAAGATGAAGAGAAGAGCAGATCTGCACCAAAGAGGAACTAGGAATGCTGTGCTGAATCATCATCATGAAGAGCCACAAAGAAGGTGCAAACTTTCAAAGTCAATGAGAATTTAAGAATGAAAATTGAACCAAAGCTTAGGTTGGTCTCTAGAAAGAGATTCTGAAACATATTCCCAGCCCCCATGACAGTAAGGGGGCAGGCATTAAGTGAGAAAAGAAGTAATTATGAAGCAGGGAACCCCATGCTATGGCTCTGAATCTATACTGTTAAATGAAAATAGCAACGTGAAAACCATGAAAAAACCAAGGTGCCCACTTTATAACGGAGGGTTCAGGCTGATAACACCTGAGCCCATGGATCAGTTTTAAGAGCATGAAAATAAAGATTGCCAGGCCTCACGTACTGCTCCACAGAAATGCACATCACTGTCCAGAAAGTGGTCTTAGAACAGACAAACTTGAACCTGATGAAACTCTAGATCTAGCACCAATATGTAGGAAGTACAGGGGACTGAAGAACTTATTGAGGACGCTACAAGAACGCACTCAGACACACCTACCCAGTGGGAAGGAATCACAGGAATAAATGACCAAATTTATTCACGAGATAGATAAACTGTAAGGAAAAAGAAGGAGGGAGAGGAGCCCACAGATTAAAAGAGGCTTCAGAAACATATGAGTGAAACTTAGTTAAGAACTATGAGAACTGCGGTGAATGAAAAGAACTGGGGCTACAAGGAGGGGGGGTTATAAAAGAAATGTAAATTAGAAAACTCTGAGTAAAACCAAAATTGCTTTATAATAGTTTCTAATTATTATGATCTTATAACGGTCAATGAATTGGTTCATTCATTTGTTCTCATTATATCCCTGTCTATATGGACAGATTCATGCTGTAAATTAGAAATTATTTTGAAATCAACATTGATATCCTATAAGTGAATAATCTCATTCCTCAGAATTTATCTTTAGGAAAATTAGTCAGAAGGAAGTTCTACTATGCACTCTAAAATAAGATCGGCATTTTTGCAGGGTAAAGATAGAACCAGAGAGTAAATATTTCTGGGTTTGAGGGCCACATAATAGCTATTTGCAACTACTCAACTCTGCCATGTAGTGCAAAAGTAGCCATATGCAATACATAAATGAATGGGTTTGGCTGTGCGCCAATAAAGTTTTATTTTTAAAAAAAGCTGGCAGGCCAAATTTGGACGGCAGGCTACAGTTTGCTGACTCCCGCAAATGTTCAGTGTAATATCATTTATGGTAGCTAAAAGCTTACAAACGACCTACATGTTCAGAAGTGAATGGTTATTAAAGAGCATACACTTAGATGACTGCACGTATTACGCATAATTATGAAGATTTTATAGTAGAGACGTTACTAAATATTCAATTCTGTAATTAAAAAATAAGAGGGAAGCAGAATCCATGACTCTAATCAGTAGGGTTACAGCCCTGCAAACTTCTACACACGTACACAGCTGAAACATTTGCGGGCCCTGGCCAGGTAGCTCAGTTGGTTGGAGCATCATCGCCCCAAAGCATCAGGGTTGCCAGTTGGGTCCCCAGTCAGGGCACATACAAGAATCACCCAATGGATGCGTGAATAAGTGGAACAACAAACCTATGTTTCTGTCTCACTTCTCTCTAAAATCAATTTTTTAAAAATAATGTGGAGTTTGTCCAATGGTGGACTGTGGGTAAATTTGGTCTTTTAATACTTTTGGGATTTAATTATGGTTAATGTTGGTCTAATCATATTTGTGTAATAATATAAAATCTCAGAAATAAAATGCTAAACCTATAGAATCCTTTCAGTGGAAAACCCAGATGAAACAGGTAAATTAACACGCTCACTGCTTCATTCATCTCTCCAGCAGTTCCTATAAGACACTTGACCATGATGGAGAAGTTGTCAAACCCTAGCAGAACCTCTGCTAACTTACTTTTGTGGCTAACAGCTCTCCCACACTCCATCACTACTAAAAACCCCATTTTGTGAACTCACCAAGAATTTTTCAAACTTCCTACCTCCAGCTCTGAGCCTTTGCACGGGCTGTTCCCTCCTCCAGAACACCCGTCCAGCCTTTTCCTCCTGCCCTACTTCTTCCATTGCTCAGGTCTCAGCCTGAAGCTTCCTTCCACAGGAAGGTCTGGCCACAGCCTACGGAGGACTCCTGGGATCTGTGTTTCCTCCTTCGTGATGCTCAGCCCTGTCACACTAACCACATGTCACCGACTCAAAGATGCTCATTCTCGCACATTTTTATTTCCCTCAGTGCAGGTGTAGGCCCTACAGCGGCTGCTAGGTGAGACCAGACAGTTGTGGACTGGGTACCACTGCCTGCCACATGCCAACGTTCACTGTGCCAGCATCGAACGAAGCTTGCAGAATGGGAGTCAGTGGCATGGGAGAAAATCCCAGAGCAAGAGTGGAGCACTCTGGGAAACCCTGGGATCCACAGGTTTGTGGGGCCGAGGTGGTAGGATGGTGAATCAGGTGTGTTTAGCATCATTCTCAAAATGGGAGGCCAAGGCAACTTATGAGCCCGGCCTCAGTGGCTTTTAGTTCTTTCAGGGATTCTTCCAAGCGATGCTGCAGTGCTCACACACTTATGGCACTGAGGGATTGTGTAAAAATACATTTAAAGAAGAGTAAAAAGGTTTAAGGATATCTTCACTGATTTTCCTTTATATGTATTCCAAGAATATATCAAAACCATTTAATTGAGTCTGGAAATTCTAAGTGATAAAACAGGTTGGTGTCATCATATAATTAAAAACATTTCCTTCCTTCCTTCGCGCCTTCCTTTCTTTCTTAGCAGTGACTGAAACAATGGTGTTTTAGAGGTGATGAAACACCGCACCTGTTTAGCTGAGATTTTTCAGTCCCTGCCTTGTTCACACTGTACCCCAAGGAGCTGGCACTGGGCTGGGACAGAATGGGCCCCAAATAACTATCTGATGAAGCGATTTGAAGTAGCGTTGGCCAGGCAGAGACGTACTCGGACCACACCAAACGGTGGTCCAGAAATGGAAATCCGAAGGTGAGCTGGCCACATCTGGCACTCAATTCTTTCAGTCTTTAATCCAATGCAGTAATGCCATTATTCAGTGTTTTCTGGTGTTGCTTTTTAAGTTAGGAACACTGACCTGACAGCCTGACAAACTGACAGACACTTCTCTCATCCCTAGGCTTGTCTCTGTTTACCTTGGCCTAGGAACCCGCTGTTTTGATGGTGTGAGTCAGTGGAAACCTGTCAACTCCACTAAATCAAAAAGAAAGGTGCTGTCTCGCTGGCAGCCAGGGCAGAAACTGCATCAGAAACTCTGGTTGGGTATCCCACCCTGTCCTTGCTGGGGTCCCCACCTGCATCTTCTCCCCACCTCTTCCCAGAGATTCCCCGCTTTCCAGCCTGCAGGCTTGACCAAGTGAGATGCCCCAGGTCCTGTAGCACATTCTGGACTGGGCAGAGGGGCCCGTCCCCAGCTGGGCCCCCACCCTACCCTCAGCAGGCACCTCCTAACACAACCTTGTTGTGTCTCCTGAAGAAGACCCAAGTCACGCGCATACCGCACCCAGGTTGACTTTTTTGAAAGAAGTCAAAGTTGCGTGCCTCACTTAAATGCGAAGGCTGCCCTGACCAGCGCAGCTCAGTTGGTAGAGAGACGTCCTGCAAAGGGAAAGGTTCCTGGCTGGATCCCTGGGCAGGGCACACGCCTGGGTTGCAGGCCTGGTCCTTGTTGCGGTGCACGCAAGAGGCAGCTGATAACGTTTCTCTCTCACATCAATGTTCCTCTCCTTCTCTCCCTCCCTTCTCCTTTCTCTAAAAATAAATAAATAACATCTTTAAATAATACAAAGGCTGTAGGAAACGTCTGTCTGCACAGCAGTCAACCAGAAACAGGCCCACATGGTGAAAGAGGAAGCATGAGTTTGGGGGGAACAGCTGAATATCTCTACCATCAAGTTGACCCCGAATGGCAATATCTGACTGCATAATTACCGTGAATGCTGATGCTGGGCAAAAAGTATGAAAAATATTAGCACCTACATGATAGGGCTGCCGTGTGGATTAAATGTGGTAATTCATGTCAAGGTCATAGAACAGGACTTGGTAGGTGATAAGGCCTCAATAACATTTAGCCATTGTCCCATGGATGTAACGTTGAGCTACGATTTCTCTCTCTCTCTCTCTCAAACAGGACATGCCATTAAGCTCAACTTGAACTATTAGCTAACTTCAGATGGGAAGTTAGCAAAAGGGACTTTTGTGAAAACGAGGGCACTAAAACTGAGATAAGGTGTGCCGTGATCCAAATGTGTTCCCTTTTTCTTCTGCCTCCATTGTACCTACAAAATGGTTGAGTATCGCAAGGGGCCTCCAAACCAACTTTAATAGCCAACGACGGGGCTGCGCGATTCTGGACTCTTTGCCAATGTCAAGGTCATGAAAGACAAGAAAGACTGAGAAGCTGTTCTAGGCTGGAAGAGATTAGAGACAGGACAACTGATTGTGTGACCTGGGATGGGGATCCTGGACCAGAAGAAGGACATGAGTGGAGCTACTGGTGAAATGTGAATACGGCTGGCAGCTTAGATAACAGCGCTGGTGTCATTAATTCCCCGAGTTAGGGAACAGTCCTGCAGGTATGTCAGAGAGGGCCCTTCTTCTGAGGGGGTGCACATGAAGGGGTGCAGGGAAAAAACTGATGCATATATAAAGGAAAAGGATTAAACAAATGTAGTAAATGCTAGCCAATGGAGAGCTGGGGGGAAGGGTATATGGGAAGTTCTTTGTATTGTCCCTGCAGCGTTCCTGTAAACCTGGAATAATTTATAAATAAAAAGTCACAAAAGTGTATATAAAGACTTAAATTATCGGGCACTTTGACAAACGTCTTAAAAATAATAACTATATTTAATAAGCAGCACATTAAGCAGGGTTAACTTGACCACCTTAATACATATGTTTTGAGCGGCAATGTCTTATCTTTAAAGATTCTACTAGAACGCTGTAAGATTTGGCAATCTAACGGTTTTGGGGGAATTGGGGAGACTTCATTTGATGCCTGTGGAAGGCCGGAAGCACGCTTCTTTGCAATGCACTTTTTATCTCCTGCCTCTAATCTGTCATCTAAGAATGACTCTCATGTTCTCCTCGTGTTTTTATATCTGTCTGTCTTTATAGTTCTGCTTTTTTTTTTTTCAGCATAAATTCCAGTATTGCTTCTCTCTTTGAATAAGCTATTAAGGGAAAAGATGTGCTAAAATAAGGAAGACTGAGATATAATTGCTGACCATATGGCAGAGGGTGGCCATCACCTCTCGGAAACTTCTTTCCTGGAAACGAACAAACACTTCTAAAAGGAGAAAACATTAAATGTCTATCATCTACTAAATGCTGAAGATCTTTAGCCTGTGACCACAATGGAAAGTCCTTCATTGGCTGCATTGGTCTCCTCTGGCTGCTGTAACCAATTACTACAAACTTGGAGACTTGGAAAAATGAAAAATATATTCTTTCACAGTTAGGGAGGCCAAAAGTTCGAAATCAGTATCCCTGGGCTGCAGTGAAGGCCTCGGCAGGACTGCGCTCTCTTTGGAGACTCTATGGAGAATCCCAGCCTTGCTTCTTCCAGCTCCCGGTGGCTACCCTGGCATCCTGAGCTTATGGCCCGGTCACTTGCACGTCCCCATTGCCTTCTCCTCTGTGTGCCACTTACAAAAACACTTGTCATTGGATTCAAGGCTCATCCAGATAATCTAGACAACTATATGTTGCAGTAACAATCACATCTATACATAACAATGTCACTCACTGTGACAACTGTGACAGCAGACTTACTTTCAGCAAGGAGATGCCCATCAGGCCAGGGGATGCAAGTCAGGCTGCAGAGTTTTTCCTCTGCCCAAAGTGGCAACCAGTGAACAGGACACACTGCTCAAACACAGTGGCACTCGAGGAACCCTTGTAAAACCAGCATCACATGATCAACACAAGAATGACGTGTCTCTTTTACCTTCTCCAAGTGACAATGCACAACGGTATGTGTCCATAGGCCCCCGTCTCTGAAATAAAACACTTACTCTCCAGGAAACTTTTCCCCTGGTTATGGTGCTAGGTCCTTCCAAGAAGTTAAAACAGATACAGTCCAATTTATACTCCTATGACATTGCTTGTAGTTCTCCCATGAAAGTTTACAGAAATAATTTTTCTCCTTCTTGTCTTTATTTTTCACTCAGTAAACATGGATTTGTTTTCTTCTCCCCTTGTTTCAAATAGGAGTTGAAAAAAAGTAACAACTCGTTAAGTGGACAGCAAAAACTAACATCAAAAGTCCTGTATGGCCATGGCTGGTGTGGCTCAGTTGGTTTAAGCATCGTCCTTTACACCAAAAGGTTGTCAGTTTGATTCCTGGTCAGGGCACATACTTAGGTTGCGGGTTTGATCCTGTCAGGGTGCGTATGGGAGACAACCAATCGATATGCTTCTCTCTCACAGATGTTTCTCTCCCTTCCTCTCGCTCTCTAAAATCAATAAACATATATTTTTTAAAGTCCTATGTGGTCTGTCAGGCAGCTGCCTGGCATTATAGGTCCACAAGGCTCCTGGGTAAAAAGTCTGATAAACCAGTTTTGCAGGCGGAAGGAGGCTGCAGCCAGGTGTGTCCCCAGAGTGCATCAGCTTAGAGCCTCAGCAGAGATCAGAGAGACGAGAAACAATTCCAATGGCTCCTGAGGAGCACAAGTACACCCTCCATTCACGGATGCCCTGCTTGATGGGCTCCCTTCAATCAGGTCACTGCATCCCTTCCCAAGCCAGGACAGGGGTGGGGGTGGGGCACCTGCTGCTAACTCCTCCCACCTACAACCTTCCACTGATTTCCCTTGGACAGCTGCAGCTATCTGGCTCAGAGGTACCTGAGTCCGTAGCTAAGAAAGGGTACAAAAGCAACCCTATTGCCTCAAATCAGAATATCTGTGGTGCACCTCACTTTCCAGAGCTCCTGAAAAATCAGACTGTAGCTAGACTTCTGACCCATCTTTGTCTGGCTCCTTCTCCTGCCCTTGCTGGCTTCCCTCCCTCAACAAAGCAGTTGCACAAGAATCCCCATCTCTAGCTCTGCTCCCAGGGATGCTGACTTCAACCCTCTCTGTGATAAATGTTGGGAAATTCCAAGAACAATGCTGGTCATG
The DNA here is from genome assembly GCF_987537825.1 of Furipterus horrens. Classification (NCBI taxonomy): domain Eukaryota; kingdom Metazoa; phylum Chordata; class Mammalia; order Chiroptera; family Furipteridae; genus Furipterus; species Furipterus horrens. Next base: position 130,138,465 of record NW_028327177.1, on the reverse strand, counting down.
CAAGTCTTCTTGTTCCCAATAATTTGCAGGCTCTTAATATCTTAAAGGTAAGTGGGATCCTAGAGCAATGGAACTTGGATCCCTGTTTGAACACTATGCAGAGTCTCTCAATGCCAACGGCCACAGGAGATCCCTGAAACCCTCTTGGAGAGATCACAGGTGCTGTTTGAGAGTCTGAGTGAATGGACAGATGGAAAAATTACCAAGAGCAGGCACATCTGGCTGAGGAAATTACTTTTAAGAATTTCTCCTTCTGTTATCCCTGTACACACAAAACTATGATACATACAAGGGTATCCGCTACAGCAAGATAACCAAAAGTGAGAAATAACCAAAATGCCTGTCAACAGGGGACTGGGTAAATAAATTTACTGTAGTAAATCCATTTTCTAAAACACAATGCAGCTGTTAATGTGAATGAGGAGAATGAGAACATTCTAACGGCTATGGAATTTTTTCCAAGATGGAAAGTTAGGTAATAAAAGTACAGAACAGTGAGTGTAGTAGGTTCCACCTGTGGTGGGAGAGTACACATACACACACACACATACACACACACACGCACAGGCACACACAGAGTAACTCCCAGAGTCTACAAGTGACTGGTATCACCCACCGGTAGCCTCCAGAGAGGGAGAGTGGGAGTTGGGGGACTTTTTATATTTTTGAAATCTTAATCATGTTAATATTAATTATGCAAAAAAGTAAGTACGATTTGAATAATTGTACAACCATAGTTACTGTTTAAATCCAGATTTTAAGTTTTTTGAGAAGAGCTCTGGGACGAGACCAAGGAAGAAAGAGGGGCAGCTGCGAGTTAAGGCAGTTCTTACAAGCCTAGTGGCTGCAGGTCAGGCCCCGCACAGTTTGCTCATCTGTAAAATGGGAACCCCAATACCTCCTAGGGATGTTGCAGCCGTGAGCGAGTTCCTGCATAGAAAGCATTCAACACAATGCCCAGAGTGAGAACTCAACACACAGATTTACTCCACAGTAATTCAATGACATAGGACCACAGCCCACATAAGACTTTTTTATTATTATTATAAAAATGGCTATTGCACCTTCTGCCTCCTTGCTAAGCAGCAGCTATGAGGGTGCAGATCTGATGCAGGCCCCACGGCTTCTATGGGGTCTATGAAGTCATCTACCGCTAAGTTACTTAAAACAGCATACATTTATCATCTCACAGTTTCCATTGGTTAAAAGCCCGGCAGGAGTCCTCTGCTCAGGGTGTCACAGGCTGCAGTCAAGCTGTTGGCCAGGCTGTGGTTTCATCTGAGGACTGGGGCCCTCTGCCTAGCTCACGTGGTTGTTGGTGGAATTCAGTTCCTTGCAGCTGTAGGACCGATGTCCCCATTTTCTTATCGGTTGTCAGCTGAGGGCTGCTCTCAGCCTCTAAACATTCCTTAGACACTTGCCATGTGGCCTTCTGCCAGGCTCTCTCCCAACAAGATGGGTTACTTCTTCAGGGCCAGGAGTAGAAGCTCTCCCTTGGGGATGGACACAGTACTTCTTCTAAGGACTTCCACCTAAGTAAGTCAGGCCCACTTGGAGATAATTTCCTTTTGATTAACTCAGAACCAACAGAGTTGGGATCTTAATTATATCTGTAATATCCCCTCACCTTGGCATATAACATAATCATGAGAATGACATTCTGTCACCTTTGCCATAGTCTATTGCTTAGAAGCAGGTCACAGGCCCCACTCACTCTCAAGAGCATGGGATCACAGAGGGTTGGGACTCAGTGGGAGTTACCCTACGGGGTGTCTGCCATAGTGGGCCAGCCACACATGGAAAGAGGGCACACCACAGTGGGACAAGGTGAGGCCTCAGCCATGCTGACGTTCAAGTGCTGGCTCCAGAATTTAATGGATATTTTGAACCTTGGGAAGGCTGGAAAACATCTCAGCTTCTGTTCAATCATAAGAAGAGGGAAACAACACAGAGTCTCTCGAAGGGTTAAACAAAGGGAAACTGCATGTAAAATCGCCCTACAGAAGAGCAACCATTCAAACCTCAGTTCTCCTAACTGGAGGAACTCATGACTTAAAACCAAGGATGATACAGGGGTGGGCAAAAAAGGAAGTTCACAGCTATATGTGAAACAGCATTTATTCTTTTATTATTAGTTATGAAGGATTGTGTTATTTTTTATATGAACAACTGTAAACCCACTTTTGCCCACCCCCATATTAACGGCTTCTTCTGAAACCTTCCAGCAACCCTGTGGGTAACATGTGAAAATGCTTTATAAAACACTGTGCACGACTGTCTGTTCAGTGCCCCAGTGAGGGGTTTTCCCCACCTCAGATGATTTCATCTCTGGGGGAAACTGTCACCAGCACCCGAAACTGTTGCACCTCATAGGCCCTCCTTGTAGATCTGCTACCATGTGCCCACCAACAAGAAGCGAAACGGGTAAATTATGGTACAAGCAAATAATGGACTTGTTTGCAATTATTACAACATCATTTCAAATAAGGTTTAATGACATGGGAAAAGACTCATGATTCCAAATTGTTCTTTTTTGAGTTCAAGATCTGGACTCAAAACTTCCTGATCCAAAATCCAGCTTCACTATTATTTATGTCTTTAGACAAGTTACCTTACCCCTCTGCACCTCAGTAAAATGCAGATAACGACAGATCTACTTATCATGAGGATACCATGAGGTGACACACCTGGCCCAGAGGCTGTCACTTAACTCAATCATAGGTGCTGTTATTATTAAAATACAACTTTTGTCATTTGAGAGGAACAGTTAAAAAATAAATAAAAGACTTCTTCATAAACAGTATTAGCATTGCTGCTGCCTTCTTAGGGCAATAAAGAAAATCTAAGAGGAAGAAGTGAGGAAAAATACACCGAGGTCATACTATACTTGGCAATTCCCTCTGCTTCCAGAAGCTTCCAATGTACTCTGTATCCGAAAGCATTCAATTAATTTCTCCTTTTTCTGCCTTGCCATTCCCTTCCGAAGGAACTTCATTTTCTCCATCTTTAAAAATGAGGATGATAAATCTCAAGTTTCATCCCTCTTTCTGCGGGTAATATACATAAACCACTCCACAGGCGACTTCACTGTCCTCCTCCTTCAATTGGTCCTTTTTATCTCTCTAAAGTTTAAAAGAAGAAAAGTGTGGCTGCCCAGGGGAAGAGCCATGTCACTGCCACTTCTGTGTAAACACAAACCAGGGGGACCGCTTTCTCTGCAGGAGGCCGAGCAGCATCTCTGTTAATGGTTTCCGCTAGCGAGAGTGGGAAGGGCCCGGCGGGGCAAGAGTCCGTCCCGTCCATCCTCTTCTTCCTCCAGGAAGACCCACGGCTGCCGAGCAGCCAGCCGCCAGCGCTGGGCTCTGAGCCAGGCCCCGATGCCGGGGGTTGCTATGGGCCCCAGTGAGGAATGCCAGGCAGCCAGCAGCGGGCGAGGCCACCACTGAGCCAAACCGGTGACAAAGAAAGCGAGCATGTGGCAGGCGGCAGGTCAGGGGGAGGCTGTCACGGGCGGGGCTGGCCTGGTGCCTGGGCGGCCCCGCGAGGCAGATGGCAGGGGAGGAAACAGATGGGTGTCCAGCAGCGCTGAGCAGGAAGCGCCGGTGCCGAGAGCCAGGGACCAGGGGCTGGGAGGAAGGGAGCCGAGAGGCGAGGCAGCTTTCCCTGACCCAAGAATTTAAATAAATACACTGACCCACACAGGGAGTCCCCGCAGGTGAGATCTGGGGCGGCTCTGAGGGGTTTCTAGGACCCACGGTAATGCCAGACAAGCCGGTGGGCCTCTCTCCAGACTGACATGGGACCGCTGATAACACCTACATGCTACCCTGGCCCAGGCAGCCTGGTGGACCCTTTGGCTGGGCAGGGGTTCCCAGTCTGGGGGAAGGTGGTTATTTGGGGTACCCTGGAGAGGAATTCTTGCCAGGGTTTAAGAAACCCACATGCTCTGAGGCTTGAATAAATAAGGTCTTGCATCTGTGTGGTACTACCATTCTTCAAGTGTAGGCAGATGCCACTGCCCTGACTTAAAAACAAGTGCATTTAAAGGCACTGTGGATTACTCTGGTTCCTCTTCAGATCGTATAAATCTTTCGCCTTTTAAAAGCGCTGTGGGAGTATCTAGCCTATCAATGTCATTGTTTCTTTCCCAAACCATCAGACACCGAAAACGCTATTACACCTTAAAATGCGATCATTATCCTATTTGGCTCCTTGAAATTTCTGGATGACAAAGGGACATCCATCCACTCCTGGATGTTAAAAAGTCTAGACAATTGTTTCATGCCACCTGCTCAGAAGGGCAGGAAGCACTTCATTCCTCTCTCTGTAAAAGGTTACTGCTGTTTCTTCTGAGGAAGTACATGAGGAACTGCTCTGCAAGGAAGTTCATCACCACCTTGTTTGTACATGGGCAGAACTGGAAGCTCCTTGAACCATAATAAGGGGGAGGGGGCTGGTCCCATAGACTATGGCACATCCATGACTGGCTACAACGCTGTTAAAAACCAAATTGCAGATGAACATTGAGTGACATGAAAAAATATTCATCACATATTAAGCAAAAAAAAAAAAAAGAAAAAGAGAAGCATTTATATATATATATATATATATATATATATATATAAAATCCTAGTTTTGTAGGAAAAAAACCCCAAAGACCAAAACGCCCAAATTATATACGTCTGCTATGAAATAGTACCAATTTTTATTTTAAAAATTAATCTCAGTGGAGAGGGAGTGGGATTCTATTTCCTTCTCCTTTGTGTCCCAAAGTTTCTACACTGAACAGGTTATTACTTTTGTTACTAGGAATAAAGCCTATACTGTACATCACTTTGTTTTAGTATTTTTATTTGTTGGACCATTGATGGAAAGTAATTTCTTGTTCTTGGGTCAGGACTGGGTTGGAGTTAGAGAAGCCTGGCAGTGGTGTTCTTGTTTGCCCCTCGTGTGCAGTCTGCATTTGGGAACCACACGGGTGCTCCCCTGCTACACAGATCTAAGACAACGCAGAAGAATGGACGGCTCTGGGTTATGCTGGATCCTTTGCCACTCATAGGTCTATTCACAGCTAGACCAGAGGCTGACATCATAGCCTAATTGCATTTGGGAACTGGCCTCCTCCCCAGACTCACACGCCCACTCAGGTTCCACCCAGCCTAGCTAGACTCCTTCAATCTTATTTCAGACAAAACATCTCTAAGATAGTATTTGCTATGCCCTCATTACTATCCTGAAATGAATAAAATGGATACCTAATGTGATCCTAATCCCCAAAGAGATTTCAACAAAGTTCCGAAATGACCCCAGGCAGGGGCAGTGAAGCCCCAGGTTTAAAGCCAGCATTTTGGTGGTAGGTTAATACTGACATAATGCTTCCCTGATGTTCTTAGAATAAGGATCACACCCTCACCATGATCTGGCAGGCCTTGGACGGTCTGGTGCCTGCATATTTCTCCAGTCCCACCCAGCCTCTCCTACCCTTGGTCCCTTCACTCCAACCATAACAACACTTCTTCCTCCAGACTCAGAGCCATTGCCTGTGCTCTTCCTTCTTCTAGTAATGCTGTTCCCTCATCCTTCAAATATCTCTTCCTCAGAGAAGTCCTTCCTTATCCCCCAGGTAGACTGGATCCCCTAGTCAATTCTCTTATGGCATTGAGCAGCTCTTGTTCATAGCCTTTATCCCAGTTTATAATTACATATTTATAATCATTTGATTAATGATTATCCCTATTAGAGCAAAGGAGGACAGGGGCTCAAATATTTGTTGAATGAAAAAATGAGCCTTCTGGAAGACACTTAGGTTTCTCCATCTTTGCTGCCTGTGGAAATGTACATTCTGAATCTCCTTGCATACTACGGTTCTGCAAATGTCAGTCTTTTTCTGCACAGGCAGAAAGGGTCTATCTTGTTCACTGCTATATTCTACACACCTCGCACCAAGTTAAGAAGACAGCAGATGTTCAATAAATGAGATGAAGCCTCTTTCTAAGTGTTCAGGGTGGGAAGGTTAAGAATTGCCTAAATATTTGCTCATGTCTTGTTATATCTTCTCCCTTTTCACCTACCCCCCTCCCCAACATATCACTTTTCTCCAACTTCGCCATACTGACAAAGGCACTTGAGAGGTAAATGGGGCACCACCACCCCGACGAACTCATACTCACATCTTACGATTCAACTCAAATGTCACCTTGTCTTCCATCTGTCCTTCCTTCCTAATGTGGGCAACCATTGAGCTTTTATCCCCCTAACCAAGCAGTTTTGGTACCTGTCTGTCCACAGCAAAACCACAGACTTTTTGAGAGCAAGGCCTCTATCACAGCCATCTGTTTCTGCAGAAATGGAAATGAACGTGGCATTCATAGATGCATGCTGGCTAAAGGAACTGATGGTGAGAAGGGCTGGTACCCACACAAGCAAGGGCATCTGCATCCCTCCAGGCCCCACAGCTTGCCACCCACCTCAGGCCCCCATGTGATGCCAGGAGATCCGGCTCTTCAGCTCAGATTCCCTGAGGTTCCAGGTGGACATTCCTTTCTCTACTAGGGTACATGGTGGGGCACCAAGGGAGGTTCCTGAAGTGTAGCTGCCGCTTTCTCACTCCCAATGGCTTCATGCAGAGTATCCCCTCCCCAACCCCCAACTCTTCCTTAGGTCTATTTCTTTTTAACAGCTTTATTGAGATACAATTCACACATTTAGAGTGTACAGTTCAGAGGTTTTTAGTGTATTCACAGAATTGTGCAACCATCGACCCCAATCAGTTTAGAAGATTTTCATCACCCCAAAAAGAAACTTCCCACCCACTCCCCATTACTCCCAACCCCCCCACCCCAGCCTTAAGCAACCACTAATCCACTTTCTGTCTCTATAAATTTGCCTATTCTGGATATTTCATCTAAGTGGAATCACATACTATGTGGCCTTTTGTGCCTGGCTTCTTTCACTTAGCATCACGTCTTCAAGGTTCTCCTGTGTTACAGCATGTGTCTGTAGTTCATTCCATTTTCTGCCAAGTAATATTCCATTGTATGATGTACCACATTCTATTTATCCATTCATCAATTTATAGACATGGGTTGTTTCTACCTTTTGGCTATTGGGGATGTTGCTGCAATAAACCTTCATGTACAAATTTTTGTGTGAACATGTTTTCATTTCTCTTGAGTATATAACTAGGAGTGGAACTGTTGGATCATGTGGCAACTGCATGTTTCATAGTCTGAGGACCTATCTGCCAGACTGTTTGCTAAAGTGGCCGTAACCATTCAACATTCCCAATGCAAAGAAAGGAAGCTGTTCTCCAAAGGAAAAGCCTTTTCAATGATTTCTTAAGGTAATAAATTGATAGGTCCACAGATCAGACCATGATGAAAATACTGTAGATGAAGTCTCGGACAGAGGGACATACAACTGAGACATCAATGGTCAAAAGGAGAGACCCATAGAGTGCCCAAAGGGTGGCACCATTTTAGCTGCTTCTGCCCTGCCCCCCTGACTACCTCCCCCCCACCAATGCTAGGATGTGGCTATGCATTTTCCAACAAAGAGGACAAGTGAATATGAAACACCCAAGCAGGTGCCCCAGAAAAGAGGAGAATGGGGAGGAGTTAGACAAGAGGCCCAAGTAGACAGTCCTAAATAGTCTTTGTTGTAATATGACCACTCTGCAAGGCCGATTTCATTCCTGGGATCTGCTCAAATCAGCCTGCAGCCACAGGGAGCTCCCCGGGGAAGGAAGGTGCAACCATCCCCCTGGGCATGGTTTTGTGAGGGGCACACAGAGAAGCAATCCCCCAAGTCCTGTTCTCTTCTTGGGAACAAGCCCCATCAATGTCACCTGCCACGCGGCACAAGGGCCACAGGCAAGAGCTAATGGAGGAGCTTAAAATGAAATGGAGGTTTCTCACCTCCAGTCTTTGCCCACCAGTCTCACAGACCAACACGGAGCCTTCTCCTCCCCACTTCCTTTGTCCATCAAACTCACAGACCACAATGGATGCTTCTGATCCCAATCTTTGTCCATCATCATTTGACTCAGGTATGTCTTCCAGTGCTCAGGTAAGCCTGTATCACTCCACCCATCTTTTCAGGGTGGGAGGTAAACTGGTCCCCTCTCTTTGGCTGATCATGTCTCTTAATCTGAACCTAAAAAACACCTTGCTTGTTTGTAATCAACACTGCTCAGTACAATTTTTTTTTTTTTATTAGTAGTAGCTAACATGCCTCTAGTTCCTAATTTTTGGTCCGTCTAGGCACCATTCTTAGAGAAAAGGGAACTCAGTCTCCTTCCATTCAGATCCGGCCCAAGCAGGAAATGAGAGCCCCCTCTACACACCAGAGGGACAGTGTAACCAATGCGCGGGCAGCTCCCACGCTGTGTCCGGCCCGCCTGGGGCTGGTCCACCTCAGCAGGCCCCGCTTCTGGGGCTGTGGCCTTGTTTCTATCCCCACGTTCTTTCCTCCACATCCCTCTTCAAAACGGCCACTTCCCCCTTTCACCATTCTTGCTGCAAACTTTACAATGAGAGGAGAGTCACAAACAGCCGGACCCAGTTTCAAAACACAGCAAACGGAAAAGGTGTTTAAGATTTACAAAATTTAAAGGGGGGGGGGGGGAACGGAAGGAGAAGAGTGGGGCACAGGAGAACAGGCCAGGCAACATCTGCCCCAGTGGAAGGTCCCTGCGCTGTCACACGCAGCCCAGACCTTCAGCCTGCTTGGCTCCACAGGTGACCCCCATTCAGGCGACTCCGCCTCCCCCAAATAAGTACGGGCTCCTCAAAACAGGCCTCCCTCATTGATCCTCTGCCTTCCACGGTCCCCTGAGATCTGGGCCCTCCCTTTGAACTTGAGCGGGCAGGGTCCCAGGACGGCTGCCCTGGGATCCCAATTCTTTGCCCCATTCTGGAACGCAAGACCTTTGGACCCCGTTCCTGGGATCTTTTGAACGGAAGTACGCACAGAGCAGGGAGACCTGCGCGCGGGGTTCGGAGGAAAGAGGAGGCCCGGCCGGGGCGGAGGTAGGGTTTCGCTGCCTCAGCGCCGCGGCCTGGGCGACTCTTCCGCCCCCGCGGCTCGGGTTCGAAGCGGCGCGGCCCAGATCAGTGGAAGACCTAAAGGAACTTGTGCCCGCGGTTGCTAGCAGGAGGCAGGTGAGACTATGCAGGAGGGAGACGGGTCCTCGGGAGCAAGGGCCTGGGAGAGGGGCTGAGTTCCGGGTCGGGGGCAGCACAGCCAACTTTCGGGGAGGAAGGCTTCCTCCAACTTAACTTTTGCGCCGCCGTCCCCCACCCACCGGGCGATGCTCCGCCTGGCGCGCCCCCTCCCGGGCCCGGATCCCTTCCTTCCTGGGCCACTCCGTGTGACCCCGGCCTTGCGGCCCCGCCTCTCTTACCATCTGCGCCACTTTAAGCAGGGCTCCATGGGTGCGGGGGTAGACCAGGTCCAGCAGACCCTCAGAGGAGCTCGCGCCCCTCTGTCCCCCGCCAGCCCTGGGTCCGAACGCGCTGCCGCTGCTGCACGTGGTGCGGACGACCCCGGCTCCGTGCGACATCGCGCGGCCCTGCCAGCCGGCTGCCTCCCCGGGCCCGGGGACCCAGGGGCCAGATAAGGCGGGGCGGAGACGGGGCGGGGCCTGCGCGCGGGTGAGCCGTCCGCAGGCGGTGGGGAGGGCGGGGTGCACGCGTCCCCGGCCCAGGCGGGAAACGCCCATCCAGCTGTGGCAAACCCAGCCGGGAGGGGCTGGGGGGCGCTTTCCGGAAAGGTACTGCAGGGAGGAGGCTGAAGCCTTTCCGAAGTGGGCAAGGCGGGGGCCACAGCTGGGTCTGAGCCTCCTGGGATGGTGTGTGGGTGCGGATGTACGCTAAGAGCACCTACTTTATTGAAGTATAACTTGCATACACTAAAATGTCCAAACTCTCCGTGTTCAGCTCCCCAACTTCTCAGTGTCTACCCCTGTGTAGTCACCACCCAGATCAACAAATAGAACACGCCAATACCCCCCAAAGTTTCCTCTTACTCCTCTTTCTTTCCTCATTGCACCCCCTTTTCTGCCATGTCTCAGGCATCAAGATAGCCTGCTGTTTTCACTATAGTTTTGCCAATTCAACGCCAACAGGGCCCAATTTGAGGTGCAGTGAAGAAGGAACCTATTCAGTGCAACAGCTCAATTGTGATATATCACAGCTGTGAAACAGCTCAATGGTGTTACAGTTCAATTATGAGGCAGCAAGGCTGTGAATAGCGAGGTTGTGAACAGCACAGCTGTTAGGATGCGCTGGGCGAGATCAGTCCACGCTGTCTGCTCTACTCCACACCTGTCTCATCTGCTCTGGTCTGGTCTGCCCTGCCCTGCTCTGTCTGTTCTTCTCCATTCTGGTCCTGCCAGGTGTCTCTGGTGTTCATCTTTGTTTCAGTTCAAGCCAGGGAAATTCAGTCTCCAATGAAAAAGGAAAGTGTACTCTCAAAGCCATAGGGGAACTGACTTTCATAGGCGGAAGTTCCTGACCTTGGTCCCTGGTTGGTCCATCCTCATGCAAATGAGGACTTCAAATGGTACAAAAGACACTGTCCTGATTGCTCAGAATAGAGCCACTCTGATTGGTTGGTTAAGATGGTGATGGGGAAAGCCTCAGTCCTATTGGTTGAAATACAATTTCAGGAATTCCTTTGGTGGGGAAGGGAGGCAGCTAAGTGCAAGCTTCTCCCTGAAGTACAGTTTGCATGAGAGGTCCCTGTGTAGAAATGACTGGTACAGTGTTTTTTGTTTTGTTTTGTTTTAATTTGAGTCCAGTTAGCCTCCAGGCGCCCCTTCTCAGGGTCCACAATATACTTGAAATAATACACAATAATCTCATTTGTGTTTGGCTTCTTACACTCAACACAGTGCATTTGAGATTCATCCTGTTGTACCCAATAAAGTTGTGATGGACATTCTGGTAACATTTTTTGGTGGACATAAAACTCTCATTTCTTTGGGGTAAGTACCAGTGAGTGGATTTCCTGGGTCACAAGGTGAGCATGGTTTCTTCCATTAGAAGCTGTCAAACAGTTATTCAAGGAACATACTATGTTGCACTCCTGGGTTATTTTTTAAATGGACAGGCCCAAACAGGGCTACTACAATGAGATAGGTTATGAGTGTTTCTTTTGAGCAGTGTCCCTATGGCCAAACTGAAACTGGAAAAGTTGGCATTTGTGCTGTCACTCGTCGGCAGCCGTCCGTCTCGAGAGACGATGGTGTAGCTTCTTAAGAGTCTATCTGCACCGCCGAGAATGGCTGTGCAGTCCAACTCGGGAGTGACACGGTATCTGTCTCCTCCCGTGTTGAATCGACATCTTGTGATGACGCTGGAGTGTCCTCTCCAGTGAAGCTGAAGCTACAGAGCCCGGGCAGGGTGATATGGAGGGTCTGCTGTTGCCCATGCAGCAGACCCCCCCTCTCTTCGCAGCTGAAGGGTCCAAGGGAAAGACGGAGTCTATACAGCTTGGCTTCAGGTGCGCTGCAGGAGTTGCCGGTGTTGACTACAACGTCAAACCGCCTTAGGGACTCCGGCTCCGGATTTTCTGTCGGGGTTTACTCCCTTAGCCTTTCCCCTGAAGAGGTATGCCGCAAGGCAGCGGAGGTTTTTTGGAGTCAGAGTTTTCCTTCTCTGATGTGCCCTGACTGGAAGATTGAACCAGCGACACTTAGCTCGCAGGCCGACGCTGTCACTACCAGAACCACTAAGTAGGGACAAGGATTGAACTTTTATGGGCAGCTTATTCAGATGCCAGCAATCTGAGAAGATGGCAGGTTATGTACCCCCAAACAAACAAATACCAAGTCTTAACAACTCATCTCAAGTCGACCTTTTTATAGGAAGAAGGAAAGAGGAGGTAAGGCATTTGGAAAAAGGTTAATCAGATAAGAGCGGTCTGACAGCAATTTTCCTAATATTTCTTTATCTGCCGATCAACAATTCTTTACCTGCATCACAGAAGTTCCCTCCCTGGAGCACAATGGCGCAGATACCATCTCCATCCATTGCTTGCAAACACCCTTGGGCACAAAGGTTGAATTGCTTGTCAGCCTGCTGGAGTCACATAGGTCCTGCACTCCAGCTCCTGGAACAACAGCTTTCCATGTGCATTCATCACTTAAGTCTATCAACTATAACTAAGGCTAAAACCTTTCACTCTTGAGTTCCCCTATCAAAACTTATAACTTTATTTGGAGATAACATTTTAAAAATCTCCTTTATGAGATTATTGGATGCCAGGGCTGTCCTGTCATCAGAAGACTGTCATCAATGTGGCAATCTTTATAATTCTGGAATGTGGAGATACTCATGCAACTTCTGTGTTGACAGTCTTCCAAGTGATCTTGGTGAACACTCATGTTTGAGAGCCATTCATTCATTGCCAAAGTTGAGACATTGTTAATTTGCATGACCCCCCCTTCAAAAACAATTGCCTCTGATATATGTCTTTTCTTTAGAATGCAGTCACCTGGTACATCCATTTCTTTCTCTGTACAACAATGATAATTGCACCTAGGGGCTGCTGTGACAATGCAATAGACATGCAGGCATTCTGTAACATACCCAGCTCTGTACCCCTAGGCATGAAGTTGGCATTGTGGGGCATTTTTCATGTAGATTTTCATTTTCACTCCTGTCCTTGTCCCAGGCTTCAAAAATCCCACAATGGAGATGACAGGGAGTCTGTTGAAGTGAAGGTTCAGGGAGCAGAAAAACAAAGCACTGGATAATTTCTACTCCTGAGTGGCCTTCATCCAATTCTCCAGTAATCTTCTAAATCAGTGATTTTCAGTGTATGCTCCCCAGACCAGAGAAGCACCTGGGAACTTGTGGGAAATGCAAATTCTTGGGCCCCACCCAGAACTGCTCAATCAGGGACTCCCGGGGTGAGGCTCAGCAATCTGTTTTGATAAGCCATCCTCCCCACCTCCCACATGATTCAGATGCATGCTGAAATTTGAGACCACTGTCATTCCCTGTTGGTTAATGTGTCAGTAGCCCAGATAGAAAGTAGTCACTGGTGGTGGCCACTCTGTGTGAATCACTTCATCATGATCACTTAAGAGCTTGAATAAGATGCTTGGCAGTACAAGAGCCATGTGCTGGCCTGGTGTTCAAGAAAAGGCTCCAGGATCAGACCTGCTGCCGAGTACGCTGAGAGGTCTACACTGGTGTGATTGATGCCTTTCTGGTGTGAAGGGCTGCCTCCTGGGGGTGTGAGAGCTTAGGCAAAGAACCCCGTAGTGACCCTTAAAGAGTTCATATTCAAACAGGGAAGATGCCATATGGGTGGTCTCTGAGTGGTGAGAATTCAAGAACTTCCAGGTTCTTCTCCATCTATCTACCCTGAGGGGATGCAGGTGCCCAGGCTTCAATTAGTGTCACTGTCTGACCACAACTCATTTACACCAATGTGATTAGTATGATATATCTGGTCAGGTATAATACAAAATAATAAAATGAGAGTTGATTCTGGATTAGTCGCTTCTTTTGGTTGCAAGGGACAGAAACTAAACTCAAGCAAAAAGAATCCATTGACTTTGTGTAACTGGGGAATGCAGACATGGAACCTATTTCAGACACAGTTGGATCCAGGCACTCAGATCAGGAAGCCGGGACCTCTGCCTCAGGGTTTCAAACCCCTCTGGCTTTGCTTTACTCTCGGCAGGCCCTCTCATGGCCTCTGGCAGCACATATTTCCCCCCAGCTAATAATCCCATCTCTCTATAAGGGCACCTGGTTCCCAGTGGTTGTGGCGCAGTGTTAATCTGCTTAAGATGTTGTAACAATCATAGTTCAGGCAGTTTAAAGAACAGATTTATTTTCTGTTTTGGAGGCTCGAAGTCCAAGATCAAGGTGCCACTGGGGTTGGTTTCTGGCAGGCCTCTCTTGCTGATTTGTAGACAGCCACCTTCTCACTGCGTCCTTGCATGGTCCTTCCTCTGTGAGTAGACAGGAGGGGCGGGGTGGAATCTGGTTCTCTTACTCTTGGATTGGGACCCCGCCCTTATGATCTCATTTAACCTTATTTCCCTAAAGGCCCTATTTCCAAATACAGTTACTTTGGGGGTTAGGGTTTCAACACATGAATTTTGTGTGTGTGTGTGTTTGGGAGGGGGACACAATTTAATTCATTACAGGCCTTCTCATTGGTCCGAAAATGGGTCATGGCTCCATCCTTCAACCAATCATTATATCCAAAGGGGTGGACCACTTATACTGGACAGGCCGAGTTCCATCTGCGCATGGAGCTGGGGGCGAGTAGTTCTCCAGAACCACAGGAACTGAGTGGGGGAGGGGTGATTCCCCCAAGAAAACCAGGGTGCAGGTCCCAGAAAGGAGAATGAATATTTGGCAGTGTTATGGATTGAATATGTACCTCCCCATTCCAATTCAACTGTTGAGGTCCTAACCGCCAATGCATTTTATTTGGAGGTGCAGCCTTTGGGAGGTAATTAAGGTTAGATAAGGTCACGAGGGTGGAGTCTTCATAATGGCATTAGGGCCCTTATAAGACGCACCAGACCTCTCCCGCTCTCCCAGCAAAAGGCAGCTTATCTGCAAGTCAGGAAGACACCTCTCACCAGAAACCGAATTGGCTGGCACCCTGATCGTGGACTTCCCAGCCTTCAGTACTGTGAGAAAATAAATTTCTGTTGTTGAAGGTGCCCAGGATATGACATTTTGTTTGTTACAGCAGATCCAGCTGACTAAGACAGAAAGGCAAAAGCAGCAGGTCTCCATGATGCTTTTCAGGTAGCTGCTTTTTAAGTCCTTTTCCAGTGAATTTTTAAAGTTCATTAGCCTTTGTGTTCCTGTTCGTGAAATGGGCTGATACCACTTGTCTGAGGTCCGAACAGAAATGTATTTGAAAATGTTAAGAAAGGTAATAAAACAACATACAAATGTAGGGAATGATTAGCTTTTGGTGCTCGTGTTTTTCTGCTAGAATTGGTATTTCTTCTATGAAGTTCTCAGGAGAAAGGAGGGGAGGGGAGGGCAGGAGAGAAGAGAGTCTCTTTTCTACTTTATCCATGAAATCCTGCATAAATGAGAAAAATGATTCCCAAAGATGTCGACACTTCCCTTCAAGAGGGGACACAGGCAATGGGAATAGTCCCCTGAATGGCTCTCATGCAATTGTTCTGGCCAGTTGCCCACCTTTATAAGGGGACTTGATGTTAGTTTTCCCACTAAAGTGAGGATCCTGGTTTTTCCAACCTGCCGAAACCACTGACTCCTCGTCTTTTATTTTATAATAGGTGTTATTTCCTGATTCTGAATCTATTTCCTGTTCATAGTAGAAAATTGAGGGAGGTTCAGAAAAACAAAGAAAACAAAAACCATCCCATGACTCCACCACTCTACACAATTGGGTTTGCTCTGCCTTTTGTAAACTTCAACTTATACCATAAACATTTCCTATTAAAAATTTCTCACAAGCAAGCAGTGTTTAGTGGCAGCATCGATGTTTTTGTGTGTATACAACTTATATTCTCCATTATGTATATTTTTAGAAAGACAGCATTTGAACAACTGATCTTCCATTTAATCACCAATCTTGCAACCACGGTTCCACACAGCTTGAGAAGTGTGTTCAGAACAGAAAGTTAAATCATTATTGGTGGTGCTGACCAATTCTGATTCTGAATAAACTTGGGAAGGGGGTGGTTGTAGTACATTCATTTCTAAAGGCTTGTTCAGTGGATTTAATTATGTAAACGTTCTCCTACTGTGATGGTTTTAGGCTGGTCCTGTTTTAAAGAGGGATTCCCAAGTCCGAGGGATTCCCAAGTCCAAGGGAATGAATATATTTTTTAAGGTTCGTCATATATATATTGCCAAATAGATTTCTGGAAATGTTGTACCACTTCATTCCCACGCCCCATACGTAGTTTTCGCCTGTTTCCCTTGTTGACAGGACAGATGTTTTCCGTCACCTAGGCAGAGGAGCTGGTGATCAACAGTGAGAAGCCCTCCATGTCAGCCCAATTCTCATTACTCGCTGTGTAACCCTGGACAAGTCACTGACCACTTAGTGAAGACTCCGTTATCCTCATCAGATAAACGGAACTGTGGACACCTGTTTTATCTAAGGCAAAGATGTTTTGAGGATCAACTGGCATAATGTTTGAGAGCCAACTAGTTAAGTATAAAAGTGTAGGTTCAATAATGAAATTGCCATTTTTGTAGGTCAAAGGGGCAAATATCGGCTATTTCACTTGGTTCAACCTAATACTGTATCATTAAATGGTTGGAGGCTGTCAGACAATTGGTCATTTATACGTTTCAGAAACCAATCAGCAGTTGTGTGTTTTCCCAGGTACCTAGCTCACTACCATCTGGTAGCTTTTGTGAAGTACTTTTCTGACCATTTCCAAATACCATAAATGGATCCACAGATTCAGCTCTTCACCTGCGGGTCCCCCTGTAACGCCCAGAACCCTCACTTGCCCGGACCTCCCCTCCCACATTTCCTGGGCAGGCTTGCATTCTGACAGCTCTGGTTTTTGGCCACACTCAGGCTTGCCCTCTATACATTTATCTCATCTTTGTCCTCTAACTTGCTAATCCTTCAAGGTCTTCCAGGACTCTTCATTAACTTCCCAGTATTGCAGCAGGTGTTTATTGAACACATACTATGTTCTACACATTGTGCTGAGTTCCAGAGGGAAGCTAGAGGTGAAAACCCACCATCTCAATGCTCCAGAAGGTCACACACCACATGGGAGACAGATGGCAATACCCTCCAACAGCATGGCAGGTAGAATAAGAGCTGTACTGAACATTAAAAAATATGCCTTTTTGTTCTTTTAAAATCAACTTTATCAAGGTGTAGTTTACATAAAATAAAATGCACCCCCTTTAAGTAAACAGTTTGTGAGTTTTGACAAACGTACAGGCACATGCAAGCCTTACCACAGTCAAGACATAGACTGTTTCTTCCACTTCAGAACGTTCCCTGTGCCCCTTCCTAGCCAGTCCCTTCCCCCTCAACCCCAGGCAACCACCGGTCAGCTTCCTGTCACTGTAGATGTCTTACCCTTCCGTGACCTTCATTTAAATAGAATCAAACATAGTTTTTGGTCTGGCCTGTTTTATTCAATATAATATTTTGGTGATTCGTCCACATTATTGCATGTATCTGTAGTTCGCTCCTTTTCATTGGTCAGTGATGTTTCATTGTACAAATACAGCACCAAAATAATCTGTGTAGTCACAATTTGAATAGTCACTTGGGTTATTTTTACTTTTGGCCAATTCTGAATAGAGCTGCTCAATGCGTATTCCTGCATAAGTCTTTTTGTGGACATATCTCTCTTGAGTAAATATCTATGAATGGAATTGCCTGGTCACATTATAAGTATATGTTTAACTTTACTAAACATGAAATTGTTTGTGTAAATTGTCAGTCCCACCAGCAGTGAGAATTTCAGATGGTCCGCAACCTTACTAACACCTGGTACTGCAATCTTTTCAATGGTAGCCCTTCTAAAGGGTAGGACCCAGCATCTCATTATAGTTTTAATTTGAAAAAAGAAAAGCACCACCTTTGATTTATTTCTAAGCTTTTTTTCTGTGAGGAGTTTAGGTTTAATCCTCATCCTGATAGGGTCCACGTTCTTTGGCACTCAATGGCCAACTTACTTCCCGAGAGGGAAGCCACTTTTCAAGAGTGACTATTCGCCTTTGAGATACGAGGTGGAGTTCTCGTGACGTGGTTGTTCCACGTTTCCTTCTTCACACTCAGCTTTCCTATTGCAATGACCCAAGTCAGGTCACAAAAAGTCCTTTGAGAACCCATCGTTCCTGCCACTTCTCTTTCTAGGATCTTCCTGTGCTATCACCACCCTTAAACGATAACCTCAGGAAGGCTTAAATCACTCTCAAATGGACTCTCTCTCTCTTTTTTGGAGAGAGAGAGAGGGGGAGGGAGGGAGGCAGAGAGGGAGAGAAACATCGATGAGTTGCCTCTTGCCTGCACCCCGACCAGGGACTGAGTCCACAACCCAGGCATGTGCACTGACCAGAAATCAAACCAGTGACCATTTGCTTTGTGGGGCGATGACCCCCAACCAACCAAGTCACACTGGTCAGGGAAGGGGACTCTTAAATTTCCCTTTTTTCTACTCTTCTATTGATAATGAGCTCTGATGCTAGAGCTGATTTTTCCCACCATTACTGTCATTTACCTAAGGCCCTAAGGTGGCTGACCATTAGAAAGTAAGTCAGAACCAAGATTTTATGCCTTTTCTTGAAAGCCATTTGCCAGGATGTCCTGATTATTGGTTAGGATGGACCCTGTTGCAGGTAACAGAAATTAGTTTAAGCGAAGTGGATATTATTGCTCATGTTAATTGCCAAGTCCAGAGTGTGCCAGCTTCAGGGCTGAATTAATTCAGTGGCTTCATGATGTGATCCAGATGAAGTTTGTTTTCATCTCTTTTCCTTCCTGTCGCTGTCATCCTATGACTGGGTCCCCCTTGTGGTCACAATGTATTTGCCAACAACCTCCTACATATATTTGGTCCTCAGAATTTCTTTTCCAGAACTCCTGAGCAAGCCTCGGCTCTCATACCCACCCTTGAACCGATCGGTGAGCCCAGGGGGTGGAATTACTTAGAGCCACATGCTCCATTCCTAGAGGCACAGTGGAGTTATCTTCCTAGAAGCTGCTGGGGTGTAAGCAGGTGGTGGAGATACTGAATAAAAACGAGAGTGGTTAGATCACAAGAGGACGGAAAAAAGATGTGGGAGAGGCAGCAACAAGGTCTGCTATGTCCTGGGTTTAGTTATTCTGGGTATTCTATTTTAAAAAATCTGCCATTGATATAGACATTTTCTCAAAAAATGCCTTCTAAATGAAATGTTTCCTCGGTCAACGTCTTTCTTCCCCCTCCCATTCCTAAGTGTCTGAAAAGTCATTCCTCTGCGTTGCCAAGCGCTTTCCCCCGAACCCTATCTTCGTTTATAGATACACCGAACACCTACATTTACTTACTCTCTAACTTATCACAATATGCAGTGGAATCTTCCCTCTAGTCCTAAGTCATCAACACTGGCACATGGATCTCACTTTCCCTCACAGCTGTGTGCTTACAATTCACGTCTGGCAGAACACTGGCAAGAGAACTTTTATGTGAGGCCAAGTTCACAAACGCTTCTTAAGTTGCCACCTTTTAGCGTATACATGCGCACCTAGCCTTATAGGCCCAGATTTTTTTTTTTTTCTGTGAAAAATCATCTTTCAACTAAAATAATGATGGCCTAGAGAACAGAAATAGAAACTCTAAATGGATTTTCTTCTACCCAAGGCTGCATCTTCAGTTAGTGTTTTGAAAGGTCTGCACTCTACCCAGAGATATTTTATGCCATTAAAATCTTTCTTGTGCTGATACCTGGAAGGGATTTTCCTATGAAAGACGCAATTTTAAAAATGTGCGAAAAGAAAAATTGGTATTGAATATTCTTGTCTCCAGTTTCCCTTGTAGTTTTTCAAATATTGGCTAAATATTTATCTTTCGGGGCTATGAGTTGGAAATCGCAATTGGAGAGAGATGAATTGCCTAAAGCATTTTATTGATTGGCCATGAATGGGTAAATACATCAAATTAAAACCCCACCCACATCCGTCAATGACAACCTGCTGGTTTTGGAAGGGCTGAGAGGTGAATGGACATGGTGATCACAGATGGCAGAGAAGAGTTTAAGCGCACTATGTGCCATCCTGGTTACATTTTCCAGAAACCTATTTCTCTTGTTATGTTGGTCATACTGCACGTGGCTGTTTTTTCCTTCTTTCTTAAGAGAAAAATTAATTCAAACCCAGTTCTAAACCTATAGTTTCATCTGAGCAACAGAGACTCATTTCGTTGTCTACAAATTATTCTTGAACAAAGTCTCTTGGTATTCAAAAGAGGAAATAACAATTTCCTTTCAGTTAAAAATGTGTGCTTTTTTTTTGGCTTTGTTTTGTGTTATGTTTCGGTGAATTCTCAGTGCAACACAAAGGGTCGTGCTCCTGCAAAACCACAAGTGAAGACAGGACTGCAGAGGGCCCTGTATGGACACAGGCAAGTCATTGTTCTCTTGAAATAGGTCTGTTTGGTGCTACCGGTTCAAAAAAGATGTACATTTGTAGTCTGTTTGGAATGTATCGCCAAGTGGTTTATGGACGTTTTTACCCCAGAAGTTGCTTCCTTTAATGCAGGCACAATTATAGAAATCACCCACGTGCAGGCGGGGGAGACGGGGAGAGGGAGAGAAAAGCAGGCTTCTTTCTTTATGCCTGTTTCCAGAAACAGATCTTTGTAGGTTACAGTTTTCCAGCCTTTTATTGAGACTTGACTTATAAAGTACTTAAAGAAAAACAAAACGTGGGGTACATGGAAGATGAATATGCCTCTGTGAGTGTGAGGGAGGAGGAGAGCAGAAAACACAAACTCTGACGAGTGATTTCTGCTTTTTCTGCAAAAGGAGCGAGTCACGGGCTGCCCCGGTGATGACCAGGAACGCAGCTCCACAGAGATCGCGGCGCGGATCCCCTGTGGGTCTGCGTTGCTAAAGCTCATCCTTCACGGCCTGCTCAATGATGGACTCGGAGCGGCCGCCTGTGCCCCCCACTCCCACCCTTTCCCACACATCATACCCTACACCAACTCTCATTTGTGGTGCCCTCTGCCCATGACCTCTTTGGACCCATAACTCAAGGACAGTCTTCCCCGTTTCCTTTAAAGGTCTGGGGTGGGTGTTATTAGACACTGAAGAAATCCCACTTCTCCTGTACAGGAGTAAACAGAACTTGGATAAGGAATTAGAATCCGATAACTAGGAAGACCAACACAAAGAACAGAAAGAAACAGCTCTGTTCAACCAGAGCGGAGTTTACAGGTGTCATGTCCATAGAGTAAGTACGAGGCTGAAACTCTCTTCGCTGTCATCAGCCATATGAACGTTTCTGTGGTTTTTTGTTTTTCAAAAAGCTCATGTTGAAAAATCACCCAAGATACACTGCTGCTGCAAGAACCATCCTCCCTAAAATCACTTCCTCTGAGTGCACTCGTGCCTTGCTGACTGGGTCCTTCCTACTGTCTGGTAATATCTAATAATGTTACAAAGTATTAGTACTGGATATTGGAGATCTGATTAGTACTTAATTTTGGTCTGGTATTTCCCACAATTATGGTACCCATGTCTCTGTGGTCAGCAAGATGATTTTAAGGTGCTTGCATGTATTTATCCTTTTAGTGATTATGTGCTGATTTTAATGTGTATTAGAAAAGCATACCACTAGTGCATCAGCCACTGGACTCAGCAGTGCCACTTTGGGACAGCTCATTGCCAAGCTCCAAGGCCAACATCTCATTAGATGCTCTCTGGGTCTACTGATTGGCACGTGAGAGTCATAGATCCCAATGACGCCCGAGATGGGGGGATGGTTCTCTCCTACCATCCTGGCCTAGTGGCCACGGACAAGTGTCTCCTAGCAGTATTGTACCTGGACAGCCCCCTGAGAGGATGAAGCAGAGCACCCAGGCTTCAGCAATAGGCCTCCTTTCTCAAATCATTATTCAAGATTTGGAAACATTTAATCAAAAAGATCTGGCATTTTAAAAGTTAGGTTTCCAACTTGACACTTTCTTAATAGTAGCATTTTCTCCATTTTATACATTGTCTAAGAAAATAATAATGTCTACGAAGACATCAACAAGATCTTTAAGAGGTCATTATAACCCATAGCAGTACTTTGCAAATAAGTATCCAGTTTAATTGTAACAAACCACTGTGAGCAAAATTTAACTTCCCATATAAAAACATCAGTTAAATATAGTTCTCTGGAAATATACATTATACCTACAGCTGTTTTTACAGTGAGAGTCTTCCTTTTTTCCTCCTCTTAATTCTCAAAATGGCAAATCACTGTATGGTCCTGGATCGCCAAGCTATAAAACTGAAATATGTGTTTCCAGCGTAGCAGATGGTGACCAAGAAGGCAAAGAACTGGAGGGAAAAACATAATAGAAAAGGGGTTTAGGGCACATTCTAATTAGCAAAAGGTATCATTTCACCTCAGTTGAGTCATACACTCACAGCATCCCTTGACTCTAGGCCTTCTCATCTAAAACTGCTTTACTGGTTCAATTATATTCCTTTTGAAATGATTTCTAGCTACCTTGTTTTTCTTTTTTGGAACATATCTGGAAAGCCTATAGTTTTGCTCAAATAACCCCGGGGGTAGTCACTCAGGTAGTCACTGTGGTGGAGTGCATCTGAGAAAAGCACATATATTTCTAATTTAGAATATCAGCCCCCTGTTATCCACAGGGGATACATTCCAAGACCCCCAGCGGATGCCCGAAACCGTGGGTAGTACCAAACCATATATATACATACATACCTATGATGAAGTTTAATTTATAAATTAGGCACAATAAGAGATTAACAATAATAACTAATACCAAAATAGAACAATTATAATGATATACTGTAATAAAAGTTACGTGACTGTTATCTCTCTCTCTGATAACCTATCCGATCATAGGGAAGGCTACTAAGTGACTAAGGGGCAGGAAGCCTATACTGCGTGGATATGACGCACTAAGGAATGATTCACGCCCCGGGCAGGAACAGAGTGGGATGGTGCAAGATTTCATCATCATACTCAGAATGCCGTGCAAGTTAAAACTTATGAATTGTTTACTTCTGGAATTTTCCACTTAATGTTTTTTGGAATGCAGTTGGCCTGCCAGTAACAAAGTGAAGAAAGCAAAATCATGGATAATGGGGGGTCACCGTGTAGGCACTTTTAGACAGGGCTTGACCTCAGACTGCCACAGGGTTAGTTAATCAGACTGAATCGAGGGGCAGGAGGAAGTGATGCGCCCACATGGGGGTTGTGGTGTGAACGGTGAGTTGGAAAACGCAGGCCCCTCTTACGGGCCAACGCCACCCAGTTCCAGTAGATTCTAGCTATGTGTTCACTTGAGCCCCGTGCTGCCAAAGTTTGTGATTTTCAGTCTCCTGTGGCCCCATGCTCTCCACCTTTAAATAGTAATTTTGAAATATAAATAAAAACTATAATGAATGCCCATGTATCATCAATCAGCTTCAACATTATCACTTCAGCATTCTGGCCTAATTGCTCCCTCCTATCCCCACCCAACACTTCTTTTGTGGATGGAATAGTTTAAGGCCAATATTAGACAAACCTTTAAAATCAGTTTTTAAATTAGAAAAATAATATATACTCATGCTTTAAAAATGGAAACAGTACAGAAACACATTCGTTGTTGGGTTGGCCAAAGGGTTCATTTAGTTTTTTTCTGTAAGATGGCTCTAATAGTGCATAGTTGTCTTCAATTTCATTCGACTGTATTGTGACAGCTGTCATACCAGCCTGCATTTACAAAAAAATCAAAATTGGTGAATTAAAAAAAAAAGATTTAATTTATTTATTTTTAGAGAGGGGGCAAGGGAGGGAGAAAGAGAGGGAGAGAAACCATCGATGTGCAAGAGATACATCGATCAGTTGCCTCTCGCACACCGACAACTGGGGACCTGGCCCGCAACCCAGGCATGTGCCCCAACTGGGAATCAAACTTGTGACCTTGTTGTTCGCAGGGCAGCGCTCAGTCCACTAAGCCACACCAGCCAGGGCTGAAATTGGTGACTTTTTGTGCAGCCATTTGAATACTGAGAATGGAAGAAAACATACAACATTTTTGGCATATTATGCTTTACTATTTCAAGAAAGGTAAAAATACAACTGAAACGCAAAATAAGATTTGTGCAGTGTATGGAGAAGGTGCTGTGACGGATCGAACGTGTGACGTTTCTTGGTACCATTGACATTTTGACCAAATAATCCTTTGCTGTGGGGCTGTCGTATGCATTGTTAGCAGCACCCCTGGCCTCTACCCACTAGAAGCCAATAGTGGTAGAGAGCTGACATACTCAAAGTATCCAAATCAGTAAGGTTATTGCTTAAAATGAAAAATGTGTTTTCTATTTTATGGAAAAAAGTAAACAGACTTTTTGGCCCATCCAATAAAAGGAGAAACGCCTCATTCCACACTTATTAGCCAATCACAGTCCCTGGAAGGAAACTCTCTGTTGCTGTCTATTTTTTCTAAGCATTCTCAATGCACAAACAAACATTTCTCCTTAAAAAAAAAAAAAAAAAAAAAAAGCAAATAGAATCATAGTGTGCTTTTTCCCTGCAACTTTTTCCCCACTTAAACTGCAGTCAGTACAGTTTTTCTTGGAATACCTCAAATGTTTTTTTGTCCCTCAAATACTTATTTTGTTCCAGCTGCTTGGCTCTCACTCAGGCAGTGTCTTACAGCATCTTTGCACTTCGGGCCACCAACTTCTGATGCTTTCAAACCCATCAGCTCATCGGCCCTGTGTCTTACTGCAGGTGGTGCTTTTTCCGGTGGACAGCTCTGTCGTCCTCCTGATCCCCAGAGGGCCTCAGGGAGGAAGGAGGAGATCATGGGGGACGGGTGAGAGGGCTCACTCACCGATGAGGCAGCCCAGCTGTTGAAGTTGTGGCTGCCTGTCTCCTGGGAGACGGAAGATGCATCCACAATGGCGGCCGAGAGGTATAAGACGAAGGCGCTGCCGTTAAAGCACAGACCCTGGGGAGACATAGAGGTGGAGCTCTCAGGGGGCGCAGGGAGGCCTGGGCACCTCCGAACCTCAGAAGTGGCCAGGACCGTACCCCGGATGTGGTCACGAGCTTGTCAGGACACTCAGGAGAGGGCAGGGGACGAGGGCTCTGGGAATGCAGTATGTCCGTGTGTTGGGGAGGAGAGGGTTTTACACCATCTCATTCACAGCACACCCAGACTCCCCTCTTTCTCCCCCAGCATGCCCAGGCCGCCCGTTGCCCCTCGGGGGCCTTCTCTCTTTCAATTTGCTCTTGACCTTCGTTTCATTCAACGTCAGCCATGATGACACATTCGCTGAGGACAGAAGGCAGCAGAAGGTGCCACCAGGGACATGTGCCTCAGCCCATGGTCCCCAGCAGGAGCCGCACCCTTCAGCACCTGCCCTGGGAGAGGAGAGCTTTTCCCAAAGCAGGCCCAGCTGATTTTCTGACCCCTTGCTCTAGGCAGGGAGGGGCATTTAAGCGAGCTCCTCCAGCCACTGCAAGTTCTTGAAAATGAAAAGGTGATTGTATATATTAATGGAGCCCTTTGCCAACGAATTTCACCATGGCTTCACCTTATTTTTTCCTATTCTTAGAGAAGGGAGATATGTCAATCCAAGCAGGTATTTGGTATTCAGTTATATTTAAACTTTAGGAACCATACTCCCGAATGTTCAAAGCTTGCTCCTGTCTGAACAAAGGTGAGGGGTGGGACAGAACCCATGCTTCATGCAGGCGGGAGGAGGGGTGACTCTCAAGGAAGAGGACCTCTAAGGTCTAACATCTACCCCTCAGTAATTCAGAGACACAGGGATGGGTCGGGGAAGGGGGAGGAGGTGCTATCTTTTTCTTCTCAGAGGGGGAAAAAAAAAAAGACTCATAGAATTTTCCGGATTCAGGTCCCAGCATTGTGAGAGAGGTTGTGTACCCCTGTTACCACCCCTACTCTTTGCTCACATTGCTCCTGGGTTAGGGGGATCACCTGCAAGAGAAGGGTTGGTCCCAGGCTTCAGGCCATACAGGATGCTCATCTACCATTAGAAATGTGTCCCCCGAAACCCTGATTTCTCTGGATGACTCATATGCTTGTTGGTTGTGGGATTTTTCTGGAAGGTCGGGGGGGTGGGGGGGGTACGGAGAGTTCCAGGAACACACATGTGCATTTTTAAAAACTTTACTTTTTAAAAATATTGCACAGCACCTCTTGAGTTTTGCACATTTGCTATTTGCCAAATAAAGGACTCCCCACCATTTAAAAAATGCAGACACAGTTAAATGTCGTTACCTCTGAGGAATGAAAATCTTTATAGTTTTCATTTTGTACCCTTTAGTAAACTAGCCATATATTACTTTTGAAGCATTAAAATGCTTTTTAAAAAAAAGTAATGCATGTTCATCATAACCGAACAAAATCCTATCTAGACAAACAGTCTGAAGTAAAAACGTCAGTACGTCCTTCACCACCTGAAGCCCTGTCCCCGGGGTACAGGCAGACACCCACGTTCACACAAACAGAGCCACGCAATTAGTACTAATGGTTCATAGTGTCACTTTTCCCCTATGGGAAGGCATTTTGATGTTCCTAGTGTTTCTAGGATTATAAACACTCCCACAATGGACATTTCTGAACATGTATTCTGGGGCACCCATGAATGTCCAGTCCCCATAAAAGGGATCAAGACGAACGAGAGGACATTCGAAGGCAGCTCAACGTGGCCAGCATGCCCTGACATGTTGACATGGGTCCTGGGTCGTGCCCACATAGCCGTGCGGATGAAGGGACCAAAGAGAGAATGGGGAGAAGATTCCCTGGCTGTATGACTTGTGAACTTCCTGAGTTTCTGACTTTGTCCCACATTAACTGTGGCCCAATCCATTTTTCTAAGGCAAGGAGAAACTCCTCTTTCCCCGGGAGCAAAGTGGGGAAGGGGGTGGTAGAGAGGTAAGCAGGAGGTAGAGGTATTCTGTCCCCATATACCTCCCACGTGGGGCCTTCATGGTTTATCTCAAGCAATCCGCTGAAGGCCTGAACAGAACAAAAAGGCAGACACTCCTGCGAGTCTAGAGGGAACTGCTCCTGCCCGACTGCTCTGAGCTGGAGCATCAACCCTTTTTCCTGACTTTGAACGTGAAAGTGAACATTGGGTCTTCTTGGATCCCGAGCCTTCCAGCTTTTGGCCTAGAGTTTATTTATATCCTCCATTCTCCTGGGTCCCCAGTTTGCTGACTGCAGATCATGGGACGTCTCACACTCCACAGTCACATGAACCAACTCCTTATAATAAATCTCTTTATATACCATATGCACATCCTATTGCTTTTGCTCCTTTAGAGAACCCTAATACAGAATTTGGTACCAAGAGCGGGGTAGGCAGATTTTGGAACCAGGAGCAGAGTGCTACTGTGATAAATAGCAAAAAATCTAGAATGGCTTTGGGACTGGATAATGAGGAGAGGCCCGTGCTGGAAACATGAATGTTAATAGCGACTCTGTTGAAGGCTCAGAAAGAAAAAGAGGAAAGCTGGCAAGAAGGCTTCCGCCTTCTTAGAAAACACATAAATAATCCTAAACAGAATGTTGATAAAAATATGGGTGTTAGAAGCGATTCTACTGAGGTCTCAGATGAAAATGAGGGACACATTATTGAAAACTGCAGGAAAGGTGATCCTTGTTCTAAAGTGGCAAAGAACTTGGCCAAACTGTGTTCTAGTGTTTTGCAGAAGGCAGAACTTGCAAGCTATGAAATTGGATATTTAGCAGAGGAAATTTTTAAGTCACGTGTTCAAGGAGTGGCTTGGTTCCTCCTGACTGCTTGTAGTAAAATGCAAACTTGACCAGAGGAAGACCAAGTTCCATTCTCCCTAGTGGGCAAAGCACAAGAATGCCTGGCTTCCTTACCACAGTTGTCCAGGGCACCTGGGGAATCCTGGTGTAGGTCATTGTTATGTAGATGATGAGGAAGAAGACTGTGAGGACCCAGTAAAATACAGCTACAAACATGACCCAGCCAAATGCAGGGACTTGGAAGTACTCCGTTCCAGCGATAAGGGTCCATACCAGCAGTCCCAGAATCTGTAAAATGATCGAGGCAGTGGAAAAGGGAGGAGAAAGGAGAAAGTGAAGAAAAAGAAGAGGACAGAGAAAAAGAAATCATTAGAGAGCGTCAGTTACAACTTGCATCCATATACACACATATACATGACTTTTACAAACTTACAGGCCTACAGAAGCCAGGAAGCTAAAACAAATGAACGTAGTAGGCGGGGCAGAGACCATGGCAAACAAGAAAAACAAGGTCTTGTTTTAAGGGGCAGTCTCTACTCAGCTCCACCCAATTATGTGGGCTGTTTGCTCCCCCCGCCCCCTGGAGAACACAGAAACTCAAGTTTCTACAAGATAATCTTGATTTTTAAATGTTGGCACTCACAAGAGTTTTAAAACATCATGAGGGAAGAAGACTGCAGGTCCACTTGAGGCGGTCCCTGGACTAATCTATTCTCAGGGGATGAACCTCTGAGGATTCTGCACCTGCTACAGCTGCCCTCCTTGCAGGTGGCAAACAAGCTGCAGTGTGGGAGAGCTTTCAGAAGGGAGGGTAATCCAGGGCCCAGTCTGGATACAGCGTTCTGCATTTGAACCTAAGCGGCACATTTCTCCTGCAACAGTCACCTACTCTTCACCACTGCTGAGGAGCAAGACCAAACCCAAAGCCAAATCGATGTCACCATGGACCAAAGGAGGACTTCATCAAGGGAAAAGAAACCGATCTACATTCTAGGCATGTTTGTTTAGTCCTGGACAAAGGAAGGCCAGAGCAAGGCATGCACCTCACACTCCAGCAACCTTCGAGAACCAGGAGGACTTTATTCCTAAGCCATGAAAAAGTTAGCATCCGACCAAATAAAAGACAAAACAAACAAAACCAAAGACAAATACTAATTTAAAAAAAAGAGGAGAAAGTTAGTATCTAAACCACACCCCTCAGGCTCTGGTCACACGTTCTGGCTTGCCGCATGACTTAGGACAAGTTACGGTCAAACCCTGGGTTCTCGAACGTCTCCATCTTGAACAATTTGGTTCTCCAACAGCCTTCTGGACTAATTAAGTTTGAGAACCGAGGTTCCACTGTATCTCTTTTCTGTTTTAGCTTTCTTCATGGTGTGTGGAACAAAACACTAGAGCAATTTTAACCACAAAGCTGGGAGAGTAGCTTTCACTCATTTGTTTAGCAATTAAGGGCACTTAAAATACGCCAGGCTGCCTGCTCTCAGGTCCTGAGGCCAGAGTGGGGCACACACACAGCTTCAAGTCTGGTGGGGGCAAGTATCTGAATAAATGCAATTATGGAAACACGTTATGAAGGAAAATGAAGGGTGTGATAAGGGACTACGACAGGGAGACACAGCCTTGCTGGCAGGCCCGGGGAGTGTCAGGAAGGCCGTGTGAAGGGTAACCTGAAGTCCGAGGGAAAACACCCTTCTAGGCAGAGGTTAAGCGCTTCCTGCCTTCTAGAACCTGTGAGACGGTGCAATAAGGACATCGGTGCAAAATGTCAGAAACACTGGGAAGGGTCAGGTAACATGGGCCCGGGACGCTTAGGGCTTTTGTATTCTACCTTAGGGCAATGATATAATCAAGTTCAGTTTTCCTAAGACCACCTGAGGCTGATCTGCCTCCAATGCCCGGCTTGGTTGGAAACTCCCTGTCCAGCAGAGGTTTCATGACCACGGCGGAACAGATTTATCCAGGACACTGTATTTTGTCTGGGGGGAATGGGAGGCGGCTAATCTCTCTAGTGGAGAAGAGCACCGAACTTCCGTCTCCCGTGCCTTTTATTGAGGAGGGGATTCGGGAGACACAAGGTCAAGGCTTATGAATCATCAATAAGTTTTCAGACGCTTGGGTTACGGTTGTCAGTTACTGATTATAGATATCAATATAGGGAACACAGTGACCAGTCTGTGTCAGGGTCTGCTAAATATCCTGACGCCATGCCGACACATGGTGCAAGGCTTCATACATCTTTAGCTACAGATTGTTTATAATTAACTGAGAGATAAGAGAAGAGAAGCGGAGCAAGCTCTAAAGCATAGTATGCATTCTTTAAATCCAGTTCCCACGGGAACCCTCTGAGTGGCCTTCAGTCCTGTCTGCTGCACAGCCTTTCGGTTTTCCACTGAGATTTAGCGGCCTTCCCAAGGGGGGGCCTGGCTCACGGCTTCGGCTACAATTCCCGAAACCACAAGGAGCGGTCCCCTATAACCACTCTGAATGCACGGTGAGAAATGGACACGTGGTGGAAAGGGCAGGTGTGGGGAGACAAGGTCAGAGACCATCACGATAATCCAGGTGGGGGAAGATGAGGGCCAACTATATCCACAGTTCCACATTTACGGATTCAACCAACCGGGGGTTGAAAATATCCAGAAAAGAAAAGTTACGTTGTTGCTGATGCGCACTATGTAGTCAGGCCTACAATGGTGGTGTCTGCGTGTCAAACACCTACAGACTTCTTTCCTTGGCATGATTCCCTAAACAATACAGTATCATTTACATTGTCTTAGATATTATCAGTAACCGAGAGATGATTTCAAGTACATGGGAAGATGTGTGAAGGTTATATGCAAATCCTGCACAATTGTATATAAGGGACTTGGGCGTCCTTGGATTTTGGTATCTTCGGGGGTCCTGGAACCGATCCCCTGCAGAGGTCAAAGGACAACTGTCTCCAAGACCAATGTGATGGCAGCAAATATTGAGAAGTGAGTGAATTCAAGGCCAATTTCAGAAGCAGACAGGATTTTAATAGACTTAATAGATTAGATTAGGCTTAAGGGGAATGACCCCGAGGTCTCTAGAAAGATTTAAAAAGTGAATTAGCATGTCATCTCCTCCCCGGGAAAAATGAAACAGGAACAGTCTAAGGGGTTGATCTGAACAACGGTTCATGAGCTCCGTTTTCAACCCACCCAGGACGAGGTAGCTGGGGCCCTGCAGAGAGGGATGAGAAGAGGTGATGCTGCAGGGACATTCGTTCCGGCCCCTGTTTAAGGAGGAAGACTTACAGAGAAGATCATTAAACCTCTAGATGTGTTTCCAAGGGACACTGGAAACGGCTCACTGGGAGAAAGCCCACCTCCCTGTCACAGATTGGCTGTCTGAGCTGGAAAGCAGGGAACAGACTCTAAATGTTGCTGTTTGCCCTCTTTAGAGTTGAAATGTGACATGATTTATCTGCTTGATATTGTATATAAATTCCAAAGAAACACTTGACGAAGATGTGTTTTTGTGTTTGCGTCTGTAGCAAGAGAATTTATGGGAAGTGAAGATGCATAAAATGAAACAATTCTAGAGAGTGCCAAGCCTCATACTAACGGGGCTCTGGGGCCCAACTCACTGTAACTGACAGATAATCTATTTGGGTACCTTTAACATTCCATTGGATCAGTAAGACCGGCAACAGACATAATCCAACATGGCAGGGGCTGAAGCAACATCATGAGCTTCTTGATTCAAACTGAAAGGGTCAGCGCGGCCCTTTGCTGATGATCCACACAGGAAACATAACTGTGCATGGAGACCCACTGCAAAGGGGGTCAGGGGGTCTCTCCAGGGGAGTGAGTGTTGAAGAATTTCCAGCACAAGCTGGTGTCCTGCTAAATAAGCTTAGCTACAAGCTCTTGGCTCGCAATGTGAAAATGTTTTTCATCATTAAAGCAAGCTGAGACCACTGTCTAGCGATGCTTTGTCTAATATGCTAGCAGTGGCCATCTGCCACACACAGGGACAATATCGTTAACTGAGCCATCTCTCAAAGAGCAGGAATACGTGACCCATGACCTCACCAGCAAACAGTAAAAAGAATGCTCCTGTTACGAAAAGAATTGTTCTACCCAAGTGAATTTCCTAGGTAACCAAAACGTCTCTAGAAGCAAACCTCTGTCTCTCACTGTAACCAATACTGATGAAAATCAGTCTACAAAAACGTTACTCACCTCCTGCTTTCTGTGTGTGTTTAAGACAAACTCTAGATCTTTATTTGACTACACCAGACAATTAGTGTTTGTTTTTTCACCAATAAACGTCTTAGGCTAAGATGTTTTTGAATAGTAAAGCTAAGACTTAAAAAAAATTTCAAAAGTGATAAATGCAGGTGAAAATAAACACAGAAGAATATCATGTATATATAAAGTAAACAAAGAAATGACAACCCCCATCCACCAGTGGTAAATTCTCAAGAGAAATCAATATACACATTTTATATCTACCCTTCTTCCCCTTGCATTTATAACTACCACCTTTCTCGCTTTGATATTGGATCACTCTGTACACGGTGCCCATAGCTTGCTTCTTTCAGTCAGCGATGCCATGGAGACCTCCTTCCACGCTGCCACATGCGGACCTATGCCAACTTTAACAGGTGTCCATAATTGAAGTTTTCCATAATTCACATTACCAGCTCCCTATGGAGAAAAATTTAGCTGTCTCCTTTCTGTTTGTATAAAAATGCCCGGGGAACATTCTTATAATATCTTCCTCTGAATAGCTGAAACCCAGGACAGACTCCTGGAAGTGGAATTTCTAGGATATTTTAGGCTTTAGAGGCACCGCCAAATGACTCATCAAAAACCTTGTACTAATTTATCCTCTCATCAAGTGTAACTATGCTCTTCCCTTCCACCCTCACGAAATTCCCATGTTTTAAATGATTAAAAACCCAATTAAGGAAAAAGAGAGCTCATGTTTTGTCTTTTTCTGCTACTGAAACACAGCACAGAAAAAAGTCTACGAATCCTAAGGGAACAACGGCTCAATGGTTTTCCCCAAGCTGAACAAACCTGTGGAACCACATCAAGAAACGGAAGATGACCTGCTCTGGGAGGCTTTATCCTCACTCCTGGTTTGCTTCTTCCCTCTTCCAGGGGTAACAACGCCCCTGATTTCTATCAGCCTAGATGAGTGCTGCTTGTTTTTGAACTTCACATAAATGGAATCCTATAATATGTACTCTTATGTTTGGGTTCTTTCACTCAACACTGTGAGATTCACCCATGATATTGAATACAATTCACTCATTCTCTTGGCCACACAGCAATGATTACCAAACATGAGCAAGTAGCAGAACCACCTGGAGGGCTTGTAACCTATAGTTTGTGATTCAGTAGGTCTCGGATGGCACTGGAGAATTTACATTTCTAACAAGTTCACAGGTGATGCTGATACAGGGGAAACGGATAAAGAATCACTGATACAGTATCCATTCTTCTTGTTTTAGTTTGCATTGCCCTAAGGGTAGAGCATCTTTAGATTCAAGTGCTTATTGGCCACTTCTAGTTCTTACCTTATTTATAGATGTTTTAAAAGAATCACTTTTTTACTGATTTTTAGAAATCTAAGAGGGATGGTAACTAACTATATATATGGCAATGATTTCCCCATCCAACTTTGTCTTGGTTGCTCCTTAAGCCTTCTTCCATTCCAATCTACTGAGAAAGGTCTTCCTCAGCACAAGATTAGAAAATTATTTTCCCGTATTTCCTTCCAGTTTTGTATATATGTTTAGATTTTCACTCCAACCTAAATTGAGTTCTATACATACGGGGTGAGAAAAGGCTAACTTTATTTATTCTTCTAGCAGATGGTCAGTTGATCCTTTATCAATTATTGGTGACTTCTCATATATTGAGTCAGTTTCTGGAATCTTGATTCTATTTCACTTGTCGGTGTTGACGGCTGTACTCCTGCCAACCACTGTTGGCTTCCACATCTATTTTAGGTTTCTGGGTAAAGATGTCAAATGGAGCACACAAACCTCACTTTGCTCCTTCCCAAAACCCTTCAAAAATCACCATGAGAAGGGGATGAGTAGGAAAGGAGACAAAAGTGACATATTTTGGGGAGCTTAGAACACAAATGGATGAGTCATAACTCACTTAGCCACCCTGAAAAAGCTGAACTCTAACTACGCTGAGTGACAGGGAGAGTCAAGAACCAAATCGAACTCTGTGCAAAGTCCGAAAAGACCAGGTACCTCTGGGGCTGGGTGTGAAGGGTGTGGGCATGGCTGAAATAAGGAGGACTTGTGGGAAGCTATCTGAAAGTAGCTACGTCCTTACCTTCCGCCCTACTCCAAGCTGCCGGGTGACTCCCCTACCTCTGTCATTAGTCTGAAAGTGTATTCTCTAGACCACGATTCCTCAACCTCAGCGCTAGTGACATTTGGGTCAATAATTCTTTTGAGGAGAGCTGTCCTGTACATGGTAGGATGCTTAGCAGTATCCCTGGCCTCTACCCACTAGACGCCAGCAGCAAGCCTCCCCCTCTTCTTGTTAGTGATGATCAACAGGAAATTGCCAAGTATTTCCTGGGAGGCAAAATCACTCTTGGTTGAGAACCACTCTAAAGAAGGTAAAACAAAGTAGAGGGTCTCTAGGTTGAGGGACCCAGTTCAAGGTCTGAGTATCATCCTGAAAACAAGAGGCCTAAGTGACTCTTCAATGTGAAGATGATTATCCAACGTGAAGTCTCCCACCTATCTGATCTACAACCTTTCCCCTCTACTGGGTTCTTAGAATACTGGCACCCAGGATTCACTAGCTCAAGAGAGGACACCCACACTTCAGGGATTCCCCGATACACAGCCCAGCCAGGTCAATCTAGAATGAAGTTCAAGGTTGATAAGCTCCACCTTTTTTGCTCAGAGCATCTGAACAGCTTCGTACTCTTAAAACAGTCAGACAACCAAGGTAACCCGATCTAAGATGAAAGCAAAGCCTGTATAACAAGACAGAAAGCTGAGACCAAAACACCAACTGGAAGAAAGTAACCTTGAAGGAGGAGGGGAAAAAAACTTAAAAAAAAAAAAAAGAAATCAGTGTCCGCAGGGAGAAAAGATATTACAATAGTGAAACACAAATAGGAGGTTTCAAGGAGGATACAAGTAGTCCTTCGAAAACAAAATTCGCTTTTGAAATTAAGAATAGGATGGCAGACATTAAAAACTCAATTGAAGTGTTATGTGATTAGATGGAGAAAACCTTCTGGAAAAGACAGCAAAAAGATAAAAAGATGAGAAAACTGGGAGAGAGAAGGTAAGAAAGTTAGAGTACCGGCTCAGGAGGTCAAACATCTGATTAAAAAGTTTCGGGAAGAGAGACTGGAGTTTCCCTCCTTCCCCCCTCCCCTCCTTTCTCTCCTCTTTCTGTCTCTCTTCCCACAAACACAAAAGATGCACCGAGGGAAAGTCATGTGAGCACACAGCAAGAAGGCAGCCGTCTGCAACCCCAGGAAAAAGGCCTCACCGGACACCATCCCTGCTGGCACCTGGACCTTGGACTTGCAGCCTCCAGAACTGTGAGAGAGAAATTCCGGTTATGTATGCCGCCCAGTCCACAGTATCTTGGTATGGCAGCCCAAGCTCAGATGGATAGTAATAGGAAGTTACTAGTTAGCACGGATAAAATTGAATCAGCAGATGGCAGCGCACTTATTTATAACTATGACAGTGAGTAAAGCCAGAGGTGTCTCAAGTGGCTGACTCTGGGGACACAGATCTCTGGAGTGAGGCAGTATGGGAGTGAGAACTGCTGTTTGCTATAAGCCTTTCAGCTCTACACGTGTCTGAGCAACCTCGGGATCTCAGCCGATTCCCTACAATTACCTGGCTAAGAAGGCACCTGCAATAATGGTATTTTTGATGCTTTTCAATATTTATACCGCTTGCTTCTTTTCTTGTATTATTGTATTGTCAAGACTCTCCGGATCCATCTTCCAGAACATCACTGACAGTGACCATCCTTATTTTATTCTACTTTATAGTTCATTTGGGTGTTTTCATTTGTATGATGACCATTATGGGTAGTTGATGGAGACCCTTTATCAAACTAAAGATTTCTGTTTTTTAGTGACTTACAAGGTTTCTTCTCCAGCCTCCTTCCTGAACAATAGGGTAATGAGCTCAGTTGAATGCATTTTCTGTATCTCCCTTTTACAATTAAGTACAGTGACTCCTAACACAGCTAACCCTTTTGGTGACCCAGGCTCATCACAAACAGAGTATTTCAATGACCGCCTTGTGCTATGAAATGAGATTGCTTGCCCCTCCTCTGAATGGTACTGGGCATCTGTGTTCTGCTAAGAAGAAAAAAATTTTTTTTTAATTGAAAATCATCAACGGTCACTTCTTAAGGATCTCAGTGAGCTCATTCCATCAGTTTTCCTCTGCATGTGGCATGTACATGCCCACAAACATCTTCTTTACCCTAGTACCCCCAGACTAAGAAAACAGATGTCTTAGAGTTTTAAAAATCATAGTTTGTCTGTGAAGACGCTCCTATAAAGTCAAGTCTATGCAACCTGTGAGCTTTGTGACAGGTCTTCTGTCACCAGAGGGATTACCTGATTGCAGTGCTACAGGGTTTCATTTATTCAAATACCTACTGAGCATGTAGGATGACCCATGGGTTTTTCTGGGCACTGGCAGTGGGGCAGGAAAGGCTACACCGCTCTAGCACACAGGTTGGCTGATTTATTTGACCTGAGCCGTGACTACCACAAGCACCAGGACTATATCTGTATTTCAGTCTTGAAAGCAGAGAGGTGATTCTGACGATTAACTAGGCTACCCTAGGAGCACTGTACCAGCTGTCCCCAGCTGGCTTTGCCTGGGGCAACTGCATTGTTCCAGATGTGAGCTCAGCACACTTCTGAAACACCTCGCTGGGCTTTAAGTCATTTACCGTAGTAATTCCTTGCAATGAGGCGGCATTGGAAATCAGCTGTTGTAGATTTGCTCTTACGTGCCCTACGGCAAGGGAACCAAACAATACCACCATGCCTGGCTGCTCTTCTCCTGACGTGCATTTAATACAGCGCACCTGGGACAACATTCCTCCCTTCAGAACCTCAGTGAGTTCTCACTGGTAGTGCAACATTAGGGGACAACAGGCATGATCTCTGCCCCTGGAGAAGGTACATCAATGGATATTTAACTATAAAGTGTGATACATCCTATGAAAGGACACTGGGCTGATAGGAGAATGTGGAGCATAAGGACCCAACCAAGCCTGGATGGTCAGAGGAAGGTCGAGATTCTAACAGGTGACTGGGAGTTAGCCAGGCAACATTTGCGTGGGGAAGGGAATGCTGAGACTCTGCGCAGAGCCCCATGTGGTAATGTTTGAGTGTCCCGGGACTAAATGGTTAAATGGTTAAATGATATAATGCAAAGGCCGCCTGGCTTCGGAAAAAGAGTCAGACTTTGAGTTCTTACCAGCTGTGTGACTGGGCAAACAACTTTAATTTATTTAACCAATATTTATCGAGCACCTACTATGTGCTCCAGCCCCAGGTAACAGTTAACAGCATAATACTTATTACAAAGTAAGGAATGCTTTACATGCATTTCCTCATTTAACCCCACAGCTGCCCTCTGAAATGACTTTCATCATGACCATTTTACAGGGAAACTGGGGCATGGTGAGCTAAATAACTTAGTTCAAGCTTTGAACCATACAGTGCTACCCAATATCACATCATGCCCCAAACCAGTTAACTTGTCTGTGCCTCAGTTTCTTCAGGACAGGGATAAGACGTGATTTCTAAAGTTGACATAATGAGACAGGACGCTCTGTAAGTGACAGTTTCTACTGCGGTTGGTAATGGTAATGGTAGAAACAGGGCGGTCTGGCAGACCCCAGACCTGCCCTGGAGGAATAGCCAGGGGCAACGCTGAGGAGGTGGGTGCTGCAGAAGGAGAGGCTGGCTCCCGCGAGCCAGTGAGCCCCCTCCCAAGTGCAAGTCTCTGGGAAGAAGTAGGTTCTGGTAAAATCAGTAGATGCCTCAATGCAAAGTCATCCCCAATTCTGCACAAGACTGTCACCAGGGACAGTTGTCCTCAGGGTGGCACGGGGCTCGTCATTACAAGGCCTTTTTTATCTCTTGGTCTCTCACGTGACACCTGGGTTCATTTTAAATGGAGACAAATAGAAAGAAAATAAAGATGGCAGCTAATCCGATTTGTTCTGAAGGTTTAAACATCCTGTTCAGAAGGTGTGCTGCTTTGAACACTATCAGGTCCAAGAAATCCTGGAAGAAAGTTGCTCTATCTCAGAGGCTGACATAAGATCCACCTCAGATCAGCCAACACACTCTGAGCATCTGCTATACGCCAGACATGGTGCTGGGTGCTCAGGGCTCAGAGGCGAGCAAGGCACGGAGTCCTCACCTGAGGAATTTACCACTGAGTGTAAGAAACACACACGATTCAGTTCATTCTTCTTCCGCAGTGGGTTGACAACCATGGCCCATGGCTACGTGTGGTCCACTGCTGTTACCTACAGCCCATGAACACAGCCAGGCTCCTTCACTTACATATCACCTATGGCTGCTTTCACGCTACAATGGCAGAGTGCACACGCTCAGGCTGCAAGGCCTAGAATATCTCCTGTCTGGCCCTTTACACACAAAAATTTAGCCAATCCTGTCAATCATCATACATGCTCTTTGCACCAGGAAACAGACACACAAGCACATGTGTATGTACTCCCATTTTTGTTTCCTGCATCTTTTCAAATAAAACATTATTAATACATCAAGCCAGACAAGACGACAGGACAAAAGCCTGTATCCCTGCCCCACACCATCAGGGAACTACAGCATCCTCAAGCTGACCGTTCCCTACACCTGCCCAGCATTTTCCTTCTAGACACACGGGGAGTCTTCAAGCCTGTCCTCTCCACACCGGCTCTGTTCAGAAGCATGGCGACCTTCTCCATTTATCCACTAGAGGGTGGCCAAACACTGCCGATGAAAGATGAGGGCGCTACAGTCCGTGTTCAATGGAACGAGATCAGTTTCCCTTCTGTCTGGATGCGTTCCTACACTTAAAGCACATTCCACAGAGGTGGCAGGCCGAGGAAGAATAAGCTCACTCTGGTACTCACCCCTTGGAACCAGACGTTGCCTGGAGACAGAATCTGACAAGAAATGTTATGGGCTGACTGAACTAAGGATTCGTTAATACAAAGACTTGGAAGGGCAAATTCAATCCACCAGTTCATGGCCTCCATGTGCCCCTGCAAAGTTTTTAGTGAAGGGTGTTTAACGCTCTGCAGGAGCGACTAAGGGGAGTATCAACCAGGGTGGCCAAGGGGCATCAGGCTCTGTCGCTTTCTCCAATAGGAACTTGGCCTCTTGGAGCCTCTTCCCAGCCTGGGAAATGGGGAGAATGGGGTTAGAAAAGCAGTTCTCAAATAGGAGATGGGGCCAGCACCTGGGAAAAGCATACCTGAATCACCTGAGGGATTTCAAACTGTTTGGTCTTCTTCCCCCTTGCACACAGGCCATGAGGTAGGCGTCTCCCTCTGGTCCTCCCTGATGCCTCAGGTACCAGTATTGGAACCCCTTGGGTGCTCCAAAGCAGAACAAAGCTTGAGGCCTGGGAGATGCCAGTAATTTGTGACTTAATCTTGTTCTTGCTTAGGACGTCAATCTGACATTCTATAATCAACTAGACCTGCAATGAAGACAATAGCACAGGACTCCAATATTCCCAGCAGACAATGGAATGGAAATCTGCATACCAGGCTGGTTTTAAAATATGTCTACAAGTCTTTGACACACCACTTGAATATAGGCTCCTCCTGCATGTAGGGGCTTGATTCTGAGGAACAGGGTTGGTAGAAATGACGCATGTGACTTGGGAGGCTAAGCCACGTTGTAAAGACAATACAGCTTTCCCCCTAGCTATCGTGATCTCTGATCATGTGCTCTGGGGAAGTGAGTGGTCAGGTTGTGAGGACATGCAAGAAGTCTTGTGGGGAGGTCCACATGCAGAGTAACTGAGGCCTCCCACCGGCAGCTGGCATTGACTTGCCAGCCAGGTGGGTGATCACCTTGGAAGCAGATCCTCCAGTCCTAGAGGACACCTAACTGATCGTCAGGAAAACACCTGAGCCAGAACTGTCCAGCCAGGTTGACTGAATTCCTAACCCACAGAAATTGTGAATGATAATAAATACGTACTGTTGTTTTTTAAACTAAGTTTGGGCGTATATGTTACACAGCAATAGATGACTAACACACCAAGTTCCATCCCATTTGGGCTCATCTGCAAAGGACACTGTGGTAGGTAGAAAGAACAGACCTAGGTTTGTCACTGATCTGCTGCGTGAGCACAGGTATAAAGTCATGTCACTTCTGGGCCTCAGTTTGTACCTCCATACAATGGGTACAGCACCATCTAGGTTGCTGCAGCGTCTCCAAGGTAATTTGTGATCTGCAAAGATCTAGGTGAACAGCAGTGTCTACTAGACTCATGCCTTTTTCTTCCAGGAAACATGATTCACTACTTAGTATAGTTGGCGTCTTGGCAGTAAGGATCCCAGAGCACTTAGCCAGAGAAAGAACGGCAGAATCTGTGCTCATAATTAGAACCACTGGGCTCGGGGTACTGAGGAATCACTAGCGCTGAGTTGGCACGCTTTGTCTGTAAAGGGCCAACTAGTAAATATTTTCAGCTCTGAGGGCCATATGGTCGCTGTCACAACTACTCAATTCTGCCATTGCAGCATGAAAGCAGACGGGTGGCAGTAACTGCTCCACTGAAAAACTGTATTTACAAACACAGGTGGCAGGCTGGATTTGGCTGGTGGGCTATCGTTGGCCAGCCTCTGCCCTGGAGCCTTGCTTCTCTAAGTGGGTGCTCCCAAGGCGGCAGGATCAGCAGCCCCAGGCGCCTGTGAGTGCAGACTCTCAGGCCCGCCCAGCCCTGCTGAACCAGCCTCCCTGGGAAAGGGGTTCAGCTCTGTGTTTTCACAAGCCCCCCACCTGCAGCACAAATTAGATAAGTCCCACCTCCCATCCCTCTCTGCCACCCAGAGTCCCTCTGCACCAGGGACTTAAGAAGGATCTTAGGGGACAATGACCTGAGCAAAGATCTCAGGCCTCCCAAAGAACACACGTTATCTCAATATTCTCCATGAAATCAGAGAAAAACTGATAAGCGAAGCAAGAGCCAGTCCCAGTCAAATCTCTTGGTCATCAAGAACAGACCGTGTGGTAACAACGCTCCTAGAGTGAAGAGACGGGATTCAAAGACAGCCTACGACCGCCTCTGGAGGGAGCCCCTTCGTGGTCAGATGCCAGCTTGCATCCCTGCTGTATTCACTTGAATGTTGGTTTCCTTCCGTTTCGGCAAAGGGTCGGGGTATAAAAGGCAAAGAAGGGAAAGAAAAAGGATATCGTTTAAAGACCAAAAGAGAGACGAAAGGCTTTTAGGAGAGAAGCAATAGGAAGGATGAGAAAGGAAGGAGGAGGAGGTGAGAGTCACTATAAAAGGGTCTTCCACATCTACCTGGGATAGACTCCCCCCCAGTGACAATAGCTGTCTTGCCTGTAAGCACCACCATTAATGTCTCCGGTATTAGCTGTCACATCGTTCTCACCTCATGTAGCCACAGGACAGCCGGATGATGTAGATAATCATAATCCCCATTCAGGCAGACAAACTGAGGTGCAGAGCAGTGAAAGGCCATGTCCAAAGCCAAGTTCAACAAAGCTGGTGCAGCCACAGCTCACAGCCAGGTCTGAGGGCTCCTCTCTGTCACAGAACCTCCCAGCACTGCCCACGGGTCCACAGCTCCATGTGAGGTCACGCAAACGCCTTACATGCACAAGCCTTGATGTGTGCCGACTCCACCTGATCACAGGTCACCGGTGGGGACTGCTCACAGGTGAACCTGCTTCTTTCTACCTGGGACAGCTCCAGCTCTGTCCTACCTTGACAATGTAATATCAGAAGTCACAAACCATTCTTTAATGTCAATCTCAACAGAGCCAAAGTCAAAAACAAATAAGGAGGATTATGAAATGCTTCTTCCCTGTGCCTGACTCCGAATACTTGCCCCACAGCTGCCAGGTGTGAAGAGCCAAGCCCTCAGGTGGAGAATCATTATCTCCAGGTGGGAGACTCCCTGGCTCTCTGGGCTGCTGTTTTCTGGAGTCTCTCCTTCCCTGGGTATTTAACTGCCTCCGGGTGCAGGAAATAAGACAGTGATTCATCTTTGAGTGAGAGTTTCGATCTCACAGCTTGCAGGTCTCCTTGCTTCCACAGACCAGGAAGGGCCCTGGCAGGCAGGCTTGCCCCTTAGGAATCTATATGCCTTTGTCACATCCATTCTTAATTCCGTTTCCTGGGTTACCAGGGCCTTTGTTGCAAACAGAAGGAAAGTTAGGAAGAGGGTATAAATCGTAACAGTCAATCCAGGAACACTTGGGAGCAGGCAACCTGCAGCTCATCTGTTCCTCCCAATTAGCATTTGCCCTGATGGTACCAGCTGGACGAGGCTCAGGGGGGTATCCAGTGACACAGTCAGGGAAGTCACAGCTGCAGATATGGAGAAAGGTAACCATCTGGCCCCTAGAAACAAGCTCAGGAGTCTCAAAAGCCTTCTAGGAAGGGGAGCCTGACCTCTGCACTTTCAAGCAGACTATCCTCTGGGCAAGCTGGTCTGCTTCCGATGGTAGGTGTACACCTCACCGAAGAGTCCTACCACTCGTTGGCAAGTACACCTGACCCCAGAATAACAGGATGGCCCTAATGGTAAGTGATGTTGAGCACCTTTTCATACGCTTTCTGGCCATAAGTAGATCTTCTCTGGAGAAATGTCTTTTCAAGTCGTTTGAGTTGTAAGAGTTTTTTATAGAGTCTGGATATTAACCCCTTCACAGATACCTGAAGTTGCCTTTTCACTCTGCTGATCGTGTCCTTGGCTGTGAAGAAGTTTTCAAGTTTGATGTAGTCCCATTTGTCTACTTTGGCCTTCATTGCCTTCGCTTTGGGTATCGTGTCCAAGAAATCATCAATGAACACAATGGCACGCCCGGATTCTGCAGGTGGAGAACAGTGTGATGCTTGACATGCCAGACACAGGCTGAGATTCGCTGGAGCTCGAACCCACGGAGCCTTTTTCATGTGCTTCATATTACAACCAGCTCTCAGAAGCTCGGGCAGGCCGGAGTTCTGCCGAGAGAAGCCAATGGAGTGCGTGACGGCTCATACGGCATCTGTGATGGCTGAGTGTCTTGGCTGGGATGCCGTCCGGATGACATACTTGCTTGGCTTTTATCGGCTGTGTCTGTGACTCCAAGTGAGCCCCAATTTATTTCATCAGGGATTCTCAGGGTAGCATCTTGTCAGATTCTGCGTGTGCCTTCCAACAATGTATAGAAGTTTGCTAACTTTGCTTTTAATTATAAAAGCAGCAGATTTGTGACAGAAGACTTGGAAAATCCAGACAAGCATTAAGAAAACAAATCATTCACGCTCTTTTCTAACTCAGAGACTACTACTACTAACACTTGAGTAGAAGTGCTTCAAATGTTTAAGAAGTTTCCCAATAAAAACATTATGAATACAATTATTTCCAACGTTAGTGTTATTACGAGAACTAAGGGTCAGTATCTGTAGAGCCCTTGGAACTCTGTCTGATTTAGTAAGTGCCACATACACTTCCTGGGAGGCAGCCTGGGGCACTTGTTAGAAATACAGATCCCTGGGCTCCCCCCAGACCACCAAGGCTGTACTTCTGAGGAAGGCGTGGGTCTCTGCAGTTTCAGAAACCCCCCACGTGATCCTTATTTCAGGGAGGTGGCAGTATCTGCACTCAGGCTGCTATTGGAAGCTATTGTTGACAGCTTCCTACTAGATCTTTTATCTAGAAAAGACCGATTTTGCTATTAAACCTAACTGACAACCAGGCTGGGTATAGCATTTTTTAAAAATAGCTTTCAGCTATAATTCACATACCATAGAATTCACTCAAATTGTACAATTCAACAGATTTTAGTATATTCACAGAGTTGTACCATTACACGCGCAATCAATTTTAGACCTTTGTCATCATCCTAAAAAGAAAGCCTGTGTCCACAGCAGTCACTTCCCATCTCCCCTTCTGTCCTTGGCAACCATCAATCTGCTTTCTGTCTCCAAAGGTTTCCTATTCGGGATTTCCATATAAATGGAATCATACAACATGTAGTCTTTTGTGACTGACTCCATTCACCTAGCATGTTTTCAAGGTTTATCCATGTGGTAGCATGTATCAGTATTTCATTTCTTTTTTATTCATGAATATTATTCCATTATATGGATATGCCACATTTTATTTATCCACTTATCAGCTGATAGACATTTGGCTATTATGAATAATGCTGCTATGACTATTTGTGTACATGTGGTATGTGGATCGATGTTTTTTTCAATTCCCTTGGGTATATGTCTAGGAGTGGCATTGCTGGGTAATATGGTAATTTCATGTTTAGCCTTACAAGCTAACATAAGACTGTTTTCCAAAGTGGCTGCAACATTTTACATTCCTACCAGCAATATCTGAGGGTTCCCATATC
Organism: Furipterus horrens; assembly: GCF_987537825.1. Lineage (NCBI taxonomy): Eukaryota > Metazoa > Chordata > Mammalia > Chiroptera > Furipteridae > Furipterus > Furipterus horrens. Next base: position 130,094,373 of record NW_028327177.1, on the reverse strand, counting down.
TCTACATTATCTATTTGATTCTAGCCATCTTAGCTGGCGTGAAGTGATAACTCACTGTAGTTTTGATTTGCATTTCTCTGATGGCTAAATATGTTGCGCATCTTTTTATATGTTTATTGGCCATTTGTGTATCTTTGGAGAAATGTCAATACAGATCCTTTGACCATTTTTTAAGTTTGGATAGTCTCTTTATTATTGAGTTGTAAGAGTATGTTTTAGTTTTAAGTGTGACAGTCATCCATATTTTCCTTCTAATATCTTTAAAAAATGCATCGACAGCTATGTTTTCAAATATAGTTGGGTGAGTCCCAATGTTTTAAGGGCTTTTTTCCTAAAAGATGTTGTTATCAAGTTGCTATTAATCAAAATTTATTTTAAAAGCCTTAGAAAAGTACTATTCACAAGAGGATGCATAAAACTCTGGGAGAATAATCTCTTTCTGATTGTTTCCATGTAAACACAACTCTTCCTGGATTGCATTTATTTATAGTACATCTGTGTAAAGCTTCATTTTTTCATTCTTCCATCAGCTGAATGATGGTCACTAAGGTTTCCAGACACCAGGACAACCAAACAGACAAGCCTTGCACAAGGCCAATGCACACAAGAAAGATGACACAGCTCTTTCCCTTGGAGAATGCTCGCTCAGTGTGGCCAGGGAGGTAAACAAACAGAAAATACCATAGCACTGCCAATGATAAGGACCGAGAAAGCACAACCACTCCAAGAAATGCTGACTTTCATTCAGAAGGAACAATAAATGACTGGCGCCTCAGCAAGGACAAATGGCCTCAGGAAGACCAGGACTACCACGTGAGTAGCTGCACTCCAGGCAGAGGTGACACTGAGTCCTGACACCTACCTGCTCTAAGGATGTGGGAAAAAGACCAGGAGGTTAGGAACGCTTGGGATGGCAGTGAGAGTATGGGGCGAGAGGGTTGTTGGGGCCACATTATGGGGACCTTGGAATGGTAGATTAAGGAGTTCGGATTTTGACTCTATTCACTGGGCAGGTGTGATAGAAGCGGAGGCACTTTTTCTTTGAAATAGCTGTTTCTAGCATTGGTGTTTCAGAGTTGGTTCATCTTTAAGATCTCCTTTGGCAATGGCTATCTGGGGAGAACCAGAGAGGTCATTAAGGGCTAGTCATTGCGAAGAACTGTTTCCATGTAATGTTGCCTAGAAGGCGAGTGGGCGGGCATAGTGCAGGCAGGGGGCCCTGCCAGGCTGGCCCTTACACCTCTCCTGGCTGCCTCTGCATCTTGGGAGCAGACCCATATTCCTCAGAGAAGTTTCTCAGCCCCATGACCCCAGCTGGTTTATTTCTTGGGTCTTGTGAAGTGCCTCCATCCTGGCTGATGCCATTAACTACCACTGCTCCTGGGAGCGGAACATCCCTCTGCTTAGTGGGTCTGAATGCTCAGTCCAGAATTTCAGTCTGCTACTGGTCCATGGGACTTCCTTTGTGACTATAGACTGATGGGAACGAATACCGTATAGTGTATGACTAGTCTTGGGGAGGACCTAGCAGTGCGCTGGAGTATGGGAAGCCATATTAGCTTAGCATCAATTTTACTGAAAGATTTAGGGGTGAGATAGGGAGGAAGTCCTATCGCAGATAAATGAAGTACCTGCTATCAACTGAATGTTTATGTCCCTCCAAAATTCGTATTTTGAAACCTAATTCCAGTGTGATGGTATCTGGAGGTGGGTCTTTGGGTGGCGCCCTCATGAGTGGGATTAGTGCTTTTATAAAAGAGACCACAGGAGGCTCCTTCCTGCCTTCGGCCATGTGAGGACACAGGGACAAGACAGCTGTCTATGAATGAGAAAGCAGACTCTCACTAGACACCGAATCTGCTGGCACCTTGATCTTGGAAGTCCCAGCCTCAGAACTATGAGAAAGTAGTATCTGCTGTTTATAAGCCACCCCGTGGATGATATTCTGTTATAGTAGCTGGAGCAGACTAATAAGACAGTATCTTTCCACTGATAAGCAAAATCAAAAATATTGTAGAGGAGAAAACAGCTCACAGGAATTTAAAAATAAAACATAAAATATCCTCGCCCCAAAATTTCCCCTAGGCAGGTTCAGGCCTCATCCTCCAATCCCTGAGTAAGTTCCCTCTCAGAAGTTTGGGATAGTCTGGTTGAAAAACTGGCTAACTTTTCAGTAACAAGACATTCATTTAGACACCTACTGCGATATTTCCCTTCCACTGAGTGTTAAAAAAAAGCTAAGTCCACTTATCTTGGCTCAGTGTGGCCTTTTCTTGAAGAACAGACCACCGTGGAAGCTTTTTTAAGCCTGCCAATAACAAGGTGTCTCTCTGATTGGAACTTCTCCCCCCTGTAACTCACTTACACCAAAGCACCCCTTGGTCCGTTTCACAATTTAAACAGGCATCGTAATGATCCACAGGGCGGTCATCATTCAACAGTCTCAATAAAACTGCAAGAAGATGTTGCTGCCAACTGAGCTGAGATTTTGAACAGCTCAGCGAGTTCCTCCCTGGGTGAGATGATGCCAGGAGATGCCAGCCTCCTTTTTCCTTCATGCCATTCCCTAAATGAGGAAAATGAGACACTCTGCTACTTTCTTCACCAAGCATGACACCCCACAACAAGCCTATAAACCTGAGATGATTCCAGTACCCCCCTTTTCTGTGGCGCTTATGTTCCAAGACACCCAGTAGGTACCGGAAAGCACACAGAGCACTGAGCCCTATATATACTATGTTTTTTCCTACACATACATACCTAGGATAAAGTTTAACTTATAAATTAGGCCTAGTAAGAGATTAACAACAATAGCCAATAATAATAAAATAGAACAATCATAACAATATACTGTAACAAGTTATGTGAATGGGTTTGAGGCCATTATTAAGTAAAATAAGGTTTACTTGAACCCAACATTATAATACCACAGAAGTTGATTTCATAACCAACACAGCCTCTAAGTGACTAACAGTCTGGACAAAGGGATGATTCACAACACAGATAGTACAGAGCCAGGTGACATGAGATTTCATCATGCTACTCGGATGGTACACAATTTAAAATTTATGAACTGTTTATTTCTGGAATTGTCCACTTAATAATTGCAGACCCCACCTGACCACAGGTACCAGAAATGGTAGGAAGGAAAACCGTGAATAAGGGGGGGACTACCGGAATTGGTGGCTTGCCCACTGGAGGCAGAGATTTTTAGCAAATAGGTCTATAAAATATTTATAACAAGGCCATATTCTCTTTTGGAAGGAGGGAACCCAGAGGACATTTTTTCAAGTTTGAAAACATTTGTGGATGAAAGTAGGTTTTCAGGACTCACCAGGAAAGGTTCCCCTACTGGAAAAATGTTGCCACATTACAAACAAATGGCTTCAGATCCAGACAGCCAACACCACACTTTATTGTTCTCAAGTAAATGCGCAACAGGTCATGTTGCAAACTACTGGTGAAATTAAAAGTCTGGTCATCGTGAACTATGTAAAAATGAAGGCAAGGGTCCCAATGGAAAGTTAAGCTCAGCCAACTTGATTAACTGTATAAACACATGCTGGCACTTCAGTAGTTTCAAAACCATTCACTGCTGCTTCCGCCCAAATGTTTGCAGGGCTGTTAGCAACTAGCAAAACTGATCAGTCTTGGCCTTCTCCTGCATCATTTTATGGGGGAGAAAAAAAAAAAAAACTGCTAGCATTCCTTGAGCCCTAGCATATCTTGAAGGCTTCCTAATCTCCGCAAAAACTTGACAATGTTCGTAATTTTGTCCACATTTAAAAAATGGAAAAACAGAGGCAAAGTTTGCAATTTGCCCAAAGCCAGTAACAGGTGGAGGCAGGATCTGTACTTGGTTTTCTGACCTCTGAGAGGTTCAGTTTCAAGGTCTTTGGTCACACTTTTGAGTTATGTTTACAGAACCAGAAAGGGATGTCACACTTTAGACTCTTTGGGTAATAGACAATTCTGGGCAAGCTTGAGCTGGGGACTTTGTCACAAAGCTCTCAGGGATCCTCTGAGGAAAAGCTTACAATGACTTGGTCTCTTGTGCAGGAATAACAGGGAACATTTATGTGGAATATGTAATGATTAGGAGTAAAAGCTACATTTTGGGTAAAAGTTACCAAGTTTGGAGTCAAGAGTCTGCCATGCTGTCAGCAACTTAAAAATACATTTTTTAAAATACATAAAGTAAAACAAGTAGCCATTAAGTAAACAAATGGGCACGGCTGTTTTTGAACAAGAATTTCCAAACAGAGCAGGCAGCACAGCCAGATCAGGCCCCCAGGCTGTCGTTTGCTAACTCCTGATGCAGCAGATTACAGCCATAATTTCGCTTCTGATCAGTGGGAGTTTGGGATAATGGCGTAGGGGCACATTCCTCCTCACCATCATGTTTTAGGGAAGAAGTCCGGACTTGCGGCTCCTTCCTCCTCCCCAGGCTCCGTGAAGGGACCAGAGGCGGCAGTCCGCACACTCATACACTCGCAATGCATGTGCATTTTGCCAGTTGTGTTCTCTTCCCTCCCTCCCCACTACGGTTTTCTCTTCTCAGCAGCTTCTTAGGTGAATAGGCTGGCATATGACCCAAGCCTCATAGAGGTCCCTGATGTGTTTTGTTTTTTTTTAAAATTATTTGTTTGTTTGTTTATTTTTAGAGAGGGGGAAAGAAGTAAGAGAGGGAGAGAAACATCACTGTGTGGTTGCCTCTCACTTGCGCCCCCAACTGGGGACCTGATGTGTAACCTAGTCATGTGCCCTGACTGGGAACCGAACCAGTGACACTTGGCTCGAAGGCCGACGCTCAATCCACTGAGCCACAGCAGCAAGGCCCTGATGTTGTTTAAATAGTGCCCCGTGTCCCTGGGAAATGATGCTGGTATGGCTCTTTCACTAGCAGGAAAATCCACCTCCGACGTGGGTGTTGTGTTTAATAAATCCTGTCTTCTTGTTGGGTCATCTAAGTAAAAGGGCTTGTCTTTAGCCAATGCCAGCACTGTTTTGTGAAGACCAAGGCATTTCCGATACAGGAAAACTCCAGGAAAGGGAAGTCATTGACTGTAGCCCAGGAAGAAAAAGATGCTTTACAGTCAGTTTGGGGAGGGGGGGTGGATAAAGTTGGAAGGAGGCTATTATCTGCTAAAAGAACAACTGTCATAACCCCAAATGATGAACTGAAGGAAAATAAGATCGCAGTGTCAAATAAAGTCACTACTGTTGTCTGTATGATTTTGGGGGAGAGAAAAAGTAAGTTTATATAAAGTTTCAAAGGAAGGAAGAAACTAAATCTCTTTCCTAACTTACCTACCATATCCCCCTTCCTGGGGCTGCACTATACCCCAGATCCAGCAAAAAATGCCTAGGAACAGATGCACTGTAACTTAATCAAATCCTATTTTTTGCTTAATTGAGATATAATTTACACACCACGAAACTCACCCATTTAAAGTGTACAATCCTGTGGATTTTGTATATTCAGAGTTGTACAACCATCGCCACAATAAATTTTAGAACATTTTCATCATCCTGAAGAAATACCTTACCCATCAGCAGTCATTTTCCGTTTCCTCCCACCACCCTCAGCCCTAAACAACCACTAATCTACTGTCTCTACAGAGTGGTCTATTTTGGATATTTCCTATAAATGAAATGCAATATGCAGTCCTTTGCATCTGGCTTCCTGCCCTTAGCAAAGTATTGTCAAAGTTCATCCATGTTGCAGTATGTCAGTAGCATGTATTCTTTTTAATGGCTGAATAATATTCCATTGTATGGATATACCACTTTGTTTTTCCATTCAGCAGCTGATAAGATATTTAGTTGCTTCCATTTTTTGGTTATTATGAATAATGCTGCTATGAACCTTCATGAGCAAGTTTTTGTGTGGGCATACATTTTCATTTCTCTTAAATCCAGTCTTATTTCTGATATACAGATATGCTTGCTAAGCATCTGAGGCAGAGACCCTGTTTGGCATCACTTTAGATTTTTAGGTAACAGAATTGTAGGATCTCTAGTCAGAAGGAGAAGTTGTCCCTGGAACTCCCTGTCCTACACAGCTGCCCAGAGCCCAACACACCTGGGTGAGAAAGTAAATACGGGCCTCAACCTCAAGTTCAATTTTGCATGTTACTGATTGCAACTGCCAAGCACCTTTTGTGCTAATTATCTTGACATCAGCTGACTAGCCATGATTTGCACCGAGGATGGCTTTCTCAAGGGCTGCTTTAATAGCGCTGTTATATCTGTCTTCCCAGCAGAGCTAGTGTGCACAAATACCTGAATTTACCTTTTGCCCTTATTAGCCTATTAAGGTGAGTAGGAAGTGAAAAAGTGGACATGCTGATGCTAGTGATAACATCGTTAACTATATGTTCACAGCATGGAGGTCAGTAGACTGTTCAACTGAGAAGGACAAACTTAAAATACAGGATATGTTGGGAGTAGCTCTCAGAAGAGCATTGAAAAGATAAGGTGAAGTGAAGGATGAAGTATGCACTGAGGATATTTCAAAAAATAACCCGGCACGGTCAGTTTTTAGGTGTGAGAGTATTACAATTGTGTGACTGTGTTGTAGGGGAAGAAATTTAGTTTAATTCAAAATAATTTCTAATTTAAAATATAACTTTTTTCATTGCTTTTAGAGAGGGAAGGAGAGAGAAACATTGACCCAAGAGAGAAGCATCAATTGGAGGCCTCCCATATGCACCCTGACTGGGGATGGAACCTGCAACATAGGTATGTGCCCCGACTGGGAATTGAACCTGCAACCTTTCGATTATGGGATGATGCTCCAACCAAGCCACACCTGCCAGGGCTAAAATATAATATTTTTTAAAATTCCCATCTTTTAGGGCTACATACTAACATATTTATGAATGAAATGATACATCATCTAGGATTTCCTCCTAAATCCTCCTGGAGGAAGAATGGGAAGAACACAGATGAAACAATATTGACCATAAATTAATAATCACTGACACTAGGTGGTGGGAAGATGGGAGTTTATCATGCTGTTTGAAATTGCCATTAAAAAAATCAAAAGGAAACCACACATTTCTGAGACTTCAACGCAGAGAGAAATTCCCTGGGTCTCAGTCCTGTTAACAGCGCAACAGCTCATGGCAGACGCCTTTATCAAAGGGGAAAGGCTGGGGCGTTCTTTCTGATTCTTTTAACTCTTTACCAGGTAATATACACTGACATGGTTCAAAAACTGAGAGGTGCAAGAAGTTAAGACAGTAGACGTCTCCTTGTCACCAGGATCCCCATTTTGGATCTCCCTATGTAAGGGACAAATAAACTGGTGACTCTCAAACCACAGTAGGAAATAATTAACAGCGAAGAACAAATGTAATTAATCTTGAAGTAGGGGGGGCGGGTCTCTGAGCTGAGTCAACAGTATTAGCATACCTATAAGTCAGGAAGTGATATTTCCATAGCTCAATGCAAATGTATCTGAGCTCAAAGGGGACAAATATTCAGCACCAAACACCTGGAAATGAGAAAATGTAGCTAGACAGCTCAGCAAAGAACTTAGGAAATTACTACCCTCAGGTAATTTAGTTAATCGGGTTAGATTGTACCTGTGCGGTATCCAAACATGGAGAAATGGAGAAGGGGAAGGCTTGGGGTGGGGGATGGGGGGCACTACTTGCGTTAGTATAAAACCAGCTTCCTTGTTCTATTTGGGTGTGCCTACCTTTGCTGTGCACCCAGCTCTGCAGACCTGTGAATAAAGCCTTAGCTACTGCTAAAGTCCTGTGTCCCGGTGTTTTTATTGTGAGCGTTTCTCACACCAACCCACGGCTTTCTTTCCCCATCCCCTAGAGGTAACACTGTTATTAGTTTCCTGTCTGTCTTTCCACAATTATACTTAACTTCCCACTGCTTGCTCCTGACAGTGCATTTTGGAGATCTTTTCTAACTACTTAGAGAGCATCCTTATTTCCTGTTAAACTACTAGTATTCCTGAGTATACACTGTTTCTGTTAGTTCCCTCTAGGAGGATATTTTTGGTTTTTTCCAATCTCCTGCAATTTGAACAAGAACCTTCTTGTACAAACATCATTTTGTATGTGTTCAGGTCCACCGTAGGATAAATTTATACAGAAGTATAACTACTGAGTCCAAGAACATCTGCATTTGTCATTACAACGGCTACTGTTAAACTGCCCTTTGTAAGGGGCAGACCTCCATTTATTTATATTTACTTTCCCACCAACAATATGCGAATTCAAAAATAAAACTCAGATAAAGTTATAACCATCTCTTACCGCCTTCCCTTCAGCAGTAAGTCTTTCATCCAATATTAACGTTTATTTTCCTATTGTCATTTTGAGTAAGATGCAGTGTCAGACATAAAGAATTTACTTTAGAAAAGTAATCACAATTATTGCTTAATCTGTATATTAAGTACTTACATTAAAAAAAAAACAAAAACCTAACATTTACTGAGCCACGCCTAAGGGTCAAACAGCACTCTGAGGCCTTTCTGTGTAACAACACGCTTAATCCTTGCACAGCCTTGAGGTTGATTCTATTACCAACATCAATCCCAATGAGAAAAGCCCAGACATCAGTCACTGTCCCAGTCCCACAGCTTGTGAGTGACAGAAGGTATCAGATGCACTCCACCCTCTCCCTCTATTGCTGTTTATACACAGCCCCCTGGAGGGTTAGAGAAGGTACACAGTTAGAGCCTAAGCCACTTCCTAATGTTCTTATAGGAGTATAAAATTCTTATAGAGTATAATATTCCGGTCTCTTATAGTGATATCTAAGTCCGGTATCCAATTTTCAAACACTGGTACGTCCTGCATTTTTAGAAATAAATTATATACAAAAAAAAAAAACCCTTTTCCTATCATAGGAAAATATCTCCCATATTGGCAAACTGACTTTCAGATCTGGGTTCACAATTGGTCAAGAATTTGATCTGAGTATTGAGCCCTGAAATATTTATAAATGAAGAATGTTTCACATTAAAAAACTTAAAATCACAACAGTCAATATATTCCATAACTTAGAAAAAAGACATGAAATGAAACTTAGCCCTGAGTTCTCTTGCCATGTAACCAACTGGTTTCTAAAACTTTTCCTGAAAAATGTAGCTTTCAAATCAAGTCAATTGACTCGCCTTCCCACCTCATCCCCAAGCACCATCTCCCTGGAATACACTTTGAGTCTCTGGTGCAATTGCTGCTGTCTTGGAAAAAAAACCAGCCCCAAACCAGCAAGCAGGCACTTTCGCATTCAGCTTTCATTGCATATTCAGGGACCACAGAGCTCAACAAATGGTCCGACATCTCCATTCGGGCCTACACGTTTAGCCACAAGCCTTCTAATAATAGAGGTCACATTCTTGTCATGCCTCCTGTCAACCATCTTCTAAGCTGCCATAAAAAAGCGGCCCATCTGTCAAGGTTCAAGACCCAACAAGTAAACACTGGGCATCTGGAAGAGGCTGAGTTAATCTCAGAGGAATTTTTTTTTTAAAGACCTTGGTCAAAACTTCATCAAATCTGCTTCAGCTATGGATGGATGTGCGCAGGCAAAAAGGTAAAAGCAAACAGAGTGGTGAGTAAAATTTTGGATTTTAGTGATTTCCTTTAGTAACTTACTGGAAGATGTCTAGTTATTTTAAGGAATGCCAAGAGCTAATTCATTTTATGTTTAAAGAGTGAGAGGTATTTGGCTTTCTTAAAAGAAATAAAGTATAGGTTGTCAACTCCAGATAATTTAAGAATTCTTTTCTAACACCACAAGCCACCAAAAAGTATGACACTTGTTCCATAAGTCATATTTTTAAAAAAATTTATTTTTCAGTTATAGTTGACCATAAGTCACATTTTTCAAAGTATGTTCTCAGAGGTATTCCATGAAAACAGGGTTTATGGTCATATTAGTTCGGGAAAGGCTAGACTCAAGCCATCTTGTGAAATGCAGTACATTAAGGCCTTTGAAGGGCCTCAGTAATAAAATTAACCTTGTCTAACTTGGCCTCTTCCAAACTTATTTGGCCACGGAACCCCTTTTAGTTTAACCCTTTGAGTGCCAACGTCACTGAGAGTGACGCTGACAAATTTTCCCAAAAGTGCGAGCGTCAATCCCAGTGACTCTTTTCTCGATGGCTATAAATGGAATAATTCGTATTTTATGTATTGTTCTCTTTTTTTGTACCTCAGGTTATATGCTGATATAATTTTTTCTCATGTTGATCCAAATTTCAAAGTATGCATGGCACTCAAAGGGTTAAACACAGCATCCCAGGGGTTCTACTATGGGAATCCTCTTGGAGCACCTGGCCAGTGAGACCTCTGTTCCAGCACTTTCCCCACCTTGCCTTGTGCTTCACGGTCAGTGTCCACATCTCTTCTTCCCTGGACTCTAAAGTTCTGAAACCAGGAACTGTGGTTTAACATTTGCTTCCCGCACAGCACTTAGCTTACCTGCTGAACAAACGACTAAAGGCTCGCTGTGGCCCTCCATAGCCAGGAAGTTTGAATAGAGAAACCAGAGAGCTGTGGTGGGAATTTCTGACACGACTCAAGTGTTAGGTTACATTCACTAGAACACATAATTCAAGATCTGTCAATATCTCCATCAGCAAGGCCTCAATGGTGACAGCCTCGGTTCCCATGCCCTCCCCCCTTCCCCTGCCCGCCTGCAGCTGTCTGGGAGTTTCCTGTGATAGCGGGGTGCGTCAAGCCAAGTCCCGTTTGGCCTTGATCAGCCCATCAGATTTACAGCTGCAAGATAAACTAAATTCAATAGTGCCTTTTTTCTTCTCCCTATAAAACAACCCTCTCCTTCCCTAGGAATTGAGAGTCGGAGCCATCCGCGGCACGGCTTCCTTCCTGCTTGCTAATTCCCTCAATAAACTTCTTTTTCTGCTCGCTGCGTCTTGATGGTTTCCTGAGCAACTCTGTTCTTACAAATGGGACTCCCAAAGCCCACCCTAGAAAATTCTCCCTCCTTACTGATAATGGAAGAAAGAAGAAACATATATTAAGAACAGACTCCTGTCTTACTCTCCTTACTCATGCTCTCTCTTAGCGGGACCTGATTTTACACCTAGGAGTCCTGAAGGGCTGGCTCCTCCTGGACTCATTCCAACTTGCCCTCAACTTCTGCATTTACCGTGGGGTCAGGAGCTCCCACACTCACTCAGCTCACCCACTTCTTCCCAGGCACCCCCACAGTCAGCATTTACTCTCCCCCGGGCATACCCAGAGCATAACAAGGCTGCCCGTTTCTCAACTTGAATCCCGCTGCTCCCCATTCTCCAGGGGCCACAGGCTGATGCAGAACAAAGCAGTAATGCTCTACTTTTGTGGGTTGTGGCTGTGACTACAGCTGTACCAGCCTCTAAGATGGGAAATAATTCCTGTAGAACCTGGGATGGGAACTAGCCTTGGTAGCACCCCTGAGACTAAGTTGTCTTCCTTTAAAAGGAAGTGAGTATTAGACTATCAAGCAGCCAAATCTCTTGGTGACTTTGTGAACATTCAGATTCCCAGGCCCCATCCCATGACTACTGGGTCAGAACCCCTGGGTGGGTGGGTGCGCAGTCCCCAGGAAAATACATTTAACAATTTACGTGTGATTGAAGCACGGTACTTTGAGAACCGCCGCTTTGAAAGACCAGGTGAAGAAGTGGAAGAGAGGGTAACTCACTGGTGGAAAGAATAATGTGCAGTCCCCCCAAAGACACCCACACTCTAGCCCCCAGAATCTGTGAATGTTACTGTACTTGGCAAAAGCGACTTTGCAGACGGGATGAAAAGTAAGGATCTTGAGATGCAGAAATTATCCTGAATTACTGGAGCGGCCCAATGGCCCACAAGGGTCCTTGTAAGTGAAAAATGGAGGCAAGGGATTCTGAGTCAGTGAAAGATGACTTTGAAGATGACTTCGAAGACAGAGGAAGGAGCCGCGAGTCAAAAGAATACACATAGAACAGGCGAGGAAACAGATTCTCCTCCAGAGTCATCAGAAGGGACACTGCTCTGTCAACACCTTGACTTTTTGCCCAGTGAGACTGATTTTAGACGTGACCTCTAAAACGCGAAGAGGATAAATCTGTTGTTTTAAGCCACTGAATTTGTCATGATTTATTACAATATTAATAGTAAACTAACACACTCAGAAACAATGAGAAGCCTGGAAAAAAGAAAAAGAAAACAGCACAGTAGTAAACTTGTAGCCCAGATGCTAAATCTACCTCCTAAGAGGTGTTTTAAGTGAAAAACACCATTCTTCAAGGCAGAATATTTTCATTACCCATCAAAGGTGCCCTGTGCTCTTTTGCAATCAGCCGCTCCTCTCCGGGAGACAACTGATCTGCTCTCTGTCCTCTTGACTAATTTTTATTTTCTGGAATTTCACATGAATAGACTCATACAGCTCAGGGGCCAGCACGCCTTTTCTATAAAGGGCCAGGAGTAAATGAGGCCATATAGTCTCTGTCACAACCCCTCAGCTCTGCCCGAGGAACACAAGGACAGCCAGACAGCACACGGACGAACGAGGGAGGCTGTGATCCAATAAAACTCTGTTTGTGGACACAACTTTGAGTTTCATGTAGTGTTTACATATTGCAAAATAGTACACTTATTTTCATTTTTTCTTCAACTATTAAAAATAATTAAGTCATTCTTAGTGTGTGGGTCCTACAAAAACAGGCAGTGGGCTGGGTCTGATCTGCACACTGCTTGGTTGACCCCCGATACAGTACGTACCGTTTTGTGTCTGGCTTTGCTTATTTAACCTGTTCAACGTCTGGCATCCCCCTGTACTGGTGTGTTGAGCACTAATCCATATCACTGTGCAGCGTCCACTGCAGGGCCATGCCACTACTGTTTACTCCCTCGACTGCTGATAGGACCGCCCACCTGTTCACATTTTCTTTACCATAATCTTTATGAATTGTTAAAACATTAAGTCCATGCTCTACAAGATGTCCAGTGTGAAAAGCTGCAATCATAGTTATACTAGCATAGGTATTTAAATTTTTTAAAAAATTTATGAATTCCCAAATTTCTTCCATTTTTTTTCCTAAAATTGTATAATTCTTTACATTTGTATAACATAAAGCATGCAAAAGAATGCTCTAAAATAAGTCAGCGTGTTTCCCAAATCGTATGTTTATAGAAGGTCAGAGGCACACCTGGAACGCGGCCCCTCCGGGAGCCGGTGACCACCGCCGACCATAAAGGACTTCCAACAGATGATCCCGGCCGCGAAATGCTCGGGTTCCTCAGAGGAAATGCGCTCACCACTGCAGCGTGGCCCCTACCAGTGTGCGTTCTTGCTCGTGTTACAGGAAAATAGCTCTAGAAAAAGGTGGTGAAGGGCTGCTTTTAAGTCCAACCTATTTTCACTGAACTCCGTTCTTCCCTGAGCACCCCTCGCAGGCAAGGGCCTGGTCTCCGAGGATGATGCTCTTTACCAGATGGGAGACTTCTAAAGCGCCTGCAGACAGCATATCCATAAGTCGGGCATGTTTTTGTTGGAGGAAAAACACGGCTGGACTGTAAATTGAAGCTGCAGACGGTCAGTGCCAGTAAAACCCCCCTGGTCTCCACCACCACCTGGGCAGGACGCTGACGGGGCCTTCCTTCCAATGAAGCCACCTCCCAGGTCTTCCCCAGAGGCGAGTCCAGATGTGGCTTCTTTAAAGCCACAGATTAGCCTTGAAATATTTGAATTATTGAGGAAAAAAACCCACAAAATTTTAAAAAATCATTTATAATGCCACACTTCTTTCTACACATGTAACTTACATGGTAAACATTAGAGAGGATGAATGTACTACTGACTTCGCTTAGTCCTATTTTGAAATGCCTTTCGCTTGCTTGCTCTTTTCTAAAGACTGAGCTAGGAAAATAAAGACTGGCTGTGAGCCTCTCCAGCGATCCTGCAGAAAGCAGGGCCGACCAAGCACAGTCAAGGGTGACTGACCACAGTCATCAGATGCCCAGGAGAGCGAACAAACTCTCCCGTCACAAACGCCAAGAGGCCCAAAGCACACAGGCGCTGCCTCTGAAGCTCCCGTTCTCTGTTGTGACTTGAGAAATTACAAAGCTTAGAGAACCCAGGCAAGGCTAGTATAGAATTTCAACACCTTCCCTGACCTTCCCCACGGACCAAAGGCTTAGCTGCATTCAAGGAAATACAGCTGGGTTCTCACTGGGCTGGCCTTCGAGAAAACAATGAGACCCCAAGATGCTCTAAGTTTGGAACACCCTGTGGGCAGATGAGTTCAGCCTGTGGCAAAAGAAGAAACTGGTGGTCAGCTCAGGCAGGCGTGAGTCCTTCCAAGTCTAAACTCAGTTCAGCTGGTCTCCCTGCAGCACCAGGGGAAATCAAGGGAGGCCCAGGCAATGCTTTGCACCACTCGATATTTCTGTGAGCCAGCAGCGGGTTAACGATGTGTCCAGAGGTCAGCAACTCAGTGCCCGTGACTAAACACAAGTACTCGCCAGAGCACCCCGCTATTTCTTTTCTACCTACGAAACATGCAAACCCTATGGATCCTCACAACCCCCTAATGCCATAACCCCACAGGCAGGGGCTGACCCCAGACGGTGCCATTTACCTCTAGTCATTATTGAGTAAAGACCTATGATGACAACTTTCTAGCAGACAGCCTATGGAACAAGGAGCATCTCTACTGGTAGGGCTGCTGTGACCCCAAACTGTGAAACAGTTTTGATTCCTCAAGGTGCTACCACCTTATTTTCATAAAAGGGTTCCACCATGGGATCTAACACATAATATATTAAAATTCACTAAGCTCCACTGTCTCTCGCTACCCGTATTAAAAAAAGAATCACAGGCTTGAGCACTTACTGTGTGCCTGGAAGTGTTTTAAGGACTTTATACATGATTCTCACTTATTCTCCATCATGATTCTGGGGAAGAAGAACCCATGGGGTAGAAGTGCCTACTAGTGTGTTAAAGAGCTATCTCCAATTTTTTTTTTCTTTTAAGCATAGACACACATAGATGGAGTTTATACATTTGTTTTTCCTCACAGAGAAAACCCAAGCTATTTCTCTGCAGCTCAGTTTTTTTTTTCTTTACAATGTATCTGTAACATCCCTGACAACCTGTAGACATGAAGCTGCTTCTGTGTTTTCTGAGGCTGCTACCCACGCCAGGTCAGAGACAAGCAGTAGGCAGAGTCTGAAGGAGCTATAACTGTTCATCTGTTTCTTTATCCTAAAAGAATGCTTAAGTCTCTTTCGTACTAAAAGAATAATGTTAACAATAATAATAAGGTGGCAAAGAAAACATGCTTCTTGTTGGATATGCCTCTCTGTTCTCTTCTCCTTTTGAACTAAACTTCTAAAAGGAATGGCCTTAATGTGACAACTCCATTTCTTCTTAAAATATTATTTGTCTTCCAAGGCTTTCATCCTCTCAGGTTCCTTTACTGCTTTATTTCCCTTTGCCCAGTCCTTGAACACGGTTCTCCAGGGCCTTCTCCATTTGTACTTTTGCCCTACACTGGTGGTTCCCAAAGTGTAGACCCCAGACCAGCAGTATCGGCATCAATTGGAAGCTTGTTGGAAATGCAAACTCTGGGGATGAGATCCAGTGATCTGGGATTGAATGATCTTCCAGGTGATTCTGATGATTGCTTAAGTTTGAGAACGCTGCCCTAGACAAACCTGTGCCTGGCAGTCACCTCCTCCAGTTGTCTGGCAGTTCTCATATCCTCACCTTTAACCTCAACTTCTTTTCAAGCTGCACATCACACAGGCAGGTGTGCTCTCCAGACACCTCTACTTTGTCATTCCACAGGGTTCTCTAAACTTAGCCTTACCCCAGAAGGACTACTCTTTTCCCCCAGGGTCTGTTCCTCCTCCCATATTCCCCAGCAACTCATGCCAACAACCCTATCATCACCACCCAAGACAAAAACCACTAAGTCACTCCAGACTCCTGCTTTTCCCTATTTTTCCCCATCCAATCAGCTTCCAGGTGGGGTAGACTCTTCCTCTTCCCCCCTTTTCTATGGCCTTACCATTTCTCAGTTTCCAGGGAGGCATCCTAGCACCTAATAATATAGTATCTGTCCCTTCCCATCTTTCACACTGCTGTCAAGACACTTTCTCTAAAACATGAACCTAAGTGCAAAAACCCAAGGTTGCCCACTGCCCTAAGCGCCAATCCCAACTTCCCAATAAGGAAGTCCTGCTCCAGTCCCCTGCCTCCTCTCCTGGTGTTCCTGCAGCCAACCCAGATAGATGTGACCATCTGTGCCACGCTGCTTCCCTCTTTGATGTCTTTGCCCAGGAGGCTAACGGCCATAGGAAGAAATGTCCAAACTCAATAATCAGAGAAATGTAAAGCAAATCATGACAATAAGATCACACTATACAAATATTACATCAGTCAATGTCAAAAACTTGGACAACGTTAAGAGCTGGCTGTGGGAATACAAGGAGCCTGAGCACTGCTGGTGGGAGTGAGGACTGCAGCAGGCATCTTGGAGAGTGTCTACCTGTGGTCAAACTAAGTACAGGTCTATGCTGTGCCTCAGCAATCTTATTCCTGGGAATACATCTCCAGAACTCTTAGGTCTAAAAGATGACAAACACGAGGATGTAAGCACAGCATCCAGTGTTGGAAGCAACTTGGACAGGGGTCACTGGAAGACTGTATGGGTAAAAGGTGATGGATGGATGCACACTCTGGTTGACTAACTGCATCAATGGCCCCCAAACCTCGTTATAAGCACACACTTTGCTGTGTGACTTTTCAGCTCCTCCCTTTTAGAGGTGGAGTCTTTTGCCCCACACTCTGAATCTGGGCTAGACCTGTGACTCTTATCCAATAGAGAGGGTAGAAATGACAAAGTTCCAAGTCAAGGCCTTGAATGTTCTCCCCTCACTTGGGACTCCTGCCCTGCTACCACGAGACCAAGCTCACGGTGGCCTGATGGAAGATGAAAATAATGTGCCAAGGCCCTCTTAAATTATCCAACCCCCAGCAGGCCGCTGATGAAAGAGTGATACCAACTAACATAAGCAAAGCCAGACAGAGATCAGCCAAACCACTCCGCGAATCCCATAGACTCATGGAAAATGAGTCACTATGTTTGAGGTGGTTTATCGCAAAGCATAACTAATTGATACACACCCCAAGGAGTAGTTAGCAGCAAATAAAAGCAAGAGACTAGATGGGCCCATAGCACCCAGAATTGATTTTAATGGTCTAGAGGCAATTGGAAAAGACACTTAGTGAGATCATTTATGCAAATGCAATTGTGTTAAGATAGCCACACAAGTCAATAATACACATACTATTTTTAAAAATGAAAAATCAAAGACTTACAACTACCCATCAATGTGGTTGCCAGTGATATGGAGGGGAAGGAGGGGTAAATGGGGAAACAATCAGAGGCCCTGAATGGGCCAGCGATAAAGCCGTGTGAACCGGGAGTGTGATTTCTCAACCCTCCACGCTTCACAGTGCCCAGTCACCCTTAAGCTGCAGCCCCCGTGAAGCTTGGTTATAGCCTACTGTGCCACCTTCTCTTGGACAGTTAAGGCAGCGTGTAAAAGACTAAGAAAGCCCATTTGCTATAGCTTTGTGATCGCAAACAGGTCTGTTTTCCTAACAAGATGATAAGCTTTGAGTGCAGTTTTATTTTCTTGCAACACCCAGTGCTTCCTATACTACAAGCATTTGTCCATAAAAGAACTCTTACCATCCTATAAAAAAAAAAAAGAAGAAAAAAAGAAAAAAAAGGTGTTTCAACCTTGGCACCATGGACGTTTTGGGGCTGGTATGTATTTGCTGTTGGTAGTGGTGTGGAGCCGTGGGCATTGGGAAGGAGATGCCATCCTGTGCACTATAGGATGTTTCGCAGCACCCCTGGCTTCTGCTTATGAGATGCCAATACTACGCTCCCAGTTGCGACAGTCAAAAATGTTGCCACATATTTTCTGTGGGTCAGAAATACTCCCTGGTTGCGAAGTACCGCCTTAGAGGATTGGGCTACACAATGCTGCAGTTCTAGAATGGCACTGTAGAAACACTGAACACGTTGGGAAAAAAAAGAAAAGTGTTTGAGATTACTAAATTGCATTACTCTCTGTATAATACATCTGAAGGAGGATTAGATTGCCAATGTTTTTCCGTTTTAGATGGTTCTCACCCACTGGCCCGAAACTAATGTTTTAGTTCATTACCCGATGGGGAAAGATGAAATACAAAATTCACTTGAATTTTCGCAGCCATGCAGAAGTATTTCTCCTCATAAGTTTGAGTCAAACCTTTTATTTACAAAGTTTAAATCTGTTTCTTTAAGTCAACAGTACATGCTGCTGATTTTTCTCTTATTACACTGCAGAGCTGTTTATTTAGCTGGGGCCACTGAAGACGTTCCTGCTCTGTGCTGTTAACTAAAACAAGAACCACCACCGCGTAACCAGGCTGAAGAATTCCACCTCATTTGTCTTGTGTGTGCCACCAGGGCAAACACCAGGCATTTTAATAACCTCATCCAGACCTTCGGAAATCACTGTAGGCTACTGACTCCAGACAAATATTTGCCTTGAAGGTCTCTGTATGGAGAGACAGAGGGAAACTAAGCTTCTTTTGTTCATATAGATTGAGTGTAACAATGGGGAAAATAGAGGGCACTCACATCATTCATTTCTTGCAATTATACAAATAAAGGCGCCATAGGGATAGCTCTACACAGATCTGACTGGATACCCTTTCTTTACATGTTTTCTTTCTCTCTACGCCACCTCCAACAAGGAATCAAAAGAAAGCTAAGAAGAACATCAGTGGATGGTAATATCAGTGGGTGAAAGGCTTTTGGGAAAAAGTACATTCGCAGGGTCTCAAAATAGGCCCCCGTAGCCTTATTATAAGGGAAAAAGTTTCCTTTTCATAAGATCTGGCAGATAACCTTGTAACCAAGTGCCCTAACTTAGCAACATGGATGTGGGAACCACCGGCTTTCACTTGCCTCCTGATGGGATAGGATCAGAATCCACAGTACCACCTAGGTGTTTTCCTGCCTCCAGTTGTTAAACCTGAACCTCCTCATGAGGAAACAGACAAACCAGGCTGTGGAGCATTCCAGAAGAAAATGGCCTGGACTCCTCTAAAATGTCAAAGTCATAAGACAAGAGAAGGCTGGGCAATTTCTAGATTAAAGGTGTTGAAAGACATGACAACCAAATGTCATTTGTTGATCTACCTTGAACAAAAGGTAGAGGTAAGGACATTGAGACATTTTGCGAAATCTAAATATGGGCTGCATTACGTAGTACTGAAACGATGCTAAACTCATTCGGTGTGATGAAGGTACTGCAATTATATAAGAGTATCTTTGTTCTCGGGAGATACATACTGGCTTATTTAGGAGGTAAGTGTCATGCCTGCAACTTAATGTACTTCCTAGTGATAAAAATTAATTAATTAAAATAATAATATGCATACATACACACATGGAGCTAACACAAATATGGCAAAATGTTAACTGGCAAATCCCAACGAAGGGGGGGGGTCTACAAAATATAAGTGAAAGAGTTTGAACAGTTCTTGTCATTTCCTGTAGATTTGAAATTTTTCAAAATTAAAGTTGGAGGGGAAAAGAATACTGGACATAAATCTGCTGCTATCAATATGTAATCAAGCCAGGATGCTTCAGAAATGCACCACACAGGTTAAAAAAGTATTAAGAACTAAATATTACTTTCTGCCTCAAATATGAAGATAAGGAACCGGAGTTTAAGTGTTTGGAAAAATAAGATTAAAAAATAAAAAAATATATATCTCTGAATCCAACCAAAAATGTTTTGACTGTCACCAATTAAGAATGGGCTGAAATCAAAAGTTTTGATGCATCAGAGCTCTCCAAGTTCTAGAAATTTCTCATCAATATGATAACGAGCTTTAAGATTTATGTACGCACTAAATGGATTCCAAGCAGATTAAAGTAATCTTTGTAACTCGTTAGTATGAGTACTCTCAAGAGAATTTAAAGAAATCTTGCCAGAAAAGGCCCCCATTTTCCAGCAAGCAGTGACTATCAGCAATGTAGAATAAGAAAAAAAAAATTTTCTTTAGAAAAAATATGATTTATTTATGACCTAAATTTCTTTATTTTGGATTCTGGACTTGTGCAATCTGAACATTCGGTTTAGAGTTTGTGTAATAGCGACAAAGGACAATCTGCTGGAAAAAGGAGAAAGCTGTGTAGTTAGGCACGCGGTCGTTTGTAAGGACTGGAGATTAGACAGACAAAGTTAGTTTAGTAGTTTAATAGGGCCACTTGGGTATTAAAACTTGAGACCAGGTCCTTCTGCAAAGATAAGATTTTATACCAAATGCCCCAGATCCTCCGTTCAAACTCAGTGAGTCAATTTCTTGGTGTCTGGGGTCTCAAAAGATCTTGAAATTACAGGGAAAACTTAGTGCGTGCGTGCGTGTGTTTACGAAGAGAGGGACCTTAGCTTCCCACAGCTCTCAACAGATTCCTGACCTCCTAAAAAAGGTGAAGGGCCAAAGTCTTTTGAGATTTGCTATAATCTCCTCTCTGGGCTCGAAATACCCCGGGAATTTCAAGTACCCATAAGTGTTTTTAAAAGTCAAAAGGGCCTCTGATTCCTTATCTTATTTCCATCTCTCACCAATGTTCTGGTTAGTCAGGGTGCCAACTGACCTTCTGGAGCTTTGTTGCGTCTTATCCTCCCTTAACCAGGGAAATCTGCTCTCACACTTAAAACTAACTTTGAACAGGGAAGTGACCCTAAGGCAGGGAACAGAAAGGTCCTGTTGGAGGCACTTGGCACCATACACTGAACAGCAAACAAAAGCAGATGATTCCATTTTGTACTTTTCTACCACTGTTTCGTCCAAGTAGAAAACTAACTTGGAAGTGTTATTTTTATCTTTTATATATGATTATTTTATCTTTTATATAAGAAGTCAATCCTGGATATCCAGACTCTGAACCCAGACTATGCTCTATTTAGGGGGAAAAAAAATTAGGAATGAGTGACCACTCAATTCCACCAAAAGGAATTTGAGTCTGTTTTTGTTACAAAATTTTCAACATCAGAAGGAATATTAATGACTACAGAGTGCAAGCTTTTCATCTTACATGTGCAAAAAAACAAAGGTTACTGTGATACTCAATGTCGCACAGTTGGTCACAGACTCAAAACTAGGAACATCTTGACATCCAGTCCGTGTTCTCTGGGACATGACCCGGCTTCTCCACATTAATGCCTTCTGAGAAAAATTTTTTTTCTCTTCTTAAAGATACTATCACTGATTAAACCTACTTCCATTGTCTGGATAGCTGAGTTAGATAGAACCCTGGCATTCCTAGGTTAAACCAAAGCACTCGAGATGTTTACAAAATACAGCATAACTTAAGCCAGTATTCTTTTTTTTGAAGTATATTTTATTGATTATGTTATTATAGTTTTCCCAATTTCTAAGCCAGTATTTTCACTGATTAAAACTGATTTCTCTTCTGACCTCTTCTCCAAAAAAGAGGGGTAGAAGGAAGAAACATTTACATTTGGCAATGGTGCCTTCACATTCTCTCATCTCCTACTATACGACGTCTGTCCAGAAAAGTCCAACCTTGTTAATATAATGGTTTCCGTGACATTGATGTGATCTGGCAGCCAAGAAGAGTGGACTGGAATGCACTTGCATAAACAATGACGACTTCACTGTACTAATCAGTGGGGGCAGTAGACACCATTGAGTGAGCATGTGTCCTGTGCAGCCGTTGCATTCAAAAGGACTGAGTAGAGTAACGATCTGCATCAAATTTTGCGTTAAGCTTGAACATTCCTCTGCAAAACTATTCAGATGATTCAGAAGGCCACAGCTATGGGCAACTGGTGGTTGGCAGCTTCATCACGACAACGCACCCACTCATGCATCATGTCTCATGCAGAGTTTTTTGGCAAAACATCAAACCCAGGTGACTCAGCCCCCCTATAGCCTAGATTTGGTGTCCTATGACTTCTGGCTTTTCCCAAAACTAAAATCACCTTTGAAAAGGAAGAGATTTCAGATCATCGATGAGATTCAGAAAAATATCATAGGGCAGCTTATGGCAACTGGGAGAACTGTGTGAAGTCCCAAGGTGCCTACTTTGAAGGGGCCTGAGACATCATTGCCTTATGTACAATGCTTCTTGTAATTTGTATCTTCTTGAATAATTGTCTCTATTTTTCATAGGACATGGCTGGATGCCTTCTGGACAGACCTCGCATGTCTAAGTCCACGAACTATTCTTGATGAAAATATTCAATATATTAGGACCCTTTGAGGTGAGAACCCAAGGCAAATTTACACTAGCAATTTGAAAAGGAGCTGCATGAGAGGACTGCAAATAAAATATGAAATCAGGATTGTTTTAATTTAATAAGCAGAAGCTGGATATGAGAAAACTTCCTAGTTAGGGTCTCCCTGGAAACAGACCACGTCCCTATTCTGAAAAATGTTTAAAGAAAAAAGATTTAAAAACGCAAAATGTCACATGTCTATGCCATGTCTCGTATTTTAGATATTTTAACATTCACAGGAAGTTGGGAGACTGTAGAGATTTTGTTGGAACGTGATGAGCAACAACCATGCTAATGACCGTGAAACCTTCTGGAGAACACAGACCAGACCTCTTCACATCCGCCCTGGAGTTTTTCATCATCTTTAACCTTTAAAATGGTATTCTTATCCGGGGCTCCCTCATAAACAAACACTCCAAGTCCTTAATTGTACCCAAACTATTTCTCCAAATCCTTCCTACATATAGATCATATTTTCCTATTATGCTCAGGCCTTTACTTTGAACTGCCAAATCCCCTGAGCTTTGTAAGAAGTTTATTTCTCCTGAACTACCACAAGCTGGTGATTAAATGTTCCTCCGGATACAGCTGGTGAACAATAGAGGAATTTGTCTCTTACCGCTATCATTTAGCACAAGACACTGTAATGACACCACTGGGATTTCAGACAGACAAGTGGCCTGGACGGTCCACCCCAGCGGCAAACAGAGCTGATACCAGCTACGTCATTTTGTGTGGGGCCACCGTGTATTCCACAAGGTGAGCTTTAGTCACAAATGTTTTTTCACAGAAGAGAACAGCCTAGTTAAAATTTAGGTACAGCCTGTGTCCATTCAAGGTGGGGAAATGGTGTGCTCCCTCTTCAAAAGTCAAGGACAATTTTCCTAAAACCATCTTTTTACAGTAACACACAATAGTGAAATGTATTCTCTCTGTGCAGTGACTACACCACATATCTTCCAGGAAAACAACCATCTTTGAGAGCAAACACATGGAGGGTCAGTTGAAAAGGTACCCTCTTGATGTTTTATTGAAGTAATTAAAACGTGAACAATATGGAGGGCCTCTCTGCTGCCCTCTCCTGGCTAGGCCAAGGATCAACAATACACAAAGGCACCCAGAAGTGTGCACACGCCCCTCCTGTCTCTCTGTGGTTAAATTAGGCACTGCTCTTACGGAGAAAAACCTGGGTGAGAAAGGCAGGGTTCTGACCTATGGAACCTCGAATCTGGCAGGAACATCTGGAGCAACAGAGCACATGATGCAATCCTAAGTGTATTCTCATGGGATACAATGTCAACAGAGCCCTCAGAGTCAAGTGACCCTGCAGCCCCTGCAGGTCATTTAATAAATGCTCCAGAAGGGTAAGTGATCTCTCTGGGGTCATGTGGCCAGTACTGGGGCCAGGAGCAGAACGTGTTGCATTTCAAGGGAGTGGCAAAGGAAAGCCAGAGTCCTACAAAGGAAAACAGGTTCCAACTGGGCTGGTTTGAATAAAGACAAGTCAGAACATGTATCCACGACCCATTCTATGCTCCCACTATCCATCTGTCCATCCATCCCTCATTGTACCAGGCAGTCATTACATACGCACTACTAGATGAGAGATGTGTCCTCTTCTCCTGCTGGGGCGTGTGTGTGTGCACTCTATAAACAATTAGAGACACTCATCGGTTCAGACAAGTAAACCAGAATTACAATATAAGGCTGTCTGAAGAGAAGGAAGTCCTCATTGTTACTAAAGTATAGAGGAAGCCACATGATGCAGAGGTGAGGAGATCAAGGATGGCTTCCTGAAGGAAGTAGCATTTAACAGAGACCAAAGGAACACTAGCCAGGCGAGGGAGGCAAGAAGAGTATTCCAGGCAGATGAAACAGCAGGTGCAAAAAAGCAGAGATGGCACAGCACAGGCATTCTAGAACTGGGAGGTCCAGTGGAACTGAGGTGTATCCAGGATTTAGGGGTAGGCAAACCACCAGACAACAGATGACGCTGGAAAGGCAGGCCGGCCCCAGACCACACAGGGCCTTGTAGGCCACAGCAGAGGACAGGACTGCACCCTGAAGACCATGAGGAGCTGTGGAGAGGTTTAACCCTTTGAGTGCCAACATCGCTGGGAGCAACGCTGACAAATTTTCCCAAAAATGCTGGCATTGCTCCCAGTGACTCTTTTTTCGATGGCTATCAATGTAAATAACAATGGAATCATTCGTATTTTATGTTTTCTCTTTTTTTGTACTTCAGGTTAAATATTGATATAATTTTTTCTCATGTTGATCCAAATTTCGAATTACGCATGGCACTCAAAGGGTTAAGCAGTGGGTAGACATTAGCAGATTTGGGTTTGGGTTTCTTCCATCACAGTAGGCCCCAAGGAAGTTTGTCAAAGAGCAGTCAAAACTCCTGCCCCCAATGAACTTGCAGCGCCCAGGCCTCCCTGCTGACGCACTCTTTATGCAGGGCGTCCGCAGTTTTACGATGGAAGCATTGTTCCCATGTTACAGGTGAGAAAACAGAGGCGCAGAGAAGTTAAGAAATTTGACCAAGACCTGCAGATGGTAAGTGGCAGAGCTGGAATTCAAAACCGGACTTGTCTGACTCTGGACTCCCACATGACCGGAGAAAACGTGACAACTACGTGACTGGTGACCGCACAAAGCAGCTGTAGTGAGGCCGAGGAAATACGGAGAAGGAAATGACGGGACGGCGGGGGTGTACAGCAGGATCAGGAAGTTTCTCAGAGGCGATGGCATGAGGAGGCCTCCAGGGACGGTGACAGTGTTGAAAGGGAGGAGGGCACAGCAGGAGGAAAGGCCTGCAGACAGACCAGCAGAGGACAGTTGCACTCAGGGAAGCAGGCAAGGCAAGTTTCACTGAGCAACTTGTTCAAGGTGAATCAGACTATTAAATAAATGCGATGCTATCTCTCAGGAAAATGAGGCCTTTCTCACCTACAAAGCTGGCAAGAATCCAGAGGTTTCACAATGTGGTTGCTGAGGCCAAAGAGAAACAGGCTTCTCAGTCATTGCTCATGGGAGGGCCCCAAGGGCACGGCCTGTGCGAAGGGGGAATCCGGGAACCACCACCAAAATGAGATGTATTTACCCATGATCCAGCCACCCCACTTCTGGGGATCTATGCCACAGATGCACCTACACAGGGAGAAGGACACATGAATAAGCTTTCCCGCTGAGCACAGGTCAACAGACTGGAAACAAGTGCCCAACAAGAAGGGACTGCCTGACTCAGTTATGGCGCCTCCACACCATGGAATGCTATGCAGCTGCCAAAGTGAGGACCACCTCTGTGTGCGGATCCGGGATCTCTATACATGGAAGAGTATAAAATCTACACAGGGTGGGGCAAAAGTAGGTCTACAGTTTGAGGACGTGAAACAGAGTTTATTCTTGTATTATGATTTATCAATTATTGGATTATTTGATATTTGTATTACAACTACTAGTAAACCTACTTTTGCTCCACCTTGTATGCATAATCAGTATTTATATAATCAATTATATAAAAAATCAGGAAGAAGAGCTGTATATACAGATTGCAACTTTTAAGTAAAATAAAAAGTGAGAAATAAAGATATAGAGTCATACGCACTTCTATGTGTCTAAAGCAGTGGTTCTCAACCAAGGACAATTTTGCTCCCCCCCAATCTAGAAGACATTTTTGAACATCATGTCTGGGGGTGGGGGGATTGGGGGGGGGGTTGCTGCTGGTGCCTCATGCGTAGAAGTCAGGAATGCTGGTAAGTGCCCACGATACACAGGATAGTCCCCACGATACACAGGATAGTCCCCGCAACAAAGAATTACCCAGTCCCAAATGTCAACAGTGCTGAGGCTGAGAAACCCTGGCCTAAAGAAACACCAGAATGATAAACAAAAAACCGGCCTAAGAGATAGGGTTAACGGCTGGGGAGAGACAAGGAGAGGTGGGGTAGCAAGATTTCTGTGCACAGCTTTTCATATTTTGTCTTTTGAACCACGTAGACCTAGGAACTAGTATATACCTGTTTAGCAATTAAGTTTAATTACGAGAAACATGAGGTTGTGGTGTGTGGGCAACAGGAAAGGGTCTAGACTGGGACTTGCGAGCCTGGGTTTTGGACCCCACTCTCAAAAACTCACAATGTGTCCCTGTCTCCAGGCCTGGACCTTCTTGTCTGTGAAATGAGGCATTGCTGTAAGAGGGGCTCAAGACCTCTTTGAAATCTCCAATTTCCAGCTGCCCTGCACCACGAGGAGGCCACGGTCCAGGGGGATGGGGGTGGAATGAGAGAGGCAGGCGTTTCTAACCACACACAAACTCAACCTCAGGAAGGCTCGGGGTTTTCTGACTATTTTCTCTAATGATCACCTTGAAAGACATGAAACTTGCTCTGTTTCCAGACCATGGTCGTTAAAAATCAAACCACGAGGTAAATCTAGATGGAAGATAGTGACAGCAAGATGCCTGGGACAGAGGGGGTTTGTATTCAATCATCACACCGGAAGTGGAGCTTCCTGAGGCCATGGGGGCAGCCTTCCTCCCAGCCCAGAGAGAAACCATTACACAGACCCCCTTTTGTGGGAGAACATCAACTTGGCCACCAAAGCGTCTAGTTTCCGCAGCTCGTGTGCGCCTGTGGCCAGCCATCAGGAGAATGAACTTGCCCGAGATGGCAGTGCCTACTGAGGGCCTCAGGCCAAATCTAGCCCACTGCCTGTTTTTGTATGGCCCCTGAGCCAAGACTGGTTTGTAGATATTTTTAATGGTTGGGGGGAGGAAACCCAACAACAAAAGAATACTCGGTGCTGTGAAAACTATGTGAAATTCAACTTTCAGTGTTCACAGATAGTATTTCACTGGGACACAGCTACACTCACTTATTTACATATTGTCTATGACTGCTTTTGTGCTACAGCACAGAGGTGAGCAGCTGCAACAGATATTTGCTGCCTGCAAAGCCTAACACAGGTACTGTCTGGTCCTCCATGGAAAAAGTGCGCCAGCCCCCCAGAAGAGCATTCGCTCTCCCGGGGCGGCGGGGGGTGGGTGGGGTGTCTGAGCTTTACCTGTACTACATACATTTAATTCTCTCAATGTCCTCAGGAGGTGGCATTGTTCTTACTGTAGCAAGGACAGAACAGCCTCAGAGGGTTTCAGACACCGGTGCTAACTTCATTCAAACATCTGAGCACCAAAAAGTGGGTCCCAGGCACTGTGCTAGGTGCTGGGAATTTAGCAATAAACAACACGGATACAGCTTCTGCTTTCAAGGGTTTATATCCCCACGAGGAGAAAGGCTGACAGCAAATACACAGGCGCCTGCTGAGAGAAAAGTCACCACTCAGCACAGGGGCGTGTGGGATTAAAGCCAGCTCGTCGCCACCGTCCCTGCTTAAAAAAAAAAAACAAAACCTTTTTATTTTGAATTATAGACGCGTAAGAAATTGCAAAAATAACAGAGAGGTTTTCGGTACTCATCCCTCATCTTTTCTCAGTAGTGCTGTCTTACATAAATACCTAGAGTACTTAATATTCAAACTTGGACTTCAGCACAGGCACAGCACACTTAGCTAGTCTATAGTGTTTATGTGGATTCCACCCATTTTTTAAGGTATATGAGGTTTGTTCGGAAAATTTCCAGCCACTGTTAATATAATGAAAACAGTTTGCGTGGCATCGATGTAGTCTGGCAGCCAAGAAGAGTGGATTGGAATGCACATGCGTGAACAATGATAACCTCATTGTCTAGTCACTGGGGGTGGTAGACGCCATTGAGTGAGCATGTGCACTGTGTGGCCGTGGCATTCAAAATGGCTGAGCGAGTAGAGCAACCAATCTGCATCATATTTTGCATCAAGCTTGAACATTCCTCTGCAGAACTATTCGGATGATTCAGAAGGAAGGCGGCCGCAGCTCTGGGCACCTGGTGGTTGGCAGCTTCATCACGACAATGTACCTGCTCATGCATCACGTCTCATGCAGAGTTTTTTGACAAAACATCTAATCATCCAGGTGACTCAGTCCCCTTACAGCCCAGACTTGGCACCTTGTGACGTCTGGCTTTTCCCAGAACTAAAATCACCTTTGAAAGGGAAGAGGTTTCAGACCATGGATGAGATTTAGGAAAATTCAACAAGGCAGCTGATAGCGACTGGGAGAACTGTGTGAGGCCCCAAGATGCCTACTTTGCAGGGGACTGAGGCCTCATCGTCCTATGTACAATGTTTCCTGTATCTTGTATCTTCTTCAATAATTGTCTCTATTTTTCATAGTACATGGCTGGATACCTTCAGGACAGACCTCGTATATTTGTGTATTATTCTGTGCAAGGCCCTGCTTTTTATGTCTATGTTACATACGTTCAGGCTGAACCAGCTCCAGCACGTACCCACTGCTGCCCTGGAAGCTGTCAGGTCTAGGAGCCGTTCTAAGCTTCATTCTTGGACCAGGTCAGCTGATCAGAAGGGACATACCTAGACTGTGTTACCTGGGGCCTCTGAGACTGTACACCATTAAAAGGCCCTTCAGTGCCAGGCCTTCAACTTTCCCTCAACGAGGAAAGGCCCGATGCACCTTTTATCTGAAGTTTCTCGACAACAAAACCTAGGACACCATTCTACGTTTCTAACATAACCACCCCCATGAGAGAACTCTGTAAACAGAGCCAGGGAAAAGCAAAAAACACAAGAAAAACCGTCTCCCTCAAACAACTGACTGGCTGGCTTCTTTCTTCCTTTCCAGTAAGGGGAACCATAATACCATTCATTTATTCCATTAAATATTGAGTTTCTCCTGCCTTCCAGGCACTGGAGTATGAATATGAATGGACACAGTATATGGCCTCTGTGTGCTGTGTCACCGGCCAGTGGTGGAGGCAGACACGAGTCATCTAGAATGTCTACTAAAAGTCCTGTATCTGCTTTCAAAATGATGCTGTAGAATCGGTTACGTAGACGGTTCAATAAAAAGCACACTGTGATGGCTAAGGGAAAAAAACTAAGAGTGATGTGGCAAGTTACACCAGCTGCGGGGGGCAGAGCCCCCAGCCCGTTTCCCTGGGCACTTGGCTGGACTGAGCACAGGGCCGCGGGTGACCCTCCACCTGTCTTAGTCCTCAGGGATCACTTACTTGCTTCCTTCTGTTCTCCCAGGCTAGCTGCTGCTGCTTCTTTTTTTCCCCACTTCTATTTGTTAAACCTAATTGGGGGTTTATATATACTCATAGAGCTACTTCAAACCCTGAAATGGGTTATAAATAAAACACCCAGTGAATATTTACTAATGGAGTTTCTGAAAAGACACCAAAGGCACCTCAACAAATCTACAGCATCATTTCCGGGCCCTAAACTAAGCGTGTGTTTGAGTCTGCATGGATGGCCTTCATGTCTTGGTTATTTCTCTCCCCGGTCCCCTCTGAGACCTCAGTCCTCAAAGTGGGTCATGTGCGAACATGTGTGAAACATACGGAAGATATTTTTCGTGTCCAGATAAATCCTGGAAATCAGAGATGGTAAATATCCTGCTATGGGAGGGCTGTCCACACAATGGTCACCTGCCCAGCCTGAAATGTCAAGTGCCCCGAGGACAGAGGCACCGCAGTCAACTCCCCCAGGACCTCTCTGCACAGGCCAGTGGGAGCAGCAGGAAGGAAGCTAACTCCCCCACTGTGTGCTGGTCACTGCCGTACACCCACTAGGGCGGGAGCCTTATCTCTGCACATCTGCGCATTCTCCAGAAGGCACAGGAAGCCAACACCCGCTGTAGCTCCCACCACGAGCAGGAGCACGTCAGCCACACAGGAGGAGCTCAAGAGATCATGGCTCAGTAGGGAAAGATGAAATTCTAATGGTCTTTCCCCACTTAGAGCCAATTAGCAAAGTTTGTCTGTATGACATGGGAAAAGAGAAAAGAAACACATGGTAGTGACGGGAGTCAGAGCAGGCCCTGGATGACCATGCGCTGCCCCACAGCTTGGGCCACGGCCTTGTTTCTCAACCTTTTCCCATTACTGCCTCCCACGACCGAAGAGATTTTGTAAAACTTTTTTGTTAATGCCACTTCCTCACCCCACTGCTCCCTCCATGGAAAAAATTTTTTTCTTTTAACAAATATTTATTTAGTGCCTATTATATATAAGGAGCTATTTTAGTCCTGGGGATATGGATATTATAATGAACAATACCCTCTATTCTCACACAGCTCACACGCTAGTGGGAGTATCAGACAAAGAAAAGAAAAAAAAAAAAAAGAATACATATGTCAGACTGCCAGAGGGAGAGAAATGTTATGGAGAAAAATAAGGCAGGCACGAGGAAGCGGGGGTGGCCGGAGTGGCTGACCCAGGAGGGGTGTAGGGCTTAGGTTCTGTAGCTCGAACAGACTTCAGCTCTAACCCCGAATGAGATGACACATCTGAGCGGGATCTCCGGCTGCTCTGCTGAGAACAGACTGGGGGGTAGGAGAGCAGGAGTGGAAGCAGGGAGATCAGTTGTGAGGATGCCAGTTTGGCCAAGGGTGGTACGAATTAATAACATTCTGGATAGAATTTTTTGAACTTTTTCCCTAATACAAATCATCATTATCACAGCTAAAAAATTAACAATAATTACTTAACATCAATACTTAATCAATATTCAAATATATCCGATTGTCTTATAATTTTTTTCAACATTTGTTTGAATCAGCATCCAAATAAGGCCCATATATAGGATGGGGAAAATGCAGGTTTACAGTTGTGAGTACATGAAACACAGTTTATTCTTGTATTGTTATTTATTAATTATTGTATTATTTTCCATATGAACAACTGTAAACCTACTTTTGCCCCAGCCTGTATTGCAACTGATTGACATTTATCTTTTTAGTCTCTATTAATCTATAGGTTTCTCCTTTGTTGCTTTTTTTTCCCCTTTAAAATTTGTTTGTTTTGTTTTTGTTTTTTTTGAGAAATTGGGCCATTTCTCCTATAGACAAAGTCTGGATTTTGACTACATTCTCTTGGATTCTTTTAACATGTTTCTTTGTCCCATTTTTCCCAAAAATTGGCCCTTAGTGTTGAATTGCCTATGAGACATACAAGAAGAAATGGTGTACGAACATATACAAATCTGGGATTCAGGGGAGAAGTCTAGGCTGGAGAGAGAAATTGGGAGTCACAGACATAGAGTTTAAAGCCATGATTGTGGAGATGGTGAAGGGCATGAGGTCAGACAGAGGAGAGAAACATCTGGGTCCTGGCGTCCCACTTTTAGAGGTTGGAGATGAGAAGCCCACCCAGAGAGATAAGAGAGGACAAATTTATGAAAATAACTCCAAAGTCAATAAAAGAAGGTATTTAAAGGAGAGAGTGGTCAACTAGATTGATGTTGATCACAGGTACATTAAGATGAGGACTGAAAATTTACTGCTGGATTTGGCAACGAAGGCAGGACTGGTGACCTTGAGTTGGCTGGGTGGGGGTGGGAGGAGTGACAGGCTGACTGGAGTAAGTTCAAGAATGAATGGGCCCTGATCAGCATGGCTCAGTTGGTTGGGTGTTGTCCCGTAAAGCAAAAGGTCACCGGTTTGATTCCCAGTCAGGGCACATGGTTGGGTTGCAGCTTCAGTCCCTGGTTGATGCATGTAGGAGAGGCACTGATTGCTGTTTCTCTCACATTGATGCTTCTCTCCCTCTCTTTCTCCCTCCTTTCCCTTCTCTCAAATAAATAAATATTTTAAAAAGAATTAATGGGATGAGAGGAATTAGTAAGAAATAAAATGACAAGTCTTTCAAGATATTTTGTGCTCTAGTAGCACTTAGTTGTCTTTAACTTCACTGGAAACAATTTTGTGAGATTGTATTGTTATGTTTTATTGTGTTGTATCATATCAATATACATTTAAAAAAACTTATCAAAATTGGTGAATGTTTGAATAGCCATATTAATATTGAAGATGAAAGAAAATATGCTACATTTTTTGCATATTATATTTTATTATTTTAAGAAAGGTAAAAATCCAACTGAAATGCAAAAAAGAAAAAGAGATTTGTGCAGTGTATGGAGAAGGTGCTATGACTGAATGTGTTAAAACTGGTTTGCAAAGTTTTGCACTACAGATTTCTCTTTGGACGATACTCCATGGTCTGGTAGACCAGTTGAAGTTGACAGCGACGAAATCAAGACATTAACTGAGAACAATCAATGTTATACCATGCAGGAAATAGCTGACATACTCAAAATATTCAAATCAATTAAGTTATTGGTGAAAATAAAAACTGTGTCTTTTATTTGACAAAAAAAGTTAAACGGACTTTTTGGCCAACCCAATATGTATTTTATACGTAAAAAGAGTAAGTTTTTCTGTGCTGCCCCACCAACCAGTTTTTGCTCCCTTCCGGGCAAAATCGTCTCTGTTGAGATTCCATGTACTAAAGTAATCAAAATATCGCAAGAAAAGAGAAGAATCTAGCTACCTGACTCTCCCTACTGTCATTAATGTAAAATGAGTTCTTTTGTTGGCCAAGGGGAAAGTTTTCAGGTATAGGCATTGGAGGTGTTCCAGGGAAAAACAAAGAGCTTATAGCTAAATTTGTACTTCTATACAAAATGCCGCCACATTCTATCATCATAGAAGCACCAAACCTCGGAGTTTTTCCAGAGGACGGGGGGTCCAGGATCCGTCACTCCACAACAGCTGAGTGCCATGAGTTAAAAGCCTACCACTTGAAGTCAGAAAGACTTGGCTGGAACCTACCTCTGCCACGTTCTGGTGGTGACGTTACGTTACCAACCTCTTTTAACCTCGGTTACCTCATCTGTGAAATTGGATGGGGGTAGTTCTAAATGTAGTAAGCACATGTTTTTACCTGTTTTATCTCTCCTTGAAGACCTATTTTTTCAGCAATATAATTTGAGTAGAGATGACTCCACCCCCTTGGTACCAGAAGTAGACAGGTGACAGAAATATGGCCAGTGTACTCCATTTCCTTGGCCTTACTGGCTGCATCAGGAATGGCCAAATGACCCAAGCCAGGCCAGCGAGGGACCTCCTCCAGCATTTCATTACCATTATGAAGAAACAGATTCGTGATCTTTTTTTCCCCAGGAAGCAGTAGACTATAAGAATAATACAGAACTGTGGATGGCATCTTTATTATCATGCATAGAAAACCTTCCTGGGAATGGTATGTACAAAGAAGGAAGCATGGCCAAGAAATTAAGAAAGACTAAACCTCCTATCATTTGAGCTCCTGGTTCGAGCCATACCTGAAGCTGGAACCACAACTCCACTTCTCAGATACATGAACCAATAAGTGCTCCTCCTTTTTGTTGTTGCTCAAGTCAGTTTAAGCCAAGTTTACATTATCTAAAAGACCACAACTAGTCCCTGCTGGTGTGGCTTCAGTGTCATCCTGTGCACCGAAAGGTTGTGGGTTTGATTTCCAGTCAGGGCCCATACCTACGTTTTGGGTTTGATCCCTGGGTAGGGAGCTTATGAGAAGCAGCCAATCAACATATCTCTCTCCCACCTCTATTTCTCTCTCTCTTTCTCCCTCTTCCACTCTCTCTAAAAGTAACACAAAAATTTCCTCTCGTAAAGATAAAAAAATAAATAGAAAGGCCCTAACTAATACACTAGTTTGCAGGTGGGATTAAAAATAATGTTTATAAAAGTTGTAGAAAATGGCTTTCTCTAAATGAACACTCAATAAATGGTACTGATCATTAGTTTCTTATGGTCCAAGTGCTTTGCCAGGTATTAAATATATAAAGGTAAGTAAACAAAAAGGTATTATGTAAAATTAACAGTTTATGTATTAGGATGAGATATAGAAGAAAGAACTCAATTTGGGAAAGAAAGGAGGGGGCTGAGTTATCCTGAGAAGGGAGGGAAGGGAATTCTAAACAGAGGCAACAGAAAGTATAAGGGCATGGAGTATGTCGAAAGACATTATCAGGACATCGCTGCGAATGCCACTCCAGATGTCTATAGGAAGCAGGTGGGTAGTATAAATGAAGGAAACACATCAGATATAATGCAATGGATGGCAACGACTCTTGGCCTCAGTCGTGAGAAGACGAGAGAGTCCAGGACTGCAGCAAACAGGTGAGTGCAGGGCCATTAACAGTATAGAATACTAGTTGTCCATACGACCCACTCTCACCTTCTTTCTTTAGTAAGAATTGGATTTCAGCTCTTCACATGGCCAAACAGATGGAGACCATGCACACCCAGCCTGATCTGCAGCCCAGTGTGGTCACACCAGGACATTCTGGCCAATAGGATGCGAGACGAAGTAATACATGCAACTTCCAGGCTAGGTCTTACACGGCGCATCTGCCACTTCCCCTTCCTATTATAGACTTGAGCAGACGTGATGGCTGGAAGCAAAGCAGCATCTGGGACCACAAGACGGAACCCACTGCAAAGCAGAGAAAACAGGACAGAAACAGCTGGATCTCTGGCACTATGGGGTCATCCTATCTGTCCTGAGCAAGTCCTGCTTTGACTGTCAAATGAGAGAAAAATAAGTTCACCTGGTTTAAAACCCCTTATTTTGGTCTTTGTCACAAGAATCAAACATGCATCTTGACCAACACTCTTCCATGTATATGGCAGCTACTTCTTGGCTCCAAAGGATTATTGCCACAAGGGATTGTGGGCACAGTGCTGTGCGTTTGCCCAATGCTCCGAGAGAATATGGAAATCTAGGTTTTCTTATAATATCCGACTTTTACATATTGACAACTAATTCTGATTCTTAGCACTATATAGGCCAACAAAACTGGTCTGGGGACCAGTCTCATTTCTGTTCCACGGGCTTCTCTGAAACAAAGACTTTACACGAGGACAACTAACATAATTTAGGGTGATAACAGTGACTGGATATTCAGAGTCCTACAAGATAGTCCCCCAAACTCTCATCACCCTCAAATACAGTGTCCAGAGCAGCTCCATTCCCCCAGAGAAATGACTGCCAAGCCTATAAGTGAGCATCCATGACAACCATGCGGTCTTACCTTGCCTGCTGCCTCACTGCATGAGCCTCTCTAGATACCAATGGCCTTTACCAGGGTAAACTCTATCCCTTTCTTCCTTCCTTTTCCCCTCTTTTATAAGATCAAACAATTTCTCATGAGACAAGGATGGACAACAGTCTCATGAAAGTCACCCAATTATGCAATAAAATAAAATAAAAATAAAAAGTGAAAAAGGCATCCTTTACTTTCATATGGAACACCTGGTAGCCTCACCAAACAAGCTCACCCAGACAAGCAGCTCCTTGGAGGAGTGGGAGGTGGCATTAGGTGCAGGAGATGCAACATCCAGTGCTCATTTCATGGGACCCATTGACGAGACAGGTTACAAAAAAACAACTTAAGTGGCATCGGCCCGGGGCAGAGTCCCAGCTTATACTCACTTCTAAAAAGCAAGCTCTTGTGTGACGCAACCTCAGCAAAGCCCATTTTTCTCCCCTGGAATTCAGGTGAAAGGTCTATACAAAAGGCCATGGTTAGCCACAGGCAGTTTTCTAACTGCTGGCAGGGCAGTAACTCCATCAAGGTGCTGATCATACAGGTTCCAACCACGTGCTATCCTCACAAGATGATATAAAGATAAGAGAAATGCCATGGCATTACTGTTGCACAAGCAGCACAGTGAACAGAATAACAACAATCATGTTAAAGAAAAAGAAGTTCCTATTTTCCACATCACCTGCCCTCTAAGGAGTTGGTCCTTGGTTCAGCGTGGAGCCTTTGTTCTGGGGGATCCTCACTGGGTTAAATATCCAAGCCTGAAAGTAGGAGCTGCAGAGAGTTCCTCTGCACACAGAGGGAGAAGGACCTGGAGGTGAAGAGGATGAGTAATCCAAGAGGGAAGGTGACAAAACCCAACAAGAGAGGGAGGAGAATGGTGTGGGAGGTCTGTTTGCACTTGCCAAGAACCTCTGCTTCTATCATTGGTCAATACCTAAAACTAACCCAACACTCAGGCAGGTGGGCTTCTTGCGGACCCTGGCGATGGGCAATAGCAAAGGGCAGAGGAGATGAGTGAGAAGGCAGAAAAGACCGAGAGGACTGGCTCTCTGCAAATTAATGGAAATATATGGGAGGCCTTTAGGCTCCTCACAGAGAGATACTGAGATTCTGAGCAATATCACTAATACCCACAAGGGACCGGGAGGCTCCTATGCCACTTGGGTAAGACCACTTTCCCCCAAAACAAGAATTATGAGTTCTTATTGTGCCATTGTGGTAAGCAATTTACATGAATTTGTATTTAATTTTTCAATAATCTCAAATGTTGGTATTATTAGATATATTTTACAGACATCTTTAAAATGTTAAATACTTTGTTTGCAATCAGAAAGCTAGTAGTAGCCAGGGCAAGATTGAGAGTCAGAACTGTTTGGCTAGAAATTCTGTCATTTCAGCTCAGAAGTGTGCCCATATTTAGCTTTCAGAAGAGGGATTCAGGTTAGACTCACGAATCACGAGACACACCAACACCCTGTGCCTCCTGATATGCCCCGCTGATAAGGATATCACTTCAGTAGTATTCCTGACAACAACATAACCTGAATCTACTCATGAGGGAACCTCAAGCAAGCCCAATTTGTGGAGCATTCCACAAAACAACTCCCCTGGGTTCTTCAAAATTGTCCAAGTCTTGAAAGACAAAGAAAGACTGAGGAACTCTTCAAGGTTAAAGGACACTAATGAGTCATGACAACTAAACACAGTGCATGACCCTGGACTACAGCTTAGACAGGGAAAAAGTGAATATAAAGGACTATTCGTAAAATCTGAGTATGAACTGTATTAGTATCAAGGATAAATTTGTTGAACTTGATGGTTATGCTGTGGTTATGTAGAATATTCTTGTCCTTGGGAGATGCATGCTAAAATATGTGGGGTCTTTGGGGTTATGATATTTGTAACATAATCTTGAACGGTGCCACAAAAATATCAAGCAGGTAGGGAGAGAGCAAGGATATTTACATTTGAGAAATTACAGTGAACGAAGAGGAAGTTCATGATACTATTCTTACAATTTTCCTTAGCAACTTGAACGGGTTTTATTGGTTTGTTTTTTAATTAATTAATTAATTTGTTTATTTATTTATTTTTAGAGAGGGGAAAGGAGAAAGAGAGGGAGAGAAACATCACTGTGTGGTTGCCTCTCACTCGCGCCCCCAACTGGGGACCTGATGTGCAACCAAGTCATGTGCCCTGAATGGGAATTGAACCAGCGACACTTGGCTCGCAGACCGATGCTCAATCCACTGAGCCACAGCAGCCAGATGAACGTTTTTAAGTTAAAAAATGAAAAGGATTCTGCCTTCAATTTTTGGTGATATGACCAGCTGGCTATTCTCCCAAATGAAACAAGTAGAGATAAAATATAAAACATTTTAAAACATGTTGCTGAGCTGGCATGAAAAGAAGAAATCATAAGAGGCCAAAAATGAAATAACATGGGAATCCTGGGGAGTAGTTGAATGCCAAAGCCAGTTTTCATGCTGAGAGTTTGTTGAACCTCTTGGGGACATGGAGCTTCCATCAGTTTTAAAAAGCTTTTCTTTCCTTTTTTATTTTTTTTGAGATCTAACTCATTATCATAAAATTCACCCTTTCAAAGTGCACAATTCAGTGATTTTTAGTGTATTCATAGAGTGTACAGCCATTACCACATCTAATTTCAGAACATTTCATCACCTCCGAAAGAAACCCCCATGCCCACTAGCAGTCACTCCCTACTGCTCTCTCTCCCCTCCCCCTGGCAACCACTAATCTACTTTCTGTTTCTATGGAGTTTCCTATTCCAGACACTTCATACAAATGGAATCCTAACACACGTGCCTTTTGTAATTGGCTTCTTTCACTTAGCATAATGTTTTCAATTGTCATCCATGCTATAGCACATGTCAGCTTTATTCCTTTTTATTGCCAAATATCCATTTATTGTATGGGTGTACCATGTTTTGTCTACCCATTCATCAGTTGATGGGCTTTTGAGTTGTTTTCACTTTTTGGCTATTGTGAATAAGGCTGCTATGAACAGGCATGTGTAGTTTGTGTGTGAGTATATGTGTGTTGGAACATGTTTCATTAAATTCTGTGTGGTATATAACTAGGAATGGAATTGCTGAGTCATGTGCTGTTTTTTCTTTTGAGGAACTGCCCAATTGTTTTCTGAAGTAGCTGTACCGTTTTACAATCCTAACAGCAATACATGAGGGTTCTGATTTCTCCACATCCTCACCAAGACTTGTTACTGTCTGTCGTTTTAATTATAGCCCTCCTACTGGGTGTGAAGTGGTATCTCATTGTGCTTTTGATTTACATTTCCCCAAAGACAATGATATAGAGCATCTCTTTCATGTCCTTATGGGCCAGTCATATGTTTTCTTTGAGAAACTGCTATTCAAATTCCTTGCCAAGCTTCTATTTTGGTGCTGGATGGTAGAAGATAATTAAAGCCAAGGGCCCACTCCAAGGAGAAAAGTCTAACAGGAACCACACTCCCTCTCCCCTGTAAAGCCATCTCTTCAATGTGAAGGTGAATAAGAAATTAACTCACTGTCCAGAGCAAAGGGCAAGATAACAGCTATCTCAATCTTGGCGATGAATAGAGAGGAAAAATATCCCTTTCAATTTAGTACTATACTCAGTCAAGAGGGTTGGGTCTGAGTCTATATAGGCTATGAAGAGAACAGTAGATCTAGAAAAGTTAAAGAATTTCTAGAAATGTAAGAGAATTTAAGTTAAAAATCGAAGGTATGGATAAAACAGCTAATGAAAGAATTACTAAAATGAAAAAGAGCAACAAATAGATAATTTATTATAACTATCAATTTAAAAGACATGGAAGATAGAGTTCAAGGATCTAATACATATTTGAATTTCAGAACAAGGTGAAATAAAATGACAATATTTCCAACATTTCCAGAGACAATGTCTGAGAATTTTCCAATATTGTCCAAAGATCAACAATTGAGCCCAAGAATCCCAACTAAACCCAAGGATAGATTTCCTCAGACATATCATAATGAGACTGCTGCATACAAAGACAATTTTAAAAGCAAAAGCAAGCCAACTTAAAAAGGAATGGCAAATCGCAATTTCGCTGCCAACTTCCACCGCAACCAGGGATACCAATAAGAAAAAAGAATGACACCTTCAATGAATGGGAACAAAAATAACTGCCAACTTAGAATTCTATAGCCTGTGTAATTACCTTTCAAGAATGAGGAAGAAAAAGATCTCCAAAAAAAAAAAAACAAACACAGATGGTGGGTCTGAGAAATAAGAAGGAACAATGAGCAAAGCTATCAGGCAGCTATGTGGGCTGTAAATAAAACTAAATTGTTGACTGTGTGCAACAATTATAATGCCTAGCTTGCAGGTGGAAAAGAGGATAGAACTAAACAACTGAAAAATATTGAATATTGTGAGGGATGTCATCCAAGTGAAGAGTTCTAAGGTCTTTGTTTTGTTTCAGAGCCAAATAAATATATACTGATTAATTTTAACTTGTATGCATGTTAAATTAAGATAGCCAGGGAATTCACTAAGAGAATAGACAGAACATAACTTCTAAACGAATAGAGAGAAAGCGGATGAGAAATACAAAAAGGAAAACTTAAATCATTCTAAAACATGACCATACAGGAGGCCATCAAGCTAGAAGGGACAAATTATGGTAGATTCATATAATGGAATACAATACAACTTTAAAAGTTAACGGGCAGCTTTACTTATCAATGTGGAAAACGCTCAGTGATGAATGAAAGTTGCAAGTCATAGAAGAAAATATGTGATTCTATATTCTGTGAAGTTCAAAATGAGTCAAAGCTAAACAACGGCCAGAAAACTTTGGATTTTAAAGAACACAAAGCCAAGCTAGTACTTACCTCTGGGACAGTGGGCAGAACACCCAAGGGGACTCTGAGATACGGTAGAGTTCGAGTTCTTAAACTGAGCACTGGGCATATGGTCACTTGTTTTATTCCTCTTTAACTTGTAGACAGGTTTCGGGGCTGTATGACATTTCACACACCAACACGTTTTAAGGACTCTTAGTTCAGGAAGCATGGCACAAGTCTGCTGAAGACCCCTCCCTACTCCACAATTAAGCAAGTCAGCAACTGAACAGCTGTGGACGAACCTATTCAAACCCCTCAAGAGATAGGGAACACAAGCACCAACTCCCACCTGAGCCCCCTTTCCACAGGAGAGTAGCTAAGCCAGCCTGGTATTAACTGGTGACCTAGTAAACTGAGTGCGGCCTTTCACTAAATCATCCTAATCACGTAAAGGTAAGTTTAAAAATCCAACATGAGCTTCCCATGGCAGTGCGAACATAAGTTCGTGATCTGAAGTGTGAATGAATAGGAAAATGACTCAAGATTCTTGTCACAGTTAAAGGAACCATAGACATGCTTTCTGAAGTATAAGCTAGTAGAATAATAAATACAGCTATTATAGATCTCCTCAAGAGAAGGAAAACTCTGACTCCAAAAAACCTCCGCTGCCTTGCGGCATACCTCTTCAGGGGAAAGGCTAAGGGAGTAAACCCCGACAGAAAATCCGGAGCCGGAGTCCCTAAGGCGGTTTGACGTTGTAGTCAACACCGGCAACTCCTGCGGCGCATCTGAAGCCAAGCTGTATCGACTCCGTCTTTCCCTTGGACCCTTCAGCTGCGGAGAGAGGGGGGGTCTGCTGCATGGGCAACAGCAGACCCTCCATATTACCCTGCCCAGGCTCTGTAGCTTCAGCGTCATCGCAAGATGTCGATTCAACACGGGAGGAGACAGATACCATGTCACTCCCGAGTCGGACTGCACAGCCATTCTCGGCGGTGCAGGTAGACTCTTAAGAAGCTACACCATCGTCTCTCGAGACGGACGGCTGCCGACGACGAGATCTCCTCAAATAGCTCTAATTCTAAGGAAATTTCTGGGCCTTTGAAACCAAAAGAAGGCCAGAGCCTCAAAGCACACAGACGTTTTTCCCCGCCTCAAGGAACCTAAAACTCAAGGGCGATTAGCTGAGAAGTCCCCAATATTTTCTCCTCTTGACTGCCCTGCATGGAGCTGGACAACCCAGCTGCTTTCTGCCTAAAAAAACGTTATTTAAGATGTCCCTTCAAATCTGCTCATGGTTTAGTGGTTCAGATGGAGTTTTTCTTTACTAAAGTGATCTTTGATGCCTGTCAATCCTTGATTAATATAGATTTCTTGTTGCATTCTTCAAAACCTCCATTTCTGTCCTGTCTCAAGTTCTTTCTGGAAACGAGGCAGGTTATAAATGAACAATCAAGACATCTTTCAGCTCTGAATTATTTTTCCCCCAGAACGTGGCACCTCTTATAATTAGATTTTGGGTAGACGAAGGAAAGGGTAACGCAAGATAAGAGGCAAGGTCAGAACTTTGTACGTTTTCCAAAAAGAGGCAATTAAACTCAGACCTCCAGAAAACTGACCCACTCCTTGGCTTTTCAGACCTTCGTTGAATAACGATACAGGAACATAAATCAATGAAATCTTTCCACTGTACCTGCAAAGCTGGCATCAAACTGTGATAGGATCATTCTACTAATCTTTCACAGTCTAAATGAACTAATCATGTTAAAAGTTAAAATAAGCAAGTCTTTGTTGTTGTCAATGTAGCCTTTAAGCTTTCTTTAGTTAAAATATGATCCTAATCCTAACCCCGGTACCTATAACAGAGGCTAAATTCTATGTGCATGCTCATTGCTGGGTACATAAAAACTCACTAGAAGCTAAAATCTGGCCATTCATTCTAAAGGGGGGCAGGGGAGGGAGGGGAGGGGGGTAAGAAGGGGAAGGGTCTAGTCAAAGATCATGTATAAATGACTCTTGGACATGGACAATGGGGTGGGGATTGACTGTGGGAGAGGGGTGGGCAGGGTGGTGGGAAGCAGTGGGGAAAAGAGTAGGACAACTGTAATAGAAAAACAAAAATTCTTAGTGGGAAAAAAAAAGAAAGCAAAATAAAAAAAATAAAAGTAAATGCTAAGTGGGATTAGTCTACAAAGTCTGGACCTACTAAGGGAAGGAGGGAAGAAATAAACTATTATTTACCCACTGGGACAGGGTTTACTGTATTTTAGTTCATTTTATCTTCTTCGAACCTGTGAAGTCATCATCACCCTGCTCATCATTACAGATGGGAGTTCCGAAAATACAAGGAGAGTTAGTTGTGCAAGGCCACGCAGCTCGAAATCAAATGCACGCCTAGACTGAAAAAGGACAAGTCCTTAGAATGTGACAGAAGTAAGACAAATCAAAGGAGGACTTCCACTTCCAACACAGTGATCCTAGTAGAAGCCAATGAAAGTGGCTGTGTAAGTTAACTACATGTGGACCCACCAAAGCCACTCCATTCCCCTTAGCAGTAGGCCTTACTGCTCACTGGAGGCTGGAAGCCAAACCACAGCTCATGTTGCACACATGATGCAGCTTTGGCAGACACACCCATCCACGACTTAGAAGGCAAAAGACAACATCATAGGGCTAGAAGATATGCTTAAGCTGCTTTGGTGTTGCCTCTACAGACTCAGCCAGAAAGTCATTGTGTATGTGTGTGTGTGTGTGTGAGAGAGAGAGAGAGAGAGAGAGAGAGAGAGAGAGAGAGAGTGTGTGTGTGTGTGTGTGTGTAAGGAAGGTACAGCTGAAATCCCAGTGTCCCATCCTAGCTTCATAGTGTAGAGGCAAGTCACCTGGAACCATGTGTCACACAATGGGAAGTGACTGAAGTCCAGGACTCAGCAGTTATGAAAGTAAATGTTGCGTTCTCGCTTTCCTGCCTGTGACAGGCCACTTCCGTGGTGTGATTCTGGGAGGTTTTGCTAGAAGCTCACCCTAGAGCCTGTTCCTCCAGCCCTACCAAAATTTTTGGAAGCCATCTAATGATGTGCAATAAGTCTGTTGCTGATTAAATTAACTTAAGTGGGTGTTGCCATCTGCAACTGGCAATTGGCTAAGACAATGGATATCCTACTTTCCAATAGAAGGGAGATTCTACTGGGCTGGTTACCATGAATCTCATGCGTGGGTATGGAAGAGAGAGAAGCAATCAGATGGGATTTATTTCCACCTTGTACTCCACAAGCATGTGTTTGACTTACTCATATATAATTTGGGAACTGTATCCTGAAATCATGGCTCAACTAGAAATGGAAATGAGAGAAGGGAGCTCCCAAAACATGGGGCTGGCTTAATATAAAGTGAGATAATAAATCAAAAT
Organism: Furipterus horrens; assembly: GCF_987537825.1. NCBI lineage: Eukaryota > Metazoa > Chordata > Mammalia > Chiroptera > Furipteridae > Furipterus > Furipterus horrens. The sequence goes on along the minus strand of NW_028327177.1, from coordinate 130,050,763 downwards.
TCATTTTGTTTTAAATTAAAATTAATGGTAACATGCTCATCTAAAGAAAAGTACTCTGCCATGTTCCTGGGAACATCTCTAGTTATAAATCTTAGGAAAAGAAAAAAAAAGGAGGAGGAAGGAGGGGAAAGGAGGACAGAGAGTAAGAGGGGAAGAAGGAGGGGTGGAGGAGGGAAAGGAGGGGGAAGGGAAGAGGAGGAGGAATGGGAGGAGGAGAAGAACAAGGAGGAAGCAGCAGCAGCAGAAGCAGCAGCAGTAGCATCATATGAGTATACTAAGGTTGTGGGTTCAATCCCAGGTCAGGGCACATAAAAGAATCAACTAATGAACACATCCATAAGAGGAACAACAAATTGATGTTTCTCTCTCTCAAATCAATAAATAAATTTTAAAAAGAGGTTTCTAGGTGTGCAAGGATTCAAGAAGTTTACCACCTAAAAACCTTCCTAAAAGAATTACTCAAGAAGGTACCTTGAAATTGAAAAATAAATCAAATACTAATGTGAAATTTAAGCTTATAGTTAAATATAAATAGTTGTTCAGTAACATGGGTGGGAAGCTTAGGACGACTGGCAAGAAATAACTCTTATGAAATAATTTTTTAAAAAGTAGTCCAGGGATTGTAAAATGGTGCACCCACTATAGAAAACAGTCTGGTTGTTTCGCAAATGGTTAAACATAAGGTTATAATGTGATCCAGAAATTCCACTCCTAAGAATATGTCCAAGAGAAATGAAAATATACGTCCACACAAAAAAACTTGCACATGAATGTTCTTAGCAGCATTATTAACAGTAGCTAAAAGGTGGCAATAATCCAAATGTCCATAAACACATGAAATAAAATATGGTATGAACCTATTATTATTATTTTATTGTCATAAGTTATTTGGCAATAAAAAAAGTACTTGTACATGCTCCAAAATGGATGAACCTTGAAAACATTATGCTAAGTGAAAGAGTCAGTTACAAAAGACTACATATTACAGGGTTCCATTTATAGGAAATACCCAATAGGCAAATTTTATAGACAACGAATATAAACTAGTTGTTGCCTAGAGCTGGAGGGGAGAGGCTGTGGGGAAATGAAGAATGACTGCTAACTGGTATAAGGTTTCTTTTGGGGATGATGAAAATGTTCTAAAATTGATAGTGGTGATGGTTGCACAATTCTGTAAATATTCTCCAAGTCCCTGAGTTGTACACTTTATATGGGTGAACTATATAGTATGTGAATTATATCTCAGTAAAGGTGCTATTAAAACAACAGAAAACATTTGTCTAATGCAAAGTACATAGTAAGGAATAGGTACAAAAGACAGTGTTGTCTTTTGAATGGAATTATGCAGTTAAATATCTTAATTCTCAGGATACTTAAAAATGTTTAAATATTTTGGGTAAAATTTTAAAAGTAACTCTGAACAAAATAAAAATAGAATTTATAACTTTCAACCACTAGAAGAAAAAATGAGAATTGTAAATAAGTCATCACGATAGGAGGTCTGTCCAGAAAAATTCCAGCCATTGTTAGCATACCAAGAATGGTTTGCGTGACATTGATGTAACCCGGCAGCCAAGGAGAGTGGACTGGAATGTGCATATGTGAACAATGACGACTTCACTGTACTAGTCAGTGGGGGCAATAGATGCTGTTGAGTGAGCATGTGTACTGTGTGGCTGTTGAATTTAAAATTACTGTGTAGAGCAATAGCATCAAAAAGAATAAAATACTTAGGAATAAAATTAAGAAAATAAATGTAAGAAAAAACAAAAGAAAAGGAAGCAAATGTAAGACATATATGCTGAAAACTATGAAACGCTGTTGAAAGAAATTAGAGGTGACCTAAGTAAATGTAAAGACATCCACGTTCATGAATTGAAAAACTTAATTTTGTTAAGATGGCAATCCCAAAATTGATCTACAGAGTCAACACAATCCATATTGAAATCCCACCTGCCTTTTTTGGCAAAAATAGACAGACTGATAATAAAATTCAGATGGAAATACAAGGGACTCCAAATAGCCAAAACAAAAACTTTTTAAAGAGAACAAATTTGGTGAACTCATACTTCTGATTTCAAATTTTCTGCAAAGCTATTCTACTCAATATAGTGTAGATAAATGGACCAATGGAATAGTACTGAGAATCCAGTATTAAAACCTTACATTTCAGGTTATTTGATAGTTGACAAGGGTGTCAAGACAATTCAATGGGAGAAAAATAGTCTTTTGAACAAACAGTGGTGGTAAAATTTGATATTCATATGGGAAAGAAGGAATTTAGACCCCTACCTCATTTTTAGAAAAATTAACTCAAAATAAAACATAGGTCTAAATGTAAGACATAAAACTACACAACTTTTAGGAAAAAAACATTGGAGTAAATCTTTGTGACCTTGGATTAGGCAAAGGTTTCTTAGATTTATCAAAAAACAAGCAACAATAGAATAAATAAATTGGATTTTATAAAATTAAGAGCCTTGTGCTCAAGGGTCTCCACCCAGAGAATGAAAGAAAAATATTTGTAAATCATGTATCTGATAACGGACTTGTGTTCAGACTACATAAAGAACTTTTACAACTCAACAATAAAAGAAATTAATGTAATTTTTTTTAATGGCAAAGGATTTGAATAGACAGTTCACCAAGGATATACAAATGACCAAAAGCACATGACCATCATTAACTGTTACCAAAATACAAACCAAAGCCACAATGAGAAACCACTTCACACCCTGTAGGATGGCCAGAATTAAAAAGACACAAAATAACAAATCTTAGAGAGGATGTGGAACAATTGGAAACTTCATGTTGCTGGTGACATTGTAATACAGTGTAGCCACTTTGGAAACAGGCTAGCAGTGCCTCAAAATATTAAACAAGGAATTACCATATGACTCTGCCATTTCATTCCTAGACAAATGACCAAGAGAAATGAAAACATATGTCCACACAAAGATTTGTACATGAAGGTTCACAGCATCATTACTCACAAAAGTCATGATGTACAAATAATCCAAATGTCCATCAACGGATGAATGGATAAACAAAATGTTATGTATATCATACAATGGAATACTGGGTAATAAAGTGAATGAAGTACTGATACATACTATATAGCATGGATGACCCTTGAAAACATTATGCTAAAAAAGAAGCCAGACAGTAAGGGCCACACATAGTAGGATTCCATTTATGTGAAATGTCCAGAATTGACAAATACATAGAGACCAAGGGCTGAGAGAAGGAAAGAATGGAAAGAGACCGCTAAAGCGGTATACGGTTTCTTTTTGAGGTGACAAAAATGTTCTAAAATTAGATAGTAGTGGTAGTTGTACAACTTGGTGAATATCCTAAAAATCCCTGGATTGTACACTTTAAAAAGAAATCAATTTTAGCCCTGGCTGGTGTGGCTCAGTTGGTCGGAACATTGTATGTAAGCAAAAGGCCACAGGATTGATTCCAGTCAGGACACATGCCTAGTTTGCAGGTTCGATTCCCATTCCAGGTACTGCCCAGGGGGTGGGTGGGAAGGAGGCAGCCAATCAATGTTTCTCACATTGATGTTCCTTTCTCTCTAGAAACATTGAAAAAATGTCCTTGGGTGAGGATTAAAAATAAATTAATTAAAAGAGCAATTTTATTAACTGAATGATATCTCAGTAAAGCTGATTTTCAAAAACGTATATGTCAAGACTCATAAAACTTCATACTAAACAGAATGAATTTTAGAGTATACCTCAATAAACTTACTTGACTGCAAAACATTCATTTACCTTTTATTCAATTCTAAGCACTCATCCTTAGAAAACATTAAAGAACATCCAGAAAGACTGAGTTTAAAGGATGTTTATTACACCATTGTTAAAAGAAAGAAAGGAGCAGAAAGTGAACAGTAGAAGCCTGGGTATTTATGGAATACTATGTGGCTATTAAGTATATTATATAAAATTAATCATTGACAAGGAATTGTAATTTATCAGGTCTCAGCAGGACACTGAGCACACTCAGATTGGTTAATTCGAGTGGAGTTTAATAAAGGTGTTACTTATAAAACAGGGTGCTTTATATAAGTGATAGCGCAGCACCTGGCAATGGTAAGCACGTGGGAATGTACAGTTATCCGAGCCAGGGGGAATAGCTGCCAGACAACCCGCCTTCCAGGGAGGGACACAGTCAGCCTCCTGAGATCCAGCAGAGGAATCCTGGGAATGAAGACCCAAAACCTGTTCTCCCCTCACCCTACAGCCTCCTGCGGTGCCACCATTGGATGAATGCAGGTGGGACCTCAGAGGGAAGCCCTTGAGATAGTACATGCATGTGTGCCTTCAGGGTGGAGAGAAGGGCGAAGCAGGTAGGGTGGAGAGTGGACTGAGGGGCAGTGGAAGCTATCCAGCACAGATGGCCACAGCAGTCAACAAGAAGTAGGTTACAAGTGACTGCATTGTAAAAATTAGATAAATAATATAACCACTTGAGAAACTCTGAAATGGTTTACTGCAAGAAGTAAAGGGTGGGTTCACTCTGAGGTCCTTAACTCTGGTGCTATTGGCAACTGGTGAAGCAATTCTTTGTTCTTGGGGACTGTCCCAGGTGCTTCAGGACCTCAGCATACCTGGCCCCCAGGGCACTGTTACCAGTAGAAACTCCAGGCGTTACAATGACGGGTTAAAAAACAAACAAACAAAACCCCTCCAAACCACCCACTCCCAGACATGGGGTTGTACCACGCCTGTTAGAGACCACTGTGAAGGCGAGAATTGCAATTTTTTTCTTACTCGCATTTTTCTAATTTTTCTACCAAGACTAGGTATTGCTTTTGTGAAATGGAAACTATGTTCACCGTTTTTTAACAAAAGAACTCAACAGGATAGAGTAAGTTAGATTCCAGCTCTCAGTAAAACTTATTCGTCCTTCCCCAACTAAGTTTGCTCATGACAGAAAGGTGACCTAACCCGGATGCTATAATTCATTTTGAAGTCACCAGTAACAGGAAGGGTGCAACTAACTCAGTTTCTGACAAATCGCTTTTATTCTTCAGGTACTCATGATCGCTCGGAGATCACAATATCCTACAAATCACAGGTCAAGTACTGCATTGCTTTTAGTTTGTCATAAAATTTTTAAAAGGAAACAATTACAATTTGGTTTCAGCACCGTGTTTTATCGGCACAGCCTCGAGTGTTTTAGTAGGTTAGCTACTATACTCACCCTTGTGAGAAAGCCAGGGCAAGGGATTTTGACAATAAATTTGGGGAAACATTGTTTTGTTCTCTATTATTTCATTTCCCCTGGGTTCAGGCAGGAAGTCATGTTCTTAGTATTATAATTCTATGTCACAGTACTTTTTTTTTCATGGCAGAAAAGTAACATTCTTCTGGAAGTGGCTCTATCTTAATTTCAGGGCTGGGATAGCAACAGCTTGAAACCTGCCCCTCATTCGCCCACCCAGATAAAGATTCAGTGGTACTGTATGTATTTCATTACATACAGGAAACCACCCATTGTAAGTTGCATCCTGATTCAGATATTAAAATATGAACAAAAAGTGTCTTAGAATCAATTAAACAATATATCATTTAAGGTGATCCTTAACATTTTAAATTTTGAATTCTAATTTTTTAAAAAAGTGTTTTTAGTTTAATAGCCTCACACTACTGATGCCAGTTAAAAGCAGTACAACTTTGGGGAAAGGTAATTTAAGAATATGTAACAAAACACTTAAGTCTGCATACCCTTTGACACAACAATTCTACTGGAAGGAACTTTCTGGACAAATGTGGAATGAGAGACAAACAAGGGCCATTGCTACCTAGAAACATGCTAGTTTAAAAATGGAAAACTGAGGAAATCAAAACAGTACTTCCTGATCACAGAAAACTGTGATCGCAGGCCCTGAAAAGCCCTCACTGTACACAGCAGGCCTTTAACCCATGAAAAAAATTATAAGGAAATGGATGCATAGGAACAAAAGTATACAGGGAATTTCAGAAAAAACTGAGAAAATGCAAAGATAAAAATCAAAATTCCAAAAATCTCCTTAAAGATATGTAAGTTTTTCCAACTGAGAGAACATACCAGGTCCCCAGCGTAATGGAAGAAAATGAACTCATATGAAAGCACATGTAGCTCAAACAAAGTCATAAAAATATTTTTTTTAAAGAATTGAGATAAATTTTTTTTTTTAATCCTCACCCAAGGACAATTTTTCATTGCTTTTTGGACAGAGAGGAAAGGAGAGAAACATTGATGTGAGAGAGAAACATCGATTGGCTGCCGCCTGTATGCACCCAGACTGGGGATTGAACCCGCAACCTAGGAATGTGCTATGACTGGGAATTGAACCCACAAACGTTACTACAGGACAATGCTCCAACCAACTGAGCCACAATGGCCAGGGCTGAAATAAATATTTTTTAAAAAGAAACAGAACAATTAGAAGACAATAGAGAAATACTTTAAAAATTATTAAGAAAAATAATTCCCAATCTAATATTCTTCATCCAAACTATTAATTATGTGTAATAGTTGAATCAAGGCATTTGGAAAGAGGCAAAGCTCAATTTACACATGCATTCTTTCTTAGGAAACTATTAGAGACTTGTTGCTGCACCCCCACCCCCACCCCCACGCCCCTCACCCCCTGAGAAAGGCAAGACAGGGAGGGACACTGCTCAGGGCAAGCAGGGAATCCAACCCAGGAGAAGGAGAAAGAGAATCTCCGGGGTGCTGGGGCAGGAGACCGCAGGCCATCAGCTGTGCCCAGGTGAGCAGGCCAGGTGAGGCAGCAGGTCAGAGGCTCCTGTGGAGGGCTGCCCGTGAGGATGGCCCTGACAGAATACCTCTCAGTTGTCTCCAAGTCTCTCGGTTTTCCTAAGAGGACATTTAGACGACTAAGGTAAAATAAGTGACTAAATATCTATGAAACTAAAAAATGGGGTGGTGGGGGGGGAGAATTACTAACTCCAGGGAAAACAAGAAATTGGGGGCAAGAATGGAAAAGTGCTCATAGACGATTCACTGGCTCAGTGTCCTAAGGTCAACACCTGTTACTAACCTAACCCAAAATATAGTGGGAGACAGGGGGTATATGTATAATAAGGCTGATGAAGAGGTGGCCCAAGACAGGGAAACCTCATCTTTCAGAGTGGGTGGCAATGGATAACGCCTACCACTGGAAAAAATATCTGTCACATTATTTAGAGCGCTTAAGAGATTTGAATGTGAGTGCCTCTAGGTATGGAGATAGTGGGGGAAACATTGCTGCCTACAGGACTCTTTGACTCTATAAATATGTGCATAGACAGCTTTGTCAAAAATAAAAACTCAATTATAGTAATAATAAGGGTAATTGCTCTTACATGTTTTTTTTTGCCTTTTTCAAAAAGATGTACTGAAATCTAAAAGGATGCACACCAATATATCAACAGTGGTTATTTTTAGTAATGGGACCGCAGGCCCTTTACATTTTTTCCTTCACTTTTCTATTTTCTGAAAAAGTGTGGAACATTGAGCATATTGATCATAAATCAGAAAACAAGAGACATTTTCCTTTATGACTGGTAGAAATCTACCCCAGGGTAGAAGTCCCATCTCTGTCATTTCAGCTTCTGTTTGCTCCCACAGAGCAGGGGAACCTGCCAACTCCTTCATTCACACAGCAAATATTTGCTGAATTCCTATAAGCCAGGCCCTGCAAGGTGATTCCAATCCCATAGCCTTTTATTGAGTCTTCTGAAGTCCTTCAATAGCAGCTGAGGGAGGCAGCTGGGGGATGGGCTAAGCCAACACTTCTCAGACTTGAAGTGCACTGGAACTAACCTGGGGTTGCTTCAGTAGGCCTGGGGTGGGCTCTGAGACAATGGAGGAGCAAGGAAGCTATTCTGCGCACACAGGTTTTGCTGAAGGGTTTCTCACAGTCTTGGGTCAAGTCGTCAGTCACTTCTGTACCACCATGGCTTCCATTCTCTACCCCGATATAAGCTAGATTTCCATTCCACGAACGTTTAAAGGGAAGTATGTGATATACGGTGTACCTGGCACTGGTTAGACAGCTGGATGGGACGCCCGATAGCAGTTAAGAGCAGGCTCCTGGCACCAGACAGGCCTGGGCCTGAATTCCAGCTCCTCCACCTCCAGGCGTGCCTACTTCCCCTCTCTCTGCCTCAGTTTCTTTATGTGTACAATGGGATAATAATTGGAGCCACCTTCACAGGGCTGTTGTGTGGATTACATGAGGGCAGAAGGTATCTAAGAGCTCGAGGAAACCCTGGCACATGCTGAAGACTCAATACAGTGGCCACCGCTAGCTGTTAACGGGACTCCAGTCCTTTTTGCGCCATGAAGGACTGGCTGGGACTTCGCAGGAAATCCCTTGAGCTCTCAGCTTCCAAGTCCTCCTATGTAGAGGGCAATGCACATGCCCCGCCTCCTCCCCAGGAATGTTCTAAGCCTGAACCAGGATGAACTACAGCAGCAAGCAGGAGATCCTTTGGTCCTCAGAGGTTGAGGCCCTCCGATTTTATTCGGTGGACATTTCTTGACTCACCTCAATTTTATTAGCAGGATGATAATTAGGAAAAAGGAAAAAATCTCCTCTCCCCTGATCTCTGGAAAGCTGTGCCTTAGGGAGGACGCCACCCACGTGGAGATCAGGTAAGGGCAACACCAGGTGTCCGGGACAGTCATTAACATAAGCGCCTTGCCTGCTCCCAGGATACCCCAGGACCACCGACGGGGCCCAGCAAGTTGGGGTTCTCCCCCGACACACATTCTGAGGATCAAAAGCCTCTTCCTCAAAGTGGCTGGACCTCGTTCTGGGAGGGGGTCTCTAAGTTTTACCCTTTGGAAAAGCAAGGCTGAGCCAAAAGGGTTCCTTCGAAGCCAGCCTGCGGACCTCAACTGGCTCCCAGCCGAGGAGCACACGCGGGTCCATCGGTGCCCCCGCCTCCCCGCCCCCAGGTACTCACGATCTCCGCCACGATGAGGAGCCCCGGCAGGGTGCGGAGGAATTCCCGGTCGTAGGCGAAGCTGCTGCTGGTGGTGGAGAAGTTCTCTGCGAAGGAGCTGGCGGTGGTGGTGACGGTATGCTGGCGGGCGCGCTGCGGCTCCTCCATCGTCGCACTTTGGTCGGGCTGGCCCCTCCTTAGGGACCCCCAGCGCGTCCGCAACTGGACGCGCGGCCCTGAGCCCCGGGGACCCCGGCGAGGGGGAGGGGTGCGCGGCTGGCGCGAGTAGGGAGGCGCGCGGGGTGCCAGCCGCGGCCGGTCCCGCGGCTGCGCGTGTCCTGCGAGTGCGTGGCGCCCCCGCTCCTCGGCGTGCGGGCTCTCAGGCGGCGATGGGGCCCGAGAGGAGGAGACCGAGCTAGAGGAGGCCGCCCGGCGGCCGAGGCAGGCGGCGGTGGCCGGGAGGAGGGGAGGGGGCGTGGAGAGGGGCGGGCGCGAGGCGCGCAGCGCAGGGACCGCCCCGCCGAGGCGCCGCAGCTGGCGGCCTCTTCACCTGTTGCTGGGGACCGTGCGGCCGCGAGGGCGCTGAGTCGCGCCTATAGTCGCGGGGCTGCCGCGAGGAGGAGGGGGCGCGGGGTCCCGTCCGCCTGCTGCCCCCCTGCCCGGCCCCGGTCTCCGACAAGCTCCGCCTCCCTCGGGCGGGCACCCACTGCGGACCTGTCTCCTTGCACCTGACGGCGGCCTGGGCTTCAGGGGCCCCTCGGGGACACCGAGGCCTCCACTAATGAGCCCTCTGAGCAGCGACCGGGCCAGGGGGTGGGGTGGCGACTCGCAGGCGAGAAAGAGCGGCGGGAACTCTGACCTGGCCGGACCTTAGACCCGGGATCGATGCGAGGCCGCCAGGACTGCCCAGGAGACCGCCGGAGCCGCTCCCCCGCCCGCTGCGGCCGCCACTACAGCCCGGCGTTGTTTCCTGCCCGTCCTGTCGGGAACAATGCGAGGAACCAACTTAATCGCTGGGCTTTGAGGGAGAGACGCCTCCAGGCGCACGCAGTGGCTCTGTCCGAGGATCCGTGGAGCCAAGGGGATGGCTCTTGGCCCGGAGATGCGGGGGTGGAGTGGGGAGGGGGGAGTATTTGGGTCCCTGCTCAAGATGGATTAGAGTGACTCTCTCCAGTCACCCGTGGAAGGAAATGTTTGGGAGAAAAGCTCAGAAGGTGTGTGTGCGCAAAGTGAAGTTTATGACATACGGGCTGTACTTTTCGTATTAGTAGATTATGTGCTCTGCACGCCAAAATGCAAAGGGCAGCCAAGACATTTCATTCAGCGAATCAAGCGGGGTCTTCCCTCCCCACAGAGACCGTGTTGTGGGGTAAATGCATCACAGCCTCAGGATTTCAGGAAGCACTTAGTGGCTCTGTCCTGGGGATCCTGGAGCGGAGGTGACAGCTCCTGACCGGAGCCCTATTTAGTAAGTACCTTGTTATCGGGTCAAGTTCCACCTGAGTTCCACTACTAGGGTGCTGGCACTTCCAGCTGTGTGACCCTGAATGAGTGGTTCTGCCTCTCTGGGCCGCACTGGTCCCATCGGTGAAATGCAGGCTCTGATAGATGAACCTCTCACCAAAAAGAGCATGTTCTGGTTGGTCCCTCCTTCTGTTTTGTGCAAGGCTGACAAGAAACAAATTTTATTGGGAAACCACGAAAAGGAAAGGAAATCGTCATTGGTCACAAACAGGGGATTGCTTTGAGGCCACAGTAAAGGCATTCCTTCTGATCTGTTCCTAGACAGGTTAAAAAAGAGGTCAGAAGGAACATTTTATCCACAATGTCCTAGCAGCTGAACTGAGAAGAAAACAAAACCTACAATCTAATAAAACAAGGAATTAATTTCTTTGAAGGCAAGGGCCTGGCTGGGACGAGCTGGGGAGTAAAAGTTACAGCTTCAAAAGCATGACAAAGATAAAGATTTGGGAAAATTCTATCCACGAGCATTTGCTAAGCACCTTGCGATCGTGGGCAAATACAACCAAAATTAAAACAGCACTCTCCCCTTAAGAAGTGGTTCTCAAAGTGGGGTCCGCAGGAACTTTTCAGAAATTCAAGTTCTTTGATCCCCGCTTCAGACCCTCTGAGTCAGAAACTCTGAGGGCAGAGCCCAGGAAGTTGTGTTTGAACAGCCCTTCAAGAGACTCTGATACACGCTGAAGTTTGAGAGGCTCTGGTTTAGAGAAACTGATAATGTAGCTGGGAAGATAAGAGAGACGCTGGAGGAGTCTGTGGAATCATTCATGACATTTAGGGAATGCAGGAAGACAGGAAGGAACTCCAGACAACTATTTCTGTAATACAAAGGACAATTCCTTCTCAAAACAAACAAACAAACCTTGCAGCCAGATGGATTTTAAAATTCAGATTTCTGTTATTTTAGAAAGGTAAAATGTACATATACCATATACAGTACTACCTAACATCCTTGGTAAAGTATGGAGTGTCCCTTTAATCAAATATACTGATTTCCTGCAATTGAAAATGTAAGAATGACGCTAAGTGTGTGTGAGTTATCTGTTGCAATGTGATAAACACTCTTCAAACATTAGTGGTGTAAAATGACAACCATCTTATCTGTTCATGAGTCTGTGGCTCAGGAATTCAGGCAGAGTTTGGCTGGCAGCTCTTCTGCTCCATGTGGTGCTGGTTGGAGTCATCCACTCAGCTGCTTTCAAACGGGCAGGCCTAGAAAATTCAAAAAGGCTTCCCTTACATTCTGTTGGCTCACACTGTGCCATGTCAGTGCTCCTCCACCTAGCTTTTCTCTATGCACACAGCTGGGGCTTCCTCACAGCATGGTGGCCTCAGGGTAGTCATACTTCTATGTGGTATCTGGTTCCCGAGAGGCAACATTCCAAGAGGGACAAAAGCAGAAGCTGTAGCTCTCCTAAGGCCCAGTCTTGAAAGCTACACAGAATCAATTCTGCCACATTCTGTTGGTCAAAGCCAGGGACAACGGCAGCCTACTTTCAAAGGGGGGTGGGGGGTGGGGATAAAAACCACCTCTGGATGGGAGAGCAGAAAAGAATGGTGGTCACCTTTTATTTAATTCATGAAGTGGGGTAAATAAAGACAACAAAGAGCTTCGTATCTGTTTAAGTCAGGTTTTTCTACCTAATAAGTTGTCTGCAAACTTGAGAGGAAACTCTTGGTTTCCAGCTTTGCAGATTTCAGAATTACAAAGAAGCAATGGTACACTGGTTTTTGACAAGTTGTCTGCTCCTTTCCAACAACTACCTAAATTCAGATGCTCATCCTCTGCCTGGAACACTCCTGATTGGTGTTCATTCCTCCAACAATATATTTATCCAATCTACTGTCCCTGCCCCATCTTCCTGCAAGAATTATTGTCCTGAAGCCCCAGACTCAAATCTGGGCTAACATCCCACTCTACACAGTGTAAAAGCCTCTATAAAGTAGCTGAGTTTCTTCCCTGCCCTTTACCCAACAGGTCTAGAATGTTTTCCAGGCCCACCCCAAATATATTGTCACTTGTCTCTGTAGGTATGACCACTTTATAACCAATTTTTCTCAGCCTAGAAACCTTCTACCTTCACCCTCAGCTCAAATTCTGTCTCCTACAAGGCCCGTATCAAAAGCCACTTTTTCTGTGATTTCTCCTGGATTTCTATAAAGCTCATCCTTTTCTTTAGAATTCATTAATTTTATGCACCTCTCTTCACTATTTCTTGGGAAACTACAAATCGCCTTTCTTTGTACCCCACCACCACCATTAGGGAGTGCTGAGACCCAGACTTTATCGTTAAGTGCAGAAGAATATCAAAGGAAGAAAAGGTAGGCCCTGCCTTCCCATTAAAGGCATCATGTGGAACAGAGCTTTGAGCTGAAACTTGCGGGAAGTATCTAACCTGTAAAGATGGATGGGGAGGTGGGACATCACTACAGCTTACGGGAATGGCCCAAGTGACACCAGAAGTGCCAGGATGAGCAGGCCATGTGCAAATGGACACAGAGGAACCTAAGATCTCTTTACGTGGAATGAGGTTGATGCGCGGTCTGAAGGCTTGAGGGTTTATACAGAGTCTGAAAGATGGTTTCCACAAGGCCATCTCACCCATTAAGCAAAAGTTATGACAAATAGATTCTCAGGGAGTCATAGAACTCAGGTTATTTAGTGGGGGTTCAGGGCTCATAAATAACTCAATGAAACAAGTGGACACATTGTGAATTCCACCTGCTATCTGAAAAAGGGAAGATTAAGGGACAGTCTCATTTATGAAGTACTGTTCCTAGATGAGCCTATCACTGTTTCTTTATTATTATCCTAGTTTAAAATTAATTATGGCTGCCCTGGCTGGTGCGGCTCAGTGGACTGAGTGCCGGCCTGTGAACCAAAGGGCCGCCGGTTCAATTCCCAGTCAGGGCACATGCCTGGGTAGCAGGCCAGGTCTCCTGTTGGGGGTGGGCAAGAGGCAACCAATTGCTGTATCTCTCACACATTGCTGTTTCTCTCTCTCTCTCTTTCCCCTCTCTAAAAAGCAAATAAATACAATCTTTTAAAAATTAAAAAATAAAATAAAATAAAATTAATTATGGTTGTTTCAGGCAAGAACCATCCATGCATGTTAGAATTAGTAGGTGAAAGTATGATGAGAAAAGGGATACTTACCTCAAAGTATTTTCCCAGAAGATACTATTTTCCCTTCCTAATTCATAAGTAACTTTGCAGGGGAGAAATTTGTGAGCCATCACCAGACATCAAAGTTGATGACATGTACCTCCTTCTATGATGCTTTGAGGAAGATAGAACATCACTTCTGTGGTATTCTTACCAAAATGAATAACCTGAATTTAATCACAAGGAAAGAACAGACAGACCAAAATTAAGGGACACTGTATTAAGAGCTGTTAAAAAGAAACAACAGACCCAAAATGGAATCACTCTTGCTAAGCCCCACCAAGACTTAATTCCTAATTTATGTGCATTTAGAGTCTCTCCCCCAGTGGAATTTTAAACCAATAAATCTGGAATTTCCTGGTCAGGACTTGATTGATAATCTCCCTGATAAAACTTCCTGCCTTCTCCCAAAAGAAGGTGACTCTGCCTGAAATAATCCACTCTTGACTTTCTTGTCCCACTCTCATTCTGCCTATAAAAACCTTCCAACCCTGACTGGTGTGGCTCAGTGGATTGAGTGCCGCCTGCAAAACAGAGGGTCACCGGTTCGATTCCCAGTCAGGGCACATGCCTGAGTTGCAGGCCAGGTCCCCAGTTGGGGACATGTGAGAGGCAACCACACATTGATGTTTCTCTCTTTCTCCCTTCCCTTCTCTATAAAAATAAATAAATACAATCTTAAAAAAATAAAAATAAAAACCCTTCTATTGTGTAGCTTGGCTGAAAAGTAAGAATGTTCTTTCCACTCCAGTGTTGAAAGCTACCGGTCAGTCTGGTCTGTGTTCAATTTGAAAATAAGTGGAGATGGGAGCCAAATTCGTTCATCAATGTCACTTGTGGGTTTGGGATTTGTTTGGGTTCCAAGAGGCTCTGTCAATATGACCAGAGGTCTTAAATCCTCTGGGGTTAGGCAGATAAGGTAAGACAAGTGAATCAGATTTGATTTATTTTAGAATGGTGTCTTGAATTGTGTTCTTTTGAAACACACACACTTGGGCTTAAGTATTACTTCATAGAAAGGTCTGAACTCACATAAAAGAGTACATCTACTTCCATTTTTCTTGAAATATATGACCTCCTGGATTGTACTTTCATTTTCTGCCTTCGTTTGAGACAAAAGTGTTAAGGATAAAGAAGCCAGTGACTCTGAAACCAGTAGGAAACACTTAACAGATGAATCATGGAAAAGGGGCTAGGAAATGACATTCCGCAGCTCCTCACACATATCTCTGGGATCAAAAGGAGGAAGACTGTCATCACCAAAAACAGAGAAATGGGAAGATGTAGCTAGATAACTTTGCAAATAAGTTGGAGATAGACCTATATCTAGATTACCCTTAGTTAATCACACCCTGAGTTAAGTAGTTAATCGTGTTAGATTGTGAACCCGGATTAACCAGTAATGGAGAAACTGGGGGAGAAGGAGAGGGTAGGGGGAACTAATCACTTAGAGAGGGGGAGCTAATCACATTAGTATAAAACCACTTTTCTTTGTCTACTGAGCATGTGCATGCTCTTGGTGGGCTGTGCACCCGACTCTGCAGACTCATGAATAAACGCCTCGCTTTGCTGCTGAAGTCCTGTGTCCTGGTGTTTTATTGTGAGCGTTTCTCACATAAGGACCAGAAATATTTCACTTTCCTTTTACCAGAAAGCAACATCTGAGAATCTGGGAAGGTAATTAAATCAGCCCCAACATTCATACTCAGTTGTAGAGGATGTAATAGGGAGTGGTGGAGTCTGTGGCAAACAAGAGCACTCATGCTCTAAAGGGGCCTGCTGGTTTCTGCTTCACTTGGTTGTTACTGTGTAAGAATCTGGGCCTACCATTGCTAGGAATACCAGTTTTTTAAACATTGGCAACGAATATCCATTCTTTTAAAACACTGTATGTACCACCTTTGTGGGCAGAACAAAACATAGCTGAGAATCAGCAGTTGGCACCCTCAGTCAGGCAAAGGGAAAGGCCCTCTTCTCCCTCCCTGCCTCAGACTCCCCCCTTGGAGGCCCATCAGCTGCCTGGGAGGACACAGGATTTAGGTGCAGAGGGTGACTCCAAGAGCAGAGTAGCTGGAGGAAATACAGAGGAGAGTGGTAAGTAAAATGTGCAATAAATGAAATGATGCTGAGGGCAGAGGAGGGTTTTCTGAAGCCAAGGAAGGTGAAGGCTGGGAAAATATAGAATCAGCTTATTTAGACGTAGGGGTTCTTGGAAGTTGTAATAAAAGTCATCACAACAACAACACAGTAATCTTTTATTGGCCTATTTTGTGTCAAGCATGGCCTTAATTCTAAATAATTCCATTAAGTCACTGTTTTTTAAAAAAATCGTAGGGATCTCAATGAGAAAGATTGACTCCCAAAATTCTTAGCTGTGTTCATTGGCTCAAGAAACATTTAATACCCACAATGTGCCATGCACTACTGTAGTACACAGCGCAGGAAGATATTGTCCCTTCCCTTAATGAATATGTCATCAATAGTGTGGGTGTGAGACCAGTAGACCAGTGATGGGTGGGATCCCCGCCAGGCTCAGCTCACACAGTGGGAGGGTGGCAAGGAGGCCCAGGGACAGTTTCCTCTAGGAGAAGACATTTAAAGTGTTCTCAAGGGCCATTCAAAGTTAACTAAACAAAGACTAAGTGGCGAAAGGATGAAATTTCAGGAGGAAGAACACAAGCCCTCCCATCAGGAACCGCCTGACCAGTGTGTTTGCTGAGAAACCTGGCTAGAGGAAATTTCAGCTTTGCTTGCCTTCCAGCATAGAAAACAATGGGCCCTAGCTGCTCCTGCTCCACTTGGTTAATGAACTTTTATTAACCTGTCCTTGACAAGTGGGAAGATATGAAGAAATGTCATCAATGAGCATTTATGAAGCTCGAGATCATACCATACCTACTCTTGTTTGAGACATGGAGAGATGCAGGTGTGTGTGTGTGTGTGTGTGTGTGTGTGTGTGTTTACATATGCATTTTCTTAGAGGGATGAATAAAATCAATGTCAGATACTTGAACCTCTCTTGGTCTTATACATTTTACTTTTTCCAGCAATTACTTTTACAAACCAGTAGAAAATTAAATTAATGATATATACGATATTCTACAAAACTGAAGGTCAGTAGGAGAACTGAGAGGTGAGGGAGGTACCCATGAACTTTCTCCTGGAGGGTGACTTAGTGGACCCCCACACCAGGTTGCAGAGTGGAAAATAACTGAAGTTTGTTGAAGGACAGGCCAGTTTTCCTGCACCAGAACTTGCAGGGACCCACTTATCACAATTCAAACAAGGAAACAGATCATATAAATCACAAGCAGACGGAAATCCATGAATGGACTGTTTCCGAGGCCTAAGTGACATGGATATGGTTTCAGAAAGGAGAGCCGCAGAGTTTGTAGGACACCCCCCCCCCGAGTTTGTAGGGCACCCCCCGCCCCCAGCAGATCCACAAAGTGGTGGGAAATCTGAAGGCAGTGCTACTAAAAATACCTCATGCTTGTTAATGGTACCTTGTTGAGATCATGGGCCAAAACAGACAGGCTTTATTTGTAGAAATGAAAAAATCCTAGGCTCTCATAACAATTTGAAACAGAGGTGAATTTGAAGGCCCTGATGCCAACACTTTTATTCATTAGTGTTAATTAGACACACAGTTGTGAATTCTTCTGCCCAAGGTACTAGATGAGCAAAGACCTGCCCTTCCAAGGCTGACTACACCCAAAGAAATGCCAAGAATTTCCCAAAATTAAATCAGAAGCACACAGGAAAAACAGACAGCAGAGATGAAAAACAAAGTAATTATATCCATCATATGTCTCACCAGAAGATTCTCTGAGAGGAACATGTTAAGCAAAGTTTAAGGAGTGGATATTTGCTTACCAAGTACTTTTGCTTTAGAAAGAATTCATTGGAGGGTTTGTTTATAGGTGAATTTCATTGAGGAGAGATAATGGAACTGAGAAATTTAAAGGTGATGAGGATCTTTATCCAAAGAGCCATCTCCAAGAAACACCAATAAAACACCAAATTTGTACAAAAGGATACATTTAAGTATGCATCCTTGAAGAGTTGCTGGCAAACAATCAAAAGGTAAAATATAATATGGGCTTGCTAAGGAAATTCTGTTCCCTATTTATAATGCCAGAAACCACCCCCTCGTTTATTTGTTTTTTCATTCCTGTGTTCAGCTCCACTTTGCTCAAAGGCAAGTAACTGTTTCTTTGGTCACAGCATGTGATTACTTCGGGTGTCTGGGGGTAGGCTCTGAGCCTGGGGAGCACAGCCTCCTTGGCAGAAGCTGAAGTCAAATTAGCATCAGGTTTATTACTGGATGAGATTTCTCTCCCATTCCTCCCTTCCCTTGATGTGGTGAATCTGTAACCAGAAAAGCCACCTGGGGCTCCTGGCACACTCGGAGGTGGGGGCTGGTGGAGAAGGAGCAGGCATGCTGCCTTAATGGGATCTATGCTTTTCAGGGCCAGGAATCCTGGCACCAGGACTGTGAGAACCTCACAGGTAGAATCATAAATTTGAGAGACTTGTGGTACTGCCAGCAAGGACGGAATTCACCACGGACACCTCACCTGGCAGGTGATAAGCCCTTGACAGAATCTGGGGAGAGAAAGGGGTACAAAGAAGTGGTACTTTTCATAAAACCAGAGTATTGTGGGATCTCGAAACAGGTCATATGGACAATTGAGACAGGGCAGTTCAGAGCTTCACACATTATTATTGTAACAGAACTTCTGGGCTGCTCCGATTGAAACAGAACCTGCAGGCCATTTAGTTAGGGGCCTGATTGCCCGCCACCAGAATTACAACTCTCAGTACTAGATTTTAGTGAAAAGAAAAAGAACTCTTTATTTAACAGTTAAATAGATTTAGATTATTTGCGCATTTCTGCTGTTGAGTCTTATGTTCTTTAAAATACCCACAAACACATAGTTCTACCTCCCCCTACCAAACCAGGACAGCCTTAGAAAAGTCAGAAACACCGTTTCCCTACTTCCTAGGCACAGTTCAGCTTTACCAGTAGCTGCCAGTCACTCAAATCTGATTGGGGAGGTCCTTTCTGTGCTGTGGTGCCCTCCAGCTCTCAATGCAGAACCTCCTGGATTCTCAGCCTCCTTGTAAATTGCCTTCTTCCTGCAAACCGCATGGGGAAAGCCTCTTCTAAAAGCAGCCTGGAGGCCTCCCTTAAAGCAGCCTGGAGACCCACTCCTCCAAGCCACATGGAGGAGGAGGGAGTGATGGAGGGGGAGGGGGGGAGAGAGAGAGAAAGAGAGAGAGAGGGAGGGAGGGAGGGAGGGAGGAAGGTGGAGAGAGAGAGACAGAGACAGAGACAGAGAGAGACCTAGTGAGAGAGAGTCCGAGTGAGCGAGTCCCAGCTAAAATGTCCGCAGCTGCTTATATATCCCTGACTGTGTCCTCTGACGCAGTGGGTGTTGCAACCGGTTCTGATCATTCACAGAACCCTACGCAGGCTCTGTAGGCTCCTTTGTACCATCCCACAGTTCAAGACTCCTCCCATCTTCTTGGGCCTTGGAAGTATCAAAGCCATTTTGCATAACAAAGACACTAGCAACTAGCCCCAGGCATGCAAAGGTGTCTTAAAAGATGCTTCCTTTTCCCCATCCCCCAGCTGCAAACTCTGGGGTTTGTTTTTGGACACCCCTGTTTCTGTAACATTATGACTTTTTTTTAAATGTAATTTTTTAAAAGATTTTTTCCCCCAACTTATTTATTTGTATGTTTATTTTATTTTTAGAGAGAGGGGAAAGGAGAGAAAAAGAGGGAGAGAAACATCACTGTGTGGTTGTCTCTCACCCACCGCCAACTGGGAACCTGACGAGCAACCTTAGTCATGTGCCCTGAATGGGAATCGAACCAGTGACACTTGGTTCGCAGGCCGACGCTCAATCCACTGAGCCACAGCAGCCAGGCATTATTATGACTTTTATTACAGTCTCTCTCTCTAGGAACGGATCACATTCACTCCATCACACAAGGGGGACTTCACATAGGTTTTTTTAGACCCAAATATTAGAGCTTGAAATCCTCTCCAGCAGTCTTTTTAGGTTATTTTAGCAAGTCTTACGTGACAGAGATTTGACTTTGAATATCCCCTGTCCCCTCCTTCCTTTAACAGTGAAACTCTTAAACTTTTAGGCGGACACAGAACCACCTGGTTAAGGACTTTTCCCAGCCTCTCTCACAGTTAAGTGGAGCCATTTGGCTAAACAAATGAAAATAATAATAGCTTTCACTCATACGTGCCAGGTAACTCTTTTAAGGGCTTTGGGTATATTAACCCATTTAATTTTCAGTCACTTCAGGAAGTATTAAGAAACAGACGCAAGGCCCTGGCCAGGTGGCTCAGTCGCTTGGAGCATTGTCTTGTACACTGAAGAGCTGTGGGTTCGATCCCTGGGTGGGGCATGTACGAGAGGCAACTGATTGATGTTTCTCTTTCACGTCGATGCTTCTCTCTCTGCCCCTATCCTCTCTCTCTGAAATCAATAACTATATCCTCGGTTGAGGATTTTTTTAAAAAGAAAAAGAAAAGAAACAAAGGCACAAAGATATTAAGTGATTTGGCCAAGACCACATGGAAAGTAAGTGGTAGAACTGGGATTTCAGCCCTGGCTCACATTCAGCCAAATAGAATGTGAGTAGAACTTGCAGATCATGCCCTTAAAGGGGAGACGCTTGCTCTCCATTGCCCCTCTCTCCTTCCTAGAAGTCACCATCTTAAACTATAAGATAGAAGTTGCATGTTGAGGGTGTCAGGGCAGTATAGAAGGAGCCCTTATGTCTAGCACCACAGAACTGTCGTATCAGCTTGGACTCCTTATACTCAACTTGTTACACATGAGAGAAGGAAACCTTTATCTGATTTTAACCTTGTTATTTGGGGAGGGAAAGGGATCTGCCTCCTAACTAATCTACCTCAGGTAAAGAGCGAGGTCATGGGGAAAGGGACACAATGTCTTTGAACTGCCATAAAACCAGGTATGCCTGCATCCAGTGTCTTCACGCATTATCTCATGCACGTCCCACAGAAGTTCCGCAAATAGGCACTGTTAGCCAGTATCTGCAGTGAGGAATCTGAGGTTCCGAGTGGTTCGGTATCTTGTCGAAGATCCCATAGTTACTTTTGGTAGACAGGCTCAAATTTCAACAAACCATCTCCAAAGACCTTTTTCTTGCTATTCTACAGTGACTCATTCATAAGAGGGATTTCTACATCTGTGTCATGATTCATAAACCCTTTATAGTTACTCCTCAAAGCAATCTGATCATATTGGTACTCTTAGTTCTATTTTGTAGATGAGGAAACAAGACAAGCACTTATATCCCCAAAGTCAACAGAGAGCCCAGGTTTAAAAGCGACAGCTGCAGAAATTTAAGGCTGATGATTTCTCTACAAATAGAACCAATTTGAGGACCCAGAAATCCTTATTCTTGAAATTTGTGAAGTGTCTTCTCATTTTTATGAATTCAATGGTGGAGGATGGTCGTGGAGGCAGGTCAGTTGCTGGTGACATAGAAGTGCTGTGTTTAAACTGAGTTTTAGAGGTTTTTCCTAAAAGGTTTGACTATATTCAAGATTTATCGGTCCCATTAGGCCTTCCAGGTTTCAGGGGACAGCTGCATAAAGCCCCAGCCTGGGAACTGACCCTTTTGCAGAGACAAGGGCAATAGTTACTGAGGCTCTCCCTCACTCTGTCCATGTATGGCCTCAGGTCCCAAGTACTGTGGTGCTTCTCTTCCTTTCTGCAAGAGACCAGTTTTCTCTGTTCCTGGTCTACTTGGGGGACATGCTGGCTAAAGCGTTCCCACTACTTATCCCTGGGTAACAAGGGCAGCCAGACTGAGATGGAACTTGCATCTATCACCCACATTCCCAAGCAAGGGGCCCAATAGTGTAGCTTAAGCCCATTGCCTGTCCCCTCCCCCTATTGACAATGGCAGGTGCATTGGGGAATTGGGGAGGGTCACTGCCATAGAAACAGTGGGGGTCAGATGACTTCGTATAGGGGTCCTCAACTCTGGCTGCACATTAAGATCACCTGGGGAACTTAAAAAACTACCAAAGTCCAAGCCCCAGCCCTGAAGACTGATTTAATTGGTCTGAAAGGGATGGAATCCTGGCATTGGTGTTCTGGGTAGAGTTCCCCACGTGATTTCGCAATGTATCTCAGCAAAGAACCCCTTCACACTAGGACAGTCACTGCTAAAAAATCTCATCTCTTATTAGGATGGTGAATTCCAAGAAAGCAGTTATCCTATTTGTGCTGCTTGATTTAAGCTTAGGGATGGTAAATAGCTCCAGGCAAGAATGCAGCCCTCATGGTTCCACTTGAATCTTTGTAAGAATTTGTTCTGAAACTATTTACCTGTCATTCTCTACCAGGTCCCTGTCCAGAGCGGCACCCTTAGATGTCAGCCTGGAGCTCTTTCTCTCTAAGCTGCTTTTTGAAGGCAGGGGAAGGCGGAATAAATATTAGGTCTCCTGATACTCACCCCTGGGAGTCACAGTACAGAACTCTATATTTTCTTCATTTGACGTCTCAACCCAGAGAAATCTTCCATTTTGCTTAAGAGCTCACCCTCCTGGACTGATCTGAGCAGGTAAACTAAAAAGCAATCCGGAGCCCATCAAACAGGCTCATGTTTTCTTTCAGCCAGATAGCATCAGAGGGAAATCACTGAGAGCTACTGCGGAACAATTGTCCTTTTATACAAGGTGACCTTCACTGGGGGAGGGGACTCCTTGGCTTTATTAGCCTCCAAATTAGCTTCACAGGAAAGGATCTGTGCTCTTCCCCCCAAAACTCATCATCACCCCAATCCCTGGCTTTTCGTGGCTCCTTCCCATCTCCCCAAATCCCTCCTTTTTCTTTTCTTGGGAAAAAGTCAGGTTACCTAAAATGGGTGGAGGCAGATGTTGAAACCCAAAACCAGAGAACTTAAATCTGTGGGAGTCAGGCAGCCTCCAGCAAATCGTACCTGGTGAAATAGGGCAGCTCCAGCAATCGGTGCCTGGTGAAATAGGGCGGAGGGGAGATGGAAGGCTGAAGGACCCAGGAGTTTCATCATCTTCCCACATCCGGCTTTGATGAGCAACCAGCTGAAACTATGAAAATAGGCCACAGTTCCTTAGATCTTCCTGAACAAGGGTTTGAAATTGAATTCATGTGGCAGGATGGGTGTGCTGGACATGGAGACTGCGTTCCCCACATCTATCATACCCCTCCATCCTTGTGGGGTGGCAATGGTGCAAGAATGAGTTTGACCCCACCCCCAGCCCCAGCCTGCCTCCTGTTGCCATCCTGATTGGTTTGAAGGGAAGCTGGGCTGAGGACCAGATCTATATACCCCTGGGAGGAACACTGAGCTGAAAAACAGATGCAGCCCTCAGCGATGGCTCTGGGGGGTCAGTGTATACATACCCCAGCTTCCTGACCCCCTGGGGTGGGAGGTTTCAGAGGCATGTGTTCCACACCAGTTCTCAGAGCTTCCCTCAGGGACTAAGCTTCAACTAACTTAATGTCCCCTTTATTTTGGCTGCCTTTGCTTTCCGCATCACTTCCCAATTCTCATGTTCCCTTTAGATCCCAGAATAAACTGTTTATGCTAAGTCCTCGCCTCAGGTCTGCTTCTAGGGGAGTTTAAACTAAGATGGTTTTGTTTAAGTGAGATTTTTAGACCAAAGGTGTAGCTTTCTCTTTGTAGATACTATGGTGCCTGTCGGCCCTCTGCCTGGGTTGCCCTTTTCCCCTGGTCTCTGCTAGACAACCCCACGCATGCTTCAAAGTCCAGTTCAGACCTGTCCTTCTCTGTGAGCTCTTCCTAGCCTCATCTAGGAAGTTAATTATGGCCTCTCTTCGGCCGTCACTGTACCAGGAACAATACTCGGTTGTTGGAATGACCTGGTAGTCCTTCTTCTGTACTGAATGTCTTCAGGACAGGCACACCTATTCCCCTACAGATGAGCACAGAACTTGACACACAGCTGGCACTCAATAAATACCGGTTGGGTCAATGTATGAACGATCTAATGAGAGACTAAGTTTAACTGGAGTCTAACTAGAGATCGGCATCCAGCTCTCTAGAAGTTGAAGGTTACAGTTCCTGGTTTAAATAACTGTCACTCTGAAGTCAAGGTTCTTAACCTGCATGGATTCTGGGGACCTGGGAACCCCCCAAAATTGCCTGCAAAACCGTTCAGGTCTGGGCATTTATCTGAGAAGATCTTTGCTGTCATCAGATTTTCAAGAGTCTGCACCTCAAGTCATTCAACAACATTTGATCATCATCGTGTGCTGATTACACAAACACTGAGCGACGTGCTGGGAATAAAGCGGTGAACAAAACGGACGAAATCTCTGCCTTCATAGAACGTCCATACCAGAGGGGGAAACAGGAAATCAATTGTAAACGGGGATAAGTGCCACATAGAAAGATAAAGGAGGAAAGTGGGAAGGAGGTGTGTGCTGGTTATCTAAGGCAGCCAGGGAAGGCCGCTCAGGAAGAGTGGCATCTGTCCCAAAGACTGAGAGGAACAATAGGGCTTGTTCCCATGGGGAGGTCTGGGAGAGAATCTTCTAGGCAGAGGGACCAGCGAGAGCAAGGGCCTCAAGGAGAGGCATCGTTGAGCCAAAAAGGCTGCTGCTGAGGCTGAAGGGGAATGAGCAGGATGGAGCACAGTGGGGTTAGGTCAGAGAGTTTTGGGGACAGATCCTGTAGGGTCTTCTAGATGGTGACGAGGACCTTGGAATTTCTGCTGAGTAGGCGAAGACAACGATCAGAGGCTTTCAAGCAGAGGAGGGGCACGTCCTGACATGGGTTTTATAAGGATCGCTACTTGTGAATCTTGAGCAGAGACAGCATGGAGATCGCTGAGGAGCTAACTGCAAAAATCCAGATAAGCAGTGGAGAAGGTGGGAAGTGGTTGGCGTATGGAAGTATTTTCAAGATAGAGCCAACAGGATTTTCTGAGGGTTTGGATGGAGCTGACAATAACTGCAAGGAAGGATGGAATTGCCATCAACTGAGATGGGAAGTCAGCCCGTGGGAGGGCAGTAAAGAGGACTTCATTTACCAGGGTGACATCGCAACTGGTGCTAATAAACCTTCTGCTCTCTCCAGCTGCTTCCTGTCCTTCCTGACACCCAGAGAAGTATAAAGAACAAATAAACAAGCAAACGGTTTTCTCCAAAACCTTTCTGAGGCTGAAAGCACAGTGATGACTCCTGGAGGGTGGCCCTAGAAACTTGGGGAGAGGTATTGGTTTTTATGATAAATAATCTTGGAACGAGCCTGACAAAGACAAAAGCATGAGGGAGGCATCCCAGGGGCATCTGCAGCATTCTCCAAACTTTTTATCCAAGTTTTTTCTCACCTTCTGGAAGCAGTCTGTGACAGTAGAAGAAGCAAAGATTGCTTGCTCAGAAAGATCTGGGTTATAGCCCCAGTTGTTAGCTAGGCAGTGCCAGTTATTTAAGATCTCCCCTGGTTTCCTAATCCGGAAACAATAGTGGCTGCCATAAGGATTACATGAAATAAAGGCAAGTGCTCCGGTTACTAATGCCGTGTAACCAGCTACCTCAATATTTGGTGACTTGAAACACCCACCATTTTATTATAGCTCACAGATTCCATGGGTCAGGAATTGGAGCAAGACTTGGCTGGGTGGTGTTTCTGATCCGTGTGGTGTCAGTTGAGGTTGCTCAGCTGCTGCATGGACTGGCCTGGAGCATCCAAGATGGCGTCACTCAAGTCTGGCGTCTTGGCTGGGGCTGCATTAGTGTTCCACTGTGGCGGTGGTTTTAAAACACAGCCGGAGCTTCTTTGATACTCCTCCCATCAAGAGGTCGGACCTGTGTTCCTTCATCCATGTCTCACCTGTGAATGTGGGTGGGAGCGTATTATGTGACTTCTCAAGCTCGGTCCTAAAAGGCTATCCAGCTTCTGCCTTAGTTCTTGGAATATTCTTTTGAAGCCCTGAGCTGCCAAATTCCCTTTCTCCCTAATTCTCACAACATCCTTGTTGGTGAAATATCTGCATTAGTCAGGGACCCTGCCAGAAATGGCTGGCACCCTCAGGCTGAGTAATCTGAAAAGAGTTTTGGAAGTTGTGAGGAAGGTGGGAAACTACCCGGGAAGGTGCAGGACCCCAAGGTTCCTACCAGGTAGGGGCTGTTACTGCTCCCAGGCCTGGAGGAAGGTGGTGAAGGCGGTGGTGGTAGGAGGAGCTGTCTTCCAAAAGCGGAAGCAGCCCCTCTGTGTCAACCTTGCAAGGAGGAGGTTGGAAGCATAAACCCTCTGACTTTATCTCCCCCCACGCTCCGCCTTCCGTCTCCTGTGGCGGCTCCTAATTGGCTAAAGAGGGCACCCTGGATCAGAGCCGGATGCAAAGGGGCAGAGGGCAGGTTACAGGAGCAAACAGAAGTCATCCAGCCCAGAGTCATTGTTCGGATCTCATTTTCAGTGGGAACACCGTAAAGGCTCAAAAAATGAGTGACACTCCCATGAAAGACGGTTCAGTCTTTCTCCTTATAAATGTCTTTTCATCCAAATTCCTTAATGTTATCAGAGCAAAATTTTTCTGTTTTTTATTCTTTGGTGGTGGTGGAGACAGGAGGACATAACCTAAATATATCTGAGTCTTCTATTAAATGGTATGTCAAGTAGCTACATTGGGAGAAGGGGTCTCTCCTTGGAGTGGGCTTGGGGCTGGGCTGAGAGCAGAGAATGGTAAGGGAGCCAGTGATTAAGGTAACCCCGGTGAGCGCTGGACATTACCGCCTTTTAAATGAAAAAATTTGCAACTTTTTTTCCCCCTTTTTCAAATTGGTTTACCGTGTGACTTCAACTTTCTTTTCTCTTATGTTTCAATGACATCTGGGTTCTAATAAAGGATTGAGCTGAGACTCATTTGCTAGTGAGCAGTTGATATTTGTGGTTTCTAAGGATTGTATACCATAGGCAAATGCAAGAGCCTTGGGCTGACCTTAGGCATGAACTAAAGCTGGCTTATTTTAAATCTCTCTCTAATCCTTATTTGGGAGGGAGTAGTGTATCCAGAAGCACAGATGCTGAAGCCAGAATACCTGCCTTTGAACCCCAACTCTGCCATTTCTAGCTGTGTCATCGTTGGCAACTGACTGAACCTCTCTGTGCCTTGGATTTTCCATCTGTAAACCAGGGATCTCAATAAGAGCACCTGCTTTCTAGTGCTCTTGCCAGAATTACATTAATCAATATTGTAAAGCACCGGCAACAGCTACCACCTGCTACCAAATAACAATAACCATTGACAATTATGATCTCATTGTTACATTGTGTATAACAGATGAGTTCATACATGTAAAGTACTCAGCATAGTTCCTGACCATGGAAATGTTAAGTATCACTTTCACGCTTTTGTGGCAACAAGTATTTAGTGATCAGCTACTGTGTGCCAAGCCCTGGTCTGGGCACTGGAGGAAATAGCAGTAAAGAAAACAGACTAAAACCCTGCCCTTTGGGGGCTTACATTCTAATGCTATTAGTAGTAGGCAGCAGGGGTAGGCTTACCATGAAGAGCACGGAGCTTAAGCTAGAAGCTCCTCACTTGCACAGGTCCTTCCACAGGCTCTGTGAGGACCCCTGACCAACGTCTTTACCTTTCTTACCTAATTCTGCATTCATAATTGTGTACTGTATTCTCTTTTGTGCGGGGGCCCTCAAAACTGCAAAATCATCTGACCGCATAAACCTGGGTCTGCCTTTTAAGTTTATTATTCGTAGTGATCATTATTATTTGGGTAACAATGGCACTGCCATTTGCTGGGAAATGAGGCAATCTTGTAGGTGACTTCTGAGGTCTTGTCTTAGGTTAGGTATCATTTTCACCCTTTGCTCATTTGTGCAACAAGTATTTAGTGACTCTTGATGCTTTTAAGTATCCCCCCAAAAGGTCAACCCTGGTGGTGGATTCACAGGCTGGGGGCAGAGCCTTATGCATCCAAATCGGGGCTCCCTCATCTCCTCCTTTGTCACCTTCCCTGTCCCTTTTGACACATTGCACCATCTAGTTCAGCCTGAAAGCTCTTCTGGAAAGAAAATTGCTTGTGATGACATGTGTCTCACGGCTGTGGACTGGGCTAGGATCCTTCTGGTGGGAAGGGGGCTTAGGGGCCGTAGAGCCCCAAACCCTCAATTCACAGATACAGGGGCAACCTGGATGGGTGGGTGCTCAAAGCTAGGATGTGAATTTGATACTCTTCCTTACAGCAGCCTGGATCTAGCGTCCAGACAGGGACAACCCACATCTGTCAAAGTATCACAGAGTGTGTGTCCAGGTATTTTTTCACGATGCACCTACTGCTCAGGCACCAGCACACATGCAAGTACAATTTTCCACCTGCCTGATGTAGTGGCCTGTTCAGATGGCAAACAAGACTTTGCTCCTTCAGTACACAGAGTATGGACAGCCCACCTTGCCTCATGCAGCTGATTTGGGGAAAAAAAACATATTTGTTGATAGGCACAGCTATTAGAGATATCTGCAGAAAGTTTAGGTTACAGGGTTCTAAGCTCCTCTAGAAAAACAAAACACAAAAAACTTTGCTTTTTGGATTGGAAATATCTAAGCAAATAAGTTTTAAATAGTTCAGTATCTTGTGCTATTTTTGCCATTCTGAAAAATCAAGTATAAAACAGAATTGCCTGTCATATAGATCTTTGGGGGAAATTACATGTAAATTAATATACTCCTTAAGCCAGACAAGCATATATAATTATCTGCGGTAGCTAAAATTGCAGTTTTAAAGAGTGCTGGGAATATAAATGGGTGAAAAAGGAAAGATTTGGATGGGAACTTTCAAATAATTACTCCATTAGAGCTGGTTTATTAGCTTTTGATGTTAAATGAATACATTTATGGCATATTTGTTCCAGGAACAAATTATCTTTAACCTTCTCCATGTATCCAAATGCTCACCCAACTTTCAAAAACTATACTGGGCAAACTTGCTTTTAAAAATGTCTTTCATACAACGGTTGTTTGAATAAAAGTTCTCTACAAGTTAAGTAACTTAATTGCACATGATTTTTCAGAACATCACTTTAGAGTACTAGGGGACCAGAAATGGATGGTAATTTTTATTTCAGTTGTTTTGTTTTTCCAGCCAGTTCCTTCCTTTTTGTTCCCATAACATGTTGTATAAACTTTCATTAGAACTAGGAACAGCCTAAGTTTATATGGCATGTCTAGATGTCATATTAATAACATCCCCTTGGACTCTCAAAGCTGTCTCACCTTGAGGATAAATTACCTGGTCTCCCTAATTATAATGCAGGACACATTGGGTTCTGGTGTTTCACTAAGGGGACTCTGGGTGCCTTGGGGAGGGGAGCCCTGTCTTTTTTATTTTTATCCTTGTGTCCTCAGAGCCTAGAACAGGCTCTGACCCATGATGGCTACCTGGGTGTTCACTGAAGATTAGCTGCCAAGGCTTTGCACCAGTCACTCATCAAAGGACTGATATTTCCAATTGAGATATAGTGATTGAGTGCTGTCTTAATGATTTCATTCTATTTACTGGATTGGGCTTGAGCCTATTAGCTAATCAGCAATTAGTATGGTAGGGAAAAAAAAAAAAAAAAAAGAATGATACAGTTACAAGATACCAAGCAGAGGAAAACATAGAAGGTGAACTTGACCAAAAAACTAGGGAGTGTTCCAAATACAGAAATGACCCAGAGTGCTTTTATGTAATAGGATCTGCTACTGCAAAACCCAAGTTTGGAAAATGCAATCTATGCTGCAGTCAAAAATTATAAAGGACCTCTTAATATTTACAGTAATATGTGCTAGGAAGATAAAATTATTTGTAGTGTATGACTTGCCTATAGCTGTAGAACGATATATTTTGATCTCAAAAATATCAAAATGATACTTTATAGAATGAATTATAATAGCTATCTGATCCCTTATGAAAAGATCCAGAACCCATGGGGAAATGCATGCTAAGATTCAGTTTGAATGTTATGTAGCTTACTTTTATTTAGCAGAATAGTAGAAATAGTAATTTTGATGTATAAATCTATTCTCATGTTGAAATTATTCCCAATATGAGAGCATTTTGGAGGTAAGCTAGGTCATGGAGGTGGAACCCTCATGAATAGGATTAGTGGCATTATAAAAAGAGGTCAGAGAGCTTGCTTGCTTGCTTTCTGCCACGTGAGGATACAACCAGAGAATGGTTCTTACCAGAACCCAATAATGGCACCCTGATCTCAGATTCCCAGCTTCCAGAATTGTGAGAAATTAATTTCTGTTGTTCATAAACTGTCTAGTTGATGGTATTTTTTCATAGCAGCCTAAACTAAGACAAGTCAAAAAGAAGTTGCAAAAATAGTATAGAGAGTTTCCAGGTACCCTTCACCCAGCTTCCCCTAATGGTTACATCCGAATAGTATATACTATCCAAACCAGGAAATTGACAAGATCATCTCTTTTTGAAATACCAAATATTTTGGGGAATATCCTGGTATAAATATGGCAAGAGGCCCCTTGGATTCTTTATGCTCAAATAAAATTATTCTACAAGGTATCTATATAGTAGCAAGACCAATTAACAACTCCTATTATTATATATTACCTGACATCAGTCACAGACCTGGACCAATGTCAAAATCCAGAAGCCTCACAGAACATTTAATGGACTATATATTGGTTTAAATTCTGTGCCATCCTAGTTTAAACCAGCTGAATTTACAATAGCAAATGATATTGATGGACCAAACACATTTATACTTATTGGTCATGACATTGAGAATACATTTTTCTTTAAAGTACCATTTAAATGTATGATGTAAACTTCAGAGTGTTGCTTGAATTAGCGATCAGCAGCACCACAAACAATAACAGAATTATAAGCCCTGTATCGTAGCTGTAATATAAACACCTGCCTCCAGGGCTGCACATGAGTTCCTCAAGAGCACTGTATTTTAATTTATTTTGGAAACACTTCCATTTGATACATCATTTCCTTCACTCTTTAGGGTGCATTAAACAAAATTCAAGATAACCAAAAATATGGAAATGTGAGTATTTCAAACACACAGTTTATGGTTATTAAGCACGTGGCTTGGGGCTTGGAAAACATAATGACAGTATATTTTTATAGTCCAGAACTACTGAACATAGGAAAATAGCAGGTCAAAGAAATCTTGAAGATAAAAACATGAATTTATTTCTTTGAGAAAGACTTACTGAAGATCAGCTGGTGGGCAGGGACAGGCCTGGGCTCTGGGTTCACAATAATGGATTAAATGTTTTTTTTTTCACATTTTGATATCTCTGAGAGGTAGCTAGTGGTGCCTTAAAAATCACTGTTGGCCATCTAGCAATTGTGATGTAGTTGTCCCTGCTGACACATTGATGAATTTAGCTGTAATTCCAGGTTGTAAAACAGGTTAACTGCCACGCTTCAATGTTTTGGCCAACAAGCACTTTAAGAAGAATTTGAAGAAGAAATGTGAGTCCTAGTCAATGAAATGTTTCATTGACATTTTAGGTAAGATCTACAAGTACCAACATTCAAACTTGCAGAAGGGCATCAGGGCATTGGAAAAAACCCTGGAGACAATAGTGGAGTATTCTCTTAAGAGGTTCTGAATATGTGACATTCTTGATGCCTTAGAAACAAATGATATGGAAAATTGTTTACATAAAGACTCTGGATTGAAAAGTGATTCAGAAGAATAAGACTATGAATGTGAATTTTATTACATATATTATATATGAGTATACACACATAATATATGTATGACACATATACACAATATATATGTAAAATATACATGTTATGTATACAGTAACCAATATATTTTCCTTTTACAAATATGCAAGAGGGTTACATGATTTTAAAAATCTATGTTTAAGTACATTTATAAAAGAGGACAAAACAAATACAATATGGAAAAGAAAATTTTCAACACATGGTACTAAAACAATGGATATGTGTAAGAAACAAAAAATTTTGACCATTACTTCACAACATATTCAAAATTATTTCGAAACCTCAAAGTGGTGGATAGATATAGGTGTACAATTGTTTCAACTTTTTGTATGATTGAAAATTTGTAAAATGTAATGATAGGAAAAATAAAAATATAAATCTAAAAGGGCTATATTGATAAATATAGAACAAAAATTCTAAGTAATGAGTCATGGTCTCTGAGTTTAATGGACAGGACTTTCTTCCTCCTTAATTGTACACAAAATAAGGATGTATCTTAAAGTCAACGGAATTTTAGATCTGAAGAAATACAGTAGTTTCTAGGGTGGAGGAAAATTCAATCCTCTCTCACCCTTGGGAGCTTACAGAGGAGGAGAAAAGGGGCATGAATCTCAGAGTGTGTGTTATTAAATATCTAGTGGGATGGTGGGAGTGCACCTTTAAAGTGACACTAACATTTTAGAGCTTTATAGTTTGCACTGGGCTTCCATATTTATAGTTCATTGCACCTTAACTCTCTTGTAGGTATGTCACATGATTAGCCCAATGGCTATGGGTTAAATGAATGAATGAATGAACCCATAAAGAAACTGGGGCCCAAAACACTAAGTATCTTATCTAGGATTATCCACCTAGTAAGGGCTCAGCTTAAGACGTGGTTCTTCCAACAACTCTTCCTCCTAAACTACTTATCTTTGGTTGGGTTCCCTAGCAACGGAGCCTGAGCTGAGGATGCCCTTGTGCAGGTGATTTATTGAAGTTATTATCTCAGGAAAAGTCTGTAAGGGATGGAAGGAGGCAGGATATGGCCAGGAATTCAAGCTGACTGAAGATATGAGCTCAGCTGATCTTATTAGAACCCTTTAAAGCAGCGGTTCTCAACCTATAGGTCGCAACCCCTTTGGGGGTCAAACGACCCTTTCACAGGGGTCGCCTAAGACCATCGGAAAACACATATACAATTACATATTGTTCTTGTGATTAATCACTATGCTTTAATTATGTTCAATTTGTAACAATGAAAATACGTCCTGCATATCAGATATTTACATTACGATTCATAACAGTAGCAAAATTACAGTTATGAAGTAGCAACGAAAATAATTTTATGGTTGGGGGTCACCACAACATGAGGAACTGTATTAAAGGGTCGTGGCATTAGGAAGGCTGAGAACCACAGCTTTAGAGGGAGTTTCCCACCTTGGCATAAGGGGGCGGGGCTTCTATTACTCCTCCCTCAGTCTGTCAATGGCTTTGGATGCCCCACCTTCTCAGATGTGCAGGTAGAAGAATGAGTTGCAGCTCACCTTCAGCTAGAAAGAAAGCAAGTTTATCTGATTTGAAGCTTATCTGTAACACTCCTCTCCCTCTCCCTATATTCTTCAAATCCAGGAGGTGAAGCGGAATAAGAGAACGCATTGGGAAGCTCACATTCTTCGGGTACACAGCCCCTAGGGAGAAACTAAGCCTGGGAAGGAGACAAACTCTTCATGCCCCTTTGCATTTTGAACCACTTGAATGCACAGGTACTTTGCATACCGCTGTTCCCATTGTGCCGTGCACAAGGAGCCATAGTCTGCAGAAACCGCATTCAGATGCCAGGTATTTTAGATCTGGATGAATGTAACTCTTTTCTGGCAGTTGGCAGTAAAGTATCCTGGGTCGGTCGTACCTTTTTACACAAAGGCACCAAATGGGCTGGGGTGGCCTCGTGAACGAGTTACTTTTTCACAATGTGTTGAAACAATGCTAATATGCAGAATTCATGGCTGGCATTTGGAAGTATTTTTCTCATATTACACATTACTGTACCACTTTTTCTTCCTTACGGTGGATCTATTTCTCCAACGTTCTGGAAGGTAAGCTGAAGCCACAGACTCTTTGTCCTAACGAGCATACCCCCTCTGTTTTGTCTTATTTTCACACATAAGAGTCCTCTCTATAGATGACACTAGTTACTTTTAAAGACTGCTCAACATCTATTCCGCCATTAAAATAAGACCCTGGATTTCCTTTAGGAAGCTACTCCTTCCTTATTCTCAGCCACGCTGTTTAGATGGGGTTGATCCTACCCTCAGTTCCTGGGCTGGGCCATGATTGGCTTAAGTCAGCCTCTTGGCCACTTGCCTGGTTCAGGAAAAGCAATATGACCCCATCAGAACTGGTGAGACAGGAAGATGTTTGTAGTGGCCGTGTTGCTGCGATGCAACAGGAGAGCCTGACGTTGCTGGAGAGAGGGCAGCAGGTGTCAACATGGAGGGAAAGCGTTTTCCCTGGTGAAGTCGTCTGGGCCTTGGTTCACACGGCTCCTGAAGCCAGTCCTGCCGTTGGGTATTTTGCTTGTATGAGCCAACCTAGTCCATTTATTATTAAGGCAGTTGGAGGTTTTGAGGGGGAGATGGTTTTTGGTTTGTTTTGTTTTTTTGTTCCCGGAAACACACAGATCCTTACCTGATACATTATATTTCTAATGTGACTTAGATTTATCCATTTTCAGACCAATGACTTAAAGGATGAATCCAGGCAGCAAGAGATCATTTAAAAAAAAAAAAAAATATATATATATATATATATATACCTATTTGCTTTTGAAAGCACAAATTGCTGGCAAGAGAGATTCATATTATTGGAACATTGCTTTTTTTTTTTTTTGGTCAAACAGAACTGAGCACTCTCATTACTCTTTCTTGATATTCTCCCTTTGTAAATATGAACTGTAATTCATACATGTAGCAGTTTGGATCCAGTGAGGAGACAGAGGCATACAATAGTCCAAAGGGGGGACGTTTTACATAAAGAAGTATGAACTGTGATAAAAGCATAACTGTAAGATAAAAGGAAATGATACGGTACCCTAGGACTCATGGGAGAGCACCCACAGAAGGTCAACCTTGGGAGGGGTTCAGATCTCATTGGAAAAGGTGTGATTCAGCCCACTGGACAGCAGAGAAGGTTGCTGGTTCTGCCAGCTCAAGGCTCGTCTGCAGCTGCTGGGAAGCACAGGCGCCCCTCGGAGTTCAGCCCAGATGTGAGCAGGCAGGGAGATTCCACCTGGAGCAGCATCCCTCAGAGCAGTCCAGCTACATGGGGGCTGTGGTTTCCCCATCAGGAGGGCCATGGAAAGGATATTGCCAGGCCAAAGCCGTAATGTCACAGAGTGGCTGCGTTCTGGGCCCGTGGCTGGGGTGTGCTCTGTTGACCTCCTCAAACCCATACAGCTTACAGGGCTGACTCCAGAAAAGGCTGGACAGCCTCTTCCTCCTCGGTGTCCCTCCAGCGCCCTCTACAGAGAAAGCTTGATTAACATGCTCAACTTGGAGAAGAAATACTTAAAAGAATTTTGTTGATCACAGAATTGAAGAGTGCATTGGGAGCTGAGAAGGGGTAAATTCATAACCAACACTGTTTTGTTTTCAAAGAGCACACTCTGTCCAATTCATCAGGTATTATTTTGAGGGGAGAAGCAGAACTGGACTGGTCTCCCTCATCCAAATCTGATTTGGAGAAGGGGTAAATTCATAACCAACACTGTTTTGTTTTCAAAGAGCACACTCTGTCCAATTCATCAGGTATTATTTTGAGGGGAGAAGCAGAACTGGACTGGTCTCCCTCATCCAAATCTGATTTGGGTTAAGGGTTTCCTGAAAGGGTTGAACTGTCTCAGGAGGTCAATACTGGAGTGTGTTCTTTGAACTAGTATGAAACAGAAAAAAATGTGCAGTATGCTGTGCTAAGCAAAGGCACACTATTTATTTGCTGTCACACACTTCAAAGCCTTTAATATGCTGTTGTATAATGAATTTGCTCCAAAGTATTTGAATTTGTAACCCTTTTCCCTACAGGTCTGATTATCTATAGGACACCTATAGCAGAACAATTTTTCTCAAATTTCCCATACTATCTCCTAAATTGTTTTCTTAAATGTGGTTTTAACCCCTTCTCTCCTCCTCATTGAGAGTCTTGATCTTCCTTGCCTTGATTTTCCTTGCCTTGAACTTGGGTAAGCTTATGAATATGTTAGAAGTGACACCGCATGACTTCCAAGGCTAGGTTACAAAGGACAATACAGCTTCTACCTAGTTCTCGTCAGAGGATTGCTCTTGGAACACAGCCACCATGCCATCAGGAAGCTCAAGCAGCTACATAGAAGGATCACATGCAAGTTTTCTGGCCAGAGAGCCCAGCTACAGTCCCAGGCAGCAGCCAGAATCAATCACCGTGTTGATGAGTGAGTGATTTCCACCAACCAACTTACTCTCATTTTTCAGTTCTTCCCAGCTGAGGCCCCTTGCATTATGGAGCAGAGATAAGCCAACCACACTGAGCCCTTTCCAAATTCCAGATCCATAGAATTCAGGAGCATAAGAAAGTGGTTGTTGTGCGAAGCCAGTGATTTTGGCACGATTTATTACACCGTGATAGTAACTGGAACACACCCCGTGGGAAACCCTTTCCTCCTGTCTCCTTGCATCCTCCCATCCTTCTTTCTTCTGATACCAGGCAGTCTACTGCGGGGTTTGCACTCCTGAAGTGATTGCCAACATCCTGTGTTTCTGCGAGCAACTTCTTTGTGTGATCCACACTATCAAAAAAATAAAAAATAAAAACCAGAGCTTGGCACCCTCAAGATTTGATTTGTTTTTTACAGTGCAAGGAATGTGCTCTTCATGACTGGAGAGTTTGATTTATCTTATTTTATTTTAAATTAAATTTATTGGAGTGACATGGCTAATAAAATTATGTAGTTTTCAAGTGTTTCATCTGTATACTGTATTGTGTGCCCACCACCCAAAGTCAAATCTCCTTCCATCATTATCTATCTGACTCCCTTTACCCTCTATTATCCCCATCTCCCACCCCCTTCCCTCTGGAACCACCATACTGGTGTCTGTAGCTATGAGTTTTTGCTTGTTTTTCTTGTTTGCTCCTTTGTTGCTTTCAGTTTTATATCCTATATGAGTGAAATCATACAGTTCACATGAGTGAAATAATATGGTTCCTGACTTTTTCCATCTGACTTATTTCACTTAGCATGATAGTGTCAAGATCCTTTGTATTCCGTAGATGGAGTTTAGGTAGTTTAAAAAGTAATCTCCTAGCCCTGGCTGCTGTGGCTCAGTGGATTGAGCGTCAGCCTGCGAGACAAGTGTCGCTGGTTCAATTTCCAGTCAGGGCACATGATGAGGTTGCACGTCAGGTCCCCAGTTGGGGGTGCGAGTGAGAGACAACTACACAGTGATGTTTCTCTCCCTCTCTTTCTCCTTTCCCCTCGCTCTAGAAATAAATAAATAAATAAATTGGTTTTTTTTTAAGTAATCTCCTGGAATACTATGCAGCAGAAAGAAAGAACTCCTACCTTTTGTGACAACATGGATGGAACTGAACAGAATTATGTTTAGCGAAATAAGCCAGGCAACGGAAGACAAATACCATATGATCCCACCTAACACAGGACACTAATGTAAAACACAAACAAATGAGCAAAATAGAACCAGAGGCATGGAAACAAAAAACAGACTGATGGTGACCAGGGGGGAGGAGGTTGGGGGAGAAGGGGGGAAAGAAGGGGAAAGTCTAGTCAAGGAACCAGTATAAATGGCCCCTGGACATGGACAGTGGGATAACGGGGTGGGAATGGACTGTGGGAGAAGGGGTGGACAGGGTTGGGGGGAGCAATGGGGGGAAAAGTGGGACAATGTAATAGGAAAAATAAATAAATAAAAATTTTTTAAAAAGTAATCTTCAAATGGCAACCAAATCCTACAATTTTATTTATTCCTATTTCATTTGTGACTTCAAAGCTTCTCAATCAGTTCCTCTTCAGAACTCACACCTTCTGCGTTGCCATTACCAACTTCCATGGCACTTTTGCGTTCTCCGGGCCTCATTGTTTTTAGCTCTGTAAATCTGTTCTTTAGAGAATTAAAGAAAATGGTTACATCATCTTTAAAGAAACCTGGAGAGGAGAGGAGGCCTGGCTAGCCCAGACTGTATAACCTCAGCTTTGTGTTTTAGCTGTGAAGAGGGAAGAAACGAGTCTGAGCCTCTCCAGTCCTGCTCCCTCCCTTTGTGAGTGACAGCCGCACAGAGTGCTGGCACTGCTGCAGAGGCCTCCTGCCGCTCCCCACTTCCTCCTCCTTCTTCTCCTCCTCTGCCTTCTCTTCTTCCTCTTTTCCTTCTCTCTTTTCTTTCTTCTTTTGAAACTAAGTGGTGATCAAGAGCCAGAAATTAACAAAATGGGGCAACAAGTCCTATTATTATCCCCTGGCGGTGCAGTCCCTGGCTGCCCTCCGTCCTTTGGATTTCTGTACCCCTTCCCGGCACACCTTCCCTGCACACCTGCTCCCTAGCCAGCTCCTGAGTCTCTTTGGTTCCTTTGTCCCCGAATGTCCCACAGGCTGCTGGGAGCCTGGTTGCAAACACCTGGCAGTTTTCAAACCTCTTTCCCCCAGGAATCCTTACCCCTATAGACAGGAACCAGAGTGACCCTGGGGGTTTGGCTTGAGATTGCTCTTTAGCCATCTCGCCGACTAACTTCCCCATGGGTTTCTCCTGGGAGCACTTCCTGACACAATCTTTCACCTGAATCCTGGCCTTCGGGTCTCTTTCTGGGAAAGTCAAACTAAGACATTTCTGTCTAACAATCAGGGAAACTGAGGAATAAATTGCCCCAGCTAAGGAAAAAAAAAAAAAAAAAAAAAGGTGATTGACACTGAAGTTTAAACCTGACTCTCTTCTGATCCTCAAATTTGCAAACATACCCATTATATCCAATGCTGCTTTGTGAAACAAGGCCATCAGTTAACATCTAGGTCTCTCCAGAGAAGGACAGCTCTCAACAAAACGCTGCCAGGAAAGACAGGACACACCAACCCAGCTGCCTCTTTATCCACCACCCCAGGGTTCTTTTAAGTTAGTTTCTTGAGGGTAGACTGTGCTGTATTCTTCTTCGCTCCCCTCCCCCACAGCAGCAAACTATCCAATATCCAAGCATCCAAGGACCAATACCTGGCTATGACACAATTTTTACTATGCCATAGGGAAAAGGGAAAAAAAAGTCAATGTGGTAAATTTTGCATGACACGAAATGTGTTCAATTTAAACGACTATTCTTCACTCTGAGATTATGTTCTTCTTACATTTTTAATGTTTAAATAGCTTTTCTTATATGAGATTATAGTAAAAGTAGATAGCAATTAATATTTTTTTAATGGTCTAATGTGACAAAATTAAAGTGAGCAACTCTGTTATTACAGACTTTTTTTTTTTAAAGACAAGGGCCTGCGGGAAGGTAGGCAATTTTATTCACCTTGAAATCCAGTAACCTAGAAGTTAGTGTCGCAGGTGGTGTCCCAGGACCTGTGGGTGTCAGGCAGTGTTCTTACTGGAGCAGAATCCTTCCTTAGTCATGACCACTAGTGTTAATCAGGATTATTTTAATGCAGCGGTTCTCAACCTGTGGGTCGCGACCCCTTTGGGGGTCGAATGACCCTTTCACAGGGGTCGCCTAAGACCATCGGAAAACACGTATATAATTACATACTGTTTTTGTGATTAATCACTATGCTTTCATTATGTTCAATTTGTAACAATGAAAACACATCCTTCATATCAGATATCTACATTACAGTTCATAACAGTAGCAAAATTATAGTTCTGAAGTAGCAATGAAAATAATTTTATGGTTGGGGGTCACCACAACATGAGGAACTGTATTAAAGGGTCACGGCATTAGGAAGGTTGAGAACCACTGTTTTCATGGCAAGTGACAGAAATCCAATGATCTCAGACAAAAGGGGATTTTGCAAAACTCTCATTACTTCAAGAAGGTGCTCACAGACACCGGAAAGCCACTGGGACCCTCCCCCTTTTCCCATGCATACCCATCAGGTATTGCTGCATAGTAAACCAACCTAAAACCTAGTAGCATAGAGCAACTACTGTCGTTTATTATGCTGATGAATCTGCAACTTGGACAAGGGTCAGCAGAGAATGGAAGGCTCATCTCTGCTCCAAGTGGTGTTAGCTAGAGGCCTCAACTAAGGGCTGGAGGATCTGCTTCTAGGACGGCTCCATCAGGCTGGCAGGTGGTGCTGTCAGCTGGGAGATCAGCTGGGCTGAGTGCTCCAGCTGTCTCTGTGTGAGTCTCTCCATGTGGCTCATTGCACGAGGGCTGGGTTCCAAGGACAAGCAGTGGAGAGAGAGCCAGAAGGAAGCTGTATTGAATCACTCTGCCCTTCCCTTTCAGTGGAGGCAGTAACAGGGCCTGCCCAGTTTCACGGAAGGGGGACAGTGACAAACTCCCCCTATTGATGGGGGGTTGCCAGATTCTGGGAAAGCATGTGGGGTGAGAAATATTACTGTGGCCATTTTTTTGGAAACACAATCTGCCATATCAAGTACTGTCTTTCTTCCCTCAGTGGGTGTCTGCCAGGTGTGGGTGATGTGGCCAGCCATGATTCTCAGACTCCCACTTTCAGCTCCATCATCTGTGAGGGATGCTCCTTTTGCCTTTGGCCCAGTTTGGGATGGCTATTTGTATCAATTACAGTGGTAAAAGACTGACTAATGTGATTGCCTTATTTGGGGCCAGGGGCCTACCGTTCTACCAATCACTGTGGCCTAGGGGGTGAGCTCTAAAGGAAGATATTTCTAAGCATGGGATTGGGACAGGATAGGGGCACACAGAGCCAGAAGAGGGGAGGGGTACCATCCTGAGCTGACAAATCAATAGCTGTCCGTCACAGGCATTTTAAGGCATGCTGTCTTGGAGGACTTGCTCATAAAGACTGCTCTTCCCTCCTCCTCCGGGTGACAAGGAATGCAGCCAGGGCCTGATAAATGGGCTTCCTGGTTGCCACCCCAAGAGAGGACTTGTATTACTTTATAGACTCAATTCTGACAATATAACTGTAGGTTTGGGTAGATGTCGGGGAGATTTATGTTGGACGAAACAAACCCAGCATGCTTAACAATAAATAGGATTCATTTCTTTCCGGAAGTTTCTGCTCTGAGAAGGTGTGAAGTTTCAAGCTATATGATCCTTGATGGCTGCAAGCTACCCACATGCGTTTCTGAGAACAGCTTCTTTGGTTGCACGCTTGAGCTTTTGAAAGCCAACTTTCACCCTAAAAAACAAGAAGCCACTTGAGAGCATTGGAATAAACTCTAGATTTGGGGACCAGATATTCAAAACCTCCCATACTCTGGCTCCAGTTAAAAATCACAACCTCCATTTCTCCTAGCAATTTAAACTTTAATGGGTAGGATTTAAAATAATGTTTTAAATACTTTTTAATACTTTTATTTTTCACCTTTGGTAGCTTCCTAGGTGGTGAATTATGGACCACTTTTGTTTTCTTCTTCATATTTTTGGGTGTTTGAGGAAACCTAATAAACATTATTTGGGGGGAAATAAAATTCTTTCCTCAGTAGCGGGACCTTCTCAAACCTGTCAAGTGCTGCAGCAGCTCTTCAATGTGAAAAACATACCGCTGTGCAAAGCTGTCTGTCTTCCATCACAGACAGATATTACCATGAGAAGGTTCTTACATTAAACCTAAACCTGCCTCTCTTACCTGGAAGTGCCATTCTGGGCTCTGGACTAAGATGCACAATTCTATTCCTTCCCATGACTTCCCTCTGGATATTTTCAGATCACAGTGAAGTTCATCCCACACACTCAGCTCAAGCTTTCTGACACCCAGCTCATCATACCCACGATCTACCATCCTGGCTGTCCTGTCCAAGACGGATCTCAACTTTAAATGTTCCCTCTGACAGTGGGGTGCCTGTATGCAATTCAGTATTTCTTCATTCTTTCACCAACTATGCACTGAGCATCTACTGAGGGCCAGGCACTGGGACCTGGTAGAGGGCAAGGCAGACCTGAGCCCTACTGCATGGGACTTACCGGGTCTCAGAGCAGACAGGGACACACAGAGTACCAGGGGCTGCTAGTATTTCTCAGGAGCATGACTTCTTTTTCCCCACTGTACAGCCTAAAACTCTATTATCTTACCTGGTTTCTGCAGCAAATGTTTATCAGACAAACTGGAATGATGCCATGCACCTACCTGTGCGTGTTCATTTATTTGGTACTTAAGTATAGCGGCAGTTCCCACTTTGTCTTGTTGGTTACAGCTTAGCATACTGATCTGTCCACATCATTTAAATCCTGATCATGTCATCTTTTTTATTTGCCATGTTCCCAGTGTAGGGCCCTCTGTAAAATGGGTAAGCATGACTTTTATCATTTTTGTTTTTATTAGTTTTAATTGAATTTATTGGGGTTACGCTGGTTAACAAAACTATATAGGTTTCAGGTGTACAATTCTAAAATACAGCACATCATTTGTGTATTGTATTTTGTGTTCACCACCCCAAGTTAAGGTTTTGTTTTTAAAGTAATGGTTGATTTTACAAAATGTGGACGAAGCAATAAACAGTACCCTATGAAATGCCACGTCAATTCGAAGACCCTCAATAAAATACTTGAATGAATGAATGAACAAATGTGTACTTTTCTCTGACATTTTTTAAAAAGTCCCCATTTCTTGAGTCTTTCCAAACCAATTGATTGCTTTTTCCAAAGAGTTTTGGCACTTCAGTGTAAACAGACTGGTTGTAGCATCTCGGACATAATTAAGGACGTAAATGTGTTGCAAAGAACTATATCTGTTGTTTGGAGGATTGCCCAAACTATCACACCTTCACAAATCCCTGCCTCACCCCATTAGAAAGAAAAATTGGGTCACTTGAATGTAACGACCCACTTATTTTTATTGTAAATATCGAAAAGAATAACTTTAAAAAAAATGTGTAAGGTCAAAAAGCCATCTGCTGAACCATTCTTGGGTCATTTTAAAGCCCCGGACTACTCAGGAAAATTCTATATTTATGCTCATTGTTGAGAGCATCAGTATCAACAGGAAAGCAAATCCTACTGAGAGAGATGAGGTCATCCCAGACAATGGGTTGTCCACCACTGCCACGAAGTCCTGGTTGAGCTTGCAGGGGGCTCTGGATCTCCTCCCAGCCCTAGAGCAACTTCCGGTGCCTCCAAGTGCCTCACCAAGTGGAGATCAGAGGAGAGCAAGGGGCCTGGGTAATCTATCAGCCTCCGATACCTGTGCGGAGCCAACATTCGGTGAAGTAAGACAGAGTTTCTGCTTGCGCTGAGGTAGACTGTGCCCTGGGGCCAGGCTGTGTGTACCTGGGCTCTCACTGGGCTCTGGAGAGGGAGCTCTTGTTATTTTTCATCCATTTAAACCCAAGGACATTCTACCATGATAACAGTAGTCTTGTCTAATCCACAGGCTTTATTCAGATTTCACTACATGATTCATTAATGTTTTTTTTCCTTGTGCAGGGTCTAATCCCGTACTATGTGTTGCGGTTAGTTGTCTTTTTAAGTCTCCTTTAATCTAGAACAGTCCCTTTGTCTTTCTCATCTTTCATGACATTTTTCAAGCGTATAGAACAGTTGTTTTGTAGAATGTTCCTCAATCTGGGTTTGTCTGATGTATCTTAGTGATTAGATTCAGTTCATGTATTTTTGGCAAGAATACCACAGAAGTACTGCTGGGTCCTTCTCAGCACATCGTATCAGGAGGCACATAGTGTTTATTTGTCCCATTAGTGCTGACGTTAACCTTGGTCACTGGGTTAAGTGTCTGCCAGATTTCTCCACTCTAAACTCACTATTTTCCCCTTTGTAATTCTAATAATCTTTTAGGGAAATGCTTTGAAGCTATATAAATGTCAAATGAGTGTTTTGAGTGTAAAAGGGGATAATGCAAGTAAACTAGGATTATTCCGGAAAAACTAGCAAATATGGTCACCCTTGTTCTGAAAGACTTTTGTGACTCCCTGGTATAATGGCCAGGCTGTTCCCAGTCACAGCTCATGGGTCACATTTGTGGGGAGGCCTTTTCTGAGCCTCCCAGCATGTCACCTTGGGGAGATGTCCACCAAAGACCTGTAACACTTAAGCGCATCTCGGATTCCCTGTCTCTCTGTCTCAGACAGAGAGCTGCTTGCGTGCCAGGACCTCATCATTCCATCTGTATCTCCTAATACCATACTTGCGGCTGGTACAGGAGTGGCATCACCTAATGTCTGAATTCATACTGGTCTTATCTGAACCTTGCTTTTCTCAATTTTTGGAAAGAGGGGTAATGAACTTTGTCAAGTTGTCCTTAAGGATCTATTGTAATGAGGTTTTATTAGAGACGGTGTTTGGTAATTGGGAAAGAGGACTAAGACATTGCTCTTTGGAGCTAAGAAAGGCCCAGCTACCAGCGAGCACATCTGTCTTCTCTCATCCCTGGGAGGTGCAACTCAAACTCACATCTAAAAGCAACTTGTCTAGTTTGTGTTCCTAAGGGTCCTTCCTGTGACTGTCCTGTGTGTCTCAGTAACCTCAGGGTCTAGCACGGAACCAACCAGAGGTACTCAAGAAATCTTCTGAAAAACAGAACAAAACACCTACATAAGTGTAAATCCAGTCACTTCCCTCTTCTTAGTGTCTGATCCTCCGTAAAGAAATCTAAGAACCGGCACTCCATCCAGTACAGTATTGTGTAACCATTCAAAACAATGCTTATGAAGAGACCTATAACAAGTAAAGAGATCAAAAGGGCACTACCCACATTCAGATGGATTCACAGGTAAATTCTACCAAACATTTGAAGAATAATGAATAACAATTCTTCACAAACTTTTCCAAAATATAGAAGAGGAGAGAACACTTTCCACTTCATTGTGTGATGCCAGTGTTACCCTCATATCAAAACCAAACAAAGACATCATAAGAAAACTACAGACGAATATCTCATAAATATAGATTTTAAAACCATCAATTAAATACTAGTGTGCACAATCTGGCAATATGCAAAAAGAATTACAGACCACAACCAAGTGGGGTTTATCCCAGGAATGCAAGGCTAGCGATCTATGAAAATCAATCAATGCAATATACCACATTAATAGGATAAAGGGGAGAAGCCACGTGACCATCCCAACAAACACAAAAAAGGCATTTTGCAAAATCCAACACTCTTTTATGATAGAACACACAGTAAACTAGGACTAGAAGGGAACCTCCTAAACCTTATCAAAACAAAACAAACACAGCCCTGGCTGGTGTGGCTCAGTGGATTGAGTGCCAGCCTGCAAACAGAAGGATCACTGGTTCGATTCCCAGCCAGGGCACATGCCTGGGTTGTGGA
Source organism: Furipterus horrens (assembly GCF_987537825.1). Classification (NCBI taxonomy): domain Eukaryota; kingdom Metazoa; phylum Chordata; class Mammalia; order Chiroptera; family Furipteridae; genus Furipterus; species Furipterus horrens. The sequence continues at coordinate 130,005,882 of NW_028327177.1, read as the reverse complement.
CTAGATCCATATGTCTGGGGGTGTGCGAGAGGCAACCAATCTATGTTTCTCTCTCACATCGATGTTTCTCCTGTCTCTTTCTCCCTTCCTTTCCCTCTCTCTAAAAATAAATAAATAAAATCTTAAAAACAAAATAAACCCACAGCTAACATCACATTTATTGGGTGACAGGGGTTTTCTTCCTACGATCAGAAACAAGATCAGAATGTCTGTTCTCACTACTTCTCTTCAACATTCAACTAATTGACAAGCTGATTAGGCAAGAAAATGAAATAAAATGCATCCAGAATGAAAGGAAAGATGTAAACTAAAGGGTGGGGCAGGTTTACAGCTGTTTCTATGGAGAATAATACAGTAATTAATAAATCATAATACAAGAATAAGCTCTCTGTTTTGTGTACTTAGACTGTAAACCTACTTTTTCCCCACCCTGTATGTAGTTACAAATAAAATACATGATTCTTTCTACACACACAAAGTCTTGGGGAAGCAAAATTCACATCTTACGTTCATTAAGTCCCATGGTTAGGGGACAGTAAACACTTTTAACCCCACTTAATTCCAGCCTACCCCACCCACCCACCCAATAAATAATCTTGAGCATTGCTAAGTTGCTGACTGTTTACTGCAAACAATTGTACTACTGCCTTTTGCAATGCTGCTGTCTGAAGACTAGCCACAGTTTTTGCACAAATGATAACCCTCTAAGAAAATTACTGGCTTTCAGTAATGAACATACCAATCATGAGTTCAGTCACCTTGGTAATTTTTCAGTGTTTGGCTTTAATGACCTGTTGTATTTTTTATTTGATGAGCACGTCCTTTTGAGTATCGTATTTCTTGCAAATAAACTACTTTCCTTTTCTAAATGCTGTCATTTTGAGTTCTCAATTTACTGGTACTTGATGAAATGCAAATTAAAATATCGATACTGTTTTTACCTATTAAATGGGCAAAGTTGTATTTTTCAAGATATTGCTCATTACCAGCTAGAAGGGCAGGAAGCTGGGCCCACCTGCATGACTAGTAGGCAATTTGGTTATATTTATTGACATCTTTAAAACATACCTTTTAAATCCTGTAATTTTAGTACCTGCAATTCAGCCAATGGATATAATTAGGTTGTATATCCTAAAATTAAAAAATAAACACTGAAATGCCATTGGCTTACAAATATATTTGCTAAGACTATTTAATGCCATGGGAAAATACTCTTGATTTAAGGTAAAATAAAAAAAGTGGAGTCATACAGGATGATCAAAACTTTTATAATGAAACCATACACATGGCATTAAAAAAAAAAAAAACTAAAAGGGAAGAGAAGCATTTTAATCACCACCCTGTCCCTTTCTTTAAGAAAAATAAGAAATCATTCCATTCTGCTGCCATTTAATAACAAAGAACATGAAAAATTATTGAGTTCTATTAATTTGTAGTTATATATAATGTTCTGTATTAAGGTCTGTTTAAGTGAGTGGCTAGAAATGAAGGAAAGAAGCAAAGAGGGTAAAAAAAGGGAGGTGGCATAGTGCAGAGGAGGAAGTGGGAGAGACAGACGGACAGATAAACAAAAGACTTAGAAACTTGGGCAGAATGATCAAAAGAAATCAATCCAGGGCACTGTTTCATGTTCTCTGTCTCTCTCTGTCTCTCCCCCTTTCTGCTCTTCACACCCTCACACTCCCACACACACACACACACTACCAGCTGTTGTTCAAGAAGGCTTCTATACTAGAAGCAAAGAACTTGGCTCTCTGAACCGACAAGAATACAGATTCTTCTGCAGATACGACAGGTATTCAAATGAAAGAAGTGATGTTCACTTCAAATCCTCGCCAGGAAGCATGGGCAGGGGCACACGGGCTGGAGTTGGCAAAGGACATCGGAGACCTATCAGAAGTTGTGGGTGGCTGTGCTAGAGGGAAAATAAAATCTCATTGCAAAAAGGCTCAGCACCCTCTGTGGAAATCACCAGTAAACAGCGAGCACGGGCTCCCACCTCCAGGAGGCAGGGACCTCAGGCTCAGATTACTGCATTATTTGTTGGAGTTCTAATTTAAAAGAAGGAAACCAGTTTAAAAACAAAATTAGAAGGGCAGGGGAGGCAAGGACTGGCCCAAAGGAAAGAACAGCCTGTTATTTACAAAGGACACACACACACAGGTGCAGACCTGTAATGAGGTCAGAGAGCCAGTGTACCAGCAAACGGAGCAAAAGTCTTTAACAAAGATCAAAAACAGGGGTAATTGCCAGCAGCAGGCCCCAGGTTCTACGGCAGCGAGCAAGCTTCACTGGCCTTTGCTGACACATAACTGTCCCGTGGACAGAGCTTTGAAATGGTGGGTCAGGGGAGGCCTGTCTTCTCTCAAGCTGAGACTCATACCTTGAATTGCCCAAGTTTGAGAATTCTTGACTGGTTAAGAGCCTCCAAGAGGTCTGCTTTAGTAATAGGGAAATGTCCCTGAGTTGGAATTAGCAAAGTGTCACAAACACAGGAGATTTAGCACTTGGTGGCTGGGAAATAAAGCAGGGTTCTTTGGCCCCGTATGAGAGAAACAGATCAAGTTAACAGCTTAGCAATTCAGCTCCCCACGGAGAGAACCCAAGAAGCTATTCGACACCTGTAAGCGCCCTGCTTGGTGTGGATTTCACGAACCTCAGGGCCTTTGATTCTTGTGATTCTTGCATGGTCATTTCTTCCAATAAGGCGATGGGGACCAAGCACTCAGGAGGCTGAAAATAACCTAGACAGAAAGTTCAGAGGCCTTTGCACATGTATCTGTGAGTGGGTTAATGACCAGATGCACAGAACAAAATATCTTCCTTCCCCATCCCTCCTGAGTCCTTGGACTCCAAAAAGTGGCCTCAGCCACAGGGCTGGGGCATTGCTGTGACACTATCTGAGGCAGATGTAGGGCAGGATTATAAATGACAAGGAGGTGCAGACAAAACCCCAGGAACGAGGTAAGACCTTCTGTGCGTAAGGAAGGCGGAGACTGTATGGCTCACCTGCTCCGTGACACGATGGTTACTGTAGCTGCCGTGAGGTCCCAATGACATAAAATGCACGTTAGGAAGCCAGCGCGCGGAAGGAAATCCTCCGAGAGACGAGAAGAAGGGAGGGGAATAGATCTGACAGCTTGTTATTGCTGCAGCTTCCTTAGCAAAGATAAGACCGAGGTGGGGTTTATTTAAAAAGAGACGAATTCTGGTGTGTACCCAGGGTGTTTGTTCCTACTGTATTTAATCTGTTGGCAGGAGCACGGAAGAAGTTATATTTGGGTAAACACTGTTTAAAGTAGTAGCCATTCCTGGCAGAGCAAGTTTGTAAACGGGATACTGAGGCGGAACCATGAAAAACTAGCGCAGCTTTGGCAGCACAGCCTTTGCATGGGCCTCAGCTGTGTTTTCTTAGAAACACAGACCATCTTTGTCAACAGAGCTTTGAACTCCCATTCGGGGGGAGGGGGGAGATGTCAGAGAGCAGAAGGTGTAACTGGCCGTCACACTCCAGTTCCTTAGAAGAGGGTCACACGGATCCTTCCCGGGAGGCTGCTCGGTCCGTGTTGCTAAACAGGATCGCAAACGGGGCTTAAAACATGGAGCCTAGGGAGTCCGCAGTTAAAGCGGTCTACGGAAGAAGGTGGGGATTGCTCCAAAAAGCGATTCGGCTGATCAGTGACTGCACCTGGAGAGTCTGGGACCCACTCTAGACTCTTGAAATGTGAACAAGGGGCAGGTGACGGGCATTGTTTTGAAAGCTCCTCACGTGGTTTCAGTACGGCGCGGGGGGGGGGGGGCATTGGTAGGGGACAGTGCACTGCTTTTCAAACTTGAATGGGCATACGAACCACCAAGGTATCTCCATTTATTCATTCATTCATTCATTCATTCATTCATTCATTTATTATTTTTAGAGAGAGGGGAGGGGAGGGAGAAAGAGAGGGAGAGAAATATCAATGTGTGGTTGCCACTCACATGCCCCCAACTGGAGACCTGGCCCGCAACCCAGGCCTGTGCCCGGACTGGGAATCGAACCAGTAACCCTTTGGTTTGCAGGCTGGCATTCAATCCACTGAGCCGCACCAGCACCAGCCAGGGCCCCAGGGGATCTCCTTTAACTCCACAGAGTTTCGTTTAGGCAGGTCCCCCCGGGGGGGGGGGGGGGGCGGAGAGCCTGCATTTCTGACGGGCTTCGGGCGATGCTGATGCTGTGCTGCAGAGGCTGCACTTAATGACCACAGAGGTGTCCAAGGCTTGCCCTTTCCTGGTGAGATTGGAATGAAGGATTTTCACCGGTAAAGTACAGTGCGGAGCTAATGATAAACCTTTTAAAAAATCATTTTGGTTAAAAAACCTTTCTTATCATGTGCGGGAAGAGAATAGGAGTCAGCAATCAGATCAGAGGAGCAGAAACGAGAAAACAACTTTCAATTTCAGTTACATTTTAGTTACTTCAACTGATGAATCAGTGAACAAAATGTGGGATAGCCCCGCGATGGACTATTATTCAGCCATGAAAAGGAATAAAGCTCTGATGCATACTACAACACGCATAAACCTCGGAAATATTATGCTAAGTAAAAGTCACAAAAGACCACATATTATATAGTTCCATTTATATGAAATAGCCAGAATAGGCATATTTATAGAGACAGAAAGTAGATTGGTGTTTGTTTAGGAGGGATGAAGGAGTGAAGGAGTGATAGCTAATGGGTAGAGGGGTTCCTTTTTGAAGTTGTGAAAATGTTCTTCTGAAATTGACTGTACTAAAAATCAACGGACTTGTACACATTTTTAAATGCATGGCCCTGGCTGGTGTTGCTCAGTGGATTAAGTGCCAGACTGTGAACTGAAAGGTCACCAGTTCGATTCCCAGTCAGGGCACATGCCTGGGTTGTGGGCCGGGTCCCTGGTTGGAGGCGCGTGAGAAGCAACCTATCGATGTATCTCTCATGCAACATATTTCTCTCCCTCTTTTTCTCCCTCCCTTCTACTCTCTCTGAAAATAAATAAATAAAATCTTAAAACAGGTGAATTGTATGATATGTGAACTACATCTCATATAAGCTGTTAAAAATTCCTGGAGGAAGGTCTTTGTGGTGCATATAAACAGCCAAACATGTTAGAGAGAATATTCTTTATGTGTTGCATATAAATATACATTATAGTCTTTATATACTATCTTCATATATTATATAGAGATATGTGATGTATAGAATTATAGCATAAAATATAAAGATTATATAAAGATTTGTAGGAGCAAGGCTATTTTTCTTAAAGGCAAACAACCCAACAGGAAAATAACCAGAGGCATGCACAGACAATTCACAACAGAGGGAACTGGAAAGGCTGATGTACATGTGGAAAGAGGCCAAAGCTGTTTGGAAATCAGCAAAATAAATATTAAAATATCAAGCAAATATCATTTTAGACCCACCAGCTAGGCACACACACACACACACACACATACGCACACAAACCCTATAAAACGTAGTGTGATTAATTAAGTGATGGCAAGTGTGGAGAAAGAATTCTCATATATATCTGGTGGGAGAGCAGATTGGTCCAAAATCTTTGGAAAGCAATTTAGCAATATTTCAATAAACGTGGTGTTTATAACTTGCTAGTATATACACGTGAGGAGGTCTCATCCATGTATATAGGAGGCATGCCTAGGAATAGTTTTCCATTATTTTCTATGTTAGTAAAAGTCTTCAATCTATATGCCATCAACAGGGAAATAGGTTACTACATTGGGGTTTATTCATATAATGGAAAATTAGGCAACAGTTAAAAAGAAGTGAATTTGAACTACTAAAGGCAATATAAATATTTAAATATGATTCATATTATTTCCTAGAAATGAGACTAAAGAGAGCAAAGGTTCAGGAGAAAATCAAGTTGATATATATATATATATGTACATATATATATATATATATATATACTTTTTTTTTCTTGGACCTGTGACACATCACTTCTGCCACATTGCATTGGCATATCAAGTCACAAGGACAAACCCTGATCCACGGGGCTGGGAGATAGACTGTCAAGTGTCATGGCTAAGGATGAGTCTTTGGGGACGGGTGAAGAATGGGACCCTTGTGGGACTCTCACATCGCCATGTCTTTGTGCCCTCTCATCAATGTTATTGTTTCAGGGACCACCTGAAAGGGAGCACCCCCTCACTGTCAGCTCTAGGCTGGATGCTGGGGACACACATGTATCTGCAGAACCCTCTGGCTCAAGGAGATAGTTTAGCTGGGAAGACAAGACACATGCACAAAAAGGTCAGTAACATTCAACTTCAAGAGAGAGAGGTAGGAATTAGTGGCCAGTAGAGAAAAGGACACTCTGGTAAGCAGAAGTGGCTTAAAGGAAGGTATATTGGTAGTCAGGCCTCTGTGGCTTTGTCAAATGGGATTAATGCCACCTGCCTTGAAAATGAAATGTTATGGGAAAGTGGCACATAGTAGCCTCTCAATAAATATTAACAGTATGTAGAAATTTAGTTCTAACCCTAACCTTCCTCCATGCCCCACTCACTCTCTCAGCTTCTGCCACCCTGTCCTTTCCTCTCTGACTCACTAGGCCTGTTGCCATGGCATGGCTTTGCCACGTGCCGTTCCCTTTACTTAGAAAACTTCTCCCTCCCCTGTTTAGTTTTACTGCATCCTGGTTCAAGGCTCACTTCCTCAGGAAAGCCCTCGGACTTTTCTGGCTGGGTCAATGCCATAGCTACAAAGTCGCTTAGCACGTTGTATGCCTTCAGTTAAGTATCGGTTGAATAAATGATGTTGATTGCGCTACTTTTGTGCGGTGCTGCCCTCAAGTGATTCCTCTGGGCATTGCAACAATTGCTTTTTAAACTGACCCGCAAGGGCTTTCACGCTTTTGCGAGTGCAGAAGCAAATGTGTACGGGGCCCAATAGGTGCATGAAAAGGTGTTCAGCCTCACTAGCCATCAGTGAACTAACTTCACACCTGTTAGGATGGCTATTACCAAAAAGACAATAGATACAAGTGTTAACAAGGATGTGGAGAAAAGCGAACCCTTGTGCACTGTTGGTGGGAACGTAAAGTGGTACAGCTGTTATAAAAAAACAGCATGGAGGTTCCTCAAAAAAATAAAACCAGAATTATCATATTACCCAGGAATCTCACTGGTGGGTATATCTCCAAAGGAAATGAAATCAGTATCTCAGAGAAATGTCTGTACTCCCATGTTCATTGCAGCATTATTCACAAAGTCAAGGTATGGAAAGTTGTGTCCATCAGTGAATGAATGTATAAATAAAATGTAACATGTATACAATAGAATATTACTCAGCCCAAAAAAGGCAATCCTGCCATTTGTGAAAACAGAGAAAGTACCAGACAGAGAAAGACAAGTACCATATGATTTCATTTATATGTGGAATCTGACAGGTTGAACTGATAGAACCAGAGAGTAGAACAGTGGCTGCCAGGGGCGGGGTGGGGGTGGGGGCGGTGAGGCTGGGGAATGGAAAGATATTGGTCAAAGGATACAAACTCTCAGTTAAAAGTTCTCAGACCTAATGTACATCCTGGTGACTCTAGTTAATAACACTGTATTTGGGGCCCTGGCTGACATCAGCTTAGTGAATTGAGCGCCAGCCTGCGAACCAAAGGGACACCAGTTGATTTCCAGACAGGACACATGCCTGGGTTGCAGGCCAGGTCTCCAGTTGGGGGCATGCAAGAGGCAACCAAACACTGGCATTTCTCTCCCTCTCTTTCTCCCTCCCTTCCCTCTCTCTAAAAAAAATAAATAAATAAAAATGGCTAAAATGGTAAATTAAAAAAACAACAACACTGTTTTATCTTGAGATTTGCTGAAAGAATAGATCTTAAGGGTTCTATGACCACTACCACAACAAAAAGGTAAATATGAGTGATGAAAAGCTTGTGAGAGTCATTTCACAATGTGTATATATATATATATATATATATCAAGTCATCATGTTCACATCTTAAATCTATGCAATTCTAATTAGTCAATTATGCCTCAATAAAGCTGGAAGGAACAGGATCCTAAATGAGTAAATCCTGAGGAATAAGTGCAAGATTTATAAATCCCCCTACGCCCGAAATAAAACGTGAGTTTCTGTTCAGATCTTACCAGAGACACTTCAGTCTTATCTTAGTTAGCTATTACTAGGCTCTGAACCCACCCCACTTTCCTGCTGCCTCATGGATACCTCCTTTGCTCTGCTCTGACTGCATAACTACCTTACCCACACACCTGTGCTCCTCATTCCTTTCTGATCTATAGACCAGCATGTTCTCTTGCCTCCCCGGACATCTCCCTTTTAGGGCCACAAGCAATTCAAACCAAATGTGAATGTCTTTTTCTACCTGGGTACTTTCCATCTTGAAGTTCCCTAATGTGTTCACGGAACTGTGAAAAGCAAATTACTTGTTTCCTGACTTCTCTTGAAACCTGATACTATTTATAAATAAGAAAATTGAAGCCTAGTGAGGTTATGTAACTTTGCCCAGAGTCACACAGGTTCAAAATCCAAATCTCTCCCCTGATTCCAAAATCCTGAAACTAAGTGTGAGCTCATTTTAAGGGGCCAGAAGCTTTTGCAACTTGTAGGCAAGAAACTCTCTAAGAAAAAGAATATGGTCTTGGCCAGGGAGCTCAGTTGGTTAGAGCTTAGTCCTGATACACCAAGGTTGTAGGTTCAATCCCTGGTCAGGGCACGTACAAGACTCAACCAATGAATGCATAAATAAGTTGAACAAAATGTTGTTTCTCTCTCTTTCTCTTTAAAATAAAAAAAATAATTAAAAATAAAAGCATATGTCAGGGAATGTACAAGACTGAACAAATGAATGCATAAATAAGTTAAACCACAAAATAGTGTTTCCCTCTCTCCTTAAAATAAATAAATTTTTAAAAAACGAATATGAATTGAAGAAAACAGGTAGGTACAAGGCCTTAGAAGTCACTTGTATAAGTAAGGGTCTCGAAGATTAAATTTCCTCAGCTTAATGGTAAAATTGCCTCTAAATGAAAACTTGGAGATAGACATGTCTATCTCCAAAGTTAATGAAGAGGGAAACCAGAAGTAAAATTAGGATGTGAAGAGGTTTTTATTTTCAATATCTACTACCTTATTTGCTGAAACTTCTTTAAAGCATGAAAGGTCCGTCCTTTAGAAGTGGCATTTCCCAGGTATGTTCCTGGAGTCCTCCCTGACAGCAAAGAGCAGGCAACAGGTATTTTGCTTCCGTCGGAATGTCAGTGTCAGCATAAGAGGGAGAAGAAATAAATTTAGCAAAGACAGACATAAGTGGGTGCCCAACATCCAGGGACAGAGTCCAATCAGATGTCTAAGTGGACAGAGGGCAGAGTGAAAGTAAAATTGCTGTACATCAAAATCTGTGGTCAGTATTAAAAAGTCAAAATGAAGCCTAGATTCTTAACAACTGCCAAGCAAAAACTCAGCTTAGTTCATAAGAAGTGCATGACCATCTAAAACCTTGACCAAAAAGTCACAGGAACAATAATTTTTTGTTGTTGTTGGCAGTCTGCCCATTGTTTAAGACAATCATTCCCAAAGAGTGACCCCTAGTGGACAGGAGGGTCATAGGTCACTGAAACCTGGAATTTCCTCAGACAAGCATCTTACGTGTCAGTTTGTATTTTTTTTAAAGCCTTCTGGGGTTTTTGCCTAAATGGTGATTTTTGAAGGTCATTTCTCTCATTGCTAAGTGGGAATAATATTTATGTTGTGTAGCTCATAGGATTACTGTGAAGATAATGAAAAGCAGGAAATCCAATCAACATATGAAAGGAGAAAAACTATGATAGATATCAATAACTGTTTGTGGCAGAGATAATGCTGTGTGTTCATTAAATTAAAATTTTTTTTCTGAGTTATAACTGCTAAACTCCATTTCGCAGCCTCTCCAGCCATTCTGGCCAATGATACGGGAAAGAAAAAACGCCACTTCCAGGGGGTATGTTCTATTTGATTCTTCACTCTTCTCCTGTGTGCTGATTGGAGATCAATTTTCAGGAAGACCTGGAAACCGTATGCTGGCAATGGTAGGGCCTCTTTGAGCCTGGATTCCCATGTGACTCTATGGAGAAAGTGACCCCCCGCCCCAACCCCACCTCCTCAGTCCACATTAGACTACAAAAGCTATAAAAATTGTATTACGCCACTGAGATTTAAATGTTATTTGTCACAGCAGCTAGCATAACTTACCCTAAGACATTGCTAAAAAGGTGCTTGAGGAGTCAAGACAAGCGATGGAACTTGCAAAAATGTCAAGAGATTTGGGAGGGCTTATGCGTTAGTCACTACAGCTTTGCGTCTGTTTTCGCAGCCCTCCTTTGTACACAGGAGGCTGTGTTGGAATGTGGGAGGGTAACCTGGGAGTGTCTGCTCTTCTCTTCTCCAGGACTAAATGGTTAAGTCCAGACTTCGTGTATATAATTGTCCCTCCTTCTCTAGAATTAGCACCAGCAAGGTCCATGATTTGTAACATGTGCTCTTTAAACACTAGAGTGTCCTCAAGATGTCTTCAACATTTTAAAAGCTCCTAATTAGAAATAGGAGACTTTAGGTAAGTCTACATGCCAGCCGTCATTGCTGTAAACCATGTCTAGCCAAAGTCAAAAGGAGGGGCTCTTTAGCATCCCTTCCAAAACTAAGGAATGAAACATCTCAGCATTTTACACAATGAGAGTGAAATAGAGCCATTGGAAAAGTACCTTATCATTAAACTTAATGCACCCTGTAATTTGTTAAGTTGGTTAGCTAATAGAAGAGATAACAAATGTCGGTGAAGATGTGGATTAAAGGGAACCCTGTGTGCTGTTGGTGGGAATGTGAGGTGGTACAGCTACTATGAAAAAAAGCATGGAAGTTCCCCCCAAAATTAAAAACACAACTACCATATGATCCAGCAATCCCACTTCTGGGTATATATCCAAAGGAAATGAAATTGGTATCTTGAAGACATAGCTGCACTCCCATGTTCACTACAGCATTATACACCATAGGCAAGAAATGGAAACAACCTATGTGTCTACACACACACACACAATGGAATTAGCCATAGAAAGGAAATCACACCATATGTGACAACATGACTGAAAATGGAGGAAATTATACTAAGTGAAAAAAGCCAAAGGTAAATACTGTGATCCCACTTATCTAAAGAAGTTGAACTCATAGAAGCAGAGAGAACAGTGGTTGCCAGGGGTTGGGGGTGGGGGAAATGGAAAGATGTTGGTCAAATGTTTGATTCTATCTTCTGGAACTCCTATCAGATGTACATTGAGTCTTCATATCCTATTTGCTACTTCTTAAGTTCTCAAATGTTTTCTTTGCTGCTTTCTGTTAATATATTCTGATCTGTTTTCCATTTTGCTAATTTCAACTCCAGCTGTCAAATATGTTATTTAATCTGTTCAATGACATAAATTATGTTAATGTCTAGATGTTTTTTTTTCAGTCAGCCTGGTTGGTTTTTGTTGTTTTTTTTCCATAGCAATTTGTCCTTAATGCTTCAACCCTCCTTTTATGTCTTCATTTTAAAAATTACCTTTCAAGGCATAAATCATATTGCTCAATTGTCTGAAACCCTAGGCGTTTAATTCTTGTTTTAAAAATTCTATTGACTTTCACTCATAATGACTTCGTAATTATCTTAAGTGCATATTTGGTGGGACCTTATGTACGGGAAGCCTGTGTAGCCTGGATCCAGTGTGGATTATCGTAGTGTTTCCGTGTTTGCTTCTGCCAGCTGTATTACTGGCCCAAGTTCCAGTTTTTATGCTTTCTGCTTGTGGTTTCCTGGATATAAGAATTCAAACCCAAAATCTGTTTGTGGTGCTGGATTCATGATTACCTATTTTCAGAGGAGGCATTTTTCTCTACCTGGAGGCCTGCTTCCTTGTTTCTGCCTATATATGGGTTTTCTTACTCCAGTTTGTTCCTGACAGTGTAGCCCTTGGAGGGCTTCTAGGTCCAGCACAGTCTTTATAACCCAACCCATTAGACAGTAGAGAGAATTCCCACTTCCTGCCCTGGCAGCCAGAGACACTGTGGCTTATTACTCTGGCGATCAGGCCCATATTTGTCTTGTTCTCCTGGGGATTTCACTCACATTTTTGTGAGAACAGCCCTGCATATAAAAAGATGCTGGTTATATTTTCCTAGCTTTTCTAGGTATTTGAGGTGGGAGGCAGGGGCGGATTTCAAGTTCATTAATCCCCTGGCTGGCTAGGACTGAAAGGCGTCCATCCTACAAGTCTGTGTTTATTGCAGCATTATTCACAGTGGCCCAGACAAGTAAACAAACTAAGTGTCCTTTGATGGATGATAAAGAAGAGGTGGTACATATTTACAATGGAATACTACTCAGCCATGAGAAAAGATGGAATCTGCCATTTGCAACACATGCATGGATCTTGAGAGTATTATGCTAAGTGAATCAAGTCAGACGGGAAAGGACAAGAACTGAATGATTTCACCCATCTGTGGGACAAAACTGAAAGCAACAAATGAACAAACAAAACAAATAAACAAAACGCAAAGACACAGACAACAGTATGGTGCATACAGAGGGGAAGAAGGGTAGGGAGTGGTTGGGAAGGGTAAGCGGGGGTCAAATATCTGGTGACAGGAGGAGAATGGACTTTGCGTGGTGAGTGCACGATGCAATGTACGGATGATGTATTATAGAACTTTGCACTTGAAACTTATATACTCTTATCAATCAATGTCACTCCAACAAATTTAATTTTAAAAAATCAGCAAGCACTGGGAAGAAACACAGACAAATGGAAACAGATGTTTGAAGACTGGAATTAGAAATGAAGCTTTTCTTTTAAAAAATGTCTTTTTATTAGTGTTAATGCAGTACAATTCAAGGGGGGAAAAAGAGCTGACCTAAATAAATAAAGTTATTGATTTTTTTAAAAGATAAGATCAGTAGCACAGGTTTTTTGGGGGGCCTTAAATGTTTATTAAACCAAGCTTTTACATTATATCCACCTATAGTCTGTAAACAAATACAGTACACATGTTAAGTAAAAGGCTCTTAGATTAAAATTAATGGAAAAACTACAGAACCCTTTGTCCACTGGTGCCTCACCACGCCTTCGGCCAATGCCATGGGCCTGTTAAATAGTTCCATGAAAACCCAGAAGGAGTTTAGCTCAACCCCACCTGCTAGGATGGATTTCAAGACAGGTCCTGGTTCCACATTATAATGGACTGGGTTATAGCAAGGCAATGGGGTAGTTTTTACATTCACAAACTGGCCGATATAGTACAAATTAAGCTTCTCTCCCGATGTCTCCCTCTCTGTTATCATAATTAGTGAGAAATGACAGACCACAGGTGGCTACAAAAATAGATAACTCATAGAGCAATAAATATCTGCACTTTGCAGAGCACAAACTTATAAAATTTGCCTTTTTCCATAATGTGCAGAATATCTTAAGTATATTCAAGAGGTACAGTCAACAGACTTCAGTGTGGTAAGAGCATTTGTAAGGAAAAAACAATCAAGTACAAACCCAGAGCAGGAGGCTGAATGCAGATGAGAACATACAAAAGACAGAATTCCTCACCTCTGATTATCTTACTTAATAGACACCAGTTAGCTTATAGCCCTTTATGTATCTTAAAAGTAACACTTTGTTACCTATGTACAAACTTTAAAAAGGATTAATCATGAGATGAGCAAAAATTAATTAACTTAATAGTGGCACTAAAATCAATAAAACTTGGAGCATTTTGTGTGTTTTCAAATACTTCTGTGGATGGGGCCTCATAATGCCCCCCAAATGTTTTGGATAGTTTTAAAAATTCCCACAAAAATCTATTTTACAATCATTTCAGATATAGGGGCAATAAAATAAAATAAAATAAAATAAATCCCAAACTGGAAAATAAAAAAGGTCAAAAATCTCACAGTGACTGAAAAATCCATGAACATGTAAGTGACATTCATATGTTTGCTTAGCAGTCTGTCAGGTGCTATGTAACGTAATTGTAATGCTACCCTGAAACCAAGCTCATTTGAGAATGAAGCAATTCCCATTCTAATTCTAGAATTAAAAGCACTCATTCCCTATAATGTGCGTTTCAGAGAGGTTGATCTTGTTGGTGTCGCCTTAAAGCGGCACCATAGCTTCACGGCAGACCTGAATTGTAAAACTGAGAACTAATGCGATCACAGGTGGCTATTCACCCCAGTTACGTACAGGGAGTGAAGGGTATTAATTTCCTTGCCAAAAAGTCTCCATAATCTAATGTGTCTGGACCTGGCTAGGTGAAATAAACAGGTTCCACTGACATACTAACATATATTTACACCTTCAAGATTCAGCTTTCCCCAAACTCATGTGACCTTGCCAGGGAACACCCAGAACCACCCACCACTGGATCCCAGGACACTCGTTTCCTATGGAACATGGTTTGAAAAATGCCATTCTGAAGTAGTGCTTCTAAAATTGTAGTGGCCATCGGAAGCACATGGAAGGTGTGTTAAAGCACAGATACCATACCCCAGTTTAGATGCCTGTGGCGGGACCTGGGAACCTGCATTTCTGAGAGACTGATGGAGTGAGGAATACACTTTGAGTCTAGACTAGTGATTTTCAACCGGTGTGCCACAAGAATTTTTAACGTGATACCCGACTATACTCTTTTTTTTTTTTTTTGTCAAATCACGAATATATTTTTGGGATGCTGCACAATTTTAGTTAATTTGTTTATGCGTGTCATGAGATGAAAAAGGTTGAAAATTGCTGGTCTAGACAATGTCCCACACAAATCTCAGCTGCAGGAAGCCCTCTAGTAGCCTCAGAAAAGGCTGCACGTGGCATTTGCCACAACCAATTAGCTGGAGGTCAAATCAGCTCAGTGACGTCTGAGAAGGTCCTGGGGCACCTTGGCAGGGTGGGAGAGCACTCGGCTTTAGACTCCTGGTTCTGCCTCTTCCTTACCAGAGGACCAGGCACAATGACAGCAACTTAAGAGGAATAACAGCGTCCCCTCTCAGAGGAGCTGTGTAGCCTAAAGGAAATGTCTGCATAGAAGTGCTAACACAAAGCCTCATACAAGTATCATTAACCAGAAGAACGTGCCAGTCACAGCAGGAAAACCCCAGATGAGTTTTCTGTCTCCTGCCGCTGCTGAGCCTTTGTGAAAGCACATTCTGGCAACTAATGAAGAGAAAAGAGGCTAAAAATGCAGAAAAGTGCAGTGAGAGGAAGATACATAGTGCGTTCCTTAATTAAAAATACCTAATTGTTAATAAAAAAGAAAAGAAAAGATCAACTCACAATCAAAGTCATTAGTTATGCTGGCTTTGAGAGAGGGTTTAAGTCAGTCAGTTGATCTTTGAATGCACTCGCTCTTCCACTCTACCGCGCTATTAATGCTGGTTAAATTTTAACATCAATGAGAAAAAAAAATCCCTTCACTCAAAGACAAATGAATTAGATCTAAGAAATTTTGCCGAGATCGTTCCAATCTTGTAAGCTACCACAGTGGGAAAGTTTCAAAGTAATTTTTAAAAAGGACTTTTAATTTTGGTTCATAGAAACATCCACAGAATGAGACATGAACACACACTCATGCGTTCACATATGTGCATCTAGTGGTTGCCCATGATTTGCTTCTCAAAATTAAAAAACAAACCTATAAAAATGCATACACATCCATGATGGGATTACAGTCAAGCAAACATCTTGCTGCCAAGTCCCAGTTTCCATGTGAACCCAAAAGACTGATCGGAGTGGTAGAACCTTGCCCGACAGCTGCACGGTCCACTTTATAAATGCTCTGGATGGCTCTGGAGACAAGACAGCATCTCTTGAACGGGTTTGCCTTCGTAGCAGATCTGATACACGGCAGTAAACAAGGGGAACCTAGGTGGGGGAAAGGCGAACAGACAAGTTAAACCATCTGGTTTACTTCAGACAATGAATTTGTTTTTCTGGCCTAATAGGTTGCAGGTTAGTGTGCTACTCGTGACCACCTCCTACATTCCTTTATTATTTGCTCTGCGGAGAGCCTCTGCACTGTTGGCCGTAAGATCTTGGTACGACCTACATCATCCTCTGCCTAACTGGAGTGCGGTGTCTACGAACAAGTCACGTGGTAGACCTTACGGGTTAATCTGTGGTCATTCACATAGAGTTGTGGCTCAGGTGCTTGGTCAAACCTAGAATGTGTCCAAGTTTCTGTCACTATTTAATTTATTTAATTAACTAATTATTTTTTAATCCTTACTGAGGATATTTTTTATTATTGATTTTAGAGGTGGGGGGGTGGAGAGAGAGAGGCATCGATACGGGCAGGAAACATCGATCAGTTGCCTCCCTCTCGTTTGTGCCCAGACTGGGGATCAAACCCGCAACCTAGGTATGTGCCCTGATGGGAATCGAAACCACAACCGAACCCACAACCTTTTGGTCTACAGGACAACATTCCAGCCAACTGAGCCACCTGGCCTGGGCTTCTGTCACCATTTAAAAAGTCTGGAGAATAAATTTAAAGTTGCAAGGAGGTATTGCTCTCTCTTCTCCAGAAAGAATGAAGACAAGGCAGCCCACACATCACCATGAATAATTTAGCCTGGAATGCTCCTGCAAGAATCAGTGTAGGGACCCACAATTAGCAGAGCACAATCTCATGTCAGAAGCCGGATTTATTTTGCCTTTTCTTTTAAGATGTGAATGCATATAAATGAAAGTTTGAAATGGATGAGGGTGTGAAGGTATGGGGTAATAATCCACTGTAAGAAAACATAATATTATCCCAGGTACAGCTGGCTCAGCAAGTATTATGGCACATATCACTGAGGAAATAAAGTTAATGTCAATCAGGCTTTTAAACACATGCACATGCACCCCCCCACCCCAAAATTAGCTTGACAGGATCAAGAGCCTTAAAGGCCATCCTGAAAATTATCTAGTTAGAATCCTATAATGACAGCTGAGGTCGTATATCTTTGTGACTGTCTATCATTGTGGGTTTTTGAAGGTTCAGCATATGTTATTTTTTGGAGTCAGGTAGACTACTTAATCAATCTGACTCCATAACTCTGGGAAAGTTTCGCAACCTCTTTGGCACACAGTAGGTGTGCAATAAATAGCAACTTATAAAGGCAGCGACAGATGGCCACCAGGTCCCAGACTGTAAGCCCCAGGAGGACAGGGCCAAAGTCTGTTTTGTTCGCCTTTGCATCCTGGTGCCCCACACAATGCACAGGAAAAGGCAGGTGCTCAGTATCTGATGAATGTCTTCTTGGGAATGGGAGTCAGAGCCTGGAGATTCTGGCCTCTTCCACTGTATTTCCATAGCTTAGTTCTCCTGTTCCTAGGATGAGAATGACTTGCATGTTCCCAAAGCAGGGTGGCAGGTAGTAATTGGCTACCCAAGCCATTCCCAACCACCTTTTCTCCTTACTGAGATCGGAAACGGACTAATACTCATGTTCTCAACCACCTAGAATTAGCCAAGTAAGCAGGTTCTAGCCACCAAGACATAAACATCTGTTGAGAGTTCCCGGGGAAGATATTTCTCTACTTGAGAGGCACTGGAGGAAAAATGTGCTTCCCTAGACTTCTCTTGTGGCTGTGATGCTTGGAGCTCCTGCAGCCATCTTGAGCTTTGGGGGAAGGACAACAGGATCACTGAAATTCTACAAGTAAATCAGGGGCACTGAACTGACACCAATTCTGTCCACTTCCAGACTCCTTGTTATGTGAGAAAAACCACCCTATTGTTCAAGGCACGTTTAACTGAGCATTGCTCTTGCAATCCAAAGCATTCCCAGCTTTCACAACCAGCATTTCCAAAACGTACTCTGTTGATGGGATATTAAGAGATATGGAGTGTTAAGGAGAAAGGGGGACTCCTGCCTCTGGAGCTAACACTCAATCACTAGCTATACTGCCCATCTAAATGCAAATTTTATAATATAGAATGCTATAAGGCCAATTAGAGCAGTTTGTGGAACTCTCTAAGTAAGGTGAAAGGTGCAAGGAGGACCAAAGACAGCATTTCACAGAAACATTGAAGAAACCAACCAATCGGCAATCCCACTCATGGATATCAAGGAGGGACGTATGTGTTCGGCTTCAACTAGGTGCAGGAACATGCAGTATCATAAACAGGGGCTCAGCCCTCAAGGAGCTTTCAGTGTTGTTACGGGCCAAACCCTATCCATCATGCAATGAAGTCCTAACCCCTAGCACCTAGAATGTGACTGTATTTGAAGACAGGGCCCTTAAGGAGGTAATTAAGTTAAAAGGGTTTTGTTAGGGTGTGTCCTATACCAATATGGCCGGTGTCCTTTTAAGACTACCCTGCCAACACCCTGATCTTAAGACTTGCAGCTTCCAGAACTGTGAGAAATACATTTCTGTTGTGTAAGCCATCCAGTCTGTGGTATTTTGTTATAGCAGCCCTCACATACTAATACAAACACCTTATGCTCACACATACTCATTAAGATACATGTACAAGGAAATGTAATAAAGCAAATTTTGTAATAGCAGAAAAACCCAGACATCTTTAGTATCTATTAGGAGGAAATTGGTTCTCCCCTACAGTGGAATGTTCCACAGCCATTAAATCTCTAGGTGCAGACATAAAATGATCTTCAAAATGTATTCTCAAGTGAAGAAGAGCTGGGGACACAGTGGAGCATGGAGTCAGGTCCCCATTACACCTACGACAGGGCTGGATGGAAAGGCACACTAACCCGAGAAAGCTGCCTCTTCTAGAGTGGGGATGCAGACTCACTTTTCACTGTGTGCCCTTGTTGTATGATTGACATTTTTTTAACCAAAGGGATGTGCTCCCTCCTTTCTAAGTTGAAGAATAAAAGTAAACTGGATGTTTATGCAGTAAGTCCCTAGCACATGAGTAGCAATATTGTCTAAACCAGGAGCCTGAGAACTAAATATGGCCTGTGGCCTGTTTTTGTTACCACCTGCAAGCTGAGAACGATTTCTACATTTTTGAAGGGCTGTATAAGAAAAAGAAGACGGGAGGGAGAGCAGCCTGGGGTGAGGTATTGTGCACCGTGCCTCGCATGGGTGGCGAGTGCAGGCCACGTGTGTGAGTGGACGTGTGAACGTGAGCGTGTGGGGGGTGTGTGAGGCAAGTGCCTATCCGCCCTGTGCCTCTCTCCCCGCCTACACGTCGATCTTATTTGATGGGTGGTGGCCAAGCCCTGCTGGGCTGAACCGTGATGAAAAGCTCCTCCCTGGGGCACTGTGCAGCTAAAAAAGAGAAAAGAAAAAAAAAAAAGAATATACAACAGAGAACTGTATTTGGCCTACAAGGACTAAATATTTATTACGTGGTTCTTTACGGGGAGAAGTTTGCTAACTGCTGGTGTAAACGATAAGTTCAAAGCAGGGGAAGTTACTAGAGGGCATGAAAGAAGGCTTCTCTGAGGACAAACCTGCCTTTCGGGTGATGCAGCTGAGGTGCCCGTCAAAGGGGGTGTCCAGGCAGGCCTACCAGCAGGACAGGAGTCTGAGAAGAGGTGTCCAGGGCAAAGGGAAGTCTGTTTCACCCTGGGAAGGTGTTGTAGGGGATGATGGGACATGCTATCCGGAAGGTCAGTGGGTACAGGCTTACCTTCGAGTATTGCAGGTTCAGTTCCAGACCACGGCAATCTAGCAAGTACTGTGATAGAGCACGTAAATAAACCTTTTAGCAGTGGAGGGCCTTGTCTGCAACTTGTGAAAAGGCACCACCGGTGAAGTGCAGCAAAACGAGGTATGCCTGTGCTGGACTAAGACGGGCTGCCTCAAATGCCCTCCCAGGCGCTGCAGGCTGCAGGAGGCCTCTGAATTTGCTTCCTCAGGGGAGAAGGGACCACGGCAGCCATCTGGTCTACCACTTTGATGTTGTGGGTAAAGAGACTGGGGCACAGGACGGCTAGAAATATGACCTGTGTAAGACCACATGGCTAGTAAGACGCGAAGAGGCCTTGAATGCTGCCCGACTGCTCACTGCTCTTCCCATAGAAAGGGAGGAGGATCAGTGCAGTGATGAAATGAAAAAAGAAAAAAGAAAAAAAATCAAGGCAGGAGGTGGTACACAGGGAGAAGAAAGTCAGAACTCGGCTCTGCCTATGCAGGTGCAGGGGGCAGGTGAGGGGGAGGAAGAGTCCCATGTGGCTCTACACTCTGGCCTGGGAGAAGGGGAGTCCCCTCTAGGGGCCTCCTTAAGCACAGGTACAGCCTGTTTGATTTCTAATCAGAAGAAAGCAAGTGGGACATGACTGAGGAGGGGCGTCTGCTCAGAGCTGAGTTTCACCTGCTCGATTACACCTGCTTTTTAAATCAGGCAGGTCCTGATCCCAGAACGCTGGTTCCAATATGGGATCCTCCTGAAGTGAAAGGATGGATACAGACCACCAGCCACCTTGTGAATTCATAAAGTCCTATCAAACGCACCTCTTGGTAGCAGGCAGATGCCACTTTAAAATCTGTGATTGGCAGATACTAACCATCACCAAACACCCAGGTATTTTTTTTTAAGACTCTAAACAAATTCCTGATAAAGACTTAATGGTCACTGAAGTAGGCCAGCTGCACACAAATGCATCACTGTCTGCCGTTAAATATGAGAGAAGACCATGCTTGTCAGAGGTGTTTTCCTTTTAGTCATGATTTCAAGGTAATTCTCCTCCTCTGGAGGCTTGTTTATGACTTCCATCTCTTGCCTGGCTGGTTTCGAAAGCCATTTCAGAAAAATAACATGCAAATTAAAGAAGGAAGATGAATGCCCTGTCCTCCCTCATTTTCCACGTTCACAAGGGAATTTTTTGGGTGATCAATCTGTACTGGTTGAAAAGAGGAGAGCAGGGTAAGGTAAGGATGCCAGGTTGGGACCAGGAGACACCTGGACTGACCTGAGGGGATGGAGCTGTGACCTGAAAGACACAGCCTGTAACCCAGCTCCTCACGCTCCCAGGCACCCAGACCTCCCCTCTCCCAAGCAGTGTTACAGAGGGTTAAGGATATGCAGAATATGCCGCACAAGCATTTTCTAGGTGGTGTGATCAGCATCACGACTATGGAGGAAGGCTCAATGAATCAGTGAGATGAAGGGCCAGGAGCAGCCTCAGGAAGGTCGGGCAGCTTTTGTGGTGCTACGGGGCTTCTTTCCTCGATTGGGTGGCAAATCAAACTGACCCAAGCCCACCTTCAGCATGGGACCAGCCTGGAGGGGCAGTGGAGGCTGGACGCACGCACACACGCATGCATCCATGCACACGGGGAGAGACTGCAAAGGCTGCTCACCAAACCTTAACACAGCTCACTTCACTGCTAGTGGCACCATGCTGGCGTGATGTGTCTTCCCTTCTTTTCTGAATGATTTGGCAGTTTATTAACAAGACTTGAACTGAGCTCTTCTTCCTGAAGTTGAGCTGGTTTTGTGTTTTGTGCAAACACTCACTTTCAGGGGAGGCAGACGTTTCCTATAAAAGGACGGAGCCAACGCCCTAAAGCTCTGGCATGCTGATCACAGAGCTGTGCTCGTGGACACTGACTGCGCTGGTGGCCATGAGCGAAGTGGGATGATAACCATTTCTCTGGTCTCACGGGCAGCGGGTGACTTACTTGTCCAGCAGTCCCTTCTGTTTGAGGATGCGGTACACTTCAGCAGAAGTCTGAGGTCCCTGGAGCTTCTGCCCATTCAGCATCTCCTTCTCCAACTCTTCAATGGTCTTAAAAACAAAAGAATGAAAAGAAAAATCTATGGTAAAGACTAGAGAATCACTTATTTCAAGAGGAAAGTGGAGAAGGGGAGCTGTACTCCTTTGCTACCAGCCCAGGAAAGAGGAAGACATATAAGATCAAGAACATAAGCCTCAAGTATCTTTAAGTGAAAGCAGACAGGTCAACAGGACAAACCAGCAAACCACAAATTCTGGCCCCCATCTCAGCTGGACTGTAGCTCACCCCAGCCCAGGGGTCACAAGGAGGAGGGAGGAGTGCAGGGAAGGCAGGCCAGGGGTTACCTTTCCAGTCCTGGCAAAGGCCTCGGCGACCCTGCGGTTCCGGCCCCCGTAGCAGGTGGTGATCAGGTCAGCCACGCCACAGCTCTCCAGGAAGGTGGCCGTAGACACCTGGCCCTTGCAGAAGATCCTGGCGAAGGCAATCATCTCCATGAGTCCCAGGCGGATGACAGCAGCTTTGGTGTTGTCTCCACTGCGGAGACCATCGCAGAACCCAGCTCCCACCGCTACGATGTTCTGGGAAGGAGACAAGGAAGCCGGGAGGCCGTCACGCACACGCTGCAGGTAAGGATGTGGGGAAGTTCGGGGGAGAGGCAGGGACAGGGACCCCTGGTTCCTGCACCACCCTCAGTTCTGCTCTTGGACCATGAGTGAGAGAGAGAAAAGAAGGAACCGTTTTCAGGACAGGAACCCAGATCTGTGGTCAGTGGGAGGCAATCAACTGACGACGAGCATGAGCCGAAAATTAGAAGGCTGATAGGGGTCTCCGGTTAAAGTCTGTTTGCACAAGCTGCTTTACCTTTTGGGTTTGTTTTCAAATCAGATATCTTATTTATATATAACATGCTCACAGAAAAGTACACAAGTCATTAGTGTATGCCCCATGAGAAGCTGCAAGGATAGATTCAGCCATGAGGTCCTTGCCAAGGAGTTGACAACCTAGTTGGGAAAAGAGACCCAACAAGCGTATCACGAGACACAAGGACGGCAGCGGGCTGACAGCAGTGGGAGCCCCAAGCTTCGTTTCCAGCAGGGAAGCTGCACAGAGGGGTGGCGTCTGAGCCAGGCCTCCCGTCAAACGGAAGATCAGACGAGCACGTATGACGAGCCATGCCTGTATGGTCGCACAGCGGCCCTCGCTTGGGACACCAGGTGAGCCCCCTGCCCCTTTCCACCTCACCAGCTCCTTCACCAAGAACGTGCGATGCCGGGAAGAATGCAAGTATTCTGACTCTGTCTAACCACACAGCATTTTTCTGTAATATCTGATGACTATCCATGGATTTGTGCCTTGAGAGATATTAAGACATGAAGCTAGTTGGTAACAAACGGGAAATCAGTAAAAGTAAGATAAATATGTCTTTTTTTCCTCCAAAAGAAAGTCTTATTAACGAAAGAGAATGTTTCGTAAAACATCAGGCCTATTAAAATCAGACGGATGAGGTGGAAAACGGAATGAAATGGGGAAGAGAAATGTCTCCTCTGGCTGATGTGCAATTTTTGATAAAATACATCAAACATGGCACTGGTGAGGTCAGGCTCAGCCGAGAAAGAGATCTGGCCACTTCGACACATCCATGGCTCACCGAGACAGAAGCCACAAAGCCACTGCAGATGAAAAACATTTGAAGAGGCCTCCTGAAGCTTTGTCTAAGTCCCACAGATAGAACTCGCCCTCCCTGAAGACCCAGGGCATGGGCAGGAAGAAGTGGGCTGGAGAACAGCTGGTGGGAATGGAAAAGGCCCAGAGGTATCTTCTCTTCCTCGGAAACAATACTAGAGCTTACTTTGGCTGTGGTAGTCCTTTAGTTGCTATCAACACAGAAAGGAAAACGTTCTGTAAAATAACCAGAAAGCTGACACAGACATGTGGAGGTTTTAGACAAATTCACTATTTCTGTGTCTAGTCTCTCAGCGTGGTCATGAGCTACAGCAGACCAAGGAAGAAGCTTCCAAGGGGATCACTTCCTCGCTGCGAAGGCCTGACTGTTTAGACCCTGCTTCCCACAGCTGCAGGCAGAGCTGATGAGGACTCAGTCCTCTGCATTTACAGCCTGACCAGGGCGCATATGTTTTCAGACTAACTTCTGCCTGTGCCTGCAAAACCTTCTCAACCCTTCCCGCCACGTGGCGGATGCACCCCGCAGGTTTCATCGGCTCGCGGACAGCAGTCCTCCATCCCCGACTACCTGCTGTGTGCGCGCAGTGAGGAGGACGCAGCCAGTTCCTGTCTGGTAGCGTCCGGTGAACAGGAGGTGGGGTGAAAGGAGCCCTACGGGATGGCGAGGGACGAGGACGGATCCGGTTCTGCAGCTCTGCTCCAGAGGGGACAAGCGGCCAAGTCCTTGGAACACCAGACCTTTTAGATGCGGTGCTGGGCAGAGACTAAGAATCGAGTGTTTTATTGATGTTACCAAGGCAACATGATGAGACCTCGTATCCAAATGGTTAGATTGCTGAAACTGCTCCCTGATGCCCCCTGGACTGTGTCCCTGTGTCCCCCATCATCACACGTGATGCCTCCTGGAGGTTACCTGACAGACCAACCCCAGTCAGTGTCTACGGACTGCACGGGAGAGAACAGGACTTCAGTTCAACAAGAGGTTCCGAGACACAGAGGTGACAGGGCTTACTAAAGTGACTGTGGGAGCCACGCCAGGCCCAATGCACACTCTGTCTCACCGGAATTCTGACAAGTGTGCACGTGTCCTCCTGGCTGGCTCCCACAGGTTCAGCGGCTTGCTGAGGATGCAGCTGGGACACGCTCTGAGTGCCTGGTCCCACAGCCCCACCCTCCCCTGTGCCCGGCCGCGTCCACACTGTGGCACATCTGGCCTGGCCCCACTCTCCCTGGCTCAGAGACCTTCCCGAACCCTCTGCTATGAGATGTCAAAGAGGAGGGCCTGCCTGGCTCATGGAGGCTTGGGAGGTGAAAGGAACAGGCTCAGGAGGAGAAAAGCCTGATGGGGGAAAAATAATAAAAATAACAATGAAAGTTAACCTTCTCGAACTGTTCTAAGTGCTTCATATATTATTAATGCATCTTAATCTTCCCAACATTCCTACAAGGCAGGTCCTTTTCTCTGCACAGTGAGAAGTGAGGAAACTCAAGCACACAGGATAAGTAGCCCCAGCACCCACAATCAGGTCCTGCAGAGCTGGGTTTCCAACCCAGGAGACCTGGCTCCTGAGTCCTCTCTAGGGCATGGGTCAAACCACACTGCTCTAGGGCCTAAGAGTGAAAGGCACAGAGGGGCCACCTCAGAGTCAAGATAAGAACTTTCTTTCTTTCTTTCTTTTTGTAACGGGAATTCTGGGAAACAGAAGTAGGAGGAAGGGGATATTATTTTATTTTATTTTTAAGAGAGGGAGAGAAATGATGTGTGGTTGCCTCTCGCATGCCCCCAACCAGGGACCTGGCCTGCAACCCAGGCATGTGCCCTGACTGGGAATCAAACCAGTGACCCTTTGGTTCCCAGGCCAGCACTCAATCCACTGAGCCACACCAGCCAGGGCAAGATAAGAACTTTCTAATAGGAAGAGCTGACTCCATCCAACTGAAAAGACTTAAGAGGCAGAGGAGTGAGCTGTCAGTCTCTGGAAGCATCCAAGCAGGAGCTGTAAGGATGAGCACCAAGCCCCAAAGCACTCAGAGAAAAAGCAGGTGAAGAGTGCCCATCGCTGGGGGCTCCGGTCATCATGTTGGCCCCTTCACTGCAGGGCACACAGGTTGGGACCAGCTCACAGTCTCCACTAGACATCTAACCTTCCCACAGTGGGGTGGGGTGGGGGGCAGGGGCTACTGCAGGGTAAACTCCTCCCACTTGAGGGGACCCTGGGCCCCAACCCAGTTTAATCAGCTTATGATGGATCCTGAAATCCTCGCTCTCTCCCTCTGCCACTTATCACTGTCAAAAAGAAAAATAAACACACTGAGCCCGTCAGATTGTGTTTGAATAGCATTCGAGCAGATGTCCTCTGAGATTGCTCAGCTGTGAAAGTTATCATTATCCACCATGCATTTACATCTGCTGGAAACTGCTCTGGAGCTAAAAATACTGTGATTTTCATAAGACAGACACGTTTAAACCCTGCTCCACTTCCCGGGCGATGGTAATACTTGAGGTGTTCATCCCCTCTGAGATGCCACCTTTGCAATTCTGAACTGGGGCCGATTGGGCAGGGCTCTATTCCTTCCGCTCCCATCCTCCCACAAAAAGAAGATAAAACTGGAGAAGCAGCCCAGGCTACCTGTGGGTTATGCCCACGCTCTCACCACTGAGGAGGAACAGCTCCACTGAAACCTCGTCAGTATTCACTCCTTTCTCTGAGCCCATGGGTATAAAATTAATCTTGTTATTTTCTCTTGTGAATCTGGCTCATGTCAGTTTAATTATTGGACCAGTCAAAAGAACCTAGAACGGTAGAGGAAAGTTTCTTCCTCTTCCACAAGGACAAGGGCCATACCCTGGTGAGCTGGAAGGAGCCCAGGCTCCTAAGAATTCCGTGCAATGGAGCTGTTATAGGGATTCAGGATTTTTAAATACAAAATAAACTTTTACCTGTTCAGCCACTATTATGTGGGTCTCTGTTAAAGAAACTTAATCCTGATAAACAAGCTGTTCAAAATGATAACATAGGTTGAACTACACATTTATGATTTTTGTACTTTTCTATATGAAGTCCCTTTTAAAAATTACATTAAAACAAATATATATCCCCAGTGAAAGAAGCCACACACAGAAGAATATATCCTGTGAAACTTCATTATAAAATTTCTAGAGGTTGCAAGGTACAGTGTACAAAAGCAGCTCAGTGGCTGCCTGGCTGGGGCAGGGGTGGGGTGGGGGTCTGAACTGCAAAGGGACACGTGGAATGGTTTGGGGATGATGGAAATGTTGTCTTGCCTTGTGCTGGTGATTTTCAGGGTGTGCATACAGAACTGCTGAAACCCACTGTGTCACATACTTTCAATGGATGTAATTTACGTATGCTTAAATAAAATTGATATTTTAAAAAGAGTCTTCTGCCCTGGCTGGTGTGGCTCTGTAGATTGAGTGCCCACCTGCAAACCAAGAGGTCGCCGGTTCGATTCCCAGTCAGGGCACATGCCTGGCTTGTGGGCCAGGTCCCCAGTTGGGGGCAAGAGGCAATCACACATTGATATTTCTCTCCCTGTCATTCTCCTTCCTTCCCCTCTCTCTAAAAATAAATAAAAAAGAATATTCTGCTACTGATTCAGAGATTAATGCAGCTAGGAGGTGCAGAACATTCTGGAGGCAGTGAGGTGCACCAGTACAAAATGATTTTGTGTAATTCCCTTGGATTTTCTTTATTTTTATCCTTATAAGGAGCTATTTTCCATTTTTTTTTTTCCAGTTACATGCCTTCATGTTTTTGAGCACAAAAAAAACACTGCATTTTTAAAATTTGCCAGTATGGAGATTACTAAAAGTTGTTAATGTGAAAAGGAGTAAAACATGTCAACCTATCTGAACGGTAAGACCCAGCGTTTGCTGAAAGACTAGAAGGGTAACAGCACACAGTGCCAGTGGTTATCTCAGGATGTAAGGGTCATCAGTGACTTTCACTTCCTCCTTTAAACCTTTCTGTTGTGGGAAATGTGCACGACTTTTATAATCAGGAAAAAACAACAATTAATTATGTAATAAAACAAACATATGTCCATTTGTCCTTGCTTTGGCAGACTCTGTGAAGGGAGGGATTAATTTTATTCAACTGTGCAGACACAAACCAGAAAAGTCAGCTTGGATATAGAAACCAAGGAACACCAGACTAAGAGTCCTGAAACCGGCACAGATACCAGGACTGTGCCAATATTTGCTACCTTTGAGTCACTTACTCTTGGTCTCCACATCTGAACGACAGCATGGTTAGACTCAATTACTGCCGAAACACCTGTTTCTGGGCTTTCAAAAATCCCCCCTCGGGGAATGAGGGTCACCGATCCTGTTTCAAAGGAGGGCCAAGGGGGAGTTCTCAACCTCCCTCCACCTCCACCCTCAATGAAACACTCTGCAGTGGTCGTAGGTACCAATCCACCCATAGGCTTCCTGCTGACAAAAATGAAAAGCCCGTTCCAAGCTCAGACACATGACCAGCATGGGTCCCACTGCAGAGTTTTTCCAGGGCTATCCATCCAGAACCTTTTCCTCCAGAACCTTTTGTTCTGGGCAAAATCTCATGGCATCCCCATCCACCTCCAAAAACATCTAGTCACTTAAAAACAGCTTTGGAGAGACACACACCAGTGCTGAGCAATTAGGCATTCATGATATCCCTGCCATCCAGGGGTCGTTAAACTAATGACAGCCTATTAAAAACACATAAAAATCCCAACCAACACAAATAAACAAAGCAGCCAAAGGCAGCATCTTAAACATATAACAGGACCTGCCTCTACTGAGAGGAATGCCCCACCAAAGCACTTAGAAATACAGACCTTGGGAGCCCAGGTCTGTGACTGGTTTTTTAAAAAATTCTCATGGCATAGGGACATACACACATAATATTAATTCTAGAAAGTGGTTTTCAATTCTGATGCGAACACAAGATGTACAATTTAGAGAAGAGGAAGGGTAGGGAGGCATTCTTTTAACCTTTGGGACTCCTACCTAACACAGTGAGGTGAAAGCCAGATTCTTCCCTCGGTGCTCAAATTCCTGAAAAGCAGCTTTTGCTACAAAAGAGACAGCTCAGCAGCCCAGTTCCCGGCTGGCTGTTTCCCAGAGTCAGGAGAGTGAGAGTGTCTTGAAGAGGTGGAGGCAAGGAGGGACCCCAAGTGTGCAAACTTCCCTTTATTTTACCCTCCCAAGCCCCTGGCCAATAAAGAGCTACTTCTTTAGTCTGATCTTTCCCCTGAGATAAAACTACTCTTAAAAAAAAAAAACCCTCCATAAGCAGCACACTTTTCTCTTTTAACCAGAGCCACCAACCGAACCATCAAACCAACAGAGCAGCGTAATTCAGAGACAACAGTTCCTTTTCCTACTCAAGATGACATGTTAGGAGAAACAGGTGCGTTAATAGAAGACTGCTCCCCGGTAAAACTCTACAGTCGAAGCGCCGTCCATGCTTCCCAAAGAATAATGCTGCCAACTGCCCAAAGAACAAAACGCCACACTTCTACCACGTGTATAAATAAAAGCAGACCAGAAGTGAGAGACGAACCGGAACCACCCAGGAAAGGCTCGGGCAAAGCAGAAAGTGATAAATAAGGCTCTCAATTCACTATTCTTTGCGGAACTGAGCGCACAGAACAGAGGGCCCGTTCTCCAGGATGAGACTCCTAATGCTACCATGGCCACGCATGATGAACTCCGCTGCCTGAGCAGAAATAAAGGCTGACTTTACCTTGAGAGCACCACAGAGTTCCACAGTGTCTGCATCGTCCACCACTGTAATTCGAAAATTTGGAGTCTGCAGAAGTTCTTTGAAGAGAAGGCCGTTCTCTATTATTTTGCTGCCTATTGAAAAGTTAGGAAAAAGGAAATTCATAACAGTCTCTAATCTTAATTTTCACACCTAACACAGTTTCAAGTAAGTTTTTTTATGATTATAGAAGTAACATATGGTCGTTACAGAAAACTTAGGAAATTCACAAGAGTAGATACAGAAGATAAAAATATTCCAGAATTTCACCACAGATGATCACTAATAATTTGGCACACATCTTTAAGTTACTGAAATATGAATATACATAGCTTTTCTCAAAACTGGAAACATAATGTATACGTGGTTTCATAATCTGCTTTCTCTCTTTTTATGGCATGACTTGTTCTCAATGACAGCATATTTTTTCCACATCATTTCAAATGGCTGCTTTGTATTTTGCTGTGCCCTTGTATTATAGTTTATCTAAGTATCTAGCGTTTTCTAGCGTTTGAAATCTAAAATTGTTGCAACTTTTCGCTACCATAAACACAACCTCAATTTCTGTGTTTACATGTGTAACAGATTGTTGTTCAAAATCATTCACGCTGCCCTGACTGGTATAGCTCAGTGGGTTGGGCGTCCTCCAGACTAAAAGGTCGCCGGTCTGATTCCCAGGTCAGCGCACATACCTGGGTTGCGCGCCAGGCCCCCAGTAGAGGGCGTGTGAGAGGCAACCGATGGATGTTTTTCTCCCTCTCTTAAATAAATAAAATCTTGGGGGAAAAAAATCACTCACCCTGCCTCCTTGGGAGGAGAGCGCATCCCTTTCGGATGTTAGGCTTGACTATGCAATATGCTGGGACTCACAGTGAGGGGGCGTATTTCACCACCTGCTGCCTTTGGGCTCAGCCATGTGATTCGCGTTGGTAAACGGGACATTAACAGACATGACGCAGCAGAAGCTTGGCGTCCGCTGTGCAGCAGGGCGGGTTCCCTTGTACCTCTGCCTGATTCACTGGGAGAAGAGGGCCTCGCTAGCCCACTGGGCCCAGCGGGAAGATGGCAGACACGTGGAGCAGAGCCTCCCCAGCTGTCCCGGCCAAGATCTGCTGACCCCCAGATCCTGGGCCCACGGGTGTGTTAGCTGCGCTTGTTTGTATGCCACCGAGGGTCTGTGACTGTTGTTACTCTGCCTCACTACGGCAACAGGGAACTGATACAACGCCGAGGAATCTTTTCTACTGATTAAACCGTGGAGCACAGAAACGCATTCAGAGTCCCTGTTTCTGCTACTGCTAGAGCCCCTCCTTTGGGATAGTTCCTACAATGAGATGGGTGCTCAGTAGTAGTTTCTGCACTTTTTGTTTGTTTGTTTGGGGATTTGGGGTTAAAAACAAAACACACAGAAATCAAACTTGGCACATAAAACCTGGTGTGGAATGTGCTCTTGTAGTTGGGGCCCAGGGTGGTGCTCAGCTCTGGAGATCAGGATGATAAAACTTACCAGCCAAGTCCTGGCTCCCAAGCCAGCATCTCCACACAGGTGGCAGAGGGCTCACTGAGGCCTGCGGTATTTGGGCTCTGCCTGCCTGCCTCGAGGTTCCCATGCTTGTTCCCAAGCTTGTCTGCACATCGTAGTCACCTGGGGATCTTCAAAAACACCAAAGCCCAGGTTACATCCCAGGCCAAGTAAATCAGTTTCTGCGGCGAATCAGGGATCAGGAAATTCTGAAACTCCCAGGTGATTCCAATGGGAAGACAAGTTTGCAAACCCCTGATTTAACTTCCTCTAGCTTCAGCTTCCTCATGAGGAAAACACTATGGCACTCTTAGGACTGTTGTGACGTTACATGAGCATCAAGTGTCAAAACGGGCTATTAGTCATAATGAGCACTCAAGGTCCCGAGTAATAACAATGGGCTAGGTAAAAATTACCATGCTTATGACTATAATTTCCCCATTGACAGACAGGAGGCCCAGCTACTAGGAGGCACAGGCCAAATTCTGGCCAGAGCTCTGACTCTTTGTGCTATGCTGCTTCTCAGGGCAGGGGCGTGGGGGTGGGAAAAAAGGAGATAAACAAGCAAAAACCAAACAAATATGATAATAGAGCTCTATTCTCTCAATGCAAAAGAAAAGATAGTTGTCAACATTAAAATCACACCCACAAGTAATATAATGTCAAACAATCCAGGGAAGCGTAGAGAGAGGTTGGGGACAAAGATGAAATAAGAATGGGGTATGTGGGGTTCATGATACTCTTGTATATACTCTGGTGTGTTTTCAAGGAAATCTTCCATAATAAAATGTTTAAAATAGCTACACCTAATACCTAGAAGCACATTTTCTATTCTACAAGCATTGTTCTTATCTATTATTTAGCGGAGTTCCCCTTTTTCCAAATATTATAACTATGTCAGTTTGAGCAAACTGTCCTCTTCCTTTTTTAAACAGTCACCAGGCCATCTGGGTGATTCTGTGCGACGCTGTTTCGTCCCCTGGGTTGAGTAAACCAGCCCCCAGCCTCCACATCATGACGTCATTACTTTCTCCTCTGTCTCTCACCCTGGACCACTGCTCAGTGCCTCCAACAGCAAGGGTGCTTGTGAGCATCACAGACAAGCCCCTCCCTCAAGTTACTTCACTCCAGCTGCCTGCTGCTGTGAGTCATCTGAAAAACAGGCAGGGAGAAGAGCATTCTCCACTCACTACTGAGACAAAGTGGGGTGTGTCAGTTCTTCTGTGACGGCAAATTACTCACAGTGTCCACCAGAGAGGTGAGCTTGAATTACAGCAATGAACACTTTTTCCCAGACGTACTTTGAAGAAGTTATTATAAATCATGGATAAGAAAACACTCACCATGTTATTACCAGCCATAAGCAGAGAGGTGGCAAGCAGGGACCCAGACTATCTGGTACAGAACAGGTAATGTCCAACAGCCATGTAGTAGGGCTGTCCCAAACTCAGTATGGACCGAAAATCCCCTTCCCTTTCACACCAAGTTTGAGAGTCTTATTTTAATAAAGACTTCTTCCAAACTCCCATTTTTAGTCAGTGATTCTGTATTTGTTTCTGTGCTTAGGCGTGCCACAAGGAGCTTATGTATTCTCGACACTTAGTGTCATGCCTGACACATAACAGGATTTGAAAAATATTTGTGGGACAACTGAGTTAACAGTCTTGGATTCTGTGAGGTCAGTCCCAAGAATGAAGGGAAGTCTTACCACAAGGGGGCACCATAGTTCACCATGCCAATTACTATTTACAGAAGGTACTAAAAACAATGCCAGTTTTTCTTTTTCTTCTTCTATGGAAGACTCAAGTGAGCTAAAATTCCTGAATCTTCCATAATTAAAAAGGAGTTGGTTGCTAATGTCATCAGGAAAGGCCATCCGAATAAGCTCAGTGCAATTATCAAATACAGGAAATTTAACGTAGATACAATTATCTAACATACAACCATATTCCAATCTTCACAATTATGACAATGCTGTCCTTCACTCCCTGAATCTCTGTTAGTTCGTGACACACCATGAAGCCTTTCACTGTTATTTACGACAATGGCATTGTAAAAGTATGGGCTAGTTGTTTTGTAACATGTCCTTTACTTTGGGCTTTCTGATATTTCTTTCTGATTAAATTCAGGTTATATAAGACAATTTAGAAAATAAGGCCACTTCTTCCTTCTTTATATTATTTGTGATACCTCTCCAAAAATATTATTTCTGAAAAAAAGAGTTGTAAGTGCCCACATACATGGGATTGTTGATGGGAGACTATGTAGCTATGAAGATGTATGTTGGACTTTGAAAGTTGTTATATATTAATAAAGCAACTATAAAACAATACATAACTAAACTACAAACAAATTATCTAAAAAATAGAAAAACAAGTTGTCTAATAAATAATAAAAATGATTTTCTTTTGATTCCATTTTCAATAATAATGACATAATATCTATGTAATTAAAGACAAAGGGAAGCCCTGGCCAGGTGGCTCAGTTGGCTGGAGCATCGTCCTGTACACCATAAGGTTGCAGATTCATTCCCCAGTCACGGCGTGTATGGGAAGCAACCAATCAATGTTTCTCTCTCACATTGTTGCTTCTGTCTTTCTCTCTCTTTTTCCCTTCCTCTCCCTCTAAAATCAATGACCATATCCTCAAAGTGAGGATTTTAAGTAAGTTAATAAAAGGAAAACATGCAAACAAATGTCCTAATCTGCAGGCATGTATGAGAATCAGGGGCTACGTTTTCCAATGCATCTCATCTTAGGGGAGCCTGGCCTCTCTCAGAGTTTCCTTTCACAAACCTGCCAGGGACAAATGATTCACACTGCTTGAGTGTTTGACAAGGGTGGAACTAAGTTCGGGAGTGGTAAAAAATTTTAAATAAATTCTTGCAAAACAACTGCAAATACAAGAACATTACCCTTCTTTGACTCCTTTAATATGGCACACGGGCAGCTGAACATTCCAAAGCCCCTTTAAAAAGAAATAATTTTTTTTACAACATCAATGTTGTATAAGACTAGAAAGAACTTCCTATTTCAGGAAACAGGAGGCCCAAGTTCCTGCCGGGGTTCTGTATTAGCTGTGTGACCTTGGGGCAGGTAACCTATTCCCTGAGCCTCGGCTTATGCACCTGCGAACAGGAATCAGATCTCACTGGAATCCAGTGAGGATCAGACACTGGCATTTGTGAGTGAAGAGAAGCTGGGTTTCTCAGCCCAGGGGAGCCCCAATGGATGGAACCACCTGCTTCTCGGTACAAGCATCTTCGCATTTTTTGTGTGTTTAACCTCGATAATTTGTTATTAGATCATGATGAGTCAAAACAGTCTTCTTGGCTTTACTTTTGTTCTGGAGATTGTTGAAAACACTTCAATTTCACAGGATGGCCTCCTTACACAAAATCCCCACCCCACTACAGGTCCACCTCAGGAAAGTTAAGGGGGCAGGGAAGAGTCCATCACAGGGCATAACAGAAATGGCAAATTTACATTACTCAGCCATAAAATACAAAAGGTAGCCATTGCTACCCTTTGGAACAGTATGGATGGACCTGAAAAGCATTACGCTAAGTGAAATCAACCAGTCAGAGAAAAGACAAGTATCATATGATCTCACTCATATGTGGAATCTAATGAACAAAATGAACTAACAAGCAAAACAGAGACAGACT
Source organism: Furipterus horrens (assembly GCF_987537825.1). NCBI lineage: Eukaryota > Metazoa > Chordata > Mammalia > Chiroptera > Furipteridae > Furipterus > Furipterus horrens. The sequence goes on along the minus strand of NW_028327177.1, from coordinate 129,971,524 downwards.
CACAGAAAGAGAGCAGGCTGACAGCTGTTGGTGGGGGCGAGGTAGGAATGTGGGGGATGGGCAGTTGAAGGGATTGAGCAAAAAAAGAAAAAAACAGAAAAACACTCATGGACAGGGTCAGCAGTGTAGTGACTGCCGGGGGGAGGGGTGGTGGCGGGGAGGGTATGGGGGGATAAGTGATGTGCTGTGGAATTGTGCACCTGAAACCTCTATAATTTTGTTAACCAGTGTCACCTCAATACAGTCAATGAAAAGGATAAAAGCAAAACAGCACCCAAGGCCCAGGCTCACATGGCCCAGCCAGCGCTCACCAATGGTGGTCTCACAGAACTTCCCCGCAGCCACCTCGTTGGCAATGTTGGCACCCATAAGCACACTGATGTCGATGCCCATCTTCTCTCGGATGATGTCAGAAATGAGTTTCAGCCCTTCTGGGCCCTCGTCTATACCCTGTAAGGAGGTCAAGAAGTTAGGGACGAACAAACCACCAAACAGAAGAGGTATGGGATCGTTGTTTTCTATGTTATCTAGACTCAGACGTCCATGGCATACGCCATCTTGAAAAATATGTCCCACAAGAGAAAACAAACATGCCATGCATGTATGTACTGTTTCAAGAATAACAAGAAAATGAAAAGAAAGCGAACGTGTATACCTACCTTGAATGTGTTACCACCCAGGCTAAGAAGCAGAACATGACTGACACAACTGGAGTCCCCTGCGTCTCTCCCCAAGGTCGTCCATCCCCCTGGGTGAACCACTATCCTGAATTCTGTATGCACTGCTCCTTTGCTTTTCGTTATCACTTTGCCACACAAAACTGTCCCTAAGCAATAGGTTAAGTCATTATGCCTATAAATGGAATCGTACTGTTCATATGTAATGTGCTGTTTTTATGCTACATTATTATTTTAGAGATTCACCCATGTGGCTGCATGAATACTCTTATTTATTCCTATTTAATACTGTGTAATATTCCAAAATGAACAGTCCACCATTCGCTTATGCAGCCAAATGCTGATTGACAGTGGCGTCGTTCCAGTTTGCTTTCATAAACATTCATCTTTGAACACTGGAACAGTCTCTCTAGGGGCTTCTTAAGCTTTTTCATGATGTGGATCTCTCCTGGGTCAGCCTGGTGAAGGCTATGAACTCATTCTCAGAACTTCAGATGCATAAAGAAAAATACTTGAGATCACCCAGGAAGCCAATTATACTGAACCGTAGTTACCAAAATGTTGAAAAGCAAAACCCCCCAATTTTTTATAAAGTAATATGCGTGCTGTTTTATTAAAACAATTAGAAAAAGATGTCATGGCAGTACTAATAATTATCGTTATTTCAAAGTAGTGATGAGCATAAATGATACTTGAGATATCTGAAGGCATTGTAAAGGGATGTGAATATATCTCTGATTTCTATTGACAAGAGGGTCCGAGGTCCTGCTACTACTACCATTATTAAACTCTGGCTTGTGGTCTTCCTGCATAAATGAAGAAAGTGCTCATTTCAGTTAGAGGTTAAAATTAATAAAAATGCAATTTCCCCCCACACTGAAGACCATGAACCTCCTGAATTCTGTCTATGGATCTCTGGGATTGGTTCATGGACTGCTAGCTAAAGACTCCCTTTAGGGAAAATACCAGGAGTGGGAACTAATACCAACCACGGGTGGGCTGCAGAACGTGGCTGAGGCCCGCAAACGGGCGGGGAAGGTTACTTCTGACAGCAAGGCTCACCAGACAGAGCCCCGCAGTGCCACCCCATCTGCCATAGGAAGCAGCCTCCTGTACGTTTGAGCTAAGCTAAGCTCCTGGGAGGTGTGGTTTTGATTACCCCAAACCCTGCCATGTCTCCAAAAGATGACAGTGAGAGGAAGGGAAGCCTCCCAGGAAGCAGGGGCCCATCAGTGGCAGGCGAGTCACCTTGATGAGCGTGATCCCCAGCGCCTGCTTGGGCACCTTCCCGGTGATCTCGTCACAGACCCTGTGGATGAACTGGTGTGGAATGACGAACACCAGCAGGTCTGCGTCCTGCACGGCCTCGCTGAGGTTGGAGAGGGCAACCTGCCGTGGGGAGGAGGAGGAAACGGTTACCCTGGTACCAAACACGCCGATCCAAGTGCTTTCGTTCTCCGACCCTTTATCAGATGCCTACTATGTGCAGAGGGCGCTGTGCAGACAGTTAAGGCAAGGGTGGGGTGTGCTCTGCCCTCCTCATTCACGAGTTACATCTGAAGCCAGGAAGGTCCTGCCTCTGTCCTGCCTCTCCATGCCTCGGAGTCATCATAATACTGTGTGGGGTGTTCTCTGTTTCTCCCCCCACCACCCAATCCATTTTCTCCCCTTCTTTGCCCTGCTCTGTTCCCCAGGAGGATGCTTAATACGGACTGTTTCCTCTGGACACCCTTGCTCTCTGCCTTCTAGTTGGCGTCTGCCAAAGGGGGGCTCTGTCAGGGGGTCCAAGGTGGATGAGACCCAGGTCAGGGTGTGTGTGAGCCTCTCGGGCCATGCCTGCCGGGGCTCACAGCTGTGCTGACTTGGCTTCATTCTACAGTGGTACGTCCTGCCAGGCAGCCCCTCTCCCACGTCTCTAAGCTCCTGCCAGGCTGGTTTGGTGACACTGGCCTGTCCCTTTGCCCTTTCAGGAGTGATCCTGGCTTCCTGCTGTTGCTAATCTCTGGGCACTTCCCCAAGGCCTTTTGGTTCCTGAACCCTGCCCACACCCACAGTAAACTCTCCTTGGTTTAAGTACTTTGAGAGTGCTATTGTGAAGAATAAATGATTCAGAGAAATGTCTGGCACCAGGCATGCAGCCAATACATGTCAGCTCTCACGATGACTTTTTCCCTTCAGGTAAGTACAAAACGGGTTTTTAAATTTAACACAGACAGAGAAACACAGACACACAGGCAGAGGTGAGGGCATCGAGTGAGGACGGGGGGGCATAAATGATACTAGCAGAGACTACTTATTGTTGCCCAATTCTGTTCTACCTTCTTCCTTAGCCAGAAAACCCCCAGTTTGAGGCTAGGCTCATAAATGCCAGGACAGACGGCTTCCCCACTCTAACCATGTGATTGAGGTGAGATTGGCCCCTCCCCTGCTCCGCAGATAACCCTTAACTTGCTCAAGCCAGTGGGCACAAACAAGGCCTTACACTGTAACGGGAATAGCCAGCTGCTCCCTCTATTCTTTCCATTAGATATTTGGATAACTTAACGTCCAAACTCAAAACCATAGGGATTCCTTCCTTCCCCATTGACAGCATCAAGAAGGACTGTGGGCCTGAAACTAATATAAAACAATATTAAATGTCAAGTGTAAGTGAAAAAAGAAAAGAATTACAATGGGGAAATGCTGCCTGGCCTTAGCTCAATGATACAGAGGAGAAAATCATTATTGTGCAGAAGGCAACAGATTCAGCAGGCTCAGGAATGAGTCCACCAGGAATCAAACTCCAACCCCAGCCTCTAGCTATGTGACCTTGGACAAGTTCATTAGCCACTCTGAGCCTTAGTTTCTTCCCCTTATAAAATCAGAATTTGTATCATCACAGGAAAACTAATAGCATCAACCTGTTAGAAAGAAAAAAGAAAGAAAGATAGAAAGAAAGAAAGAAAGAAAGACAGAAAGAAAGAAAGAAAGAAAGAAAGAAAGGCGGAAAGAAAAATAATGAATCAAAATGGAGTCGCTTTTGCTAAGCCAGGCCACCAAACCAAAACTTAATAAGTTACCTAATAGCAGTGTCAGCCTCTCCCAGGAGTGGGATTTTTTTTTTTAGCCAGTCACTCTGAACTGAATTTCCTGATCAACCCTAGTGAGGTAATCTGCCTGATAAGACCACCTGCCTTCCCCAACAGGAAGGTGACTGTGCCTGAAATAACCGACTCTTCACTTTCTTGTCCCACTCTCTTTCTGTCCATAAAAACCTTCCATTTTGTATAATTCCTCTGAGCACCTTTCTAGTTTGCCAGATGGAATGCGTGAATAGTTTGATAAAGCCAATCAGCTCTTCAAGTTTACTTGGTTGAATTTGGCCCTTTACCCAACCTAGGAGGGTTATTGAGAGCATGAGACAATATATGTAAACTACTTAGCCTAGTGCTTGACACTAACAAACACTATAATCAAAAGCCAAACAAACACCTTCAGTGAGCAAGGTCTTTGTAGCTGTGAACTCCTAGCACTTATCAGTTTACAAACTGCCTCCCTTGCTGGACTCATGAGGGAAGCAAAGTCATCTTATTCCTCCTTCTGTCTCCAGCACCCCAAGACTGTGCTTTTTATGCACAGTACCTGCTCATGAACCCTGGCTGGTTTGGCTCAGTGGATTGAGCGTCGGCCTGCGAGCTAAGTGTCGCTGGTTCGATCTTCCAGTCAGGGCACATCAGAGAAGGAAAACTCTGATTCCAAAAAACCTCCGCTGCCTTGCGGCATACCTCTTCAGGGGAAAGGCTAAGGGAGTAAACCCCGACAGAAAATCCGGAGCCGGAGTCCCTAAGGCGGTTTGACGTTGTAGTCAACACCGGCAACTCCTGCGGCGCACCTGAAGCCAAGCTGTATTGACTCCGTCTTTCCCTTGGATCCTTCAGCTGCGAAGAGAGGGGGGGTCTGCTGCATGGGCAACAGCAGATCCTCCATATCACCCTGCCCAGGCTCTGTAGCTTCAGCTTCACCGGAGAGGACACTCCAGCGTCATCGCAAGATGTCGATTCAACACGGGAGGAGACAGATACCGTGTCACTCCCGAGTTGGACTGCACAACCATTCTCGGCGGTGCAGATAGACTCTTAAGAAGCTACACCATCGTCTCTCGAGACGGACGGCTGCCGACGACGACGACCTGCTCATGAAGCTTTGGCAAGTGAATGTATGTAGTGGCGGGTGTTTCATTAACAAAGGAGATGAGTTTCTCTGGCTAACCACAGGGATGAAGCAGCCTCAAAGCTTGGTTTTCAAACAATTACAGAAAGCTACCAAGGTGTGAAGCTGGCAACAGAAGTTCACAAACTCCACTCAGACAAGCAGCAGGGTGTCCTCTTTTTGTTCCTCATGCTTATTTCTTCCTTCAACCGCTAGTCACTGGAGTGAGGCCAGGTAATAACCTATATTTCCCCTCCAAAGACCGAAGAAGCTTGAATTGTAAACTGTCAGTCTTACAATATTCTATGTTCTCTGATCGCCTTCTGTAATTTAGGCCTTCACCCTGATTTTAGTTACAGACCAGGGTCAAGTGTCCTAGGGAGTGGCTCAAAGTCCACATACTTAGAAAAAGTGTATAAGGAGTTAGTAGGGTATACGAGCGGCCAAAGGCAAGGTCATTAGTCCAGCTTCAATGTGACCTGAACTTTGAATGTCAAGAAAGTAACCTGTTATGAGCCAAACTGTATCCCGCCCACCCACCCCCAAATTCATACATAACCCTAGTACCTCAGAATAGGACTGTATTTGGAGACAGGATCTTTATAGAGGTAATTAAGTTAAAAAAAGGTCCTTGGGTGGGCCCTCATACAACATGACTGGTCTCCTTACAAAAAGAGGCCATTAGGACATGAACAACACAGAGGGAAGACCATGTGAGGACACAGGAAGGCAATGGCCACCTCCAAGTCAAGGAGAGAGCTTCAGAAGAAACCAACCCCACTGACACCTTGAACTTGGACTTGAAGCCTCCAGCGTGGTGACTAAATAAGTTTCTGTTTTTTAAGCCATCTGGTTTATTGTACTTTGTTATGGTGGTGCTAGCAAACTAAAACGAAGCCCATTTCAGAGTCTGGAAAACCAAAACAGTCCAAGCAAAAAACTTGAAAGGGTGAAAGGAACAGGGGAAGAGGAAAGTAGCCTTTGTATTTCCACAAGTCCCAAGTGCTAACTCAGCGGACCATAACTTTCAAAATTAACCAAACGGATAGCACTCTTCATCCTAAAGCCTTACCACATTTTCTGGCAGCTTGTGCCCAGGGAGATATTTCACATTTTCATGGTCATTATTTATGATGTCTGTCAGTTTTCTCCCATTAACCGTTTCTTCAAAGACCCACATCTTGACTGTGGAGGCAAACTTCTGAAGTTTCTTGACATTATTACCAATTATTTTTGCAACAGCTGATCCCCTACGAAAGAAACAGTGGACAAGATAAAAAATTAAACTCACTTGGGAAGAAGAGAAAATGCGTTCGATTCTAATTCAGAAGTCGCACGTTCTGATTCAAGCACTGAGTTCATAACTCAAGATGTGATGTGGTATCAGCCACAAGCCACATGAAACAGCTGTTCTCACCTGGAAACACCACCCCTGTGATTAAGAAAGCCCCAGAATTTGGGACAAGGTCAAAAAGCACCACCCCTGGGAAGAGAGTATCACAGGCAGAAGAGAAATCCACCTAAAAGATGGCATGCAAGTAACACTCAGACGGTTTTTCTCTAAGGCTCCCAGGCAACATTCCAAATCCATTGAGATTAAAATGTAGCTACTGTAAAATGCCCTTTGTCTCCTTTAATAAAATCCCTTCTTTTACTGTGGGGCTAGAAGACAGAATGTGATTGTCGGGGCTCCAGGAGCCATCCCGGGCTGTGAGGAGATCTTAGGAACAGAGATCACACATAGCAAAGTAACAAGAGAAGGAGCCTGGATTATTGACACCACTGAGTAGAGCTGTCATGCCAGCTCTCGACTGCCAACCTCAAGATTTTACTTGAGCAGTAACTTTCTGGCTTAGGTGTCTATTAAGAAAGAATGCCGCTACCATAGAACAGACTGTGTTCTGATGAACTGCGAGAGGCGCAAGGTGCAGTCATAATAGAAAGACAAGAACCAGAGTGGATTCCAGAGGAGGAGCAGAGTAAGAGCCCAGGTTCTGGGTGCCTGAGTATTTAGTCCCCTCAGCAGACATCCAGCAGTCTCAAGCCCAACAAGCTCCCATTTCCATTTTTTTTTATAAAAAGATTTTATTCATTTATACACAGAGGAGAAGGGAGGGAGAAAGAGAGGGAGAGAAACATCCACCCTTGCCTCTTGCATAACCCCAACTGGGGTCCTGGCCAGCAACCCAGGCGTGTGCCCTGACCGGGGAATCAAACCAGCGCCCTGAAGATTGCAGGCCAGTGCTTAGTCCACTGAGTTACACCTGTCAGGACCCAGCTCTCATTTTCTGCATCTCTATACTCCAAACATTCTGATAACAAAGCAGTCACCCATAGGCTTTCCAACAAGGGAAGAAAGGCACTCCAGCTAGTTAATGCCAGTCCTCAAGACAAGGGCGGCGTGTCTGCTGCCAGTCACCGTGGCAGAGGCATCGGTGGGTGGCCTGCACACCTGTGCCCACCTCACAAACGTGTTGAGTGCACAGTGGGCCAAGGCCCCGCTGATTGGGCCACCTGACCCCAGCTGAGCCAATACGCTTCTACTGCAGCACTTTGAGTGGGAGAAATAGCTTGCTTTTTAGACAACTTTCCTGGTGAGGAGCAAATCAAAGAGCAGTAAAGGGCACTTTGCTGTGTTTTTAGGGCAGTCATTTTTCCTAGCAAGAAACTTAGATGAATTCTCTGCTGGGTAAATCAGTAGTTTAAGACTCTATAACTATGGGGATTGACTGTGGGAATCGGGGGTTGGGCAGTGGAGAGCAATGGGGGAAAAACTGGGACAGCTGTAATGGAACAACAATTAAAAAAGATATTAACCCCCCCCCCCAAAAAAAAGACTCTACAAGTTTTATTCTCTGGTTTTCTCAAGAAAACTTTTTAAAATTTAATTAAATTTAGTGCAGTGATATTGGCAGATTATATGTATCGAGTGTACAATTTTACAACATACATTGCATTGTGTGTTTACTACCCAAAGTCAAGTCTCCTTCTGTCACCATATATTTGACCCCTTTTACCCTCTTTACCTCCCTGTACCCCCATCCCCTTTGGTGACCACCATACTGATGTCTATATTTATGAGTTTTTTGTTTGTTCATTTGCTGCTTTCTGTTTTATATCCTACATAGGAGTGAAATCATATGGTTCTTGTCCTGTTCCCTCTGACTTATTTTGCTTAGCATGATATTCTCAAGATCCACCCATGTTGTTGCAAACGGCAGTAATTCATCTAAGAAAACATTTTTAGAGATTATAAAACTATAGTTTTATTCCCTACTTTTCTCAAGAAAGTTTTGAGATTAAATAATTTATTCTTATTGTTAAGATGAACACATATACTTGATAATCAATTTTATGTACAACTTAAACAGTTTTAATACAACATCAAAACTTAGACAAGCGTTTTGTCAAAAGACCAGTGTTCCTTGTATCAGCTTCTGTAGGTTTTACTGCAGGCTTAAAAACTTGGTTTAAATGTCTTCAGAGTGTGAGAATACAATTTAAAGATAAACGCTTTTTCCAAAAGAAATGGTGTAAATATACCAAGCAACATTTTCCTACAGAGTAAAAATAATTTTAAAACATATAATATTTTAAAAGGTAGGCGTAAACTGTAACCCATTTATGATAATTACAGAGATAATTCTTTTTTTGCTCATTTTAAAAATATTTTAAATTAAATTTATTGGGATTACCTTGGTTAATAAAATTAACAGGTTTCGAGTGTAGAATTTTATGATACATGGTTTGTATATTGCACTGTGTTTACCAGCCAAAGTCAGATCTTCCGCCCCCATGTACTTGACCCTCTGTACCCTTTACGACCTCCCCGCCGCCCTTCCCCACCAGTAACCACCGCACTGACGTCTGTGTCTGAGTGTTTGTTTATTTGTCATGTTTGTTCATTTGTTGCTTTCAGTTTTATCCCCCACATGAGTGAAACCATATGGTTCTTATTAAAGACAGAATTTGGTGGCAAACTGATAAATATTTTATGAGAACAGAGGACTCGTTTTTCATCACAGAAACATTTTTTTTAAAGTATAACAAAATTCCTTCACATTCTTTACCGACGGCAGTACACTGTGTAATGAGCTCATTTAAAAACAACAGAGAATATCTGCAATAAAACAAACCCGAGGAATTTAGAAGAAATCGGAAAACTGAGGAGTACTGCATTCCTAGTTTCACAACCTTAAGTTAGTCAATTCTCAAGACGATGTGGTGAGATGAAGCGAGGGGTGATAATAGAAGGCACAGGCACTCAGCTGATGCACAGAAACATGCTGGAGATTTTTACCCTTCCTTTCGAACAAATCTCAGTTATTCTAACCCAACTCTTAACTCATTCCAGGATATAACCCTACGTGCTTTAAACAACCAGGAAAATCCAAATAGTTATCTGTATGTTAGAATTTTTTTCCTGTTCCTGAGACAGAATGGATTAGAATTACCGGAGCCCCTGGCCACACCCATGATCAATGAAATCGGCACTTCTGGAGTGGGATCAGGCATCAGCAGTTTTTAAAGCTCCCCAGGGACTGATGTGCAGCCAGGGACTGGAACAGCAGCTATGCTGAATGATCTAGACCTCAGGGCCTCCTCCCTCACAAAACAATAGCTGTCAATACCAAAGCTCTGTGGCTTTACTTGTAAAATTCTTACTCTATGCCAGCAGGTCAGTGTATTAGCTAAATACCCATCAATCCAATTCTCCTCCTGACACTTTGTAAAAAAAAAAAGAGGCCAAGAATCTCCCCACCATCACTCTCACCTTTATTCTAATCTTGAAAATGGCTGCGCACATACAGCGAGACAGAGATCAGGCTCAGTGTTCCCTGATATTAAGTAACCCACACAAGGTCAACGAGAGCATCTTCCTGATAGGCCAAAGTTGCAGGTTCAATCCCCCATCAGGACACATACAAGAACAAACCAATGAATGTATAAATAAGTGGAACAATAAATCGATGTTTCTCTCTCTCTAAAATCAATCAATCAATAAAAATGTAACTGTACCACGGGTGGCAAAGCAGGTGACAAAGTGACATTTGGCAGACCTCAGGGAGGTCAGGGAGAGCTGGGAGAAAGTGCAGCTAGGGCTGAACTCTGAAGGCTGAAGGCCCTACCAAGGAGTCAGGGAGGGGAGCCTTCCAGGCAGAGTGAGAGCCGCTGGAGCAAAGGTGCACGAACAGGAAGAGCATGGACGTTATCTTCTGTTTTTACCTAGAGCAAATTTTGTAGGGAGAGGGAGAGGAGGGGAGGTTAAGAGAAGGAACAGGAGAGGGGGAGAATCGGGGAGGGAAGGGGAGAGAAACGGGAGGGAGAGGATGGGGCCGCATGGGGAGGGCTGAGAAGGGGAAGAGGGCAAGGGTGAGGCAAGAAAGGAGAAGTGGGGAGGGCTGGGCAGAAACAGCAGGGATGTGCTGCCTGTCAGGTGGCAGGCTCTGTTTGTTGCTGTTATTAAAATATAATCAATATATAACTGTATAAGGTAAAGGTGTACAACACTGTTTCAATACATTTACATATTACCAGTGTTGCACTGTTTTTTTTTTAAAGGATAGTGACATTATTTTTAATTAAAACTTGTGTCTTTAAAAAAAATTTTTTTTTATTATTCTATTTATTTGTTTTTAGAGAGAGGGGAAAGGAGAAAGAGGGAAACATCACTGTGTGGTTGCCTCTCACGCACCCCCAACTGGGGACCTGGCATGCAACCCAGGCATGTGCCCTGACTGGGAATCGAACCAGCAACACTTGGTTCGCAGGCAGACACTCAATCTACTGAGCCATAGCAGCCAGGGATTGTAGCATTGTTTTAAATACCACCTCCATGCTATCTGTTGGAATCCTTTGAGGCAGGCACTATTATGAGACCCATCTTTTACAGGAAGGAACTGAAACCTGGGCAACACAGATGGTTAGCAAAACAGAGTTGCACCTAGGCTGGGTCTTCAACACTGTGCTTTCCCTCCCTGGGTCCCAGCTGGACACCTACCTGCCGGAGATCCTAGCCTCACCTTGGCAAACCACCCCCCGCCCCACTTCCTTGGCATCCACTCTCTGTCCACAGCCTTCTCACTGCTTCCCCTCTAAAAAGGTGTAATGTTTTATCAGGTGGGGATGCATTACATCACCCAAGGAATGGCCACCTAGCAAGCCAGGCCCAAACCCGACAGAATTCTGGTGACCCATGGTCCTTCCCAGGGTGAAGCCTCTTTCTGGGCCAGAAAGGACCCAAGAGTCCAGTCCTCTTTTTACCAAGGAGGAAACTGAGACCCACATTTTGCCCATTCCACGCCCTGTCTCTCCCAGAGCTAATCCTGACTGTGGAGTTAAGGGCAGAGGGCGGTCTGTTTTGGTTTAAAAAACATCTACATTTTTACTCATAAAAGCAATACATGAAAGAAGAGAAAGCCATCATGAGTCATCTCACCACCTGGGGAGAGCCACTGTTAACATTCTGTGTAATTCTTGGCAGTTAAATGGTTTTTCAAGTACAATCAAATGCCACAGTATTAGATATACATGTGAAAAATAAGCATTTAAAAAATAGATTCAACTTGGTGAATGTTTATTTGATCCCTGGATAGGGAAGCTTTCTAAGCTTAGAATCAAAGGAAGAAACCACAGAGGAAAAAAGATCAATGTGAACAACTTCACACAAAGAAAAGGAGGGGGAGAAGGAGATGAAGAAAGCCTTTCTGTCTATCCGAACTCAAACTGCAGAGGAAAACCCGAAGACAGAATGTTACATTTAACAAAAACAGGATGCAAAATTGTACATGCCATATGATAATGTGCAATGAACAAAATACATAGCCCCTCATACTCCTCAGGATGGTTGCTATTAAAAAAAATAAAGAAAATAACAAGTGTAAGTCAGAGTGTGCAGAAGGTGGAACCCTTGTGCATTTGCTGGTGGGGCTGTAAAATGGTACAACTGCTATGGAAAATGATATGGTGGTTCCTCAAAAAACTAAATTTAGCATTATCCTGTGACCAACAATTCCACTATAGACCCAAAAGAATTAAAAGCAAGGATTCAAACAGATATCAGTACACCCATGTTCCTAGCAACATTATTCATAGCTGCCAAAAGATGGAAGCAACCCAAGTGTCAACTGATCTGATAAATGGATAAAGAAGATACCCTATATACATAGAATGGAATACTACTCAGCTTTAAAAAGGAAGGAAATACGGACGCATGCTTCATAGCACTTGAGCTCAGTATACTAAGTGAAATAAGCCCGTTGCAAAAGACAAAGGCTGGATGATCCCACTTTTATGAGCTCTCTCCCAAGTTAGCCAGATGAAGAATGAGAGGCATGCGGCCCAGTCACTCCTGTCCACCTGGCCAAAGCCTGTCCTCCGCCAGCCGTGTGAGGGAGGCCACCTAGGTCCAAAAGTCCCAGCCAGCTTACCACCTGACACTCAGCCTTATGAGTGAGCACAGGCTGGACCAGCAGAAGACCCTCCTAGCTTAGTCAGCCCAAACTGTTCACCCCAGAATCATGAGCTAATAAACAATTGCTTTTTGAAGCCATTACGTTTTGGGAGAAAGAGGCAGCAACAGATACCTGAGTCAGCTCCCAGCTCCCAACTGTGGCGGGGACCGTGCCTCAAACCAGGATGATGGAAAAGTGCTACCGGCATAACCTGAAGGGATCCCAGAAGAGCACTCAGCTTAGTTTACCTTTTTTTTAAAAAGATAAACAAAATTGATGAATATTTTCCCCCTTTTATTTATTTATAGAGAGGAGAAAGAGAGGGAGAGAAACATCAATGTGTGGTTGCCTCCCGTGAGCCCTCAACTGGGGACCTGGCCTACAACCCAGGCGTGTGCCCTGACTGGGAATTAAACCAGCAACCCTTTGGTTTGCAGGCCAGCACTCAACCCACTGAGCCACACCAGCCAGGGCTTAGTTTTTGACATGTCCAAGCATGGGGGCAGGGGATGAAAGGAAGAAGGGAGAGAGGGTGACCTGGATGGTGAGGACTCCAGACACCCCCTTCTACTAACAGCCATTGAGACTTAGGGATATCAGTCGGTCTGCCACAGAAAAGATTTAGGGGACATGTGACTAACCTAAGGGACACGTTTTAGAAAAGAGTGGGCTCCCTCAGATGTTCTGTGATTAAAGGGTGTTGGAGTTGACAGATTTTTCATTTATATATAAGATTTTTCTAACAATTTTTCCAAGATTAACTTTAAAATCAGTTGTCTTAAAAATAGTAAACCATGATCATCAGTCATGTCTACAAAATAAGGGATGCCTGCTAGAAGAACGCTAAACATGACAATTTTTTAAAAAGTTATTTATTTATTTTTAGAAAGAGGGGAAGGGAGAGAGAAAGAAACATGAATGTGTGGTTGTCTCTCACACACCCTCAAAGGGGAACCTGGCCTGCAACCCAGGTATGTGCCCTGACTGGGAATCGAACTAGCGACACTTTGGTTCGCAGGCCTGTACTCAATCCACTGAGCTGCACCAGCCAGCATGAACATGACAATTTTTAAGGCCTCATTTCAATCTGGCTTTTGAGTGGAATATTGTTATACATACAGCATTCCCTCACTTACTGTGGGTATTACATTCCAGACCCCCTTGCAATAGGTGAAAATCTGCGAAGTAGGAACCTTACATTTATTTTAGTATTTATATATATTTTAAGGCTTTATAAACCCTTCCCACACACTTATAAACCGTTCCCAGTCCCTTATTAACCTTTCCCACTCCCTTATTAACCTTTTCCACACTTTTGTAAACACTACTTATGTTCTTAAACAGTCTACACTCTTAAACCTACGTAACTTTAACAACATATGTATGCAGTACCACAAAATCCCGTGATACAGTGAAAAATCCGCGATAAATAATTAAATATATTTTTAAAATCCCGCGATACAGTGAGGCCGCGATAAGTGAACCGCGATATAGAGAGGGAATGCTGTAAGCCCTATCTGGTGTGACTCAGGGAATTGAGTGTCAGCCTGTGAACCCAAAGGTCACTGGTTCAATTCCCAGTCAGGGCACATGCCTGAGTTGCAGGCCAGGTCCCCAGTTGGGGACATGCGAGAGGCAAGCAATCCATGTTTCTCTCACACATTGATGTTTCTCTCCCTGTCTTTCTTCCTCCCTTACCCTCGCTCTAAAAATAAGTAAGTAAAATCTTAAAAAAAGAGAGATAAAAATAAGCCCTGACTCATCCCTACAACAGTCATGATTTCTATACTAAGTAGGTGGGGGAATGATGGAACTAGGTGACTATATATCAGTTTGTTGTTGTTGTTTATTAATTAAACAAATGTTCTCACCCCAGTCAGAAGGAACTCTGGATCTTCGCCCAGTCCAGCTCTAACCCATCCTATCATTAAACTCTCCCTCCAGCTTCTAAAGCAGAGGTGTGTTCATGCTACCTGTCAACCAGGAAAGGATTCTCTTTGACCTCAGAGGAGCTAATTGACAGACACTCACATTGTTTCTGGGCGCTCCTTGTGGGGGTGTGTGGAGAATCAGCACAGAAGCAGTACCAAAGGCTAAAAGGCGACAAAAGTGGACAAAGAGCTAGTGTTGCATTCAGAAGGTCCCAGCAGGCAACAAAAAATAGAGCCCCACCCAGCCAGCTTAAGTCACTAGGGCAAAGTAGAGCAAAGCTCCCCCTGACTTCCAGTCACAGGCCTCAAGAAGTGGGGTGATGGTGAAAACAAGGGCAGGAGATAAACAACTCCAGCAGCTTATCAATTATGGTCTTTGTCTTCTCTCTCTTCTCGGCCTCTACTCCTTGGCCAAACGCCAATTGCATGCATTTTACAACCTAGTGATAGTCCCGGTAAAGGATGATGAAACCGATCATTATATTGATAATGGTAGCTGACATTTATTGTTACTCACCTTGCACTCTCCCCGATCATCTCATTTAATCCTACCCATAATCCTAGACAGCAGGCACCAATATTATAAGCATTGATTCCTGCAGAGAAGCAGTTTGCTCAAGGCCTCAGAGCTGCCAAGAGCGAAACCCAGGGCCTTGGATTCCCGAGCCCTTCTACCCTGCCTGCGAAGGCGGTCTGGAACGTAGGCTCCCTAGCACAGAGGTGTGGCTGTAAATGCTTTAGTTCTAGAACTAGATCTTGCACTGAGTCTGGGCGATCTTCCCAAGGTTCTGATGAAGAAACTTTGTTTTGTTTCATCTTTGGAGTAACTTAAGAAGCCTTTTGTCTGTGGCTGTGTTCTTTTTGTTGTTTATTTCAGAGTCACCAGAACCAGAAAGAGCCATGCAGATTAGGGAAGCAGCTCCCAGCATTCCCAGTAGTCTGCAGCACAGCAGGGCTGGGCTGGATGACTGAGCGCCCCCTCCAGCCTCCTCCCTGGCCTGTCTAGAGGAAAGGAGGTGCCAAAGGACAGGACAAGAGCATGTTACACAACCAGTTTACTTCCCCTCACATGTCCTTTCTGGCTGAAGCTCCCTGGCAAGTCAGTTAGATCCCATCTTTTGGTATCTGTGTTGCAATTGATCATTTACACTCAACGTGAGTGTTTAGCCACCTTGGAGCTAGGAGCTAAGAGGTGACAACACCTTTACTTACCCAAGCATTCTGAGCTACTTCAAAGGCCCAGGTTTAACCTTTGCTTAATCGCCTTCACATTCCTGAGGCAAAGCACAATCTGGATAGGTAGATCTCTCTTGGTAACCTGTTTTAAAATTAGCAAAAGGCTCGAATCCCTGAGGGAACATGATTCAGCAAGTCTAGCTTCAGTGGGAATTCTGACGCAAGAGGCTTCAGAGCACATTTTAAGAAACACTATTTAAAATGTAGCATCTTGGCCTGGCTCATATGTCTCAGTGGATTGAGTGACGGCCTGCAAACGAAAAGTTTGCTGGTTGGAGTCCCAGTCAGGGCACATGCCGGGTTGCAGGCCAGGCCCCCAGCTGGGGGCATGTGAGCAGCAACTGATGTATCTTTCTCACACTGATGTTTCTCTCCCTCCCTTCCTCCCTCCCTTCCCCTCTCTCTAAAAGTAAATACATAAATATTTTTTAAAATAAAATAAAATGTAACATCTAATCTTGTGACATCTATTTCATCCCACTTTCTAGTTCTTCTGAATTTATCATGCAAGTCTCTATCCGAGATCCAGGAGTTCTTAAAGTCAGGGATTGTGTCCAGCTGTGTCCATATCACTACCTACAATACCTACACAAGGCAAACACTCCGTGTCTACTGACCAGGGCTGAACAAGCAATGAGCCCCTCAGTTCCTGAATCTCTGGCGAGGCCGTGATCCTCTCTCTAGGACAGAAGTGGCTCTGCACCCAGAGCAGCTGCAAGGAAGCCAACAACTGTCCCTATCTGATCCCATAATTAATGGAGCTAGGCAGCCCGCCCAAACCATTGGCACGGCACATTTCTCAATTGCCCTGCTCTAGTGTCGCTAGCCAAGTTCTACTCCACTTCCTTGGGCTGGCGAGGGTCAAGAAAACAGTCAAGAACAGAGGGAAGCTGCAGGAAGGCAGCCAAGTCCCAGCAGAGGGGGCAGAAGGTTCACTTCACTGCTCCCAATCCAGGCCCAAATCCAGCTTGGCAAAGCTGTGCTACTTCCATTGCATCCTGCAAATTAGGAAAAGGTGCTGTCTAATGTTAAAAGAACACGTGCTAAGTCGGTGCCTTTTCAGTTCCACAACCAGCAGGGCAGCTGACATCTCACTCTAGTGACCTTGAGATCAAAGCTGGCAAAGCCAAGCTGGAAGTCCAAATGAAGCTCTGCCGTGGATAGATACCAACTCCATGAAATGTTTTACAGAATACTGTTTACAGATACATGCATAATATCCTAACGTTTGCAGGGCAGAGAAGAGAAGGAATACGTGTAAACCTTCA
Source organism: Furipterus horrens (assembly GCF_987537825.1). Lineage (NCBI taxonomy): Eukaryota > Metazoa > Chordata > Mammalia > Chiroptera > Furipteridae > Furipterus > Furipterus horrens. Next base: position 129,954,770 of record NW_028327177.1, on the reverse strand, counting down.
TTTGCCTCTGATGGAATTCCCCCAGAAAAACTGATTAACACTCGTTTTCCTCCAGGACACAAGTGTGGGTGGGAGCTGGTTTGCAGTTTTTTGTTTGGGTTTGGTTTTTGGTACCTTTAGGTGTTTAAACAAAGTGAATATGTTATCTAGTTAAATATAACTAATTTGAAAAATTAGTTTTCACTCAGTATTTACTTAGCATATGCCAGATACTAGGGTAGATGCTATTTTCAAGAGCTGGATGGGAGGAGTAAAAACAGATAAACAAATCACTCCCTTGCAGTGATAGGTCAGCAACAGGGGTGGGTACATGGAGGGGCCCCTGGACTTGGCAGGGATGAATAAGTAAAAAACCAGTTAAGGTTTCCTTCAAGAAGTATTATACGTTCTGGGCCAAGTAGCTAATACAAATTGCTGCGGAGCTCCTAGAAGCTGAAACTGTGTGATCAGTGTCAGGCCACAGGTACACAAAAACACTGAATGGACATCACGCAACCTCCTGTACCAGGGGGAGGGGGCCAAAGGAAGAAAAATCGGGACAACTGTAATAGTATAAAGAATAAAGAAAAACATTTAAAAATTCTATACCAGTCCCTCGGATGTGGTCAAACAGTGCAGGACAATGGAAATCAAAATATCAGATTCTATACTACACTCTGTCCCCCACATGCTCTCACCCAAACACACTGAAGAATCCCATTGTGTAAGTTTGATAACAGGAACTAAAAGAGCAAACATTAATAGAGTGCTTAGAAGAGCATCTGGCAGAAAGTGCTTTATAAATGTTAAAAGCCTAGCAAAGACGCAAAGCTTCGCAAACATCTCCCCAGAGAATTCTCAACGCCCCTTGATTACTCTGAGAGACAAGCCGGTTGCACGTTGGGTTTTCTTCCCGATACAACGTTACTAGGATACCAGACACAACACATACCAAGGGGAGACCTGCACTTTGAAGGTAGCGCCCTGCCGCCCGCGACCCGGGTAGCAAGCGTCCTTTTTAGCCCTGTCTGTCTTTTTTCCTCATTACCGAACTACAGTAAAAATATCCGAGCCTCCTTCAATTCCTCGACCCACGCGATCCGCCGAGAATGGAGAATGCCCTTAGCATGTTGCGCATAACACCCAGGCGTGGAAGGCAGGTGGCCTTCGTGCGCCTGTCGCACGGTGACTTGAGCGCAGACAGGTGCGCTCCGCTCTCCGCGCTGCTCCCCGCGGGCACGAGGGCCCAGAGCCTCCGGGGCGAGTGCCTCCTCTCGGGCTCCCGGGGTGCGCGGTGCCCAGTCTGTCCCCGAGGCCGCCCGCCCCGCCTCCCTGCGTGCGGTGCGCGGTGCCCACGCCGCGGCGGGGACGCGCGGCCCTAGCACGCCTCCGAAAGGGGCTTCCTGGAGGCGGATCCTGTGCCGTCGGCCCGCCGCCGCTCACCAGTTCCCTGAGCCCACGATGCACACTTTCAGGGGCAACGGTGCCATGACAGGACAGAAACGCAGCAGCCCAACGCGTGCCTCTCCTGCCAGCTGGCCTCCTCCCGCTCAGCCAGACCCGCAGCTGCTCCCGAGGACCCCGCCCCTCCCGCCTCTCGGCCAATGGCGCGGCCACCTCTACCCGGGAGCCCGGGGCCACAGCGGACAGCTCGGGAGGACCCGCCCCGCCACTCCCGAGAACTACTGCGCAGGCCAGGGCCTGACGGCCCTCCCCGCCGGGCATCCGCACCACCCCATCCCTGCCCGGGGCATGCCGGGACTTGTAGTCCATACCCCTGCTGCCTTAAGCTATGCTGGACTCCCCGCCCCCGCCACTGTGCCACCTGCAGCCCCGGGGAATTGCACGGCTACTGGAGCTTCCAGCGCCAGGGACTGCACACTAGCCTCTGGGCGGAGCAGGCCCGGTTCGGCTCACCGGCTCGCCTTCGTGCTCCGCTGCCATAGTGCCCGCCTACCCACGCGGGAAGAGCTGCCACAGTGCATTTTGGAGCAAAGATCCCAAACTGACTCTAAAGTCGATCAGACTTGGGCCAGAGCTCGAAGTCCCCACACCAGTGTTTTCAGCCTTTTCCTCACTTGTTAGCAGCGAGACAGCCTGGCACCCCTGAGCTTCTTAAAGAACTTATAATTTCTGAGGCCTCCCGGACTTGGCTGGACAGTACTTGCGCTTCAGAGTGGACACTAGTTAGAGACGTGGACGCCGGCGACCTCGCCCACACCACTTGCCCCGAAGGACTTGCCTCCTCCTGGTCATCTCTGTGCCAGGGCGACAGGAGAGTTTGTGGTTGTGAGACTTACGTTTCCTTCTTCCTGAAAAACAGAATTTTACTTATTCCTTCTGAGCGTCACTTTGCACCCGGCACCTTGCTTGACACTGTAGGGGGAGGACAAAATGGTTTAAACCAGTGGCGCTGAAACTCTGAGGCTTATTAGTTTATGAAACTGCTAAAAACTCCTGGGCCGATTATGACAGAATCTCCCAGAACGGGATACAAGCATCAGAATTTGTTTGACAAGTTCGAGAGGTGACTGCAAAAGGCAGTCACAATTGAGACCCAGGAAACTAACATACCAGTAGAGACTGACTAAAGAAACAAATACTCTATTACCTAGAAAAATAGTAGGCCTATTAATTTGATGCCCAGGGGATTTACTGTTATTTTTGTTCTCATCTCTACCCTGTATGAAAGATTTATCTATGTTACTTATATTTACTCAAAGAAATACTTAAAGAGTGAATGAGACAGATCATTGTGTCCATTTTCTCACGGATGGTTTACTCTCAATTATTTGCACTAATGGAAAGATATCTAAGCAGGGATGATGGGAGAAATAGAAATGGACTATTCAAGCTTTATTCATTTTTTTCCTTGCATGTGTGTTATGAAATGGGGTTGTCACATTAAATAATGAACTTATGTACTTGAGGAGTATACATGCATTATGAAGATTTACAGCAAGTCATTGATTCATGTTTAGCTTTTGCCTACAAGATTTATACGTCATATGGAAACTCCTGTTCCCCAGTGTTACAACTACACATGCATGATGATGAGCTACCTGACTATTTCGTGGACACACAGCATCATTCTATGGAGTTTACTGATATCATGATATAATCACCTGATATACACGACATTGTGCCAGAATACACAGAGTGAGTAGTCATTTATTTTATAGACTCGTTACAAAGATTAATACAAAAACCAAAAAGGTGAAGAGAGGGGAGAATTTCGGTCAGGTACAGTCTGATCAGATTAAATTGTAGAGGCTTGCTTGTTTTTCTTGTTTTGTTTTGTTTTTGTTTGTTTTTAAAAAGGATTTTCCACCAGTCAAATCTGGTTGACAGCGTCAACATTAATAATAATAATGGACTTAAACCTTTTGAATAAAATAAAATAATAGTTCATGAGTCGATATGATTTAAAGAAATAAGTAAACAGATAAACAAGGCAGAAGAAAAGCTCTTCCTTACGGTAGAATGGCAACTAAAGTACAAGTATAGAGGGAATGATGGTGCTCCCCAGCCATCAATGGGTGTTCAAAATAGTGGTGAAAGGTCGATAAGGATATTTACCTAGCCTCAAAGTCTCTGCACAAATTACCGACAAACAATGAAAGAAGAACTGCGACAGAGTTTTTAGAGAAAACTGGCTGACACCACCTTAACCAAGTGGTCCAAGTCAACAGTATCCTTGATGGGACAAACCAACACACGTGCTTTTAGTTGGAATGAAAAGGCACTTAGTTAAGTATTGGCTTCTTGAAAAAACTATTTTGAAATAGCACCCAGACCTTGGGATTTTATAGATTAAAAGTATTTGTACTTAGCCATGGCCAGGTAGCTCAGTTGGTTGGAGCGTTGTCCCAATACGCCAAGGCTGTAGGTTCTATCCCAGGTCAGAGCACACATAATCAACCAATGGATTGCATAAATAAGTAGAACAACACGTTGATGTTTCTCTCTCCCTTTCTCCCTTTTCTCTCTCTAAAAATCAATAAATTTTTAAAAATGAAAAATACATATTTGGTCTTGTTCTCAAGTCTGACATAAAATTGTCAATTAAAATTTTTTTCCATGTTAAGCATATAAACTATTGCCATATACAATGCCCATCTCATTTCAACTTATAATTCATTTTAGTCATTTCAGTTTAATTAATTTTTTAAAATAATTATTCTCCTGATTCAAAATCCAAAAGGATCAGAAGGGTATATAGTAAAATTCTCTCTTCTGCCCTTTTCCTGCAGCTCCCCAGTTTCCTCCCTCGAGGAAATCCTTTCTTGTGTACATATACACATTGTTCTGTTACTTGCTTCTCCACTTAACATTATTTCATATTAAAAATGTCAGTCACAGTGATGAAAAAGCTTACAGGGCCTGCGCGAGATTCTGCCAGTGGCCAGGACTGGTTACCAAACTGACTGCATCACAGGCTGTGGTCAGGGTTTTAAAAATAAGGCAGCAGCCATTTGGGGAAGAGAGCCATACAGTTTTGAAAGGAAAGGAGAGAGCCAGGCAGAAGGAAAGGAAGCAGCCATTTGGTGCATTGGGATTAGAAAGATTGCAGAGGGACTGCACAAGCCCGCCACAAGGTCAGGTGTGTAAGGAGGATGTAGCGGCCAGGCAGCTTTGTAGAAGAGCTGGTCTGCCATGGGAGAGGGCCATGTGACCTGGGCTAGTAAGAAAGCAGCATGCTGCTGCTTTGCTCGTGCCTGCTCCGGCTGACTTGGAAGCCACCAAGGACTCTGTCTTGCTGACCCGGACTCTCTCTGGACTCTTGGAACTCAGGACATGCGGAAAGGACTCTCTTAGGACTTGTGCCTTTCCTGGACTTCACCATGATCCCAGGCAACACAGCACATGCTTTTTTGGACTATTACACAGAGGCTGATGACATTGTACCCCAGATCCTGAAGGAGACAACTGACAGATAAAGGATGGGGAACTGTTGGGTTTGGGTTTGGTTTATAGCCTTTTGGGGAGCAAGGGAAGTGCTGCGTCTTGGGGGAGAACAGGGCTCTGAGCAGGAGTGCTCCCAGCCCCCCTACCCCAGGTTGGAATATTGTAAATAAAGACTGATTTTTCTCAAAAAAATAAAATAAAAATGTCAGTCAATACCAAAAACATGAATGCACATAATGAAAACTTAAAATGAAAAATGAAAATAATATCTTTAGTCTTTTAGAAAACTCTCCCACAAAGTCTTTATTTTTCTCATTTCTCTGTGGCACTGAAAACTTTTTCACAGGCTGGTATTGGTTAAATTCATTCCTCTAATTCCAGGTAAGACTTACACTTGCACCATCATAGAGAAACATTTTAGCTACTCTGCCCTCATAATACATACATCACCACTTTGCTTCCTAATTGCACACTGTACAATACCCAGTGGTGATATTTGTTCTTGATACAACTGGCTTCAAATGAAATTGCCCATTTTCAATATTGCTGTTGACGGTCTAATGAGAAATTACAGATTTTTGACTGAAGAAAGCAATGCCTTATTCTGGAAACATATATGGGCCTTTACCTCACTTCCTTGGGTAATAGAGACATAATGGATAAAAGGCAGATTTCGCTGCTTGCAAGAACTAAATAGAGCCCCAGACACTTTGCAGTAGCGGGTGTCAACTGTCGTCGTCGTCGTCGTCGTCGTCGGCAGCCGTCCGTCTCGAGAGACGATGGCGTAGCTTCTTGAGAGTCTATCTGCACCGCCGAGAATGGCTGTGCAGTCCGATTCGCGAGTGACAATCCCTGCCGCACTTGGTACAGGCGAAGGCAGATGGCCGTTGTTGCTGCTGTTGACGCTGCTTCCGCCTCGATCTTTTCTGGGCCGCCTCCTCGTTGCGCGCAGCCTCTGCACGTGACGTACCTTGTCTGACCGCGAGCCTCCAGGCTAGGCGGTCGTCTGCTTGAACTTCCCATGTGTTGAGATTGATGGAGCATTGTGTCATGTCCTTTTTGCAGATGTCTTTGAACCGCAGTTTTGGGCGCCCTGTCATCCTCTGGCCTTCTGCTAGCTCGCCGTAGAGGAGGTCTTTGGGAATACGGCCTGCATCCATTCTTTTGACATGGCCAAGCCACCTGAGGCGTCTCTCGCTAAGAACTGCATGCAAACTGCTCATATTGGCTCGCTTCAGCACCTCGGTGTTGGGGACCTTATCCTGCCAGGCGACATGCAGGACGCGTCGCAGGCACCTCATGTGGAAGCTGTTGAGTTTCCTTTCGTGCCTTGCGTAGGTAGTCCACGTCTCGCTGCCATAGAGGAGAGTGCTGAGTACGCAGGCTTGGTAGATGCGCAGTCTGGTTTTCTCAGTGAGGCTGGAATTGTTCCATGCTCGCCGGTTCAGTCTGGCCATAACTGTGGCTGCCCTGGCGATTCTCCGGTTGACCTCCAAGTCGACTGACAGAGAGCTTGAGATGGTGGACCCGAGGTAAGTGAAGTCATTGACAACCTCCAGGGTGTATCCGTCGATGGTGATGCATGGGGGAGTCCCCGTGCCTTGAGCCATAACATTCGTCTTCGTCAGGCTGATGGCTAGTCCGAACTCCTTGCATGCGTGGGAAAGGCAAGTGACTAGCTGCTGGAGTCCCTCTTCGGAGTGTGATGTCAAAGCTGCGTCGTCGGCGAAGAGCATCTCACGGATGAGCACCTCTTTGACTTTGGTCTTGGCTCGTAGACGGGCCAGGTTGTAGAGCTTGCCATCGGATCTGGTGTGAATGAAGACACCCTCGCTGCAGTCCTTAAAGGCGTATTGGAGGAGCATGGAGAAGAAGATTCCGAACAGCGTAGGCGCGAGGACGCAGCCCTGCTTTACTCCGCTGCTGACTGGGAAGGCCTCAGAGGTTGCGCCGTTGTAGGACACCGTGCTGTGCATGTTGTCGTGAAAGGACATGACCACAGCAAGCAGATGTGGTGGACAGCCAATCTTCCGTAGCAAGCTGAAGAGTCCGCTTCGACTGACCAGATCAAACGCCTTCGTGAGGTCGATAAAGGCGAGGTAGAGTGGTTTATGCTGCTCGTGACACTTCTCCTGCAGCTGGCGTAGGGAGAAGATCATGTCCACTGTTGATCGGCCAGCTCTGAAGCCACACTGGGACTCTGGGTAGACGCGGGAAGCAAGGGTCTGCAGGCGGGCAAGAGCGACCCGGGCGAATACTTTGCCGACGACGCTGAGGAGAGAGATGCCCCGGTAGTTGTTGCAGTCGCTGCAGTCTCCTTTGTTCTTGTACATGGTGATAATGTTGGCGTCTCTCATATCCTGGGGGATGTAACCCTCCTTCCAGCAGAGACAGAGTAGATGGTGGAGCGGCTGTAGCAGGACTGGTTTCCCGCTCTTTAGGATTTCTGGAGGGATTCCGTCGCTTCCTGGTGCTTTCCCGCAAGCAAGGCGGTCGATGGCTTTGCCGAGCTCTGCCGCAGTAGGTGGGGTGTCTAGCTCCTCCATGACTGGTAGGTCTGGGATGGCTTTAAGAGCAGTGTCTGTTACGGTGTTCTTCGTTGCATACAGCTCGAGGTAGTGCTCGGTCCACCGCCGCATTTGCTGTTCCTGGTCAGTGATGACCTCACCTGTCTTGGACTTAAGGGGGGCGATCTTGGAGGGGATTGGGCCTGTTGCCTTCTTGATACCCTCATACATTCCTCGTGCGTTGCCTATATCGGCGGCTTCCTGAATGCTTCTGCACAGGTTTAGCCAATAGGTGTTGGCACAGTGGCGGGCGGTCTTCTGGACTTTGTTCCTGGCAGCCCGTAGAGCTTGAAGTGTACTGGGAGTGGGCGTGACCTTGTAAGCCAGTAGGGCCTTCCTCTTAGCCTCGATCACGGGTTCCATTTCTTCCCAGTGAGCCTCGTACCAGTCAGCGTTCTTCCGCTCTTTCTTCCCGTAAGCAATAATGGCGGAGTTGTATATGGCGTCGCGGAGACGTGGCCAATTGGATTCGATAATGTCATCTGCCGCCACTCCCTCGCCGAGTGCATCTTCCATCTTGTTGATGAATTGCTGGGTCTTAACTGGGTTGCTGGCACAACTGGTGTTGATGCGTGGGCGACCCTTCATCTTGGAGTGGTGCAACCTCTTCGGCATTATGCGCACCTTGCTTACCACGAGGGCATGGTCCGTGTCGCAGTCTGCACTGTGGTAGCTGCGGGTGAGGAGGGTGCTGCCAATATCCGTTCTTCTGGTGATGACGAGGTCAAGCTGGTGCCAATGACGGGAGCGGGGGTGCCTCCATGACACCTGGTGGATCTCTTTGCACTTGAAGAATGTGCACTATTGAAAATAAAAATCTCACTTCAAGGGAACTTCTATGAGATTATTTTAATAGGACTATCATTTGAATGTGGTTCCTTCATAATTTACAAATAACACAAGCTTGCTCCAAAGTGAGGACAAATCTCTTTATTAAAAAACCAGCTTACTTGTGGGAACAATCACTAAATATTATGTGATTTTTCTTGTTAATAGTGTAACAATGTTGGGAAAAGTGTGGTTTTCATTTTTGTTTAGCAGCATTATTTCTTATTCACTCAGATTTCAAATGTGTATTGATCATGTCCTTAGTTAAAATATTTACAAAAATATCTCCAATACAAGTAATGGCAAGATAGGAAGTGAGAGATTGAGAGAAAAGGAAAAGTACTCAAACATTGTCTAAGTTGCTTGGTATGACAAGAACCCAAAAAAGCCGGAAGAAACCTCACTTTGAAAACAAAAGTCTTCAAAATATTGTACCATGTCAAGTGGATCAATTTGATAAGTTAGCCAAGTAGTTTAAAAGTCAAGCCAACAATGAGCCTTGCCAGTCCATGATGCACAAAATGCTTTAGAGGAAAACAGGGGGAGGAGAAAGCAGAAAAGAAGGGAGGAAGAGAAGAAAAAAGGAAAGGGTATCTCTGTCCCCTCACAGGCTCTGAAACAGAAACCTGCGATGTGATAGAGGTGGTGCTTCACTGTATCCTTTTGATTCCTTCCCCATTTTCGTACTTGCCCCCACCCCCTTTTTTTTTTTTTTTGCCCCATTTTTTATGCACATACATTCCCAGGCTGCGTTCACTCATCACAGTTGGAACCTGGGCCTCTTTGTCAGAGGCCTGTCCTCAGTACCAGCGCTCCCTTGTTCAGAGAGCCATGAGAGGGGGAATCGATGCCCTCCTGAGACCTCCCTTAACCACGGATAGATGGAAACAAGAGTATAAATAGTTCAACTCCCTCACATCGGTTTCAGACAGCTACCTTCTCCAGAGCTCCTCCGCAGGTTTGAAGCAGTCCTTTCTGCCACTGTGCTTGCCCTCCTGACCTTCTTTCCCCATCACACTTCCCCACTCCTTATTGTTCCTTCCCAGGAATTCTTCCTCAGAAAGCACTTAAACATTAAATTTGGTCCCTGGGTCTGTTTCTGGTGATTCCCACCTAAAACTCCTTTTCTCTGGACTGTGTACAGAATTGCTCACCCAAGGCCAACAGAGCATGAAGGCAAAAAAAAAAAAAAAAAAAAAAATTAAGCAGACAGTGAATTAAAATGAAAATGAGAATAGATTCACTAAAAATATAAGCCACAATTCTTTGGGATGTCTACTCTGGCCTGATTGTGGCCAGAGCAAAGCGGCAGTATTTTTCCCAAAAGTAAAAAAAAAAAAAAAAAAAAAAAATTCCCATTCAACAGGTATTCACTGAACTCCTACCATGTGCCAGGAGCTGAAGATACAATGTTGAGGAAAACAGACAAGTTTACAGTCCAAAAAGGAGGTCAGGTAAAGAAACAAGTATCTCGGGTAGAGCCCAGAATGATGTTGCTCTGATAAGAGACTGTGCACTCCAGGGACAGATGGGAGGGATACCAATCTGGACCCAGGGTGTCAGGTAAGACTCTGTAGAAGAAGGATGTTTGAACAGAAGGAGGAGTAGGAATTAAGTGGAGGAAAAGTGTTTGAGTCAGAGAGAACACTGTGCATGAAGGCTTGGAGGCAAAAGAAAAATAGCCATTGGTTCCTTTGAGAACCTGAAAGTTTGGTAAATTGGAGTCTAGAGCAAGAGGTAAAGATAGGTGAGGCAGACAGGTGGACAGGAACCAGATGATGAAGTTTCTATTGTCGGGGTTTGGATTTCATTTTGAAATCAATGGGGGGCATTGAAGTGTTTAGGCTGATAAGTGCTGTGGTCATATTTGTTTTTTAGAAGATCACTCTAGTTGCAGCAAAGGGGATGTCCTGGGAGGGGCAAAACTGGAAGCAACAAGAACAGTTAGGTAAGCTGTGGGTTGCCATGTTCTAGGCAGCAGGGATGGAGAACCTACAGGATCTGACATTTGAAGGGGTAAGGGAGCGGGAAGAGTCCAGGATGACTTCCGGACCTCTGACTTGGACAGTGGGTGGCGGGTGGACAGGGTGTGTTTTGGAAGCACAACTTGCCTTTCTTGATAAAAACAAAAAAGATCTGTGGCTTTTCTGGTTTTCTTCTTTTCTAGACTGTGAGATTATATACCACAGTCTTGAATTTTATGCTAAACAGTATTCAAGACTGGTTGTAGTTTCCCATAACTTTAAGAAATGCGATTCAATTTGTAAAAGATTGTCAGTATGGAGGAATTCAAAGATTTCCATTCATATGTCAGAAACAGTTGGATAAGCTTAGCCCTCATAAAACGACAGTAGCTTGGGCACTCTCCATGGTTTATCTTATTTTCTTAAAAATCAAAGTAATGCATGCACATAGTTTTAAAATGACACAGTACTGAATAATATTAAACAGGAAGCAACAATCCTCCTTCATAGATTCCACTTCCTGGTTATATCCACTTTCAACTACTTTAGCTATCACATCTGATATTTTCTTCCATATTTCTAAATAATGTTCTTATGCTACTGTTTCTTTTTTTAAAGTACATTTTATTGATGATGTTGTTACAGTTGTCCCAATTTCTTTTTCCTTTGCTCCCCTCTTCCCAGTACCCCCCTTCCCTCCAGCAGTCCCACCCCCCTTAGCGCATGTCCATGGGTTGTGCATATCAGTTCTACGGCTATATTATTCTTAACTGTCCCCTGTCTATTTTGTACCAACCAATTATGCTTCTTAGTCCCTGCACCATTTCCCCCACTTCCCCCTCCCAGCTGATAACCCTCCAAATGATCCCCACACCTATGATTCTGTTCCTGTTCTGGTTGTTTGCTTGGTTTGTTTTTGTTTTTATTTTTTAGATTCAGTTGTTGATAGTTGTGAGTTTGTTGTCATTTAAATGTTCATAGTGTTGCTCTTTTTCTTAAATACCCTGGCTGGTTTGGCTCAGTGGATTGAGCGTCGGCCTGCGAGCTAAGTGTCGCTGGTTCGATCTTCCAGTCAGGGCACATCAGAGAAGGAAAACTCTGACTCCAAAAAACCTCCGCTGCCTTGCGGCATACCTCTTCAGGGGAAAGGCTAAGGGAGTAAACCCCGACAGAAAATCCGGAGCCGGAGTCCCTAAGGCGGTTTGACGTTGTAGTCAACACCGGCAACTCCTGCAGCGCACCTGAAGCCAAGCTGTATTGACTCCGTCTTTCCCTTGGACCCTTCAGCTGCGAAGAGAGGGGGGGTCTGCTGCATGGGCAACAGCAGACCCTCCATATCACCCTGCCCAGGCTCTGTAGCTTCAGCTTCACTGGAGAGGACACTCCAGCGTCATCGCAAGATGTCGATTCAACACGGGAGGAGACAGATACCGTGTCACTCCCGAGTCGGACTGCACAACCATTCTCGGCGGTGCAGATAGACTCTTAAGAAGCTACACCATCGTCTCTCGAGACGGACGGCTGCCGATTCGATTTCTTAAATAAGTCCCTTTAACAGTTCATATAATAATGCTTGGTGATGATGAACTCCTTTAGCTTTACCTTGTCTGGGAAGCACTTCATCTGCCCTTCCATTCTAAGTGATAGCTTTGCTGGATAGAGTAGTCTTGGTTGTAGGGCCTTGCTTTTAATCACACTGAATACTTCTTGCCAGTCCCTTCTTGCCTGCAAAGTTTCTTTTAAGAAATCAGCTGATAGTCTTATAGGCACCCCTTTGTAGATAACTCTCTGCTTTTCTCTTGCAGTTTTTAAGATTCTCTCTTTATCTTTAACCTTTGGCATTTTAATGATGATGTGTCTCGGTGTGGTCCTCTTTGGGTCTAACTTCTTTGGGACTCTCTGTGCTTCCTGGACTTGTATGTCTATTTCCTTCACAACATTTGGGAAGTTTACCTTTATTATTTTTTCACATAAGCTTTCAATTTTTTGCTCTTCCTCGTCTCCTTCTGGCACCCCTATGATTCAGATGCTGGCATGTTTAAAGTTGTTCCAGAGATTCCTAAGCCTCTCCTCATTCTTTTCAATTCTTGTTTCCTCATTCTGTACTGCTTGACTATCTTTTTCTTCCTTATATTCCAAATCATTGATTTGAACCCCAGTTTCCTTCTCTTCACTGATTTTTTTGTGTGGATTTTCCTTTGTTTCATTTAGCATAGCCTTCACTTCTTCCCTTATGCATTTGCCATACTTAAGCATATCTGTCAAGTTTGTGAGCATCTTTATCACCAGTGTTTTAAACTCTGCATGTTAGGTTGGCTATCTCCTCATTTGTTAGGTTAGCTATCTCCTTGTTGCTTAGTTCTCCCACTGGAACCTTGATCTGTTCCCCCTTTTTGGCCATACTTCTCTGTCTCCTCATCCTGACAGGCTCCTGTGTTTGTTTGCCTCTTAGGTAGAGCTGTCACACCTGTTACGTTGTGAGGGGCGGAGCCTTAGGTATTCATCAGTACTGGGCAACCCGGTTCACCACGTTGTGGTGCTGTGTGTGGGGGAGGGGTCCCAGAGGGAACAATGTTTGCTCAGTGCTGGCCCCTTTTCTAGGCACTTCTCCCACTTCTGTATGGGACTGGCACCTCTCTAGCTGTTGCCCTGACTGTTGTTCCCAGAGTGGGTGGGTCTGCAGATGTTCTAGGACCATGGGGGCCTTTTAAACAAGAGGGCTTTACTGAGAGACCAGCAGTTTCTTCCTCTGCCCCAGCCCCCAGTGGTTTGCACAGTCAGAAGCAATGAGGCTTGATTTTCCTCGGCGCTGGAACTATGAGCTGTGCAGTCTGGTCTGGTGCTGGGAGTGCTCCCCAGGTGTCCCTCCTTACTTTTTTTAATGTTTGACTGCACTTTCCATCAGCCTGCCACTGCTGCCACCACCATATTGCATCCTCTCCATCCCAGCTCCGCCCCTCCTACCTGTCTGGATGAGTATTTCTTCTTTATATCTTTGTTTGTTGGACTTACATGCAGCTTGGTTTTCTGGAACTTCTTGTTGTCTCTAGTTTTGACGTAGTTGTATTCCTTCTTAGTTGTGGAGGGAGACGTAGCGTGTCTGTCTAGGCCTCCATCTTGGCCAGATGCCGTCTTGACTGCTTGCAGTTCTCCTGAGGCACAAAGATGGAACTGCTTATGATCTCCTGGAGTCGAGGTGGGTCATACCTTCAGTTTCTGAAACAATAGCTTTTTACATACATTGATTACTAAGCTTATTCGCTGTTACCTGAAACTAAAATTTTCCAACATTTGAGTCTCCCATTAATCCAGATGAGTTTGAGCGTATGTTTATTAGAGCTGGGGACAGTGAAGCAAAGACAGGCTTAAGCTAGAAGAAGCAACAGGAGAGAACCCAAGTGGGGCTACTTTGGCTCTCTAAGAAATAGAAGTCACAATAAAAGAAGTGAGCTCCCTGGGAAGTCAGAGAAAAGGGGCCCTTAGAGACAGGTTCAGGGGGCAAGCCCAGGATGAGCTGCTGCTGCCCACTGCTCTCCTGGTTGCAAGTCTCCTGAGAACCTTTAAAATTTCAGAGAGCCCTGGCTGGCATGGCTCAGTCGGTTGAGTGCCAGCCTGTGAACCAAAAGTTGCTGGTTCGATTCCCAGTTAGGGCACATGCCAAGGTTGTGGGCCAGGTCTCCTGCTGGGAGCATGTGAGAGGCAACTGATTGCTGTTTCTCTCACACATCATATTTCTCTCCCTCTCTTTCTCCCTCCCTTCCCCTCTCTCTAAATATAAATTAAATAAATAAATAAATAAATAAAATTTAGGAGAAAGAGAGCAGAGATATAAGGCATGTTCTGCTCTAGTGAGAACACACCCGTGTGCCCTTTGTTGTGAGGCTTTTTATCTTTCCTTGGCCAGCCATTCTAGGGGAAGTCTCAGGGGAGGGTCTTAATGGGCTATTCATTAGCTTTTCAGGTGTGTCCTTCAATATGTCGATTCATCAAAATGTGTATATAGAGGGGTCAGAGGTTATTTTCTGGTTAGTTTTATTTTCGAAGAATGTCATCAAGGATGTCATTGAAGAGGGGCAGGGACCTAGGCTTCCCTTTTGTCCCTGGACATCTGGAAAGTGTAAACAATGTGCTCCTAAGTGTCCTTGGTTAGGAAAGATAAAACCTTATGATTCATCAGCTGACCGTAAAATTGTTCAAATTGCTTGGCCTTGTTTAATTATTTTGTCTCAATTTTCTATTCCACTTGTCAAGGAGTTTCCCTAGCTTCTTACGATCCTGCCTCACTATAATAAGTGGCAAATGAGGATTTACTTCTTCAACACTATCCCCCCACCCACATGCACATATTCCTTTCCCCACATCCTCTCTGCAGTCAGTTTGCCTTATCATGACATGTAAATATATTTAGCTATAGCTCCAAGAAGGGTATTATAATAATATTTTGTCATGCACACCCCCCAAACTTAATAATTGCCTTTTTTTTTTTTTACTCACAGAATTTTATTCTACTAATCCTTAATGTTTTCTCACTTGTTTGACAGAGTGTATTCCTATCAGTTTTCCCCAAATGATCAAATGTATTAGGTAATTCATTGGTTCCATTTCATTCCTGGGGATTTCCTTCCCAGAACCATCTGTCTTTTACAATGTCTTATACTATTTGCTCTTTAAGCCTGCTTCTTGGATCCCAGGTCCTCCTTTTTCTTGGGTTGCTACTTATTGAAGTAGAGCATATCATTCAATAACTCCCAGTAAATTCTGTTCTTAGGTCTTTAATGCATTTGTTCTAACCTCACCTTTAATTTTGGACTAGTATGCTATTGTAGAGGAGAAACAAACTCTACTCTCAAAGTTCTTTTGGTTGTTCTAATAATTTAATGAGACATTAAGCAAGAGTTAATAGCCAAATTTAACACATACATATATATATATAGGAACTTTGCATGAGTGAGAGAGTCGGAGACCCTCCATGCAGAAGAAGTTCACAGACAGCAAGTGACATTCTGAGCTAGGAGTGAAGTAAGGTGCCTTGGGGTTTTAAAGGGTCATTGTAGAATGATAGGAGCAGATGTTTAGTAAAAAGAAATTTGTCCTGCCATATTGGTGGGTCAAAAGAGATGATCAATGTTAATCTCCGGGCAAGTCCCCTAATACAAGTTCTTCTAGGTAGTTAAAGGAAGCAGCAGCATTTTTGCTTGGGCCTGTAGTTAAAATTGCCCTCAGCTCAAAACAATCTGCATCCTGTCATTGGTGGAAAACAAGTTCTTGCAGTGTCACAAGCAAAAGAATTTCCTGAGACCCACGTGGGAGGACAGGGCTCCATGGTAGACTTTACTGATGATGTAAAATTAGGAGGGTTCCCCTCCTGACTTCCCAATGCCCCATCTCCATCAATCTCACCACGGAAAAGGCCCAATCTTGTCTTCAGCAGGGCCAGGACAAAGGCCACTGCCCAGAGTTTCTGCTCCCTATTAAAGTACAGTCCATTCCAGCCTCCAGCTAGCTTGGCATGTGTTCCAGCTGCAGTCTGGATATTCAGGCTCCCTCGCACAGCTGCTAGGGGCACATGGTTATGAAGAGAGGACACACAAATGTACAGGATGAGTTCAGGTCATGAGAGAGAGAGAAAGAGAGATCGCGATTCTCGGTTCCCTTGGGATTATATTAGCTTGGGCTTGGTAAAGACCAGAAGCTTTTTCAAAAGAACCAATGAACTTTCCAAGCCTCCGTGAGCTTTGGATGGGTTTACATCCTCTAGTTAGACTGACAGGCCTCTTTAGTCTCCTGGCTTTGCCCTCTACCCTCAAAATATGTCTCTTCTAAATGTTCTATAATGAATATGCATTATTTCTATAACAAAAGAAAAACCATAATATATTTTCAAACCAACTGGAATTCAAGTCCTATTTAGTTCATCTTGGGTAAGGAGTGAGATCATTGCTTGCAGCAGGTGGAACAGGCTTTGTATA
Organism: Furipterus horrens; assembly: GCF_987537825.1. NCBI lineage: Eukaryota > Metazoa > Chordata > Mammalia > Chiroptera > Furipteridae > Furipterus > Furipterus horrens. The sequence continues at coordinate 129,938,555 of NW_028327177.1, read as the reverse complement.
TTCTTCATTAAAAAATTATTTGCATTTGAAGAAGTGTACCCAGACTGTAACACAAGGAGGACACGCATATATTATCTTTTTTTCTGGTTTCATTAGACATAGTTTCAAGACTCCCAAAAGGTAGAATTTACAGAATCTCCCTAACACAAGGCAGGGAACATATCTTTTCTTCTGGTTTCGTGACAGTATCACTGTTCCCACAGGGCAGAAGATACAGAATCACTGTTCCCAAAGGGTGGCATTAATGGTGGGAATTCCTGAGCCTGTTTGAAAGAAGAGATAAAGAGATTTCTGAGCAGGCCTCTGACATTTTAAATCATGCTTCGTGGGTGGCTGCCTTCGGAGCGAGCTGAGAAGGACACAGGCCTGATGGTTTCTTTGTCAGCTGATGTCTGAATGAGAAACCAATACTTGGATGAATCTTTAGAGGCAGGACCATGATCTGGGAAGTGATTCACAGGAAGTGGGGGTGGTTGGGTGTGATGTCTCAGCACAGGAGGTGTCAGAGCACAGCCTAAATGACTGTCCGGTGACCAGCTAGTGAATCCCAGCCCTTGAGGGACCAGGTGCCTTAAGGCTCTTTTGCAAAACTTACATTCCATGATTCTATTTGTCAGTGCACCCTTCCCAAATAGCACCAGCAGGACCAATTGAAAAGACAAAGCTGAGTTTACTGCTTACCACACCATACCTGCACAGTTTTGGCAGTGGCTTCAAGGGGAAGACAAGGTCAAAATTCGTTTAGAATTGGGAGTTTGGTTGATGGTGGCTCCTTCAATGCAGAAGGATGAGGAGCGTGATTAGGATAGGGATCATGATGCAGCTCTCCAGGACTGGTGAGGATTTTGAGATGAGGGATTCAAAGAATCTATAGGGTGCAAAGTATCTGTTGATAGTTTCCACTGAAGCGTTGCTCGTTTTTCAGGAAGCTCCTGTTAGGAACAATCTAACCATCTGTCTGGGCAGTCTTCTGTAATAGTCAAGTCATGCTAATGAGGGCAGTGGCACACTAAAGTTAAATTAATAGGAATGGTGACCTGTGTGGGGCATATGGTTTCAGCCCTCAGTGCCCAAACTATCTGTGGGGCAATGGTTTAATGTTGAATATAAGAGAGGACTGCTCTGTACATATTCTCACTCACCTTGCTTTCCCAGGTCAGCCGCTTTGCTAAGAAGGCGGGACATAGAATGCTAATCAGTTTACCTGCCATTTAGATTGGCAGGTAAGTGCTTCTTATACTCAGGTGAGTGCTTCTTATACAAACCAGCCCTGTGTTGTTATTAATATTTAGTATTTATGTCCAGCCAACAAATTTTCATTAAATATCTACCATGAATAGGGTCTGTGCTACACCCATTCTAAATTTACCTGTTCGTTTCATCATTCATTTAATCAACAGTTTTTCAATGAACACCTATTTGGTGTTGAGCAGAGTGCTAGGTGCCAGATACATGATGGTGAACAGGACACAGATCCTGTTCTCAGGTAGTTTCTACATTAGAATCTAGTATTCAAAGCAATTCCAAGGGGTACATTGTGTTCATGTTCTTTATGGAGGAGGGGACAGAGGGGCAGAGTGCTGTGGGGGTTCAGAAGGAGTCACCTCAAGATGGGCCTCTGGCTCTTTCCGTCTCTGGCTGCCGCAGCGAGAGGAGCCGCCGCCATGTCTGCCCACCTGCAATGGATGGTCATCTGGAACTGCTCCAGCTTCCTGATCAAGAGGAACCAGCAGACGTACAGCACCGAACCCAATAACCTGAAGGCCCGCAACTCCTTTCGCTACAACGGGCTGATTCACCGCAAGACGGTGGGCATGGAGCCAGCAGCCCATGGCAAAGGCATGGTGGTCGTCATGAAGCGTAAATCCGGCCAACGAAAGCCGGCCACCTCCTACGTGCGGACCACCATCAACGAGAACGCCCGGGCCACCCTGAGCAGCATCCGGCACATGATCCGCAAGAACAAGTACCGCCCAGATCTGCGCATGGTCGCCATCCACAGGGCCAGCGCCATCCTGCGCAGCCAGAAACCCGTGATGGTGAAGAGGAAGCGGGCCCATCCCACCAAGAGCTCTTGAGCACCCCCTCCCCCCAAAGCAATAAAGGTATCAGCCAGCGTTCTTCAAAAAAAAAAAAAAAAAAAAGATGGGCCTCTGTGGTGGGCAGGTTGTTTTGAGCTAAAGGCAACTTTAATTGTAGTCTCAAGAGACGCTTCTTCCCCTCCCTTAACTACCTAGAACTTGAATTAAAGGCCTTGCCCGTAATAAGTGAATATCAGAGATAACCTCTTTTGACCTATCTACAAGGGCAGGACAAACTTCTATTTACTGAGTATCTGCTCTTCTTACCATCCTGCAATCAGCAGTCCCCAACCTTTTTGGCACAAGGGACAGTTTTTTGTGGAAACAATTTTTCCACAGACTGAGGCAGGGGTTGAGGATGGGTTGGGCAATGGTTTCGGGGTGATTCAAGGGCATGATATTCAAGCCCACCTGCTGTGTGGTTGGTTCCTAACAGGCCACGGACCAACACAGGCCCGTGGCCCAGGGGGTGGGAACCCCTGCTGCAATGACCCTTTGGAGTCCCCAGGGCACCTTCTCTCATCCCTAGCCCAGGATGTCTTATATACTCACATTCCCTTTATATCTTTGAACCTCTCCTGTCTGTGAGGTCTCTAACCCTCTCATGTATGTGGGGTTCCCATACATATGTAGGTATTAAATTTGGTATTTTTCCTTGCTAATCTGTCTTAATGTCTGTTTGATTATTAGACCAGCCAAATCAACCTGAGGGTAGAGGAAAGTTCGTTCATCTGCCAGACTGAGTTGATGGAACCCTCCTTAATCATATTGGACACCCTGCCCTTGACCTCTGATCTCGGTCTGTTTACCCTGGGCTTGGTTACTCTTCCTTGTGTTAACAGTTCCTGAGCCGTATGGTGCTGAGAGCCTGAACTTCCGCCTACTGGCCTTCCTGGTCCTCAACACATGGCCTTAAACCCCCTGCTTCCTCATCTGTCTCCCAATTCAGTGCAGAATTAAGTTGGGAAGTGGTCACTCTTTCCTGGGGCTAAAAAATAGTCTGCGAGCACTTCCTCCCTTGAGAAGTAAATTAGTACCACTTCTAACTTCCTCCAGAGGGAATGCAATGTTCTGTTCTCCTGTTGAAACATGCCCGGGTCCATTCAGTGTCCCGAGGCAGAGTTGAAACTAGAAATGATTCAGCGCTATAAGTCAACTTTTATTATATCCCACTGAAGGGATCTTTTTGAAAGATCTCTGTTGCACTCATCAAGACCAAGCAATACATAAATATTTTTAGTACATACACTGCTGTGAATTGAGGTTATTCAAGATATATGACTAATATCACGATTTATGCTCTGACAGTACCTTCAAGGTAAGAAATACTGAAAATAGGAAGGCTTTTATTTGAAAGAATTGATCTTTTCACATGCTTCTGAGTCAGCTTGACAAAATAGAATGGATGACCTCTATTTTTAAATTTCAAATATTTGCAAAATATGTTGGGGAATAAAAATAGGAAAGTAAGGATTTGAGAATTGACAAAAGCCACTGTCCTGTTTGTCTGGGAGACCATAATACATCCACAAGTCTTTTGCTGGAAGCAAAGTATGTAAGTTGTAATGTCAGGCTGTTGGCCACATTGGTACCAAGTCCAGGTCTATGCAAGAGGCTCACACCCCTGCCTTTGGTTTTCCCTTTTGAGTTCTGTGTCCTTGGGCAAGTTCCCATACCTGTCCTCAGAGTTTTAGTCTGGACCAGTGTGAAAGAACTTTCCAAATCCTAAGGACAGTTTATATTATACAAACATTAGCTATTGTGAATGAAAACACAACTGAAACTTATAAGGAAATTAGTGCTAGATTTCAAAATACCTAAGATTAGAGAGTCTTATAGGAAAAAATCTATTTACCCAAGGTGAGGATGGTACAATGCTTAATGGAGATCATTAACATTGAAGTGTTCACTTCTCAGTGTTCTTCCTTTTTGTCTTGGAGAAAAGCATTGTCATTGAACAAGAGCATTTACAAAAGTTCTGCACTAATAGTAAACCTAGTCTATATTAAACTCTTCATTTGAAAGGGGAAATTGAGACTCGGTGAGACTAAGTGACTTGACTGAGGCCCCACAAGAAGTTAGTGTCCGGGCTGGGCCAAGAATCCAGGCAGGTGTTCTTTGTGTCTAGCTCATTCGGTCTTTGTTTGCATTGCTTTTCTCCATGTTTCATCTTGGAGCTCCCTGTATTCCTGCCCTGGTTTCCCTTAGGTTGTAAATCCAGCTCGCTTCCATTTTTCTCCTCCCAGTTCTGTTCTCGTCCTTCCCAAATTGCCATCCAGTCAGGCCTGTACTAGGCACACACTGTTGATTCTCATTCCTTCTTTTCCTCAACTTTTTCTGGTCTCTTCTGACCAGATACCATTCACTTTTTTTCTAAAAAGCAAAACCAAAAAACTAACCACCTACCCTCTTTCTAAGAAGGCCAAGTAGTTCTTTAGGTGGCTAAATCCAGCAACTTGTATAAGACCTGCACCCTTCTTTGGTAAGGAGGGGTAACATTTGACAGGTGAAGGGAAAATGCGTTCATTAAAAGGGTTTCAGGCTGTATAAGACTTCAAGGTTTTTCTCCAAGAACTTCACCTTGGATGGTGTCCACTAAGCACCTGATTATGATACATAAGTACCTTTAATTTTACTGTGGATAATTTATGTTTTCAAAGATTTTATTATTTATTTTTAGAGAAAGGGGATGGGAGGAAGAAAGAGAGGGAGAGAAACATCAGTGTGTGATTGCTTCTTGCATAGCCCCACCAGGAGCCTGGCCTGCAACCCAAGCATGTGCCCCGACTGGCAATTGAACCAGTGACCTTTTGGTTTGTAGCTGGCACTCAGTCCACTGAGTCACACCAGCCAGGGCTTATTGTGGATGATTTTAAAAGCACGTGTTCATCCCATCACTCATTTATGATTTCACATATATAATAAATATTTACTGAACTCCTATGTGCCAGGCCTGGGGCTAGATACTGGAAATATAGTGGTTGAAGGGCAGATACCATTTTGCACAGTACTTATAGTTTATCTGGAAAGTTACAATAAGGTGTGGTGACTGTTCTGAGACGGGGCAGATGAGATGCTCAGGGGACAGAGCAGGAGGACCTAAGTCAATCCAGGTCTCATGAAAAGCCTTCGTGAGGAAGTGCCTGAAGGAGGCACAGGAGTTGGCGAGATGGGAGGTCAGGGCAGGGAGACACGCTGAGGCTCGTTTGAAGACCTGAAGAAGGGATTATGTGTCTGAAAGATAGAGTGGGAGCAGGAGAATGCTCCCAGGGGAGGGAAGAGGCAAGCAGGATCAGATCAAGGAGGGCCTTGGGGTCCATGCCAAGAAGTATGGGCTTGTCGCAAGGAGGAGGGGAAGCCACTAAAGTGGTTTTTAAGCTGGGGAGAGACATGGTCACATTTGCCTGTTTGAACATTAATTCTGGCTACAATTGAAGGGAGGGTTTGGAGACAATTGGTGGCAAAAAGTGAGGCTGGCATTCCTCCAGAATAATGGTGCCCTCGGGTTGTGGAAGTGGGAAGCCGGGGGTAGAGCTGGGGATGTATAAATGGTAAAACCAGCCTGGGGGCAGGGAGGTGAGTGTCTGCGCAGGGTAAGAAGAGGAAGGAGCTGAGAATGATGGTGTCTGGCACGTTATCTGGTGAATGGTGAGACAAAGGTGATGAGCTCATTGAAAGCACCTTCAATTAACCTGCATATGTGTGGGATGTGGGGGCTGGAAAGTGCAAACCAGTGTCCGTAGGCCGAGGCTCGCCTGCAGAAGCGTTGGACCAGCACTTATTTAGTTAGCTGTTTAAATTTAATCATTTTTATTAACCTATCAATGTCACATTATATACATATATACAATATCTAGTTGTCTTTTTAGTTTTAAAATTATTTTAGGACATACATATTTTGGCTCTCTTAGTACATATAAAGCTCTCTTTTTTAAAAAGTTGTATTAGCATAGCAGGCACATATAGAAAAGTGTATATAATGTTAGTATCTATACAGCTTATTGAATTTTCACAAAGGTAATTTTACATCTGTATGGCCATGGCCCAGATCACAGGACACTCCCAGATCCACCCAAATCTCCCTTATGCCTATTCTAGTCACTACCTCCACTATCCTGACTTTTAGAAACTTAGATTGATTTTACTTGTTTTTAAAATTTATATACATGGAATCATGCAGTATATAATCTTTTGTGTTGCCTCATCCTTTTAAGTGATTATGTGTTATTTCATTGTCTGGACATATGATTTATTTAACCAATCTCCTCCAGATGGTATTTAGATTGTATTCCATCATTTGCTATCACAAACAATGCTACAATGAATTCTTCATAAATAACCTCAAAATAGTACCAATATATCAAGGATGTATTTTAGCTGCAGGTAACATGAAAACCAAATAAAAGCTGCCTAAGCAGTAAAGACATTTGTTATCTTACTTAGAAGTCTGGAAGTAAGTGGCTCTCAAGCTGTTTAAGGTAATGGCCCAACGCCGTTGCTGAGTCTGGGTCCTCCCCTCGTTTTCCTCGGGCTTTATCCTCCCACTCCCGGCCCCCGCCATGTCCACTGATAGTTGTTGTTAGAGTTCCTTGTCCTGTGAGATTTCTGTTCATATATATTTTGCCCACTTTTTTTTATTGGATTGTTTTCTTAACATTTAATTATTTAAACTGTTTTATTATTGACATCTTTAAATTTCCAGCATGCATGGGCTATCCAAATCATTTTCTTGTCATTTGGTCACATCTCTTCCACCTTAACCTCAGTGGCTATTTTAATCATCAGACCAGTATCCTTTTGATGTTCCACCTACATTTTAATGTCCTTAATTTGCTCTTATTCTGAGTTTCACCTTCCTTTCCTCTCTTCTTTGGCGTCTTTCTTTCCTGTCTTCTTTTGTTGTCTCTGGGCTATGTACATGTACAGGTGCATTTTTTTAAATTACCAAGCAAAACCTTTCTCTCTGAGCAGATATGAGACTATGTGCCTAGAATATGATGGCATAATCAAATAGCTCAACAAATTCATTTAATGTCGCTTACTGATTCAGAATCAGTTAAGACACAGAAAAGTAGTCAGAACACAAAAAGACTGTACTTTTCTATAGGCAAAATCCATTTGTTTTCTTCTCAGTTATCTATAATCATATTTATGTCAATGTTTTTCTCTTAACATTTTGTTGTGAAAAATTTCACACATACAGAAAAGTTGAAAGAATTGTACTTAGAACACCCGACTAGCGACAGACTAGATTCTATATTTGACATTTTGCTGAAGTTCCTTTATCACATATCTATCCATTTAGCCATCATCAATTTACTTATTTTTTTAGTGCATTTCAAAGTTGCATTTCTAAACACATCCACATACATCATTAACTAGAATTCAAAGCTTGTTTAGATTTTTTTTTAGCTAAAATTTATATGCAGTGAAGTATACAGATCTTAAGAGTGCCATTGGATGAGTTTTGAATGCCAATAGCTTTCAGTTCCTGTAGCCTCATAAATGATCAATTCTTTGATTTATTCTCATCAGCATACCCATACAAGTCCATGCAGCAAAAGGTCAATGTCATTGTAGCCACCAACAATGGTTACATAGGTTATTCTCTCTCAGGCTCCAGAGCTAACTCATTGTGTCTCAGCTGATCCCCTCCTGGGTGAGGCTCCATATTGCCCTCCACCCCCATGGTGGGTCTAGGAGATCTGAAGGGTAGACACTGTGGAGCAGATATTACTAATCCCAGGGTTGGTTAATAGTGGGAGGGAGTCTTAGGGGTGTGGGGAAAAGAGCCAGGCTACAGGAATGGGGTCCAGGAGGGAAGACAGTGTATGAGAATGGGTTCCGGATCTTTGAAGTCTTGGATGTTTGGAGCAGGGAGATGGGAGGGGGGTTATCAGGATTAATCTAAAGGGCAAGGAAAGGAAGGAAAATTGATAGGAGCTGCTCAGCACAGTGATTAGAGGAACAGATGTAGGGTCAGACTGCCTATGTTCATATCCCTGTTCCTCCATTTATTAAATACCTTTGTTTTACCTGAACTCTCTGTCTCAATTTCCTCATCTATAAAATAGAGATAATAATAGATTATTATTATTATATTTCATGTGAGGAACATGTGAAATTATGTAAATGAGAGTAAATACTCTTTTTCCTTTTTGGTGGGCAGCAAATATTTGCTGACTGAATGGATGGGTGAGTGGTTTGTTTAGCCTTGGGGCCTGTCTTAGATATTTACAATTTAGAAAAAGGAAGGTCTCTTTTCTCCCTCTGCTGCCCCCATCCTTACCACTTTCCCTTCTGCATTCTGTAGCAGAGACATTATTTTAATAGGAGATAGAACCACTCATTTTGCCAGACTCTAAACTGCGATGGGAGGCCCTGGCTGGTGTGGCTCAGTGGATCGAGTGCCAGCCTCGAACCAAAAGGTTGCTGGTATGATTCCCAGTCAGGGCACATGCCTGGGTTGTAGGCCAGGTCCCCAGTGTGAGAGGCAACTGATTGATGTATCTCTCACACATTTGATGTTTCTCTCTCTGTCTTTCTCCCTCCCTTCCCCTCTCTCTAGAAGTAAATAAATAAAATCTTAAAAAAAAAAAAAAACTGAAGTGGGCGAGTTATTTTATTAGTGTAAGTGGATTTCATTTAATGTGCAGATGTTGATCTCTGATCTTTTCTTGTTTTGGTAAGGAAAAGTAGAGAGAGCTGAGGCTAAAGGTGAGAGAACTAAAGCCGCCGGGGTTGTGGGATAAGCAAAACAAATAGGTACAACAAAAACAGATTTTGCTGAATATCAATTTTTTAAAAAGCAAGGGGTGTTTTTTACACAGGGAGGACTTCATTTATGCAAAGCAAAAATACTCTGTACTATAAGTACGAAATAAGAAACCACAGGAAGTGGGTTCAGGACAAACAGTAGAGCTGAGATTCTGTGTTTTTTGTTTTTGTTTTTAATGTTGACTAATCAAATATATTTATTCTTAGACTTCATCTGCTCACACCTGATACACACCCATACAGATTCCTTCCGGCATTTTTGCCTGATGCTGCCCTCAGCTCCATGGACTGAGAGAGAATGGAAGGTAAGCTTGGCTTCACTGTTGGGCAGCACCAAAGGCTCGCTTCCAGGAAGATTTTGTGTGGAATTTGAGAGGCTGACAGTTTTCAAGTTGGAGAGGTGGGTACCCCCTTTCAAAGTGCTTGTGAATTCTGACCACAGGCTGAATGCTGTCGGTCTGGAACTCCCTGGGGTGGAAGGCCAAGCTCACGGTCTCTTCATCATTGATCTAGTCTTTATTTCCGGGTAGCTATTGCTGTGTACACAAAGGTTTACCCTCTCTCATACTCTTTCCCAATGGTCTTTGCAATCTGTTTTGCAGATCGATTTGTTAGGTTGAACTCAATTATCAGTTTGCTCTTATCATAATCGCCCCAATAGCTGCTATTAAAATGTACTTTTACAATAGGCATCAATATAAGCTGGCTGCTAGTGTCTCACAAGTGTTTTCTGGTGTCTGTGAGAAGCCCCGGCAAGGCTTCCTGGAAAGGGAGTTAGAGCGTTCTCTGCAGAATGCCCACACCCATTGGAAGTGCCTTTAGAAAGCTGCTCTGGGCTCCATCCAGACCGTTCTCATTCATACTAGTTTATGGCTCTGCCCACTATGTCATCTTAAAGGCAAGGCCTCTTGTATTTTTGAAAACTTGCAACAAACAAAATGTGGGTGCAACAAAATTAAATACTGAGGGTTATCTCACACTGCAAATCCACTTTAAAAAGAAGACACAATTGAGTTATTCTGAGTTTTTCAAAACAGGGCATTCTATTCTGAGGTAGGCCTAGTTTGCCCTCTAAAATCAGGTTCCCTTCCCAGCCAACTTCAAGTGGAGGCTGCATCAAATTATTATTTCAAGTGAAGTTGAGAATTAAGGTTCTTCTAGTGAGTAATTTTTGAGTTCCTATTATGTGCAGGGCTCCCCGCTAACTCAGCGCCCACCAGGTGCTGGCTTTGGGGAAGGGACAGGCAGAGCAGCTGTTAACTAAATATACAGCAGTCTGGCCAGAGCATCCATTCTGAACCTGGAGGTGGGGACAGCGGGGGCTTGGAGAGGCGCTAATGATTGAGGATGAGTAGGACTTCAGATTTGGTGATCAGGAATTCAGCACCAGGGAAATGGAGACAGCTCATCTCCGCTTCTCAATATCTGGGGCCCTCAACTAGGGAGACGGATGGGGGTGACCCCACCGCTGGGAGCTGGGATTAGCTGGAAGTCTCTTCACTCACACGTCTGGCAGTTGATCCTGGCTATTGGATGTGATCTCAGTGGGGGCTGTCAGCAGAAATACCTAACCAACGCCTCTGTGTGGCCTGGTCTTTTTCACAAAATGGGGACCTCAGAATAGTCAGACTGTTTACATATTTTTATTTATTGATTTGAGAGAGAGAAAGAGGGAAGGGGGGAGAGAGAGAGGTATTGATTTGTTACTGATGCATTCATTGGTTGATATATATATATTTTTTTTTTTTTTTACCAGAGAACACCTTTATTATATGAGCTTTTTGTTTTGTTTTGAAGCACGAGCTTTCAAGAAAGGAGGGAAGAGGATTTATTTGCCTTTCCTGGCCTTAATTTTCCTTAGATAGAACTCCAGCTCCTTGCCCTCTAGCACACAGCTGTCTGCTCAGCCACACTGGCCTGGTCTTGAAGCGATGCATGCAGGAAGCTTGCCCTGCTGGAACTGCTCCTCTAGAAGAGTGCTGATTTTGGCATTCTTTTTCCTTTCATCATATTCTTCTGAATTTTCTTTGATCTTTTTTGTTTAAAATCTCTTCCTCTTCAGGAGTCAGCTCGGCCCCTTTCTTGTGGCCCAGGGGCAGTGCATAGTGGGACTCGTACCACTGCCGGTACGGTGTGCTGTCAATGAGTGCGATGCAGTTCTTTACGAGGTTGTTGGCGCGGACCAGTTCGTTGTTGGATGCACTGTAGACAGCATCCATAATCCCTGTTTTCCGTGTGCAACACGCTGAGCTCCAGGAGAAGTTGCCCACGTCCAGCCTCGAGGCTCAGTACTGCTTGCTGCCTCCCCGCACAGGAACTGCGTGTATGCGGCGGGGGCCAATCTTAGCGTTGGCAGCAGGGCGTCCCAGCTCACAATTTCGCTTCTTGCTGCGGGACTTCCTCTTGGCCCCGGTCTTGCGGCGCTTGTGCCAGTTGTCCCGAAAGATGCCCATGGCTTGGCGCCGGCTGGAAAGAGCAGTTGATTCTTATATGTGCCCTGACCAGGGATCAAACCTGCAACTGTGGTGTACTGGGATGATGCTCTAACCAACTGAGCTACCCGGCCGGGGCAGAATGGTCGGATATCTAACTTGGTGGCTCAGGGCTCCAAAAGTGAGCATTCCCAGAGAATTCCCAGGCAGAGGCTGCATGGCATCTTTTGAGCTAGCTTCGGAAGTTACATGATATCGCTGTCACTACATCCTATTGGTTACGAAAGAGGCGCTAAGGTTAACTAGCTCATTCCATAGCAAGGGGCATGTGGCCATTTAAAAAACTGTCACAGGTGTGCTGACAAAGCACGTGGGGTGTTTCCAGCTGTTGAGTAGTCCGGTGCTGCTGGAATTTCAGGGTGTGGGGTAGAAAGACTGGGCCACAGTGTGAAAAATCTTGACTGCCTTTGTGACAGGCACCATATTTTCAAACCACACATCACAGAAAAAAACAAAGCTTTGTTTTGCTATGAGTCAGTCTACTTTTCCTTTTGACAACTTCCCTCGGGGCGTGAGACCTTAATCTCGGTTCTGGGTAATGCTTCCAGCCTGGGTTGCTGCGCTCAGTCCTCCCTCCTCCTTTCTCTGGGCGTATGCAGTGGCAAGGGAGCTGGTTCTGGGCTAATTTCTATGCTCGCTGACATCTGCTAAGTGGCTGTCCCCATTTTACCTGGGACGGCGATTGAGCAGGGTGCCACTGTGTTGTCCCTGACAGTGGGACTTCCTGATGTTGGCTCTGTTTTAGCTAAAGCTGCCCCCTTTACAGGAACACGGGGAAGCTGGCAGCTCTCCTGCACCTCTCTGGGGCTGCAGGGAGCTCTGTGAGGCTGTTGGCTTTCTTCCCCTTCTACCTACTAGGGTTCACTCTGTGCCAGGCCAGCTGCAGAGACATTTACAAGGCCCGGGACCTGGGAGGGAGGTGACAGTCAGGCTTCTTCCTCTCAAGAACCTCCAGATCTATCTGGCTCCTTTTTGCACTTGAAAATCAGGGTTCTCTTCCCTGAACATTGCAAGTCGAGGCTGCATTGAATTGCTGTTTCAAGTAAAGTTGAGGAATAAAGTACTTTCAGCAAATAATTTTATCATTGTCCCTCTCCCCTTATTCATACCCAGCACAGAATTCTTAAGATCTAACCCTGCCTGGGCTGGGTAGCTCAGTTGGGTAGAGCATTGTCTCAATACACCAAGGCTGCAGGTTCGATCCCGGTCAGGGCATATGCAAGAATCAACCAATGAATGTATGAATAAATGGAACAAGAAATCTCTGCTTCTCTCCTCCCTCTCTCTCTCTCTCTCTCTCTCTTTTCCTCCCTCCCTCTAAAAAAGTCAATAAATAAATTAAAAAAAAAAAAAACCAAACGATCTAACCCAGCATTGAACCCCAGAGGCTAGGAGTATGAACCTGACTATACCCTTCCAAAACCTTTGGTATATATGCCAAATGGGACCTCTGCTATGGAAACAAAAAGATAAAGATTGGACTATCTTGAACCATCTTCCTTGGAAGGACAGCTAGCTCCTTTGTTTAGAGAAGGTCCTTGCCGTAGGAGTGAATAGGAACAGGAATGATTGCCTGATATATAGAAAAAATTATTACCCCAAACCTGTGAGGCACACAGAGGTGCACCTCACACTTTCCTTCCGAGCAGGGCTGACTGAGAAGTGCGCTTGTCTGACAGCTTCTAACCTCCAGCTTCTTCAGAGTCTGCCTCAGCTTTCTTTTCATTTTTTATTTTTATATTTTGGTAAAATAAACATAACATAAAATTTATCATCAGTGATATTTAGTACATTCAGAATTTTGGGCAACCATTACCACAATTTAGTTCCAGAACATTTTCTTTCTTTTTTAAGATTTTATTTATTTTTTAAAAAGATTTTATTTTTATTTTTAGAGAGAGGGGAAGGGAGGGAGAAAGAGAGGGAGAAAAGCATCAGTGTGTGGTTGCCTCTCCCATGCCCCCAACTGGGGACCCGGCCTGCAACCCAGGCATGTGCCCTAACTAGGAATCAAACCAGCAACCCTTTGGCTCACAGTCTAGCACTCAATTCACTGAGCCACACCAACCAGGGCTAGTTCTAGAACGTTTTCATCACCACAAAAGGAAACACATATCCATTAAGCAGTCAATCCCCTTTGTCCCCCCACCCCCCACCCCCTTGCCCCTGAACACCTCTAGTTACTTTCTCTCTCTGTGGATTCACCTGTTCTGGATATTTCATATAAATCGAATATAGAGCCTTTTGTGCCTGGTTTCTTTCACTGAGCATAAGGTTATTTGAAGCCCATCCATGTGTGAGTACTTCTGATTTTTTAGTTCTGTTCATCCTACTCCTTTCTGGTGGTTTCCTTCTAGATTCAGGTGGCTTCCTCCCATGCATGCAGAATCAGCACTTTTTCAAAGACTCTAGAGGTCCGTTTACAGATCTCGGGAACTCTAAGTGCAACCCCCTGATCTCTGGTACGTCCCCCCATACATTTTAGATACTTTATAAACAATTTTTTTGCTCTTATGTAATAAAATTTTCCCAGCAGTGTTCTCTGAGTCCTCAGGACAATGTCTGTCTCCTGTTTGTTCAGCTCACCTCTTCTAGGGAGCCGGAAGGTCCCATTCTCTCTGTCAAATGGGGTGCATGGGAGACTCCAGAGAGGACAGTCACCTCTCAAGATGCAGTGGGTGTGTCAGGTGATGGGAGTTTTGTCCCGAATGATTCAGGCAGGTGGGCTGCTGGGAAGGGAGGCACAACTTTGCTTTTGATCATTTAGGTCAAGCTGGCTTGCCTCTGTACTAGTAGGACTGTTTAGTTATCCCCTGAAAATGAGGATAAGTAATCTTCTTGGTGGTTCTCCATGGTTCAGAGAGCTGAGTGGGTATTGTTAGAAGACCGATAGTGTTTGGTGGGAATGCCTTGTAGACTTTGGTATGTGGCCTTTGTATCTTTCACTGCCTATGTTTGTCATTCTCTGGAGCAGCATCTTAATAAGTTGGGAAGGTACTGGTCGTTTACCCCATGTTAACCTTGAGGTGATCGACAGATTTTGCATTTGGTTCTGCAGGATCTGGAAAACCTTTGACGATCTAGAGTGCAAGGGCAGAGGTGTGTGGGCCACAGGTGTGTTACAGCACAAGGAGGGAGTCCACCTGTGAGGCTACTGCCATGGTCTGCACAGTGGTGGCCTATCCAGGGAAGTGCAGTTGGAATGGAAAGGTGTAAATAGTTTATTTTTTCCTTAAGATTTTTTCTTTTTATTGTGGTAAGATATATTATATGTATGACATAATGAGGTACCTAGAATAATCAAACTCATAGAGACAAAGTTGAACGGCAGTTACTGGGGCTGGGGGTAGGAGAAAATGGTCTGTTATTGTTTCACAGGTACAGAGTTTCAGTTTTGAAAGATGAAAAACATTCTGGGCATGGATGGTGTTAGTACACACAGATCCAGGAAAAAGCCCCAAGTCTGAAAATCTGTCTCTGTAAGCAGAGGGCAGGAAAACACCCAAGAAAGAGGCTGGCTGTGTCTGTCTGGCAATTAGTATAGAATTTATTAAAGGAAACTTACATATGAGGCATGTCTTCAGCAGCTGAAAGACGAAATAGGTCCCTGCCCCTTGGCAGGTGCCAAAGAATTCTGTAGGTAAAGGCGGGCATAGTCATGGGTACGATTACGTGAATGCTACCAGTTATGGGAAATTACTTTGCCCTCTTGACCAGGTCAGAACAACAGCCTGTTCCAGGAACCAGCACACAGCAGGAGGCAAGGGAGGGGTGCTGATTTATGTCCGAATGGACATCAGCTATGACCAGACAGTCTCTAAGGAGGGCATGCAGGAAGCAAACTCCGTTCTGGCCCAGGTCCAGCTTTCGGAACAGACGGTGGTCCTGTCCTGGGATGGTCTCTCCCCCACAGATGGTGGTGATGGTTGCACAACAGTGTGAATGCACTTAATGCCACAGGGCTGTACCCTTAAAAATGGTCACAGTGGTAAATTTTGTTCCATAAAGTTTTAACCTTTACTCTCTTTTCTGTCTCTATGAATTTATGTCTCATTTTTTGCTATTTGAATCTGTGAAGGTAGTTTAAGTTCTTTTTCTGCCAAAAGGTTGGGGATAGAATGAATAAATATTCTCTCTCGCGTGCACACTTTCTCTTTTTTTTAGAGAGAGAGAGAGGAGAAGGGAGTGAGAAAGAGAGAGGAACATCGATGTGAGAGAGAAACATTGGTTGCCTTTCTTACGCACCCCAGCCAGGGACCAAACCCACAATCTAGGCTTGTGCCCTGACAAGGAATTGAACCCACGACCTTTCGATTTGTGGGATGATGCTCCAACCAGCTAACCAACTGAGTCACACTGGCCAGGGCTAAATTGATCTTCTCTTAACATCTGTTCCAAACATTATTTTTCTCAGTATTTATATTAAAAAAGGACATCAGTATCTGATCCCATTTTGCCAATGACTTGTAGGATTCCTTTAGAATTGTGAGTTTTTGTTTCAATGCAGTTTTCCTATAAACTACCTCTATGGTGTGTCCTGCCTCTCCACTTTTCTGTCTCCAAATTCTCGCTGGCTGGGCTGGCTGCATGTCTGATGAAACTGTCTGAGTGCAGACGCTGCTGCTTCCATACAAGAGCTTTAGTAACAGTTATGAGGAAACCCAATGACCATGCATTAAAAATCGTCACGGTTACCAACCCACAGTATCACTCTTTGAATTCATTTATACCGTGACTTCTTTTAGGTAGACCCTGGAAGAGCTGTGTACCCTGTATTTATTTATTTTTATTTTTGTATTTTATAGGTTTTTGTAGTTTTAAATGGACTTAGCATGCATCGATGAAACCTCATTCTCCTAACCCCATTCTCTGACATAGTAGAGATAAATGTAAGTTCAACAAAACTGAATTCACAGACTGACCCTGCAATTGTTACCTTTTGGCAAATACAGTCTCTTGGCCAAGGTTAGCTGAATGATGGCAGCATATTGGGTAAAGTGTTGGAGAGAAGTTAAACTCTTCCCTTGTGTGGGCTCAGAGCAGTAAAGTTATTAGTTTTCTCAGAAAGCACTATAATGAGCATCCTTTTCTTCAGTTCGGGGAATCTTGGTGTTGATTCTTCTTCAATTCCAGAGCCTGTGATTGACTGGACTCTTTAATTATTGATGACTTTTCTTTTAGGAAGCCTCAGAACGTTTGGAGAGAAGGGCCTTTGTGTTTGTAGAAAATTTTAGTTTCTCACCTTTCTTCTCTTTATTTGCACTAAAGACAGAGGGAGAAAATCCAGTAGTACCTTTTAGTGACTTATTGTCTTGAAGGTAACTAATCTCACTCTGGGGCTAAATGTCCCTGGAAGCCTATCATAAACTGTATGGGTACGTTTAATGGAATTTTGTCTCTTTTATTACACTCTCTGTGGAAGTCGGTGTCACTTGTAACACAATGAAATGTGAATCTGAATATGCTCAGGTATTTTCCAATATGGCATTCATTGGCTGCAATTCAGGATTATATCACCCTTTCAATAGCAAGGAGTTCCCCTCTATTGCATTCATTCCTTAAAGTATTCATTGAATGCCTTTTAGGTGCCAGAGACTTTATAATTGAATTCCTAACCTTAGGATTGGTTCCATGGTTTGCCAGGCTTTAAATTATATTCGATCATGAAAGTTCAAGTTAATTAATTCTACGTTCTAAAAAATGACTTCCTTTTAAGATGAAAATTAATCTGATAACTTTAATACAGATATTTGAAAGCATTCTTATAATTGAGACAGCTTTTAAGATCTTCTAATTTTCACAAGTTAGACCAAAATGTTTCTACCAAAAACACCCTGCTGAGCTTGATTATAGATTTCACATTGTTTTATGGTATTGTGAATAATAGAGGAATGCTGAGGAACACAGAGATGATAAAATCTGAGTACAGTTTTTAGAATATTCATCAAATTGTGGTTTGACAAGCCCCTAAATATGGGAGACCACAGGCATTAATAATTAAGATGACTTTCTTTTTTTCAAACAAGATTATATTTATTTATTTTTAGAGAGAGGGGAAGAGAGAGAGAAAGAGAGGAAAAGAAACATTGATGTGTGAGAGGAATAGCAATTGGCTACTTTTCACATGCCCCTAACCAGGGACCTGGCCCGAAACCCAGGCATATGCCCTGACTGGGAATTGAACCAGTGACCTTTTGGTTTGCAGGCTGGCACTCAGCCCACTGAACCACACCAGCCAGGACTTTTTTTTGTTATTACTAATAGTTACATGGCATATTCTTGAGTGAAGACATGGATTTTCTTTCAGTTAAACTTCAATAAGAACAAATTCTATTTTATAAAATTCTGTGATTTATTTGGGAGTGTGCCAGAAGTAATTCTTTTAAATGACTGACACAAAATATTTACTATTTTCTAACAAAAAGGCATACATAGTACGACTAACAGAGAAATTAAAATTTATCTCAAAACCAACTTTAGTCAAGAAGACTTGTTCATAGGCAGATAACTGGTTAAATATATAAATCCTAAGTACATCACACTATTTTTCCCCCTTTTTGGTCATGGACTATTCCAGGAAGATTTAATTATGTAACTTTTAATCCTAAGAATTCCAACAATGTCTTCCCTGAAATGTAAATTGAAATTGCTCCTAGAAAAAATATAAGTTTGATGAGAAATAAGTTTTGGTCTATTTTAGACAAATTCTGTCAGTTTCTGACTTTCAGCACAATCATTACTCAGAAGGCAATCACTTTTTTTTTTTTTTGGATAAAGGGCAAAGTAAATTTTAAATTAACATCAGAATTCTACTCATAATTACCTACCCAATCAATACTGGAACAGATGCCATCAAGTATGCAAAGATTAATAGAATTTCAGCTGTAAAATCTGGAGGAAAAAAAAATCTCAAAAATGTATAAAACTATTGACAAATTTGAGCTAGCCTTAGCTCCAGGACATTTTATTATATTTTTACTTTCTTAAAGAGATAAATAACCAGACATCAGCAGAAATACTGTTAAAACTATTTTTGTTTTGCCACAGTTGTTCATATTAATGAAACAAAGATTAATAGTCTAAGTTAAATTTGAAAAAGTGGAATCATTGCCTCTGATTTAACTTTGAGGGATAATATAAGGCAAAACCTGAGTATCATAATATTTCTGTCCATAAACACAAGTAAAAGCCACTACCAATACAAATGATAATATAAGGAAATAAACATGTGGTTACTTATGTCTCAGTTGCCACAATATAGTAAATTGTGATTTAACTCGCCTGTGGAAAATTTCCTTTTTTTTTTTTTTTTTTTTTTTCTGGAATAGACTATCGAAATGTGAATTTCCCAAATTTCAGGTAATTTAGTAACTAATTTTGATTTTTGACATCAGTTAGCATGGTGTGACAAGCTGTAAAACCCAAATGTTTTCTGTGTCATTTAGCAACAAAGGGGTGAGGGGGAGTGCTCTGCCTAACTATACCGGCCCCTCCATCCTGGACCCAGTTTCTGTTCACCCCCTCCCCCCCAGTTCCAGTGCTTCCAAATCATCAGTTTGCTCTCTTCAGCCTCACCCAACTCTTAACTCCTTTTACATCATGACTCTAATTTCCTGTCAGTTAATCCTAATTTTCCAGAAAACCCTGATTTTTCTGATTTCGTGTTAATCCTAATCTGTTTTAAAGAAAAGGAAGTGCTATAATGCTTAAAATATAAAAAGACAAAAACTAGGTTACATTAGTTTTATGGAAGATGCATTTCAAGTGATCTACAAATACATGACAAAGTAGCAAAAAAAAAACCAAACAAACAAAAAAAAACCTCACCAAAACCCAACAACTTAAATTTTAAACCTGATTCCTTAACTACTTGGTACAATATAATCTAAGCAAACGCAATAAAACATGCATTTGGGGGGGGGGGTGCAGGAAAGAGAATGGCATTTGAAGATTTCTAGGGAGTTGGCTCAGGCATTTTTATATCTGTTATCTCTAAGGATTGTCAAACTTAGCACACCACAGTTATCAATAAAGCATCAGGACCCTTGCTTATGACTGACATTGGCAGAAGTGTATTGTATATTCCTCTCTTGTAATTGCACGGCCATTCAATTATAGGCCATGAGCGTGCTCAAAGCGCAGAATAAAAAATTTGTAAAGAAAAGGAGTGTCATAATCCAGCTTTTCTAGATCCTAAACCCTTTCCCCATGCGTTACTCTATGCATCTCTGAAACACCTGAAAAATACTTTTCTGTGACATTCTAGGCTGTAGGGAATGAATGCTTTTAGATCAAGGATCTGTAGCAGAGTTCGCCACCTTTCTTCCACTAACATTAACAACATTTCAGCTGGATCTTAAAGGAAGGTTGCCAATTTTCATTCTCTCTGAGGTCTTGAATGCTCTGTATCAATTTATCTTTTTAAGTTCCTGTCTTTGGAATTCTTCCTCTGTCCACTTAGCAATTTGGCTACAGGAGAGGGCCTAGCACATAGCTAATATTTATCGGAGGATCCTTTTCGTCAGTTTTGCCTCTTTTGTTCTTTACCCACTTCTTTTTGAATGTGTAATGTGAATAACCTGTGCTGTTCTTGTTTATGTCTCTCAAAAAGTTGATGTTCCAATACTAATAGTTCTCGGGCAAAATTGATTTCTGTTTGCTTTTGGTCTGAGGAAGATTTGGGGAACATTTTCCTTCCTTTTGCTGAAAAGTATGGATCTCTGCTTCAAACAAAGACTCCTCCTTTTTTCTTTGGGCATTTTCTTCTTTACTGATCAGTAGGCGAGACTCGTCATTTTCTGTCTCAACTGTGTTATTTCTGCTTACATATCTGATATAGTGCACCCACTCTCTGCTTTGCCCCAAGACTTAACTGCCGCTCCTCTAGAGTAGGAAAGCCTGACTTTAGGTTCCTCATGATTTGTGATACGTAATTCTTTATCACAATTGCTTGATCTTGATTTTGACTTCTCTTTCATGGCACCATTCTGTACCACTGGCACATAACTAAGGCAGAGTTGACCCTATTGAAGACTTTGCACCTTGTTCTTGAATTTCAAGGGATATTTGCAGAGAAAGTGTAGGCAATCTTCCTCAATTTCTGTCTTGTCACATCGGGCTCTTTATATCTCTGCTGTCAGTTTCCTTAGACATGGAGTTTTTCCTGCTTTTTTGTACAAGTTCAGATTGTGATACTGACCCAAATTGAGATTTAGGTGACAAATACTTCTGAATATCTCCAGTATTTGTTAGTCTGTTTTCACTTTCCTTTTGCAACACAGCTGAGATGGGATCAGATTTTTGGGAATTCAACGGGAGAAGCTGAGACTTTTCCCTCAAAGAAATTGTTAATATTAATGCTTAGTTTTCTTGCCAGTTCTTCATCACTTTTTAGCTATTCTCCCATCTCTCCTTTTTTTTCCTGCCTGTCTTGCTTCTTCTTCTTCTTCCTCTGCAAATAATTCTTTTTTTTTTTCCTGCCAATAATTTCTGTAAGTACAGTGATCCCTCACTTATCGCGGGTATTACGTTCTAGACACCACCACCCCCACGCGATAGATGAAAATCCGCAAAGTAGGAACCTTATATTTATTTTAGTATTTACTGTACAGTACTGCAAAATCCCACAATTTAGTGAAAAATCCATGATAAATAATTAAATATAATATTTTTAAAAATCCCGCGATACAGTGAGGCCGCGATATAAGTGAACTGCGATACAGAGAGGGACTACTGTATTCTTCATTGCCTTTATCTTCTTCCTCATTGGTTCGTTGCTTTGCCTTCACCTTGCTTATCTCCTCTTTATGTTTTCTTCTCAGTTCCCTGGGTTTACTTAACAGAGAACTGGCTGATAGTCGTCAATAATTTCCTCTGTTTCTTGCCCAGTGGCTCTAAGCTTGCCATCCTTTGGATAGTGTTCTTGAGTTATTTTCCACAGTTCCTTAAGAGAATTTCTTTGGCTATAGTGCTGGATATGGTACTGGGTCCATGAAGATACCCAGGAGCGACTGAAGCGACAATATAAATTTGCCTTTTCAACAGTCGATTGGAAGCATGCATTACAGAGCGTGTGACTACAGGCAGTGTGACAGCTGGGTCAGGATTTCCACGCAGGTCCTGCACAGGCATTCTGACAAGGGATAGCATCTTTAGGTACAGCCATTTTAATATGCTGAAAAGGCGTAGTCAACAATGACACCCGAAAGACAAAGAACAGCACTTCTGGCGCAACTACGGAGAAAGTGCGTCTCGGAATTCAGAGGCTGGAAACATCAAACACGTCTTGAAGCAAAAGGTGCTCCGCAGGTTAGGTAAACAGTACTAGGCTTCTACTTATGGGGAAATGCATTTCCTGTACCAGTTTTTGCCTCTTGAGTTTACCTCCAAATATCCCTTTAAAAGCTTACTAAAGAGACAGGATAGTAAGAAGCTAGGAAAGTAGCTTGGCAAGTGGAATGGGAAAACTGAGACAGATGGCAGGTTCAAACGGGCCCCATCCAGCACCCTGACTCACCCACCTCCATCTCCCTTGAAGGACTACCCCCTTAAACATTAAGCCCTCAGGACAACGACATTCTGATCAGCATCAAATAATCTTATGAACAAAGTCTCGGTTCTGTTGACCACAGAGACAGAGTTTTGGTCAAACTATAGATAAGACAAGATCCATAGTTTGTGTTCCAGCTTCAGACCCAGAAAAGAAGCAAAACCAAACAAAGCCACGCCTTGGCTGACGTCAGGACCAGAGGCAATGACTAATTACCTCCTATCCCAATGCCGACCAATCAATAGAGACCACAGCCCTTAAAGGGCACACCTGGAAAGCTGATGAATATTCTATAGAGATAGTCCTGACACCTCCCCTAAAATTCCTGCCTCTGAAAAACAGATAAAAACCCTTAAGACAAAAGACCCAATGTACATGTGTGCTCTCTCTCTCTCCAGAGCACACCTGTACCTTTACACCTTTATTTCTTTCTTTAAAATTTATTTATTGATTGGAGAGAGAGAGAGAAAAGAAGGGGGGAAAAAGAGAGGCACACACACACAGAAACACTGACCTGCTGTTCCACCTATTTATGTAGTTTTTGGTTGCTTCTTGTATGTGCCCTGACCAGAGATTGAACCTGCAACCTTGGTGTTCAGGGACAATACTCTAACCAATGGAACTCACCGGCCAGGGCCCCCCTTCTTTCCTAAGATGCATATCTTTGCTTTTTTTCTCCAAGGGCCGTTCTTTTGCCTTGGTATTATAACTTGTTTCCTGAGTCCATGCAACCCTGCTGGCTCACTTCTTCTGCCTCTGTAATTTTCTTTCTACAGGGCCAAGGCAGTTCCACCTAGGCTCACTCCTGTTGCTGTGATCTTGCCTCTTCTATCTTAAGCCCTTCCTTTGTCTCACTGTCCCCAGCTTTAATAAACGCACTCTCAAAATCACCTGGTCTGGTGTTGTGAAATCTTTCCTCAGTGAAGTCAAGCACTGAGAGCCCACATCACAGCTAACATCAACATTAGAATTTTTTGGATTATTTCAGTATATCCAGAGCCTTTTAGATTAAATAATTGGAGACAACCTAAAAAAAAAATTTTTTTTTTTTTTTTTTTTTTTTTTTTTTGCAAGAAATAGGCTTCTGGCCCAAATCACATCTTAAAAAATATTATGTCCAATATATGAAAAAAAGTTCTAAATACCAGTTGTTGACATAAGAAACGTCCAAACCTGAAGAAAAACTTAATGAGTTTATTTAAGCCAAACTGACAGCAATTGCCAGGAAGCAAAATCTCAACAGAGTGAGAAAATGCTCCAGAAAATGGCAGCTGTGAATGTTATTTTATACATTAGAATCAAAGGAGAAGACAGACGGGATTACATACAATCCACTGGTGATAGATTAGGGAGGTGGGAGAAAGCAAGGAGGGGAAATCTCTGAGGTTGGCTAGAAGGAAAAGAATAGAGACAAACTTCTTTTACTTTGGTGGATACAGGATAGTTAACAACATTTACAGCACATAGAGATGGTATGCAGGAAGCAAGATAACACGGAGGGGTTCTATCTTCTGATAGGAGGTTGTCAGGTTTAGTATGTGGCCTCTTTCTTGTCCACACAGTGACCTTGGCTTCATCTGTGAACTTAAGATATATTCAGATAGGACAAACCCAGTTGCTCTCCATGAAATTATAAAATTGTGAAGTATTCTACTTTTTTTTTTTTGGTAGGGACAGTACACTTAAATTCTCTTTATTATTTTAAATCTTTCTATTTCCCTTGTTAAAATACTTCATATTATCTTACCGCTCCCTTGACATAAAAAAGCTGTTGAATAAAATATGATTCCATCTAGAGAATATTTTATATAACTTAAGGGTGGTGCTTTAGTAAAAATATATTTCTTGCTTCTTTAAAGAAAACTGAGACGCTATAAATTTAGCCTCTAATCTTCTTTGACAGAATCCTCATTCTCATTTTATGACACCGTCACTTCTGTTTAATTTAATGGTTTAATAGTCATGTTTGAAACTGGCTGGGAAGCAATTTCAAGAAACGGTTTATAGGCTACTTTTAACGGGCAATGTTAGATATTTATTGCTCTCAGACATAACATTATTATTATTAGAAATTACTTGTTGGTTGCTGATGGTTGCACTTAGAGCTATAGAGACATAGAGAAGCCAGAGTCACTGCCCTATGCCCCATTTATCTGGCAGGTAAAAAAGATGTGTCTCTCTGTGGTTTCTTTGGCTCCACCTCAGATCTTTCCTCCTTTTGGGAACGGACCCTGCCACGGGTGAGATGATGCATTTTCACCTTGGTTTTTATTGGCTCTCTTCCCACGAGTATCAGATCCCTGGGAGTCAAGTTGAACTCTCCAATAGGAAACATTAGAGTGGTAAGGTATGCCAGTGGCTTTTGCAGGTACATCATGTTGATTCATGCTTCCAGGACCTGCATCAGGTTGGCATTGCTCGTATCTCTAAGTAAGTGTCAGAAATAACCTTAGAAGTTAGTCATTCAAAGCTCACTGGATGAGAAATTTCCCCACAGAAACGAGATAAAGGAATTTCTACCTAACATTGTCAAGGACACTTGACAAACTCTGCTTGTGTCCAGGTTGATGAGTACCGCTTTCCTTTAGCTGGCTTGTGCTTACCATATGCTTTTGTCTCTGCAGGCCAGTTTACCGGATCGTCCAATGGCAGGTGGGATGGCAGGTGCTTTCTGTACCAAAGGCCTTGCCCCTTTGGACCCAATTCCAGCTGAAAACAGACTTTCTAAAGCACGGTTTTCCTACTCTAGAAGGAAAAAAGGGAGGAAGAATAGAGGGAAGGAAGGAGGGAAAGAAGGAAGGGAGGAAGGGAGGGAGGAAGGGAGGAAGGAAGAGGGAAGTAGGAAAGGAAGGAAGGGAGAAAGAATTTGGCAGACTTTTTCTAAGGAACTGTGCTAGGCACTTTGACGGTGGGGTGGGGGTTGGAGGAACAGCACAGAAGTAAACACGGATGGAATCCTCCCCAAACCAGGTACAGATAATTAAGGACACTAAAACTTGTGTTCCCACAACTGAAACACAGGTCAAGTGTTGAAGTGCCATACGGGTCTCGTTGGAGTACTGTGGAGAGCAGACTTCTAGTGGGTCCTCACACCTGTCCATAGGGAAACCACAGGCTAAAAATGTAGCGTTCTTGCCATGTTCTCTCTTTCCTCCTACCATCCACCAATTATTTCTCACGCCAGGAGCAGATTTCTCTACAGTAGAAAAGGAAAGGCAACAGAATGAAGAGGATACCGAACATTTAAAGATACAAAAAAGCAGAGAAAGCAACCGAGTTTCAGATGTTTCCAAGCTTCTTCGAGAGGACAAAATAAAAAATAAAAAAAAACCCCTCTTTGTGACATTCTCCCTCTTCAGGAAAAGGGAAGAAACACATTTGATATTGCAATTCAGTGTGTGGATTATACTTATGGGGATGTGTATGGGTCCAAAACACAAGTTTTACAAGCTAATACAAATATTATTATCTGTTCTGTAACTGCTGTTGGTCTGTTGAGGGTGAGGGAAGAGAGCCAAGATGACTTCTGGGTCTTGGTTTAAGCAATTGACTTGGACGGTGGTATCATTGACTGAGATGGAAACAATGGGGGAGGAGTTTAGACGTTCAAGGTTAAGAAAGTGAATGAAATAAAGCTTTCTGATCCGGCCGTGATATGCCTACATCACTTAGTGTAGTGGCTCTTCGCCATTTTGACGGTGACCCATAGTTAGAAATACTTTTGACCTCAAAACCAAGTTGAACCCCGCCCTCCACATTTGCATGTGTGAGTACGTGTGTGTGTGTGTGTGTGTGTGTGTGTGTGTGTGAGAGAGAGAGAGAGAGAGAGAGAGCGTATGTCTGTATTCCCTCTTCCCTGAGCATGAACCAGGTAAGTTCTGGACTAAGTGATGAATTGAAAGATATCACCTAAGGAAAGGACCTGATGGAGTGGTGGGGCCATCATCTCAGGGAGAGAAGTTATCAGTGTTTTTTTTCATTCCAGGCTGAGCCAACAGCCAGAACCAGTGCCTAGTTCTTTTTAAAAGACCAAGGTGGCTAATGGGTCAGAGACAGACAACTCCTTTGTTCTCTCCCCTGCACCATCAGGACAAGAACAAGAAAGAAGAAGCTCAAGGTCACGTCTTGCTGTGAAAAAAAGGCAAAGTTGTGAAGTCTGAAGCAACATCTTCAAATCTTGTAGAAATGGTTCTTACTTAAAATTTGAGCAAATCCTACGTTTGACTACTTTTTAAAAGCTAACCATACTGAAAAACACAGAAAAAATTAGCACAGAGTCCCATTTCCAGCATCAAGTTTTGATAACTGTTCATGTTTGTCTAATCTGCTTCTAGTCTTTTCATCAATGAATATAAAACAGTACAAATGAAGCCGGCATTCCCTTTAATCGCTACCCCAATCTATTCCTCTCCTTCTCTGTGCCCTGACTTCAGTCAGCACTGAGAAGGTTGATCTGTATCTTCCAGTCCATATTTCGTGGTTTTCATACTTAATTATTTATAGCTAATATCCAGTATTCATTTACATGCTTTTATTAACAATGACTACTCAGCTGGCCATGGCTAGTCTCTGTCAAGCCAGTGGCCTTGGTCTCCAAATGCCTATTCCCTTTGAGCGCGAAGCAGCCTCTCAGCGGGGCTGATGCAGCTCCGTGGCTGCCGCTGCTGCAGGCAGCTCCGGCCCAGAACTGAAGGTGTTACTGAGGTCGCGAAGTGGACTTGGAGCAGAACTTTGGCTTTGTGCTTGTTTCCTCAGCTTAGAGCAGTCTCAGCTAAAAATAGCGGAAGCTATTCACCACCTGCAAAACACAGCTGTGTGGGACCTCCTATTGTGAAATGAAGGGAACGTTAATGCAGCGGGTCATTTCCCAAGAACTATCCTTGCTCACTAGGCCAAAGGTGATGCAGATATTAACTGGTAGCAGGGACTTCTGCGTCTTTCTCTCATGACCACTGGTGTGTGGTAGGAGGCACCATGGTGTGATATCCACTTAGGGTTCTCTTAGAGCTCTGTAGCCCCTTTGGCTGTCCCTTTAGGTACCCCTGTAATCACACCCATCAGGTTTTCAGTTGAAATGAACAGACCTCCAGCCATATTGAGCAGAAAAGGAATTACTTAAAGAATACTAAGGTTCTTATAGAATCTCTGTGAGGGCCAAGGAATTGGACTTCAAGGCCATGTAGCTAGGCACAGTGCCTACACGACACCCTGCTTTGGCATAAATATTACAGCTGTCTCTGCTGACCACAGACCCCACGGCTCCCACCAGTGATGTTGAGTATAGATGCCCGAAGCTTCACATTGTCCCTCCAGGTCATATGTTTCTGCCAGTGCTGTCACAGTGGATTAGGGGTACCTACTGCCCTCATCTGAGCTGAAGTCTTATATGACACGGACATATAGAGGACTTGCTCCAGGAAGGGAACTATCATTACAGGTAACAATAGTTTTATATAACTAGTTGCGCTGGACGGAGCGGAACCTAGTAAGAGCCTTTTGATCCAAGTCTCTCCGTCCCATTGTTATAGATGGGCCAGCACATTGTGAATTGCCTTCTATCCATTTGAAGTTCCAAACCACGACCCACCCCTTCTCCTTAGCTCAAGATGGCATGTAAGCCTCAACGTCCCAATTTATCTTTGGATCCCATATTCTAATGGCATGCCCACATGTACATATGTAATTAAATTTGTTTATTTCCTCCTGTTAATCTCTCTCATGTCAAATTAATTCTTAGGCCATCCAGCAGGACTAAGAGGGAAAAGAGGAGAAATTTCCCCCTCCCCCACAGTGGGAAGGACTGTTCTAAAATTTGAATGCCATAACTGAATAGCTTTGTAAGTTAATTAAAAATCATTTAACTGTATACTTATAAGGTACACTTACGATGGCATACAAATTATACCTCAGTAAAGTGGTAAACAATAAAAAGAACAAAAGTTTAAACTTCAATGCCGCAACAAACTGTGAAAATTTACAATCAGAGCCAAATGTATCCTAAAAGTGGACTAGGCATCTGGATTTCTAGTGATAAGCTCACTCACTCTGCTTCTACAGAGCACTGTGAGTAGAATTTGGAGAGAAATCTCTCCAAAACTTTGGGGTCCATGTTTGGTCCAAACATCAGAACCACAGGCCCTTACTGCCATAGCCAAAGACCTATAATTGTGATTTATATTTTCCAGTTAAATAGAAAGAAAGGATGAAAAAGGAAACTAACTTGATGAAGAACCAGATTATAGTTCAAGCTTTTCATAGTGGGGCCAAGTAGAGATAACATGATGAGAGACTGAAAACAATTTCACCTCACTCTTTGAAAAGAAACACTTACTAATAAATGTTATTATTGCATTTAAAATTTTGTGTTGAATCTTTTTAAATAACTGACTTCTGTTCAGTTATTTACATATGGAACCAATCCC
This sequence comes from Furipterus horrens, assembly GCF_987537825.1. NCBI lineage: Eukaryota > Metazoa > Chordata > Mammalia > Chiroptera > Furipteridae > Furipterus > Furipterus horrens. The sequence goes on along the minus strand of NW_028327177.1, from coordinate 129,910,234 downwards.
CATTAAGTGGTCTGTGGGTGTTGAATGTATAGAAAACATAGAGTTAAGAAAATGCTTTCTATTCCAATTATAATGGAAGCCTGAAGCTTAGTTGATCTTTGTTACCAATCTTTCTTTCCAAATGTATTTTTTTCCTTAGATCCTTCTTCCTACCGCACAGCTCTGCTTACTATGATTTTCCACCAGCCATAAAGACGTAGCTCAAATGCAACTGCATAGCTCATTTCTTCTTGAGCTATAATTTTTTTCCTGTAACTGTTTTGTCAAGTAGCCTTGAATATAACGACCAGTGCCTCATTCACGGGGTGGCCTCTAGCTACCCTGCACTCGATAACCTCTAAATGTTTGTTGAATTCGATGGGATGTATCACCCCCTGGTGGCTGGGTAGGAGAAAAACAACTTTCGACTTTACTGAAGGATTTCCCCCAATTCCTCCAACTACTCTGTATTTCGGAGGGCTTAATTTATGAAATTCAGTTCAGAAGAACGTGAGGGTGGTGTTCTAGAACTGGAACGTGGTGATGTTTTCACAATCACCCAAATTAACAGTGGCTGGGGATCTCTGTCCGTAGGAATTACCCTCCCTCTCTTTTTTCCATTTCTTTCCCACTCCTCTCCCCCCACCTTTCCTTTTTTCTTCCTTGTGAGTCCTTTTATCGCCTATCTACCAATTGTAATTGTTTTCTTTCTTTGCTTCTTGTCCTCAACCTTTCACTACTTAGTTCTTTGAAATTTTCATATTTAAATTTTTTTCCTGGTTGTTTTAATTCAGTTATTTCCCCTGTGACCATACACGGAGGATTGTTCTCTTTTGTGTTGTGTTTAATGGACATGGTGGACCAACCTCCAAATTCATCCACTGATGTCCATTTCCAGGGATGAAAAGATCTCTGTAAAGATAGTGCATTGCATTTTTATTAACTTTTTTTCCTCAAGATTGTTTCCCATTAAAAAAAATATTTGAAGGAGCCTACTTACGGCGAACATACAAGCATTAGAACGATCTTCACTCAAGCCAAAGCAAACTGAAGCAGAGTAAGGCTTGTCTAAGATCACAGATAGTCAGTCTGATCTTTCTACCAGCATACCAATCCATGTACAAAGCTGATTTCTCACTATAATAATTTTTAACAAATATAATTTTCTTTTAGCAATCTATAATCACTTGTTTCTTTGAGTTGAGTGTGAGGATGAATGTCGTCGTCGTCGTCGGCAGCCGTCCGTCTCGAGAGACGATGGTGTAGCTTCTTAAGAGTCTATCTGCACCGCCGAGAATGGCTGTGCAGTCCGACTCGGGAGTGACATGGTATCTGTCTCCTCCCGTGTTGAATCGACATCTTGCGATGACGCTGAAGCTACAGAGCCTGGGCAGGGTAATATGGAGGGTCTGCTGTTGCCCATGCAGCAGACCCCCCCTCTCTTCACAGCTGAAGGGTCCAAGGGAAAGACGGAGTCGATACAGCTTGGGTTCAGGTGCGCCGCAGGAGTTGCCGGTGTTGACTACAACGTCAAACCGCCTTAGGGACTCCGGCTCCGGATTTTCTGTCGGGGTTTACTCCCTTAGCCTTTCCCCTGAAGAGGTATGCCGCAAGGCAGCGGAGGTTTTTTGGAGTCAGAGTTTTCCTTCTCTGATGTGCCCTGACTGGAAGATCGAACCAGCGACACTTAGCTCGCAGGCCGACGCTCAATCCACTGAGCTAAACCAGCCAGGGCAAGGATGAATGTAATTGCTCATAATTCACCTGGTATCATAGACTGTTAGAGCCCAGAGAATTAGAGGTGATCTAAATTCTTTTTTTTAACAAATGATAAAACGGAGGCTCAGAGGTGAAATGATTTTAGTTGATTTTGTGCTATTTAATCCTGCTTCCCAAAGTGAACTGTTAGGAGAATTAAAACTTGAAACTATAAAAAATTGCATTAGATTTTGACAACCTATTCTAATAACCCAAACCAATAAGAGACAACATCTATATATGGCTCTTGTAATGCTGGGAAAAACTCTTTTAATGTTTAACTATTCCATGAAACCTCTTGAACATTCCCAAATGGAGCTTCTAACACAATTGGCTTTTAAATTCTGGATTAGTCTGGTTAGACTGCTGTAACAAAATACCACAGATCAGGTGGCCAAAACAACAGAAATTTATTTCATTACTGTTCTAGAGGCTGGAAATCCAAGATCAAAGTGTTGGCAGGTTTGGTTCCTCCTAAGGCCTCTCTCCTTAGCTTTCAGATGGCCACCTTCTCACTGTTCCCTCGCCTGGTCTTTCCTCCATGCACACACATCCCTGGTGTCTCTCCTTCTTCATGTTATTTGTTAGGTTTTGTGGTAAGAACCCTTAACATGACATCTCCGCTCAACAAATTATTTTTCAGTTACAGTTTACAATCAAAATTATTTGGTATTAGTTTTAACCCTCAACAAATTATTAAGTACAAAACTTAGTATTGTTAACTATAGGCACAATGTTGCGCACAGATCTCTAGAACTTATTTATCATGCATAACTGAAATTTATACCCATTGAACAATTTCCCATTTCTTCCTCCTCGCAGACCCTGGAAACCACCATTCTATTCTGTTTTTATGAGTTTGATTATTTTAAAATAGAATAATGCAGTATTTGTCCTTTTGTGACTGGCTTATTTCACTTAGCATAATGTCTTCCAGGTTCTTCCATGTTGTTGCATGTAGCAAAATTTCCTCCCTTTTCAAGGCTGTATAATATTTCATTCTGTGTATATACTATATGTATATATATATTTTTACATTCATGTGTCAATAGACATTTAGGTTGTTTCCATATGTTGGCTAGCAATAATTCAATAAATGTGAGCATGCAGATAACTCTTTGAGATCCTGATTTTAATTCTTTGGGATATATACCCAGAAGTCAGTTTCTTGGATCATATAGTAGTTCTATTTTTAAATTTTTGAGAAATCTTCATACTATTTTCCATAATGGCTGCATGAATTTACATTCTTACCAACAGTACACAAGGGTTCCCTTTTTTTCACATTATTGCCAACACTTTCTTTTCTGTCTTTTTGCTAATAACCATCCTAACAGGTGTAAGGTGATATCTCATTGTGGTTTTGATTTGTATTTCTCTGATGCTTAGTGATGTTAAGTACATTTTCACATGCCTGTTGGCCATTTGTATGTCTTTGTCAGAGCAATGTCTATTCTCAAGTCCTTTGCTTATTTAGTAATTAGGTTATTTGTGCTTTTAATATTGAGCTTTATGAGTTACTTATGTATTTTGGATATTAACCCCTTAGCAGGCATATGGTTTGCAAATATCTTCTCCTATTATGTAGGTTGACTTTTCATTGTTTATTGTATTCTATGCCATGCAGAAGCCTTTTCGTTTTATAGTCCCACTTGTTTATTTTTGCTTTTGTTGCCTGTGCTTTTGTCATATTAAAAAAATCATTGGCCAGATCAATGTCAAAAAGTTCTCCTCTCTGTTTTGTTTTAGGAGTTTTACAGTTTCAGATCTTATGTATAACTTGTTAGCCCATTTCAAGCTTATTTTTGTGTATGGTGTAATATAAAAGTCCGATTTCATCCCTTTGCCTGTGGCTGTCCAGTTTTCCCAACAGCATTTGTTCACGAGACTATCTTTTCCCCGTTGTGTATTCTTGGCACCCTTGTTGAGGATAAGTTTACTGTATATGAATGGCTTTATATCTGGGCTCTCTATTCTGTTCCGTGCATATGTGTCTGTTTTTATGTTAGTACCATACTATTTTAATTTCTATAGCTTTGTAATATATTTTGAAGTCAGAAAGTGTGATGCCTCCAGTTTTTTTTTTTTTTCTTTCTCAATATTGCTTTGCCTTTCAGGATCTTTTGGGTTTCCATATGAATTTTGGGATAATTTTTTCTATTTTTCTAAAAAATACTATTAAAATTTTGTTGGGGTTAGCACTGACTCTGTAGGATCACTTTGGGAAGTATGGACATTTTAACAATACTAAGTCTTCCAAGCTATGAGAATAGAATTTCTTTCCATTCATTTGTGTTTTGAAAAATGTCTTCCATCAATGTTCTATAGTTTTCCATGTATCAGTCTTTTATCTCCTTGGTTAAGTTTATTTCTAAGTACTTTAAAGGAATTACTTTCTAAATTTCTGTTTTGGATAGTTTATTGTTAGAGTATAAAAATCCAAGTGTTATTGTATCTTGATTTTGAATCCTACCACTTTATTCAATTCATTCATTAGTTCTAACAAGTTTTGTATATGGGTGTGTGTGTAATCTTTAGGATTTTTTACGTATAAGCTAATGTCATTTGTGAACAGAGATAGTTTTACTTCTTCCTTTCTGATTTGGATACCTTGCAATTCTTTTTCTTTTTGCCTCATTGCTCTGACAAGCACGTCTAGGACCGTGTTGAATTGAATTGATGAGAGTGGGGATTTTTGCCTTGCTACTGATATTTAAAAAAAAGGTTTCGGTTTTTCACTGTTGAGTATGATGTTACCTGTGAGCTTTTTATATATGGCCTTTACTATGTTGAGACAAATTCTTTTTATAATTAGTTTATGGAGAGGTTTTCATCATGAAAGGTATTTCTGTGGGAGAATGAGGACTGGGCCTTCCTATTCCACTATCTTACTACTGTGACTCCTTTTCTTTTTCTTAGAAGGACACCAGTCCTGTTGGATGAAGGCCTCACCCTTATGGCCTTGTTTAACTTTAATTACCTCTTTAGATGCCCTGTCTCCAAATATTGGGTTGGCCAAAAAGTCCATACAGTTTTTCCATATAATAAAGGACACATTTTCATTTTCACCAATAACTTTATTAATTTTGATATTTTGTGTATGTCGGCTACCTACTACTATTGGCTTCTAATGGATAGAGGCCAGGGGTGCTGCTAAACATCTTCCAGTGCACAAGGCAGCCCCACAGCAAAGAATTATTTGGCCAAAATGTCAATAGTACCAAGAAACTTTGCAAACCACTTTTGACATGTTATATCAGTCACAGCACCTCTCCATACACTGCAGAAATGTTTTTTTTTGTGTGTGTTTCAGTTGCACTTTTTCCTTTCTTGAAATAATAAAGCATAATACGCCAAAAATGTTTTGTATTTTCTTCCACCTTCAATAGTAAAATGACTGCACAAAAATTCATCAATTTTGATAAATTTTTTTAAATGCACGCTGACATGACAGCTGTCACAATACAATGTAACAAGTTGTTCTGAGTGAAGTTAAAGACAACTAAGCACTACTAGTGCCATTGTGAGGGGAAAAACACCTAAATGAACTTTTTGGCCAACCCAATACAGTCAAGTTAGGGATTAGGAGTTCAATAGGTGAATATGGGGGGCAGGGGACACAAATCCGTTCATCGAAAATCCATCCAGATTTTAATAATCAAGGTAATAGAGTGTTCTCTATAAACAGTTGAAGAAACAGCCCTCCCTGACTGGTGTGGCTCAGTGGATTGAGTGCCAGCCTGCGAACCAAAGGGTGGCTGATTCAATTCCCAGTCAGGACACATGCCTGGGTTGTAGGCTAGGTCCCCATTTGGGGATGTGTAGGAGGCAACCACACATTGATGTTTCTCTTCCTCTCTTTCTTCCTCTCTTCCTCTCTCTCTCAAAATAAAATAAAATCTTACAAAAAAAAAAAAAACTTGAAGAAACACATTGATTGACAAGTACAGTCATGGATCTTGTGTCCAAGAACCCAGAATTATTGGATGTGAGAACCAGAAGGGACTTAGAGGCGCTATCTAAGTGCCTTCATTATTCAGTTGATGAAACTTGGAGCCCGAATGGGGAAGGTTGCACAGCCGAGACTAACTGGCATCCATATTGGAACACAGAGCTCCTCATGTGGTTCAGGGCTCATATGATTGCCATGCATCTGGCTATTTCTAACCTCACTTTAGGTATAATATCATCCCTGCTATTCCCTACCTCCAATTTCATCAGTGCATTCATTTACACCTAGGCGATTGCAGCTCAGCTCGTGCCAAGCACTTCACTTGGAAATGCATTGTCTCATTTAGTCCTCACTGCAGTCCTCTGAAGGAGAACATAACATTTCTTCATTTTATAGATAAGGAAGTCTGAGAGGGTAAGTCACTTCCTCCGGTCTCTCCACCTAGTAAATGACACAGCCTGCGGTGGACATGGATTTGAAGGTTTATGTGCTTATTAACTGAATAGCTCCTGTGTTCACTCACTATGAAAGCCGATTCATCAGCTTCATCCTCCGGTCCCATGATGACTTATCACTGCAGGTTCAACAACAGGTGGCAAAAGTGGGCAACTACACAGCTGCCCAGAGTGTTGGAAAAGGCTTTTGTTCCACTTGATCTTTGTTCTGCTTCCCATGCAGTAAAAGGATTGCTGGGGAAAGCAAAGAGTCCCTGCGTGGCAGGGCCAGGGCACAAGAGGCAGGCGGGCTAGAGAATATTTTATAACAAAAACACTTCACAGTGATTGTAAAAATAACCTGTCCATGATTTAAAAAACAAAACAAAACTAAGCAATATAGGAAAGTATAAAGGAGAAGTAAATTTTCTCATCTTCCTGACCCATCCCCAGTTGTATTCTCCAGAAGTGTGTGTATTCAGAAATATATTTTAAGCATGTGTAAGCACATGTATCATATATGTAAACTAGTGTAGGATAATACTATACCTATTGTCCTGCAATGTACTTTTAATCTCTCAACAGTACGTCTTTGGCATGTTTTCATGTTAATATATATAGTTCCATCTCATTATTTTTAATGATGGCAAAATATTTCATTGTACAAATATACCATGATTTATTTAACTATTCCTATAGTAGACTGAATAATGGCCCCAAATATCCACATTTTAATCCCTGAAATCCATAAATGTTACCTTATTGGAAAAACAGTTTTTTTGCAGATGTCATTAGGTTAAGGATCTTGAGATGGGGAGATTATCCTGGATGATCTGGGTGGATATTTGACACACGCAGAGGAGAAGGTGATGGGAAGACAGAGGCAGAGACTGGAGTGTTGTGGACACAAGCCAAGGACTGTCAGCAGCCATCAGAAGCTGGAAGAGGCAAGGGACACATTCTATTCTAGAGCCTCCAGGGAAAGTGAGGCCAAGTTGACACTTTGATTTTGGGCCAGTGATATTGATTTCATGCTTCTGGTTTACAGAATTGTGAAAGAAGAAACGTGTGTTATATTAAGGCATCAAGTTTGTGGCAATTTGTTATAGCAGCCACGGGAAATGAATATAACTCCCTTACTGATGGCCTAGTAATTGCCTATACGTGTAGCTTTACCTACTTGTACAACTGTATTTGTAGGACAAATTCTAAGAAATGGTATATCAGAGGCAAAGGATATAGATATATAAAATGAAGGTTTCATCAGGCCTGAAGAGAATTTTTTAATGCTTCCCAAGTGAACTCTATGTCAAAATGTGTGCCTTTGAATTTATAGCTTTAAATGTTTATTATAAAACAATAAAGACTGAAACCAATAGAAGTAATAAACAAAAAGGCAAAAATCAGTAAAATACAGAATAACAACAAAATCAAAAAGTAGTTTAACATAATCAATGTTTTGCCAATATAATTAATTAAACAGGCAAATCTTTAGAAAGACTGAGCAAGAAAAAACATGCACATGAATAAATTACAAAACCAGAAGCAGGAAATTAGATCTAATAGAGATTAAACACAATAAAAGAATGTAAAAACATTTTATAATAAAAATATAAAAAGCAGAAATTGATGAGAAGAAATAGGAAACTTGAATAGACATATTAGTATCTTGTGAAAAACATCTCAAAGATCTCTTATACGCATTAAAAATCGCAGGCCAGATGATTTTAGAAATGTATTCTTTTAATCTCTCAGGGAATACATAACCCTTACTTTATACAAGTTGTCCTAGAAAATAGAGAAAGAAGAAAACCTGCTTGTCTCATTTCTGAGTCTAGTATAAGCTGGATTCAAAATCTGTGTAAGGACAGTAGAAGAGAAGACATTTCTAGGTCTGGGTAGATATAATTGTGGTAGTTATAAGTGATATTCATCAAATTGTTCCAGTTCTCCCCCAGCTCTCTGGGAGTGTAGTATGATTGCATTTATTAGCCCACTTGGGAGTAGGTGGGCCTCTTAAGTTTCCACCAGTGATATATGAGCTTCCAGGCTGGTGCATGTAATGGCTGGTCTGCCACCCTCTGGTTTCTCTTTGCCTTTTTCATGGCCACCAGCAATGTGTGAGATGGTACTTCCTCTATCAGCCTGGGTCTCTGTATGACCCTAAGGAGCAGAGTCACATTCATCTTGACCTATGATAGATAGGTGGCATATGCAAGAAGTAAACCTTTGCTATTTTAAGCCACTGTGATTTGGGGGTTGTTTGTTATTGCAGCATAATATAGTCCATCCTGGCCAATACAACAGATTCTAACGACCCATTCCACCATTCTTCCACTGTGCCCGCCCACAGTGCAAAACCTAGACAATAAATACAACCCTTTTCAGTCTCCTTTGCTGCAAGAGTTCTTGATGTGATTAAGTTCCACCAATCTGTTGCACTTGAATGAAACTTAGACGGGCAAAGTATGGAGCAGACCATCTTCCTAGTGCCCTTGCAGTTGCTTTGCTGAACATGGTCACGAACACATTCCTGGTACAATATTGTGGAGTCTAGTCATTAGTAAACTTTTAGTTTAGGTTCCATTTTCTAGGGAAACTGGGCTGAGACACTGTGGAAAAAGGGAAGGATAGATTACGGTTAACAACTAGGAGTCTTTATATTCAAGGCTCACAGAAAGCATCTAACTCTAAGAACTTTAGTTGCATTACCCTGTGAGATCAGAAATAAGGCAAAGATGCCTGGTATCCCCACTACTGTTCAACACAATACTGCTTGCTCTAGCCAATGTAAAAAGACATAAGAAAGAATGAAAACATAAAGAGATAATAAAAGTTAAAATTGTCATTATTTGCAAATAATATGCTAAACTATATTGAACACCCAATACAACTAATACACAAACTATTAAAACTTGTAAGAATTTAGCAAGATGTTTAGAAAAAGAACTCAGTACTTGGTAACATTCATTCTGTATAGCAGCAATAAACGACTAAAAGATATAATAAAAAAACATGATACTTTTGACAAGTGTGTAGGAAATAAAGTGTCAAAGAGATAGCAAAATATCTTTGGAGAAAAATTGAAAACATTAAAAAAATAGAAAATGATCTGAATTAATGAAGAAACAGCCTACAATAAAGGACTGGATGATGTAACATTGTGATGCTAATTTCCTTCAATTAGTCTATATAGTCAATGTAATCCAAGAAATGTTCTGGTTGGAGTTCTATTTTGGAGACTCTACCATCTTCCTCTAAAATGTCTAAGGAAGGATACATGTCCATAAATAGGTAAGTTCATTCTGGAAAGGAAAAACCAGAAAGAAAGACTCATTTTCCCAGACAGTAATGCATACTACCAAGCCACAGTAACAAAAACGGTGTGGTAATTGTGGATGAACAGACTAGCCCAATGGGACAGAAACAAACCTTTGTGCACGGGAGAACTTGATGGATGATAAAATTGGCACCAGAAGTCAGTGGAGAAAGGAAATAGTGCCTCAGTATTGGAGAAAAATAAAATTGGGTCCTTAACTCACTCTTTGTATGAAGATGGACTAAGTTTCCCTGGAAAGATGAAACTATAAAGTTAAAAGAAGAAAATATAGCAGAGTCTCTTTGTGATGCGAGTGGGGTTGAAGAATTTCTTAAACAAGACTTAGAAAACACAAACCACAAAGTAAAAAGCTAATGTATTATCTTGTATTAAAATGAAGAATGTATTTTAAATATGATACAAGTGACAAAGTTCACAACTGGCTCACAGATAGGGAGATTCTTTTATCATCAACAAGTCATGCAGAAATAATACCTAGATTATAAAGTAATTCCAATAGATATATATACAAAGGGTATTCATAGGGGATATCTAAATGGCTAACACTGATCAACTTTGTTACATAATTGAGAAATGCAAAATAAAGTGGGTACCACTTTACGGTCACTAAGTTGTTAAGCATTAGAGTAGAGAGTCAGACAATAACAGGGTCTTTGGAGGGCAGTATGCCAGGACTTAGGGATGTTGCATGTAGTTCACAAACCATCAGGCAGGCTTCTGGGTGGTAAATACTCCAGAGAAACTTCCTGACAGCCTATGAATATACGTGTTCACGGGTGTTTATCTTAGCTTTCATGTGGTAGTGGGGCAGTTGGAGGCAACCAGGCTTTTATCAATAGGGGAATGGAGTAAGTACTATGGAATAGATAAAACTTCTGGGGTGCTTTCCAGCAGTTTGGTACTATGAACTAAATATGAATGGGCATTGTGGATAGATCTTAAAATCACAGTGTTGAATGAGAGAAGCAGATTAAGATCTATGGCACGATGACTTCTGTACACGTTTCCAAGGACAGCAGTATATGCAAGAGTACTTATTGTTAAAGCAGTGTCTATGAGGAAGGGAGATGTATGGAGTGGGAATCGAATGGGAGAAAATGAAATAAAGCAGGAGACTAGTGATGGTTGATATTGGGAACCGAGGAACATAATTAACTCAATTTTCTGTCCCTGTTTTCCAAAACAAATTTTAAAATTCTAGTTACCATCCTTTTGTCCACAACATGCTCTGCATTGTTCTAGGGACTTCAAAACACACTTTTAATCAATTGCTCATGAATCTATAGCTTTGTGAATCTATGAGGGTCTCCCAATCAGCTCCCATGTTTTCTTCTCCATTGTTCTCTTGGTATCTGGCAGAGAGCAGAAGATAAAAGAGTTTTGTTGAATACAAACCCAGAACATTTTGGAAACCAATTATACATTCCTCAAAAGCTTAGAAACGTAGAAGAACCAAAGAATGTGCTGGTGCCTGGAAACAAGATTTTCTAGTTTTCCTACTGTCTATTTTCAGGGCTCAAGGTTGAGAAGCAAAGGTTGTTTTTTTAATTCTTGTTTTCTGTGTTCTCTTGCTAGCTCCTTGCCTTCTCCTCGGTCTCCAGTGCTCTCTAGCTGCCCTGTCTATCTGGGCGGGAAAGTTAGCTGACCATGGATTACTGTGCAATCCTTCCTGCTCTTATAGGGAGAGGGCAGGGGTTCACATTTCAGGGCAATAATCCAGCTAAAGCAGGACAATAAAATGTGACAGTCTTTGCATGAGGCCCTCGTGAGTCCTCACTGCCCTCAGGATAGAGTCTCTATAGGACATTCAAGTCTTTCGAAATCAGCTCAGCCATTCAGCCTTGCTCTTGCCACTTTCAGTCGGATGATCTTCTCTACAAGGAGTACAACCGTAGTCATACCATTTAGTTTTTCTTTTTCTTTTTTCTATTTTTAAAAATTCAATAACAAATGATTTTATTTTTATTCATTCATTTATTTTTTATTGAATTTATAATAAATTGGCTCATAAAATGATTCAGGTTTTAAGTGTACAATTCTATACTACATCATCTGTATATTGTATGGCATGTTCACCGCCCCAAGTCAAGTCTCCTTCCATTGCCATTTGCCTCCCTTTACCCTCTTCTACCTGCCCCCCGCCTTTCCCTCTGATAATCTCCATACTGTTGTCTGTGTCTATAAGGTTTTATTTTTTGTTTTGTTTAATCCCTTCACAGTTTTCACCCAGCCCCTCACCCCTTTCCCTTCTGACAGCCGTCTGTTCTCTGTATCTATGAGTCTGTTCCTATTTGATTTTAAATAAAAGTTAAAATTAAAACTATGTAAGGACGCGATTTAAAATGCTTTCTTGTGCCCGTCTCCCGAGGTGGCAGTTTGTTGCAGACACCAGGTCTCGGTCCTTGGGTCCCCACCCTGCTCTGCTAAGTAAACAACTCCTTTTATGTTCCTTTCCAACTCAGCTATTTTGCAGAGAACCAGCACCAGGCCAGGGCGGACAGGTCAGGAAGCTCTCTCAGCATTAACCGCTGTGCTGGGAGTTTCCACGGGTCCCCCCAGGCGCGCTCTTCTCCCTGCCTGCCCCTGCTCCACGCCCAGGGAAGCTGGCCCCTGTGGACCCGCAGGTTTCCCTGCCCTCCGTGTCTGCCTGGGCTCGGCCAGTGGGGACAGGCAGGAGCAGCAGCCTGCTCCGATGCCTCCGTTCCCTCCCAGGACCCAGAATGAGACAGTTCATTGCTGAATCCCGTTCTCTCCCTGGAAGCCACCGCGTTTCTTTGTGACAATTTTATCTCTGGGCTCTCATGGTCCTTTCCTGCAGCTGGGCGCTGGTTGAAGGCCAGCCTGGTTCCCCTGAATGTTCTCAGGAAATAGGACAGGACGGTTCAAGGCAAAGTCTACAATTCCTCCGCAAGGTTCAGCCTGGTGAACCAGGCGCCCGAAGCCGCCTCAGCCTGAGTGGGGTTCCCCTTGGCAACCCCCACACAGGGCTGCTTGCCTTTCATTTGCATTCTCATACACGGCCATTCAAAGAGCTCTTCCCTGAGTGAGGAACACACACTCCGAGGTGACCCATGTTTTCTACCCTTAGATGTAGGAGAACCTGGAATACATTTTAATTAACTGTGTTATTTGGTTCTCCCCCAGCATTCTAGGCATTCTTGATTTGCCTTCACAAACCCTTCTGTTCCCCTTGATTTGCCAGCCTCTCTGTCATTCTCATGCCTTTTGCCCAAGTCCTTCCTGGGCTGACCCTCTTCCTCATTTTCATTTGGTCAACTTCTGCTTGCCCTGGTGGGGAGGTTTGCCTCCTGCAGGCAGTCCTCCTTTAGCCTAAGTCTAAGTTAAATCCCCTACCAGGACACCCTCACACTGTGTTGTAATAACCTGGTTGTCTGTCAACTTCTTTGAGACATGAGGAAGTATAAAAATCAGCTTGGACTTTAAAAATCTGCCTGGCCATTCAGGCTGGAATAAAAGACACTTAAACTCAGCTCCCAAGTTAACAATAAATCATATCTCTCCCAAGGACATTGTAGCTGTAGATGTCACACAAACTCCCTTCTTGGAATGAATACTGCTTTCTTACTGAGAAACTTTTTCTCTAAAACCATAGGCTATCAGATACTTTGTGGTTTGAAATTACGTTTGTAGAAACGAAACAGCTACCACAAAGAAAGAAATGATAATCATGTGACATGACATAGGTGTTAGCTAAACCTATGGTAGTAACTATATTGCAATATATAAATTTTCAAATCAACACATTGTACACCTTTAACTTACATGATGTTTTAAGTCAAGTATATCTCAATTTAAAAAAAAAGTGAAATATCCCACTCTTGCCCGCTGGGTCTAGATCACTGATTTAGAGAAGCAGGTGCAGAGCTTACAACCCAGGTGCAGAGCTTGCGGTCAAAGCAGTCCACAGTTATCATAACTTTATTGTTCCTGAGGAAACAGGTCCCTGGGCCCCCTTCATAGTCCAGGACTTACGATGATACCTTTACACAAAGCCCTGCTTTCCTTCGTGCCTATTAAAATACTTTTTCACTTGCATTAGACTTCCACTCTATCTCTCCCCTCAATTCTTTTTTTTTAAAGTATATTTTATTGATTATGTTGTTACGGTAGTCCCAATTTTTTTCCCTTTGTTCCCCTCCACCCAGTAACCCTCTTCCCTTCAGCAGTCCTACCCCCCTTAGTTCATGTCCATGGGTCATGCATATAAGTTTTTTGGCTTCACCCTTTCCTATATTATTCTTAACTTGCCCCTGTCTATTTTCTACCAACCAATTATGCTTCTCAATCGCTGCACCATTTCCCCATTTCTCCCCCTTTCCCCTCCCAGCTGATAACCTTCCAAATGATCCCCACACCTATGATTCTGTTCCTATTCTGGTTTGCTTAGTTAGATTATGTTTTTATTTTTTAGCTTAGTTGTTTATAGTTGTGAGTTTGTTGTCATTTTAGTGTTCATAGTTTTGATCATCTTTTTCTTAAATAAGTTCCTTTAACATTTCATATAATAAGGGCTTGGTAATGATGAACTCCTTTAGCTTTACCTTTTCTGGGAAGCACTTTATGTGCCCTTTCATTATAAATGATAGCTTTGCTGGATAGAGTAATCGTGGTTGTAGGTCCTTGCTTTTCATCACTTTGAATACTTCTTGCCAGTCCCTTCTTGCCTGCAAAGTTTCTTTTGAGAAATCAGTTGATAGTTTTATAGGCACCCCTTTGTAGGTAACTCTCTGCTTTTCTTTTGCTGCTTTTAAGATTCTTTCTTTATCTTGAACTTTTGGCATTTTAATGATGATGTGTCTTGGTGTGGTCCTCTTTGGGTCTAGCTTCTTTGGGACTCTCTGTGCTTCCTGGACTTGTATGTCTATTTCCTTCACCATATTTGGGAAGTTTTCCTTCATTATTTTTGCATGTTGGCTTTCAATTTCTGGCTTTCCTCTTCTCTTTTTGGCACTCCTATGATTCGGATGTTGGTATGTTTAAAGTTGTTCCAGAGGTTCCTATGCCTCTCCTCATTTTTTTCAATTCTTGTTTCTTCATTGTGTACTGGTTGACTGTTTTTTTCTTCCTTATGTTCCAAATCACTGATTTGAACCCCGGTTTCCTTCCTTTCACCGTTGGTTTTGTGGGATTTTCCTTCATTTCACTTAGTATAGCCTTCACTTCTTCCCTTATGCGTCTGCCATACTTAAGAATATCTGTCAAGCCCATGAGCATCTTTATCACCAGTGTTTTGAACTCTGCATCTGTTAGGTTGGCTATCTCCTCATTACTTAGTTCTCCCACTGGAACCTTGATCCATTCCCCCTTTTGGGCCATATTTCTCTGTCTTCTCATCTTGACAGGCTCCTGTGTTTGTTTGCCTCTGTGCCTTAGGTAGAGCTGTTGCTCCTATTATGTTGTAAGGGGTGGAGCCTCAGGTATTCGTCAGTACAGGACGAACTGTTTCACCACGTTGTGGCACTGTATGTGGGGGATGGGTCTGAGAGGGAACAATATTGCTTGCTCAGCACTTGCCCCTTTTCCAGGCACTTCTCCCACTTTGTATGGGACTGGTGCCTCTCTAGTTGTTGCCCTGGCTGTTGTTCCCAGAGCTGGTTGGTCTGCGGTTGTTCTAGGACTGTGGTGGCCCTTTAAATAAGCGGACTCTGCTGAGAGACCAGCTGTTTCTTCCTCCACCCCAACACCCACTGGTTTTCACAGTCAGAAGCAATGAGGCTTTATTTTCCCCGGCGCTGGGACCATGAGCTGCGTGATCTGGTCTGGTGCTGGGAGTACTCCCCAGGTGTCCCTCCTGACTTTTTAAAATGTGTGACTGTGCTTTCTGGCAGCCTCCCACTGCCACCACTGCTGCTGCCACCATACTGTGTCCTCTCCTCTCCAGCTCTGCCGCTCCTACCTGTCTGGGTGAGTATTTCTTCTTTATACCTTTGTTGGATTTCCATGTAGCTTGATTTTCTGGAACTTCTGGTTGTCTGTAGTTTTGAGGTAGTTGTATTCCTTCTTAGTTGTGGAGAGAGGTACAGCATGTCTGTCTAGGCTGCCATTTTGGCCGGAAGTCCTCTTTCCCCTCAATTCTGTAATTCTTTCTTTTTTTTTGGTGAGATACCGTATGGCTCCTTTGGGTGCAATTCCTCCGCAGTATGTTAATGAGCTTGACTTTGCCAGACTGAGGTTTATTCATGGTGGTCTCAGGCTGAGTAATTCTGGACAACAATACACCACGGCACAAAGAACAAAAGATAAAAGCAATCTGTTAAGTGGGTGAGCGAGTAAATGATAATGCATTCCCCTACCAGACTAGTATGAGCCAGGTGGTGTACCAGGGCCCTAGTCAACGTGGATGGTCTAGATCAAGATTTTGGAGTCACAGCTGTTTCTGAATCCTGACCTACCATTTCCTAATCATGTGCACAATAAAAGTTGCTTCCACGAACCTCAGTTTTCTCATCTCCAAAATGAAGATGATATTTATTTTATTGAGTACAATTATCTCTTTTTTACAGGGTTTCTGTAATCGTCAGAAAAGTTTATCCAACAATTGGAAATGGACAAAAGAGACTACTGGGTGTTATTTTAGGGGTGTGCTGGCCATTGTCTGGGGGGATCTTCTGGGGCATCTGACTCCATAGGGGTATGCACATTTGACTGACTTATTGATGAGGCTTCTTCTCTTTTCTTTTTTAAACAACTCTGTAAGAATAGAAATTAAGTTGCGAATACTGATGGCGATATTTCCTGTTCATAGCAATGCCACTTAATTTTTCCTCTGGTAGAGAATGTAAATCTGTTTAATTACAATTCTTATTGGAAGCAATTTTAACAGCCCACTGGTTTCCTGTTAATGCATTGCATAAAACCTTGAACTTGTGTTCATTTCACATTTGCACCCGAGTCATGATTTGACCTTCTAAAATTATCATTTAGCATAGTGGAGAGCAATAATAGATGTGAGGTGCTTACTCTGCCAGAGACACTTCGGTAGGAGCTATGATGATTATTTCATCAGTGGCTGAAACGGTAGACAGAATGCACCAGCAGATCAGCTGGGGCAGAGAGGTCGATACAGAGCCCAGCCTTAGAGACGAAGTGTTGAAGAAGTAGTCATTCTCTTGGGGCACATCTTGGCTGACTGGATAAGCTTGCCCCTGACCTGGAGCAATGAGGGTGGTCATGCCATGCTGAACAGCCAGCCCTCAGGAAGAGCAGACATGGACCTGGACCTGAGGATATCTTGTTTCAAGGACTCCAGTGCCAGCAGGATGGCATCTCTGCCTCTCTCGAGTCTCCGTTTGTCAGGTTAATTCTCCATTCCTGCACCCTGACCCTGTCCACACACCCAGCAGCATGGCTCTCGAGCCTCCCTCCCCAAGCAAGACCGATGGCAGGAGCAAAGGACAGTTTCTTCTCAATTCTGGTTCCAAAGATATCCCAGCAAGACTCTCACTGGTTTGGGAAGCTGTCCATTTCAGAATGTTCAGAGCTAGCCATGGAAGGAAAAGGTCCTTCTCATGTGAGCTGCAGGGCTGGAGACCAGGAGGGAGCAGTTCCAAGAAGAAGAGGGAGAGTACTAAGCAGAGAAGGCAGGATGTTTCTTCTACCGCCTTGGAAACAATTGTAACCTCCATGGAACCAGCCAGATGGCACTGCAGGGGGGCAGCTGACAATGGTAAAAGGAGGGACAGTCAAGGGTAGGCGTTGATGTATCATAGGAAGAAGAGTGCATGGCTTTGCACAGAAGATGGATAGATACCTGTGAGCTAGATGAACACCAGGCTCAAATAGATGTATGAATTATCCCTTATATGTGAGCCAGGGGGCTAGCCCTCCTCTGAATTTCAATGAGCTCTCCCAGAAGTCCACTGGTGAGAGATGGTGATCTTCACTTCTCATTCAGTTTCAGTTCAGGAAACTGAGGCCCAGAGAGGTCATACCACTATGAAGTAGCAGAATTAATTGGAGGCGATTTGATCCTAAATAGTATTTGAAATGGCCCCTTGGTTTTATAAGCACATAATATAAGCTTTGGCATGGCTCTGATTTTAATTTTCTTCCCTTACCTCTAGTGCTAACTCATCTGAGCAGAATGACCATAACACAATAAAAGTATATGGGGAGAAAGCAGGGCTGACACTTGCACTGACCCAGGAAAATGAACACTGACTTAACAGGTACAGGAAAAGAACCTTAAATAGAGTACATTGATATGATTAAGGGAGGGGAAACGAAGGCTGAAATTTCTAACAGAGAAATAATCTCCCCCACAAAGATAATCATGACACCATGAGACTCAGACTTTTAGAAACTTCCGAGGTCACAGCACGAGCTATTAAAAATTTTGAACATTTTGGCACTCACCTTAGGTGAGGGAATTCAATGACCCTCATCATGTCTTGACTTCAGGCCCAGTTCCGTGGCAACAGTAAAGGCATTTTGAGTCAGTTTGGAGATCTCTATTATAGAGCAGAGGGCTCTCTAGGTCTCATTTGCCCGGCAGGGTGGGCATGCCTTGGAAAAGATGAATCTGTCAAGGCAGGGATCCTGTTCTTGACACCTGGGCAGAGTTGAGACAGCCATATTTTTTGAATCCCCCAAAAGACATATGCATAGCTTTTGGTTTTTAAAATGATTTTTTTATATCTTTTTAAAATATCCTAAAACATAAATATATCATCACATTTCTAGAAAAGAAAGAACTCTGGTGGGGGAGATTGGAGGGTGGAGGGATTGAGCAAAGAGGATAAAGGACTCACGGACTTGGACAACAGTGTGGTGATTGCAGGGGTGGGGAGGAGCTAGAAGGGGGGTAAATGGTAATAAAAAAACAATATAATGAAAAAAGTGAAAAGGAAAGAAAGAAAAATGTCTGGGCCATTTCATCACCATTGACATAGTGGAGGGCCTGGCAAGACAGGGAAGATTGATAACAGGTGCCACACCCCAGGTGGCCCCTGCAGCCTGAGCATAGCTTGTCCTCATCCAGAGAGCAGAGGGGAGGCAGTTGATCAAGCCTGTAAGTCCCAGAGCAGTGGCGACAGCAGAACAGAACCAAGTGAAAATTAAAAATTAGGGCCCTCTCCAGGGGATTGTCATCCACATCTGGCCGATTTGAATTTGCAAATCTTATCCCTTTGCGTTCTTCTTTTTTCTTAAAGTATATTTTATTGATTGTGCCATTACAGTTGTCCCAGTTTTTCCCCCTTTGCCCCACTCTGCGTGGTACCCCATTCCCTCCAGAAATGTGCCCCCTCATGTCCATGGGTCGTGCATATAAGTTCCTTGGCTTCTCCATGTCCTTTACTGCTCTTAACACCTCCCTGTCTATTTCATTCCTACCAATTATGCTTCTTAGTCCCTGCACCTTTCCCCCATTCTCCCCCTTCCCCTCCCAACAGATAACCCTCCAAATGACCTCCATATCTATGATTCTGTTCGTGTTCTAGTTGTTTGCTTAGTTTGTTTTTTAATTTGTTGATAGTTGTGAGTTTGTTGTCATTTTAGTGTTCATGTGCTGAAGTGAAAACAAAAACCCTAACTCTCCCTCCCATTTTTTAATACTTTATAGTTCACAAAGCATAACCCCAGATACCTCCTCTGAGCCTTGCAATAGCACTGTGAAGTGGGCACTGTGATCCACATTTTCAGATAAAAACACTGGGCTCCAAGAGAGAGTGGCCCACAGGACAAGAAAGAAGCAAAGCCAGGTCCCCGCTCAAGTCCCCTGGACTCCCAATACCACAACGACACAGCTCTTCTGTCTCCCCTCCCAAAAGTTTGTTTGATGAAATTTGCTGTAAGCAGACTATCTGATATGGAAATTAAAATTAAAATTATAAATTCTTCTTTCATGACCTCTGCCAATTTACTAGCTATTTTCTGTCTTTTTAAAAATCAAATGATGTTCATAAATGCTCTCAAGGAGACTATTAGAACTTAAACACTGCCTCTTGACACTGGGATAGTCATAGGGCTCTGCTCTGCACATAAATAGGGCATGCTTTTATAGCCAGAAATAATTTACTGTATAGTGCCTGCTAGTAAATTTAAGCATATGACCGACCTACACGTGTCTTGTCAGAAAGTAAACAGTTCAGCTGTGAGAAGGGCATGATATCTATAAATAAAGGCACCCACCTTGGCATCAAGATGAACCTCCAGGATCATTTCCTTTCTTCTGGCGTCTGTTCCAATATGAGTGGAGAGCCTTGTGGGGAGGGGGGTTGAAGCCCCTTCGCTTTAGTTCTTCAGGATTCGCAACCTCATTGCTATTTGGAAAGGAGTTCTCACAAAAATGAGCTTTCTACCTGTCCAGAGATATCTGTCAAGTTTTTTTCTTTATATATATATATTTATATTTAATTATGTGCTCTGTGGAGTGGAGAGTAGGGTCCTTTTTTTTTTTTTTTACACGGTTTTTGTTCTTTGCTTCTGGCAGTTTTGTTTTCTTTCTTCAGCAGTTTCAACCTACAGAAATCAACTTGAATGTTAGGGCTCATTCTGAAAGAAACATCCACACATGCCAGCAGCTTCTTTTTGGAATTCCCCTCTTTTCTTAGACTGGGCAATACAAAGTTGCAGTATAGATTTCTTGAAGAGTGGTCTTTTCTCTTTTTGAACTCCGGGAAAAACCAATTCTTAGATCTGTGAATAAAAGCTTTAAAGTTCACTAATCCCCTTCTCTCCTTGGAAATTTATATTAAAAAAAAACAAAACAAAATCCTCCAGATCATAGCCCAGGTTGGCTCATATTTAGAGGCAGAGGATGGCTCATGCTTAGAAGCTGAGATCCAGCCAAGGAAAATAACCCACAATTGTATCATTGTTCTCTTGCATGGGAGGGGAGAGGGAAATCAAGTCCTCCCTGCAGATCGTAGAAAAAATAAACTTAGAATTCTCAGTTATATTTAAAAGGTTACTTTGGACAGATGTTTTCCTTTTCGGGAACATTAAATTGTCCCCCTACCCCTTTTATGTCTCTGGACTCCTTTGCCTGTTTTCAGTGAATCTGCCAGTCTCGTTGTTTGGAGTTCGCTGCGGAGAAGTTGGAAGAACTTTTTCGGGAAGTTGGAAGAACTATTTTGTACACCACTTAAAACGGCAGTAGAAATGGAACATTCTACCACGAGACTGGTGACCCTAATTGTACCAACAACTCACTGTAGAATTCTCCTCTTCTCTCTGGGTTTCATGTTCTTTGTCAGAAAAATGCCGAGATCGGATTCCTCCTGTTTCCAACCCTCCATAAGCGTTTTGTCGGGTGGTGAATTGGGAAGGGGACACGTTAAGGGCGGTCATTAGTAGCGGCTTGGACTGCATGTGAATTCACTACCTGTGCTTCACTTCTTTGGACAAGGGTTTTTTTTTAGATTTTTAAAAAACCGTGGTTTTTGTTTTCTGGCCTTCCAGGAGTCTCAACGTTGCAGAACAAAGGAATATCTAGATGATTTCCTCCTTTGGCAGTAGCGTAGCTGACACTGGCAGTACACTTTTAGTTTATAAAGAACGTTCCCATTTACTGTCTTATCCAATCCTCAGATGCTTATTGCACTGTGTACTGAAGGTGATGTACAGAAAAGACTCCAGCACTCCTACCTGAAAGGTCTGAGTAATATCACCTGGGGAGCCTGAAAATTTGAGCAATGTAAGTAAGCAGGTAGGCAGCCTGACACCCATCCATCCATTCATCTGTCAGTTCGTCTGTCCATCCATCCATCCGTGGGTCCCATTGCCTCATATGAGGGTAACCAGGGCAATTGCATGCATATGTTTATCTTTTTCATCTTTTAAAAAATCTGTTTAAATTTTTGCATTTAATAAAAATTCACACACACACACACACACACACACACACACACACACACACACACACCTGTCTGTTAGACTGGTGGCCAGTCCATGAATTTTGACAAGTGCATGGAGTCCTTGTATCCATCACCACAATCAAGATACAGAAGAGATCCACCACCCCAGCCCCCTCAAAAAAATTCTCTCTGTAGTCAAGCCCCTGCTCCACCCTTAACTCTTCGACAACCACCCATCAGCTTTCTGTCCCTTTAGTTTTCTGTTTTCCGTCCCTTTAGTTTTGTCTTTTCCAGAATGTCATAGAAATGGAATCATATGCTTTTGGGTCTGGCTTCTTTCACTTAGAATAATGCATTTGAGATTCATCTGTGCTATTGAATAGCTCAATAGTTTCCTTTTATTACAGAATAGTTGTCCATTGCACAGATATATCACAGTTTTGTTTTGATTTTAAGATTTATTTATTTTTAGAGAGGGGAAGGGAGAGAGAAAGAAAAGGAGAGAAACATCAATGTGTGGTTGCCTCTTGTGTGCCCCCAACTGGGGACCTGGTCCCCAACCCAGGCATGGGCCCTCACTGGGAATTGAACCAGTGACCCTTTGGTTTGCAGGTCAGCGCTCAATCCACTGAGCCACACCAGCCAGGGCTTGTTTTGTTTTTCATTCATTCCCCAGTTGAGGGATATCTGGGTTGTTCCCAGGTTTTAGTGATTGTGAATGAAGCACAATAAACATTCAGTTCAGGTTTTTCGTGTGCACATAGATTTTCATGACATTTGGATAAATATCTAGAAGTGGGATAACTAGGTCATATGGAGGTGTGCATTTAGTTTCAAATAAAGTGCCACAGAGTTTTCCAAAGTGGCTGTCCTGTTTTGCATACTCACACCAGCAATGTATAAGAGTTCCAGTTACCCCCAGTTCTCACCTCCTGTGTGTGTATGTGTGTTTGTCATGCTGAGAGCTACCTAGCGTTAAAAAAGAAGCAACAGGCCTAAAACAGAATCACTTGCACTAAGCCCCCGGTCAGCACTCCACAATGTCATACACAACCCGATCACAGTGTCCCCCTCCCCCAGGAGTGTGATTTTCACGGGTCAGTCTGGAATTTCCAAGTCAGCATCAGTGAGGTCATCCCCAAAGGAGGAGACCTCAGCCTGAAACTATCCGCACTTGGCTAGAAATTTCCCTTTCCCACCCCCTTGCGGTCTATAAAAACCTTCCTTTCTCTGCAGCTTGAGGGAGTTCCCTTCTGTTTAGTTGCTAGATGGGGTGCTGCCTAAATCACAAAGCATTGAATTAAGCCAATAAGATATTTAATATTTACTCAAAACTTTTTAAAATAATTTATTTATTTGTTTATTTTATTTTACTTTTAGAGAGAGGGGAAAGGAGAAAGAGAGGGAGAGAAACATCATTGTGTGGTTACCTCTCACTCATGCCCCGAAATGGGGACCTGACATGCAACCTAGTAATGTGCTCTGACTGGGAATCGAACCAGCGACACTTGGCTCGCAGGCCGATGCTCAATCCACTGAGCCGAAGCATCTAGGGCTAAATTTTGTTTTTTAACAGTAGTGTTTCACTGTAGTTTTTTAATTTTAATTTTTGATTTAATCTTTATTGCATTTTTTCCCCATTACCTTTTAGTCCCCTTTCATTGTAGTTTTTTAATTTGTATTTGCTTAATGACTGATGGTGCTGAGCACCTCTGCATGTGCTTATTTGCCATCTGTATGTCTTATCTGGTGAAGTGATTGTTTAAATCTTGTCCTTTGAGAAGCAATGCTGTTTATTTTCTTATTTCTGCATTTGAGAGTTCTTTACATATTATGGAGACAAGCCCCATGTCAGATCCATATATATTTTCCCCAGTATGTGGTGTGCCTCTTCACTCTCTTATTAGTGTTTTTGCAGAAAGTTTCTAATTTTGAGAGTCTAATTTTTCAACGGATTGTGCTTTTGATGTAGTATCTAAAACTGATTTCTTTGATTCAAGTTCAGAATGATTTCTCCTATCTTTTCTTCTGAAAGTTTAAGAGGTTTGCCTTCTACATTTTAGTTTATGATCCTTTTTAATTTTTTTGCAGTAGGTGTGAGGTATAGATCAAGGTTCTTTTTTTTTTTTTTTCCAGGTAAATGTCCAGTTGTTCCACCATCATTTATTGAAAAGATCATCCAGAAGGGCCCAATGCAATCCAAGTATTCTTATAAGTGATGCAGGAGAGGCAGCATTAGACAAGGAGGTGAGATGAAGATGCAGAGGTTGGAGTGATGTCAGGGACAGGAGCCAAGGACTGCAGGTTTCCCCTAAAAGCTGGAAAAGGCAAAGGCTGATGCTCCCATAGATCCTTTAGAAAAATACCTTGATTTTAGCCTGTAAGGCCCATTTTTAGACTTTTGACTGCCAGAACTGTAAGATAATAAATTTGATTTGTTTTTAAGCCACTACGTTTATGGTACTATTTTATAGCAGCAATAGGGAACGAATACAGAGAGCTCCATGGAATTGCCTTTGCACGTCTGTCAAAAATTAATTGGCTATTTCATGTGGAACTATTTCTAGACTCCCTATTCTGTTTCATTTTTCTATGTCTATACTTCTGCCAATACCACAAAGATATATATTTTTAAACCTGTCCCGAATTCTCTTATTTTCCCTGTTTTGTATCTTCAGGATATGAAAAGTTGGCCAATTATACTAAAAGGGAACCAGAGATAAAAATCACAAAATGACAAGTTACAAGGCAGCCATCTGCATTAGTTATCTATTGCTGAATAACAAATTATCCCAAACTTTGAGCCTTAAAACAACAAACATTATCTCACAGTCTCTGAGGAATCTGGACGCGGCTCAGCTGGGTGCTTCTGGCTCAGCGTCTCTCCTGAGGTTGAAGTCAAGCTGTCGGGGATGGCGCCCTCTCTAGGTTTGACCAGGTAATGACCCACTTCTAAGGTCACTCAGTGCCTGTGAGGTGGCCTCAGAAAGATCTGCTTTCAAGGTTACTCATGCAGCAGCTGGCAGCTGGCCTGTCTGAATTCTTTCTCCACGGGCTTCTCCATCCCATTGGCTGCTTGAGTGTCCTTATGACGTGGCAGCTGGCTTCCCCAGAGTGAGTGATGAGAGAGAGGGAGAGAGAATTCTCACCCAAGACAGGAACCATTGTTTTTTTATAACCTGATCTTGGACATGACATTTCATCAATTCTGTCATATTCTCTTGACTAGAAGTGGTTCACAAAGCCTATTCCACACGATTGGAGAGAGAAATGAAGCTCCACCTCTTGGAGGGAGGCATATCACAAAATTGGTTGACATATCTTTAAAACCACTACAGTCAAATCTCGGGCCACAAATAATTTATAGGCCTCCCACATGCAGAACACACCCATCCACTGGTCAAGGGCCCCAAGAGTCTCATTCCATCATGGAGCCAGGTTGGAGTCTAGAATCTTGCCACCTAAGTCCCGCCAGGAGAGAAGAGATTCCTTGGGTGTAGTTCCTTAAGATCAGCTCCTTGCGCCCCCTGCCCCCTGCCCCCTCCACAGACAACGGTGAAACACATACAGGATAACTGTTTCCGTTTGGAAAGGGGGAAAACAGTGGTCAGTGGTCCACGGCCATTCTGAAGTCTGGTCAGCCAAAGTACAATCCAGCTGCAAGTTCCTTGATTAGGTCTCAAGGGCTAGGAATCTTTCTTGGTGGTTCTGGACTCCCCTCCCTGAGCCCTTGACCCTGCCCTCTGCAGGAACCTTCCCTTTTTACAAAAGGTAACGTGTGTCTGCTCCATTTTCCTAACCCAAGTTCATAAAGATTTCCCTTCTAAAAGTCTAATGGTTTTCCATTTCACATTTTAGTTTTTGCTCCATTTTGAGGTAATTTTTATATGCAGTATAAGATATAGGTCTTAAGTAATTTTTAAAAAATTAAAAAAATTTTTTTGTACCTAAATGTCCAATTGTTCCAGCACTATTTGTTTGTTTTTAGAAACTGTTTATTTTCCATCCACGTCATTTCCATTCTCTGTTTAAGAGCCTGTGGAAGAACAGTTTAAGTGTTTTCCTGCTGCAAGGAATTGGGGGATATCAAGGGCTCCAAACATTGTAAAAGTTTCTCTTTAAGTTACTATGGCAACTCAGAAGAACGCTGTGTGGACGCCTCCCTGCTTAGCAGGGAAAGTCAGCATTGTTTGTTGAAATGTGGCAGGAAGAACCCTGTGCCAGTTTCCAGACTAGGCTTTAGGAGACTCTATGTGCTTCCTATCTCTGGGACCCTCTCAGGGCCATGAGAACAAGCCCAGGCCAGGCTGCTTTGAGATAAGAGACCCTGTAGATGAGAGAGATACCAGTTGCTCCAGCCAAGGCGAAGCTAAACCATCCAGCCAATGGCCAGACGTGGGAGAAGACCCCAAGTCAGGATCAACACAGTAAAAATTAATTCAGACTTCCTGGGAGTAACTTTGTAATACAAACCATAGTTATAACATATGTATGCAGTTTGACCAGGTATCTTATACTAAGGTAATAATTTAATTAATATAAAAGGTTAGAGAACATTTTTTATCATAACAGAATCTGAAAACATTGTAGTGTGCATCAGCAGTGGAATGATTAAATCAGGGTGTATGTATATGACAGAATATGCTGAAACTATGTCAAATGGTGATACAGCTCCAAAGGGAACTGTTCATATTATATACTTCAGTCAATGAAGCATGTGGGAAATCATTACATATTGCCCTGGCCAGTGTGGCTCAGTTGGTTGGAGCATTGTCCCATCACCAAAAGGTTGTGGGTTCAGTTCCCCATCAAGGTACATAACTAGGTTTTGGGTTCAATCCCCCATCTGGGTGCAAATGATCCCGAGTCCAGGTGCATAGGAGAGACAACCAGTTGCTGTTTCTCTCTCTCCCTGCCTCTCTCTAAAAGCAATGAACAAAAATGTCCTTGGGTGAGGATTAAAAAAATAAAATCATTATATATTTTATAATCTGAATCTGCTTTTGAATAAGCTAATATACAACCATATTTCTGCATAGAAAGGTGTCTGGAAGGACATATATAAATTATTAATAGTGGTTTCCTCTGGGGAGATATTATAGATGATTTTTTTAAACTTTCTACATTGTATCTTTGTATATGTGAATCTTTAAAAACGAACACCCATTTTAATAAGCCATAATTTCCATTTTGGAAAATGTTAATGTAATGTGTATGTAGCTGTACTACAAAGTTACACGTGACCCTTGATTTCCCTGGATGTAGCGCTCAGGGTAATCCTAATGGAGCTGCTTGCTCATAGGATCACAGCCGTCCATACTCTAAGTGTGGTGTTTTTGCCTTCCCACTGGATGGTAAAGTTGCATAGACATACCACAACTGAAGTTCAGGCAGCAGGCTATATTAGCAAGAACATTGAACTTGGAATCAGAAGACCTTGGTTCAGGTTTGTTCTTGCTTTTCCTTCCTGAGTTTCTCTTTCTCCCTTGGTAAAACTGAGTTCATTTATCAAAACAATACACATTTATTGAGTATTATTGCATTCAGGCCCTGTGGCTGGTGCTAGGGTCCCAAGCTCTTGCCCTGCTTCCTTCAGAATAGTGATGGGAGAATCAATTCCTACATGAACAAAAAATACGACATGAAATGGAATTCCAGGCACTGAGCTGTGCTTTCAGCGGTTTCATTAATTAGAAGGAGTGTGACTGCGCCCATTATGAGGCAAGCGGATAATGCAGTGGTTAAGAACTCAGGCTCAGTAGAGAGATAGATTGATTTCAAATCCTGGCTCCACCAGGATTCGGGGAAAATTGCTCAACATTCCTTTGGATCAATTTCTCTGCAGCCATTCTGTCTACATTTATATTTTTCTTAATGATTTATGCAATATGGGTGAATTGAGGAAATAAGCCCTTATATTGGGTATATATATGTTTTACAAATAGTTTCTATCATATGTATTCCAAATAATTATGCCAATTGATGTCTTTTGTTCTCAATTTGTTTTTCTCACATGAAGACATTTTCTTCTCCAAAGATAAATCTGCCGGTATCTTTTCCCTACTTGCTATACTAGAGTAGGTCAAGGAAAGCTTTTGGGAAAAAGTGACTTAATTCAAAACTCCACGGACAAGAAACACAAACCAGGTGAAGAGAGCAGGAAAGAGCGTTGTCAGGAGAGGGGCGAGCGTATACTTCATCTCTCTTTCATTTCTCTCTACTCACCTTTTGCTGACTTCACCTCCTCAGCCATTTCTGATCCCACAAAGATGGCTTATTCTTGACCCATTCTGGTTGCTATGGTTTGAATATTTGTGTCCCCCATCCATTTATGTGTATAAATTCTAATGCCCAATGTGATGGCATTAGGAGGTAGGAGCTTTGGAAGGTGGAGCCCTCACGAATGGGATCAGTACTCTTTCTCTATAGAAGAATTCCCAAAGAACTCCCTGACCCCTCTGCCATGTGAGGATACAATGAGAAGTCTGGGATCCAGAAGAGGCCTCTCACTAGAATCTGTCCACACTGGTACCCAGACCTCAGACTTCCAGCCTCTAGAAGTGTGAGTAAGAAATTTCTGTGTTTATAAGCTAACCAGTTGGTGGCATTTTGTTATAGCAGCCTCAATAGACTAAGACACTGGTCTTGACAATTCTTTTCAGCTTAGCTCCTTCCCACTTCAACTGGACGGTCTTTGTCAAGGGTTTAAATTTTTCAGTCCAGAGTGAGAATTTGCTGCACTAGCTCATTCAGCCACAATTTGGCGGGGTAGGATGGAGCAATGGTAGTAGAGGTTAGATGATAAGAAATAAAATGATGGCACTTCCTTTTCAGCAGGAGCTTAGCGTGGCTCCCATCAAAAGGGGTGTCGCTTTGGCACCTATGACTGACATTTATAGTTCACCTTCTCCGTCTTTGTCAGTGAAGGACTTTATGAACATCCACAGACTGATTAGTGTATCAGTTTAGGCCAAGTTATGCTGTGGTGGAAAATGATTCCTAAAATTGAAGTGACTTACAACAGTATTTTGCACGTGTGACATGGCTAACGCTAACTGGTTCTGGCTCGGCTATATTCCAAATGTCTTCTCATTCTAGGGCTCAGACTGAAGGAGAACCTTTATCTGCCACATGCTGCTCACCTTGCAGAAGGAAAAGAGAAAAGAAAGCTGGTGGAACCACACGATGGCTCTTAAAGCTTATGTCTGGAAGTAGCAACTATTGCATCTGTTCACATTCCACTGGCCAAAGCAATTTCATGACCAAATCTGAGGTCAGTGTGGAGGGACGACACTTCTCCCATAGGAAGAGGCAGTGAGTATTTTGAAGAAACAAACATTCTCACATAGTTCATCCCAGTCAGTTGTATCATTAGTTACATTTTGCAGGTGAGAAAATTAAGGTCAAAGATGTGAACTCAGCTCTGCCTGGCTCTCAAGTTGGTTCTTTCTACCATGCAGTCTCTTTGGGGAAACTTCTATACACTGTGTAGGCACCTGGAATTGTAATTTATTCAGGGGTACATCCACTTGTCATCATCCCCAAAAGTGTCTCCACGAAAATTTCTAGAGCTAAACCACTTTTATAAGTTTCCTTGAAGGATATGAAGCTAGAAAGGGGTCAGGCTTGGTGAATTGCCCCCATGAGAGCTGAGTCTATTCCATTTAGTAATTTTTAAAACTGTTGAATTATTTATCTGCTTTATGAGTTTGTAGATCCCTTGAACAGCAATCATCTATCAATCTGTCACTCTTTGTTTTTGTTTTCTTGTGTGTGTGGTGTGTCTGAGCTCCTGAAAGCTATTTTCTAGGTAATTTTAGAAGCTTCTGGATTGCATTGGATATTTATATTCACAAAAATTATTAGTGAAGTGGAGGGAGGGCAATCCATCTAATTTTGCCAATGAGCAACAATTTCAAATTTAGAAATTTAGTTGTGGTGGGGGTGGGGCTGAAGTTACATTCAACACAGAATGCTTCACTATGTTTGTAAATATCTGATGATTTCAGCACAGTTTTCCCTGTTTTAGTCTCTGGTTCCCAGCTGCTTGGTGTTGTATAACACGTGTAGGTGCTGGCTTACCAGGTTTATTTGTGTACATCAGGGTCGGGATTGTGGTGGGCAAGTGACATGGCTAGGGCACTCAATCTAAGGCGGCATTTGCAGGAGTCTGAGAGTTTTCCTGCCTTACTCCAGCACCAGCCCTGGTATCCATTTAGCTCCGCAGTATGAAAATGCCCCTGGAAAACTTACCTGTGGGAATCACCTGCCCTCCGGACCCCTACTGGACACGCAGGAGATCCTGGCGGACCTTCTGCCCTATTACTTTGCTCCACCAGTGAGGCTCTCATTGCCAGGTTACTGTATACGTGTGTCTGGCCCAGACTTGGTGTGGAACAGAGAGGAGCGTGCGTGTGTGCCTCGGTTAGGCCGGGCGGGTCCATATCCGGGTGGACAGGGTGGGTGGGGCCGCCGCTCCCTCCAGGTCTGGAGGTGGGTTGGGGGTGGGGAGTGACGCGCTGAGATTCCCTTTCACCCCTTTCGTTCCGAGAGGGGGCGGCAGAAGAAGCGCCTGGGGTGACAGGGCGTGCCCACCCTGCGGATCTGCGCCCGGGAGCGTCCCAGCCCCTGGGCTACAGCGACCACTAGGTCTGAAAAGAGGAGCAGGAGGAACTCAAGGAGAGCTCGCCGAACCGGCCATCCGTTCCGAACTTGCCCGGGAAACTAGTGCGGAAGGAGGGGCCCGGGCCAGGGCCGCGGCGGGAGGAGGGGCGGCCGCAGCTCCAACCAGCCCCGTTGGCTTCCTTCCCAGCTCTCCTTCGCCTGCCTCCTCCTCCTCTTCCTCCTGTATGAGTCAGGCATTTCCCGGGGATTTGGAGCAGCCACGCGCGGCCCGGGCGCCCGGTGTTGTAGCAGCAGCAGCAGCCACCGTCACCGCGTTAGGAGCCCCAGCGCCGGGCACCCGGGTCCCGGGCGCGCACGGACCATGGAGAGGGCGGCCCAGGACGCAGACGGCGGCGGAGGCAGCAATAGCAGCAGCCGCAGCAGCAGC
Source organism: Furipterus horrens (assembly GCF_987537825.1). Classification (NCBI taxonomy): domain Eukaryota; kingdom Metazoa; phylum Chordata; class Mammalia; order Chiroptera; family Furipteridae; genus Furipterus; species Furipterus horrens. Next base: position 129,879,900 of record NW_028327177.1, on the reverse strand, counting down.
CGCGCCACCTCCGCGGGCTCCTCGCCCTCCTGCTCCCTGGCGGGCCGGGCGGTCTCCAGCCGGTCGGCGGTAGCAGGGCTCGGCGGCGGGGGCAGCCGCAGCAGCCCAGGCTCGGTGGCCGCTAGCCCGTCCGGGGGAGGCGGCCGCAGGAGGGAGCCGGTGCTCGAGGGTGTGCTCAGCAAATACACCAACCTCCTCCAGGGCTGGCAGAACAGGTAACGTGCCCGCCGCCCGCGCCACCGAGCGCCCCTCCCTGCGCGCCGCTCAGTGTGTGTGTCTGCGTGCGTGCGCGATCGTACCACCCGCGAGCGGGTGCTGTCTCTGCTTGGGGGCCCTTCCTGCGTCCCCGCTCCTTTCCAGGTGGGGTTCCCAGTATGGGGCGTGCCGTGACCCCACCCCAAGGCTTCCCCGCAGTGGCAGGGAGGTAGGTGAGAGCCCTGGTTTCCTTCTGTACTGGCTGGCACCTGCAGAGACTCGAGTGGCAGGCGCAGCGCGCTGGTCCCGGGCCCTGCCCGCTAGCGGTTCCCCGCACTCCTGAAGAATGGTTGAGAAAGGAAAGCAGAGAGGGGGCGTGCTTTATGCCAGTATGGAAAGCGTTAATACATCTGGTCCGATCACAGCAGTTCTTTTCATAACTTAGTTCATTTAAAACTTTCCTGTTTAAAAACACCACCACCACCACCACCAAAAACCTGCCACTTATCTTGGGCGCCTTCCAGCGCGCGTGCTACCTTCAGCCCATTTGGTGGCTTGGAACCTCCAATCTCTGCAATTAAAGTTTAGTTTGAAAAAGAGAAAACCGCACCCCTTTCAAAATGGACAGTTTGCTATTTTAATAATAATAAAAAATTTCCCCATTAGGTGCCTTTTGAAGTTCCATGCTCACTACTCTCAGAGTTGTGAAGCCTACTTAATGGACCTGAGTCCCGATGGGGATGTCAAGGGAAGGGGCCCCTGGCACACTTGGGATGTGGGTAGTGCTTGGCCTGTAGTAGTCAGGATAGTGAGGAAAACTTGAAAGGATCAGGTGTGACACTGCTGTTTACGTTACTTAACAAAACAAGCCCCAGGCAAATGTAAGTGGCCACACCTGGAGAATGGGGCTTTTTGGAGAGGTGATTGATCAGCTCTTTTGTCCTGCCCTTAATAGCCCTTGGATGTTAGGACTCGGGGCTCCTGGGAATGCTTGTGGGATTTTAATCATACCCTGGGAGCTGCTAGTTAAACTAGATTACTTCGTTAACTCCCTGTAGATGGTCTGTAAATGTTAAGATTGCTTCCAGCTGAAACCTATGAGGAAGTTATTTACATGCAATTCAACTAGGAGGAAGATAACTTCCCAAGTTTGGAAAGTGAGTTGTTTCTATATTGATACTATAGACAGACAGAACTTTCCAGTCACCGGGTTTCCTTGGAGATCTGCTTTGTTGTGGAAACTGCACTTTAACTTTTAATTCTTTTTATTTCTCAAAATAGCCCTAGTATCTGCTCTTGCCTCTCCCTTTTCGCCTTCAATTCTTGAAAGTCAAAAAAAGAACGGAGTGCATAGGACCCAAGCGATAAGGTGACTACATCTGATTTCAGTTTTCGGTAATTGTGTCTTCTTGATGGCACGTCAAGGTGCCTTGCGGTGGGCAGCATTTTGTTTGTGTTTTGGGCATTCACTTTTTTGTTTTTGTTTTCTTGGCCAGTCACTTTTAATGCTTTTTTACTTTTTTTGTTTTTTGCTTTTCCCAAGTAGCTTATGAGGGCAATAGAACTTTTACCCTGGATTGCACTTATTTTACTTGGGGACTATATTTTACCTGCAATGTATATTAAAGGATTTATTCTTTGTAGTGGATTTAGGAGGAGTTGGAGTAACTCATGCCTTTGTGTAATTTAAAATCCACTAGGGTATATAGGTGGAGGAAAAATTGATAATGGGCAAAATTAAAAAAACATATATCTACATGATTGCAACTCTGTAGGTGAAATGTGGTAGTGGGTACGCACTGAGGTCTCACCTTAACTGAGCTTGTTACTGTGGCACCTGCCATTGTTCATTGTTCTTAACCACAGTAGACTCATAATTTTCTAAGTCTAACACTGACTCCAAAAGCATTGTCTCTTTCTAAAGGTTAACGTCTCGGCGTTGGGGTTATGTTTCCCACATCTGTGTTCTCTGAGCAGTGGCCGCGGGTCCATTAGTGATCTGGAGATGTACGATGGCATTGGGATTGCCCACTTCTGCCTTCTCAAGGGGTCTTGGAAAGGCAGAGCTGCGTCTGTGAAAAGGAACAGAGAGGAGGGTAAAGAGGAAACCGAGAAAATGTATTTTTTGTTTATGAATTGTATTCATTTGGAGACTATTTTATTGAGGCTCTGCTTTGTGCCAGGCACTGTTCAAGAAGCTGGAGCTACTCCAGTGAACAAACAGATGGGCATCTTCCCATGAGGTGGTGGCAGAGACTCAGAATTAAATAAGAGGAGCCCACACTTTCCTAGTACAGGGCATTGCCTTGGTGCAAATAGGTGGACTTACTAATTTGGGTTACTTGCACTTAGGACTTGTGACATCTTCCTTTGACAGGTCTTTTCAAATTGCCTGCAGTTAATGACAATCTGCAGCCACAAATTTCTTGGCGAGTCTCATGCTTTGGTAATGCCCTTCATACCAGTCACCAGCAGTTTTTAATCTGGTGTCCTCTCCTATGCCCTCAAATTGCTGTATAGCTTGTATTTTAACATCCAATATTATATTCTGCCTTAATTTACCTGTAGCACTCTCAGCCCCACCACCATGCCCTTCGGAAGGCAGTTGGGCCAAACACAAAATAAATGACATAGAGGTCACAGGAGAGAAAACTTCACGTTGTAGTATATACTTGACCCAGGAGAGTACATCCAGGACACGGGGCTCACATTCACTGGCTGAAACAATCAGGGCATGGGGAAAATGTGCATTTAGGAGTTCCTATAATTTATTATTATAGTTATTTAAAGTAAATACTTCAGAGAAAATAGCATGGTATAGATTACAGGATACTGTTAAAAAGTGCATCTAATGCATCTAAATAATTGAACAGAAGTTTTCAGAAAGTAGTGGGTGCAATGAAGATTAAAAAATGATCTAATAAAGGTAAGTGTGGAAATAATTTTGTGTGGATCTAGTGTCTACTGAAATTCACATTAAAATTATTTATTTATTGACTAGAGAGAGGAAGAGAGAGAGAGGGAAAGAGAGAGAGACACACACACGTGCACACAGAAACATTGGTTGTTCTACTTATGTACGCATTCATTGGTTGCTTCTTGTATGTGCCCTGACAGGGACCGAACTGCAACCTTGGTGTATGAGACACACTCTAACCAACTAGCTACCTGGCCAGGGCCTGAAATTCACATTTTAATTGAGGACACTCTCTGTTCACCCATCTTTTGGGTTTTGTATGGCGTGAACCAGGGGAGAGTGAAGAGCCTGAGGAAGCAGGCCAGTGCCAGATCACACAGCGCCTTGTAGGTGGGGGTAGAATTTAACACTGTCTTTCAGAAGGATGTTAGGCAGGGAGGAGACATGGTCTGATCTATGCTTTAAAAAGTTCTCTCTGGCTACTGCTGTGTGGAGATAAGATTTTCAAGGGGCCAGATTGGGAAGCAGAGATACCAGTTAGGAGCCCATCATGGTGATCCATGCAACAGAGGCTGGGGACTTGGACTTGGGGGACAGGGAAATGGAGAAAAGAGACCGATTTGGGTAGGGAGGGTAGACATTACTCATGGATTGGATGAGGAGGTGAGAGAAAGAGAGGGGCCAAGGAGAGCTCTTGAGTGTGTAGGTCTGCGAGGCTGGGAGGTTGAGGTGTCCTTTTTTGGAGATGAGGGTCACAGTGGAGGAACAGGCTTGTGGATAGGATGGGATACAACCAAGAGTTCCGTTTGGGTTGTGTTCAGTTTGAGATGTCCACACTGACTAAGAAATTGGCTATATGAACTCTCATTGGCCTTAAGGCTAATTTTAGTTTCATACCAAAATGGAACTACTTTAGATTTGCTTATAATGTCAAGTGTTTGAGGGAATAATTTCTAATTGGATCTAGGAAGTGATATTTAAAATCGAGGGTCTTCATTGCCATTCAGGTTTTCTTATTTGCAGAAAAGACAACACTGAAATATGCAACCAGTCTCCAGTACTTTTTCTGGTGATTGGTGTGGTTGTAAGAACTCAGTAAAATACTGAAAGGCAAATCTTGAATAGGCTGAGGTACATGAATGTTGGCAAAAGAAAAACTCAGGCCACCTATGAACATATGGAAAGAGCAGTGTGGCTCCAAATCAAATCCTGACATCAACATTTAGTGTGTGTCACCTTGGGCCGGTTCCTTAATTGCTCTGGGCTTCGGTTTTCTCTTCTCTTAATGATGAACATGATGTTTGTTACTCTTGCCCTTCTCATTAGTTCAATGTGAGGATGAAATGAGGATACTGGTGTATCAGGGACTGAGAATAGGGCACAGCAGCATCCGGAGAAGTAGTAGCTATTATTGGATCTTCAATTTGTCCCTTCTTAAATGAACCCTTTCTGGTCCATAACATCCTTGGTTCATTTTCTGAACATTGTGATTACCCTGGGACCCCATTAATGTAGTTATTGCAGAATTCTTTGGAGAGGAGGTGATGATCTATTTTGAAGGGATCATTTTAAAACTTTGGCCCAAACATTTGCATCTCTTTGGGAAGTGACTTACCCCACCTCTAGCCTCTTACCTCTATCTCTCTTCAGTGCTATATTTCCCTCCATAACATTTCATCATTACCTGACATGCTCAGTATTTTATTCTTTTGTCTTTTGGCACTAGATGGAAGCTTCCTGAGGACAGAGAATAATTTTATCTGTCTTGTTCACTGCTGTATCCCCGATAAGGGTTCAATAATATTACTGAATGAATAAGAAAATGAATCAAACCAGGGTTGAGTTCAATTTGGCCAGTGTTAGGTATTGTTATAAATCTTGGTTCTCTACCTGCTCATCGTCTTGTCCTCCTTGAGTTAATGTGTTTGTCATTTGCTCTGCTCTCTGCAACATCAGTCTTTGTCTTCTGAGTCGGAAAGTCTGCTTTTCTTGTGACAGTGCCACCCTGGCTTAGGGCCCACATAACCCCACCCAGTGTGGGCCTTTAGTGACCAAGTTTCCAGGGAGTACGGTCCACTTGATATGCATGAACCACATGCTTGGTGAATGTAGTGTTTAGCCTAAAGACAAGACTTCCCAGGGTTCTACGACCGCTTGGCCCCTTTAGAAAAGTCATCAGGGGCATACATTAATTAAAAAAAACCCACTGAATTAAAATGAATTCTTTTTGAGTATTATAATACTTTTATTTATTTACTTTTTCGCCAGTAATTTTAGAGGTAATTGGCGAGACCAAGATTGAAAAATTTTGAAAAATCACTGCTCTGGATTTTATGTTCTTGCTTACTTCAGAAGTATTCACATATCTTGCTTTCTAGGTTGCCAGATTATTCTGGGTTTGCACAATCAAATCCTTTAGGGACACTAGATTTCTTTATATTTTCTATTTTTTTCAAGTACAGCTTACATTCAATGTGATTTTGTATTCATTTCAGGCGTATAAATTTCTTCATTGACAATAATAATAAAGGGGTGGTTGCCTAAGTTACAAAAGCGCATATAATAGCATATATTTATTCACTTATGGTTGGATATTGAGTACCTGCCTTGCATTAACCACTTCCTGTGGGATCCATTCTCCTTCCCCACCTCTTTTAAAAATGGACATGTATTTGAGGAGACTTGGTTTTTCTTGATGGGTGGGATGGTGGTTATTTATAGTTCCTTTTTTCTACTATTTTTTTTCCTAAGGTGAACTTGTATCCATTTTGAAGTTTGAAATCCTTTTTGAGGAAAAAGAAAAAAAGCTACTCACCTTTTTCACGTTAACTCTGAATAACTGAATTTTTGAGGGTAAATTTGAAGTCTAAGGTGCATTCAGAAAAGTACACAATTCGTAAGAGTACATAGTTCAGTGAATTTTTGGAAATGGAACACACCAAATAAAAAAGCAGCTCCCCCCTCACCTCACCCCTTAGTTCTTCCATAAGGTTTCCACTGTTCTGACTTTCTGAACTGTAGACTGGTCCGGCCTCTTTTTGAATTTCATGTCGTGCAGTATGTGATCTTTTGTGTCTGGCTTCTTTCTCTTAACATGTTTGTGAGCCCCGTCTGTGTTGCTGTGTATAGTTGAGGTCCGTTTGTTTTCCACAGCTGCTTCATATTCCATTGTATGAATATATTAAATACATTTATATCTACTGTAGATTGACATTTGAGTTCTCTTTAGTTTTTGGCCCTATGAATAGTGCTGCCATGTGTTTTAGAGCCCAAATGTATGCATTTCTGTGGGTATATACACCTATGAGTGGAGATATTGGGTTATAGTGTTTGCAGATGTCAAGCTTATTAGATATAGTCAGAGAATTTTCCAAAGTAGTTGTGTCTGTTAATAATTCCACCAGAAGTGTATGAGAGTTTCAGGTGCCCCACGTCCTCCTCCACTCTTGATATTGCCTCTTGTTTTCATTTTAACCAGTGGGGTGTGTGTGTGTGGTGGTATCTCATTGTGGTTTTAATTTGCCTTTCTTGGATGACTAATGAAGTTTGGCCTCTATTCGTATGTTTATTGGGCATTTGGATGTTATATTTTGTGATGTGCTATGTAAATCCTTTGCCCGTTTATATATTGGGGTATCTGCTCTTACTACTTTGTAAAAGTTCTTCATGTATGTATTCTGGGTAGGAGTCCATTGGTAGGTAAATGTATGCATGCACATGAGTGTAACATACAGAGAAAGCAGGATATCTGATAAACAAATTCTTGATTTTAAAGTAGTCACATTTTTCAATTTTTTCCTTTATGATTGGTTCTTTTTGAGTACTGTTTAGGAAATCTTTGCCCATCCCATGGTAATCAGGGTGTTCTCTGATGTTTTCTTTTAAGAAAAAAACCCTTGTATTAATTTGAATATTTCTGAGAAGTTTTGAGTTGATAGTGTGGGAATGTAAACTGTTGGCAGAAGCAGTACTGGATTTAAGGCTTCCAGTCTGTATTAGTTTCCTGTGGCTGTTATAACAAATGGCCACAAGCTGAAAAGGGTAGAAATTTAGATTTTCTCATGGTTTTGGAAGCCAGAAGGCTGACATCAGTTTCACTGGGCCAAAATCAAGGTGTTGGCAGGACTGGGCCCCCACTGGATACTCTAAGGGGAAATCGGTTTCTTGCTTCTTTCAGCTTCTGGGGGCTGCTGGCGTTCCTTGGCTCCTAACTGTGCCCCTTCCGTTTCTGCCTCTGTCTTCACGTTGCTCTCCTCTCTGCATCAGATTTCCCTTTCTCCCTTTTAGAAGGACTCCTGCCATTGCATTTAGGGCCAACCCAGATAATCCAGGATAATCTCCCTGGTTCCAGGCCCTTAATTTAATCACATGCTAAAATCTTTGCCGCATAAGGTAACACTCACAAGTTCCGGGGATCAGAACGCGGACGTTTGGGGGTGGAGATATGGTTTTCAGAGCCACCCCCACAGACATAGTTCTAAGTCATAGTTGAAGCACTCTGTCTCCTTTCCCCATCTACCTTTCCCACCATTCACTGGTTGCCATGGTGACAGCCATCTCGGTCCTGGAAGGGCTCAGGTTGCTGTCATGACTGTAAGTGGGCTTGTTAGGGAGCGTTGGTGGATTCACACACCTCTGTCTACTAGACAGACCCCTTGGGCAAATGGAAGGTAGGTGATATTGTGAGGGAAATTGTTTCTAATGCCAGTATGGAAACCTGATTTCCCTTAATAGGCTAATGAGAGTTTCTTTGGAGTCTCATTAATACTGTAGAGGGATCAGCTTTGGAAGTTACGTGATAATCTGTTGTCCATTTTATTATCGGAATAGTGCTCGTTAGCTTGGAGACCTTTTTTTTAGGTATAATTAACACAACAAAATGCACAGGCCTTGGGCATTTTTTTTGATGAGTTTTGACAGTTGTTTATACCAGGTAGTGACTGCTCCAAAAGGTACAGAACATTTCTACCCTCCTTGCCCTAAAGTTTCTTCCAATTAATTCATTTTCCCCTGCAATCTGTTTCTGATTTTTATCACCATGAATAAATTTTGTCTGTTCTTGGATTACAAATCGATGGAACTATAGAAGATACCCTTTTTGGACTCTGTTCTATTTAGCCTAGGTAATGTCCGAGGTTTGTCCATGTTGCTGTTGAGCAGTATTACATTCTGTGGTTATAACACAGTTTGTTTATCCATTTACCTGTAGGTGGACATTTGGGTTGTTTCTAGTTTTTGCTGCTACAAATAAAGCTGCTGTTTATGTACAAGTCTTTCTGTGGACATATGCTTTCGTTTTTCTCGGGTGAACACCTGGATTGGAATTGCAGGGTCCTCGGACAGGTGTATGTTGAAACTCCCAGTGTTTCCAGAGTGGCCGAACCATTCATTACACCGTCCCACCAGCAGTGTAGAAAGAAGCAGATGGGTTGCTTTGCATCCCAGCCAACCTCTGCGTTGCTACCTGGAGAGCTTTTGGAAGGCAGGGACTGCCTCTTTCTCGCGGGAGTCACATCGCTTCTGAGAAGGGCAGTCTGTAGGAGCACAGGCTCCAGCTTTGCCTCCTGTTTGCCGCATGACCTTGGGCAAGTCACTTAATTCTTTGGGCCCTGGTTTCTTCATCTGTAGCATGACACGAATTAACCTTGCAGGGTTGTGATGCTACTGCAGGCACCAGGTCCAGCACTGTGCTTGACACAGAGTAGGTCCTTAGCAGAAGTTTGTCTACTGGGAGCCGTGTGTTTTAGACAAACCAATGAGTGAGTTTGTGGCATCTAGGGGATGAGTCAGTGGTGATTTTGGACCCAGGCTTAGCAAATATGCAGGTGTTTCTTAGCCCTTCCTCCCACTGCATGGGGACCCAGGTGACCAGTTATTTGATTTGCATAGTGAGTGACTGTCTCCATTTGCTGTGTAGCCTGTGGCTCCTCAGAGTCTGCTCAAGTGGTCAGGCTTTTGAGGACGCTGGGAAGAAAGAAGAGATGCCGGCCTTTGTGTCCTGAAAGGAGGATTGAAATGATGGCACCGGAAATGTGGGAGGCATGCTCAGCTCTGCCTGGCTCCTGACTGATGCGATTTGGGGCCAGGCCAACACAATTAAAAAGAAAACCATCCGGAATTTGATTTTTGATAACCCAGACTGGATCGAATATGGTCACAGCCCAGAAAGAAAGTGCTTTATTTGTCCCTCATGCAATGATAGCAATAATGATAAAATGAGGGAACATTATACAGTCTTGTTGCAAGGCTATTCTTTGAGGGTCAAAGAAGGCATTTTACCTTTTTCATGTTGTGCTATAGTTTTTAGAGGACTGTTGATATTTTTATGTGGTTTGGTCCCTTTCTATAAATACTTTGGTGAGACTATAATACATTGAAAGGTGCCCAGCATTGGTTTTTAATAACTTTTCCAGGATGTGTTAAGTGTTTCTCTGCAGGGCCTATCATGTAACCAGGGAACAGTGAGAAGAGGCTAGTATGTGAGATTGGGAAGCCCCCTAGGAACTAATGGAATTCAGTTTCTCCCTACATGTAGGGGGGCTGGGGGCTCTACCCGGGCCCCTTGTTTGGGGGTGTTGAGTGCATTATGTGACAGATACAAATGACCCTCCATTGAACTCTGCAGTGGGCACTCCGTCAGTGCCACGGTGGGCTGGTCACAGTGCAGTGAAACCCACCATGACAGTTTTCCTGCGTCTTCTGGTTGTTGATAGAAGCTGGATGGAATTGGGAAACTTTCCGAGTCCTGCACGAGCCGGCAGCATCAGCCCCCAGACACACTCCTCTTTGTATGGCGTTAGGCCTGGTGGAAGGCTCACCCCCCACATATGTGTTGAGCACTTTTTGTCACATGCTAAATGCCTTGTGAGATGCGGGAAGCACGGAAGGAAAAGCTCTGGCCCTGACCAAGGAGCTGACAGTCTGCAACAGGGTTGCACAAACTTTTTCTGTAAAGGGCCAGATAGTTAATATTTTAGGCCTTGCGGGCTATGGTCTTGGAGGGAACTATTCCACTCTCCCATTGGAAACAAATGGGCGTGTCTGTGCTCCACTAAAACTTTATTTACAAAAGCAGGTAGTGGGCTGGATTTAGTCCCTGGGCTGTAGTTTGACCATCCCTGGACTAAAATGACACCCAGACATCTCCGTCTGGAGTCAAGGCAGCCTGGAGTGGTTGCTGAGAGCGCAGATTTCAGCCGTCCAACGGCCGTGCTGAATCCTGGCTCTGCAGTTGACTGTGTGACCTTGCACAGCTTATTTAACCTCTCTGAACCTCAGTTTCTTTATCTGTAAAATGGTGGTGATAGAGTGTGTTATAGGGTTGTTGGAGTCTATTGAGAAACTCAAGGGCTTAAGACAATGACTGGCATATAGAAAGCACTTATTAGATGCCAGCTGCTATTATGTATTATGATAAAGGGAGGTGAAGCACCTGGGAGTGAGAACACTAATTCTGTTTAGCGGGGACAAAGGGGAAAAAGTGTCAGGCGATGGAAGACCTGGAATGTTGAAGGGAGCATTTCATCATGCAGATCAGAACTTGGGGAGGACATTCCCCGTGGAAGGCTCTGTGAGGGCAGAGGCTTGGAGGCAGGAATGGAGATTAGTTTGGTATGGCTGGAATGCAGGTTGTGTGTGGACTGTGGCCAGAGATGAGACTGTAAAAGGTAGACCAGGCTGTAAAAGGCTACTTTAGGAAGGTTCTCTTGAGACGCTGAGACCACAGATTGTAAGATGCCAGTGTTACCAGAGGAGAGGAAATATATTTGTGGGCCCAGGACGCATCAGGCACTTTACATATATTATCTAATTTCATCCTTAACATGAGATGGGACGTGTTGCAGATCTACTTTCCCCTTCTAATATAGTCACAGGACCCCGGTGTTTAGCAGGACACAGGGTTGTCCTAGATAAAATTATGTGTGCCTCTTCCTCTCCCTTGCAGCTTGGGATGGCCATGTGACTGTTACCTTTTTTATACTGTTTCTTCTTTTTTTCTTTCCTTTTGGAATACCAGACATATGGCCACAACTGGAACACAGACACGATGGCTGGAATTCCAGCAGCCATCTGGAGCCTCTGAGGACTTTGTTGATCAGAGCCAGCTCATAAATCCTGGGCTGCCACCCTCTGGGGGAGTAGGCCTCTTTTTAAGGCCACCATTTACAGCCATATCTAACTCATGCAGGTAGAATCTTGATTTTAAAGGTGAAGGAACAGAGGCATAGAGTGACATGAGGTACACAGTTAGTCAGTTGCAGAACCAGAATTTGACTCCAAATCGTGTTTTCTTCCCACTACTCTGGAAAAAACTTGGATACTTTCTCTCCCCTCATTTTATAGAAGAGATCACGGGAGGGTTTGGCCTCAGGGTAAGCTAGGAGCAGCTCATTCCAGTGCAAGATAATCGTTATTCTGTTTATTTCCCACTCTCTCTCTCTTCCCGGCAGCCTTCCCAAAGAAAGAGCCCTGTGTTTTCATTAGTGACTTTGTAGATGAGAAAATCTCTTTCCGTGAGTAGTTGATGTCTGGTGGTTTCTTCCTGGTCAGACACCATCCCTGTTTTAGGGCTGTGTTTAGTCTTGCCTCTTTCTGCCTGGGAACTTGTCCTTGGTAATTACTTTCCTTGCCTGTATTGCTGCCTCCCTCACCCCCTTTTTTTTTTTTCACTTGGGCTTGTAGAGCTGGGTGAGGGGGCTCTTTGACCCTGTGACTGTAAGCACTGACAACAGATATATCTTGATTTTCAAAGTCCAGTGTGTGGACTTTGGCCGAAATGAGTGACATGTTTTGAATGCCTATTGCTTTGGGAATTCTTGTGTATCTGAGTTTCACCCTATTACTCTCAGCTTAAAAATGGGCTTCCCGGCCCCCATGGCTAACTGCACAGCATAGAACTTCTCTGTGTGCCTAGTTCAGCTGACTCATGTAGTGGGTTGATTCCTAAACAGTGGAAAAGCCAGTTTGTGCTGGTGAGCGATGTTGCGAGACTATTGTGTACATTTATTTTATAGTGTATAGTCATATTACTCTTTGTACTAGCAAAATTATTTGTGGTAATTTTTATTAGCCAGGGTAATGTGGGCTTTTTAATTTTTTTATTTTTTATGAGAAGTTTGCAGTTGATATCTTGGCCCAAAGTGCATTGTAACCCTGTTATAGCCACTTAGTTAATTTGGAGTTCCTGTTACTGAAATTTTCCTGTCAAATATCAGTTTTCGTGATTCCTTCTGAGTCATTTGAGACTCAGGAAAGTAGTATTTAAGGCAAAATGCTACAGATTTTTTTTCTCATGTTGAATAGCAAAGTAGGTCTTCTTTTTTATTTTAATTTTTTTATGGGGTAGACATAAAGATACTTCAGAAAATCTTTGTCTCAAAGGAAGAGAATTGAACTTGTGTTTGTGAAGTAAGGTTTAAGCCTGGGTGAAGTAGCGTTTTGAACAAAAGCAAAGCATGACCTAACCTGGAAGAGACGAAGCTGCAATTATTCATGTCATAGAATGTCTGAATTTCTGTTTATCTAAAGGCTTGCTTCCGTTTCCTTTCCAGCCTTGTAGCAGTTACTGGTATTTTTAGTGTTTTTGGTTTTGTTTCCTTATTTATTTTTGCTTTGTTTCTTAGTTTGAAACTCTAAATTCCTTTGTAATATTACATATAAAATATTCATTTTGTAAAAACTAAATGCAACTTGTGACCTGATATTTTCTTTTTCTATAAATGACAGTATTATGATAATTGGAAAGGTTGTAAAAGATCTAAAGATAATAGTACTGTATTTGTGTTAATTAATTTGATTTTAATATTTGTACACTGAAGTATTTAGGGGTGAATGGGGCATTATGTTGGCCGCTTTCAAAGGGTTCATAGAGGAGAGAATATGATAAAGCTACTGTGGTAAATGTTAACAGTTCTTTAGTGATAAATACGTCTTCGTATTATTCTTGTGATTTATTTGTAAATTTGAAATTATATAAAGTATAAAAAATTTTTGACTTATATAAAAAAAAGGTTATGGGATATGCAATAATACTTCCTGGCTCAATGTAGCATATACCCTGTTTTCCCAAAAATAAGACATCCCCCGAAAATAAGACCTAGTGCAATTCTTTTCAAGCTTAGAAATATAAGGCCTCCTCTGAAAATAAGACCTAGCGGCAGTCATTGCTGCAGCTCCCCCCAAATTCTTGATGGGATTCAGAGTTTAGCTGGTTATGCTGATGTTTGTGATGACATGACTACAGTATATTAATAAATGCTAATTTTTTGTTCAATAAATGTGAATTCTTGTTCATGGAAAAATAAGACATCCCCTGAAAATAAGACCTAGTGCATCTTTAGGTGCAAAAATTAATATAAGACACTGTCTTATCTTTGGGGAAACATGGTATCTAATAAAAATTGTCATTTGCCTTAACTCCGGTCTTCTACACTGTCCTTTCTGTAGGCTTCTTCCAGATTGGTTAGGAGATGCCCCAAGTGCTTTTTAGACAATTTCAGATGTTAACTATGATGCAGTTGGCTGAATTTGTTAGTGCCTCTGAGCAACTGTCCATTAAACTAGGTAAAGCCAGTATATTTGCAGCTTATGGGGAAAAAGAAAAGGTCTTTAAACCAAAGGCTTGGGCGATTTGCGTATTTATCCCTTCCCTGTTTAGTTGTCTTATTTTGTATGAGTGATGACCGATATTTTCATCTGTAAATGGGATGAAATGGGAAGCATTGCTTGTCCCCCGTTATTCTAACTCAAAAAAAATTTGACTGGATTATCATTACTAAGCAGTTTAAACCTCCAACTTTATTACGTAATTCTATTATTTAGAATTGTGGTCACACTTGTTTTAAACTTGCTTGTAAAACCTTTCCTGGTTTGTACACAGGAGTATTTTGTTACGAGTGGTTTTATGACCTTGGATAGGTTCTGTCTTGGTGAATGTTCTGTGTATACTTGAAAAGATGTATTCTGTGATCATTGGGAGACTTGTTCTGTAAATGTCAACTCAGTCTAGTTTGCTGATTCTCCTGTTCAATTCTTCTATATCCTGATTGGTTTGTATAATTTTGGAGCTGTGATCTAGAATGAAAAGCACAACCCTGCTCATAGAAGACATATGTGTTCAAATATTCCCCTGAATTTGTGTCCTTTCACAGACTGCCTCATTTTTATATTTAATTTCCCTGAATACCACCTGCATGAAGTCACAAGAACTTGATATTTGCCCCTTTTTTTGGAAAGCACACAAATATGATAAGACAGGGTGCTGTTAATTTCATTTTATGAGGTACTCTCCCTGAGTGCCTGGCGTCTGCCCTTATTTTAGTTAAATACCTGAAAATCAGCCACCTGAACATATTTTTTTTCAGACAACTTAGCTGACTCCAATTCAGACTTAGTGTAAATATTTTGGTTACCTCATCAAGCGAACATTGATATAAAGAAAGAAATATGTGTTGCTTCTAATGGGTGGATGAAGGGCCATCAAAGAGGTTCTGAGACCACTGCTCGCTGGTTAAGGGTACTGTGTAGGCTGAGTCATTGGAGGGGTGTCTGCAGAAGGAACCATTAGGCAACCAGTCTCATTCACCCCCTTTTTCAGAGATAAATTTGCCTCTATCCCTTTAAATTTCCACTCTAGAGTTAAATAAGCAAAAGCTCCCATAATATTTTGAGCCATTTATAGAGAGAGGCTGGCCCCTAGACTACACCTGTAGAAGAAGGGCCAATTAGAAGCTTTGGGTCTTTGGCTAGAGTTAACCCAGCTGAGGATCCTGGACTGAACTGGGGTCTGGTCTCTCATCCAGGGAACACCTTGCTCTCCCCCCTGCCCCCTGCCCAGTTGTGAATGACCTTCATGCATTAGACATGGGGCAATAAAAAATCAGTTCCTGCAGTGGTGGTGAAAATATCCTACTCTTATTATATATAAAGCACAGATAAAGATATAGTATGTAAATGGATGTACAACCTATCATTAATTTCATTGGGGGGGGGTGTTACTTAGGGAAATAATTGTCTAAAGATGCTCCATAGGGGATTGAGAGAGCTGCCGAGCAGAAGAGCTCCTGGGACTTGAACAACTTCTGAGAGTGGGTGGAAGGTGATGCTCCTCAATTTTATTGCAAGAAAATATTTTTATCCACAGTTTTTACTGACTGCAACAAAAGGAAACAGAACTAAGTCATATCATGGAGAAGTCAGGTTAAATGTGAGGCAGTTATTCCTGTCAGCGAGCTTCATTAAACAGCATAGGAAGGAGTTTTTAAAAAATGAAATTTTCCTTCTGCCTGGAGTGCTTTAGGAAAAGTCCTGTGACAAGCAATGGAGTAAGACAGGTCTCCTCAGGTGCTGTCAGTCCACTTGGTGGTCAAGGTGGGAGCCTTCAAGTTGGTATCTTAGGACCTGTGCACCACCTCTTCTCCCATCCTTTGGACCGTTGGCAGCATTTGAGTGTGGGCTGTGTACGTATTGGGTAAGATTGTTGGGTCAGTGTTTAACTTCCAGAAACTGATCGTTGAACTCTGGTTATATGAGAGAATGTCCTTGTTCTTAGAGAATACCTAATGGGCTATTTAGGGATAAAAGATGTCTACCACTTGCAAATGGTTCCAGAAAAACTTTATATAAGGAGGGAGGGGGGAGGCAGTGGGAAGGGGAGAAGGAAGGAGCTGGATGGATGTGGATGGAGGGGAGGCAAGGACAGGGAGGAGAAGGGAGGCAGAGATGGCCCAGCACATGATAAAGCAGATGTGACAAAACAGGAGCTCTTTGTGATATTCTTGCAACTCTTGTGTAAGTTTGCGTTATTTCAAAGTGCAAAGAAAAAGACAAAATGAGAAGGAAGCAAGAAAACACAGTGCTCCTTTGAAAAACCCAAGTCACATCATGATCCCTAATGTTATTTGAAGTTGCAAGTACATAATGTGACTGAAAGCAAGCCATTATGTTGCAAGATGCAGGAAAGTAGGTGTCAGACCTGAGTCTGGCCCGGTGCCCAGCGCACAGTAGACGCTCAGTAAACACTGGTGAGAAGGAATGAGATCGGAGCAGCAGTAATAGTGGGGTCTGCTCTTCCCACTGCCCAGGGCCTTGCACCTGGCGGGTCTGGATGTGTTCCCTCAGGCACGCCTTTCTGTGCCTCTGTGGACGTCATGAAAATCACCAAGTGGAAAAGTTTTGTCTCAGGGACCTTGCATTGCATTTGTGTAATGGATGCGATGGACACCCTGATTTTAGACTTGTTTGTACAGACACCCTGAGGGATCACGCAGCGCATTTGTGACATTTCTTCTGTATTGGTTCCCATTAAAAAAGTAGAAAACCTCCAGGAAAAAAGAAGTGTTTAGGTAGAAAGAAGCTAAAGTTATTTTTGTTATGCTAAAATATACATAACATAAAATTGACTGTTTTAACCATTTTTAGGTGTACAATTCAGAGGCATCAAGGCACGTTCACACTAGGGTGCCACCATGGTCCCCGTCTGTCTCTAGGACTTGGTCACCACCCCTAGCTGAAACTCTGTACCCATTAACAATAACTTCCATTATTATTATTATTTGCTCAGCAAACCATTTATTCTGCAGAATTATAATCATTACCTTTAGTAATAGGAGGCTACAGGACCCCCAATCTAAAGTTGACAGCACCAAAATTAGAGAATTTAATTAATTATCTCGAAAAGGAACACTTAGACATTTAACAGGAACATCTGCTGCCGGTTTACACAGATTAACTTCCCCTAAAGATGGTAACTTATCTGCTATACTATATACTATTTAAAATGATATGTAAGAGCTCTAAGGCTTTCTAGATACTTCTTAAAATTCACTTTATGGAGGCATAATTAACAGACAAATGTACCTGTTTTCAGTGTATAGTTTGATGACTTTTGTGTCTTTTTTATTAAATACAAATACCATTGCCAACTTTATTTTTTGTTATTCTCTGTTTTTATGACTTATTTTTTTCTAGTTATAAAGCTATTACTTCCTGTTCCTTATAGAAAACTTGGAAAATTCAGGAAACACTAAAGAGAACACAAAAGACATCAAAACTGCTGAGTTCCCCGAAACATTACTACTTTTCTCTCTCTCCCTCTCTTTAAAGATTGACAGTTTTCTTAGAGCAGCTTAGGCTCACGCCAAAATTGAGCAGAATTAGTTCCCACATGTCCCCTCCCGTTCCCCCCAGCCTCCTTTATTACATACGAAGTTATAAAAATAGCATCTGTCTGACAAAATAAAATTCAGAGCTGCTAGCCTTCTGAGCTCCTGGGGTCACTTTTTGCCAGAAGCTTCCCTGGCTTCCTGGCCAGCACACATCCTGGAACTTAGGTCTCCCTACACCGTCCTGTTTCGGGGCTCATGCCACAGTTGTACCAGGAAGGCGGCCGTGAGGTTCGTGCTTGCTAAGCGGGTGCCCAGTATTTGCTGGTTGAGCCAATGAGTGGATTTGCCCAGCCTCAGAATGTTGCTTTATTATAGACTTACTTAGAAGTATTCTTTTGGGGGGAATTGAGGGGGAAGCTCCACATGATTCTAAAAGGGCTCTGGCAGCCCTGGCCGTGTGGCTCAGTTGTTTGGAGTGTCGGTCCCTGCAAGCGAGGGTTGCCGGTTCCATTCCCGGTTTTGGTCAGGGCACGTGCCTGGGTTATGGGTTCAATCCCTGATTGGGGTGTGTACAGGAGGCAACCGATCTATGTTTCTCACATGGTTGTTTCTCTTTCTCTCTCTCTCTCTCAAAACCAATGGAAATATGCCCTCAGGTGAGGATTAGAAAATAAAATGGCTCTGGCAAATAAAAAACAAAAAACAAACCTTCAATATTAACAGAGGGAGGTGCCTCAGGGCGTTTAGGGACCAGGGGTGGTTCACACCAATTTTCAGGTAGCTTTTTTTGTCTTTTTTTAAAGTAATTTATTTATTTGTTTGTTTATTTATTTATTTTTTGAGAGAGGTGAAAGGAGAAAGAGAGGGAGAGAAACATCACTGTGTGGTTGCCTCTCACTTGCGCCCCCAACTGGGTACCTGACGTGCAACCTAGTCATGTGCCCTGACTGGGAATCGAACCAACGACACTTGGCTCGCAGGCCGATGCTCAGTCCACTGAGCCACAGCAGCCAGGGCTAATTTTCAGGTAGCTTTGTGTACAAGCAGGTTGTGTTCTACTCTTTGTGGATGAGTTTCTTGGATCTTTTCTTTCCGAAAGGAGGAATAAGGATCACAGAGGATGGTTCATGCAAAAAAGAGCAGGTAAATTCTCTCCCAGGTGGTGAGCAACATGGAGACTGGGTGTGGGGGTGTGGGGAGGCACAGATAACACGTGGCTGGAGCCTGTAGGGGGAGAAGTGGGTCACACAGCCCCTTGTGATAGCTGCCAGGAAGGCTCAGAGGTGCTCATGTAGTGTCTGAGCAGTGAAGAGGGAGAGAGAGAGAGGGCAAGAGTAACTCCCATCCTTACGTGGAGACAGAGGGTGTTAAGCTGGGGAAGACCTGAGTCATGGAAATAAGCTTACAACCGTATGCTGCCCGTTGTAGCCTTAGTCTGTCCTGTAGGTCAGTGGATCTGAGTGAGGAATTTGGCCAGACAACAGAGTATTTAAACTGGTTTCCCCTGTTAGTTACATTGTGTTTCCCAAGTGTGCTTATAATCCTAATGGATGCTAATGCTCTTGTAATCTTGAATGTGAATTGAACGCAGGGTGCTGATTTGTTTAATTTTACATCATGTTATTGAACTTGGTGAGTGTAGCAGAGAGTCTGAATGACAAGCCTAGCATGGCCAGTACCAGCCTGGTTTTGTATGGTACCTCTAGCTTCCAGGCTACAGGTGCTTAGGAGGCTGATAAAATTCCAAAACAACTTCAGGAAGGGACTGCTGAGGCTTGAGGTGTTTATGGCTCATGGAAGCTTTTTTGTATGTAATTTCTTACACATTTCAGCACAGAGCTAAGATGGTCCTCTCCGTCCTGGGAAAGTTTGGAAGAACAGTTTAATAGTGGAATACCTCAGGCCTCAGGAGGGAGGGCTTTATTTTTCTTAACTAATAGGGAACTGCATGCTCTGCATTTGAGAGAACCTGGTGTTAATTAGCCCTGGGCAGACATCACAATTCAGGAATCATTCTGACATTTAACCTGTATCCTTTTTTAAAAAAAGATTTTATTTATTTAGAGAGAGGGGAAGGGAGGGAGAAAGAGAGGGAGAGAAACACCAGTTGTGTGAGAGATACATCCATCAGTTGCCTCTTGCACACCCCCAACTGGAGGCTGGGCCCACAACCCATGCAATAGCCCTGACTGGGAATCAAACTGGTAACCTTTTAGTTCACAGGCTGACACTCAGTCCACTGAGTCACACCAGCCAGGGCTATATCCTTTCTCTGGAAGCATTTTCCAAAACAAACAAAAGGCCCTTGGATGAACTTGTCCCATCCTTAGTTCACAGGTGAGGAAACTGTCTCAAAGTGATGATATTTAATTCAAAGTTCTGCTCTTGAGTTTGTGGCAGAGTTAGAATAAGAAACCAGATCTCTGTTCTTCAGTCCTGGAAAAACTCCAGAAAAGTGGTGCTAAATACGGTCTTCCCGCACTGTGGTTTTGTTATATTGCAAAGAATACCGACTGGCTCCTCATTATCTGGCCAATGCCCTGAGGCTCATTTGATGTTCTGGTTTATTTATTAACTGTTTTGAGTGAATGAAACAGACTTCAAAATGTGCAGAGAGCTTTCTTGAACCCCATGTACCTGGTATATTAAAAGATTGTGTTGGGAAATAAAAAAAAAAAAAAAAGAGATCATGTTGGGGGGATTTTATATCTGAGTCTGAAGCTAATTTCCTTTAATATACAGCAAAGAGAACTGGGTTTAATGGTAGCTTCCAGTAGCCAAAGTTGCTTTTCTTTTATTTTCCAGATTATGAACAAAGGAACACCCTTTAGGACTGATTCTAATCTATCAGTAGAGAGCACACTGTTTATGGTGCAGCTTAAATAGAAGACACATCTCTAAATTTAGGAAGGTGCCTTGCTAAATTAGATTAGACTACATTAAAAATGTGGGACTTTTCTCTGTGGGCTGATGTTTCTTAGCAGTTCTTCAGGACAGAACATTTCTTCAGGTGCGTGGGGATAGCTCGAGCCTTGTCCTGGGCTTGTTGGTCAGTGGAGCATGTCTGTTTCCCTTACACTCCTCCACGGTTGAGGGACTGCTATTTTGGACCACAATTACTGAATGTCTTTGAAGACCCTGGCTCTCTAGAGATGGCATTTGACCTTTGGGAGCACTTCCCTTGGTGGATTAATGAGCTCCATGTGCTGTAGTAGACCTTACTCTTTGGTTGTAGGGCAGGGGTTGGTAAACTTTTTCTGTAGAAGGCCAGGTAGTAAATAATTTCAGTTCTGTTTTTGTAGCATGGCAGTATGTGAACAGTAGACATGGCTATGCTCCAGTAAAGCTTTATTTACAAAGACAGTGGTGGGCTGGATTTGGCCCATGGGCCCTTGTTTGCTGACCCTTGGTTTAGTGGCTTTTTGGAAAACAAGGCTGAAATGCCCTTGGCTTCTGTGGGGGATGGAGAAAAAGAACTCAACACTGGAAACATAAACATATTGGTTGAGATTTGGCATCCGTGTAGGGAAGGTGTTTTTTGTATTACTTTTCAATTACTTTTCAGTTGATATAATAAAAATAAAAGCTGTTTTTGGAAAAAAGTGGCCCATAGTCCCACCACTCTTAATACCACTGTACGTATTTTAAGTTTTGTGCCTTTCTTTGGAGTCCTGTCCTCTTGTGTGTGTACTTTTGCAAAGTTCCAATGTGTTACATATTTAATAATAACCAGTAGTTACTATGAAAGAGCAGAATACACCCACATATCTGACAGCTGTTAGTACATTGGGATCTAGTGAAACCTAAAAGAAATAAATTAGATTTGTCAGAGAGGGTATTTTTAAGGACTGGTTGGTGAGGAGCATTGTCATTTACTGTGTTGTTGAGTTTTTCAGTAAAAGAGCTATCATTCATATATTATAAGCCCTTCAATACAGTAGCAATACCCAGTGGACTAACTAATGAGAGAAATCAGGCCAGGCCTAAAGTAAATCAGGCAATGGCTATTGAATGCCAAAGTCACACTTTAGCTCCAAGTTAACTTTGTGGTCTGCAGGGTTTCATGGTGTCATGCACCTTTGCCAGTGTCCACGAAGGCTAGACCATAACAGATTAAATTTTTTTTCTTCGTGCGTAGTTGGTGCACACACAATAAACCCAGAAACAAATGACCGCACTTCTGCCTCATTCTATATGATGTGACTCTACCGATGTGTTTTCTAAACAGGAATTTCCAAATGTGTATATTCAAGAATGGCAAGGTTTTTTTAAACAACTGTTCTACCATTGCTCGAATTATTTTGAAATTCCTTTTTTTGGAATTGTCTTCAGAATAAGTTCCAAGCTGAAGCAGAAAAGAAGTCTGCCTGCTTTGTAGTCTTACCTCATTTTTGACTAAAAATGGTGTTAGCCAGCACAACTCCCTCACCTTGGCTGCTTCCTGTGGCTCTGAGTTGCTTTCAGCCGTTTCCAGATTTCATAACCACTCTCAGAGCAGATGGATTTGTCTCAACTAAGCTAAAGGATGTGGGTAGTAAAAATCAGCCAGGAGTGTCTGAGGGTATTTCTTTGAAGGGAACACAAATGTTTATTTTTCTTTGAAAGTGGTACTAGTTTAAAAAAATAAAAAAGACGTCATGCCTTTGTTCATCATTAAGCTGTCCCCAGCCCCCCGTGCTAACATGGCTTTTGAATGAGATCATCCTGACATGAAGTTGGCCTCCAAAGTTGACCTACTTTATTCCAGTTCCCACTCTAGGGTGCGAAGCAATGATTCTTGAAAGGCCCTCACTTTTATGTGTTCTCTTGTCCCTGTTACCTGGGACATTTGAAAGGCTGTTGTAGATTTGCTTTTCTGGGAGACAGGTATATGATAGAAGCTGACAGACTGCAGTATATTCTTCCTACTGCTCTTGTCCTCCCGTCACCTCTTCCAGTGGGGACAGGGGGAAGTTTATGTTCTACACTAGGGAGTTTCATTGTCTAACAGGAAGTGTGTAGGCTCATAACTTAGGAGGTGGTCTTAGAACTGTTTAGAGGGCGTACTGCTTAGGATCTTAGTTGCAGACAGTAGATTTCTTCCAAGCTGTTAAAGCAACAGGGGATTTACTAGAGTTTTATAATACTTCTGGGAGAACAGGGCTTCAATGCTACATGTTCAGTAATAACACAGCTTGTCTCCAACCAGTTCTCAACCATAATGTGCTTCTAATTCATTTCTGCCCCAGTACCTGTGACAATGGAGGCAGAAACTAAAACCTGCACCTCAGCTGCTCCAAGGAATCAAACACACCTTCCACTGCAAGGGTGAGTCTGCTTGGAAGACTCTAGCTGCAAGGGAGTCAGTGAAGGAGTGTTTAGCTTTCTAGCCTCTGTAGACCAGGAAGCTAGATGGTCTTGAAAACTGTTGGATGATGCTGAATGAGCCACTTTGCAATATTTGTGACAAAGGGTATGCGCACAGAGGTGATGGCTAAACCTCTGGTGGGTTGATTCTTGCAGTAAAAAGAACACAGGGTGGGAGACTAATTATAGGAGACTGACTCAGGAGGGCTTTTTGGAAGAATTAAGTGACTGTCATTCAATGCAACTGTCAGTGCTGTTACCAGGAGGGTGGCTGCCCACTGTGTGACAGGTGGCATTGCTCTGTAGCAGTGGCTGTTATGCCATGTTCCTGCTCTTGGCTTGGTTCTAACCTTAGTTAGAGAAAAGAAGTGCTGGGCTCATGATGCTTTTCCTGATGTAGTGTTGGAATTCTGAGGCTGGCAGAACCTCAGTTTTAAGTTTCAATTTCCAGCCTGTGTAACCACAGGTAAGTTATTATTACACCATTCCGAGTTTCAATCTGCTTATCTAAAAAAGGATGATAAACCTGCCTGGCAGGGAGATTGTGATGGTAAAGTCAGATAATGTGACCATCTAACATACACCTCTGATGTATATTAGTTGCCCAGTAATTACTATTATTATGCTTAACTTTCTCATTTCCTTTTGTCTGAGCAACTGCCTTAAACCCCAGGGGATACAGTAGCTTCTATGCTTTTTCTTGGCAATTAACTTACCTTTCCCATTCCCTGTATGCCTGACTTTCCCCGCTGTTCGCTGAATAGTTTATTATGAAAAATTTCAAACATACAACAAACTTGAAAGAATTGTATGGTGAACACACATATGTCTCTCACCTGGACTCTACAATTAACTTATTATGCTTACTTTGATACACATCTTTCCACCTAGCTCTCCATTAACCCATTGTATTTCTTTATACATTTCAATGTAAATCGCTAACATTAGTACACTTCCTTATAAATATTTTAGCATGCATACCATGAAAATATCATTAAGAACATTTGTTTGCAGTTTTTCTCTGGATGTAAAATTTCACAATGAAATACAATGACATCTTAAGTGTGCATTTGCTGAGTTTTGACACCTGTATACACCTGTCACCCAAACCCCTATCAAGGTATAGAATATTACCACTCCCCAGAAAGCTCTTTGGTGCCCCTGCCCCTCCCATTGCAGGCAACGACCATCCTGATTTTTTCTCCCTATAAATTAGTTTTGTCTATTCTGTCATTTCACCTAAATGGAATCACACAGCGTGTACTTGTTAGTGTTTGGCTTCCTCTAGTCCGTGTAGCGTTTTGAGATTCATCTACATAGTCAAGTCTTATCAGTCACTGGTTCCTTTTTATTGCCCAGACAGCCAGATTTCAAATGATGCTGGATTGCTGTGAAGAAGGAAGAACCATAAGTCTTTCTCATGGAACTTGGACGTTGTTTCTTCTTTCTCCTTAGCAGCCTAATGTTAATCAATGCCCAAAGCCTCTTTGTAGACAGTAAGAGTTAAAAGGGCGTAGAGGCCATTTTATTCTGCCGGCCTTTGGCATTGTGGCCAGGGCTACTAGCTTTCTAATCTGTTCCTCCTCCCTCTTGGGACTAGTGTCAGGGGGGAATTTATGTGCAGGAGGAGTGAGAGGCACAGTAGATGGGCACCTTAGACATAGAATTGTTTTTGGGTTATAAAAGGGATGAATCCAGCCTTCTCCTAATGATTTTTATGGTTGGGGGTTTTGTGACGCTGAGTACATGCTAGAAATACAGGACCAGTCAGCTGCAGCAGCTGGAGCTGGAAACCCATTTCTATTTAGCTTTTCTGTTAATGAATTAGCCAGGACTCTAAAGCTGCTGAGTTTTCTGGGGTAGAAAGGAGTCGTTCTCTTGTCCCTCTTGTATTCCTCCCTCCTTCCTTCTCTGTCTCTCTGCCTCCCCTACTCTTGCTCTCTCGTACACACTTGCTCTCGCACCCCTTTTGAACATATTTATGCATAGTGGTTTGTCTGAAAGTTTAGGTAGATCTTTTTGGAAGGAGATTGAGATGTTTGGGGGTAGGGGGAAGGAAGAGAATTGAGAAGGAATGGCCACTGCTTGATGCAAGAGAGGGAGACCCCACTTTATGAGAGTAGGTTCTGAAATGATGGGCTGTGTGGCCCCTGAGTGTTGGACACAGCAAGACTCCCTAATTGCTGGTGTCTTCCTCGTTTCTGTCCTGTGCAGAGGTTCTGGAACCTGCTTGCACATTAGAAATATTGGGGTAGATTTAACAAAAACACCACCACCAGGTCCCACGCTGAACCAGCTGAACCAGAATGTGGGCCCCTTGCCCCTAGGCAGTTCTCATGTGTAGCCACAGTTTAAAATCACCCATTTACTGCCTTCGGGACTCATTTTCACACGCATTATCACCGCTAATCCTAATAACCATCCAAGGTAGGACAGGTTTTAGTAATGTCTTATTTTAACTGAGCCAACTGATGTTGAAGTGGACTTTCTAAGCTAGGTCAGTCTGATGGCAAATGCCACATTCTTCCCGTTATTGTCTGTTGCCTCTGATCTTTTTATGTGCGTGGCTTTCCAGTAGTAGAATGGATCATCCCTTCCTTCAGGTACTCATTCATTGGTGCTTCCATCTGCCGTACCATGCCTAGAGGTTCCTGGGGAATACTGTTGTTGGGTCCCTGCCAGAGGGAGTTAGTTGACGGACGAGGACAGACATAGTGGATGGGCAAGGAAGCTGTGGCATGGCGAGTGCTGTCCTGGAGCAGCCAGGGAACGGGATGGGGAAGCGGGCTGGGGAGCACACCAGAGTCCAGACTTGGTAGGCAAATACCACCTACTTAAGACCTGGAGGCGTGAGAGAGCAAGCATGGGCTCTGTGGGGGAGGTAGAAGAAGCTCTGCAGCTGAAAACAGGAAAGAAAAGAACCTGGAGGCAGTGATTAAAAAAAAAAAAAATATATATATATATATATTTTATTGATTATGCTATTATAGTTGTCCCAATTTTTACCCCTTTGACTCCCTCCACCCAATACTCCCCTTCCTTCCAGCAATCTCCCCCCTTAGTTCATGTCCGTGGATCGTGCATATAAGTTCTTTGGCTTCACCCTTTCCTGTATTATTCTTAACACCTCCCTGTCTATTTTGTTCCTATCAATTATGCTTCTTAGTCCCTGCACCTTCCCCCCATTCTCCCCCTTCCCCCTGCCAGCTGATAACTCTCCAAATGATCTCCATACCTATGATTCTGTTCCTATTCTGGTTGTTTGCTTAGTTTACTTTCGTTTTTATTTTTAGATTCAGTTGTTGATAGTTGTGAATTTATTGCCATTTTACTGTTCATAGTTTTGATCTTCTTTTTCTTAAATAATTCCCTTTAATGTTTCCCATAATAATGTCTTGTTGGTGATGAATTCCTTTAGCTTTACCTTGTCTGGGGAGCATTTTATTTGCCCTTCCATTCTAAATCATACCTTTGCTGGATAGAGTAATCTAGATTCTAGGTTCTTGCTTTTCATCACTTCAAATACTTCTTGCCAGTCCCTTCTTGCCTGTAAAATTTCTTTTGCGAAATCAGCTGACAGTCTTATGGGAATTCCTTTGTAGGTAACTCTCTGCTTTTCTCTTGCTGCTTTTAAGATTCTCTCTTTATCTTTCACTTTTGGCATTTTAATTGTAATGTGTCTTGGTGTGGTCCTCTTTGGGTCCAACTTGTATGGTATGCTCTGGGCTACCTGGACTTGTATGTCTATTTCCTTCGTCCAGTTAGGGAAGTTTTTTTTTCATTATTTTTTTGAATAAGTTTTCAATTTCTTCTCCTTCCTCTTCTCTGTCTGGCATCCCTATGATTCTTATGTCAGTATGTTCGGAGATGTCCCAGAGGGTCCTTATACTATCCTTGTTTTTTCTTTTTCTTTTTTTTTTTTTGCATTCTTGTTTCTTCTTTCAGTTCTGGTTGAATGCTTATTTCTTCTTTATATTCTTATATTCCAAATTGTTGATTTCAATCCTGGATTCCTTTCCTGCCCTGATGGTTCCCTGTAGATTGTTCTTTATTTCATTTAGTGTAACCTTCATTTCTTCCTTGGTTGTTGCTGTACTCAATGAGTTCTTTGAGCTTCCTGATAACCAGTGTTTTGAACTCTGCATCTGATAGGTTGGCTATCTCCATTTTATTTAGTTCTTTTTCTGGGCGTTTGTTCTGTTCTTTCATGTGGGCCATATTTCTTTGTCTCCTCAATTTGGCAGCCTCCCCGTGGTTCCTTTCTATATATTAGGTAGACCTGCTTTGACTCCCTGTCTTAGTAGCCTGGCCTGTTGTAGGAAAGGCACCTGTAAATTGTGTGGGACAGAGCCTTAGGCCATTGCCAGGGCAGGACAACCCACCTCACCACTGCCTGGTTTCCAGAGGTTTCCAGAGGTTTGTCCGGCACTCGCCCCATTTCCAGTCACTTCACCCACTTCCCATATGTGACTGGCACCGTTCCAGCTTTTGCCCTGGTGATGAATGCCTTGGATGTGTTTGCATACATCCTAAGTCCATGCAACCCTTTAAGAGGAGTCTCATGAGAATCCAGTAGTTTCTTCTGCTGTGCTAACCCCCATTGGTTTTTACAGTCAGAAGTTATGGGGATTTTTCTTCCTGGTGCTGGTGCTCTGGGCTGTGCAGTCTGGCCTGGGGCTGGAATCGCTCACTCCCAAGGTATTCCTCCTGATTTTTATCCACCACCCGTGAATGTGGGACCGGCTGTTCTGCCGCCGCTGCTGCTGTGGCTGCCTCTCTGCATCACACAGCACCTCTTTGCCTGTCTGCCCATCTCTGTGACTTTGCCCCTACTACACATCTAGATGAATGTGGCTTTAAATCCTTGGTGGTTGGACTTCCATACAGCTCTATTTTCTGAGAGTTCTGGGTGTTATTTGTTTTGAGATCTAGTTGTATTTCTTTCTATGGTGCATGAGGAGGTGAAGCGTGTCTACCTACACCTCGAACTTGACCAGAAGTCCCTGGATCCCCTGAAGAGACATGTTTCACTTAAGAAAATTATTTCTCAACCCATCCATTACTCAGTAAGGCATAGTTTTTCACTTTGTACCAGGATCCTTATTTGCATTTGTGGAGTGAAATAGAATGCCCTATAATAGGTTTTCTATAAATTGCATTTATAGAAACTGAATCGAATATCATTGAATTTAAAAAGATTTTGTTTACTGTGATCATGTTAAGAAAATGCAGATAAAATTAGGACTTCACAGCTAAGAAATTCTGAGTAAACAATGCTCATTTTCCACCCCTCACAGAAGGCACAGGTACTAGAACAAGTTCTGTAAGAAGAGTTGTACACCAGAGAGGTCTTGGGAAGATTCCAGAATCTTGTGAATTATTTCTGTTTTTTGCCCGTTAGTGTCAACCTTAACAGAACAGCATAGTGTTAAAAGCATGGATTTTTAATTAAAAGCCCAACATTGTCACTTTCACTTTATCTGATATATGAAAGTTACCCTGGCTTTCTAAACTTTAGTTTCCTCATCAGTAAAATGGGAATGATACTAGATACTTACCTCATATAATCTAAAGACATTTATTTATCATTTCCATTTTTGAAAATTCATACTGTCATACAATGAATAGATGAACTAATTATTTTTCAAAAATATAATACTTGGTTTATACAGAATATATGCCATCAGGTATAATAAGAAAATGAGCAGGGATGCGCTCACCTCTCAATCGAGGAAGGAAATAATA
Organism: Furipterus horrens; assembly: GCF_987537825.1. Classification (NCBI taxonomy): domain Eukaryota; kingdom Metazoa; phylum Chordata; class Mammalia; order Chiroptera; family Furipteridae; genus Furipterus; species Furipterus horrens. Next base: position 129,851,592 of record NW_028327177.1, on the reverse strand, counting down.
TAACTATAATAAAATTACTTACCTGTGTTCTTCTCCAACTCCATAATCACTCCTCTCCTTTCAGGTAATCATTAATTCTTAAGATTTGAGTTCATCATTCCTTAGCCTTTTTATAAATCATAATGTAAATTATTTTTACTGTAAATATTTAAAAAATATTATATATGATATCTCTAAATAATTTATCATTTAGTATTCTATATTTTAGAAAGCATGTGTGTCTACTGTGTCCTGCAGTTGTGTTTTGGGGGCTTGCTATGGCTCCACAATCAACCCTTTTAACTGTGGTGCACTTGTGTTCAAAGTTCTATAAACACTCCTTCGTATAATTATTTATCCTAATGATTGGCATTTAGGTGGTTCATGTTTTGCTCCTGTGAGCAGTGCTGCTGTTCTGCATTTGGCTTGTTTGTGCCTCCCAGAGCAGGTGTGCAAAAATTTCTCTATGACTATGTGTAAAAGTGGAATTTAGGGGCTTTTGGGTATCTGGATGCTCAACTTTATAAAATACAAGAATGCCAACCTAACTTGTAACATGGTGTACCAGTTTAATGCCTACTAGCAGAGTAAAAGTCTTCCTTCTGTTCCACATCTTTTCCAGTATTTGGTATTGTTAGACTTCTTACTTTTGCCAACGTAGTGGATATAAGTAGTATCTTATTGATTTTTTAATTTAATAATTTATTATTATTTTACCATTTAGTCCCCTTACATACCCAGCTCGCCACAGTCACCGTACTGTTGCCATATCTGTGAGTCCTTGTTATTGACATCTTAATTTGTGTAACCCTGATTATCAGCAAGAGAGCAGCTCTTCATTTATTTAAAGGTCCTTCTTCCCCTTTTGTAAAATGCCAACACGTGTCTTTTGCCTAGTTATCTTTGAGGTTTTCTTTTTCACATTGGTTCCTATAAGTTTTTTATGTATTCAGTCTATGTTGGATATGTGTGTTGGAAGTGTCTTTTCTTGGTTCATAACTTGTCTTTTTACTCTCTTTGTGATGCTTTTGAAAAATGGGAATTATTATTTTTCATATTATCTTTATTATGCTGCCCACTGCTGACAGCTGCTCCATTCACTGACGGAAACAGCTATCTCTCCTGACAGGTCCATCTCAGATGCCTGGAAGCCAACACCAGCAAACACACGTAGGATTTCACACAGAGACCTACTTTCAAAATATCGCTGACTCTCAGATTGCTACTTCGACTCACAGCACAACTGACAGCTCAAATTTTTCACTGAGAGCAGCTTTTAGCTCTGACCCCAAACCAAGTCAGTCCCCAGATAGCACCTCAGGTCAAGAAGTTCTTAATTTTGGTGTGGCAGGATTTTAGCATTTTCTTCTGAAGTTATCTAGAAAGATGTTCTATATTTTCTGCTATTTCGTAAGTTACCTTTCTCAATTAAGTCTGTCGTTCACCTGGACGTCAGTGTCTGTGGCGTGAGGTAGGGAACCAGTGTCCTTTTACATTTCCTGTATTGACAGTGTTTTCATGAGAATGGAGAGGAATGTTAGCATCCAGCTCCTTGCACAGTTCTGGGCACGTGGAACTTGCTCTGTAAAGTTTGTTGCTATTTTAACCTTTAGTTACTTTCTTTTTCGTTTCTTTGGTGTGCTGCTTCATGAAATCACTAGCGTGTATATTTCACAAGGTAATTGAGGCAGGTTTGTATTGGTTAAGAGACGAACCTGGCACCTCCTTCCTCCCCCGAACTCTCCTCTAGTATTGTTAGGAGTTTGATCTGTAAGTTCAATCAAGGAGTAAATCGTAATTATGAATGAATTGATCTGAGCATTTCTTTCCTTTGGACCTGGCTGGTGACTGAGAATGTCTCTGGCATCTTACTCTGCTCACTCTGCTCTGAATAATCAGATAGTCTTTAATTAAAAGGTCGGTCTTGTTGTGAACGTGGACAACAGTATGGTGATTACTGGGGGGAGGGCAGTATAAGGGGCCTAGAAGGTAATGTAAAAAAATATAATAAAGATTAAATAAAAAAATAAATGAAAGGTCAATTTCGTCACTTTGGAGTTTGCTTATTCAGCTCTATATTGCCATAGATGTACCCTCTAAATACATCCAAATAGATGGTGGGGGCTTCAGCCAGGATGCTGAAAGTTCTCTGTAAGTTAATTTCCACTTGAACGTGGAAATGTTGGGCCAGATTTTATATGGGCACAGAAAACTTGCTTTGAGGGCTTTTTCCAATTCCTTAGCCGTGCTTTAGTGGAAAGGAAAGACAGAGAAATACTTCTTGGAAAATTAAAGCTGCTTAGTCACACTCCTGGGGCACATTGCGTGCACACAATGAAATCTGGAAAGTAAAACATGAAACTTTATAAAGCGAGCATAAAAGGCACCATAAAAAAATTGGAAGAATGTTGTCAAGTACATGGCTGAGGATGACTGGCTGAGGGTGACTGCCTGTTTATTGCTCAGGCCTGGTCACAGAGATTCGCTGTGAGGCCAGAGGGCTCCTGGGCAGGAGGCAGGTGGAACTGCCCACGGCTGCTCTGTGTAACAGGGAACAATAAGCTCAGTACCTGAGAGGTGAGCCTTCCGCCTGGCCTGTAAAATCACACTGCATCCTCAAGGCTTGTCAGAGGTGCTCAGCCACCTTGCGGAGGTCAGGTTGTTAACCTCCTGGACAGTTTCCAGGGAGTTGGAAGGATGGAAGGATTCATAGTGAGTGACCTCTCTCTTTTCCTCACCTAAATGTTGTTCTTATGGATTTCTGGATTCTGTAACAGGTGCTGGTGGCCTGCCCAGATCTCTTTTACTGGGTCAGTGCATGTAAAGCTTGGCTGTTGCAGGATTATTTGCTAACTCCTTATATTTGTATCTTTCACTGGAAGATTCTGCCTTTCCAGATAGGAGTCCCCTAGCCTGGAGAAGTCTGGGAGGCCACACCTCATCCTCCACCCCGGGGTGACCTGTACACAGTGACTGACATCATTGACTGATGTTGATGATTGGGATATAAAACCTCGCCCTTGACCTCCAGGAATCATAAAGTTTATAGTGCAAGTCACTCCAGAGTTCTCCGTGGGATCAGATTGAGGCTGGGCTCATTTCAGCCCTCATCTTTTCCTTTCCCACATGGCTGCCCTCTCTTTTTGATGTTTTTCTTGTGAGAACACTTCCTCAATTACTTGCTTTCATGGGAATCCCCACAGCAGGCTCTTCTTCCCAAGAAGGCTCTTTCTCTGTTTCTCTTCTCTGTCCTATTGCACTTGGTTTATGTCTGAGTCTTCCTTGCCCCATTAGGTTCTTTTGGGAGCTGGTTTGATGTGTTGTTCATCTTTAGATTTCAACAAAAACTCCCGACACCATGCCTGCTCCTACCATGTTTCCCCGAAAATAAGACAGTGTCTTATATTAGTTTTTGCTCCTAAAGACACGCTAGGTCTTATTTTCAGGGGATGTCTTATTTTTCCATGAACAAGAACTCACATTTATTGTTGAACAAAAAATCAACATTCATTAATATGCTGTAGTCATGTCATCACAAACATCAGCATACCCAGCCAAACTCTGAATTCCATCAAGAATTTGGGGGGAGCTGCAGCAGTGACTGCCGCTAGGTCTTATTTTCAGGGGAGGCCTTATATTTCTAAGCTTGAAAAAAAATGCACTAGGTCTTATTTTCGGGGAAACAGGGTAGTATAGGCTCAGTGCTTGTTGAAAGGATACCTGAGTGAGGGAAGGGGACATGTGTGGGGGCTGGCAGGTGACTTCTGATGTTGGTGTAGGATCTGCCGCTGGTGGTTTGGACAGGCCTACCCACAAGTAGGCAGTGGACAAGACATAGTTTTGCCTTTGTGAGGAAGACGGCGTGTGGATTTCTCACTCTGAGCCATATTGAAGCTGCCCTGGGCAGGTGAGTTGGGTGGAGGGAGGTGCCCCAACCTTTGGTGCGTGCCAGCTGCCCACGGACAGCCTGGATCCCCGGGTGGGAGTGTGAAAGCTGGCTGGGGCTCTGCCTGGACCCCTGACTGCCACACTCTGCTGATGGGGTCCTGGCCTCTGTATCTCTCCTCATTCTCCCTCACCTCTCAGTTACTGTGTTTCTTGTCTTGGTTAGATGGCTTCGACACTCATAAAGTGGCTGGAGCCAGAAATTGTGTGACTCATTCTGATACCTGCTGTGTCTCGTTCTCTCTCCAACATTTAACCAGTTACTGCACCCAAACTAATTGCCTCCCTGACCTGCTCTTCTCTGCCCTTTGCCTTGGTCTGGATGTTCCTCCCTCTAGCCTGGACTCCCATAATCATCCTCTTCCTGGCCTCGCTGACCTCCTCCTCTTCTAGGCCATCTTCAACACCATCTCCATAGAGACCTTCCAAAGTATATGTCATCCTTAAAGCTCTCAGGTGATTTCCTATGATCTCAAATCCAGTCCAAGCTCTACTAACATGGTACTCAGTGCCCAGCCTCAATGTACCCCCTCATTTTGCTCCCTTTCTATTCTCTCCCCTCAGCAGGGCAGATGCTGTGTCCTTTGATAAAGGCATCCAGTGTCACTCCCTGAGGGCTCATGTGCAGCTCCGAGGCAGGTGCTGTTACCATGGTACCTGCCCAGCCTTCTGTCATCAGTTTTCACAAGGCGGCCCCCTCCATTTGCTTGTGATGGCTGAGGCAATGTCTTGCCCATCCTTGTATGGATGGTAGAAGCTTAATATTTTGTACACATTAGGCAAGGAGTAAAAACAAACAACCTTAAAAATTCTTAATTGAGTGAATTTTAATTTTTTAATTGATTTTTAGAGAGAGAGGAGAGGGGAGGAGGGAGGGAGAGAGAGAGAGGGAGAGGGAGAGGAACATTGATTTACTGTTCCACTTATTTATACATTCATTGGTTGATTCTTGTATGTGCCCTGACCAAGGATTGAACCTACACCCTTGGCATATCAAGACGACACTCTATAACCAACTGAGCTTATTAACAGAGTAAGAATGTTGAGTTCCCCCTCCCCATTTAGTAGTATTTAATAGTGTCTTTTATTTTAGGACATATCTAATGGCCAAAGGTACTCTGAATTGAGTTATGCTTTTAAGTCATTTGGGTTTTATTAGTAGCAATAGGATTTGCAGACATTTGAAAAATAAGCATTTTATATGCAAAATGCATTATTCATGTCAGACCAGGGGTCACAAGCTCAAACACTTTGCGGGGCCCAGGCCGGCACAGAAACAAGGGTGTCAGATCAACAGTGCAAGCTTGGTGGTCAGGGGCTGAGACCTCAGCCTCAAATGTGTCCTGAACATTCGAGAAGGAGGGACCGTGGTGACTGCACCTGGGACAGGGGCGGCTACTTTTCGGCTCTGGTGTGTTGTTGCCTGGTGGTGAATGTGGGCCTGGTGCTGAGATCCTCAGGTAGCTCAAGGGAAGCCAGAGATGTGGATTTTTATGAGAAGCTGCCATGTTTTTTAAAGAATGGCCACTGACTCAAAATTTTAACACAAACCAACCAAAAAAGCCAAAAAATAAAACCGGAATCTTGTACCTCATCAAAAACTGTGTCACATGACCTAGCAGTTCCACTTCTGGGGAGGTAACTCAAAAGAATCGAAAATGGGAACTAGAACAGATGTTCACTGTAGCACCATTTCCAAGAGCCAAAAAAAAATAGCAACAGCCCAGGTGTCCATCAGCAGACGAGTGGAGCAGCAGTGGGCGGTGTATCCCTTCAGTGGGGCATTGTTCACCATGAAAAGGCATGAAGTTCTGATACATGCTACAACCTGGATGAACCTTGGAAATTTTGCACTAAGTCAAATAAGCCAGTCATAAACGGACAAATGTTTCCACTCATATGCAATTCATAGAGACAGAAAGTAGACTAGAGGCTACTGCAGGCTGGGGGGAGGGGGAGGGGAGAGGTACAGCTAATGGTTGGAGTTTCTGTCTGGAGTGATAAAAACGTTGTGGAAATAGATAGTGATGATTATACAACATCGTGACGGTAACTAAAGCCACTGAATTGTACACCTCAAAATGGTTAAATGGCAAATTCTGTTAGATGTATGTTACCACAATAAAAGATTCCAAGTAAGACAAAGTATGTGTTAGCCAGCTGTACTGTGTGTTCTTTTCTACACACGCTGTAACACAAAGTGTATGTTTGATCCGAATGGCAGGGTTGTTACTTTTTGGTTGACTTCTCTCAATTTTTGCTTTTGCCTTTTACGCTCTTAATTTGCTTCCTGTGTTGTTTTGCAGGTTTCAGATGCCAGGTGCAGGTATTGATGACGAACAGGGGATTAATGAGGCACCTGGGAGGGTTTAAAAGAATTAGTAAAGGAAAATGATACGTTTAATATGGGGCTGTACACTAAGTTCTTGTCAGGAAAGAGAAGGAAGAAAGAGAAGCCTTGGCCATAACCAGCAGCTGATAATAGTTCTGGAATATTCAAAAGGATTCATGCAAATCAGACAGCACTTGAAGAAATTCAGCCAGCACCTTTTTGCTTTAGGAACTCATTTGGCAGTGGGAAGTGCTAAGGAAGAGCTTTAATTATATCCTCTGCTTCCTGATATGTAAGGGAATCATTTCACTTGCAATTTAACACTGGTCCACTTTCTTTCTCTTACAAAGGACAGGCAGCGCCCCTCAGAGACGGGAAAGATGGTGGGTGACTGAAGCTGCTATCATAAAGTTACCATCTTAGCCATCCATCTAAAAATGACTACGGAAAGTAAGAAATTGGCGTCAGCAGGGATCCTGACAATAGGCAAGCAGCCAGATCCCTCTTGGGGGAGTTGAAGGTGTCTAGACTTGATGCTTTTAGACTCTCGGTATTGCTTCCGGATCATTGTTTGGCTCCCAGCTGCTTCTGCTGGAATTTACACGGTTCAGAGAGGGTATTTTGGACCAACTCTCAGATTCCCTTAAATCAACTGAAAAAGTGACCACTTTTATATCCATTCATTCTCTTTGCTCAGCCTGGCTTCCCTGAGATTTACTTATTTACCCACGATGACTTCCATTTTCTTTTTATCTTGACTTTTTGAGTAAGAGGTAGCCGAGTCTGTTTGTCTTATTATTATTATTTTTAATGTTTGCAGCAAATCTTGATATAATAGTCTCTGAGTATATGCAGTTACTAAGGAACTAAATATAAAATATTCTTGATTTTCCTTTTGAAGGTATTTCTTCTTAAATATTGTTATTATAGGTTTCCATTCTCTGTGTCTAGATTGAGGAGAATACATTTTTTTTTGAGTATTTCAGTCACCTTTTGAACAAACATTAATTGAGCACTTGTCATTCTTAACTCCTGGAACATCCCTGTCCTCAGGGAGTTTATGTTCTGGTGAGACAGATGGACGTGAACATCTCAGAATAAAAGGGATTGTGGTATCAGTGAGTATAGGGAGTTGCAGGAGCCTGAAGAAGAGACCTCACCCTGTTGGAGGAAGTGACATCCCCACTGAGTCTTGAAAGACTGTGGAAGTTGGCCATATCAAGGGGCGGGCGGGCATGAGGCTGTCCATGCAGAGGTGGCCGGAGGTGAGAGAGGACATCATCTGTTTGGGAAGATACGAGAACTTCAGTGTGAGAGTGGTGTAGCCCATGAGGGGAGGGGAGGGAAGAAGGTGTGAGAGTAGGCAGTGAAGAGGTAGGTAGATATGACATTCTAAAGACCTTTGTTATGAATTAAAGGGCTCTCAGAAAAAAATTTAAGCAGGGAAATAACTTGATCAGATTTTAATTTTAGCAAGTGTGCTCTAGTTGGCTTAATCAGTCAAACAATATCAATCTATTGGAGGTATAATTATATACAGTAAAATGGCCAGATTTTTGTCAATAGCTAGTTTGGATAATGAGTTTTGATAGTTGTGTACAGTCATGTTACCACCACCTGAAACCAGATACAGAACATCTCTATTACTCGAGAAAGTTCCTCTATGTCCTTGTCTATTTCATCACCTCCCTACAGCCACTTTCTGACTTCTATGTCCGGTTATGTTTTCTTGGATTTCATGTAAGTGGTGTCACACACTAGGTTCTCTGTTGTGTTTGGCTTTTTAAAGAAACCAACATAATTTGACACTCCTCCACATCATTGCATTCGTAAGTAGTTGTTCCTTTTTATTGCTGAGTAGTAGTTCATTGTATGGATGAACCACGGTTTATTCATTCTCCTGTTAATGGACATTTGGGTTATTTAGGTTTTGTCTTTGATGAATAAAGGTGTTATAAACATTCTTACACAAGTCTTTCTTGTGGATTTATATTTTCATTGATCTTGGGTAAGTGGTAGTGGGATTGCTGGGTCTGCTGCTTTTTAAAGAATATATTGGAGTCAAAGGGCTGAGATCAGGAGAGCATGGTGTACAATCCAACTGAGCAATGAAAGTATTTCGAAATAAGGTAATTTATTACTGGAGATGGATAGCAGTGAAAAACATCCCTTCATGGAGGAAGTTGAGTTGACAGGACTAGGTGATGGACAAGATGGAGATAAGAGGAAAAGGATCATGGGACACGAGCATGTGTGGCAGTTTATTCCCCTGAGCAGGGAATGCAGGAGGTGCAGGGTTGGAAGGGATGCTAACAGGTTTAGTTTGGGACAGCTGAATTTGAGATACTTGCAGACAGGAGTGGGGGCCAGGAGGCAATTGGCTCCATGAATCTGGAGGCCAGAAGAGTGATCCGGCCAGCAGGTATGGAGTAGGTAGTGGTCACCGTGGAGACGGCAACAAGGCTATGGGAGCGGAGACCTCCGAGGAGAGTAGAAAGCCCCGCAGACTGGGGGAGATATTTATGACACATCGTCATCAATGCAGCATTTGGTTCCAGAGTATATCAAAGAACTATTGAGTATCAATAAGACAAGAGTAAACAATCTAACAGAAAATGGACAAATGCAAAAATGAGAGTTCTCAGAGAAGAGGAAACACGAAGAGTGATTAAACTCATTAAGCTTTGTCTGCCTTCCTAGTCATTAGAGAAATGCAGTTACAACCATTACAGCACACTATTACACACCCTTTAGACGGGCAAAGCCCAAAACGTTCTCAGCAACAAGTGATGGCAAGGATGTGAAGCTCCGGGCACGCTCATACACTGCTGATAGGAGTGCAAATGAGTGCAACTTCTATAGAAAACAGTCTGTTTTATGCAATAATAACGATATGCCTACTCTATAGGAGGGCAGTAATTCTACTCCTGAGCACATATCCAAGTAGATCTGTCGCACATTTATACCAGAATATATGCACACGAAGGTTTATAGCAGCATTGTTTATATGCACACAAATATGGAAATAGCCCAAGTGTCCATTAACCAAAGAATGAATAAATGAAGAAACTGTGGTATAGTTGTTCAGCAGAACAGCTGGTGCCAACAGGGATGAATTTCACAAATGTAATGTTAAGGAAAAAGGCAAGTAGCAGAAGAGTATGTATAACATGATATTCCTTTAAAACATTTTAAACTGAGAATATTATTTTATATTGTTTTAAGGGCCTGCATCCAAACAGTATAAATGGGGCAAAAATGCCAAATTAGAGTTGTGGTTTCCTCTAGGTGTATGGGAGGGGTGGCTACCAGGGATCTTTCATCTGGCTGACAGAGCTTTCTTTTCTTGAGCAAGGATGGAGTACGTGAGTATTCATTATGTGTTTTTTTATACCTTGGGAATACCAACATGTAAGGCAGTGAGATTTACAGTTTTTTGTCTCTGACCCACAGAAAAATATCTTATGTTTTACATGTGCATCTGTATGCAAATACAAATGAGGCAGAGACAAAAGTTTAATGAATGATCTTTGAGGCTGACCTGCCTCCAACACCCTGGCTTGGTTGATTGTTGGAAATGCCCTGTCCAGCAGAGGTTTCATGACCACAGTGGAACAGATTTATCTGGGACACTCTATTTTGTCTGTGGGGAATGGGAGGTGGCTCATCTCTCTAGTGGAGAAGAGCACTGAACTTCCATCTCCTGTGCCTTTTATTGAGGAGGGGATTCAGGAGACACAAGGTCAAGGCTTATGAATCATCAATAAGCTTTCAGACGCTTGGGTTACAGTTGTCAGTTACTGATTATAGACATCAATACAGGGAACAGTGACCAGTCTGTGTCAGGGTCTGCTAAACATCCTGACGCCATGCCGACACATGGTGCAAGGCTTCATACATCTTTAGCTGCAGATTGTTTATAATTAACTGAGAGATAAGAGAAGCAGAGCAAGCTCTAAAGCATAGTATGCATTCTTTAAATCCAGTTCCCACGGGAACCCTCTGAGTGGCCTTTGGTCCTGCTTGCTGCACAGCCTTTTGGTTTTCCGCTGAGACTTAGAGGCCTTCCTTGGGGGCAGGGGTAGGGGCTGGCTCATGGCTTGGGCTACAATTCCTGAAACCACAAGGAGCGGTTCCACAGATCTTTAGCCTTCCTTAGTATATGTCCTCAGGTAGTTTCTACATTATTCATTTCATTTAAAAAATATGTTGGTCATGACCTTCTGTGGTTCTCAACCAGGAGCGAAGCCAATCTGACAATGTCTGGAAACATTTTTGATTGTCATGACTGGTATCTAGTGAGTAGACAGCGGGGGATAAAGATTGGCTAGCCAGACAGAAGACCAGGAGTGTGTGTGGTAGTAGGAAGCCGAGGGAGATGTTCCGAGGACCAGGTGAAGCGTGGCCTGAAATACGTTCATGGAGTTTGGCAGCTAGGATGGTGCTGGTGTGCTGGTGGCTGCATCCAGGGGACTGTCACTGGAGGTGTAGGGAAGGCAACCAGTTAGTGGAGTGGGGAGAGAAGATGGGGGAGGTGGCTTGAGAAGCTTGGCTGTGGAGAAGAGAAGAATAATAATAGAGCAGACGGCAAGATTTTTTTCAAGATGGTAGTCTTGGCACATTAAAACGATGATGGACCAGACCTGGTAGAGTGGGAAGTTTGAAGGTGTAAGAACAAGGTAACTGAGTGGAGCCAGTGGCTGTGAAGTCAGGAGTAGATGGAATCTGGAGCCAGAGTGCATGTTGGCTTGAGAAGGGAGGGAGGATTCAGAGAAAAGTGAGTTTGGGGGTGAGCAGGAGTTCGAAGACATTGTTGCTTCATTCTGTGACGGTAGGAGGTGAGGTTATTTTCTGAGAGTGAAGTGGGAGGAGGGGGAGGCGACAGTCTCTGGGGCTTGGATGAGGTGGAGGAGGTTTGAAATAGCCTTTGAGAGGGCCGGTTGAAGAGCTGAGCAGGTTTGCTGGGCAGTTTTGAGGGCCTCTTGAGATGGGAGACCATGAGTCTGTTACGGCATCAGCTTTAGTGCATGGGTGGTTTTCTCCTTGGTGTTGAACATCCCGGGGAGAGAAACAGAGCAGGTGACAGGTAGAAGGGTCTGGATTTGGGTTTGGTTGGGTGGCTATATGAGAATGTGAGGAAGTTGAGGTCATTGGCCAGTGGGCAGTTGCTGGATGAAGGAGAAAGGAGGTGAAGATGAAGGACTGTCAGAGAAGTGGAAAATAGAGGGGTTGGCAATTGCAGCATCATGTGAAATGGCAATGTTGGTGTAGTGGGAGAAGCTGAGAAAGATCTGAAGGGGCAGGTGTTTATAGTGGATAAAAGGAAGAGAAGAGGGATTCTTGGAGATACTGTCAGAGGTGGAACAGTTCCGGGAAAGTCCGGGATGGACCTTTGAGAGGAAGGCAGTTAACACAGAAAAGGAGGCTATGGAATGAACATGAGGAACTGACTCTAGGTAGCGTGCTTGGTGAATTCTAAGTGATTCACAATGACAGCCGGGCTTGGTATAACAAGGAACGCTGAGCCAAGTGATAAGGTCTTCAGTGAATGGGAGAAAATGACTGGTAGAGGTAGCTGGAAGATTCGCCCATGGGTGGAGGACTTTTATTTTGGCTTTGGGGAATAAGAAGAGGCTGTGTGTCCATCCAAAGTTCCAGTTTCAGGCTAGACAGGGAGAAGAGGGTGTGGGGTGAGTGGTTCCTAGGGGTACAGTAGAAAGGGGGTGTAGGAGGGTGGGGATTAGGATGTGGGTGTAAAGTGGGAAATGATGGCTGGCGGACAGGAAGGATTTAAGCTCGAAACAGGGCTGGGAGGCCTGGTGGGAGTGAGTGGCTGTGTGGGTGTCTCAGCGCCCCTGCTGGCTGGGCCGTTCCAGTCTGTTCTCCGGAAGCTACTCAGGAAGTGCTGTGCTGGGCCTGAAGGGATGCCGTTCACATTTCTGACTTAGAGTCGGCTGTGCCCTGTCTTCTGTGAGTGATGACAGCCTCTGAAGAGGATGGAGAATCCATGGGGTCAGGAGTTGGCACAGAAAGGTCTTTGATGGCATCTGAATATTTCATGCTTCTTTGATTTGCTAGAGGCCTGTCTGCTGGAGAACTGGATATTCTCAACTGCCTCTTCTTTTCTTTCTTTCTTTCTTTCTTTTTTTTAATAGTCTCTCGAAAACAGAAGGTTAAGCTATCCTGTGGGGTTCAGTTCCATTCAATGCCTTTATAAGATGGTATTGTAAGCCATGTCTGGTTCTTTCAGGTCAGCAGTGAATAAATCTTTCCTGTTAAAGAGCATGGAATTTCAGTGGGGAATTCAAGCACATTTTCCTTTAATGGCTTAGATGAAGGTGTTGCCTTTTTTCATCAAAGTCTTATATATTTTACCTATTTAATTTTTTCCTTAGGAAATAAAAGATGGCAATTTCTTCCAGGAAAATAAAAAAAAAGGGAGCATTAGATTATTTTGGCAAGGAAATACCTGCTTGTACTGGGGAAAGGAATAGTGTTTGGAAATATGAAAGATGTACTCTAACCCCCGCTCCCTACTTTAAATTATCAAGTGAATGAAAAGAAATGAATGTTTTAATGGGACTGGACATTATGGATGGCTTTCTTTGGAAAGCTTTAGTATCCAAATGAAAAGTTATGTTTTGATTGTTTTTCCTAAAACATATGAACATTTCTTTGTGGAAGTAAAATTGGAATCTGTAACAGCACTGAATTCACAGTAGCCTCCATGAGGTATCTGAGGTATCCAAAAATGGTTGAAAAGATTGAGTAAAAAATATTCAGGAAGGGCCCTGGCCACGTGGCTCGGTTGGTTGGACTGTCATTCCGTGCACCGAAAGGTTGCCGTTTCCATTCCCAGTCAGGGCACATAAATAGGTTGCAGGTTTGATCATCAGTTTGAGTGAGTATGGGAGGCAACCAATCAATGCTGCTCACTCTCATTGGTGTTTCTTGCCACCCCCTCCCCATTCTCCCCGCTCCGTCTCCCTCTGTCTTTCTCTAAAATCAATGGAAACATGTCCTCAGGTGAGGATAAGATATATATATGCAGGAAGGGCTAATTCAATAAATAAATGCTAAGCCCCAGATGTTTTGGTAGTATAACATGAAAATGGGAGAAGAAAGAAAGCAAAGCCTTAGAAGCTGAACCAACAGACGAGTGGAATCTCAGAGAAACTCTGGAATGGACGTTTAAAGGCCAGATCAAAATACTAGAATGGAGGGAAGTTCCATAAAGAAATGACAGTCTGGAGTCGAGAAAGTACGATGAAGAGGAAATGAGGCATGGCCCAACTTATCAAGGCATAAAGGGGAAGGAGAAAAGATTGTGTTTACCGGAATTGTGACTTTTTACATAAAAAGTGAAAACACATCAGATTCTGTTATTTCTTCCATAACTTCCAGAACCCGTTGTTTAAATGCAACATGTTCCCTGTCCCTTTCTAAGTGGAAAACAGACTTTCATAGAGTAGATTTGTTTTTCTTTTACTTCCCAAAGAAGGGTTTCCCAAGATGTATTGCACTGAATGGTGTTTCAGCTGGCCGTTCAAAGGAAATAAGGCATTTTGTGTTCAGATGAGTTTAAGAAGTACTGGGTTTTAAAAAGGTTAACAGGTTTATTTACTGCGCAGTTTCTCAGAGCCTTTAATATCTAATGTGCATTTTTGGACCTTTTAAATTGCTAAACATTGAGACTCTTTTTTTCTTTTCTGAGCTCTCCTTTTGCGGTAGTTGGCAATATATCTAGTTAAAAATTCTCACCTCTCCAGACTCCTGTCACTAGAAGTGACCCAGTACTGGTCAACGAGGTATAAACCAAAGGCTCAGTAAAATGGCGGGAGGTGCGGTGGGACAGCTTCTAGGAAAGCTGTTGGTTTCTTGATAAACAAGATCTAAGGAGGCTGGCACACACCTTTGCCAATTGCCCTTTCCTCCCTTTTCCTGCCTGAAAGAGCTGTAGCCAACTTGCACCAGGAAAATAAAAGCCACATGCTAAGAGTTGCAAGTCAGAAAGATCCAAGGAGCTCATGAAGGCTTCATGAAGTTACTCTACCAGCCTTGGCCTCTCTGTCTTTGGACTGTTCTAGAGGAAAAATAAAGCCCTATTTGTGTGATAAGTAGAAAAAAGAACAAAGTGCCTCTCAAACTTAAGAGTAGAAAATTACTAAGCACCCCTCCTGAGCTAGCTGTCACCTGCCCCAAGAGTTATATGCCCCATACAGAACTGGAGTCGGGCAACCATGAAACAAACATGACCTGAAGTCCCACCGGACCTGTGTGAAAACAGTATCCATCACTGGCCATGTACCTGGTCATGAAGTTCCCTGTTGTCAGAGGCAGCTAAGGTACAGCTGCCAGCACCCAGCTGAGACCTGGTTTCTCCCCCCTTGAGCATTTCCCAGCAGCAAGGGCCATAGATCTCCTGGACTTTCTGTTCCCATAGTAACCATCCCTAACAGGAGGGCATTGTTATAGAACTGACCACCATGGTGACTCAGTAGAACCAATCAGCTATAGACACCTCATGCTTAGAATGTAACTCTGGATGACCCAGCCAATGGGGAAATGGGAGGGCACCCTGTGTTAGAGCTTAAATACTCCTGTCTGTCCTGACAACGGGGTGCCTGCCTCTGGCAGCACACCCATTTCTGCAGACTCGTGAGTAAATGCCTCGCTTTGCTGCCGAAGTCCTGTGGCCCGGTGTCTTATTGTGAGCGTTTCTCAGATTTGGTTAAACCATTGTAACTGAGTTTCTGTTATAGGCTGAATGCAATCCTAACATATATGAGGATGATGTAGTAAGCAGTAATTGAACTTATTTTAACCATAGACATTTTTGTTTTTGAAACTGAAGACCCTTGCTTTAAAGAATATGAATAGAAAGATACTCATATATTCTGCCCTTTTCAACAGGTATGAATTTTCTGGTGTTCTTTGTGGAATTAGGGTTTTAAATTTTAGCCTTTTCTATTCTCACCTCTTCCCCTCATATGAGAAGTTTTTGCTTCTTTTTTTTTTTTTAACTTGATAATTTTTTATGCCTCTTGCCAAAGCACTTTATATAGGCCAGTTTTTAACTGAGGTGGTTTATTAGCTTATTCATGCCTTCTTTACACAATAGGATTGTTCTCAAAACTTGTAGGTGAATTGACTCAGATGTATAATACATTTATTTCCATTGTACTATCAGAGATGTTTAGTTTCTTTTGAAAGGTTTTATTCTTGACTGTGGCACTTAACCCTTTTTCTGTCTTCACAAAATTAATGTTGTGTAAGCCAACACCTAAATGTCTTAGGGAAGCTCTTCATGTGAATGATTTTTGTAAAGTTAGCACTTTTGTACTTCAAACCTCCTATGATTGCTCTCCTTGTAACTTGGATTTTCATAAGATTTTTTTTTTTTTTAACAGTGTTAGGCTAAATTCTCCAATAAAAGAATTTTAAAGTATTTTTTTTAAAGGACATTAAATTATATTCCATATCTCTAGCAGAATATTAAATCGGAATGTTACAAGTTGAAGGGCCCACAACTGGTGTAGCTCAGTGCATTGGGTGCCGGCCTGCGAACCAAAGGGTACATGCCTGGGTTGCTGGCCATGCCCCCAGTTAGGCATGTCCCCAGTTGGGGGCATGCGACAGGCAACCACACATTGATGTTTCTCTCCCTCTCTTTCTCCCTTCCTCCCCCTCTCTCTAAAAATAAATAAAATATTTTTTTAAAAAAAGGTTGAAAGCGACCTAGCAAGTGAGTCTTAACTTCCTGATTCTGCAGCCAAAAGGACTGAAGACTTAACTAGGGTCTCAGTGTGGAGCCAAACGATGGCAGAACTGGGGCTCCATCCTATGAGTGCAGCTCACTCGGGTGATGCCCCGTCAGTAACAATATAGGAAGCTGTGCAATTCATTTCACTGATCTGGCCTCAGATGTTCAATAGCCTCCTTATGATGCCCGCAGCATATAATGTCCTTTAATAGTATTCAGGTGAGAAAAAGTGATAAGTGAGAACTCTAAAGACTGGACTTATTTTCATTATATGCGAGTTTGAACACATTATGGATTTTCTTGTGGGTTTTGGAAAGATGAAGTGTTTATTAAGTTCAAATTGTGGGGAAGCTGCAGCCCAGATCAATGAAATAAATGGTGTAACTTCTTACATTGCCATTTTTTTTTTTTTACATTGTTATTAAGGCCATTGTCAGAACAAGCAGCATCAGGACACTTAAGCCATTTGTATCTCATTTAAAACTGAACAAAGTCAGGTCACTTAGGATATTGAATTTGAGGCGGTGTCATCTTGAAGTAAGGAAAGGAAGCTGAATGGGAGGTTGGGAGATGAGCAGGGAGGTGGGAATGAGATCATGTTTGAATGTTTGAAGCTGAAAACTCTAGTGAAGTGGAGTATTTTAGAGTAAACCTTTATCATTGGTAAATAACAGTACTTAGCTTTCTTTTTTAAAAAATATATTTTCTGTGGTTAGCTTTTATTATTATTTTTTAGATTGTATTTATTTATTTTCAGAGTGAAGGGAAGGGAGAGAGAAAGAGAGGGAAACATCAATGTGTGGTTGCCTGTCACGTGCCCCCAACTGGGGACCTGGCGTGCAACCCAGGCATGTGCCCTGACTGGGAATTGAACCAGCGACACTTGGTTCGCAGGCCGATGCCCAAACCACTGAGCCACAGCAGCCAGGGCCAGTACTTAGCTTTCTTAAACTTTTCTGAAGTTGCTTGAATGAGAGACCGTGCCTTTTATTTTCATTCCATTTTTTAGTTTAATATTTTGTTAATTATAGCTCATATTCAAAAAAAATTCTTGAGCACCTTATGTGTGTAAGATGCCATACCAAGAGTTTTTGAAATTAACAATAATTGAACCTTAAGAAACTAGTTCTAAGGTAATTGGAAAAGTAAAAAAAAAAAAAAAAAGCACAGTATGTTCTCGCTCATAGGAAAGGTAGCTTGGATCTGAATACACCAAGTTGAGGAGTGCGGGATTTCTGTGGGCAGTCAACATCCTCTAATGCATAGAGGAGGGACTTCATCAGATGGAAGTGAAGCCGATCTCAGAGAGGAACCTGGCGGCAGAGTTAGGTGCATTGTTAGTGGGGAGAGAAGAACTTCCAAGATAGGCTGGGAGGCTGCTGACAATCACTTAAGGAGCTCAAGTTGGCTGATGGCAACAGAGTGGGGGAGGAGATGGGTAGGAGGTGTTTTGAGGGGCAGTCATCAGGACTTAATTAAGTGGTTGGGAGTTGGGGATGAAGAGTGTTTTCAGTATTACTAAATGTTTAAAAATGTTTAATCTGAATTCATTTTTTTAATAGATATTACATTCACGTGGGTCATAATCCAAAGGGTGTACTGTTTTCCTCTTACCTCTGCCCAATTGTCTCACTCCCCAAAGATTGTCACCAATGTTGTCAATTTCTCTGTGTGCTTCAGGGATAGTTAATGCTTGTATAAGTAGATACGTGAGTGTGAGTACTTTCCCCCCATCTTTTTATTCTACCCACTAGCAATTTTTTCATTTAACAGTATTTTTTAGGATAATTTCAGAGCAATAGATAAAAGGCCCCTCATTCTTTTGTTTTCGCTATGTGATAGTGCATTTTATGGATGTACTATAGTATTTGTTCATCATTAATGCCTCTTTAGTTAGTTCCAGTCTTTTGTTAGTATAAAGAATATACATTGCAATACCTGTACATACGTCATTTCTTGCGCGTGTAACTATTTCTGCTGAGTAAATGTTAAGAATGGAAATAGTTGAGTCAGAGGGTATGTACGTTTTTAATTCTGATATATGTTGCCTCACTGCCCTCATGAAGATTGACTACTTCCATCAGCAAATTATGAGAGTGTATATGGTGTGTTCTTAAGCTTTTGGGTTTTTGACAATCTGAGATTTGAAAATAATTTCTCAGTTCAATTTTAATCTATGTTTCTCTGACATTGAAGAAGTTGAACTTTTTTTTAATTCATAGAAGAGCCATTGATATTTATCTGTGAAAACTGTCTTTACATTACTTTACCATTGTTTCCATCAGGTTATTCATCTTTTCTTAGGAGTATATTTTATATCACACACACACACACACACACACACACACACACGGGAAATTAGTCCTGTGTCTGTGATAGGAGTTGCAAATAGTTTTCACATTTTGTGGTTTGTTTTTGACTTTGCTTTTGGTGGCTTTTTACCATGCAGCAATTTTAACTTCTTTATTTGGCTTTCTCAGACTGTTTATGGCACAATTAGAAAAACCCTCCCACTTCGGGTTTCTTAGAATAAACTATGTGAGATATCGTTGGTACTTTCATTTTTTTGTGTTTAAAATTTTGGTTCATTTAGAAGTTATCCTGATGTTTAACCTGATATATATGCAGTAAGAGACAGGCATATAGCTTTACTTTTCTTTCAGATGACTCCCTCGTTGTCCATTTCATTTATCGAATAAAGCATGTTTTCCTCATTACTTTGAGATGCCATGTTTATGATATTTTAAATTATTGCAGGCAGTTATTTTGGATCTATTTCTGGACTTTCTGTTCTTTGCTGATCTTGACTCATCGCTCATGTGTCAGTTATACACTATTTTAATTATTGTAGCTTTATAATATATTTATTTGAATATTTGATAGGACTGTTCTATCTTCATTATCTTTATTTTCAGAATTACCTTGGCTAGTCTTTCCTGTTGGTTTTTCCATGTGAATTTTAGAATGTGCTCATTTAACGCCAACCTTACCCACAATATTTCAAAGCACTTTTATTGAAATAATAGATTTATAGATTAACTTAGGGATAATTAACATCTTGATGATGTAAAATTTATCCCTGAGATATAATATGTCTTTTAAGTCTTTTTTTTAGTGATGTCTTGGAGTGTTTTAAAGGTTTCCTCATATAAGACTTATACATTTCTTGTTAAGTTTATTGCTGGATATTTTACTTTCTATTTAGTAGCCAATATGAATGAAGTCTTTTCTTCTATTGTGTTTTTTAGTTGGTTATTTTTGTCTCTATTAAGGCTACTTATTTTCTCTGTTAATTTTGTATCACTAAACATTTTTTTCTTGTGTGATTACATTGAATGGAATTCCCAGATCCATGGTAAAAAGTACTGGTAATAAATTACATTCTTACTTTGTTCCTGCCTAGAATTCCTTTGTTAAGCATGCTGATTTCATGCCGAGATATATTTTGCTATGTTAGAAAAGTATTCATCTCCCTCTCTACCTTTTCTTTTCCCTTTCAGGAATGGATGTTGAGTAATATCATATGCCTTTTCAGTGCTTATGGCAATGATGTATGACCTATCGTTGAAAAGATTTCTTTTTAATCCTACCTGGATGTGGAGGAGGTAAATAAAATCGTTCAGGGTTGGATGCTATTGTACAACTCATCTTTTATCAAATGGTACCGATATTTAATCAATACAGATCTGATAATAGATTGACTTTGGTCAATGGTTTTAATATTTACATCTTTTTGGCCAATACCTTTTGGCAGCTTCAAGTTAAACCTGTAGCCTAGGTGAAGTTAAATGGGTCTAAAGGAGCATTCTGGGCATTCTTAGTTTTGTCAGTTTGACATAGATGCTGGAGTCTGTGTTGTCGGAGTCACAGTAGAATCCAGAGAACAAGGAAGGATAGCTCACACACTAATTGTTGCCTGGGATCATGCAGGCAAACTTTTAAAAGTCACCTTGATGCATGAGTCATTCCCCAGATTCTCAATTAGTTGATCTTTTTCCTCCCAGGAAGATTAAGATAGATGCCTAATGGACAGGATGCTTTGTTACATGTTGCCTGTTTTTAAAAAATCAATACCTCTGAATTAAAGTTTTGTAAGGTCCTAAGTGCTCACTTTCTGTAGGGTTTTAAATAACATCTTCAAATCTCAGTTATTTTTCTTCAAGCTATTTGTGCTTTAGGAATGGAAGGTGATTGTTATAATTGTAACTAACCTGATCTCAACTCTTGGGAGTTTAATCTAGGATTTGTAGTAACTTTATGAGGAAGTGAGCTGGAGTTTTAAGTGTATTTCAGGGTTTCTCAACCTTTGCACTATTGGCATTTTGGGCTGATAATTCTTTGTGGTGGGGACCTCTCCTGTGTGTGATAGGATGTTTAGCAGTATCTCTGACCCTCTACCCACTAACTAGATACCAAGAGTATCTCCCCTAGTTATGACAACCAAAAATGTTTCCAGATGTTGCAAATATCCCCCCAGGAGGCAAAATTACCCCAGGCTGAGAACCATTGGTTTCTGCTATACAAAGAATGGCTTTGAGGTTAAATAGGTAGTCTATGTTATTATAAGAAAATGAACAGACATTTATTGAACACTTAACTATAAGCATTCCTGTCCTCAAAGAAAACATACATGTAAACAAGTGAATATAACACTGTATAATAAAAGCTGTAATAGATACAAAGATAAAGAAGTGGCCACCTCTGTCAGAAAGAGATCTGCAAAAACACAGGAAAGGGAGAGGAGAGAGATTTGACTTGGGCATTGAAGGATGAGTAGGAGTGCACCAGAGTGCGTTTGCAACAGCTTTCACAGCATAAAAGGCATCATGAATAAAGGCTAAGTGACGCTACCTTATGGTCTGCCTTGTGCTAGCTTCTTGCCCCAGCAGTTATTCACAGCACTCTTTTTACTCTTGAAACTGCCTAGTTTGAACAGTAAATTACATGGGTCACTCTGGTAAGGACTGGGCTATTTGCAAGTGGCAAGTGATGTATTTGAGATGTAGTGAGTCATCTTCTGTTGTCAGAGTGTAGTTCGGGGGTGGAACGAGATGTGGGGAGGGTCTCGTATGCCTTATTACCAAGGTTGGACTTGTTCTGGCTGTTCTAGGAGCCATCTCAAAGCTTCCAGGTAAAGGAGCGTGTTAGGAAAGCAGCCACAGGGACCATAAGCTTTCTGGACCCTGGAGATGTTTTGGTTTGGTTCATATGGTATGTGCTCCTCCCAAACAATTCCTCTTCGAGAAGATGGTTTTCTAAGAAGTTCTGCTTGGCCAAGTTTTGTTTGGTTACAGCCCGGTACTGATCACAACTGTGTGACTTTCAACTGAGTTTCTTTAAGAAATGTATAAAGGAGACTTTTTAGGGGATTCATGTTGATTTTCTCCCTGACTTATAAATTAAAGAAGTTTTGCTCTGAAAACTTCTTTATTGAAATTTGAATGGATGGTGACTATTTTAGTGGGGTGGGGGGAGGAGAGAGAGAGAGAAAGAGAGAGAGAGAGAGAGAGAGAGAGAGAGAGAGAGAAAGATGGCAAAGTGCATTGTTTTTGTAGATAAAGTTTGATTAGAACACAGCCACAGTCACTCACTCACTGTTGTCCTTGGCTGCTTGAGGGCCACAAAGGCAGAGCTGAATATTTGTGACAGGTGCCCCATGGCCTGCAATGCCCAACTGACCAGCCTTTTAGAGAAAGAGTGGGATCCAACTGAATTCTGTAAAATTCCCGTAAAATCGCCAAGTCACTCAAGTGTTTTTCACATCTTCACTCTGGTTAAGATAATTTTTACAAATGGACCAAATCAGTGGTTCTCAACCTTCCTAATGCCGTGACCCTTTAATATAGTTTCTCATGTTGTGGTGACCCCCAACCATAAAATTATTTTCGTGGCTACTTCATAACTGTAATTTTGCTACTGTTATGAATCATAATGTAAATATCTGATATGCAGGATGTATTTTCATTGTTACAAATGGAACATAATGAAAGCATAGTGATTCATCACAAAAACAATATGTAATTATCTATGTGTTTTCCCATGGTCTGAGGCGACCCCTGTGAAAGGGTCGTTTGACCCCCCAAAGGGGTTGCGACCCACAGGTTGAGAACCGCTGGACGAAATGATGCTGTTTTCAGTGCATGGCTCTGTTCCAAGTGGGGCTTCTGTTTTCAATCTTCACGTAGAAATTCTGTGACCCAGTGTTTCCCAGAGAGAGGCATTCTAGAACTTGGCTCTTCTGTCTAATACGAAGTCTGGAACCTACAGACCGGCTCTGTTCCTGAATGCACGGGCGACGCTGCGGAGGCTCAGATGGGTGGAGTGGTGGGGTCCTTTTCCGCTCTGGGCACCTGCCTGTCACTCTGCTGCCCTGTCAGCCACGGAGCGTGTCTGGCAGCTTTTCTTTTTCATTTTCAAGTTTTTTTTAAAGTGTTGTTTTACATGAATTTGTGTGTTTGAGAATATTTTTAGTTTTTAAATATTGAAGAAGAAAAGGAGATAGTTTTTTTGTTTTTTTTTTTGTTGGCCTAGTTCATTTTCTCCTCCTCATTCTCTGGTCTTCCCTCATTGTCAAGGCCATGTTTATTTTTTGACTGCCTTTTAAAGTGACACTGGCGCCCTAATTAGTGTCATGCTGCACACTGGTGTTGGGTAGAGACTAGACTTTTGGAGAGAGAGTCAGGGACAGCAAGATAATTAGTCAGTGACAGTGTTAATGAACTAGCATTGGTGGCCTCTCCCCTTTCTCTCCCAGTCTTGGTAGCTCAATTGTTTGTGGGATTTGCCGCTTGCCTTCAGGGAATCTTTAGTAACAGGAGAGTGGTTACCCTAGGAATCCAGTGCAGATACATGAAAATTGCTCTTTAGTCCTTTTTGGTCCTGGTCTTGTCCCCTTGTTCTTTCTTTGCGAAGTGTTCACATCAGGGTTTCCTCCCTCTTTCGTTGGCTCCTTTAAAGCCCAGAGTGATTTTTACATTCTGTGAAACCCTCTCATTAAGTGCTTGAAATTTTCCTGGAAATTCCTGGTATCACTTTAAACTAGCTTACGTTTTGTGTCCTAGAAAAGTTCTAGGTTGCTGATTGCCAGTGGCTGCATCTTAGATCAAGGAGGTTTTGCCCAGGTTTGTGTGTGGACTTGAGCTGAAGAATTCCACCTCAGCAAGACAGAGCCACATGTGAGCCCAGCTGGGGGCCAGATTACTGTGACGTTCTCTGAGAACTGACACCCCAAATGCTGGGTCTCCCATTTTTCTCTTTTCCTCCCACCTTTTCAAAAATTAAGAGACTTTATTTTTTTAAGAACAGTTTTAGATTAAAAAAAAAATAATAAGCAGATAGTACAGAGAGTTCCTGTATACTTTCCACTCTACCCCCATAGTCTCTCTGTTGTTAACATCTTACATCAATGCGGTACATTTGTTACAATTAATGAACCAGTATGGACACTTGGTTAACTAAAGTATACAGCTTATTTAGAATTCTGTAATTTTTACCTAATGTCCTTTTTCTGTTCCAGAATTCCATCCTGCATACCACAGTGCACCGATGAGTCATGTCCCCTTGAGCTCCTCTTGACTGTGACAGTTTCTCAGACTTCCCTTGTTTTTGATGTCCTGGACAGTTTTGAGGAGTGCCGCCAGTCAGTTATATTGAAAGATGCCCCTTACTAGAATTTGTTTCATGTTTTTCTTATGATTAGCCTGGGGTTACGGGTTTTGAGAGAAAGAGAACGAAGTGCCATTTTTTATCACAGCATAGCAAGGGTACATGTATCCACGTGATTTGACTGTTAGTGCTAACTTTAATTTCTTGGCTAGAAGTAGTGTTTGTCAGGGTTCTCCACTGAAAACTACTCTTCCGCCCTTATACTGTGCTCTTTGGGAAGCAGTTACTATTTGCAGGGTACCCTTCAGGAGTTGGCGGTTATGCCCCATTTCCTTGAGAGAAGAGTATTTACATAATTAATTTGGAATTCTTCTTCATGGAAGATTTCTCATTCTCTCCCATTTAATCATTTATTCTACAGAAACCATGGAATCATGGCTATTTACTTTTTACTTTCCGTGATGGTCCAGTATTACTTTGTTTATTTTGTTGCTAAAATAGGTCTGGTTTTGGTCCTCGGAAGCTCTTTCAGCTGGCTTCTGTGTCACCAACATACCCCTGTCACTGTGGCCTTTTTTATTTATTTGTTTTTGAGCACTTTCTTACTTTCTGGCACTACAAGACTCTCCAGGCTCATCTTACATATTTCCTGCCCCAGTCCTAGAATCAGTCGTTTCTACAAGGAGCATTGGTTTCTTTTTTTGGAGAATGGTATTAGAAACCAAGATCCGAGTGCTAAGTGTGCTTATTGCTGTTGGGGTGTCATTTACTTTAGGTCCTCTTACCTGACAGAGAAAAGAAATATGTGTGAATGCTAATCTGCATATACATATATGCATAAATATTTCTATGTGTTACCGTTTCTATATATGAATTTAATTCAGGTTTAGTATACTGATGTCTCCAGTTCTAATCCATTACCACATGGATTCTAGATTCCTCCTTTTGTTCACCTGTAAACCTGCACTTCAACAGTCAGAAGCTTGGCTCATACCCTCTGCTATCCAATTAGTTCATTGTTCAATTCCATTATACATGTATAGCAGTATCAGAATTGCTAACCTATACCCTCATGGGAAACCACTTTATCAACTAGAGTACATTTCTTCGGTGTATTTTCTTTTGCCTTTAGTCTTATAAACTCCGCTCATTTCCAAAGATACTTAGATCAGCACCTTTCCCCTACTCCCTTCACTTGGGTTGCCTCATACATATGGAATACCATTAGTTTCCCTTGTCACACACAGTCTGGATTCTTTCCTGAGACACCCCACTACCCGACCTCGTAAATGAGTTTCTTTCTTAATCTGCACACATCAAGGTTCACCATTTGTATTGCACAGTTCTGTGCATTTTGACAAATGCATGTCATTCATGCTCCCTTATGGTATCACACAGAATAGTTTCACCTCCCTAAAATATCCTAGGTGCCACCTGTTTATCCTGCCCCTTTTCCTCCCAAACCATTGGCAACCACTGATCTGCTTATTTTCTCTGTAGTTTTACCTTTCCACCTTCCACTTAAATTTTTTTTTTACATTTGAATCTCGTAAGTGAGCATCCATTGAAGATGGCCAACCAGTCAGAGCTCACAGTCATTATTCTGCTCCTCTGTGTGGTACAGGAAGTTGGACTTCTC
Source organism: Furipterus horrens (assembly GCF_987537825.1). NCBI lineage: Eukaryota > Metazoa > Chordata > Mammalia > Chiroptera > Furipteridae > Furipterus > Furipterus horrens. The sequence continues at coordinate 129,826,329 of NW_028327177.1, read as the reverse complement.
TTTGGAATAAAGTAGAGGATAACTTTGACAGCTGAAATGCATAACCTTGACCACACCTCTGTATAAGTGCAGTGTGAGCTGTTGGTACCGTTATCAACTTCCATACAAAGTGCACCTGTTCAGGCTTCCTGCACAGCTCTTTTTGATGGGTAGACATGCCCTGCCTGTGTTGTGCTTCCCTGTTTTCCTCAGCCCAGGATGGTGATCTCCATACAGTCAGCAAGCAGTTTCAGAGACACATTCTGGAAGACAGAGTCCATGAAAGAGGTGACCAAGTGGGCTGGCCAGCCAGGGCTTTCTGGGCAGACGGTACTGTGTGAGCCAGGGACCAGAGTTAGGGGACGATATCATCTTCGGGAGTTGCAGGATGTTTGACCCTAGGGTGTGCTTGGGTTGGGGTTAGGAGGCAGCTGGGATCCAGGCTGTGAGAGTCTCATGCTGTGGAGTTTGGCATCATTCTGCAGACCAGAAGGCACACTTTTTGTGGCCCGCCTGTGTGTTTCATTTTGCTCTGCAAATGTTTGCTGTCAAGAGTTGTCATGACTTAAAAATCAAATGCTTTCACTTAAAAATCTGGATATATAGAAACATCAGTATTTGGAAATTTCTGGAAGAATCAGATGATGGAGCAGCAATGGGGGCCGGCATTCCATAAGGCATTATGAAATGGGGTGTATGTGGTCCTATTATTGTGGTCTGGCCCAGTCTGCCCCACCCACCGACTTCACCTCTGTCATCCTTATGGTGGTCACTCAGCTGGGTGAGTCCCCTTCAGCGCTGAAATTCTGTCCTTCTGTGGCAGCTTTATTCAGAATTGTTTTTTTAAAAAATATTTTAAAAAAATTTATTTTTAGATAGAAGGGAAGGGAGGGAGAAAGAGAGGGAGAGAAACATAGATGTGTGAGAGATATATTGATCAGTTGCCTCTCGCATGCCCCTAACTGGGGACCTGGCCTGGAGCCCAGTCACGTGCTCTGACTGGGAATTGATCTGGTGACCTTTTGGTTCGCAGGCCGGCACTCAATCCACTGAGCCACACCAGCCAGAGCTATTCAGAGTTTTTTTTATTGTAGTCAAACAGTGTATTGTGGGCTAACTTAAACTCTAGAGTCAAGGGGGGAGACATGCCTGAAATATGTAAAGGCTTCATTAACAAAAATGTATATGATCAACTTGTCTTTTGACCTTATAAGAGGCCCAGATCTTCTTGGGATCCTTAACTTTCCATTTCATTCTAACAGTTTAGAAAATGTTGCTTGTTTCTGCCATTTGGAACCCCTCAATAACCAGTCCCCCCCACTCCAATTTACCATTGTTTTGTCCCTGTGGCTATCCATATTTTGCCTTTTAAAATTAAAAAAGTATTATTTTAGTGTAGTAAATATACATAAAATTTATTATTTTAAGTCTTTTTAAGCATAAAGGTTTTTGGCGTTTAAGTATATTCACAGTGTTTTGCACCTAAACTGACATTTTAAATCAATGTCTGGTTGTGTGGAGCATATAGGGAAATTTCCAATAGGGCCTGACCTTCCAGCACCTGCTCTGTATTAATAAATTGAGACTGTTGTTTATAAGCAAGGCCTGCCAACCAAAGCCAACTATTTCCATAATATAGCTATATTCACAAAAGAAGAATGACCAACACTTGCATGTTCTCTTGAGGCTATTCTGTATCCCAAACGAGGAAAGCAAGTTGAAGTGGGGATGGTGGAAATCTTACCCCAAGCCTAATGGTGTTTGTCATTCCCACAAGGGTGTATGGAAATCTCATCATAAGGCCTGCGGTCACTGACCTGGGAAAGGTGACAGAAGGTTTGGAACACCTCCCCTTGTCACCTGCAGTGGTAGTTTCAAGATTACCTGCCAGATCTAGCCACTGCCTGTTTTTGTAAATAAAGTTTTATTGGGACACAGCCACGTGTATTTGTTTACTGTTACTTATGGATACTTTTGCCTTCTATCAGCAGAATAGAGTAGTTAAGGCAGAGACTGGATGGCCCACAGCCTAAAATATTTACTTTCTGGCCCTTCCCAGAAGAGCTTTACAAACCCCTGTTCTGGGACTCCTGCCATTGGCCTGAGTCCCAGCTGTGTGTGTCCCACCTCAGACAGAGGGCTGAAGCAGAGGGAGCCAGATGTAAGTTCCCTGTGCGTGCTGTGTGTAGTGTGAACCCTGCTGAAAGGCTGGGGTGTTGTGCTGGAAAGGATCAAAGGAACAGCCCTGCTGTGGCAGACCTTGAAATGGTGATTTCTACTTAAGAACATTTTATTCTGGACCATGCTTGAGATGAGAGCCTGCTGGGTTACGTAATGATTGAAATAAAGGAAGAAGGGGCCCTTTAATTCAGGAAGTGGTTTGTTAGGGAGGTAATCTAGGCATGCTGTAAACGGGTAAGGTTTGGGAGACTCATAGGTTGAGATGCAAGAAGTGAGGGCTGTTCATGATGTTTTACAGTGGAACACTGAGCAGTATTTCAGGACTACCTTTGATTCGTCATATATTCATTTGCCCAGAAGTACAGCAGAGGGGAGAGAATCTCTGGGTTCCTGGCCTCAGAATTCTGCCGATGCCTGGTCAGCTTCTGAAATCTTGTGTCCCTGTGTCTAAAACCCAGAGGGCAAGGGTGCCAAGTGCTTGCCTTCCAGATTTCCTGGCGACCAGCCTCTGGTGTTCCTGGACTTCCACCTTTCAGTGTCTTCAACTTAGATTGTTTTTTAAAAAGGTGTTAGGTGGTTGGTTTCAAAGCAGCTACTCAGAGTAAGAGCAGTTAAAATAGATTGAGGTGAGGCTAGGTGGGGTGTGGAGAATGACCTTGGAAAGAAAAGCTAATGACACTGAGGGTCCATGGCAGTCACAGCCCACTTATTTGACTGAAATTGCTGGGGTGCCGAAGAAGCTCTGCTAAGTCAGGAGCCACTGCAGAGATGTTCATTTGCTAAATTTATTTTTGCTAATGAAGTAATCTGCTGAGAGCAGGTGATTTAGTGAGAAGCTTCCCCTTTCCTCTCCTTTTATTTACTTTTTAAACCTTGAGCTGCACCAGCGACGGCTTTTGTCAGCCACGAGAGTCATAGAGTTATAGGATCTTTATTTTTTCCCTTATGCTAGTTCTCTGTCCCAGGACTATAATCTCCAGGTGCCTGAAAAACAGCCTCACAAAACACGATGCAGAAGACCAGGAACCAAATCAAGTTAGTCTTCTGGCTGAATGCCAATATGTTTCTCTTGGTGAGGAGCGCACTATTTGGAAACTATAAGTCTTTGTGATAAGATGATTTATCGCTTCAGTGGTTTCAGCAGAGAGGAGAGTGGTTATCGAAATGTAGCTTTGAGAGACCACCCCAGAGCCAATGCCTGCCATCTGCAAAGGTGAGGGAGACTCTGAAATTGCTTTGTTAATCTCTAGGTAGGTTTTATTCCTGTAGCTCACTCTGTAGAAAGCAAAAGGAATTAACACAGTCACGAAGAATCTTGATGAATACTAGCTTTGTTTTAACATTTTATTAAGCTGCATGACCTCTTCCTCCAGTGAGCTAAAGTCGGCGTCTTTGGAGCGCCCTCCACCGGCTGTGTTCTCTGATGGATGTTGCAGAAGTGATTTTAAGGTTTCCTGTTGGTTACTGGTCACCAACTAAGTGAAAGCCAAATCAGACCTGCTACTGGCAGTGCCCCAGGGGAGCTGCTCATTTCTTTCCATCTCTTTGCCCCAACGTGCTGTCATCTGTCATGTCTGTAGGAGATCAATGTCCTTCAGGTACTTAAAAATATCCTGGCCTATGGAAATGGAGTATTTTATCAGGCCATTGATCGCCACTGTCTAGAGATTCTCAGAATGCTTAGAGGCAAGCAGACATCCTAAGTAATAGGAAACCAAAGTCAAGGCTGTTTTTTGCCCCCAGTCCAGTCCTTCCCTTAACCCCATCCTCACCAGGGAACAGTTAACTGGTACAAGCAGACCCCTTTACAGAGTAAAAACACCTGGCGCTGTATCCCAGGTTGGTGACTCAGCCTCTAAATCAGTGGATAGAGGGACACGTTATCAGGCCACATGTGGACGAGAAGGGGGTGGCGTTCTTGGTTGTGCTGGAGAAATTAGAAGGGAAGGCCTTCTATGTGACCTATCTGTGTATGTTTTACAGTGTCTGTTGACATAAATCTCTGCCTGAACTGTTGCGGTAAGCTCTTAATGGACCCTTCCTGCGCCTCTGCCTCCCACTCAAGCATCCTTCTAGAGTGATCCTTAAGTGTCAGGGCCCTCCACAAACCTCCCCTCATCTTCTGGAATAAAATCTGAGGTCTTAACCACAGTCTGCAAGGTCCCATGGGATCTGACTTCTGACTGCCTTGCAAGGTCATCTCCCATCACTTGCCTCCTTGCTCAGTTGGCTCCTGTCCCACTGGCCTTTTTCTGCTGTTCCAGCGCTCCCATCCCACTCCCACCTCCACTTTTGTACCTCTTGCCCAAACACCGTTACTTCCTTCGGCTGGCACACCTCACCCTCTTCCTTCTGGTCCCTGCTCAGCTCCACATTAAGACAGGCCTTCACCAGGTGAAGTTAGTACCCTCAAATGGCAGCACCCTTTTTTTTTCTTCACTTTCTAACACGCTGCTTTATGTTTTCTCTAAATCTCTCATTGACCCTTACCATATTTGTTTATGTCTAATTTTTCTCCCCACATTAGAACATAAGCTCCGCGAGGGCAGGAATTTCTGCTCTGACCCCAGAATCTAGAGGAATGCCTGGCAGTGAACAGAAACATAAGATAGAGGGAACTTCACGGTTTAATGAAGTAAACTATAGACTGACAGTTCAAATAGCTGCCCGTTGTCTGGTTCCTCTACAAACTGGGTGTGAGACAATGGGAAAGTCACTTGAATTTATCAGCCTATGTTTCATATCAATAAAAACAGAGTCAAGAACACCTGCCCTGTTCATGAGATGAACAGTCACAAATCCTTGGGTAGGTACATGCATGTGGGGTGTGACTTATGACCTAATGGAGACCTTTCAGTAAATTATGACATCAGTAATTCAGAGGCAGGCTATGTAATTTCACTGCTTCCCCAGAGGGCTGGAGAAATGTTCAGCTTCCCAGAGCTCTAAGAGTTCTCTTGACATAAAATCTTCTGCAGAAGTGACTGTAGGCAAGCTGTCTCCAATGACTTCAGTGACCATTTTTCAGAATCGAGTTTTACTTCAGTGTCTTCTCCGTTAGCCGTGGATGATCTAAAGACATTGTGACCATCAGGTGCAGCCTCTTTTATCCCTGAAATTTGAATCAAATCTGGTAGTGGCCGACCGCGTGTGGCAGATTTGGTTCTCACCTTTATTTCCTGCTCGAACAGGAGGCGTGGCCAGTGCGGGGAGGAGGACTGGAAGCTCAGGGTGGTCTCCAGATTGATGAATGAGTCCTGAATGATTGGGAAGTGATTATTTTGTTAAGTGGCTGGTCTTTCTTTATTTTTAAAATAATTTTTTATTTTTAAATTACAGTTGATGTACAATATTATATTAGTTTCAGGTATACAACCAGTGATTAGACATTTATATAACTTAAAAAGTGATCACCTTGATAAATCTAGTACCTATCTGACACTATATGTGGTTATTACAATATTATTGACTATGTTCCCTATCTTGTACTTTATATCCACATGACTATTTAAAAATTTTTAACTGAATTTATTGGGGTGAAAAAGATTAATACAATTATGTAGATTTCTAGTGTACCGTTCTATATTATCTGGACATTGTATTGTGTGTTTACTACCCAAAGTTAGGTCTCTGTTTTTTTTTTCAAAGTTAGGTCTCTTTCTGTCATCATTTATCCTTGCTTTACCCTCTTCCACTCCCCCCCATCCCCCTTTCCCTCTCGTAATCACCACATTGTTGTCTGTGTCTGTGAAGTTTCGTTTTTTGTTTTTTTACTTAATCCCTTCACCTTTTTTATGCAACCCCCTAATCGCCCTCCCCTCTGGCAACCGTCTAAATTTTCTCTGCATCTGTGAGCCTGTTTCTACTCTGCTTGTCTGTGCTCTTTGATCATGGATAAGTACACTGGGTAAGATGCAGAATCAATGATTTAAAAATTTCCCTTCCTGGTGAGGAGCCTTATAAATATTCACAGAGTACCAAAAAGTCCTTGGTTATGGGAAATAGGTTAAGAGCTCTATATTCTGGTGGTGGTGGTGGTGGTGGTGGTGGTGGTGGTGGTGTTAATAGAGAAACGAGGACACTGATAATGCAGGGACAAGTTTTTGTTTACTGACCTTCTACTCTGGGCCCATCAGGGAACATGACTTAGTTCCCTCTACATGTGTGATAGTGTGCCGAGCCCTGAGGGACGCTTAATGGAGTGACAAGGCCCCAAAGGAGTTGCTAGGTTGGGTGGCAGAGGTAGGCATGTGAGTGATGATAATAATCCAAATGACGTCCCACTTTTTCAGCCCCATCAGTCTGCTGGTGGGTTGATGAAAGAGGGATTCATTTTATCTGGGAGTGGTGGAAGCTGGTGGGTCCTAAATATATACGAATTTTCTGAAAAACATCTTAAGAGGTGTTTGGGGGAGGGTATGAGAAATACGAAGAACCATGTGAAAAGAGATTAATTAGATTTTTATTTCTTTTTATTGTGAAGTGGATTGTTCTGTTTATTCTTGTGCGGTACATAGAAGTGGCAAATAATCTAGAGAGCAAACTAAAGAGATGGCGTGCCCAACCTTAGACATTTACATCTTTGAGCACGTTGTTTTCAGTGCTGTTTGTGAAATCTGACTGCTTGGGGAGGCACTCCCCAATCTCACGTTGCTTCTGTAGGAGCACTCAACATTCAGGCTAGACCTTTCCCCTCAGGTAGAACACATACTTCTTTTTTAAAAAAAAGATTTTATTTATTTATTTTTTAGAGGGGAAGGGAGACAGAAAGAGAGGTAAAGAAACATTGATGTGTGCGAAAATCATCAGTGGTTGCCTCTCGGCCCACAACCCAGGCATGTGCCCTGACTGGGAATAGAACCAGTGACCTTTTTGGTTTGTAGGCTGTTGCTCAATCCACTGAGCCACACCAGCCAGGGTGGAAGCTCATGCTTCTGTATTCTTCTTCCTCCTGTTTTCCCTTCTTTGAGGTGGTAGGAAGAGCCAGGACAGAGAATCAGTGATATAGTGTCTTGGCAGGGAGTGGTTAACTGTCTTGCTAAGAAGGCTTAGATATTGTTTCTAGAGATGGTGTAATGGAGATTTCAAACCAGCCTTGGAAAACATCATAGTTGATGTTTGCAATTCAGCTGCTATTTATTAAATCTCCACCCTCCTCTCTCATGAGTCTTAATTTTAATAGTGAGGTGAGTGTCAGCAGGGTTTTCGGCATGGTGCTCTTCACGGAGCGCCAACGCTCTTTGACACCTTGACATGTTTGCTCTCCTCATGTGGCTTGAGGAATAAAAAGTCACAACTCGGGTGTACTAGTTTGCAATCACAAACAGGGGCCCCTGAAAAAATAAGTTGTCTGTGTAGGCAAGACTAGCATTTTCTTTAAGAATAATTGGTAAATATTTCCTTTTTGTTAATTGACAAGTAGTTGCACATATCTCGTGCTTGCTGTGTGCCAGTCACTGTTCTAAGCACTTTACAAATAACATCTGATCCTTCTATGAGTCGTGTGATGTAGATACTGCTGTTACCCGAGTCTTTTGTTGCTTATCCGTTTGTTTCATGTTCAGGTGGCAGTATAGACACATTTGTAGTTAGTTACCTCTAATTTAAGAAAAATTCATTGGAAAAAAAATCCTAAAAACTGAGAATTCTGTCTATTAACACCCCCCCCCCCAGAATTTGGGGAAGTTCTCCCCCTTTTTTTTGAGGTCAGTGGCAAAACACCAGCTGTTTCCGGAGGTGCAGATCCTGACAAGGTCAGACCAGATTGGAAACGATTGTGATTGAGGTTCTCTGAGAGTCTGGGGAGAGGGAGGGTGTGTGGAAATTTCAGCCCACTCTGTTCTCTGTTTGGGATTATGTGCCCCAGAGGGCAAACATGCGCCCACGGTCACCCAGGAGGAGCTGACAACCTCAAGGCTGTTTTGTTTTTGGACTTGGTGTTGTGGTCATGGTGGATCGTGTTGCCTGGAGGCTTTGGAGCGTGTGTTGGAGAAACAGTTGAGATTTTAATCTTGTTTTTGGTGGTATTTTCGGTATGCTTACCCCTTTGAGTTAGTTTAATTAAACACCAGGTAGAGCCAGCAAGCGAATTTCATTTTGGAGTTGTGTATATTTTTGGGGGGCTCTTCGTGGCAGCCAGATCTGAGTGCCCACATACCTTTTTCGCTGCTTCTTGGCAGTTAGTGCCAGGCAGTAATTGCCGGGCCTGCTCTGTCTTTTCCCCTAACTCTGGTATCTGCTGCCTGACTGGGTGGCTCTTAGGCTCCTGCTGAGTGTCTTGGTTTCTGGCCAGTTTGGGAGGCTTGGGATCCCATGGGGAGGGAGGAGGAAAGGCAGTGAAGCAATAAAGCTAAAGCCAGTGCAGAGGGACCAGGCAGAGAGCTAGCCAGCCAGCGCCCACAGAGATGGAAGGGGCAGGATATGCGATCTCTTCTGCGTGAAGGCCATCAGCCCTTGCGAGAATTCTTTGAACTGTAGTGTTTGGATTTTCCCCTTTCATTTCCTCTCCTTCCCTTCTCTTAGGGGTTGGTTGCCTGCAGAATTCTTTGAGAAGTTACTCTTGGGTAGATTTCATTCACTGCTTTGAACAGCCACCTCCCCTTTGACTTCCAGTCTAAATACACCCATATTTGACATTTCCTGACAGGTGTTCCCTCCCACGCCATGCGTCCGCTTTTAGGAGATTCTTTGTAGTTGAGGCCCCTTGGTCTGAGGTGTGAGATTTACTTTGTTCCTATCTTTCTGAGCAAGGCTTGGAGGAGTAGTGTTTAGCGGCCAGATTGCCTAGGCTCACATTCTCTGCTGCCCAGTGGCCGTGTGACCCTAGTGGGGGAGAGATCCTTTCTGTGCCTCTGTTTCATTGTCTTTAGAAGAAAGTAATAATAGTATCTACATCAGAAGGTTAGGCAATTATTAGCATTTATTACCTTCCCTGCTCTCTTGCATAAGAGGGACGATGAGATGAAGGCAGGGGTTTTTGGCCCCTCCCTCCCTCCCCATTGCTGTATCCCTGGTGCCTAGAACAGTGCTTGGTACTGAGCAGGTGCTCAGCGTATCTGTTGAAGGACTAAATTCAGGAAAGACTGTATGAATGCTCTTTGTTATGTCCTCTTGCATTTGATGTAATTTTGGGATAGAGAGAGGATCCAGGAGGAAGGGCATGGAACTGGACATGTCAGAGAAGTGCAAGAACTAATAGATCCTCCGCCTCTTGTGTGCCGTCAGCTTTCTGCCTTGTTGAGCTGGCTGTTCTCCCTAGCTGCCCCGCCCCCTCCCTTCCTGCCCTGTAGAATCTGAGACTTTGTGGAAGGGTGCCTGGGCCACTGGTGCTGCATCAGGACTGGCAAGGAGCAACCTCTTCGATGGCATTATCAGTGCACCAGGCAGTCTTTATAGTGCTTTCTGTATATTACCTTATGTAAGCCTTGGCATAGCTCTGTGAGGTGGGGTCTTCTTAGTCCCATTTTACAGCTAGGAAACGGAGGCACTGAGAGGTTAGGTGACTTGCCCAATGTAAGGGAGTTTTAGCAATACTTATTAAATCCCCTTTTTTGGTGCCAGGCATTTGTGCTAGGCTTCGAGGAGGCAGCAGGAAAAAAGAAAACCTGATTTAGTTCCTGCCCTCAAGGAGGGTACAGTCTAATGAGTGTGTGGGTAACCAATAGTCCCACAAAGAATTACAAAGATTGATGACGTGTGAGAGCCAAGGCAATATGCTGTAGAGCAGAGGCGCAGGGGTTCTGGTGTAGACTGTTGGGGAAGAGAAGTCTTCGCTGAAGGGCAGACTCTTTATGCTGAGATTGGAAAGACAAGTAAGAACCAGCCAGACCAAGAGCAGGGAACAGGTTTTCAGGCAGTGGGAACCACATGATGAGAGCTCAGAGGCAGGAAAAACACGGAAACAGGAAGGTGGCCAGTGTCGAAGGAGCGGAGGGAATGAGGAGATTTGCTGAGGAGGCAGACGATGTGAACTGAGTGGTGACATGCAAAATCTTTAGACTCATGAAAGATTTTGGGTTTTATAGTGAATGCAATGGGAAGCCATTTAAGGATTTTAATCAGGAGTGCCTGGTGATTTGATTTAGAGTTAACAAAGTCGTTATTTGGAGCAGAGGGAGAATGATTTAGAAGTGAGTGAGAATAGATGCTTTGACTACAGGGTTTTAAAGTGCATCCAAAATCCATATAATCACTTCCATGGATCCTGAGAGACATTTCGCAAGTCAATGTCTGCTTTTATTAAGCTTTTGATTTTGAAATACTTTTAGATTTATAGAAGAGTTGCAAAGATGTTAAGAACATTCTCATGGACTATTCTCCCCAGCTTTTTCTAATCAAAATTAGTTTTTATTAACACTCTTAGTAAATTAGAAATGGATATGTCTTATTATAATGAAGTATATTTCTCTGAAACAGCTGACATCATGTTGAATGGTACATGCTTAGAAGTGTTTCCATTTAGAACGGGAATGATACAAGGTTGTCTCATTACTTATACCTGTTTCATAAAATTCTGTGCCATGTGATAAGGCAAGAAAAGGAAACGAGAAGAAATTAAAGAGAGAGCAATCCTCAGTACCTCTAACACACAAAAGAGTTAATTGAAAAACTTACAATTGATGGAATCAGTGAAATGGTAAAATTATAAAATAAAAGATTAAAAAGTCAATACCAGTGTAATAGAGATGAAATAATTGCTATTTAAAGTAACTGACTGCTGTGGTTTTGGAGCCTACATTGTATAATTTTTCTTCGGAGGACCAACCTGAGAAGTGGGGAGATGTGAGGAAAGATACTGGGGAATAATGGGTCTGGTATGAATGGAGGCCAGAGGCTGAGTAGAAAACCGGCTAGTGAGAAATTACTCATGGATGGGTAGAGTCTAGACATCAGGAGGTAGAGATTTCGGTAGGGGAAGAACTGCAGAAACAGAAGGGATAATGCTATAATAAATGATTTGTTTTGTTTTGTTTTTAATAGTTTATTGCTAAAATCTTTTTAATTGTAGTTGTTTGCTGTTGAATTTTTTCCTGTGCTTTATAGAGACATTTATATTCTTCCCAATTTTGAGGATTTTGATTTATTATACTTTTATTACTCTACTAGTTCTATACTATATTAGGCGTTCAATGCAGTTATTGTATAGAAGTAATGATTGAACATTCTTGTCTTGATTTTAAAAGGAAAACTTAATCATTTTCAGCTTTCAGTTTTCAGGTTGCTGTGTGAATACATGTCTCCATGTGTGTTATGGTTACCATTTGCCAGTTAAAGCAGTTTTAAGTTATTTCTGATTTGTTAAGAGTTTCTTTTTCTCAATAACTGGATAGTAAATGTTCATATATTTCTGCATTTATTGAGATGATCATACTTTTTTTTTCTTTAATTTCTTAAAATTTTTTTAAGACAAAAAATTTTTTTGTCTTACAGCTTATCTTTTCTACTCTTTGTTACCATAGGCCTGGTATAATCTGTTTCTGTTCTTTTACTTCGTGTCCTTGTGCCTTAGGGGAGTATTTGGAGTAAAAAAAAAAAGTTGTTAGTTTGTATCTGTTGTTTAACTGCCAAGTTTAGCTCGTTTATATTTTTTATGATTATTAATACATTTGGATGTATTTGTACATTGCAATCACTGGTTTCTATACATCCCACTTTTTCTGTATTTTTCTTGTCTTTTGGGGGATAAATTGATTTTTATTTTCTTGTTACTATGCCATTTTTTTCTTTCTACTGTTTTGAAATTTACACATATTATTTTATTGCTTTTCCTTCAAGTTTTACTATGTATATTGAGCTTTACAAAGTTTAAGTTGCCCTGACTGGGTGGCTCAGTTGGTTGGAGCATCGACCTGTACACCAAAAGGCTGCAGGTTGGATTCCTGGTCAGGGCACATACCTAGTTTGTGGGTTTGATCCTTGGTTGGGGCACATACAGGAGGCCACTGATCAATGTTTCTCTCTCACATCGATGTTTCTCTCTTTCGAATCTATAAACATATCCTCAGGTGAAGATTGAATAAAAAGTTTAAAGTTACCTATTTTAATCCCCTTCCCAGTGATTCCCCTCCTGTCTTACATGTTGTTTTTCATTATTTAGGTTCTGTCCTTTAAAAATTTGCACAAGTTAGACACCTTTATTATTTTATGCAGACAATATTGTTTTGGCTTACCTCTAGTCTTATCATTGTATTTTATTTATCTTTTTTTCTTTTTTTTGCATATCAGAAATCTTTCTGGGATTGTTTTTCTTTTCCTAAAGAACTTTAAAAGCTCCCTGAATATAAGAGTCTTGATGGTAAACTGTTTTTTGTATACCTGTGAAGGTCTTTGTATACCTGTGAAGGTCTTTTATTTTCCTTCTTGTCTGTGCACACAATTTAAAATGGGAAACTATTATTCTCTCTGTATTTGGAACATATTCTACTGTCCCCTGGCCACCACTGTTTCTGTGGAGAAACATGTTATCATTTTGCTCATCATTCCTTTGTAGAGGATATAGACTTTCTTCTTGGACTGCTTTCAAGATCTTCCTTTGGTGTTCGCAGCTTCACTATGATGGGAGTAGCTGTGAACTTCTTTGTATTTATCATGCTTGGAATACACTGAAATCCATTTTGGAAAAGTCACAGCCATTATTTACTTAAATATTGCTTTTTCTTCATTCTTTTTGTTCTGTTGTTGGTACCCTGATTAGATCAACTCCTGATCTGCTAATGTCTCTCCTACATTGTATATTTATCTTTTCTGTAGTTGCTGCACTTTGATTAATTTCTTTGAAAATAGTGTCTTTCATTTTGCTTATTTTTTTCCCTATCAGTTTCTGATCTTCTCTTTTACCCATTCAGAGAGTCTTTTAATTTAAAAAATATGTAGTTTTAATTTCTAGAGGATTCATTTTTTTCCAAATCTTTCTATTTCTTCCTTATTGTCTCTTGTTATCTGCCTGTCTTTGTGTTTGCATCCTTTATTTCCTTAAATATTTTCTTACCAGCTGTTTTGTATTCTGTATCTGACTTCGGTAGCTGCCATTCTTGGAGCTCTGAATACTTTTTTTTTTTTTCTAAGCCACACTCATAGTGGCTTGACTTCTTTTGTATTTGGTGATCTTTTATTATGAATCTGTTGCTTGAACTTATTCTCTGGGTGGCTTGAGAATATACATTGGGGATATTTCCCCCAAAGAGGATTTACTTTTGCTCTTTAATTTTAAAACATTTTTTTTTTGTCCTCACCTGCGGACATGCTCATTGATTTTAGGAAGAGGGGGAAGGTGGGGGTGGGGGAGAGAGAGAAAGAAAGACACATCGATGTGAGAGAGGAATATTGATCGGTTGCCTCTTGTATGTGTCCTGACAAGGGATTTCTCCTACATACCCCAACCAGGAACTGGACCTGCATCCCAGGCATGTACCCTGTCCAGAAATCGAACTTACAACCTTCCGGTTTACAGAGCTGCACCCTAGCCAAGTGAGCCCCACTGGCCAGGACTGTACTTTTGCTCTTCTACAGTAGTCATGGGCGCCACTGATCTGAGACCACTTCAGGCCCCCTTTAGGGCCTTGGCTTAGACAGGACCCCAGGTGTGGCTTTACCCAAGCCTAGGAGAAACCTGACCCAAGGCTCAGGAGCTTGTAGTATGCTGCTGTCAACAGATGCTCTCAAGACAGCCAGCCCTGCTGCTCCCAGCTGCCCACTGCCTGGCGCCACATGGGCACATATGTGTGGGCTGTTCCCTGGGAACCTCTGTGGTTTCTTGTGAGATTTCTTCAAGTTTAATTATCCAGAGTTTAACTGTTGCAGCAGGAAATTTCCTCAAAAGTTCTCATTTTCCATAATACTGGAAGTAAAGGACTTAAGAATATCTTTTTCCATCTTCTCATTTAATGATAATTCAGCTGAATACCCAACTAAGGATTCCGAGGTCTTTTCCTTTACATTTTGAAGCTACTGCTCCTTCATCTTCATATAGCCAGTGTCGCCCTTGAAAACTCCTAATGCCAATTTGATATTTGGGCTTTTCTGTTTTTTTCTCACTAAAAGCTTTTAGATTTTTCTTTTGATTTAAAATTTCACTGTAATATATCTAGGTGTGGCATTTTCTTTCTTCGTCAGTCTTTTGGCACTCTGAGTTCTTGTGGCAAATTCCTGGTCCTTATTTCTTTTAATATTTTTGGTTTTCTCTCTATTTTTTTTTCCCTCTCTGGAACTGCTGTGAGATGGATGTTTACACTTTGTTTTATCACATTTTTCCATTTAAAAAATCCAGTCTTGTTGCTTTCAGTGAAAGTTGCCTTAATTAATATTCCAGCTCACTAATTCATTCTTCAGCCTCATCCTGCTTTTACCAAGCCTTCAAGTGCCCTTTTTCAAAACTCATTTTTTTCAAGCCTAGTATTTTCAATTGGTGGATCTGCTTCTCTCTATTCCACATTTCCAATAGCCTCCCATAGTTCAATGACACTTTAAAGTATTTGTTTTAAGTTTTTGTTCTTTTTTTCTTCCCGTTAGGTCTGCTTCTACCAGTGTAAATTTTTCGCTTCTTTTTTCCTTTCCTAGCATTCATGTATCTCTGATATCTGGCTCTTGTCACCATTGGTGGGTATCTTGATTACGTTATGATGTTCAGTTGCCTTGCCTGCTTTCTACCTGGGGGAGTGACAGAAGCTCGGGCCCTTGCTTGTCCTCCCCAGGGGAGATGACTTGTGGGGATAGGTGCCCGCAGGATGGAAGTGCAGTCTGGGTCCCTTCACTCCCTGTCTTCCCTCTCTGTCCTCCCAAGCACTTGACCTGAGTGTTCACTCTGCCTGGCCGTGGCCTATGGAGAAGTGTTGAGGTGGGAAGGAGGAGTGGTCAGGAGCTGGCTGGCCCCTTATACTTGTTCCAGTTGGTTTTTCCCCCAGGCCAGGCACTGCCTTGATATCACCGCAGCCCTTCAAGCTGGATCTTCTGCTTATCTGGCAGCCATAGTGACATGCGTGGCCCGGTGAGAGGACTCACCTTATGTCTGCCCCTCCTCTGTGGCCCCTACTCCTTTCTGGTCTCTGCCCATCCATGAAATTGGGAACCCAGCCACCTCTTGTCTCCACTCCAGTTTCTCAGCTCTTTCTTGACTGTGGCATCTCTGGGATTGGATTCCAAAGAGGAGGCCAGAAAGTGTGCTTGGTGGTTCTCCACCTTATCTAGAACTGGAAGCAGAGACAAAAAATTCATAGACTTGTAAGGAAATAATACTATCCTTTGCAGAAACTATAAGAGTTTCCATTTGATGAGATCCTCTGAATGCGTGGCTTTTATATTTAGAACCTAGAGCATTTGATCCTCAAATGCACATAATCTTAAGGAGTCTTTGGGGGAGTAATTGTTATTTTTATGTGAAGTCTAAAAAATGATGAAACAGTGTGATGCGATCGATCATGTGAGGATGTAAAGGGAGTTCGTGGTTTGAAAGCTTTATGATCAGTGGTGAATGCTTCATTTATGCATCTGTCATACAGTTGTTGGAGCTGCAGTCTCTTAAAATTAAAGCAGTGTTGTTCATGATGATCATAAATATGAAGTGTAGATTATACTAAGCACATTTTTAAAGAAAATAATTTTTATTTTTCAATTACAGCTGACATACAATATTTTATTGGTTTCAGGTATACAACATGGTGATTAAACATTTGTATAAATTACAAAGTGATCACCCCAATAAATCTAGTACCTATCTGACACCATACATAATCATTACAATATTATTAACTATATTCCCTATGTTGTTCTTTACATTTCTGTGACATTTTATAAATGCCAATTTGTACTTACTGGTCCATTCACCTTTTACACCCATTTCCCCAACACCCTCCCATCTGGCAACCATCAGTTGGTTTGAAGAGTGGAGATTTTGAGTAATCACCCTACTGCCACAAAAGTAAGTTTGACCTAAACTAAGATTGGTTGACTACGAATAATTTTGAGTGCTGAATGTGCGTGTGTGCGTGTAAGTAATGGGGGTGTAACAGTAAGGTTGAGTTATTCTGAGCTATTAATTACTGAGTGCTTTCTGAACCACTATTTAGATTTGTAATAGGTTATTAACTTTCATTTAATATGGAGATAATGATTTCTATTCATTCATGTTACTTTTTCTGGGTTCTGCATTATGGTTACCCTCAATTACTTGTAGTAGTTACTCAGTTTCTTGCTTTTGCTCATGGAACAGGTCATGGATCTTTTCAGATAACTTGACTATAAGCTTCTTGAGGGCAGGAATTGTGACCTGTTGACCAGTGTATCATTAGCATTTGTCATATAGTGGAATTGATTAGTGTTTGTGGAAGTAATAAGCATTATAATCCTATTTTAAAGGTGTTCATACTGGTAGAGGAACATGATGTGTCAGTTAGAGTTTGTGTTCAGCTGTGATTGATAGATCTGCATAAACGTGGAGTGGAGTCAGCCCCTGGCTCTCAAATTAGGTTGCAATTGCAATCAGCAGGGGAGCGTGGAAAAACTATTACTGCCTGGATCTCACCCCCAGAGATTCTAACTTAATTGGTCTAAGTGCATGCTAGGGATTGGGGGTTGTAAAATGTCTCCAGGTATATTACTCTTCTTGGGTCTGCTATAACATGGTATCACAAACTGGGCAGCTTAAACAACCGAGCTTTGTTTCTCACAGTTCTGGAGGCTGAGAAGTTCAAGATGAAGGGGGTGGGCAAGGTAAGTTTCATTCTGAGGTCTTTCCTTTTGCGTTTTAGGTGGCTACCATTTTGCTGTTGCACATAGAGAAAGTGAGCCCTCTGCCATCTCTTCTTACAAGGATGCGACTTGTTGTATCAAGGGCCCCATCTCTTTGATCTCATATAATCATAATTTCTTCCTTCGAGGCCCTATCTCCAGATATAGTCAAATGGAGGGTTAGGGCTTCAACGTAGAAGTTTTGAGGGGCAAAATTCAATGTGCAATACCAGTGATTCTAAGGTACAGGCTTTATTTTTGCATCACGTAAAAGAAGGTTGGAGGTAAGCTTTTCAGAGCTGGTTTGGAGTTCCATGGGTTTCTGAGGTCCAAGTTACTTTTAAATTTCCGTGGCACCATTCTTAGGGTCTGGCCACAGTCTCAAAGTCCAAGAGGAATTTTGGAATTCTAGCCGCCATATCCATCTTCTGAAAAAGCAGGGAGAGGAGGGAAGGAGTCTAATATATCACTGTTCCTCATTAGCAAGAACTTAGTCAAATGACCACACCTAACTGAAAGGAAGATTGGGACATGTATGTATTTTGGCATAGCGCATTGGGCCCAGCTAAAAACTGGAGTTTTCTTGATTTGAGAGGCAAGAGAAAATGGATATTTGGTAGGTAGTTGGCTGTCTCTTCTACACTTGGTTTTAGACCATGAGTTAATCAGTTCTAGAGCTTAGGTTGCAAACCCTGATTTCAACCCAGTAATCATTCCACTGTTCCAGGTAAAAATAGAACATGGATATTGGGAAACAGTTGATAGATATAGACAATACATATTAGAAAATTAAGGGAAGTTCTTTTCCTGTCTCTCATAGGCCTGCTACATCAACAAGAACTGATTTGCTTCATAATAAAGTAAGGTCATGGAAACCCATGAATTTGAAATAGGCAGAAAAGATCAGTGTATGGTGACAAACATGGCATGTTTCAGCTGTTACTTACGTTTTGTTAGCATTTGACACGGTTGATCACTCCCTCCCTTCTTAAACGATTTTTTTGACTCTGGTTTTCCTTCTCCCCTTCTCTGTTTTGGTTTCTCTCTCATTTGCTGGTTAATGTTAGTGTTCTTCAAGTCCTGATCCTAGGCCCCCTCCTCTGTGCTTCCCCTCCCTGTTCTCTGTCTCTGCAATCTAATCCATGTCTTTGGCCTCAGTGCCTACTTATCTCAACTTTGTATGTCTAGATCAGACCTCCTCTGGGTTCCAGATCCATTTATCCAGTTGCTAATGGACGTCTCCTCTGCAGTAATTCTGCCACCTCTGCCCAGTCTAGGCTATTGCCAGGAACACTGAGGCTTTAAAAAAAAAAACAAACCACTTTTATTAAGGTATCATTTACATGCCATAAAATTTACCCATGGTAAGTGTATAATGCAGTATGTTTTAGTTAATTTATATAGTTGTACAACTATCGCCACAATCTACTTTGAGCACATTTCTGTTACTGAAATAATTCTCTCTAGCCAGTTTTTAGTTAATCCTGCTCCCATCCTCTGCTCCAGACAGCAGGTGATGATCTGCTTTTTGGCTGTACAGATTTCCATTTACTGGACATTTCATATAAATGAGATTATACAATATGTAATCTTTTGTATCTGGCTTCTTTCACTTCATACAATATTTCTGAGGTTCACCCATGTTGTAGCATGTGTTTTTGTTCTTTTTATTGCTAAGTAATATTCCATTGTATGGATATATTACATTTTGCTCATGTGTTCACCAGTTGGTGGACACTTTGTCCTTGAGAACTCCTTAACTAGATTGCGTTCTACTCTTTTCTTACCATGAGACACTTCTCACAGCTGTAGTTTTTATTTTAGTGACTGTTTTATTGTTTGGGGCTGTTCCTTCACTGACCCCCCCCATCATAGGGACCTTGACTGTGCCATTCCCACATGTATCCTTAGCATTTAGCACATAGTGCCTAGCTCAGTGTACCTATTTAATTAAAAAAAAAATTTTTTTTTGAAGCCGTGAGTGAGTTCTTGGAAATAGAACTTAGTTTTGGAATCAAAGTTAACTTCTTCAAAAGTTGGGCTTATATAGATTCTCTGTGTTCACAATGCTTTATCCATATCAAAGACCTTGTGTACAGCTGACCACGCTGAAACCAGGTGAGTTGTAATTTTGTTATGTTTGAAATATCTCCATGGTGCTTCCAAAAAGAACAAATACAGGCTCTTGTTTTAAGTGCTGTCTTGTTGGCATTGTCGTCAATTAATGAAAGCGCTGATACAATGCAATATGAGCATCAGATCCCATTGACTGTCTGTATTGAGAAATGTGATACGTACTCTTGGAAGTTCTTGTTTTATAACCAGACAGACCTTTGGGCACAGTGATGGTGGAATGGTCTGCAAAAGAGAATTAGCCAGCTTTCTGCCTTGGCAGGTGTGGGCCTTAAGGCTCAGAGTGGATAAAGTACCTTGTCACAAAAAATGAGAAACACTGATTCTCAAAGCATGATCCTACCGGCAGCAGCATCATCCTCACCTGGGACCTTGTTAGCTCTCCAAGTTCTCGTGCTCCACCCCAGATCCCCTGAACCACAGACCCTGGGGGAGGGGGCCAGGAAGCAGAGTTACAAACTTCCAGGTGATTCTGATGCAGCTCAAGATTGAAAAGCACAGGTCTAGGCCATCTGTGAGTCCTCTCAGTACCACTTCATTCACGCCTTTTCTATGCTGAAACCCTGAGAGAAAAATAAAGGACACTTTGATGCACGGACAGTGGAGTTTAGGGCCTGACCCAATTGGAGATTTGAGGGCAAAGCTCAGCACTTAGGCTCTGAATTGCTTCTCCTGGTTGCCACAGGCCAGCATCCCATCTCCCTTCACTTGGTGGGGAAAGCCCACCCATCTTCACCCCAGGGCTTAGCAAGTATCAGAATCTGTTTCCGTGTGTATGTTCAGGCTCCTAGTGCAAAGCAGGGACTTGAATCAAGACTCAGCCCATATTGGGCATCCCCAAGTCAGTTCCCTGCATTGTGGATGACCAGAAGGGAAATATGAGTTCTGAGCATTAAGACACATCTTGGTATTTTTACAGTTTACTTAAAATAATGGGACATTCTCACCTAAAGGCACCGGAAACTCATGAGTTAATAGGAGTTCTGAAGCTGAGGAGGCAATATTCTGCAAGCCTGTATTAATACTTGTTAGACAGGTCTCAGTTCTTTTGATACTAAATCACCTCGTCTTCAAAAGCAGATCGAATCTCATCATAGACCAAATCCAAGGGCTGTGCATCAAACCTTGTGTTAAAACTTCACTTTGACTTACGCTGCTGGTTTATTGCGGGTTCGAGGCCCCCGGGGTCCCTCTAGGAAGGATAGCCACCTGCATGACGCTAGTCAATAATCCGATTATGCAGGAACTCTAAGCCAGATGATTTTTGTAGCTTCTCTTTAAATCTTTCTCAAAAATACTTCCAAAGTGACAGAGCCAAGAAATCTACTGCCTGGGCTGTTGTGATTTAGGAACTTTTAGACCAAGACAAGATGAGGTCCGGCTGTACTTAAGTAATATATTCCACTCACTAAAGGGGCACGTGGGTGCGCGGACGTTTAATGAGGGAGACGTGAGGTGGTGCACCTTGGCCGACCGGGAGGAAAGCCGGTGAAGCATAACACTGTCAGGCTTTATCCTGACTCTGGTTTTGTACTGGTGCTTAGACTGTTAGGTGATTTAGGGAGACTTTGAAATTCACATTTCTGATTTCCTGACCTCATCCACAAGGATTCTGATCCTCTAGGTATGGGTTGGGAGTCAGGAATCCATAGCTTTAACAAGTTCCCCATGGATTGAGAAGCAGGAAGTAGCTGACCCAAACTGTAAGGAATTTTTTTTTTTTTAGAAGGCAAGGTAATTCAAAAGTTTAAATAAAAAAACTATGTTGGCTGTCTCTTTATTTATGGATTATTTTTCACTTTTTATTTAGAAATAGGAGTCAGTACTTTTTAATGGGTTTGCTCTCCTGCTATGGTGCTTTCTACACCTTAGCAGTTTAAAAATAGTCACCCATATTTTCTCCAATGTATAACAAAGCTATTGTATATTATATAATTAATATAAAAAGCATATGATATATAATATAGATATTATATATTATATTATTAAAACTCATACTATTTATTTTTAAAAAATTTAAGCCTATAACATGCCTGATATTTATTTTGCTATGAGGTATAGTTAAAGAGTTTCTGCTTTTAAATGTTTGATTTTTTTTTTTAAGCCATTTTGGAAAATGGTCCATGTACATTTAAGTCATATTTTTCATTGGGGTATATAATTATTTATAAAACTTAAAACTTGTGATTATGTTGCTCTGAATTTGTATATTTTTGTTTCCTGCATATTGGTCAAATTCTGGTGATAGGATTCTAAAACCTCCCAGTCTGATTGTGTTCAGTTTACTGCCTTCTTGTATTTCTGTCAGCTCGCTCTGTTTTTGACCCTGTGTTTTTGCACCTTTACAGTGAAAACCTTATTTTAATCAGCACACAATATCTTAACGGTTTGGAGCAGCAATTGTCAACCTTTTTCATCTCATGGCACACATAAACTAATTACTAAAATTTTTTTTTTTTTTTGCCAGTCTGACAAAAAAAGGTATAATTTTGATTCATTCACACCAGACAGCTATTGTTGTTTTGGCTGTTGTCATTTCTTTTCTTTGACAGTGTAAGGGAAAAGAGGTCAGTGCCCCTGACTAAATAGGCAGATATTGCATGTTTTTAAAATTCTTGCAGCGCACCGGTTGGAAATTGCTGGTTTAGAGTCATGGGCTCTGATGCTAGACAGCCTGTTAAAATCTATCCCCATCACTTCCTCTCTGGAAGGTCTTGAGCGTATAGTTAAAGTTTCTGCACTCCACAAGTTTTTCATCTGTAGAAAGGGGTTATGATCGCATCTACTTCCTGGGATTTCTGGGAGGTGTCAATGAGTTAATATGTCTGCAGCACAAAATGCGTGACACATAGAAAGTGCTTTGTAAATATCAGCAATTCTTTTTATTAATAATGGCTTAGTTTACATATCTGTAAGATGTCTAAAGGCTGGCATAATGATTTTGCTATAGACAGGCCACATGTAGTTTTTCTCGTGTATTGAGATTTAACTTGTTAGATTGCATGCCTCCATATATTTAATAATGGATCAAGTTCATATGTAATAGAATATATTTGTCCCCATGGTTGATGATGATCCCTTAGGGCCCTAAGGGCAATTTAGTGCCTTCTGGAGTGTTGGAATCTCTCTTGGTGGTTTGGGGGATGGTGGTGGTAGGAGTCTGTGGTCACAGAATCGAGGAGTAGGTCGCTGAGAGGTGCAGGAAGGCCATTGTGTTTCTCCAGCCGCTGCCACAAATCCCAGGAGTTGAAGGATTCCAGACTTTACAGCTTGGCTGGGACTGAAGTTACCTGCAGGTGCTGTGCCTTAGAACCTGTCATGCGGTTTCAGTGGTAGGATCCAGCATCACCCTCTCCAGGAAGTTTGGTTATCATGAAAGAAATTCTGGAAGATTGATCCTCCTCTTCCAAGCAAGAAACTCTTAAGGGTTTTGAGTGTGAACTCTCCTGAAGTGAGGAGACCACCATGATCAAGGTGTTACAGGCCCACATGAGATGGCAGCTCTAAGGACGTGGCTTTTAGGGGAACTTGATTATGTTGCTCTTTAAGGAAAAGGACTCCAAAAATGACCAACAGATGATATTAGTTTTCAAGATTTAAGGTAAACTTAGAAAAACACATCCACCATTTGACATACTGTGTTTCGTTTGCTGATTTTCTTTTTCCCCAGAGTTTTTATTTTCTGTCAGCAATAGATTGGAAGTTTTAGAAACATAGTGACTCTAGATTTCAGACATGGTGATGTTTCAGGTGGTTTCAATGTTTGTGGGCAGAATGGAATTGGAAAGCAGCTGAAACCTCAAGAATCAGTATGTATAGTGCTGGAAAGAACTACTTCTTGCAGATCTGTGTCTGCACCTCGCCCCTGGGAGGGTCTCTGCCACTTCGGTGTGCTGGTGGGGTGGTGGTTGGCATTTTGGAATAGTCAGGCAGTAAATAATTTAACCCAGAGGCGGGTCTTAAACTGAAGCAGGTCACTGTTGTCATTTGTCAGGACAAGGCAGGGTATGGAAATCTGAGCATGGGCCTACTCCAGTGGGTTCCGGCAGGTGCTTCTCAGAAGATGGAGCATCTGGGGAGGGTGAGGTGGATACCTTTTTCCTCTCTCACATGGGAGGGTGGGCCTGGCGGGCAGGGCCCTGACGGCTCTGGGCCTAGTGTCTGGTGTGGAGGCGAGGGGCTGAGCCTCACAGGGGAAGAAAGTCCTGACATGTTCTTGGAAATAACGAGGGCACGGGTGTGGAAGGCGTTCTGCTCAGTCTTGAAGGAGAGGATGGTAACCTCCCGTTCTCGGGTCCTTTACTCTTGTCGTTTCAATTTTCACTTTTAAATTTAGGTGAAACGATTGAGCTTTTTGTCAGGAGCAGCCTGTCTGGCAAAAGCTCCTCTTCAAAAGATTTATTTCACTGTTTTTTTTTTTTTTTTTTCTGTCTGTACTTTTCTTGTAATTGGATTGTAACTTCCTGTCAGTCTGAATGAGCTTCTTCCCCGAGGCCCCCTGCCACCCCTCTTAACTCTTTCCCTTCGGCCTCTGCTCCTCGCTGGAGTTTGGCCCATGGCTGTTGGTGGCTCCTAGGCCCCACTCTCCTCCCCTCCCGGAGAGCAAAGGTATGCTTTTAACTTTCAGATCCTAAACTCGAACCTTAATGAAACTATATCAGGCAGGTGGGGGGCGGGGCATGAAAAGGCCACAAGTGTAGACAAATGACCCTCAGAGGTGCAAGACCTGAAAGCAGAGCTGGGGAGGGGTGGCTGCTTGTGTGTGTGTGTGTGTGTGTGTGTGTGTGTGTGTGTAAGTCAGAGCCTGTGCAGGTGAGTGAATGTGTGTGCACATGTATGTGCGTGTGTATGCAGTATGCGAATGTGTGAGTTCAGGGGTGTGGATGTGGGTGTAGGAGTGTGAGCATGTCGGAGCATGTGTGTGAGTATCTGTGAGTGTTCGTAGGTGTTGGTATGAGATGTGTGTGTGTGAGTGTGTGTATGCACTTGTGTGTTCGTTCTAGAGTGGTGGGGTTTGTCTGAAGGATGGTAGTAGACAATGGCTTGTTCTCAGCCCTTCCAAAGGGAAGGGGCTTGCCGTTTGCCATGGCTCCCAGCTTTGGAATCAGGCCAGGGTGCCATCAAGAAGCTGGCCTGAGGAGAATTAAGATGGCTCCCTTCGTGGGTTTGATTTGTCTCTTCATTCTCTCCTTTCTCTCTCTAGCACCTCTAGCACGTTTATTGGTTTGTTAAAAAAAACAAGCAAACAAAAAAACCAACTCTGTATACTATTAAGTTCACTTACCCATCAGTCAGGTTGCATACTAAAAGCTCAACACTAATTTAAAAAGAAGACACTAAAAATTAGGTTTAACTTATTCATTTCTATGAAAGGAAAGCCCTTTAACAGTGTTTCAGGATTTTATCAAGCAACTTCCCTTGGTTTAATGAAGCCTAATCTAGCGATATTGTTAACTTTCCCATTTAGAATGAAAGCTGTGACTTTCAGATAGAGCTGCAAGCTCCGAACAGCAGTGCCTGACAGAGCCGTGACCCTGCAGGGAACCAAATGTAATTTCTTTCCTCCCAGGGGACATGACCAACAGAAAGAGCCCTTCTTAATGCCGTATGGACAGTTCTTACCTGTGTGTGACATAAGCTAACTTGACTTTCAAAGGCCATCCTGAAAAAACGCTACATTTAATTGGTTGCAATTTTTAATCAGTCTCCCCATTTCCCTCTCTAAATACAGTTTTCAACTGTCTTTAGAAAAGGAGTAAATTATTGATCTTCCTTAGTGCTCATGATTCAAATGCGTGCATTTGCATTTAAACTATTTTAGGGAGTAGTGGAAATATTTTTTTTCCATTTGTGGCAGGAGGTAAGAATTAAGATGTCAGTTGGAAATAGGTAATGTGAAAAATCATTAGTACGTTCCCATATCCTGCATAATGTGACATCAATTGGTTATTCTGTCATTGTTATTGGAAAAAATAACAGCAGTATTCAATTCATTTCTTTGTACCAGCTTCTGAATAATGTCCTTTGCAAATATATGGTTAGTTGTTTGAACAGGATGCATTTGGGAAGCTACCTCCAGGAGAGAGGAAGGCTGACAGGTTCCCAAGAGATGAGTGGATAGAAGCAGTAAGGAGGAATTGTTAAACCCTTTCTCCCTTCCAACCAACAGGTATCCGCTCCTTTTTCTGCCCCTGCCTCTGTAAAGGTGGGGTGTTTATTAGTGGGGGAGGCCGAATCTCTGTGGGGTGCGGGTCGGGGGGACACACCAAGTGCAATAGTTGGAGCCAAGTTTCCTTCCTACACATGTGAGGATTATAACTGTGACTTGCCAGGAGCAGGGTCTTGCACAGCTACGGTCACAGTGGGTCACAGTGACTTCAGATGGAGGTCCGGTTGGAAACATTTACTCCTAAAGAGAAGGCAGGGTCAGCACTTAAATGACTTGCCCGTTGGCAGCTCAGAAATGACCCTGGTTCTTCTCTCATTGAAGGACTTTGGTTTTCGTCCCCCAGAAAGGGGTAAGAGCAGATTATAAGTGGGAGGGTCTGAGAATAAGAGTTAAAAAGATGTTTGGTGAATTTGTCAGGCTGGCTGCTGCAACAGGTCTTGGTCTCAGTGGCCTAGTGACAGAGAACTTTGCGTCTTATTCCTGTAGCAGTGTGATGTGGGTGTGCCTCAGCAGCTGGCACTTTCATGGGGTGATCTGGGGATGCAGGCACCTTTTTTTCTGTGCCTTTGTCATACCCGTGGTGGGGGTCTCAAGTTGCCCTGTAGGTTGTCTCCGTTCCATTGCGTGTGTGGGAGGGTGTGTGAGCACGTGGGTGCATGTGTCTGTCTGCCCGTTATGGGCCAGGCCTGCATTACTTCTCTCCATATTCTGGCAGCTAAAGCTCAGTGAAGTGGCCACGTCCCAACTGCAAGGGAAGCTGGCAATGCAGGGCCGGGAAAAAGCAGGTTTCCAGTTGTGAGGCCACGAGACAGAGTTTATTCTTGTATTATTTATTAATTATTGTATTATTTTCCATACGAGCAACCGTAAACCCTCTTTTGCCCCACCCTGTGGACTCTGGCTGCATGTCCTGGGAGCCAAGGACAGGGATCTGGGGAGGACCCCCTAGGTTAGGCCAGACTCAGAGCTGCCTCAGAATCCCCTGGCAGCTGGTTAGAACCCAGCTTGCTGGGCCCCTTCCTCAGTTTCTGATCCTGCAGGGCTTGGGAGGGGCGCAGAATGACATTTCTAACAAGCTCCCGGGTGGTGTTGATACTGCTGGGCTGGGTCACATTTTGAATAACCCTGGTTGATGTATGACTCATTTTTGTCTTGATTTATTCGTTCTGATGGTGAAAACCAGAAGTATGTCTTTATTATGGTGACTCAACAGATAGGAGAAAAAGAAAGGGGTAGAATAGATAGTTTTGGCCAGGCCATTTGGAATGTTAAAAATAATAAATGTGGGCGATTTCTTAGGGACATTGGAGTTTTGGAGGCTGCTCATGAGCTGACTGCACCTTGCTCTGTGGGAGGGGACCTCTGTGGCCAGGAAAGGAGCTTCCAGCTCTGTTCTCTCTGTGGATCAGGAAGGTCTGGAGAAGAAAGTAGCTAAGTAGGTAGGGGGAGGTGACATGGAGAGAGTGACCGGGGAGGACCTCCCTGAGAAGCGAAGGCGAGCTGGAGATGGCTGCCATGAAGGGAGCCTGGGCCTTGCACACAGACAAGTGGAACTTGGATTTTGAGTTTTAAGTCTCAGGATATCTGTGAAATGGGGATAATGTGCACCTGGCAGGTCGCTGTGAGAATGAACCAGGTCAGAGGTTTGTAAACTGTCTTGGTTCTTGGTGCTTATAGGTTAAAAAAAAAAAATCTGCACTTTTATTTAATAGGTTAGCTCCAAGCAACTTCATACAGATTTATGTCCTAACAACTCAGTAGCCATTTGAAAAAATCATAAAAAAAAGGAAAGAAGTATATTTTTGCTTCTCTGTTAAATAACCACAGTTCCTCATTGACGGAATGCATGCACCTGCGGGCACTGCATGACTTCGGAAACCTTAGAACCACATGGGGGCGTCGCTGCCCTCTCTCTCTGCTCCACGTGGATGTTGTCAGCTATTCCCAGAACTTGCCGAAAACCCAGCTTTGCAACGAAATGATGCCATTGTAAGGATGTCGTGCAATCTAATATCAAGACTGTGAATACCACCGTAGTCATGTGCATGCTACTGACCTATGTTGAGGATCGCCGTGTATCCCACAAACGTTAAATATTTTGCAATGCTCTGTGAGTTCACAGTAGTGACTCCCAGGTACTTTGTCACATGGGTTAGATACTGTGGAATTCAGGAGTTTTTTCCCCCCTTCATTCAGGCAGGCGCTGTGCTGGGCACCCAGGGAGGGGGCCATGTTCCGCCTTCAGTGGTGCAGAGTCTTATCAGGGGCACTAGACATTGAATCGGAAAATCCTGCAAATGTAGACTTCTGTTGGGGCCACAGCTGGCTTGTGAGAGGAATATTGGGCCTGGTCAGGAGACATTTTCTCAAGTTGGTACTTTGTTCCTGAAGGCTGAGAAGTTGGCATGGCAGAAAGGGAAGGGAACTATATTCTAGGCTTTGGGGGTGGGGATAGCTTTCTGGGCAGGTACAGTGGTCCCTCACTTATCGCGGGTATTACATTCTAGAACCCCCCGCGATAGGTGAAAATCCGCGGTGTAGGAACCTTACATTTATTTTAGTATTTACTGTACAGTACCGCAAAAATCCCGTGATAGAGTGAAAAATCCGTGATAAATAAATAAATATTATATTTAAAAAAATCCCGTGATACAGTGAGGTCCCAATCAGTGAACTGCGATATAGAGAGGGACTGCTGTATTTCTCAAACCATGGTGAAGGACTTGCTACTTTCCCCCCTCAGTTGCATTGTGGTTGCTTCCTCACTAGCATGTAGCTTGTGTGTGCCACGTGTGTTGGGCCACATCTGGACTGTCTGAGGCTAACCCACTGATCGTGCAGTTGGATGTTGAAGCAAAGCCAGGTTGCAGGAAAAGCTTCAAAAAGCTCTCATGGACTGGTAACAATTCGGGAACGGCCAACATCTGTGGACCACACTTGGAATCAGAGGCAGATTTAACTGTGGGCGCACTGGGCGCGCACCCTGGGCCCCGACTTCTGAAAGGCCCCGCGAAACCCCAACTTTACACTTTTTTCTAATGACACCAAGTTTGGTTTCATTACTACGCTGCATAAAATATGGTTAACATGTATTTTTATCTTCCCTGTCTCTCTCTCTCTCTTTTTTTAAGGGGCCCAATATTTTCTTCTGTGCCCAGGGCCTCAACCAACCTTAATCTTCCTCTGCTTTGAGTACCTGCTGCAGGCAGGGGGCACAGCATGAGCAAAGGTCCTGTGAGGGGAGTCAGCTGGTAACTAGGAAAGAGGAGCAGATGAAGGGGGCAGAGGTAGCAGGGGCTGTGCTGGGCATCTAGGCCCCAGAAGAAACTTTTTAAGACATTTTTGTCCTGGTGGACTTCTGAAGGGGTGGATTGAGGGTATCCAGAGGCCAGATACTTGGCTACTAAGATTTATTTGAGTAATTTAGGTGGCTTGTGGTTGCTCCCCTTTTTTTAAACCCTAGATGTGAAGCTCTAATGGCATTGCCCCCTCCCAGAGTGGAGGAAATTCTCACTCCTTTGTATGAAAAATGATACCTAGAATGGCCCCCTGGAGTGTGCCCAGGTGCTTGTATAAGCACTTCCAGTTCCCTGACAAGTGACCCCAAGGAACTGGGATCCTCGCGGTACCCCTGCTGCTGGTTGGAAGTTCAAGGCCCAGCTTACAGCCACCAGGGTGTAAAAGGGCCTCGCCTAGACGCTTAACGAGTTCCAGCTGATCCTGTGAGGTCACCTGGAGCCTGTTAACAGCCTGTGTCCTGATGCACCTGCTGTTCTGAGGTTTGCCGTGGTATCCGTGGGCACCAGGCGAAGTGATGGGCATTGCACCAAATCCTGGATGGACCTGGCTCTTTCCTGCAGTGCCCGCCACAGGCTCCATTCTGACTTAGGAGTCAAATGCTCTCTCCCGATTCCGGGGCTGATCTCTGAGGGCAGGGCTGATCTCCTAGGGCACCTGGAGGGGACCTTTGGTTTCCAGCTTTTTGGATTTGGAGCTTTGATGTCAATTTAAGGATCCCGTTCCTTTTCTTCTTTGCTGAGAGCAATGGGCTGGAGGAGAAAAGTGATGCGTTGTGATTTCTCTGCACAGGTACTTCGTGCTGGACTTTGAGGCTGGCATCCTGCAGTATTTTGTGAATGAGCAGAGCAAGCACCAGAAGCCTCGAGGAGCCCTGTCTTTATCTGGAGCCATCGTGTCCCTGAGTGACGAAGCACCCCACATGCTGGTGGTGTATTCTGCTAATGGAGAGATGTATAAACTGAGAGGTACGGTCTTCTGCTGCTAACTTTTCGGACAGGCCTCGTGGGCTACATGATTCTTTGTTACCATGGTGATGGCACTGGGTTTTTTGATTTAAAGAAAAAATCATCTTTAACACTTGGCTGTGTTTGACGACTTTGTGGTAATAGACAGTTGCTGCCTCTTTTACCCCCAGGGTGGGAGATGGCCTGACAATTAGGAATTGCGTGTCCTAATTGAGGAATTAAGGACAAAGGGAAGGTGAGTGATTGCAAAGCCAGCTGAGTCGTAGGACGCGGGCAGATATTTCATATTAGCTCAGTGTATGTTTTCTTATAGTATGAATCTGCACTACAGTGCCCCGTGGGCACTTCGGGCTTTAAGGACAAAACAAGCCTTTTAAGGGCCATCACACCTTCTCCCAAAGTTTCTCTAAAACCATCTCTTAGTAAAGGGCCCCTTATACTTCATTTAATCTGTTGTGAGCCTGGTGAGAAACCAGCTGGTGTTAATTTCCTGTTGTATGCTTCCTCCCTTTCTCTTGGCTTCTTGAAAACTGCTGTGTGCTCAGCGTCCTGATCAGTGAGCATGACTGGAGAGAGTCCAGCATTGGGCCATCACTATAGGTTCTGCCTGCCCCTCCCCCAAGCCACATGCATCCCACGGGGTTCTCAGGAATGCCAGATTTGACTGTAGCAGTATAATTGGATTGCTAGATCATTCTTCCAGCATTCTCTTACAGTTGCCTTGCCAGAAATATGGTCAGTTTTCTTCTAACAAAACAAAAGCAAGTGAAAATCCAAAACTACACACAAACACAAAATCAGTGTTATTTATTAAGGTCTGGGGAAAAGTTGTATGTACAAAATATTAGGAGGTAGTTGGTAATTGCGCATTCTTATGACATTTTTCTTTGCCCAAGTAAAGGCTAAGTACAAAGAAAAGACCTCTTATTATTTCTCCTTGACCCCAGGAACTGACCAGGACAGGTTGCCTCTGCAAAGCCTGACCGGGGGCCCTGATTCTTCACCTCTTGGTCCATTTCAGTGCTCTACCTCCAAGCTTTACTCCCAAGTGATGGAATAAGCTAATGTTTCTGTATTATCTATATAGAAATCATATTTCAGAATCCATAGAACAATCCAGAAGCCTATGAAATAAAAATGGCTGTAGCTGAAGAAGAAAGTTTTTCAGTTTTTGGGAAATGGGCTAAAATTCATGTTCTTTTTGAGGTTCATGCAGTGTGCTTTCCAGCTGCTAGATTTATATGGTCTTTGGTTTTGTTTTGCTGTTCGTTGCTTAATAAATTGTTAGAGCAGAAATAATAGCAGGGGGAAGACTTAATGTCACTTCTTCCCTCCCCCTGCCTGCAGTTTGTAAAATGACACAAACTCGTATAAAAGAGAAAAATCCAACCAAGTTGACAATTGCGCCATCCCATTTTGCCTTTGAGTTATTATTCTCTGCGTTATTAAACCCCAGGTTTTTTTTTTTTTTTTAAGGGTAGTTTTAGTAACAAATATAGAAGTTTTATCATCTGCATGAAATTATCACGAAGGCTAAATTAACTTAAATTTAGCAGCTCCAGAAAAGACAGGATAAATTTCTGCATATCTATGGCTGGTTCTTGGCCCCTCCCACGGTGATCTGGGTGGCTGCTTCATTTCACATTTCACCTCCACAGAGCGTTGAATCTTGATGTCATTAGATGCACAGCTTTGGGGAATGTTTTTAGTGCTGAGCCTCGTGACAGTACTGTCACAAACGGCAATTAATTCTTCATATTTCTTTAGAAACAAAGTTTTTTGTAAAATCCTTTTCTTTGGAAGTTCAGTTCACACTGGTCTGCAACTCTAGCTCTCTTCACCTGCAAGATCAAGCTGAAGGTGGGTTTTATTGACACATGACACTAAGGCCTGTTTTTGTAAACAGTTACATCTAGGTGAATGTTCTGTTTCCTGCATAGTCAACATTTGTGCAGTTAATATTAAAATATTTATGTAGTTAATCGTTCACTTAAATTGAAGATTTAAACCCTGGCTGGTGTGGCTCAGTGGATTGAGTGCTGGCCTGCAAACCAAAGTGTTGCTGGTTCGATTCCCAGTCAGGGCACATGCCTGGGTTGCGGTCAGGTCCCCAGTTGGGGGCGTGCGAGAGGCAACCACACATTGATGTTCCTCTCCCCCTCTTTCCCCTTCCCTTCCCCTCTCTCTAAAACTAAATTTAAAAATTCTTAAAAAAAATTTGAAGATTTAAATTTTATTAGAACATGTTATATACCCATAATATTTAAAGGAAATAATTTTATGTGCTTGAGAGAGGGGGTGTAGATGAAAGGTTATCACGATGATGCAGTTGACTTGTACTTGAATGTTTCCTTGGGGGAAACTTGAGGATCTCCAAGGCAGCATTTGGTTCCTTGTTCTGTCCAATCCTCATACGAATCCTTGAGAGCACATATTAAAATGGTAATTCAACTGAATGCTTATTTTGTAAATGCTAATAACTCCACAGTACAACCCTGGTAGATAACAAAAAGGCCCTGAAAAGCTGTACTTTGATCCTCCTATTAGCCACATGTGGCAGAGGCATTTAAAAATAATCATGTTTTTCCTTCTGTGCTGCCTTTTTAAAGAAGCAGAAATGACTTTTTCAGAGAAGGTTAAAAAAATGACAAAATTGTTCTTATAACAGGTATTTCAGAATACATTTTTAATGTGGCTTAAGAGGGAATTTTCTGTTGCGATTTAGTGTAATTTTCTTTTTCCTTTTTCCTTTTTTTTTTTTTTGCGTAAGTACAGGCTACTTGAGAATATTGAGATCTGTATTTGCTTTTCCTTCCTTCCCCCTCGACCCCTCCTCACTCCCTTCACTCCCGCCCCCCCATCTCCTTAGGTGGGTGTAGAAATAGGTTGGATGTGTTTTGGAACATTCCCTGTAAGTGTTTCTTTCTCTATTTTAGCTGCTGATGCCAAAGAGAGACAATTCTGGGTGACTCAGCTACGCGCTTGTGCCAAATATCACATGGAAACGAATTCTAAGGTGAGTGACCACCGGGAAGCAAGGAGGCATTCCAGTAACTTGGGTGGCTACCCTTCAGCCCAAGTGTCTGTTTCTTTGGGGAAGCTGTTTTTCATGTTATTTTTAAAAGTTATACACCATAGTGGAATTCACACTTGCCCTGCTACATTAACATTTGAAGCCAAGAGAAGAGTGGTAGCATTTGCTTGTGGGTAGAATGAAGAGGCATGCGGGGACTTTCCTGGAACTGATTCTGCAAAGACACTTCTATTGCTTCCTGTGTTGTCAATTTGGGCAGCTGCTTAATTGGCCTGTTGAGAAGCTTGTATGGATGATTTCATTGTGTGGAGCCAGAGTAGTCAGATTTACTGTTCAGGAAGGCTCGGTGTTGTCACTGATCCTTAAATAAAACCTAGACAACGCCCCTCCCCGCCTCCCCCCATTGATTTAGTACTCAGCCGGGAGCTTCTGCATTCTAAGTGTGTAAAAATGTTCCTGGGTAATTTGACATCCAGGTATGAATTATTTTCTCCTCAGGATTCGGGATGAGATCTCGGATCAAATGTGAGGGAGATAGGAGGTTGGCATTTTCATGGATTATTCAGAGGATTTCCAGTCATTAAAATACAGGAAATCACTGCAAAATGAATTTATTCATGGCAATACATATTAATTTTAATGTTCAAAGGCCTATCCCTTTTATGCCATTAGTTCAAATTTACTTAGTATACCTAATTGCAGTCTTTTCCCATATTCCATGCTTCATCTAGAAAGAGCCACACTTGAAATTTCTGATGATTCCGTTTCCTGTAACCCTCCTGCTGTCTTGCTCTGGGCCCTGGGAAATGTCTTGCTTAGTTCAGACCTCCCTGTTCTGCCTCCAAATACAGCCTGAAATGATTTCTTCACAGGATTTTGTTCATTTTTTTCTTTCTAGAGACATTTTCCTTGATTTGCTTGCTCCAGCTGCTCTCAGCCTCATGCCCCTCTTGACTTGGCCCAGGTAGAATCTGGGGAATCATAGGACCCTACTTCTAAAGCTTTTTTTTGCCCTCTGACTTCCTTTATTTTCTAGGAATTATAGTAGGACTTCTGGAAAAATATTTCATCAATATGTTATAAATATGTAGGCAGGGCAATTAAATTTTTTTATATGTATCTTTTTACCTTCTATAGAACAGGAAGGGATAAAATAAGAATATCTCTTCACCATTGCCGTGTATGATCTTTAGAGATAATTGCTCTTAACTGGTCTGCTATGTCATTCAAGTAAATAAAGGCATGTGTTAGTGTGTTGTGTGTATATATCTATCTGTATCTATATCTACATCTGTTTTTTAATACAAATGGGATCATATGTATACTGTCCCCCCACTCACCTATTAATATATTTTGGAAATTTTTTCCCTGTTAGACATATGGATCTCTATTTCACTCACTTTGGCTATCAGTGCTTTAAGTACTCCACTGATAGACATTTGGGGTTTTTTTGTTGTTTTTATGCATAATGCTATAATAAACATCTTTTTGTATCTCTAAGTGGTGTGTGTGTGTGTGTGTGTGTGTGTGTGTGTGTGTGTGTGAATTTATGCCAGTGGAATTGTTGGGTCATAAAATGTCTTCTAAATTTTTATAGATATTGCTAAATTATCTTATAAAAAAGTTGTCCTAGTTTGCACTGCCATCAATTTTGTGTCTCCCCCACAGCTGTGGCTCTTACTAACATTGACTTTTTGATAATCTCATAGGTAAAAAATGGATCCCCCATTATTTTCATTTTCAATTCCAAAATCATGACTGGGGCTGGGTATGTTTTCATACCGCCTATATTTCTTTTATGTGGACTACCAGTTTGTATTTTTTCACCCACTTTTCTGTTGAGTTCATCTTTTTGTTCTTGATTTGCAGTAGCTGCATATGTATTAAGTATATTTGTCCTTCGACTGTCATTTGGACTGTAGATACTTTCTCCTAGTAGGTCATTTGTATTTTGACTTTGATTACATATTTTTGATATGCAGACTATTTCGATTTTTATGGGCAAAGTTATTTTCATTTTTGGCCTTTGGTTTTGCATTGTGTAGAAAGGGGTTTCTCTGTTCAGCATTCTTCCAGTGAATTTATATTGGGTTGGCCAAAAAGTTCGTTTGGTTTTTTTTTGTACAGTGGCTCTAGTGGTGCTTAGTTGTCTTGAACTTCATTTGAAACAATTTTGTTAGAGTGTGTTGTGACAGCTGTTGTATCAGCATGCATTAAAAAAAATCCTTATCAAAACTGGTGAATTTTTGTGCAGCCATTTAATATCTTTGGCATACTATGTTTCATTATTTCAAGAAAGGTAAAAATGCAACTGAAACACAAAAAAAGATTTGTGCAGTATATGGAGAAGGTGCTGTGACTGATCGAACATGTCAAAAGTGGTTTGCAAAGTTTCTTGGTACTATTGACATTCTGGCCAAAAAGTTCTTTGCTGTGGGGCTGCCTTACACATTGGACAGCATCCCTGGCCTCTACCCACTAGAAACCAATAGTGAGAGACAGCCAACATACTCAAAGTATCCAAATCAATGAAGATATTGGTGAAAATGAAAAATGTGTCTTTTATTTTATCAAAAAAATAGTTTATCACGTTTAAATCATTGATTCATCTGAAGTTTATATTGGGTGTCAAAATTCAGGTGGGGGAAACCAATTTTAGTTCATTGTTGTTTTGATGAATCACTGGAGACAAGGAAAACAAAGATATGATCCTAACAGTAGTAAGAAGTAGGGGAATTTAAAAAAAGAGGAGAATTTGAACATTCTCTGGAGGAGAATTTGATTTTCTGATACATTCTCTGGGTAGGTTCCAGAATATGATTAACCTATGAATATTAGACCCAAAATAAATATTATAATAATTTAGCTGTTCTCCTTCTTGGAGAATTGGAGGTATGATTGCTGCCACCACTCATAGCATAGTTACTGTGATCAGTTAGGGAATAAGACTTTTAAAATTGTGAACAGACCTTGTTATTCAGCAGAAGCATTCTGAAGCTGAAGGCTGCTTAGGCAGAAATTAGTACTGAAAATGAAGTTAGGCTTAAAAGTGAATATAAACTTAATCTCCAGTTAACTGTAGGATGGCTGCGTACTTGGCATCATGGTTATTGGAAATTTATGCGAAGCCTTCTCTTCACTGTGTTTCTCTTAATTCTGTCAGCAGGGCAGACCTCTCTGCAGTAGATTGGAGTGACTATTCTGCCTACAGCTACTTGAAATTTCACCTTATAAAAACTTGAGAAGGTGCTATCATTCAAACTCCCTCCAGTGAGAATTGCGGGATAACTAGATTCATAGAACTCCGGAGCCGCAAAAGGCTTTTGCAAATGATTGTCCTGTCTGATGTTCTGAAACCCGGACCTGGTCTCGGTTGGTTCCTGAGGAGGTGTTCACTGGTCCAGAAGTGAAATGAGAAAAACGAGCAGGGAATTGTTTCCAGAGACACCTTTATTCTTTATAAAGGGCTGCTTTTTATTCAGAAGTTACATTGCTTTGCTTTGCTTTGGGAAAGTTAAAATATTCTTATTGTAGAAGATGGTAGAGTATTGATTGATTGCCTTAAAAAACAATTCAGGTTTATTGAGGTATAATTTACATCAAGTAAAATTCACCTCTTTTAAGTGTAAAATTCATTCCTTTTAACTGTAATGGTTGAGTTTTTGGACAAATTATACAGTTGTGTTTGTCACCACCGCCACAATGAGAACCTTGCCACCCCCAGAAGTTCCCTCTTTACCCTGTTGTGGTTGGTCCCCCGTCTTCCTCTTCAGCTTTTCATAACTGCTGATCCATTTTATGTGTATAGTTTTGCTTTTTCTAGAATGTTCTGTAAATGGAATTATAGAGACTTTTACATCAGATTTCTTTTATTTAGCGTAATACTTCTGAGGTTTAGCCATGTGGTTGTGTGAATCAGTCATTAACTGTCTTTTTAATTTTAGCTCTTTTAGTGTGTCGTGCTTCTTGTCCTGTACATATTCTTTTCAGAAATCAAAAGTGATTCCCAATGCTCACATGAAGTCTCAGATGAAAAATATTATTTCTAGATTAATTTCCAGATTAAAAAAAAATTACTGGCTTTTGAAATCGAAAGGTCTTGCTACCTAGTCCAGGCCCCGTTGGTTTATACACAAGGAAGCTCCTACCAGGAGGATTGTGGAGCCTAGACTTGAACGCAGATCTCCTGTTTCCTGCTCTTACCTCACTAATGTCAGTTAGGGCTGCCATGTTCTTCCCTTTGTGTGCGATGGGTCCCTTTAGGACAGTTTCTGTGCCTGGATAGGCAGAAATGGCCAAAAGACATCACAGAGGTTCATCTTGTGGGCTCTGGTGTTATTTGAAGCATGGTTGTGAGGGTGTGAGGCTGGTCTGCTAAGGAGACTAGAAAACCAGCTTTCTCTGAAAACACAAGCAACAAGGAAACAGCCTGCTTTTCATGCAGTATTACAAATGAAGCAGCGTAGAGCGATGCATTGACCGGGGAAGTGTTAAGAGAGCTGTCAGGAACTTTTCTCCTGAGAATTTACTTGTGTACAACTTTGAAAGTATCAAAAGTTCAGGAGTGGGTGTCTTGTTTTTATCAAGTAGGTGGTGTTACGAAACTCCTAGGATAGGGAACAGCGGCGTTCTGGGAACTGCAGTAAGCACTGAGGATGGGAAACGAACTGGCCTGTTGGAAGAGGTAATGATAATTAATCCCTTTTATGTGAGTGGCCCTCACTCATGATTGTGCTACTCACAGTGGTCCTGTGTCGTAGGTTGTATTATCTCCAGTTTTACAAATTAGAAAACGAAACTTGAGTGATGGGCTCATCTCCCATCCTAGTTTCTTGGCAGGAGCTGGTTAGAAGGTTCATGATGGTACTGCTCACCCCCGACCCATGACTCCTTATTTAATAACATGGAGGGAACAGCTCTGGAATGGGGCACCTGTACACTTATCAAGGGGACCCTGCTCCAGTCTTTTAAATAGGGTCTCATTCCCAAATGTTCTCTAGTGAACATTTGTGATATACACTTACACAAATTGAATGTTTTTGGCAGGTCCCTCAAAAACTTTGAATTTCAAACATGAGTATATCCATGTTTCAATTCATGACATTCTGGTTTAGAAGAAATATTGTAGGGTGCAGAGTGAGAAGACCTATATTTAAACCCCTGCTTTGCCAGGTATGTGAACATACCTGCTCAGTTTCCCTTTATTCTTTCTGATTGTCATCATCTTAAAAAAATTACTTTATTGAATTTAGAGAGAGAGAGAACCATCGACTTTTTGTTCACTTATTTAGGCACTCCTGGTTGATTTTGTACGTGCCCTGACGAGAGATTGAACTCGCAGCCTTGGCATATCAGGATGATGCTCTAATCAACTGAGCTACCTGGCCAGGCGTCTTTCCTCACCTTTGAAATGGTGACATCTATCTCCTACAAATTGTCATATGTCTTGCTCGAGCAGGACAATGCAGGAGGAAACCAGTTGCTGCCGTGAAGCACTCGGAGGAGTGAGGTGCTGAGTAGCACATTTCAGTGAGGCTGCCGCGTGGAAGTCCAGCCTCTCAGCCACCCTCGGAGGGGAACAAGTGTGCTTTTTAATCCGTTTGTGGTTATGAGTCTGTTTTCAGATAAACTCTGTTATTTTCAAATGGCTACATCAGAGAACTCGGGATCATTTCAAAATCAACAGAAGCCAATATTTGGGGAGTCAGAGAAACTCATGAATAATGCTACTTTCAAATTAATTTTGACCGGTGTGAAAAGTGGGATAATGAGAATGGTCAAGTAATTAGAAAGCACTTAAAGGACATCAAATTTTGAAGATTTTAGCTTGATTGACTTTGATCTAACTAATGAAGAGAATTTTAAAAGACTAAACCTGATAGAAACTTACTGTATTTTCAATATTTCTTTGATTTTATTTTTTTCTCATCTAGACTTGGAAGTTCACTAATGTGCTCTGATGCTAATTGGGCATTAGTGCCTTGTCCCTAGATTTTCAGCCCTGAAGGATAAAGTGTGACACGTGGTCATGATGATCACTTCCCCTCAGAGACTTTCATCCATTCATTACACATGGTGAGATGGGGTGTGGATGGGGCCCAGGACTTCCCTTATTGGCTCAGCTGCCTTTCTGACTGGCACCTCCATCCCCACCACAAACATACTCATATTATTAATTCACTGGGGACAGCTTGTGAAGGCGTTGCTTTTCCCCCCACAATGGAAATAGCATTATTTGTGACTATTACCTGTATATACTATGAAACATCCAGAGGATAGGAAACTATAAAGAAGGGAAAAACTCACCCCAGAGACCTAATCTCTGATGATATCATTTGATGTACATTTTTCCAGACACTTCAGCTGTGTGGACAAATAGAAAGAGATCACAGGTCTCCATTCAGAGGTCCAGTTCTTCCACTTCCAGTGTTTTTTCTTTCCATGTATATGCACAGAGATCATACTCATTTGTTTTCATGGGTAGTTTACTTCTCCGTAAGGATGGACTATACGACCGGGCTTTGGCCACAGGTCTATTTTCTGTGTTAGGGTGGTTTTATCTTTAAAATGAGTGTGTGGATGTGTATGTATGGCCTGCTTCTTAGAACATTTCTGGAATCTCCTTTGTGTTTTGTCTTCCAGCCCTTTCTCATCCCTCATTCCTTGTCCTGCTCTTGTTTAAATGTAGGTGGAAGTTGAGGATATAAAGGGACATTATTATTGGTGATATACTCATCTAATAATGTGGAAAATGTACTTTCCCCCCCATCTGTGGGGAAATTAAGGAAATGTAGGTATTTGGGGCACTTGAAGTAGTTTATAATATTCATTGTACTTGAAAGTCTTTCTCTGGGGTCTTGGACCCCAGGCCTGACACCATCCTTGCATTTACTACTTTGGGTTCCAGTGACCTGGTTCCCTGTCTGACTCCTGCACTTGACCATGTGCTGTCTGAGAGCAAACACTACATCCACTTAGGAAGACCCTAGGTCCCAAGGACTCGTTGACTGTGTAAAGCATTTGAAGACATTGTGGCTAGATCACCTTGGTGTGTGGTTAGGGCTCCTTGTCCTTGTCAGGTAATTCTAAATTAAAATGTAAATGTCAGGGTACAGTCTTATGCAGATTTGATCATGGAAGAATATGCTTGTCTAATATAGGAATTTAAATTCATTAAATCTTGGGAGGTCTTGAATGAGCAGTGATCGCTGCTAAATTTCAGGGAGTGTGTGTATAAATATTCATGATGGAAGCTGCCCACATCACTAGTATTTTTCTTTTTTTCCCACACCCGCAGAATGATAGTTGGCATACTAATTAATTCATGTCAGACTGTCTCCTCCATGGTGGCTGGATGTGGACGGCACCAAGAGTAGAGGGAAGCTCTTTTCCTCTTCTTATAGCCTTGGGGAAGCTAATGCCCGGTATGGATCTGCTCATGTTTCTACAACCTCCCTGTGACAGCTGACACCTGTGATATAAGTAGTCCCCAACTCACATCCTCTGCTTTGCCATGATATCTAGTACTCCGCAGTGATGTAGGGTTCAGGTAGGGCATGAGAAGGGAGGCCGAAGAGTAATGGGCTGACCCAGCAAACCGGCTCTGTGTTTGCTCTGGCCTGGTGGGAGAGTGTGCTCTGTGGGTGCCATCTGTCCGAGGGCTGCGTGCTGCTGAGTGCACAGAAATGGGTGCATCGAGAGGCCTGACTAGTGACCCTGCCCCTGATAGCGAGGTTGCCAGATACAGACAGCCCTGACTGGGGACATTCCACACTTCTTTTATTTGGGGACGCATGGAGGAGGTGTGAATTGCTTCTGAGGAATTATGAAGAGGGGCATGGGTGCAGAATTCTGACTGGGTGTTGAATTAAATCTACAGCCAAGTGTGAAGAGTGAGGAGATTTGAAACTACTCTTTCATTGTCTCCTCCCCTCCCTCACAACCCCCATCATCTCCTGGTGGTGAAAGACTACAACTTTTCAGACTTTCTGCTGCCCTGGGGTCTGAGCCAGAGGGCGATGGAGAAGTGCTTTGATATCTTGGTTTGGAAGCCTCACAACAGGAAGCACCTGCTTGCTGAGACTCACCCAGGACATCTGTAGAATCTGAAACCACTTGGTTACAAAGGACTTCAGATGTCATGTAGTCCAACATCCCAGCCCCACCTCATCCCACTATTTACATAAAAATGCATACCAGTGGACTTACTCTACTAATAATGAAATATGGATTGATTCTCCTCAAAGCAATAACCAATTTTATCACCTAGACAGGGCATTGCTGTTAACTCATTGACTGAATGCTGAGAACTTTGGTGGTAATCTGACAAATGATATTGAATACCTCTCTCATATGATTAAATGAATTTGAGGCCTCTCACAACAATCTCGAAGAACTTAGAGGGAATAGAATGATTAAAAAGTGGGAAGGGATTCCAAACTCGTTTTGTACCCCTTGTCTAAAAGCAGTAGATGTAAGGAACAGGATGTGGTTGGTTCTAACATTGTGTGGTCCAATCTGGAGGCCTGTAGCCACATGAGGCAATTTAAATTTAAGTTAACTGAAATTAAAATGTAAACTTCAGCTTCTCCACCTCACTTAGCTACATGTTCAGTGCTCAGTGGCCACGTTTGGCTGATGGCTGCAGTATTGGACAGCTCAGGTACAGAACATTAATGTCAGCACAGGAAGTTCTGCTGGACAGTGCTGAGAAAGCTTCATTTACTACTTTATGGTTTC
Organism: Furipterus horrens; assembly: GCF_987537825.1. Classification (NCBI taxonomy): domain Eukaryota; kingdom Metazoa; phylum Chordata; class Mammalia; order Chiroptera; family Furipteridae; genus Furipterus; species Furipterus horrens. The sequence goes on along the minus strand of NW_028327177.1, from coordinate 129,785,108 downwards.
TAAGGAGGGATTTACCAGTGTCTAGTTTTATCTCTTCTTGTGCTATGGACAGTTTTTTCCCTTTTAAATCTGAATAGGCTGACCGGTGCTCCCCAGCCCTTTTATTGGTCCTCTGCTCCTTCCCTTCCACCCTTCCTGTTGGAGTTCTGGTCTACCTTATGGCCACGGCATTAAAAAGCTTAATCACTCTCACTTCTCCAGAGGCCTCGTCTGTGCCGCAGGGACGTTGGCCTTCCATAGCTGAAGGCAGGAACTGGTCTTCTCCTGTGGTCAGATTCTGCTATGTGCTCACTCCACTGCAGCTGTTTGTCAAGAAAATTTCTAGTTTGAGCTTTTGTGAGGAGCTGAGGAGCAAGGGATGGTTGCCAATGGTGTTACTCCCTGGCTCCAACAACCTTTCATAGCACCCCACTTCTGAAGATGAGCCCAGATCTTGACCTTGGCATTGAGTGCCCATCACGTTTTAGGTCCAGTTTCTCTCCCCCCACCTTCCTGCACTCAATTTTCTAGACGAGGAGTTCCCTAGGCACACTGTGTCCTTCCACGTTTTCATGCTGTTTCCTCTGCTAGCAATGCCTTCCCCTCTCCATTCTTCATATAGCAAATAGCCATGTGGTCTTCACCTGCCTGGTTAGAGTGGGTCTTCTGTCTTCTGTGTTCCCTTTTGTACCAGCTCTCACCTATATCACAGTGCTTCCCATGCATGGGGCGTGTGCGCACACGCATGAGCCCTCTTGGTTGACTATGTCCTTAATGCTCAGGACTGGGGGGAAATCGTGGTGACGTCCTCCGTACCTTCCAGGGCCATGACAAGTGGTGGTGGATCTAAACCACAGAGTGCATTTTAATCTCTCAGTAAATGTCAACTCCGCTTCCTCCTTCCTCACTCCTCCACGGTATTAGTATTCATGTAGTAACATGTAGTTCATGTTATAAAAAGAACGATATTCGTGAAGCGTTAATGTCACTTAATCCTAAAAACCAGTCGTTTATTAGTAATAGTGATGGTGTTGGATTTGGGCTCCTTAAAAAACCATATCCAAACTATCATTTTATTTCCCTAAAATATTATTGTATGTTGTTTTAGATCAAGTATTTGAGGATTCTAAATACATGGAGCTATGAGCTTCCTGTTGCTGAAAACCAGGAGTAACTTCAAGCAAAGTATATTCACTGTTTTTTTTTTTGAGCAGGAAATAATAAAAAGGGACACATTTTGGGGAAAAGATAATAATAATAGACAACATCTAGCCATACATTACTATGTGGCAGGTACTAAGAAAAGTCCTTTTCTTGGATTATTTCACATTTTTCTCAGAATAGCCCTATAAGGAAGGTACTACCATTAGCATATGAGGACATAGAGAGGATAGGTAAGGTGCCTGCCCACGGTGGCATAGCTAGTGAGAGGCTGCATCTATTTTAAACAACTTGAGATACAATTCACATACCATAAAATTTACCCTTGTAAAATATACAACCCAGTGGGTTTGGTATATTCATAGAGTTGTACAACCATCCTCACTATCTCATTCTAGAATACTTTATCACCCCCCAAAAAAGCCCCCTATGACCATTTGCCATCACTCCTCATTGCCTACCTCTCCCCTCTCCCCAGCCCTCGATAATCACAAACCACTGACTCCATGGATTTGCCTAGTTTGGACATTTCATGTCAATGGAATCGTTAAATATGTGGCCTTTTATGTCTGGCTATTTAACTTAGTATACTGTTTTCAAGATTCTTCCATGTGTATCATGAATCAATACTTGATTCCTCTTTATGCCTGAACAGCATTCCATTGTATGGATGTGCCATAGTTTTAATCCATTCAACAGCTGATGGACGTTTGGATTGTTTTTACTTTCTGGCTATTATGAATAGTATTGCTATGAACACTTGCGTACAAGCTTTTGTGTGAATATATGTTTCATCTCTTACGAGTATATACCTAAAAGTTCAATTGCTATGTCATATGCAACTCTGTTTAACTTTTTGAGGAACTGCCCTACTAGTTTCAAAATGGCTGTACCATTTTACATTCCCATTGGCAATAGGTGAAGGTTCAGATTTCACTGTATCTTTGTCTCTATTTTATATTGCCTGTTTTTTAATTATAGCCATCCTAGTAGGTATGCAGTTCTGTGGTTTTCATTTGCATTTCCCTCATGATGAATGGATGTTGAGTATCCCTTCATGTGTTTATTGTCCATTCATTCATATCTTTTTTGGGGGAAATGTCTACTTAAATGTTATGTCATTTTTATTTATTTATTTTTTATTGAGTTGTGAGAGTTCTTTATATATTCTGGATACTAGACCCTTATTAGATACATGATTTACAAATATCTTCTCCCATTCCGTGGCTTGTCTTTTTATTTTCCACATCTTTTTTGATATGAGCGAAATTTCTGAGAACAAATGGAACATCTGGAATGGTGGATGGCATAGGGAATTGGAGCCAAAGACTTGGTTTCTGGCCGTATGCGCCTGGGCCACTCACAGCAACTAACCAGTTTTGTAATCAAGAGTAACTGCATCTGTCTTACCCTTGGTTTCCGCCTCTGTGAATTGGGCAAAAGTAGGATCAACGATACAGGGTGGTTTTTTAAGGATTAAATGACGCTAACACTTCACAAATATCAGTTCTTTTTCTAACATGGACTCCTTTTGGCTCTGCCAGAATCTGCCTTGACGGGTAACTGGGTTACAGAGTTCGGTTTCACCCGAAGATGGGTCGCTCAGGACTCGTAGCTAAGGACCTCCCCTAAAAACTGTAATGAGTCTCTACCTCAACGTTTTGATAGGCTGCCCACATGATTATATTCTTCATGCATCATAAAGTTCTGGTATAGTTCAGACTTAATTAGTTTGGCATTGTTCATATTGTGCGGTCTGTGGGACTGGCTCCAACCTCCCTCTCTGTGAGGCTACAGGCCGAACAGGACAGGTTTCAGAATCAATCGTTGGGGACAGCAATCGTTGATGTGAAGGTTGAATTGTGGGTGGTGGTGACAGTTAAATGAGATCACGTCTGTTGTGCTCTTCATTGTGCAGCCAGATGTGGAGTTAGTTTCCATAAGGGGTTGGGCTGACAGAGTTACTCTGCCAGGCTGGGCCTCATGAGGTGGCCTCTGTGGGAGACGGCCAGTATTGGGTGCCCAAGACTGTACACACAGCTGGTAAAGTGATGTATTACTGATCAGTAACTGAGTCTCTAAAATAATCAGGAGAGATTTTTTTTTAATCTACTAAAATAATCAAACATTGAAATTGTTGAAAAGTTTAAGGAAAGAAGGGTGGGGAAGGTGTACCATTATGGAATGTACCAACGACTTAAAACAAAGAACAGAGCAAGTCAAGACACACGCACACGCACATGCACACAAAGGGCTAGTAATAGCAGTTTGCCTGGGGAGGGAAAGGGGAGCTGGGGATTTAGTGTTGAAGAAAAGGAGCAATTTATTTGTACCCTTTGATACTATTTGAAAATTTTACATTGTGCATTGGTTAATTATATATATAAAAACTGCAGTTACTCAAATGGTTAAGGTTTAAGTTAATTTTTAAAAAAGTGGAGCCGAGGTTGCTGGCTGAGTCCTGTGCTCTTAGGCCACTGTGGAGTTGGTCCTTATCTGCAGGCAGCTCTTCCCCAGGGGTCACTGATTAATCTGCTTCTCATTATATTCTTCTCTTGAAAGCCTTAAAATCCAATGTCCTTGAAGATACTCGATAATTCCAAATTCCTGCCAATTCAGATTAGGCTTCTATTCTTGTTACTCAGAATTGATTTTACTCCATATGGTTTGAAGTGCTTAACGTTAAATGCTCTTTGGGGGAAGTGCTCCTTTTCTCCCCTTTATTTGAATTAAACAGTGATTAATGGTGAACATTGAGTGGCCTCTTCCATAGCTGAAGCCTTCAGTGTTGGGGCAGTTGGCTGATAATGAAATTGGAAAAGCCAGTGTTCCTGCTGCCTGTCATCTAGCAGACCCAATAAGCAGAGACAGGGATTGAATCTTCATGGGCGCTTTATTCAGATGGTCGGGGATCTGAGCAGACAGCGGGTTTGTACCCTAACAGACTGTCTTAAATTCCATTATAAATGGGCCCTTTTTATAAGGAGAAGAAAAGTGTAGGTAAGGGGTTTGGAATTCAGGTAAAAAGTTAATCAGATAAAAGCTGCAGCATTCTTTCACCAGTATCCTGGCCGGTAGTCATCTTACCCTGGAGTACAAGGGCTCAGATACCATCTTGTTTGCTTGCAGGTCTCCTGCGGCACAGAGGTGGAACTGCTTATGGTCTCCTGGAGTCAGGGTGGGTCATACCTCCAGTTCCTGAAACAATAGCTTTTTACATGCATTGATTACTAAGCTAATTAGCTGTTACCTGAAACTGAAGTTTTCCAGCATTTGAGTCCCTCATCATTAGCACCCTTCTGGGTCTCGAGTCTGAAAACACTTCTAGAAATTGTGTGTGTCTCAAAAAATTCAGTTACATCTACTACATAATATACCAGCCTGATTTCGTGTTTTAAAACTCTTTTATTTTCTTTCCCAAAATTGTTGGGTAAAAAGCAAGATGAACCACATCTCTCACTGAGACCCAGAAGATATCAAGTGCCCCAGGTTGGAAAGCAGAGCATCTTGGGGGTACTGTCTGTTTTCCTAAGTAGCGAGTCTTGGGGTACGGGGTGGGGGAGGACTAGAAAATGATGATTTTTAAGCTTGAGCTTGATTAACTCCAAGTAGGTAAAGTTAGACAAGTTCATCTGAGGATTTACTTTCTTCTTGGCTCTATCTTCTTGTTTTCTGCTGTTAGGCAACTCGACTTTCATGTTATAGCAAGCTCAGTGCCATTTTGTCTTCTAGAATTTTTCACAGATAATTACCTTTTGGGTACTTAAAATTAAGTGTAAAACATCCTCCTCTTAAACATGCCATCAAATTAGGTAAATAAAACACAATTTAAGTACAGCTTTTATTAAGACAATAAAGTTTGGGGACTTTTTATTGTCTTAATAAAATGCAACAATTTTATATAGCTTCTTAAGCATAACTTTAATATTAGGCTGCCTGCCTTGCCCAAAAGGAAAGTATTAGTACTGCCTGGGATCATGGTTTTAGGCAAGGGGACATTCAGGTTAAAAATACATATATATTTAGGTAAAAAAGGATACAGTTTTGATTCAGTTGGATACAGTTGCGCTAATTATACCATTTACCTGTACTTAAATAAGGCTTTGTTCTAGAATAAGTAGCTAAGTTGCTGTTTCTGTCTAGAATATTGGTGGATGATTTTATATTCATTGGTCTCTGTAAGCAAAGTTTGGATTTGAGGCAGGATAGACAAGTCTTATTCCGAGGACATGTCCCACACCAGTTATCATAATGGACATGACATGTATGAATGAACATACTAAGAACAAGAGAATCCAGGCACATAGCTGGGGTCAGCTGTTCGGAGTGGGCTCCTCTGCTCCCCGTTTTGCTGACTTTGAGAGAAAAGCTTAGAAGGTAAACTTGGGAAGAGGGGTCAGCAAATACAGAATGCTTGTGTGCCGTGGTATTCTGGCACTGGGGGTGTCGGGGTGGACTGTGGAGACCGGCCCCACGGAACTTACACTTTCGTGGGGAGCCAGTCAACGGACCGATATGGCCTAAGTCAGGCAGCGATGGGTTCTGTGAAGAAAAAGAAAGCAAGGCCAGGGACTAGAAAACAACAGTGAGACTTCTAAGGTTTTCTACTCAAAAATATATCCCACGGGCACTGTATTCTTTTCAAATGTCAATGTCATAAAAAGATTGAGAAGGTTGTGGAGATATTCCAGGTTGAAATATTCCAAATGGAAATAGTCCACATTGAATGAGGCTAGAGACATGACCACTAAAGGCATCAATACCTGACCCTAACCTGGGTCTGATTTCGTTTTGACAAAATTAGAGTATGGACAGTGGGTTAGGTAAGGTAGTTGATAACTGTATTGTGATTATGTAGGAAACTATTTTTGTTTTTAGGAAAGATATACTGAAGCAGTTGATACTTAAATTAAAAGGTCATGATGTATATAGTTTACACTAAGATGGTTTAGGAAAAATTACATACTGGGTTGGCTAAAAAAATCTGTATTTTTTTTTTTTCCGTAAAATAAAAGACATTTTTCATTTTCAGCGCTAACTGTTGATTTGGATATTTTGAGTATGTCGGCTGTGTCCTGCGTGGTATAACATTGTTCTCAGTGTCTTTATTTGATCACTATCAGCTTCAACTGGTTTCCCCGACCATGGAGCATCATCCAGTAAGAAATCTCCAGCACAAAACTTCACAAACCACTTTTGACATGTTCGATCAGTCATAGCACCTTCCCCATACACTGCACGAATCATTTTTTTGCCTTTCAGTTGCATTTTTACCTTTCTTGCAATAATAAAGCCTAATATGCTGAAAATGTTGCATATTGTCTTCCATCTTCAATATTTAAATGGCCGCACAAAAATTCACCAATTTTGATGTTTTCTTAAATGCATGCTGATATGACAACTGTCGAAATACAATCTGACAAAACTGTTTCAAATGAAGATATTTCCTATAAGTCATTTACATGTTAGTATAAATTGTAGACAAGCAGTTACTCACTTGCTCTTGTTTACCTGAAACTAACCACCAAGGAACTCAGTGGTTTTCTGAGAGTTAAAGAGAATTTGGGGACAGGAGGTATTATAGGGTCACTGCACTCAGGCTAATACTGGGCCTTGGAGAGAAGGGCAGATTATGTGTGTGGAAGATAGAGATTTAGAAAGGAAGGTTGGGGCAAGTCAGTGACAAACTGCTACTAGGTGGAAGGTTGGCCTTTACAGTTGGACAACCCCTCTAGCCCATTCTGTATGCTATCTTTTGTATTCATTTTATTTTAATCCTCACCCAAGGATATGTTTATTGTTGGGGGGGACAGAGGGAGGGGGGAGAGAGAGAAAAAGAGGTGGAGGGAGAGAGAAAGAGAAATATTGATTGGTTGCCTCCTGAATGCCCCCTGATTGAGGATTGAACACACAAGCTAGGTATATGCCCTGACTGGGGATTGAACACTCAACCTTTTGGTCTATGGGATGGACCGTGCTCCAACCGAGTCACTTGACCAGGGCTGGCATTTATCTTTTTCTAAATATAAAGTTTATGAAGATATAATTTACATATTATGAAAGAAGGTTGTGGTGATCAATAATATTTGATATAAATATGTAAAATTATTCCAGTAGTTATCCAAATTGATCAAAATATTAGTCACAGTGGTAAGCACCTTTATAGACATTATTTCATTTAATACTTAAGAGTCTGACAAGGTAGGTTTTAGTTTCCTAATTGAGAATGAGGATAACAGAACCCTTGAGAAGTTACAAATAGCTACCTTAGGTCACATACTTGGTGACGGGCTGAACTTGACACCCACAGGTCTGATACTCTGAAGCCAGTGGGCTGGGCAGCTTCTCTATGTCGTTGACCCCTGATTCAGGAATCATGCAGGTGGGGTGCACAGAGGCTCTGTGTCTCTGGTCTCTTAGAACATGCATAGTGCACTTCTTGAAATGTGGAAGAACTGAGTTGATACTTTTCAGTCCAAGAAGGGAAGAAAGGTTTTGTAAATAATAGGTCTTCAATATGTAGGAAAGTGAAAATATTTAGGAAGTCAACTGAGTGTTTTGGGGGTTAGTATTAGTGGAGTCAGTTCTAAGCTGGATAAACTGTCTCATCCACTCACCTACCCATACATTTATATCCATCCTCCCATTCACCTGTCCATCCACCCACCCACCCACCCATCAGAGCTGTGTTCTCCAGGTGGCTGTCTAACCCCAGTTTGCAGTGTTTTGGTTCTGCCACACACCAACATCCCCAGTGTTGCCCATGCTACAACTTTGAAGACCCTACTTCCGTACCGCACAAACTGCCTCCTTAATCTCCTACCTGAGCTGCTTTTGCAGCCCTTCACAGCTTCCTTACACCTAGCCCGGACAACCCAGAGAGCGTATCAGGAAGCCCGTCTGGCATTAGGATACAGGGACATTTTCAGTGGAACCCTGAGTTCACTTAGTAGGTTGGCATCTGCCTTCAGGATCTTTCTTCGCTCTCAGTCTTCCTTGGCCAGGTGAGCAGCTGGAAAAGGCTGCTGATGCCTGATGCCTGCATTTAGGATAGTTATTTTCCATTCATTTTCTTGGCAGCTTACCTTAATGGCATCTTCTTTTTCTCTCTCTGAAGCCCTGCTACTTGGCAGATCTGCATACCTCTTTGGATCCAACAGCTCTTTGTCTTGTGCACTGGACAACAGGCGTTTCTAAATTGCCTACTATGTGCAGTGCGTGACCTTGGTATTCTCTCCTTTACAGCTTACAGCATAAACACTTGAAGTTCCTAGACTCTCACCATGTATTGATGTAAAAAAATATGAAAAATGATGGAAACTACTTTGATCCATGGGGATAATTTGTTCAAATGCTAGAAAACATGTTCTTCTCTCGTAACAATGCTAACGATAGATGGTGTGTTATAGTTCACAAGTCCTTCCACATATACCACCTGATATGCCAGGGTTTCTAAGTGTTGGCATTATTGCTGTCTGTGGCCACATGGATGCTGTGAGGGGCTGTCTTGAGCCCTGTAGCATGTTTGGCAACATCCCTGCCTCTACCCACTGGATGGCAGTAGCCCTCACCACCGGCTGTGACAACCAACCAAGTCTTCTGATTTTGCCAAACGCTTCCTGGCAGGGACAAAATCACCGGGAGTTGAGACCTACTGCCTCATATAAGTCTCAGAACGATCATATTCTGTAGGTATTATCTCAGTTTTGCAGATGAAGAAACTGTGGGTCAGAACGGTTAAATTGCTACAGCTAGGGCATGCAGAGGTGAGACTTGAAGCCATCCCCCTATGTTTGGCTCTTCACCTGAGGCTCCTCTGTACCCCCAGCTGCTGGGACATTGTTTCAGTGTACAGGGTGAAGCAGGGCCAATGGGATTGCTCTGCAGCGGAGCTTTTGCTCTTGGGAAAGGCCTGGCTCTCTTGCCAGGTGTGAGACAGCCCATCCATCACGTCCCTGAGACTCCTGGGCATCTCCCCCAGTGAGGGCTGCAGCTTAGAACGCCAGAGAGATTTTAGCAGCGAAGCAAGAATGGTCTCGCGGTCCTGCTCCACCGGCCCAGCTCCGGAGATCCCCAGGCCCGGCATGGAATGAAAGGGACCCCAGACTTTGCAGCCTTGTGCCAGGATTCTGCACAAATCTGAAAAGATCTGGGTGGCACTTCTGGCATGTGTTAGTGCTGAGGAGGCGAATCATGGAGTCCTGAAGTAGTATCCCCCCACCCCCAGTGCTTTGTGCTGCCCTGGCAGAGTGGAGAGGAGACGAGAGAATGTTTGCTCGAGGCAGAAGCTTGACAGTCTAGGGGAGCTGTGTCGGGCGGGGCAGGACTGGCAGGGCTCTGGCTGGACCTTCTGGCCTCCTCATGGGCTGCAAGCACTCTGCCGCGGTGAGGATGGAGAGCAGGGCCTCCTCCTCCTGCCTGAGCGCGCTGTGGGCGGATGCGGACAGAGGTCCTTGCCAGACCCACCACTCCTGGTCGGCTAAGGTAAATGGGGTTCTGGGAACTGGGGAGTGCAGCTGAAGGGGTGTATTTACTCTTCATCTCTCCTTCGTGTCTCTTGAGGAAGACTCATTTCTCTCTTGGGCCGTGTAGATGTAGGCTCCCAGGCATCTGGGATTTTGACAAATTGCGAAGCCATAAATACTCTTTCCCCCAGTGGGATGCCTTTTACAGACTGGCCAAACTGGAGGAAGTGTCTCTTTGGAATCAGATTATTTTTGAAAAAACAAAAGAACATTACTAGCATTGATTGGCGTTGAAATAAAAAATAATCCCTGTCTTTTCTCTTAGGAAGTCTTTCTGCAATTTAGATACTAACCTCAGCCAACAGCTTTGATTTGCTGGCTTCTGAAGCCAACTCGATTCATCATGTTGTTAGTGCTTTCCTCATTTCAAATATCAATATGCAGACGCACCATTAGTGGGAATAGTGCAGGGTTGAGTCAGGAAACTTGAGTCTTCTGATGGTTTTACCATTGGCCTTGACCTTGGACCTTGAGCTATTTGTTTCTTTTTGTATTTCAGTTTCCTATTCTATATAGTAGGTGGAACATTTCCCCTCTTGAGTTTCACAGAGATATTGCAAGAGAAGCAAATTAATACTTTTAGCGAGGCTTAATCAAAGTAGCTATTAATATCATAATTATAACAATGACGAATAGAGTAATTGCTAGCTTTCTATGCTGAAGGCGCTATGGAGTGATCTGGGTGTGCTCTGCTGCTGGCCTCGGTGTGTCCCTGTGGGAAGAGAAGGAACAACATCTCTCTTTCACACTCCTTTTGATTTGCTAAGCGCACATAGGGTTTTGATGTATTTTGTTATATACAGGTTGGAAGCGCTTTGCTGCCCCCTGGCTCTCTTCCCCTCCGTTCCATTCCCATCCCCCAAAGTAACCATTCTAGACGTACGTTGTTTTCATCAAGAGAGAAATGGGGCCATAGTTTATAAACTGTTCTGTGATTTACTGTGTTTTGTATTTTGTCTTGGAAATCTTTCCATGCCAGTGTATGTTTCTCTCCCTCTCTTTCTCTTTCCCTTCCCCTCCCCGTCCGCCCCCAAATATATATCAGTTTAAAAAATTTTTTTAAAAAAATCAGCTGCATGGTGTTTAATGGAATGCATGTGTCATCTGTCTCTTAACAATCTCTTGATGGGGACCCTTGTGAAAGATCGGGACCTGTTATAGTGTGAAGTGGTAAGACCAGTGAGACCTAGAATAAAGGATTCTTCTATTCTTGGCTTTAGAGTTAGTTGCTCAGCCTCTCTGGGCCTCAAATTCTGGTTGAAAAGAGGAGTTTGGGTAAGAGGATTTTCTCAGATCCTATTTAGCCTTAAATGTTGTAAATTCATTCTCAGATCTTGTTTACTAGTTATCTCCTGCTATATCTAACAAATATCCTCAAACCTCTTTTTTTACTTTTTTAAAAGTATATTTTATTAATTATGTTGTTACAGTAGTCCCCAATTTTTCCTTCTTTGCTCCCCTCTGCCCAGTACCTTCCTTCCCCCAGCAATCCCACCCGCCTTAGTTCATGTCCATGGGTCATGCATATAAGTTCTTTGGCTTCACCCTTTCTTATATTATTATTAACTTTCCCCTGTCTATTTTGTACCAACCAATTTTGCTTCTTAATCCCCGCACAATTTTCCCATTTCTCCTCCCTCCTCCTCCAAGCTGATAACCCTCCAAATGATCCCCATACCTATGATTCTGTTCCTAGTCTGGTTTGCTTAGTTGGATTTTGTTTTTATTTTTTAGATTCAGTTGTTGATAGTTGTGAGTTTGTTGTCATTTTAGTGTTCATAGTTTTGATCATCTTTTTCTTAAATAAGTTCCTTTAACATTTCATATAATAATGGCTTGGTGATGATGAACTCTTTTAGCTTTACCTTGTCTGGGAAGCACTTCATCTGCCCTTCCATTCTAAATGATAGCTTTGCTGGATAGATAGTCTTGGTTGTAGGTCCTTGCTTTTCATCACTTTGAATACTTCTTGCCAGTTCCTTCTTGCCTGCAAAGCTTCTTTTGAGAAATCAGCTGATAGTCTTATAAACACCCCTTTGTAGATAACTCTCTGCTTTTCTCTTGTTGCTTTTAAGATTCTCTCTTTATCTTGAACCTTTGGCATTTTAATTATGATGTGTCTTGGTGTGGTATCTTTGGGTCTAGCTTCTTTGGGACTCTCTGTGCTTCCAGGACTTCTATGTCTCTTTCTTTCACCAAATTTGGGAAGTTTTTCTTCATTATTTTTTGCACGTAGGCTTTCAATTTTTTGCTCTTCCTCTTCTTCTGGCACCCCTATGATTCAGATGCTGGCATGTTTAAAATTGTCCCAGAGGTTTCTAAGCTTCTCCTCATTTTTTTTCAATTCTTATTGCCTCATTCTGTACTGCTTGACTGTTTTTTTCTTCCTTATATTCCAAATCATTGATTTGAACCCCGGTTTCCTTCTCTTCACTGTTAGTTTTGTGTGGATTTTCCTTTGTTTCATTTAGCGTAGCCTTCACTTCTTCCCTTATGCATTTACCATACTCAAGCATATCTGTCAAGCCTGTGAGCATCTTTGTCACCAGTGTTTTGAATTATTCGTCTGTTAGGTTGGCTATCTCCTTGTCTGTTAGGTTGGTTATCTCCTTGTGGCTTAGCTCTCCCACTGGAATTTTGATCCATTCCTCCTTTTGGGCTATACTTCTCTGTCTCCTCATCTTGACAGACTCCTGTGTTTGTTTGCCTCTGTGTGTAAGGTAGAGGTGTCACTCCTGTTACGTTGTAAAGGGAGGAGCCTTAGTATTCATCAGTACAGGGCGACCTGTTTCACCACGTTGTGGCGCTGTATGTGGGGGAGGAGTCTGAGAAGGAACAATGCCGCTTGCTCAGCACTCACCCCTTTTCCAGGTACTTCTCCTGCTTCCCTTATGGAACTGGCACCTCTCTAGCTGTTGCCCTGGTTGTCGTTCCCAGAGTGGGTGGCTCTGCTGATTTTCTAGGACCATGGTGGCCCTTTTAACAAGTGGACTCTGCTGAAAGACCAGGAGTTTCTGCCTCCTCTCCAACCCCCAGTGGTTTGCACAGCCAGAAGCAATGAAGCTTTATTTTCCCTGGCGCTGGGAGCTGCACGGTCTGGTCAGGAGCTGGGAGCGCTCCCCAGGTGTCCCTCCCACTTTTTAAAATGTGTGATTGCGTTTTCCACTGGCCTGCCACTGCCACTGCCACCACACCACATCCTCTCTGCCCAGGATCCACCCCTCCTACCTATCTGGATGAGTATTTCTTCTTTATATCTTTGTTTGTTGGACTACCATGCAGCTTGATTTTCTGGAACTTCTGGTTGTCTCTAGTTTTGAGGTAGTTGTATTTCTTCTTACTTGTGGAGGGAGATGCAGCATGCCTGTCAAGGCCTCTGTCTTGGCTGGAAGTCCACAAACATCCCCAAACTTAATGTTTAACTCACAGTAGCTTACAGTTATGCTGGGCATTTCTTCTGGTCTGAATGGGCCCAAAGATCCCACTTGGGCTCACGTATGTGTCTGCAATCGGTTCACAAGTGGGTTAGGGTCTGATATCCCTAGATGGCCATACTGACATGTCTGGTGGTTGGCCGGTTGGCTGGCTATTGGCTGGGCAATTGGGGTAGGGGGTAGGGTCAATGAACTACATGTTCCTTATTCTTCTGCAGGTTACCCTAGGTATGTTCACATGTGGCTGGGCAGGGTTCCAACAGGAGCAAGTGTTCACTCACAGTTGCATGGAGGATAAATAGAAGACATTGGTGAGAAAGAGGGTGTGCAGGAGAATTGGGAAGGTTTATCATCCTGGAGGCTTTGAAAGGTGAGAGTGCTCAGTAGTATCAGAAGCTGCAGAGAGGAAACAGTAAGGGGGAATGAGAAGAAGCCTTTGGATTTGCCCCGAGTAGCCACCGACGTTAGATTAATTGTTCCAAGTAGGAACTAAAAAATAGCCATTGTGTCCTTGTTCAGTTGCTTCAGATTTACCCTCTGCACAGCACACGTATCATCTTCTCAATGCCTTGACCTCAGTTGTTCAGGGTTCCTTTTCAAGTCAGATCAGTGATGCACAGATAAGCCATGGAAACTTCAAATGGTGGCGGTATAGGGACTGAAGAGAGCCTCCTGGCTGTACATAACCGAAGCTTGGGGATCTCTGAAAAGAAATCAGTTTGCCCATATCTTCCTCTTTCTAGGGCATATAGAACTGTAGAGATTTTCAACTATGGACTTGGCGAAGTGATTACTTTTGCTTTTTTCTTTTATTGTGTGGCGACTGGAACAAGTGCTTTTCAGCTCCTCTGAGCTCTGGTCTGTGTGTGATAGAGTCAATGTTATAACGAAATTCTGGAATAATATAATTAATTCATTAGCTTAACTTATTATAAAAGTGATATAATTATATTAGAAAATATAAGTGGATAAATTTGGAAAATAGAGGAAGGAACGACATGGTCTCGCCACTCGAAAACATCCGCTGTTAACAATTTGGGATAGTTTGAGCAGATATTTTTTAACTCTTGTGATGCTGATTTACTTCTTATTTTAATAAGAAAATTGGTGCTGTTGTTTAGAATGCCTCCCAATTTTTTATCTGGTAGCCCTGGATATATAATTCTGCTTGTATTAAGGGGAAATTAGACCAGACTTAAAATATTCTCTTGTGTTTCCTATGTGTGGAATAAAGAAAAGAAGCCTTCCAGGATGAGTAGGAAGACATGGGGAGAGGCAGACAGACCCTGTTAGAATTGTCCATGGAGGGTTAGCTGATTCTTCAGGCATTAATCTTTCTAGTTTTCATTTTTTAAAAATGGAGGTGAAGTATACATATTCTTAAGATAATCATTTTAAAGTTGACAATTCAGTGATGTATAGTACACTCACAGTGTTATACAACAATCACCACTTCTGTATAGCTTTCTTTTTTTTTTTAAGAAAGGAAGAAAACATTGATTTGTTGTTACACTTATCCATCCATTCATTGGTTAATTCTTTTTTTTTTTTTTCTTTAAAAAAAAAATTTTAGAGAGGGGAAAGGAGGGAGAAAGGGAGAGACACTTTGATCAGCTGCCTCTTGGATGCCCCCAACTGGGGACCTGGCCCACAACCCAGGCATGTGCCCTGACTGGGAATCAAACTGGCAATCCTTCGATCTACAGGCCGGAGTTCAATCCACTGGGCCACACCAGCGAGGAACATTGGTTAATTCTTGTATGTGCCCTCACCGGGGATCAAACCGGCAACTGTGGCATATTGGGATAATGCTCTAACCAACTGAAAGCTACCTGGCTAGGCCCACTCCTGTATAGTTTCAGAACATTTCATCACCCCAAATAAAACCTTATACCCATTATGCAGTTACTTCATTTCCCCCTTCTGAGCCTCTGGTAGCCACCCCAATATGCTTTCTGTTTCTGTGGTTTTACCTATTATGGATATTTCATATAAATGGAGTCATGCAACATATGACTTTTTTGTTTGATTTCTTTCGTCTAGCATAATGCTTCTGAGTTTCAAACATAGCATAGAATATATGAGTACTTCATTCCTTTTTATGGCTGAAAAATGTGTTATTGTATGGATATATCACAATTTGTTTATCCATTCATCATCTGATGGACATTTGAGTCGTTTCTACATCTTGGCTCTTGGTGAATAGTGATGCTCTGAATTTGTGTACATGTATTTGTTTGAGCGCCTGACTTTAATTCTTTTGGGTAAGGCATTAATCACATTCCTCAGTCTCTAGGTTGTAAAATATTTATGTTGAGGCAGTCCACAGAGATCATGGCAGTCCGCTGTTGGAATCCACCCATTTTGCTTCCACAAAGCACTTCTCTGCTTTGTATTGATTTTGGTCCCAAGCCCAAAGATAATACATGGGTACTGTTTTTACCGATGGAGGGTGATTGGTGCTTTGTTACAGGAATCCTAGTTCAGCATCTTATGTGTACAGTGTAAAACATAAGACAGGAGCTCATCAGTCTTATCACAACTGCTCATGGGATGAAACAATCTTTTCCTGCTCTGCCTGTCAGCCCATCTTAATGCTATTGCCCCAGATCCCAGAGTCCCTGTCAGTGCCTCATCTGCCCTGTCTGCTCAGATAAAGCATCTGCACTTGCGGCTGCCTCCTTTGTTTGGTTCAGAACTGAGGGTCCAGGACTGCCAAGTGACTGTGGCGCTGTTAAATGTGCGACTGTCATAAGTACTGGGCGTACGTCCTGAAGACACTCCCTGCTGAAATCTCTAATCAGTTATGTTGTATTTACAGTGTCTAGATTGGGCCTTTGTCTGGCCATTTGTCTCTATATCCCTCAGTACAGTAATTGAAAGATTGGAGGAGGAAATGAAGTTTGATTGTTATGCCAACTAGAACGTCACTCTATAGAAAGGAAATCTGGGTGGGAAAGAAGAGGACCAGCACATGTCACAGATAACAGATAAAAGCAAGCATGCAATTTTGGTTGCTGCTTGGCATCCTGTGAAACAACATAGGACCATTATTTTAGGTGGGTTCTGTAAGAACGGAGTCGCTCAGTGAACCATGAGGACGCAGCAAGCAGACAAAAAGAAGTTTATTGAGGGAATTAGCAGGTGGGGAGGAAGCCATGCCGCCAATGGCCTGACTCTGGATTCCTCGGGAAGGAGGGGGCTGTTTTATAAGGGGAAGAAAAAAGAAACTATTGAATTCAGTCATTTATCTTGCAGCTGTGAGTCTGGGGGCTGGTCAAGGTCGAATGGAGCTTGGCTTGACACTCCTCCGCTATCATGGGAAACTCCCAGAGAGCTGCAGGCGGGTGGGGGGAGGGGGAGGGCATGGGAACCGAGGCTGTCAGGTTCCACAGAAAGTAGAGCCTGAGAGATGAAGGCTTGGGTACAGGACTCTGATCCTTGGCAAGTGGAGCAGGGAGACCAGGAAGAGTGAAGTAATGGAAATTGAGAAAGTCACCCAAAGTGTGCGCTTTTGTCCTGGTTATACTGTAGGTAATTAGCAGAATCCCACTGGTCACCCTTGTAGGAATCATATAGAATGTGCTTCAGAATTCTCTGCTCTGTGTACAGGTGATATCATTATTTATCCACTAGGCCCCCTGTCTCATTGGTCAAGGGCTACCCCATGTGGGTGTTAACTCTTAGTCACTTTTTTAGGTTTGCTCTTGTACTTGCTCTTGAAAGTTGGTTCCCATTGACTTTTTGATTTGGCTTCCATAGAACAGCCCAGGTCAGCCCCAGCAGGAGGTAAATAGTGCAACCGAGGCATGGTACTAACATCTGTGCACCGCTGGTTGCCTCAGCAACTGCTGGAGTGAAAAGGTGGGTTGAGAGGATGTAAGGACTCATGTTTCTAGCACATGTAATTTCCATATTCCTCCATCTCTCTTTTGGTAGCCACTACATCTTTATCTCTCAAAGCTTCAGGAATATCCAGAATTGATAATATCCAATCCTGGGCACTTTCTCAGCCTGGCTTCCTGTGAAGGTCGTGTATTTGTCCCACTCCTCTTAACCTCTCTTCCCCCTCCCCTCATTATCCATTTTGATGGAGTTAGGCCACTTGATCTGTTAGAGGTAATGCCACTAAGTCTGTTAAAACTGTAGGAATTCAATTAGATTGTAATACAAGACTAAACTCTCTTTTAAAAAATGGATAATTTGAACTCTTCAACGGGTGGTAGAGTCTCTGGAGACAGAGAAATGAGGAAGAATCGCTCATGTACTCTCATGCACAGTACAGTCAGAGTTTAATTTTCTACTTCATGTGCTCTGGAGTCTGTGATGACAGCAACATACTGACTCAGGAGCATTTTGAAGCCTAGCAGGAGCTATTGTGTTTCTATAACACCTGACAACTTTGCAACTCTGTTGCCCTGAGGAGCAAACCCTCTTCCTTCCTGTACCTGGGTTATTAACATAGAGCTGACCTGTTAGACAGTAACACTTCTCCTGTGATGAGCCCAGGGGCTCTTGGTTGAGCCAGTGAGAGAGTTTATGCAAACTGCTTTCTTGCAGCCCATAACATTGGAGAACAGGCCACTCTAGGCTCTTATAAACCTTATGGTTGAGGCTCCATGAGAAGTCTTCTTAGTTGATGATTTGGAGACATTGTCCATTAATCAAAAAGAGTTGGTTAAAGCAAGGAATCATACTTGTGATGTATACAAACCTTAAGCATGTATGCCATTTTAACTTAAAATCCTCACCCAACCAATTTTAGATGTAGTTCCAAGGCCCCTTCATCAAGTGTGGGTTTATCGGTAGAAAGGCATCTTCTTTCTTACAGAAAAGCATATCTATAATGTATCACCTCTAATCCCCTGTTTTGGTTTCTTTAAAGAGCAGGGCAAACTCATTACAGACTCCTAGATTTTTTATAAATGGTTTCTAGCTTTTTATAGTTACCATGTCCACACATAATTCAACAAGTTTTTTTAGCAATTCATTTACTGATATTTTTCAAGTCATGCAGCTTAGTCTCATAATTTTTTTCACATTTATTTTTATCAATCTATTTTAATTATATGGTTAAAGAATAAGTATGCCAGCAGAAGCAGAGTAGGGACTAAATACAGTTGGCTTTTGTAGACACTTAGCGGAGTGGGTTGGGGCAGAAATGTGTGGGCACAATCAGAGAGGCTCCCAGCCATGAGCAGTCAGCACCCTGGGCGCAGCAGTCAGTAAGGGTTATGGAAAGAATGAAAAGTGGTTGGAAATCCAATTATTTGGTTAAATTGAGGACATTGAGAGCATTTACTGTAGCTTTTCTGGCTTTGCTACCTGATACCCTGAGATTGGGCAGTGCAAAAATCCTCCCATATAAAATGGTCTGCATCTCTTCAGGGCTGCTTCTGATGACTCCTCCCACGTTTTTCGGCATGGAAATGGCTGGCACCCATGGGAATTCTGCAGGCTTCTGGCTTTGCTGAATATTCATTTGATATGGCCCAGGTTCTGCAAATTTC
The DNA here is from genome assembly GCF_987537825.1 of Furipterus horrens. Classification (NCBI taxonomy): domain Eukaryota; kingdom Metazoa; phylum Chordata; class Mammalia; order Chiroptera; family Furipteridae; genus Furipterus; species Furipterus horrens. The sequence continues at coordinate 129,766,499 of NW_028327177.1, read as the reverse complement.
GGTGATTGGAATGACAGGGACTGAGTCCTTAAACCACTTAACACTTCTAATGATTTTCTGTCCTAAGTTCTCTGGTAAAAATTGAGAGATCTGAGAGTGAGGTTCTTTCCTTTGTGATCCAGAAATAATTAGTTGTAAGCAAAAAAAAAAAGTAATAAAAAAATATATACACACACACACACACACACACACACATATATATATATATATATATATATATATATATATCTTGTTGGCTCTGTATACTTGTCAGGTCCTATGTCTGGATTCCAAAAAACCCAAGACCCACAATTTAAATTCCTTTGAGCTTTAAATATAAGCTTGTGAACCTACAGTTTATTTCTGCTTTGGCAAGACATGCCTTAGGGAGAATTAGGGAGGGTCACAGGAGTGTATCTGTGTATGTGTTACATACATACAAAAAGTGCAGCAGGAAAGAGGAGGGCAGATATCTATAGCTTCTAAGGTTCTGGTCACATACAGCATTTTCCAGAAAATGTCCCAATTGACACATTGGCTGATATGGTTTCTGCAGCTTCCTGTGGCTGTCACCCCCCCAGCCCCCATACTATTTACCCAGATCCCCTGAGTTATTAGTGTAAGGGACAAAAAAAAACTGGTGACTCTCAAACCAGTAGGAAATAATTAACAGCAAAGGACAAATGTAATTAAAATCTTGATTTAGGGGGTCTGCGAGTCAGAGTCAATAGTATTAGCACACCTACAAGTACAAGTCAGGGAGGGACATTCCACAGCCCAGCACAAATGCCTCCGAGATCAAAGAGGGAAGATATTCATCACCAAACACAGGGACATGGGAACATGTAGTCAGCCCAGCAAACAAGTTAGGGAAAATTCAAGGGAGAGCTGAAGACAGACCTATAACCAAATTACCCTTAGTTAATTATCACCCTCAGTTAATGTAGTTAATCATGTTAGATTGTAACTCAGGAGTATCCAGCGTGGAAAAACAGAGAGGGGAAAGGGAAGCTTTTACTCATGTTAGGATAAAACCAGCCTGCTCCGTTTGTCAGTGCATACCTTTGATTTGGCTGGACGGGACCTGCAGTCCTGTAAATAAACAACTGCCTCGGTCACTGCTGAAGTCCTGTGTCTTGGTGTTTTTATTGTGTGCATTTCTCACATTAGCAAATCTTGAATTTCCGTCTCAACCTTATCAGTAATACCAAGCTGGGAATCAGTAATTAGTGGGATTTATTCTGCAGATCCTGGAGGATTCTGCATGCAGCCAAGGCACATTGACAATGATATGATTTAAGATTTTTGGTGTGAAGCTTTTTGAAACACAAGTAGGAGGGCCCTCTGAGTGTCATGCTTTTGTGCCCGAGCATGTGGGGAGGAGATAATGATCTATGAGTACGTAGGAGCGCTCCTGTCAGAGATTAGTTATTGATCGTAAGGAAATCAAACTTGCTTCTTGAGATGTTCTGTCTTAGAATTGCATTGGACTTTTCATCCCGTGGCTGGTTTGACTCCCTGGCGGGTGAAAGAAGTTTAAACATAAAATAAGAGCCCCTTTTCCACCATGTTGGAACAATCACTTATAGGATTCCTTGCTTTGCAGTCCCCTTTTGTTCTGTGATTCATTTTCAGCATAAAATATCATCTGGGTCGATTACCGGTATATTGAGACATGGGAAGAAATAGAGAATGGAATAAGTCATGAAATGCCCATTTTCAGGGCACTAGTAATACAATTTTACTGTGAAAAGGATCTAATAGACAGGTCCATGCTATGAAGACATATGTAAATTGTATGCAAATGACAATGTAATACCTGCATATGGCCCTGAGGGAAAAAGCTTATTGGAGCCCATTGTTCTAACTGACTTATTATTTTGAGTGTCTGAATCAGCCCCAGGTGGTACCAGGTACTCTGGCTTGCCTGGCGATTGTCTGTAATTTCTAATTCAGGAGCTCATCTTTCCAGTCAATTACCTTTCTGACCTCAAGTCCATGCCTTGCTTTCTTCCACCCTGGCCATGCCGTCTTCCTTCTTCACATACCCTAGGGTCTTGGTACCTACTGAGTTTCTGAGAATACTGTTCCCCGAATGTCAGCATGGCTCACTCCTTTGCTTCATTCTGGTCTTGAAATCAGCGGCCACCTTCTCATGAGGCCTTTGCTGGCTGCCTATCTAAAATTGGAAAGCCCTCCCACTTTTCTTTATATCATTTATATATATTATCCCTGCTTTGTGTCATTATATTTTTTTCTGAAATACTTTCTATTTTACTGACTTGTTACTTTGATCTCTTTACTTCACCAGAATGCCACTCCATGAGGGCAGAGATGTTTGTTTTGTTCACTGTTGTATCTTGAGGGCCTAAGGCAGTGCCTGGCACATGGTAGATGCTCAAGAAATAGTTGGATCTCTGAATAACGTGCGTTGGTTGCTTTTTGGACATTCTCTATTTATTTACAGTAAGTGTGGGTGGTGTGTCATTTCCAGACTCTTCGGCCTCTTGGAAAAGGAAAGGAGATAACTCATGAATCATTGTTGGTGTTTTTAAAATGAGGCTTTCAGGGACAGAACAGTAGTTGGACCAGTGGTTAAAACTGAGGTTGGAGGATTCATTGCTCTCTTAAGTATTTACGATGTTCATAACATTTGCAAGGTGAGCCCTCCTATATTAGGTTTCACACGGTTGTACACTGTGGCTAGACACAGCCCCTGGCCTGAGGGAGGTCACAGTCCAGGGGAGACAACAGTAAGGCATAGGTCAATGGCTCATGGATAAAACACGTTAAATGTTGTGAGTGTGACCTGCATTTTATCTTTGACATCTGTAGATATATTGTCCATTAAACATTGTCCCATTATTATAGGTAGTTGATGAAAATACATTTACATCAATGTATTTTAGCCTTAATGAACTTACTAAGTATTTCAGAATTGGTATGCCTATGAGACTGTGATATTAAAAAGTAATCCCCCCCCCCCTAAAAAAAATTCTAACTAAGCTGTCAGTTGTGGTGGTCCATAAAGAGTTGTGGGGACTTTTTTGGAGCCTAGTTGAAGAGTGTGGGTGAATCATCTCTGGCAGGGGAGTGCAGTAGTGTAATGGCTACGAGCATGGACTTGAATCCCAGCTCCATATCGACTAGCTATGTGACCTGGGGCAACATATTGAATGTCTCTGGGCCTCGTTTGCCTCATCTGTGAAATGGGAATACTAGTACCTACGTCATGGGATTATAAAGAGGATTAAATGACTTAAGATGTATATATAGTACGTAAAACAGTTCACAGCACATAGTGAGTGCCATGTGAGTGTTAATTATTATAAATATAGTTAAATGATTACCATCATTGTTGGGTCATGGCAGACTCATCAGTCCAAAGAAGGCCATCTCTTAAAAATTGTTTTCAAAACTCTGTAATTATTTTCCTTTCTCCCCTGCTCTCATTCTTCTTGTCCCTGTTATGATCAATTCCCTGAATATGTATGGATTTTTGTTTGCCTACTAAGTGTTTTAAATTTACATAAGTGGTGTTGTCCTGAATATCTTATTTTCTTTTTAAACTTGTCTAACTTGGCAGCGTGTTTTATGTCTGTCAGTATTGTTGCAGGCGCCTCTAAGTCATTACTTCTAACTGATGTGCACGTGCGTGCGTGCGTGTGTGCATGTGTGTATTTGCCTTGAATAACAGAATTTATTTCCTTAATGTAATTTATTTTTCTTAAATATTTTATTGTTTATGCTATTACAGTTGTCCCCATGTTTTCTCCCTTGTCTCCCTCCACCCAGCCCACCCCCCACTCTCATAGTCAATCCCCACCCACCCTGTTGTCCATGTCTGTGGGTCATTCATACATGTTCTTTGACTAATCCCTTCACCTACTTTCAACCAGTGCCCACCCTGCCCCTCCCCTCTTGCAGCTGTCAGTCTGTTCCATGTTTCTATGCCTCTGGTTCTATTTTGCTTGTTAGTTTATTTTGTTCATTAGATTCCACCTATAAGTGAGATCATATGGTTTTTGCCTTTCACGGACTGGCTTATTTCACTTAGCACAGTAGTCTCCGGTTCCGTCCATGATGCATGTATATTGTTTGGATAATCTACATTTTTTTTTGTACAGCCTCTTACCGATGTACACCTACATGCCCTCTAGCTCCTCACCTTCATAAACAGTGGACATTCTTGCGTATACAAGTGACTGCGAGCATATTTGTTGGGTACCTGCCCAGTAGAAGGCTCGAGGATCATAGGGAATATGCATTTATTTTTCACTAAGTTCTGCTGGCTGTACCACTCTACTCCCAGCAGCGACGCAATAGGTTCCAGTTTCTTTGTATACTTGCCATTACTTGGTGTTATTTTACTCTTTAATTTTGGCAGATCTGGTGGGTGTAGAATCTCCTAGTTACTTGAATCTGTTTTTCTCTGATTATCTTGATATACTTATTAGTCATTCATGTTTCTCCTTCTGTATATTGCCTATTGTCTTTTGCCCATTTTATAGTGTTTTCCGACTTCTGTTTGTAGGAGCTCATTTTATATTCTAGATATTAACCTGTCTTCTCTGTCTCCATAATTTGTTAATTTTGTCTAAAATGTCCTTGTTGAATAGAAACCTGCATTTACAATGTAGTCAAATCTATCAAATGTTCAACTTGTTATTTGTGCTGTTGATCTTTTTAAGAAATGCTTTCCTACATACAGAGTTACATAGATATTCTCCTGCATTTTATTTTGTTAGCTTTGTAGTTTCCCTTTTTACATTTTGATTTTTACCTTTTTATATGCTGTGAAGTATATGGGGGGGGGACCCAAAAAAACCAGGAATTTATTTATAAAAAATTGTGTATTTATTCTTACATGTTTAAACTTTAGTCACTCTCAAAGTACTCTCCATTTGATGCTGTACACCTGTTGAGATGTTTTTTCAACTGCTCAGTTTTTGAACTCGTCAGTTTTGATGCCTTTTAGTGCTTCTGCCATATTTTTTTTCACCTCTTCTATGTCTGCAAAATGTTTTCCTTTAAGGAGTTTTTTAATCCAGGGGAATAAAAAGCAGTTGCTTTGGGTGAGGTTGAGTGCATAGGGAGGGTGGGGCATGGGTGTCATGCCATTTTTGGTCAAGAACTGCTGAACACTCTGCGCAGTGTGGGAGGGTGCACTGGTAAATCACCCATCATGAAATGGACAAATGCATTGAAAGAGTCTTTAAAAAAATTCACTGAAGCCAAACACAGCCTCTCACAACAATGCCAGCTGGTACACTGATACAGATGGGTTCCTAGAACACTCACCTAGCGGGAGAAGCTTGTACTACAAGGGGCCTGCCCTTTAGGAGATAATTCTGTTTTTTGGGGGTAGGGGGGGCGGGTGCCCCTTTGTAGACCAGCTATATTTTTGCTTTTTCCACTACCAATTATTTTCTCCACTGGGGTGTGGTGCTGCCTCTGTAATATACCAAGTTCAGAAGTATACATAAACATTTTTATGCATGTTTTTCTAGTTTTTACTCTAGTTGTTTATTAATATTTGTATCTGGTGGTAGGAAGAGTTCTTTTTCAAAATTAACTTGACCCTTTGCAAATCTTTATTTTCTATTCATATATTAGAATACATTTGTTGAGTTGCTCAAAAAATTCCTGTTGCAAGTTTTATTAGAATAATTATATAATAACTTGGCAGAACTGATGACTTTACAATATTAAGGCATTCCATTCATTAATCTGGTATTTGTATTTTCATTGTCTCAATTGCTCATTGATTTCTTTTCATAGATTAAAACAATCTACTTCACAAAGCTCTTAAGTATTCCTTACTGGATCAATACCTGTACATTATAGTTTTTATTTGTTATTGTGAATATCTTATTTTCTACTATATTTCCTAATTGGTTATTGTTGATGTAGAAGAATGCTATTGACATTTCTAAGTTCATCATGTATCTGGGACTCATGGTTAAATGATCACATCTACACTCAGTGACAGTTTTATTCCTTCCCTTTCTATCTCTCTATCTCTTCTTTTTTCTTGTCTTATTTTATAAAATTAAAAGCAATGAAGTTAAAATTTCTATATTCTGGTAGTTACTCTAGGTTTTTAGTGTGTAACTAAGTTAAAGAAACTTCTTTTTAGTTCTTGTTTTCAGATTATTTTTCATACTAAAATGACAATTCAACATTAAAAAGTCTATTTCATGTTATTTACAAACAACGTATATATAATAAAATTATTTTCATTGAGGATTTGCAATTCTATGAGAACATAGTACACAGTTGTCTGGCTTTCAAAGGAGTGTTGCATGCATGTTTTTGTGATGATGGTGAGTGGGTTAAAGTTTTGAGTAAGAGGAAAGGTAAAAATGTAAAAATGTGTAACAGACATTAGCTTTCCTCCTTTTTATCAAATATTTCAATGTCTCCCTTCTGTTAGACACTTTTAAATGACTAGGTCTTCATTCAGTTGCGAAGGGACACCTGGAAGGACTGAGTATTCAATCAGACTTCTTTAGCTGAATTTTGAGTGAGATTTTTAATTTAGGCCCAACTTTTATATGTTATATTTTACCTTTCTGGGGCTGTAGTGTTTAGATGTGTAACAGGAGAGGGCCAGACTTGAGGTTCCTTCTAGCTCTAACTTCTCTATTTCCACAGCATGAGAAATGGAGAGGATTGGGCTTGGTCGGTAGGAGGGGGCAGTCTTCACACTTTGAGAATAAAGGATAGAAGAGGGATCTTGGTACTTGGAATTGCAAAGCCCCAAACAAAGACTGTGGATGGAAGGTGCCGAATCTGAGAGGGTGGATGTGTGGAAGATTTTGAAATTGCTCATAATTTCTTGTAGGTGGGTCTGAAAGGCGAAGAAGGCTGGTGGGAAATAGGGAAAAAGGAGGTGGGGCGTGGTAAGGGGGCCGCATGCATGAAAGCAATGCTTTAAGTCCATTTGGGACCTTCAGGCTGGGCCAGAGTACAGGTTATGGTTTCTAGAGTGGTTGTGTTAGCTGTTAGAGAAGAGGCAGCAGAATTTATTTGGGCGCTGAAAATGTTGGGAGAAGAAAAGCAAGCCAGAATGTTAAGTTTTTTTTCCCCTCTGTTTGCAGGAAATGGAAATATATGTATTTGCACTGATTTTTCAAAGATCTTGTATTTGTATATACAGTCATGGTTTTGGGATGGTATGTTTCTAGAGACTACCTCTCACGCGAGGCATACATGTTTGCACATATTTGTGTTTGTGTATTTTAAGAGGTTATTGATATAAAGTTCTTGGGAAACGATGAAGATATATTGAAGATTTGCAGATGACAAGGGAAAAAAATTCTTTAGGCTTAGCAACTTAAAGTTGAAACTCCTATTTCTGCAAGAAGACAGGCATCGTAAAACCTTCAGAAGGAAAAGGGAATATTGTGGACCATTTGGTTGTGTGTTTGTGTGGCAGTTTTTAAGCTATTAGTTTTTAAAATAAGTACTCCTGGCTGGTTTGGCTCAGTGGATTGAGCGTTGGCCTGCGAGCTAAGTGTCGCTGGTTCGATCTTCCAGTCAGGGCACATCAGAGAAGGAAAACTCTGACTCCAAAAAACCTCCGCTGCCTTGCGGCATACCTCTTCAGGGGAAAGGCTAAGGGAGTAAACCCCGACAGAAAATCCAGAGCCGGAGTCCCTAAGGCGGTTTGACGTTGTAGTCAACACCGGCAACTCCTGCGGCACACCTGAAGCCAAGCTGTATTGACTCCGTCTTTCCCTTGGACCCTTCAGCTGCGAAGAGAGGGGGGGTCTGCTGCATGGGCAACAGCAGACCCTCCATATCACCCTGCCCAGGCTCTGTAGCTTCAGCTCCACTGGAGAGGACACTCCAGCGTCATCGCAAGATGTCGATTCAACACGGGAGGAGAGAGATACCGTGTCACTCCTGAGTCGGACTGCACAGCCATTCTTGGCGGTGCAGATAGACCCTTAAGAAGCTACACCATCGTCTCTCGAGACGGACGGCTGCCGACGACGACGACTCCTTAATGGAAACAACTTGACCAAAAATCTGTCACAGAATTTTGAGACCTATTAAAACAAAGTTAAATGAGAAAAAAAAAAAAGGAATTTGGAAAAGTAGAGAGAGCTAAGTGTAATTCTGAAAGTAAACCATGGGCATGAACTTGGAAAATGTCCCAGTTTAAAAATTTTTGTTTCTACTTGTAATTTAATGGCTGATCATACAGGTTCTCTAGTAAGTATTTATTTCTATTTTGGGCTTCATCAGCACTATGATCATACAGTAAATAAAGAGTAGGTCAGTGATTGCTTATGGTTTTCTGCTAAGTGACTTTTTTAACATTTTAAAAATCAGTGCAGCTTTCATTGATCAAGTATTAAGGGATTTAAGGAAATAAACAAACTTTGGCTATGTAGCTTCCGCATGTCAGGCACTGTGCTAAGCTTTTTATGTGCGTGATATAATTTAATCTGCATGATGGCTTTTAAAGGTCAATATTATCATTCCTTTTTTGTTTTTGTTTTTAAAAATATTTTATTTATTTATTGTTAGAGACTGGGAGAGAGAAAGAGAGGGAGAGAAACATCAGTGTGCGAGAGATCCATTGGTGCCCCAATTGGGGATCTGTCCCGCATCCCAGGCATGTGCCCTGCCCGGGAATCGAGCTGGACACCTTTCCGTCTGTAGGCCTGTGCTCAGTGCACTGAGCCACACTAGCCACGACTCATTCCTTTTTTTAAAGATTAGGAAGTTGATGCTTAATAAGAAAGCTTAAATAACTCTCGCAAGGTCACACAACTAGAAGCTGGTGGAGCTCAGGGAGTGCAACTTGTCCGCCTGGCTTCAAAGCCCAGCGAAAAATCTGTCTTTTTTTGGGTTGGAATAAGCCTCCCAAATAATCACAATGTATTTTAGTAGACTCTTAATGCTCTAACAAATTTATTGTCGTTAAAGGATGAAAGAAATAGCTTCTTTCCCCCTCTACACTTCAAGTGAAAAGATTGAGGCTGCAAGTAGGCGATGCTATATTTCTTTGTGATCAAGGTATATGTAATTCTTAGACCACAAATTTCTCCAGTTACTGAAGGCTATTTAAAGTAATGCCCTGCTTCCCAACTCGATCAGTATTCCTATTAATTATATCCAAGTTCGACCCGGAGAACCTTGACAAGCTGCTGTGGCATTGCAGGATAATGTATCTACCCTGGCTCCTACCCTGCTCCCCAGCCTTTTGGTGATTTGTAAAATTGCAACCATTAACGTTGAACAGTTGTTAGTGCTGTGACTGGTACCTGGGTGGGAGGCTAAGACTGCTTTGACCATGCTGACTGTCTGAGTTCCTTTTACACAGCTGTGTGCCTCTCTAATCTTCCCAAATTCTACTCAGGCTTCAATTCTTTCACCAAGTCAACTCTTGTAGCTCTTTTTCTTCACAGTAGGTGTTTAGTAAATATTTGATAATTGGAATACAAAACTGGCATGAATCCTACATATCATTTAACTGCCTTTTCTCAAGTAGAAATGAGGTATAGGAGCACTTAGAATATAAATGTTATGTTAGAATTTAAAATTTTTGGATAGATAATACATTCCCATCGTTCAAAATAAAAGAACATAAATATAAACTATATAGTGAAAAAGCCCTCTTCCCCTCTGCTCCTACTGTCTCACTTCCTGTTTCTCCACAAATATCAGCTTTTTAAAAAGTTTTTGTATGTCTTTCTAGAGTATTTTTGTGTTTTACACAAGTAACAACAAAATACTCATTTTGATGCAACTCTGTATATTATAGAATAGTTCTGCACCTTGTTTCTTTCATTTAACTATATAGTTTTAGACTCTTTTGTGCCCCCAGACCAAGTCAGAGATCTTTCTCATTCTCTTAGGGCTTGGTAGCGGTCCATTAAATAGGTAAACCATACTTTATTTAACCCATCCCATACTGATGGACACTTGAGTTGTTTCTCATACTTTGCCATTAAACATATTGCTGTGGTGACCAATGGCGACGTATCGGAATACTTTCTGAAACAGAGCATTGCTGGATCCCAGGGATTGTAACTGCTACAGGTACTGCTGACTGTTCTCATCATGTGTTTTTCCCACCTTATGCTTCCATAAACCTGTTTCTCTATGGTCCTGTAAACAGGTTGCATACTCAACACTTTTGGATTTTTGCCAATCTGATGAATGAAAGATGGTATCTAAATGTGGCTTGAATTTACACTTATCTCATGACTACAGTTGAACGTATTTTCATGTGGTTTAAGGCTCATTTGTCTTTTTTGTGAACTATCTACATCCTTTCCTAATTTAATAGTTTGCTGTCCTTATCACTTCATAGGAATTAATATTCCTAATTATAAATTAGAATGATGAGGCTTTTGTCTGTGAAATAAGTTGAAAATATTTTTCCTGGTTTATTGTGTGGCTTTGTTGATAGCGGGAATAAGTCTTTGAATTTTTTTTTTTCCATGCAGAGAAGTTTTCTGTTTTTAGTAATCAGATTTATTGAGCTTTTCAATATAGAAGTGTTAGACCTTCCCTACTCCAAGGCTACATGTTTTCTTCTAGTGCTTTTTTTTTTTTTTTAATTTATTATTTTCTTATCTCTGATCCATTTGGGGGTCTGTGATCTGAGAGATGAATCCAGCTTTGTTTTTCAGATGGCCGTCAAGTAATTTCAATACCCCTTATTAAAAAATTTCATCTCCACTAAGTTGAGATGCCATCTTCACTATATCCTAGATTGTTATTTGGATTATTCATTACTGTAGGATAAAATATAAACACAACAGTAACAAATAGGGATCCATTGGTGGATAACTTAGTTCATTCATTTATGCAGCAGGCATTTATTAAGTACTTAATAAATTAAGCATTATGTGCCAAGTCTTGGGGATACATAGATGAGTTTAAAAGAATCTCCTAAGAATGTAGCTGGACAGTTAATATAATCTCAGTGCAGTGGACTGAGAGCAGTGGAGAGGTAAGACAAGGAGAAGCTTCACACCACAGAGAACGCTGAGCTGAGTCTTCAAGGTTCGCCTGAAGTTTGCTGGCCAGGAGGGGAAGGACATTCTAGGAGAAGGAGCTAGTAAGGGCCGAGGCGTAGGTCCATGAGAATCTGTGGTGTCTGAGGGGACTCTGAGTAGCTCTTCATGGCCATAGTGTCGGGAAGGAGATACAATTGTAGTTGAGACCAGAGAGCTAGTTAATGGAAATTGTCTCTTAGGTGAGTGAGTGTAGTGTTGTTATACCTCCCCCATGCCTTCATCCTTCTAAGCAGATGAAGGGGAAAGATTATGAGGGGGTGGGTACCCCCCAAAAACCCAGGAATTATCTTCTAGAGGGTGAGCCCCTTGTAGTACAGGCTTCCCCCGCTAGGTGAGTGTTCTAGGGACCCGTCTGTATCAGTGTGCCAGCTGGCGTTGTTGTGAGAGGCTGTGTTCAGCTTCAGTGGATGTTTTTTTTGAAGACTTTTTCAACGCATTTGCCCATTTCATGATGGGTGATTTATGATCACAATTGGCCACTCTGTGCTGAGTGTTCAGCAGTTTTTGACCAAAAATGGCATGACCCCCATGCCTCACCCTCCCTAGTCGCCAGATCTTGCCCCAAGTGACTTTTTTTTTTTTTTTTTTTTTATTTCTCCCAATGAAAAATGTTCTCAAAGGGAAACATTTTGCTGATGTGGAAGAAGTGAAACCACAAACAGAAGCACTAAAGGCTTCATAATTGATGAATTCAAAAACTGTTTCGAGCCATGGAAAAAAATGTCTTGGTATAGGTGTATGGCATCAAATGGAGAGTACTTTGAAGGTGACTGAGGTTTAAACATGTAAGAATAAATACTCAAATTTTTACTTAAAAAATTCTGGGGTTTTTTGGGTCGCCCTCTTAATAAGAGGCCCAACATAAATGGGAGCCAACACTTAAGCTGTGTTCTGCAGGTCGGTTGTTGAGTTTTGACACCTGTTGCTTATTCTAGACTACTCCAAGTTCCCGAAGCCGGAGTCTCACTTTGCTTCCCCATGGAACGCCCAATTCTGCGTCTCCCTGTAGCCAGAGACACCTCGGTGCGGGGGCCCCCGGTGTTGTCACAATCACGCATCACAAGTCGCCTGCAGCTGCCCGAAGAGCCAAGAGTCAGTATTCCAGCCACCTTCACGAAGTCAGAGAGGTAGGCTCTGTTCTCCTACTAGGTTAAGTGGTCCATGGGACTTGAGGGCTGTGACTATTTCTCTGCCAACTTCTCTTCCTTTGTACCATCTTGATAACAGAGAGGACCAGCAGCAAATGTCCCATCCACACAGACGTGATAGTCCCTCCTGGTTTAAAAAAATTAATTATTTCTGTGTTTCTTAGATTGAGTTGTTAGGACACCTCTGTTGAAACTCAAAAAGCAGAGAAAGCAAGCTCACAGAAATATGGATGTAAACAGAAATACAATCCAAGTCTCCGTCCTCATAGCAAAGAACAGACAAGTGCAAAATAATGCACAATCAGGAAATAATTGAGGGTAGTTTGAAGCTCAGGAAGTGTTAGTCCTAAAGCTGATTTCCCCTCTTTTCTACCCTGCTTCTCGGTATGAAGGGCTTACCTCCTCCTCACTGTCAGACACACTCCAGGGCTAATGAAAAGATCACTGTCCCTGCATCAGAAGACTGTTGTTTGAGAGGAAATCTTTTAACAGCCTTGGCCCTGAGTTTCTGCATCTGCAAAATGAGGATAACCCAGTGTGTACCAGCCTCGCATGGGAGATTTGAGGCTCACTTGTGATCACACACGTGACAGCCCTTCAACTGGGAGTGCCTTGTGAACACATGTGGGGTTGTGTTTTGTTTTACTTGGATACACTGGGAAGCCATCAGTCTGTGGATCCCAGATCCTCGGGATTCATATCATCCTTTGCAACTATTATCAAGGACAGACATTACAAAAGAAATAGCATTGGCATTGGTTGCCTACCTTCTGTTGAGTACTGAGGCTTTTTGCCTGCAGCTGACTTGTGTATGGACCTGCTTGTCCTCTTAGAGAAGTAGCCTGTCCTCTGTGTCAAGAAGGCAAATGGGACTCCCAGAATAGGGTCTTACTGCCCCTTGGGTCAGCCTGTGTCATCTTATTTTTTAAATATCATGAGCCAAGTAGTATTGCATCAACTGACTATCTTGGTCTGATTGTGGCCCAGGAAGGAAATATCCGAAATCTTCTGAATCAAATTTGTAGATGCAAATGAAAGACATTTATTTTTTCTTAATAGATTTTCAATTGCACTTACTGTATTGACTCCGTCTTTCCCTTGGACCCTTCAGCTGCGAAGAGAGGGGGGGTCTGCTGCATGGGCAACAGCAGACCCTCCATATCACCCTGCCCAGGTTCTGTAGCTTCAGCTTCACTGGAGAGGACACTCCAGCGTCATCGCAAGATGTCGATTCAACACGGGAGGAGACAGATACCGTGTCACTCCCGAGTCGGACTGCACAGCCATTCTCGGCGGTGCAGATAGACTCTTAAGAAGCTACACCATCGTCTCTCGAGACGGACGGCTGCCGACGACGACTCTTTATGGTCTAGTTAAGAAAAGGTGTGGAGTGATAGACTCCCTTTGAAATAGTAAGCCTGATGTTAAAAAAAAATGTGTTTGGCTTTGAGTTTACTTTTGCTACATTGGATGATATGAAGAATGGTTGTGCACATGTATATATTGCTTTTGATTTTTCATAGCACCTTTAAAAAAAACGTATTATAGAAAAACCTTGAATGTTCAGGAAGTAGACTAGAGTAATGATGCCCATCAGCCAACTCAACACTTCCAACTTTTCTGTTCTTGTTTCATTTATTTTCCCTCACCACTTTTTTCTGTTGCTGGAGTATTTTAAGAAGATCTTGAATATTTTATCATTTTAGCATTGCCAGTAAGTGCTTCAATATTTATCTAACGGATAAAGACTTAAAAAACAACTGAACCACAATACCGTCATGTCATTTTTATGTAAACCTCATTGCAGATATTTTTTTGCAAGTGCTTTAGAGACCATAACCTTAAAAAAAGGAAAGAAAAGAGGCAACTTGAAAGTTCTAGGTATTATCAGAATTCTTTTAATTCTACAATACTTTATGTGAAAGATTTATTGTTATGTGATGATAGGAGGTTTCCTACGTATGGGGGAAAAAAAAAAAAAAGGATGCTTCTGTTTAGTGAGCAGTGGCCTAAATAAAAGTTGAGGTACTGTGAGTTGATTTTCAGTAGCATTTGATGCCAAAATCTTTTCTACCTCCATTTTTAAAAAGTCTGGTTTTTAAAAGAATAAAAGGATGTCCTTTGTGTATACATGTATAAAATGTTAATTATATAAAGTATGTAATGCAAGAATACTTGGCAAAAGAAGTCTAAAGAAGAAAATCAGAATTACCTGTACTGCTCCCTTCCTTCAGATGGCTGCTATTACTATTTCAGTGAATTCACTTCTGGATTATTTTTTCTCCTATATTTGTTACATATATAGATATGTGAAAGGTTACATAGTGTCGTCTAAACTTTGTAAACAGTTAGTACACGTATGCTGCTTTTTTTGTTTTCTATCCATTTTTTATCTGTTGGGTAGGGGGACTATTATAATTTCCCAGAAAGTCTCATTATATGAATAATAATTAGGCAAAATGTTTCCATAGCCATTTTTAATTTTTTTTTTGGACTCCTAGGCAAGAGTATTTCTCTTCGAGTGATTGCTTTTGTCTATTGATGACCTTTCTTGTTGAAAATTAATTTTAAGTGAGCTTGTTGAGAAGTATGTGAAAACAGTGTCAGTCGAGAGAATTGAAAGAAGAGTTGAGAGTTTGGGGTCCCAGATATCATGTCAAGCTTCACTCTGATTGGAGAAGGGTAGCTGTTTTGTGACATCTGTCATTTTATGATGTGGACAGGTTCACCTTGAGAACTGTCTGAGCAACTTTCCTACCAGAAAGTTCTGCAGTTTAAAAAGTATATTTCAGAATATATAAGCTTCTGTTAGATTCCTCTTCTTTATCTATAAAATAACTAAAAGAAAATGGCATAGCATTTTTAACCGGGCTGTACAGGGAAGATAAACTTAGGACCACTGAAGCAATGGAGAAAACCGTCACATACAAGACAGATGTGCCTGAACTTCTGAAGAATAAAAGAAAAATAGCCCAGCTAAAGGCAATAGAATAAATTTTAAATGGGATGCCATAGCATGAGTAAAAATAATGGGATGGTTTAAAAGATTAAATGGTTATCATCTAAAATATAAAGAATCGAGATACCAAAGGGCAGTTCCAAAAGTCCTTTCTGGAAGCGGTTAGGAGAGATGAGTTTAGAGAATTGGAGGCTCAATACCATTGTGAGGAGAACAGGGGCCTATCCTCACTAGCAATTCAAGAAAGAAAAATTAGGACTCCTTTGTCTATTAGATTACTGGAAATAATGATCATCTGTCATTGGTTGGGCTATTAATAAATGTTGGCAGTGTTGCACGTTGTCTTTTTGCTACAGTCTGGTGATAAATAATCAGAATTAAACACAAAATAAAGCTGTGTATTACCATTGACTCATAAATTTGCCCTTGGGAACTATATATATCCAGAGAAAATAATCCATGGAAGGAAGATAGTTCATTTGGTTAAAACTATTCATACTACTAAATAGATCCAATAAAAAAATCATGGGAATAAATAGTAATACTCTTAACATCTGAATTACTGTGTATCAAGTTAGGATAAAAGTGCTGTCAGTATGCCCTGGCTGGGTGGCTCAGTTGGTTGCAGTGTTGACCTGTACACCAAAAGATCGCAGGTTTGATCCCTGGTCAGAGCACATACCTAGGTTGTGTGTTCAATCCTTCAATCCCTGGTTAGGGTGTGTACGGGAGGCAACTGATTGATGTTTCTCTATCACATCAACGTTTCTGTCTCTCTCTCTCTCTCTCTCTCTCTCTCTCTTCCTTCATCTCTTTCTAAAATCAATAAAACATATCCTCAGGTGAGGATAAAAAAACATGTCAGTATTATTAGCACACGGGCATGTGTAAGCAAAAGAAGAAAATCAGGGTACAGAATAATATGCACACATTGGCCATGGTATCCATCTTAATATAGTTCAGAAATAATTTAAAACAGTGGTTCCAAAATTTTGGATTTTTTTTTTTTTGCAAATTAAAATTTAGAATTTGGGGAGACCATAAGTATTGCAATTTTTAAAATTTTGCTTGGTAATGACATTTTTTAAGTGTAGTACATGTTTAATGCTTCCTCTCCCTACCAAAGCAATGTAATCTCAGAATAAAGAGCCATTTATTGCATGGAATAAATTTAGTTTTATGAAATATGTACTTTATTTTCCTTGTTTTAATACCTTATCTTGGATGAAGAGACTTCATCATGGATTGATCATGGCCTAGGAATCTGTCTTTTTAAACCACAGAATACCACTGACTTTTAACTTCAGAGTGACTTAAAATGCAACTCATCTTCTTCATGGCCAGTTTTTCTTCTTTCTAGTTCATGCCCTCCTCTCTCTCCAGGAAGCCACCCTCCTGAATGAAAGCATTTTATCCTATCACCCTTGCTCTCTGCTGTCCGTAGGATAAAGGTTGAACCTGTGAGTCTGGCAAAGAAGGCCTTCCATCATCTGTCTCCACCTCCCTGGCCTCGCCTTCTGACCCCATCACCCCTCCTTGTCCCCGCCATGGACTTACTAGCTCCCTCTGCTGGGAGGTCCATGACCCAGCAGAACTTTCGGCTGTGGTGGAAATGGCTTATAGCTTTGCTCTCCACTAGGGTAGTTACATGGGGCTAATGAGCTCTTAAAATGTGCTAGTCTGAATTGAGATGTCTTGTAGATGCAAAATCGGCACTCTATGTCAAAGACAGTATAAAAAAAAGGTAAAATGTTTTATTAATAATGTTTTATCATACTCATTACGTGTGAAAATGAAAATACTTTACGTTGGGTTAAATTAAACATATTAAAATTTATGTCATGTATTTCTTTGACCTTTTAAAATGTGCCTGTAGAAAATTTAAAATCATGTACGTGTCTCCTGTTCGTAGGTTGCATTGTATTTCTCTTGGACGGCACTACTCTAGACTGTGAACTTGCTCACCCAGTAAGTCCATTCTGCAGGTATTAAATGAGCACCTACTATGTGTCAGATGCTGGGATTTTATGCTGAAAGTTGTGTCTCTCTCATCTTGGCATCTTCTAGCCCTAGTTCGATTGCTGAGCATGTTGGTTGAACGTACTGATTTAAGGACCCGTTTTCTAGTAGTTAGAAGAGCGTTTTAGAAATGGAATGTGGAGGCATTCCAGAGTTGTTTAGGTAACTCTATGGGCTGGATAAGAGTGAGGGGAAGTCTGGCTGTTGGTTGAGGCGAATATGCAGATGGTCTCTTCTGACTCTGATAGCACTGGATGAGTGGACACCTAAGGAAGTATGTGAGGAGTCGGGGCGGGAGAATGAGAGTGTGAGCCTCTAAATGTGCTGTTGCAGTCAGTTTATAAATAGAATCTAATATAGTTTTCAAAATCAGTTTGACCCCCTCAGCTGTTATTTGCTGATTGGAATGTACAGTATTCACTTCTGTCTTAGCTCATTTTAACTCATATGTATATAGAGAGAGAGCAAGGGAGGGAGAAAGAAGGGTGAGAAACATCAGTGTGTGGTTGCCTCTTGTGTGCCCACAACTGGGGACCTGGCCTACAACCCAGGCATGCGCCCTGAATGGGAATCGAACCGGTGACACTTTGGTTCGCAGGCCGGCGCTCAATCCACTGAGCCACACCATATAACATGTCTTAAAACATGGCTCACATTAATTTAAATGGACACATGTTCAGTTGGTACAAGTACAGTGTGATTTCATAAAATTCTTGTTCGCTAGATGCTTTCTGAAAAAAAAAATGCAACCCTTAATACATGTTGATGTTAATAATATACGTGTGTGGGTGTCCAACCTGCAGACACACATGAATTGAATAGGAGAAAAGAAAGTCAGGATGTTCTTTTCCTAATTCTTCATTACTGTTTCCCGGAGGTAACTCCTGAGATGTTCTGTGTATTTGTGAGCATGATAGTGTGTGAATGTTTGTGTATGTGCACAGATTTATGTGTATATATGAGACTATTTATCATCTACAGTTGCTTTTATTTTAACCATTTCCTTCCTTGGATTAGAGTTAAGAAAAGTCCCTGAAGAGAGTACGTAGTAAAATTTTCCTCTAAATGTAAATATGTTCACAGGTATGGGCCTAACAAATATTTGGAAAAGAGAATACACTTTGGAGGGTCCAGGATCGTTGTGGCTTTGACCCAGTGTTTTTCAGTTTTGATACGTAAGACTTTAAAAAAAAAAACACACCCACACTTTAATTTAACAGGGAGACTTTGTTTGGATTCTGTAGCTTGATGAGGGAAAAGGTCATGCTGTTGAATTGCAACGGGTGTGTGCGAGGCATAAATTTAGATTTAATTAAGCTTTCAATGAGACTTTATTGACAAATAGGAATTATCCTTCTATTAAACGTGTTTTTTTATTAGTTTGCTTCCAGGCACGTACCCCTTTTGAAGAGAGAGAGTTGTTTGCTGCACTGGGTTATTCTGGAGTAGATAAACTGTATCGAGACTGTGTGAATTTAATATGGTTTTAAATCTTTCCCAGGGTATAATATGTGGAAGAGATGTGTGTGTATAATATGTGCAGGAGAAGCTCCTTCCCCAGCTGTGTGAATTTATGCGTGTTTCTTCGTGTAATTGCATTGTCGTATTTACTGCACACACATACAGAAGAAGTGCTTTAATGAACTTGCTGACTTTATAAATGATACTCTCTCCCTTCAGGGTGATTTGGTTTGATCCTGGTGCATATGAATGTGGTGAAAGCCTTGATTCACATACAGCCTTTGCTAAGGAAGCAGTAACCGTAAAATAGCACCCTAGCGAATTTATTAGCTGATCAATTTTAAGGGAGCAGTCAATCCGGGCAGCATGAAATACGGGCCATGCCATCACTAGGGAAACCATGTTGAGGGTAGAAAGTGGATTTTTTTCCTTTGTGTGAACAGAATGTTGATTTTTGAAAATGTCCAAAATTAATTCTCCTGTGCACTTTTGGGATCAATGATGACAAGTAACTCTCGCATGTAGTTTTGGTAGCAATTTGCTGTCTTTTAAAATAAGTCTGCTCCAGACTTCAGTTTAAAAAAACTATAACGTGGAGTTAATATCAGTGATTTCCAAATGCTTTTCAATCAGTCGAGTGATATTTTCTAATGAAAACATTACAGATCCTTACCGCTTAAAGGCAGGTAAAAGTAGTATTTATTAGGATGGATTTACTTCAGAAGGTAAAATGGCATTTATTGATTATGAAGCAAGTTAGCTTGGGGTAGTGAATATTTATAGTCTCCATTGTGGTCCCTTCCCAGCCTCTGTGTCTGGGCAATTTGAAATGCCCATCTGTGGGGTCTGTGGATTTGGATCCTGGGTTAGTTTCCTGGGGCTGCCACACACTGCGCCACAAACTAGGTGACCGAAATGGCTTTGGTTTATTCTCTCACAAGTCTGGGAGTGTCACTAGACATCAGAGTGTGGCCAAGGTTGGTTCTTGCTGGAGGCTTTGAGGGAGAAGTGTTTTATGCCTTCTCCTAGCTTCTGGTGACAGCTGGTGACCCTTGGTGTTCCTTGGCTTGAAGATGGATCATTGCAACCTCTGACCTCTGGCTCTTTTGTCAGGTGGCCTCCTCCCTGTGTGTCTCTGCCTCTGCCTCTCCTCCTATAAGGCCTTAGGTATTGGATGTAGGACCCATCCTGGTCCAGTGTGACCTCATCTTAACTCATGACATCGACAAAGACCCCATCTCCATATAAGGTCACATTGTGAAGTTCTGGAAGACTTGAATTTTGAGGAACACTGTTCAACCCAGTGCAGTCCCTTACGAAGTGAAGGTCTTTCATGCCAAACACGTGAAGATTATTCTTGCATTTTGCTACCTCATGATGATGACTTAGTACAAAGAGCCATCTGTGTGTGTTCCAAGCCCGTGGGTTTGTTTTTCAATGTGGAAAGCCTGGCGTGGCTCCACAGTATGTCTGACCACACCGTTGGGCTTCCAGGTGCAGGCCTAGTCCAGGTGGAGTTTGTTGAACACAGGGGAAAGTGTCCTTGCTCTGGGGTTCTCTCCTGTGCCCTCCAACCTCTGCCCTAAGGTGACATGGGAAGGTTTGATGGCAGATTGGCCGTGACAGGGCCAGGCACGCTCACACAAATTCTGGCTCTGACTCATTTAAGCCTGGGACAGTGTCGAGGCCCAGTGTGTGCGCTCAGTGCATTCTTGCTTTGCCATTGACCCTTCACGTGGACAGTGGGGTTCGGTATGTACACACCTACCTAAAAGGAGCTCACACTTATCGAATGCTGACATACATCTTCCTGAATCCTTACACGTGAAGTAGGTTTCAGGCCCACTGTACAGATGAGGACACTGAGGCCTTGAGGGACCCAGGCATGTGCTCAAGCTGTTGCAGGTAACAAGCCTCTCTCACAGCCAGCTGCACGTAAAACCCTCTGTTCCTGCTCCTTGTTGCCTTCCCACGTCCTAGACATTTTGTTTCCATTTCTACGTAGTGACAGGGCAGGGATAGTATTGATGGGATATGGCATAGTATTGGCCACAGATACCTTATTTTACATGTAATTTCCATGTTACAGTTGGTGTTAAAGGCAAGAGCAAGTTTTCATTTTTGTAGCTTTGAATCATATTAAACACTTGGTCCCATGTGACATTTTTGTAGAGAAAAATCTCTGCCTGTGTAGATAATAGCTAACTGCACGGTTGGGTGGACACCTGTGGCAGGCACTGGGCACAGCTCATTTGACCTTTGCCTTCGTCTACAAAATGGAGGTTCCTGGTTGTCACCAGCTCAAAGATGCTTTGGTTGTCTTTAAATCAGAAGTTGATGTCACAGCAAAAAGGACATGATCGGATTTCTTCCTGAAGGTTAGCCTTCCTACCATTTACTTTCTTTGATTCTTTGGGTATTACTTTCTCCAGTGCAAGTAGCCTTGAAATAGGTCTGTGAGGAAACATTTCTGCATTTTTATTTCAGATAAAATCCTTATACAATATATTCCTTATTCCTCGTATTGGAGAGAGTCCAATGTAAAACATATGTGAGTTCCATTGGTTGTCCAGTAGGGAGGAAATGAGAATCATGAAAGTAAACAAAAACTCATGCCCTATATTTTGGGGAAAAAAAAAGAAAACTTTTATTATTTTAGTACATATTTTTATGTCCAATGTAAAATTAATTGTCCTTCTGACATGCTGCTGGAAAAATCGTTTTCTTTTTTTTTTTTCCGACTCGTATAACTGTTTCAGCATATACCAGCCAAATAAACATTCATCAGCTTCATGCTCAGGAGGTGAGGTGAGGTGAAGGTTTCTTGTCAACAGAGGAAGTAATCACAGTAAGACATGTTATTTAGAATTTACTAACATTTGGACACATAAATCATAGCGGTAATACTTCATAATTACACAGCACCTTTCATTTGAGATTTTAAAAAGAATTTATAGACCAACTTGTGAGATGTGACAGCTGTATTAAACTCTGTGCTTGGAATATGTTGATAGAGATAATTTAAGAACCAGTATTTAGACATGAGGAAGGCTGCCCTCCTGCTCTGCCCAGGGGAGGTGAGCTGGGTAATGAATTGTGTCAGTTACAATAATCTGGTCCTTTGAGATTTGTAGCTATTTACTTTTGTTCAGAGGTAACTTCCATGTTAACTCTGTTCCTTTAAACAAACTAGAGTTTTGAATTGTTAATGACTACACATGAGATTAGATTTAGAAGGTACACATGTGTCCATAGAGACTTCCTATGTGTTCTATACATGTGTTGGCACATACATGCTTGTAGGTACATGTATGTATACATATATATAGTTTTAAAAAATAGTCTTGTTTAAAATAAAAAACACCAACTATGGTACATTACATACATCGGCATGTCCTTGTTGTATCCTGTTATGAACGTTGCTGCTTTCACTTGGAAATGGCTCTTTATCAATACATATAAGAACTATCTTTTTATTTTTGATGTTGACAGAGTGCTCTTTTGTGTGGCTAAAAATCACGGCACACTTCAAGACTCCTCTCCAGGCCAAAATCCTACCTACGCGTGGCCTTTCAGGCCTGGGCACTGGCAGTTACAAAGCCTCTGCCTGGCGGGCCCCCCGCGGGGAAAGCTGCCCGCACCACCTCACACTGGGTACGCAGGTGGGGACTCCGGGGCCAGCCATGCTCCCTCGTATGTCTGCGCTCTGGGGTCAGGCACTCCAGGCTGAGGCCCTTCCCAGGCACCTCTGCTGAGCTCCGCTTGTTAGAGGAGGGGCTTGTAGACACTGTTCTCCACTAACTCAGCCCTCAGTACTTTTCCATTCTCAGCCTTTTTCCTTTCCATGCGCAGGGAGAGGGTCACGTCTCCTGCCACCTACGCTGATGGCTCTCACCCTTGCCTTGTGTCACTCCACACGGGAAAATGGCCCCGTTTTCTTGTTTTGCTTCTTTCTTATTTTATCACAGTAAGTCAAGCCTTGTTACCTTCAGTTTGGTTTGTTTGCCCTAATTGTTCTTGAAGAACAATTTAGGGTGTTTCTAATTTTTTGCTCCTGCACACAGTGCCACAGGGGACATCTGTGTCCACATGCTGCTCCATAAGAGTCAAGATTGTGGGTGGAAAATCGCTCAGTGGGACTGGTTACACCACCCTGGCGATGTTTGAGAGTGGCAGTTGATGCTGTTGTGGACTCTCTATGTTATCAAGCTTTGTATTTGCCAGTTGGCTAGGGGAACAATGGTATCTCATAATTTTTTAAAAAGATTGTATTTATTACTTTTGAGAGAGAGGGGAAGGGAGAAAGAGAGGGAGAGAAACATAGATGTTGTGAGAGGCCGATCAGTTGCCTTACCCCCCGCCCCCCACCAGGGACCTTTTAATTTCTCTTATTTTAAATGATGTTGAGCATCATTTCATATTTATTAGAATAGTTGCGTTTCCTTTTCTGCAAAGTGTGTTTTCTTCCCATTTTTGTTTAATCTGTTCTTTTTCTTATCAATTTCTTGAAGTTGTTTTTATATTAAGAGAATTCACCTTTCCTAATTTTTCAGTTGCCCTTGGAGTGATTTAGGGTGCTTTATTCTGTGCTGACTTTTCTGTAGTCAAATAATCAATTTCTTCTTTAGCGATTTGGAATTCTCTGTGTCATCCGTACTTAGAGGAGTTCTTTTCCACTCCAGGATTATTTAAAAAGCTCCTGCATTTTCAAATACTGTTATGGTTTTATTTTTTAGACAGCTTTATCGAGTTACTTTACCATAAAATTCACTCATTTTAAGTTTGCAGTTCAGTGAGGTTTAGTGAATTTCCAGAGTTGGACCATGTGACCGTAATTCAGCGTTAGAACACTTCCATCACTATGCTTTATTTTTATATTTTCAGTATTTTCAAGAATTACGCTTATGTTTTATTTTTATAGTTGAATTTTTGTTTGGCCTGGGATGTATTTGGTATAAGGAGTGAGAACACCACCCATCTGCAATTTCTTATCCATTTCCCGGCACCATTTATTGACAGGTCCACTGTTTCCCCCCTGCTGTGACCGTGCCCCCCCTAAATTCCGTGCTAAATTAAGTATTTGGGTCTGTCTCTGGTTTTTCTCTTCTGTTTCAGTGGTTCATCAGCTAAATTATGTTCGAGAACTACAGTTGTTTATGTCTTGTCACTTTAGGATATGCTTTAGGTC
This sequence comes from Furipterus horrens, assembly GCF_987537825.1. Lineage (NCBI taxonomy): Eukaryota > Metazoa > Chordata > Mammalia > Chiroptera > Furipteridae > Furipterus > Furipterus horrens. The sequence continues at coordinate 129,742,700 of NW_028327177.1, read as the reverse complement.
CAGGGCCATAGAATATGCTTTAGTCCTTGGTGAGGCCATCGCACCGATTGGCCTTAGTCCTGCTGCATTTTGGCCACTGCCAGATGGTCCTTTTCCATAACAACTTTAGAGTCAGCTTGATGGTTTTTAAAAATAACACAGCTGCTGCCACCATATTGGCTCTTTGTTGTTGTTATTAGGATTACCTCAAATTTATACATTACTTAAGAATGAACATATGAACGACACCTTTTTTAAGAACAGGGGCATAATTATTCATCTTTCAACTCACTTCAGTGTTCTTTTGTGCCCCTCGGAGTGTTTTGAAGCATATGGGCCCTACATGTTCCTTTTAATTGCAAAGTATTTTGTCTCTCATACTGCTTTTGCAAATGGGATTTTTTTCCATTTTATTTTCTACCTGATTGGGTGACTTGATCGTGTGGCTTCTAAATAGGGAGGCTACTGCTTTCTGTGGGTTGAAGTTATTCCTAGAAATCTAAATACATTCTGTTATTGTTTGTTGTAGTGTCTCTGTTGATTTCCTTCGGTTTGCAGATATAAAATCTTACCTCTTGCAAATAGTGATAATTTATCTCCTTCTCCTTGATTTTTATCAAATTGTATTGGCTAGTATGTCCAAAACAATTTTAAATAATAGTGGTCATTGTGATCCTTCTTGCCTTGGTCCTAATTTTGCTAAAAATGCTTCTAGTTTCCCCATGAAGCATGAAATATGTATCTATATATTACATATAATATGTATATAGTATATAATGCATGTATAAGATGGGTAAAACTTGTTTTAGAACCTTAGGAGAGATATTAATTTATTTGTGTGATAAATGTTATTGCAGGCCTGTTATGTTTCGTGCAGGATTCTGATTCCAGGACTATCATGGGAAATGAGATAGAGACCAAGCCTTTGTTTTCAAGAAGCTCAAAGTGTAGTGGAACAGACGGGAACAGAAATCAAAGAATTCACAAAGGTCGGGTTCTGTGAAGTAAAGTGAGGAAAAGGGTAGAGAATAATGTGAATTTAGGATGATTAGAAAGAAAGGGATTTAGAATTCTTCCCAGTATCTTTCTATCAGCTCTGTTTTCTCTGTATTTGAAATTTTGGATGCACTGGCTCTCTCTTGAACCCCTGCCCCTGACCCCGAGCCCTGGGCACTAGCATTTCTCCCTGGCCAAGGGACTTTAAGGGAAACCCAGTGATTGATTTGTCCTCTGTCCACTGGTTGGTATTTGCTTGTTCTCATATTATTTCCGCGATGCTGACTGTTTAAGAAATGAACTGAATTTGTTAGAGAGCAGGGTAATTTATCACCTTGAATAGAGATACTGTTGCTAAGGCAACTGGCTACATTCGGGGACCACAGTCTGCAGACGTGACACCTGACAAGATCTCGGGGCGCCTTCAAGCTCCCCCGGCCAACAGCTCTCCTTGTGTTACCGTGGGCCCAGCAGCTTCTGTGGTCCTTCCCTTTTCTCCCTCTATTGGCTGCCGAAATGTCTGCCTCTGCTTCTCCTCGTGGCTCCTCCCTCCTCCAGTCTCCTGTCCAATGTGCTGAGATGGCAGAAGTAAAATGGGAATGGCTTCAGTCTTACAGGGTGAGTGCCGAATCGTGGCTCTTTCCTTCCCAGGGTACCACGTGGTTCCAGGTGACCAATCTCAGGTGAGATTCAGGTTCATCTTAGCTAGTTGCTCATTTGACAAAATCAGGGTAGAAGTGTGGACAATGGCAACTTCTTTATGCTATGTAAGTCCCCTCATCCTCTTTTTCTTTTTATTAAATTGCGATATGATTGACATATAATATTGTTTCATGTGTACAACAAAGTTTCGATTATGTAAATATCTCGAAATGATCACCACAGAAAGTCTAATTAATATCTGTCACCACACATAGTTATACAATTTTTTTCTTGTGATGAGAACTTTTAAGATTTACTCTCTTAGCAACTTTTCAATATGCAATATTTTTATTAACTATAGTCACCCTTCTGTATACTATACCCCCATGACTCATTCATTTTATAATTGAAAGTTTGTACCTTTTGACCCTGTTCACCCATTCCCAGCCCCGCCCCCACTCCCTGCCTCTGGCAGTCAACAATTGTCTGTATCTATGAGCTTGTTTTTTTATTTTTAATTAGATTTTACAAATATGTGAGATTATGTGCTATCTGTCTGACTTATTTCACTTAGCAAGTCTTTATACACAAAGATAGTGTTGTGAATGCATCATTGTATCATGGCCCATTGTCTGTACTCTCATTCTTAAGTTATTTCCTACCTAGGCCTTTGTGCCTCTTTCTCCCTGGAGGATTTGTTTTTACATTTGGCCAAACCATGTCTCACCACCGCCACCATTATCGCTCTGCTCCATGATGCTGTCGTCTTGCCTGTTAATGATCCTGCTTCTGCCATTGGCCCCCACCCTGTGTTTCCCACACAGAAGCCAGAGTGAACCCCTTAGGAGCCGTGTCAGATCATGTAACTGGTAAAAGGCTCCAACGGGTTTCCTCTATACCTCCTACAAAAAATCCCAAAGCATAAGCATGGCCCACAGGCTCACGAAGACAGGCCCCTGGCTTTGTCTCTGACCTCATTTCTCAGCCCATTTCTACCCTCCCCCTATTTCCTGGGTTTCCTCCATCTGGCTGCCTGCTGTCTCTTGCACATGCAAGGGCACCCCCATTCCAGGGCCTTTGTATTCACCTTCCCCCTACAGCCACCCATGTGCCTCACCTCCTTGTGTCCTCCAGGCCTCTGCCCAAATGCTTCCTTCTCAGGGAGGCCGTTCCTGACTGCTCTTTGTAAGATAACACTCCTCCCCTCCCCTACCTCCCTCCCTCTGACCCCTGCCTTGCTTTATTTTTTTAGCAGTACTCACTACTTCATTATCATCTGCCATTATATTATATGTGATTTGCTCATTGTGTGCGTCCCACACCAGAACGTAACACTGCTCGGGGAGAAGGGCCTTTCTCTGGCTTTGTTGCTGTTGGCACTTAGAAGATGGCTCAGTGAATGTTTACGGAAGAATGAATGACCCTTGCAATTTCTTTTGACTCTCAGCTAAAAGAAGGAAGTGGGGAAATACTAATGAAGAATTGTCACCCAGAATTATTTTCAACGATACATTTGAGTTCAGTCTTTCAGGAAGAGGTTTTTCTTTTTCCTTTTTTTTTTTTTTAAAGGTTTTATTTATTTTTAGAAAGAGGAGAAGGGAAGGAGAAACAGAGGGAGAGAAACATTGATTGGTTGCCTCTCACACACCCCTAACTGGGGACCTGGCCTGCAACCCAGGCATGTGCCCTGACCAGGAATCAAACCTGTGAACTTCCAGTTCTCAGGCCAGCACTCAATTCACTAAGCCACACTAACCAGAGCAGGAAGAGATTTTTGAGGTGGAGGTTGTGTGGGGGGGGTTTCTGTGAATGTTTTTGGTCAAGTAGGAATATGGTGAATTGGACACAGGTCCTGGCTGACTCCTGGCTGAGCCTGGTGTAAGTGTGGGAGTGGGGCTTCTGCCAGAGGCTACGGGGAGAGCTGAAGTGCCAAGCGTGGGGGGCTCTGCTGTCCTCTGCCCCAGCGTTCAAGACAGTCTTTTGTCATTCCAGGGGAGGTGGTCAGTGGTGCATTGGTCATGCGCAGCTAAGCTTCCAGGGTCTACAGCCAGACTGCCAGGCTGTGCTGTGTGTTTGCCATTTACCACACCTTGGTGTGTAATGTGGATTGCGGCTCTTTGTGTGTAACCCATTCAAGCCAGGAGGCCCAGCTTGTTACTTGGAGCCTGCATGGGAGAACAAACACATTCATTAGTTGTTCCAAATGATATAACTAAAAGCAAGTATGACTGAACATGGGTAACCATAGGAGTATGGGAAATGCAAGGCAATTCATGGACCCATTGACTAGTTTGCCTTCAGCTCGTTCTAAGTCATCTTCTCTATTTTGCACCGGAGCTCCTGGAAAGGGACCGGAGAGCAGCTTAGGGACACATAACTAGGTTTACTGGTGCTTACTGACTTGCCCAGAGACCAGCAGTTCAGCTCCTTGTGTGAGGAGAGAGTGTTTGCCAAGTCCTAGAAAGAGTTAACGTAGGTAACGTGTTGGCAGATTGTGAGTTTTGTTTTAAAGTTTTATCCAGAAGGACAAGTCTGAAATACCTTGCAGGAAATCACTGTCCTTTTTTTTTTTTTTTTTTTTAATAGAAACCCATGCTGATTGATTTAAAGTAGGAACAAAAGATATGTCTTAAAGCTGAGAACGAGAGAGCAGACCTGAACACCTTTTAGATTAAATAATAATAACAATGAATTTTGTGAATGATGTTGGAAACCAGAAGGGAAGTTAGGCGTGATAGTGAGAATGTAAAAGTCATTAATCAGTAAGATGCTTCCTTGGGGGTGCTGGTGCTTCTTTGAATTAAAAGCTGAATCATTTTTACTGAGCAGATGCTCAAAATAAGAACCTGGACCATTTATACAGCCCAAATACATTGTAGACCGAAGCAGATTTTGTAGTTGTGAAAGTGAAGTCTTATTAAATTTGAATAACCTCTGAAACAGCTTAGTTTTCAAAGCTCCATTTAGATCACTAATGTTGCCTTTTATTGCTGTTGGCGGTCAGCACTGTGCATGTTGGTGGAATGGCCAAGAATACTCATGAAGTGCTTTCGGTGGGCACTGCTGTGTTATGTCTGCTTTGGTGTGGTGGTGTTTGGCTAGGAAAATGGTAATTTTGGAGCAGGTAGTTCTGCATGTTACGGTGAAGAGCTTCAGCTATTTTTCTCTTCTTTCCAAATACGTGCGTGTGCCGATTAGTTGGTGAATCACATTCTGCTTTCTTTTGCTCACGCAGGTGACATCACTTTGTTTATCCTAGAGGCTGGATCACTTGGTAGTTGAGAACTTGAACTTGTCAGTCAGTCAGGCTGGCTTTGCATCTCTGCTGCTGACTTGTTGAGTAACCTTATGCAGGGCTTTTAATCTCTTCCTGCCTCGTTTTTCTAGTCTGTAAACTGGGGATAATATCAGGATCATCATCAGGATTAAAAACCCCATTATGTTGATAATATAGAGTTAATAACCCTTAAACTAAAATAAATATCTGTGATTCATGCTGATATAAATAAATACTTGAACAAATAAATACATTGGAAAAGGAGCAGCTTTTCCTGACAGTAGCATTTCAGTTACTAAATGTACAAAGAATGAGAGAAATGGAAGATTGTCACTGGGCAAATAGTGTAGTAATAATTGTAGGCAAGAACTATCCAGGGACACTAAAATTATTAGGTTATAATAAGCAACAGGATGTCTGCATAATCTCAGAGTATCTCCCCATAAGACACTTATTAATTACAAACAGAAAATAGCCCTGGTTGGTGTGGCTCAGTGGATTGAGCTCCAGCCTGTGAACCAAAGGGTTGGCGGTTCGATTCCCAGGCTGGGCACATGCCTGGGTTGTGAGCCAGGTCCCCAGTGGCAGAGGGCAAGAGGCAACCACTCATTGATGTTTCTTTCTTTCTCTTTCTCCCTCCCTTCCCCTCTCTCTAAAAATAAATAAATAAAATCCTTAAAAAAAGAGAAAATAGTATTCCACAATAGAGAAACCCAGCAGATACCACCGTTACTAAGTGATCAAGGTTGACATTACCAGTAATAAGTCATAACAGTATCATATACCCCCAGATACGACGCATTGGGAAAGCTGCTGCTTCCTTGTCATGGACCTGCATGCCCATGTATTGACCTGAAATATTGCTGAAGATACTAAGGACAGCAGAGCATGTGCAAGGATTTTCCATTTTAGAAGCATCCGTGGTTTCCATGTGAGAGTGCATGGCACATGTCGTTACCATGATTCAAGTTATCGTGAGAAGTTGGATGATCCCTAAGATTATTTTCCGCTCAGAATTTTTGCCCTTTTGCCCTTTGATTGACCAAATTGAACCCAGGCAGAGAGTAATCAAACAAACAAACAAACAGTGCACCCTTTGCTTGTCAGTTTCTGGTGCTGATGCTTAGGATTTGTGTGATTCGGAGCAAGCAACTTAAGTTCCTTGAGCCATCATTTTTTTAATCTGTTGTTAAATGTTTGTAGCCATCGCTTGTGGAGTGCTCACCAGATACTGGGCCCTGTACTTACTCATCTTCACCAACAGCTCCGTGAGATACACCCCGTTATGATCTTCACTTTACAAATAGGTACTAGAGGCACAGGGAGGGTAAGGAACTCATTCAAGGTCAGGTGAATAATGAATGTGGAGCTAGCATTCAAACAAGACGTTTGACTTCTAAGCCCACACTCTTGGTCATGGCTGTCCTTGAGTCCTCTGCTCTCCCTCGGCATATCTGAGACTCAGACCCAGAGCGTGAGCATGCCTCAGATGTACCCCACAAGAAGAATCAGATGAGATCAAGTGTGTGTAAAAGTCCAACTGACATCTGCCTTAGAGGGACAGTTTTTTTGCGATTCAGACTCAAACTGTGTACAGGATGTGAAAAACCTGTTTTCCACCATTTAACAAAACTTCACTTGAAAGGTTTACTTAGTTGGAACTGAATGTGGCATTTGGGGGTGGGGCTTCTATTAGTATGATCTCATAGAAATATAATGTAAACCACATATGTACGTAAATTTTTTCTGTCGGCCACATTAAAACTAGTAAGAAGTAAAATAATTTTATTTGACTTTTCAAAATAGTGTAAATTTCAATGAGTGGTCAATATTTAAACATTATAATGAGATGTTACATTCTTTTTTCATATTAAGTCTTTGGAATTCAATGTGCATTTAACATCTACTGCATACATCTCAGTTGGGACTAGCTGTGTTTCATGTGCTCAGTGGCTACAAGTGGCCAGAGGCTACTGTATCAGATAGCCTTTATTGGTAGATAAATGTATTAAGACAGCCTTGCAGGCAGCCTTAGGGGCCTGGACCCACGTCTGGAACAATTTAAGTACAAAACCGGTCATCGTTATGAATGCATGTGAATAGCAGGTTGAGAAAGCTAGAAAGAACCATAGTTATCATTTTGTCTAACACATGCCTGCCTCCTCCCCATTTAATACAGGAAGGTGTAAGGGAGGGAAAAGAATGTTCCTTTTACCCTACCAAGTTCTTGGCTGATGTTTCTGTAATAAGACAGATTGACAGGAGAAAAACCAAAGTGTCTTAACATGCATACCTCATGTACACATGGGAGTTCCCCAGGGAAAAACGAGTAGCCCAAAGAGGTGGCTTAGAATTCTGCTTCCTATAGCATCTTCGACAAAGAACAGTAAGTTGGCAGAATGATGACAGGGCAAGGGAAAGCACTTTAGGGTTCCAAGGAAGGAGATCAAGGCTCCTTAGTACAGTTTGTTACAGAGTCCTCTGTTGCCGGCTGTAGTTAGACCGGTCTGAAGTTGTGTCGGCGGATTAACCTTTGTCCTGCCCGGAGAGGCGGAGCTGGGGTGGGGGGTACACCTTTGTAAATGTATGTCCTGCTTTTGGGCGAATAGGGGGAGGACCAAGAGCTTTCCTTGTATCTACTTCTTTCAGTTGCCTTCAGCTCAAAATAATTCTTATGCCCAGTGGCGTATTTTTGGGTGGCATGATCTCTGTCTCTTCAAAGATATGGATGCACAGCAAGATGTCTGGGGTCACACACAGTTATTGGTATTGCACGCTAGTTGATCTTTGTGGTGGAAATAACAAAAAGTGACTGTGGCTCATATCAGTGTTCATACAGAAGAACTGTGTTATGTGTTTTGATGTACCCCCTTTTATGTGGCAAAATAGCAGTGACCTTTGGTAGCTGGTTCAACTTCATTTTCTCTCCTGAGCCCCAAGGATCGGGGAGGTTAAATGGTTTGCACCAGGTCTCTTGACTTATAGCTCTGGTTTTTGCCATTGCACTCAGAAGACGACCCTGGGAATCAGTGATTTCAAACAGCACAGAGCAAAAAGGAGGAAATTCCGTCTACCTGCTAAGGGCTAGTTTAGTATCTTAACTTTTTTTTTTCATCCTCACCCAAGGACATTTTTCCATTGCTTTTCAAGAGAGAGAAAGGGAGAGAGACAAACATTAATGTGAGAGAGAAACATCGATCAGTTGTTTCTGTACACCTCCTGTACACGCCCCCAAAACTCACAGCCTTTGGGTTACGGGACGATGCTCCACCCAACTGAGCCACACCGGCCAGGGCTTAACTTCCTTTCTGAACACTCAACTTGAGTTTCCTTCCAACCTTGAGGTTGTTTGTTAAGGTTTAACAGTCTTTCTGAAAGAAACCTGTAAGAGACTGGGAGAAATTGCTTTAGAGCGGGAGGAAGGGGTCAGTTACTGCTAGAAAAGATCGTGGATGAATTTGGTGCTTCCTGTGCTGAGACACCTCAGGTAAAACTCCCCTGAGCGGTGTTCCTGGGCCACGCGGGGGCATTGGCAGTGCTGGGAGACATTTACTACCCGGCATCCAGAGGGTGGAGGCCAGGGATGCTGGTGAACATCCTATAACTCACAGACGGCCCCCCACAATGATCTGGCCTAGAAAGCCAGTAGCATCGCGGTGAGAAGCCCTGACTGCAGGTGAGAGGGGCAAAATACATGCACACTGAACCTTCCGTATGGGACAAAGCTGATTTTCTTTAACACCCGTTCTTACCGCTGTTGTTTCTCACGAGTATTAATTTAATCATTGTTGCTCTTTTTACTTGGGTAGCTTAGAAAGTCTGCATGATTTGCATTATTTTGTAAACCAGAGGTGTTTTGGAAGAAGATCTCAGGAGAAATAGTCATATTTATGAGGTCATCTTGTTTGGAGAAGATAAACATGTATTTGGTACTTAGTTTTGGGTTTCTTGCATAATTCCCCATGTGTGACCCTTCCCCCTTTATTAAAAAAATTATTATTTTATTGATTTTTAGAGAGAAGAAGAGGGCAGGGGAGAGACAGAGAGATAGAGAGAGAGAGAAATACTGGTCTGTAGTTCCACCCATCCATTTATTGACTGGTTGATTCTTGTATGTGCCCTGACTCAGACTGAACCCACAACCTTGGCGTATCAGGACAGCGCTCCAACCAACTGAGCTACCCCGCCAGGGCCCTTTCCCTTTTTTCTAAACCCCCATAGTGTTGAAGCCTAACAACCTGGTAAATAAGCAGTTAGCTAATAGTATCAGACCTGGGTTGCTAATTCAATTATATCTAAGTTTAGCAATAGGTTTTAAAATCCTCCGTTTTAATTTTCTGCATAAAGTATTTATACGACAGGGGCCACGCAAGTGAGTGCGGGATTGTGGGGCGGGAAACGTCCTGTCCTCAAAGCCGAGGGAGGCTGCAGTGTCTGGCTGCTTCTGCTGCTGTAGCTATTTTAGGCAGAGAAAGTGACAGGCGCTTTCCCAGGCTGGGTGGGTAGATCACAGGTATAGATGCCACAGGAAGGAGGCAGGACTGGAAGGAGGGAGAGGGATTAGGAAGGTGTTTCTGTCCCCGTCCCTTGGTTTGTGAACAGGGAAGGGCTGGGGGGAAATAGTGGAGCTGGTCAGATTGGTTCAACTGAGAGAGATGTCCTGTCCTCTTAGAGGCTACTACAAAGGGGGTCTCAAACTTATTTCATGCTTAGCTTCCAGGAAGCCCGAATAGTGTGTTCTTGGGGACAAAGCCCCGCCCCTTTTACTTTCTGGAACATCCAGCGTGTCTGGATAGCTGAGAGTGTAAAAAACACATCCACACAAACACCGGAAACAAAAAAGCGGCTGTGGTGTGTGTCTCATTTTTTTAGGTAAGTATGAGCCTTTCAGTTGTATCACTGGTCGGGCATGGGGGAGGGGAACTACTTTGCACCAGGCTTAAAATGACATGTTTGAAAGCTGCCCTCAGCTTTCTTGAAAACTTGGGAAGGCCTCCTTGAAGTGATCAAGCTTAAATCTTGATAATGATTTTTCCCTTCCTGAATATTTATTGAAAGTGACACACGTCTGATTACCTGAAAGCTCATGGAATGTTTTTTGAATTTCCGGAGGATAACATGTCTTGTTCTTTTAATCCTTCACAACACCCATATCCACCACTCGACCCATCATATGGCTTGTAAATGTTCAGCTGAATTGTAGTAGTCTGTGTTCTCTTTTTTTTTTTTCCTTACAAATGTCCCCTTTGAAATCTACTTTCTCATTTTTATCTCTGTGTGCTTTTTAAGATCATAATTACTTGATTACATAATTTTTCCCCCCTCTCATTTGATGGTAACTAGTCCTTTAGAGCATGGAGATAGGTTTTAATGGATTTTTAGTGACTTTGGCCTAATACAGCTCAACTCAGTAAAGTTTTGTAAAGTAAAGGTAACTCATGTGCTTTCTTCCACAAGCCCAAGTTTTCACTGGGCTAAGTAAGATAAGTGCATATTAGAATATAAGTCTAGTGAACTACTTTCAGAGCAGCAGACTGAATGCATCCTGCCGTGAATGCTAGAAACAATGTGAGGCCATCAGAAAAGGTCAGACCCTCAGGGGAAGTGCATCTGCATTTTCATTTGCTCTTCATTCCTCCTTGATAACCCTGTTCTGGAGACTTCCACCAGCTGAGTGGCTTTTACTAAAATGGTAGTTTTTAGCCCCAGAATGTGCCCTCCATATTAATTCTTTCTCTAAAAGCCACTGTATGAGTACTTCCAGTCTCTGAGGTTTGAAAAGGTGCATTATGGTTTTCAAATGACAAGATTTTTCACATCTCTTTAAGAGCCAAATCTTTAGAAGAACAAGCTGCTCCAGCGTTAAAAATGACACTTCTATTTTAAAACAGAAATTTTTTGCTTTGAAAAAAAAAATTACATAGGTATTTTTGATGACATTATTTTCATAATCTGAGTGGACCAGAATCAAGCCCTCTCCATCCTTTTCTCCTTCCGCATTTGGTAACTTGTTTTATGAGTCTCAGATGCCCAGTTCCCTATGCCAGCCAGCCAGGGAAGCCGCTACCATATGGCTTAGGTTTGGGGGACAACATTAAAATGAGTTCCAACAAGCATATCTGTGTTTTCTACACCATCTGGCCTTCAGACACATTTGTAGTAGACCTTTCTTATCTGGGCCCAGTGATCTGATTTGAATGATGTCAGCCTGTTGTCCAGGAAAGACTTGTGTAGTGGGCGAGTGTGTAGTGTTTATTTCAAGGGTCACTGGGTGATGATGGGGTCAGACCCCATGGACTTGTTTCAGTTCTCAGGCACCTCTCAGTTCTGCAAGCATCTCTGCCTGCCAGTGGTGAGGGGGGCGGGGCGAATATTACAAGATCTGCCATGTGGCCCTTTGATCTTTATCCTCCATCAGTATCTAGTCATTGGCAGATGGAGGATCCTAACATCTGTGATTCATACATGAGAGTTTGATATATTGGATATGTAAATCAGCTCTTAACTATTCAGGGATAAATCAGGACATGTTTCTTGTTGAGCACATACTCTGGGGTTCATCAGTACCGCCACACAGAAATCGTCTTTTCAAGGTTTTGGGAGCATATTGCCAAATGGCTCGGAGAAAAGTCATCCTAATTTACAGCCGCGGCCGGCGCTTGGCTTGACTGCTCACCTCCCAGAACCCTTGCCAACACCGAGCATTATCATATTGAAACTTTTCCCAACTTGCTCAGCAGACTCAAAAGCGTCTACTTGTTCTTCTCACTTGCAGTTCTTTAATTACTTATAAGATTGAAAAATGTCACATGCTTAGTGATTATTATTTTGGAAATTGCATTGTCTGCAGTTTTATTTCACGAATTTTCACTTAGCTGAAGTAAGAAACAGCTATACGGTGGGATACTACATAGCCCTTAAGATCATGTTTAAAAAAAATAATATTGTAGTGAAGTATTTATAATATAGTAAGTGAAAGAAATTCAGTAATAACAATGTGTGTCACAACTTCAATTTAATAAAACATCAATGAAGTATATAAATTAGCACATATATTTAAGATTCACAAATTTATATACCCTACAACTCAAGAGTACAAGGAAAAAGTACTCTTCTTTTTTATTTTTTAATTTTGGTGAGTGGTTCAGTCATCCTTATGAGCTTCCACCCTGGGAGGGAGGACAAAATCAGAGAGTGTTAGTTTCTCTTAGCTTATTCTTTTGGTTTAGCCGGGGCCTAAGGGTCCTCCTATGACGGGGCCTGGCCTCAGTTTCCTGTGATGCTGTGCAACCCCTGACCTTCAGCCATGTCCTGATCCATCCCCCTGGCTGGGCTCTCCCTTGTAGCACCCTTCCCGAGGCATTGTCTCTCCTGTGGTCCTGCTTCTGGCTCTCAGCTTGGCGCTTCTCAACCTCTCCTCTCATAGGCAGCCGCTAAGTTCTTGGTCTTTAACATGCATGGCTGTTCAGACTTTCAGGTTGCGTTTGGTTGTTAAGGAATTTCAGAATCCATTTCTCTTCCAGCAAAGCCTGACTAGACTACTGTCTCATGGTAGACTCAATCCGATCTGAAGAAGGACTGCTTGGTGGTGCCCATCCCCCCAAGTAGTCCCTGTGTACCTCCCACTGAATCTATGGATGGGGCTTTCAGGCCACATACTTTATAGAATTTGAAAACACATCTGTTAATATTTCATTAAAGATAATATAAAAATACCGGGAGGAAATAGACCAACATGACTTTTCTCTATTAATGAGGTTATAGGTGAGTTTTATTTTCTTCTTCATACTTTTCTGTGTTTTCCAGAGTTCCTACAATGTCTATATAATGTTTTTATAACTCTACAAAGCCTTTTTTTATATGTTTATTGATTTGAGAGAAACATTGATGTGATAGGGAAAGGTCAGTTGGGTGCCCCCCATTTTCACTCTGACTAAGGATTGAACCCGCAGCCTAGGTATGTGCCCTGGTCAGGAATTGACCTCCAACCTTTTGGTGTATGGGACAATGCTGCAGCCAACGAGGCCACCCAGCCAGGGCCACAAAGCCATTTTTAAATGGAGTGTTTATAAAAAAACTTAAATGTTAGAGAAAAGGGTCAAAATTAGTGATTAAATGTAGTGTATTTTTTGGATTATCTGTAATTTTTAGTTTCTTAGGTTCCTCTTTCTTCCAGCTTCCCTTCTTCACCTCACCCCAAATTTGCAAGACAAGATGAAGAATTATATGCATACTTGTTACCAACAGATGGAACTAGGTAAAGGACTAAGTCGAATTCAGAACTGAGGAAAAATCACTCTCCTAAATGTAATTTCTTTGATGCTTGTTTTGACATTTATTCCACAGTGATAAAAGTTATCTTCTCCTAAATAACACTGTGACAAGTGATCCTTTTATAGGTTAAAACTTGATACAATGCCTTCTTTCAGCATTTTTGTGCATGTTGATGATCTAGAAAAAACAATGTATGTAACCTTGTTAGGGTTAGAGTGCTGATTTCTCTGAAATCTAGATGCAGGTTGATCCCTAGATAATGTTAAAATTTATTACAGAATTATCTTTTTGGGGGAGAAAAAAATTAATGTGAAATAAAATTAGAAGAAAAATACCTCTTTTAGTGTTTTTGTAACATTTTTTCATCTTTGCCAATTTGCATAAAAATTGTTCATTTATTACACTTGCAGTGGGCAGAAAACTTAGTGTTTTTTGATTAATATGTGTTTCCATTTATATTCTATTTATTTTAAAATAAGTTATATTTTACTTACATATTTGCTTAAAAATACCAAAATTCTCTAATTTATTTAAACAGTACTAGTTCTGTTGTTGGATGTGTAGGCTATTTTCCATTTTAAAATCTTTATTTTGGAAATTATTCTAACATTGTGCATATAGACCTAAGATCCTTAGCAATGCACTGTGTGAGCTTTGTAGCCTTTGAATGGATTTGGGGGTGAGTGGTCTTTGATTTGTCATCTTGTTGATCAACAAGATTGATGTGGCTGACCTGGCTGGCTTCCCAAAAAGCATGCTGTATTATTATCTTTCAAAACTATTATATATGGTTAAAGGGACCAGAGTTAATGTAGTTAAATCAATCCATAAATAGCCCGAAAGCCTAATTTTAGCCTCAATCAAATCCCTTTTTTATGACTTTAAAAGAAGAAAACTGACAAGTTGAGTTCCCTGTGATATGTACATATATAATACTTTGAAAAGCAATAAATTACTCAAAAAGGCAAACAGGCTAAGGAAATGGAGAACTAAGGAAGAGGCAGCGAACCGTGTCTTGGCCATCTAGTCTGTGATGGGCATTGTGCAGAAATGCTTTTTCATAGTTGTCTCATTTAATTTTAGGAAAAGCTGCTCAACAGGTAATGCTCCCTCTAACTTTATGGAGAAGGAAGTTAACACAGGGTAGGTTAAAATCATTTGCCTGAAGTCTCAACTAATCAGGAAGTGAGCTGGTTCAGGTCTGTGTCTATTCAGTCTCAGAAGCTGCTGTTGGTTTGGCCTGTGCTTCTCACATCTGCACCGTTGCAGTTCTCGGTAACGGTGATGGGGGTGGGGTGGGGTGGGGGTTACCTGGGAGGGGCGCCATGATGCGTTTTAAATGGCGCAGAGAAGTTGGGTGTGTAAAAACGAAACCTGAAAAGGAAAAAGAACTCACACAATAATTCTTTTTGACCTTGGAATGGGAAGACCTTTGAAAACATGACTTAAAAAAATCTTAAGCCAAAAACAAGAAAAAGAAATTTATAAACTTGACTTTATAAAAATAAAAAAAAATTTTTTCATTGCCAAAAATAGAAGCAAAGTTAAACTGGGGGAAGAATTACAACTCATGACATATAGGGCCAATTCTCCATTGTATAAGGAGCTCATAGAAATTGGTGAAGAAAATCCCTACAATCTAGGAGAAGTAGGGAAAGGTTTGAGAATATGCTCACTGAAAAGGAAAGACAGAAGACCTCTCTAGGTCTTTGCCTTTGCCCTTATCTGGTTCTGACCAGGCTTTTGGTACTCCTGAGAATTCTGGAGGTGAGTCAGAAGCCAAGTTGGGGCCCTCCAGCTTTTCTGCAAGTTGCCTCTACTTACAACAATGAACAATTTGGGTGAAACCATTCTGAATCACAGTCTAATAACCGTAACTTCTGGGTATGTCATATCCAGAAGCTTTGGTCACCAGCATCCCAAAGGCAAGCACAGAGAAGAGGACAGTTCCCTGAAGTTTTAGAAAATGGTTTATTAAGGGAAGGACAGGACTTGAGTTTGGGATTGCTGTCTGTCAGTGAACAGAGACTATCCAGCCTCTTCCAGTACTTAAGGACACGTCTTGCAAAATAAATCTCAGAATGGATAGTTTTTAGAACTGAGAGATATGTTGGAGTCAAGCTTAAGCACTTGATTTTATAGATGAAAAAAACATGGCTCAGAGAGGTGGGTGATTTGTTTGAAGTCACACACAATGTTAATGGCTGAGTTGAATTTCTTGACTGCCAGTCCAAAACTCCCTCCTTTGCTTTGTCGGAATTGGGGCTAAATGAAACAGCTTTAAGACAGATGGTTTTAAGTCTGGATATTCTTCACCGAAATGATTTCTTTAGCGTTGCTTGGCCAAACCTGAGTTTTACCTTGATTCCTGTCCTGTCTCTCTTTGTACCTCCCACAAATACTGATCAGACATGTACCACGTGCCATGCACTGTTACAGAGGAAAGAACTTTAGTACCTCATATGCTGTCTACTTATTTGGATAGAAATACTCCTTCATGCTCACCAGGTTAGTGGGACAATAATACATCACTCACTCATCTCAAAAAAGAGTGGAACATTTCCCTGTAGATGGAAAAAAAAAATACTGCGTTTTGAAAGTAACTAATTTAAGTTGGTTACTGTGTTTTATTAACTAACTGGAAAGTAGTGTGGATTTCTGTCACCGTGTTCGATGCTTCCTGTGGTCCAGAGACCATGAAAACATGCGCCACCAATGTGGATTTAATGTGCTGTTCAGGGCTGGTGAGTCCCTTCACAGCTTGGCTTTTAGTTTAAAGTTTTCAGAAGACTTTGAGTGTAGAGAAAACCTAGTTCCAAAGCCCAAGCCATCTTGCTTCTAGTCTTGATATTCTCTGTTATTCATTGACTGAAACACTAACATTTTATTTTTAGTGAAGGATTGTGGGTATTCTAATCTTGAGATGAGTGAATTATGGCTTAACTTTTTTTTTATTGAAGCATTTAAAAGTATATTTTATTGATAATGCTATTACAATTGTCCCAATTTTCCCCATTTTCCTCTCTGTGCGTGGTACCACCCTTCCCTCCAGCAATCCCCGCCCCACCCTACTCCCCTCCGTTCATGTCCATGGGTTTTGCAAATAAGTTCTTTGACTTCTCCATTTCCTATACTATTCTTAACATCCACTTGCCTATTTTGTACCTACCAATTATGCTTAATCCTTGCAGCATTTCCCTCTTTCTCCCTCTTCCCCCTCCCTGCTGATAACCCTCCAAATGATCTCCATACTTCTTATTCTATTCCTGTTCTAGTTGTTTGCTTAGTGTTTTTTGTTTTTGATTCAGTTGTTGATAATTGTGAGTTTGTTGCCATTTTAATGTTCATAGTTTTGATCAATTTTTTCTTAAATAAGTCCCTTTAACATTTTATATAATAATGGTTTGATGATAATGAACTTTAGCTTTACCTTATCTGGAAAGCACTTTATCTGCGCTTCCATTCTAAGGGATACCTTTTCTGGATAGAATAATCTTCATTGTAGGTCCTTGCTTTTCATAAGTTTGAATACTGCTTGCCAGTCTCTTCTTGCCTGCAAAGTTTCTTTTGAGAAATCAGTTATTAGTCTTATGGGAACTCCTTTCTCTTGCTGCTTTTAAGATTCTCTCTATCGTTTTAACCTTTGGCATTTTAATTATGTGTCTTGGTGTGGTCCTCTTTGGATCTAGCTTGTTTGGGACTCTCTGTGCTTCCTGGACTTGTATATCTATTTCTTTTGCCAATTAGGGACATTTTCTTTCATTATTTTTCAAATAAATTTTCAATTTCTTGTTCTTCCTCTTCTCCTTCTGGCATCCCTACAGTTCAGATATTGGCACTTTTGGAGATGACCCAGAGTCTTATAATCTCCTCATTAATTTGAATTCCTGTTTCTTCTTTTTGTTCTGGTTGAGTGTTTAGTTTTCCTTACATTCTAAATCATTGATTTGAATCCCAGCTTCCTTCCCTTCACTGTTGGTTCCCTGTGTATTTTTCTTTATTTCACTTAGTGTAGCCTTCATTTCTTCCCTTATATTTTTCCCGTACTCAGTGAGTTCTCTGAGCATCCTTATCACAGTATTGTTAACTCTGCGTCTGATAGGTTGGCTATTTCTGTTTTGTTTAGCTCTTTTTCTGGAGTTTGTTCTGTTCTTTCATTTGGGCCATTATTCTTTGACTCCTCAATTTGGCAGCCTCCCTGTGTTTGTTTCTGTTTTATTAGGTAGAGCTTCTTTGACTGCCTGTCTTGGCATACCTGTTAAGTTGTATGGGGTGGAGCCTTAGGTATTTGCCAGGGAGGGGCAACCTGTTTCACCACTTTGTGGCTCTGTGTGGATGGCAGGGGCTGGAGGGGGGACAATGCTGCTGCTGCCTGGCTTCTGGAGGTTCACCCAGCACTTGCCCTGTTTCTAGTCACTTCACCCGCTTCCTGTATGCAGCTGGCGCCCTTCTAGCTCTTGTCCTGGTGGTGATTCCCAGAGCGGGTGGGTTTGCATATGTTCTAATAAGTCTCTGCAGGCCCTTTAAATGGACTCTCCTGAGAAACCAGTAGTTTCTTCCACCACCCCAACCCCCACTGGTTTTTATAGCCAGAAGTTATGAGGATTTATCTTCTGGGCACTGGAACCCTGGGCTGTGCAGTCTGGACTGGGGCTGGGATCGGTCATTCCCAAGGTATCTCTCCCAATTTTCACCTGCCACATGTGAATGTGGGATTGCCTGTTCCACCGCCTCTCCACGCCATACCATATACTCTCTGCCCCAACTCTCAGTCTCCATGCCTTCTACCCCTCTGGATGAATGTAGCTTCTTTAAATTTTTGGTTGTCGGATTTTCTTACAGTTGGATTTTCTGGCAGTTCTGGGTGTTTTTTTGTTTTGAGGTTAATTGTAATTCTTCTTGTGGTTGCATGAGGAGGCGAAGTGTGTCTTCCTATGCCTCCATCTCGACTGGAAGCTATATTAACCATTTTTAAGTGAACATTTGTTTCAGTGACATTTAATGTATTCACAATGTTGTGCAACCACCATCTCTATCTAATTCCAAAACTTTTTCATCACCCCAAGAAGAAAAAACCCATACCCATTAAGCAGTCAGTCCCCATCACCCCCTTCTCTTAGCCTCTGGCCACCGCAATATTGGTTCTATGGATTTACCTATTCTAAATATTTCATATGAATGGATTCCTATGCTATGTGACCTTTTGTGTCTGGGTTCTTTCAGTTCTCATCAAGATTACCAGCGATCTCCAGGTCGGTAAATTCAGTGGTTATTCCGCATTCCGCATTCCATTGTCCTGCCAACTGATAGGATCAAGCAGGTCACTTCCTCCTTGAAATGCTGTCCACCTGTACCGGCACACCTGTCCAGGACACCAAGCTCTCCCAAGTTCCTTCTACCTCACACGTCACTCTTCTCAGTCTTGGTTGCTTATTCCTTCTTGTATCTCCAATCTCTAAAATATTGGAATTTCTCTCTCCTCTGTCTTTAGTCATCACCTTGGTGATCTTTTCCAGAGTTGTGGCTGTAAATACAATCTATATACTGATCACCTCCATACTCATGTGCCCAGCTGCCTTGTTACACCTCCACTCAGATGCCTGATAGATCTCTCAAAGTCACTGCATCCAAATATTCAAAACTGAAGTTTCGAACTCCTACATCTCTTCCCCTTGCCCTGCAAACAACACCCAAAACTTCCTCCTAGGTCATCCCATATTAATGAATAAGAATTCCATCCTTCCAGTAGCTAAGATTCCAAACACTGAGGTCATTCTTTGTCATTTATTCCTTTTGTTTCTGTATTCCACATCAGAATTGTAGGAATATCTCATTGTCTCTTTCCTTCAAAATATACAAAGAATCAAACCTCTGCGACTAATTCACTGTTACCAGCTCTTGCCTTTGTGTCTACAGGAGCATGTTTGCTACTAATCTCCTCGCTTCTGACCTTACTCACAACCTTGTCCTCAATGTGGCTGCTGGAGTGATCTTTTAAAAAAGTCAGATAATGCCTCCTTTATTCAGACGCTGCCTATGCTGAAATGGTTGATTCAGCTGGAACAGGGAAAGTACAAAATAAGCCTGTGACATTATATAGTACCTGAAAAGGAAGTGCTCAAAGACTCATGGGTGTGTGTCAGAAAGATAATAGCGGTAATAGTTTATAATGCTTGGAATAAAAAAGGTAATTCATGAGTCTATAGTGAGAACAGAAATGAAAGTGGCAGGTGGTGGGAGGAGGAATGTCAACTAATAAATGTAGACAGAATGATAGAATTAGAAAATCCCCATTTTGCAACTCCCAAAGAAATAATTGATTTAGGCAAAGACCATTAAGGAATGCCAGATGGTTGGTTGAGTTGCAGACCTGGCTGGGAGCTTCCCAGATGTTATCTGAAACTGGCCCCAGTATAAGGAGGGTAGGGAGAGACCAGGGTGGCAGGTTTAACAAGCAAGGAAACTTACGTGGGAGCCTTGTCTTGGGAAACCACTAGAGAATTAATTTCCTACACTTACCTGCCAAATTAAAAGCTTATATAGAGGCCTTAACTGGGGCCAGTCCCATACCCAGGGAGGGGGCCTTAACTGGGGCCAGTCGTGCATCTAGTCCAGTTATCCTCATCACACACTTCTCCCTCAAGACTGTGTCCTGTTGTCAGTCTCTGGGAGCAGGGAAGGCAAGCTGGGGGCACATTACAAAGCCACAAGGGAGGGAGGGAGGGACTTCTAATAGCCTAGGTTCAGCTTGTGGGTAAGACCAGTGGTCACATCTTTTTTGTTTATTTTTAAAAAGATTTATTTTTAGAGAGAGGATAAGGGAGGGAGGGTGAGAAACATCGTTTGGTTGCCTCTCACATGCCCAATCAGGGACCTTGCCCGCAAACCAGGTATGTGCCCTGACTGGGAACTGAACCAGTGACCTTTCGGTTTGTGGGACAACACCCAACCCACTGAGCCACACCATGTAGGGTGGTCACATCTTCTTGATGACTTTCCCCTATACTGTTAAGTGAAGGTTGTTGGGGAATGGGATATTCGCATGGTATATTTGTGGGGTTTTTGTGTGTGTATTTGTAAGATGCCAGAGATTACTTGCTAATTACAAAAGAGAAACTAAAACTCTCAAGGAAGGTAGCTGGTAGTTCTTGTTTTTTCAGGTGTTCATACTTACTATCATTATGGTGGGACAACTTGACATGTGCCTGCTGACATGATGCAGTATGATGTTCTCAGCAACACTGATGAAGTATTCCCCAATCCAGATCGAATCAGACTTCTAGGCCGGCCTCCTGGCATACAGAAAATATACGGGATAGAGAAACAACTTGAACACCATCCTGAAGGAATAATCAGACAAATCCAGGTTGTAGGTCCTCCTATGAGTCCTTGTCTCTTCAAATAGAAAAAAAATGGACACAGAGACCTTATAGTTTTAAAGAGACTCCAGCACATTTCATGCAAGTTCTGTATTATGGACCATGTCTTGGACAGTTGGGGACATCTGAATATGGACTATTATTAGATAATTTAGTGGAATTACTTTTAATTTTATGAAGTGAGATGGTGAAATTGCGGACGAGAAGAATGATAACCTGGCCCTTAGGAGATCTGTGTTGCAGGATTCAGGGGTGAAGTGTAAAGATACCTGTAACTTAATTTCAGATGTTTCAGGAAGAACAAGTGTGAGAAAGAGACAGGCACACAAACACATGCATACACATACGATAAAGCAAATATGGCAGAAGGTGAACTGTTGAATCTTGGTGGTGGGTATGTATGTTTCTAGTCTTTAAATTTTTCTGAATATTGAAATTTTAAAAGACAATTAATAAACCCCTCCTAAAACTAATACAGACACACCTTATTTGATTGCACTTTACAGATATGACTTTTTTACAAGTGGAAGGTTTGTGACAACTCTATGTGAAATCTATTGGCATCATTTTTTCAACAGGCTCAGATGACGGTTATTTTTTTTACCAATAAACATTTTTAAATTAAGACATGTACATTGTGTTTTAGACATAATGCTATTGCACACTTCATAGAATACAGTGTAGTGTAAACAAACCTTTATATGGACTTAGAAACCAAAAAAATGGCATAACTCGCTCTCTTGCCGTATTTGCTTTGTCATGATTTTCACTTTCTTGCAGTGGTCTGGACCCAAACCTACAAAGTCTGTGGGGTCTTCCCGTAAACCCTCAAATGTGCTCCTTCTCACACAGAGTGAAGCCTAGACTTTACCAACAGGCCACGAGGCCCTACACATGCAACCACCTCCTCGCCTCTCTACACCTTCTTCAGCTCTTCTCCCTCCCCGAGTGGCGTGCAGTTGGCCTTGATGTTCATTGGCTGCAGCCTGCTTGCCTCTCACTCCAGGGCCTTTGCAATCCCTGTCACCCCTTCCTACCTAGACCGTCCTTCCTTTGGCTCCGTGCATTACTTCCTTGAGGTGTTTACTCAAAGGTTGTCTTCGTGACGCCTTTCTAGGTTACCTCCCTACTTAAAATTGCAGACCCCTTGCCCCCATCTCTGGCTCTTTTCCCTAATTTTTCTCTATAACACTCATCACATTTTCGTGTTCACTCACGACCCACCTTCCTCCATGAGAACATCAGCTCAGGTGGGCAGGGATTTTCACTGGTTCCTTCGTTGCTCTGCCCTCTTGCCTACAAGGGTGTGTGGTTTCAACCTGCCAAGGCCGAAGACATGTTCTCAGTGTTTTTTCCCAGAAGCTTTAAATAGCCTTAAAAAATCATTGCTTCTGTGAACTGGGATTAAAATGACACCACTTAGGGTAGAACAATGGAATCTGTAGACATACATCATTTAGCAGCTGAAATGAGTTTGGACTGTAAAATCTAATAAAATCTGTTGTATAAAGGCTGCCCAAAGAAGGATTTACCCCCTGCCACTACCCCCCTCAAAAAAAAAAAAAAAAGAAAGGTATTTGAGAAGCTTTGTTCTGTATCAAAATCAATACCTTGAGAGCTTTAGGAGTATGTCTGAGTATATTTTTCTGAACTTGAATAACTGCAATAGTTAAAATTGTTCAATTTACTATGCATCACAGAACTGTAAAATAATTGAATCAAGTTAAGCTGCCTGTTTTGAAGTGAAGATAATGGTGCATGAGAAGTGTTTCTTCACTCAGAGGCCTATAATTGTGTGTGGAATGGTTTCATATAACCACACACACACACATGTCTGTGCACATACATGACATATTTTCCTTTTGATTTTGAGTTTATTTGTATTAACATGATAGCGCTAGGCTTTAAAAATATCTGAATTTAAATATATAGAGTTGATCCTCATTTTTCATAGATTCTGCATTTGCAAATTTGCCAACTCACTATCATTTAACTGTAACCCTAGAATCAGTCCTGGAGATGCTTAACTGGTCATTCACGGACACATGTTCTTGTCATGATATATTTAGTGCCACATGTTTGTGCTTTTTGTTGGTGATTTCGCTGTTTTAAGTGGCCTCCAAGTCTGGTGCAGAAGTGCTGTCAAGTGTTTCAAGTGCAAGAGGGCTGTGATGTATCTGATGGAGTAAATGTGTGTGTTAGAGGACCCTTGTTCGGGTGGGAGTCATAACTGCTGTTGGCCACGAGTTCCATGGTAAGGAAGCAAAAATAATGCGCATCCAGAAAAGGGAAGAGGAAATGTGTGATCTGTATGAGGCCGCTCTCGGAGATGCTAAAGTAACATCTATAGTGCACGATGCAGCTATGCAAAAGCAGCTGAATTGATGGATTCATAAGATAGATGATTGATTTAAAAAGTGTGGTGGACAGCATTGGTGTGGGGCCAAAAGCCAAATAAATTTTCGGTCACGTTACCCATACCCAGGGTCAGGAAAATGTTAAATGCTTCTTGGCTAGCGCTGGCTAGCTCATATATTTCCGAAGGCAATGGATAAGTGTAAAAAAATGTTAAATTTGCAGGTGAGACAGGTTCTGAAGATCAAGAGACTGGTGATGAAGATTTAAAAACATTGTCCTCATTATTCCAAGATTTGCTAACATTTATTTGTAACTCCCCAAATTGATACCCATGGTACTTTGTGGTCATTTGCAGACGGGTAAACATAAAAAATTTGTTGCCCAATGCACAGCTTCCCAGCTAAGGTCTAAAGCTGATGCTCTGCCTTCTTGCTCCTGTTGTCACACAGAGATGACCAGAGAATGGACGTGGGAGGGGGCGATTCAGTGTAAGGCAAGAGACTCCTCATCTGCGGCCAGTTCGATGTGGTTGGAATCCCAGTTTCGACACCTGTTAGTGGGGTGGCCCCAGGTGAGGGATTTAACACTTCTGAACCTCATTTTCTCTTTGGTAAAGAAAATAGAATCTACCAGGATGAGGTTTTTTTTTAGCATTTAAGATGATAATCTCTGTCTAGGTGAGAGAGATATATATGCATATGTGTACACATACACTTCTTGCCCTAGGAATAATGGTTCGGTATTTGCTATTTCATTGTTTATAGAGATTTTAGAGAACATAATTGCTGTGAATAATGAGAATTGACTGTACCTGCTAAGTGTTAACACTGGAAGAGGATTATGTAGAAAAGCCAGTTTTTAATGCTAATGAAACTAGTTTGTTTTGCAAGGAATTGGCACACAAACCTATATAATGCAAATGGCATTTCAGTTGATGAAAATGTCACTGTAAATTCACAGGAACCTCCCCATGTAGTTCCCTTAAGAGAGATCAGTATTTGCTAATTCAGTGCTTGTGGAGAACTTCAGGGAGCATAACTATTGCAAATAAGGAGAATTAACTGCAACTGAGTAAAGTTACTTTCAAAAATAAATAAGGTAACGACTTACTTTTTATGATAGAGAAGGCACGTGATTCTATGAGAGCAGTATAATATGGTTTACATCGAATGTATTGCTTCTTAAATAGGTTTTATGATATCTAGCTGAAATAGGAGGATAGCAATTCCATGTCTGGGCTTGTTTTTCCACTATTAACATTCACTGAGTGTTTCCTACATACCTGTTACTGTGTTTAGCACTTTACATGTAATTGCATTTACCCTTCAAAACAAGAATCGTGTAGTAGGGGCAGTAGTGGGAACAGCAGTATGACACTTGCTGTGTGTTAGGAAGATTTCTAAGTGGTCACAGTTATTGACTGATTCATTCCTCACAACATGCGTATGTGATAAGAACTCTTATGAGCCCCATTTTACAGGTAAGAACATTGAGGTCCAGAAAGATTAAACAACGTGTCCCAGCTTGCACTTAGTTGGTGGTCTGGAGCCTGTACACTCACACCCTGAACTCAGCTGCTTCTGGGGGTTGGGGAGTGGGGTGGGGGGAAAGGCACACCCTCCATAAATAAGCAGACTCACTAGGTATGAACTTATATGTTATTAATTTTCCATGAAGCTGAGCTCAGACGTGTCTGTAGGTACTTCAGTGGGTCAGTTTCTGTAACTTGTAATATATATAACAATATCAGATGGTGAACTTCTGTAAACAGTGGCTGACCTCTTTGCCAAGGAGAACTGACCACACAGAATAAATTAAGAATTACAGCCTAAAATAGCTGCCTTAACAAAATGACCCCTGAAAGTATAGTCTTACAGTTGCCTTAATGTTTTTTTTTTTTTTTTTTAATTTTTGAAGGGAAGTGTTATGTGGTATTAAAGTATATAGAGTTAGATGGGAAGGAAGAGGAGATATTTTTTCCTCAGTTTAAACCCAAACAGTAGCCTCTCAGAATAGGAATGGGAGGGAGGGCTGACGTCTCCCCAGAAGTGATCTTTTCTCTCTTCACCCTGTCTCCTCACCTTTGCCCGGAGTTCCTAGCCTGGTATCCTTAGGCCAACAGATTTTAAATTTTGTTTATTGACTGATTTATTGTTGGGACAAGTCCCTTTGAGAATCTCATGAAAGCTAATTTACTTCCTAATTCTCAGGAGGAAAATTCTCCAGCCGCATAATCTTGTCACTGAATCAATTTTGGGAGTGTTCCCAGACCTGAGAAGCCCATTGAGAAAACATCTTTGGGTTGGTTCATGGATTTGAGAACCTTCTCTCGATAGAGGGTCCATGAGCTGTTTTTGCCATTTGAAAATCAAGCAATTATCTGTTTTTTTTTTTTTTTTTTTTTTTTTTTTTTGCTGTTACATGTATTAGATGAATGTTTGCTGGATACTCCTATTTCCTGATGTGGACAAATTACTGAGAACAGAGTCCCATGCTGAGCGAGGTGGGGTTCCTTAGAGGAAGAAGGCTGAGAACCACCAGCCTTTAGGGGGCCTCGGTCTTCCTCTGTCTCACCTTTTCCAGAATCCTTTTAGGCTGACAGCCTCACCCTGTAATTTAACAGTATAATTTCATACTGTTCTTTTGATGGTGTCATATGTACATGTTTGTTTCCTCTACTTATTCTTAAAGCCACTTAGGAATTGTGGCCATGCCCTTTCTTACTCTCCAGGGGGCTTGACCCCCAGTGGGCCAGTGGGCTTCTCGTTCACAG
This sequence comes from Furipterus horrens, assembly GCF_987537825.1. Lineage (NCBI taxonomy): Eukaryota > Metazoa > Chordata > Mammalia > Chiroptera > Furipteridae > Furipterus > Furipterus horrens. The sequence goes on along the minus strand of NW_028327177.1, from coordinate 129,717,022 downwards.
CTGCCATTTTGCTCAGGAGAGGGCAGTGTCTGGCAAAGGTTCCCCTTTTTTGGTCAGCAGGGGGCAGCAGTGGAGTGGGTAAAGCTGGTCATTATTTTTCAGATTAACCAGGCTTTTCAGAGCTATAGAACTGTTGAGAATACTTGCCCAATGTGAGTGAGACCTGAGAAAATTATTCTTGAAATAAGTCCAGCTTTATGAAAATGTACCATATATTTCAGTTTGAAGTAATATTTTACAGTTTTTATTTTTAACTAGAGGAATTGAATTCCTCAGATAATGTAATCTTTTTTTTTTTTTTTTTTTTTAATGCTTTGGGGTGGAGTGCAGGGTAACATACATAGTCAGAAATCTTTGAAGGGATCCAGTGACATTTTCTCATGCTGATTGTTACCTCTTATTGCTACTGAATTTACATGATAATAAAACCAATTTAGTGCCTGGAGTGAAATCTGTGGAAAGAATTACAGCATGTGTTTATTTTGCAGTGGGAAGCATGACAAAATATCTGCAAGAACAGCTAATGTTTCACATTTTCTAAATGGCGAGTTTAAAGACAGGGAATTAACAGTACACGGATAAGTCTAGAGGGAGATAGTCATTTCTAAGTGTTTTCTGCCCTGAGGGAGAAAATGCACCTGCTTTCTGTACAGGCCCAGATTAGCCCACATTAGGCGACTGACATAGATATAACTGAAGTAGAGCATTTATACTGGACAGTCCGAAGCAGTGACCCAAAGCCTGAAGGATGCATGGAGTGGTTTGTTAAAAACCGAGTGTCACCCTGCACTAGCCAGGTGCTAAGGGAACATGGGTGTGGCGCTGCTCCCCTGACCTCAAGACCTTAAAGGAAAGAAAGGTGTGTTCGAAGCAAGGCTTGGAGAGACTAGGGGCCTGGGGACTGGTAACGTCTGCCTGGGGAAATGAGGAGAGCTTCATCCAGAAGCACTGCCCTGAGCTGGGCATTGGAGGCCTAGGATGACTTGGACCGTGAAGAGGAAAGGATTTGTAGGCAAGACGTCACTTGAGAGAAAAACTAAGAGGTGCAAAGTCGTATTCATGAGAAGTCAGGGATAAGATATATACAAGCCCCTATTGATGAGAAGTCCACATGATTCTGTTTCAGATCCCATAGTTTCCAAGGTCATTGCCAGGGCCAGATGTTTCCTTTTTTTCCCCTCAGGTTTGGTGATGGTCTTGGGAGGAGAGGACTTGATTCTTGTGAAAAAGAGGACTGTTTTAATCAGCTTCAGAGGGGAAACTCCAGAGGGCTCTTGCGTGGGAGTTGGCTAACGCTGTAGCAAAATCCAGAGCTCGCGGCGGCAATTTTAATTTATACAAAGTTAGCAGAAGTGTTAGACCCATGAACCTGATACCAGAGAACAAGTCACACAGCTGATTGGGTTGTTTTCTAGACATTGGAAATCATCAGGACATGTGGAAGCTAAGAAAGGACTGTGGTTTGATCGCTTGTCTCTTCTTAAATTCCTAACCTGCTGGGCTGTATTGATTTTGCATTAGGAGGTGGTCCTACAAGTAAATGAAAGAAAAAGAGGTCAGGTGGTTGGGCTTGGTTGGAGTTGGGTGTTTATCATGAACATTTATAAGAAGTTAATACAGTGTTCCCTCACTTATCGAAGGTATTATGTTCCAGACCCCCGCAAAGTAGGAACCTTACATTTATTCTACACTCTGAAACCTATGTAACTTTAACAACATACATATACAGTACCGGCCCTGGCTGGTTTGGCTCAGTGGATTGAGCGTCGGCCTGCGAGCTAAGTGTCGCTGGTTCGATCTTCCAGTCAGGGCACATCAGAGAAGGAAAACTCTGACTCCAAAAAACCTCCGCTGCCTTGCGGCATACCTCTTCAGGGGAAAGGCTAAGGGAGTAAACCCTGACAGAAAGTCCGGAGCCGGAGTCCCTAAGGCGGTTTGACGTTGTAGTCAACACTGGCAACTCCTGCGGTGCACCTGAACCCAAGCTGTATCGACTCTGTCTTTCCCTTGGACCCTTCAGCTGCGAAGAGAGGGGGGGTCTGCTGCATGGGCAACAGCAAACCCTCCATATCACCCTGCCCAGGCTCTGTAGCTTCAGCTTCACTGGAGAGGACACTCCAGCGTCATTGCAAGATGTCGATTCAACACGGGAGGAGACAGATACTGTGTCACTCCCGAGTTGGACTGCACAGCCATTCTCGGCGGTGCAGATAGACTTAAGAAGCTACACCATCGTCTCTCGAGACGGACGGCTGCCAACGAGAACGATATACAGTACCACAAAATCCCACGATATAGCGAAAAATCTGTGATAAATAATTAAATATAACATTAAAAAAAAAATCCCACGATACAGTGAGGCTGCGATAAGTGAACCGCGATATAGCTGTATCCTTCCAGAACCCTCTGACAAGAAGCTGCGTAACCCTGGCACTCATGCCACACTAGCATTAAGTTTAGGGAGGTACCTCATTATTGAACTAATTGTTTCAGATGGAAGTGTTGACCGATGTTCCACTTGACACATAAATCTTCTGAAGTGCATTTTTAAAGTATTTGTAAATGGTCTACATCCTTATAGCGTATCAGAGTCCCAATTTGGGTTAAATATCCCAGTCCATCCATCAGTCGCGCAATTCCTGTGAATAGTCCTTTGATGAATAATTTCCTCTAAGCTCTTCCCATAAAGAGTTCACTGTGTGCAGAGGATTAATTGATTGATTCAGTCAGTATGCTGAGACCTGGAGTAGATATATATGGAACTAATTGTAAGTTCCTTTTGCGTGTATAGTTCTATGAATAGCGATCACAGGCTATATACAATCTTACACCTACTTTTTAAAAAGTGTATGCCAAAGTCATGAGGAAGTGTGGAGAAGGAGCTGGAATGGATTCGGGCCAGCTCATTTCCATCGCTGGAAAGCAATTTCAAGTGCAGGCATCTGCAAAGGATGGTTAGCTCTTTTGCAAAGCACAGTCTATTGCATATTATGATTCTGTCTCATATTTGAGCACCTTGAGGATGACATTTTAAGTAGTTTGTGTGTGGGAATTGTGTTCTCTCTTCTGTCAAATGGTGAGTGCAGTGGCACTTACCCAGGGGGGATACAATAAATATTAATTACTGGTGGCTTATCCCTTAACATAAATTTCACTTTCAGATTAATGAAGCAGATTCCTGATAAATGTGTTTATCTCTCCAGAGTTTCATTTGCCAAGACTCAGATGCTGTAAAGGATTTGCCTGGAGTCATGAGGTTCTTGTACAATTTTTTTCCCCCTCTTTAAAGTGCCCTTCAGAGATGCATTTATTTCCTGAAAATAATTGGCACTAGTGAAATTAATTTTAGCTGGAAAGGGGAATTATGTTGTTATGTTGTTGTCTGCTACTTTGGGTAGATATTTGAACTGAAACCAGTAAGTTTTCAAAGAGATTAGCAGGCATTTACTAGGAAGAGCTAAGGCCCCGTTTAAGGTAAATAATACAGTAGTCCTTCTCTAGATCGTGGCTCCCTTATCGCGGCCTCACTGTATTGTGGGATTTTAAAAAATATTATATTTAATTATTTATTGCGAATTTTTCACTATATTATGGGATTTTGTGGTACTATATACGTATGTTGTTAAAGTTACATAGGTTTAAGAGTAGAATATGTTTAAGAACATAAGTAGTGTTTATAAAAGTGTGGAAAAGGTTAATAAGGGAGTAGATAAGGTTAATAAGGGAGTGGGAACGGTTTATAAGTGTGTGGGAAGGGTTTATAAAGCCTTAAAATATATATAAATACTAAAATAAATGTAAGGTTCCTACTTCGCGGATTTTCACCTATTGCGGAGGGGGTAGGGTGGGGGTGGGGGGCGTCTAGAATGTAATACCCGCGATAAGTGAGGGAATTCTGTATATGCTACCAAGTTGAAGTGAGAATATAGATGTCTGTTTGGCATGCTTTCTTCAGGAATTCTTATAAGCAACCTTCTCTCCCTGCAAAATAAAAGAATTTCCCAAAGTGGAGATTAAATGTCCAATTAATGTGGAGGCTCTTTGAGTTAGGCTGAGCGTGTACATGGCATATGAGTGCACAAATGTAACACAGACTCAAGAAAATGGTTTTGTTTCATCCTCGCTGAGCTTTGGTTTGTAAGGTTCCATTCTGCTGGAGACCCAAACTGATATGCCAGCCAGCATTTGCTGAGAAATGGCAGGTCAACCAGAAGACTTCTGATGTGGGTCAATCCGCAGCATTTTAGTGTTTGTTTTTTACATGATGTATGTTTCCCAGTTTCTGATTAGAGGACTTCTGAGAGAAACTTAAACAATTGAGTGAAACTTCCACACTGTCTGCAGAACAAATCCTTCCCTTTCATTATTCAGTTTTTGTTTATGAGCCATGTTTTCTTTTCTGGAGATTTGACCTGGGAAGAATTTGTGGTCTGACCTGTTCTCATTCAGCTGGGGGTGACTTGGCTTGCTCCCAAGCATTTACTTTTTAGGTGGAGGGCCATGCTAGGTAAGCCCCAAGCTGCGCATGTGCTCTTGTGTCTGTGCATGTGTGCCTGCTGTGCTATGATCTGGAATCATCTGTAGAGCAGAGAAGTTTGGATCCGGAGCCCTGGATTTTAATCCTAACTTCTCCACTTCCATAGATCATGATTTGGGCCCCAAGTGTGTAGAAAGGAGAATCCCAGTCCCCGGCCCTGCCCTGTGGCCAGGGCAGAGCTGAGAGGATGAGATTATGAATGTGAAAACACTCTTGTAAATTGTAGCACTCCCCTTCTGCCAGATGTGAAATGGCTGTGCTTCTATTATTGATGTCAATGACCGTTACAGTAAATGGTTTTTATACCAGAGATAAACAAAGGCAGTGAGAAGAAACAGGGAAATGTAGGGAGAGCAAAGGGCGGCTTTCTGCTTTTCTCTTAAACGTAAATGCTGGGTTAAATCAGAGGTGGGGCCTTGGGCGGGCTTGGCATATGTGGACAAATGCCCTTCCCTTACCTAGTGTGTTCTGGGGACAGAATAATGAGGCAGTTGGACACGGTCTAGGTAGAACCGTTCCCTCTAGCACTATGAGGGTGTAGGGACTTTGGGAACGGCTTCCCATTGTTCCCTTGTCCCTGGGACCTATATAAAGAACTATGGTTTCTTTGATATCTTTCTGAATCCTTGTGGTTCTCCCAGTAGTCCTTCCCCTCCCTTTTCTGAGGACTTTTCCCTTCCATTGCTGGGGACCACCTGCCCCTGGGCCCTACACTGTTGCCCATCCCAGGCATCCACATTGCTGCTTCCACACTATTGAAGGAAATATCCTCTCTAGACTCTTCAGTCTTATTTGCTTACATTTTCTTTACCAGATATGGAAACTTCTTTTTATTTAAAAAGAAACTGAATATAGCTGACATATACCATTGTGTAGATTTAAGGTGTACAACTTGTTAATTCGATACATTTATATATTGTCCTGTGATTGCCATTGTAGCAATATTTAGCACCTCTATCACATTCTATGATTGTCTTCTTTTTAGTGGTTAGAATAATTAAGTTCTAGTATCTTAGCAAGCTTGGTGATTGTAGTACCACATTGTTGTCTATATTCGTTCTACTGCACATTAGATCTCTGGGGCTTACTTACTACTTGTTGCTGGATATGAACACTTCTTAACCCTTCTTTACTCCACATTATATGGGGATGTGCCTGATGAATTAAAACAGTGAAATGCTGGGTTTTTTTGTTTATTTTTGTTTTTGTTTTTGCCTACGATATTGGTTAAAAAAATGACTTTAAAGAGTGATAAGAAAGAGGTCAATCACACACGGCTGAGGGATACAAATTGGTACAATTGTTTTGATGGTGAGCTGGCAGTATTTAACAAAAGCCTTAAAATTAATGTTAAAGCAATTCCTCTTCTAGGAGTTTATTTTAGGAAAATCATTACAAATTTATGCGGAGATTTAGCTCCAGTGCAGTTTGTTGAGTTGTAATTTGTCACAGAGAACAAAGTTAGACCTCATCATAACGTCCAGCAGTAGGGAATTGGGCAATAAATTGTGTGGCACATTTATGTGATGGAGTGATCTGCAGTATTTTACATAGTATTGTCAAAATTTATTGACATGGTATATGGAATAAAAAAGGTTACAAGTGTGATGTGCAACCATTTTCATAAAAAGTAAAAGTACATTTATATGCATGGAAATGTTATAAGTATACATACACCTAGACTTTAGCATTTATTTTCTCTGGTTTTGGATGTGTAGAGTATATTTTTCCCTTCTATTTGATTATTATTATTTTTTTGTGAGCAGTATTGTACCGAAAAAGGGAGGAAAGATTTTTAATGAAAACAAAGCAGAGTAGCCTCTTGTGGGTGGAGCTGCTGCGGAGCCCTGACCACTGGGCCTGAGGGGCCAGCCTCATGTCCAGAGAGAATGCGCCTCTGTCCATGTATAGTGCTCCCTTCAGGTTGGAGTCTTTGTGTGTGGGAGGCACAGGGTGCAGACAAGTGAGTCATGAATGAATAAGATGATTACTTACTGACCCCTTACCTTCTCTTCACATCCTTCTGTTGGCCTGTGGTGTTTTCTTTGAGAACAAAAATTTATTCCTTTTGTCTCTTGTGCTCCTTCTTACCAGCATGTTAACATTCAGTCCTGACACACAGAATTAAAAATAATAATAAAAATAAGCTTCGCGTGGGCATTTGCTGTTACATAATTCCGAGAAGTTGCAATGGTGAGGTCACATCGAAGGAGCTTCTGCTCTAGAGGTGGGGTCTACTCTGGTTGGAGTTGGAAGGTCTTGTACAGCGCAGCCATTTAAAGGAGGTCTGTGTTTATTCATGTAGAAAGACGTCTGTGACATTTGTATTAGTTTTCTATGGCTGCCCTACCAAAGTACCACAAACCAGGTGGCTTAACAACAGAAGTTGCTTGTTTCACAGTTCTTGAGGTAGAGTCCAAGGTCAAGGCGTCAAGGATTGGCTCGCTCTGAGCACTGTGAGGGAAGGATCTGTTCCAGGTTTCTCTCCTCGTTCTAGGTCATCTTCTCCTGTGGCTTTCAATGTGTCTGTGTCCAATTTTCCGCTTCTTATAAGGACACCGGTCGAATTGGATGATGACCCAATCTAATGACCTCATTTTCACTTGATTAGCTCTGCGAAGAGTCTCTCTCTAAACAGTGTCATATTTGAGGTATTGGGAGTTGGGATCAATATAAGAATTTGGGGGGCTTCAATTCATAACAGTGTAGTTTCCTCCAATTAAAAAAATATTGTTGTTATAAAAATTTCAAACGTAAGACATTAGAGAAGATTACATTGAACTTCCATTTTGCTATCAACAGCGTCATTTCATACTTACTTCCCCACCCCCACTGGGTTATTTTGACATGAATCCCAGGCATCAGAGACTATGCATTCTAAATGATAAAAGGTGACAGAATTATATAAAAGCGATGATCCTTTTAAGTTAAAATAATATCACCTGTGTGTATGTATACATAAATCAGAAGACTCAAAATAATATCAGAAGGATAACAGTGCTTACTTCTAGAAAGTGGGGTTACAGGTAATTTTTACTTCTTTTTAGCTGTTTTTACTGTCTGGTTTGGTTGGGCAGTTGGTTGATGGAATGAACCAGCCTTTTGTAATCTGAAAAATGAACACAGGTTTTTTCCAGGTGGTGAGAAAGAGTGGGGTGAGGGACAGTGGCAGAAACTTTACCATAGTTTCTGAAGCAGGAGATAGAATTTTGCTTCCAGAATGAGAAAGAGGTACACAGGATCATGTCTCACAGTGTAGAGGACACTACAGTGGTGAAGCTGTGTGACCTCAGCAAGGGCCCCTGACTTCTCTGAACTGAGATTTCCTGTCTGCAAAATGAAAGGGACATGCTTGATGGAGTCATCAGATTTATTTGGCTACGAATGCTACTATCTCATACCTTTGAACATCACTATGGGTTTGTTTTCTAGGAGTTTGTAAAGATAAAATTAGTATTTCATATTTGTGCGGTATAGAGTTATTATTGGCAGTGGCAAGGACGTGATGGTAGAAAAGTCAAAGGTGAAAATGTGACAGAAAGGAATCTGCTTTTAAGAAATGGAATAGACTCGTCCCCACATTTTCAGAAAGTGTTTTTAGAATGTATGCGTGCGCATGTGAATGTGTGTGTACAGTTCAGAATTGTGCTTTTGCCTTTTTGCTCTCAACAAATTGTGTTGTTGGTAAGACCAGAGACTTGACTGTCCACATCTGCAAGGGAGACCATTGTCTCCATGGGGCAGTGGGCGTGTCTCTGAGGGGAGGGCAGGGTCAGAATTTGAGAATTTGCAGCTTGCTTTACAGTACAGGGACTTGATTGGGATTGGGCAGAGAACAAGATACACCAGTTCAGGATTGGTGGAAACAAGGAGGCCAGGATTTTGAGGGAAGGCATTCATTCATGTTAGAGTACAAACTGTATTTGATGGCTTCCATTACAGAGTTGATGGATATTTCAGGAAGTTTCTGTAATGAGCTATCAAACCATTTCTGGGATATTAAAGTAATGCTAATGAAGGTAGTGGAATAGTAAATCTACATTAATGGAGACAGCTGTGTGTGTGTGTGTTGGTTGTAAAGCTCCTTGAAGCGTGGCTTTCAAGCTTAGATGAGGACTTTGGCCAAGTGAAAAAGTACCTAATTTAGCCAAGGACTGATGCCTGACCCAGAGGGGAGACTTAACAGGGGTTTTGGAATTACACCCGGCTAGGGGGAAATGCCAAACCAAGGCCACCTTGAAGCTCACATCAAATTGGTTGGTCTACTTCCAAGCAAGGTGGATTGAATTACTGGTGCTACCAAGGAGTCTGTGAACCCAGGAAGCTCTGCCAACTAAGGCAGGCAGTCCTCGTTCCTTCAGAAAAAGGAATCTGGGTCCTTTGATTACTGATGGTTGAGTGACTAAGCTGGTGTTCAGTGACATCTGACCTGTCAAGACTGAGCCTTTCCGGCACTTCTCAAACCTGCTCCCAGGTTTGCAGCTCAGAGCAATCAAGGCAAATGAAGCCCCTCTCCCCTTCTGCCTCCTTCACTTCCGCTTCTCTCTTTATCCTGATCCAAGCGTGGTGAGCTGGATGACATTGGGTCTGGGTCTGTGGCTAGTGGTTTCAGCTCTATTGAAATAAAGTGATAAAATAAAAGCTGTCACTACTGATTTGATTAGCATTAATGCCTATGATGTGATTTCCTCGTGCCTATGCCATTGCTTGTGCTAGATAAATGGGCCATAGAATTTCCCCCTCCCTGTGTAGTTTGCTTATCTGGGAAGTTCAACTTGACCTCCATATTGATAATTTTACAACCTCAGAGCTGGTGTTTCCAGGGGGTGGAGCGCTGACATTTGAACCCTGTGTTACAAGATGGTGATGTCCCTGGCTGTGGAAGCCAAATGCCGGAAAGAAATAAAAGGTGTGCATTTTTTTGTTTGTATGTAAACACTACAAATGATTGATGTTGATGTGCCTGAGAGCTCGGATTGGAAACTTACAAAATTAAAGTGGTTCAACGTTTTGGAAGGCTGGATGGAGAGGGTAGGAACCTTGAAGGGGAAAGGGCACCACTTGAAGCATTGGCTGTTGGTATTCTTGTTGCTTAGAGCTTTCCAGGGCCCCCTTCATCTTTTCATGTGTGCCCTTAATTAAAATTAGATATGGAAATAGCTAAAACTTGTTCTTCCGGAGTCGGATAAAGATTCTTCATCAGTGCCACCCAGTCTTAGAAATGTTAGCACAGTAATAACTGTATGCAGCTCGGAGACTGGGCATCCTGTGTCCCTGTTAGGGTTTGTTCCATTTCTTTTGGAGCCTAATGAAGCTAAAATAAAGTGAAAATTGGTATGGATTGTGTCATTAAAGACTGAAGTTCTGTTTAGCATCACAGGGAAAGGGGGAATAAAATGAATCTTGGGGAGGCGTCTACTCTGTCAAGCCTTGTGCGAGGCCTGTTTTGTTTTGGGCGCTCAGTTTACCAAGAACAGTTTCTTTACACGTCTCTAGCCCAGGATTACGCAAGGGGGCGCTCTTGGCATTTTGAGCAGGAAAGTTCTTGTTATATGGGACTGTGCCCTGGCTTGCGGGGTATTTAGCGCTCCTGAGCCCCCTCGCTCTCAGCACCAGTAGTTCTCAGACCTCGTAACTGTCCAAGGTACCCACTGCTGGTTCAAATGCCCCCTGGAGCAGGGCGGTCCTGACTGTGGCACTGGCCGTGGGTCCTCAGTAAATACGGTTGAATACTTTCCAGAGAGCAGATACGTGGATTCCATCTCTGGGCCCATGCCTCTGTTGTAAACACTAAAAGATTCTGTAAGTCAGTTTTGTGTTTTCAGCCACCTGAGATTTACATAATATTTTATGCTTGTGAAATAACAAGTATATATTCTATACAATACAATTGGAATATAGTTAGTTCTTTTCATTGATTAAAAACAAGTGTATTCCATATAGTTAATGGCTTAATTTTACTTACCTTCTCCCTTAAGCATTATTGTATTATGCATAATAGCCAAGAACATAATATATAATATGTTTCATCATTCTATTCTCTTCCTCCCTTTCAACACATCATTTTTCTAAGACAAGATTTTATGGTAGGAAGTTACAGAAATGCTGACTCCAACAAATAGTTTGAAATCCACTTCTCCCTAGCTGTTAGCAGCTCTACGAATTGGTGACTGTCAGAGAGTACATAAACATTTTATCTTTTTTGAAGTTAAATTAAACTACTTGGCAGTATTTCTTGGCAAGCCTAAACAGATAATGGAGGTATTATCCTTTACTAAATCTCGGCCTTATTGTGCTAATTGAGCATAATGATTTCTGTAGACTTAAAGGTGTCATACATGCACCTTTAAAAGGTCTCTTGCACACCTGAGTGACAGAAGAGTGAGACTGGGGAATCATTTAGGCATGCATTTATCCATTCAGAAGATATTTACTGTACTGGGGATGTATCAGTGATCAGCACAGATATAATCCCTCCTTTCACCCTAGTGCAAGTGAACATCATAAATAAATTACAAGTTGGGTTGAAAGGTTAAGTGCTGTGGAGAGAAATAAGTTGGTCAGGAGGATAACCATGCCCAGGGTTGGGCTGGAAATGCAGTTTTAAGTGATGTGGTTCAGGAAGCTTTCTTCAGAAGGCGACTTTAAGCCAAAGACCTGAAGGAGAACGTGAATACTTCTTGAGTCCCTGTTATGCCTCAGGTACTGTTTTAAAAGCCAGAATGGCTAGGTATAACCTTTGTCATCTGCAACAAAATAATACACGTGGTCAAAGGGTGAGTGTGCAACATATTCAACCGTGATTGAAAAAAAAAATCTTTCTGAAGTAATAGCAGCCATTTTGGTGAGTAGGATTGCAGTGGATGAATTTTTAAAAAAGCAGACAACGACACGGACTACTAGAAAATAGCAAGTCTTTGTTTTCAAAAGGAAATAGAAACATAACGCTGAGCATGGAATGAGTTCCATGTCCCAAGTCCAATGGTCCTAACAGAATCGTAGCTTCTCCCCAGCTGGTGACATGGTGGTAATGAGGAGCCTGTGGGAATGACAGTTTCAAAGCAGGGGGTGTTGCTTCAAATTAAGGACGGCTGTTGCAGGGGGAGCTGGAAGAACAGTGCGCTGGAGTCTGGAGACCAAGAGCGGGTCCCTGCCTCCGATGCGGACAAGCCCAGGACTCTGGGCAGGCTGGTTTAGCTCCTGCGCTTTTCAGAGCGGCTGTTTATTTGCTAGACATGCACTTTCTAATCATCATCGTGTTTAGTGAGCTACAGTGTAAAACAGGAGGGAGAGGAACTTCACAAGGTGACCAGTGAAGTCCTTTTCTAGTTCTTGAGTGTTTCTCCTTGATCTGTCAATTTGAAGGTGAAATTACACCACTGATCTGTAGGTTATGAATTGAAACCAGGCCACAAAAATAGGGTTATCTGGGATTGTCATAGCTTCAGCCGTGGAATAGGACTGGCTCTAGAATCCCTGCGTTTTCCTTCCTCCTGGTGTCTTACATGGTGTGGAGGAAGTCACATTCCCTTTGACGTTCTTGGGGGGTGGAATGGGGCAGTGCTGACTTTCGTCCAGTGCCCCTCATATATATCACCAGGCCTAGATTTCACTTCCGTTTCTTGAACTTTAAAAAGACTGTCAAGGAATTATGAATAGGAGCTGAAAGAAAAACAAGGTATTAACCTTGCTGTAGGCGAAGCCACGGCTCGTCTGCTCTCTCAGGTAAACTTCCATGGTAAAAGAACCTTCAAGATGGTCACAAGCACTTTGACCTGTAATGTATTTATTACTGAAGAGTAGTAAATGTTATACCCAGATGGTCCTAATGGTCCCTTTTGGCTTGAAAGTTCTCAAGTTCTTTTGTTACCAGAGCTGAAGATGTGTGCCTTTGGCTAGACAGGGGGCCTGCATCGTCCACGGACTCATGTGCTGAACACCCTCTGAGCTGACTCTGTTGTCACCTGTCATCTGAGTGATGATGATTTCTCTCTCCACTTTCCTCTGACTTTTCTCCAGTCCCATGGGCTAAGTGCTGGCTCCATAGCCTGTTGAAAGGAGAACTCTTTAACTTTCATTTCCTTGCCATCTTCCCATGTTGTAGATGATGAACCAGGTGGAAGGGCAGCAGAAGAACCTTGTGCACGCCATTGAGTCTCTGCCGGGTTCTGGCCCGCTCACTGCCTTGGACCAGGATCTGCTGCTCCTGAAAGCTACCTCTGCTGCCACCCTCAGCTGCCTTGGGGAGTGCCTCAGCCTGTTACAGCAGAGTGTGCACCAGGTGGGCCAGCCCAGCCACAAGCCGGCGGTCTCAGGTAGGACTCCCGGCGGGCAGCTCTGGGCCTGCCCGTGAGTGCGATCCAGGGTGTGTGTGCATACGCACGTGTGCACCATTGCCTTCCCTCTTTACGTTCACCCTTTTATCCGCCATCCAGCCGTCTGTCTTGTTATCCAAGGGTTTCTCCATTTATCCTCCCCCCCCCCAGTCCCCCAGTCTGGGATATACTTTCCTTTTACAATTAGAAATGCTCTATCCTATGGGACATTGAACTAACATGTTTATAAGAACTCCATTTAGACTTGCTGGCATCACATTCTAAATCTCATTCCATTTGTGACTTTGCACTCAGTGTTGTGCCTTTAAGATCCATTGCTAGGCAGCATGTGGTCCGTTATTTCTAACCATGTCTATGGTGTGCGCCCACCACGTTTTACGCAACACTCTCCAGCGATGGGCACACGCATCGCCCCCTGTTCTCTGTCCACTCACCTCGCTGCAGTGAGCATGCCCCTCAGGGACCTGAGTGAGACTTTCTCTGGAAAACATATCAGAGGCATTTCTAGTTCTTAATCAAGAAGCCGGAGATAATCATACATTCCCTTAAGATGCCTCAGTCTTTTTTTTTTGGGGGGGGGGTGTTTAATTAGCAGTTATACAGATATTAGTGAAGATGAAATTCAATGATAAAGGTGAAACTAGCTTGAGGTTGGTTATGTTGTGTTGAATTATAAAGTATTAGAATTAAGAGACCAACAGAAGCCTCATTGAGCTTTGTTGCCGAGGATTTACTTAATTAATGAGGAAATAAGGCAACTTAAGAGATGAAAAATATAAAGGTATGTTATGATGATATTGTATATTTCGTACTTCCCTCAAGTCCCTTTTGCTCTCCATTGTGCCAAGATTAAGAGGGGTGTTGGTTTTCCAGACTAGACTGTGGATGGGTAATTTGGGTTTCTTTCTGTATTTCTCACTGCCATTTACTGAGGTTCGATTCCACCAGGGTTTGGCCTTTGCTATACATTTTCTGAAATCTTTGCTAAGTAGCTGTTCTTATGCTCATTATTGGGATGAGATGCTGAGGCTCAGAGCAGTTAAATTTCTTGGCCAGGTTCACCCAGCTAAGAGGCGAGAGATGGCCTCTTCCCACCATGCTACCCGAGTTCTTTGTGCTTGGGGTTCTTTGTGCCACCTGGCAGGTTTTGGGTCCCCTAACTGGGGCCAAGGGCACAGTCTTGCTCACATCATGATTTTCTCAAGGGCAGGTATATATTATTTAGTTTACTTTAAAAAATAATTTCAGGCTTTTAGAAAAGTTGTGAGAATAGTATGAAGAGTTCTCATCTGTCCATCCAGGTTTCCCAAATGAAAACAGTTTATGACATTTGTTTCATCATCTCTCTCTCGATGTATATATAAACCTAGTATAATTTTGTAACGACTCAGAACTCTGTTGCAGATGTGATAAACCTTTAGTCTTACATGCTTCAGTCCTTTAGAAAGAACACTCTCCTACATAATGGCAGCATGGGGATCAAAGTCAGTAAATTCACATGAATACAGTCTTATTCTCTAACCACGGAGCTTACTGAATTTTGCCATTAAATCTACTAATGTCCTTCATGACAAAAGAAACAAATTTCTGGTGCTGGATCTAGTCTAAAAGCCGATGTGTGTGTGTTCAGGCATAACGTGAAGGGCCCCAGCCTGCCCTCTGTCTTCTCTTCCTCTCCAGTTGAAAAATGAAACTCTGATGCTGAAGACCCTGCTTCACATTTCCTGATCTGGAGGGAGCCTGAGTGACCCCAGTGGGGCGTGGGCACAAAGTCATAGTGAGATTAGAGGCTTCTTCTGGTTTCTGTGATCTCTTATACTGTATCATAAATTCTGCCACCCAGCAGGCTCCTTGCACGAGTCTTTCGTTGGTAAATGTAAGCTTGAACCATTGTCTTCTTCTTAAAATTAATCCCTTACATCTTTCTTCAGGGATGGTTTCTGGCAAATGTCTACAAACCCTCCCCCTCCTCCCCCAATTTTCATTGAGTCTCCAGTGTTCTTCAGGACCCCGGGACAAAGCTCAAGGTAGAATTTCAGGTGTGGGGACAGGTTGAAATGGAAACTATTTGGGAGAAGGAGAGACCCAGCAGCATCCCTGAAGTGATACCACGTATGATGTTACCTCCTGCCTATCTTCCTGGCCCATTTGTCCAACCTCCCGTCCTTTCTTATCAAGGAACTGGGCTGGAGGTTGGAGAATAGAGGGGAGCATGAAACATCATAATGGTTATTTTGTTTTTGTTTTTTCTTGTCTTCTCAATCTTTTTAAAAGTTAAGTTCCATATAAAGCAACGCTTTTAAGTTTTAAACAATTCTGCACGTGTCTTTTAAATTCGTGCCACACATTGTGGGAAAAAATGGAATTACTCCCAGCATCCAAAACTTCATAGTTGCTGCAGTTAAAACCAAATTCCAGAATTTCAAAGTAGTAGGATAAGAGAATATGGTGACCCTGGGAGGCTGATCGCAGCTATAGCAGCCTGAGTCCCGCTGATAAAAGCATAATGGGTATATTGAAGGCGTGCCGGGCTAGGTTGATGGAAAGCAAAATCTCATTAAGGAAAAGCTCTGCCAGGGCTTCCTTTCCATGTTCAGTGGTCAGGGAGGCCCAGACGACCCCCCGCATATTAAATATCCAAACACACTGTTCTTGCTTCAAGTCTTTGCTTTCTAACCTTTGCACTGCTTTTTTTTTTTTCCTTCTGTTCCTTTACCAAATGAAAAATTAATTTGTGGTCTTGTAGTATTTCATTTCCCATAGCAATTCATTGTATCTTCTGGGGAATATGTTGTGGAGCCTCTGTCTGCAAATGTTACTTCCTAATGCTTATTGAGCACCTGGACTGAGATCCAAAAATACTTTTGTATTCATCTGCCTCCTGCCTGTGCTTTGGGCTCCTAGACCTGTCTCTGATGTTGTCTCTTAAGATATACTGAGCTGAAACGCTTCATTGAATTTCTGTTTGTGGAGAAGTTTGAAATTAAAATGAATAAAGTGACTTGGGTTTTGGGTCAAGGCTTATATTATGCAGCTCTACTTCAACAGCTGGATGGAGGCAAATGATTGATGAAGGAAGGAAGCGGGCATCTTTTTCCACTGCCGAGACACAAGGCTCCGATTCCATGCAGAATGACAGATAGGACTCCATCAGAACTGGGAAAGGCTGCGCTACTTGGGAGTCCGGCCTTTTTTTAGGTGGGGTACCAGTGTGGGAAAGGAACTGGACCGCTAAAGGGATTTGGGGGTGCAGAGTCTGTTGTCTGTGCTTCTGGTTAGTTCTTGCTCGGAGGTCTTGATCCAAGGCACATGGTTCAAAGTCAGAGTGGATACCTGTAACCAGATATTCTAGAGTGAGGTGAGAGCTGGGTGCTAACAGAATGGTTCGTGCAAGGCATGTTGGGAAAGAACACTGGAGGCAGAGCTGCTGGACCCCGTGACAGTAGAGCCCTGGGAATGGCAGTGGGGGACACAGGTGCCCTTGGACATAAGTCAGGACAAGAGGTCAAGAGACATGTAATTGACAAAGGGAGAACCAGAGCAGAATTTATTGTGCTTTTCTGAATTCATCCTTGTCATAACTTTTTCATTCTTCGATAAGATGTGTGGGGTGTTCAATTAATAAGCTGGTTGCATTGGTCCTTTTCACATTTGGGGGTTTGGCAAAAGGGTCAAATAGGTGAGGCTATGATGAGGACTCTTCCTGGCTTTTCCGGCTGATCACCTCCTTCCTTCTGCTGCGCTTTGCTTTTTTCCAGGGACATCTTCAGATTCCCCGTGTCCACCTCTTTTCCACCACTCAGGTTCCCTGTGCTTTCTCTTGTCTCCTACACCTTCTTTTTTGACACCTGCTGCTTGGGTGAAAATGTGCCCACATGATCACCTCCCCTTATCGTGACTAAAAGCCAGGATGGAAATGGGAGGATTCCTTCAGTTAAAAGCATATTAGGGAAGAATAAAAACTAGTATTGCAGAGTATGTCAGATAGATGGGTGGGTTTTTTTTATTTTTATTTTTTAAATCTCTCTCTAAACAGAGTTTTTGAGTGGCAACTTCTCAAAAGAAAGCTGTTAGATACTAAGGTCCCAGCTTTCTGTTGTAAATATGCCTTCTGTTTTTCTCAAGCTTGTCCATCTCACCCCACGTTGAAACACCCTTTCAAGTTTACTGAACCTGGGAGGCATGAATTCACTGTTACAGGATGAGGGAGAGACCTCCTGCAGCCATCACCTGTCACTGGCCTGTGGGCAGAGGCCTCCGAGCCCCGGCGTGGGGACTGTGGCTCTCGGCACTAACTACAAACAAGGCTGACATACCTTTAAGCCCACAGTTAAACCTTCTGTAGCTTTTATTTTTTTCTGGTTGGTTCTGGGAACCAAATATTTATAGTTGCTTTTCTTCTTCACATCTTCTAAGGCGCATTGTGTGAGGAGCTCCAGGTGCGTGTAAAAGCCAGTTTTAAGGACAGGATTTACCACCTGACCCTTCGCCTTCCTGTTCTCTTCTGCTGTTGTCATCTTTGATGACTGCGCGCCTTCCTGTTCTCTTCTGCTGTTGTCATCTTTGATGACTGCCCTGCTCATGAGCATGAGGGTGGACCAGAGTGACAGCTGATGGATACCTAGCTGTTTGATTTTACCGTCAGTCAGCTGCCCCGTGCTAATGTTTTGACCCCAGCCTCCTTTTCGCAGGGATGTATTTGACCTTCTTTCTGTTTCAGACCTTTTCCTGAGTCACTTTCCATAGGAGAGGCATATTTTCTCAACTGTCAAACACCATCAGTAGGAAAACACCTCATTTTCCTTTGTGCCACGAAAAAGAAAAAGTTGCCAATTAAACCGTGACACTCCATTGCTTGTAAGATGAACGCCAATTTCAGAGATGTTAAAATGTGAAAATTAGGTATGTCTTACAATGAATGAAATATGGTTTAGACTTGCATTTTGTTTTATGACACAGTCCTGACTCCTTCAATAGAGTAATAGAGTCCATTCATTTAGCTTTTTTAAGTAGAATTATATTTTATTCTTTTTTTTAAAGTGTATATTATTGATTATATTGTTACAATAGTTCCAGTTTTTTCCTCTTTGCACTGCTCCACCCAGCATACCCCCTCCCCCAGCAACCCCCTCCCCCCAAGTTCATGCCCAGCGGTCGTACATGCAAGCTTTCCCGCTTCACCCTTTCATATATTCTTCTTCCTTTTTTTAAAATAAATAAATGATTAATTAATTATTTTAACAATAAAAAATAACAGTCTCTCCCTCTCAGACTTAAGACCCTTTATAATCTTACAAAGGACAGTGGGCGAAGGTCTCAAGCTCCTCTAGCTGCTTCAAGCTGGACATGGTCATCGTCCTACCTACCTTTGGGTCCAGAAATCCCTAATAAGAGTAATTTAGTTAGTTTTTAACGTTTTTAATTGTATTTTCTCTCCATTGCCATTTCTCCCCCTCATGCTCCTCTCCCCTTGCAATCTCTATTTGTTTTTTTAAACTGCTGTTTGTTGTTTTATGTTTCCATGCTGCTTTTCTTGTTTGTTTTTTTTCCCCTATTTCATATTTTATTTACTCTCCTGTAGTGTTTTGGGAACAAATATGTATATAAATTTTAGTAGTGGTTCCATTACATTTTTCATACATGTTCTTGAACCGGTGTTTTTCTCATCAGCAAAGTAAAAAATGACACACTCTTTTCTGACTCTCTCCTTGAGGGATGAAGACTCAGCATACTTGAATTTCCTTGTTCCCTGATTTTTGGTAATATAATATAGGGGCTATTAATATTTTAATATTAATTTAATAATTAATGTGTGATAATGGTTATATCTCTTTAAAATAATTTTGACTTAATGTTCAGTTATGTAATCATGTTTAGAAAAATTATTTAAATTCAGTTCCAGGGCTGGGACAAGGGTGAGATGAGAGAGGCACTGGCCTTGAGCATAAATTTGAGGGGCGCCAAAATATTTAAGATAAATGATGCTTTGCAATATTTTTAAACAGAAGAATTGATGTAAAAAATTCAGGATGAATAAAATATCAAAATTTTAAATAAAGACAGGACTCGACAGGGTAAGAACTAGGGTGAGGCACATGAGATGAAGTCCTGTAAGACTTGGGGGGGCATTAATTTTGATATTGAAAATATCATTTATCTGGATTACTGAGTGTCTTGGCGGCTCTTTAAATTTTACATTTGATAGGAATGTCTTTACTTCAGCCTAGTTCCAGCTGTGCTCTGCTCCGTTTTACTGGGTTCCTTGCTTACCACTCGTCCTTTTCTATGTGACTTCTCTAGTCTCGAGGTTTCAATTCTGCTTCTTTTGTTTAGATATGAGGGCATTGTTATATGTCCTCAAGAAGTTTCCTACCGGCCAGGAGGCTGAATTTTTCCCCGAGTCTCTTCAGCAGTGCTGCTGAAAAGGAAAACTGTGTGGTGGAGTTTAAGAGTCTGGGCTCTGGAGCCAGGCTGCCTGGGTTTTCATCTTAATTCTGCCACTTAACTGGCATTGTGTGCCTCTGTTTCTTTCTCTGTCAGTTGGGTATAATAGTAGGACCTACCTTATGGACTGTCATTAGGATTATATGAGTTAACACATGTAAGTTGTGGACAACAGATCTTAAGCTCAATAAATGTGGACTTTTTTTTTTTTTTTTTTTAAAGCAGACGAAAGATAGTTTGGCTGAGGAAGAGCATTACCTCCCCTAAGCCCCTCATGCCACCCCAAATCTGTAGACTTATTTGCGTTCTTTTCTTCAGCTGTTCGCCTTCTGGCATTTAGTGTTGTGTAGCCAAATTCAAGATGAGCTTGATTATTTTCCCCTTTTGAAGACAAGTCTAATTTTTCTGCCTAAATGATTGAAAAAATTTTCTCTTGATTTTTGTTATTCAAAAATGTTGCCAGCCTTCATGAGCTAGGCAGTCAATAAACTGTTCTGTCTGCTTTTGTATGTGTTTGAAATTTCAGCGATAAGAAGCCTAAGAAAACATTGCCACGCTTTTGCAGAAACATGGTGGACTATTTGAGCACCCACAGCTGTTTCTTCAGCTCAGGCTGTGTCTTTACTTCTGTCGTTGCTTCTTGTTTCTGTTCCATTGATCCGATCGTTGTCCTTCAGGATCTTCTGGGACTCTGTGGTGTGTTGCCTCTGCTACCTCCGGTCTCATTGCTGTCTTTGTGCCCTTGGAAACTGCGCACTGGTAGTACCGCCTTATCTTGACATGATCCTTATGTGACTTTCTCCAGTGTTGCTTCTCCTTCTTTCTAGTTTCGGTGTTCCTTTTAATTCTGAGGCTGCTGATCTCATGTCTTCATAATCATTCCATGGTGCATTCAACTTCTTTTCCACCTCAGCCTCTTTCCTCCTTCTGGCTTTCTGTGCCTATTTCTTAGACGCTGCTTCATCCTCTACTGTGCTGTGGATGCACCTTTCCTGATGTTTTCTCTGACACCTTACGTTAGAAATTTCAGAGATATATTCTTCCTCAAAGCTTTCTGAGGATGCTATTGCTCTCTACAACCCTTTTCATTCACTCTTTGTTAGAATTTTTCTCCTTCATCCTCAAATGAGACCTGCCTGTCCTGACTCCCAAACCAGTGCTCATTTATTAGAGCAGCTGGAATGGTCTAAGATGGGTTTCTCTCCTGTCCTCACTTACTGGTTTTTTGAGACTATGAATCCATAGAGTACATAGAAAACTACATTCCCCAGCATGCATCGCTGCCGTCAGTCGTCCTGTCTTGGTCTTTTGTCCACCCCAGGTTGCTGGATATCACTGCCTGGCGAGCCTCTACTTCTTGCTCTACTGTCTCCTGGGTTTTCCTTTCTGAATGATGGTGGAATGGAGAGGGGAGGGAGGATACAGGGTTGAGATGTGGGAGGGAACACTGTCCTCATTGGCTAGGCAAGCAGATCTCATTATTTCCCCTAGTGCTTCTTAAGCTTTCCTAAGAAAGCTAGAGGACATGTACTACTTGTGTAATAAAATAAAATTTTTAAAAAGTGGTATCCCTGTATTAATGAGACAGTTGCTCAGCATTTAATATCTGAATGCAACTTCAGGACTCTGAGCAGGAGCTGATCAGCAGGAGAGGTACGAAGTAGCTTTTCACCATTCTTATGGCAAATATTGGTGTCTTGAACCCAAGTCTGGTCTTAGGTCATCTTGTACTCTTTGATTTTAGTGTTGTGTGTTTTCATCTTTTTTAAGTCACATCAAAGACTGATACATGGATGCCTTTTTCCCATAAAAAAAACACATCAAAAATAAATACACAGCTCAGTAGTGTTATATATATTCACCTAGTTGTGTGAGCAATTTCCAGAACTCTTAGATCTTGCAAAACTGAAACTCTGTACCCATTGGACAATACCTCCCCCCCCACCCCACTCCCAGCCCCTTGCAGCTACCATTCTACTTTTTCTTTCTTCGTGTTGTAAAATGCACATTTTTTGAAATTTACTCTCTCTGGAAATCTTGTTGTTCATTCATTCTGCACATATTTGTTAAGTGCACACCCTTTGCTAGACCATGTTCTGGGTTTTAGGGACACAGCCACGGGCAAAGGCAATATTGTCCCTGCCTTCAAGGGGCTGTCCTTCTAAGGAGGAGAGAAAGACACTAGACAATTAAAAGGAGCAGGGTGAGTTCAGATAGAGCTAAGTCTAATCTGACCGATGTGACAGGGAGTGCCTTTAGGTGCTGCTTTGGCCTCCAACGTCACAGGGGGCTTCGCTGAGCAACTGACATTTAGGCAATCGCTGGATATATGCAGGACACCTCTCTTCCCCATACAGGACTAGAGGGATGGCATTCTGAGCAGAAGGAACAGCATACACAAAGGCTCTTGACTGCGGTGAACTTGGCTCACTTGAGGAATGGGAAAAATATCAGCGTGGCCTGAGGACAGTGAGCCAATAGGGCGAGAATGAAATGAGGCTGGGCGGTCTTGCAAGGCAGGCAGTTTAGATTGTGTTTCAATTGCAATGAGAAGCCAGCTGAGGCTTTTAAGCAATAGAGTTATATGATATAACACTTGACATTGAAAAAAAGGTTCCTGCATAAAAATACGCTGGGTTGGTTAATATTGCACACACTAACACACATATATAAGCACATGTAGATTTTTCTTTGAGTAACTTTGATGAAAAGGCTGTTGCATATGATTACTTTATGGCTAGAACCTCTAAGATGCTGAGAAGGTTGGGTTCTAGTTCACATGAGGGAGTCTCCAGTTCAGCCTCACGTTTCCTCCTCACTTTCCCCTGCATTGCCACTGAAAACAGAATCCTCAGAGGGTAGGTCAGCTGAGTTGGAGACCTATTCTAATTCTAATGGCAGAATTGCTAATAGGGGGGCAAAGAAACCCACCTCTGATTACTCCTGTCCCCAAGAGTAAGCATGTACAAATATCCTATAATAACACATGATTCTTACAAAATTTAGAGTTAGCAAGCCTTTTTTTCTCCCAAGGGTTGGGGGAGGATTAGAAAAATGCTTTTGGTTTACCAGATTGGTGTTTATTACAGCTCTTTGCTACAATGGAATGGCCACATCTGTTGTTAGTGATGGGGCATCCACGCTGGCCACATCTAACGGCAGAGGCGGCGTCTTGTGATCACACCGCAGCCGTCTTTTCTAAGCTGTGGTCATCATGTCAAGTGGCGTTCAAGCCACATGGTGAGCAGCCCGTTTCTGTAAAATTTAATTTTTGTTTCATTATTGTAAACATTAATTTTTTTTAAAGTTAAGAAATAAGAGAAACACCTGTAAGACACTATGGCTTGAGTAAAATGTGAATTGTGTCCAAGGATGGGGAGAGATACAGTCTATGGTGAACAGGCTATGCCATTCTACAGAAGCTAGTTTATAAATAGATGATCGGAACCTACATGTGGCACGTCAATAAAAAGCAAGCTCCACTTAAATGCACCCCAGTTCATTCAAAAGTGGACCCATTTCAACTCAGTCTCTGTATACAGCAAGGTACAAAAGTTACGTGAGCTGTAAATGTTTAATTTGGAAAATACTTGGCATCAATCTTGGTCTTTATTTCAGAAAACATCCTGGGATGGCACGGGCCCAAGTCACATTCCACAGAGCAGCTGAAAAATGGGACATTTGGCTCTTTGCCATCAGCCAGTGCCAACATAACCTGGGCCATCTTACCGAACTCCGCTGAAGATGAACAAAGCTTACAGCCAGAGCCAGAGGTAAGCGAGCAGCCCTCTCAGCCCTTCCGTGGCCTGTGTTATCGCTTGTTCAGAAATAGAGTCATTATATTTGTAACTTGCTCATCTCTTTGCTTTAAGAGGAGACAAATTATAAAATGAAGCATTGCCTGGAGAGACAAAAAGTCAGCTCTGTGCATGTCTGGCACGTCTGCCCGTGTGTCTGGCAGCTGCTGTGGGTGAATTGTGATCCTTCCAATGAGGAATCTCCCATTTTTCATTGAAATGGGAATCGTGTTACCTCCAAGTGGGAGAAATTCTAACACACCCATTAAAATGATGCCTGTTGACGTGAAGGAAGCAGTTACAATATATTCTGTCGCTCCCCTGAAGAATGGCTTCTTTGTGTGGTTCGCGCTGAAGATCCTGCCTCATGTGCTCAACTCCCGCATGCCGCAGACCCAGATCAGGGTCCGTGGGGCAGTGGCCGAGACTCCTGCTAGGCATTGCGCTGTGGCCCAGATCCAGGCTGCAGGGGACACCTGCCCTGCCTGGTCAGGGAGGAGCAGCCCCTGCAGATCTGAATGACCAGCCAGGCTCTGGCAGGCTGCATGGACTCAGGCACCTGCCCGCAGGACCTTCTGATTGTGTGTCTAAGTGTCTGCTAGAAGGAAGCCAGTGCAGCATTTCCTTTTGTCAATTTTACTTTGTGTCAGGAGTGAATTTCGGGTTTTTTTTTTTTTTTCTTAAAAAAATTTTTTTACGTCCTCACTCGAGGATATATTTATTGATTTGAGAGAGAGAGAGAAACAACAATGTGAAAGAGAAACATAATCGGTTGCCTCCCATCTGTGCCCTGACTGGGAATTGAACCTGCAACCTAGCTATGTGCCATGACCAGGGATCGAACCCACAGCCCTTTGGTACACAGGACAATGGTCCAACCAACTGAGCCACCCGGCCAGGGCTCCTTTTTCTTTTGATGTGCATGTCCTGTTGACATGATCTTGTAACACAGGCGGAGACCAACTTTCACCATGTTTCAGAGATTATTCTTAATTTTAATTAAAATCACTTTAGCCTGAAAAGTGTAGAACATTCACAAAATCGATTTTGTAAGGTTGAAGGCCCCAAGGCGGTTCTTCCAGTCAGGTGGTCTTAGTTATCCATTGAAATTGTTCTCCAAGCTTCATGTCATTATATTCTGTGACAGTGACTTGGTAGCTCAGCTCTCCTAGAGGCAGGATCAGCCTGCCTACAAATGTTTTATCATTATCAATAATGTGCCTTTGCAGGGTGAGAAATACATAGGGGGCGTGAGATGTTGAGAGGCATTGGCCTCTATCTGCACTGTGAGTTTCAGGTTGAAAACACTTCCTGCTGCTGTGTAGGTAACCTGGAAGGTAAGTCAGCAGCTGAGTAAATTTTAGGGGCCCCTCTGCTGTATTGCTCTGTTGAGATACTTTATTTGGTGGAGTGGACTTTGAGGATGAGGTACTTAGCACTAGAGGGTTGAAAGATCATTTCCTTTCTTTTTTTCGAAAAGAACCTTTGTGGATTCACACTGTAATAAACATGTTTAAGCTCTTGCTCTAGAGAGAAATTTAAAGAGTACAGAAGTAAGTTACTACATCTTTAGTAATAATTTTTGAGATCCTCACTCTCAGCAGCATTCTTGGACAAAACCTAACAGGGGCTATAACCTAAGAAGCTTACGTATTAGTTTAGGGCTGGGGATCTTCCTTACTCTGTGACTCCTTTTTAGTGTTTGTATTGCTTTTTCCCCGAGGGTGCTTCCTCTAACCCTGAAGTTAGGGAGGCCAGGTCTGTTCTTTTTACATAAAGTTGTGGCCCACTTTCCTTTACCACTCAGTACCATTGGCAGGAGATAGTACATAATTGTACATAAGAAATAACTAGCTCCCAACTTCAACTTAAAAAAAATACCCTGAAAGAGAGCTAGGGAGACCATTTTCCCCTTAAGTTAGGAACAATTACTAATTTCTGGTTGTCATTTTGCCCTGACTTCTGGTCTGAAAGCAACATAAGATATTTGTAAGAGATGTATTGGGTTGTGAGGAGGGAGACAAATTCTTTTGCAGTCACCCCTCATTTTTTTCAGTGACGACTCTGGGAGTTGATGTTTGCAACCTGAAGAGCTAGTGTTGCCTGGACACTATTTTTATTGTAGGCGATTTTGCTTTGTTAAACTTTTTTTTCTTAAGAGTTAAAGAAGCTAGCAATATCCACCCAATAGGTTTCCTGTCAGAAAAAGAAAAATATTTTCAGTGCCTCCCTATTGTACAACTGGGAGAAATTGCCTAAGACAGAAGTAAAATTCCTGAAGGTGAAAGCTTTTTTATGAGAAGGTTTCCTAACCCTTTTGGCTTAGAGATGACAGTTACTACGGTCATTGGGAAACAACTAAGAATTGTAGTTATTGTGGTTATGTTAGCTCCTTAGACTTTTTGCTTGTTTGTTTATTGTTTTAATCATGTTACGTCTTTAGGAGCAACACTTAGAGATAAAAGATACCCCCCCACCCGTGTGTGTGTGTGTGTTTGTGTGTGTGTGTGTGTTTTAACACCACCAAGCAACAAACTCAATTCAATTCTCATTGGACACAGAGCGGGCGTTCTACAATTCAACTCCATTCTGACACTGTCTACCTGAAGATAGCTTCAGAGCCCACAGAGTAAAGGCTCAGTCCCATGAGACCCCCCACCCCCGCCCCAACCTCCACATACTTCAGATGCCAGTCATAAATTCAGTGTCCCCTGTGCTTCTGACCAACTGACTGTAGATCAGAGGTTCCCATGACCCTTCCTCGGGCTGGATTAATTTGTTGGTTTGGCTCACAGAACTCAGAGAAGCATTTACTGGTTTATTATATGAGGATATAATTCAGGAAAAGATGGAAGAGATGCAGAGAGCAAGGCATGGGAGGAAGGGAGTAGAGCTTCCCTCGCTCTCCAAGTGTGCCCCTCCTCAAGGACCTCCATGTTCACCAACCCAGAAGCTCTCTGAACTCTGTTCTTTTGGGGACTTCGGAGGCTTTGCTATATAGCAGCGGTTCTCAACCTGTGGGTCGCAACCCCTTTGGGGGTCGAATGACCCTTTCACAGGGGTCGCCTAAGACCATGGGAAAACACATATATAATTACATATTGTTTTTGTGATGAATCACTATGCTTTAATTATGTTCAATTTGTAACAATGAAAATACATCCTGCATATCAGATATTTACATTATGATTCATAACAGTAGCAAAATTACAGTTATGACATAGCAATAAAAATAATTTTATGGTTGGGGCTCACCACAACATGAGGAACTGCATTAAAGGGTCGTGGCATTAGGAAGGTTCAGAACCACTGCTATATAGGAATGGTTGATTACATCATTGGCCATTAGTGATTGAACTCGTCTCCAGCCCGACTCCCCTCCCCGGTTGCAAATTCCAGCCTTTTAATCTGGCTTCATCCACAGCCATTCCCCATCTTTAGGTTCCCTGGGGGCTTTCCTAGTTACCTCAATAACATAACAAAAGATGCCTTTATTCTTCTCATCGTTCAGGAAATTCCTTGGGTTTTAGGAACTCTCTTCCAGGAATGTAAAGACCAAAGGTTTTTTTTTTTTTTTTTCCTTATTATAAATCACAAACTCCTCTCCTCTGATTCTGGCTTACCATAAAATAACTTACAGATGTCTGGAAAATTAATGCATTTTCAAGATTAGTCTGCTTAATTCCCAGAAGAATAAAACTCAAAGACTGGTGTATATTTAATGCATGAGTCAGAGCTGTGATTTGGCTCTGTTATCAAATGCAGTGATCTTAAAATTTTATTCTGCAGAGGCTAGAACTAAATGTGAAAATGAAATACTCTTCCATAAGAAAATGAGCCGGGGTCTTGGTTTTACCGATTAGTAGAACAATTTTTCCACTCTCTTCCCACCATTTGAAATTTAAGTTTAGACAGAAAAAGGGTTTGGTTTGCTTTCTTTGTCGAAGAAAGCCTTGTTCTAGGATGGAAAGAACTGTGATGGGGAGATACGGGGGACTGGCTCTCTTCCAGCAGAACCTTATGTCAGAATATAGGGGTAGCCAGGATGCAAACCTAGTCAGAACAACAGGACATGTGAATTCACCTGGTCGGGACAACAAAAGGATATTAATCAACCTGGTCAGAATGACAACAGCAAGATGCAAATGATCTACTGAATGAGCTACTACAACAAACACCCTTGATGAAGCATGAGGTTGCCAAGTTTAAAAAGCGCGCCTGCAGAAGTCCGGGTGGGACTCCTAGGGGCCCACGTGGAGGACCGGGAGTCCCTATTCCCTTGCCCCTTGCAGGACCTATGGGCGCTCGAGTCAGTCTGGGAGTTGCCTCTCCCCTCCACCCCCTTCCCCTTTTCCCTCAATAAAACCATTGCCTGCTCGCGTGGTCCCGGGTGGTTTCTCGAGCGAGGCTGCCCTGACACCTTTTTCTACCCTCCTGATTGGAAACCTAATCACTCCATGTCCCTGACTTACAGTGAGGTTTCTAAATGAGTGACAGGTTTCACAAAGGCATTGTGTGAGGTTAGGAAGCCTGAGATGAAGACCCACCCAGTCCCTTCTGCTGGTGCTGCTGGGGGGCAAGGTCATGGAGGAGGTGGGTGTGTAGAGGAAGTTGCAGTGGCCAGGCTCCTTTTTCTAGGACCTTATTAGTCCCACCTGCAGTGGCATGAGAAGCTTGTCAGGGTGGCAGCAGCTTCCTGACGTTTGGATCATGGCCCCTGCAATGACGTGTTCTTGAATTAAAAAGTCTAAGGAGGACTTCTGCTCCTTCGGGCCTCTTAATGCTACTATGAGCACCTGAGCCCCACGTAAAATCCCTTCCTAATTGAAATACCTGGAGTGGTTTCTATTCCCTGTGCTGGATCGTGACTTGTTGGGCTGTTGGAACAGAAAAGCAGAGAGCTACGTGAAGACGGTCCTTAAAATTCCCGTTTATTGAGTTATATTACATAAATAATAAAATTCACCTCTTTAAAATGTAATTTTCTCACTTGTAGCAAATGGAAGACGAGAACAGTTCTGCACTTTCGCAGATTCCCTTGTGTTCTTTGATAGTTAACTCCTCCCCTTAACCCTGGGAAGTTGCTCAGGTTTTATATGCATACAGTTTTGCCTTTTCCAGAATGTCATATGAGTGAAACCATACAACATGTAGCCTTTTGAGAATGGCTTATTTCATTTAGCGCATTTGAGATTCGTCCATGTTGTTATGTTAACCAGGAACCCATGCTTTGTTGTTGCTGGGTAGCAGCCATTGGGTCCGGAGTTTGTGTATGCGGTCACCAGTTGAAGATCATTTGTTAAACTTTAAAAACCGCTTCAAATCCCCCATCGATGAAATAGAAAAAGAGGAGCATTTAAAAATAATGTTGTGTAACCATTTGAGGCGATTATTTAGTGCCCAGATGCCTTGCACTTGGCCTGAAGGGGAGATGGAGAATTAGTACTATTAATCCCTCCGCTGGAGACCCGGAGCAGAGCAGGTTTTAAGCATTAGCCTTTGAGCTCCTGGCAATCCCTGGGTTGTTTCATTAGAAGCTTTGCCTGGTTCATTGTACAGCAGTGGCAACAATGCTGTCAAGAGACCACATACAACTATGCTCCCCCATCCACCCCCCCAATCTAGAAAGACTTCTCATGATCTCCCAAAGTACTGAGGACTAGATCAGCGTATAAATTAGCCAAATGGAGTTTGGTTAGAAAATTGCAGAACTGAATTTTCAAGTAAGCATGTCATAATGTGCCCCATTCCCCAAGGTAGGAAAATTGTTTTGTGAATAAAGGAAGGAAACAGATAGAAAAGCTTTAGCTGAATTTTAGTCCAAGAAGAATGTTCATGTCCTTGATTGAATTTTCGTTTTAGCACTGAACACTGAACTTTTGAACTACTTACCATAAACAACTGCCATTTTGAAATCCTCAGGCATGCACACTGAAGCCTGGCCAGGATAATCCCCTCAACCCATTATCATCTCTCTATTCTTCATCTCCACACTACATTAATGTATAGGTAGATGTTGATTAAGGGGACCCGGCTTGGTGATAGACTTTTGAAAATAAGGTAGTAAGCTGGTGTGATCCTTTGGATAATTCTTTTAACACAAATTTTCAATCTTAAAGATTTGTTCAAAATATGTGACACATATTTGTTGTCAACTGTTTGACCAAGGAGTGAGATCCCTATCACTGGCCTCTAATGGTTGAAAATCACTTTTTTGAATTCTGTGATAACCCCACAAAGTGTAATTCCAGACGATTGCTATGTAGGGAATGTCATTGAACACGTTTAGAATTTGTTACAAGTAAGTTCTCATTTGGTATGATTACCGCTTCCCACCCCACTTCCCACCCTGCCATCAGATAGTTTGATTGTAATTCCTTAGATCCTGGAGAACAGACTTTTCATCTCTTTGAGTCATAGCTTTTGAGTCACTGTCTCTTAAAATTAGACTAGTCTTTAGGGGTCATTTGAGTGGCCGACTAAGTTGCTATAACATTGTCAGTGTTAGGGACAAGATTGGTACCTGGACTTACCTTCTCCCAGGCCAGTGCCCTTTCTTATATATTATACCATTTCCTGTACCCCCCCAAATTCTTTTAGTTGCAAATAAGAGAGAATCTAACCATTAGGCACTCAAGCAAATTAATTTTCTTACACAATAAAAATTCTGCCAGTAAGTGTTCCGGGTTTGGTATATAGGTTTCTGGCAAAATGGAGATTCCTCAAAAATATTAAAAATAGAACCACCACATAGTCCAGTAGTCCTACTTTTGTGTATTTATCCAAAATAAATAAAATGAGGATCTCAAAGAGATATTTGCACCCGTCATAATTGCTAAGAGGTGGAAACAATCTGAACGACTGTCTGTGGATGAATGTCTAAAGAAAATGTGTGTAAACACACACTCGGTAGTTATTCTGCCTTTTCAAAGAAGGAAGTGCTGCAATGTGGATGAACCTTGAGAACGCGGTGCTAAGTGAAATAAGCCAGTCACAGAAGGAGAACTACTGCATGATTCCACTTCGATGAGGTATCTAAGTAGTCCAACTCATAGAACCAACTCAGGAGTTGAAGCCCTAACCTTCAGTGTGTCTGTATGTGGGAGGTAGGGTCTTTAGGAGGCAATTGAGTTTAAATGAGGTCATAAGAGTGGGGCTCTAATCTGGTAGAACTATCGTCGTCGGCAGCCGTCCGTCTCGAGAGACGATGGTGTAGCTTCCCAAGAGTCTATCTGCACCGCCGAGAATGGCTGTGCAGTCCGACTCGGGAGTGACATGGTATCTGTCTCCTCCCGTGTTGAATCGACATCTTGCGATGACGCTGAAGCTACAGAGCCTGGGCAGGATGATATGGAGGGTCTGCTGTTGCCCATGCAGCAGAGCCCCCCTCTCTTCGCAGCTGAAGGGTCCAAGGGAAAGACGGAGTCAATACAGCTTGGCTTCAGGTGCGCCGCAGGAGTTGCCGGTGTTGACTACAACGTCAAACCGCCTTAGGGACTCCGGCTCCGGATTTTCTGTCGGGGTTTACTCCCTTAGCCTTTCCCCTGAAGAGGTATGCCGCAAGGCAGCGGAGGTTTTTTGGAGTCAGAGTAGAACTATAGCCTTATAAAAAAAGGGAGGGGGAGAGAGGTCTTATTCTCTCTCTGCCCTGTGAGGACAGAGAGAAGGCAGCCATCTGCAAACCAGGAAGAAGGTCCTCACTAGAACCCAACCCTGCTGTCACCCCAACCTTGGACTTTCAGCCTCCAGAACTCTGAGAAAATAAATTCCTGTTGTTTAAACCACCTCCTCTATGGTGTTTGGTTATGGCAACCCGAGCTGACTAAGACACTCAGCTTAGGAACTCCATGCATATTTCACAATAGTTGAACAGCAGGTTCTCACATAATGCTGTCTGGTTTAATGTTGTTGAGATTGTATAGGACTTTAACTCTCGTTTATATCGATTAACCTGTCGTAAAACTGGTTTTGTTATATGTACTTTCTGTTCAAGTCACAGAACCTAGCGATGATGTTAAGAGAGTATTTACTATAATTATGTTTTATATCTTGAGATTAGAAGCAGAAGAAATGGTTTTTAGCCAAGTGATGTTTCCAGGTTAGTATGCCAAGACCGTGTAGGTCTTGGTGGTATGTGGCTGCGGGTCTACCTGAGGCCTGTAGCAATTCCAGCGAGTTTCTGGGAGATCTGGAATTTGAAGGCATGTTTCTTTGGTCCTCTGATAGGCTGTAATGGCTAAGAGCTTCTTTCTGTTTTGCAAAAAAAGCATTTTTTCTGCCCTCCTTTCTTCTCTTGTTAAAATATCAACAGCAGATATAACCATCTCGCACCCACCTAAAGCCCTTTGTGCATTTTCCAAGGGCTGCTTGAACTTAGTTTCTGGCAGCACTAATGAGCTCTCTGACTACAGGCGTGACAGTATAATTTTCTACCCAGCTTTGGAGGATGAACGGCCCTTTATGATACTTTTTCAGACTTATTCCTTCCTCCATGCCTTTTTGTTTCCTCTGCCTCTCTTCCTTTTCACACAGTAAGATGATGTTTTGTTTTCTTGACTGGGCGTTGCGTTTATAAGAGGGAAGTAGAATATGGTGGTAGGTTCCAAGTCATGTTTTCTCATTGGCCTGTAGGATGTTTTAGGGCTCTTAATGGATTTTAACACTGGAATAAGCAAGACTTTGGGGGTAGCCTTAGGAGGGGTCACCATGTTGCTTCCCTTCTCGCCCCTCCCCCCACAGGCCACTGTGGCTTTGTGACATAAACACCCTCCAGAGTGTTGGGGAGGTAGTCACCTGGGATTTGCCATTTGTGAGCTGGAGCCATATGAAAAAAATTGGCATCAAGTGCTACAATCTCTTCTATTCCGCAGCCACACCCAAAGGATTAAGCGCTTTGAAATGGGTGAATGAAAAGGGCTTAATGCACTGCAGTATTTAGTGTGGGTTTGCCCGTTCCTTCTTCTCTTGGCCTTCCTGTCATTCCTGTACCAGAGGGAGAAAGTCAGATCTGAGCCAGAGGTGAAGCATTGAAGAGGTTGTAGTGACGTGGTATGATAATTTTTAGTATTCTGTTGCTCTGTGTGTTTCTTCTCATCCTATAAATGTGGCCCCAGATTTTACAATTCCCTCCGCGTCCCCCCTTGCCTGCCTAGTCCCATGAAATTATACCAGTATAAATGAGCTTTTCACCATCTGCCTGGCTTATATTTTTATTTGCCCATGATGAATAACTGTTCTCGGGGTGATTTATATGCTGCCTTGGATGACGTTCACTTTCCTAAGATGGAAAGTCAGCGCCGAGAGATTTATGGTCTTGGGGAAAGAATATTATGGAAGAAAAGAGTAAAATATTTTCTCACGTATACAGTACCTTGGGCTCTGCCTGAATTAATCAACGAATTCTTGTATCCCTTTTGCAATTTGAGTTCCGTAGATGGATTGCATGCATTCGCTGTGGGGGGCGGGGCTTACTGTGTATTAAATCGTAATTGTAAATTAAAAAACTTAGGGTAACAATGACAGTTGTGAACAACTAGGCAGCATGTTGACTCTGTGTGCATGTGAATGACACAGAGCCAGAGAATGACAGGGAGCTGTACAATTGTTCAAGTTCTGTTAGTGATTTTCAGACCCTATGCATATAGGACTCAACCAGTTCTCAACACTTGAACCTACTTTACCAGCAGCTACGTGGCTGTCCATCCTGTCCCCTGTCACCCCAGGACCGTAGCTGTCCTTGCCCTTGCAGAAAGATTTAGAGCAGCAAGGACCAAGTGAAGTGGGTGGGTTCTGTGAGGTGACAAGTGCAGTCAGGTGTCATGTGACAGCTTGTCACTACCACCTGTTTTCTCTGTCATTCATTGTTCACAGCCAGCTAAGTGGACACTGGATTTTCCTTATGTCACATGTGGCTCTGCTGGCCACAATAATCTCAGCAAGTGACCTCGTCATGAATAAGTGTGAGCAGAGTGACAGAAATACAGTCACATGGAGGAATAGGAAACCATAACTTTTTTGGAAATGAAATTAAACATAATGGAGATTAGTGTACCAATCTGTAAAACCATGGAGTGTTCTTCAAATTGCCCCAAATCTTTTTTCACATTTGACTTGATTTCATCAGAATTTCTTTCCTTTAATAAGAATAAGGAATGTATATCACTTTTTTATAGATATTTAAAAATGAATATGTATTACAGGAATATCAAACCTCAGTGCCTTACCGTGACTATATAGCATTTCACTCCCATTAGGAGTTAGAAAGGACTTGGTGGGTGATCTGGAAGAGGACCTGCATCGTGGATGACATTGTTTAGAAAATGTGTTTCAGATTTCAGATATTTTCTTTTCAGTGGCTCCTGTATTAAAATGCAGGGTCACCTTCCAGTTCTGGCTTAAAAAAGAAATATATGTATTATGTAATCCATGGAGAAAATGCCTCCTTTGGGGATTGTGAGGTTTTCTCATAGCAGACTGATAGCAATTCCATGTACTGAATTGAGGAAAGAAATGGAAGCAAGAGAAAGAGACTATGTTTATGTTTACATGCCTTTTAAAAAATTCCATTGTGATGAGATTTTAGAGCTAAAAACTTTATTTAGAATGGGATTTTCTATAGAAATGCCCTCAATAAGAAAATACCTGCCTGTTTAGATATTGCTCTGTGAGATCAGTGGTTCTTAACCAGGCGAGTGGAGACTCCTTGTGCCCTGCAGAAGTGAGGGACAGATGTTATCACGGTTACTTCCTGAGCCTTTATAGGCATCAGAGTGCCCACTTCACAAAAGCAAGCTTTTTGTTTATATCATCTAAGAACACAGATTTCTTGAAGAAGCAATTGGTGGAACATAAGATACAAAATAATCATAAAGTCAATGAGAGATGCTGTTTTAGATAATTTGGCTGTTGAGTAAAAGAGTTTCTCAAAGAGAAAATGCCTATTATTGGAGCCAGAAAGTACTGAGTGGGATTTGGAGATTATAGCATTAATAGGGCCTTATTGATGCTTCCTCCTTGTATGTTGGAGAGGTACAGTTAAATGATTGTATTTCTAAGATCAGAGGAAAGATGCTAATATTCTCTTTCTTCTTGTCTTGAGCACTTTGGTATAGAGTAGAGGTCAGTTTAAGCTCTCCCTTGATGGGGCGGGGATTAACTTGATGTCTTTGTACAGTACCTGCTCTGGAGGCTGATAGAGCAGTTTGAACCCAAGCTCTTTCAATTACTGGGTGTGAGACTGTGGGCATGCGAGCTATGAATGGTCATGCTCATAGTAACTTCCTTTTGGAAATGTTACGAGAATTAGATGAGATCATATATTTTCAGTGTTCAGCTCAGTAGGTGCTCAGTAGAGTCATTGTCCTTGGTGGTGGGTTTGAAGTACATTGAGAAACTCTGAAGAGCATTTGTTTTTATGCTATTCTGGGTTCCTGGTGTGAGGATTCATTTCTCTTTTGTTAGTCTTCCAAAAGAGCAGTCTGGGTGGAAACGATGACAAGTATACTTATTTGCATGGTGGGGCATGACCTACAAAGGACTTGCATTGCTAACGTATTCAACTTTGGCTTCTCCAGAGGTAGCTAAATAATCATCAAGGCAGTTTTATTGCTGGTGTCTTGTCTGGGTTCTCTCTCAGGAAGGCCTAAAAACCAGGCAGCTGACTTGGCAATGTGGATCCAGGCCACACTGGGCATCTATATGGTGGGAGGTCCAGGGGGGTAATTTTCACAGCATACCCCAGGTTTGGCCACAAGAGGAAGTCTGGGATGTAGAGAAATAAAGGAAATGTAGGTAGGTTGTGTTAGTTTCCTATTGCTGCTGTAACGAATTACCACAAGTGTAACAGCTTAAAACAACGCAAACTGATCATCCAGTTCTGGAGGTTAGAAGTCTGGTGTTGGCAGGGCTGCATTCCTCGCTGGAGCCTCTTGAGGAGAATCTGTTTCCTTGGCTTTTCTAGCTTCTAGAGGCTGCTTGCATCCCTTGACTAGTGGCTCCTTCCTCTCTCTTCAGGTCAGGAGCATTGCATCTCTTTGACTCTGCTTCCTTAGTCATATCTCCTTCTGGCTTCCCTCTTCTGCCTTTCTCTTCCACTTCTAAGGATCCTTGTGGGTACATTGGGCCCACCCAGATAACAGGATTATCTCCCCTCTTTAAGATCAGCTGATTAGCAACCTTAATTCCCCATTGTCATGTAATCTAACGGAGTCACTGTCCTGGGAATGAGGACTTGGACATCTTTAGGCCATTATTCAGCCTACCACAGCAGGTGAGTTGGTTGGTATTCACCAAATACATTAGATATACCATGGGAAAAAAACTAGGATTGATATCTGGTTTGAAAGTAGAGCCAATAGTTAAATTGCTCCCTTTGTGGACAGCAGTGGGCTCAGCTGGCTGCATTGTTGGGAGAAAAGTGGTGGTTTTGCTTTTTCTACACAGTGAAACTTTTTCAAACTTGCTTTTCGCAGTCTGCCACTGCTCCTTGTCCCTCCACCGCCTCCCCCTGCCTCCCAAGAGCCTCAGAAGTAAACCAGACATGAAATCATGGAGTCGTTTTGACAGTTCATACAATTAGTAGCTTGGCAGTGGGAGGAAAAGGAGTTTAAAAATTATTATGAAACAACAAAATTGTTGCATAAAATGGATAGCAAAGGATTCGTAGGAAGTCAAAAGTAAAATTGGCTATTTCAACTCTTCATTCTGATGTGACCTCCTGCAAGGGGCTAGTGTGTCTCTTTGGGGGAGTTTATTTGCCCAGAAAACATATATGAAAAAAAATATTTTTTTTACAGCAATGGAATCACATAGTAGACAATGTAATATATAGAATGTGGCTTTTTAATTTCCCAGTGTATCTTAAGTATCTTCCCATGTCAGTTTGTAGAGCTTGTTTGCATTCCTTTAACAGCTACAAAGCATTCAACTCTATGAATATATGATAATTCATGGAATCATAAACCTTAACTTATTTAACCAGTGGTTTATTTAACCAGGCCCTGTGAGAGACATCTAGGTTGCCCAGTTTTGCTTTTATAAATGGTGCTCTACACATATTTTGCACATTTATGCAAATATATATTATATAGGGAAACTGTCTAACAATGGAATTTAAGTGGAAGTCAGTTGACAAATGTAGGAATTTAAGATTTTGCTAAGTATTACCAAATTGCCTCCAAGAGTGAGCCAAATTTATACTCACAGCCATGTGTGAGGACTGCTGTTTTCCTGTCCTTTAGGAACGAATATCACGTTCCTATTTTCTTACCAGCTTTTTTTTAAGAAGAAAAATGTATTGCATTTTAATTTCTATTCTAAAAGTTGTAAATGAAGCTAAGACTATGTTTCCCATATATATCGCCACTTCTGTTTCTCTTGTTTTTAATGTCTTCTTTATAGCCTTTGCACATTTTCCAATTCAGTTGGACTTTTCAAGTTAATGTTTTATAAGAATTCTTTTTATGTTAAGCCAATTAGTTCTTCCCAAAGGGAGACAGGATTTTGTCCATTTCTTGGCCGCATTCTTAGAGGGAAGATGTGATGGGCAGCCATCACGGGGACAGTCAACCACTGTAAAATCTTTGCCCATGAAGGATCCTTTAGCTGAAATAGATTTGAGAGTCAGATTCCCCTTAACATCCTTTCATAAAAATTTAGCATTAGTTTCAAATGAGGCTCTAGAACTTTCTCTGTTGCCATTTAGAACCACCCACTGGGGTGGCCACTGTGTTGCTCTGTTTCTGTTGGCTCTTTTGTGGGGAGCTATAGCAGCTATGGGAATACGCGTGAACTGCATGACGTATACGCTTATCCTGCCTGGAAATGTCATCTCGCACGAACCAAGCAGTCCTCTCGTGGGGAACCGTGGCTGTGTACAGCGCTGGATGTCACTGTCCCCACCCTCTCCCTCATCTCTGTTCTTACTCTGAAGCAGATGTCAAAATGTGTAGGGACTCGCTCTCCGGTGGTTCTGGCTTGTATTCCTCTGTTTCTATGCAGGGTGTGATGATGTTGGTTTTTAAGGCAATTTTATGCAGGTTTTAAAGATAAAGTTGACAAAAATCTTTTTGTTGCTCAAAAATGAAGCACTTAATATCAGAAGTTAAATGTCAGAATTTTTTTTTTTTTTTAGTTCTAAAGACATTGGATTATGGATGGCATAATAAAATATCCAGTTAAATAGTAATTTCAAATCTAATATAAAATAGCATTGGTTATTTTTAAACTCACATGCTTTATGAATGGGATGAATGTTCAAGATGAGAGCATTTGTCAAAATGTCCACCCAAGTGACAGAAAACTGAGCTTTGAGAGTCAGCATAGGACTATGTTATGCTGAAAAAATGGAAATGCGCATCTGTGTGATCTAAAAAAGAAAAGACAAAGAAAAAGAAAAACAAGAATTCAGTATTTAGAAGAATGTAGGTCCTACCGAGTACATTAACACCTTAAAGTTCGCTCTCTTCCTTTTGTGCCAAATATAATAATCCCACAGTTCTGACCATTGACGGTGCTCACTACAGTGTGCACATTACCTTGGAAGGACTACAGCCAGCTCACACATTTCCCCTTGAAGTTTTCGCTGAGCATTTCAGAGTATGATAATGTGACAGTTTTTAAAGCAGAAGACAGAGTGAGCCTCATTCGGATTTTATGGCAGTGGAATCATATGAAAAAAATATGAATTGCTGCAATTACCCTCTTAGAGTCCTGAGTACGAACCAATTCACATTTGAATAAAAGTACCGGGAAACCTTGTTTTACTGTCCTCTGTCACAGTGGCTAGAAAAATGGACACATATACAAATTAAACAACAGAGAAAATGCCTGTTATTGGAGCCAAAAGTATTGAGTGGGATTTGGAGATTGCAGCTTTACTAGGACCTTATTGGTGCTTCCTCATCGTAAAATTAAGAGCTCTAGGTGGTTTAGTTTTGGCTTCCTTCCTTCCTTCCTTCTTTTCTCCCTCCCTCCCTCCCTCCCTCCCTCCCTCTCTCCCTCCCTCCCTCCCTCCTTCCTTCCCTCCTTCCTTCCTTCCTTCCTTCCTTCCTTCCTTCCTTCCTTCCTTCCTTCCTTCCTTCCTTCCTTCCTTCCTTTTTTGACAAACACTAGATCCTGTGTTCTCCCAGATGCGTTCCCTTGGTTTGTTGATACTTAAAGAAATCAGAACATCATAGGCTTATGCTAGAATCCTTTTTAAGAAAAGTGAAAAGTCTAAAATTGCCTGAGCTTTGGGTTGTTTCTAAAATCCCTAGCTCTTGACCTACTGTGGTGTACTAAATCACTGGAACTTTTGAGAGTCAGGAGATGATAATCCAGAAACCCACCTCTTAAAGCGAAAGGGTATATAGATCAGCCTGATTTCGATCCCTGGGAGGCTGGGACGTGACTGAGTGTGTATTGATAGGTGCCTGGCACACAGGGAGCCCTTGGTGCATGTGTGTTCTGTGTGGCCTGCAGAGAACATTATCTGCAGCAGAGTTTTAACTGTACTTTGCTTTTTCCATTATTCATGATGCAATCCCTTTTTGCCTGCAAAGAACAGTAAATGCCTCTTGCTTCTAATGACTTGTAAATCAAAACCGTTCTGTGGTTTGCAATGCCACGGTTATTTCCTTTGTGTTATCACGCCCTCCCTGAACTTCCACTGGAGAGAACCAGTTGGGAATTTCCAAGCGAGAGGCATAAATGATTAACATGGACAGATAAAACTCTAAGTCAGAATTAAGTGACTATCTGGTGTGGCCACTGATGAAAATACAATCATCCTCTTTCACTCAAAGTTTATAGCTTTCCAGTTCTGTTTTAGGGCCATCAGCTGGAATTTCCAGAACCTGGTTTAATGGTGAGAGATACAGTGTTCTTATTCAGCTGGTGACGACACACGTGTTGGAGAAAAGTTGTCCATTTGTCTGTGTTTGGCTCTCCCTGGTGTCTAAGGCAGTGCCATGGCCCCCGCGGGCACTCGGGATAGGGTTTGGGGACCAGAAGAGGCCAAGTAACACCTCCTGCTCGGCTTTCCTGGGTGCCAGGCCTCTAACACACCTGCTGCTTTTCTCTGCTCTTCCTCGAAGCCCCATGGCCTGGGATCCTTAGAGCAGAATTTCTCACATGCTGGCAGGCATCAGAATCACCTGGAGGGCCTAGTAAAACCCAGGCCGTGCAAGAGGCACGGGGGAGATGTGGAGTTGTTCAGTGGGTATAGAGTTTATTTTGCAAGATGAAGAAGTTCTAGAAACCTGTCGTACAACAATGTGAATATAGTTCACACTGCTGAACCGTACACTTAAATCGTTAAGATGGTAGAAATAGTTTAATTGGATATAAAGGGATGCATTTGTCATGACTCATGGCCCTGGACCTTGTGTTTCTGTCCAGTTCCCTGCCTGAGGCTGTGGGTCTGGGACCTCACGTTGAGTAGGCCTTACTCACAGCTGCTCTGCATACCCACATTGCTTCGAGTTTTTCTTCCTGCCCCTGCCTTAGAGTTTAAGCCCAGGACTGTGCCTAATTTGTGGAAAAAGCAAGGCAGTCTAAAGCAATGAGTGGCATCAAGTGTGGAGTCTGGAAGAATCCCTAACGTGATGCCACGGCTTGGCTTTCATTGTGTGAATAAAGGCATTTGCCACCTGCAGAATCAGAAGAAATCCATCACCTAGCACAAAGCATAAATCAATAATAATTTAAACTGTGGACATAGAAAGCCAGAATTCTCTTCTTGGTGTGCATCGGTGGTTTCAACAGAAGCAAATCTCAGATAGTAGTATTCCTTTAAAGTTTTCAGGCACAGAATCGTTTTATTACTATTGGGTACTCGAAATACATCATCCCTTCATCATTTTGTTTTTGAGGTGAAGGCACTTGGAAAATTATTCTTTGGTGCTTGGTTAGGAATTTTAAATGTCCAAAAGGACCTGTTCAGGTTGAAGACAGCCTGAAATGTTGCGTTGAGTGGATAGTTTTCTCTGGGCAGTGGGACAGCATTGAAGACTTTTGAACAGAAGTGTTTTGGGGAAGAACATTCCAGTGTTGTGTGATACAAGACAGCATAAGAGGAGGAGCCCAGAGCAGAAACGTAACCCACGGAGTGTTAGGATTATGCAGTGCCGTGCCTAAGGCCTATGGTGTGGTAGCGGAGCCCAGGAAAGGCAGGGGTGTGTGGAACAGGGGAATGTCCTGAGGAGGTGTCAGCCAACCTGCAGGCTTTGACCCTGGGTAAATAAAAGGATGTGGGCAAAACAGACAAGTCCGGATGCTGGTGGGACCTTTTATTTCTATTTTAAGAGATTATATATATTTATTTTTAGAGGAGAAGGGAGGGAGAGAGGGAGAGAGACATTAATGTGTGGTTGCCTCTTGTGTGCCCCCAATTGGGGACCTGGCTTGCAACCAAGGCATGTGCCCTGACTAGGAATCGAACCAGTGACCCTTCAATTCACAGGCCGGCACTCAATCTAGTGAGCCACAGCAGCCAGGGCACTGGTGGGACCTTTTTAAAGTGTGTGTGGGTCTGAGAGGAGGGGAGGTAAGGTTATAAGAGCTTTTCTCCCAGTCGAATGCTGCCCTTTCAGATGAATCTTCCTGGTTATATTCTCTTGCCCATGGTTGCCTAGGATAATCCCACCTGCAAACATTTTTGACCAGACAGTTTTGCTTCTGGCTCTACCTGCCACTTCCTGTACTTTCTTTTTTTTTTTTTGTCTTATCTGCCTGTCACCAACTCTTACTGTTTCCCCTTTGCTTCTCGTGCCCCTGCGATAGCTCAATGATCTCACAAGGTGGAACCCAAAGCAAACCACTGTCTGCCCAGCAGGGCCGCAGGTTCTGGGAGGACAGGAGGACTGCGGTCATGTCCAACGCTGTCTGTATTCCTGTCTGTGTCTAACACAAAGCCTGGCATGTCTGTTTACTGAAGAAAGTACAAGGAAGGACAGGGAACATTTCACCCCGTGCCCGCTGGTCTCCCTCACACCAAACCATTGCTGTAGAAGTCTTCCAGAATGATCCTCAGCCCCCTGTTGCCCCTGCCCATGGTCACACCATTGGTTAATCCCCTTGGGGCCTGGGTTATATTCTTTAGCCTACAAAAAAACTTCAGTGGGTCCTCATTTCCAAAGGTGAATGAATGCCAGGTATTTACTTCATTTACTCATTTGACTAATACGTCACTGTCGGGTACTATTTTTGTTGATGAAGACAGAACAGTGAACAAAACAGTACTGGTTCTTGTGAGCTGACGTTCGACAGCAGGGAGATGTGATAAGTTGGCACGTGATAACACAATTGAGAGCGATCAGTGCCAAGAGAAATAGAACTAGGGAGGAGTGGGCAGCGACAGAGGGAGGTGGCGATGGTCAGGAAGCTGCCCTGGTCAGGGACGATGAAGTGAAGACCTAAGAGCAGTGAGGGAGTGAGCCATGCACATGTCTGGAGGAGGAAGAGTGACAACAGCAGATACCAAGGCCCTGAGGCAGGCGTGTAGGGACCAGATGGTGGCTGGAGAGAAGGAGGGAAGGTAGTGTGGAGGAAGGAGGATGAGAGAAGTAATGGGCCAAGAGCACATAGGGCCTTGAAGACCATAGGGAGGATCTTGAAATGTATTTGAAATGTAGTGGGGCGGGGCAGGTTTGAGCATGGACGTTGAACAGTCTGCTTTATTATTCTAGATACTTTCTGGCTGCTGGGAGGAGACATAGACAGTAGAGGAGGGGTCAAGGGAGACTAATTGGGAGGGTGTTGCAGACACTAAGTGAGGGAGGACAGTGGCTTGTGCCTGCCAGGGTGG
Organism: Furipterus horrens; assembly: GCF_987537825.1. Lineage (NCBI taxonomy): Eukaryota > Metazoa > Chordata > Mammalia > Chiroptera > Furipteridae > Furipterus > Furipterus horrens. The sequence continues at coordinate 129,675,124 of NW_028327177.1, read as the reverse complement.
TGGAGGTTGTGAGAAGCGGTCAGATCTGGATATAATTTGCAGGATTTGCTGATGGGTGTGATGTGGGGGAGAGCGTGAGCAAGAGGGGGGCATCGGGTGGTGCCAGGGCTTTTGGCTGAGTGCATCAATGAAGCTGTCATTTATTGAGAGGGGGGCGGATAACATGTTGGAGGTGTGAACCAAAAGGACTCGTTTGGACCTAAGAAGTTTGATGTTCTTATTAGATAATGTGTTAGACTTATTGGTTTAAAACAACACATATTTGTTATCTAACAGCTCTTCAGGTCAGATGTCTGATATATGTCTCACTGAGCTATACAGTCAAAGTGTTGTCAGGGTGGAGGCCCTCCAGGAGAATTTGTTTCCTTGCCATTTCTGGATACTAGAGGCTTCCTACTTTCCTTGGCTTGTGGCCCGTTCCTCCATCTCCAAAGCCAGCTATGTTGCATCTCCCTGACCATACTTGCATAGTTTCATCTCCTGACCACAACCAGGAAACAGTCTCTGATTTTACGGACGCATGTGCTTCTATTGGATCCATCTGGGTGATCTAGGATCCTCTCCTCCCCCTCTCAAGGCCCTGAACCGAATCACATTTGTACAGCCTCTTGTGTCGTGTAAAGTACCATATTCCCAGGTTCCAGGGACTAGGACATAGTCTGCCTGCCACAGATAACTCAGGGGACATGGTGAATAGGCAGCTGGATACACAAAGCTGGAGTTCAGGAGAGAAGGCTGAACTTGAGATATAAATTTAGAAGTCATAAATAAGAATGTAAAAGGTTTAAAGCTCCGGCATCTGATGAGCTCTCCAAGGGAGGGAGTCTAGTCAGAAGGTCAAAGCCACGGACTGTCTGGCTTCAGCCAAACTTCCCTGATCATCGCATCCCTCCTTCTGTTGGGTGTCCCCTCCTTTCTCTGACTGCCCTGAGCGCTGCTCTGTGGGGAGACTCAGCCCCGGACTCTGTCTCCTTGCAAGGCTCTCTGGTCACCCAGGTCACGGACCTTCCTTCTGTCCTTGTTTGATGTTGCATCCTTTGTCCTTTCTTTTTTTTTTTTTTTTTTTTAATTTTAACGTTTAAGTAACAGCGTTATTGAGATGTAATTCACATGCCACATCATGAACCCGTTTCAAGTGGACGCTTCCGTGGGTTTTAGTCTATTCACAGATGTGTGCCGCTGCCCCCACCACAATTTAGACCATTTTCATCACCTCAGAAAGGATCCCCGTACCCTTTAGCTGCCACCCCCTATCCCACCCATCCCCCCAGCCTCTGCCATCCACTGCCCTTCTCTCTGTCGCTATAGATTTGCCTGTCTTTGATGGCTCATGTAAGCGGAGTCATACAGCTGTGGCCTTTTGTCACTGGCTGTCCTTTTCATTTTAAATCTGGATTTTGTCCTTGCACACTCAGGTTTTCCCCATTTTTCTTTAGTTTTAATCATTCATTTCTTAAAAAATTTTAACTGAGCGCCAATAATATAAAACCAGCCAGTACTGGGGATTCTAGAAATGCAAACCTGAATTAGGATTTCTGCCATTAAGGAGTTCTGATTAGGGTACGTGGACAACCACACGGCCACCGCTGCGCACAGCATTCTATTTCCTGGCTCCTGAAGGTGACTTGAGTCTATGTCTACCCAGAGCCCTGAGGAGCCAGCTCAGATGATCAGTGTTCCTCTACAAAAGGGACTTGACCTTCCTGCTCCAGCGGGAAAGCAGACGTGCAGTCGCGTCAGTATGATTTGATAAGTGGCAGACTGGATGTCCATAGAGCATTTAAGGGATCCTTTGTTAGGATGGAGGTGCCACCCTTCCCAATGTGGTTGGGACTTACCAGTTCCACCCAGGGCTGGGAAAAAGAAAGATCCAGGCACACAACTCCGGCAGATCGCTAGGGTGTTGAATGCAGAGACCGTGTCTTAAGTGTCCTTCTGTACCTAATATCTAATGTGGTGCTTTGCTAATTGTGGGCATGCGAGGCAGCCTGGTGCCTGCTCACCGCTTAGCCCACCCTAAGGAGGTGGGGGTGGTTATATCTCAAACCTTTGCTTTTCCTCTTAGCAGAGGCCAGGAAGGCTGGGATGGGTCACAAAGGAGTTCCTTGTCTCCCTTTCCTGGGCTGTGTAGAGAACTTGGGCAGCTGTGGCTGGCAGGCCCGCTGTTCCTGCCACTTCAGACCGTAGCTGGTCTTCTGGGGCCAGCTGATGGCCTGTCTCTCCCATTCACTGTCCTTGCTGTTCGTGTTGGTCTCCTGTGGTCCTGCATGTGACACTTGGCTGAGATTTTTTTTTTTTTTTTTTTTTTTTTTTTGGGTGATTTCTATGAATCCCTTGCTGGTGCAGCCACAATCTAGGACCACGGGGTCCAGGCCATGGGTTATTTGGGGGGCCTGGACTTTTATAGCCCCTGAGCTCTCAGTATCCTCCTTGCTGCGGGGCCTGGGAGAGGAGCTTGGGCCACATCATGCAGCTCTGTAGGGGTGCTGCTGGAGAGGAGGGAGGGGCACAGGAGGAGGCAGCGGGCGCTTCTGCAGTGGTTCTGGATGGACATGCCTGCGGGTACGGCCATGTTCCCAGGGTGCAGGCCCCAGGCCCCATGAGAGCAGTGGCTGTTGACTAAGCATTTATCTGTGCCTGGCACTGCGCTCAGTGCTTTGTCATTTTCAGGCCTCTCAGCAGCCCTCCGAGCTGGGGAGGGGCACCAGCTCCGCCTCGCAGGCCAGGAGCCGGAGCCTGGCAGGTTGAATGGAGTAGGTTCAGCATTTACAGCCACGGCTGTCTCTCTGCAGCCAAAGCTCAGAGCTCTCCCTTTCTGTTCTGCTGCCTCCCGGAGCTCTGGGGATCGCGTTCTCCATTTCTGTGGCCTCGCTCTCTTTTCCTTCTCTTGCCTTTCATCGTTGTGCAAACGTGGGAACAGGACTGGTGCCGCTTGTGTGACGCCCCTCAATCCCACACAGCTTCGCTTTCAGGGGTCTTGCTGAGCCCCGGCCAGGCTGTTAACTCGGTGCTGAATTTGGTTTGCAAGTGCTAGACTTTTGCTAATTGAGATAATGCCATAGAGCATCTGACACAGCACTTGGCACCTAAGCCTGCATGTTTGTGCCCGTCCCCGTATTCCTGGAACTTAACTGTGTGCTTTGTGGCCTTGGGTCCTGCATGCGGGTGGCCAGGACATTCCCTGGTCTGTGTCAGAAGCCCCAAGTGCATCTGCGGCTGCTGCTTGCTTTTTCTTTTTTGCACTTCCTTTAGATTTTCTTTGCTTCTTCTCAATTCCTTTCTTTTTTGTGCTTTTATATAAAAATGGCTTCCAAGCAGATATGTGGAAATTAAAAAAGGACCAGTGCTGCTGCTTCCTGTGAATGCTCCCCTTGGATGATTTTTAAGGCTCCCCTACTGAATCCTCTTGGGTAATTTTTCCTGATTATCTTGGCCGATGACAAATGTCCCCACATTTTCTGCCCGGCCCAGCCGTGACTTCCTCCTACCTGCCAGCATGTGCTTTATTTAAAATTAACTTTTCTGCAGGTCGGCCCCTTTGCTCAGGAAGAGCATCTGTCCTTCCAGACTGTAAGAGCCAAATGTGGCAAGTGTGTGTGTATGTGTGGTTAGAGCAAGGAAGCCAGCGCATCCACTGGGAGGCGGCAGAAGGATGGCGATGTCAGTGGCGACGAACTCGGCCTCCCCCAAATGGCGGCATGGTCCAGCCTGCCTTGTGAACAGGCTTGTACTTGAATCCGTTAAGGATAAGAGACAGCTTCTCCATCGGGCCCCTCCCTGCAGTGGCCTCACTGTACCTACCTCCAAACGGCAAGATAAGGTCCCCACAACAGGACGGTGGACTTCAAGGCACGGTTGGCCACCTGGCTTTGGACGTGGCTCCATACAGAAGGCAGTACATGTGAGGAGCCATCGACAGCCACCCTGCCTTAGGGCCAACGGGCTTCAGTTGGACAAGATACCATCCGAAGACGTGTGTCTGACGACAAGCTCTTTGATATGACTTCTGACCAGAGGAGAGCATCATCCAGTCAACTGAGAGACCCTCCACTCAGCACTGATGGCCTCCTTTGGGAGAGTTAGAGACAGGCACAGAAGAGACTGTTTCTGGAGGAGAAATCCCACCTGTGCAAAGCATGGGAAGGACAGTAGGTCATCAGGAGCAGCCAGTTGACATTTATATAACAAACTTTATGTCTGTGTGGGTCCTCAGGGGAAAGTTTTCCCCAGCATGTGCTGGGGAGTGCCCTGCACTTGATAGTCATGTGATAAAATTTCTTATTGGGCGATGAGGGACAAAAATGCCAAGTGACAGTTGCTGGACTGCTGGCCATCTTTGGACACCTGAGGCTGTGCCGATGTTACTGACTCGTGTACAGAGCTGGACTGGATCTAGGAATGCAGCTATGCCAGTTTTCATGACCTTGGGCTGTTATCTGGGGCTTCTTAGGATATAAAATATGACTAATATGAAGAGACACTATGAGGATCAAGTAATGATTGTGATAATGTGGTTAAATATGCTCTGAAAAAAATATGACTAGACATAAAAGGGACTAAAGCCTCGGTTTTATGGATTCCATGAATGTAGTCAACAACAATAACACTATTATTGTTAAGACTGAAAAAATATTGGTTCAGTAGTTGGTCCCTGGGCACTTGTACCTCTTAGACAGACACTCAGCCCCCTTGTTTCTCTTCCAATATTCATGGTGTTTCTTTATTCATCCTCTTTGTCTTTCACTTAACTCCTCTTACGGTCTCTCTGGCCCCCTAACCTTTATCCATGTTTCAACTTCACATTTCTGTTTTTTTCTAGAACCTCTCATTTCCTGGTAACCAATTTCTGTTCTTTTTTTTTTTTTAATTGAAGAGAGAGAGAGGGAGAAAGAGAGAGAGAGAGAGAGACATCATTTGTTGCATTCATTTGTTAATCCTTGTATATGCCCTGACAGGGATTGAACCTGTAACCTAGGCAGGTCATGTCAGTGCTCTAACCAACTGAGCTATCTGGCAAGGCAACTTCTTCTGTTGACTCTTAACTCCTAAGTGAACAGAAGCAGACTTGCCCTGGTGGCCATTACTGCATGTTATTGCATGTTCTGTGTAGTTGTGGAATTGAGAGTAAGTTACATAAGAGAACACACAGTCCCTGGTTACTCCTTTGCCCTGCTGCATGTCATAATGTTTCTCTCATTTGAGGATATTGAGGGTGGTGCTTTGGGTCTTCTCCTTCACTGCCCACCTTTCTGTGATCCCCAGAATACCAGATATTCTTCTTGACAATGGCTGGGTTTCCCCATTTTCCTGTAAAGACAATATCTGGACAATGTTTGCTTCTTGTCATTCAATACCAAGGTTCTTTGGTATGACTCGGTGCCAAGTGCCAAGGTAACAGTGTGCAGGGAGAGATGCCAGGCTTTAAAATGATTGAGCTGCAGTATGCTCGCTGCTGGAAGAGAATTTGATGTTCTTGCTCTAGGTGGCTTTATTTTCTGTCCTTGGTCAGGTAGATTTTCAGGTAGTGACATCTCTTGAACTCAGCGGGTTCTGTTTTTCTGTTGACACTGACCTGGGCAGAAGATGGTTGTAAGAGCCCACTTCTTGTAGACCTCTCACACCTGCATGTCTTTTGTGTATGGGCTCTGACGTTGGCTTGGCTCCCTGCTCAACAGGAAAAGGGCTTCTTCAAAGGTTGGTTATGCAGCCACACAGGCCTTTCTCACAATGGCTCAAATTTGAGGATTCTACCCTTTGAGTTAAGACACTAGGTTAGTAGGCATTTACAAATAAAGAGGATGTTAGTTGGTCAAACTGCTTATATTGGCCCCAGCTTTCAGAGGGCCTGGTTAGGAAAGAAGAGAAGATCATTGTGAATGAAGAAGGATGGGTTGGATGTACACTGCCTGAGGAAAGGAAAACAAGAGGGAGGCTCAGGAAAGGGGGTAGTTTTGGGGAGCATGAAGTGGAAGGGAAACAAATGGATTCTGAGGGACAGTGTCTGTTTCATGGATTTTCCTGGAACGGAGCCAAACCAGAGTTAAGTTACATAGGTGTATTGAATCAAAATAGATTGGCATGGTAGTCTTGCTTGGAATTTACATTTGTATCGAAGAATTCGATTTTTGTTAAAAAGAAGAGATGAAAGCCAAGTTCAGTGTTTCCCCCACATCAGTCTCCCCCTTGAAAAGACTGTTGAACACAAGTCACAGTTATTTCTGGTCTGGGCCTCACCGAAGTCCCACGGATGTGCTGCTCCCAGCTGGATGGGAGTAGAGGTGCGGTTGAAGGCAGGGGCACATCTGCACGTGCTGTGACTGATTAGACCACTTCCCACTCTGAGATTCTCTCTTTCTTACATGATATCAAACCCTTTGGTCTTTGAGAGGCCCTGAGGTCAGCCCAGGAGCAGACAGCCTTGTAAGAATCCAAGGTCAGCATGGACCCCTTCTCTAAAGAAAAATGCTGCGTTTTTATATAAAATATCAAGGGTAGTGGTAGGTATCTTAAGGAGTGCCCATAGAGCCCATCAAGGGTAGTGGTAGGTATCTTAAGGAGTGCCCATAGAGCCCAGATTAAGAACTCTTGTTCTGAGGCACAGATGACTGCTAAGTACCAAGGAGTTGTCCCCAAACCCCAGTCTGCCATGTGGCTTCTTTTTCCCTGTTCATCAGGTTTGCTTGTCCTTACCCCCATGTTTAATAGGCATGATGAGTCACTTGGTTTTTGTAGCACCAGATGCCCTGAGGTGTTCACGTGGTAGAAATAATGTCATAATTTTTGTTTTTATTAAAAACCTCATTCCAAAGGCTGCTTCTCTTTAAAACACAGTACAATTCCATTTTATCTTCAGGTTTGTTTACATTTTTGTGGCTGGGCTGGCTCATTTGCAAAGATCCCGGGGGCAGGGGGGATGGTGTATTTAAAGATTCTGCTTAAGTTTTATGAACTTTCTCAGCATTGTGAAACCATTTCTCATTTTCTGTTTTCTTCCGAGATGGAGAAACACTGTTCTGCCACCTTTGATCACCTCGAGATCGTTGCCATTGCTTTATAAGCAGAAATTCATAGGGACCAGAGGGCGTGGGCATGCAGGGGTCCCTGGGACAGAAGCAGGACTCTGTGGGAGGGAGGGTGGATGGGCATGTGGGACTGATTATGAAGAATAGACTTAGTTTCAGTGACCGTTAGCTCCGTTCTGGATTTTACATCAGAGTAGCAGAATCAACAAACCCTTGACCCCAAAAGGGAAGAAGCCTTTCTGCCTTTAAAACTCCATCAAAGCCTGGCTCTTCAAACCCTCCATTTCTTGCAGTGTCTGCAAACAGGTGCTTTGTGGTTGTTGACATATTTGTATTTACATTGCCAATTGACACCTTCCAAACTGAGTTGACCTGTTGAATTGTCCCACTATTCTGTTCACGTGCTGCCTTCATTTTTTGGACCCCAAACAGAGGGTGGTCTCATCTTTCTGCAGGTGAACTGAGTTCCAGTGTGGGTGGAATTGCGGGTATCCTCTATGATGTTCACTAACAAGGTGATGAATAAAATCAGCTTTAAAAAAGAAACCCGAATATTTACTTGAGATCGGGTAGGAGAATTTTTTGCAAATCATACTCCAAGAGAAAGGGCAAGCTCTCAGAAGCTGGGGGAGATGGAGGTATTGCTGGATCCTTGTTTAAGCTTAGGATTTGAGCCAATAAGGCGGATGTGAGTTGGGCTCCTCATGGCCTTTCTTCTCTTGGCAGGGCGTCAGGGTCCCCAGGAGCTCTGGCCACAAGTCACCTGGAGTGAGTCAGCTTCTGGGGCTTGTGTACCAGCCTGAATTCTCTCTGCTGGAGCCAGGGTCTCTGAGGGTAGTCATCAGGCACAGAGGAAATGTGCTGTTGATGGAAGTGGGAAGAGCTAGAGAGGTTTGCATGTGCATTAATGTGTGTTCTTGGTATCATGTTGCAGGGTCTTGCTGAAGGCTGCCTGGTTACTGGAGTCAGGGCCACGCTGGTTTCCTTTATAAGTAAGGTGGCACAGCAGAAGGAGGTGGTGGTCGCAGGTGGTCTGCAAACACGGAGCACTGAGAGTGGCAGTGGGTGGGCAGGATGGTGATTTCCCTGTGTACTGGTTCGTAGGCAAATGGGAACTCACATTTTCAGAAGGAAGAATCATTCTTTGCTTCCTAAGCTTATGGCTTCCTCACTTGAGCTATTGGTTTGTTTTACTTTGCAGCCAGTACTTTGTGAGAACAACAAATTTCAAGTAGGGATAATTGCATTCAAAATGTAGCTACCTTTCTTGTGGAGACATTTCAGGACTTTGCACGCCACCCACCCCACCCCTTGGGTACATGATGGGACCTTGATTTGTCTTTGTTCATTTTCCTCCCAAAGCAAGATAGCCAGGCATTGCCCCCCCACCCCCACCCCCCCGCCCCAGCTGCTCTGGGTTGAGGGGAAGTCTGTTGATACAAATTACCACCTACCAGGTCACCACAGAAGTAGGAACAGCAGCACATTTGCTACCAAAGGGATGTTGTCGAGTTCTCTGACTTCCCAGCATAGGATCAGGGCAGCCCAGAGCCCCCGACATCCCTCCCGTTAGTCTTCCCTGAAGCAGGATGGAGTCTGGTGCCCTCAGTTAGTATATTCTAACAAAGCCACCTGCCGATGGTGTCAACTAACACACATTGCGATGAGGCCAGAGAACCAGGCCCACGGTGGAGGGAACTCAGCTCTTGGCTGGGGGAAAGCTCTGGGGCATCACTGTGGCTTCCCTATGGTCTACTCAGCACTGGGGCTACTCAGAGAAGACTTGAGAATAATCTGAGAAGTATGTAGGGGGAGCACTGGATTTCCTCTCTGGAGGATTGGTAAGGAATGGCCAGCACATGTATGTTGGGCCAGACGATTACAACCACATCAATCACTGAGAAAGCCTTTGCATATTGGAAGTGCCTTTAAATAAAATGAGATAATTCTGTCTAATGAGGTTTACAAGTCATTAGTTTTTGCATGGCCATTTGGGCAAGTCTGTATCCTTTTATATTTAATACCTACGAGCTCCTGCATTTCTGTATATTGCGTTCACTATGTCTGACCTGTCATTGATTGTTAGAAACAATTGTAGAATGTTTCATGCAGTGTTTTTGCTTAGATACAAGCAAGTACCATCAGAACATAGATAACTGTGGAATGGTGGAATGGGGTTCCTTTTTTCATCAGAATTTTGAGGACACTTGACATAGTAGCCAGTGTCCTTAGTTCTTGGGTACCGAAAAATTTTATGTTCAGTTATTCCCTTTGCAGATTTTGTTTGTTAACTTGCCTGTTTTTTGTGTCATTGGAAAAATGGAACAAGCAGTTGAACTAATAAACTTGCATTGAGGAAAGCATTGCAGCATTATTATAAAACGTCAGGGTTTTCTCTCTGCGTCTTCCTTTTTGTCTCTCACCCCAAATTAATGCCAACTCTGAGCTGTTTTTATCACTTTCTGTAGTGAAATTAATTGATGTGGAGCAGTAGAAGGAGTTTCACAGTCAGTTTTCCCATAAATAAGGTAATTTCCATCACTCTCTGGGTTATCAGACTTTTACTTAAAAACAAAAATTCATATTAGATATAAAAGTGTTCGGGGTTGTGCACGTTAATAGGAGAATATTGTTTGTGAAAAGTCAAGATTAAGGGGGCTCATTCCCGTATGTGAGAGTCAGTTTCTTAAAGGGCAGGAGACTTTTGTTGGGGAAGATCCTCAAGCCAGTGGGCTCACTGATGGGGGATAATGGAAGATCAGAGGGTATTGCAGTAGCAAAAGATGGCCTGTACCCCACAAAAGGATCACCCTCCGCCCTGTGGCCAGTAGGACTGGTTTATAGAGAAACTCTTCCTGGGGCAGCATGAGGCTCCCTCTGCCATTGCTAAGCATATGGGGTCACCTGCTGTGCTTCCAACCTCTGCTGGACCATCGGGTGATTTTTATCAATGCTCTTCTTTTAGCCAAACTCAGGCCCTGAACTGGTTTTGTCTGAAGATGAGAAAAGCGACACTGAAGATAAGGAAGAGACTGAACTGGGTGTCATGGAGGATCAACGTAGTGTGATTCTTCATCTCATTTCACAGCTCAAACTTGGGATGGATTTGACCAAGGTAGGTTGGCATGTCCCACTGGGTTTGTGGCTGTTGCTCGGGTGCTGTCTCTCTACCTCTAAGCCTTCCCGGCTCCTGTCCCTTTCCTTCGGCCGAGACTGGGAAAGCAGGGAGGGGAGGAGCTCAGGATGGCAGTCAAGTGTGGATATTCCAGGGATGATTTGAAAAGAGATTCCTGCTCATTCCTCCGAGCATGAGCCTTGCATGTACTTCCCTGCAGGAGCTGGACCTCTACAAGGGCAAGGAGAGCGTCAGAAAAAGCGTATGAGATGATAAGGAAAATTAACGACAGGATATTTTTATTTCTGGTTGTGTCCTAGAGAAGGTTAAAGATACCTTCAGAGACAGAGCAGGCGCATTGGCCACAGAGAGGAAACAGGAGGAAGGACAAAACGTGGAGCCAGGAGCGAGGCTGCTGTGCACACCTGGCCATGACCTGCTGCGCTCTCATTAGCTTTCAGCTTGTCCTCCAAAGGCAGCCTTGATGCTGACCCAGATCTCATTGTTCACGTGTAAGAAACAAACCTGCTGGTTGGCGTGCATGCAGCTGACTCTTCTTGGTGCTGCGCTCAGCCATGATTCTCCCTGAGGAACCGCCTTCAGCATTCTAACCACTGGTGCGAGTCGATGGGCCCCTATGGACCCACCTGCACCTTGAGTTCATGGCTTCACTTGGGAGGCAAGCAGGAAAAGCCATCGTGTATGTAGCTGAAAGCTGGGATGGGGTCCTTGGGGCATCGTGGGGTGACGGAGCATGCCTGGGCTTCGCTGTCCGGCCCACCTGCACACCATTTCCAGTCGTGATGCCTCCCTGGAGGGGCGGCGTGGGAACTGGAGGCTGTGTATAGAGGCCTAGCTCTGTGCTGAGCTCGTGGCGGGTGCTCCGTCATTCTCCTTATGAAGTGCTGCATTGTAGGGGTGGGCGGTGTGTGCTGCAGAGGATCTGGGGCACGGGGGCATGACCCATGGGGAGGATGTGCTGTGAATGGAAGGTCTAGATTCTGAAGGTCAGCCAGAAAATGAAGATGTCCTGGAAATGGTCAGAGCCGAAGAAGGCACAGCCTGTGGGAGCCACCATGAGGGGGGTTGGCTTATCAGGCTGCAGTGCAAGGTGTGGATTCCCCGGGTTCACCTCAGACTGGACTGGAGGCCGGAGGAGACAGAGGGAAGGGAGGGGGTGGATGGGAGAGTCTCTTTGAAGAGGAAGAGGACAACGTGGTGACTGAGGAGACAGAGTAGTTGGGAGTCTCAAGGATGACAGAAAAAGCCTTTTTCTTTGGAATGTTTTTTATGTGTTTGAATATGAGTGTGCCTGACATTCTGGAAGACTGCACCCCTTTCAACAAGGCAGTGGGCCCATGCTGAGGAGGCCGACCTGGGAAGTTCCCTAGCTTTGCTGTTCCTGCCCTGCGGTTGGGTCGGTCTGCCCAGCTCTGCGCGGCAGGCTGTGAAGCCTTGCTCTGCATTCTGTTCCCCCATCTCCGTTCCAGTCTCTGGGCTGTATGACTCTCACGTCTTTTTTTTTGCTAGAGGATTCATTTTAAATGCTTGCCTTTTTGAAAGCCACTTCTTCTTTATTCTTGTGGGCTACGGAGACTGAAATCACATTTCTGAACTGTGGGTCATAACCCATTTAGTAGGTTGTTAAACCAAGTTAGTGGGTCAGATTGTCATTTCTAAAAATTGAAATAAACTATAACAGAAAATATCAGTGTATTTCACATGAAACTTTTAGTTCTGTTGATACATGTGTACTGGGCCACAATGTAGAATGAATTCTCCTGGGTCATATTAAAAAATATTTGTAGCCCTGACCAAGGGGGTGGCTCAGTTGATTGGAACATCGTCCCCTACACCAGAAGGTTGCAGGTTCAATTCCCAGTGAGGGCACATACCTAGGTTGTGGGTTCAGTCCCGGTTGGGGCGCGTATGGGAGGCAGCCAATCAATGTTTCTCACATTGATGTCTCTCCCTCTCTCAAATCAATAATTTAAAAAACATTGTAAAACATTGATGTGGACTCGTGAATGGTATAGGAGAGGGACTCTCAGAGTCACTGAAATTGTCCGGGTCAGATGTGGAGAAACACAATAAAATACTGAGGGGACGACGTTATGGCAGGTTGACTGCCCCAGAGACATCACATTCGGGCTCTCTTGTTTTAAAATAAGGGAATCAGAACTGTGCATCTTATTAGGATCAGATTGCTTTGCATTTCTGGAGCCAGGGTCTATTTCTAAAAGAGCAAATGTTGGGTTTATTCAATGCTCAGCTGGCCAGGTGAAAGAGAACCTTTTTCTAGTCTATAGTCTATTATTAACTTATTTACTGGGAAGAAGCTGCCATTCAAAAACCAAGTGGAAACTTGAGAAGCTGAAATACTTGTGACAGGAAGAGGTAAACCTTTTATTGTTGCCTAAGGTTGGTGGGCTCTTGTTGCCCTGCCTCATAAGGAGGTCAATGAAATTCTGTCTTATTGTCTTCTTTTCTCTTCTTGGCTCTTGCCCAGGTCATTGAGTTAAACACGGGCTAAACTGGCAGTTGAAGGTCTTAGCCTGAATGGGGCGTCTGGTGAGGAGACACCCTAGCGATAGAACATTCTTGGATTCAAGGATGAAGCTGTGGTGTCTGTCTGTGAAACAGGTGTGCTGCCTGTCTTTGAGGAGGTGGCCAGTATTGATGCCTTCACACGTCACCAGCCTGGCTGGGTACCTGGTGCTGCATTTTGCCTTAGTTCATTAACTGTGGTCACCGGACAGGGCACTTTCATGGGCATGTGACCAGAGGGGACCCACAGCACTCCATGCTCGGAAGCATCCGTGCTTGGTTTAATGTTCTGCTTTTGTTGTCTTGAAATTCTTAATAAGTTTGACCAGGAGAATGTATTTTTATTTTCCATGAGGCCCCACAAAGGGTGGCCTTGGTCCTGGCTCCAGAGGCACCCTCGTCTTCCCTGGCTCCCCAGCTGTGGTTCCAGAACCCCAAGTTGCTAGTGAAAACCTCCACTGGGGGACCTGCTGCATTTCCACAAATTGTGGGTACCCTAGGAAGGAAAAGAAGAGAGAAAGGCGGGGGAGACCACAGAAAGATGGAGGGCCACAAAAGCGCTCTGTTAGGAAGGGCATTTAGGTTGAGCTTGAAGGAGGAGTGGGCATTAGTGGGAGGAATGGGAGGAAGGGCATTCCTGGCAGAGGGAACAGTGTGGGCAGAGCCAGAGAGGGGGAGGCATGGTGGCTGGACAGAGCACGTGCTGGTGGTCCTGCAGAGCCTTGTGGGCCACGTAAAGGAGGGTGAACTTGATCCTGGGGCGATGGAAGGCCTTTGGAGGGTTTGGAGCGGGTAAGGAATATGATATGATGTTCAGGAGATGCTGGAATAGCTGCTGTGCTAAGTTCTGGGATCCGGAGAGAGGGGCCCAAAGAAGACAATGTTGAGCTTGGAGGCTTATGCCCATTTTTACTTAGTTTTCAGGGATACAGAAGGCACGGATTAGTAATTCCTCATCTAACATGTTTATTGCGCACTACATCTGCCAAGTACTGTTCCAGACACTCAGTGCAGCAGCAAACAGAACATTGAGAATCCACACCCTCACGGAGCTTGTGTGGTAATGGAGAGAGATAAACGAAACACGAGAGAAGAAAAGAATACGGAGGTGGGAAGTGAATGAAGAGAAACAGCATGGCAGGGAGGGGAGAGGGGCTGGAGCGGGGCAGGGAGGGGGCACATGGCCTCTTAGATAAACTGGTCAGGGTAGGATTCTCCCAGGTGACATTGGGCTAGAGACCAGATTCAAATGAGGGAGTTCGCCTTGTGAGTATCTAGTGGAAGTGGGACCTGTCCAGAGGGGACCATTATGGAAAGGCCCGAGATGGACCTTTTGTGGCGTTTTGAGCAAGGAGGCCCGTGTGGCTGGGTCAGCGTGAACTGGGTCGTGTTGTTTCTCTTTGCCTTTGTGTTACTATGCTATAGTGGGCGTCTTGGGCATACAGACGTTTTTCCTTGGATTGAAATATTTTATTAGGCAAAATTCCCAGGGTCAATCACAATATGCAAGGATGGACATTGCTGTGCATCAAGCTTCTTCTTATAAAGACAAATTTTTATGAGAAGTTAGAGGTTCAGGGATTACCCTGGAAAGAACTCCCCACCGCCCAGGCAGAGCTGTGGATATTCAGGGTCCTCCATCCCCCAGGTGTTGCTTCCACTTTCTTTTCCTTCAGCTCTTCTTTCCAAATCTTTTTTTTTTTTTAATATGCTATCAAACCAAGCCCGCTACCTCTCCTGAAATGTTTGCCTTTCAGTAGAAGACAGTGGTGACCCAGCTTCCCTAAGCGTGTGTGTATACATCTGTGCCACCAGGGGGCAGTGTGAGCGCGCCATTTCTGGGCTCCCTTCCAGGGCAATTGGCAGGATCTCAACAATCCTGTGCTTCCTGAAGGAGTTCCAGTGAGTGAAGTCGAGTCTTCAGGCCTCCTGGGGGCAGTGAGGGAGGGGTCCGGCAAGAGCTTCAATCAAGAAGAATTGGTTCACTTTCCAGCTCTCTACTTATTTAGCCACGTGAACATAACAAAACCTTTCTGGGCTTTAGTTTTCTCATCTGTAAAATGGAACGGTTATATCTGCTCACAGGTTATTGAGAAGTTGAACAAGATAATGTGTCTCCTGCCCTGACCAGTGTGGCTCAGTTGAGTGTCATTCTACAAAGTGAAAGGTTGCTGATTCAATTCCCAGTCAGGCACATGCCTGGGTTGCGGGTTCTGTCCCTGGTCAGGGTGCGTATGAGGCAACCAATCATTGTTTCTCTCTTGCATTGATGTGTGTCTCTTTCTCTTTCTCCCGTCCTTCGCCTCTCTCTAAAAATAAACTTTTACAATCTCTTAAAAATATAAAAGGAAAGATAATGTGTATCCCGAAACACTGTGCTGGGCTTGAATTTTATAAATGGATAATGTCGGAAACATCTCATACATTCTTATAATTCTTTTCTTGTTTTGTATAATTATTTTTCTCTTTTCTCAAATAACTGGTTATTTACAGAAGCGTCAGAGGTGGTCCCAGAGGTTGCTCTGGTCACTGGGAGACTTGCTTTTAGTCTTCAGCTTTGTCACTGAAATACTATATGACAAATTTGTGTTTCATTTTTGTTGTCCTTTTTTCCCTGGTCTCTAGATGAGGATGCTGATCCCCGATTGTAAAAACCACCAGCAGAGAATGAGTGAGCATTTACTATGTGCTTGGTAGGCACTGGGCTAACTTTACACTCTCATTTAATACAAAGAACCTAGGAGGCCGGTATTCTTATTTTCCCCATTTTACAGTGGAGGAAGCGTCTTGGAGGGATGAACTTGCCCAAGTACACATGGCTGAAGTTGCCAAGAGGTAAACCTCAAGTCACAGCTTCCGGCACCCTTCTGCAGAGAACCCGAGGTCTGGGATTCTGAGGGAACACAGGGGTTGATTTCAACAGATGTATCTCTCTTAGGCAGTAAATACCTTCTTGGAAAAGGTGAAATTTTATTTCAAACTCTTTCTATGTAACAAAAATTTTAATATATGCCTTTTGTGATGTTCTAAGTATAGGGATATGATTATGAAGGGATTTGGCGCTTGAAGGAAATTTAGGGGAGCTTTGGCAGTGTGAATTACCTGTGCTTTATTTTGTAAGGTTGGGGTTTTTGTGTATTTCCCCTGGTTTCCTTAAAGGATTACATAGATCAATCTCGGTGGGTGGTCTTGGCCTTTCTTTGCCAGTCTAAGGACGGAGTATTATGTAGATAATTCTCAAGGTTATTAAGTTAACTGATGTTTCTTTGCAGAAAGTTGCATCTGCTCTGGGCCTTCCTTTGCAGAAGCTTGTTGTGTTCTCTGTTGGGGGGCGGGGGCGGTTCCTCTTTCTGGGAACCCTTTGACTTTCTCAATGGGCAGTTGAATATTTCAAATTTCTAAGGGCCCAGGTTGAAGATGAGTTATTTACTTTTTGATTGATGCAGCTTTAAATATAATTAGTTGTTCTCGGAGTCCTGAGTGCAGATCTTCTCTTTTTTTTCCCTTTCCCCAAAGTAGTTCGTTGTCTTAATTATGTTAATGGGAGGAAAGGCAGCTCTTATTGATGGCTCCATAAATCTGCAGCAGTATTCTAGCCATTTGGATGCCATCATGTGTACAGCTGGGCCATCACTCACCTCTCCGTTGGAGGCAGACAGCCCAATTAGTACTCACCAGTTCTTGGCTCTCTATCTCTGGTGTCCACCGCTCAAGAAACAGATGATTAAGTGACTTGTTTGCAAAAGTGCGTGCGCGCACGCGCGCACACACACACACAAGAGGAATATCATATGAGAGGGAGAAATCTGCTTTAATGGAAAGTGTGATGTCTTGCCCAGGGTGTTCAAGGTGCATCTGTCTGGTGTTCTGCATAAACACCATCAGAACATAACCAAGGAGAGATGAAAAGGGAAATAGTCATTTTACTCCCAATCCATCTCCTCCATCTCTCCAGGTATTCTGCTTTGCCCATCTCACACAAAGCCACAGCCTCATTGTCAAGTGCAGAATACATAATCTAGTGCATGGACTTGGCATTGGCTGTGATACTATACTTCCTGAGTCTGCAACTTTGGGTGGGTTGTCTTGGAAAATTGCTAAGTGCTCAGGTATTGCATCTCTAGTAGAGCCTTTTTGCTTTTTCCTCCCAAGTTTTTATTTTGCACGTTTTCTAATCTACAGTGAATTTCCTTGTATGTATCACCTTTATTGGCCGGTTAACATTTTGCTACTTTGCATTTCTTCTCCCTTCTTGCCTCTCTCCTTCTTCACTGCCTCTTTCCATTTCTCTCTCTCTCCTTCACTCTCTGCAACCCCATGTATACATGTGCACATATGCATATGTTTATTTTTTGATGAACCATTCTGGAGTGTTTCAGTAACTATCTCTGAGCAGTAGGACATTCCTCTTACACAATGCATTTGTCACACTTGGAAAATTAAACATTGATGCAGTACTATTTCACATATGGCCCATTGTAAAAGTTTCCCAGATTGTCCCCATAATGCTCTTCATAGGTTTGATAAGAGCAGAAAGAGCACCGTGGGGGCTGTGATGGGGGTAAGAGTGGGTGCAGTGAAGATACGGAGGAGGAGGTTGTTGGTTTAACCTTGGGAGCAGGAGTAGTTGGAAAAAGCTTCATAGAGGAGGTTACTCTTGAGCTGACTCACTGCGTATCATTTAGACAAGGCAGGGGAGAGGGCAGAAGGGAAATAGGAGTGAGTGTGTGTGTGTTGGGGAGGAGGGGTCCTGTGAGAGGAGGGCTGGAGGCCAAAAGTGAGGGGTAATGTGAGAGGAGAGGCAGGTGGGGCCGGATTCGCTTCATCTCCTGTAAGAGGTTTCAGGAAGGAGAATCCCGCTGTGGCATGCAGCAGTAACTAAAGGTGGGCGTGACGGAAAGCTGGAAGGCCTGTTAGGGGTGACGGCTGTACTTTCCCAGAGGGGTCACTGGGCATGTCCTTTTTCTTTTTAAATTTTACTTATGTTTTTCCATTACAGTTTACAGTCTGTATGATTTTGCATTAATTTCAGGTGTATAGCATAGTGGTTAGACAATCACATCACTAAAAAAGTGTCCCCCCTATATTTCCAGTACCTACCCTGACACCCTGGCTGGTTTAGCTCAGTGGATTGAGCGTCGGCCTGCGAGCTAAGTGTCGCTGGTTCGATCTTCCAGTCAGGGCACATCAGAGAAGGAAAACTCTGACTCCAAAAAACCTCCGCTGCCTTGCGGCATACCTCTTTAGGGGAAAGGCTAAGGGAGTAAACCCCGACAGAAAATCTGGAGCCGGAGTCCCTAAGGCGGTTTGACGTTGTAGTCAACACCGGCAACTCCTGCGGCGCACCTGAACCCAAGCTGTATCGACTCCGTCTTTCCCTTGGACCCTTCAGCTGCGAAGAGAGGGGGGGTCTGCTGCATGGGCAACAGCAGACCCTCCATATTACCCTGCCCAGGCTCTGTAGCTTCAGCGTCATCGCACGGGAGGAGACAGATACCATGTCACTCCCGAGTCGGACTGCACAGCCATTCTCGGCGGTGCAGATGGACTCTTAAGAAGCTACACCATCGTCTCTCGAGACGGACGGCTGCCGACGACCCTGACACCATACCAAGTTATTGCACTATTATTGGCTACATTCCCTGTGCCTGACCTTACATCCCTGGGACTATTTTGTAGCTACCGATTGGTACTTCTCAACCCCTTCACCTTTTCCACTCATTCCCCCAACCCTCCCCCTCTCTGGCAAACATCAGGGTGTCCTCTGTACCTATGAGTCTGTTTTAATTTTGTGGGTTCATTTATTCTGTTCTTTAGGTTCCACATACTGTATAATTGATATCATAGGTATTTGTCTTGCTCTGACTGACTGATTTCACTTAGCATAGTGCCCTCTGGGTCCACCGATGCTGTTGCAAATGGTAAGGCTTCATTCTTTTTTATGGCTAAGTAGTATTCCATTGTATGTATGTACCACAGCTTTTTTATCCACTCGTTTATTGATAGGCACTTGGATTGTTCCATTTCTTGTCTGTTGTGTAAATAATGCTGCAATGGACATAGGGATGCATATATACTTTCAAATTAATGTTTTGGGTTTTTTGTTTTTTTTTGGATATATACCCAGAAGTGGAATTGCTGGGTCATAAGGCTGTTCCATTTTTGATTTTTGAGGAGCCTCCCTCCTGTTTTCCGCAGTGGCCATCCATGTCCTTTCTGAGCTGCCGAAGGTCTCCCGTGAGTAACGTTAATGATGGTTTTTGGACTGGTGGATTTCCCTGTCATTCTGGGAAGAGTAGAACGAACTGGAAGGTGGAGCTCCTGTTCCTGCATTTCCCTCCGCTACCTCCTGCCCCAAATTATTTATTAGTCAGTGAGAGTAGAAGGCCCAGCCTTCCCAGTTCTTGTGAACTTGGTCTCCCTAGTCCTCTCAGGGGAAGAAAACATTCTCATTGGCCGGAAGCAGATAATCATGGTGTGTCGTGGAAAGAAAGGGTGGCGGAGGGCGGCCCTGAGGTTCCCTGCCACTCTGTCCCCTCACCTGTGAGGCCGGATGTTGAATTCCATCACCCTGAAGGTCCCTTTTGGTTTTGATGTTCAGGGATTGGGGTTCTCAGTGCGGTTCTTTTTCCCCATTTACTTTGTTTTAATCCTTCAGCTTTTGAGTTCAGAAATGCTGACTAAGGGAAAGTGCTTTAAATTCTTGCCCTTTTCAGAAGTACTAATGAGTAGTTATTGTAGCCAATTCTTTCCTTATAATTTCCATCTCGGGAACAGAGGCGAGGCTTCTTGTTGTCCGGAGGTGGAATTGTTTTCAGAGCAGCCCGTTGCCACAGGGTGGGGGGAAGGATGTGCTCAAGGTGTGGAATCACCTTCACCTGGAGTTCTCTGTGCAGGGCTCACCGCCCACTGCCCTTCCTGTCCTGCCTGCTCCCTTCCGTGGCTTGCCTCCTGATCACAGGGTCCCCTGCCCCCCTGGAGAGGAGAGAGCAGGAAGGGGAGTGGTTAGGGGATAGTCCGGCCATGTGGACATTTGTGACTTCCTTTTCTTTTTAATTGATTGAGCCTCATTGAGGGAGTTTCCTGGGCTATGTGCGTCCACAGCCTGTCTAGCGGACTTCCTGGGGGAGAACCTGAGTGGCTCTGGGGCAGGAGAAGGAGAGAGGGTGAGTGTTTGGGGCTATTTCACCTCTCTTCTTTACTCTGCCATGAGCCACGTTTGTGGTGGGAGGCCACGGGGAGAAGAGCAGCCTAGAAGAGCAGACCTGGGAGAACCGTGCAATGGCTGCTGATTGATGACCTGCCCCACAGAAAGGCACAGGAAGTAGTAACAGTGGCATCTGAAGGCCATTCAGAGCCAGGATGTACTTTTCCTGGCCAGCTCACATCCTTGAGCAGCCAGATTCTCAATTTTGTCAAGTTATGGCAGAACAAAAATTAAGAAATCTCCTTTAATTTGCCTAGTTGTATTTTAAATAATGTTCCTTCTTCCAGTCCATTATAAAATCAAAGCAGAAAGATACTCAGGGAAAAAATATAAAAATGTATCATCAAGACAGATGTTAACATTCAAGGTCTTTTTATGATATTTGGGATGTGTTACATGTTCAATTTTACATCTGGCTGCTTTTTTACTTAACACAGGTACGTTTTCCTCTGACACAACTTTTAAATGAAAGAAGAATATTGAAAAAGATACCAACCTCATCTCTGCAGTGGGCTGGGCTTTCTCTAGTTTCCTCTGAAATCTCTCCTTTGCTGATCTCATGCCCGTGTGTTTGTCTCCTCGTCTCAGGACATCTGTCTTCCATTACAACTACACGCTCGGCAAGGAAGGGTCTTAGCAAGCTGAAGTGGAGGCAGGGCCACAGATCTGTAAGCCATGATGTTCACGATCAGGGATGTGCCCCCTTGCAAATGCTCTCATGGGAATTAGTGCCTGTGTAAAGGAAGGACAGGCTTGGTCGTGTAAGGAGAGAACCTAATCCAGCCACCTGACCTTGGTCAACTTGCTTGAACTTGAACTAATGTAGATCCTCTCCCCTCACTGGGAGGGTGCCATGGAGGAGCCCGCAGGTCAAGGCCAGGCTTCCAGCTTCAACATCCTGTGATTCCATAGGAGGAGGAGCAATGTGAGATGCTTCAGGTCAACAAAAGCTGTGTGGTGCAGCCACACGGGTGGAATACTAATACCCAGTGACTCAGCCACGTCGAGCAGTGAGAAACAGGCGCTCTCTCCTCCGCATGTCAGCAATAGTAATGAGTTACCTGCTTTCCAGCTCAGTTTCAGAACATCCTTCATTTGCTTTAAATATGACTTAACTGTTGGGTTGCAGACATTTGGGTTGTATGGTACCCAAGTGACCACTTGGATCCACTTTGGATCAACAAGGACTTTCTGTGTCCCATCCCTGACAGAGCCACTCAGATTTCTACTTACCTCCAGTAACAGGGCCAATAACAAACCTAGGGGTGGCCCCTGTGCCAGTCCACTTACCAGAAGGTTCTTTATTAAATGCCAGCCTACTCCTTTGTAACTTCTGGTCATTGCTTCCAGCCCAAATGGCCCCTCTTCTTCGAGGCAGGTCTGTGGACATTTGTCTGATAGTTGGTCTTGCCTCCTGCAGACCTGGGCCAGGAGTCTCGCCACACAGCTGCCTTGCCCTGATCTTGCTGGGATTTATATGCTACTCTTATAACAGGGATTATCAAATCGTTGGTGGGTCCTGGTCTGCCTGGACCCCGTTTGATGCGGCACCAGCAAAGCCCAGTGTCCATGTTTGTGAGAACACACCGAACGTCCCCCTTCGTTGTGCCTGATGTTAGGAAGAACATGAAAAAGCCCTTCTGAGCTGTAAATAACGAGGAGTAAAAGATGGCTGTGTGGTAAGAGTGATGGTCATGGAGAGAGACAGAGGCCATTGTTTTAGCCCAGATGAGCCAAGAAGAAAATCACTCAGAACAGTCTTGTCCACAAACCTAGGTTGGTATTGATGCTACCGCTGCAGCTACTTCCAATTTCTTCCGTATTATTTCCCCTGATCCGTCATCTGTGTACATATAGAAAGGAACTGTCCCCTGGCTTCGGCCATTGTGGATTTGCTTGATGGTGGCCGCAGCCTTCATGGTTTTCCTTTTCAGCTCTTTCATGTCATCCCAGGGATTCCTGTCTGACTTTGTCTCCTTCCCAATGCAGGTGGTGCTTCCCACATTTATTCTGGAGAAGCGGTCCTTGCTGGAGATGTACGCAGACTTTATGGCGCACCCAGACCTGCTGCTGGCCATAACCGCGGGAGCCACGCCAGAGGAGAGAGTCATTTGCTTTGTGGAGTATTATCTCACCGCCTTCCACGAGGGCCGCAAGGGGGCCTTGGCCAAGAAGCCCTATAACCCCATCATTGGCGAGACGTTTCACTGCTCCTGGGAAGTTCCCAAGGACAGAGTCAAACCAAAGAGGACTGCACCCCACTCCCCTCCCGGTCACGAACACGTGATGGCCGGTGACCCTTCTGAAAGCTACAAGCTGAGGTTTGTGGCTGAGCAGGTGTCCCATCACCCACCCATCTCCTGCTTCTACTGTGAGTGCAAGGAGAAGAGACTGTGCATCAACACTCACGTATGGACCAAAAGCAAGTTCCTGGGCATGTCCGTGGGGGTCTCTATGATAGGAGAAGGTAAGCATGCCACGTGTTTCAGGACGTTTGACTCTTACACAGGGATGTTTGTGTACCTGCTGGATGACTGATGATCTTGTTTATGGAGGCCCTTGTTTTTATTCTGTTTGGGAATTGAGGGGTGAGTGAAAGAGGGATGGGTTTTGTTATTTTGGGACCAGATCCTGGTAGTTTCCCAGGGGGACCAAAGTAATGGGCTAGATGGCATGTAGCTCCTTGCCTAGCTGGCTGCTCACCTGGGTCTTCCCATGCTCTGCATGCGTGTGAGAGGCCTTACATATGCTTTATTTTCAGCTTTGCATGAATATTATAGTTGGCTCCAGATCGGTGAAACACATTTTTATCCATTCTCACTGGTTTTCTGGCTCACAGGCAATGAGGAGAACACTACTACCTATTCACAATCTGCTCATAAAAATTCCCATGGCACATCTCTGGATCCTGTGCTAGAGATTCTGATGCAAGAACACAGTGTAACCACACCACTCACGGAAAGCATATTTCCATTTTAGCAAATAGCTATGAATGAAGTTGATTCATTATTAGAAGAAACCTATAATAATCCTTGTTAAATTCAAATGGCTGTATTAGGGATTCTTTAACTTCTTTGAGTCATAAATCCCTTTGAAACTTGAAGGATATAGACTCACTTCCCAGGGTGGGCAGCAAAACTTGGCTTTCAGTGTCAAGGAGTAACAGCACCTGGGAAGCCCTTCTGAAGCCCCATGAGATAAGAACACCTGTCATATTCACGTAGTACGTTTTTTATTGAGCACCTACTAGTCATCAGACATTGTGTTAAGAGCTATGGTTATTGTATGAACAACACAGTCCAAAAAAAAAAAAAAAAAAAAAAGAAATCTCTGTCCTCATGAAGCTTCTATTATGGAAATAAAATTCTGTTTTTAGTGTTGGCAGGTAAGTGCTATGGAGAACAATAAAGCAGAGAGGGGACCTTGACTGTAGTGCAGAAGAGCAATACAGCTTTGGGATGGGATGGCGGCTGGGAAGGCCTCACTAAGAAGGTGACATTTAAGCAAAGACCCCAAGGGGATGATCAAGGATAAGCATTGCTGGTCACCAGGGGAAGAACACGTAAAGCAAAAAGAACGGAGCAGAGGCCCTGGCATGTTGGTGGCAAGCAAGAAGCCCCAGTAGCTGGAGCAGGGTGTACGAGACAGGTATTGGAGAAGATGAGGTCAGAGAGGTGACAGTGACCAGATCATGTAGGGCCTCGAGGGCCATTGCTAGGGCTGTTGGCTCTTGTACTGAGTGAGCCATGAAGCCGTTGAGGGTTTTGAACAGAAGAATGTCATGATCTGACTTACAGTTTAGGAAGATTGTTCCAGTTGCTTATTGAAAATAGACCCTACAAGGGGTGACCCTAGCAACATTCGTCCACCTGCTCCGCCACCTCACCAGAACCCTGGGAGGAGGCTGCAGGAAGGGGCGGCCTCTTCTGGAGGCAGGGACTGTCTGTCCTCACCCATCTCTGATCTGTGGGTGAGAAACCAGAGTCAGAGAAGGTTTGGGAGCCACAGGAGGACCAGGATGCAGAAGAGATGGGGTGAGCAGCTGGGGAGGACCAGGGAAGCGGGTGGCTGGCCAGAGAGTCCCTCTAGGGGCATAGCTGGGCTGATGGGGCCTGTCTCTCTGAAGCTGAGAAGATCAACTGGATTTCAAGTGTGTTTCCGGGGGCGGAGGGGGGTGCGGTAAGGGTAGGGGTAGAGGTAAGAGGTGGGGTCTTTCATCACAAGTCTCTCTTCTGATCCCAGTGTAAAGTTCTTTCCCTCCCCTCTGCCTTCTCCTCAGTACCACGACAGGGAGGGGAGCTGCTCCGTTTGCGTTAAGGCTGCGTGGCAGGTCCCAAGAAGCAGGTCTCAGCCCGTGTCCTGGACCCCTGCAGTGCTCTGAGCAGAGAGCTCAGGTTCTAACACCTCAGGCAGCTCTTCCTGCTGAAAGCAGCGAGAATGTACAGGAAGAGGATTGCTAAAGACCCCTGTGGGGCAGATTTATGTTCGCACTGATTTGTGCGCTTGCATGTGTAATAAGAAGCGAGAGTGGCATTAATCTTGACTTTGACTTATCTGGGGCTCTGTGTTTCCGTAGGTTGGCAAAGGCCCACCTAATGCCTCAAGGTTTGTACTGGTGAAGTCTTCCCCTTTATTTCAAAACAGAACTTGGGATTCAGGAGACTTGTTTCTTTCTGTTTAATTTTGTTACTTAGCCTCAGTTTCCCATGTAATGTACTATATGGAGAAGAAGGTAGAGAAGGTAGCCCACTGAGGCAATTCCCACCTTCAGTTTATACTGAAGCCCGTGTGAGTGGGAGATCACAGGCACGTTCTGTAGAGACACTGCCCTCCTTCCCATGATTGATTGATTGATTGATTCATTGACTTTTCATACCATCTGGAAACTCATCAGCCATTGAGTTATATTAGCATACTGGAATAAACTTTCGTACTAACCTACAAGACACTTGATGTGACTTGAAGACAACAGGATGGTGTATTAAACTTGGGTGGTGGAACAGAAGGAAGAGCCTGTGAGGCAGGGTCTGGGACACATGGGGCGCAGGGGCCCTTGGCACGGAAGGGTGCCTGAAGCAGAAGGAATACAGTAATCCCATTGGCCTAGAAGAACCTTGCCCAGATGACTTTTGAATTAGAGATACCGCTCTCAGTGTATTTACTGAGATACAGTGGCTCAGATAAATGCATGGGTTCATCCATTCATTTGTGAGGTGAGCAGCAGTTCTTGGTGTTGGGCACTCAGCAGTGACTGGGACAGACAAATTCCAGTCTTGAGGGAGCTAATGTTCTAGTAGGTGAGTCAGACAGAAGACAAAATGCTGGCAGGAAATGTGCAATGTGACAGGTGATGACTAGTGCCAACGAGACAAAGCAGGAAAGGAGGAGAGTGGGGTGCTGGCAGGGGGACAGTGCCATTTTTAGTAGGGCAACCTCAGTGAGAATGAAGTATTTCAACAAAGGCTTGGAGGAGAGAAAGTCCTGTGGATGTTCCAAGCAAAAACCCCAGCAAGCTGAATGCCCTGAGGCAGGAGCGTCTTATCTGGAGAGTTCTAGGAACACCAGGAGGCCAGGTGGCTGGAGCAGAGTGGCAGTGTATAGAGAAGACAAGGGCAGAGAGCAGAGGCCAGGTCATGGGGGCTAGCTTGCGGACCCTGGAAGAACATGTGCCTTTACTCTGAAACGAGAATCAGTGGAGGGTGGGTATCATTTTAACGGCACCCCTGTGGCTACTGTGTGAAGAATGGACTGAGAGTGGGAGTTAGAAGGGCCCCATGGCAAAACTAGTAGACAAGTTGTTTTTCTCTTCCTCCCTCCTACACACACACACACACACACACACACTCTGTCTCTTACACACACACACTCTGTCTCTTACACACACACACACACTCTCTCTCTCTCTCTCTCTCTCTCTCTCTCTCTGTCTGTCTCTGTCTCTGTCTCTCTGAGATTAGCCAGAATAATTGCGTGGTGAATATAATACATTCTGATAAAACTAAATGAATTTTCTGGTATGCAGAAAACATTCAGGTTCCTTTCTGGGGATTCCCCTGCACTTGGCAGAAGCGCATGCTGCCAGGTGTGAAGGTGTGGGAAAACCACAGATACCTAAATTACAGCCTAGGCTGGGCACCTCCCTGTTTCTGGGCCCCTAAGCAGGGATTCTTGATGGTAGACCAATTATATGCAAGTTTTCGATAAAGGTAAAGATTTGCAAATCTGTTTCTTGTGATTTGGGGACATCTTCAATCAGAGAAACTTGGCCTCTTCCTAGCCCCAGGAATGCTTCCTTCTCTCGCCCAATAGCAGACAGGCACCTACCGCCCTTGGCACCAGGACGGGCTGTGGTGAGGGAGTGGGTGTGTAACCACAGAGCCTGCATGGCTGTTTCAATGCTCGTTCTCTCCTCCCAGCGTGTCTGCTCGTTTCTCCCCTCTTTTCTCCACTCTCTGCACCCTGGTTCATCCTGTCAGCCCTCCCGTGTCTCCAGCCTTTCCACTTAAACCACGCCTGCCCCAGGGCTCCGTCCATCTGCTCAGGAGCATCCCTTGAGAGTGGGGGTGGGGAGTCCTTTGACCCCTGGTTTTCCCACTCTGTCCCCTGAGGGGAGCTGCCATCTTCACATCTCTTCTTGTTGGGAGCTGTTGCCTGTCTCTCTCCATAGGGTAGGCCTCTGCCGTCCCAGCCTTAGCTCCCTTGTTCCTGACACACAGCAGGTAGGGGCCAGGCCCTTCTCTTACTGGGCGCAGCCCTGGGCACTCTCAGAAATGCACCTGAGCACGAAGCTCTGCCTGCTGTGGGCGGGGAGCCCTAGATCACCCTTTCTCATGAGGCCCTCAGCTGTAGACCTCTCTGACGCAGAGTTAGAATTTGCTGCTGTCACTTTTCTACCTGCTTGAAAACTCATACGATCTTATTTTTCCACACTACAAAATACTGGTAAGACTCCCCAAACTCCAAAAGTTGCTGGTTCCTGTACTCGGAGCTCCTTTGCAGGGCTGGGTATGGGGAACTGGAGTAGTTTTCTTTTCCTCACTTATTCCCTGCGTGGGTCCAGCCCATGCCATGGATATTTTTGACCGAGTTTAAAGTAACATTTTTCCAGCCCCCTCATTTTAAAATTTAGATCTTGATGGGTCCCCTTGAATTTGTGTAGTAAATACATGGGCTTATCTTTTAAATTATTGCCTTAGGCTGTGGTGTATTTAGCTGCAATAAAATGCCATTATAGAGTGCTTCATTAGGCCTTGAATTCACTTAGGTTGCAGCTCAGAGACTGTCTCCCCCACCCCCCAAATTCCCCAGCTCTGACAATGAAACCCCCTGAATGGGATGCTGTTCAGTGTCCCCATCCACTACATCCACGGGGAAGCAAAGGCCCCTCTCCTCATCAACCCTGCACAGCCAGGGAGCTGAAGTCCATTCAGTTGCTTTTGCCACACAGAACACCAGAACCAGGGCCCGGTCAAATGGCACAACCTCTGAACTGAGTCTGCAGGGAAAGGCGATTAGTTTTAGCAAGAGAGGTGACATGTCGCTCGTGCTGAGGAACCTGGACGCTGCCCGGGGCCCCGATTCCCCAGGGCTCCCCGCTGGGATTCTGTGCTTTCAGGCCAAATGTTCTATCAGAATAGTTTGGTTCCTCCGGTTGAGATCGGGTATGAAATTGATTTAAATTTATCAGTTTGAAAATCTTCATGCTTGGCCTTATTAATAAATCAGTTTGTGGGATGTGACGCGACAATCTCCCAGCTTGAAGACTAACCCCGGCATGGAAGGATTGATTATTTGGCATTTTTCAGCTTCTCTCAGCTCTTAGGCTAATGAAAAAGGAGCTTTCATTTGTGAGTCTAGTTTTATATATAGTCTTTTATTCCTATTAGGGGCAAGTATATTTTTTTATTCAACCATAAAAAAATTGTGTTGAGAAGGCTTATAATTACAGGTTATTTAATAAGTGAGCACACATTTATATTGGTAGATTTTCAGAAAAGAGCCAAAGGAATGTGGTCTCGCTTATGCCTTGAAACCAGCTTAGCTTCGGGGCTCACTGGCTTCTGGGGACTTGAAGGAAATTTCATGTTTGTTTGGAAGAGGATTTTCTAAAGATGAGTGGCAGGAGGGTGCCTCCCACTGAACTCTCCCTTCCCCACATGAATAACCCACCAGCAGACTTTGTGATTTCCTCTTTATTACCAAATGGAAATACCAATGGTAAGACTGCACACATGAAGCCCTAGCTGCTGTGGCTCAGTGGACTGGGTGCTGGCCTGTGAACCAAGAGGTCGCCAGTTCAATTCCCAGTCAGGGCACGGGTCCTTAGTTAGGGGTGAGCGAGAGGCAACCAATCCCACCATCCCTGTATCTCACACACAGTGATGTTTCTCTCCCTCTCTTTCTCTCCATTCCCCTCTCTCTAAAAGTAAATAAATGAAATCTTAAAAAAAAAAATTAAAAAAAAAAAGGAATTCACCCATCAGAATAGCTGCTTTAGAGAGTGAGGCGGAATTAGGATATAAACCCAGAGGATTCTGGTGGTATTGTCAGGCTGCGTGCTCGGGGCTGAGTTTTAGAATCGCCTTCCCATCCTTACCACAGCCCAGGGAGGCACAGGTAGCATTATTGCTGGGTCACAGATGAGGAAACGCAGGCGCAGAGAAGTTAAGATCGCCAGACTGGTGAGTGACAGAGGACTTGGAATGATCCTCTAAGATCTTATGTTGATCTTAATTAAAAAAAAAAAAAAAAGTGTGGCATATTCTCCATGTAAAGTTTATATTTGTGAATGAGACTGGGAGGGTTGGTGTGCAGAGTTCATGGCTGTTGAGAAGAGGCTGCTGGCGAGACATGCAAATGGGTGCGAGCCCCCAAGGTTACGGACCGGAAGGGCTGACCACAAGATAGGGCCGCCCCAGACTCCAGGGGTGAGGTGGCGCTATTGGGAGACACACTGGCCACCTGGGACGATGCTGTTACCAAGTAGTCCACGGCACAGGGGCAGGGACGTGGCTGGGGAAGCTTCTTCTCTGGGGCCTTGAAGGCAGCGTGGCTGGCAGCCTCCTCGGCAGGGCCCCGGGCCTCTCTCAGCTGCTAGGGAGACTGTGAGCATGTCTGGCATCCAAGGAGCCGGGGGCTTGCGAATAGAAATGGGGCAGGGAGGGGAATCCGAGGTGACTTCTCTCCTTTCACTCTGGTTCTTCATGACTGTTGGTGTCATGTCTGTGTGTGGCATTAGCTGCAGTTTTCTATCTGCTTTGGCCCCTTTTTTCAAGCAACCTAATTTGGGAAAGTCAGCTAAAAGTAGGCTTGGAAATACAAACTATTTCAGACCTGGCCATTCTCCTCCAGGTGTCCTGATCAGAAACTATAAGGACTGAAACACCAAAGCCTAATTCTTCTCACAGACAAGGTGGTCTTTTCTTATGTGCATGGATAGAACGGGTCCTCGAGGGTCATTTGGGGCAGTTCTACTCTCTGAGTTGGAGGAGGAGGGACAAGTGTCAGAGTGACAGCATTGGCTGGCCTGGGGCTGGCTTCTAGTAAGATGGGTTAATTCAATTACAAGATCTCTTGGCAATTTGGGAAGTGGGTAGAGGTCAGTCTGTTCTGAGGTTCAGTATATCAGAGGTGGTGCAGTCACACTATGTTGTATATATGCAATTATATTCCTGGCCAGAGATTTAAATGCCGCTGTGATAACCTGCCCTCCCAACCCTGCCGCCCACCTCCTTGTGAGCGACCCACAATTCTGGTTTTTTTTTTTTTTTTTTTTTTGGTAGTCTCAGCTCCCACACGTGCCCATGTGTGTGAGCATCTCTGCACACTGGGGAGGATCAAGACCTCTAAACACATGTGAGCATGACCCATGAGGTTTACAGAACCAAGCAAATGCTCCTGTGGGTTGGCAGAACTGACTGTAGTGGACTTCACTGAGAGTGAGGAAGCAGGTTCCGGACAAGCCGAGTATGGTCTACAGGCTGTAGTTCGTGGTGATTGCAGGAATCTTCAGGAGTAAATTGCATTATAGTTGAAGGCATATTCATATTGACTTCAGGAACTCAGCATTCTTGACTCTCTGTACGACTTAGTGCCATCTCTCCTCAGATCAGTACTAAAGGACCCACTCACAGAGCCTCTGCTTGGCAAATTCTAGTACCAGTTGTTTTTGATGCTTGTCTAGCTAGTGAGAGAAGTGCTGACCAGCCAGATTGCGTAACCTCTCTTGAATTTTTCTCGTTATTTAAAAACTATAATAATTATTGCTGCACAGAGTGCTTGTGAGGCTTAATGGAGGGAATGCTTGTGAAGCTCCTGAGAATGCTGGCAGCCAGCACATGGGTGCCATTGACCCACCTCCTCTCTATTTCCAGTGGAGGAACTGGGAGCCCAGGGAGGGGACACCACTGATCACCTCTGGTCGCATGTGTCTGGTCAAAGCATGGAACTCTCCTTCCTGAGGCTCACGGTGCCCTTGATAATCCCCAGGCTCGGAATGAGCTGGAGTCACACGGTGACAGCATTTCTGCAGGGATTAAGGCCCGGGGCCGGAATGGGATGTGAGCAGGTGCCCTCTGCAGAACAAATCTTAGCCTGTCGTGCTGCCTTTTACGGACTTTGCCAGCTTGTGTGGGCCTCTGTGTGAAGCGAAATGCTGCCTGCCAACACAGAGACAGCCTTGTGGGTGCCCAGCCAGGCAAGCCGAAGCAGGAGCTGGATTTCAGCCCTCGGTGGGCACCAGAGTGCATGCAGTGCACAAGCTGGACAGTGGCCCTGGGAGTTTGTGAGTTTGGGGGATGCTCCTAGCTTTTGAGGATTTAAAAACCGTGGCTCTTTTCCCTAGAGAACTAGACAAACGCACATAATTTTGCATTGTTTAAAGAGGATTGGGCCTTTCCAAGTGTCATGTCTGGGGCCTGAGATGGAAGACCCCGGATCTAGCAGTGGGTGGGCTGTGAGTGCTGAGCCCCATCTCCTGGCAGGTGTCCCTCTGCGTTGCTGACAGAAGCTGTAACGTCTGGCCTCTTAACTTCGTGAGAATCATTGAAGTTGTGTCTGTTGCTCTCAGGATAAAGGCAGAGCTGCTTACCATGTTTCTTGGCGTTTAAAACACAAGGCCTGGCCCTCCTGACACAGCCAGCCTCCACACCCGCACACACCACCACGTCCCTTTCTGCTCATGGACCCTTTTCTCAGTGCCTTCATGTTCCCCGGGCTCCTGCCTACCACACGGCCTCCGCACATGCTCTTCCCTGTGCCTGGAATGTTTCCCCATCCCCTCTTCACCTACTCAGGCGGCTCCTGTGTCCTTTCCCCAGGGAAGCCTCCCTTCCAGGTCTGTTCTTGCTGGAAGCATCCATGGCGCTGAGCACCTGCCCCTTCCACCTTCCTCAGTGACAGTGTTTGCTTGGTGATTAATTAATGCCCACCTTCCTGCTCCGCTCTCTGAGGGCAGACAGTGGGTCTGTCTTGTTCACCGCTGTATTCTCAGTGCCTGGCACACAGTAGGGCACACCATCAATTAATCCATGGCAAATGGGCAGCCAGCCTTTGCAGAGGTGGGAGACGAGTGCCCTTTGCAGGCGGCTGCTTGGTTTCTCTCATGTCTTTGGACCACTAGCTGTGCTTCTCTTATATCTGCGTGCCTGACTGTCCCCTCCTCTCTCCCTGGAGGTGTGCTGAGGCTCCTGGAACACGGGGAGGAGTACGTGTTCACCTTGCCTAGTGCCTACGCTCGCTCCATCCTCACCATCCCCTGGGTGGAGCTTGGAGGAAAAGTCAGCATCAGCTGTGCCAAGACCGGGTACTCAGCAACCGTGATATTCCACACAAAGCCTTTCTATGGAGGGAAAGTCCACAGGTAGGAGGCGGCCAGGGAGGCTTTCTTTGTCTTCTCATGATGCCCTGAGGTTCTTTTCGTCATCAGTAATGGGGTTCCAGCCATGGGATGAATTGAAAATCAAGATAAAGTTTTGGACAGATCCTTTTCAAAACAGGTGCTTCTTTTCCCTCCCCTCACATGGCAGTTTTTAAAAAAATAAACCCTCCCCATGTAAATTTACAGTGAGATTACAGTATTGGCAAAACACACCAGATAAAAAAACGGCGCTTCTGTCTGTTACAGTAAACTCTCCCTTCTGAGGCTGCAGCCTGTTTCTCTGATCTGTGAACTCGGACTCTGCCTGAGAGCTCCCTGTTTATGTTAAGTTGGCTCCATTAAATCTCCCGAATCCCGTGTCCTCCGTGAGATCAGGACCATTTTTTTGCTTGAGGAGCTGGGGAAGCACAAGCCTAAGCAATGAAGGCGAGGTCTGCTGTTTGCAGAAGTGCCATGTTTGGTTTTATTGTTCCAGTTATAAAACTTTCTCCTTCAGAGCATATCACTGTAGAAACAAGCTCCCATCTTTGCCCTTTTTCTTGGAAAGTGTTCTATATGGTGTTCACACGAGGATGTCAGAGTGTCTGTTGCCCAGGAAAGTGGATGCCCTCCGTGGCCGTTTCAGATCCAGGCACACCAGCTCACAAGCTGAGCACGTGCACTTCTGCCCAGCTCCACCCCTCCTACCAAGTTGGTAGCTTGAAATCACTGGTGGTGGGTCCCCACAGAAATAGGCAAATGCTACACATTGGGTGTTTTCCCTCCTGGAGAGCTGGTGGTTAAATCTTTACCAGCACACCACAAACGCCCTTCTTGATGCTGCCTGAGAGCCTTCGCTTGCCACTTAGGAGCCTTGGCTGTGCTGAAGCTCAGGCAGAGAGCTTCCAAGTTTGCGTCTGAAAACTTTAAATTCAACCTGAGCTGGGCGATTAGGAAGAAAGGAGCTTGCCTCCAATGCTTGGCTGCTCGGAGCAGGATTCCCTCTTGCTGAATATGCAGCAAGCTTCAAGGTAGAGAGGAAGCTGGGATCTGCTTTCACCCAGAGCTGGAGACCTAGAGCTGCCTCGTGCCAGGCAGGTGAAGCCAGAGCTCACAAATCTCTGCAAAGGCGCTTTTTAAAAGCCAGCTTGAGTTGGTCCCCCTGAGCCGCTGCTGTGAATAGGAAGGTATTGATGTAGGGCCACGCAGGAGGTTAGGTTTTGCTCGCCTTCATCAGATTGGCCTGTTTAACTAGTCTATAGATTTGATTCCTCTCCCACCAGTTTTTCCATCAATGCCTTCTTCCTTCCTTCTTTCTTTCTCTTATTGAGGATATGAGATCACATTTTGTAAGCTAGTCTTTGAGCAAAACACTAAAAACCAATTCCTCTCCATGCTACCCCATTAAAAAAAAATCTCTAATTGTGAGTCTACCTTTTGAAGCCAGTCTCTGTGTTTTGATGCTCTCGCCAGGCATGTTCATTTGATCTGTTCATTCACTCAGGGTCACGGCAGAAGTGAAGCACAACCCAA
This sequence comes from Furipterus horrens, assembly GCF_987537825.1. Classification (NCBI taxonomy): domain Eukaryota; kingdom Metazoa; phylum Chordata; class Mammalia; order Chiroptera; family Furipteridae; genus Furipterus; species Furipterus horrens. Next base: position 129,641,843 of record NW_028327177.1, on the reverse strand, counting down.
CCAACACCATCGTGTGTAAAGCCCACGGGGAATGGAACGGCACCTTAGAGTTCACCTACAGCAACGGAGAAACCAAAGTCATCGACACAACCACGCTGCCAGTGTGCCCTAAGAAGATCAGACCCCTGGAGAAGCAGGGGCCCATGGAGTCCAGGTGGGGATCGGGCTGATTCTCTCCAGCTTAGTTGCCCTCAGCGCTCGACCCAGGCGACAGCGGAATCCTTACAAAGCTCAGCTAATGGAAATGGGCCGGGAATCACGTTCTGACTTGTTGTTTGAATTCTCCACTGTGTCATGTAGGGGTAGATCCTTTGTAGCTTTGGTGGTGTTCTTCTGTACTTACAGAGTGTGAAGATAGTCTGCAGCAGCCTTTCAACGCCTGTCCTCAAAGGGTTTGTCCACTCGACTGGTCTGTTGCTTAATTACACAGTTAAATATAAGAGTTGCTAGTAATCAAAGAACTGTGCAGTGAAGCGATGACATACCGTTTTTCTTTTTCTTTCCCAATTAGTAACATAATTAAAAAAACAAACTTACTTCAGTGCTGGCTTGGGTGTGATCAAATCTGGGCTTAGAGCAGGAATGTGTGAGTTTTAGCTGCATGGATCAGTAGCTTTAAATGCATTAATTCAGTTTAATTTTTTTTGGGTTCCACTTGTGGGAATCTATTCCATGGGAAAACACTTAAATTGAGAAAAATTTTAAATATAAAACTGACGAAAAAACAAAAGCAGAAGCAACCACCTACCAGTTCAACAGGAGGGAAACGGGGAATTATAGAGTATCTGATCAGGTAGGTTGGCCACTCTACAGTATGAATATAATGCAGCCATTTCTGGTGATGTTTATGCTGGCACACACATGTACTCTTTTTAGAATATTTCATTTTGATTTTCTTTTAATCCTCACCTGAGGCTGTGTTCATTGATTTTAGAGAGAGGAAGGGGATGGGGGAGAGAGAGAGACAGATACATTGATCAGTTGCCTCCTATACAGGCCCCCAACCAAGGATCGAACCTGCAACCAAGACATGTGCCCTTACCAGGAATCGAACCTGTAACCTTTTGGTGTATGGGACTACCTCCAACCAACTGAGCCACCCAGCCAGAGCTGCCATTTTCACTTTTTAATCCAGGGGGTCAGCAAACTACGGCCCAGGGTCCAATCTAGCCTGTGGCTGATATTTGTAAATTTTCATGGGAACATAGCTATGATTATTGTTTATGGCTGCTTTTCTGCTACAATGACAATTAAGTAGTTGTGACCGAAACCTGAGTGAGGCCTCCTTGGAGAGGAGGAAACCACTGCCCCTCAGGGGAAGAGTGAAGATTTTAGGTTTGTAGATAGGTAGAGTCTGCCCACACCTATGCGTTTGCTCATGCTGCCCAGAGTTTGGTCTGAGCAGGGTCTTGCCTTGGCCAGAGTCCTCAGGGCTTGGTGGGTGAAGGCTGAGCCAGTGCCCAGTGATGCCAGTCATGCCCTGGCTCAGCCACTCACCACGCGCCAGCCCTTTGCCATGATGACCTCCCCTTCTCAGGGAGGGCTCCCCTCGACTTCCTTTTCACTTTTCTCACCTGCTCCCACCCTCACCACCTCAATGCTCCTCCACCTTTCTGCTTTTTGTTTTGTCTTGAAGTTCAAAGTCTTCCCCAGAGGAGCCCCCAACCCCTCTGCACCAGTCCCTACCCTCAGAGAGTGCTCTTGGTTGGGTCCCGGTGTGTGACTGGCCAGAGCTTGTGTGGGGCCAGTTCTTGTCCCAGTACCCCCCTCTCCAGTCCTTAGCGGGTCTCTGCCTTTTAAACTTGGGACCACTATCTTACAATGAGGCTTATCATGGGAGGTCCTGCTTTTGAGAGCACCCCCCACCCTGGATGTCCCTGCACCCAGCCACTCCTTCAGCAGGAGATGTGTACTGAGGGTGTGGGTGAAGAAAAAAGACTGTGATATGACCCAGCCCCCAGATCCTCGGGGTCCTTCCCTCACCTCCCTGTACTGTTTCAGCCAGCTGCTCTCCCTCGTAAGTCAGCCATCAGGGCACAGGAGACATAGCAAGGGCTGTGAGGCTACTTGGAGCTGGCTTCAGATCCCACTTTGGAAGTTTCTCCTGCTGTAAAACCACCCTCCCCGGGTCTCTGTGTGGCGGGGCAGGCTGAGCTGGCAGCAGGAGCTGAACCCTTGTCACTCCTCGATTCTGATCCCCCTCAGCAGGGTCTGGTTGTTCTGTCCCTGCTTTGCTGGCAGTCCCCTGCCCTTCCTCAGCCTAATCCTGCCAACACTCAAGGATTCCTGCTGAGAGCCCCTCTCATGAACAGGGTCAAGGGCGCCCTGCCCCAGGATCTAATTAATGGGATCAGAGAGTTCCTTCTACGTGAAATCTTGACTGGTCCTGATGTGTCTAAGTGAGGAAGCGCGTGGGTCCTGCTCTACTTGAGTTCCTTTCCTCGCCCTCTGGAATGGTGTTTGGATCAGGGATGGTCCTGGGAAATTCCTGAGGAGGGAACTGCACATAAGACAGGAGCCAATCTAGGCCACCTTCTTCAATGAATGAGTGTGGCAGAGAAGTAGCCTCCGTGTAGGCCGGGCAGACGTGGAGAGATGACAGAGCCTGAAGCGTAACTCCCAACTCCTGATACCGGGTTCGCCTGTGGGAAAGCAAGTGTTCATGTTTATCAGCTTGCTGACCTTGGGCAAGTCACTTCACCTTATATGGACCTCTTTTCCTTCCCTTTGAAATAGGGATGATAATACAGCATCTATGCTCTTGGGTTGTGGTGATGATTGAGTTTATATGTAAATGCTTAGAAGTATGGTAACCACCATGTGTCTGTTGTTTGTAGCAGTCGTGCTGCTGCTTAGTACTGTTGTCCCCAGACAGAGTCCTGAGAGAGGCACGGTGCTCAGGACAAGAGGAGAGTTTGCCGCACGTGCTTGGAGCCGGGTAGCCCTGGGTTCAAATCCCGGCTGGCTCTGGCGGTCTCTGAGGCCCCTGGAACGGGCTACCTGTCCAGGCTGGCCCCTCCGCGCCAAAGATGGGCATCCTTGAGCCCGCTGTCCCTGCCTGACCACTTCCTCTCCTCCGTGCGTCCCCAGGAACCTCTGGCAGGAGGTGACTCGGTGCCTGCAGCTCGGGGACATTGAGGCCGCCACGGAGCAGAAGCGGCGCCTGGAGGACAAGCAGCGGGTGGAGGAACGGAAGCGGGAGAGCCTCCGCACCCCGTGGAAGCCCAAGTATTTTATCCAGGAGGTAACTCCGCCACCTGTTTTGGGCACTTGTCCTGTGTGAGGGGCACGTGAAGTTGGCTAATGCAGCGGTTTGGATGAATGACGTGTACGAGGTCCTGGGACGGTTTGGGGCAGCTTGGCTTTGGCTCCGGCTTGGGACCAGGTCATCCTGTGGGCAGAAGTGAGCACCCGACACTGTCCCTTTGGCACTCTCCGTCAGAAAAGCCCATCAGCCTGCCAGGGAGGGCAAGGAATGGGGTGGCAGATCTGCATGAGGTCCCAGTCATTAAAAAAAAAAGAAAAGAAAAGAAATTCCCAACGGCTGCACCTCGTCCTTGGCTCCCGGTCAGCCGTGAAGCACCTTGGTGCCCCTCTCCACACCTGGGTGGGCCAGACCTTCATGGCTAGGAACTGCCCTTTCCGAGCTCTGCCGCCTGTGGACTGAATGGGGTGGGCATGCTGGGACAGGCCAGCCCGAGTCCCGTGTCTAAATGCAGCTGCTGTCACCCAGAAAAGGGACAGCGGAAGGCGGAAAGAAAATCCATGACTGCGCGCCCAGTGGGAGTGGGCAAGGCACCGTGCGCTCAGTTGAGGCCCTCAGGCTGTTGCAGTGGCTTGTGGAGCAGGTGGGAGGCCTTCTGAGACCAGAATGGGAGGTGAGGGGAGCGAGTATAGAAGGCAGGCCCTCCGGAGCCCGGCAGCTTCCGCGAGAAACAGGCCAGGAAGAACCGGGGCAGGTGCGAGTCCGAATCTAAAGGGGGTGGATGCTACTTCCCTCCAGATGATTGCAAACTGATCGTTCAGTTCTTCACAAGAAGCCCAAAATCTGAATTTGTATGAGAGCCTGATATTCACGTGATGTGAAGGAATTTCTAAAAATGTAAACCCTGAGAGCCAATCGAAATATGTCTGGGTTTTCTTGGCTCAGGTGCTGCTAATGGCTGCCTTCTGCTACAAGGAGGGATTATTCTGTGTAGCCAGAAGGCTGTAGGGTGAGTTAGTGAGCCCCCTGAGGGGGACTTCTGGTCCGGAGCAGGCGGCAGCTGCTGTTCCCCCAGAACAGGAGACTCCCAGGCTGGGTTCTGGTTCAGACAGAAAGGCTGCTTGGGGAGACTCTGCCTTTATGAGACTGAGTGGGAACCCTGGCCCAGGTGACGTGACTGTATTATTATCAGAATCAGAACCAGTAGGACACATAACTACATGTAGATTTATTATGAGGAACTGACTCACAAGATTATGGAGGCTGAAAACCCTCAGGATCTGCCATTTGCAAGCTGAAGACCCCTAGGAAACTGATGGTATAAATCTCTGTCCCAACTCAAGGAGTGAGGCAGGAAAAAAGGGTGACTTCCTCCTCCTTCCACCCTTTTTTCTTTTTAGACCTTCAACAGATTGGACAATGCATACTACGTTGGGGACGGTGACCTCTTTTGTTGAGTCTACCAATCAAATGCTAATTTCATCCAGAAACGCCCTCACAGACATACCCAGAAATATGTGTAATCCAGGCACCCATGGCTTGTCAAGTTGACATATAAAATTAACTTTATCACAACATCAGTCCCTTAAGGATCTTTCTGTGAGGTAGATCTGGTCTCTGAGACAAGTTGTTTGCCTGGCTTCTGTGGCCAGTGGCACATTAAAAACAAAATGACAACGAAAGAATACATGCTTTTTGTTCCCACTGGTTTTAATAAAAGCCAGTGTGTTCCCAACAGAAGGCTTGAGGACACGCGAAGGATAAAAATCACCCCAATACCAGAATCACTGCCCTTCAGCATACGCCCTTCTAGTCTAGCACCAGACTGTGCGCCATCTTGATTCTTGCCCTTGTTTTAACTGGGATTTTGATTGGTAGTGTTTCTTGTGTGTGATTTACTTGTATCTACAGCCTGCTGGTGAGGGCTTTTGTTGGGCATTTCCCTCCAGGCTGGTAGGTGGCAAATTCCTCCTTTGCAGGTCCTTGCCCTTTTCTCCCCTGTCTGTTCATCCGACACCCTTCCTACCCTGACCCTCCACCAATGTCCTCCTGTTTAAAAGGCTTTTTCTTTTTTGGGGGGGAGGTGGGGATCTTCCTTGATGTAATGCTTTGTTATTTTGGTCATTTTGTGGGGTTTCCTTCTGAAATGCCAGGATGTGAAGATCATAAGGGCTTTCAAAAGCAGCTGGGCCGAAGAGGGGTAGTGAGACCGCCCGCCTGCCATAGCTGAGGTATCAGGAACAAGACACACAGACACACACACGCGCGCACACGTGCGTCTGGTGGTCCTGAACAAACGCTAAGAGAGCGGCACTCTGCAGGGTAATCCGCTTCCAGTGTGTGTAGCAGGGTCTGAGATTCTTTTTGTTTCTCCCCCTTTCTGGCTGAGAGGTCAATAGGTAATAATGTCTCCTCCCTTCTCTTGCAGGGAGATGGCTGGGTCTACTTCAATCCCCTTTGGAAGGCACACTGATGGGCTGGATGTGCAGAGCCTTCAGAAAGAGGCCTTTTTTTGTAGGAATTAAAATGGTACAGTATCAAGGTTCTGTTGGTATTTACTGAGACTCTTGATATCATTCAAGAAATTATATACTGTGAAAAATGCACCCCAAACTCTACTATATGGTTGAATTTATTCAAGAGCCATTTGGGGCGTGTGTGTGTGTACAGTAGTATGTGAGCTCCTGGCATACATGCTCACACACGCATTGTATACACATCTGCTGAATATTACACATGTAAATACTGCACTTACCAAGATTTAAGTGGATAAATCATGGGCGCCTTTTTATCAATGAGATTTGACATTTTCTATTTCTCACTTTGCTAAAAATGTTTTGCACTCGCAAAGGTAGTCAATTCCTGTCAAAACAAAATTGAATTGGCATCACCCAACTGACATCCATCTGGTGGGAAGTGGCTCATTCCTGGTAGGTGGCTGTCATTTCAAAATTATTGTGATTTCCACCTCCCTCCCCACTTCATTTGTCCATCCTCCAGAAAGATAAACAGTGCATTCTGCTCAATGAGGAGTGGGCAGGGAGCTATTAAAGGTTTTTGCGAGAGCCTTTCAGGATGGAGCACCTCTGGGAGAACCTAGAGCCAGGCCCATCTTGGAATTTTCCCCCATTTCTCAAGCTCAAAGCACTAGTCAAACATTTTTTTTCTGAAGCTGCTGCTTTTATAGCAGAAAACAAGTTCATATGAAGATTTCACTACTTTTATGATGAAAAAAGGGCTTTAGAAGTTAAATACACGCATGCATATAGAAACATGCACAACCACAGCCTCAATCTTGTCTTTAGTTTGGGGAAAGAGAAAATAATTTCCTTTGGATTTTTTTTTTAAGTGCCCCTCTATTGTTTGACCCCAACTCTTCAAGAAAACCACTGTGATTAAAATAAAGCCAGTCTAAGCGTTCCATGGTTTCAGTTGAATCTCAGTCCTCAGCCTTTACAAATGAGGTCCAGACATGACTAGAATCTAAAGCAAGGGGGAAAAATGACACATTTGATTTGCTCAGTGCTTCATTTATTTTTTACTGTGCCACTCTGAGAATATTTATAAAATCTAGTAGCATGAATGCTTCTCTGTAGTAACACTAATTTTGTGCCTTTTGTCTGCTTTCTTAAGACCAGTTGTTCACACTTTGTAGATATTAGACAAATATATTTCGATTAAATACTACACCCATCTGTGCGTGTTTTATTTTTAGGGATTCAAAAGTTCTGTTGGAATTGGTGGCTCTGAATGAGCTCAGATGTTACTGGTTAGATACTGTTAATTGATGTGAACTGCAATCATACATCAAACGTGTTTCAAATACAAGGAAGAATCTACAATGAAAAATATCAGATGAACATTTGTGGATATTTTGTGACACGTTCGTAAGAACATTTAAATCATATCTAGCGAGTGTTTTATTTTGAGAGAAGTTACTACAAGGCAAAGTAATAATACAGGTGTGTTTAGGTGCACTGTCCTAAAACACCTGGGAGAATAGTGTGTTTGGAACTATTTTATTTCTGAGAGAAAAAGCGGAAGAGATGCTCTTTTGAGAGGAAAAAATCCTCAATGAGAAGACTGAAAAGTAATCACTGTGGGTGTTTTTAGATTTTCTGGCCTTACTTCAAAATATAAACCATCTGGTAAGTAAAACATGGAGAAGGTTCACTTCTCTTCTTTTGTGGGGGTGGAGGTGGTGGTGGTGGTGAGTGGGCTCATTGCCTTTTAAAAAATTGTGAAATGTAGACAAGTTCACATTAAGCATATTACAGTTCCAAGGATAATTTTAAGCACCCATATGCCCACTTTTTAAGACACCTGTTTGTCAGTACCTCAAAAGCCATGTTTGCACCCCTACACAATTGTATCCCCCTCCTTGACCCCAGGGTCCTCTTGGGTTTTGTTTTTGCTTTCTCTCCATATACACTGTTTTTCTCAAGGGCATGCCAGGTTTTGCCTATTTTTGGTCTTCGTACAAATGGAGTCACGTCATAGTTTGCTTATTTGAGCTAACATTTTGTTTCTAGGTCAATCCATGTTGTTTTATGCATTGCTTTGTTCACTTTCACACTCTTTTTTTAAATTTTTTTGCTGAATTCTATCTGCCCACACTGAAACTCTGTCCCCATTAGACAGTAACTCCCATTCCACCCCTCTCTCTGAAACTGTTTGCAACCACCATTCTGTGTGCTTATGAACTTGACTAAATACCTCATATTAAGTGGAAGGATCCTTGTTTTGTGCCTGGCTTATTTCACTTAGCATGTGTTCCAGGTTCGTCAGAATTTCCTTTGAAGGCTGAGTAATATTCCACTGTGTTTGTGTGCGCATGCATCACATTTTGTTTATTTGCCCATCTTCAACATTTGGGTTTGAACTCTTCTGGCTGTAGTGAATGCTGCTGCTGTAAACATGGACGTGCAAGTATCCGAGTCCCCGTTTCAGTTCTTTTGGGGATATATACTAAGACGTGGAAATGCTGTTATCAGATGAAAATTTCATGTTTAATTCTTTTGAGGACCTGCCATACTGTTTTCCACAGTGACTATACCATTTTGCGATCCCACTAGCAATGTACAAGGGTTTGACTTTCTCCATTATTTTCCCAGTACTTATTTTCTGTTTTTGTTTGTAGAAGTCATTTTAATGGGTGTGAAGCACAATCTGATTGTGGTTTTGATCTGCATTTACCTAATGATTAGTGACGGTGAGCATCTCATGTGTTTTTATTGCCCACTTGTGTATCTTTGGAGGAATTCTATTAAAGTTCTGCTAATTTTCTAATTGGGTTGTTTTATGTGTTGCGTTGTAGGAGCTCTTTATATATTCTGGATGTTAATTTTCAATGTTTTATAAATACTTTTCCATTCTTTGGGTTGCCTTTTCATTCTGTTGATAGTATCCTTCGATGTATAAAAGTATTTAATTTTGATCATGTCCAAATTTTCTTTTTTTTTTTTTGTAGCTTGTGCTTTTGTTGTGATATCTAAGCAGTCACTGCCAAATCTGATTTCATGGAGCTTCTGTCCTATATTTTCTTCCAACGGTTTGATAGTTTTGGCTCTCCTGTTTAGGTTTTTGATCCATTTAAACAATCCATTTAAAGTGAATTTTTGTATATCGTGTGCGGTAAGAGTCCAACTTCATTATTTTGCATATGGTTATCCTTATTTCCTAGGGCCATTTGTTGGGGGAAAAAGAACACCTTCTCCCCATTGAACATCCTTATCAAAAATTATTTGGCCATTTATGCAAGGGTTTATTCCTGGGCTCTCTATTCCATTGGTTTATGTCTGTCATTACGCCAGTACCATATTGTTTTGATTATTGTGGATTTGTAGTAAGTTTTGAAATCAGAAAGTTTGAGACTTTCAACTATTTCCTTTTTCAAGGTTGTTTTGCCTATCAGGGGTCCCTTGAGATTCCATATTAATTTTATATTTTCACTTAAACAAGCATTGGAATTGATAAACACTGCACTGACTGTAGATTACCATGTGTAGTATTGCCATCTTAACAATGTCTTCCAATTCATGAACATGGGATCACTTTTATTTATCTTCTTCCATTCCTTCCAGGGATATTTTGTAGTTTGCAGTGTATAAGTCTTTCATCTCCTTAGTTTAGTTTACTCCTAAGAATTTTACTCTGCCTGAGATTATTACATATGGAATTATTTTCCTTTTAAAATTGTTCATTGTTGGTATGTATAAACATCTGATTTTTATGTTTTGATTTTGTATTTGGCAACTTTGCTGGATATATTATTTCTGTAATCTTTAGGATTTTCTAAATATAAGATCATACCATCTGTGAACAGAGATAATTTTACTTCTTCCTTTCCAATCTGGATGCCTTAAAAAAAAGTTGCCCAGCTGACTTGCCTAGAACTGCCAATACTCAAAGTGGCAAAGCTGGTATCCAGTCTTGTTGCTGATCTGAGAGGAAAAGCTTTCAATTTTTTGTCATTGTGTATATCTGTGGCTTTTTCATACATGACCTTTATGTTGAGTTACCTTCTATTCCTTGTTGAGTGATTTTATCATGAAAGGGTGTTGAATTTTGTCAAATGCTTTTTCTGCATCTATTTAGATGATCATCCATTCCTCCCGCTTTGTCCTGCTAATGTGTGATGTGTTATATTGGTTTTGTATGTTGAACTGTCCTTCCATTCCAGGAATAAACCCCACTTTGTCATGGTGTATAATCATTTTAATATGCTGTTGAATTTGCTTTGCTCTTTATTGTATTGAGGATTTTTGTATCAGTACTCATAAGGCATATTCTGTAATTTTCCTGTTGTAGTATTTTTGTCTGGCTTAGGTATTAGGGTAATGTTGGCCACATAGAATTCATTAAGCAGTGTTTCCTAGTCTTCAATTTTTTTGGAAGAGTTTTAAAAGAACAGATGTTACTTCTTTGAATGTGGCTGAATTCACCAGTGATCTGTGTCTGGGTTTTGTTGGAAGGTTTTTTCATTATTTATCCAGTCTCCTCCTAGCTGTAGGTCTTATTCATATTTTCATGATTCAGTCTTGGTAAGTTATGTGTTTCTAGGAATTGGCCCTTTTCATTTAGATTATCCATTTTGTTGATACAGTTGATCCTAGTACTTGTAATTTTTCATTTCTATAAAATTGGTAGTAATGTCCCCACTTTCTTTTTTTCTTAGCCTGCCTAATAGCTTGTGAATTTTGTTCTTTTTGAAGAACCAACTTGTGTTCTCTATATTTCCATTCTCTATTTTATTTATCTTAGCTCTAATATTTTATTATTCCCTTCTGCTAATTTTGGATTTAGCTTTTTTCCCTGGTCCCTATAGGTTCAAGGTTAGGTGATTTGAGAAAGCTTTTACAGCTATATGTTTCTTCTTAGCGCTGCTTTTGCAGCATCCCATCCATACATTTTGGTTATTTTCATTTATTTCAAGATGGTTCTAATTTGTCTTATTACTTCTTTGATCCATTAACAGTATGTTAATTTCTATATATTTGTGGATTTCCCAGTTTTCCTTCTGCTATTGTTTTCTAATTTCACTGCATTGACTGGAAGAGATGCTTTGTATGATTTCAGTCTTAAAATTCATTGACTTGTTTGGGGCCTAGCATATGGTCAAGTCCTAGAGAATGTTCCATGCACACCTGAGAAAACATTATTAACGGAGTTGAAAATTTCCTGTAACTTATTCACATTCTAATGTCATGGCCTCACACATCACTCATGAACAAACCTAGTGCTCTGCCAGTTGTGTAAAAGGATAGCACATACCATTATGCACAGTATATGATAAATAGCTGACAATAAACAATTGTTACTGCTTATGTATTTATACTGTTTAGCATTATTTTATTTTCTATTGTATTTTTCCATTACGATTTTATCATTAGAGTACTTTCTACTTAAAAAATGTTTGTTGTAACACAGTATCCTGTTACACCAGCAGCAATCTCATGCATCTTGTATTTATGTCTCTTGATTGCATCATTTTTCTTGTGCTTGATTTAATCTTATGTTGTTTTGTACATTAACATGCTGTACAGACTTGCTGCCTTGGTGCATAGTAAGCGATGTATACCGTCCAGGTTTGTGTAAGTACATTTTATGATCACTGGATGAAATCGCCAGATGCATTCCTCAGAATGTATCCTTATTAAGTGGCACATAAATAGTTATTTTCTTTGTGGTTACCAGAGGGCTTACATAAAACCCTTTACAGCTCCACCTCTTTGTGGACATTACAAATTAACCTTTATATTATGTACCTTTTAACATAGACTTATCATTATTTATATTTAGAGCTGCTACATCTGGTCTTGGCAGAGTGGCCTTATGTAGAAGGTGTCCTATAAGACTCAGTGGCACAGTGTGTCACCTAAGCCAGATGTCTGCATTCCTGTAGTAGTAGGGCTTTGTTTGCTGTTGGCATGTTAGTGGAGGACTGGCTGAGGACTAGCCACGGCTATAGCATATGAACTGTTGTATGGGGGCTGATTCTATGCAGCGGGAGGGGCCTTAATGGGGCTGTGATGTCGCTGAGTGCACCCTTCAGGTGTGTCATTTCTGGAGGGGCTGGTGGTGCTCTGTTGTGGTCTGAAGCCGGTCACTGGGTGTTTTGGGACTGTAGCCTCTTGGGAGGGGCTCTAGAATGATCTGCTATTCGTTGCACCTGGGAGAGGCTATGCTGTGAACTATGGCTAGATGCCACTTGGGGCTGCTCAGCAAAAGCTACAAGGCACATTGAGGCTGGCTGCTGCTTGTGTGGAGAAGCCTTATTCTGGAAAAAGGCTCCAGCCAGGTGAGCAGATTGGGTGGGTCGGGGTGTCTGGGAATCATCAGAGAGCAACAAAATGGTGTCAATGGCTGTCTTTAAATGTCTAGTCTTCCAGATTTCTCCCCAACTTCTTAGGACCTTATGTAGCCTCTTGTTTCTCTTCCCAAGTTTCTTGCTAAAGCGTCTCCAGGTCCACAGCCTCCCTGCAGCATTTCCCAGCCTGAGAGCTGCACTGTAACACTTCTCCCTATCTGAGTCAAGTTCGATGAAACACTAGTTCTTCAGGCAGCCCTCGACACATCAGGATGTTGCAAGTGCGTGCTCTGAGCCCTATTATTTGAGAGAGGTCATGGGACACAAGCTGCTGCTTTCTCTCAACCAGGCCACACTGTGGGAGGGGGTGGGGCAAAAATGAATGCACTTTCCACCATGAGGGTTCCTACCATTTTTGAATATGTGACCTTTTCTTGAGTGGGCATTTTTGTAGACCATTGGTGGTTTTCCAGAGCCCTTATAAGGTTTTCTAGCCAGTCGTTTTTTAAAAATGTTTTCATGAAGGAATGAGGGTCTGGAGCTTCCTTGTCTGTAACTTTGTTCTCATTTTCTTTCAGAATGCAATGTAAGCACAATGGAAAAATCATATTGCTGTAATGAATTATTTTTCTTATTTCCTGTAACCCAAATCCAACTCCATTATCGCAGCTGTGGAGTTAATCTGGGGCATCAGTGCTGGAAGGAGGAGTCCCCATAAAATCTGGCTGTGACACTGTGGGAATTGGGTCTCAGTGAGGCAGAGGGCTGCTGGACTCCCAGGAGCTCCTCTTGCGGGGCCCAAGCACAGTCTGCTTGCACTCACTCACTTGTTCTGGGACCCAGCACTGGGGAAGCAGCTAGATCAGCACCAGGGACATAAAAAAGCGCACCGAACTGACTAGCTATAGTGCGAGGGCAGCTTTCTGGGGCAGAAGTGCGGGCAGGCACCCTTGTTTGTTGGTTGAGCTCATGCCCCACTTGCCCTGCAGGCACAGGCAGGCACCCAGTCTCTGCTCCCCATTAACCTGGCCAACACGGTTTGCCTTGCTCGGTGATTCCCTCGGGCCCCGTCCCACCCAGCTCGCACACCTAGTGCAAGCGACTTTCTCACATAAGCAGCCTGACTAGGTTCATGCTGCCAATATTCCTAAAATCTCTCAATGGCCCACCAACCAGTCTCGTCCCAAGCAGCCCAGGCCCAGCACAAGTGGCAGGCCTGAACTCTCACTGTGGTGCCCAACAATGGGTCACAGGCCTGGTACCAGTGGCAGCTGACTTCAGTTCACAGAAAGCATCTCCAAGCCTAGCACAAGCAGCAACCAACTGCAGCTCACTCTGTAGATCCTGCCAGGTGGCCTCAGGCCTGGCACAAATGGTCTGAGTGGGGCCTGCACTGGAGCCCCTCCTGATAGCCTCCAGAAGCACCTACCTAATGGCTGGCTTCAGGCCACATTAGAGTACCACCAGTGTTAACAACCTTAAAGAATTGCTGAGACGTGGAGGTATCTTCAACTGCATCAGATACTGCTGAACAGTTTTCCAGAGTGACTTCAGCAGTTTAAATCCTCACTGGCAATGTATCAGTTTCTTTATACACATCCTCTAACACTTATTTACACATTTTAGCTAACCTTGTAGGTATGTTCCTTTCATATATTTGTCATTTATATTTCCTCTGTTGAGGACTAATCAAAATCTTTTGTGTTTTTTCCTAAGAGTTTACATATTCTGGATATTAACCCTATGTCAGTTGTAGGATGGGTGACCACATATCCTTGTTTGCCTAAACTATGTAGTGTGCCTATGGTCCCAGGGTAAATATTAAAAGGCCAATCTACAAAGGTGTTAAACTCACATTACCTGATTTCAAGACTTACTGAAAAGCTCCAGTTAAGACAATGTAGTATTGGTGTGAGGACATACAAATTAATGAACCAGAATAGAGAATTCAGAAATAGATCAATACATTGTTTCCCACAGTGGTGCCATTAAATGGGAGAAATGTTAGTCTTTTCGAAAAATGGTGTTAGCTAAACTGAATGAAAAATACAGCTTACACCTCAATTAATACATGAAAGACCTCATTCCCATATAGACCAAAGATATGAAATGGTAAGTTTTCCACTGATACAGGTCTCTATTATCTATATTCCTGTAAATGATAAAAACAACAGATTGGGGAGGGGGACGACACATTCTAGAATTAAAAAATGGAGTAACAAACGCAATGAATGAGTTTAATAGCAAATTAGTGATAACTGATATAAGTGAGTCAGTAGAAAATACAGAATGGAATGGCAAAAGAGAGAGAAAGCCAACAAAGGTCTAATTATGTTTGATTAGATCTCAGAAGAGCAGAGTCCCAAACCAGCTAGACCCAAAGAGGACCACACCAAGACACATCATAATTAAAATGCCAAAGGTTAAAAATAAAGAGAGAATCTTAAAAGCATCAAGGGAAAAGAAGAGAGTTACTTACAAAGGGGTTCCCATAAGACTATCAGCTGATTTCTCAAAAGAAACTTTGCAGGCAAGAAGGGACTGGTAAGATGTATTCCAAGTGATGAAAAGCAAGGACCTACAACCAAGATTACACTATCCAACAAAGCTAACATTTAGAATGGAAGGGCAGATTAATTGCTTCCAAAACAAGGTAAAGCTAAAGGAGTTCATCATCACTAAGCCATTAATGTTAAAGTGACTTATTTAAGAAAAAGAGTATCAAAACTATGAGTATCAAAACTATGAACATTAAAATGACAAACTCACAACTATCAATAACAGAACATAAAAAAATAAAAAACTAAGCAATAAACCAGAATAGGAACAGAATAATAGGTATGGGGATCATTTGGAGAGTTATTGGGGGAAGGGGGAGAAGTGGGGAAATGGTGCAGGGATTAAGAAGCATAACTCGTAGGTACAAAATAGAGGGAAGTTAAGAATAATATGGAAAAGGTGAAGCCAAAGAACTTACAGGCACGACCCACAGACTGCTGTAGGGGAGAGGGGTACTGGGCCACGGGGAGCACCAGGGAAAAGAAATTGGGACAACTATAGCAGCTTAATCAATAAAATATACTTAAAAATAACATCAAAACCGTAAGCTGGTTTTTGAAAGAAAAGTTAACAAAATTGATAGAAACTATGAAAGAAAATGAGCAAGGTAATGAGAGAGAGAGAAGAGACAAAAACAGGGATGCAAGAAGAGACAAAACCAATCTCAGGAATGAAGAGGATATCACTATAAAATCTCCAGACAATAAAATAATCATTGATATGTGATATTAGTAACGGTTTTACATTATTTGAAAACTTAAGATGAAATGAATTCCTTAAGAAACCACTTACCATAACTGACAAGAGAAAAACCAAATAATCCTTTGTAAAATAATTGAATCTGTAATTAAAAACCTTTGCACAACTTCCGGCCAAGATGGTGGCCTAGACAGACACGCTGCGTCTCCCTCCACAACTAAGAAGGACTACAACTACCCCAAAACTAGAGACAAACGAAAGTTCCAGAAAATCAAGCTGCATGGTAGTCCAACAAACAAAGATATAAAGAAGAAATACTCATCCAGACAGGGAGGAGGGGCAGAGCCTGGGTGGAGAGGATGCAGTGTGGTGGTGGCAGGCCAGTGGAAAGTGCAGTCACACGTTTTAAAAAGTCAGGAGGGACACCTGGGGAGCATTTCCAGCTCCTGACCGGATTGCGCAGCTCATGGTCCCAGCGCCAGAGAAAATCAAGCCTCATTGCTTCTGACTGTGCAGACCAGTGGGGGTTGGGATGGAGGAAGAAACTGCCAGTCTCTCAGTAGAGTCCGCTTGTTTAAAGGGCCTCCATGGTCCTAAAACGTCCGCAGACCCACCCACTCTGGGAACCACAACCAGGGTAACAGCTAGAGGCGCCAGTCCCATATGAAAGTTGCAGAAGTGCCTAGAAAAGGGGCAAGTGCCGAGCAAGCGGCATTGTTCCCTCTCTGACCCCTCCCCCACATACAGCGCTATAAGGTGGTAAAATGGGTTTAATGGGTTGCCCTTTACTGACGGATGCCTGAGGCTCCGCCCTTACAATGTAACAGGTGCAACAGCTCTACCTAAGACACAGAGGCATACTTCTCTGTCAAGATGAGACAGAGAAGTATGGCCCAAAGGAGGAACAGGTCAAGGTTCCAGTGGGAGAACTAAGCGACGACGAGATAGCCAACCTAACAGATGCAGAATTCAAAACACTGGTGATAAAGATGCTCACAGGCTTGACAGATATGCTTGAGTATGGCATATGCGTAAGGGAAGAAGTGAAGGTTATATATACTTCCCTTCCCAATGGTGAAGGGAAGAAAACCGGGGTTCAAATCAATGATTTGGAATATAAGGAAGAAAAAAAGTCAACCAGTACAGAATGAGGAAACAAGAATTGAAAAAAATGAGGAGGGGCTTAGGAATCTCTGGGACAACTTTAAACGTGCCAACATCTGAATCATAGGGGTGCCAGAAGGAGAAGAGGAAGATCAAGAAACTGAAAGCTTATATGAAAAAATAGTGAAGGAAAACTTCCCAAATTTGGTGAAGGAAATATACATACAAGTCCAGGAAGCACGGAGAGTCCCAAATAAGCTAGACACCAACACACATCATAATTAAAATTCCAAATGTTAAAGATAAAGAATCTTAAAAGCAGCAAGAGAAAAGCAGAGACTTACCAAAGGGGTGCCTATAAGACTATCAGCTGATTTCTCAAAAGAGACTTTGCAGGCAAGAAGGGATTGGCAAGAAGTATTCAAGGTGAAGAAAAGCTAGGACCTGCAACCAAGACCACTCTATCCAGCAAAGCTATCATTTAGAATGAAAGGGCAGATGGAGTGCTTCCCAGACAAGGTAAAGCTAAAAGAATTGATTATAACCAAGCCATTTTTATATGAAATGTCAAAGGGACTTACTTTGACAACTCACAACTATCAACAACTGAATCTAAAAAATAAAAACAAAACCCAACTAAGCAAACCAGAATAGGAACAGAATCATAGGTATGGGGATCATTTGGAGGGTTGTCAGCTGAGAGGGGGGAGGGGGAGAAATCGGGAAATGGTGTAGGCACTAAGATGCATAATTGGTTGGTACAAAATAGACAGGGGGATGTTTAGTATAGGAAAGGGTGAAGCCAAAGAACTTATATGCACGACCCATGGACATGAACTAAGGGGGTAGGATTGCTGGGGGAAAGGGGGTCCTGGGCAGAGGGGAGCAAAGGGAGAAAAAATTGGGACTATTTTAACAACATAATGAAATACTTAAAAAAAAAACTTTGCAAAAAGAAAAATCTAGGCACAAATGGTTTACACCAGCAAATTCTATCAGACATTGATCATTATTCCAGGAATGCAAATTTGGTTTACACTGTCAACAAAAAGTCTCTGTAATTCACTATATTAACAGAATACAGGAGAAAAACTACAATCATCTCAATAAATGAAAAATAAAATCATAGTAACTGGGAAAAATATGTTCTCAACTGATCAAAGATGTTACCTACAAAAAACAATCTGTGGTAAACATCCTTAAAGGACAAATAACAAAAATGTCCCATGTGAGATAAGGAATAAGACAAGGATGTTACCTTTTCTATGTAGTATTACACTGAATGTCCTAACCAGTTCAGCAAAAGCAAGAAAATTAAATATATAACCATTATAAAGAACACTGCCATTATCCCCCAATCAGGATGGCATGTTGAAAATAATCTTTATGTTATTAAAAGTGAGTTTAACAAATTGTTGAGTACAATTTCAACATGTAAACCAAACTTTCTATATACTGACAACTGGAAATTAAACTTATGAAAATGTGCAAGACTCATTTAAAAATTACAAAACAGAAATTAAAGGTGACCTAGACCCATATAAATGGAAAGATATGCCATGTTCATAAAGACTCACTATTTTATAGGTGCTAATTTTCCCAATATAGTTTCAATGCCCAATCAAAAGCCTGAAAAGCTTGCTTTCTTGGTGTTACTGACAATTTGGTTCTAAAATTTATATGTAAAAGGTCATAAACAACCAAGGTGGGAGAGGGACTTGGCATCAGCATATCTTAATTATCCTCATCTTCAAATAATATTAAGTCAACATACAATCATAAGCACTCTATGGAATATAAAAGTCAAGAACAGACTCAGATACCTGGTTTACTGCAAATGGAGTACGGCACAGCTGAAGGAAAACACTGGTCTTTTCAATAAATGGTGCATGGACAATTAGGTCTACACATGCAAACAAAAAACAATCTCAAACAAAAAACAATCCACACTGCACTCAACAAACGAATTTATAAGCAAAGTACAAAAAGATAAATTTTCTGGGAAAGAATACAAGAGACGACCCTTCACACCTCAGGTTAGGAAAAGAATGTTTAAATGGATAGAAATCTATAGGCACACAGAAGATTGAAAAATAAGACATTCAGATAATGAATTTCTAGGCATATTGTAACAAACGACGAAGGGCTTATATACAGGATATGGAAACAACTCCTACTAATACTAAAAAATAAAATAAAAAAATCAATAGAAAAATGGACTAGAACCAAAACCTTATAAAAAAGGAATTTCCAAAAGGCCAACCTCTTTAGTAACCTAGGAAAGGAAAACTAAACAGAATGAGAAACCATTATTCACTAAACAGAAAGGCAAAATTAAAGACTGACAAAGGCTGATTAGAATGTAAGAGTAACAAAAACCTTCATGTTCTACCTAGTAATTCTACTTCATTAGGTAAGTAACCCACAAAAATGTATGCATATAAGCTCCAAGAGAGATGTAAAAGAATATTTCTATAGCATTATTTGTAATATCCTCAAACTGGAAAATATACATCAATAATAAAATGTGAAACATACACAGGAATACTATGTATCAATGACAATAAACTTACAGCTGCATGCAATATTCTGGATGAATTTCATAAAGACTGAAGCTAGACACACAAAAAATACATACCTTCATTCCATTTATATTGTTGAAAGAATAGGTGCAATTAAACAATGTTTGTAGAATAGTATTAAAACCAAAAGTCAAAGTAATTACCTTAAAAGGACAGTGATTACCTTCTGGAGGGGTGTGGGATAGTCCAGTGCTGGGGTTGGGGGTGGGGGGACAAGCAGCAGCTCCCGGAGTACTGGCACCTTCTGTTCTCTTGATTTGGGTTGTGGTTAAAGACTTATTTTGTGTACACTAAGGTGTCCATTTTGGTGTTCTCTGTTACATTTACCATAAAAAATGGTTTGAAAGAAACAGTCGACATCAGGACATTTCCTTACTGGTTTGTCTGTCTGAATTTGCTACCTCTCAATTGCAGAGTGCTGTTGGGCTCGACATTTATCCATTACTCCACCTACCTCCACTGAGTGTTACACCATAGCAAGGCAGATGTCAGACCAAACCCACCACCGAATGGCAGCAACTGCAAGAGAATTCTGGAGACTGGTCACACAATGTGAATGTACTTAACACCACTGAACCAGACATTTAAAAAATGGTTACGATTGTAAATTTTGTTATGTATTACAATTAAAAAAATTTTTAGGGTGCAGTAGCTTCATATTAATGATCTTATGGCCCTTCTGCTATGGAAAGATGCTGGCCTCTTGGTCACGACCTAGGGGCTCAAATGAAGTAAAACTTAACTAATGCAAACCCAAGCCAGTAATAATACAAGTTTGAAAACTTTATCTTTGTAAAGTCAAACTTTATTTTTGCCTTACTGCCTAATTTATACTACAGAGTACTCAGCTTTGTTCAATTCTAAGATGTGGAACAAAAAACAAATGCTGTTGTATAGTCTAAAACTTGGAGGGCTTGTTATTTAATACCCCTCTGTTTTGTTCAGTGTTAATGATCAAACATGAAATGATTTAGATCTAAAGAATATTCTGGGCCAATTATCCTATATTCCAATGTATTTAAACTACTGTAATTTTGCTTTTCTGCTACAATAAAGTCACAAATGCTGTTACATTATGGTGTTTTAATGAGGCAATCCATTGAACAAAATGGTATTCCCTACAACTGAGAAAGGTGAGAGATCATTCCTGCTCTTAATGAGAAAATTCTACAATGAAGACTTGACTAATTCAATACCATAACTTTATGAAACAGCGCTTTTGTTAAGAGTCCCATCCCTCATTTAAATGGAGACCAAATATTATGTGGCTGGATGTTTTCCCCCTTGTTAACTTATAAAAAGTCAAAAAGAAATTCTTATTCTGGAGCAAAAAGAAGGCAAAATAAAATGGTAGGTCAAATTGAACTAATCTAGCACTTCTTTTCTACACATATTCTCTAAAACTTTTGTAAAAGTGAACAAGGAAAGATGTATATGTTCAGTATTCTAACTCCTTTCAAAAATAAAAGATTTGTAAAACACAACACACTTAACACAAAATTTGAATTAACTTTATTTTCCCTACCGTCCACAACTTCTCTGCATTGAATTTTAAAGCAACAAAGTAAAATAAAATCCCCCAAATAACAAGGTATCAGAAATCCAGGTTTAGTTACACTTTATTTGTGAAAATGTTCAGCCACTTTATTGGTCTGTAAAAGAACCATCATTTGGGTCAAAAATGAATTCTAAAAATCAAAGAATATGCTACACTTTGGAAAACAAAATCAGCAGTAACATTCTCACGAATATTGTAAATTACACTTTTCTCATAAAAGGTACATACTATTCTGCACTTTTCCACCAAAAGCAGTGGTGTAAGTTATGCTTGTTTGTATAAAAAAAGTTATATCCTGTGGCAGGAAAAACCTTTTCTCTTTCACTTTACTAAATAACTGGAGAAATTTTTCAAGTCTATATAAAGTTGTCTATAAGCTGGAAAGTGAACACGTTCAATCTCCATTTATATTTTAGTGCATTTTCTGACAACTGTCACATCTTTTAAGAAAACTCCAATAGCATTAAAGAGTGTTTCATCAAATGCTTAAGGGATTAAAACAATATGGAGCAGAGAACAAAATCAGTATGATAGGTGAAACTGTTACAAAACAAAAGAAGTCCAGGCAAAGTTTACAAATCCTTTGTCATTTTGTCACCTTGGACACGTGTCCACTTTTAAGGGTTTTTTCCTTAATCTTATACATGTAAACATAGTGCTAACCTCAGTATTGAGATCAAACCCCATCCTGGTAAGCAACATTCTGTGCAGTTGCCATGATTTCCAAAGGATATAAATCTAGCCCTTGAATGAACAATGCATGAGATCCGCTCTGTAAGTACCTGGTGAAAACAATTGCTAACAGCAGCAATATCATGTCAACATAAAAAAAAACAAAAAACAAAAAAACTATTTGAATCAATCAGTGACTCAGAGGTTCATCTTTGAAACAGCAGTTTCTTCTCAGAGCAAATAGTAAGCAATAGAAAATATACATTTGATGAAACATTCTTAGCACTGGGGAAACATGAAAATAAATATAGTTCAAAGAAGTATAATTATGTTTCTAATATCTCTTTCTCAGACCTGTACTAGCTTACTGGTTCAAGAAGCTCATATCACATTTTGTCACTTGTGATTTATATATTGCTATTTGGGTAATTCAAATAAAATGCAGGTCTTGTAAAAGAATAAAAACATTGACAAGTATGCATGTGCCAGGGACCAAATTAGAGGGTTCTTTGGTGCAATTAGTCCAAATTCTCAGATTTGAGGGATAATATGTACCAATAAAAAAAAATCTGCTGTTAGACATTTACAGCAGTGCTCTGTCTTGCTTCACGTTACAAGCTGAAAACAGCTGTTCTCAATAAGCCAATTTTATTTTTTAAATCAGGCATTGCCAGAAAACGTTGTACATTAACCTGAATCAGCAATGGTTCTGCACCCTCTGCTGCTGTGAAACATGACACGAGTTAAAGGCAAAGACTGGCTCTCACAAAGACAACTGCTTCAAGTTAGGAACCAGAACAGTGTTAAACAGTCTTCTTAGATATTCTCTTGCCTTTCTTTAAAACGAGCTTATTTTTAATGTAGCCACGCTTCCTTTTCGTAGTCTAAAAAGAAAACAACACACAGTTAGTGTACGTTTCCTACAGATTAAAAAATATACACACATGGTTTACTGCATTGTGAGGAAGACTATCTTAGTACGTCCTTAGCTCTTCCTGTAGCTGGATTCCTTCATCAGTGAGTACCACTAACTATTCTGTGCCAAGTATGCTGAAAGCCCAAGATAAACTAGACTAGGTCCCTAGCTTTAAAATAAAAGGGGTACAGAGGATTTCTCAAATGCATATCATATACTACTCAACATCAAGCAAATGAAACCCCACCTCCCCTCTCTGTGATACAAATGTTTATACTTAGTTGTAATAACTAAATTTCCAGGCATGACAATGTAACACTAAACTAAGGAATCAGAAAATGTTAATGCTGCTTCTGGTTTAGTCTCCAAGAATTAACCGTGTGTCACAAATACAAATTAAATAACTTTATACCTGTCTACAAAAATGAAAAATAGATAAAATTACTTGACACATTCTCCAATTTAGGTAGAAAATTTGCATTTAAAAATGAAAAATAAAACGAACACCAAACACCTATAAAAAACTCATAACATTTCTTAAGTTTCACAGATCTTAAAAATAAATTTTCCTTAACACTTCTGGATTTCACTAAAATACTGTCAACAGATGTTTTCTGGTATAAGAAAAAACAAATTACTACAAATGTCATCACAGAAATTATTGCAAAAATGTCTGTGACGTTAGAATCCTACAAAATAAATCGTATAGGCACACATGTCTGCCAATCTAACATATCTACAGATATTGACAAAGCAAATATTTTTTGGAAACAATTAATTTAATGTACTATCAAAGCCCTGGGTTAGCAGAGGCTGAAGACTCAAGAGACTGGCCCCTAAATTCATTTGCACATTTAAATACAACTCTCAGAGATTTCAGAAAACTAGGGTATATCCTGTATCATGTAATCATGTACACTTATGATGTTCAGTTTAAAACAATTTATAATTTTTCCTGACACGGAAAAGAATACAAGACAAAATGCAGTACTGCTAGCTTGTTCACAATGTATGCTACCTTATTATTAGCTTACTTAAGGCAAAAAGTAAAAAAAATTTCGGAGGGTACAATTTAAAAAAATTCAAACTACGTCAAGGAGCTAGTTTCTTTAATGATGATTACCTACAGATTTCTACCATGAAACCTTTTCTGTTAGATCATGTAAAATGGCCCAGGCCTATGGAAACTATGTAAGACTGGGTTGGGCCCTCAAGGTGGTTTTTCTCCCTGCGCACTGAGCCCTGGGACTACAACCCTAGACTACAGTTCTAGTGCCTCAGCCACGTCAGCTTTGCAGTGGCAGGAAAACTCCCAGGATGGCTGCTGTACTCTTACTCCCCACCCCTAGAGCAAAAACCAGGGTGGAGAGAGGAAAACAAAGAAACAACAAGCACTCCTCTAGTCCTAGAACGAAACAGAGAAGCGAGAGCCAGGAAACCAGAAATTCAAAATCCATGTTGTTGATATATATATTTATCAACAGAATATATATTTTGGGCATACAAGACAGACTATAAAAATAATTTTTATTTATCCATTCACTTATTTATTTGGGGGCAATGATGGGAAGAGAAAAGAGGTGAGAGTAAGAAAATTCATTATCAGCTAGACAACTTCAATGGCTTTGTTTTTCAGAAAAAGTAGACTTCAGCTGGGCTTCGATGGTTTAGGAGTCAACTGCCTTGAAACTAGCAGCATTCACTTCAACTTCTGCACTGATGGGACTCACCAGTTTCTCCTACCACATGACTGAGAAATCAGATCATTTGATTTGTCATTTGATATAAAGAGTAAAGTGAATTTGTTTGATATGACCAACATAATAAGTGTCAGCTATATGACATTCAAATACATTTAGTCTAGATATGGTAATCTGTATCTGGCACGGAAAGTATTCGTTTGAAAAGGTTTTACTTATACATCACGCTTTTATAGCACCAATTGAAATAATCTTTATTCTGAATATATTTGAAGTATATTTTAAGTAATGTAAAGGGATAACTGTTTTGATGATTTAAAATACAGTAGCCCCCCCCCAACCCAGTTTCAATTATCCTTGGACTAAAAATATTAAATGGAAAATTCCAAATTTTGTGCCATTCTGAGTAGTGTTATGAAATCTTGTAGTATCTACTCCATCCCTTTTGTCCAGCATCTCCATGCTGCAAGCCTCTCTCACTTGTTAGTCACTTCATAGCCATCTGGTTATCAGACTGACTACCATGGTGTGCCAGTGTTGTGTTCAAATAACCCCTTAATTATGGCCCCCAGGCACATAAGTGATGCTAGCAATTCGGATGTGCCAAAGAGAACCCTTATAAAGTGCTTCCTTAAGTGAAAAGGTATGTATGCACAGAAAAAGAACATAGTATATATAGGGTTTGGTACAGGCATCCAGTGGGGTTCTCCCCTTGCCCCGAAAGACAAGGGGAGAATACTGTAACTAATGTGAACAATGTAAACTCAAGCACCTTTCAAGACTTAACACTGAAAAGAGCCTAATAATAATTAGTATTACAAGGGTAGTACCTTAGAATGCAACTTAGTATTTCATGACTGCTCATTATTTCCCATATCCCAGAGGGCAACCTATATAAATTCTCATTTTTAGTAGTCTTTAGTAGCAAAGATTGTATCTATTTGGCTTAAGTGAGCAATAATGACCTCCAATAATATATTCTATATCTTACTAAGTATTTATTACAAAAGGACTATAATAGTCTCATTATCATAATCCCTGCCTACAAGCTTAGTCATAATTACATTTAAATAAAATTACGTTAAGATAAATGAGTTTTTTGATTCTGGACTCACCAACTTAAGTTTATTCTTTATTCAATGATTAATAAGGTAACATTATAATTAGAACAGAACATGAAAATGCAATAAATTTCCTTTGACCGAAAGATCAGGAACTGATCATAACTGTTACTATCTGAGTGTTCGGCATTCTTACTTTCACAAGGGTTCAGAAAGTGATGGCCACACACACTTCTTACTTTACAGACGGGAATAGACACTAAAGCCAGAATGCCTCTGGGAAAATCTCAGCTTGGTTCATTGAAAATCACTATGCTGTCCAGAAAAGTTGCTGGTGGATATATCTGCTCCAAGCAGATTAGCTTGATACTTACTGTGTATATAAGCGATAGTCTTTATAGACTTGGCGAATGGAAATTTGTTAGCTATTTTCAGTAATTATTTTTCAGACAACTAATATGACTTCACTTGATACCCACCTTCTTTGACAAATACTTCTGTTTTGGGAAAATGTTGGTGACTCGAGGTTTGTGGTCTAGTGTCTCTCTGTTATCAGGTGCTTTCACTTTATATATCCTTACAAGCCAGTGCTCTGATGTAAAGGCCTCCTCCAAATGCTTGAATTTAATGTCCTTGTTTCCAATCTCAGCATTACGTGTTCGGTCAAAACCTGGGGGTGTACGAAAATCCAGCTGCAAAAGTGACCGTATTGTATGTTAACCACATTGGAAAACATTCAGTCTTAGAAGGTAGTAAATGTTATCATCAGAGTAAAACTCTCTCCCTTTAAACTAGAAAAACAGAATCAGAGTCATATAACAGTTCTCATATGCTGCTAACTAGACAGGAAAAAATCTGGGAGAAACTAACTATATCAGAATTAGAATTTCACAGAATTCTTGGAGTAAATGAGAAGCCTGAAGGCATAAAAGCACCAAAACAGCAAAATAAAATCCATCAAAACCCTTTTTATAGGTACATGGAAAGGAAACACAGAAGGGACTTCTCTGCCTCAGGGTCTTGTACTATCAACTCTCTCAATCTGCAAGTTCTTCATTTAGCTCTTCTGCATGGCTGGCTGGCTCTTTCTATCCTTTGGTCTCAGCCCAAATACCACCTCTTGAAGGAAGCATTTTCTTTTTAACTTAAAAGATACACTTTAATGTGACATAAAATTAGGTCATCGAAATATAAACGTATTTACTTTATTTTACCAATTAGTATTGATTTACAAAACCCCACAAACATTTTGATATTGGTGGTAGAAAAATCTCCATTGTTTCCTTATCTTTCACTCTACAGTGTTCTTTGATAAAAGTTTTTCTTTATTTTTAAAATTACCTTTATTCCCCACTAGGGTATTAGCTGCATTATGACTTATTCAGTGTGGCTTTACTTCCCCAGTGTTATTTGTTAAATAAATGCAAAGGTAAGCATACTATCATACATCCTGAAAGTGGGAACGATAAATAAAGTTTAAAAAGGCAAACCAGGGGAAGATTTATGAGGATTTAAGGAAGGAAAAACGGAGGGGTGGGGGAGAGAAGATCTTAAGAAATTCTCAGACTAAGTTTATGTTGACACACAGTGCATTAAGTGAATTAAAGTTTAAAGTAAAAATTAAATCTACTCTAATTAGGGAATTACTTGTTCATGCTTACCTATGCAATAGCAAAGTTATACTTCATCTTAAACATTATTTTTCCTGAGTAGGAAAGGCATCAAAATAAACACATGCTAGAAGCATAGCTTAAAACTGTTGATAAAATGAAAGGACAGAAAGAAAACTTCTTTGCTGCTATCATTACTGAACAAAGAAACTAATATGTGTCCCATTTTCTGAAGTAGCTAATTATTATGGCTTAAATGCTTCTCTTCTGTCTTAACATGAGTTTAGAAACTAGGCAGTGGCCCTCAGGAATCAAAACACAAACAAAAACCTAAATATAGTAGTAAAATTGAACATTATCATGATCCCTGGTATCTGTATTAAATTAAACAAGCAATTTTTCCTCTGCCTCCTAGTATCAACTTAACCAGAATACAATATGGAATAAGGCAGTTTTCACTGCAATCTCAGTGTGAAGGTTTAATTCTGTATTATAGTCATGCAATCTAAGAGCTATAAAATGCTTTAGAAATAAAGTCTACAGTCCAACCCTTATTATATACAGACAAGAAAAAGAAAGTATAGGGAGGATGTGACTTGACCGCGGGTTGTATGACTTGACAGAACCAGATCTAAAACCTGGATATTATGACAATAAGTCCATTGTCTGTTCTTTGCCACAATAACTTTGCACATTCATTCATTTTGTGGGCCCTTAAACTTTTGTACCACATCATGTAAATTTTCTAGGAAACTCTAATAACTCACAAAAGTCCTAGCTATCAGTGGTAATGAGAAGAGGGATAGAATAAATATCTGAAGTGTCCATATAATTCAGCTCTTTAATTTCTGGCTTACCCCCACCAAGCACCAAAGTAATCTACTTAGGATCACATTGTTTCTTCAGCTGGAAGACCACTTCTCTGAAAGAACAACGTCTTCAAAAAGCGTGATGCCAAAAGGTGGAATGGCTAGCAAAGGTTGGATTTGAGCCTAGTGTTAATTAATATTTTGGAAAGAACTATTTGATCTAAATTTTTCCCCAGATTTTTCACATATAAGTTTCAGAAATCTAAATTTAATGGGGTGGGAGGAGGACTCAGAGGAAATCTTTAGATAAGCCCATTTTTCTTTTTCTTTTTTTCATCCTCATCCAAGGATATGGTCATTGATTTTAAAGAGGCAGGGACAGAGAAAGAAACAAACATTGATGTAAGAAACATCTACTGGTTGCCTCCCATACGTGCCCTGACCAGGGATCTAACCTGCAACCCAGATATGTGCCCTGACCAGGAATTGAACTTGCAATCTTTTGGTGTACAGGATGACATTCCAACCAACTGAGCCACCCAGCCAGGGCAAGTACATTTTTCTTTATAGCACAACCAAAACATTATTACCTGTTTTCTAGAGGCAAACAAGACTACTTAAAAAAAAAAGTCCTCACCTGAGGATATGTTCATTGATTTTAGAGAGAGAAAGGAAGAGAGAGGGTGTGAGAAACATCAACTTGAGAAAGAGACATCAATTGATTGCCTCCTGTACATGCGCCCACTAGGAATAAAACCTGCAACCTAGGTATGTGCCCTGGCCAGGGATTGAACCCGCAACTTTTTTTGAGTATGGGATAATGCTCCAATGAACTGACCCACTTGGCCAGGGCAAGACTTTTTTTTTAAAAAAAATTAATTGTTTGTTTTATTTTATTTTTTAGAGAGGGGAAAAGAGAAAGAGAGGGAGAGAAACATCACTGTGTGGTTGCCTCTCACTTGCACCCCTAACTGGGGACCTGATGTGCAACCTAGTCATGTGCCCTGACTGGGAATCGAACCAGCGACACTTGGCTTGCAGGCCAATGCTCACTCCACTGAGCCACAACAGCCAGGGCTTAAGACTACTTTTAAAATATTCCTAAAAAAAAAAAAAAAATTATAGAAAAACTGATGTAACCAACCTGCATTTCCCCAAATCTGTAATATGACATTTTATACATAAGGCAATTCAATAAAGTAGGGGATCCTGCTTTGTCTACACGGAATTCTCCTTGTGGGGTGAAATAGTCACTTTCCTATAAGAAAGAAATCAGAAATTTGATCAGTTTAATTTAACACATTCCAATTTACTGGTTCTTCCTTAATCCCCCCTTAAGAACCAGCTTTTAGGATATATTCATAAAGCCATATTTATTTACATCTCAAAAAAATATTTTATCAGAGGATTATTTTACAAATTTAATGTGATCCCTAAAAGCACCACACAAAACTATCATGAGTATTTTTTAAATATGTTTTTTCATTTCATTTCACTGAGAGAAAGAGAGCAAGAGCAAGAGCAAGAGAAAAAAGAGAGAGAGAGAGAGAGAGAGAGAGAGAGAGAGAGAGAGAGAGAGAGAGAAGAATTGATTGGCTGCCTCCATTCACTCCCTCACCGGGAACAATCTAGGTGTGTGCCCTGACCAGGGATCTAACCGGCAACCCTTTGGTTTATGGGACGATGCTCCAACTAACTGAGAGCCATACTGGCCAGGGCTATCATTAGTGTTTTTAAAAGCTAAGTCTAGAGATCAATTATAAAAAATAAACAAGAGTATCTAAGAAAACACAGGAGAAGAACACTACTCTTTGTTGGAGTGACGAAAGGCAATTAATCCTACCAGATTATAATCATGATGGAAAACCTCAATACGTAACGGCACCAATATCAGGGTTTTAATACCAGGCAGGTTCACTTTCTCCAGCTGCCCCCATTACTCCTTTTCAAAGTTTTCTTAAATTGTTCTTTATTTTCCAACATGAACTCTAAAATCAATTATTTTTAGTTGGGGAGGAGACTGTCTAGAAAAATCCTATAGTAATTTTTATTGTGATCTCATGAAATTTATAAATTAACCTCTACAAAGGCCAGTTTGGCACTATAAGTAGAAATTCCTAGTCTAGGAACTTACCCTACTTGTACACGGACAAAATAATAGGTGCAGAAGTTCCTTACTGTACCACTATTTTTGAGACTAAAAACTGGAAACAACCTAAATGTCCACCAACAGGGACAGGTTAAATAAATCATGGTGCACACACATAAATGTGCCAATGTAAAAAAAGCAATGAAGAAGGCTCTCCATATTCTAATTAAAAAAGCCTCCAATATATATATTGTGGAGTAAAGAAAAGCAAGAACAGGGTGTATAAGAAATTAAGTGATTACCATGAGCTCTTTTTCTTTCTTTCCGGGTGGTGGCAGTAAACTTATACTATATATATCTTCATATTTTACTATAGAACCATGTGACAGTATTACCTATTCACAAAGTTTAAAAATACTGAATTTAAAAAGTATAGAAATTTAGAATTTCTATATAAGATCTCAGAGCATATGTGTGAATCCATCACATGTCACAATTTGAAAAGTTAAAGGAAATCCAAATGAAAATCACATACTGTAAACCTAAGATTACTTTAATACAAGGAAATATTGTTTAGTAATCAAGTTAAGGAAAAATGTCACAGCATTTACATCTGAATGGAAATGTGGGGCTTTATTTTATCCCTGTCACATGACATACACACATAAATTCTCCCAGAAGACTCTTTTATCCTGGATCAGTGGTGAATCTCACTCTCTTCTTTTGTACCTTCATCATTTAAACCAAAATGCTGGGTACCCATCCTCTGAGGGCTCACAACTGAGTGAGGGAGGTATGACAGAATCTACCTACCAAACACCCTGTGTATATGATCTGATGGTAAGTACAGATGTGGATGTACCAGAGAAGAGCTTCCAGAGAGGTGACAAAGCTATGATAGGGAAGCTATCTCAGGACAGAGAAGAGTATAAACACCATGTGTCAGGAAAGTCAAGGAAAGAATGACAAGTTTCACAGACAGCCTGCACAGGTTGATTGAGTAGTCTGACAGAGTGGGGAAAACGATGCTAGAGGGACAAGAGGCCAGCAAAGGAAGT
The DNA here is from genome assembly GCF_987537825.1 of Furipterus horrens. Taxonomy (NCBI): domain Eukaryota; kingdom Metazoa; phylum Chordata; class Mammalia; order Chiroptera; family Furipteridae; genus Furipterus; species Furipterus horrens. Next base: position 129,611,412 of record NW_028327177.1, on the reverse strand, counting down.
GAAGTATTACGAAGTTAGCACTTCTAGTGAAGGAGTTTGGATTTTATACCATTACCTTATTACGGATTATTACATACCAGCCACTAGGCTGAGGTTTCAACTACGTTACTACTAAGTCTCAAAACAGCACTACAAATGAATGATTCTTGGCATCCCCATAAATGATTATCTGAGGCTGCCTTAATCACCATTGCAATACCAGAACCTAGAACAAGACCTAGTGCTCAAAGCATATAATGCTGACTGGCAAAAAATAACTTGCCATAGCTCCAAACTGACAGTGTCGGGGTTTTAGTTCTGATGTCTGGTTTCAAGGCCCCTTTCCTTAATCAATTTAATGCTTTTAAATTGTAAAGTGGCATGATCAATGCAATGTTAGTTTGGGAGAGGGAATGAGACTAAGGCAAAGTGGCAATTTCAAGGTTACTGTTCTATTTCTGGTTTATCATCAAAAGGGTTAGTAACAGAGTGGTAACAATGGAAAGAAAAGGACAGACTTGAGAGGCTGTGAAGGAGTCAAAGCAAGAATTTTGACAAGGGATTGCTTCAGAGGGGAGAATGGAAGTATCAGGTATGAATTTTACGAATTTCAAAAGTTTTAAAACTGAGAAAATGCTTACAGTATTTTATTTAATAGTAAAGTGAGAGTGAGAGTCTAATTTGGGGGATAAAATAATGAAAACAAGTAATACACAGTTAGCAAGGTAACAGAATTACTTGGACACTGTGAGCTGTCTTTCCCACGCCTGCACTAACAGTTTCTTACCCGAATGTCTTTCGGATGTTCCCCTTCAGCTATCCTAACCATCCAGAGAAACTTGTTGATGTCATCACCAGAATAGCCAATAACCCCTCCAAAAATGACCAAAACATAATCTACATCCAGACTCCTCATGATTTTATAGGCTGCTGTTTCATTTGAAGACATAGCTTTTCCCACCTACAGAAAAAAAATGAGAATGTGTGTATTTAGTCCCACAATATGCTAAAAAAAAGAAATAAATGTATATTTTTACCTAAGATAAAATGTACCTCAAGAATCTGATTTACATGGAATTATTTTTTATAGAAATGATCTGCTATGAATTTAACAAATTTACTGAGATTTACAAGCCACCTCACTCACTATAACCAGATATAGCAGAAATGTCAAAATCAGAAAACATGTTCTAATATTTTGCTAATAACTGTTTCATGAAATTAACATTTTAATATAAAAGCAGGCAAGCTTAAAAGGAATAGAATTTCTCATTACCTCAAGGCCAGGTATGACCAGTAATCTAGCTAGCAAATATGTTCTCCTCAGTCTATCAGACATCTGATGATTAGCTACAACACTAATATAAATCAAACTCATTTGGTTAATACCTATTATCTATTTCAAATCTTAAAAAAAAGATTACCTTAATTTATGTAAATTAACCATAATTTGAATACAGTGCATTTGCTTTACATATTTGCAAATAAGTATTTGAATTTATAAAATGGAAAATGTCAAATTTAGTGTTTTAAAAGTTTCAGATTTTGCCTAATTCTCCAGTGAGCTAATATCATGAAACAGCATGAGATCTGCCAGAAACCAGCCTACAATTCTGAATGATAAATAAATAACCCAAACACACTTTACGGTATGAATGTATCAAGAGATATTTTGATAATTCAACAGGCAAAGAGTACTTTCACCTATGTTTATCCTTCTTAATCACAAGTGAAGCCTGATTGCTAAGTAGAAAAGATTTATAAGTTTGATCTTTTGTTTAATGAATTCTTACCAGTGCTATGTGGCTGTTATTCCAGGTGTTATTATCGACCAAAGTAGTTCTATTAGCCATTCCAGCTATTTGATAGCCATAATCCCACCAAGACATCACTCGGGCATGTTCATCTGTATTTTGCCTTAGCCAAAAATATGCTTCTCTAAAATCATCTAAGATATTCCTGGTGCTGAAAAGAATCACAATATTCTTTCAAATGAGATCTTATAAATGTGAAGAGGGTAACTTAAAATCTTGACATGTTCAACCACTGAATTAATTTCACATTTTAAGGATGGTCTTTAAAAGCCTCAAAAGTGGGAAGCAGAGGAGAGGGAGATAAATCAATGAAGTGAAGAGCTAGGCTAATGCTTCTTAAAACTTTAATATGCATACAAATCACCTGGGTATCTCACAGAAAAGCAGATTCTGGTTTAGTGGTTCTGGGGTGAGGCCTGATATTTTGCAAGTCTAACAAGCACCCAAATGACAGAAGCTGGGTGGCAATTATACATCAGCTCCTCTTCAGTCTTAGCTGCATCATAATCACCTAGATGGCTTATTAAACCACAGACTGCTAGGCCCTACCCCCCAGGTTTCTGATTCAATAGGCCTACATGGGATAAAAAATTTGTATGTCTAACAGGCTTCCTGATAATGATGTTGCTGTACAGCAGGTTCTTGAATAACATTCCTTGTAAGTTACAATGTTGATGAGATGTGATAGAAACTGAGCTCTTGTTCAATTAGCCTATGATAAAACTGGTTTCGTTATATATCGTTCTGCCTCAATTCACAGAACCTATCTATGATGTTGAGAACTTACTCTATGTCTAAGGACCACATTTTGAGAAAAACTAATGTATGTTATGAATGCAAAGACATTGTGGACAGAGCATGAAATACAATGATTGCTACCCACATCTACCAAAGTGGGTAGGCAGAGAGGAAGGCCGCAAGAAAAACATGGTAGATTCTAATGCAGAGCTTCACATTCTAGTTTTGAATTATTAACTACTGAGACAGAAAAAAGGGGGGCTGGGGCGTACAATCCTTTTGTAACGAAGTTATTTTCTCACCCATCATGATTGTAAGAGGCCAGGACCACACTTGGACTGGAGTAGGCATTGCTTGTGACCCAGGTACAGTGGACTGCAAACATCATCAATAGCATCAGCATCAACATGGTGACAATGCTTTTTATATTAGGACCTAATCCCTCTTCAGTCTTTTCCTGTTCAGTTACATGTTTCCTCACTTTACCTGCCTAAAGATACAAAAAACTGGTTAGACAAATTCATCATTTGACTTCCTTCATTGAGACATTCAAGTGGAAAGTTGGGAGAATGTTAATCTATCAATTTAATTATTTGAGAAAAAAAACTATATATTCATCAAGTATTCTTCTGTGAGTGACACAATGTTTTCTAATAATTAGCAAGGTAGATTCTTAAGTCAATGTGAATGAGGAGGTTTTCTGGGACTATACCCAGTCCGGGAGCTGGCCACAGACCCAGTAAGAAACTGCTTTCAAACCAGCAGTCCTTACGCTTTACTTAAATACAAAGGAGATAACCAAATGACTTCATTCCGGCAAACTTTTCTTACAAAATTTGAATTCCTCATCCTGAAAATAACTGTCTAGCTATAATGCAGACCATGCAGAACTTTAGTATAGGACAAAAAAAAAAGAAAAAAAAAAGAAAAGCATTATCAGAATCAATTTTCCAATTTCCAAACTCTGAAACCAATAGACCTGTTAAAATTAAGATTACATTTTTGAAAACAATTTTTAAAACCACCAAAAATCCAGAAGAGAGAACAGTGATAAATTCTAAATTGCAAGTCTAGATTTGTCCTGGAAAGTATCATTGCTTATTGGTATTTAAAAATCTAGTTAATATTCAAATAAAGTTTAATGTCACCCAAGACAAGTGCTCTAATTCTTACAGGTCTTTTCCACGTTTGCACCAAATACAATCTTTCTGTTACCTGGCTGCCTATTGTAACAAGCTGGAGGCTTGCTTTCTTTCTTTTTTTTTTAAAGGCATTTATTCCCTTTTATTTTAATATGCAATCAACCAAATGTTTTAGAAGTTTACATTGAATATGGACCTCAAGAGTAAGTACTTGTGCACAGGGTTTCAGAAGGGTTTATACTGCTCAATTTTAGATAATTTAGTAAACACTAGGTTTTGGCTCTCAAAAATACAGGGATTTTAGATAAAGCCTAACTAAAATGAAATGACGACTCCTACTCTGATTACATTCTATATTCTTATTCTGAGCAAAAACACCAACTGGAAACGTCAGTTTGTCGACATCCTGTTTAATCCATTTCTTAATATTTAGAATTCTTACTATGGTAGAAAAATAAAGCACATAAAAAATTTCAAGGCCTTACTTTAGATGCCCCACCTTATCATACAGATTGCCTGGGTTCCTTCTGTCATCCTCATCACTGCTGTCCTCCACAGGTGGGCTTTCCCTTTTCATGTCATCCCCCAGGTAGTGCTCGAACACATTGGAGAAGGCGATTGCAGACAGCATACACACCACTGGAGTCAAAGTCAACATCAGCCGCACCATCACTCCAGCAAAGTAGACGGCGCTGATTGCATACAGAGCAACTGCAAAGACAAGCTCTCTTACAACCCTTCAGAAAACGTTCAAAGGGAACTGAACTAAACAGTTAATACCACAGTAGAAACCAAATCTAAAAGAGGACATCTCGCAGAAGAGCTAATTGTTCTTGAAATGATAATACTAACCAAATGATTTCATAGTTATATTTAGAAATTATGGCCAATGTTTACTAAATAAATACCATATAACAACAATTTAGAGAAATGTATTATGATTTAAATTTAGTTATAGTTATTATGGGGAATTAAACAAATTCATTATTTGTCAATAGGCTCATATATTAGAAAATCCACAGTTGATGGATGAGAAAACATATTTGAGGAATAGTATTATCAGGCAAAGTAAGTTTATAGAATCAAAGTCTGTGAAAAGCTAGTGCCAATATCTGGCATAAAGCTTGCTTTAAAGTAAAAATAGGACGAGGATATAATTTATTAAGGATATAATTTATTAGCCAGAAGAGGAACTTTTAAAGTTACTGATAAGAGACTTAAAAAAAAAAGTGAAAGTATTTTCCAAAAGCCAAAGCCTTCCACATAATGTGCTAACCACAGGGAAAGGCTCTACCATTCAGGCTGAAGGCTATATGACTTTATAAAGTCAACGAGTCATCTGAGCTTTCATCTCATGTGAAGTTAATTAAAATTTAATTTCCTGACTAAAAAATACATTTATTATACCATGTTCCTAACTGTATAGCTCAATAAATTTTTACATATGCATACACCTAAGAAATTACTACCCGTATATAGAACCTCCTCAGAAGGATCCCTGATGCCTCTTCCAAGTCAATTTACTGCCCTCCCCACTGCCTATTAAAAGGGTAATCACTATTTGGACATTTAAAGCATTAATTTATTTTTCCTATTCTTAAACTTTATTAAAAAATCATATAAAAATGTTCTCTTTTGTACTTGCCTTTTAAATTTACCCATCCTATTCTTTTATTAATAGTTGTGTTTTATTCCATTGCACAAATACAGTACATCAAAATTTATTTATCTATTCTACTGCGAATAGCCTTTGGAATGTTTCTAATTACGGGCTATTATGGATAAAGTTGCTACGTGCATTATTAAACATGTCCTTTTTTGGACATATGCATTCACTTCTCTTTAGATTACGACTCCTGAGTCATGCATGAGGTGGGCAATATGTTTAAGCTAAATCTTTTTGAATGATGCAATATTAACATGGCCTTCTCCAGAGGCACTGGTCTATACAAACAAGAAGAAGGAGTGTCACCCTTTGGTTAGAACTCATGCAGGTGCTATTTTTTCCTCCTGATTTCACTCTGCATAGGAACTTGAGTGCCGCTCATGGTACAGGCTCCATACTTGTGTAAGTTCAGATCCTGGTACTACAAATTATTTATTTCTGTGACTCTGTATGTTGCTTTTTTTCAGTTTCAATCATATGCAAAACAGCGACAGCATACTTTTTGTGATGACTGATCAATGATGGAGTCTTTGGTACCTGCTTATTTTGTCCACTTGTATTTTGATATTAGATCCTAAAAACTTGCCTTTTAAAGTTTTGTATTTAGTTTGTATTTCTAAGTCTTGTTAGCAGAAAATTTACACAAAGCTATTAGTGAAGAGGGTGTTCACTTAAAGGTGATTCTTATTCCATTACAAAACATACTTTCCACTGAAATTTCGATGGACACCCCTGTAAACTTCTTCCAACTTAATCAGCTCTAACTTAGAAAGTTAAGTCAAGGCTATACTGCCAAAACGTTTTAATTTCTAATTCTTAGCCAAAGACTATAAAAATAACCTCTCAGAAAATGTAGTAAACTGAATGAAAATTTTATATATTAGTGCTAAGTAAAAACAGTTAAAATTTATATAATGCAAATTCACTGGGTTTTTCTTGCCTAAGATTTATGCAAAATAAGAAATTTATCTTGACTATGTACAGCCATACAAAGAACAAAACTTTAAAGTAATAACCTCAATAATAAAAATAATTGTTCTAAATATAAGTATTTATTAAAAATCTCTTACCAAATACTCTTTCGTCGTTGATATTTTTAATGCAGAACCATAGGCCTGCTGGGAAGGTACACACAAGAATATGTAGATCAAAGAAGAAAGACACCCAAGTTGTAGGTTGATGCTCAGACACTGATGCTATAATCGGAATATGTATTTTTGCATACCTGGTATTTAAAAAAGGTAATATTTAAAATTAAATAAAATCTTTTTTAGATGAAAAATTTTTCTTCGATTGTAGATATGGTTCCTCTTTTCCATCCCATTTCGCTAAAAGTATATTCAACATTACTTGTTGTATTGGATATAAATCTGGTCCTCACTGATAAAACTAAAACCAGTACCCTGTTTTCCTAAGAATAAGATAGTGTCTTATATTAATTCTTGCTTCTAAAGACACGCTAGGTCTTATTTTCAGGGGATGTCTTATTTTTCCATGAACAAGAATTCACATTTATTGAACAAAAAATTAGCATTTATTAATATGCTGTAGTCATGTCATCACAAACATCAGCATAACCAGCCAAACTCTGAATTCCATCAAGAATTTGGGGGGAGCTGTAGCAGTGACTGCCTCTAGGTCTTATTTTCAGGGGATGTCTTATTTTTGGGGAAACATGGTATGTCATCTCTAAAACTAGGAAAATTATCTATGGCTAGTTATACTATAAAAGTGTTGGTTCTGACTTTTAATACAAAAATCTTTGCTCAAACAGGAATTTGTTCTGTAGTTTAACTTAGCACCTCCTATATCTCACTGCCTTTTGGGGACTTACTATTAGCAGAACTGCGTTATCCATTAAGATATCATATTACCACAATACCTTTCTAAATAAGGCAATGTCATAGAGAAGGTAAGGGAAATGGAAAGGACAGGATAAATTATTCCTGAAATGCCCCGAGATTCCCAAGTAGTCCATTAAAATTTAGGAAGCAAGAAGTATGACTGAGAAACAATTTAACCTAGTAATTTACCTAATCAGAACACAGTACAACTGGAGATTTCCCTCAAACTGTCTGGTTATCCACTGGCTGATCTTTTCAATTATGTGTTCAAATGTTAGTTTCAGTCGTTAGTACATATTTGTTTATGCCCTTTAATTAGACCTTTTGGTATCACATCAAAAATTAGGCCCATTCAATAAACTGTGCTAGGTTTTTTATTGGGCCATTTGGGAGTAACACAGAAGACAGAACAGCGGGAACAGGAAAGAGAGACAAATTATCATCAACAGAAATAGCATACTTAAAAACACACAGATATTTTCTAGTTTATTAACAGATTAAAAGATCAAAAAACTTAAGATACTATGGCATTAGAAAATTTTTAATTTTTTCCTTCACATCTATAGAATATGGATTTATAACACAGCATCTATCCTTGATGATTAAAAAGTAAATATTAATAGATGGAAACTTTGAATTCACTGGTAAAAATAAAAATCAATCATAAAAATGACACATATATTATCTGAAATGTTTTGACAAATAAGACATTTGCCCATGTGAAAAAGAAATACATGACTTGCATTCCAAACGGGTATTATAGCAGAGAAAAATATACAAGGAATTCAACATTTACCAAAGTAGTATATGGTAGATACTTAAACGATATTTGAATGAGGACAAATGACTTATCTGCGCTTACCCAGTGTCCCACAATGAGTAAAACCTGCCACTCCAAGGTGCAATGTAACCTAAGAAGGAAAAATGTAGAGGAAAAATTAATCTGCCTTTTATTTAATTGTTTTTGTTTGTTTTATTGGTTTTATGTTTACTGATTATTATGGACTAATTTAACCTAATATCTTAAAATTTTCAGTTTTATTTTGTAGGTGACAACATATTTCAAAGGGCAGGTAGTCAGATAAAATGTTAGTAATCAAATAAAACAAATATCCATGGAGAGTACATTTCCAGAGAAACCCAAGTTGATAATAAAATTGTAGGAAGTTTTCCAGATCTCCCTTAAGCTTCAAGCTGACTAGAAAAATAAGGGTAGACAGTAAGAGAGCATTGGATAATATAAAAAAAGGGGAGGTGTCTAAATTATCTAATACAGTATACCAAGTTAAGACGAATTATGAAGGTGATTTTAAATATTCATCCCTTTTTCTCCTGTCAATTAAATTCTTCATAATTTTATGAGCTAGGCTGTTACATTAACAGATGGAGTACCTTTAGAAAGAATCTGACCTGTTCTAGGGACTGGTGAAACCAGGATCAGAAAGTAATTTAGAATCCAGAAGCAGACTGAAACTGATTTAGCGGACTGTTTAAAAGTAAGACAGAGAACACACCAGAGGGCAAGCATGTAGTAGGTAAATTGGAAGCGTCGAATTTTATACAGTTTAGGCCTATTCATCTGTCAAGAGGATGCTTGAAAATGGATTTATCAGATCTTGAAGCAGCAAAATTAAGATAATGTTAAAAAAAAACACGATTTGTAGCACTACGCAGATTTTAGAACCTTTAACTATTATTTTCGTATTTTGTACAGAATACAATCATAGTATTTGACCTAGAGGGTCAAATGGAACATGTACAAAATTTGTAAAAAACAGGATTACCTTTTTGAATAAGCTTGACAAGATTCGCATCCTACAGGTGATGACACCCACCTACCTGTGTAAGTCAAATAAATGACACTAAGGAACACAGCACCCGCAGCTACTGATACACCCAAAAAGAAAAGGGTCTGGAACTCCTGTTTTGTTAATCGGTCTCTCAGATACTGCAAAAAAGCATAAGCTTGCAGAAGTGCAAAGACACCTAAAGAAAAAGGTCATATAAGAGATTCTTAGGAAACCACGTACCATTCATAACAATGACTAGTCATTTTATCTAACCAGTATTTTCTTTGTCAAATGACAGCCAATTAATACAGCCCAAACCCTGTTACATATATATCTTTTAATGCTCAGATACCCCATACATAAACCAGGGAAGAAAAATCCCATTTCAATAACCAGAACCTATTAAGTAGAATAAATTCCTCCCTTTGTTCCAATTTTGGTGACATGTTTTCTAGGGGAATAAAACAGAAATGTCTTTAAAAACAATCCTAAGATTTACTGAAGGAACAAATAATCTGGATCAGTGAAATCCTTAAACACAGTTATTATTTACAGTTGAGTGAAGGTATCTGACATTAATTACAGACTTATATAAGATTCTAAATTAGTAGATATTAGGGTGAGTGCTAAGATAAAATAAGTTAAAGCAGTAACAGTACAAAGTTTATTGCCAAACTGTACAAAACACAATACAAAAGCACTAGGTATAAAACTAAACAAAGACATGAGAACCCTAACCCATCTGGAATATTAATTTTTTTAAAAAAGATTTAGTCATAGTGGTTATTTTTAAAGTGAATTTTAGAATGGTTAAGTATCAACAATATAGATTTTAGGAAAAATAATAATGATGCATGCATACAGGTCAGGTGATTGTGTATCTACACCGACATAGCTATCCACAACTGTATACTCGAAACTGAGTATGTATTTCTCTTTCAAATTACTACTTGATAAGTTTATATCATTACATTAAAAATGTAAGTAAAAGTATTTCACAGATTTTAAAGTGTTATATAATAATGAGTTGTGGGTTCTTAACTTTTTTTTTTTAAGATTCTCACTGAGAATCTGATGATAAAAGCTATGGATCATCACCTCAGAAAGTTATATACTAGTATTTATAAAATGTTACAAATAAGATAACTACCCACAGTCTTTGTATGGGCAACGGACCTTGAGTTGAGAATCTCTGATAAAAGTTTTACTAACAGATACCGTTACTGCTAATAGTGACCCAGATAAATAATGGCAAAGGACTCTGCCTACATGGAGAATTATATGACTTTCTAGTCAATATAAAAGCCATTAATTCCAGTTAGTAGATAGAAGAAATATTTTAGTAAGAGGTAATTAACATAATGAAATGTTCTACCTAAATCTGCTGAAATGAAAACTCAGTAGTACAGTAACTCAATGTACAAATACTATTTAGTATTAGTTTATACAAAGCAGATATTACTTAGTGTTTGCAAGTAACATGAATTGTGTAGTAACAGATGTTTTGCCTTTTCAAAACAGCAGTGACTGAGAAGATAGGCACTTTTGGGAACACAAAATAGCAGAAAGTCTCAAGAAAACTATGGTATTTTCATTTTACAGTGATGTTTTAGAACTAATATGATGAAAATTAAAAACAAAGGAAAAAAACCACTCATTCCCTTGAAGACTGGCAATGTGCTTTAGAAGAAGGAAAACAGGTATTTTCTCATACCTGCAGCTGCCATATGTTCACTTGTTCTGATTGGCTGGAATCCCACAAAGGGTATCTGCATGGATAGTATTAAACCCACAATGTAGAAAGTGCTATATGCTAAAAAGACAAAAAAGAAAACAAGGATAATTTACCACTACCATTAAGTATTTCAAACAAAAATGTATACATAACTAATTTCTTTAGCAAAGTTTTAACTGAACTTATTTTAAGAATAGTATCTTTAAGTGACTATTCTATTTGATACTATTTGATGGTTAATCATACATAAAAATTCTTTCTGCCAATTAAGAAAAATTATTCTAACTGCTTCATTTGGCAAGCTATCATTTAGAACAAGTTAGGGGATGACTGGTGGTGTTCCCTATCTCCCAAATGGAGTGTAGCTTTCTTCAATCTATCATTAATAATCATGGACACAACTCAAGGAGCTATATAATATATAATTACTACCAGTCCTATTGCCATTAATCCAAAGTATATATGACCTAATAAGTACTTATCATTGTCATATATGAATTGTTAGTCTCAAAAGCTCAAGTATTTCACACCCTTTTTATAGTCTCCTACTACTCTTTGTACAGTAGTTAACAGTAAAAAAAAAAAAATCCATCTACTAGGTTTCCTCCGAGTAAAGAATTTTGTACACAGAGGTCAAGCCAACAGACTAGTTACTGAACTTAGTAGGGTCTAATAAAGGAAACTTGTTTGCTCTTGGCATTAAGTACATTATAATATTCTTGGTGCATAGCAACCTAAAAGTATAGATAAATTGGGGAACGGATACAATTTGTATAATAGACTTGTTTTGCGTTCAGGTGTTCACACACTACTATTAGATAATTACAGTTAGTATTTAAAATCACTGTAATTAAAAATTATTGAAAAATGAAAATGAAACCCATCTGAAATAAGTTCATGTGAAATTTATTCCATTTATAAAGCTTATTTATGTCATTTTATGAAGCCCAGTTAATACTCAGTTGTTGGTAAATACACTACTCCATTAGGAAAAAAATGGGGGTATACTAAGGAGGAGAACTGTTATAGAATAATATCTGTATGCTACACACTGTTTAGCAGAGCATACAGCATATACTTCCCTTAACCCAACTTACTTGAGAAAGTTTATCTGCTTTTAAAAGAAACTAATTTATAGAAGGTAAATTATGGCCTAATGGTTCAAATGTTAATTTGCCTCCCAAGCTGTCTGTTAAGAGATGGCTACAGTGTTATAGAAAAATGATAAGAAGTTCAAGTAAATTAAATAGAAAGGAGCATATATGTGACTATAAAGTTTCTGATGATCTCACGCTAATAGAGAACTGGTTGTCTAGGAGACCGCAGAAGTATTCCACCCAATAATGTACTTTTCAGATATACTAATGTGTGAATGGAATTATCCTCAATGAGGTACTTGAGCATAAATGCTATAAAAGTGAGTAAGAAATTTTATGCCACATGATTTGAACTGTCAGCCTATTTGGTTGATGGGTTTTCTAATATCAATGTTTTTTTTAAAAATCAGTTTTTGTAGAAGTCCTGATAAACTCACAGGCAGAATCAGAAAAAAAAGAGAGCAAGGTCATTATTTGATCTTGAACAACTACTTAACAAAAGTTTCCTCACTACAGGATGAGGGGTTTGAAAAAGACTTATAGATTTCCCCTAACAATAACCTAAAATTCTGTGATCAACCGGCTTTTTAAACATCTGGAGCTGAGAAATCAAACCCTAGACAAATACTGAACACACAAAAGCACAACTAGAAGTCCAGGCCTGAGAAAACCTGTTATTTATGTATTTTAATTAGTTAAGCCCACTTATATCCAAATACCACAATCACCTGAGTCTGGATTTCTCTTTTTTTAATAAATATAAATGAGTACTGAGTATTATTATATGATAAACGGCACATGTTGAACAAAAAAGTAAAGACTTTTTAAAAAAAGTGAGGTGCAATACACTATAACCATTTTAAAGTGACCAGTTCAGGGGCATTCAGTACATCCACAATGTTGTGCAACTACCACCCAAAACATTTCACTACCCCAGAAGAAAACCTCATATTCCCTGAGTAGCTGCTCTTCATTCCCACCAGCCCAGTCCAAGGCAAAGACAAATCGGCATCTTTTTCTTTGGATTACTGGCTTGTTCTTAACTGCAAAGGTAATTTTTTTTTTGTTCTAAAAAATACAGTAAAAAGTGAAAGACTCTGGTCCATTTAGTTCCCTCTAAGTCACTAAATTTTCCAGAAATAATCACTAAAAGATATGGTGGGCACACATAGCATCTAACTGTGTTTAAAAATTACCTCTGTAGCTCTGGTTGGGTGGCTCAGCTGGTTGGAGCACTGTCCTGTACACCAAAAGGTTCTGGGTTTGATTCCTGGACAGGGCACATACCTAGGTTGCAGGTTTGATCCCCAGTCAGGGTGCATAGAAGAGGCAACCTATCTAAGTTTCTCTCTCTCTCCCATTCCTTCTTCTCTCTCTAAAAATCAAAAAACATACCCTCGGGTGATGATTTAAAAAAATTTCTTCTATAATTCATTCAAATGTTAAGCTTATGTTCATTACGGTCAAGACAATCTAAAATTACAAAATCCTATTGAGCAATCCTGTTCTCTAAGAGATATCTGAGAAAATGAGGTACACAAAGAACCACAATAAAGTGAGGGAATTTCATGTGAGATTGGTGAAAAAAACCCTGGCCCCATCAACGCTTAAAGGAGCGTGAGATTGCCTCTTCTGGACCTGAGCATTGAAGAGGCAACCAACAAAGCAGTACCATTTCTGTTACTGTTTTTAGAAGGCCTGAAAAACACAAACCCATAGCAATAGCAACCATTCCCCACCAATTCTTCCTACAAACTCCATAGGAAACTTAACCAAACTACCATCCACATCTATTACAGCTTTCTATCTATCCATGTTAACTGACTTTTCTTACCCTTTAAGCCAGAAGAATAAAGCTTTCCATGAAGAATAGTAAGTTCTACAGAAATGCACACCACCAGTAATGCTGTAAATCATTTATTACATCATGAAAATGTTACCACACTGCCATCCTGTGGAAACAGTTACTGGTATTCACTATTGAAGATCATAGTTCCGATGTGTTAGAACTCCAGAAAAATTACAATTAGAAAGATGTATATAAGGTCTATTAGTTTATTTTGAACAACAACAACAGAAACCTTTTGATTTGGGACAAATAGTAATCTTCTAAATAGAGCCTAAATTTCTTTGCTCTTAAAAGTACTTTTTAAAGAAATCCTCACCCGAGGATATGTTTATAGATTTGAGCAGAAGGAAGAAGGGAGAGAGGGAAAGGGTGTGTGTGCATGTATGTATGAGAGAGAGAGACAGACAGACAGACATCGGTAGCCTCCCCAGCTGGCGCCCCGAACAACGATCAAACCCGTGACCTAGGTATATGCCCTGACTAGAAATAGAACCTGCAACCTTTTAGTGCATAGCACAGTACTCTAACCAACTGAGTCACCTGGCCAGGGCATTACTTTTTATTTTTTTAATACAAAGCTATGGGGTGGGTCCAAAATGATACAGAAAAAAATAAATCAATGCCCTTCACATAAGGTACACAAATGAGTTGTTCTATAAGATAAAAGGCAACAAAAGGTCTAATTCAAGTTCCACTGAAACTTTAAGGTTACAAGAAGCTCCTGACATTCCCCAAACTAACATGTATCTTCTCTGTGACAAAGCATTAAAACCTATGAAGCCTAATGCATCTCTTCCTTCTGGTTGTTCCTGTATTATATCCGTTAATAATAAACCAGTAATCTAGTTAGTAAAATGTTTCTCTGAGTTGTGAGCCACTCTAGCAAATGAATCAAACTCAAGGAAGGGACTGCGGGAACCTTTCATTTACAGAATTTCTGTCAGAAGTCCACGTGACAATCTGGAATTCAGATTGGCATCTGAAGCTGAGGGCAGTTTTATGGGACTGAGCCCTTAACCTGTGGCATTTGATGCTACCTGTGTGTGGTTGGTGGCAGAACTGAGCTGAATGACAGGACATCAGCTAGTGTCAGAGAATTGTTTGGTGTAGGGAAACCCACACACATGATGGAAAGAGACCAGAACCCTTTAAAAATGCATTAGTGTGTGTGTGGTGGTGGTGGGGGTCACATACACACACACAAAACCACAAAATAAAAATAAATTAAACACAAAAATCAAGAAACAACTGAAAGACTGAAAGTGTCTAGGGATGAGAATTTAGTGTGAGCCAGTTAAGGAAAAGGTGGAGAAAGAAGGTGCTGATTTTGCTTATAAACCTTGTATATACTACCTTAAAATTTTAAATTATAAATAAAAATAAGGATACTACTCTGTTAGAATGTGTTTTAGTTGCAATTTTGTACTTCACATAATACTCCAATGTTATTTCTCCACCACATTTCTCATAATAAAAAAGTTCTAGTGAAAATTTTCAGTTAAAAAGAAAAAAAAAGAACAATCTTTAGACGACAGGGTTTTATCCCCTCAGTCTTTACCTCTCTCAGCCTCTGGAACTCTGTCTTCTCTGGCTATTCCTTTATAACTTTAACAACAGAGATGAACAAATACCACCGTGTTATAAACAGTTTTCACATATTAACTCATTTATCCTTAAAACTCTGTAAGTTAGGAATTATTATTATTGCCATCTCACCCACGAGGACAATAAGGCATAAAGAAATTAAGAAATTTACCCAAAACTGCGCCACCAATAAGTGACCAAGCCAGGACCTCAATCCCATTAATTTGGCTCTGCAGTGCATCCTCTTAGTATTAGTGTTTACATCATCACAAATCTTGTTAAGTATGTTTTTATACTGCTTTCTCCTCTCAAGATCAAGATCTATGTCCAAAATTCGTTCCAATTTCATTTTGTCCTCATGCTATAATTACATTGTAGTAATGGATTACATTGTGTAATATAAGCTCCTCAGGAGAAGGTCATCTTCTAATGAACTAGCACAAAACTTAGTATCTATTAAACACTTAATTATCTAGTGAACCAATTTGCTTGAATTTCCTCAAAAATATGGCAGAATTAGAAAAACTAGCACTTCCCGCTTTTGTATGAGATCATTAAATTTGATGTTATCTAAGTTAATCTAGCTTTAGATACGTTCTGCTTATAGCTGCCAAGTATAAATATGATCTCCTGAAGTTTATGGCTTTGCCTTTAATTTGCTCAATAGTAGGATTTTCTTTAGTCACAAGCTATACAACCTTAGAATAATTTGTGCAAAACTGAAGTGGCATTTCTACAACACTTGTTCAATATGAGTCCCAGCAAATATTACCATAAAAATATATTTTAGGTATAATATAAAAAGTGATTATTACTCTCTTTACTCAAATTAGCTCACTAGAGAAAACATAGACAACACCATAAACAAATTGCTTCAGTAACATTTAAAATCCATTTATCAATACTAGAAACTAATTTCTTCCTTCTTAGATTATTATTCTAATTAGTCAGTGAGACACAAACAGTAAGTGAAATTCACATTTCTACAAATTAAAAACAAGTCTCATTCATTCCAAATTTAATACATGCTCATTGTAGAAAATGTAGAAAGTGGAGAAAAATGTGAAGAAAATCACTAATAATCCTTGCTCTCTGCTTTTTGTAATATTGTCCTGAATCATTATATACTTAAAAAGATTGTATTTAATGGCACCATAATATTTCATATGACACTATAATTTAAGTGTAATTTATAAATTATAATTTCCCTATTGGACATTTAAGCTATTTTCACAACTGTAAGTAACACCACAGTGAACATCCCTAAACATATCTTCATATCTTTAATAATTTTCTTATGACATACACTTTGATGAACTTTTATCATATTAGAAAGGTTAAAAACATTTTACATCCCATCAGTTAGGTGATACCTGTAAATCAGTTTTTCTATAAATGCAAAATAACACCTGGGTGTTCTTTCTTCATGTGGAAATATGAGAATCCTATTTGTAACATAATTCTGTAAAATTTACTTCCCAATTCAATAAGTCCAAAATATATCTTCACAAGAAATTTAACTCTATAACACCCCCCCACCATTTCATCAAACAGATAGGCTTTTTACTCCCTTATATCCCAGCTTCCCTTACACACTGCCCCTACTCCTGCCCCTAAACATCCACATTACCTCCCATGTTCCTCCTTTTCCCTGTGAACAAATGGACAGTTTTCCTTGGCTTAACAACTGAGTATAAGGACACTGAGTAAAAAAAAGTTATTCAAAAGAGTATTTTCTACATAATTACTTCAAATGATTCATTTTTATTTCACTTAATTTGTTATTTACAACCCCATCAAACTTGGTTAATATAAATGAGTTTGCCATCTATCAATCCTTTTTTAACGAAGTATTTCTGCTCATGAGGAAGGATAACTAATGAGAAAGGATCCAAAATCAGCTGAATAACTATATACAAAGACTTGCTTCCATATTTTTTAGGACCATTAAGTTAGGTTACATTTAATTTAAATCTGATATATTTGGGATGAAGGAAGAGAAACAACCATTCTGTGCCATCACTTTCCATTCATTTAAAAGTAAACTCTAGAAGAGCATAAAAATTACCTAAAATACTCTTAGTTATATGAGTGGAGTAAGCGAAAAGAAACAAGGGGTAGAGAATTTGAACACTATGAAATATCTGAGGCATTTACTAATGTAACTTTACACACATAATATAACATCCCTACATTATTTTACTTCTCTTCCCTCTGAAAAGAAGAAATATTCTTGAGAGTATTGACTGCATGGTTTTCTAAAGTGACCAGAGAATTTCTACTCACCAATAAAGGTCTCTTCTCAGTTCTCATCCTATTAGATCTTAGTGCTAACACTCAAAGGGAGTTGAACACTGCTCATGTTTTAAGTTTTATGTGGACTTCCATTTGACCTCTTTAACAATGTTCTTTATCTGGCTACTTCTGACTTCTTTGGTTCTTCTTCTTCCTGATTCATGGGCTTTTCACAAAAGTCTATCCCTCAGACTTCTCTGCACTTTATTCCCCTGGCCATTAAATTTTCAGGACCCCACATTTTAAAAATTAAATATACAAAAATCTTAGTTCCTTCCCTATAATCAACGATTTAACTTAAAAATTGTTTTCCTTCTGTATTTACAAAACAAAAGAGCTGAAAAGTATAGTTTATCTATTATTTTCCTTTCTGGATCCCAATGACTGGTTATAATGTTTCCAGGGGAGAGAGACCTCATAGGTTGATGTATTTCAATAGTAAGGTATTGATATGCTAGGCCTATAGGCCTATTTTTAGCATCACGGGCTGTGAAACCAAAACATCTAAGTTCAGGATTCAGCTCCATTACTAGCTACAAGATCTTCAGCCAAATATTATGTCTTCTGTTATTTCCTCATCTGTAAAATTAGGATAGTGACAATACCTACCCTCACAGTGTGGTTATGAAGATTAATGAGTTAAACACATGTAAAGAACTTAGATATATATTAATTATTTCAGTGGTGATTATTATAAGATATGCTGAAATGGTTATAAATATAATTAATATACTGTAATTTTTTATAATGGATACATTTCATACTCTATAAAATTCCTCTTTTAAAATATACCAGTGAGTGGCTTTTATTATATTCACAAGGTTGGATAACTATTGCTACTATCTATTTCTAGAACATTTCCTCATCCCATAAAGAAACCTCATAACCCATTCATAGCCATTCCTCTACTCCCCAAGCCCCTGGCAACCACTAATCTACTGTCTCTCTGGAATTGCCTCTTCTGGACGTTTCATTAAAAAATAAAAATAAAATAAAAAATTCTACAATACATACCCTTTTGAGTCTGGCTTATTTTACCTACCACAATGTTTTCAAGGTAGCATGTATCAGTACTCCATTCCTTTTTATGACTGAATAATATTCCATTATATGGATATACCACCCTTTATTCATCAATTGGTGAACATTTGGGTTATCTTCACTTTTTTGGCTGTTATGAATAATGAATGCTGCTATGAACACTAGTGTACAAGTTTCTGTGTGAATATATATTTTCAATTCTCTTGGGTATATAATGGAGTGAAATTGCTGGATCATGTGGTAAGTCTGATTAAGTTTTTGAGGAACTGCCAAATTACTAATTTTTAAATCAAGTAAATAAGCTCTATACCTGTGTGTTACTGTTTTCCAAAAACATCATTATAATGGAGTTGTATTATTTTACTAAGACATTGGTTTCCAATCACAGCTTCTCTCTGATTAATTCAACCCCTAAGAGTTTTCTATCTATATCATAGAAAATGAGCTCTAAGATTTGAGACACCATCCCCTTCACTAAGCAACTAATTCAAGTTTTAAAATCTGTAGCCTAAATAAAGATATTCTATGGTCTGTATGTGTATGCCCCAACTCCCCCCCCATTCATATGTTGAAAATCTAATGCCCAAAGTGATGGCATTAGAAGGTGGGAGGTCGTGAAGGCTCTAGGGATTAGTACCCTTTTAAGAGAGGCCCCAGACAGCTGGCACATCTCTTCCATGTGAGGACAAAGCAAAGCAGCCTTGTATCAGGAAGAAAGCCCTCACAACAACATGACCATTCTGGTGCCTGGTTTCTGTTTTTTTGAGCTATCCAGTTTGTGGTATTTTGATATGGCAGCCAAATGAACTAAGTCTGTTGTATATTACACAGAAAGGGCTTTCAAAAGTTTAAACTGTTTACTTTGAGGATGTTCAATCTTTTCTCAATTTGAATAATATGTATATGTGAATGATTTTCATGACAGAAATACCCATTTCGCCCAATATAAAAAAAAAAAAATGGCTGTAAATATTAAATCTAGACTAATTTCTACAAAAGCAAAAACTCATAAGAAGTTGGTAACAACACACTTAGGTAGAAATGCCTAATACTCCTTACAAATACAAAAAGCAAAATAAATGCAAAATTATTCTTACCTTCTCATGGGTAATACCAGCCTAAGAGAAATGTATGTTCAATGAAAATAATGTATATGAAACACCTCTTAGAAACTGACAATATTCAAAAGTCAAATCACTTACCTATGTAGACTCTTTTGCTGTATCTCTGCATCAGTAATAACACAAATACATGCAGTGGAATAAGGTTGATAATAAACACATAACCACCCCAAGCAGAAACCTATGGATAAATAAAATAATTTATGTTTGCTTTTTAAAATAGATCAGTTTCATCATGATAATCTAAACATACAATAAGCAAATATATTTAGCAATTCTGAGAGATGCTTGAAGATGGATTTATATAACCTACAAATAACCTATTTTTCCTTATTTTTATTGATAATAATAAAATAACACAATCCCATAAATCAATGTGCTTTTCTACATTCACTGGAGAAATAGTCACATTAAATTAAACTTAAGAATGTTGAGAACATTATAACTTGTGAATTGAAAGTAAAGGGACTGTCATGAAGAAAAGGCCTTTTAGGATATAGATCATAAATTTCGAAAAGAAAAACACAGCCTTAACTCCCCCCATTTTTGGTTATAAATAATTGGAAGAAACTTTACTGAGAATATAAACAATGAACGTTAGCAGCAGTCAATAACTAAAAGAAATATTCTAGATGATCTGGATATGCTTTGATTTCCTCAAAATATAAGGTGCTGCCTACAGTATAAATTATTGCCTATACAAATCAAGATCCCATTTTAAGGTTTACCCTTATCACAAAGTTAGAATAATTCTATTTAATCAGAATAATTATGTTCTAGTGTAAAGATTCTAAAGATGTTTTTTACCAATAAAATTAATTTTTAAAGTATATTCAATAACAGGGCAATAGGGTCTTATCAAGATCAAAGTTTGAAAAAGCCATTTATGACACTAGGTACCTTGAGAGACTATATGTTGACATGTATATTCTAACAATGCTGTTCTGGTATACAAGAACACTTGTAAGGATTTCAGAATCACTTGATCACTTGCAAGGAACTGCATTTGGTTTAAAATGCATACAAGAACATCAGTTTATTGCTTTAGTCATATGATACTTTTTTTCACCCAAAAGAATGTTACTGATTGAGCACCTAACCAAAGGACTCCTAGTTATTTACAATATTTAAGTCTAAAGTTGAAAGAGAACAAGTTTACTGAGTACAACTGCACAGAATGTGCCCCAGGCTTTAACCACTTTAAAAGGAGCACAGATAATGTGGATGCACAAATCTCATGACATTTCTTTAAAAACAAAAACAAAACGAAAGAGGTATCTAATTTCACCATTAATTTTCAGTACAAAACTACTCAACAGGCTGTGGTGTGAAAAAAAGGAGATAATATTGAACCCTAATCATAAGTAATCTGTTGAAAAACATGCAGGTAGTTTACAGGTTAACGTATAGAGGGCATGACCATTATTTAGGTTAAGTTTGTATACTTAAAAGAAAAAATTTTATTTTACTTGCTGCAAATATTATATTTGACATGTTGAGTTTTAGCTATCCCGACTAAAGCAGGAGTCCCTATAGGCCCCGGGGGTGGGGGTAGGAAAGAAAACGGTAGTAATGAAAGAGTATATACATTAAACAAAATTAAGATCCTAAAGATTTCAGAAGAAACAAAGTGGAGAACTAGCCTTTGATGAGGAGAGAATGATGAAGAGGAGGAACTGGTCTAACTGCCAGAAAGACTTGCTAAGACTTCTTGCAGTTTCAAATATAAAATCTTACCATATAGAAATACGATAAGCAGCAACACACTGTCCAAAAAACAGACCCAGTTTTTACAGATTTTACCTAAAAAAAAAAAAAAAGGCAACTGATGTAATAAATGTCTATAAATGTTCCTGTTGAATAAAAAAAAAGTTAAATGTTTAGTTAACTCATATTACAAAAAGTTATTTTAATAAAATTACTGAGTATTCAGATTCACTTAATACATATATGTATTTATAACACTGGGCAATTAAACATTTTAAAATAGCTTTGATTTTATCTCTAGTTATTTAGTTTTCAGTAAAAAGAATCATCTTAAAAGGATCAAATGTTATTTTTCCATGTTATATTTTTATATTAAAATTATTAATATCAACAAATTGAGAATTTAACTAAAGAATAGAAGTGTTCACTAAATCTGCATTTCCATACAGCTGGTTTGTTTAACCTTAGTCTGTAACTTTCCTTCATTTGAATGTGATCATCCATCTCATACATAATTCTAATTATAAGCATCCATTTTTGAAAATTTTTATCATCTAGAAATTTTCAGATACTATAATCAATGTCTTCAAGAAATGTGTATTCCTAAAACAGTTTCTAAACAGCCTAATAAAATATCAGTAAAATTCTCAATTACTCTGTACTGGGAAGACAACTTACAATAAACAAAGGTTCAAAAAAGTTGACCAATTTCTAGTGACTTACAAAAAACGAATCAAAGAAATAATTCCCAGAGTTTATATTTTCATCTGAAAAAGTGAAAGATGTTAGCAACTTCAGAAAACTAATTTTTAAATTTCAGAAACACAAGCTCTAAATACTTATGCCAAGAAAGGGTCATTTTTTTATAATGAATCATGTGAATGTCCTAAGGAAATAATAGACTCAAGTTCCATTACAAGCAATTCTGTATTAAAAGAGTTATTTCAAGTCCTGATAGGAAGTTCACACTTAACAGTATTCTATAGAACTGATTTAAAGGAATTCTTTACTTTTAAAACGGGCCACTACTACCACATTAAAGCAGAGTACCGGTGGCATTCAGTCAGTAATAGCCCCCCATCCACTGTTTTGTTTTCTAAGGTTTTAGTTACCTGAAGTCAACCATGGTCTACAAACATTAAATGGAAAATTCCAAAAATAAAAAATTCAATAAACAATTCATAAATTTTAAATTTAGTGCCACTGCAAAGAGTGTGATGAAATCTTGGGCTGTCACCCTCCACCCTGCCCAGAAATGAATCACCCCTTTGTCCAGCGTCTCCAAGCTACATCCACTACCTGTTTGTTAGTCGCTAGTAGCCATCTTGGTTATCATATTGACCACAGTGGTATTGCAGTGCTCATGTTCATATAACCCTTATTTCAATTATAATGGCCCCAAAACACAAGAGTAGTGATGCTGGAAATTCTTTTATGCCAAAAAGAAGCCATAAAGTGCTTTTTTTGAAACTGAAAAGGTAGTTCTCAACTTAATAAGAAAAACAAAACAAAACAAAAAACACCATAGGCTGAGGATGCTAAGATACACAGTAAAAAACAAACAAACAAAAAACAAACAAAAAAGAAAACAATATTCTATCCACAAAATTGTGAAGGAAAAAGAAAACTGTGCTAGTTTTGCTGTTGCATCTCAAACTACAAAAGTCACAGCCACAGTGCATGACAATTGCTTAGTTAAGATGAAAAAGGTTACAAATTTATGCATGGAAAATTTGTGGAAATTTTTCAAAAACTCAATTTTTTAGAAACTACATTCATGTAACTTTTATTACAATATATTGTTGTAATTGTTCAATTTTATCATCGTTGTTAAGCTCTTACTGTGCCTGATTTATGAACCAAACTTTTATCACAGACATGCATGTACTGGAGTAAGCATAGTAAAAAAGAGTTTGGTACCACCTACCATTTCAGGCAATCACTGGGGGTCTTAACATGTATACCCTGTGGATAAGGTGGAAGATTACTGTCATCAAGACAGTATGGTATTGGTGAAAGAACAAAGATCCAAAGATCAATGGAACAGAATAGAACCCATGAACAGACCCACATAAATATAGTCAACTGGCCTTTGATAAAGGAGCAAAGGCAATTCAATAAAGAAAGGGCAGTCTTTTCAACAAAATGATAGAACTGGACACCTACACGGCAAATAAATGAATCTAAACACAGACCTCATTGTGCCCCTGACAAAAATTAAAGCAAAAGGGATCATAGACCTAAATGTAAAACAACAAATTATAAGACTTTTAGTAAAAAGCATAGGAGAGTATCTGGGTAGCTTTAGTCTGGTGATGGTTTTAGGTTTTGTTGTTGTTGTTTTGTTAGATACAACACCAAATGTATAATCCATGAAAAAGAAATTGATAACTGAGACCTATTAAATAGAGAATATTTCCCTTATCACACAAAATTCTTCTGGAAAGCATTCCTCTACAATCTACAAATATGTGTTCATGTTTACAGTATTAAAAGACCTAAATTCTGCTGGTACTTAGGATGTGGAAAGCTAAAAAAGGTAATTTTCACCCCAATGAGAAACTCTACAAAATATGCTTATCAGAAAGTTCAAGTTACAAGGTGAACAAATAAGCAAGTGCTAGAAAAAGCTCAGGATCTAGACACAGGGTAGGTGGCACTCACAAGCTCTTTTCCATGGGCCTCCACCAGGTTGTCATATTGTTAAGATGACAATTCTCCCCAAACTGATCTACAGATAACGTATTCTCAATAAAAAATTCCAGTTGGCTTTTTGGGTAGATGTTAAGCGAATTCTAAAATTTATATAAAGCAAAGGACTATGAAGAGTCAAAACAATTTTGAAAAAGAGGAACAAAGTTGATATATTAATGCTACCCGATTTCAAGTATTTTTATAAACTAATAAACACAACGTGGTGTATTGTCATAAGGATAGATACATAACAGATCAAAACAAAAGAATTCCCAAACAGACCCAATGTATTTTGTCAACTGATCTTGACAAGGATACCAAGGTAAATAATTCTGTGGAGAAAACATTGCCTTTATGTTGTTGGATCAACAGGACATACAAATCCAAAATAAGAGAACCTCAACCCTTTCCTTGCACCACAGGCCATAATCAACTCACAATGGATTGCAGATTTTCATGTAAAACCTGAAACTATTCAATTTCTAGAAGTAAACATGAGAAAATGCTTGTGACCTTGGAGTATGCAAAGATTCTGACGACACACCAAAAGAGCAAGATCCATAAAAGAAAAACATGAATTGAACTTCATTAAAATTTTAAAATTCTGCTCTTTTAGAAAGAAATCATTAACAAAATAAAGACAAGACTTTGACTCCAAGAAAGTGTTTCCAAAACATACATCCGATAAAGGCCTTATTTCCAAAATACATAAAGAACTTCAACTCAATAAGAAAACAAACAACCCAACCAAAACACAGGCAAAGTTTGAACAAGATGGAAAATAAGCATATGAAATGATGCTTAATATTAGTCATTAGGGAAAAGCCTATTACAACCATGAGATACTATTATATACCTACTAGAATAGCTAAAATTAAAACAGTTTGAACAC
This sequence comes from Furipterus horrens, assembly GCF_987537825.1. NCBI lineage: Eukaryota > Metazoa > Chordata > Mammalia > Chiroptera > Furipteridae > Furipterus > Furipterus horrens. The sequence continues at coordinate 129,586,424 of NW_028327177.1, read as the reverse complement.
ACCATGCATTGGTGAAGCACGTACATGCAACTCCTCATACTATGGTGGAGGGAAGGCAAAATGACACAGCCATTTTGGAAAACTGTTTGGCAGCTTTTTATAAAATTAAAAATGTACTTATCATGCAAACCAGCAATCCCGAACCTAGGCATTTATCCAAGAGGGATACTAGTATATGTCAAAATGAAGAACTGTATGCTAATATTTGTAGCTGCTTTACTCATAATTGCCAAAAGCTAGAGGGAAATAAAACCCCTATAGACTGTATAGTACATCCATACAACAAACTACTACTCGGCAATAAAAAGTAACAAACTATTAAAATACGCAGTAACTTGGATGACTCCCCAGGTATTACGCTATGTGAAGTAAGCCAGACACAAAAGGTTAACCTTTACAGTTTGATCATAGACATTCTGGAAAACAAACTCCCAAAGATATATAGACAGAAATCAAGTCTCTGGTTACAAGGAATATGGGTTAAGGAGAGGACTGATTACAAAGGCACAGAGGAAGACATTACCAAAAAACAAACAAACAAAAAAACCTATATGAAGCATTATGATAAGCATTGATTCAAGTACTACTTTATCTGTATTAGCTGTTTTTGGTGAACATTAACAACAGAACTAATAACAAACATGTACTCATCACTTTCTGTGTTCTCACAATATTCTATACCTTTACAAGTACTAATTTATTTAAATCATATCAGGTAGATACTGGTATTCCATTTATAGTTATGAAATATACTTAGGGTGGTTTTAATATCCTCAGTGGTAGAGCTAGCATTTAAATGAAAAGACTCCAAACCATAGCAGTTTAGCTATCAAGATTGTATTCTTTTTTAGTTTTAGTTTTTAATTTTCGCCTGAGGATATGTTTATTGATTTTGGAGAGAGAGGGAGGGAGGAGAGAGAAAGAGAGAGACAGAGACAGAGACAGACAGACAGACATCCATCAGTTGCCTTCTGTACAAGCCCCGACCAGGGATCAAACCCTGACCTTTTGGTGTATGGGACGATGCTACAACCAACTGAGCCACGCAACCAGGGCAAAAAGATGACGTTTCTCATGAAACACACAAAATCAGGCTCTTCACAGTAATAAGTATTATAAGTGATGGTGGTACAATTTATTGACTTAAGAAATTGAAGCAAAGGACATACAAGCTAGAATTTTATATCCAGTCAAACTCTCAAGTATAAGCAATCAAAAAACAGGTTTAAATATGCAAGAAAACCTGAGGAATATTATACTCATGAGCCTTTCCTAAGGAGTCTACTACAGGAATATCTCCATCCAACTGAGAAAAACTATGTATAAAAAAGGTATAAGTAAAATTAATTTATAAAATATCATGTACTAATATATAAGATATGTTAAATATTTAGTAACATAAAAATATATAATAAAATTATATATCAAAACCCACATTATACTCAATGGTAAAGATTCAAGAGCTTTTCTTCTAAATTAGGGAACAAGGCAAGGATGCCCAGATTTGCCGCTTTTATTCAACATAATACTTGAAGTTCTAGCCATAGCAATTAGGCAAGAAAAATAAATAAATAAAAGGCATTCAAAATTGGAAAGGAAGAAGTAAAATCATTCCTGTGTGCCAATAATATGATCTTATATGTAGAAAACTCTAGATTCCACACTCCCAAAAATTATGAGCTAATAAGTTAATTCAGCAAAACAGGAGGATACAAGGTCAACAACAAAAATCAGTTGCATTTCTATATACTGAAAATGAACAATCTGAAAATTACAAATAAATCTAATTACAATAGCATCAAAAATAATAAAGTACTTATGACTTAAACGATGAGGTAAAAGACTTATACAATGAAAACCATAAAACACTGCTCAAAGAAATTAAAGACAAAATAAATGGAAAGATATCCCATGTTCATTCACAGATCGGAAAGCAATATCATTACCATGAAAACAGTTATGTGTGGCAATAGCAATTTTTTTTTGGGGGGGGGGGTCAACAATGAACTGCATATATGACAGTGGTTATATTGGAGCTAAAAAATTTCTATTGCCCAGTAATGTCACAGCTGTTTATAGGTTACATGGCAATGCATTATTCCTTTGTGTATGGTAATACTGGTGTAAACAACCTACTACTCTTCCAATCATACAAAAGTATAGCACACACTATTATGTGCAGCATATACTTGATAATGATGGTAAGACTATTACCGGTTTATATATTTACTATACTATACTTTTTATTTGGTTTAGAAAGTACTTTTTCTACTTATTAAAAAAACAAAGTTTGCTGTAGAACAGTATGCTGTGTTACACAGGCAGCACCCTCATGCATCTCCTGCTTACATGGTTCCTGACACATCATTTTCTCTGGTGTTTGATTTAATCTTGTGTTGCTTTGTGTGGCAATATGCTGCACAGGTTTGTAGCCTAGAAGCAACAGGCTACCCCTTATAGCCTAGGTCTTTAGTGCGCTATATATACCATCTAGGTTCATTTAAGTGCATTTTATAATGCTCACACAATGACAAAATTACGTAGTGACTCATTTCTAGAATATACCCAAGGACTGTGGAACAACAACAAAAGATCTAATATATGTGTACTAGAAATACCAGAAGGTGAAGAAAGACAGCAAGAAACAGAATATTTGGAACAGTAATGACTGAGAATTTCCCCAAATGAATGTCAGATACAAAACCACATATCAAGAAAGCTCAAACACTAAGCAATAAATGCTGCATGCCACACACACACACACACACACACACACACACACACACACACACACACACACACACACACACACACCAACCCTCAGCCCAATTACACCTAGGCATATCTCTTTCAAACTACAGAAAATCAAAGATAAAGTCCTAAAAATGGCCAGTGGAAAAGACACTCTAACTGTATAGGAACAAAGATAAGGATTACATGACTTCTACTCAGAAACCATACAAGCAAGAAGAGAACAGAGTGAAATAAAGTATTGCAAGAGGAAAAAAACACCAACGGAGAAGTCTGTACACTGTAAAGTTATCTTTCAAAAGCAAAGAAGAAATAAACACTTGCTCAAACAAAAATTGAGGGAATTTGTTGGTAGATTTTCCTTGAAATATATGTTAAAAGAAGTTCTTTAGCAACAAGGAAAATAATACATTATCAGAAACTTAGATCTACATAAAGCAAAAAAGCAAACATGGAACAAGTAAAGGTAAAACAAAAACTTTCCTTTTTCTTAATTGATCTAACATATAACAATTTGCTGAAAAAATATATTAATACCAACAATGTATTCTATGTGTTTATGAATGCATCTTACATATATATGCTTATACATAAGTGAAATGAATGACAGTAATATTTCAAGGGACAAGAGGAAGGAATTAGAATTATTTTTATAAGGTACCCACACCACCTGTGAAGTGATATAGTGTAAGTATAACTGCTAAGTAAGGAAAGAAAATGGAATAATATAAAAGGTTCAATTAAGACCACAAAAGTCAGAAAAGAGTAGAGGACAAAAACAGAAACAAAGAACAAAGTAACAAAGAATTAAACAGTAACACATATGGTAAATGTTAATCCCACTATATCAATAATCACTCTGAATGTCGACATTAGTCTAAGTGTACCAATTAAAAAACAAATTGTCAGGGTGAATAAAAAAAAAAAGCAAGACCCAACTACATGTTGTCTACAGGAAGCCAACTTTAAGTATAAAGCTACACATAGGTTAAAAAGAAATAAGTGGCAAAATAAATACCATGCTAACACTTATCAAAAGAAAGCAGGAGTAGCTATACTAATCAAGCAAAGCAGACTCACACCAAGAAAAGTTATTAGGGATAAAGAAGGGCATTACATAATGATAAAGGGATTAATTATCCAAGAAGACATAGGGATCCTTGGAGTGCATGCACCTAACAACAGTGTCAAACTACACGAGGAAAAAACTGATAGAATTGCAAGGAGAAATAGATGAATCCACATCATAATTGATTCAAAACCCCTCTCACGTAAATGGACATCTATAGACTACTTCATTAAAAAACAGCAGAATACACATTCTTCTCAAGCCCACATGGAACATTCACCAGGCTAAACCACATTCAAGGCCAAAAAACACATCTAACAAATTAAACAAAAGAAATTGCATATTCTGTACTCTCAGCCCACAATGAAATAAACTATGAAATAAACTAAAAATCAGTAACAGGAAGATAAAACGAAAAATCTCAAAATGCACGGAGATTAAACACATACTTCTAAATAACACATAGGTAAAAGAAATCAAGAGAAATTAAAAAGTATTGCTAACTAAACAAAAATAAAAACACATCTATCAAAATCTGTGTGATGCAGAGAAAGCAGTGCTTATAGAGAAATTTACAGCATTGAAAGCGTGTACAGAACAGAAAGATCTAAATCAATAACGTTAAGTATCCAGCTTAGGAAACTAGAAAAAGAAGGGAAATTTAAATTCAAAGGAAGTGGAAAAGTCTCCACTCTGGGTTTCCTGCCCAGCAGCCTGACCAAAAAAAAAAAAGGGGGTGGGGGTGGAGGAGACCAAAATGCTTTAAAAGCCCTGAGATAAACCTCTGAAAATGCTTCACTATTCACTTGACCCAGAAACCCCCACAAAAAAATCATACAAATCAAGAGGTTCAAATCCTTGTGAAACTGTGCAGGACATCAAGGGTATGCAATTTTAAAAAGCCACCAAGCACCTGAAAGATGTCAAATTTACACAAGCAATGTGTGCCATTCCTTGGTAGCTGTGCCCAGGCCAAAGAGTGAGACTGGACACACAGTTGATGCCCCAAAAGGAGTGTTGAATTTTTTGTTGCACATGCTTAAAAATGCAGAGGGGCCTGGCGGGTGTGGCTCAGTGGACCAAGCGCTGGCCTGTGAACCAAGATGTTGCTAGTTCAATTCCCAGCCAGGGCACATGCCTGGGTTGCAGGCCAGGTCCCTAGTTGGGGGCGAGTGAGAGGCAACAGATCCATGCATTTCTTGCACATAGATGTCCCCTTCTCTTTCTCCCTCCCTTCCCATCTCTCTAAATAAATAAATTTTTTTTAAATGCAGAGAGTAATACTTAAGGGTTTAGATGTAGATTCTCTGGTCATTAAACACATCCACACGAAAAGAGCTCCCAAGATATGACATAGAACTTACAAGGGCTCGTGGGTGGATTAACCCACGCATGAACTCTCCCATCCATATTAAGATGATCCTGACTGAAAAAGAGTGTACTGTTCCTAAAGCAGAAGAGGAGGTTGTGCAGAAGAAAAAGATATCCCAGAAGAAACAAAAACTTATGGCCTGGGAATAAATTCAGCATAAAATAAATGCTAATAAAAGTATAAAAAGTAAAAGAAAGAAATAAGAATTAGAGCAGAAATTAACAAAATTGAAAACAGAAACTCAAGAGAGAAAACCCAAAACTGGTTCTCTCAAAGTCAAATCCTCTGAAAGATCAACAAAATTTGTTAAGTCTCTAGCCAGGCTAAGAAAAAAGAGGACATGAACTACTAACATCAGAAATGAAAGAAGAAACATCACTACAGATCCCATGAACATTTTATTTAAAGAATAATAAAGGAATACTATGAACAACTCTATGCTCATAAATCTGAGAACCTAAATGAAATGAACCAATTCCTCAAAGACAAAATCTGCCAAAAATCATGCAAGAAATAAGACAATCTTCATAGGCCTACATCTATTTTAAAAATTGAATCCATAACTAATAACCTTCCAAAACAGAAAGCACCAGGCCAGGGAGGATTCATGGTTGAATTCTACGAAACATTTAGGGAAGAAATTATACCAATTCTCTACAACCTCTTACAGAAAAGAGAACCACTAACTCATTCTGTGAGGCCATTATTATCCTAATCCCCAAATTAGACAAAGACACTACAAGAAAACTACAGACCACTTACCTCTTAGGAACACAAGTGCAAAAAACCTCAAAATATTAGTAAATCAACCCAACAATGTATATAAGAATTATATACCATAATCAAGATTTATCCCATAAAAACCTGGTTCAACATTTGCAAATTAATGTAATTCATAACATCATAAGGTCAAAGGAAAAAACTATCAATAGATACAGAAAAAGCATTTGACAAAATTCAGCATCCATTCATGATAAAATCTCTCAGTAAACAAACAGAGTGGAATGTCCTTCAACTTGATAATAACATATACGAGGGGTGACCCCCAAAACCTCAGAATTTAGTTATAAAAAACTGTGTATTTACTCATACATGTTTAAACTTCAGTCGCCTTTAAAATACTCTCCATTTGATGCATTACAATCAATGAGAAATTTTTTCCATGGCTCAAAACAATTTTTGAACTTGCGATTTTGATGCCTTTTAGTGCTTCTGCCGTTTTTTGTTTCACTTCTTCCACAATGGCAAAATGTCTCTCGTTTGAGGACTTTTTTCATCCGGGGAAACAAAAAAAGTCGCTCAGCACAAGATCCAGTGACTAGGGAGGGTTGGACACGGGGGTCATGCCATTTTTGGTCAAAAACTGCCAAACAGTCAGCAGTGTGGGCAGGTGAGCTTCTAAATCACTGGTCATGAAATGGGCAAACACATAGAAAGAGTCTTCAAAAAAAATTCACTGAAGCCAAACACAGCCTCTCACAACACCAGCTGAACACTGATACAAATGGGTTCCTAGAACACTCACCTAGCAAGGGAAACCTGTACAAGGGGCCCACCCCCCAGAAGATAATTCCTGTTTTTTGTGGGGGTGCCCCTTGTATTAAAAAAAAATCTTTAGCTATCATCATAGTTAATGGAAGAAGCTTGAAGCTTTCCCACAAAGATCAGGAATAAGGCAAGGATGCCTTCTCTCAACTACTCCTCAACATTGTACTGAACTACTACCCAATTCAAAAAGGCAAGAGAAGGAAGTAAAAGGCACACAGCAAAACAATGCTAATTTTGCAAACAGAAATCAAAACCCCAAGACACTGAACCATATTTCAACCTCCTTAATATTTCTGACCCTTCTACCCCCACAAAAAAAGAAACAAACAAAATCAATGACTTGTTTTTTGATAGCTTCTTTTTTGGAGCCATGATATATAAAGTAAAGGATGTTAATCATCTATAAAATGGACATAGAAGACTTATTGTCAAAAATTTTTATATACACGTAACAGTACCTGACATTTTAAAATGTTAATCATTATTAAATTTATTACAAATAGTAACAGATCTCTGTATGCAATTATAACTGATAAAAGGCAAATATGCATTTCAGCAGAAAGTTCATGGGTACTGACAGTAGCAAAAAATTAAACGTTACTTACCCATAAGTAGTATGTGAACTGAAGTGCAAAAATAGCAATGCCTTCATTATCAAAGGATCCAGCTACTGACCGAGAAATGTAACCTGGTACAATAGCAATAAAACAAGCAGCTAAAAGTCCTGCTCCTTGGTTCCAAAGTTCTCTGGTAAGCAGGAAAGTAGATATAGATGTAAGGCCGCTAAAAGTTGGTGCAAGGAACACACATACATCTCTTATGTGAACTGTTATGTTCAATGTGTTTAAAATCCAATGGATAAGGCCAGCTGTTATCATCAACCCTGGGTAAACCTAGGAAGAAAAAAATGGAAAATTTTAATAACATCAAAATAAGGTAGCTGAAAACACCAACTTAAGTTCTTTTCTTTATTATTACATATTGTTTATATAAGTTTGAGAATAAAATCTCAAAACAGTTTGCCTTCATCACACGCTATGCAATTAAATGTTCATTTGGATTGGATATAAAGAAAAAGCTCATATATAGAGAGAAACATTTAAATAAAAGAAAGATCAGATAGAATGATTATTAACTCTGAAAATGGTTTTCAATAGAAAACTGTGGGTAACTTTCTTATTAATCCCACTAGTTGTTTTTTTTTTTTTCACTATAAAGTAGGGTGCTAGTCTAAATTACCCTTAAGTTTAGGGTTTTAACCTGCTCCAATTTTGCCCTTACTCCTGTGTGAATAAAGGAATGAGAAGAGATGATGAAGTTATGTGCAATATTATTTAAGTGGTATCTATAAATGATTCTTCCCTCCTTTCAAAGCCAAGATTCGGCAAGTAAACAATTCTAGCTAGGAAATGAAGGACTAGTCAATTTGTGAATTCAAAGGTAGTATTTTGGGACTATGAAAAGGTTGAGCATTTTTATATCACTTAAAATAATAGTTGTACTCCTTATCCTCACTCTAAAAGTGAATAATAAAATATTAAGAGTATTATAAGTTCAGTAAATAGGACATTTTTGAGCTATTCATTAGTGATAAAATGTGTATTTACATTTCCATCCTTAACTAAATCCTAAGAGTCCTTCTCTATCACTAAAGTACAAAGAATGTCAAAAATTTCCTTTTCCTGCAAATTCCCCACTGTCTTTAACCTACTCCCTTGCATTTTCTCCATCATTGATCACCATTTCACATACTACTTGTTTTAGTTACTTCATTTATAGTTTATTAACTAAACAGCCTTACAAGAATATAAGCTCCAGAATAGCAGAAAAAATTTCCCCAGCACCCAAAGCAATGACAGGCACAAAACGGATGCTCAATACCTACCAAATGTGCAGTAAGTAGGATGGAATAAAGAAAGAGAAAAAGTGTGGCAATCATCCTTATTCTTAAAAATTAAATTTTGTTTCTTTTCACATACAATACGAGGTACCAGAGTCTGATTTTATCAGCCATATTCAATGAAAATTAAAACAAATTTTAAAATACCTCTAAAGGTAAGTTAATATATCCATGATAATATGGCAGACTGGGCTGACACACAAAATACAGTCGAAATACATAGAAGTACTGAATGAAAGTACAAATAAACAAAAAAACCCTAACCAAACAACAACAAAGACCCCATTCCATTGCAACAGAATAAAAACTTTATACTACTCTTGACTAACCACAGAATAGAACTAAAATCTATATAAAGCAACCCATATTGATTTCAGTAAATGTTAAACTCAGCTGGCTACTCTAACCCGATTTTTCCTCTTGAAACTAGAACATGCATGTTAGGAGTATTTTTAGTTTACTTTATAGGGACCTGAAGTTTCAGTTCCAGTGTGAACCTAAGGAGCAGCCTGACCTCAAGACTGCCCAGGAATTCAGCTGACAAAAAACCAGATGGCCAACTTAAGGATGCTGACCATAAAGGCCTAGGGGAAAACATCTTGCACATCCTACATGAAATCTTATGCTAACCAGCAAAATAACCTTCTTGATTAAATAACACATAACAAACAATACTTTTCCCTGGTTCAAGAAACAGGATATATGCCTTAAAACTGTGGAAGAAAAGGGGCCACACACTAAACCTGACAAGCTCAGGGGAGGCCTGCAGGACGGACTTACAAACGCAGAGACCTAAAGTAACTGCATGGTCTGAAATTAAAAACTTTCTAACTAAAAGCAGGCCAGGGAGGGTAGTCATGTCTTAGGCTGGTATTTTTCCCTAACAAAGGTCAGTCTTGATCTTAGCTGAGCCTGTCTGTTGTCTTTTTGCGTCTATGATAATATGTCTTTGGAATGTCAGAGTCCCTTTTTCTGGATCCCTCAAAGCACAGGCACTGCAACAGGGGGAGACCACAAATCTCACTGTTAGTGTTATCATATTAACTGACTGTTAACTATCCTGTACCCATCTGTGTAAGTGTCTATTTTACTTTTTATCCAATCCCAGAGGCACCCCTGCTCCCTGCTTTGCTTCCTGCCTCCTTAATCTATCACAAATAGATTTCATGTAACCCATTTAGGCCTCTTCTTTTGATTGTAATGTATAAAATAAGGTGCAAAACTGCCATTCTCTAGAGCATTTTCTCAACTCGTTGAGGTTTTGCTTCCCAGCAACTGTCGTCAGTTTGGCTCAAATAAACCCATAAAAATTCTCACAGGTTTGGACCTTTCTTATGTTGATAAAACAAAGGCCAGTTAGTCATGCCTGCCATAAATCGCTAACAGACTTTTTTTTGAACATATTGCAGGAACAGGCTGTTCTGGATCCTGCCTTGGCCTGGGGTGGCTTGAACACAAGACTTCGGCTGACATTAAATATCTGTATCAGGACCAGAAAGAACACATCCACAGCTGCCTCCCCTGGTTTCTTTGTTCTCCTTTCGCTCCCCTCCTGATAAAAACCCTTGCCTACACTGAGATGTTAAGAAGATGGGCTTTGGGATGAAAGTCCGCCATCATGTCAGGTGGCTACTAGCATTTGAATAAACCACTTTCCTTCTCACCAACACCTGTCTCATGAGTTCGGCTCTCACTGCAGCAGGCAGCCAAACCTGCATTCAGTTACACCACAACAAAAAGGCATATTTAAACTAAAAAAAGAGTGAACCTTCCAGATGCCAAAAATAAAGAGGAAGTTCCAAATAGGTACTGATGCCTTTGGAGTCCCCACCACCAGTCCCCCCAAAAAAGCACGGGGGTGGGGGGAGAGGGGAAGACACTCAGCATTGATATACACCTTAAGGACTGGAAATTGGGAGATTATCACTCAACACAGATATCAGAGAAAAGGCCTAATTCCCAGCACAAAGCCAAGGCCTACTGGTGAAACCAGGCTAGATAAATCCTTCCCATTCATTAAGGGAAGCAGTAAGAAACGTTTTGCCTTACATTCAAAGCTTCGAATAGAAACAAACAACAAATATGAAACTTATTCATCACATGTGTGAATGCTGGTTCCACGTTTGTAAGAACTTCAGGTATAAGAAACCTTAAGCTAACATATGACCTCTAAAAACTATCCTAAAAAGAGTGAAACCCCTAAGGGATCCAGCAAAGGCAAAAAAGAAAGGTTATAGGAATGGTCCCCAAATACCAGGACACCAAGAATCTCAGAGAACAAGCCTTCAGTGAGGATGAATTCAAGATACAAAGTTAAACACACCAGGAAACAAACTAGTCATCAAATACTAATAAAATACGGTGTGTGACAAGATTAGCACCACAAGAAGTGCAGATAATAGCCATCTACCAAATCTCTTACCATTCAGCATCTTTCTAATTTGCCTTGGAGACCATTGTGACTACATTACTTGTATCTTTATCTCTATTTACATCAAGGATAAGAAGATGCCTCAAATTAGAAAGTTACTATCACATAAAACATTCTTTCCAAACACAGTGTGAACATTTATGAAATCCGCCAAATCCTATGCCAGAAATCAAGGCTCAATAAATTTCAAAGGAATGAAAATACAGGATTCTCCTCTAAACAAAATATATTTGAAATATAAATCAAAATAAGTTAAGAAGGAAATCCTCTTACACTTAAAAGTTAAATACGATTTTTAATAACCCATGAATCAGAAGAAATTATAATGGAAATTAAAAATACATTTTGACTTGAATAATAATGAAAATAAGACATATCAAACAATGTAGCTAAAATGTTGATTAGTGCAAACTTTATAGCTTTAACATGAGTATATTAATTTTAAAAAGTCTGGAAATTATTGAGCAAATTATATCAGGGAGTCAAAAACAATAAAATTAAGAAAGTGGGAGGAAGAAAATAAGCTGAAATTAATACAACAGAAGACAAACATTTAATAGCGATAATCAGCAAAGTCAAAGAAATTTAAAAAATGACAAATTTCTGACAAAATGATCAAGAAAAAATATTAAACATGTATATCTCCCCAACAGGTGTCTTATCTTTCACTTTCTCTTCAATATTCTCCTTATATCCGAAATACCAAAAATAATTCCCCTTATGTCATCTTCTGAATATAATAATTCCCCATGAACTATGACCAATACTCAATTGCCTGGAGTAATTTAGGACAAACTGGGACAAAAACACCCAAATAATCTGAACTTAAGATACACAGGAACAAGAGATCCCCCCCTACAGCCTTCATAAGTTTTTCAAAAATAGAGGTAGTGTGAGATAATCCAAAATCACTGCGTGTGTGGGAAGTTAGGGGGTGAAGGTAGTGCCAAGAAAAGAGATTTAGAAAATTAAATACTAAAGAACCAGCCACAGAAAAATGTATTAGTTAACAATACAGAGTTCTAAAAAACCGTCATTATCTTAGCAGTTTATGATTTACTCAAATAACTATAAAATTTTATGATATGAACATAAATAACTGCAAATATACTTACAGTACCACCTACTATTCTTCCTAGTGGATACCATGCTCTCTCATCAAACCAATTTAAAAATTCATAGAACCCATGAGATGCAAGATGATGTGTTGATCTATAGTTAAACCTAGAGAAAACAGGAAAAAAAGAAATGTTACATAACTGCTTACTAGACAGAACAGCTCTTTCTAATATCACACTTCAAATATAAGTCTTTATATTTAACTCTATTGCTACATAAATAATCTTTTATAGCAATTTTCCTCAAACCTGAATAACAAATTATATTCGAGGAAATAGAATCATTCCTCTAATATAACTGAAAGCAAAGTGCCCCCGCCCCAATGACTACACACCTAGTTATGCTCAATGCCTACAGAACTACTAATGCTCAAATTAACATTTGGCCATTGCTGGGGTGGGTACAAATGACAGACAGCTGCCATTTGAATTTAAAAAACAGGGTGAGAGTACATAAAATTCACCAATGATCAAAGAAGTCAATGGCTCTCAAAAGAGTAAGGACCACCAACAGAAGATAACATTAAAATGAAAGAAGCACATTCGACAGTCACCTTCAATCTACAATCCTAAAAATTATAGACTAAAGACTATATCACAATAGCACTAAAGCCATAAGAATAAACTATAACAGCACTGTGTAACAGCAATGGAAGACATAAGACAAACGGGAGGAAATGAAATTGAAGAAACCACATCCCAAACTGCAAGCAGAAGGAAACTGCAAACCATGTTTCATTTTAAAGCAGCTATCAGGAACAGGAGAGAATCCTTCAGAAATCCTCAGAGTAATGGTATTAGTAACAGACAGCCAGGCAGGTGGATCCCTTTCCTCTACCACTGCCAAGCAAGGAAGTGGGCATCAGAAGTATCTGCACTACATGTTGGTAAATGAGTCAAAAAGCAGAACACTACTGGACAGAAAGAAGATGAACAGGAAATACACATATCCAGTATCAGTTTGATATATCCTTCCCAGCAGCAAGTCATGACTCTCCTTCCCATAATCACTAGATGTAATAAGCATTGTTGCATTTTTTAGACAGACTTGATCAAATGCCAAAAAAAAAACACACACAAATAAATCAAACATTTGAGAAAAGCTAACATAAAAGCTAAGCATCAAAATCAACAAATGGAATAAAATTAATACCATAGAAAACAAATAAGAATATCGCTGGAGGGCTAAGATAAACCACAGTGGCTGGCCTAAAAAAAGTATAACCTAGAGGTTAAGAGTAAAGGTGTCAGAATCATACTGCCTGGGTTTGAATATCTTAGTTCTACACTTTACTAGCTTTGTGACCTTGGTTGGACAAATAACTTATGTTCTCTGTGCTCTAGTTTCTTCATCTGTGAAAGAGGGATAACAACAATACCTATGTCATAAGGTAGTTATGGACAGGTAAACAATATTTCTCTAAAGCACTCGATGACTACTGTTATTCTTATAAAATAAAAACCTATGATAGAAGAACTATACAATTTTGAGTGTCAAAAATGGTTGTCAAGATAAAACAGAAGATAAATAGTAAAAAGTTCAAAAATGAAAAGCAAATAAGGACCAGACAGAGCATTTTGAGAAGTGACATCAGCAAGATGGCATAGTTGGAGCCAGCAGCCTTCATCCAATACACACACACACACACACACACACACACACACACACACACACACACACGCACACACACACACAGACAGCTATCCAAGAAGGAAAATATCCCTGGGAAGACTCAAGAGTACATTTAAGATCCTATAGCAAGCAGTACAATAAAGCAAAAATTGTAGCATTACCACGCAGAAATGATGGTTAGGGTAATAGGCTCAGCTGAGATACCTGGAGACAGGTAAAAACAAGTAAGAGAGGAGGCTATCAGTATCAGCCATACGGTAGGTGCCATCACAGGCCTTTTCCGTGGTGGTCCTAGGCAGGCTTTGACACTGAGGACCTAAACGATCCCCATGACAACCACAGACTCCCTGCAGCTTTCACAAAGGAGAACCACAGTGCGTATTGGCGCTCCCCCATGTTCACTGCAGTACAGCCAAGACACGGAAACAATGTAAGTGTTCACTGATGAGTAAAGAAAATGTAGTACACATACATGTGTGCACACACACACATACAGGAATATTATTTTACTACAAAAAAAGAAGGAAATTCTGCCATTTGTGACAATAAGGATGAACCTTGAAGGCATTATGCTAAGTGAAATAAGTCAGAGAATGACAAATATTGTATATGTGGAATCTTAAAAAAAAAAAACCACACACAGATACAGAGAACAGACTGGTGGTGGTCAGAGGTAGAGGGGTGGGTGGGCAGTAAGCAAAATGGGTAGATGATCAAAAGATACAAACTTCTAATTATAAAGTAATTAAGTTCTGGGATTGTAATGTACAACATGGTGACTATAGTTAACAACACTACATTGTATAATTGAAAATTGCTAAGATCTTAAAAGTTCTCATCACAAGAAAAAAAAATTGTAATTAGGTGTGATAATGTGAACCAACTTTTGATAATCATTTTGTAATATATACATATATCAAATCATTATGCTGTACACCTAGAACTAATACATTGTTATATTTAATTACATCTCAATTAAAAAAAAAAGTTTTTAATTTAGGGGGAAAATCCAATCCCCCCAAAATATAAAAGGCATTTGGATTGACCACACACTACTCTCTTCCATTACAGTAAACCAGTGATTTCCAAGCAGTGTGCCACGACAATTTTTAAAACGTGCAATACCTGACTTTATAGTCAAGAGGCACTGACCTCTTCTTCCTTAGATTGTCAAATAAAATATGACAACAGCTATTACAACAATAACCATCGATGTGAATGAATCAAAATTATACCTATTTTTTTGTCAGGTCGACAAAAGTATATTTTTGGCGTGCAGCAGAATTTTAGTAATTAGTTTGTATGCCATGAGATGAAAAAGGTTGGAAATCACTGCAGTGAACAGCTGAAGTATGAATGTACTGTATCGATCTTCAGTTTTACCTTCTTTTTGAGCAATTTTAGCATGGTCCCTCTTAGCTCTTTGTTCCATCTACATGGAAACCACCATAACCATGCATTTTATTCTGCCTTCTTCATGCAGTCCTGAATTTCATTCTTGAAGAAGCCTTCTCTAATATTTCACATTCTTCTCTTTCTAGTCCACTTCAATTTGTGCTTTGAAAACATCATGCTGGAACCTCTACTTCAATTCACTTCACAATGTAATATCTTAGTGATTTTTGTATCAATGGAGGTTATCATAGTTTCTGACATTTTATTCATGAGGCTCAATTAATGTTTAATTAATTCTCCTTTTTGACACAGTAGTAATGTGCAGTAACACTGACTTAAAATTTTGTCTTCTATTCCCTCCTTCATTAAAGTCAAGCGATTGTGTACACAAAAGCAGTCTTCAATTTTAACATGTCCAATTTACATATTTAAAAAACATTTAAATAGCTGGGGGGGTATTAGAGACGAAACAAAATGGAGCATAAACTGATACCTGCTTAAGTTGGGTGACCCATATATGGAGGTTCGTTATAGTAATATTAGCTCTACTTTAGTGTATGTTTGAAATTTTCCATGATACCATGTATATGTAGTTTATATATACAAGGTATGTCTGGAAAAAGTCCAGCCACTGTTAGTACAAAGAGAACAGTTTGCATGACATTGATGGAACCTGGCAGCCAAGGAGAGTGGACTGGAATGTGCGTGTGTGAACAATGATGACTTCACTGTACTAGTCAGTGGGGGTGGTAGATGCCACTGAGTGAGCATGTGCACTGTGTGGCTATCACATTCAAAATGGCTGAGCAAGTAGTGCAATGAATCTGCATCAAATTTTGCATTAAACTTAAATATTCCTCTGCAGATACTATTTGGATGATTTAGAAGGCTTTCCAGATGATGCTATGAGTGCAGTGCAAATAAAAGTGTGGCACAAATGCTTCAAAGATGGTCGAGAAGGAGGGAATAGAAGTGATCCACATTCTGAAAGGCCTGAAACAAGCAGAACACCTGAGAATGTTGACTGTATATTGGGCTGCAATCAACAAAGAATGGTGACAATGTGAGAACTAGAAGCTGATCTGGGGATTCCAAGAACTATGTCTGAGATTTTTTTTTTTAATTAATTAATTTGTTTGTTTACTTATTTTATTTTTAGAGAGAGGGGAAAGGAGAAAGAGAGGGAGAAAAACATCTGTGTGGTTGCCTCTCACTCGCGTCCCCAGCTAGGGACCTGACGTGCAACATAGTAATGTGTCCTAGCTGGGAATCGAACCAGCGACACTTGGCTCACAGGCCAACACTCAATCCACTGAGCCACAGCAGCCAGGGCTTGTCTGAGATTTTGATGCAGGATCTTGGCATGAAGCGTGTCATAGCAAAATTTGTTCTGCGGCTTCTGCTACCAGAGCAGAAGGAACATCGTACTGCCGTTGCCAATGACTTGATTCAAACCGCTACCAATGAACCAGATTTCCTTAAGAAGGTCATAACCAGATATGAATCGTGGATCTATGCCTAGGATCCAGAAACAAAGGCTCAGTAGCCCTAACGGAAGTCACCTGGTTCTCCAGGCCTGAAGAAGGCGCAGCAAAGTCGCAGCAAGATCAAGACCATGTTAAGTGTGTTTTTGATTGGGAAGGTGTTGTCCATCATGAGTACGTCCCTCCAGGCCAAACAATTAATAAGGAGTACTACCTCGATGTTCTTCATCGGCTGAGAGGCGCAATATGACAAAAATGGCTGCAGCTACGGGCAACTGGTGATCAGCAGCTTCATCACAACAACGCACCTGTTCATGCATCACATCTCGTGCAGATTCTTTTGGCAAAACACCAATTACCCAGGTGACCCAGCCTCCTACAGTCCAGATTTGGTGCCCTGTGACTTTTGGCTTTTCCAAAAACTAAAATCACCGTTGAAAGGGTAGAGATTTCAGACTGTTTATGAAAATCAGGAAAATACGAGTGGGCAGCTGATAGCAATTCTAACAAAGGATTTTGCAGTGTTTTGAAAAGTTGAAGAGACGCTGGGAGAACTGTGTGAGGTCCCAAGGTGCCCACTTGAAGGGGACGGAGGCATCACTGTCCTATGTACAATGTTTCTTGCATCTTCTTCAATAAGTTTCTATTTTTCATAGAACATGGCTCGACACTTTCTGGACAGATCTCATCTACACACACATATATAATTGTAATAAAATTCATATACACATGTACATGATTTATATAATTATATACACTAATAACATAATATATATGTAAACTTTATTATGGCAAATTTTTCACACAAACTCATTCTCCTACAATCAAATAACAGTTTTCCCCAAATAAAACTAGGTAAACAGATAAATGATGTATTAAAGATTAGGCATCACCGATAAAACTAAAATAAAAGAGAAACACAAGTGGTAAAATAGCAGCTATATTAAAATAGTCTGAGAACATTATTAGATTATATATACATGTATCTTTTATTAATATTGTCAGAGCAACTTTCAGTATTTTTACTTCAATAAAACTTTTTTGAAACAAGTGTGACAAAAGGACAATTATTAAATAAAGATGGTAGATATGAGGTGGCTGTAGCCTTCTCTATTTTTGGTTTGATATTTTCATAACAGCTTTTAAAAAATTAATGTCTCCCCCAAATTCTCTTGATCCAATCCCTAGAGCTGCAATTCCAATAATGTGGGAAGCCTGACTTATTAAGACAGACAAAATAATTCCCATATGGATGTTTTTCATTTTTAAAAGGGGCATAAAAATATGAAAAGCAAACTAACTGGTTAAATATGTATGGAGAAACTGGGGATGAAAGTAAAATGTGATTTTTAAAATCTGATAAAGGAAGAAAAATAGCCATATTACAAATTAAAAGAGGTCTTGGAGATCCACCTTTTTTCTGTAAAGTAAATTAACAAGACCTGAAGTGTCCTTTGGTTAGTGAAAGATATTACATTTTTAACTGCCTTTCTCTATAAAGAACTTGTTTCTGGAAGTGATACACCTTTAAAAAAAGAACAACCTTGTAAACCCCATAGTTTTTATCTTTTTCTTCCCAACAAACCCTTCAAAAGCTAAGTTATATTCTTGATTTAGGAAGAAGTCTTGAACTACATTGTTTCCTTAGAAAAACAAAAAAAGTACCAACACATCTGCAAGAGAAAGATGCCTGAGAGGAAGTGGCAAAGAGATGTTTTGAGCACTATTTACTTACAATTACTATTTTTTAAAAAATGTTAACAATTATCAGGTATTATGATAAGTAAGAATAGTTCTCATCTGATCATTACACACAGACAAAAAACAAAACAAAACAAAAACCTAAAACTTTCTGAGGTAGGATACCACTATAGGCGATTAAACGAAGGAACAAAGATGTTAAAAGGACTTATACAAAGTCATACAGCCAGTAATGGTCAAGATGGGATTTGAACTAAGAAGCTTTGACTCTGGTTCTGTGGGTTTCCCTCTTAGGACTGCTTTCGCTGTGTCCCAAAGATTTTGGGTTGCTGTGTGCTCAAGGTAAATTTTTCCTTTTTCTTTGATCTCATTATTAACCCATTAATTGTTTAGTAACATGTTATTTAGCCACTGTGTCTTTGTGTGTTTTTCAGTTTTTTTCTTATGATTGATTTCTAGTTTCATACCATTATGGTCAGAAAGATGTTTGATATGATTTCAATCTCCTTCAATTTACTGAATTTTGTTTGGTGTCCTAACATGTTCTAGTCTAGAAAATGTTCCATGTGTACTTGAAAAGAATGTATATTCTGCTGCTTTGGGGTGAAATGCTCTTAAAATATAAATTAAATCCTTCTGATCTAGTGTGTCATTTAAGGCTGCCATTTCTTTGTGTTTCCTGTCTGGAAGATGACTGCCAGAGGGAGGGGGCGTGGAGGGAGCTGGAGGAAGCAACAGGTGGAATAAATGGTGATGGACGAAGACTCGACTTGGGGTGGTGAACACACAAATACGTGTACAGGCTTGTTTTACACCAACCCCTCCTCCCATCATAGACAAGCTTGACACAAGAATGTTAAAGGGACACTTCGAGAGAATATCTAATGGTAACATGAAAATAATGTCTGCTATCATTTGGGTATTCGATATATCAAAAAGAAAAGTGGAAAGGATGGTAAAGTATTTTTTACTCACAGAATTTTTCCTTCATACTTTTAGAACTCAGTTTATAAGAACTAGGAATTTCTATATGATCTAAAAAAAGCGAGTTCACTTTTATAAGGCAGATGTTATATATGGATCAAAAATTTACCTGATAGAAAACAAAATCAGGGTTCTCATGACAGAAAAAAAAAACAATGCAAGAAAGATACGTTAACAAGTTAATTCTGTTGTTTCTATTGCCCATTGTTGTAACATCTTCCAAGAAACAGACTTCATTATTAATCATAATCTTATCAGTATTCTGAGTTGAACAAATTACTTAGGAGATTTAAAGTTTAACAATTAGTTCTGCATCTCTGCCTCTTTCCCCATTCTTAAATATTTTTCTAATAACACAGGAGTTTCAAGTATGGTTGTTTCTCTTTCACAGATTTAAAAATAACCTTTTACTGTTTATCCCATTTTCCTTAAATCTTTAATTAGTCTTGTTACTGACAAGTGAGAAAATTATTCATATATCAATTTAATAAATGAAAAAAATCTATATGAGACTTATTTTGTCTGTCTCACTAAGTCATTCTTGCTCTCTAAGGGAAAAATGACAAAACATCTGTAGGGGTATGTAATTTGTAGCTCCCTTTGGATTTCACTTAGATTACTCAAGTAATATATCACACTATCTAGAAGTAGAGTCTCCACCCTATAGTAAATCAATGGAAGCTTACCTTCTTCATTACATACCTCTAATACTTAAGTATTTCAATTCATCTCTTTTCTCTCTAGCATTAGTCTCGGTTTCACATAAAAGAAGAAGGCTTTTCCTATTTCTTCAAATATAGTAGCAAAAACTGTAGTATGGAAGCATGAGAAGAAAGAGAACTGTCTTTTAAAAAAAGATATTGGCTTTATGGAAAAAAATGTATTTTTCTAATTTCAGAGTTCCATATTTGCTTCCTAAAAACCTCTGTTTAACCATAATCAGCTTTATTAGAATAAGAAAATCTATGCTAAGCTATATAAAAACCTGGCTGTTTTCCTAAAGAAGACCATCTCAAAACTAAAATTCCAAATGAGACACACTTCACCAAAGCCATGCACCTCAAAGTTCGTACTGTAAGTTTTGTCTCTGAAACTGACCTCTGTCCAAACTATAGGTTATAATCCAGCAAATAAATTTCTGAAAACTCAAATTCTCAGAATCACACAGTTCTCACAATAACAGATACCATACTTGCTCTCTGAGAGTAAGCACAGTATCTTCACACCATCATTGTGAACTGCCTTCATTTGGGGCAACACATAAGGACAGGTGAGTGGTATGCCCTCCTTTTGTAAAATCAGAGATGGATGACTAATGAGAGATGGGGAGAGAGAATCAGTAAAGAAGCTGAGAATCCGAACACTGATTCTCTTACACTTGCCCATGCCCCTAAATCCCTTGGGTAAAAATAATCTCCAAGTATTATATATTCTTAGTCACTATCCCCCAAATCCTGAAATCAAGGCTTAGTCTTCATTTTTCTCTTCTCACTGTTTGCTCTCCTCTTTTTCCTCATCCATTCCCTGAACTTTGACTACCGCATGTCATTCCCAAGCACGAAACTGCTTTTTCTGAATTCTAAACCCATCTATTGAACAGCCTACTTGGACAAATGGCTCCACAGGCACAGCATACTCAAACACTAAAACTGAACTCATTTACTCTGCCTTCCAACATTAAAGTTGTTCTGATCTTAGTTAAAATACTATCATTATCACAAGTATTTGGCAATCATATTAGATTCTTCACTACCTAAATCCAGCTCTTAATATTCCCCTAATTAAAGCCCTTTTTGTATTTTTTTCTAGACTAGTTATTTCTCTTGCCTCCTTACTGATTTCCTAGCTTCAAGTATTCCCTTCCTACCTCCCAATCCATCCAATACACAACAAACAACTGTCCCTCTAAAATGAACTATTAACTAATCCTTCAACTGTTTAAAATCCTTAAAAACTTAGGGTTTTATCCAAAATCTACAGCAAGGATTCCTCTATGGCAGCGAGACGTGGACCACCTACGCAAGGCACGAAAGGAAACTCAACAGCTTCCACATGAGGTGCCTGCGACGCGTCCTGCATGTCGCCTGGCAGGATAAGGTTCCCAACACCGAGGTGCTGAAGCGAGCCAACATGAGCAGTTTGCATGCAGTTCTTAGTGAGAGACGCCTCAGGTGGCTCGGCCATGTCAAAAGAATGGATGCAGGCCGTATTCCCAAAGACCTCTACGGCGAGCTAGCAGAAGGCAAGAGGATGACAGGGCGCCCAAAACTGCGGTTCAAAGACATCTGCAAAAAGGACATGACACAATGCTCCATCAATCTCAACACATGGGAAGTTCAAGCAGACGACCGCCTAGCCTGGAGGCTCGCGGTCAGGCAAGGCACGTCACGCGCAGAGGCTGCGCGCAACGAGGAGGCGGTCCAGAAAAGATCGAGGCGGAAGCAGCGTCAGCAGCAGCAACAACAGCCATCTGCCTTCACCTGTACCAAGTGCGGCAGGGATTGTCACTCCCGAGTCGGACTGCACAGCCATTCTCGGCGGTGCAGATAGACTCTCGGGAAGCTACGCCATCGTCTCTCGAGACGGACGGCTGCCGATGATGACAGCAAGGATCTTAATTTTTTTAAGACTCCCTTTCCTATTTCCACTCTGAAATAGCTCCTCCCTACTTCTTTTCCACCTACTCTACCTAAACTTCTAGTTCATCCCTAAACAGTACTGTTAGTGCTTTTTCATACTTCTGTACCTTTGCATAAACTGTTACTGTTGCTGGAAGAGCAAATCCTCCTTTGTATCCTCTCACACCTACTATCTTTAAAGACCTAACTCAAAAGACACCATAGCCACATCCCAGACACTAGCTAGTACATTTTTTTTTAATATCCTTTATCACTAACTAAAATTATTTTGATCATTTTTTTGTTGTTTACATGTTTGCTTGCCAGAAAATAAGTTCCATCACAACACAGAGCCCTTATATATATCCAAACACTTGGAAATATGCCTGGCACATAGTTATCACACAATAATTAAATAACTTGAATGTTTAAGGTATCATTAGTACTACAGGCATTGCTCTACCATAGGTCACATATGCAATCAAAGCCTATTTAAAAAAAAAAAAATCAATACTCTTAAAATTCTAAGATTCATATATGATGTCTTAATTTATCATCTTCTTGTTCTACAAAAATATATAATAAAGGTAACATAGAACAATAAAGGACAAGAGAAGCATAGATATAAAAATTCAAGACTAGATAAAAATATACACAAATGTAGGTCATAAGGGACTATGAGTTTAAATTTTAAATCTGACTTCATTTCCCAGCAACCAAAGCCAAATAGGAGAGGGATGAGTTACTTAACTCTCAACAGAAAGAATAAAAAAGTTATTTCCTCAAATTAAATTTTTATTGAAAGTATATCAATATGACAATGTTTTTACACTAAAATAGACTACAGATATCAAAAGACAGTGACTCTAACATGAATTTTCTTAAAATATGACATTTATCCTAATAATGAATTCTTGTAACTATTTTATCTTTTTAGTTTTTTACAGCTAGATGCCACCTCAAGAATAAGAGCAACAAGATTAGAAATAGAAGAGTCAGTGCAGAAGAAGTTAACAGGTGACAAAGAATATACATGCAGTTACACAGTATTAAATTTTGACATTCCTAAACATCTAGTCAAGAAATATATATTTTCCCCTACAAAATTAGTATTACAATTGAGAACAAGCATTTCTGGCCAGAGGTTCCAGAGGCTCACACCACCTGGCAAATGGATGCCATTCAGACATGGAAAAGGTTTATCAAAGGCATGTATATTAGTTTTCTATTGCTGCATAACAAATTACTGCAAACTCAATGGCTTAGACAACATACATTCATTATCTCATGGTTTTTATGAGTCAGAAGTCCAGGTGCAGTGTAACTGGATCCCCTGCTTTTTAGAATCTCAAATGACTACAATCAAGGTGCCACCAGGGTAGGGTTCTCATTTGAAGACTAAATTAGGGAAATAATTTACTTCCAAGGTTACTGGTAGAATCCACTTCCTTGATGCTGGCTGTTGGATGGAGCCTCATGGAGGCTGCCCACAGTTACCTGACACATGGACTTCTACATTAGAGATTTATATCTGTGTTTAAGTAACAACGACAAAACAATAAAATTTCTTATTGCTTATTTTATAACTCCAGCAAGTGGAGACTGGTGAAAGTCCACTAGTAAGACAGAGTCTTATATAACATAACATAATCATAGGAGCTACATGATACTATCATACCTCTGTCCATCATTCTATTCTTCGAAGGCTATGGACAGGTTTTTTCAAAAATAATTCACTTGTGAAAAGATTTATATAGTCAGTTATAACTCCTAAGAGTTTGTTTGCAAAGTACAGTGTTATAAGGTCTTACAAAATTGGCCACGTTTATTCACCTAGTAAATGAAAAGGCAACTAGTGCCGTCAACAGATATTACTAAGTATGGAGGCCAATATAAGAGAATTAAGAAATAAAGGAAAGGAGCAGTATTCCACAAAGAGAAAATAAAAAGAGAAATGAAAAGCAAAGTGTTACAACACCAATGATTACAGACAGGATTAAAGGTTTTCTTCTGTTCCTTCTCTTCTCCTTCACCTTGTTCACTAGGTACTCTCAGGCTAAACAAGGTACCAGATCTACAAAGTCCCATTAGTTGGCATACTTCATACATACCAAGGTAAAAGAAAAGTACAAAGCAGCTAAAGGCCACAAGCTAAAGCTAGCATTTCAATCTACCTTTTATTATTTCTGCCATCTAGTGGCAGGATCAAAAACAAAAGCATGCCGGTATGACATGCTAATTAAATAAGTACACCACAGCAGAAAAAAACCCAGTTTACTAAGACTACTAAAACTATCTAAATCCAATCATGCCATGTGATACGATACATATGAACACTGTCTAGATAACCATATTAAACATAAAGCTGATTATATAACAAACTATGGAAACTCCTATGTAAGGATATATTCAAGCCTAGTATTAGATATTCATATCCTTATTTAAGTAACAACAAAACAATAAAATTTCAAAGGATTACTAGTGATACAGAATAAGAAATCATTTTACTATTTCATTTTTACTAGGTCAATTCTAAAGTTTGTAAAGACCCACAAATACATAGATTAACTACTGCCACACCACCAAATTACCAATACTCATTTTGCGTACAAGCACTTCCTACTGGGTGTTAAGACCACTCTCGCTAACCTCTCTATTCTTACAACTGATGGATGGGTCATTCTGATTCAAGATCTTTCATAAGCAGAGAGCAGGCTGTATGTATCAGACTGACAAACTACCTGTTAAAGACTCCAGAGCAACCCATGGAAAAAAAACAAGGATTGTTATTCAAAAGCTCAAAACATCCTGCAGACTTCTTAGAGCTTCTCTATACCCTCCTTCTTAAGGTGAGATGCATTACAAATAAAAAGATATTAGAATCATAAGAACATACAGTAAAACTTCTTCCAAATAACACATTAATTGAAAACAAGATCCTTATCTATTTTAGTCCTATTTCTTAACTTTTGCCTTAACTGGCAGTGACAGCTATCAATTTCTATAAGTATCTATTTTAAAAAGGAGGGCCTCTTCTGTTTTATAAAGGACACAAACTAATTGGACAAAAGGAAAGAAAAATGAGACGCTGGTACCAAAAAATTACATCAAAGTAAGAGGTTCATAATGTGTCCTAGTGCCATTCAAAAAAAAATCTAGGATCACGTATAAAATAATGTATTCAATAATTTATAACTATTTGCTCAGTTAAATCAAATACAGACTGAAATCTAAAAATCCTAGGCAAAAGAGACAGGTACACACACTTGCATGTATTCTTTTTCTCTACATAGCGCACACACGTGTATAATACATACTTAAGTCAGACACACGTTCATATTATAGAAACAAGATCTCCCAACAAATGTTAACATATAAACATGTTATATTTACATTTATTTATTATTAGATTATTACCTGTTATTGGCATTATATAATAATTATATAAATAATATTTCCAACTAACAAGCACTATATAAATATGTATTATAAACATTTAAGTTAGGACACATATTCACATATGACAGAAATAAGATTTCCAACTAACAAGCATTATATATATTAATAACATCCAATTATTATATAGTAATAATATCCCACAATTTGCTATGATTAAAAAACCAGAATTGTTTGGCTAACTAATAAGATCAAAAGAGAAATGAACAACATTTGTGGGGGAGGGATGACATCAAGGGAGAAAATAAAATAAAACAATCACTCCAAATAAGCAGTATATATAGGCTTCCCTGGACATTTTAAATTTTAAGACTTAAGGGGAGGCATAGTCATAAGCTACAGAGCAATGTTAAAATCTGACACAGTACTAAGTACAGAAAAGCTGGGTGTCAAAATACTCAACTTAGTCACCAAAATAAATTAGAGGGATGGTATAAATGATCAGACACTCTCATCTATCAAAAAAAGCAACTAAATCAGTTTTTCCCAAACTGCATTGCATGAAACACTAAAAAATTCCTACAGTGATTCCTAAATTAAATATGGTAAACACTAAGTTAAATAAAATATTGTATTCAATAATTTCCTGGCCTTTAACATACTAGTATGTATTATAAAAATAAGTAAATGGGGTACGCAGTCTTTTCCAAATTTAAATTATAAGTTATTTTGTTTTGAACTACAATTTCTAGGATATGTGTTCTTCAGAACATGCTTTAGCAGTCACCATAACAAATAATTTTTGTGCTCTCTTCTAGGCATGAAGTTCATTCTGTATTCCAGAGAAACCAAAAGTGATCCAATTTACCTAGTTTTTAGCACTCCATTTTCAAAAGGAAAGTATCAGTAAAAATACTCAAGGAGTTAAGAACAAAAATAAAAGGAGAATGAGTCAGTTTCTTCCCCACTTTCAAGAGGGGTTTAAAGCAAGGTGATGTGAAATTACTCGACTATATGATTAGCTTCCTTCACGTATCTAAAGTAATTTTATTAATTTCTATAAAATAACATGTATTAAACTCAGAGTAGCATGTTTTTGGAACACTCTTTTAAAATGTGTTTATTCTGAAAATTACAAATGTTACTCATGCATTTATGGGATTTTAAATGGACTTTATGTTCCCCCTCTTTTTTACAAATGGTTTTACTCTATACTCAACCTGGTGGAATCTGTCATTATACTTTTTGCCAAATTACTTGACACCTATGTTTTATCATGGTAACACTGCATCGACCTCATAACAAATGTTATACTTCAGTGTACTTCCTAAGGAAGGGTAATTTTCATGCATGACACTGAAAGCGGAAGAATCTGAGACCGGAAAGAATAAAAATGAATGAGAGGCTCAGTCATGCAATGGCTCGTATCACTGGTGGGAAAGATTCCTAGTCAAAGTCTAAAGATGCTTGTATTCCACTACATGTCAAAGAATACCTCCAATAAGTACTATTATCACTTTCATTCCTGCCTTTGAAAGGCATCATTGTCTGATGACATGAAAATAAGTCATGCTGCCTGAAGTGTTGCCTCCATACTGGCGAGATATACTGAGATGTCTGTTTTCAGTGTATAGGATTGTAATGATCAGAAACTACACTTATACACAGAACAATCTTCTTAAATGAGGGTTGTAATGATCAGAAACTATACTTTATACAAAGGACAATCTTCCTAAATGAGGTTTGGGAAGAAGTGTCTACAAGTTTATTTCTGCATATTTTGTATTTGTTCAGGCAAATTGTTTATTTTATCCAAAGTCCTGTGGAACTCAGAATTGCTCTGTGGCATTTTCAGTTTTAAGGTAATTCAGCTGTATGCCAACCGTGTTCTCTCTAAACTACCTAAGGCAAATATTTGAGTACTAATTGTGAAGCTCTGGCTTCTATTATAATTTTATAGAACTATTTTGACTACAAAACTTAAGAACCTTGATTTCCCCAATAAAGTTTGGAGGTAGGTTCAGTCAAGAAAACCAGCCAATTCCTTTTTCAACTCTCTACTGAACTCCATGAAACCCTCAAAGTGGGAGAAGTGACAGCAGAATTAGTTTGGCTACCAAAAACACAAGTGTTTGCAACAGATTATCAGATGCTGACTGACTGATCCAACTGAATAATTTAGAAGAAAACTACTGAGGCATGGGAAAGGCAGATAAGACAAGAAAGAACTTGAAGCTGAATGTGCTGGGTCTAGCTGTCTTCACTCTGGGCAAGTCACTTGGCTACAACTGGCCTGAGTCTCCTTATAAACGAGTTACTTTATCTAAAACATTCAAATGGACTATAAATGAATAAAATTACTTGGAAATTTTTCTAAGTCTCAATCTTTTGGTGTGGGAGGTATGTAACAAGTAGATTGATGGAGACATCATGCTGTTGGGTTGGCCAAAAAGTCTGTTAGGTTTTTTCCTTATAATCGTTCGTCCTAGTAGTGCTTAGTTGTCTTTAACTTCATTCGAAACAATTTTGTTAAGATTGTATTGTGACAGCTGTCATATCAGCATGCATTTAAAAACTTATCAAAATTGGTGAATATTTGCGTAGCCATTTTAATACTGAAGATGGAAGAAAATACGAAACATTTTCAGCATATTATGCTTTATTATTTCAAGAAAGGAAAAAGTGCAACTGAAATGCAAAAAAAGATTTGTGCAGTGTATGGAGGATGTGCTGTGACTGATGAATGTGTCAAAAGTGGTTTGCACAGTTTCTTGGTACTTTTGACATTTTGACTAAATAATTCTTTGCTGTGGGGCTGTCTTATACATTAGAAGATATTTAGCAGCACCCCTGGCCTCTGTCCTCTAGAAGCCAATAGCGGGAGAAAACTGACATACTCAGAATATCCAAATCAGTAAGGTTATTGGTAAAAATATGTCTTTTATTTTACAGAAGAAAAGTATACAGATTTTTTTGCCAACCCAATATTTCATAACTGCACATGTATACACATGCTATTCTTCATACCAAAAATACTGCCTGAGGCTGTCTGACTTAAAAGCCTATTCTCTTAACATACTTAGCAGTGCTTCTCTCATTTGTAAAATGGGGGTAATAAAATATCTATCTCATAAGATTGCTTAAGGATCAATGAACCACAAAATACATTAAGATTTGCAACAAATTTAACCCAGACTTAGTCTCCCCTCCCTTAAAAAAATCCCAAACAACTCAAAATAGTTAACTAAAGAAATGAAAAGGTAGTTACAGAAAAGGAAATAAAAATGATAAACACACTGTGGTTGCCAGTCTCCAAAGACTGGCCCTAAACAATTCTGTCCCCAACCTGTATATGCCTCTTCTCCTTTGACTGTGCTATAGGCCTGTGTCTATGTTGAACAATAAAACAGTGTAAGTGACCCTGGTCATTCCAAGCCTAGCCTTTAATTGGCCTGGCAGCTTCCTCTCATGGAATGCTTTCTTAGAATCCAGCCACACTGGTGTGAGGCAGCCCAAGCAGCCACAAGGAGCCAAAAGCGCCAGCTGAGCTCTCAATCAAGATTCCAGATTACTCTCAACTGTCTAGCATCCCAGTCCTTCTAGGCCCAGCTGCCCAAAGCCTGTTGCGCCTCCAGAAGACTGCAATCACCCCTGCAACACAGCTGACAACATGAAGCAGAACCTCCCACTGAATCCACAGAATTGTGAAGGAAATAGTTTTGTCACTAAATTTTGGAGTGATGCAATATACTTTTATAAATAACTGAAACATATTATGATAAAATTCCAAGGCATATACCCTAGCAAACATGCACATATATGTATCATAGTAGCATTCTGAAAAACTGGAAACCCAAATGCCCGTCAACTAGCAAATGCATAAATGCAAGTTGAAGATTACAAGAAGGTGATAGTATAAAGCTCCAAAGCAAAACCTAGCAATATGTTCTCTAGAGGTACATACATGAGTTTTTTTTTTGTTTTTTTGTTTTTTTTAAAATATGGCACAGGAAATGTTAAACGAAACTCAGGACAATGGTTTCCTAGTGCTGAGAGGGAAACCAGGAGAATATACTAGAGAAGGAACTTGAATAGATGTGAAATTGGCAATGTTCTAGTTCTAGAGTTGGGTAAGGGTTTCTCAGGTGTTTATCATTATGTTCATAATTACCCGTATGGGTTTATAAATTCTTTTATATGCAACTAGAATTTTCAATACAGCTTGATTTATTAAATTTTTATTTATATAAATTTATATTGTGTTGCAATTCATATCCAACAGTTATAACATCAAATACTTATTATACAAACTTTTAGAAGTCTAGAATGATTTTTACTTCTAAAGGAAAACCTTTTCTTTTAAATGCTGTTTATATTAGACACTATTAATATGTGGTAAATTATTTTAACAACCAAAATTAAAGTAGCTTAATAGGAGAAAAGATCTATCTCCCTTTCTAATGAAGTGACTGGCTCATTTTAACAACCTTCAAAAAATATATTTAAAAAGATACTAGTTGCTCCTCAAGCTCATTCTTCTACTTTGAACAAATGACTGGTTTTTACACAATTTTAAGATTAATTTCATCGACCACATTGTTTCATTATCTTGTTCCTTCAAATGCCAGAAAGCTGGTTAGCATATTAAAATAAGTTTTCTTTAGCTGTGGTCTAGAGTAAAAATAATTTTAGTATCAAAATTAAATTTCCATAAAGCAAATCTATTAAATTAAAAAATTAAAAACCTATGCAATGTTATAATTGTCAATATATTCAACAAATCCTGCTCAGTATAACAGATTTTTTAAAAGGCACATTAATATTTTGTTTTTTAAATCACACATCATTTTTAAGCAAAAACATCTAAAACTGATCACCACAGCAATTAGATTCAGACCACTCACAGGAATACTGTTATTACATGGAATAATAGTATAATTAATGAGCTGACCATTTTGCTAGAGCTCAAGCAGAGCAAACGAAGATAAAGACTTCATGTCTTGGCTTATTTAACTCTCAGGACCTACAATATTCAATTGACCCTCCCAGTAATTAGACACAAAATATTTCCATTGCAGAAATACTTTAATACAGACAAAAAACTTAGTTCATCCCTAATGAATATTTTTATTTGGTATACTTTAACCTCTTATGAGAAAGTTTAAATGAGATCAGACCTGTGATGCCTTCCTAAAGTGTTGCTTAGTTTCAATATGAATCACCTATAATAATAGTTAAATTAAGGGCCAAGAAACCAAATGGATCATTAATCTACCTCCACCCAAACTCAACACTTTCATTAATTTAGCATATTCTAATGCCAGTATATACAATGATAATTTCTATTCTTATTCTTCCTCCATATCAAGATAGATTATTGAAGTTCAAACAAAATGCCAGCTCAGAAATTTTACTTCTATTGCTGACATGTCTTTTTTCATCTATCTGTAAAATTAACAGCACTGAAACTTTTGTCATGTTTTTTAGATATTAACCAGTCTCTCTTTTCTTGTTCAGTGTTCCTTAACTAGTGAGTTAAAACTTGAGATAGAACTCCCTAAGAGTTACCTGTACTTGGAAAAAATATTCATGTAACAAAAATCTCCTTCCATTAAGACTCTTCCGAAGTTAAGCCAGCCAGCAGCCGTCTCCCGATTGCTAAAGGTAATCACTGACACACATAAATTACCTCTGTAAGCATCTTCATTAACTCTTTCCTTCTATAAGATTAAAGTGACACCTTAATTGAAAGAGAAATTATGATGTTCGCTACTAAGAGGAGTGTGTGTCTAGGGGAGGGATTCACACTATAAGCAATTCTCAGACACCGGACACCAGTTGAGTGTCCTACAATTCAACTCAATTCTGACACTAGCTACCTGGAGATAACATCGGATCCCACGGTTAAGGGCTCAGTCCTGCAAGTCTCACACTTCACCCACGCCAACTTCAGACACCAACTGCAATTTCAAGCTGTCACCAGTGCTTCTAACTCAAAGACTATATTCCAACGACCCCTTCCTTTGGGTTTGACTAATTTGCTAGAGCAGTTCACAGAACTCAGAGAAACATTTTATATTAGATCACCCGTTTATAACAAAAACATAAAACTCAGGAACAGGCAGGAGGAAAAGATGCATAAGACAAGATATATGGGAAGGGATGTGGGGGTTCCATAACCTCTCCTAGCACAGCACTCTCCCCAAATCTCTGTATGTTCGCCAATCTGGAGGCTCTATGAACTCAGTCCTTTTGGGTTTTTATGGAGGCTCCATTAAATTATTGACCACAGGGGATTTGACTCCCAGTCCCACTCCCCTCCCAGAAGAAGGTCAGGGGGTGGGGCTTACAGTTCCAACCCTCTAATCACAAGGTGGGCTCGACAGGAAACCAGCCCCTATCCTTAGATTACCTAGGGGCTTTCCAAAAGTCACCTCATTAACAAAGCAAAAGACCCCCCCCCACACACACAATTGCTTAGGGTTTTAGAAACTCTGTATGGAAACAGGGATGAAGACCAAACAAATATTTCTTACTATAAATTACAGTATCACAGCTACACATAGGATTTTACTGGCATCACAGTCAAATTCAAGGTTAATCAAGATAGATGCCACACAATAGAGAATTCCTGTACTATTATCAATACCAAAACACGAAGTGTGGTTATCATTAAGGATAAAAGATCTGTGTTAATACAAATTGAACACTCACTATGTTCCCCATACAGTGTAGGAATAAATATTCTAGGAAGATCCAAAAAGCTGTTCTTACCATAAAAGATCATCTGTTATTCTGTCTATAATTAGAACAGTAAGTTATTAATATTATTATTATCATTAAAGGGGGGGGGGGAACGAGTGCCATTATCACCATAACAGTATCTTGCTCATTTAGGCAAAGAACAAGTAACAAGTCTCCTTGAGTGTTTTTGCATTACAGGTGTTAAAATCGTCTTCAAAATTGTTCTGGCTTATTTAGTGTTAAATGAATGGTCCGGAACGATATTTAAATGAATTTACCTTATATTGGGATTTTAAAAACTTGTATTTATACCTCTCAAATGTAAAGCACCTAAGCTATACTAGATTGTTATTTCTGAATGAAGTATGCCTGGCATGTCTTCTAACAGTTAATATACTTCAGAAAAGAATCCCCACTTCCTTGGGGAATTCATATAAGAGGAATACCAGAGGGATTAATATAGCTTAAATCATTAAGTTGGACCATTATCCAAATAAAGCCTAATTCAAAGTCATTTATATTTCTCTCTGGCATGTATTACATGGGATTTGGGGGAGAATGGATAATAAGCATGTATACCTTTCTTATGAGATAGGTTGTTTACATTTTCAACTAACAATGAATTAACTACGGTAACAATCCTCTATTTGTTCACAAAACAAATCAACTGCTATCCATTTACGTGTTGTAGTATGGGTTCCACACTAATGCACAGCAGAAAAAAAAAGCCCCTGAATTTGATCAAAATCATTCTGACCAATAAACAGAAATGCAATAGAGCATTCAAGTCTGTGTTAAGAACTATTTTCTAATTTTAAGAAAGTGTGTAAGCTGGAATCATGTTTCCAATATAATCACTTGCTAACACATAATGCCAAATTTGCACACACCACAGATTTCAAGTTCCTATGTAAAAGTCTATGACCTTTGCTTTACCTCTCTTTGAATAAAACTTATTTCCCAAAGGCTGTTTCTGGAAGGATCCTATCATACCTCTCCCATTCTTCCTAAAGACCAAGATAGTACTAAATCAACGAAGAAAACAAAAATTTGGGAAAAAATAAGAAGTGGTAATCATGGAAGACTGGACGATGAAAACAACATGGAAAGCAATGTAAGAGAAATACAAGCTATTCAAGACCCCATGATAACTACACAATTAAAATTACAGACAACCCAGCGTCATCAATCTTCTACAAAAATTTTAATATTTCAATACATTAAACACTATTTACAGGAGTTTGAATAGACATGAAGTACTAAAAGAGAAGATCTTAAAAGTTCTCACAAGAAAGAGAAAATTTTAACTATGTACGGTAATGAATGTTAACTAGATTTACTGTGGTAATCATTTTGAAATGTATACAGATATTGAAACCTTATGTCATACACCTTAAACTAATATGTCAATTATATTATATATATACACACATTTATACACACACACTTGATACATATTGCTAGATTTCAATGAAGAACACAGTACTGAGAAGAAAAATATTTAACTGAGAATAGCTAATAAAACTGGAAGACATGAAGCAAAATTAAAAGGAAACCCCAAACGAAAATTATCAACTTGATTATCAACTAATCATTAACATCTCACCAATATAAACATAAAATTTCTTTTTCTTCTTGCAATATTTCCCTTTGGATAAGAATGAAGGGGAAAAGATCAAAAATAAAGTTTGAGAATTTAAAACTATAGGATTAGCTTATGGAAATTACACAATTTTTAAAATCACTAACCCTAAAAGATGTCAAACTTGACACAAAAGCTGTTTCCATAGCTAAACTTGACTTACCATTTCCAATACTGTGGTAGAAACTAACTTCCCCTCATCATCTGAAATAAGTTTCAAACAACCTCTCATAAAATTCCCTCTTATGCAAGCACAGGTGCAAAGAAAACAAAAGAATCCAGCCAAGCTCAAACTGTACCACCTTAGGAAAAGTACTTCACCTTTCTCATAATCAGCTTCTTTGCCCAAAAACAAGACAAGCCAACACTTAAGTACTCTAAAAGTCTTTCAGACTACAGAATTCTGTGTCTACTCTGAAAGTTTAGCTTCTACCCCTTAAGTGGAATGGCTTAATACTTCCAACCTCATTGATATGAACTTTTTACAAACAAAATGAAAACATTCACTTGGATTCAATTACGTTTTACTCACATTCAGCTATTCTCTTCAAATTCCTAGCTCTGAAAATTCCCTAGTCATCCAGGTTTCAAAACTTCAAGCCATCATCAACTCTTCTCCCTTTCCTACATTAAAGCAAAGCAATTAGCCATCACCAAGCTAGTGAGCTTAGCTAGAACACAGATTGTGCCCAGGCATTTTGATAGGCCAATATGTTAAGACTTAAGTCAGGGTGGCTGATTAGAAAGCAAATTAAATGAATCATTTAAGTTGGCCTTGGAGGCAAAGGATATAGTAAAAAGGACATAGGCAGACCTGTATTATTCAATCCTTGTGAGCAATACTAAGTTTTATTTGTAGAAATAAAAGATGTTTCCTAGTCTCAATTAGGAGATCTAAAATCAAGTTGTAAGACACTGTAAAAACTGAGCGTTTACTACAATTTACACCATATATTAAAGTTATCCTACAACACTAAGTTCCATAGAAAGAAACAAAAAAATGGTCATAGATGATATGGTCACTTTATTTAGGGTACCAGCCACAATTCCTTAAAAATTCACTTATTTAAGAATAGTACAAACTTGACTGACATAGAGGCACTCACCAACTTACATACAGGTTATATTCTAAAACATGTTTAGCTATCTTTTTAAACTATGAAAACATTTTTCCAAAGAAATAAAATTCCAAACAGTGGTTAGGTTTCCTCGTGAACAGATGCCAGTAACCTACATTTACCTAAAATTTAAGAGTCTCTTCTAATCCTTACTCTCACCTGACATACTCCTTCCTCTCAAACCCCCAACCCAATTCTATAGTATTGCCACTTTCTATATAAGTTTTTAAGTCCTTGGAAATGATTCACGTTCACAAGTAGGTAAAGTGAGGACACAGAAATCTCAGAAAAGAGTAAGTGGCTTAAAAACAAAAAATAACCACCAGATTCAGGTAACTCAAATAAAGGAGTGAAGATGGGGTAACCATTTACATTCCTTTCCCTTTCAGTGTATTAATTTGGTCCATGTATTATATTTGTGATTACTTGAAATTTCTTTTTTCCTATTCATTATAGGAACCAACAGGAAGCCACTTTTGCAATTATACATGAAATTAAATTAAGTCTTACTACTGGATGAAACATGGCAAAGAAGGAACATGAATAAGACAGAGTAAGCAACAGGCTGACCAATAAAAGGCTTCTAATAATTCAAAAGAATTTAGGAGTTACACATCAATTAAGTCTAATATCATCATCATATATACCCTGTTAACAACTTCTGAGTTTCTCCTCAAACATCAAATTCAGCAAAGCCAAGTTACTTAACACACATGGGCTAATGTACCAATTAATGATGTACTCAGGTAAGATACTAACCAAAACCCAGAATCTGCAGTCCAACTGAGGATCCTATAGAAGTATTTATACCAATTATGTTCAAGTACTATAGAAAACAAATGATATCCAAAAAAAAAAAAAAAAAAAGAGATCCTCTTCATTATGGAGTTAGGGAGCAAAGATAACATTCTTTATTTTGCAATGACCAGTATACTCTCAGTGTCTATAAGCAAGATTTAAAAACAGTAATGCACAGATGGAAAGATGAAGTAAAACACCAACTGTAGAATTTAGGTGTTAAGTATGGCTGTTCACTATAAAATTCTTTCAACTTTTCATACGTTTGAAAAATTTCATAATATAACAATTCTGAAATATGTAGATCTGTTGCATTGTGGAGTCCTTTATAAACTTTACAATTCAGGTTAATTGCAGTATTGTCCCTAAAAGCATTAAGCTTTCACAAATTGAGAAAAAAAAGGATTCGCTCAATCGAAAATATTAATCTTTCCACTATTTTTGAGAGCAAATATGCACTGATAATACTAAGCTATTACAACAAAAAGAACTTCTAACATTTTCTCCTATTAGAAAGCACTTAAAACTTACTGAGGGCATAAAAGTCAGGGACAGATTAAGTATGGACAGACTAGAAAGTTTCCCCATAGTCATAACTGGGTCAGAGCCTAAAACCTAAATCTTTTTCTGAGTTTCTAATGCTTGGTCTACAAACAATGTTGCCTTTATGCAAACTACACATGGCAGTAAGGAGTGTTCAGTTTTATCCAAGTTAGTCCTCAAGAAAACCCTAAAAAGAAAGCAAAAATTCCGAAGTCATTGCTGACAGATTCTAACTAACCCAGGACCTATTATATGCCTCATGAAACCCATGATTACTACCTACAGGAGCCACCACACTTACCCCAAATGGGAGCAGCTCCAATCCAGCATCTCGGTGCATTCCCTGCAGCTCCTCCTGAATGCTCTTGTAACTTAAAATGATCTCAAGAGCTCAGGGCTAGAAAAATTTTAACTACCATGAGTTTTCCCTAAAACATCAAATGTGACAGTATACCTGTTCTGAAGTGCAGCTGAACTGCTATTGCTAATGATTCCCCACTTTTTAAGATGTGGGGACGTTTTGTTCTGAAACTGTTTTTATTACCCATTTTGTCTTCTTCAGAACTGAGGTTGATAGCCTCTTTTTGTCATCTGCAAAGTGAAGAAAAACATGGAAACCTCAAAGCACAGGAAGTAATCCCCGATTTACAAACAGCTTATGTTCCAATCACTCCTTTGAAAACACGTTCTGTACTAATTAACCAACATATATACCACAGTGTCTATAAAAAACAGCATTCCAAGTTTCAACTCTGAACAGCAGCTTTCTGCCCTTTTACAGCTAACTGCAGCCCAAAGTCAAGGCTCAGAGGATTCTCTCTCCACATCTCTGGGGAGAAGCCACTGCCACCTGTGCAGTCCGGGAGAAGGGCAGCTCTCCCCGCAGAGGGAGATTCTACATTCCTTCTGTGGAAAAGCGGCCCTAATTTACCAAGGTAGCAGTTATGGAAAAGGTACAGTACTTGGTTAATATAACGTAAAAGTATAACGGTTACAGAAAAAGTAAGTAGAAACTACATTTTGCTCCAGATAAAAATAAAATTAGGTGCTGCTAAACTAGTTGGTCAACCAATTGTTTGGCAAGTAGAGAGAACATATTCTCAAATGTGTCCTCAATCCTGATCAACTCAACTGATAAGGGAGGAAATTAATGAAGTGAAATGGCAAGAAAATATTACCAAAAAAGTTCCTAAGTTCTAAAAATGTGCATTGTACTTTAAAATTCAGTAAATATGTAATATCCAACACCATATACCTCCCATTATAACTGGTAAGATTTACTTTTTTCAAAAAACTGAGAATTTAAAAAACAAGTATAACTTTGTGACAATGAGTCTCCTTCAGCTGCTAACTAGAGTCTTCTACAATTGAAGAACTGTAAAATGTATAGAAATAACAAACAGAGAAAGAAAACTAGTCACTAAAAATACTTCAGAAATGAAGCTGGTAACAGAAACATGAAAAAAGGGATCAGGGAAAGCCAGAATAAATTGGCTTGTAGATACAGAACCTGAGAGGAACATTTACTTCAGTATTCTTAAAGGTTCCTGTCCATTGCTAAATGTTAAAATGGTAACCTGAGATACGCCCAAGCTAGCCTGTTCGACTAGGATGTTATAGATCAGTCAAACTACTGATACCATTAGTAGCTTTGGAGAACTGTTTTAAAGATCCAAACAACAAGCAATCTACACCTAACACCCTCTTTACAATTTTTCAACAACGGATTATAAGGACAAGAGGCCTACCTACCTGAAATCTTTAAAGGATATGAAAAGTGAACAAACAGGATTTCATTTTACCTTAAACCTAATTCTCTCATAAAAGCCACTTGAATTATACTTAGACTTTAGGTTTATCTGTTTCCAATAAGGAATAGGGACAATTCCTTTGTTATAAAGGGCTCTTGTCTACTAATCAGAAATCTAACGTTATGAACATAAACATTTAATCAGAAATAAAACAAAATGTAAATACTTAAACTATCAGTAAGCAGATCACCTAAATTAAGTAGGTCTTTAAGACTCAAGACTTGTATATACCTTTACCTTCATGTATGTCATTTAGAATTCAAATGTTGCACATTTAGCTGAAGGATAAATTTTCTGAAATGTGTTTTTAAACATAGAAAAATAGAAGTGAAACATTTTCATGTGGATAAAAAAGGGTTATGTTTTTCAAGTACATTCTTGAAACTGAAGAAAGGAAACAACTTTTAATTCTTTGCCATACTTAATTAAAAAAAAAAAGAATATTATCTGCAAAGCAATCCAAGAAGACTTTTCATGATTACTTATCTTTGGATGACTTAATGCAGATTTCTAATCTTCCTTCAAAATAAGGGGAAAAAACGACAAAATCATCTCATCATTCAGCTCTGTATTTTTCTGCAACCCTAATTTTACCCTCAACATTCTTCCGTTTGTAAGAATGGTACCCTGAAAATATACAATTTTTGTTACCAGTGATGTTTGGTCAGCCATGCACTTCTACTATAACCTGAAAAAAACAGAACTTTCTCTTTTTCACACTGTTCAGGAGCACAATAACAGTTTTCATTTTCTGGTTCCAATTTCATTTTTATCTAATTTGGTGTTTCAAAGCGGAAGACTAAGAATACTGCGTCTAGTTCACAAAGCTTCACAGTAATTTATTTTCTCTGTCATTCCAAGTAACATAAAAGTTATTTTCTAATTCTGTAATAAAACATATAGCAAAGTCTTTCAATAACATTAAAACTTAAAAAAAAAGTTATAAGAAAAAATATCAAAACTTCTAAAATGGAATAAAAATGTTTCATGAAAGAATGTCAGAGTAATTAACTGTTATCCTAAATTGACTTCTCCCTAAGTGGGCCCCTGTGGTATTCAATACAAGATGCATTACCATTTCTTTCTATCCATAACAGAACTCCAGTTCAGTAGTTTGATATATGGGTAACTTACTCCACAAAATATTTATTCTCTATGTACTTAGTAACTCTCAAGATTTTCTCTGTGTGTTTCAAATGATAAAAATCCTAACATTTAGTTAGATCTAGCAAGTAAGATTAACTCAAGGCTCATAAGTCAGCAAAATAAATTCAGTTATTTTAAAAGGCATAAACAAACTCAAGTTGGCAAGTTGGGAAAAATTAGAGTAATCCTCCTATCTAAATAATTCACATCCCAATAGTGTCTAAATTAGCTACTGCTCTTAATGGGGTGATTTTCTGTAACATTCAGGTCAGTCCCTGATCCCCTGTGCAACTCCGGGATTACAGTCGAGGGCTCCCTGTCACCATGGTAGTTTGTTCTCCTATCCACAAACTCCCCTGCAGAGACCGATAAAGGAACTAATGCAACACTTTCGGATATTGTGCACAACGTACTGAGGGGTGACCGTTTGGCCAAGAGAGGAACGATTTTGCTCTAAAAAGCAACCCAAGATAGTTGTGGAATAGTGAGGCGCCGAGTGCACTTAAGGGCCTTGAAAAACGCCCCTCTTGAAAAAAAAATCTAATGTTAAATAAATAGGAGTCCGTAGCTTTCAGATCACTTTTCAGGGATGTTATTTCCTTTCCTGCAACACCTCGCTCACTCCTTTCCCCGTGTGTAATAAGAGCAAAAAAAGAGACGGTAAAAGCGGCAAACCGCGAGGCTGAGCAGACAAGGGCTGCTGCACATCTGGACTCATCTCCAACCGCAACAAGGCAACCTCTGGCCGATCCCATCCCGACCAGCAAACACGCGCTCACAAAAATGAAAGAACGCGATAGCCACGGGCGGGGGCACCGGGAGTCCGCCACGAGTCTGCTGGCTCCAGGGAGTGGCCCGTGCGGACTCTGGGACCCGCGCCGGCTGCCGGGGGGCTTCGTTCACCCTCCTGGGAGTCGACACACTTGCCCCGCCGGGGGTCAAGGTCCCACTGGGGGACCCCGACGCCCTGCCTTGGGCTGCTCGGGGGAAACTTCGCCCACGGGCAGGGGGCGCGCCCGCCTCAGCCGGGGAGTGAGCGGGGCTCGGCGGGCAGCGCGGGGCCAGATCCGGAGAGAGCCGCGGGTCCCGGGTCCCCGCGGGCCGCGGGCGGGGGAGGGGCGGCGGGGCACTTACCAAGGGTCGAACTCGTGAATGATGCTTTCGAAGCGAATGACGGCGAACAGGCGCGAGCTGAAGCCGGCCAGCCAGGCCAGGAAAAGGATGGTGAAGGAGAGCAGCGACTGCCAGCCGGCCGGCTGCGACAGACCCCCGGACAGCCCCGCGGGGGCCGGCTTCGGCGGCGCCACGCCGCTCGCCGCCTTGTGCGCGCACTGGGCCCCGGGCCCGTGGTGGCCGTGCCGGCTGTTCCCCAGGGCCATGAGGCCGCTCCACGGGGACGAGTTGAGGGACGACTTGTGCTTGCTCTCCGGGGCCGAGGGCTCCGCCATGTTGTGCCCCGGCGGCGGGTCTCGCTCCTCGCCGCCGCCGCCGCCGCCGCCTGGTGCGAGGGGTGCTGGGCGGGGACCAGAAGAGGAGGAGGAGGAGGAGGAAGAAAAAGGAGGAGGGAAGAGCCACGCGCGCTCCCGCCCTCAGCGCCGCGAGGCCGGGCAACAGGGGGTGGAGGCGGCGGTGGGGAGTCTACGCCTCCGCAGCGGCCGCGATCGCCGCTCTCTCAACTCGGATGGCCCTAGCGCCCCACTAGCCATCCGTATCCCCAGTGCAGATGCGGCAGCGGCGAAAGCCGACGGGACGAGGGCGCCAGAGAAGGAACAGGAGCAGACGTAGACAGTACCTCGAAACGGAACAGCAATGACATTCTCCCTCACACCCGCCGCCCACCCCGCCGCGAAGAGCAGGAGGAGGAGCTCCCTGGAGCCCAGGCGGAGCTTAGCAACCTGACTCCGCCCCCAACCCAACAGGAACTGGCTTTTCCACCTGTCACAATGCGACAGGTCCGTTAGGGGGCTGGCCCAGAACTGCGGAGCCCGCCAATAGGGACGCGAGCTGGGGCGGGGTTTGGCCAGACCGCCCTCCCCCTTCCCCTTCCCTCACTCCCTCGCGCCCATTCGTCCGGAGCGGCCGTGCGGCGCGGTTACGGTTTCATTGTCAGTTGAAAGACGCGGTTTCGCGCGCCTGTGTCGTCGGAGAGGACGGGCGCTAAGGAGGCTCTGTTAGGTGCATGGAACTTAGCCGGCCGAGGGAGGGGTCAGGAGGTGGTTAACAGCAGCTGAGCGACCTCCGTCAAAATCAATTTAAGAGAGACGGAGAGCGCCGCGCCTACCGGATAGTTCGCGGGCTTGTCATGGTCGCGACTTTTAACCCGCTCTGCGCGGAGCACCTACCACGTGACTGAGCGCGCAGGCGCGCTACAGCTCTCCTCGTCGCGGGGTTCTGAACGGCGGGGCTCGGCCGCCCGGGGCGCCCTGCACCCAGCACAGCGAGTGAGCCGCCCGTGTTGGCGCCACGGTCTGCCCTGCGGGGTACAACGGGCGTCCTGCCTACCAGAGATTGCAAGTTAAGACAAGTTTTCCAATGTGGAAAACTTCGGAGCCCACTCACAGTCCCTAGCACGGGAAAGACGGAGGCAAGCAAAGTGAGACTTTGTCTCTTTTCACTTCTTGTGTTTTCCTAACAGCAAAAATAATGTTTGTTCCCTGGAAATATGGGAAAATGCAGGAATTCATTTTAATGGCTGCATACGTTACATCAAAGGAGTAAAACTGTTCAACTTTGAGAGGACTTTTCAGCCGGTACCCAATTCTTTAGTAATTGATAACGGATTTAGGATCCCTGTACACGAATTTTGCATGTCTAGGTTGTATTTTTTAAAATCAATTAATTAATTTGATTATTTATTTATTTTTAGAGAGGGGAAAGGAGAGAGGGAGAGAAACATCACTGTGTGGTTGCCTCTCACTTGCGCCCCCAACTGGGGACCTGACCTGCAACCCAGGCATGTGCCCTGACTGGGAATCGAACCAGCGAGGACACTTGGCTCGCAGGCCGATGCTGAATCCACTGAGCCACAGCAGCCAGTGCTTAGGTTGTATTTTTATACTTTCCAAAAAGAAAGTGCAACCCGATAGACAACACTCAAGGTAAAATAAGTTTTAAAAACTTGTAGGGACTCTAGAATTGCTCGGACACAAGCCCCATCCATGAAGTTAATTTATATTACCTTCTAATATAAATTAATTGTCCTTTTTTAAAATAAATAACGACTTAAAAAAATGTATTCAATATAAAGACACTCAATTATTTTAAGTCTTAAAAATTTAACACATTTAGGACATTTAAACACATTTAGAAATTGTGTTTAAATAGGTCTTTTCAAAATGTTAGATAAATTAACAGAATATTTAGTTTGAGATTGCTTTTTGAATCTAATGGATCCTGCTGCTCTTTTAACCTGCTAACTGATTAACTTCTCTCCTTTTATTTACAAAAATAAATAGTTGCATTAAGGGAAGAATCAAAAGGTTTCTAGAAATAGACCTTTCCCGCCAACAATTTAATAGCAGACGTTTATTGAGTATCCTCATTTAATGAGAATTATGACAATATTAACTGAGCCCTGTTGTACGAGAAAAGTGACATGCTCTTCAACCATATGTGCCAAAATGCAGCATATACAGTATTTGTGTCCCTGTTCCATGAACCAAAGTTCTCTCAGCCTAAAATAAAATTTACTTTGTGTTTTTGTTTTAATTTGAATATTTCTATTTCATTGCCTTTTTTGTAGATTCTCCCTATGAAGTTCTACATTATCTTTTTTTTTTGCTTCCTTTCAGTTTCTTTATGGCCAGAGTCCTGGTCTGAAAAGTGGTAAGGGTACGTTGTGGTCCCACATTGTTGCTTGCTAGCCCTGTAAGTCACCTGTATGGGTTGACCTTTCTTCTATTAGTCAGTTGTTTATATCAAATGCAGTCGCTTATCTGAAAATACTCTGAGAAACTGTTATGCAATATATGGAAATTCAAGGTAACAGCAAAAGTAAAAGCAGTACGAAAAACCCTGTTATTCTTGGTCTTCATTTATTCACCTACTCTCTTGTTCACTCAACAAGTATTTATCAAGCGCCTCCTTTATGTCAAGCACTACGTGGGCACTGGGGATGGAGTAGGGAACATGAGAGACATGATTCCTGCCCTCATGGAGCTCACCAGCCAGCCCTAGGGAGATGGGCATGAGTAAAAAAATCACATTGCTAAGCACCCAAATGCAATGTGAGAAATACTATGGAAGAGAGATGTTTGGGGCCTTTGATCTGCAAAAGATGGGAATGCTACCCCGAGTAACCATCACTAGGGCTGAGGACTGGGGGTGAGAATGAGTGGACCAGGGGGAAAGAAGACTGGAAAGACTTATCCAAACAGAGACGCACATGCAAAGGGCCTGCAGTGTGCCTGGGGAGGCTAGTATAAGAAACTCAGAAGAGGGTCAGTATGACTGCAGCACTGATAATGGAACACTGTGGTACAGGCGTTGAAGAAATGCCAGGTAGTACAGGTCAAGTTGAGGTATTGTTTTGTTTTGTTTCAAGCTAGGTGTAATAGGAAGCCATGAAGGATTTTAGGCAGGATGTGGTGTTTGTAAAGTGCAGTGAGATAGATGATCAGATGTGTGTCTTGAAAGATTACCATGTGAAATAAAAAATAAAAATAATAATTTAAAAAGGAAAAAAAAGTGCAATGTGGAAAGCACGTTGGAGAGGGGACCAGTGAAACCTCAGTTTCCAGCCCACCAATGTAGACAAATGGTTTCCAGTTTGTGCATAAAGCTTGAGTGTATTGCTTTCTGTCTCTGCACTTTAGCTTCCTTCCTTATTCTGGTAGGTGCTATGTACTATCCTCACTGAATTCAAATCTCCGAGGAGTCAGATAGTCAAACATAAAACTGCAATCTAATGAGCAGAGTGATAGAACATCAGAAGCAAAGCAGACGGTGGGCCCGTGTTTGTTAGGGTCTTCTGAGAGAAGGTAGTATTTGAGCTAAAACTCAAAGGATGAGAAGCAGTTTGACACACACACACACACACACACACACACACACACACACACGGAAGAGTGTTCCAAACAAGAACAAGAACATTCTTGGAAGTAATACACAATGTTTACTATTAATGAGGGTGCCATGGGAGATGAAGCTGAAAGGGAGATAACCATATTATCAAGGATTTTTCTGCCTGGTTATTAGATAGCTGGGAGCCATTGAAGCATTTTGAATGATAATAAAATAATCAGAGTTAGCTGATGGGCAGAAAAAAGTTGACAGCAGTGTGAA
Organism: Furipterus horrens; assembly: GCF_987537825.1. Lineage (NCBI taxonomy): Eukaryota > Metazoa > Chordata > Mammalia > Chiroptera > Furipteridae > Furipterus > Furipterus horrens. The sequence goes on along the minus strand of NW_028327177.1, from coordinate 129,541,939 downwards.
GAATATACTGGAAAGGATGAGAATAGAATCGGGGACAAGGGTAGAGGCATTTACAAAAGTTCAGGAAAGAGAATTGGACCTAGAGAGAAAGGGATAGGTAGGAGAGGTTATCAAGAGGGATAAAGGAAGTCAGGGTTAGGATGAGTCTGGAGTTTCTGGATTGGCCATTTGGATGGGAGGTAGTGTCACAGAAATGGAGAGTATGATCAATGCTCAGATCAGCTTTGGACATGTCATGTTTTAAATCTCTTTAGGACACCCAAGAGGAGGTGGCTAAAAGGCACTTTGATAAAGAGATCTGATATTCAACAGGAAGGATTTTGGAGGGATAAGGATTTGGAACTCTGTGGCCATGGATGCAATTTTGGTGGAACCAAATTTAGGAAGAGTAAAAGAAGACTGAGGACAGAACCCTAAGGAATTCCCAAATTAAGAAGCTAAAAAATGTGCCTACAAGGGAGCCCGAGGTAGAGCAGCCGAAGAGATAGCAGAATCAGCAGAGAGGGTGATGTCCCAGTAGCTAAGAAAGAAAAATAAAGTGACAAAGGGAGGCTAGCAGTGATATCCGTGAAGTTTGACACCACCGAGAAGTGTACCTTGTATCGGCAACCAGGAATCCTCCATTTCTTTAGTAAGGTCAATTTCAGTGAAGGGGTAGAGAGGAGAGCCAGTGAGCAAAGGAGAGTGTGTAAACCACCTTTTTGAGAAGTCTGGCTTTGAAAGCACATGGAGGACCCAGCTGCACCACGAAAAGACAAATTGATTGATCCTCAGTCCCTGACATTTCCCACTAAATTCAAGAAAAGATTGAAGTGCTGATAATGTGTCTCAGGAACGCACAGGGCTTAAAGAAGTTTTCCTTCTCTCAGGAACAAAAACGACATGACGCATACTTTTGTCCTGAACACTCCACAGTAGGGGTCTGCCAGAATCTGGCCTACAATTGCATTTATAAATATTTGATAACTGAGGACCTTCTCAAATCTTATCTTGTTCCCTTCTGACAAGCATTGGTCAGAGTACCTGCTTGGTGACCTGTAGCCCCAGTAGAGGAAAGGGAAGCAGAGGGGGAGAAACCGAGTTACGATCTTGTGCAATTGTAGGCATGCTGCCTAGAAGCCGTGTTCTGTGGTGGTTTAGACCACAAGCTCTGGAGACATACTAACAGAGATCAAATCCTGACTAATTCTGAGTCAGACAGATGGCCTTTGGCAAACTGCTTCACCTCTCTGCCCTGTGGTATCGTCACCTCTAAAGGGTGGATAAGGATTGCACCTTCTTCTTAGGGTTGTAATAAGAAATAAATGTATCAGTGCATGAAAACAACTTAGAATAGTGCCTGGCACAGAGGAACCATGCAGCACAGGTTGGTTTTTAAACTGGGAAGGGCCTGCCTCACATCAACCACTACCAAGAATGCTGTTTCAATGAGTAAACTAGCAGGGAGCTAAGGTGGGAAGAAACCCTCAGAGTGGGTGTAGTCGTCGTCGTTGGCAGCCGTCCGTCTCGAGAGACGATGGTGTAGCTTCTTAAGAGTCTATCTGCACCGCCGAGAATGGCTGTGCAGTCCGACTCGGGAGTGACAGGGTATCTGTCTCCTCCCGTGTTGAATCGACATCTTGCGATGACGCTGGAGTGTCCTCTCCAGTGAAGCTGAAGCTACAGAGCCTGGGCAGGGTGATATGGAGGGTCTGCTGTTGCCCATGCAGCAGACCCCCCCTCTCTTCGCAGCTGAAGGGTCCAAGGGAAAGACGGAGTCAATACAGCTTGGCTTCAGGTGCGCCGCAGGAGTTGCCGGTGTTGACTACAACGTCAAACCGCCTTAGGGACTCCGGCTCCGGATTTTCTGTCGGGGTTTACTCCCTTAGCCTTTCCCCTGAAGAGGTATGCCGCAAGGCAGCGGAGGTTTTTTGGAGTCAGACTTTTCCTTCTCTGATGTGCCCTGACTGGAAGATCGAACCAGCGACACTTAGCTCGCAGGCAGCTTCTAAAATGGCTCCTAATGATCTTTGATTCCTGGTATTCATATCCTTTTGTGAATCCCCTCCACTGGTGTGTGGGCTGGATCTAGTGATCTATTTCAGATAAATAGAATTCAGCAAAAGTGATGCGATGTCACTTCAAAAATCAGGTAATAACAAACTTGTCTTTCCCCTCCTGTCCTCTTTTCTCTCTGCTTTTCTATTCTTCTTCTCTCTGTCTTGCTCAGCTCTCACTCTGAGGAAAGCAAACAATCATATTGTGAATAGCCCTAGAAAGAGGGTCCATGTGGCATGGAAGTATTGTCTCTGGCCAGCAGTCTGAAAGGTCCTGAGGCCTGCCAATAGCCACAAGAGTGAGCTCAGGAGCAGACACTGCCACAGTCCAACCTTGAGATGACTGCAGACCTGGATGACACCTCGATTGCAGCCTAGTGAGACACCCTGAGCCAGAGGACTCAGCTAAACTGCACCCAGACTCCTAACCCACAATGTGTGAGAGGCCCATTTCCCAGGGCTTACCAGAAGAGTGTGTGAAGGAACTGTTTGCTTTTTCCTAAAGCCTAAGGCACAAACTGATAGTTTTAATTTGCATTCTTTATTATTATTATTATTGATTTGAGAGAGAGAGAGAAACATCAATTTGTTGTTCTACTTATTTATGCACTCCTTGGTTGATTCTTGCACGGGAGCTGACCAGGGATTGAACTAGCAACCTTGGCGTATCAGGACAATGCTCTAAACAACTGAGATAGTCAGTCAGCAAGGGCCATGTGAATCTGTTCTTCAAACAAATAAACTGCAAACATACAAACAAAAAACCAAACTCTTCTACTGTTCAATTTAGCATAGCCCCTAGATTATCTGCTCTAGATCATGTACTTCACAAAATTTCTTGTTTAATACCTGCAAAATAATAAAGGAATTTTTTATGGTGCATTAAGAAATTCAAGTAAAGAGATCCAAGATGGCGGAAGAGTAAGTGGAAGCTACACTAACCTCCTCCCAGGACCAATCTGGAATTACAACTTAATTGTGGAGAAATCATCTGGAATAACCAACTGAACACTAGCTGGAGAGAAGTCTTATAACCACGGAGAGACAGAAAGGGCCACTTCATCACAACGTGACTGAATACAACAAGGATGCCAGCTTGTTAAACCGAGCATGCTACTGCCCAGGGACAGCCAACTGACCTGGAGTCTGCACGATCCTTCCCCATGTGGGAAGGCTACCCTCCCCTCCACACCCCCAATCTTATTAGAGGTTTCTGGACCCAAGGGTAGGTAGGACGACGACCATGTCCAGCTTGAAGCAACTAGAAGAGCATGAGACCTTAACCCATTGTCCTTTATAAGATTAAAAAGGGTCTTAAGTCTGAGAGGAGGGAATTGTTACAGAGTGGGGGGTCCCCCCCCCCACATAAATAAATAAATAAATAAAGAAATTCAAGTAGAAATTTCCTGAAGCTAAAGTAACTGTTACAAATGCTTACCCTGATAGAAAGGTGGTGGTTCCATTTTGTTTTAATGTCATGAAGTTTTGTGCCTTCCTGATATGCAGCTATATTGTCCATCTCTTCCTGAGAGCCTTATAGGAGCAGATGAGTAAATAGGTTACTTAAGCAAAGAATATAGATTTTTTTTCTTTATCTTTGTTCTTTTTTAAATTTGAAATAATATTTTCTTTCAATGTAGTTCAATTACAGTCACAGTGATTCTGACTAAGTACTATTAACTATCCCTATACATGCGGGCTTTTGTTTGTATATTAACCCAAGCAATCACAGAATCAATAGCTACATCATATTTGGAAGATAATTTATGAAATTATGTTCTTGTAAGTCAGAGTAAAGTTCAAAGAAGAAGTTTATAATATATAAAGATGCTATTATTTCACCCTACAGATGTCAGGAAAACAGGAAACTTGAAATAGGGACTCTCTTACTTAGTAAGAGAATTTAATATATACTGAGCTTCAGTACTTGTGTATACATTTTTAAAAAATCTACTTTTTATTGTAAATTTTTGCTATCTCAGGTGTTTTATTTTAAAATTAGGCACAATAAATATTATGCTGAAGAAGTGTGTTTTACTTAATAATCACAGAAAACAAACTCATTTCCTAAGGAATTAGAAGAGATTTTATTGATTATTAAATTAGTTACACAATGAGGAATGGAGGGTACATTAGCTGGAAGGTATACAGTTGAAAACTACAGTATAATTTTGATAATTAAAACAAAATTAAAAGATAAAAAAGGAAGAAAATAAACAAAAATATTAAAAGGAGCTGAAGGAATATATTAATTATAAAAATATTTTAGACATCTAAAGTATTGTAAAGGCATGTACAACTGGGGTATTAATTTTACTTCTTATACTGTGGGTTTTTTAGGCTCTTTCAGTTTTTAAAGAACAGAGATATATTTGATTTACTGTGTAATGGAATTTATTGAAAAGATGCAGAGGAGTAAGAGAGACCGGAAGACATCTCTGCAGCTGCAGAGCCAGGCCTCATAGAAAACAAGAAGTTATTTTTGAGACACACAGCAAATGCTGTGGCTCAACAAAACTCTGTTAGGCCGGTTGCATGACCTGTCATCTTCCATGTGCTCAGCAGCGCCCTGCACTGTGTGCTGTTCATGTGCTGACTCCACTGTTCTGTCTTGGTTTCCATCATGACTATCTTCCTTTAACTCACTATTCTTGTTCTCAAAAACCCTTTACTTGTGCTTCCTTATGGCTCCTACTGCTTTGGGGCTTCTGCTTACTGCCCTCTCTTGAACATCCCTTTGTTTCTCAGGAAATCCTTGCACATCTGTGTTAGATCATTACCCTGGAAGTAGATCCTGAGATGAGCTTTTCTATGATTTATTAAGGAAATAATCTCAGGAGAAACTGGTAAGGTGGCGAGAAGGTCAAAGATGGGGAAGAAGCCCAGCAAGATGCAGTCTCAGCAAAGTCCAAGGAGGGTTCTCTACCCTAATCCCAGAAGAGGAGTTTGGGAGTATAAATGATGTCTCTGATGTCTGTCTGGAACCATCCCTGTTCCCACACCTGTCAGTCACTAGTTAAAGCCCAAGGAGATGCATGAGCTTCTAGACACTTCTGGTCATTGGAAGGGAAAGCTTGGGACAAAAGGGCATGTATGTGGTAAATAGGGATCTGAAAATCTTGGATGTGAGTGGAGCACTGCTTCGGTGTCTCTCTCATGTGAAATATGGCTCAGATTGAAGCTCCTTAAGACACATATTCTGATTGGGTCAAGAAGTTATCCTCTTGTGTAGGGTGCCCCTATTGGGCTGTTATACTGGGTCACACACACTGTAGAGTACTGAATGCATTTAAACCTGGCATATTTCTCTGCTCTTGTCAGTTGTGGTTCCAGTTGTAGGGTGACGTGTTGCCATGCATGGTCACCTAAGTATAATAAGCCTCCAATACATGGCTGTGGCTCTGATAGTTACGCTGAGGCTCTTAAAAGAGAGCAGAGTAACTGACCTAAATCTTGTACCTTGGCTGGTTTGTTCCAATGTAGCCTAGTCTATTTTGTTTTCGTTTATTTGCACTTAGACTTGTTACTTTAATTTCTTCTTCTTTTGATCGAATGTGTCTTAAAAGTAAGCCACCATCTTCTGATCTCAGATTTGATTTTCTGAGTGAGTAGGGGTTCTAAATAGTGATTACTATTAATGTATAGGAATGAGAACAGGTGCTTCATATTTTCTCATTTAATTTATTCCTTTTTTAAAAAAATGTTTTATTGTTATTCTATTACAGTTATCCTATTTTTTTCCCCTTTTCCCCTCCTCCGCCCGGCCCACTCCCCACTCCCACAATCCTCACACTATTATCCATGTCCATGGGTCATTTATGAATGTTCTTTGACTAGGCCCCTTCCCTTCTTCCCCCTTTATCCCCTGCCCCCTCCCCTCTGGTCTCTGTCAGTCTGTTCCTTCTTTCTATGCCTCTGGTTCTATTTTGCTGGTTTGTTCATTTTCATCCATTAGGTTCCTCTGATAGGTGAGTTCATATGGTATTTGTCTTTCACCAACTAGCTTAGTTCACTTAGCATAATATTCTCCAGTTCCATCCATGCTGTTGCAAAAGGTAGGAGTTCTTTCTTTCTGCTGTGTAGTATTCCATTGTGTAAATGTACCACAGTTTTTTTATCCACTCGTTTACTGATGGGCACTTAGGCTGTTTCCAGCACTTGGCTATTGTAAATAGTGCTGCTATGAACATAGGGGTGCATAGGTTCTTTTGAATTGGTGTTTTGGGAGTCTTAGGGTATAATCCTAGCAGTGGAATCGCTGGGTCAAAAGGCAGTTCCATTTTTAATCTTTTGAGGTAATTCCATACTGTTCTCCACAGTGGCTGCACCAGTCTGCATTCCCACCAACAGTGCACTAGGGTTCCCTTTTCTCCCCATCATCGCCAGCACATGTTGTTTGTTGATTTAGTAATGATGGGTATTCTGACTGGTGCTCATTGTGGTTTTAATCTGCATCTCTTTGATGGTTAATTTAATTTATTTCTTAAAAAAATATTTCTCAAAACAAGACCCCAATAATACCAACCCAGTAGGTCTGGGGCATGGGCTAAAAGTCTGTATTTTCAGTAAGCACCCCAGGTAATTTAATTCATGTCAAAGTTTAAGAACCACTGCTTTATGAAGTAAATATTATCTACTTAATTTTACTATTAAGGAAATTGAAGCTCTAAAAGGCTAAGAAAATCATCTGAGGTTATAAAACTAACACTGAAGATGTCTCAAAAGTTCTTTTCCATAAAAGGAAGTTTCCACAGATGCTTTGTTTGCAATGTGAAAGTTTACTTGATAACGAAAATGTTCACTATCAACTTGAAGCAGATCTCAATGTGTCTGTGACTACATAGTGTCTCTGTGTATTTCATCTCGTTTTGGCTAACTGCAGCCTCCCACTTGTGTGCAACTACAATATTATAATTTCAGTACTTTCTTTCACATCCCTGCTAGAAAAAAAGATCCAAGGGCAAAGACAGTCGTCAAATAACTCTGTGAAGCAAAAGGTGAAAGAGTTGGTGGAATGTCATCAAGGGATTGAAGTTGTGGTTCAGCAGTTTTCTTCCAGACACTGTGACAGTATATGCTGAGAAGTGTCAGTGCTCCACACTTGTTCCATGTGGTAGGGCCAGGAATGCTGTCCTTTATGTAGGATAATCTGAGCATGTACGTGGAGTTTTAAAGTGTTGCTTCTGATTCAGGAGAGAATGCAGAATTGGATGGGGTTGAAGTTCTGTCATATCCAACATACAGTGCAGACTTTGGCTCTGTAGAGAAATGACCAAATTACATGAAGGGTGGCTTAAACCATCTGGCAAGGTAATAGCAGTTTTTCATCTTCAAAGCTAAGGATTGGTCTGCTTGTACAAAGATGGAACATAGTAAAAATCTGATTTCCTTGTGTTTTATGGCCCATAAGACGTTCTTCTATGGGAAACAACTTAGAGATACCCTAGTAGGCAGCAGGGTCTAATCCTAAACCTTGCATGATGGAAGCTAGAATTTGTGTTCTTTCTACTAAATTCTTCTTTTATTATATGTGTTGTCATGGATGGTGTCACCCCAAATTTATGTTGAAACCCTAACCCTCAATGTGTCTGTATTTGGAAATAGGGTCTATAAGGAGGTAAAATTAAATGGGATCGTAAGTGTGGGACCTTAATTCAATAGGACCAGAGTTCTTATTAGAGGTGGAAGAGACACTAGAGATGTATGTCTCTTTCTCCCTCTTTTGTGCAGAGAGGAAAGGCCATGGGAGGACACAAGAGGAAGGCAGCCTTCTGCAACCCAAGGAGAGAGATCTTACCAGAAGCCAGCCCTTCTGGAACCTTAATCTTACACTTATAGTCCCCAGAAATGTAAGAAAATAATTTCTGTTGTTTTAGCATCTGAGTTTATGGTATTCTGTATGGTAGACTAAGCTAAAACATATTCTGAGCACAATGTAGGTGACCAATACATTTTTATTTGTGGTTTTCTCTACTCTAGCATATTCACAAAATTTCTTGAAAATTATAGGATTTATAGTTTTATGAAACTTGCAAGATTCAACCAGACTAAATCTGAGAAACTTACCGACACATATATCTCATTTATTTAATAAACTCAGAAACATTATCAGTACCCTGTATTCTTATTTGAATTCTTATTTTACCTGTATTCTAAAATCTATTAGCACATCACATAAACATTATATTTAATTTTGTGTGCATATTTTACATGAATTTAAAGACCACAACTATAATGTTTTTGTCTATAGGAAATCTAATTCAACCCTCAATACAGAATCCAGGAAGAATGACAGAGAAAAAGGCTTTGTAGAGCTCCATAGGAAAGCCCTTGGATATCCATTGAGCAGCAAATGTCACTACTCAGATAATCCCAGTTCTTTCTGACTGTGAAATAGATATTCCATCCATTAGACCCTAATTTCTTTTAGGTCTAGCTAGCCTTTTTGTCTAGTGAGTTACCTCTTATTTCACTGTTTTAAAATACCAGTTGTTAAAGATTTCCCTTATAGAAAATGTAGACAACAATGGTAACAGTAATTTAGTGATTAAGAGCAGGAACCTTAGAACCAGACTTCCTGAGTTTGTATCCTGGCTCTTTTTACTTGCTGTGTGCTCTTGAGAGAGTTATTCAACCTCTCTGTGTCTCAGTTTTGTCCTTATATTAAAGGGAATAATGATAATAATAGGATCTACATAATAGGGTTATGAAGAGTAAATGAGTTCATTGAAATAAAGCATGAGGCCAATGCTTAATACGGTGAATGCTCAACAAGTCTTATAATTATCACCAAACCATCTAGCTTTTCACTGTTTCTCAACTACAAAATGTAACTTCTGCCAAAAATTTTGGAAACATATGAACTTGGATCAGAGAGGCAACCACATGAGAGAAAATGACAGTGTAAACTTCAAACCACTATTGGAGAAACACCTCAAAGGTCATGTTCAGTTGAAAGTAGTTGAGCAGTGTGATCTTTATTGGCAAAAGTGAGCACGTGTGCACATATTTGTGTTCAGAGTCCAAAATGTAAAGCAGCAAGATGTTTGGCAATCCACAAGTGAAATTCAATGTTGATAGTCTGTCCCCATCCAAACTGTAGACATGGTCTCATATATTCACGAATCAAGAAGTAAAACATAGAAATATTGCAACAACAAACAAGCAAGCAAACGAAAATGAAATAGCACAACAAACAGCTACCGGTCTGGCCAATGTTGCGACAGGCTGGCAATGTTGTGACAGGAAGCTACAGAGACGGCCAATATCGCAACAGACATCTCAACGGCCAAGTCTGTGTAGGTAATAACTATAAGGAGAAAAAATACTCACAATATATTCTCTAATGGAAAGAACCTCATTCGTTTTGAACACAATATTTTTTTATTTATTCATGATATACAGAGTAGGTAAAAGTAGGTTAACACTTGTTAGTACGTATGTTTATTATTGTGTTATTCTCCATATGAACAACTGTAAACCCACTTTTGCCCACCCCTGTATTTACTATAACAATACATAGCAAAAAGTTTGTAAGCAAACGCACCAAAGTATTAGCAGTGGTAACCTTAGGTGGGTCAGCGCTGGGCTCCTCTTTTTTTCCCCCTACCCTATGGTGGGTGACTAATGGGTGACCAGTAGTCTGTCTCCCACCGCCAGCTCACTGCTGAGTGACCCCTTTGGTAAACATGGGAACTGCCAACCACTTTTCAAGAGCTGGTGGCTCTGGCTGGGGCCTACAAAGTCTCTCTCCTGGGGCTGGCCAACGTGGCTGGCTCTAAGGAAAAGCCACACTGGATGTGTCAGCCGACCTTTGTGGAGGCGGCTAAGGGCTGGGAGCGGTTCGTTCCCTTCTCAGCTCCCACCGGCTGCATCTTACACCCCCACAGCCTGCCTGACCGCTGGCACTGCGCCATCCTGTCTGTCAGGTGGAGCTGGGGATTGCCACAGATTGCAGCCCATGGGCTCCTCACAGCCACATTTTATTTCAGGAGGAAAAGCCCCCTTGACATTTCCCTGTGCTGATCTGCTGCTGTACCACAGTGGTTCCTCCCCTTCTGGGGAGAAAGGATAGCAAGGCTACAGCAACTCAGCACACCTGAGTGATTGGGCGTTGCAGGAAGGGCTTTCTCCATCTCCAGAGCCAGCAGCTGCTGCACTCGGGACCTCCTGGCCCCCATGCCTGGGCCCCCAGACTTGAATGGGGCTGCTCACAGGGGTGCCTGCCTGGCTCATTTGGGCCCTGTGACTGCCCCATGCTCCCTGAATGGTGACAGCCTGGGACCTGAGCAGGTTTCTCTAGGCACTGCCTTCCCAACAAATGGCCAGTCTGTGTCCTCAGCAGGCGAAGGACCAGTGCAGGACCTGGTGCTCAGTCATCTCCCTGGTAGCATGTGTGGAAGATACTCATGCACAAGCATGCACAAGCAAGCCCTGGCCCTGCCCCACCACCACATGTACCTGTCCCCTGGACATAACTGTCCCCCCAGCCATATCTGCCCTCCACCATACTTGTCCCACTGCACCCGCCCACTGGCTCTCACCTGCATCCGCTCTGATCGCTTTCTCCCGCAGGCCTTCGCCATTGATGAAAACACTTTCTCCAGACCTTCACTCCACCTCCTTTTCTTTGTTGAGTCCATGTATTGCCCCCAGGCTAAAGCCCCCCCTCTCCAGAGACCTAGTCTGTGCTCTTCATTGTTGCAGCCTCGGTACCTGCTGCTGACCTGCTCTTGGTTGGAGCTCATGGACTCTCTCAAAGGGTTGTTGGGGTCCTTCTCTGCTCCTGTGTCCTTGTGTGGTCTTGTTCATTGATGCAGCATCAGCAGTGTCCCCCGAGAGGGGGGTGGGAGGGCTCCTGATCTGGTGACAGCAGCCGGTTTGCACCCTGAGATGCGCCTGCTCGATCTTTGCTTTTCACCTGTTTCTAACAGTGAGGCATTGTCACCCAGAGCCGTGTTATCATCTGAATAAACTTGACCCCATTCTGCTTAAAAAAAAAAAAAGAAAGAAAGAAAGAAAAGAAAGAAAAACCTAAACTAAAAAATGTAGACTTTATTTAACTAACTCTTCAAAAAATTTTTTTATTATTTCACATTCTGAGTATTTTAGTTTGATGAAGTCAGATTTTTCACTCTACTGCCTTTCAGATAGATTCATATAAATATCTAACCAACTCTTATTTCACACACACACATGAAATATATTCACATCGCTCCTTGGCTATGGAGGCCTGAAAACTTTCCAGAGAAGCCCAACACTTCTTGAACTTTTAGTCCTTCTTTTCTAGACAGTCTCTGGGGAATGAGATTTCTCAGTGGCTCTGTACAGGATTCATGATCACCATTAACTCTTCACTCCTTCCCCTTGGGTTGTGGGACTGAAAACCATCTATCTGCAGACTGCCTGATCTGCCAGGGCAGCCTTCTCCCATTTGCCAGCATCTACTGGAATGTACAATTCCCTTTCACTTAAAGACTGAGCACCCAACGAAACATTTGTGGGAATTAACCCTTTGAGTGCCATGTGTAATTTGAAATTTGGATCAACATGAGAAAAAATTATACCAGTATAAACCTGAGGTACAAAAAAAAAAAAAAAAAAAAAAAAAAGAGAGAGAGAACAAAGCATAAAATACGAATTATTCCATTGTTATTTACATTTATAGCCATCGAAAAAAGAGTCCCTGGGAGCGATGCTGGCACTCTTGGGAAAATCTGTCAGTGTCGCTGACAGCGACGTTGTCACTCAAAGGGTTAAGTCTTGTCAGCAAGCCAACAAACCTGCAGCATTAACTTTAACTTTAAATTTATTTATGCTAGCCTTCAAGTGCCTATTTCTTTAAATCGAGAGCACTCATTAAGTCCATGAATCCACAAGCTAACTATGTCACATAGATAAGAAAACCCTCAAGACTCAGAGTGCCCTTTAAAATTTACTTTAAATAGTTAAGAAGTTCTGAAATAATAAATTCAAATCTCTTTTTATTTACATTATTTAACAAAAAATGAACAATTGATAGTTATTTCTGTGAGTATAAGGGCCTCAATTTAGTACTCTATTTTTTTCTGTTCATCTCTGTATCCTTTAATAGTATTTTATACTTCACTTATTTATGATTTTGTGTACTGGGGGATGTCTTGTTCCATCTCCACTTCAAAAAAAAGTTTTATAATTTAAGAATAGTCAAGCATCTTGAAGGCAGAGCATGTAAATACAGATTATATAGTGGACATTGCCCAAATATCACTGATATTAAGATCTACACAATCATTTACAATGCTCAGGGAGAGTAGCAAGAAGTAGCCACAAAAGCTCCCAATAAGTGTAAGAGGTTTTTAATTCTACAGATCAAAATAAAAGTAAGGAATTTACTTAATTAATATTTATGTTCCTTTCAACCAAATATAGGACATTTTCATTAAGTCAATGGCACCTTTATTATTTTAATTTTGTTTGGGATCCAGGTTGAGCTATTTATTTTCTAAATGTTAGTCCAGACAAATGAATTCTGCTTTTTAATAACTGTTTCTGGCTCTCCACATTCATTTCCTTCACCAAGTTGAATACGTACCTGATTTACATTTTAAGTTTCGTTACAAACTTCCTTTAAAGTTACAAAACCTGCCTGAGGTCAGGAAGGTACCATATTTAGGGAACATTTCACCCTGGGCTGAGATGCTGTTTTAAAAATTTAGGTAAAGGGAAGTGATGAATTCTGCACAGTAAAATTTCAAAGGGGTGGGTGTTGGTTTTGTGTGTTGCTGTCTAGAGTATTAAAAAAACAGTAACACACCAGGCCCCCTTTTCTCTTTTATGTTGGTGGTTCAAGTCCTTCCTTCCTTAGACATTCTAAACCATGAAGAGGAGATGGAAAAGGGAGAGAAAAGAGGTATGGAAGGGAAAGAAAGTGATATAGTTATGGGAGAAACTGTTGGAGAGACAGAAGAAAGATTTCTAGGAAGTAGGAAGAGTGGGGAAAAAGATTTTTTATATAAAATTGTTTTCAAATAATCAAGGTAACTAAGAATAAAATTATAACTAATGATACCTGTGAGATATCAAATAACTGAAAATAAGAAATCTGTGTACCAAGGGGAGAAATGCTGCTCATGTGTTGACACGGGCAAACCAGCTTGGGCAGGAGGGAAAGCTGGACCTCAGACCACAGAATGTGGTGTCAAATTGTCCATACAGTCGCCGGCAGCCGTCCGTCTTGAGAGACGGTGGTGTAGCTTCTTAAGAGTCTATCTGCACTGCCGAGAATGGCTGTGCAGTCCGACTCGGGAGTGACACGGTATCTGTCTCCTCCCGTGTTGAATCGACATCTTACGATGACGCTGGAGTGTCCTCTCCAGTGAAGCTGAAGCTACAGAGCCTGGGCAGGGTGATATGGAGGGTCTGCTGTTGCCCATGCAGCAGACCCCCCCTCTCTTCGCAGCTGAAGGGTCCAAGGGAAAGACGGAGTCGATACAGCTTGGGTTCAGGTGCGCCGCAGGAGTTGCCGGTGTTGACTACAACGTCAAACCGCCTTAGGGACTCCGGCTCCGGATTTTCTGTCGTGGTTTACTCCCTTAGCCTTTCCCCTGAAGAGGTATGCCGCAAGGCAGCGGAGGTTTTTTGGAGTCAGAGTTTTCCTTCTCTGATGTGCCCTGACTGGAAGATCGAACCAGCGACACTTAGCTCGCAGGCCGACGCTCAATCCACTGAGCCAAACCAGCCAGGGTGATGTCCATACAGTATTCCCTCACTTACTGTGGGTATTACGTTCCAGACCCCCCCGCAATATGTGAAAATCCGCGAAGTAGGAACCTTACATTTATTTTAGTATTTATATATATTTTAAGGCTTTATAAACCCTTCTTACATACTTATAAACCATTCCCAGTCCCTTATTAACCTTTCCCACTCCCTTAGTAACCTTTTCCACACTTTTATAAACACTACTTATGTTCTTAAACATATTCTACACTCTTAAACCTACGTAACTTTAACAACATACATATACAGTACAGCAAAATCCCACAATATAGCAAAAAATCTGTGATAAAATATAGTATTTTTAAAAATCCCGTGATACAGTGAGGCTGCGATAAGTGAACTGCGATATAGAGAGGGACTCCTGTAGTTTTCTTCTCCATCTTGATGAATATTTTGTTATTCTTACACTAGTGCTAGCCATCAGAATCAGGGCTTATTTTCCACAAGTGTTATCACTGATTTGTGTACTTTTAAGTTTATTTGGGTTTATTTTTTTAACTTTTTATTTGGAGATTCTAGATGTATACCCGAGAGTTCTCATATATGCTTTATACCCAGCTTCCCCTGATGCTAGCATCTTACACAATCATAGGACAATGATGAAAATGAACGAATTAACTTTGGTACTCGAGTGTTAACTAAACTATAGACTTTATTTGGATTTCACCAAATAAAGAATGTCTTTTTTTTCTGTTTCAGGATACCACATTGCATTTAGTTGACAGATTAGGTATTGTTGTGGACTGAATATTTATGTCCCCCCAAATTCATATGTTGAAATATAATCCCCAGTGTGATGGTATTTAGAGGTGGGGCCTTTGGGAGGTGATTAGATCACAAGGGTGGAACCCTTATGGATGGGGTCATAAAGAGGCCAAAGAGCTAGCTTGCCCTCTTTCTACCACGTGACAAAACAACCAGAAGTTAGCCTTCTCCAAGCTGAAAGAGGGCTCCAGTCGGAACCTGACCATGCTGGCACTACCATCTGGGCCTTTTAGCTCCCAGCACTGTGAGAAATAAGTTTCTGTTTTTGCTATCCAGTTTATGGTATTTTGTTATAGCTGCTCGAGCTGATTAAGACAGCTCTCTATTACCACAAATGGCCACAAATTTAACAGCTTAAAGCAGCACATTAATTACCTCATAGTTTCTGTGGGTTAGAAGTTGGGGCACAGCTTCACTGGACCCTCTGCTTAGGGTGCCCCAAGGCTGCAATCAAGCTGTTAGCTGGGCTGATCTCATTTGGAGGCCAGATGTCAAAGAATCTGCTTCCAGGCTCATGCGGGTATTGGCAGAATTCATTCCCTTGAGACTATGGGCATACCTCAGAGAGACTGCAGGTTCAGTGCCAGACCACTGCAATAAAGCAAGTTGTAATCTTTTTGCTGGCAGAGGGTCTTGCCTTCAATTTGTAAAAAAACTCAACACCTGTGAACTGCATTAAAGCAAAGCTCAATAAAATGAGGTATGTTTATAAAGGATTGAGGGCACTGACTTCTTGTTGGCTACCACCACTGAGCTAGCTACCCTAAGCTCCTTGCCCAGTGGGTCCCCCAAAATGGCCACTAACTTCTTCAAATCCGGGTAGGAAGAAAGCTCTTTTGAGTGAGTCTCCCAGCAATGTTGAGTCTGTATAAAGTAATATAACCACAGAATGACATCCCATCACCTTTGCCATATTTTATTGATTAAAAACAAGTAAAGGAGCTCTGGATAGTGTGGCCCAGTGGATTGAATGCTGATCTGCAAACCAAAGGGTCACCAGTTTGATTCCCAGTCAGGGCACATGCGGGTGCGGGCCAGGTCCCCAGTTAGGGGTGGGTAAGAGGCAATCACATATTGATGCTTCTCTCCCTCTTGGTCTTCCTCCCTTCCCCTTTCTCTAAAAATAAACAAATAAAATGTTAAAACAAAACAGAACAAAACACAAATCAAGGAGGAGGGAGCACCCGCGATTCTGATGACCACTATAGGTTCTATCCTCTGCAATTGTCGTATCTCCTCTAATCTGTGACAGTTACTCTGTCTTCTTGTCCTTGATAACCTTGACAGTTTTTTTTTTTTATCAACCTATTCAGCAGATCATTTACATCTGATCGCGGACCCCACACCTAACCTTGACAGTTTTGAAGAATACTGATTAGTTATTTTGTTGATTTGTGTCCTTTTAACCATTGTGGTTATAACAGTTATTACCCTCCTCCCAAACATTATACTACCAAATAATAGTAATGTCTCTTGTATCTATCTCTTTGTTTTTATTTCCTGAGAGATGTTGGAGAAGAGACCACCATATCAAGCACAAGAGACCATGTCAAGAAGTAATGGATAGACAAGGAAAACAAAAGAAAAAGTAAACAAAATGGGACATCAAACTAAAAAGTTTCTGCACAGCTGAGAAAAGCATCAACAAAATAAAAAGAGAACCCACAGAATGGGAGAACATATTTGCTGATACACCTGATAAAGGGTTAATTTCCAAAATTTACGAAGAACTTACAAAGCTCAACACACACACGAAATAAACAACTCAATTAAAAAAATGGGCAAAGGACCTGAATAGACACTTCTCCAAAGAGGACACACAGATGTCCAATAGACATATGAAAAGATGCTCAATGTCACTCATAATCAGATAAATATAAGTTAAAACTACAATGAGATATCATCTCACACCTGTCAGAATGGCTATCATCAATAAATCAATAAACAGCAAGTGCTGGTGAGGATGTGGAGAACTGGGAAGCCTTTTGCCCTGTTGGTGGGAATCCAGACTGGTGCAGCCACTGTGGAGAGCAGTATGGAGTTACTTCAAAAAATTAAAAATGGATCTATCTTTTGACTCAGCAACCCCACTTCTGGGAATATGTCCAAAGGAACCCAAAACAATAATTCGAAAGAACATAGGCACTCCTATGTTCATTGTAGCGTCATTTACAATCACCAAGATATGGAAGCAGCCCAAATGTCCATCAGTAGATGAGTGGATAAAACAACTATGGGATATTTACACAATAGAATACTACTTGGCCATAAAAAAAAAAAAAAAAAAAAAAGAAGAAGAAAATTTTACCCTTTGCAACAGTATGGATGGACCTGGAGAACATTACGCTAGGTGAAACAAGCCAGTCAGAGAAAGACAAATACCACATGATTTCACTCATATCTGGAATCTAATGAACAAACTGAACTAACAAACAAAATAGAGACAGACTCATAGAGAGCAGGGTGACAGCTAAGGGGGGTGGGGTGGGGTGGGCAGTTGAGGGTGGAGGGATTGAGCAGAAAAGTAAAAAGGGCTCATGGACATGGACAAGAGTTGGGTGATTGTGTGTGGGGGGGATGTAAGGGGAGTAAATGGTAAAGGAAAAAGTAAAACAATAAAAATTTTTTAAATAAAAATTTTAAAAAGAAGTAATGGATTATATATAAGATGTTATGAGCCTAGAAAAATGATCACATCTATGATAAAAATCATAAAATTAGGGGGCGGAAATCTGGCTTGGAAAGCATGGTGAGCATTGTTTTTTCCCCTCTGGGAAACCCCGACTCTCCATTCGTGCAATTCAGATGGAAAGAACTCCATTCTCCGCACCAGCAGGGGACACACCTTTTAAACCTGCCAGAATCCCCGCCACAGTTCAGGGGTTGGCCCATGATGCAATCAGAGCCACTTGAATGCTCAACTGAAAGTCTTTCTAGGGCTATTGAGAAGGAGCTAGGTATAATATGCTAAGCCTGGAAATGTGGTAAGCATTCTGCTATATGTATTAATATTAGGTTTTGCTAAGAGATAGAAAGCTCAGATTTTTTTTTTTTATATCTTCTTGATGGATTTTCCCCTTAAGTATTATGAAATGCCCATCTTTGTCTCTTTTTATGGACTTTGCTGTGAAATCTGTTTTGTCTGATATAAGTATTGCTACCCCGGCTTTTTTTTTTTTCATGTCCATTTGCTTGAAATACTTTTTTCCATCCCTTTACTTTCAGTCTGTGTAGATCTTTTGTTCTAAGGTGGGTCTCTTGTAGACAGCATATATGTGGGTCATGCTTTCTAATCCATTCAGCTACCCTATGTCTTTTAATTGGAACGTTTAATCCATTTACATTTAAGGTTATTACCGATAAGTACTTATTCATTGTCATTTTTCCCCAGAAAGCTCAAATTTACAATAATTTAAACAAGATTGAAATGTATTTTTTCCTTAAGGTAAGTAGAAGTCTGGGAGTAAGCAATTCAGGGCTATGTGGTGGCTCCAAGGTCACCAGAGAGTGGTTCCTTTCTCTCTTGCTCTATAATCCTTGATGGCATGGCTGCTTGAGCTTCCAGGCTGTAGGACAGAGGACAGGGGGAAGAGAGTTCCTTGAGGGACACTTTCTGGAAATTACTCACGACACTTCTACTTCTATCCCATTGGCTAGAACTTAGTCACACTTCTGTGCTTAACCGCAATACAGGTATGGAAATATAGTCTTTATCTCAAGAAGCTATGTTCCCAGTCAGAGGTTTCATAAAAGGAGTAAGGGGAAAAAAGCTATGGGGGCACAGTGAGCTTTCTCTGCTGGATTTTCACAAAGGAGAGCCTGACTGAGAACTGAGCCTGCCCAGAAGGAGCAGTGTTGATGATGAAAATAAATCAGTCTTGCCCCAATGATATCTTTGAACCTTTAGACTGAGCTGTGCCTGATGTCCCACTACCTCTACTGTAACAGAGAGGTCTGGCCAGATTGCTGCCCAGCGGGGAGGGACGCCCAAGAGGGGTCGGAAGTGCCAAAGGTGTCAGATTGAAATTGCAACCGAAACCATGCGACAGGCTTGGCTTATCACACAGCTAGCATAGAGCATGCGTGGGTTGAAAAGGTCACAATACACTGTATCGTGGAGGTGAGCATGGTGACACATCGCCCCCGGGCAGAGACACCGGCTTCTGGAGCATTGCAGCGGGAGGAGGGGCAGAAATACAGCACAGGCTGATGAGCATGGTGGACGCCAGCCTAGGTTGGCCAGTGGACTGGACGCTCCCACATGTGTGATGTTGTGGCGAAAGACTTAAAACAAAGGGCATGCAGAAATTCGGCCCTTATGCATTCCCCTTGCTTGCGCCATAGGAAGCCAGCTTACGGAGGCTGAATCCCGCATGCGGGACGCGTGCGTCATCAGTGGCGGGCCTGCGGAATGCTGCGCCCATGCTGCACAGCACGGGTCCCAGACTGCGCGCCTTCTCTTACTCTGAGAGCGGCGCACAGACGCCGGGCTGGAAACGTTTGCTGGCCCTGGGGGTGCAAGCAATCTTGGGTGCCATGGCCCAGCAGACAAAGCACCTTGCGTGACTGGCTGTAGTGATCTGATACTACCGTGTCCCGCGAGAGGGAGGAAGCTGCAGTGAGGCAATGGAGATGCGGGCCCCACAAAGTGCACGCTAGAGAGAGAGAAAGAGAGAACCTGAGCTGGAGACACGGGGACCCATTCACGTAACAGCCTTGGACACAGATAACAATGGAAGGGAGTCTCAGGGCATGGATTGGATTTCATTCTTTTGGGGAACAAGGGGTCTTCTGTGTTTTACAGAGGAGAAGGGCTTCAAGCCAGGGTGACCCCAGCCTCCCAAATGGGGGCAACCTTTTAATAAAAACATTTTTCCTTCCCCACCAATTATTGTGTTATGCTTGTGTACGGCAGCAGGTGGCTGAATTCCACGTTGTTAGGTAACACTACTACTGAAGGTAATAACTTTTTTCCCTCTCTCCCTTCCTCTTCTTCTTCTTTTTTTTAACTTAAAGGCATCTTGATTGCACAGAAGGGAGGATTCTCCACAGAGCATATAAGGTCATCATTATTTCTTTGTCCTCTCAGGATCTCCATTCCTCTCATAGTTGCTCAAAATGGCAACTGAGTTTCCCCTTAAACCTCCTAAGAGCCAGATTATGCATCTCCACGCTCCATTTCCTTTCAGCTTAAAGGAGCGGAAACTGCTGTGTTTCTTAAAACTTGCCTTGTTGGATTTGATTAAAAATTTAAACATATATTAGCTTTAAAATCTCTGCGAAGACTCATAACCTGGAATTCTCTGCCCCACCTATTTTAGGTATATGTATTTATCTTTAAGAAATGCTTCTTAGAATTCTTTTGCTAGTCAGTGAAAACTCCTCTGTCAAATAGCTTGGCTCCATACCCACCTCGTTTTTCTCAATTATGACTTTTATTAACATGAAGAGTATCTGTGGGGATTAGAGCTTAATGAAATTCTTTCTGTTGGTCTAAGAATCCTGCCATAAAAGGTCTCACTTTCAAGGGTTCCAAAGAGTTGGTCAGCAGCATAACTTTTCAAAAAAGTAACTTTGCTAATAGCATCAATTTGTCTAGCCTGTTCCCTTGGCATCTTTTTTCTGGATCTTTCTTTTGAATCAAAAAATAAAAAACATTAGATTTGGAGGGCTTCCTATCAGATTCTAAAATTACGGTTTTCACTTAAATTATTATGCTTCTTCGTACTTACTTATATCAGTAAAGTGATTAGGAGTGTTACCAATTGCAATTCTCCAGCTATGAAATTTGGCTTTTTGAATTTAAATTATGCCGCAGTACCATATGGCAGAGGAGAAAGGCGTGCTCAATTTCTTATCTAACAGGGAGTTCTTCTCAAGCAAGGGAAATTGCTTTCACAGTCCAAGTTTCACCAGCTCTGTGAGGCTTAGCTTTACCTGCTGCCTCCTAACACATACATCCAGGATTTTCTTAAGCTACTGTGAGGAAAGTTGCTACAAACCATCAAAGATGAGGTGAAGTCATGTGAGTCAACCATTACTCATCTTCCCACAATGGGCTGCTGCACTAGCCATGAGTATCGAGTTTCAGAAATGGGAGAACTCTGGGTGTCTTTCACGTACACATATTAAAAAAAAAAAAAAAAAAAAAAAAATATATATATATATATATATATATATATATATATATATATAACTTGAGACAGATCCATGTTATAGAACATCATTCATTTCCCCCAGAGCATAATAAGCAGTTGCTACCAGCCTAATACAATTATACTTGGGAGCACCACGGGGACTCCTAAAGCTTCTGAAGCACAAGGTCAAGTTCTGCAAATGTCCAGGTATGCAGGGGGGATGCTGCTAATTTATGATTATGGGGCCTCTTCTCTCTGAGTCTGTCACAAATTAATGGAACTCAGGGAGCTACACATCCTCTTTAGGATTATAAACGGGATCCTGACATTTTAGATTTTCTGCCTTTGTAGTGACTGAGTATACTTTCTCTCACACCCGTATTAGGGAAACCTCACTGCCTAATGAGATGGTGAACTTCTAGTTGCTTTCTGTCTGGTCAGTGTCAGGACAAGTCAGAAAGAGCAGTGGGTAGAGATCTTTCCTGGCTAGCTTGCTAGCTTGCATATAAATTAAGCAAGGTCCTCTTATATATAACGGTAGCGCTGGAGGTCTCCTTTGCTCTCACAGTCACTCCCTACCATGCCCTTTGCTTCTGGTGGCTGACCTGGATAGGTGACATCCACATGGTCCCTGCCCTCTGGCCTCTGGTTGGGGTTGCCAATGGTGAGGACTGGCAGGTGAGATTAGGATATTTATTGCCCTGGCACCTTCTTTGTGGGGTCACCAGTGCTGACACACAACAAATCTCCTGCCAGGTGGCCCTGTCCTCACAGTTCTCTCTCTGATTTCTGGCAACCTCTCTTACTACCTGCTGCTTCAGGCTCTGAACTGCCTCCCTGCTGTTACTAGCCCTGAATATTACACTATCCATTGTGGTTTTCCTAATTCTGTCTGCACTTTTATAAATAATCCATTTCTTTTTTATTTATTGATTGATTTGAGAGAGAGAGAGAGAGGAAGGGACAGAGAGAGAGGGAAGGAGAGAGGGAGAGAGAGATAGAGAAAGAGAGAGAGAGATGTTGTTCCACGTATTTGTGCATTCATTGGTTGATTCTTATATGTGCCCTGGCTGGGATCAAACTTGCAACCTTGGCATATAGCGATGACCCTGTAACCAACTGAGATACCTGACTACGGCAGTAATCCATTTCTTAAATTCTCCTCAAATTACTCAGTTTCGGTGTGACTGTGTTTTGCCCATTTTCCTTTCTGCCTCTTTCGCATGCTCTGACTCTAATGGAAAATACTTGTAGTCTTGCCTTTTAAGTGCCTATCAAAGACCATCACATTTGTTTGCTTGTACTTGCTTTCTGCTCTTTTGCTCTGTCTTGTATTCAGGAGGGCATGATGATTCCCCCTCCCTGTTGGCTGGTTTTGCCCCACTCCTGACTTGCCTCTCCCCGTTTAAAATGCATTATGGCTTTAGGTCATGTGCACAATCTTTTAAGAAATAGGGGGAAATCTTCAAACTGGCTGTTCCTTGTCATAAAGACAATCTCTAAAAATAGATTTTATTGAACTCAGTCTTTTAAAATTGAATTTGATTGAACCTATTTGGCATGAATATAACCTCAGAAATACAATATGCAATTGCTTAGTGACACTGAAGTATCTACTATTTTGGTTAGCATAGTTTCACTTTGATTCTTTTGAGATAATTGTCTTCTTATGTAAGATGGATAATTTATTTCTTTAGGTACACATTGCCCTACAAGAAAAAAATACCAATGTACCACACTTGTGATAAAAAAATGATCCAGATATGGGTGCTAATATCTAGGCTATTCAAAATCAGGATAGGTTTTTCAAGACTAAATTAAACCTTATGTACTTTTTAGTACAAGGGTAGTATATGGTGCCTTAAAGTAGTGGTAAAAGTCTTTTGAATCCTTGATATTCTGATGATGGCTTTAGGCCAAGAAAAGGACCAAGTTTACTTGGATAGGAAAAGGAATGTAGCAGATATTATAAATACCCCCGCCACCTCCCCTTAGCCCCCCATGGAGGTCACCTGCTCACTTCAATGGAAAATTCCTATACTGACAATAAACTTCCTTCCTCCTGCTTCTTTCTGTTGGTGAGATAGTGCTGGGCCCCTATGAGGAGAATGCCCACAGGGCCTGGGGGATTTAATGCACCAATAGCAACCCTTAACCATGTGGGGACAGGAGTTGAAGGATAAGTATTCACATTTCCTCATCCCTTCAGAAGGGACCATTCTGCAATGTGTGCTATGCAAGTATGCAGTAGTTCCCAGCAAGATTAAGCCCCGTTACCCACAGGAGTAACATGTTAACAAACACACCTTTTACAGGCTTCCTTCCCTTTCTGGTCTCATTTCCCTCCTCTCTCACTGTGTTCCCTCTGATCACCTCCCAAATCAACTGTTTGCACCCAAACTCTTATCTCAAGGACTGACTTCTGGGAGAACCCTTTTAGGACAGGCGACTCTAGAAGGACAATGAGAGATAAGAAATACAGAATGATAGGTCATGCCACTTTATGCTTCAAGAAAGTAGTATCTTTTATGTTCTTCTGAATTGTCTCCGTCTTCTGAATTGTCTCCATCTTTAGATTATAAACTGTTGAGAACACTGACTGTTCTAATCAACTCTAAAATCTCTACTTGCTAAATATTTGGTAATAATGACAGTTCTAAGATCATGCTATTTATGGTAACCATTATCATATTGACAGGGTATACAATTACTGCAAAAGAGCAGATAAGGTCCTGCCATTTTTTAAAGATTAGTGTCGTTAGCTCTCTTTTAGTCATTTCTAAAAGCTAAAAACAAAAACAAAACAAAAGAGAAGGAAAAAAATACTGTCTTACTCAGATGAGCACTGCTAGGAGATGGTAAGTTCCTACAATTGTGTTCAAGGCCAACTGAATTTCTTCTCAGGTATCTTGTCAATTTTTCACATTCCTCTACTCATGTCAAGAGCCGAAGTGAAGCGATCACAACATATGTGCATGGTTCCATTAGACAAGAACACGATTTCACCAAATGCACATTGAAGATATGTATTTGCATGGACAGGCTCATTCTTACCACTTGGAACTGGCTACAGACTGTGGGGGCTAAAAAAATATTAATACTTTCCCTCCCACCTTCTAAGTTCTTCTGGCTGGGCTAATAACCAAATTAACAGTGATCAAGGGGAGAAAGTCAAAATTTAATACATGTGCATGGAGAATTCACATAGACATGATAAATCCATGAAAAGTCTCAAGACAGTGAGGCAACATTAGGTATATAAGACATTTTTGTCAAAGGAGAAAAGGCGGGGAGTGGAGAGGACAGGGTATTAGATTTCAGAAGTGATAATGGGTGATTTACAGGTGGTTGAGGAAGAGCTGAACACACAAGGCAGGAAAATCCTTCCCAGGTGACTCAGAAACAATGGTACATGGTCAGGTATCTAGCTAACAGGCCCCTGCCGGTAGCTCTCTTTGTTTACCATGCTTAATTCGAATTAGGTTAAGGTGAACATCCTAAAATCTCCTTCCCTGAAGCAGGTTTCTCTGTCTGAATCTTTTGGATAGGCAAAGGGGGAGGATGAAAGGTTCTTTCTGAGTCGTTTTTTTTCTTAAAAAACAGTTTAAAATCAATATCAGGAAAAGCAGCTTCAGAGTGGCAGAATGTTGGTCCCTTCTCTTAGGTTCAGTAAGAGCCTCAAAAACCCCCACCCAATAAGTTGATTAGCAGGAAGTAAAAACCACAAACAATGACTATTGAGGAGTCCAGTGAGAAGTTCCTCAAATCTTGCAAAACACCAGTAGGGGGGTAGAAAATTTTTTATTCCCTTATTCTATTCTTCTCCCCAGCAAGATGCCCAATAAATTACCAAGTGCCTTCTCCCCAGCAACATACCCAACAAAACACCAAGTGCCTCGTTGTTCCCACCATTGTGCCCGCCATTACCCCCAGACTCAACCCATTGTTCCCGCTGTTAGCCCAGGCCCAACCAATCACTAGGGGCCCCAATACCTTGTTCCAGTCATTCTCTATTCCTCCCTTTAAAACCTTGTCAGCCTCTACGCCAGCTGCTGTTCTCTCCTTTGAGACAGCCTGGCAGGTTCCTCTTAATAAATCTTGCATCTCAGCTTCCTTGGTTTCGGTTTTTACTATTTCTAACACCTTCAAGACCTTTGTAAACCTTACTGGGAAGAGCCCAGTGCAAGGACAAATGACAGAAAATTCAATGGAGAAAACAAAAATGGAACAGGAATTATGAGAATTATGCAACTCTAAGCAACTCTCCAAATTTTGACTTTTTCTTTGACTTATCCGTCCATTATGCAGTGAGATGAATACTGTTTTTAGTATATTGTTTTATTAATGTTTTTCCCATAAATAACTCACTAGCATTCATCATATAGTAGAAGAGTGAAAAGTCACAGTCACGATAATACTAATTTCTTCATCTAACTAATGTAAATGAAATTGAGTAGGTTTGCTCCAAATTCATTGAGAATCATTATTCACTGTTCTAGAATGCACTTAATCATATTCACTTGTCCAAAGATTGCGTTACACATCTATGAAGAGGGAAAATTATGGTATAAATAAAATCTCAAAATATGTGATGATTGCTCCTGGAAACCAAAGCAAGTCAGCTTAATTTGAAAACTTCAAGCTTAATTTAAAAACGTCAGGCTAAAATGTAGCATATCTTCACAAAACAAAGTAAAGTGTTCTTTCAAATTACCACACAGTTCATCCTTCAAACTGTATTCTTTATTCATTTTTGGAATCGTCATCTTAACCACATTTAGGCATCACTTGCAAATGAGCTAATGTTATAGCAGCACAAAATGCCCAGAGAACTACAATTATCTCTTAATTACACACAGCAGGCTTCCAGTGTGCCCTCCCCCGCCCCCCGCCCCAGCCCCCACCACCTTCTGAGGATTCTTAAGAAACAAAGAAAGTCAAGTAAACCAGTTAGAGATTCCACACAGGCTTTTTGATGACAGGTTTATTCTAAAACGCTGTGGGGCAAGATACAGTACCAGCAACTGTCACCAGGAAGAGCTTGCCTAGCTCAAGAAAATAATCGGACCAAATCAAATTATTCTATCCACACTGAGGGATTTGAAGTGCTAGGAAACAAAACAATGACGATAATCCCATCCGCAAATCAATGGTTTACAAAGAGTTCCAGCCACCTACATAGGAAATAAGGAAATCTCGGGCTAGTCACCTCAGGTTGTGTCACTCAGAGCAGTTTTATAGCTTCTTTGAGAAAGAATCAATATCTCCTTGTTACTGTGAGATCCTATATTGAGTAGGGGAAATGGTCTAAGACCAGAAATATGTCAAACAACTCCATTTCATCTCTAGGGGAGATTAATGGAATTGGAAAAAGCCTATCAATTAATTAGTCAATGAAAGTTTATTGCATGATGGTTAGTTGTCAGCTCTGTCCCAAGTGAGGTTAATAAAAACCTCACATGTACTCAGTGTTTTTTCACACATTCTGTGACAAAACTGTAGGAGGGGAGGAGTGGCACCCAGACATATGTGGATTTGTGTGAATGTGAAAATGAATCTGACTGAGGGTGATAATAATTATTCTATGTGTATAAATCACTTGCCAGACAACAAAGGACGTTCATAAGCTTTCTTGTCTTTGATTCATACCACAATGCCGTGAAGTGAATACAGAAACATTAACCCCTTTCTGCAAATGAGGAAGTCTCTTGATTAATTGCCTAGAAATTACCAAGCGCTATGAGAATTTAAGTGTCCAATACACACCCATTATTCCACTTACCACAGGAAGAGGTGATGAGTGGTTAAATGGAAGTTTCTAGAACCAGGGCTGAGGACCACTGCCATACCCTCATACCCAGCTCCATTTGAGAAATTCAATTAGCCCCACTTGAACCTTCTGATCTTGCTATACCCTCTGGTTTCACAGAACATTTTCATGTCTTTGATGCAGCTGATCATATTGCTCCTTCTTCTTTGTTTTCTTTCTCTCCTGCTAGACCAGCAGCCTCAGACCTAGCTTCATAGCAGTCACCTGCTGAGTTCATTATCAATTCAGTTCCCTGGGCTCTACCACAGACCAACAGAATCAGAGGTAATTGATGCAGTCTGCAACCAGACCTGCTTTTGTTATTTGGAACTGCTGGACTAGCCCTTGAGTTCCTCTGGGCCATTGGCTTTGCCTTTTTCATGATTATGACCCAATTTACTAATAAGTGTAATCAATATTCCAATCAGTAAAAGTTAATTGGTGAACCTAAAGGAAGATGAACCTAGGTGTTCATGTGGTTATCCTTGCAACTTTTCTACGCTTGGCATTTTTCAATATAAAAAGTTGGAGAAAAAAAGATAAATAATCACTAACAAATTTGGGTATAGTTAAAGAAATAAAGTGAATCGTACTTCAGTACTAAATTAATTAATTGATGTTAGTTGAATAAATGAATGAAAGATCTGATCTCCAACCTTTTGTTTGGGAAAAAATAATAGAAGTGAGAACTATCGGATGGAG
This sequence comes from Furipterus horrens, assembly GCF_987537825.1. Classification (NCBI taxonomy): domain Eukaryota; kingdom Metazoa; phylum Chordata; class Mammalia; order Chiroptera; family Furipteridae; genus Furipterus; species Furipterus horrens. The sequence goes on along the minus strand of NW_028327177.1, from coordinate 129,514,730 downwards.
AATTTGATTACATCAGAGAGAGGTAAATGTTATCAGAAAGATCTTAGAAAATGGGAGAGTTGGAAGCCAAAAATAAGCTTTTTTTTCTTAGTTGCATCATTAGAACCTGCAACTAATTATTTTCCCAAAAAGTTTCCCCATTCCCTATTATCCTCTAAATAGAAAGCTATTTTTGCTTTCATTTCCAGTTAACCCTCCATTGTCTGTATAATACACAGGGAGCAATAATGTGGATCAACAAGGACAGCAATGAGAGGACAGGCCAAGAAAGGTACTGACTGGTTATATTGTTCTTTTTTGATTAGCCTCAGAGTGCCTGTCATGTCCACAACCCTCCCTGCAGAGGCCTTCACCTGAGACATCATGCTTTGTACCACGTACACCCTACCATCCAGGTTATATGTGATTGAAGTAATATGGGATCCAGTTTTAGAGATGACCAAAGTCAGCTGTCTTAGAGGTGGCCAGGATGTACCCTAGTTTATGGCTGGCTTCTCTGAGGACATTGGAGTATGAGACATAACAGACATACAGTAAGAAGAGGGCAGAATGGAAATAGGTAACAGAGAAGGCTCTAACTGTGGAAGCTGTTATTGGAAGAAGAAGAAGTGAAGAGTGTCAGTTGACAATGGCCATAGCAAGAGAAACAAAAGCAGAAAATTATTTGTCAGGATTCTTGGTTTCAAGGGACAAAACCCAATTTGAACTTGCTTAGGCAAAAAAAGAGTGTAGTGGCTAACATAGCCAGGAAGATTGGGTATGTGATTAGGAAGGATGAGGAGCAAGAATTGAACCCAACCAGAAATGATTGTTTTTGTCTTGTATGCCTGTTTCCCTCTGATGGTTCACTTCCTTCTCTCCTATTGTCAACAGGCATTGTCAATGCAGGGAGAGGAGACATGGCCACCTGCACCTTAAACACTAAAACATCCTGGGGAAAGGCTCTGATTGGTCCTGCTTAGGTCACATAACCATCTTTGGACAAATCAGTGTGAATAGGATGACTGAGTGCTATGGCTGTCAGTCTTCAGTAGAACTTCATGGTTTGTAAGACAGAGAAAGAGGATCAGTTTCCCTGAAGAAGGAGGATACCCATGCTAGTAGCCATAGTGGCAGAATGTTAGAAAAAGAATCTTTGGACACCCATTTATGAGCGTTAAACCCTTAAGATTTAGTTGTATCATTCAAGCAGCTGCTGATCTCCAATAGCTATAGTTTTTCATGTGTATTAAGCAGCCATTACTGTAAAAAGCTGCATAACATACAATCCAAAGATCTCAGTGGCTTACCACAACAAATATTTATTTCTCATTCATAGGTTGGGGGTTGGTAGGGGTGATTCTGCTTTGGGCTTGGATCCTGGTCTGCTTCATGCATCTCTTCATTCTGGAACAAGTGCTGTCTTGGGCATGTTCTTTTCATGACGAAGAGCGAAAGCACAAGAGATCAAGTCAAACTATAAAAGAATATTTTTAAATGTCTCCACCTCTACCTGCAGCATGTCTACCAATATTCCATTATCTATGCCCAATGTGAATGGGCCAGAGGAATTCCACAGAAGTGTGGAGAAAGTGAATACTTTCTGAAAAATAAGAAAATCTCCCATCATCCCGAATGGCATTAAATGACCTTCTAGAAAGTCTGCTAAAATTGCTTCCTGTGTTTTCTTGTTTTTCTATATATTTACTGAGTGAATATATCTCTCAGTTCAGAAATTAAGTATACATGAAATAGAAATTTATTTTTTATAATGCAACTTAATTCCACTTTAAGCCTCCAATCAGTGGTTGAAACTTGACCTTACTAATTCAGATTTATCTGTCTTCAAACTTTTTCAAGATTGTATCTAAATTCTGGGGGAGGAGGTCTGTTTTATCAAAACCCACCTGGAGAGCATCTGGTCTTTGAGTCATCTTTCTGCACAGACATCCACTGAAATGTTCATCACTCTTCTGTCTCAGAAGTCAATGCATGCAAATGACCACTGAGATGTCACTTTTATTTATTTATTTATTTTACAGTTGCCTCATGAGATGTCACTTCTGTGGCTTGCTTTACTACTTACGTACTATGTTTTGGAGAATGAGAATCATTCTGCTGCTTCTGTGCTATGGTTGGCTCTCCAAGGCCAGTGATGACCAAAGTCCTGTCTGCCTAGATGCATGTGACTCTCCTTAGGTCTCTGCCTGTGGTAGGATCACTGAAGATTACTGTGTACCTTGTGCTATAACTCTAGGCAGTTCTACTCACATAGCCAGCAGAGGTCAGGTGACATCCCCTGGTCCTACAAATCTATCTTAAGTTTTGCTGCCTTCTGGGGGCTCTGACCAGGAAAAAGTGTCCAAGGCCACAATCTTGATAGCTTTCTGTTCTCCAAATACTTAATTTGTCCCCTAGATTTCTCTTTTACCCAACCAAAAACAATTTTCCAACTCTGAGAGAAATGTTAGTTTATTCAACAACCTCCCCTCACCCCTCCCCTATTTTTAATCATGGACTTTTTCTGTCTGTGCTGAAGATGGGCTCCATGGGTCCTCTCATCTTTCAAAGCAGGGCCTAGGATTTTGAAAGCTCGAGACAGAAATATGTCATTGTTTCAGCTCTCCATCAGAGCTCATCCTTTTTCTGAGGCACTGAGCTTAGAACTGCCTAACTGCCTGGAGAGAAAAGGATGTAGGAAAGAAATGAACTACTGGGGGAAAATAATCTAAAAAATATTATCTTTATTATATTTACACACTGAGATATACTCGTCATGCTTCAGTTCTTTAAAATTTGAAGAAAATAGAAATCCAATAACACACTTTTATAAGTCATATCTGTTAGGCTTTAAATGGGCTTCGTACTTTTATTAATATATGGATTTGTTTGACATTGTGGAAAATATTTCAAACTAAATGACAAGTCATTTACATTATTAAAATAAGGTTCAAGGAGAACTAGAAAGCTGTCCAAAATCCCCATTCTTTTTTCCCCCTGTGACAAGCAAGAAAGGGAGGTCATTCCTTTCAGAGTAATACAACATGCTGGCCTAAAGCGTTCCTCAGTTTCCCCCTAATTGCCACATTTGCTACTGCATACCTTCTGTGGGATCAGAGTGTTTACGTATTTCTTTTTTTGTTTGAAGATAATATTATTTGGTGGACTGTTTTGGTGATGTCTGATCAGCCAGTGTCCTTCACTGCCATGGTTATCTGGCCACATGGTTATTCTGCACATCAGCTCTCCATTTGCCAATCTCCTGGGCATTTGGGGATTGAGGCTGAAAGGAGGGTTTGTCTCTTGGCTGAAACTGCAGGTCCTGAGGAGTAGATGCTGGTTTGTGGAGAGAGGTTGCAGAAGGTGTCTTTGCTGAACCAGTCTTCTTACTTTAGTAATCCCCAGGTTCTTTCTCTTCCTGAGGCTGTGTAGGTCTTGTTACCTCCATGACCTCCAGGCCTTTGAGTCTCTCTGTACTTCTCACAATGAAGCCCCCTCCTTTGAGGACTTGAGCTCATCTCATTGTATTTCCCTTGTTTGCCACAAAAGAACTTTAGCAAACACACTTTTCCTTTTGCTGAGCTCAGTTAAACCCAAACCTTATTTATATAAACAGAGGACTTAATTAAGCGAAGTAGGTAACAGCATCAAGAAGCACTTGGATAGCTGTGAGTAAAGTAGCTCATAGTCGTTAAAGGAAAAGAGAACATAGTGTTGGCTACATGTGTGTCGCAAAGTCCCAACTTGTAATCTGTGCACATCAAGCTGCCAGTGCGAAGTGCTGGTTGTTGACGAGTGCAGAATCAGAAATAGTTATGCCCTCAGTTAGTGAACAGTGTGAACAAAGGAAGGAGGACTTGTACAGCCTGCAGGGAGCAGCTGAGCCTTTCGAGGTGGAGGGTGTGCAGAAGAACAAAGTTTTTGCTTCATACATAGGAGGCTTCTGCAGTGCTTATTATTTTAGACTACCAGGCTGTCTGCTTTCATGTATTGATATATTGACTTTAAAAAAAAAGAAAGTCATTAAAAAAACAAGTTTGATCACATGTTCACAGCCATCTGCTTCTGGTGACTAAGTTGGGGGTGCAGAATGCCAAGAAAGGATGTACTATCTTTTGTCAACCATGACAAAAATAAATATCACAGATCAAAAATCAGAACTTTCAGAAAGAATCATCCAGATTTCTTAAATAAGTCAAGAAATATGTAAACTATAGCCCTCTTTTGAACTCTGGAAAAATCTAACATTTGGGGGTAAGTTTTGTTTGCTTGGTAGAAGATCAATTGAATTGGTGGTTGTGGATGCTCTAGAAAGTGGCTATGGTTTGAAGACCCAGGTCTAAGCTCTGTTTCACATTACTTAAACAGTGTTTCCTCTTGACCTGCATCCCCTCTGCTAAGAGGTAAAAATTAAAAAATGAGCCTATGTGAGCACCCTTGAAATGTTGCCAAATTTAATTTGTTAAGTATTCCATTTAAAGGCCCCTGTTCCCTGGTGTAAGCTTCATGAAAACACTTACCCTGTAAATAACTGTATACCATGATCATATCTTACATTACTGACCAACAAGAGTGTCAAGCAATTAGCTTTTTATAGAGAGCAGGAAGACACAATTTCTTTTGAACCATACTTCCGGTTCTTTAAATAATTGGAACCTATTTTTCTTGAGGACAGTCTTTGAGTGTAGCAGTAGAGCATTTATTCTTCAACTTCAGAATTTATTTAATTTTGAATTCCACTAAGTCTGCCCTTGGCCCTTTACCTCAATTCTAGCAGTTAAATTTAACTTTCTGTGATTGCTGTGGACAAGATGAGCCCTAGATAAAATTGAATGAAGGTAATATTTGTCATTGGCTCCTTTTCCTTTTTGTTTTCTTTTTTCTTAAAAAAAAAAAACAAAAATCTTAAAAATTATTTTTTGTTTATTTTTTATTTCACTTATTTATTCTTTCTTTTTTAAAATTGTGTTTGTTTTGTTTTCCTTTTTAAAAATTATTATTATTTTGTAACTTACAGGCTCCTTTTTATCTCCCACATTAGCATGATTCACTCCCCCATCCCCGCCAAACCACTCATGTTGCCTCCATGAGCCATTTTACATAGACCCTACTTCCTCTGTTGTGCCCAGAAATCCTACTTCTGTGCTTACCTATGAGAAAATTTGCATTTATTTATTTTGTTAATTAAAAACCTATGATTATTGAACATATCTGTTGTGCCAGCCCATGTATTAGGCATATGGATACATAAGCAAATGCCATGAAAAACAGGGGTTCCTGCTTTCAAAGAGTTCAAAGTTTAGAAAGAAGATAGATACGTACAAATGTACATATGTACAAGAGCAAAAAACAACAAGCTATTATAATAATGCTTACATAAATAATAGAAATGTGTCATAAAAGAAAGTGATGAAGGCCCTTGGGAATTAGAGGGAAAGGTAGAATTTTGAGGGAGGAAAGATTTGGGAAGGGTTCAAGTCACCTGAATCAAATTTATTCCAGGAAAAGTGTGAGATAGCAAATTTTCAGATTTGGGGAATATATATTTCATTATTTTAAAGGAAAAATTAGGAATGCATTCTTGGACGGGGGTGAACCACAGACCAGGACCCAAGGATGACAACTGAAAAAATGTGAAGTCAGGTTGACTCTGGAAGATCTGGGTTATATGGTCATTGTATCCATATTTTTAAAGAGATTAGAGGATTAGGTCATAATCTAAAATGTAAACTCTTGGTCATTCTTTTGTATAAAAACAGTGTGCAATGAGATGAAAATCTATTCTGAAGTTAGAACTGAATAAAACTAGAATTCAGATGAACCACACTGGCATACTTATTGATCTGCTTCGGCTTAGATGTTCATCCTTTGCAATACAGGTTTTCATAAAAAAAGGATAGTAATATTATAGGTTTCTTCAAAAGTCTGCTATGAAGATGGAAAATGATATTCCCTTCCTGGGTATATTTAATTTGATACCACCAAATCTGTCAGGATGTTGCATCCTACACTATACTTATTGAAGAACTTGATAGATGGCCATTATTGCTGTTAGCAGGGTGGGGTGGGGGTGGAGGTGAGTTTAGAGAAGCACCACAGGTCAAAGCAGTGAACATTCACCTTTTAAATTCATGTGCAAAAATGCCATCAAAGAAAAACACTCACCCTGGTTGGGTGGCTCATTTGGTTGGATCATCATCCTCTACACCAAAATGGTGTGGGTTCCATCCCCCATCAGGGCACATGCCTAGGTTGTGGATTCTATCCCTTCTTGGTCAGGGCCCATACGAGAGGCAACTGATTGATATTTCTCTCTCACATCGATGTCTCTCTCTTTTCCTCTGTCTCAAAAAAAAAAAAAAAAATTAATAAACATATCTTTGGGTGAGGATTAAAAAAAGAAAAACTCAAAAATGATACAAAACATTCTAAATTATGGTATTTAAGTGCTATATTTATCCTAGTGATTTTGGAATTATATTCTAATAATTTTGGTTATATTACTTTGGTTGTATTAGTGACAGGTTTCAGCTACTGTCATAGAAAGACCTAAAATAACAGTGTCTTTAATAAGACAGAAGTTTGGTGTAAGCAGCACAGTGCTGTTAGGGGAGCTCCCTTGGGTCAGGAACCCAGATTTCTTTTCTCTTGCATTCAAATTCTTTGAACTTCATGTCTTCACCAATGAAGTGGAAATGATAACACCTCATTTTCCTTATGAGGGTGATAGGAGGTTAATGTCTGCAGTGTGCCTGTTACACAGTACAATCTCAATATATTCTCCTTACATTCCCCCCTAGACATGCTGACTTTTTTTGTCAGTCCTGGGGAGTCCCTTTTAAATAAGTGTATCATAAAAGTTTGCCACACTCCCTCTTAAAATGTAGTGCCCCTCTCTTTCTCTCTTTTGCTGGAAATAGTTTTTCATCTGATGTCTCATGCCAACTTGATGGGAAAGTGTGATCCTTGTAGGGAAGAGGGTACTGAGAGGGAATTCTGTTGGTGAATACAATAGAAGAGGGGGTCTATGGACTTTAACCTTAACTTTCTTCCTCAAAAGACATATTGGACCTTGAAACCTCAGGACATCCGAAGAGGTTCCAGGCAGTATAATCTCTAACCCTCTGTGTCTGGGGAAATTGCTCATCTAAAAGGCCTCAGGGACAGGCCCAAGGTCCACGAGGCTCAGGATTTTCCAACTCTACATTTCTAGATGAGCCCTGGCTGGTTTGGCTCAGTGGATTGAGCGTCGGCCTGCGAGCTAAGTGTCGCTGGTTCGATCTTCCAGTCAGGGCACATCAGAGAAGGAAAACTCTGACTCCAAAAAACCTCCGCTGCCTTGCGGCATACCTCTTCAGGGGAAAGGCTAAGGGAGTAAACCCCGACAGAAAATCCGGAGCCGGAGTCCCTAAGGCGGTTTGACGTTGTAGTCAACACCGGCAACTCCTGCGGCGCACCTGAACCCAAGCTGTATCGACTCCGTCTTTCCCTTGGACCCTTCAGCTGCGAAGAGATGGGGAGTCTGCTGCATGGGCAACAGCAGACCCTCCATATCACCCTGCCCAGGCTCTGTAGCTTCAGCTTCACTGGAGAGGACACTCCAGCGTCATCACAAGATGTCGATTCAACACGGGAGGAGACAGATACCGTATCACTCCCGAGTTGGACGGCACAGCCATTCTCGGCGGTGCAGATAGACTCTTAAGAAGCTACACCATCGTCTCTCGAGACGGACGGGTCTCTCGAGATTTCTAGATGGCCAAATTATGCTATCTATATATGAGTTGATAATTGTGCCTTTTATTTATAAGACACTCCCTGTACCCCAACCTGGAAGGAGATCCAAACTTCTCCCCCTTCCAGCCTGCCGGGGGCCCAGCAGGCATCTAACCTAGGTGAGCTACTGAGGGCTTGGACATATCTGAGGATATTTGATGACCTGTGGGTACTACCAAACAGATCATCAGATCCACCCAGATAAGCCCAATTGGCATGCAGTAATTTGCTTACAGGGAGAGAACTTAAAACCAGGAAGAGAATATCTCTGTGGAACCATTTGAGTCCATTCCCTGGGAATATGCTTCTGTCTTATAAAGTTAAGGGCTACTGCCGTGAGGTGTTTCTGTAAGTGTGAATTCTGAACTACCTGGGAAAAGTTGTTAAAAGTATAAATGCCTGGGCTTCACTTAGACCCTCTGAATCAGAATCTCTGGTGGAAGTGTTACCGAACAGCAAGTGGGGTCCTGCTTCTGCCGCCACCCTCTAGGCAAAATTTTGGAGGCAGAGGTTTGGTGATAAAGGAAAGGAGTGCTTATTCAAAAGCTACATTATTTTGGAGTAACAGCTTTCTTTATACATTAGTCACTAACAGATTATCAATTAAAGCTAAAGTCTTTAACTCTTTAGTTACAGCTTTAATCACTTCAGCCTTTCAATTAAGTCTAAATTCTTTTAACACCTGAATTCTCCTGTCATTTCCTCTGTTAGTTTTTAATTATCTATTTGTGTAGGGTTAGTTTACAAACTAAAACAACATAAGATACAAAAGCTACACTATATTGGAAGAATGGCAGGCTTCTGCCTCAGAGCTCATCCCCTCTAGAACACTGAAAGAAGAATAATCCTGATACCCCCTGCCAGGCCAGCCCAATCACAGGCTATGCACGGAGTTCCTTCCCATCCAAAATACTGTGTGTTGGGAAATGCAGGCAGCTGCAGCACAGTCATCCAAGCATCCTCGAGGAAGAAGAGCCTGAGAGCTACTCTCCACCTTCTTTTTATTTTAAATCTTCTGGACTATAATTCCATGCGCTCTGGAGGCCTTCAGCTTCTCGGCCAATCCCATCCCACACTGTTTACCATTGCCTCAGGCAACCTCCTCCTATGACCCCTCCTGACTCCTCAGTATCTCATCAGATTTCTCTGTATCAGAAGGGCCTAGGAATCTGTACCCCAGGTGACTTTTACATCTCCTAGAACTTTGATGCTTAAAGTGTAATGCAGGGCCAGCCTCATTTAGGAGCTTCTAATAAATGCAGACTGTCAGGCCCCATCCCACATCCCTTGAATCAGAGTCACATTTTAAGAAGATCTCCCAAGTGATTCTTCACACACATTAAATTCAATAAACACTGGCCTAATGGCTTGAGAATGATTGAGCCTAAAGGATTCTTTCCTGGGCTGTTTCTGTGAGATGGGAGTGGGGAGGCAGGGCAAAAACGTCTTCTTCTGAGGCCCAGGTGATGGAGCATGGCACACAGAGTTCCTCCTGCAGGGAAACCAGAATGGTTCTGGTGCAGTGAGGACTCCAGGGGAGGTGGTATTGGTCTGCCATCTCCAGGGCTGATATTGTTGAACGCTCCTGGAGGCAGCCCAGTCATGGGGAAGTATCCTCAAATGGCTTACCAGGTTGCAGGCACTGGGACGGGGCAGTGTGGTAAAGAGGCTGCGGCGGATGAGGATAGAAGCACCAACACCATGTGTTAACAGTAGCTGAAGATTTTTTAAAGAATGCATTGGGACAACACTTCTGATTCCCAGAGAGAACAGAGTGAGAATTTGGAGCTTTGAGGAGGCCTGGACGTCTATATAATATCAGTGAGCAAGGCCTGCTGAGAACATGAACAAAGGCTGGTAAGGCTGAAAGAAAGCCGGTTATGTTATAGTTTTTTATACCAAATGAATGTAATTGAAAATAGTGTTTATGTGCCCCATTGGTTCTCAACTTTTAGAACCCCATGGGGCATTTGGCAATGTTTGGAGACACTGACATCTGGTGATAAAGGAAAGGAGCATACTGCTAAACATCTGCAATGCCTAGGGCAGCTCCTGTAACTAAGGATTATTTGGGCCAAAATGTCAGTAGTACCCAGGTTGAGAAACTCTGAATTGTATTCCAAAGATGGATTTACAAAACCAACCAACCAACCAACCAACCAACCAACCAACCAACCAATCAACCCCACACAGTGTTCATATTAACTTTACAGCTACTATTAGTGATATTTAGAAATTTATAATAGAGGGTTAAGCTAGCAAAGTGGGAGCCCCTTTAACTGGCAGTTCAGCTGACTACAGTATCATTACTGAAGTTAAACTGATCAATCTCAAATAGCCAATCTTGAGTGGCCTTAAAAAATAATGGACACTGTGTTTGTCCTGTTTCCTCGTGCTTCAGGTTTTTCTCTTTAGTACTATAGGTTCTGAAAAATAATGACAAGTGACATTAGTGATGCTAATTCCTGCCAAGTGCTGAGAACTATTATCAGGGCTCACTATTTGGAACATTTCCACTTTGTTACAGGCTCTCCTCTAGGCTAGAAGAGGGGAGGGAATGATTATCCATTACACACTTGTACTCGGTGCTTGCTTTTCAGATCAATCCTGAGCTTAAACATGCAAATTCCATATATAGAAACTACACTTTGGGAATAATCAGTTATTAGGTTTTTATTCCTGTATCAGTGGGCCATTTTGAAAATTCACAAAATAAAGGAGAAATATGATTGTAGGAAGTCAAATTTCTGGGCAAGGAATAAAGAAACTGTAGGAGGGCTATTGACCTCAGCAAAAATCAACCAAGAAGCACATGAAAGTAAAAAGCAAATTGAATATTTTTGTTTTAAGGAAAGAGAAATATGAAGTTTAAAGAAGAAGCATGCTGTAGTGTATGTAAAAAAACATTAGATTTTAGATCAGACAGACTTGGTATGAGTCCTGGCTCTGGGGTACACTAGCTGTGTGACTATGGGTATGTTTTTTACTTTGTTTCCATTTTGTTTAATAAAGGCTAATGCTATTTACTCTATAGCATTGTGTATTGATTAGCTGTTGCGCTGTGATAAAAGCCACAGAATCTCAGTGGCATAACACAGTAAATCTTTCCTTAGATCATGCATCTGTGGAGTGCTGGCATCAGCTGGGTGTTGGCTAATCTAAGTTGGAGTGCTTTTGTTCTCTGAGAGCCTCATCCTCCTCCTGGACCAGAGGGCTACCTGATAATGTTTTCCCCTATATTTCAAGCCTCTGCTTATATTATATCTACTAGTACTCTATTGGTTAAATCTTGTCACATGACAGAAAACAAAGCGAAGGGGAGGGGAAGTACACCCTTCCCAATGTGAAGCCAAAGCAAGTGATTTGGGCAAATGCAACATCACTAGAGCAGGAGGTATCCACTTCTCATGAAAGTGAGGGGGAGGGAGTGAATATTTCTGAACAATAATCCAATCTTTCATAGGCTATTAAAATGATTAAATGAATTTATGTCTGCCAAGCACCTTGCATAATGTCTGGTACTAAAGTGTTTAATAAATGTCAATTCCCTTCTCCTGCTCCAAAAGCTGATTTTACAAAGAAGAATGTGGAACATAAACTAATTTCAGAGATACAATCACTAGTTAAAAGTAAAGTTAAAATCTGTATGATGATCAGTTGTGAAAGAAGGAATAAAAGGAAAGACAAGAGATATTGAGGAAAATAGTAAAATAGAAGAAGAATAAAGGGAGAAATAAACAATACCTTCCCAAATTGAAACCAGAAAAGTCAGTGTTTGTCCTGCCCATCACTACCAGAACCAATTAGTAGAGACAAAGATAGACTCTTTACAGGTGCTTTCTTCAGATGCCAGCATTCTAGAAGACAGTGGGTTATGTGCCCTAAAAACCATCTTATCTCTCATCTCAAGCAGACCTTTTTATAAGGAGAAGAGAAGTGTAGGTAAGGGGTTTGGAAAAAAAGTTAATCGGATAAGAGTTATAGACAGTGATTTTCCTAGTACTTCTTTATCTGCTGAATAATAATTTTTTATATGTGTCAAGGATGTTCCCTTACTGGAACACAATGGCTCAGATCAGCAACTCCACCACTTGCAGAAGCCCTGGGGCACAAAGGTTGAATTGCTTGTTGACCTCCTGGAGTCACATAGGTCACACATTCCAGTTCCTGGAACAACAGCTTTCCATATACATTCATCACTTAATCCTATCAACTATCGTCGTCGTCGGCAGCCATCCGTCTCGAGAGACGATGGTGTAGCTTCTTAAGAGTCTATCTGCACTGCCGAGAATGGCTGTGCAGTCCGACTCGGGAGTGATACGGTATCTGTCTCCTCCCGTGTTGAATCGACATCTTGCGATGACGCTGGAGTGTCCTCTCCAGTGAAGCTGAAGCTACAGAGCCTGGGCAGGGTGATATGGAGGGTCTGCTGTTGCCCATACAGCAGACCCCCCCTCTCTTCGCAGCTGAAGGGTCCAAGGGAAAGATGGAGTCAATACAGCTTGGCTTCAGGTGCGCCACAGGAGTTGCCGGTGTTGACTACAACGTCAAACCGCCTTAGGGACTCCGGCTCCGGATTTTCTGTCGGGGTTTACTCCCTTAGCCTTTCCCCTGAAGAGGTATGCCGCAAGGCAGCGGAGGGTTTTTTTTTTTTTTTTTTTTTTTTGGAGTCAGAGTTTTCCTTCTCTGATGTGCCCTGACTGGAAGATCGAACCAGCGACACTTAGCTCGCAGGCCGATGCTCAATCCACTGAGCCAAATCAGCCAGGGTGGAATTCATGTTTATGGTTCCTGTATAAGACTCTATTGAATGACAGTTTACACCAAAAATTCAGTTATCCATTCTATTAATAATGACATTTGAATTATTTTTATTTTTTGATTGTTATAAACAATATCACAAACACTCATATACATTTCCTAAAGAAACTGTACAAGGGTTTTATTTTATTTTTTTAAGGTATATGGGTAAGAATGGTATTATAGTGTCATTTCAGTAAATGATATTTCCTGTTGTTCCAAATCCTGGCAACTATAACAGAGGCTAAAATCTTTAACTCTTGCGTTCCCCTATCAAAATTTTGAGGTTGTAGGTGGGGGAAAAAAGTAACATATCTACAAATGGAAAAAAATAGGTAAATAGAAATATAGCCACAAAAACAGCGGACCATTAAAAAGAAGGAAGAGGAGAAATGACTCAACAAGAGAATCACCATGATATCAGGGGAACTTTAAAAAAAACAACAACACCTTTTTTCTCTTCCCTATCTCCCAAATTCTGAACTACACATTTTTCAAATGGAATAAGCTAGGAAAGGGAGAGGCATGTTTATGTTTTATCACCTCTTGTCAAGGTTTTATAAAAGACTAATTAGTGTTTTAACCACTGTTTACAAGGTCATTAAGTACCCTTTATCCCTGTACTTCAGGAACTCTAATCTTAATGTGGCTATTATTTCAACCTACCAAATGAGCAATTATTTTCTGGAAATGGGGTGTGAAGAAGAGAGAAAAATAATATCATAGAGATCTAATGAAATTAACTTGGGTTTTTCCACTATTATGAATTGGTCCGTACAGAGAAAAAAATATTTGCAGCATAACCCATTTGATTATAAATTATTTCACATTGCCAGATTGCTCAATAATCTATGGTTGGAAAAAGTTGTGCAGAATTATTGTCTAAAAGACAGTAGAGCCTTCACTATAATACCCTGCCCTCAAGTACCTTCTAGAATAAGAGATGAAATGTTTTGGTCAAATTTGACTTGGTTAATAAGGAAGAAATGGAACCCTTGTTAAGATGAAAAGTATTAATATTGAACCAGGCTCTTCTTATATAGAGCAATGGTAAATTGTGTTTTTACATCATATGCTTAAAAAGCTAAGATAAAAATCCAGTCCTCTTTATTTTTTATATCGAAACTAGTTTGCTTACTGCTTGAGTTATCTTGCTTTTTGCTCATACTGCCAATAGCTAACACATAGGAGATGTTCACAAATTGGGGCAAGGTCAAAAAATGGACATTTTTCAAATTATAATTAGTTGTGGATAGGAGTCGGCATGTGGAGGAGGAATTCCCTTCAAACTCACTCACATTCCTTTACCAAAGGGGAAAAAAAAGGTAAAAAATAAAGCTTTACTGGTTTGGAGAAATGAGAGGGTGTTTTTTATTTTGTTTTGTTTTGTTTTTCTTTTAAATATATCTCTAGGGTTTTCTATCAACAGATAAGCTTAGAATGTCAAGATGTTTTGTAAAAAAGGAAAAAAAAGGAAAGAAAGAAAGAAATCTCTTGACTAATACTATAAACTGGTAGCCTAAGCTAAGGAGTGACTAAAAAGTAACCAACTTATTTCTAACTGAAGGGCTTCATTGTCTCCATGAACCCTAGAAAAAGGAGTCCAGAGTGCAAGAATTTTCTGGTATTTTTTGTCTATCACTCTGCACTCACTGCTGGCCTCTTTGCTTTTCCCTCAAGCACATCCATTTCCCTGCCTGGACATGCGCGTAATGTACTCACTTTTTCCTTCCTTCATTTAGGGCTGTTTCTATATCGCTCCCTCACAGAGTCCTGCCCTAACCATCTTATATACAATTGCTCTATTTCTTTTTATTCCATCACAAGGCATTAATTTTCTTCATATTTCCTACTATCTGATATATTACACACATATTTTGCTAATTTGTTTATTGTTTGCTCTTCACTAGAATGGAAGGAAGGTCCATAAGGGCAGGGTCTTTGTTTTGCTTATTATTGAATCTTCAGTGTTCAATGCAGTGCCTGTACCTGGCACATAGTAGGTTTTTCAGGAAATTTTGTTAAGTGAATGAATGCTAGTAGGGAGGAAGGGACAGCATTTTTGACTATTCACTGTAGTTTTAAAGTGAAAATATCCCTAATGTGAAGAAGGGCAATCCTTTAGCTACTACAGCTCTATGAAAAGTTCACTTGAATATGTGCATCTATTATTTTATACTTAAAAAAAATTATTAATATTATTTTATTTATCTGGTTTTTAGAGAGAGAGGAAAGGAGAAATAGAGGGAGAGAAACATCACTGTGTGGTTGCCTCTCACATGCTCCCAACTGGGGACCTGGCGTGCAACCTAGTCATGTGCCCTGACTGGGAATCGAACCAGCAACACTTGGTTCTCAGGCCTATGCTCAATCCACTGAGCCACAGCAGCCAGGGTCTGTGCATCCATTATTTTAATAGTCAGTTGGACCTACTGGGCATGGAGAACCATGCTAGGTGCTGTATGAAGAACTGAAGTGAATAAGGAAGTGTTTCTGCCCTCAAGGAATGATAATCTACATGTGGAAAAGGGTCTACCCACCTGGTCCTGGGGGTGCCATTCACATAACTCAAGCTTTCTTAAAGCATGAAGTGTACAATCTGTTTAACTGTACAGAACAGCCCTGGGAGACAACGTTTCTCTTCCCTTCAGCTAGCTGGTACTTGCCAACAACACAGAGGCCACAAGATTTTGATCGATTCATTCATTCAACAAACATTTATTGAATGTTTACTACATATAAGAAAAGGGCCAGAGCTGGGATACAAGTGATCCCAACACTGTCCCTGACTGTAGGTTGCTTATAGTTTAGTGAGGAGACAGACAGTAAACAGGCAAATACAGTATGGATGGTATATACACATCAGAGAAGGAAAACTCTGACTCCAAAAAACCTCCGCTGCCTTGCGGCATACCTCTTCAGGGGAAAGGCTAAGGGAGTAAACCCCGACAGAAAATCCGGAGCCAGAGTCCCTAAGGCGGTTTGACGTTGTAGTCAACACCGGCAACTCCTGCGGCGCACCTGAAGCCAAGCTGTATTGACTCCGTCTTTCCCTTGGACCCTTCAGCTGCGAAGAGAGGGGGGGTCTGCTGCATGGGCAACAGCAGACCCTCCATATCACCCTGCCCAGGCTCTGTAGCTTCAGCTTCACTGGAGAGGACACTCCAGCGTCATCGCAAGATGTCGATTCAACACGGGAGGAGACAGATACCGTGTCACTCCCGAGTCGGACTGCACAGCCATTCTCGGCGGTGCAGATGGACTCTTAAGAAGCTACACCATCGTCTCTCGAGACGGACGGCTGCCGCCGACGACGGGTATATATACAGGTGTGCTTCCATGCGAGGACATAGAAGGGGTTTCCAACCCTGTCTTAGGACATGGAGGAGATTTGAGCAAGTTTTTCCAAAGGGGATGCCCTCTAAGTAGAGTCTGTCTGTATCTCTATAATCATAGGAGTTTATGTCGTGGATTGATTGGCTTTGTTTCAAGGCTTTGCTTCTCAGCTGTGGGTTGAGTCGTTTTCCAGGCCTCGAAAGGAAAAGGTCTGAGGGCGGGGAGAGCGGCAAGGACAAAGCCCAGAGGCGGAAGATTACACGGGGTGGGGTTCGGTCTGGCAGCTGCAGAGCACCAGGGGACAGTGGGCTCTGGGTCATACTGGACTCTCTGAGGAGTAAACCCTTAGGATAATCACACTGGAATTTATAAGAACCCCCTGGAGTAAATGTGGACATTGAATTGGATGGAAGGCCTGGGAAGAGAGATAATAAGCAAGGTAGTTTGCTGGGTTTTGGCTGGACCCCTGGCACATGGTTGCCTTATTCACTGAGGTAAGACAAATAGGGGAAGAGCAGAATGGGGTCCGGGTGGAAAAGTAGGTGAGGAAGGTGGTTCAGGTCCTATTCCTGCGTGTCATATTTTCCTTGCTGTCTTCTTTCCTTCTTTTTCTCATCCCAACATACACATATGCTCACTGCACAGTGCTGAACCATACTGAAGCCTTAGGCAAAAGGAAAAGAATCTGGCTTTATTTAAAGTTTTGATATTTTGTCCTGGCCTGTGTGGCTCAGTGGGTTGGGTGTTGTCCCACAAACTGAAAAGTTGCGGGTTCGAGTCCCAGTCAGGGCACGTGCCTGGGTTGCGGGTTGCAGGTTGCGGGCTCCGTCGCTGGTTGGGGCACCTACGAAAAGGCAGCCAACTGATGTTTCTCTTTCTGTCTTTCTCCCTTCTTTCTCCTTTCTCTAAAAATCCTCTCTCCCTTCCTCTCTCTCTAAAAGCAATGAAACAATGTCCTCAGGTGAAGATAAAAAAATAATAAAGTTTTCATATTTTGATCATCATGGGTTTTTTAGATTAATTCTGATGTAAAAAAATATTGCATTAAAATGTGATTTCTTGATTACTGAGGTTGTTGGTTAATTTTATATGTCTTGACTGAGCTATAGGGTGTCCCGATCTTTGGGCAAGCATTGTCTTGGGTGTGTCTGTGAGGGTGTTTCTGAAGGATATTAACATTTAAATCAGTGGACTGTCCCGCCTCATCCAGTCAGCTAAAAGCCTGAATGGAACACAGGACTGGCCCTCCTGTAGGTCTGAACACCTCCTGCTGGACGGCCTTTGAGCTCATATATTGATCTTTTTCCTGCCTTTGGACTCAGACTGAAATATCAGATCTTTTGGGGTCTTAAGACTACTGGCTTTCAGGCTGAGACCGCACCATTGGCTTTCCTGGGTCTCCAGCTTACTAACTGCAGATCTTGGGACTTCTCAGCTTCCATAATAATGGGATTTGGTCTGTTTCTCTGGAGACAACTGACTTTAATACTGACTTTTTGGCATCTCCTTAAAATCTGTGCCCAAGCCAAGTGCTACGCCACTTGCCTCACACTAGTCCCAGTCCTACACATCCATCACCCCAACCCCCCAAATCTGCAAGCTTCTTGAGGGCTTGGACTGGGCCTAATTGTTTTATTTTTATTTTATTTTATTTTTAAAGATTTTATTTATTTATTTTTAGAGAGAGGGGAAGGGAGGGAGAAAGAGAGGGAGAAAAACATTGATTGGCTATCTCTCGCGTGCCCTCAACCAGGGACCTGGCCTAGGTTGCAAGCAGGGGGACCTGGCCCGCAACCCAGGCAATGTGCCTTGAATAGGAATTGCACAGGTTACCTTTCAGTTTGCAGGATGATGCCCAACCCACTGAGCCACACCAGTCAGGGCTCGACCTAATCGTTTTATATGATCCATAGCACTCACCCTAGTATCTGGCAAATTTTAAGTGTATAGTAACGCCTTCTTGATTTAATGTAAATAACTAAATTGTAGAACAAAACACTCATTTGTTCTGCGAATGAGCTAGGCATTGTTCCAGGATCAGGACTGGAGTTTAATATGCATTAATCCTTCCCAAGACTGGCAGAGGGGGTTTGGGGACCACAGCATGACAGGAGCATGGCAATAGAGGGTTAGGGAGGGCCTGGAGAAGTCCAAAAAATGGGGATTATTCATGCTCTCGGGGCCTCAGAGGATGCTGGGCTTACCTGAGGAAATATCACTTTGTAGAGTTCAGAAAGAGAGGTAGGGTTTCCATGGTTAATGACAGAGAAGAACATTCCAGGTGGAGGAAACAGTTTGAATGAAGGCAGGAAGGGATGCCAATGTTGGCCTTTCTGGGGAAATGGAGCATGTTTAGGAGGAGCTTACAATGGCCGATGTGGCCCCAGCGCTGGCGAAGTGGTGGTCTTTGGCTCTGTCCAGGGCAGGAGGAGGGCATGCTCAGGGAGAGCATGAGGGGTCAGAAAGCAGCTGCCACGACTGGCTGGTGGGAGGAGAGCAGCCGTGGTTCTGGGGAGGTGAGGAAACAAGTATGCAGAGAGAACAGCAGAGTGTGTGAGTGGGAGCAGCCGGCTGTGGACTAGGGGTGAGTGTGAGGACGTCTGTACAACATGTTGTGCTTTGGGATGCATCGGGGCAAAGCAAATAAGAACGCTGTTTCTCTATTGCGATACACTATACATAAATAAACCCCCGTATGATTTCTAGAGTTATGCAAACAATATCATAGTGCCATTAACTGACCTCAAACCAAAGAGAAAAAGCTCACATACATTTTAAGCACCGCAACACAGGAGTACTTCCATTTCCGCGTGTTTTCTGGCCTTGCAGGAAAGCCTCTGAAATGCTTCTATGCTGTAGTCAGGGTGCTGAGAGGATTTTATGATCAGGCAGTCTTGGCTTCGAGGCTTTGGGTGTCTCCTCTGAGCTCAGTCAACGTTATGCGATGAACACCCGTACTTCTCTTTGCAGTGCCTTCAGCAAATGCATGCGGAATTTTACAACAAGAACTCCCTGGAGCACCTTAAAGGGAGATGAGGAAATGAGAGTTAAAGCAACCATAGGTGTGTGTAAGCACCGTGTCAGCTCTCAAGCACTATGTCAAAAACCTGTACGTGGCAGAAGTAAAGGAAAGAGAGCAAATTATATTGTAGTGGTTGTGTTAACCGGAGAAACCTGGTTCTTCTTGCCGATGCGGAAAAGAGCTATAGATCAGCAGGTCCATTAGCATGTAAGCAGGGACAAGATGGGCCTTGTCGAGGTGGGGGTGAAAGGCATAGATTCAGGGCATGGAAAGGTAAGGGTGGCAAGAGCATGGGCTGCAAGACCCCCAGGTCATCGGTTCTGAGGACGTATATAGTTGGTGAGATGGAGCTGAAGAAGTTACATATTGATTGACGGCTTCCCCAGGGGAACGTGACTACCCAAACGTGTGTGGGGGGTTTGTTAGTCCAAATCTTTATCTTGATCCAGATGCCATATGTTGATCTTGTGAAACAGATATGTGACAGAAGGCAGTTAATTAAAGTTGGGGCAGTTACCCAAAGTTATTTATGGGCTCTTTCTGTAAGCATTAGGGACTCCCTGGTAAAATAGATAGCCACCAGAGGTAGGCAGTTAACCGAAACTGTTTTATGGGCTTCCTCTTTGGGTACTGTAGACCCCCTCTACTTCCCGCTTCCAGGTCCCGGGATGAATACACAGTTTCAAGGCTTTCTTTCCCAGCTAGTGGGAACAATACACAGAATTTCAAGGACTGCCCTCCTTCCGTGTTGTCGTGGTGTTTCCTGTGACATTGGAACACCTGGCAACATTATTGGACCGGGCTCTGGACTGCCGAGTTAGTGGGTGAGACATGTCTCCCTCCTCCTCTTTGCTTTAGTTTACTGTCCATCCATCCTACCTAAGTGCTAAAAAGTGTTTTTTGGCAACCAGGACGCTAGACGCTGGCCACCAACAGCAGCACCGTCTTGGAGTTCTTTTTATGCTACTTCCTGCCTCAGCTGCAATCTCCTCCCACTAAGAAGGAAGGATTCTTATCTATTTGGTTGGTCCAGAGTCTTCCTCTCTTACTTTCTGGGAAAAATGAACATACAAAATAAAAAACAAAACAACAAAAGATCCTTCAATCTACCTAGTGAAGAAAAACTGCATTATAAAGCTACATAGTGAAGAAATAAGGTAAAGAAAGGGCCAGGGACACCAGGAAATGGAATGGTTACTTCACAAACAACATCATAGTGACATGAAGATGACATAGTGCTGGTGAATGTTTAATACAGGCTTTCTGGGGGGAAAAAAAACCCCTAAACTAAACTGAACTAAGTTCTGTGTGTGTGTATGTGTGTGTGCACACATACATACGTAAGTTTGTTCTAGATTTTATTGTGTAGCACACAATTTATAAGTAATAACACAATATGTAATGCTCTTTATTATAAGTTCTACATGAACAATTGATTCTCACAGAATGCTTTCATTGATTTTTTGCTAAACTCTTGTATCCACTGCAATTGACAAATGAATCTAGTTCTGACATACACATTGGTTAATATTTTCATTTATTTTGACAAATTAGACATAAAGTGAAGTGAGAAAGAATATGTTTAACTTTATACATTCACAATAATGTGAGTGACTTCTTTGCTGAACAGATAATAGTGTTTCAATAATGAAAGAATATTTTAATTTGTTGTGCCATTCACAATGTAATGGCTATAAGCACACCACAGTTTAAAGTTTAATTTGTATTATTAGTATTTTTTTCCATGACTTTCTTAAGTCTAGAAAACCAACAAAGCAAAGAACGAAGCCCTGATTTGCAGTGTTTGCTGATTTTCATGGTGTAAACATTCTCACCACGGCCAATTTCAAGCTACCAGCATGACATCACTGGACATGGAATTAGGAAGAGATGCCAAGAGCACCATTATATAATATTTATGAAGTAAACAGATACAAAGATGTAAAGAAAACTCAAGAGTATAGATAGCAATAAAATTATCAGAAAGTGATGGATTTTGAGTGTTTATTTAACAGTTTTGTTGAGGTATAATTGACATACAATAAATTGCGCATGCTTGAATAATACAATTTGATACATTTTGCCATATGTATACACCTGTGAAACCATCACCACAATCAAAATGCTGAACATATCATATCCATCACTCCCCACAATTTCCCCACACCCCTTTGTAACCTCTCTCTTTCACCGCTTCTTACCCTCTCCCTCAGACAACCACTGATCTGCTTCTTATCACTGTAGATGAGTGTTCTATAAATGGAATCACTTAGTGTGTAGTCTTCTTTTGTCTGGCTTCAGCATAATTATTCTGAGACTCATTCCGTGTTCTTTCAAGTTCATTCCTTTTTTTCCTCTGAGTATTTTGTATTTATCACTTTTGTTTATAATTTGTTTTGTTGTAAGTTTATATTATTTAATTTTTAATCATGGATGTTGTTTAACAACCAGCTGGCAAAATTCCTGTAAATTTAACAATTGGCTCTTTCAAGCTGGTGCAAGCTGTGGCTCTGGCATACCTCTGGTGGGCTGTGCATTGCGTATATGAGCGTGTGTGTGTGTGTGTGCACGCCAGTGTCTAGCTTTAGAGAGAAAGAAGGCTGAGAGATTTTGGGGCAGCTGCCAGGGTTGGGAATAACTGAAAATGAGTGAAAGGCAAGAGAGAATTTCTAACAGTTTTTCTGTGTTCTCTCTTTGGTGTTCTTTGAGAGAAACCACAGTGAAATGCTAATTAAAAATTACTTTTTGGTTGCCGGCTTGTCGTTTAAATTAATGCATGACTGGACTATGATCCAGCTGGGCTTTGGGATTTTTATTATTGAGGGTTTCATGCGAGAACTCCCCAAGCCAGCGTCAACTTGCATATGGTTCAGTGGGGGCAAACTGGTAGAGAGGGATTTGGATCTGATGACTGGGCACAAGAATGATGGAATGAAGGAAGTCATGGTCCCCCCTTACCCTCTCCCAGAATGCACTGGATAAACAGGTGTGTATGAGAGGGCTTGGGCTATGTTCTGTGTTACTTGGTAGAGGCTGAGGATGGGAAGTTGTTCTGTGCTTCTTCTATGTTGTATCGAACTAAAAAAGCTGATAAGGAGAGCTGCAATAATAACTATTTATTGAATACGTATTTACTACATGCATGGCCCTTAACCAAAGGTTTAATGCAGATTATGTGATTTAACAATTAGAGCAACCCTGAGGTGAGTAGTAGTAGTATATTGATTTTACAGGGAAGTCAAGTCCTTTGCTAGAGGTCACATCCCAGAGTGGTGGATCCAGTATTTGAACTCAGGTCTCTCTGATTCCTCTGGCCTTAACCCCTACACTGTGCAACCTTCTGGTTTGCCAAGCTGCAGGAAACTCAAGAGTACATGGTCTTAAAACAAGAATTACAGGCTTGTTTTAAGGGCCTTTTCCCAAATCAATGACAGCATTTCTGACTGTCTGGAGAGTATGCCTGGAGGTGATACTGGAGCCCAATCATTGGGGACCTTTTAACTTTTTATTTTTTTTAAAACTTGGATTCTTTCTTTTAGTGCGGAGTAATGGGCTCAAGCCTGCAGTAGAGAAAAATAGGTTGGAGAGCGGTTTTATGTTAGGAGGTAGACAAATCGTTAAAATTAGTATTCTGAAGATCAGGTTCAGAGAAGATAAGTAACTTGTCCAAGGTCACACTGCTCCCAAGACACTGTGTCAGCATTTAAGGCTCTACGTGATGCAATGGAGGAAGGATACCACTGCAGTGAATAAGGGGAGGAAGGCTGTGGTAACAAAGACATATACAAGTATAGTGGCTTAAGTAAATAAAAGTTCACCTATCTCCCAGAACGAGCTATCCTATGCTGGTAGGGCGGCTCTGCTCTGTAGACATTCCAACACTGGTGCCTCCCGTCTTCTTACTCTGTACTCTTGAATGCTCACGGGACTGTTCCTCGCTCACTTCCGCATTGGTGGCCTAGCCTGAGGCAAGCAAAAAAGAGAGTGTGCAGGTTAATCGTTTAGGAGAAGGCCCAGAAGTTGCTTGCTTCATGTTTGCCGGCATCCCATTGATCTGAAATAAGTCACGTGGTCTGCTTACCTACAAGGGAATCTGGGAAATGTAGTTTCTTCTTGGGTGATTATACACCTCACTAAATAAAACTCAGGAGCTCTTCTTTTGAGAGGAAGCAACTAAATGGATCCTGGGCGTGGTACTTCTAAACCTTTTATTAGGATCACTCCTAGGGAAATCATGTGGCAAAACAACAAAGGCTGCACCTATTCGGCAGCCGTCTGTCTTGAGAGACGATGGTGTAGCTTCTTAAGAGTCTATCTGCACCGCCGAGAATGGCTGTGCAGTACGACTCGGGAGTGACACGGTATCTGTCTCCTCCCGTGTTGAATCGACATCTTGCGATGACGCTGGAGTGTCCTCTCCAGTGAAGCTGAAGCTACAGAGCCTGGGCAGGGTGATATGGAGGGTCTGCTGTTGCCCATGCAGCAGACCCCCCCTCTCTTCGCAGCTGAAGGGTCCAAGGGAAAGACGGAGTCAATACAGCTTGGTTTCAGGTGCGCCGCAGGAGTTGCCGGTGTTGACTACAACGTCAAACCGCCTTAGGGACTCCGGCTCCGGATTTTCTGTCGGGGTTTACTCCCTTAGCCTTTCCCCTGAAGAGGTATGCCGCAAGGCAGCGGAGGTTTTTTGGAGTCAGAGTTTTCCTTCTCTGATGTGCCCTGACTGGAAGATCGAACCAGCGACACTTAGCTCGCAGGCCAACGCTCAATCCACTGAGCCAAACCAGCCAGACGCACCTATTACAGACGCACAAAACAACTAATAAAACAATATTCTGCAACGATTTTTAAAATGTGTCCGGTTGCAAATCGTATTGCTAATAGACTTACAGAATACATTCAGTGTCCTTGTATCTCTATTTATTCCTCTTTGGCTCTCCTGGTATTTTAGCATCTTTTGAAGATGGTGGCAGTGTCAGGGTAGCTGTCTCCCCCAGCCAGGGCCTTTAGCAGATTGGTCTCACGAGAGGTGGAAACAATAGAATTTCATGCTGAAATGAAATGAGTGATGCTGGCTGATGGGGATAGTCAAAGCTGGAGAGAAGGTGCCCTGGGCAACTATTCCTCAGCTTTAACCATTGACTTCCATGAGGGAATTTGCTAGAGTTTCTAGGAATTTGAAATTCTCAATAAAATCCAGAAATCCAAGTTTAGGATGTAATTTAATTTTTAAACATTGGCTCAGATATTTTAATGCCATTCTGTGTTGTGGGCTAAATAATAATAATCCCTGTCAGCTGGGAAGAGGCTCTGGTCTCTGACTTGAGCTCTCAGAACCTTATTTCCTCATTTGTAAAGCAAGAGTGATACTCACCTCAAGGCTGTAGGAAAAATGGACGAAAATAGTGTGTGTTCTAGGCAGACAATCATAATCACACTGACTTTTTTTTTTCATCATGAATCTACCTTGGAATTAGGAAATTCTCAGATCCTGTTCTTGTGGGTAGGAAGTTCAGGATGCTAAGACAGACCACAAGGTTTATTGGAATCGGCTGTTCTGAGTCAGGTCTTCAAAGCTGTCCTAATTTACATTTCCCAACATTTATTTTTGGAGATGTTGTGATCAAGAGTTTGGGTCTAGCTACTTTGAACAAGCTTGGATCAGAGAGAAAGAGAATTAAATTAGTCCTTACTCATCCTCTTGTTAGTGGTGCAACTTGGCTTGATTACTTACCATCCCTAAGCCTT
The DNA here is from genome assembly GCF_987537825.1 of Furipterus horrens. Classification (NCBI taxonomy): domain Eukaryota; kingdom Metazoa; phylum Chordata; class Mammalia; order Chiroptera; family Furipteridae; genus Furipterus; species Furipterus horrens. Next base: position 129,490,072 of record NW_028327177.1, on the reverse strand, counting down.
AGTTTTCTTATCTTAGAACTGAGAATAACTTTGTTCATAAAATAGTTGTGAGGACTCACTGAGATGACACATATAAACCCTTAGTGTAAATTGCCAGGCTTTTAGTAAGTATTCAATAAACATTTCTTGCAATTAACTATTATGTCTTATCCAGGTGGAAGGTACATAAAATAACTTATTTATTCTTTTGAGTTTTGATAAAACTTATCTTTTCAGGCAAATGACCTAACTTAGTCAGTGTCCTGAGTTGTTTGTTTTTTTTCCTGTGGGAGAATTGTTACAACGTAATAGATGAAATCTTAGGAAATATTGCTTAAATTATCCCTTGTGCAACTCCCTACAGTAAAATAATACTGCCAGGTGTAAAGTGTTCTAAAACAACAAAGTGACCTTTAAAGAAAAACGATTTATTCCTAAGGTAAATTACCAAAGAAAAGAGAGAAGAGGTCTTCTTGAACATTGCTGGGGTCATATCTTTGGGCTGATGCAGTTTTGTATCACTTGTGTGCTGTATATGAAGAGTTTATTATGTCAGAACTAATGCATCCTGAGGAAAGGGAATATTGCAATTTATTACAGTAAAAGGTATAAGACCTGTTCTATAGAAAGCCCTAAAGGCAAAAACAGTAGATGCAAAATGCAAATGGTGAATGAATACTTGCCAAAAAGTGTCCACTGGCAATTAAACTCCTTTTCAAAAATAGACAAGCGTCCACAGTATGGTTAAACTTGCTGATCATTCTTATCATTCGTCGGCAGCCGTCCGTCTCGAGAGACAATGGTGTAGCTTCTTAAGAGTCCATCTGCACCGCCGAGAATGGCTGTGCAGTCCGACTCGGGAGTGACACGGTATCTGTCTCCTCCCGTGTTGAATCGACATCTTGCGATGACGCTGGAGTGTCCTCTCCAGTGAAGCTGAAGCTACAGAGCCTGGGCAGGGTGATATGGAGGGTCTGCTGTTGCCCATGCAGCAGACCCCCCCTCTCTTCGCAGCTGAAGGGTCCAAGGGAAAGACGGAGTCAATACAGCTTGGTTTCAGGTGTGCCGCAGGAGTTGCCAGTGTTGACTACAACGTCAAACCGCCTTAGGGACTCTGGCTCCGGATTTTCTGTCGGGGTTTACTCCCTTAGCCTTTCCCCTGAAGAGGTATGCCGCAAGGCAGCGGAGGTTTTTTGGAGTCAGAGTTTTCCTTCTCTGATGTGCCCTGACTGGAAGGTCGAACCAGCGACACTTAGCTCGCAGGCCGACGCTCAATCCACTGAGCCAAACCAGCCAGGGGTAATGATTCTTATCATTATTACTATCATTATGACTTGTAGCAATAATAATAATTACTGATGTTTATTGGACTTTTGCTTGGGACCAGCCATTGGGTGAACTACATTACATGCTTTTATCTCACTGAATTCTCTCAACAACTCTGAGTTAGGGGCTATTATTACGGGTTTCCCCCACTACCCAAAATGAGAGCATTCCTAAGAAAACTTTCATAAGTCAAAATGGTATAAAGTGAAGAAACCTGAGGACCTGTCTTGCTAAAGGATGCACAAAATAAATTGAGATAAAAGCACAGATGCTTACAGACACAGTTCAAAGCCATGGAGGTTTGATGCTGAGAGGCTGAGCGTAGTTCCTGGAGAAGGAGCTTGGTGGGGCCACTTGCTGCTCAAGATTCACATATATGTTGCCGCTTTAACAACTCGTTGCAGAACAGACACTACACACAATTTTAACTTTTCACCTCTTTTCAGAAAAGTGAAAATCCTTTTCAGATTTCTTTTCATTATTGAAAGCAGGTACTAATATAAGTCTTGCGTAAAAGTGAAGTGGCATAAAGTGAACTTCTGAAAAGCGAAGGGATGACTATATGCTCATTTTTCAGATGAGGACATTAATGATTAGGAATGATAACTAATTTTCCCAGTTTCACTAATTTTATTTTTTAATACACAGCTTTTATTGCATCTTCAAAACATGAAGAATAGCGCAAATAAGTTCGAGGAATCATTTGGCATCATGCTGATTCTCTAGCTGGACAACTTAGATCTTATCAGCCTGCTGAACTAGTCCTTTTTCAAAAACATAGATACCATCCCCAAATTTTTTGATATCCTCGTTTTTAACTGTTGTGACTTGCTGAATCAAAGCAGCTAAATTCGATACAAGTTCAATGTCATTTCCTTCCAGAATCCACTCATTTTTCTGGGGCTGAGTTACTGAACAAGCAATGCCTGACCTCGTCCGAAACCTATGGATGTATTTTTCGCCCAAGAATTTCTGATTTCAACAAGAGAACTACCCTCATGAATAACAACGTCAATGGGGAAGTGAGAGTACACAGACCTCATCTGGTAATGGGAGGAAGCCCAGTCTAACACCCTTGATCACGTTCTGTACAGGACTGCAGGCAGTGTGAACTGTGGCCAGTTCCTTTCTATTTCCCCACCATTTGTCAACCTGAAGCCTTTTCTTTTTCTTTCCAAGGAGACTGAGTTCTATGTTGATGTTGATGTTGATGTGATTGAAGTCCCTCCTCAGGGTGCCTCTGGGGCCCTTCACAAAAACTGTGCACCGCCCCCCTTCAGAGTGATGTTGACATTTTCTGGGGTGTTGACAATCTGATGCTGAGAATGCTCTTCATCCTCACAGTAGAAGTGGCAAAAAGAGCAGAGTTTCATTCATTCCCCCCTCTTTTGCATTATAATCACATTTTCTTTTTTTTTTTAAATTTAATCTTTATTGTATTTTTTTCCCCATTACCATTTAGTCCCCTTATACCATCCTCTCCCCAGCCATCACCACACTGTTGTCCATGTCACTGAGTCCTTTTTCCTTTTAGCTGGTTTCACTAGATTTTAAGTGGCATGGCTTGGCTTGTACCAAGCACTGCATGGCTCCAAAGTTCAGGACTGTCCGAGGAAATGGAAATTTTGATGAATGAGATGGAAAGAGAGAAAGATTTAATTTTGGAGCGTTAAGCCTTGTCCCACAGCATATGTCTGAATTGAGTACCTCATTGTGGGGCTTTCCAGAGACAAAGAAATTGGGCTGAGGAAAGAGGGAGCAGGTCCGAGGTGGAAGGCAAACCAGTGTGGAAGATTTTGAAGAGCAACTCTGAATGCTTTGCAATCTTGGCAGCTGTGTTGACAGCTCCTGCTCCTTCTTTGACATCTAGAGGTATTTGTTCTGACCGAGAAAAGCTTTTATTACCTACCTTTGCCGTTACCATGCTGGAACACCTGAGCAGTCCTGCTTTCAAACACCCTGTTCTATTGTCCACATGAGCACATGCCCATTTGTCAGACTATGTTTGGGGATCATGGTCTTGCAATTATGGGCACGGTTTCCATAGTCCCCCAGTTCCAGTTCATTGACTCCAGCTGGCAAGGTGGCTCCTCTCTCTGAGTGTTGCCAGCCTCTGTTCGAAGACAAGGACAGCTCTGACAACCTGCCACTCTCCTGTGTGGAGAGAGGATGTTGCTTAGGATTCTGTATTGTTGTTTATTTTATTTGCAGTGTGATCATACTTCATTCGCGTTGTTTAATTAAATAGTCTAAATCCTTTTCATGATAATAGTTTAACATATCCTTACTTTGATCACATTTAAACATAATTTGTGGTTTGGATGAATTTACCTATAATTATAGAATGTTGTCCTTAATTATGTCAAGGGGAATTTTTGACAAAGAAACTACTTCAATTAGGAAGCTGGTTACCTTGAATTATATATGATATAAACTAGATATATACTCCTAGAAACAGACAGCAATATTTTTCTGTATGATAGGTGAGGGAGAACGCCCAAAGATTTTTGTCATAGTAAAAGCAAAATATTGTTTTGATTTTTATTTTTTTTATGTTGGGTTTGGAGCCCACCAGCCACATTTGCTAGGTATTGCTATGAAAATTGCGGTGAACATTGGACACCTGGGCTTTAGTTTTGGCTTTGTCATTGTATCATCCAGAATCCTTGGGTTTTATGTTGCAGAAAGGGCAACTCAAAATCACTTAAACATAAGGGAGTTTATTGCTTAGGTAACCTTGATGTTTGGGGGTAGGTCTGGCCTTGGTTACCTTAGAGCTATAAATTATGTCATCGAGATACCATTTTTTCATCTCTCAAGTCTACCTGCTGCTTGTGTGCTTCATTCTCAGATTTCAAATGGCAGCTTAAAGCAGCTCCGGTCTCATTTCCTACCAGGCTCTAGACCAGTGTGAATGGGAAATAATCTCTCCTAGGAGTCCTAAGTTTCACTCTGATTGGACAAACCTCGTCGTTGTCGTCGGCAGCCATCCGTCTCGAGAGACGATGGTGTAGCTTCTTAAGAGTCTATCTGCACCGCCGAGAATGGCTGTGCAGTCCGACTCGGGAGTGACACGGTATCTGTCTCCTCTCGTGTTGAATCGACATCTTGCGATGACGCTGGAGTGTCCTCTCCAGTGAAGCTGAAGCTACAGAGCCTGGGCAGGGTGATATGGAGGGTCTGCTGTTGCCCATGCAGCAGACCCCCCCTCTCTTCGCAGCTCAAGGGTCCAAGGGAAAGACGGAGTCAATACAGCTTGGCTTCAGGTGCGCCGCAGGAGTTGCCGGTGTTGACTACAACGTCAAACCGCCTTAGGGACTCCGGCTCCGGATTTTCTGTCGGGGTTTACTCCCTTAGCCTTCCCCCTGAAGAGGTATGCCGCAAGGCAGTGGAGGTTTTTTGGAGTCAGAGTTTTCCTTCTCTGATGTACCCTGACTGGAAGATCGAACCAGCGACACTTAGCTCGCAGGCCGACGCTCAATCCACTGAGCCAAACCAGCCAGGGGCTTTATGAATACTAGTGCTTCACAAACTATACAGTGCTATACAATTTTGTATTATAACTTTTAGAACTTTCTCTAGGATATATATCTAGGAGTAAAATGGAGTTATACATAGACTATACACATCTTTGTAAACTTCCCAGGTAATGCCAAATTGTTTTCTCCCATTAGCAGTGAATGAGAGTTCCCGTTGTTCTACAAACACTTGGTATTACAGTTTTTGGTTATTTTCTTTTTTATATTTATTGACTATGTCATAGCTGTTGACTATATTTGGAGATGAACTTGTTCATATATTTAGTCCATTTCACTGTTGGGCCATTTGTTTGCTTTCTCAACCGTTCATGGGACTCTGTATTTTCAGGATACTGATAGTTTGGTTATCTTATTGCAGATACTTAGTCCCAGTTTGTGGCTTGCCTTTTCACTTTGCTAATTGTGTAATCTGGTGAATATATGCTCACAGTTTTAATAGTCCAATTTACCAACCAGTCTCATCCTATAAGGTTTGTATTGTACTTTTTGTGCTTTAAGAAACCTTTCTGCCCCCTAGCCTTTTGGGGCATAAAAAAAAAAAAATTCTTTTTAAATATTTGAAAGTTTTGCCTTTAATATTTGAATTCTTAATCCATTGGAAATTTATTTTATATGTTGTAAGAGAGATACTCAATTTCAAATTTTCCACATGGATAACCAACTGTCCCAGCACCACTTATTCAATGACTGTCTTTCTCTACTGCTGTGAAGTGCCACCTTTATTATATGTACGTCACGTGTCAGTTTTAAGCTACGTGGCTTATTGCTTTGGCCTCTTTGTCTATCCCTGCATCAATAAAAAATTTTAAATATTTTATTTATTTACTTTTAGAGAAAGGGGAAGGGAGGGAGAAAGAGCGGGAGAGAAACATTGATGTGTGAGAGAAACATGTATCAGTTGCCTCTCGCACACCCCTAACTGAGGACTTGACCCACAACCCACGCATGTGCCCCGACTGGCAATCGAACTGGAGTACTTTTGGTTCATAGGCTGGCATTCAATTCACTGAGCCACACCAACCAGGGCAAAAAGATTTTTTTTTTAAACATAGGATTTAGACACTCCACATGGGATGTGACTAGAGTGTGACCTAGAAAATCAGTGTCACATCTATGAAGGCTCTTCTCATGTTTCATCATATATTCCAACAGTGATTTGCTGATCTGGTTTCAAAACTTTGTACTAAATTCTACCTAATAGATATTATTACCAATCTCTATTCTTATCCACTTATTTTAACAACAGCATTGTTTGTAGTTTTTATCACTTATGGTATTTAAATTGAATGAAATTGAGTTTCAAAATCTGATTTGGAAAAGGTTCTGTATGTTTTTTTACCTGTAGGAAACCTGGAGAAATACGTTTGAAGAGGGGAACTGAAAAGATAACAATTTCGAAGTGGAGGACTCAGTGATCAGTAAAGCTGAGCGAGAAGCAGAAGTGAGAAATGGGCTGCTCAGAAGCTGGGGTTTCAGGGTAAAAACAGACTCTCCAAAAAAGCCCAGAAAGAAAAGGATCCTTATGGCTCTTTTAGCCTATGGCACACTAGAAATACTCAGTGAAATGTAAGGGGACTAAGCCCTGGTTGGTGTGACGTGGTGGATTGAGCAGCAGTCTGCAATCTAGAGGGTCACCAGTTCGATTCCCAGTTGCAGCACATGCCTTGGTTGCGGGTCCGCTCCCCAGTTAGGAGCACATGAGAGGCAACCACACACTGATGTTTCTCTGCCTCTCTTTCTCCCTCCCTTCCCCTATCTCTAAAAATAAATAAATAAACCTTAAAAAAAAATAAGGGGAATAAAATAAAGACAGATAAAAGCCAGAAAGGAAGTAGATTAACAAATATACAATTTTTGTGAATATGGCTTTTGAGCACACATAATTCTTTCTCTCTCTGTGAATAGGTTTAACTACCACTGTATGCACTATCTCAATGAGATTTTATAATAACGATACAAAATAGCGTGGTTTTTCTCTCCATAGTTTAATTTTCTGGCTCTTTTCCAGTGGCAATGACCGATTTTGTTGTTCCTCAAGAAAATTTCTTTGCCTGTAGCACTCCCAGAGAACAGGCTTGAAGGAAATTTCATGGAGAGGCGATTTGAAAAGGCTACCTGCTTTGAAAAAGCTAACCCTATTAGGAAAAAAGTTGAAGAGTAAGATTCTAGGACTACATGATTAAAATAGAAACTAAGATGTTTAACTCAGAGAGCTGTCTTTTCAGGCTATAGTGTCAAGCACACTGTGTATGTGCGTGGTGGTTGTTGATTATAATTATAGGTTTGAATTGAAGAATGTGTAGGAAAGCAGCTGCCCTCAGATGAGTTGGACAAGAGCCACAGTGAAAGTGTCTGATTAATTAAAAACACTGGTGTTTGTTAAAAATCACCCTTCTATTTAACAGAAGCCAGCCAAAGAAACAGACAGCAAGGTTAAAGACTGCATGTACAACTCGGATATCAGCTGTGCTCTTGGCCTTTGACTTCGGCATCTGAACATGTGGACTCTTAGCCAGCTTGGCTACAGAAGTCAACCCTCCTCCGTTTTCCCAACCAGAACCAACTCCCTCCCGTAAGTATTACCAAGAAAAGAAGAATTGTACAAACATTTCGTAGAGAAGGTGGAGAATTGAGGTTTATATCTGCATATCCCACAGAAAACTAGTTTAAAAGTCCCCTCAAATATTGTCTGATCTCCCCAAGTTTTGAGCCCACCCCAAAGGGAAGACCTTTCTCTCAGGTTTCTCCCAGGTACCCCCAGACAGCTGGGCTCTTCTCTCTCTACACCACACCTTTATTTTTCTTTTCCTCGGTTTTAGAGCTTCTCCAGTTCTCATTATCTTCTGCAAAGCATGTGAGCCACATGCTTTATCATTTGGTCATGTCCTGAAGACTCTTATGTCCACTCTAAAGGGATTATTAATTCACTCAACAAGGGTTTGTTGGGTGCTTACCCATGTGCCAGGCAGTATTCTAAGGATCTGGGGATACAACCGTGAACAAAACAGAAAAAAAAAAAAAATCCTTATTATCAAGGAGCTTATATTCTAGTAGAAGGAGACAGACAAAAAAACAAATAAACAGAACAAATAAGTAATTAAAATGTTATGTTAGATAGTGATAAGAACTATATACAAAAATAAGGCAAGAAAGCACTACAAGATTCCGGGTGTGTGTGTGCATGTGCTATTTTTATAGGGTGGTCCAGAAAGATTTGTCTGACAAGGTAAGATTTAAGCACATCCCTGAAGGGAGTGAGTCTTGGCTAAAAGGAACAGCAAGAGCTTGGGCTCTGAGGCAGAAGTGTGCCTGGCCTCTTTCTGGGACAGCAGGAAGGCCATTGTGGCTGGAGCTGAGTAAGGCCAAGAGTAAATGGAGATGCTGTTGGAAAAATAATTGGGCAAGATCCTGAAGGGCCTTATCCTATGAAGATTTTGGTTTTTATATTGAGCAAGATGGGGAGACACTGGGAGACTTAAGGGGGAGCAAGGGCATGATCTGATAAATCTCCCTGTGACTACTGAGGTGAGAGTAGGCTATAGAAGGTAAAGGGAAGCTGGTTAGAAGGCTGGCTTATACCATAATTCAGTCTAGAAATAACAGTGGCTTGGAGAACAGTGAGTAAATGGAGGTGGTGAGAAGTGTTAGATTCTGAATACATTTTAAAAGGGGTGTTAATAGACTTTGCTGATAATTTGGATGGATATGTGGGCGGGGGAGGGGAAGAGGAGGGTAAAGGATGACTAAGATTTTTGTCTTGAGTACCTGAAAGAGTGGGTTTTCACTTTCTGAGATGGGGGAAGAATGGGTGTGCATGTGTGCGGGGTGGGGGTGAGCCTGGAGAAGCCCAGGGATCTTATTTTGGACACTGCAAATTTGAGGTACCCAGTAGATATTCCAGGGGAGATGTTGCCTAAGCCCTTGGTTATAAGCTGCTGCAGTTCAAGAGAGAGATCTGAACTGGAAGTATAAATTTGGGAATACTAAACATGTAAACGATAGTTAAGCCCCTGCCAGTGTGGCTCAGTTGCTTGGGAGTAACCCCACAAACCAAAAGGTTGCCGGTTCAATTCCCAGTTGGCGTACATGCCTTGGTTGTGGGCTCGGTCTCTGGTCAGGACACGTGAAGAAGGCGGACAATCAATATTTCTCTCTCACATCAATGTTTCTCTCCCTCTCTTTCTCCCTCCCTTCCCCTCTCTAAAATTAAAAAAAAAATTAAAATTAAAAAAATAGTTAAAATCATGAGAATTATTGAGATCACTGAGGTGGCTGATACAATCTGATAACATGAGATTCAAAAGTTATCAGAATATATTATCTGAACAAATAGGATACCCTTCCTGAGTAGATGTCTGTCTACATGTTACTCTGATAAGGTGGCAGACATATAAGACCCTCCATGATCTGACCCCATATTTCCTCTCTGACCAACCTCCTACTCTTCTTGCCTTTGCTCATTCTGCTCCTGGCACACTGCCTTCCTTGGTGTTCCTTAAACAGGCCACGGCCACACACATTGTAATTTAATGGCGTTGACACTTGCTTTAGCTTCTACCTGAAAGGCTTTGTCTTAATTACTTCCTTCAGATCTCTCGATGTCACCTTATGTATTATTATATTTATCTCTTGCTGCAAAAAATAAAAAATAATTACCCCAAAACTTAGTGGCTTAAAAATAACAACAAACATTATGTCACCTTTTCTATAGGCCAGAAATTTGAAACATACTTTAGCTGAATTGTTCTAGCTAAGGGTTCCTCATGGGGTCGGAGTCAGCTGGAGCTAAAGTCATTTGAAGCCTAGAAGTTTCACTTTCAAGGTGATTCATTCAAGTTCTGACAGATTGGTGCTCTTGGTGGGTAGTCTGAATTCCCCTCCACATGGGCCTCTCTCAAGGCTATTTGATTGTCTTTATGCCATGGTGGCTGACTTGTCCCAGGGTGGGTGATCCAAAGGAGTAAAGTGGAAGCTTCGATGCCTTTTATGACCCAGCCTCAGCAGTCAAATACCTTAGTCTCTGCTGCATTCCACTGCAGAGATCAGCTCTGATTTATTGTGGGAGAAGACTATACAAGGGTGTTAATACCAGGATGAGGCTTGCCGAGGGTCATCTTGAAAGCTAGCCACTGCATCTTATCAGAGATGCCTTTTCTGACTATCCTGTATATCACTGTCTAAATGTATGTGTGTTTCCCCCACCATGGCCCCTCAATTTATATGTTGAATCCCTAACCCCTCACTGTGGCTGTATTTGGAGTAAGAAAGTAATTAAGGTTAAGTGAGGTCATAAAGGCGGGGCCCTGATCCAATAGGATTAGTGTCCTTATAAAAAGAGACACCAGAAAGTTCCTATCAAAGAAAGGTCATTGGAGGACATAGAGAAAAGGTGGCTCTCTGCAAGCCAGGAAGAGAGCTCTCAACAGAAACTGAGCGGGTTGGAATCTTGATCTGGACTTCCAGCCTCCAGAACTATGAGAAAATAAAATTTTATTGATTAAGCCACCCTGTCTATGGTATTTTATTATGATAGTCCAGGTAGATTAACATACTTCATAAAAGATCAGCACTTCATTCCTCAGCATTTCCTATTTCCTTTATTCTGCTTTATTTTTCTTCATAGTGCTTATCACACACAACCTGACATTTCCTCCATTTATTTGTGCATTGTCTGTTACTCCTTCATAGACTGTAAGCTCCCTGAGAGCAGGAAATTTGTCCATTTGATATAGTGTTGTATCCAAAAAACAATGTGTAGAACATAAAAGGTGCTCAGAGTTATGTTTTGAATGATAAATGAACAGTTGGATATTTACCCTTAATTTATTTTTCTTCATCATCTCATTGGTGGCTAGGATTGTTCTTACCTTAGTTAAACTTGATATTCTTTATACCAAAGCACCAATTTGAAATCAGGCATGAAAGAGAAATATTTTAAAAATCTCACTCCAGTGCTTGTATTATTCATTGTAATGGGCTATTTGTAATTTAACACAGTGAAATACAAGCCCATCTGAAGTAATTTAGGTCACTCTTGCCTAAGCAATAAACTGTTGGAAACCTGGAATTCTTGGAGTTTTTTTCTTGCCTCATGGGAGAATCCTGTACCTTTGTAGAGAAATGGAAAGAATGTATAATAACTAATTCTGATGAAATGCTGTGTGTTATTGTGTGCATGTAATAGTAAAAGAGAATAAGATTGAATGGAAATGCAAAGCACATTTCTGTATATTCCAATTTTTCATCACCCTTATGTACTACTTACTTCTATGATTAGAAATTTAAAAGTTATAAAAGAAAAAATAAAATGAAAGAAGAATAATTTTTAAGTAGGATAAGCTTATTCACATCTGTGCTCTGCATCTAACTGATCAGTTTAGTTATTTAATTTCTCTGAATCTTAGTTTCCTTCTCTGTATATAGGAGACAATAGTGTGAAACTTTATCCTTGACTTAAGCAGATAAATGTCATAGTGTTGGAGTGTGTTGGCTTATTCTTACAGCTTTCAGTTAAGTCCTGAAAGAATGGGACAAAATGTAGTCCAAGCTAGCTCTTATAAGAAGAAACAGGATATAACGTTGCTATGCAAAGTTCTTTCTGTTTGCAAAACTGAGGGCAGCCAGATTGGTTGACCAAGGACATCACTGTATTGCCAAGGACAGGATGTCCTGCTAGTCTTCTCTGGCTGGATATAGCATATACTAAGGACTGGTTGTTCTATTTGCTTTGATACAAAAAGGAGTCTATTCTGGTTACCTTATTTCTTTTCTATCATTTTTCTATTGAGTATCGTGTATTGGAAATATTTAAATTTATCATGGCTGGACTCTGAGAAGCTATATATGAACCTGACTTGGAGAAAGACTCATTTCCCAGATGTAGTAATAGGGTGAGACTTCTGGTTGTCTCTCCCACAAAGCCCCTTGGCCCATAATAAATGCTGCTGTCATTGTTATCATTATTATAACTGTCACTATTTTCTCTCCCTCTGTGGTGTACAGATACCATCATTAATCTCACTTTACCTGAACCTGCTTAATTTGTGTGGGCCTGAGATTCCATAGAAGCATGGCCTTGCTTACAGCTGAGAGTTTTAGAAAGCTAGAGCAATAGGAAATAAGCATACATTCAGCCAACAGAGTGCTGGGAGAATCTAAGTCAGTAGGGATAAATTAGTCATAATTTGGATACTGATGGACTCAGACAATTCTAATCAAACTAGAGTGGGAACATAGAGAATTCAGAAAGGCAGATCAATGAACAAAACTACCTTATAGTGGTTGGACTTCCCATCTTTGGTCTCTTTCCTATCCTCCTGAGGTAGATCAGTACTGTAGTTCTCTCCTCTCATGTTCTCCCTTCCAGGCTCCCCTCTCTGGTCTCTTCCCTATGTTTGCCTGGATACCATCTTTATATCTCTTTTTCCCATCTTGAGTGTTTTTCTGCACACTCCCATCCCTCACTTTTGCGTGAGCTTGACAGACTTCTCATAGCATTTAAAATCTATGAATCTGTCAAGAGAATTTGGTTTCAGACCTGGCTGCTATAGTTTGAATGCTTGTGTCCACCCCAACCCCAACCCCCACCTGCAATTCACATGTTGCAATTCTAATCCCCAAAGATGGTGGTATTAGGAGGTGTGGCCTTTTGGAGGCACTTAGGTCATGAAGATGAAGTCCTCATGCATGGGATTAGTGCCCTTTTCCAAAAGGCTCTGGAGAGATTCCTAGCCCCTTCCACTGTGTTAGGGCGCAATGAGAAGACATACACCAGGTTATGATCCAGGAAGAGTGCCATTGCCACATGATGCCACTATGCTGGTATTTTGATCTTGGACTTCCTAGCCTTCAGAATTGTAAGAAATATATTTCTGTTGTTTTTAAGCAACCCAGTCTGTGGTCTTTTGCTATAGCAGCCTAAATGAATGAAGACATGGACCTTTACAAATACCATCACATTGAATTGTCTTGGACTTGGGGGGAAGATGATAAAATCTCTTTCCTTGAAACACCAAATTCAAATATATGTTCCTCACTTAAGATCAGCCTAAAGCAACTTTCTGTATTTCATTGGTAGATACATAGCCATCTTCTTAAAAAATTATAAAGTTACATATATAACTTGGCCCATGTAATGTCATTGGAAGATTTGTATTAGTTACTTACTTTAAACAGGTGAAGAAAATTTACATACTATTTTGGATTTCTGAATTTTCTTGAAAAATTAAAAGATTTGGCAATACCAGGCCCACATTTCTGCAGGCCAACTGCTGCTCTAGCTGTGTCATGGCTTCTCTCCATTTATGCATGACAAGAGCCCTTCATTTCAGCATGATCTCCACCTGGACAACTCTGTGCATTCATGGTGCCTACCTGTCCCCCACAGGCCTTTCGTTGTCTGACCTCATTGTTAGAGAAAGTGTCCTGCAGCTTTTCTGTGAACCCTGTCACCTTCTCCCGGAAGCAGACTTTAGAATAGAGCTGTGCACAGAAATTGGTGGGAAGTGCATTAACTATGAAAGTCATTTTGTTCAGAGGGTTTACTCATTCCTATTACTTTACTTCCTGTCATTGCTTGTTGCTTTAGTTCTTTAAATAGACACCATAAAAAATGCAGACAGCACTGAAAGGTGTAGGTAAAAAGTAGTATCTCTCACTCAAATCTCCTAATGCTCCCACCCAGAAGCTACCTCTCTTACTAGTTTTTTGTGTATTTCTTCCCAACAAAGTGTATATATATATATATATATACAAGTTAATATATATCCCCCTTCATGCCATGCCAAATGGTAGCAAAGTGCAGACTGTTCTACCTCTTCCTTTTTTCATTGAATAATATAGCTTGCAAATGATTCCACATCAACATATATTTGCCTAATGCTTTTTAAAGTCTGCATAGTGTTTTATTTTATTTATGCACTATGTTGAATAAATTTTGAGAAATAGAATTGCATGGTCACAAGATAAAAGTAATAGTGTGCTGGAGTCAACCTGCTCATGCCCATGAGGAGCAGATCAGGTACATCTCTTCGTAACTCTGTGATCAATGACATCATGTTGGTAACTTGGAATTGACCGCAGTGAGAGCATTTCCATCACGGAAATCTGCAAACGTTACAAACTAATTCTTCCTCCTATCTTCAGAAGAGCTGACTGTTGAACACTACAATACTATGATTCAATTCTGACACTACTTGAAGTTAGTGCAGATTCCGCGAATTAAGGGCACAGTTCCCAATAAAGACTTCCCTTACTTCAGATAACTTCTATACTTTTGACTAACTGACTACACATTGGGGGTTTTCCATGAGACCCTTAAGTTTCAATAATTCACTAGAATGACTCAGAACTCAGGAAAAGACTACACTTATCATTACAGTGTTCTTAGGAAAATTGCAAATCAGGTGTGGTCTGTCAGAGTCCTGAATGTGGAGTTTTTGTGTTTCCTCCCTGTGGCTTTAGGACATATCACCTTTCTGGCAGATCAGTGTGTTCACCCATCAGAAAGCTCAGGGGAGCCACAAGTGTCCACAGTTTTTACTGGGGTTTCATTCTGTAGCCACGGTTGATTGGGTCATTGGCCATGTGATTGAATCATTCTCTAAATCTATACTTTCCCCAGAGGTCAGGAAGCTGGGCTGGTATCAGGTTGCCAAAGTTCCAACCCTCTAATCACATGGTTGCTGTTTCTGGCTTGGCCAGGCTCCATCCTGAAATTTCCTAGGAGCCCCCCATGAGTCATTTCATTAACAAACTCAGGTGTAATCCCAGAAGCCCACCAGGAAAAACAGAGGACTTCTATCATTTAGGAAATTTCAAGGGTTTAGGGGCCTGTTCCTAGAAACCTGGGACAAAGACCATTCAAATTCTTTATTATACAACAAACACTTAACAGCAGATCACTGGGTATAAGGCCTGAAAGCGTTGAGAGACATTTCCAATCGCCTTCTAAAGAGGTTGCATCAAGAATGCAATCCCACCAACACTGCTTAAGAGTGTTTTTAGAGGGAAAATTCTTACCGTGGTGATTCATCATACCAGATCACTAGAGAATGCCAGGTATTTCTCTGAGACTGAACATGAGAAACTCTAGGTTATTTATATGTCTTGGAGAGGATACATTCACATTCTTGCTGAATCATCAAATAAAACCCCGAACTTGCAAATGTTCCTTATGGCTCTCGTCGGCAGCCGTCCGTCTCGAGAGACGATGGTGTAGCTTCTTAAGAGTATCTGCACCGCCGAGAATGGTTGTGCAGTCCGACTCGGGAGTGACACGGTATCTGTCTCCTCCCGTGTTGAATCGACATCTTACGATGACGCTGGAGTGTCCTCTCCAGTGAAGCTGAAGCTACAGAGCCTGGGCAGGGTGATATGGAGGGTCTGCTGTTGCCCATGCAGCAGACCCCCCCTCTCTTCGCAGCTGAAGGGCCCAAGGGAAAGACGGAGTCAATACAGCTTGGCTTCAGGTGCGCCGCAGGAGTTGCCGGTGTTGACTACAACATCAAACCGCCTTAGGGACTCCGGCTCCTGATTTTCTGTTGGGGTTTACTCCCTTAGCCTTTCCCCTGAAGAGGTATGCCGCAAGGCAGTGGAGGTTTTTTGGAGTCAGAGTTTTCCTTTTCTCTTATGGCTCTATGTTCTTACTATTTCAGCTAATAGTTGTTGGTAAAATTTGCCAGTTATTGATTGAGTAAGAAGACTCAAATGCCTCATACTTGGCCTTTAAACCTTCTATAATCACAATTTTTTATTAGAAAAATTTCCTTAAAGGTTGTTTTGTAAGAAAATATTTCATATATGATAAAACCTTACAAATCTGGGGGCGGCCATTCTGAAATACAATAGGAACAAGAATGTTTTGAAAATATTGTGCACTTTTAGTTTTGTTTTTTTTTTTACTTTGCACATGATGATGTTAATTTGTCCCAAAGCAAATCCTATTGGGTAGTGGTTTAGTAGACTGAATAAGATATAATAATAAGATATATAATCATTAAATAAAGGTGCTGTATAATCATTGAAGTTCAATGAATGTGTTATTCATATAAATTCTAAGTGACTGACACATATAAACTCCTTTATTCCTCTTAACAACTATGTCAGAAAGGTAGAAACACTACTACTATTTTACAAGGGAGGAAATTGAGGCAGAGAGGTTAAGGGTAAGCAGCTGGTAAATGATGGACCTAATACTCAAACCCAGGAAATATGGCTTCAGAGACCATGTTTTCAGCTGCAACATCACAATGCCTCAAAATTTGTGTGCAAAGAGAATTGGAATCACCACTGAGCAGTATTTTTGATTTTGCAAATAACCACTTAAAAACTGAGATCGGAGGCTCAAGGAAGCTGAGGATGGGGCTGCTAATGTGAGAGGACCAGAACTGTGTGGCCACAGTTGGCCTAACACCTTCCAGGCCCAGGGCCAGGGCCAGGGAACCCTACCCTCCACCCGAGGACCGTCCCTTTGCATTTAATTGAACACACCCTGGGGACCACACAGAGGAGCTGTGTCAAAAGTTCTTTCTGATACCACAGGGCCTTTTACCAACAGTTACTTGTGGATCTTCTAGCAAAAGGAAACCTACTCTTATCCGGGAATTTTGTGACACTTTATTGAAACAACTAGGCTTAATATCTGGATTGTTTTATTATGAACTTGGTTGAGCTGGGAACAACATTTCCCAGAATCTCCTTCCCTCTCTGGTTATTGCTTAGAATTGGCCAAGGGAGGACCTTGCAAGAAATTTGGGAGACAGAAGGGAAGCATTGGCCATTCCTTTCTGAAGGTCTTTTTCATGGTCAGATACAGTAAGAGTCATCATCAGAGGTGCCCTGTCAGTGCTCTGGCCAAATCCCCTTGGGTCCCTTTGAACTTTTCTGTGTGCCTTTCCCCAGCTTCAATGGATTTTTGTTTCCAAAGGCTCACATCAGTAACTCTTCTTTAGAGGCCTGTTCTCAGGCTACTAGAGCCAAATTGCTAAGAGTTTATGGCCTCTTCAGGCAGTCTTTAGAAAATGACTAGTGGGTGCAATTATTAGGAAAGCTCTGAGGCTTCAGAGCTCCCTGGGGATCATGCAAGAGTGGCCTCTGAGGCTTTAACTGCAGTCTCATGTCTGCCTGGCTTCATTGTGCCCTGCTCACCTCCATTCTTTTGTAAGTCTCTGCTGGTAGCGCCCCCATAGTAAGCCACGAATGCATGAAACCCCCTGAAGAAACCAACCTAAGACCATGAGTATATAAGAAGGAACATTGGCTTCCAATCTGCTTTGACATGTGTTGCCAGGTTCAAATCACGTCTCTTTTCTGGACAGGACCCTACTTTTTTATCCCGATGAAATAAGATCCATAAAACCCAGGATACTGAAGGTAGATAAAGGGTTTCACTTATTCTCTGTCCCCTGCTAATAAAAGTGAAAAGTTTGGGGTTTTATCAGTCTGCATCTACTCAGGAAACAAACTACTGTAGGTGTTCAAAGAGGGAGCTGGTTGTAAAGGCGTTAGACAAAGTGGAGGAGGAGGATTTGGGAAGGTAAGGTTTCCCAAAGATCAGTAACTCCCGGAAGTGACTACCACCCCTGGATCTGAGAGAACCAAGAGAAGAAAATGATACTCAGAGTGCCCAGTGTGCTGTGTTGGCAGACTTGGCAGAAACCCGGGAGCCTGCATTCGACCACAGCTACCGCGGCCTCCCTTGCGACCTTTCACGGTGGTGGTCGCCCCCACAAGAGCACAACCAAATCGGCAGAGAAGAGGCTTCTTCCTTCCTCTCACCTTCCAGACGCCTGCTGGTGCCTTGCATCCTAGCATCTGACAGGAAGCCATGGGGAAAGCAAGTCTGGGAAGGGTAGTCTGTGGCTCTCTGCCCTGGCTGGAGAAACCTGGCTATAGAAGGGGAGTGTAGGGCTGAGTGAGACCCAGCGGATACCATCTGGCATCTCACTCCCAAGTTTCCATCCTCTTCCTGATGGTAAAGTTCATCAAAAGACTCCCAAAGCTTAAGAATTGGTATAGGATGATCTTACTGGGATGGGTGAATTGGGGGGCGGGGTTGGCAAGAGACAGGACAATGAATGGGACAGCAAAAGGCAGTACCTGCGGAGACTTTTAGGCATGGGACAGTGTAGCCCTTTTACGGTCTCATGTAGGGCAGAAATTAAGAGGTACATTTGCTTTTATTTTGTTTGTAACACTGTTGGATAAGCTTCCCTCTGAACTCTAATAGAACCTTATACACATCCCAGGAGCAAGCAAGAATGCTTTCAAACATAAGCAAGTTTTAACAGGAGACTTGCAGACTTGGTAAATTCTCCCGTTTGGTTGTAAAATGTGGCACATCTCCTGGAATGGGCCCAGACACCTTGGAATTTGCTGTTAAGAACCGGAGTCACAGTCGGTTAATTCCATTTGCTATTGAGAAACAGGAAAACCAGTGTCCTGGTTCTCAGGTTCCATCCAAGGCCTGCTCCTTGGGTCTTCCATAGCCCACTATTCCTGAGAAGTTTTAGCTCTGTAGTAAGAAGGATATTTTAAAACCCCACTGTATTGATTTTCTATTGCTGCCATAACAAATTATCATCACCTGAGTGGTTTAAAAATCACACAAATTCTCCGGCAATTCTGGATGGGTACTACTGGTCTAAAAATCAAGGTTATCAGCAGGCTTGAGTTTCTTCGGGAGGCTCTAAGGGGAGAAGCTTTTTGTTTGCTTCCTCTAGATTCTAGAGGCCACCTATTCCTTGACTCATAGCCCCTTCTTCCTTCTTCAAAGCCAGTGGCACAACATCTCTCTCCTATCTGGTCTGTGCTTCCATCTTCTCTGTCTCTGACCCTGAACCTTCTGCATCCCTCTTATAAGACCTTCTGATTACATTGGGTTTCCTGGATCAACCAGCTTTTCCAGCTTTTCAAGATCCTTAACTTAATTACACCTGCAAAATCCCTTTTAGTTTGTAAGGTGATATACTTATAGGTTTCAGGGAGCCATTATTCAACCTACCACACCCACAGCCTATAATATTTGTAAAATGAAGGAGAGGTGGAGAGCAAGCACTGAGTGTTGAGTTGGGTTATAATTCCACATTTAGCGAAAAAGGTGGCTTCCTTGTGGTTGTTGAAAAACTATTTGGCAAATAAATCAACCCTACTCCACTCAAATGTCCTTGACCCTTTGCTATTTTAAGTAAACCCTTTTAGGCCTGAGTTCCTTTTTGTTGAACGGACACTTTTAGAACAGCTGTCACATATACCCCAGGTTCTGGGCCACAAGGAGTTCACGCAGAGGGCAGAAAACAGGTCACGGGAAAAATGGAGCTGGTGTGAGAGCTATGAGCTTGAGATACATCTAATAGTCAGTGTGAGCACACAACCAGATGACTCTGGACATTTGGAGATCAGCCCTGCACAGATGGGCTTGGGAAACCTCATCACCAATGTGCCAAGTGCATGACATGTTGCTCTGGAGTTCTAAAACCACCAGTGCTGAGCTGTTCAATGGTGGTGTGCATCCGGCTCCCCTGTAGAGCTTGTTAATCGTACAGATGGTCTCCCAGACCCACTGCCCTCAGAGTTTGAATCAAAAGGTCTGGGGTAAGGCCCTGGGATTAACATGTTTAACAAATGTTGAAGATTATGCTCACTAACGTTTGGCTTAGAGCTCTTATTAGCATTAAAAACCCAAAGACTATTTTTGTGAAACAGAGAAGTATGTCATAGGAACTCAACCAAATGCCAACTGGCTAATTGCAATATTTATTGCCATGAAGCTACACTTTCAATATTGTCTCTTTCAGTGTTATATGCTTGAAATTGCAATAGGGGAGAGATGGTATGCATATATTATATTTATATAAATCTATATATGTACACATACACACAATAAATATAATGTGTGTGTATACACATGGGCCTGCAAATAATACTCCAAGCTTTGTTTGCTTCAGAAAGGGTCCAAGAGGGGCCACATCAAAGAGAAAATTCAATTTTTCTCTTTGCTTTCACATACCTGCATTTAATATGAAATCTGTTAAATCCTCTCTTCGGCCAAGTTGATGTGGATTGCCATATTTTATCTAAACTAAGATATTGTCAGCTTTAAAGTGCACCATTACTTTATGTATGGCTATGAAAGAAAAAAGCTAATTAAACTATGAAAATTATAAGACATCTCATTTCATAGGTGTTAAAATTCCTGGGAAAAAGGGGAAGTGCAATGTGGAAATGCGATATTTCAAGACTGCTGCTTCCCACGAAGGAGGAGGCTGTTATTTTTGGGGTGAGCTCAAGTTTCTTTCAAATTATGTTTGCAGGTTATCGTCTCTGTACTTGGCACCCATGCGTCGGAGAGCAGAATCTAGTTCTGTATTAGCACATATTTTGTATTACATTAATCTGTATCTTGCTAGTTAAAAAACAAAGTTTTATAGAATAAGAGCCGATGATTATAGCAACTAACTTGAGAACTAGGAATAAAGATAAAATTTCACAGGAAAACTTAACAATAGGAAGTTAAAACACTCTCTCCTCTGTATCATTTAAGGATTAACAGGTTCAGCAAGAAAAACAAAGGAAAATACGGTCCTATTTATTACGGAATTAGCCAGGAAAACTGTCTACTGGTACTTTATACTCGGAAGTATCCTTCTAGACTATGAAATTTTTATAGGCAGATTTCATCAGAGAAGCTTAATGAATGACATCGGAAGACGTGTTTTTCCTAATTCAGGCTTTAAGATGGTCAAGATTGCATTTTCTCCCTTATGAAGAGAAAGCTAAGTAGCACCATTCTGATAAAACATGAGTGGGATTTAGGATCATATTCTCTATGCTATGTGCCATAAGGCAAAGGGGACACGGTAACCGTAATTTGTTTTTCAAAACTAGGAGAGTTTGTATATGTTACTTTATTTAGCCAAGACGTGTACAGAGGCCACTATACTCCTAGACTTGAAAATTGAGCAACCAGATTTGGAAAGCAGATATGTAACCGACATTATCTGATGGCAGTGATAAGATTTTTGTTTCCAAGGTAAGAGGTGGTTTGATCAAGGTTATTATTTTTCTCTTCACAGTACACCTTGTTGCGTTTTAATCCTTCTCTCTCCACACACACTAAGCTTGAACACACATAGCTGGAACTATTGGGTAGCCCCAAAAGTTTATTTATTTATTTCTGTATGATGACTCCAGTAGTGCTTAGTTGTCTTTAACTTCATTTGAAACAATTTCATTAGATTGTATTATGACAGCTGTCATGTCAGCGTGCATTAAAAAGAAAACTTACCAGAATTGGTGAATTTTTGTGCAACCATTTTAACATTGAAGATGGAAGAAAATACGAAATATTTTTGGCATATTTGTGCTTTATTATTTCAAGAAAGGAAAAACTGCAACTAAAATGCAAAAACAAGATTTGTGCAGTGTATGGAGGATGTGCTGTGACTGATTGAAGGTATCAAAAGTGGTTTGTGAAGTGTCTTGGTACTATTGACATTTTGGCCAAATAATTCATTGCTGTGGGGCTGTCTTACGCATTGTAAGATGTTTAGCAGCACCTCTGGCCTCCGCCCACTAGAAGCCAATAGTGGGAGACAGAAGACATACTCAGAATATACAAATCAATAAAGTTATTGGTGAAAATGAAAAATGTGTCTTTTATTTTACCAAAAAAACTAAATGGACTTTTTGGCTAACCCAATATTTAAAATAGCGGTTCTCAACCTGGGCTGCACATTAGAAATTCTAGGGGAAATAAAAAAACAAACAACCCCCGCTCCCCCCAAATAACCAGGGGTAGGTCTTATTCCAGCCCAATTAATTCAGAATCTCCGGGCTTTATAGATCTGAGCTTTTTTTTTTTTAAAGCTCTCAGGTGGTTAGATGAGCAGCCAAAACTGAGATCGCCTGACTTAGAGCTACACTGTTTTCTCCTGGGGTTTTGCAAGTGTCTGGATGGAGACTTGGGTTTGGCCTGTGCTAGTACCAATCCTTGGAAGAAGAGCTTGAACCTTTGGATGGGATAACCTTTGTCTTAGGTCAGGTTCCCCAGAGGCAGATTAGGTTCAAGTACAAGTGGTTTCAATTAGAAAGTTCTCCCAAGAGAAACCTGTAAGGGAGTAGGCAGGACAAGGAAAGGGAGTGTGGTAGCTGGTCTCCAAATTGGCTGCTTCCCACCCCTTCCCTCCCTGTGTGCACATGCCGTCCACGGGCCGAGACGCGGTCTGTTCCTCCCTCTAGCAGAGCTGGCCCCCTAACCTGCCTCAGACAATAGTTATGGCAGAAATGGCACTGAGACAACTCCACGCGTGTCTTTTAAGAGGCCTAGCAGCTTCTCCTTGTCCTTAAGGGCAGCTGGCTGTCATGTGAGAAACTCAGCTACCCTGGGATCACTGAGCTGAAATCCCAGCTAGTGACATGGAGAGGTCACAGGGAGAACTGAGGAACCCAGATGACCGTCACACATGACACCAATTAAGCCAATCCAGCAAGCTCCCCAATCACTTGAGACATCCCAGCTGAGGTCCCCACATATCGTGGACATCCCCTCCAGGCCTTGTCCAAATTCTAGACCAGGAGAACAATCACTGTTTTAAGTGTTGGGGTAGTTTGTTATTCAGCAATAGATAATTGAAGTTTGGGGTAGTTTCTTACATGACAATAGATAACTGATTTGGGGGCAGTTTATTAAGCAGCAATAGATAATGAAAACAAGAAGAAACCCAGTAGGGTAAGATTTCAGGCAAAACCCTGATTCCATTGGAGAAATCTGAATTATGCCTCAGAATTATCTTGACCCGACGTTTTAATATTCTTGGTTATTGGGTAAGGACCACTTTGAGGGCCAGAGATGGTGGTGCGAACTCGCAGGCTCTTCTGGCTTTCAAGGGACAGGGTCATCACCCCTCAGAGCCCATCTGGCCTGTGGCACACAGAGCTTCACTATCAGATCATCAGAACATCACAGAGTAGTAACTTGCCTGATAGAATTTCTCACTGTTTAACAGACTACTTGACCCATGCAAAAACACCATGCAAGTATTGCCCGGCACAAATCTTAAGTTTCAATTAAGGGGAATCAGGGCTTTATTTACCAATAACAAATTATGGGAGGAATCTTTGCAGATAGAGGAACAGGTAGGTGGGTAGAGTTTCTTTTTTTTGCAAGGTAGGGGAAAAAGCCCCGAAACAATGCAGGTGGAAGATGCTGGCGTAGCAAAGCCCAGGAAAGCAGCTTTGTGACAATGCTGAGCACTTCCTGCTGTTCAGAGAAGCATGAAGTGTGGAGATGCTACATTGTAGGCAGGTGTGCTTGACGGCAGTGTTGGCACAACGAATTTCCTAATTTCTGACCCAATTCAAAAAAATGCCCGTGGCCTTTTTGTTGGGTTTAATTAGAACATAAATATGAACTCTTTTAAAAGTGTAAATTGGTTAAATTCGATTACTACATATTTCTATAGAGAGAATTAATTTTCAATAAAGTGTTTTAGAATAACTGTGCTGGCAGTTTTCAGAGGTAAGATCTCAGTTTTAAAAGGCAAATGTTGGCTACCTCTGTCCTCTCCCTTCTACTTCGACACTTTTCATTTTAATAATAATAAAAAAAAAGCAGAAATAGGTTTTCTTCTTTTTAATCCATAATATGAAGTGGAGTTCTGTGATATTCTTTCTTAGATTCTCCTCCAAAGGAAAACGATTCTTTAGTCGGTATGTGATTTTTAACATGCAGATGTTCAGAATGAGTGAGATTTTCATGCCCTGATTAAGAGCTGATCTATTCTACTTGTAATATACATCCTGGACCTCTGTGGGCAGCCAACGCACTGCCATTGGGGTTTTTGCTGGGTGAGATGGCAGCTTTTGGCAGTGCCAAAAAGGCTGAGCTGCTGGAGTTAAACCAGGAGCTCTGGGTAAATGTCACCTTAACATAGTTGCTAGCACGGAAGCCAAATCTACAAAGGGATCAGTTACCCTCAGGGGGCTGGTACTGTCCTATCCGGCTGAGCTGCTGCAAGAAACATTTCTAGTCAAGCCAGGCATGTGGTGATGCTAAGGAACAGAATATAGATCTATTTCCTGGGTAACTGTTTCCCTTCCACAGGCTCCAGCCGGAGGGGCACAGCATGAGTTGGCCACAACTTAGCAGCCCTTCCAGGACCTGGGCATCATTTCCTTCTTCATTCAGATATTTTTATCTGTAAACAGTGAAATTTAATGGGAGACAGGAGACTCCAGGGATTTCCAAGTGAGCGCTGCTGAAGAGAGGTCTTCTCGGGTCACAGACACAATCACTGCTCCCATCAGACCTACCCGTGATTGCTCACTGCTGGGGGTGGCTGGGATTTGCAAGTTGATTAAAACTGGAGCTTTAGTGTTTGAAATAGAATTTCTCAGATAATTGCTGGAAATGGGCCAATGCCTTTGCTGGACTGAGCCCCATGTGGTAGATTAAATGCTTTGACAAACCACAAAAGACAGAAAGAGCTTCTTAAAGATGAACCTTGTGAACAGGTGCTTTGTCTTTTGGCCAGCAGAGCGAGAGAGAAGAGCATGGGATATTCCCGTGTTTCCCTTGCTTTGTGCTCAGGTATTCACAGTGTCCAGAGCCTGTTCAGGTTTTTAAAATTGGTATTTGACACCACAGTCTTCAAGTTACAAATGGAGTCCTTGGGATTGGGTACGAAAGAAAATGAAATCAAAATGAAGGTGACTCTATTCCCTTCTGGAAACCATTTCAAAGGGCATCCTATTTCTTTCTTCACTGGAATCTTTTCTTTTGTAATTTCATAGTTTTCTCCTTGTAAATGTGTGTGTCTTTCATGCTTTTTCCTGCATGAGAACATATCTGCCCCTCACAGTGGGCCAGGGTCTGATTAAAACACTATGCCAGAAAAACTCTGAAAGCCGTGCTCCCAAAGCAAGACAGACAGCTTTGTGCTTTTGAACTATTTTGAATGGCATGCCTGAAAGACTTAAAAAATTATACCACCCAAGGTTGGTGAGGGGACCTGGAAAAAAGGACCTCCACACCTTAGAATCCCTTCCTAATAGCAATGTAGCAATATTGATCAATGACCTTAAAAAATGTATATGTTGTTTGACCCAGCACTTCTTAACTTAGTCTTTAGGAAATAATCAAAGATGTGAGCAAAAGTATAGCTTCTCCTCTGTTTGCTGCTACCTGTCTAGCGAATGTGTGTCTAGCAAAATCTCGTCTATCATATCCTGGCAACAGTGTTCAGCTTTGGAGGGCTGGAAGGGCGTGTATTCAGTAAGTGAAGGTGGAAATGCTCATAGTGATTGTCTGCACATGGTGGAATTACAATTTCATTTTGCTTATCGGTGCTTTCTAATTTTTCCTCAAAGAACATGTGTTACTCAGCTTAAAATATTTTCAAAAACCTTGTTGAACTGTAAAGTAGTATCATCGTAGAAGTTTGTCTACTGATAGGAGAAAAAGGTTAAAAAAAACAGCAGCTGTAAATAAAACTGTGTTAAACTATATGTAGGATGATTCTACTTTTTCAAAAAAAAAAAAAGAATGTAATTTATTATCTCTTTGCTTCTTTTCTCTCTCACAACCCAAACACACAGACACGCTCATACGCACATCTGGAGGCACATGCACCAATATATTACAGTGGCTTTGTGTTGGTGGAGAGATACAGTAACTTAATTTCTTCTCTTTGCTCACTGTATAATTTATAATTTTCTTCAGTAAACATCAAATACTTGTGTAATTGGAAAAAGTAGAGCTTAATTTCATATGCACTGGACAGGATGCCTGGAGCGTGTGTAGGGAGGGGAGTGCTGGGTGGCTCTGTTTTTTGCCTTCCACCCCCTTCTGCAATGGCATGCTGATGTAGGCGTGGGTAAAATGGAGCCTCCTGGTAGCTGAGGGGTGGCCTGGGGCAGAAAGCCTTAGAAGACCACCAGGTAGCTACTTGGTGGCCTTTGGGGGTAATATAGAGATGTGGTCCTTAGAAGCAGGTATAGGTAGTCAAGGAGGTGATTTGTAACTTGCCACCTCTGAAAATTGCACCCAGTGCCTTTTTCTGCCTGGCCCAGCCCACTGCTTCTGGTGGTGGACTACTACTCTCTCCCACCTGGGATGGGCAGCAGGAAAATGGCTTGTACAGGGGTGTTGATCTGCTAGAACAAGAAAGCTTTCCCCGGGCTCTCATAAAACATAGGGCACTTAAAGTCGCTTCCCTCAGCCATTTATTTCCCTAGAGAAATCTCTGTAAGAGGGAGAGATGGAGGAGGAATTAGAGCAGAGCTTCTCACAGCTGGGGACTTGGCAGGCAGCGCTGCCTAGTGTTAGAAGCAGACTCTGGGGGTGCCAGCCACCTCTGGGTGTGTAAGACTGTCGAACACACTCTGTGTGACATCGGGCAAGCATTGAACCTTTCTGGACCTGGGTTTCCTCATTTGTAAAGTCAAGATGATAATGTTGTGATGATTAAATTAGGTAATACCTATATAACACTTTGAACAGAGCCTGTCACTTGGCAAGCACTCAGCAAATATGCTACAACTTCCACAAGTGTTGTCATAGTCTTGTTCCATATGTCCTTTTCTATGACTTTAATTAATTTTTGAACAGACAATACATATGAATGGTACAAATTCAACATACAAAGAAAAATATACAGTGATGTAATAGTTTACATAATGCCCCCTCCCAAAGGTGTCCACGCCGAAACCTTTGGATTCTGTGAATATGTTACATGGCAAAAGGGGCTTTCACAGGTAATTAAGGTAGATTGCCCTGGATTATCTAGGTGGGCACAATCTAATCAGATCAGTCCTCACAAACAGAATTTTCTCAGGCTGGAGGTGAAGGGATTGGATCAGCCACGGCAAGCAGGTGCCACCATATGGAATGTGGGCAGCCTAGAAACTCCAAAACGGACTCCTGGCTGAGAACAAGCAAGGATACTGGGCTTCAGTTCTACAAACACAAGGAATTGAACCCAGCCAACAATCTACCTGAGCTGGGAAGCAGAATCTTCCCCAGATCCTCCCCTAGATCCTCCAGTTAGGATAGAACCGTGCTGCCGCCTGGACTGGAGCCTCAGGAAAAAGTAAATTTGTATTGTTTTAAGCTGTGAAGCTTTTCATAATGAATAGAAAACTAATCCAAATGAAAATACAAGTTTCACCCCAAACCCTGTCCCCCGGTCCTCCATTTCTTTTTTCTGGAGACAACCTCCTTATGTTTAGAGGGAAAATCAGAGAACTTTCTCTCATTTGAGATATTTTAAACTGAGCTATTTTGTTTGAGACAATCAAAGAGTAGGAAGAATAATATTTCCTATATGTTTTCTTAGGGAAATCTTTAATGCTGCATGGTGTCAAGTGTAATACTGTGCATGTGAAAATGATTAATAAAACAGAAAATCACAACTATTAAGAAAGTGTGGATAATTGTGAACATAATGGAGAACTAAAAAAATTTAAGTATCACGAAGGAACACTTCCTGTATGAAAATGTAAGAATTTTCTTCTTTTTTCTTTTTGTTAGAGCCATGAACAAGCTTCTGAATAGTACAGTCTTGTTTCTCCTAGAAGCCAAAACCTTTAGAGAATGATGAGAGAGATAGTGGAAAGGGGAAAAGAAACAGACCATTAGTCAATTTGAAGAAGAGAATTACATAAACAGAAAGAATTGTAAATATCCCAAAAGGAATCTGAGCTTGAATCATTTTAAGCAGGTCTGGGACAAGGCAGACAAAAGATGGCCCTTTAGATAGATTGAGGTCATTTTGTCTGTCCCTGCTTCTACCAATAATCAGTCTGAAGCCTTCTATTTCTTCTACCGACATTTGGAAAGTTGACAATCTATCAGCTAATATTTATATTTTAAACCTGGCTTTTTGGGGACTTTTTTCCCCCTGGTGTTGGTTGGGAGAAGGTCAAGAAAGAAATGCAGTAAGTCATCCAAAGGATATGGAGGCATATTCTTTGGAAGAATGGCTGAATCTAACACAAACCATAGAAGGCTAAAAACTGACTTAAATGTTGAAAATATATTGTATTTCATTGGATTCAATTGACTCATAATTGAGAAATCAATTTAAAAAATGCTTTATGACTACTTGGAGTAAATAAAGCATATTGACTCATTTGATGACTAGTAGTCCCAGTGGAAATAATAATTGTTCAAGTCACATTATAAGTAAGGTAAAATGCAACTAACTCAGATAAAAAATATCAAAATGTACCATGATCTTCTCAGAATAGTTGTTTATTTTAAACAGAAAACCAAATAAAAAGTCCCATTGTTTTGCTATAATTTTCTCAAGAGCTTCTTTTCCCCAGAAGAGTAAGACATAACTCATGTACTTTTATTCCCACCCAGTAAATGTATCACAACTGGTAAGATTACCGAGGAGTAGACTTCTAGACTTGTAGATCCCCAAACTTGAAGTTACAGTTACATTTATTTCAAAGAAAGGCCAGAAACAATTTCCTCTGAAGTCTTTCTGCCTGTGACACATACCATAGAGCACCAGGAATAATATACCCACATGACCTTTTTTTTTTTTTAACCTAACAAAAGAATTTCTGGTTGTTGAGTGAGTACTTTCTATAGAGAAGATTCCTGAGTGGGTTTGCTCTTGGCTGAATAAGAAAGATGACTCAGCTATGGTGTGTTTGATCAACAGAATGCCTTCAAGCTTAGCAGAGAGAACTTGGTTTAATTTCCTTTGGCAGAGGAATGGGCACAAGCGGCACCTGTCATAAGTAAAAGGAAAAGGTGGCCAGATGTCCTTGTGATACCAACACTGTGGGCGAATACACTTTGATCATAGAGTTAGGGTTTCTCATGGCCTTCTTGGGTCTATCCCAAGTTCTTTCTAAACAGCTAATGAAGAAGACACTCCATGCAGTTAAAACACCCCCTGAAGAAACAGACATCCTAATTATGAGAATTATATCAAAGAACACTTATTATGTTCACATATCTTCAGAAGACAAATGGCAGTTGTCCTGCTTATAATCAATTTGCTAAGGGTTTTCCATACCTAGCCTTGTCCATTGGATCAAACTACATGCATCTGATTGCCAACTAGAGTATTGCTGGTTAAACTGGGTAACTGTTCATTAATGAGAAATATAGGATCAAATGCTCCTATTCTGACTAAACCATGACAGTTAAAAAAAATGTATAATTTTATTTTTAAATGTAAGAGTGAGTATTGATTGTTGATAACACGTGTTGTTATTTTTCTCCTTGTACCAATCCTAAAGGAAAGTTTTGAAATACATTTGTCAAGAAGTTCCTCCTTTGTTGTTCCATTTATAAAGCTACAGTTTTGTATCTCATTATTTTAAAAAGACTATATAAAAATGGGGCACTATTATTGATTGGGGGAAGGAAAAGGTGTAGTTACCTGTGATCTTGGCCAAAGCTAGTGACTGACTATTTTACAGAATCCAAATGAGCTCACTTCTGTGAGCGAGTTTTCCATTTAGACTTGATTGGACTGAAAATAGTTCTCAACGTGTTTCTCCACTTGTCTTATATTATCTGTGAAGTGGGGCATAATATGTGACTCCAAAATATGCCATTTGGCATGTTAGATTGTTTTGAGCTGATGGCTATCCAGATCTAAGAGACTCAAGAAAAATTTTAGCTCTCACTTAATGACCTACAATATTTTAGGTAAGAGACTGGCCCAGAAAAACAGAGAAAGCTATTACCAGAGGTGAATTCTTTTTATCTGAATGATCTATCTGGGTGGCAGGGAAAACATCTAATTACCAAACATCTGCTTTTCTTATCATTCTATACATGACCCTTCTCTCCTTTGAGACCCAGGCCCCTATTCCATTCCTTAGCTCATGATGGCATGTAAGTTTCAGCTGCCTGGCTGTCCTTGCATCTCATATTTTTATGAGGCTCCCATCTGTATGAAAGTAAATTTTTTTTCCTCCTATTAATCTGTCTTACGTCAATTTAATTATTAGATGAACAATAGAAGCAGGTGGGTGATTTACTGCTGAGCTTTAATGATTGGGATGCACCTTGCCTGGTGGGAGCTTCTTAGATGGGAAGGTGGGGAGCTGACAAGAGTGAGAATCTCCATGGCCAGTAATATGAGCTGCCATGGGTTCTAATTAGTGTTCTACAAATCTTTTCGGTCTCAGCTTCCAAGCCTTTTCTGACTCCCCAATATTAAATGTCTTTGTTCTATATCCCACAGCTCTGTGTAGCTCTTTTTCCACAATGCTCATCAAATTTCCAAATATTGGTCTATCTTTTCCCTTAGACTGTAAGCCCCATGAAGGATGGGAATTGTGTCTATCTTGTTCATGTCTATATCTCGAGCACTTACCTCTTCATTGTCTGTGGACTGATTTTATGCCCACCATTCTTTCTTTTTTGACTGCAGCATTTGAATCTTAGAAAGTGTCAATTTTTGCATTGTATAAGGCTATCCTTACAGTGTGTCCTTAAGAGAAATGTCCACTTTACCCTTAGGCTTTTCTATCAGGGTTCTTCTAGGGTTTTCTGTCAATAAGCTCAAGCTAATAAAAATGCAAATCTTCTCATGTTTTATGGAAGAAGTTACCTAAGACTGCATGGGACCTTGGTTATTTGACTGGTTTGTTTGTATGCACACCTGCTCAGAGGTAGACCTGAGGCAAATGCTTCATTTCCTGGTGGGTAAGTAAATTCTGCATCTAAAGTCATTTTACAGCCTAAGGATGCTTGGTAAATACTTGTTGAGTTTAGAAATTAGTGGTAAAGGAAGTGGTAATGTGGGTTAAGAAGTTTAATTTGAGAAAGCACATTCAGCCACCCACTTTTGGATCCTGACAAAATGCTAGTAATAACACTGTTTCTATTTTTAATCATGTTTTCCCATGGAATTAACATTCAGTGGTCTATAGTAAAATAATTTGGGGAACTTCAATTTATATCTCTTTGGGACTAAAAGCTAACTGAAGAAGGTAAACTGTGACTCAGATAGGCTGCATATCCCGCTGATTGCTTTAAAAGCCTCAGGATTCCTTCACCCTCTTCACCTCTGCTGGGGTTAGGTGCTTTCCTCTCTAGGGACAAGAGGATTCCTTTCCTGCCTGCAAGGCATTTGTGTATTTACAGTCCTCTGATTCCTGCCCCACATCTTTAGGAATCACACAGCTGCCTTCTCCCATCTGTGTTTTACAATTTCTACTGATGATTTTTTAGAGAGAAGAGGTAAGAGTGAGCATGGGTGGAAAGTAATTATAGCTTTCAATTGCCAAGATTTATCTCCTGCTAAGGGGGTAAAGAAAGAACTAAGACCTTTCTGATGGTTAAGATTGTAAACCTGTGGGTGCTCTTGGAGGCTGTGGGAGAAAGAGGCTCTACAAAAGGAAATGAGTCCTCCTTCCACCCCCATATGTAATGTCTGAAAGACAGCTTGAGAGGAAGACAATTTTAGGAGCTTAAAGGACATTTATTCATTTCCATTTTCCAGGATTTCAGGTAAGCTGAGTGAATTTCATTTCAGACTATAATGAAATGCAGAGCTAATTTTAGAAGTTATTATTCATCAATCAATTGAGTCAGGAAGTTTTTTAATAGGCCCCCCAAAACACAATTTTTCTAGGCTTTCTATTCAGTCACTTTGCTATGATGAACAGGCAGGGGAAACTTGACCTTGGGATGCAGGTCATGATACACAGTGTGAACGTCCATCTGCTTTGTGAGGAAAACCTGTGATTGGGACTGGTGCAGTGAGGACATGGGAACACAATCAGTTCTGAGATTTTCTTCCTTTGTTTATTTGACTTTTTAGCTGGAGACTATCAATTTCTTGCAGATATGATTTTTAAGCCCAAAGTTTTTTTATTTTGGTCCCCAACGACCAATGCTGATTATATTGCCATTAGTGGCAGGTTGTGTTATTGTTCAGAATGTCAGTTGTCCTTCCCTGAAGTGCCCTCCCTCCCTGTAGGGCCCCTCCTGCTAGAGGATTATAATATCCCCGCCCCTTCGGAGTCAGGTGCGGCTATGAGGTTTGCTTTGTCCAAAGAAACGGGAATAGAAGTGAGGTGTGCGACTTCCAAGCAGAAGGTCTAAGGGCTATTGTGTGGTTCCACCCTAGCTCTTTCCTCCTGCTACAGCTGGGCCAGGTCACAGATAGAAGCTGCTCTCGCAGTCCAATCCCAAGGGGAAGCTGGCTTGGAGAAGCAACACAGCTGATCTGCGACAGATATGTAGCACAAATAGGAAGGAAGCCGCTGAAATTGGGGTCATTTGTTACCACAGCACGACAGCCTATCTTATTTATTTATTTATTTATTTATTTATTTATTTATTTATTTATTTATTTATTGGGGGGGAGGTACCCCCGCTCTGTAACAATTCCTCCCGCTCTGTAACAGTTCCTCCCTCTTAGACTTAAGACCCTTTATAATCTTATAAAGAACAATGGGCGAAGGTCTCAAGCTCCTCTAGCACAACAGCCTTATCTTGACTGATACAGCAGTGAGAACACTTGGGGCCTTGTCAGTGAAATACTTTTTGCCCCTCTCCCTCTTTGTCTGATTTCTTCCCACAGAAAGCAACTCTTATGACCATATGCAAGGATACTTTTCCAGGTCATTGTGCTGGCTTAAAGAAAAGTTGTGATGTCACTCACTGAAAAATGAGGCTTCTACACAGTAATATCCTCCAAATCATTTCTGGGGAAGAGTTAGACAGAGAACGGTTTCTCCCTGAGGGCCAAGATCATGTCGGTCTTTGTCATCGGTGTAAGCACCTTGCCCATAAATGCTCTGTAATTATTTGTCGAATGGATACTGAATGAATAAAAAGGAAATGGGAGATTCCCATTCTCACAGGTGGCATGTAGCATTTTTAATGAAAACAATTTGTCTAGGGTTTGAAAAGCAGTTAAACCAAATAAGGCACCAAAGGCTAACATGGCTCCAAAGGAGTCGGGTAGGGCCACGCCAGGCATCACAACCCCACAGCCACTCGGGCCTACACCGAAAGCATCAATGTGTGACATAGGCTGCATTACTTGGGCACAAAAATAGGCTCCTCACTTTTTGAAACATATGGTTTTCCTAGTTTTCTTTAATTTCTTCTATTGTGATAGAGACATGCATGAGAAATATTTTTCTTTCTAACTTGACTAAGAAAAAATGAAAGCACAATTATGATGACATCAGTCACTCATGGTTAACCTCGGTTTCCAGGGGCACACGTCCTAGCAAAAGGAGTCAGGTATTTCTCAGCTCTTCCTGGGTGATGCCCTGTTGAAACATGGGCTCAAGTTTTCCAGAACATCCTAAATTTTAGGAGAAGCTGGTAATCTAGCTTGTGGTTATGAATTCTCCAATTTTCAAATATTGGCAACCAAAAAACTATAGAAAGTTCAGTGTGGGATAACACCATGCAGGCTCAATGACACACTTTTGTGCATCTGAGTGGACTCTAGGCTACCAGTTGCAGTTTCTGACCTTGGTCTATTTTTACA
Source organism: Furipterus horrens (assembly GCF_987537825.1). Classification (NCBI taxonomy): domain Eukaryota; kingdom Metazoa; phylum Chordata; class Mammalia; order Chiroptera; family Furipteridae; genus Furipterus; species Furipterus horrens. The sequence continues at coordinate 129,456,741 of NW_028327177.1, read as the reverse complement.
AGTAGGGTTTCTGGGATGAAAGCTCTGGCCATTAAGTTATATTTGCATAGGTGTCTTGTTTTTTAGAGAACACCTGGAGGAAGGGGTAATTCTGGTTTCCACTGCTCCAAACTGCAGATTGGTGACTCATCATGAGAGCTGCCATTAGGATGGCAGAAGGCTGCTGTGCATCCTGTCAGAATCTTTCTTTGACTTTGGCCAGCATCCTTTGACCTTGACTATTTCTAAGATAAAATTGGAGATTTGGGTACTAAACTACATATTCAGAGTATCTTTCCTAAAATGGGAAGTTTTATTTGTGTGCAAGCATGTCTATTGCTTGTTTATTTTTCTCAGATAACTTTAGAAAATGTCCAATGTCCTTCAAGGGAAGACTTGTAGATCTGGATGAAAATGCCAAGGGTTTAGAGTCCCAGGACAAGGGACAGTCTAGAAGAAGAGAAAAAAGACTTTGTATAAGAAATGTCCTTGTTTTTTTTAGGTCTTCTAAGATTGGAAAGGGGTGTGCCACAGAAATGGCTAGTTCTTGATGATGTCTATGATGTTTAGGACGCACCCAGTTGATGGAATTCAGATCATAATTGTCTTATTTGTATTGACCCAGCAACACTGGAACACCTTTCTTCTATTTTGGAAATATCCCTCCTTTTAAATCTTACCTCCTGGCCCTCAGCTTCCTGGTATGTCTCACAGCTGGTGCCCAGGCTAGTGACCTAGGCTCTGGGGGATGAGCTTCTTCTGTTCGTCCCTCCAGATCCACTCCCCTTCCTTCTCTACTTACCCTGTCTCCCAGGAGGCTGACATGTATGGACTATATCACCAAGGTTTCCTTGCCTGTGACTTCTGGTTGGGTATAGCCAATAGCAGGCAAGAACAGGAGGAGACTGAAGAGTGAGAGAGCATTGAGACACTCATTCCCCCAACTCCATCTATGCCTAAGAGGGCTGACTGTTGTTGCTATCCAAGGAATAGAGTAGAGATAGTAGAGAGTCATAACCTTGCCAATCTGGTGGAGAATGCAAATGAGAAACTTTGCACTGAAACCAGGTGTGTAGGCATGCTGGACAGAAAGTCTGTATCTTGTGGGATGATAGCAATGATTTATGGCTGCTTGTAGTTATTGTGGTCACTGAAGTCTGGCCTACCAACTAGTGGTAATAAAAGGACCACCAGCTACGACACCTGCCAATGATGGAGAAAAGCTCAGCATCCCCTTGGTACATGAGAGCTACTTTCAATAAATTCCTCCAAAGCTATGAAAAAAAAAAAAAAAAAAAAAAAAAAAAAACCAAAAGAAAAACAACAACAGCTACAATCTCTACTGACTGTTCCTTCCCCTTAGGCCTTTAGATGTAGGGACAGTAATGGTTTCCCCAGTTGCTAGTCCTTGAATATGTCACCATCTCATCCCACATCATTGTGAACAGTCCTTTTAATAAACACTCTCTAATTATCCTTTGAAGTGTGCAATCTCTTTCCTGCCTGCATCCCACTGATTCACGCAAACACAATAGCTGGTAACAGAGGGGGCTTAGGTTGGTGTGATGGTTAATTTTATGTGTCAACTTGGCTGGACCACATTTCCCAGATACTTCATCAAACATTATTCTGGAGTTTCTGTGAGGATGTTTATCATGAGTTTAATATTTAAATCAGTGGACTTTGAATAAAGCATATTTCCCTTTTCAGTGTAAGCGGACCTCATCCTATCAGTTAAAGGCCTGAATAGACAGTAAGATTACTCCCTGCCAGTTTACCCCTTCAGATTAAGGATTTGCAACCCTCCATAATCACATGAGCCAATTTCTGTCCCATCTCTGTCCCTATCTCTATATTCTCTCCCCCTCCCTTTCACTCTCCCCCCACCTCCCATCTTTCTCGTTCCCTCTCTCTCTCTTTTTTTCCTTACGGAGGACCCTGAATAATACCAATGGTGAACTTTATCTCTTTCTTTAGAAGTAGAATTCCTGGTGTGGAAGTGGCAGTGGTTCAAACTGCATAATTATTACGTGGTGGCAGATATGGTGGCAACAATTTCTTAGGGGCTATTTCTGTAGGGCTGATATGGAAACTCTTTCTGGGAGTTCATCTCAAGCCTGCTTCTCCAGTCCTCCAAAGGATTTTGTGACCTGCTTAACATTGAAATATTCTTCTTTTGCTTATGTATTCAGAATTCAGCTTCTGTTGCTTACAGCCATTAACCATGACAGAAGCATGCACTATGTACAGTTGCAGAAAAGTCAGATTGTGAGAAAGAAAACGTTTTGATTTTGTTCAATGACTTAAAGGATAATTATGAAATGTAATTTCATGGTATTAAAGGAATTCATTTTCCTTGAAATAAACAATATATATACTGTTATTCAGCTGGGTTATTAGTTATTCCTTTGGAGTATAATGTACTTTTCCAGAATGGCACAAATAATAAACTAGTCAAGCATATTGTTGTCTTTCCCTCATTTAGTTTCACTTCTGATTGTCCCTGTGATCTTGATTCAGCATGAAGAAGCAAATGCGATTGTGTTTGCAAGAGTCTGCATTCCAAGATGGTGCGTGAATATTTGTCTACGTTTCTTTTTCTCCTTCTCTTTATATAAATACAAAGCTAAGTTTGCAGTTTCTGTGATGTCTGTAGAGGGATTAATTTCTATAAAACAGAAGATTTAAAAACCTGCCTAAGGAATGGTCTTACTTACTGGATAATGCAGCCAATGGTTTTTTATTTCTGATAATGTTTTGACTCTCATGGGAATGCGTGAAAAGAGGAAATTTGTGAGAAAACGCTGCTTTTCTTTTTGTTATGTGGATCAATAAACCAAAGGCTCTATCCATAACTTGAACATCTTTTATACAATATCCTTGTGAATATAACAGTTAAAGTTTTCTTTTTTTAAAAAAAATCCTTACCTGAGGCTATGTTTTATTAATTTTTGAGAGAGGGGAAGGGAGAGGAAAAGGGGGAGACATTGATGTGAAAGAAAAACATCAATGTGAGAAAGAAACATCGATTGGTTGCCTACTGTATATGACCTGACTGGGGATTGAACATTCAACCTAGGGATGTGCCCTGTCCATGGATTAAGCCAGCATCCTTTTGGTGTATGAGACAATGCTCCAACCAAATGAGCCACCCAGCCAGGGCACAATTTTCTTTTTTAGCTATCTTTTTGTTTTATTAAATTTATTTGGAAAATATTGGTTAATAACATGAAAAATATTTTGAGTTTACAATTCTATGATACATGGTCTGTATAGAGCATCGTGTGCCCCCCACACAGATTATCTTCTATCACCACATGTTTGACCCCCTTTACTCTTCACTACGACTCCCACTCCCCTTCCCTTTGGTAACCACCATACTGATGTCTGTGTCTGTGAGTTTTTGTTTGTTTTTCTTGTTAGTTCATCTGATGCTTTCAGTTTTATATCCCACATAGGAGTGAAATCATAGGATTCTTAGCTTTTTCTGTCTGATTTATTTTGCTTAGCATGATATCCTCAAGGTCTAGTCATGTCATTGAAAACAACTTTATTTTTTTGAGAGAAGTTTTAGGTTCACAGCAAAGTGGAGTGGGAAGTACAGAGACTTCCCATATACCCTTTGCTCCACACGGGCACAGCCTTCCCTCTATCAATATCTTCCACCAGAGTGATACATTTGTTGCAACTGATGAACCTAGATTGACATATCATTATTACCAAAGACTAGTTTATATCAGGGTTTACTCTTTGTGTTGGATGTTCTATGGATTTTGAGAAATGTATAATGACATGGATCTATTATTATAGTATCTTACAGTATAATTTCATTGTCCTAAAAATCTTGTTCTCTTCCTAGTCATTCTTCCCTCCCCCCAAGCCCCTGGCAACAACTGATCTTTATTCTGTCTCCATAGTTTTGTCTTATCCAGAATGTCATATAGTTGGAATCATATAGTATACTGACTTTTTAGATTAGCTTCTTTCACTTGGTGATATGCCTTTAAGTTTATTCTATATCTTTTCATGGCATGATTTGTTTTTGATGCTGAATAATATTGCATTGTACAATGTATTGCAGTTTATTTATCCATTACTCCCAAAAGACATAATTTAAAAATTTTTTTAAGAAGATGGCACAGAGTCCATATTTAATTTAACAGCTGTATAATCATGTTAAGGCTAAACAGCAGTTAAGAGTGGTACAAGAGCACCAACAACTTCATGATTAAAACTTCTGTTTCCGGATGTGAGGGCGATCTGGCTGCGACATCTGTCACCCCATTGATCGCCAGGGTTGATTCGGCTGATCTGGCTGGCTAAGCGGTGTCCCCTTCCTCCCTCCCTGATCCATGTGTGTCGCTCCCGAAGCTGCGCGCTCGGTCGAAGAGGACGACCTTCCCAACTAGAGGAGAGGACCGGTCTTTGGTCAAGGGTATACGAGTAGCTGCGCTCTCCTGCTAGAACCTCCAAACAAGCTCTCAAAGTCCATTTGTAGGAGAACGTAGGGTAGTCAAGCTTCCAAGACTCCAGACACATCCAAATGAGGCGCTGTACGTGGCGGTCTGCCTTCCAAAAAAAAAAAAAAAAAAAAAAAAAAAAAAATTCTGTTTCCTTTTCTCATTTGTATAGTATGGCAACTTTTATGTCTTTGTTGCTCCCATGGCACATATTTCTGAATATATTCTGCTCCAATTGTATTAAGAACTCTTGGCTGCCCGGGCATGGCACCCCAGAGACCCACATATGAGGGCCCTACTCCATCTATTTTCCTAGTCGATATCTAGTAGGAAAATAGAATCTTTCTATATGTTCCAAGCAGAGAGAGAGTTAATATGAAAATTTGTTGTAAAAGTCTTGGGATGGCTGGAAAGCAACAGAAGGAAGATGGTGTTTCCTAGAAGTCAGGAAGCTGCTCCTAGAAAAGCAAACATACACACAAACAAACAAATGAACAAACAAACAAAAGAACAGTCCTGAGATACAGAACAAACATCAGAGATATATTCAGTGATTGCAGAAAATTTGGAATTATCACACCAGTAATTGAAAAGAACAACGACAAATATGCTAAAGTTACTAATGGAAAAAATGGACAATATGCCAAGAACAGATGGATAATGTAAACAGATAGATAGAAAAACTAAGAAAGAATCAAAACAAAATGCTGGAAGTGAAAAAACATGGTAATAGAAATTAAAAATGCCTTTAATGGGTTCATCAGTAGACTGGGTATGGCTGAGGAAAAACATCAGTGATGACTTCCAGTCAAGATGGCAGCATAAGTAAACATGGCTCACCTCCTCGCACAACCACATCAAAACTACAACTGAAATATAGAACAACCATTACTCAGAACCATCAAAAATCAAGGAGAATGGAACTCTGACAACTATGGAATTAAAGAAACCACATTCACCCAGACTGGTAGGAGGGGTGGAGATAAAGAATGGGTTGGTCCCACATCCACATGTGGTAGATAAAAATCCTGCAGTGACTTGGGAGAAAGGAGTTCCAGCCTCATATTAGACCCCCCAGCCCACAGTTCTGGTGCCAGGAAGATAAGTCCCCACAACTTCTGCCTATAAAAACCAGCAGTGATTAAGTCAGTGGAAGAAACTGCTGGAGTCCTAAGCAGTTACCCTTAAAGAACTCACACATGGACTTATTTGGATTCACTGCCTCTGAGTTCTGGCATTGGGGTAGCAGCTTGAAAAGCACCAGTGGCATACAGGGAGGAACTGAAGTGTTTGTCATCAAGGCGGGACCTTGGGAACAGCTTTCTCCCAGACAGAGAGGTTGGTAAGGGCCATTATCCTTTTTTTGAGAACTCCCCCTACAGAGCCACAGAGCCATGGCAAGTGGGTGCCATATCTGAGACTCCATCAACCTGGCTAACACTGTTTGCCCTGACCTGGAGATCCCCTGAGACTCCTGCCCAATTTATGGGGCCATCAAAACTGTTAACCATGATTTTTCCATATGAATGGCTGTCTTGGCTCATGCTTTACAACTTCCTAAATCCTATCAAACAAGCCACAGCTGGCCTCAGTAATCCCTTATCCCCCCGTACCCAGTACTAGCAGCATCCAGCTTAGATTCATAGCTTGGCTTTACCTGGGAGTCTTCGTGCCCAACACAAGTAGCAGCCATCTCAGATTGCTTTATAGTTCAGGCAGGGTGACCCCAAGCAGAACACAGGTAGGGGTTAACCTTGGTGTGCACCTCCTAGGAAACCCCAGAGCCTGTGTATCCAGTGGACAGCTACAGACCACATCGAAGCACCACCAAACTGCCCCTGCACAGCTAATCCTCCACAGAGAGCAGAGGTTGGTGGTCGGTGGTCACAGCCAATCCTTACAGCTGACTGGCCTGGATAAATTCCTCTCATCGAACTTCCAAAAGCAATCAAGTCTCAGCCCACACTAAGGGCACACCTCAAGTATCCAGCTTGGGTGATGGTGAGGCTGTGCCACTGAATCGTACAGGACACCTACTACATTAGGCCACACTACCAAGATAGGGAATCATAGAAGTTCTACCTAGTACATAGAAACAAACAGAAGGAGGCTGCTAAAATGAGGAGACAAAGAAACATGGCCCAAATGAAAGAACAGATCAAAACCCTGGAAAAAAATGGAACAAAATGGAGATAAGCAATCTATTAGATGCAGAGTTCAAAACACTGGTTGTAAGGATGCTCAAGGAACTTAGTGAAGACCTCACAGCATAGAAAAGATCCAGTCAGAAACAAAGGTAACACTGATTGAAATAAAGAACAATTTACAGGGAAAAAACAGTAGAGTGGATGAAGCCAAGAATCAAACCAATGATTTGGAACATAAGGAAGCAGAAAACAAATAATCAGAACAAGAAAAAAGAATACAAAAAAATGAAAATAGTGTGAGCAGCCTCTAATACAATTTCAAGCATTCGAACATTCCCATCATAGAGGTATTACAAGGAGAAGAGAAAGAGCAAGAACTTGGAAATTTGCTTGAAAAAATAATGAAAGAAAATGTCCTTAATTTAGTATATAGACATGCAAGTCCAGAAAGTCCAGAGTCTCCCAAACAAGATGGATGCAAAGAGGCCCACCCCAAGACACATCATAATTAAAATGTCAAAGGTTAAAGATAAAGAGATAATCAAAAAAGCAGCAAGAGAAAATCAGGGGGTTCCCATAAGACTGTCAGCTGACTTCTCAAAGGAAACTTTGCAGGCTAGAAAAGATTTGCAATAAATACTCAAAATCACAAAATGCAGGGACCTACAGCGAAGATCACTCTACCCAGCAAAGACATCATTTAGAATCAAAAGACAGATAAAAGCTTCCCAGGCAAGAAAAGAAATAAAGGAGTTCATCATCACCAAACCATTAAAGGGACTTATTTTAAAAAAAGAAGGAGATAAAAACTATGAAAAATAAAATGGTAAAAAATACATATCTATCAACAGTTGAATCTAAAAAACAAACCAAACAAACAAGAAGGACAGAGACAGAATCATGGATATGGAGAGCATTTTGATGGTTTCCAGATGGGAGGGGGTATAGAACAATGGGTGAAGAGGTAAGGGGATTAAGAAGTCAAATAGGTAGTTACAGGACAGCCGTGGAAATGTAGAGTATAGGAAATGGAGTAGCCGAAGAACTGATATGTATAATCCATGGGTATGATAAACAATGGTGTAGGGACTGCCTGGGGAAGTGGGGGTGCAGGGTGGAGGGGGACAAAGAGGGAAAAATTAGAATAACTGTAATAACATAACAAAATATAGTCTAAAAAAAGGACCTTGAGGAACATCCCTTTCCTCCAAATAAAATAAATAAATAAATAAAATCAATAAAATATAAGAAGTTTAAATAAATAAATAAATACATAAAGAATTAAAAAGAAAGAAAGAAAGAAAAAAGAAAGAAAGAAAAGCATCAGTGAGCTTGGAGATATGTCAATAGAAATTTCCCAAACTGGAAAGAGAATAAAGAAAGATAAAAAAATGGAATATAAAATTCACAATATGTGGGACAATTACAAAAGGTGTAACATATATGAAATGGAAATACCAAAAGGAAAAGAAGGAAAGGAACTGAAGAATATTTGAAATAACAATGACTGAGAATTTCCCTAAATTAATATCAGACACCAAACGACAAATCCAGGAAGCTTAAAGAACCAGAAGCCAAATAAATGCTAGGAAAACTACACCTACTGTATCATTGTCAGATGAGAATAATTCAAGATAAATAATGACTGAGAGTGTTCTAAAATTAATGACAGACATGAACCACAGATCCTTGAAGCTTAGAGAACATCAATTATGATAAATACTAAAACAGTCTACCTGAGTATATCATCATGACACTGCAGAAAAGCAAAGACAAAGAGAAAATCTTGAAAGAAGCCTGAGGAAGAAACCGACTTTACCAACATAGAAATAAGGATAAGAATTACATTAGACTTCTCTTCAGAAGCCATGCACACAAGAGAGTAAAGTAAAATATTTAAAGTATTGAAGTAAAAAAAAACCCACCTACCTATAATTTTGTATCCAGTGAAATTATTTTTGAAAGTAAAAGAGAAATAAAGACTTTTTAGATAAACAAAAATCGAGGGAGCTGATTGCCAGTAGATATGTCTTGTAAGAAATAACTCCACATAAATGAAGTAAGAATGTTACAGAAAAAGTTATAAAAATAAAATAAAATCTTCTATTTTTCTTATTCTTGATTGATCTGATACTAGTTTGTTCAAAATAATAATAGCAATAATATATTGGGTGATTAATTATAGACAAGCTAAGTTAATGGCAATGATGTTATTAGGGATGAGAAGGAGAAATTGAAAATACTCTAAGATACATTACCTGTGAAGCAGTATAGTGTTATTTGAAAGTGGACTTAGATTACTTTAAATGTAAATTGCAAACTGGAGGACAAACACTAAAAATTTTTAAAAGAAATATAATTGGCATCTTAACAGAAATGAGAACATTATATAAATTTATTTAAATGCTCAACTAAAACCATAGAAGGTGGAGAAAAAGGTGGAATAAAAACAAATAAGAAAGGCAACAAATTAAAGGGTAAAGAAGTAAAGTTACAAGTGTGGTAGATATTAATTCAATTATATCCATAATTACTTTCAATATGAATGGTCTAAATACACCAATTAAAAGACAGATACTGTCAGAGTGGATTAAAAATAAAAGCAAGACCCAACTCTAGTTATCTACAAGAAATTACTTTAAATATAAAAACACAAACAGATTAAATGTGAAGATATAGAGGAAGGTATGCCATGTTAATGCTTTAGAAAAGTGGAGTAGCTATATTAATTTCAGACAAAACAGACTTCAGAGCAAGGAAAATTATCAGGTAAATCATGGACATTACATGATGATAAAGGGTCAGTTCTTCATGAAGGCTAAACAATCCTTGATATATAATATACTGCAGAACAGAGTGTCAAAACCAGACTCGACAAGATAGAACTGCAAGGACAAATAAACAAATCCAGTTATAGTGAAGACTTCACCACTCCTCACCCACTAATTGACTGAAAAAGTAGAGTGAATCAGGAAGGATATAGAAGACCTAAATGACACCATCAACCAACTTGACCTAACTGACATTTACAAAACACTTTACCCAATAATAGCAGAACACACATTCGTTTTCGGAGCACATGGAGCATTCACCATGGCAGACCATATTCTAGATCATAAAACAGTCTTTAGAAAATTTCAAAGAACTGAAGTAATTCAAAGTATGAACTCTGAATTCACTGAAATTAAACTAGAAATCAAAAACAAAATATTTGAGCAACATCCAACCTTTGGAAATTAGGATATACTTTGAAATAATCTATGGATTGAAGAAGAAATCTGAAGATAAATTAGAAAATGTTTTGAATAGTGAAAATGAAAATACCACATATCAAAATTGCTGGATAGAGCTAATGTAGCATTTAGATAAAAATTTGTGACATTAAATGCAAATATTAAAAAAAGAGAAGTCTCAAATACATAATCCAAATATCCACCTCAAGCAACTAGTAAAGAAGAGCAAAATAAACTCAAAGCACACTGAGGGAAGAATAATAATGGTAAAAATAGAAATCAATGAAAAAGAAAATAGAAAAACAGAGAAAAATCAAAGAAACAAAAATATATCTTTTGAAAAGACCAATAAAATTTATATACCTGTACCTATACTGTGAACTAAAAAAAGAAAGAAGACAAAATTACTAATATCAGGAATGGGACAGGGAATATCATTATAGACTTTGCAGACTTTAAAAGAAGAATAAGGAAAAACTATGAACAATTTGATGCATGTAAATTCAATAACATAGATGACATAAACTAATTCCTTGAAAGAAAAAAAATTACCAAAACTCATCTAAGAAGAAACAGATAATCTGAATAGCCCTATATCTATTAAATAAATTAATTTATATTTAGAAACCTGCCAAAAAAGTTTTCCAGATCCAGAAAACTTTACTGATGAATTCTGCTAAACATTTAATGAAAAAATGTTTCAAAAAATATCAAAAAGATATTGTTAAGAGCAATGTCAAAGAATTTTTTGCCTATGTTTTCTTCTAGGAGTCTTATGGTTTCACATCTAACATTTAAGTCTTTGATCCATTTTGAGTTTATTCTTATGTATGGTGTAAAAAAGTGGTCCAATTTAATTGTTTTTGCATTTATCGGTCCAGTTTTGCCAACACTACTTAGTGAAGAGACTTGTCTTTAACTCATTGTATGTCCTTGACTTGCTGTCATAGATTAATTGACCATATAAATGAGGATTTATTGCTGGGCTCTTTATTCTCTTCTAACCTAGGTATGTGCCCTCACCGGGGATCAAACCTGCAATCTTTTGGTGTACGGGATTATGCTCTAACCAACCTGGCCAGGGCAGCCCAATGCATTTTTATAAACTAAATGCACCTATGTGACCAGCTCTAGATCCAGAAACAGAATATAACTAGCCTTGCAAAAGCCCCTTTGGGGAGGATACAGTTTTGATGCCATGGTAGACAATCAGTGGTTTCTGGCAGTTACTAACAGCAGGAAATTTATATACTCAATTTATTTATATTGCTTATTATGTGTCATATCCATCAACAGTGCAGTTGGGTTGCTGAGTTCTGATAGGTGTTTCAGCTAATGGCTCTATGTGTAGCTGGCCATACGTTAGGGCACTGCTGGGTCCTGATTCGCTGAATTTCTCATGGTCTGTTGTATATTCACAAGGGTGTGGGTAATGAAAGCCACTTCTGCAGATAAATAATGCTGAAGTAGCCTTTGAGCACGTATGAGCCAGACACCATGCCAAGTGCTATTACAGCTATCATGAGGGACACATAGAGTAGTGTTTATGAGCGTTGGCTTTGGCATCAGAAAAGATCTAGATTGAATAACTGGCTTAGCCACTTTTTAACTACTTTGACTTGAATGAATGACCTAATAGCTCCTAGCCTCCTTCCCTCTCCCAGGACTATGGTGAGGCTTACCTGAGATAGTGCATGCTATATTTAGCATGTTAAATTTTCAATGCAATGTTTTTTATAGCCCAGACATTGACTGGGGTCACTCACAGTAGACAGTGCTTTTTAATAGTTGGATGAAAGTAGCCTGAACCCTATTTAGTAGTTTGTGGAAAGTCCAGTACCTTATCTTCTGAACACTGGCTCTCCTGTGCCTGCCATCCTGTACATGCATGACATCTCATGCATGCTACCCCTGGCATGTAGTCCATGTAGGCCCTTCTATGCACTTTCCTTCAAAACTTCTGTGTGATAAACTATGCTAAAGGTTTGGGAGGCAGAGACAGTTTTATTTCATTAATAGAGATAAACTATGCTAAGGGTCTGGGAGGCAGAGACATTTTTATTTCCTTAATCAAGCCAACTAAAAATTGAATATTAGACATCCTTATGCTTAGACAAAGCTTCACCTACTTCTGTACCTCAGGTTTCAGCTGCTGTTGAAATGCCTGGCAAAGCCACCCATCTGGTGTGTAGTTTGTGGGCTGCACCAAGAAGTCTGGCCAAGGGAGGTGAGTGAGGGTCAATCCAGCCTGCGATTTGGCTTATCAAGCTGTGAGCTGTGCTTACTTAGAGACGTTCCTTTTCTCTAATTAATCCACGCAGATGGGGACATTTTTATATGAGTCACCCAAGGGCCATGCTGTTTGGTCATTTTACTCTCTTCTATCGCTTTCTTTTCCTCTCTGCTTTTTATATCTAAGGAGCAATAATACAAATTTCTCTATGAATCCACATTCCCTTGTCCTACAGCTGTACGGTCACACATTTGTTTTCTGGATTCAGAAATTTCCACACTGTAGAAAGGTGCACATACCCTGCATTCTGTAACAAATTCAGCAGGGGCTGGGAAAGCACTCTGTAATTAAACACATTAATATTTTCCTGGCAAAATGCATGAATATTCACACTAAGGGATGAATAAAGACTATTAAATAGTTGAGTCTTGCCGCTAAGTGAGTTCAAGTCAGGTCAGGTTTTGTTGCCACTGAGTCTGGAAAAACTTTCAGAGTCTTTTGGGTTTCAGAATAAGAGCTTATGGCCCTGTATTTCCTTATGTAGAAGCCATTGGGGTCTCCCCAGTTCCTATGCACAAACTCAATTTAGGGTATTCTCCTGCCCATTCAAAACTGTGTTGTAGATTTAAACTAAACTCTTGTTATAGTCTGATTGGCTAGATTAGGTTTTCAGAATGGTGGGTCCCAACTTTGCTGCTCATTAGAATTACCCGAGGAGCTTTAAAAAATTCTGGTGCCAAGGCTGCACCCCAGACTAATCAAATCAGAATGCCTGGGGGTGAGGGCCACTGTTTAAAGATTTTTAGGTGATTCCAATGTGAGACAAAGTCTAGGAACCTCTGGCTTTGATGGAAAAGGAAAATTCATTGGAAGGTTGCCGGGGTATGTCTCTTAATCACAGGGAGGTGCTGGGACAAGAAACTCAAAAACCACCTCTTGCACCTGCCCTGCAGTCTGGAGGTGAGTGAAGAGTGGGGTGTTGCTGTCACCAGCCTGCTGTCCTGGGACAGAGTGCCTGGGTCCTGTGGTGGGACAATAGGTCACTGTAACAAATTGGCCTGGGACAGTCCAAAATAAGACTGATGGCCAAGTGGGAACCAGCCAGGAGAACCCGCTGAATCTCCTTGCCTCTCTGACCAATTGACCTTGTTTCAGGGTCAATTCAGCTTCTGGCCACTGAGGTTCATCTCTCATTCCCTTCTGTGTGAGGACCCTCTGGGTTGGAGGATGGCATTGGGCTTCCCCATATTTCTGTTGCTACTCCCTAATATTGGGGATTCTACCCACCTTCATTCTACTTTGGATTCCTTTTGCTGCCATGGGCGTTCAGAATGAGTCACCCCAAGATGTGCCTCTGTGGTCTGCAGATTGTTTTGAGCTAAAGGCAACTTTAGCTGTAGTGTCAAGAGAAACTCCTGCTCCTCCCTTAACCACCTAGAAGAACTTGAATTAGGGGTCTTGCCCATAATAAGTGAGTATCAGAGATAACTTCTTTGGACCTATCTATGAGGGCAAGACAAACTTCTATTTACTAAGTATCTGCTCTTCTCATCCCTAGCTCAGGATGTCTTATATACCTGATCCGCCTTTCTATGTCTGAACCTTTCCTGCATGTGGTGTCTCTGACCCTTTCATGTATGTGGGGTTCCCATACATATATAGGTGTTAACTTTGGTTAATTTTTTCTTGCTAATCTATTTCATGTTTATTTGATTATTAGACCAGCCAAAAGAGCCTAGAGACTAGAGGAAAGTTTGTTCCTCCTTCAGACTGCTCATCCCATTTGATTTGATTTTGGCTCTGAGGTTCTCCATTCCAGCATTGTGGATTTAGCTGGAATCCCAGAAGACCCCTTACTTTTACGGAAAAGTAAGAAAGCAGGCAGCGTACAAGTGGTCAAAATCAACCAGGTCACTGGGAGCCAGACAAGAGATTAGGGCTGAGGAAACCTCCAGGTACAGAGTGCAAGGAGAAGCAAGGAAAGAGAGGCATGATGTTTGAACAATTGCTAGCAAATATTCACTCCCCTCTCCCTTACTATTCCTCCTGTGGATGTGGGGCTTGGTTGTGAGACTTTCTTTGGCCAGTAGAATGTTAGCAGATATGAGTGAACAGAGACCTTAAATGTGTTTGTTATTGCACACTCTCTCAGGCTCCAGTGACCCACCTTAAGAAGGCTTAGATTTCTCCTGCCTCTTCAGCCTGAGGCCTGGAAGGAAGAGACACACGAAGCAGACCTGAGCCCAGCGCATAGCTTAGAGCCAAGACAGCCGACAGGAAGCGGAGAGTGAACCATTCCAGACAACTAGAGGGAGAAACGTATGGTTTGTTGTAGCCACTGAGTTTTGGGGTACTTTGTTATGTGGCATCATTGTGACAATAACTGATTAATACAGAGAGAACTTAGGGGAACATTCAAAGGAAGTCTCTCTGCTTTTCAGTCTGGACTTAGGGCCAGTTCAAGAGTATAACTAGCCTAAAGCCGACAGGTAAAAGCAGGTGAACCACAATGAGTTCCTAATACATAAGTTAGCCCTCGATGGACGGGTCAGGAGAAGCAAAGAGAACTAATTAAGACAGTTTCACATTCAGCATTTCTTTTAAGTGGAAGTGAATCTGGATAAGCAATCCTAGCATCTCCTTTTTACAAAACAGTTCTTGTGCCAAACTCTAGCAGGCAGACAAACTAGACCATAAATAAATCAAAATCAGTCACTTCTCAGAAATACTCCCCACCCACCCCCGCCCCATGATCTGTCCTGAGTTTTTCTATTGTTGTTTTAGAGTGTCAGAGAATGACCTGAAGTGTGGCTGTGCTTTTTATGTTTGTCTTTATAGGAAAGCAAGCCTGACCTTGGCCTCAGGCACAAGAACAATAAATTAAAAAAAGACTTAAATCAAACAGAACCTCATAGGCACTCCAGTCCAGTAATTTTTTTTTAAAGGAACTTATGTTAGTCTACACTATTGGAATAGAAGCGCATTATTGTTTAATTCAATATTAAATACCAAATAAGTAAATAAAGTGTTTCCTAATTAAGTTCTACTATATAATATAGTATGATGAAAGATAATTAGAATGGCACAAGATTTAGGTATTAAGAATAAGTGGATTTTTATGACCAAAGAAGCAAGGAAATGTTGAGTTAAACAATATTTAACAGCTTTTTCTTTACTTAAGGACTTTTCAGGGCCTTTGCTAAGCTAGTGAACATTTTGAGTCTCAAAGAACAAAACAGCACTGACTTGTGTGTCTCAGTGGGTTGGGCATTGTCCCGTGAACACATAGGTTACGAGCCGAATTTCCGGTCAGGGCACATGCCTGGGTTTCAGACCAGATCCTCTATTGGGGGTGTGTGAGAGGCAGCCAATCAACATTTCTCTCTCACATCAATGTTTCTCTCTCTTCCCCCATCTCTCTTAAAAACAAACAAACAAATAAGAAAAACAAATAAAATCTTAAAAAAAAAGAATAAAACATTTCCCAAGTTAAGTGGAATATACAGACCCTCCTCCTAATCATCTCTTGGCAGTACTGTGGAAAATGCTTTAGGAGATGTATTAGATACATGCCTGGGCCTGTAATCTTTTCTGTGATTTTCAAAGGTTATCCCTCCTGGGAGGGAGATCCTGATCAGCCTCTGCCTCGTTTCCTAAACCTGTGGTCTCTCTCTCCTCTGCCTTTCCTGGAACAAATCTGGCAAGCTTGTTAACGTCTGTATTTCACCACTGCTGCCTTCCTCTCTATAATACAGGCTTCCTTGTGAAGGTATTTGTACTGACAGAGCTCAAATCCACTGGCACCCCCACATCTGTCACTGTCTTCCTCCTGGAATTTAATTGACAAGAGTGACTCATGGGACCTAATTTGATAGCATTCTAGGAGGGACTCTTTCTTCAAGGGTTCATGTCCCCAGTGTCTGATTTTTCTCTGTGGTTGACAAGAGGGGCTTTAAATCTGCAGCCCTTCACACATGGCTTGCCACATCCCCACAACTCACCCCAGTGGTGCATAAGGATTCTGGCAGGTTCTTGACACAGTGCCTCAGAAGTTGGGTGCTTTTAATCTAGGTCCCTCCCATCAATGTTTCTTTCATCACCAGGACAGAATTCTTTCTTGTGTTCTAAAGATAGGAAGTCTTTCTGGGCCTGAGACAGAGGGCTTATTGGTGGAGAAGCTGAAGAGGCAAATTGCAAGAAAAGAATTCTGCCCCTGACAAAATCGGGTATTTTCCAAGGTAAAAGAAACACCAATTTTTTTTGGTTCCCACATCTTTTGTCCACAGTCAGGTGGAGTCAGGCTTGATAATTTCAGTTACTTAGCACTTTCTAGTGCATGTCAGGGCCAAGGAGCTCAGACATGAGAACCCCAAGTAGCTTTGCGAGAAAATAATTAACAAAAAAAAGGAAAAGGTCACTTGCCTACCAAAGAGAGAGCTCCGAAGAGTATGCCAATGTCAGACGATGGTCTTTTTCTATGGGGTAGAGCTTTCCATGATTTGGGGCCAGAACATCAGAAGTAGATTTGTTCTGATGCAAGTTAACCTGCAGACCACATTTTGCACTTAGTGCTTTTTGCTTTAAAATTGCAGGTAATCACATAGAATTTGGCATTTTGAGCTTTGGTTTTATTAAGAACTCCCATTGACTCCCTGTAAGAGTGGATTCTTACAAAGGGAATTACCTCCTGGCTTGGAATTATATGAAACTACCACCCATGCCCACAAACATCTGCCTTTCCTCTGTTAATATTTCTTGATATAAATGGGTCTCCTCACAGAAACTTTGACTCTTTGAATCTATGCAAGAGACCTATTTTTTGCTTGTCATCGTGTTTAATTGTAGCAGGTAGCTTCCCTATCACAATTCTGAACAGCCATTGAACTTAACTTTGATTTGCATTGTGCTCATTTTTCCGTTTATTAGCAAGCATATTGGCTCTGCCAGAGTCATGTAATTATCTTTGTGTCTGCCAGATTAGGGCATATGGTGCATTATTTTGGGAGGGCAGATAATGCTCTCATTTGGCGTAGTATCTGGGCAGTCTGAACATGCCTTAGAAAAGGTTTCTGTATAAATTAATTTCCCCTCTCAACTGTGTAATGACAGTATATTAATTTTTTGCTCTTTGAGGCATGCAGACTTAACTCAGAGAAGATTTTATAATGGTCTCCCATGATACCATTGGCTTGGCAATTTGAATATCTCAGCCTAGAGATTTTATTTTTAAGAAAGCAAGTTGACAATCTGGTGTGCCTCTCAGAGAAAAGCCAATACATCAACATTGTTAGGCCTAAAGAGAAATAAAAGAGTTGTCAGATGCTTTCCACAACTTCCAACATCACATGCTGTATCTGAGAAGGGGAGACTGTCCAACAGAGGTAAAGATATCAAAGCATTGGTTGGTGACTCCGGCTAGATCTCACCTGCAGAGTGGAAGTGGTGTCCAGCCACGAAATCCCTGGCTAGCACTTTGGAAACTCAGAGATATGTCTGAAGATACCCCAACCTGGAAAAAAAAAAAAAAAAAAGATCATGGACAATACTTTTAAGAAAAATAATGTTTCTTTTTCTTAGTCTTTGTTCACTGAAGTGCTATGTTAAAAGAAGGTGATATCTCTAAAAGTAGCCAGTCTACAAAGTTGACCTACTTTTGCAGATTTTCTTGTTTCTCAGCTTAAGGAATCTTTAGGCCTCTAGCGTGGATGACCTTTGAGGGTGCCCCAACCATGACATTATACACTTCCTGATGTCTACCATCACATCTACTAAGGGTCACGGAGCAGGCTGTGTGGGGGGCAGTGGTTCTGCAATTCTGGCTTGCATCAGAATCACCCTGAGGGCTTATTCAGAGAGACAGCTTGGTCCCAGTCCCAGAGCTTCTGAGTCTGTGCTGCAGACTGGTGTCAAAATGTTGCATTTATGCAAAGTTCATAGGTGATGCTGACATTGCTGATCTGGTGACCACCCTTTGAGAAGCAGTGGTGTAGGTAGAGGCTAAGTGTGCAGACTCTGAAGTTGGATTGCTTGAGTTCATGTACAGGCAGTCAGCAATTTTCAAGATACTGTGTTAATAGATATGCATGTATATCCGGCATGTGCCCTTGAAATTGTGTGCAACCAGGACTGCCTAGGACCTCTCTGTGCTTCAGCTTCCTTATCTGGGAATGGGAATAATAATACCTACCTACTACAGTTGTTGTCAGGATGAAATGAGACAATGCTTCAAAAGTACATAGAACAATGCCTCACATATAATAAATACAACACATGAGTAGCTATTATCATTATTAGTTTATTTTGAAAGACCAATCCCAGGGACTGCTTTGACCATTTAGGCATAACTGGGTTATTTGCCAGTAGAACATTTTACACATGTGGTTTATAACATACATTCATCCATTTTGAAGACTGAGTACATCACTAGGCCGGGTCAAGAAGCCAAACTCACAAATGCCAGCCTTCCTGAAAATGAGTCTGTGTTGGATGTTTGAACCATTATAATAATACCCAACTATGCACAGCTGTACTGTCCCGGTTGTTGTCACATGTGTTTGAGGGGATCAGCACCACGTAAACATTATTAGGCTTTGGGTGTTTGAACAGGGCCTGGGGCTAGGTGACTGTATAGATTCGTGTGGTCATTACTTATCTCAAAGCCTTTGCTATGGATGATAGCAGTCTGGGCAGTGAGTGACTCCTTAAGAAGAACAAAAGTGTCCTTATTCAGATTACCATTGCCTGTAGTTAGTTAGGCTAATTTACTGCATATTTCTCCTTAGAGGGATTTCTGAAATAAGTCTGGCTGTCCCATGTTGTTGTTGTTGTTTTTTTTTCAAATTAAATATTTTATTTTAGAATAGCATAGATTTACACAAAAATTACAAAGATAGTAGAAAAAGTTTCCATACATACCATTCCCAGTTTCTCTTAATGTTAACATCTTACATTACTACGGTACGTTTGTTACAACTAAGAAACCAACATCAGAACATTGCTATTAATAAAACTCTATCTTTTACTCAGATTTTATTAGTTTTTCTCTAGTGTTCTTTTTCTGTCCCAGGATCACATCTAGGATACCATGCTACATTTAGTTGTCATGTTTCCTTAGTCTCCTCTCGGCTGTGACAGTTCTCAGACATTTAGACATTCCTTATTTTGAGGAGCGTTGGCCAGATATTTTGTAGAATGCTTCTCAGTCTGGGTTGTCTGATGTTTTTCTCGTGGTTAGACTGGGGTCATATTTTTTTTTGGGGGGGGGGAGGAAGACCACAGAGATAAACTGCCCTTCTCATAGTATTATTTAAAGGCGACATATTTTCAAGGTGACTTATTGATGATATTAACCTTGGTCACCCAGCCAAGGCAGTGCTTACCAGGTTTCTCCTTCGTGAAATAACTCTGTAACTTTTACATGCTCTGCTCATTTGTAGGAAGTGACTAACCATGCTCAGCAAGTGGGGAATTCAAGTTCTTCAGAGAAGACTTTCTACACAAAATGTTTGGGATTCTTCTGTAGGGGAGATTGCGTTTTATCCCCCATGTGTTTATTTATTCAGTAATTTATATCAGTATGGTCTCATGAATTTTTTTTTAACACTTTAGGTTTTAACACAACGTTACATTATTTTGTTTCTTATATTGCTCTAGCTTTGGCCATTGGGCGCTCCTTCAGGTTGGCTCATGTCCCTTTGACATGTCCTCATTATTATTATTTTTTGGAGCACTTCCTTATTTTCTGGTGCTACAAGATGCTTCAGGATCATCCTGTATATTTCTTGTCCCAGTCTTAAAATAAACTATATCTCCAAGAATATCTGATTTCTTTCATTGGAAAATGGTATTAGAAATAAGGTCTTTGTATTGGGTGACTTGAAAGTGCTTCTAATAGAACCTCAGCTAGGGAATGATGAGTTGGTCATATGTGGAATTAATTAACAGTATCATGGGGCTGTTCCAAGATTTGACAAAAAAAAAAAAAAGAAAACAAGCAAACAAACAAAGAACACACACACACACACACACACACACACACACAACTTTAGAACACACAAAGCTGGACTCCTCTTTAAAAGTAAGCTTTTGGGATACTAATGTAGAGGTTAGCTATTTGTTCTGTGTATAGGAAAAGTCCTTTATTAAAGCAATATTTTTTAAAGAGAGTGATGCCACTATTTTTTTAAATGGTCCAGTCCTCAAAATCTTGATTGCAGTTATCATGATGGTCCATCTCATTCTGCTATCTCTTTATACAAGTGGGCATCTTTATCTTGAGACTTGAAGTGAAGTACAGAAGGATTAGTTTGGGACTGACTGTAGACTGACGTGATCAAAGACTTAAATGGTCACATTTTTCTCTCCTCCAGGTACTCTTCCTTACAACTAACCCCCCATCATCCAAAGTTATACATCTCAGACAGATGGAGTCTAAGGGGAGCTGGAGTAACAATTTAGTTTTAATAAATTTAGATAAAACTTACAAATGTAGAAAAACCTAAAACGTTTTTCTATTAAGACCAACATAGATATGTGCAATCTTTGAATGAATGTTAAAGATAAATACATACTGAAGCTTAAAATATTTTCTTTTCAAACTTGTTAAACAATTAAAATGGCTATGACTCCATGCAATGGAAAATTCAGCAGTAAAAATAATTAAAGATTGCTATAAGCTACAGTATGGATAAACCTTAAAAGAAGATTATGCTCAGTGAAAATAGTCAGATAAAAAAAACCACATATTGTATGATTCCAGTTATACAAAATGTCCCAAATCCACAGAGACAAGGGCTGGTGGTAGGGATGGGGATTAACTGTAAACAGGCATGAGAAATCTTATTGGGGTGATGGAAATGTTCTAAGTTTGGATTATGGTGATGGTTGTAGAATTCAGTGAATCCAGTGAATTTATTAAAAATCATTAAATTGTAAATTTAACATTTGAATCTTCTGGTATGAAAATTACACCCCAAGAATGTTGTTTACAAAAAGAAAAAGTAGGTAAGGAAGAGAGAGATAAAAGATTATGGCTCCCAGGACCCCTGGGGGTGTGTGGTCAGCTGTTGTGGTACTTATAGAAAAAGTTTTAAAAGCACATGTGTAAAGTAACTTGGGGGTGCCCTAGTCCCTGCAAGCTGAAAGAACCTAACTATGCAATGCGTGTTTTGCTTACTGCAAAGAAAGAGCATACTTTATTTTAAATAATTATGAATTCTACATAATAGATTCTGATACCCATTTTCAGTGCATTCTCATGAAGGCACTTATGCTAAGTGAATCAGGTTGGACTAAGAGAACTATCTGTCTTTTGAAATGGCCTAGAGCAGTGCTTTTTGAAACTTTAATATGCATAGAATCACCTGGTGGCCTTGTTCAAGTGCAGATTCTAATTAAGTAGGTCTGGGGGTGCCACCTGTGATTCTGCATTTTGACAAGCTCCAGAGTGATGCTCATGTTGCTGCTGGTCTGTGAAACACACTATGAGTAGCAAGGGACTTGAGCATAGTGGTCAAGGGTTAAGAGTTTAGGATTTGCAAACAGGTTGATGGACTCCAATGGGGATTCTGCTACTCACATGCAGTGTGATTCTGTGCAAGTTGCTTGAGGTTGCAGTACCTCAGTTTCATCATGTGCAGAGTGGGACTAATAATAGTACTAGCTCATAGGGCTGTTTGAGGACTAAATGCATATAAATCACTTAGGAATAGTCCTGGGCACCCTATGAATGCGCAGGACAGTTGTCAACATTATTCTTAGTATTCCGATGCTAATCATAATCCCCTTCTCTTTGTTTTTTTTGATACTCTGTTTGCTGGGAACCTTTTGCTCTTCTTCATTTGGTATTAGATTATATTATTTCCTCTTTCTTCTCTCTCTTCAAGATCAAGGCATTTACTTATTAACATTTATAGAAAGTTGTTAAAGTCTGTGTATCTGCTTTCAAAAGGTTTACTGTAAGTACTCACTCTTTGCTTTAGAGGTTTGCTTTCTTTGCAAATTATCTGCAAAATACCTGGCCCTATATCATCCTTACCCAGAAATGGCCTTTCTCTGGGTGGAGCTTGGGCTTCCGGCCTCTCTGTCCTGTTTGTGCTTTCTGTGCTGTGGAGAAGTGAAGTTTTCAGCTGTTCCCCCCTTTTTTTGAAGAATGACTTCCTGATTAGGGTTGGAACTGAAAACGGAATTCCCTTTGTTGAGCAGTAAAATCCTGGAAGCTAAGATAATTCCTGTAAAATGATATTAAACATCTCCCCAGCTTCACCTGACCTGTAACGGTTCAAAGGATATTCCTGTTTAATAATTCCATTTTTAATATTGCCTCACACGGAATGCACTTGAATAAAGAGGCTAATGCTTTCGTCTTGACTGAATTGTTCTACCAAAACAGAAAAAGTTGATTATTAAATAATTTTGCTTTCTGCAAGATATTTAGGTGGACTGTGCTTTGCGATCTCTATGATGTGTGTGTTTTATTCAAACGTACCCACAAGAGGCTAAACCACCACAGCAATGACAAGATGGCTTATTCCACCCCAGACTGGTGGCCAGAATGTGAGGAAATCCAGTACAGAATGCAAAATCCTGGGCTGTGCGACCGAACTCCCTGTAGTGTTATTTTAGATTCCAGAATGATTAACTCATACTTTTGTAAAAGTACTGCTAGGGGATATTTTTCAAAAATCCATTCCATTGAAGTATCATTAATATATCATTAAATGCATGCATTCTCTGTACACAATTCACGAATCTTGATGAATGTGTGCACTCATGTAATTACCACTATAGTCAGTACATAAAACATTTCTGTCACTGCTGGGGATTCTTAATCCTGATAAATTCCTCTGATAGAGGAAGGGGGAAGCCCACCCCTGTGGGTAGGAATTGGAAGGCCCTAAAGGGGTCAGGGGGGTCATTTTGAGGGACTAATGGAGATGGTTTCACCACCCAGGAGAGGAGGTGATGGTAGTGGGCTACAGGAGAAAGGAGTGAGCTAGGAACTAAAGATTTCCATGAGAAGGTCCCAAGGGAAGGCATCCTTTTTTCCCCCTATTTTACTCAAAGTCATATTTAGTATTCTGTATTAAATGTCACCAAATCTTTTACAAGGCACAGACTATATTAATGGTGTTGGCAGGTGTCAAAGGGGAAGGCAGCAAAGGGAAATGCCACCAGCTCTGCATCACCCGTCGACTGAGGCTGCAGCCTATTCAGGACTAACAAGAGCCTTGGAGATCCTGGAGTGACCAGGCACAAAAAACGATGGCTCAGGGTGGAGAGGGAACATGTGATGAAGAATAGCAGCTGCATTTTAGACTGATGCAGAAGCAGATTTAAGGTGAGTTAGGCAGAGGTAACCCTCAAAATAGTGTTTTCAGATTTAGCAAATAAAAACACAAGATGCCCAATTAAGTTTGAATTTCAGATAAACAAGAAATAATTTTTTATAAGTTATATAATATTTGGGACATACTTATTCTGAAAAAATCTGTTGTTTATCTAAAATTCAAATTAAGCTGAGCATCCTTTACTCTATCTGATGGCCCTACCTTAAAAGAAAGAAAGACCAAAAACTGGAGTGTAATATTTGTTATTTAATCAAAGTGATTACAAATGAAATATGACAAATACGAACCTACATTTTAGGGTAGTTTGAATAAAGAGTGATGAGTGTGTGTGCATATATATATATGTGTATGTGCATATATATACATATATATACTTGTATGTGTATATATATATACTAAAATGATTAAGATTGAAACTGAAAAACATATATACATATTTTATTATTATTTTAAAAATTATTTTTATTTTCATTTATAGTTAAAATACAATA
Source organism: Furipterus horrens (assembly GCF_987537825.1). Lineage (NCBI taxonomy): Eukaryota > Metazoa > Chordata > Mammalia > Chiroptera > Furipteridae > Furipterus > Furipterus horrens. The sequence continues at coordinate 129,432,850 of NW_028327177.1, read as the reverse complement.
TTAGTTTCAGACATACAACATTGTGATTCTATATATAACTTACAAAGTGATCATCACCCTGATCAATCTAGTACCCATCTGACATCATACATAGTTATAATATTATTGACTATATTCCCTATACCATTCTTGTTTCCAATATTTGTATATGACATTTTTTTTCTCTCTGCAAGTGTTTAGAGTCTTCATTTATTCCAGATGTTCTGATTTTTCATGATGACATGACCATGGCTGAGTTTCTTATTATTCATTGTATTTGTCACTTAGAGAACTACAGAGTCGTGTCTTCAGTTTTGGACTCTCTTCTTGTACTGTAACTTTGATAATTTTACCCATCCCTTTCTTCTGTTATTTCTTTCTGGAATTCATATTAATCAGATATTGGACTGGAAAGGAGACTGGAAGGTGTGCACTTGGGGGAGGAGGGCTTCCCACTCTTGGAATCCATTTAAGAATGATGAGGTAACAAGGGGGTGTTTTTGTTGGGGAACCCCATTTGTCTCCAGATGTTTTATGTCTGTGTTATTCAGCTTTTTTAGGGAAGAATCTTTAGCTTTCAGCCTGAAAAGGGAGGAAGGTATAAATTGCTTGGCTACTGTCATTTTAAGGCAGGTGGAAGAAGAAAGAGGAAGTTCTTATAGTTCAGCATGTGGATTATAATTTTTCTGTTTTTAATCCCATCTATAACTCCATCCCTTTGCCTTTCTCTCTTCTACTCTATTTTTCTTTTTGGGTTGACACTATTTTTTACTTCTTTACTGGAATTTCAGTGGGGTATGGCAAAGAAAGGGAGAAAACTGTGGAGGATAATCCATCTTTATTTGAAGAGTAAGACATCACTTTTCACAAACAATCTTTATCAGGCAAGACACCTTAATTTACATCTAAATAGACTGTGTTAATTTTAAGGAGTGGAATGTATTACTCTCCTTTTCAACTAGACTCTGAAGTGAGTAGTATCTTGCTCTGTCTCTATTATTGAGTTTGGTTACTAATTCCTATATTTTAGGTCATCCTTTGCTTGTTGTGAGCTCATTGTAATGGATAGAAAGAAATAGGGCAACTTCAGAAACAGCTCAAAATGTAGGTGCTGGGAAGTGGGGTGATGAAAGACATGTGAACAGGATTAAATGCTTGAAGATCCATTCAGTGCTAAATAGAGATTCTTTGACATTGGGTACCGTAATCAACTTAAAATAAAACTCTGCTGAAGGGAACCTGTACCTTCATTATTAGGAAGTAGGATAGCATTTGAAGTACAATTGTGAAAGCAGTGAAATAAATCCAAGAATCTATGAAGCTGCCACAAGTCTATTATCACCCATAATGGACCTGAATATAAAGAATTTGATTGAAGGCTTTTGGACATCTGTGATTGCAAAGTCTATTTATGATAGCTAATGACTTTCCTTGGTTGTTATTAAGAATATTCCTAGTCCTCCCCAGAGGGAATAGAGATTCTTAAGGATGCCATGGTGTGTAATTAGGTGGGAATGCAGTTATATTTCTCTTTGAAAGTTCTGAAGCTAATCCTCTAGCTTGCCAACTGACCTTATTATAAAGCTATTATACTTACAGAAATTGGCAGAGCTTTCACTATCTCATAAGAGTATGGAGAAAGCAATAAATGGGAAAACATTCCATTAGATTGGTGCAACAATTTTAGAATACCTGATTAGATGAAAAAAATTTATTGAGTGCTAGGCATTGTGTTAGATTTTTAAGTGCATTATCATGATTTAAATCTTTGAAATAACTTCATAATGTAAGCTCTATGATTGTGTGCTATGTTCTATAGATGAGAACTCTGAGATCACTTAGGGAGTAATTGGTGGAACTTTATCTTGAAACTAGGTATTTCAGGTAAGCTGTGTAACAGATAATATAGGTATTCTGTCCAGTGCTCTAGGATCTGATTTTACTGGTATGTGTGTGTGTGTGTGTGCGCACACACGCATGCTCCATTGTGCTTTTGCTTCCAATATTTACCACCTGTAGCTCTTTTTTGGAGGACTGCACTCAGGATACTGGAGCCCACTTTTCCTGGTGTGGCCTTTAAGTCCCCACTGTTCTGTCTGGTGTGGGACTAGGAAAGCTCAGCTTTCTTATCCCAAATTGGGGCAACTGTGTGGTGTTAAGTTACACAATCTTCACTCAGAATTGCCGCCAGGGATGAGGCAGTAGCTCCTACCTGGGGAACTCTGCCCAAGTTCCTTTAGTTTCTTCCCCTTCTCTGTCTTGTTCCCCACCCTCCCTTACTGGTTTGTTCTGAGTGTATTTTCTTATTAAGTCACTTGTATGTGGGTCCTTGTATCAGCGTCTACTTTTAGGGAATCTGACCTAGGATGGAATAATTTTGTTTACACTAGCTAGTTGTGAGACCACGCCTATCTTGCTGGTACCCAGTGGGGCTGGGGTAGAAAGAGGGGAACTAGCCTCATGCTGCCCCTCCTCACTCTGACTTAGCACAGCCACATTATACATATATTTAGAAGTTCAAACTTTTAACCTTGGTCTTTAAGGCCCCACATGATCTAAAGTCAACTTAACTGCTCCAAATTCATCTCCTGCCATAACCGTCCTCCCTTTTCCAGGCACATGGCTTTCTTTCTGTTCCTTTAAGACCCAAGGTCATTACAGGCCTAGGGTCTCTGTACTTACGATTCCCTTTCTTATTATTTAGGTGTCATTTCAAATGACATAACCTTAGAAAAACATCACCTGACAATTCTATCTAAAGTAACCTCTAACTCTCATACCATTAAAACAAAAATCACCTTATCCTTCCTTATTTTCTTTCCAGTATTTATTATCACATGAAATTGCCTCATCCATTTGTTTATGTCCTTGCTCATTGTCTCTTTTTCTCCATTAGAATGCTACCTCCAAGAAATAGCATTCAGCATTGTGTTGTCCACTGCCAGAGCCCTAATGCCTAGGTCGGTGCCTATCTTATATGCTCAGTAAAAATGTGCAGAGCAGTGAATATTCTGCCTCCATTGAAAAGGCAAAGTAAGTTTTTTCCTTCTTTGCCCTTTACTCTTTCTAGTGTTCATTATCTTGTTTGTCAAGAATATAAGGTTAATAGAAATACGGATAAAAATCTATGCTCTGTCATCCTGGCTGGTGTGGCTCAGTGGATTGAATGCTGACCTGTGAACCAAAGGGTCGCTGGTTCGATTCCCCCTCAGGACACATGCCTGGGTTGCACAAGAGGTAACCACACATTGATGATTCCCTCCCTCTCTTTCTCTCTCCCTTTCCCTCTCTCTAAAAATAAATAAATAACATCTTTAAAAAATATATGTATGCCCTACCTATCAGAAGTACATAGCCAAGAGTAACATGGTACAGAATATAAACAACCCTGAGGGACATCAAGTACATTAATGATATTTGATTTCTGTTCAAAGCAAGTCCATGTTGCTCTTTCTGAAGCTTGGTTCTAGAATTTCTGACTGAAACTTAACTGGGAACAAAGGGAACATCTTCTTCCTCTCCCTTCCCCAAAGGTACTTTCAGTCACTCCATCCTTCTTAGAACAGAAAGACTAGCTCCCATTTCCACATCCTCACCCTAACCCTTGATTGTGTTCCAAGAAGCTTCAATAACGTTTTCTTATTTTCGAGTAGATATTTTGGTTCAAAAGTGGCAAGCTTCCACTTGGAATACTTGAACTGCCTAAATAGAGACCAACTGGCTGATTTGTTTTTGTTCATAGTTCATAGATTTTAAGAGCAACTGTGACACTTACATCAGGAGTACCGGTCACATAACTATAGATGGAAGTTGAATAATGCCGACCACCAAACACCTGCTCCATTAGTGTATTTTCAAATGAGAAACAGCAAACCCATAACAATTCCTGGCTGAACCTGCACAATCTGTTCTCACGTGTTTCTGGCATTTTGTGACCATATCCAGTTAATTTCTTTCTGTTTATCAGTGTTATTGTTTCACTGTTAATATGTTTATGTCACAAGGTCCTTTCATCTGAAGAATTTGGGGAGGGTTAACATGAGACCTGGATAGTCACAGGTCAGGCAGGGTACAGGACAATCTAGATAAGGGGCCAAGTGACAAAACCTTGCCTGCAATTAGAGAGGAAGGAAAGGGGAAGTGGAATAATAAACACAGACACTCCAAACCCAGTTGTCAAGCCAACGATGAGACCATAAGGAAACAGGGTTTGTTGTTAAGCTGAGACGGGAACATGACAGGAGGGGAAAACAACAATAAAAGTGAAAATGTGTTACTGAGGACTTTGCAAAATAGGCTGCACATTGGACTTCTTATTTACTAGTTTATCCAACCACTCTTCATTTATCAATCAGATATTTATTGAGAACTTACTTTGTTTCATCTTGATGAGGAACCTGGGTTAAACTATTTGTCTTTAGTTCACCAGCATCCCCCAAAGGTAATGGCAGTTGAGCCATTTTTCAAATTAAAAAGTTTCTCTAATACACAGCCTTCTTAGCCTTCTGACTTCCTTTTGCTGGTTTTGGGTCTCTAGTTGGGAAGTTGAAGTGTTAGTTAGAGGGGATGTTTGTGGCTACAGTGTAACTGAGGTATGAATGGACTGGCCATGAGACAGGGTGGTGGGAAAGGGGAAGTGTCTCTGTTGGTTGATTCTCGCAAGAACTTAGGTGAGCCTTGGACAATGAAAGCTTACATCCTATGGTCCCAGGAGCCTCTTGGATATATTTACGATATATACTCTTTAATAGTAGGACTAAACTCTGACTCCAAAAAACCTCCGCTGCCTTGCGGCATACCTCTTCAGGGGAAAGGCTAAGGGAGTAAACCCCGACAGAAAATCCGGAGCCGGAGTCCCTAAGGCGGTTTGACGTTGTAGTCAACACCGGCAACTCCTGCGGCGCACCTGAAGCCAAGCTGTATTGACTCCGTCTTTCCCTTGGACCCTTCAGCTGCGAAGAGAGGGGGGGGTCTGCTGCATGGGCAACAGCAGACCCTCCATATCACCCTGCCCAGGCTCTGTAGCTTCAGCTTCACTGGAGAGGACACTCCAGCGTCATCGTAAGATGTCGATTCAACACGGGAGGAGACAGATACCGTGTCACTCCCGAGTCGAACTGCACAACCATTCTCGGCGGTGCAGATAGACTCTTAAGAAGCTACACCATCGTCTCTCGAGACGGACAGCTGCCGACGAATAGTAGGACTGTGTAAAGGCAAGGTTATTTGAGAGCAGTTGTTGTCTTTTCTCTACTACTCCCTTACACTCTGCATCTTCTAGGCACTGAGTGGAATGGAACTTCCTGGTCCCTTGTGCTTGTAGAGGCCATAGGGCTCCTTCCCGTACAATAACCTGAGATGAGAAGTGACAGGTGTCTCTTCTGAGTTGCAGCATTTAATTGCAGGTGCGAGATCTTCCCCAATGCTCTGGAACACTGGAATTAGTGGTTGCTATGTCAGCCCAGATCCCGGGGGATAGAGGTTTGGGGAACAACACCTCTTTCCGCCTTCCCATATTACCTATGGGGTCTGCTGCATGGGCAACAGCAGACCCTCCATATCACCCTGCCCAGGCTCTGTAGCTTCAGCTTCACTGGAGAGGACACTCCAGCGCCATCGCAAGATGTCGATTCAACACGGGAGGAGACAGATACCGTGTCACTCCCGAGTCGGACTGCACAGCCATTCTCGGCGGTGCAGATAGACTCTTAAGAAGCTACACCATCGTCTCTCGAGACGGACGGCTGCCGACGATATTACCTATGATATACAGAATGTGAGTGAGAAAACACTTTGTTGTAATTACCTACTAAGAGTTTAGATGGTTTGTTATGAAGCAGACTCTCACCCATGCATTCTTAACAAGGATGATTCCAAGGATTCATTTGAAAATGGTTCTTGGGATGGGTGAAAACACTTATATATACACACTGTAAATGAACAGATACGTAGCATACCTGTGGCATTAAAATTTTATGGGGGATTAAGAACAAAATGTCTAAAAAGACTTCTCGGGGAGGTGATAATGAAAAATAGGTTGGGAAAACTCATCTAGTTTATCTCAAATAATGTAGTTATGGAGATGTAATGTCTGTCTTTTTCCTGTGTCTCTTTATCCTTATATCCCCTTTCTGTGTTGCCTCTAGAATACTTTTGTCTACCAGTGTCAAGATGAATATATGTTTGAAACCTTTTAGGACAAGCCTGTTCTTAACTTTTCTGTTCCTCTGTCCCCATAAGAACTTAAAAAATTTCCAGGCATATTCTTGATTTGTGGTTTGGAAAAATATGTTCAGTTTACAAGGGGCCTTCTCTTTACTTCTCTTGAATACAAGTGTTGTTAAAGTTGTCTTATGTTGTTTTGTGGGGATTGTGGAAAGAAGAGCCAGGGTCAGCTTATGTATGTGGAATTTCTGGAAGTTTATTTTGCCTTGAGGAATAATAAACGAAGAAGCACATCTAATCTTTTGCTTAAGACATTGAGAGTGTTTGAGCTTAGATTGCAAAGTAAATCAAAGATAGCTTTTCTGTCATTAATACCTAGCTAACAGAGTGATTTTGAGTTGAGAGAGGAGGCAGATGTACATGGGCCACCCCTGGACAAAATATCTCCCCAACTGGAGAAAATTGTCTCCTGCAGGATAAAGCAAGTGAACCAAATATAAATGAGCTCCTGTAAGTCAAAGCTATTAAACAAACCAATGAGAAGAGCCTACCTCCAGGGTAATGTTCTGGAGACGAGCCAGTGGTCTGAGGGACAGAAGGAGTGGAAGGGAGAACTATGAGATGCTAAAGCCTAGACCAAGTCTTTAGAATGATAATATGGTAAGAGAAGGATTTACTCTTTTCTTGATTTTAAGTACACTGCTGCACTGCTGTTTTTGAAAAGGTTAAAGACAAATCTAATAGAATCTTTTTAAAGAAGAATTAAAGACTCCTTAATATTAAGAGATATATTTTATTTGGAACCCATTTTATGATCAGAACATTTACTTAACTGAATAGTTTATTGCCTACTTGAGCACAAGAACTATTCGGGTACCAGGTATCTTATTGTAGGAATCTATAAATGCTCATTATGGATCCATAAAGTGCTATAATTTACAGTGCGGTGGCCCTCAAGCTTAAACATGCATCACAATCTTCTGCAGAGCTCATTAAAACACAGGTTACTGGGCTCTGTCCCCAGAGTTTCTGATTTAGTAAGTTAAGTGAGACCCAAGAATTTGCATTTCTAACAATTCTTAGGTGATGCTGATGTTGCTGGTTCAACCCATACTTTCAGAAACACTCATCAAGAAACTTCTTACAAATATTGGTCCTCTCTCATTAAAGGGGGTGAACTCTGTCTAGCCCAAGAACCAGCTTTTTCAACCTTGATTTCATTTAGATTGTTACATTACTGTTGGTTACTACAACTTCGGCCCAGGAATCAGATTTTTCTTGGGAGCAAATCTGATATAGAAATAAGTTATTCCTCAAAGTCTCTCCTCCCTTAGTCTATAATAGTAGAAGCCCTGATATTTAACTGGGTACATGGCTTCACAAAACAGTAACTATTTCTTAGCCTTCTTACACCTAGATGGGGCCCATGTGACTCAGTTGTAATCAGTTAGGTGTGGGCAGAAGTGATGTGCACAATTTTGGGAAAAAAACATCTTCCATCCTCCTTTCTCCATTTTGCTGCTGTGCATGTGAATGTGGTGGATACCAGGTTGGACCAAGAGGAAAAGCCAACCAGATATGCTTGAGTAAGAAGATAGATGGAGACTGGGTACCTGACATATGGGTCTATCATGTCACCCTGACCTCCTAGTGACTGGACTGTTAGGCTAGAAATAATCACCCTTCTTAGTGAGGCCGCTGTTACTTTGAATCTATGATCCAGAAGCCCAGCTGATATTCTAACTAATACCAGAGAATATTCTGATTATTCTATTTTCTGGAGAGAGCCTCTGAAGATTTTTCAGGATATGGATCCATGAAAGAGTTAGAAAGAACAGTAGGGAGAAATTATTATTTGTCATGTTTTTATTTTATATGCTCAGAAGGAAAAAGTACCCACCTACTTTAAAAAATAATTACGAAGAAGAATAAGATAAAGCTGATAGAAATCAAGGTCTTAAGAAGCTTAATATTAATCCAGATCAAAATGCACAGAAATAAGATCTGAGCACACTATGTAGATTACCTATATTCTTTTCAGGCCAAGAACGATGCTTATTGGGTAAACCTACAGAACTATCAAGTGACGAAAATGTAGTCTCAGTGTCCCTTGGCTTGAGGAAAAATTTGAAATAAAATCTTTTATAATAGCTTTATGGATAAAATAGAAGAATGAGGGTTGGAGTTCCCTGTGTTTAGACAGAATTGTGTCTGGGTGAATCAACTATACTTTGAGTGTAATTAATGATTCCATTCTAACTAAATGTATCATTCAAGCACATATGACTGTAAATCATAGAAAACCCAACTAATAGTGACTTAAGCGATAAAGACACAGTTATTTCTCATAACAAGAACTCTGTAGAGAGCATAATAGGCTGGTTCAGAAATTTTTCCATTTTCATCATATCAACTCTGCCTTTGTGCTTGTCCCCTCTTGGTCACAAGGTGGCTACTATGGCTCTAGGCATCACAATCACATTCAAAGGTTAGAAGCAATCTTGTAATCAGTGTTAAGAGAGCACCTCTTATGTTGACCTTGTGTTTTCTTTTAAGATGGAAGCAAAATATTGCCCCACATTCTTTCTTCTTTCCTCTTTGTAGATGTCCCTTTATGTCTCACTAACTGCCATTAGCCACACGGGAATCTGGCAAGTTGGGTTTTTGGCCTTTCATAGCCTCTATAGAGAGCAAAGAATAAGGAAGCTGGGAGAAATGGCTATGGGATAAGTTGAGAAATTGTGCCTGTCAGCCTGAGAGAGGCCTTTAAGGATATTTGTAGGGTTTGTGTGGATAGCATGAGGAGATCACTTATTAACAACTTGAAAAATGGCATAAAAGTCATATCTTGGATGACAGAATTTGGTTTCAAAAATTTTTTTTTCTCACAGATAAAATCTTTACATATAGATGAAACACAAATTACCTGAGCACAGAGGCATACCTGGCTTGACATCAATTATGTGAAAAAGCCATTGATTTTTAAGTTGGTCACTAATTTCAATATGAGCAACTGAAAGTCTCTGATTGAATTCACAGAAATAAAAATACACAAATTGTGAGTGACTTAGCTACAGACAATCTTTCTCCTTTTTTGTGATTTTCATTTCTATTTCTATTACTCATTCATTCATTCATTCATTCAGTGAGTATATCCCTTGTGCAGGACCCAGTGGTATAGGCACTGGAGAAACATCAATGCAAAAGAGGGACAATAACCAAATAGCAGAGTAATTATTTAATCAGAAAGTGTGACAACTCCTACAAAAATAAAAAGTCCAGGGGACTATGAAACTGGACAAATGAAGGTTTGGACTTGGCTTTGGGGATCGCAGGAAGACTTCTCTGAGGAAGTGGTAATTCTGCTGAGACTGGGAGGATGAATAGAAATTAAGCAGATTCACGGGGAGGAAGCAGGTACAAGCAGAGGAAACCGGCACTTTTGAAGATGCTGATGTGGAGACAAGCAGGGTGAGCTTGGGGAAATGAAAGCTGTGTGCGGTTTTCAGAGTAGAACTGGAGATAGCATGGGAGGCAGGAAGGTATCTAGAGGTGGGGCCGTAGAGTTGTGCACAGACACAATTTCACAGCTTTATGCACCATGATGAGGGGGTTGATCTTCATTTTAGAAGGATTAGAATGCATTGCTTTGCCCTGTAGAAAGACCCCCCAGCTGATGCGAACAGAATGAACTGGAGGGGACAAAATGGATGCAGAGAAACTAGTCAATAAGACATAAAGATGCTGGTGGCAGCTTGGATGTTAGGAGGAAAGATGGAGAGAGGTACTTAGGGTTTGGAGATGGGTTAGATGTGGGTGAGGCAGAGGGAGGTGGCAAGACTGTCTTCTATTGTTTCGACTTTTGAAATTGAGCAAATGGATGTGCGTTCACTGAGAAAGGATGTTGGAAGAAGAATTGGAGGAAAGGGTGGAGGTCAGTTAGGGACAAACTGAGTTGGAGGTGCCTCTGAGACATCTGGGGGTGCTCTGTCCATTGGCAGCTAGACCGATGGGTCTGGGGCTCTGAAGAAAGGTCTGGAGGGAGATTAATTGGGTGGTCATCTGAGTAGAGATGGTGAGGGACAAAGGCATGAGTGAGATTGTTCAGTTAGAGAGCTTATCAGAGAGAAGAAAAGCAGGCCCAGGGCCAAGCCTTTGGAGCTGACATTCAAGTTTGAGATGTGGAGGAAGAGCTGGCAAATAACCCTGAGGAGTGGGACGTTGGGAGGAATCCAAGACAGTTCACAGAAGCCAGAAGAAGAACCTTGCATGAAGTGGGCAGACTGTAGAATGCATGTTTCACCTGCGTGAAATCTGGTGGACCCAAAGGCCTCTTTACCTGCTCCTCATCTGCAATTGAAATACCTTCTCCCAAATCGGGTAAACCTAATGAATGACATCTAAAATTCCCTCTTCTGAATTAAATCCTGTGAGTTTAACCTTTGATCCATTTCAACCTAAATTACTCTTGCTGATTATTTTTTTTTTCCTCTTTGTGAGCCAGTGGCCCTGAATAGAAAACAAGTTTCCAGACCCTCAGCTATGGAAGTTTGCATTTCAAAACACCCTTCAGGGGCTGGCCCAAACGCTGCTGATGGGTTGCAGTCAGTACTGGTTTTTCACTTCCTCTACAGGGTGTTGACCTGGAGTTGGCCCCAATCCACCGTGCATTTCAAAGCAGAGTAGGAGACACTTTGAACAAGCCCTTGCTGCTCAAGCGTCCTTCCCAGTGCCTTAGGTGGAACTAGAAATGAGCTCCATGAATTGTTAATGCTGATCTGAGACAGGGCTTTCAATCATCCCTGCCCTTGTCTCTTCTCTGGATGAAACTCACATTCTAAAGGAGGGCAAGAGGTAGTCCTCCCAGAGAAGCCCCACAAGTGATCCCTGATAAATTAGAGATGAGAAATTCAGGGGCAAAATACAAGTTAGTCTGGTTATTTTTCAGGTCACTAATTTTCCATTCTGAGTGGATGCATGTAAATCTACCCCCTTCTGTACTTTTCTAACACTCTCCCCTCCCTCCCCTCTCTGGCAGCTGGAGATAATTTCTTAGGAAGCATTTTGTGTGCCATCACTCGCATGTTTAGTTGCTGTGGTCATATAATAGCTTTGGTTGGATGGTGTAGAATTGTGCGTCCTAAAGCACTTTAAATACATGTACACACAACTACAGTTCCCTAGACTTTGAATTTTCAATTCAAATACATGCTTTGTGTCTGCTGATTTTCCATAAATTCTGCCCCCCTCCCTCCTCCCCAGCTCCCCAGGCAGGGCATGCTCTTTCTTCCCTCTGCAGACCACTGCCCCTTCCTGGCTAAGTGAATTCTCCAGGCACAGTGACACCTGGCAGTAAAAGAAGAAATAAACAACTGCCACTAAGAAATTTTCCCCAGTGATATTTGCAATACTAAAGTTTCAGCCTCGTGTCAGGGAGAGAAACGAAGGGACTGCTTGCAAAAAAAAAAAAAAAAAATGTTTTTCCCTTTCCAATCTGAAAAAAATATATAAACAAGAAAAAGTTGGATAATGAGCCTTTCTCAATATTGTCAGCACAGGAATCCAGAGTCACAGGGTTTCGAAGCAACTTCAGGGGTCATTTAGTTCAACCCCCTGCCTCTAGGCAGGATAGAATCTGAATTATTTTAGACAGGTGGTTGTCTATATCTGATTTCAAATAGCCTCTGGGGAAAAAATTTCACAGCTTTTCTTGGTAACCAGTTCCAGTCCATAATGATAGTAATGGAAATGAAGATGGTTTACCTTGAGATGTCTGACCTCATTACTGTCAATTAACGACAAAACTATGGGCAGAACTGGACTGGTCTACATTTGGGTTTCTCTAAGTTTAGTCCCCTTTGCTATCTCCCTCATTTTAGTCCTCATTTTACAACCCCAACAGTCTGAAGTTTCTTTCTTCCTTGCTCCTACCCAGTCCTCTTGCTGTATTTTAAACTAGTTTCTTTTTGTTTGAGCCATAGGGGAGAGGAGGCTGGCTGGATCCTTCCTGCTCTGGGTTATCTTTCACAGACTAAGAAATTGTTATTTCACCTCTGTCTAAAGTTTATTCTTTACTACATACGCAATACAATTGGCATTCTTAATGGCATTCGCAACAAACAATAAAGACAAAGTTCCTCATGAATTTTGCCACATGAATGGCTAAAACATTTCATTTTTTGTGGCTTTTTTCTAGTTCTTGTCCATATGTAATATAGCTTTAGCCTAATTTTTATTAGATATACTTTAATGTTCTCTTTTTAAAAAATGTAACATTATATGTTAAGCATTTGTCTCTTCTTCAGAATGGTTTTATAAGTCAGTGCGTACAAGTACAGCATTGGTTTTTCCATAACTTATATAACCATTCTTGTTGGGCATTTGAATAATTTCCAGTTTTTAAAAACAACATAAAGAAATTGGTGTCAGAGCAAATAGAACTCTCCAGTAACACCAAAAGCTGGCAGCTGAGCAGAGAGGTGCAAAGCACAGAGAGATCTCTGGAGTCTCGCTGATGTTCAGATTCCAAGACATGCTGAAGGCAAAGTCTTGATCCTTCCCTCAAAGCATTTGAACTAAATCTCACTAAATGAGCTGCCAACAAGGCTCAGACTCAGCTTAACCACAGATTAAAGTGAGTCACTTTTGTTCTCCTCCCACACACTATCAGCCTGACAATGAAATGGGTATGTTCTTTTCAAAGGTAAATATCATTGACTTTAGTTTCTACTGTTCCTCTGCATACAATTTTTTTTTAATAAAAAAACAAGCCATGAAACAAAGTAGGAAAATGTGACCTACAAACCAGAAGAAGGAAAAAAAAAAAAAGAAACTGACCTACATATGGAATTAGCAGACAGGAATTTATAAATAGCCATTGTAAATATAAAGAATCTAGTGGAAAAGATAAGGAATATGTGTAAACAAATGTAGAATTTCAGCCAAAAAAAAAAAAAAAAAAGGGAAAACGTTAAAAGGAATCAAATGGAAATGCTAGAACTAAAAAAGTATCTATCACAATTGATTGTAATAGTTGAATTGATAGACCTAACAGAAGGAAAGGATTAGTGCACATGAAGGCAGATTAATAGAGATTATACAAGCTGAAAACAAATGGAGAATAAGGATGGAAAACTGAAAAGAACATCTGAGACCTTCAGAGAATATCAAATTATATAAGTATTGTAGGAATCTTAGATAATGACCTTGAATTTCCCTAAATTGATAAAATATAACAACCCACAGTTACCCCAAGCTAGATAAATTTAAAATAAACCATAGGAAAACACAGTCAACATTCAAAAAAACAGAAGATAGAGGGAACTTGCAAAATTAACCTGAAGAAAAAGATGCATTACTTACAGAATAATGGCAAATTCCTGAACAGAAATAATGTATATAATGTATATATCTATACACACATATGTTCTTTAAAAGATGATTGGCCATTGAAAACAGTAATAAAAGGTATTGTGGGATAATGTGTAGAAGTAACTTATATGATGATGAGAGCACAAAGACTAGGAGAAAAGGTTAAATACAATTAGACTGTAAGTTTTCTAAATTATTCATAAGGTAGTTTAACATTTTACTGTCGATAGCTAAAGAAAATTCTTGTAAGACCTGTTTTATTCCCAACTCACATATACACATATGGACAATTTCATACTGACCAACATCTCTGGTATTTTGCAGGCAGGATCATGCCTCTGGGGCAATGAGAAGAGTATAGGAGTATTGGTTCATGATATGAGCAGAAGAGCCCTTTACAGCAGAGCTTCCTGTTGCTCAGCAGTGAGGAAGGATCTGTCACCTCAGCCACGAAGAGGCTACCATTTCTCCCAGTGACCACGTTTTATCGGTGTGGAAAAGCTCTGGTCTGTCATTTTGTTCCCTTACTTTCCCTGTCTCCCTCCCACTACTGGTCTGTTCTTGTTGTGAGTCACTGGCATATATATTTTCTTATTGTAAGTTGTTTATTGTAAGATAATTTACAAATATCATGCTGTCTTTATTAATTAAACAATGCACCAATAATTTCTGCCTACCAGGACTGCCGTAAGCTAAAATCAAAACCAGCTGGCTGAATTTACCTTCTTTACCCCTTGTCTGAGGATGAAACCTGATTTTCATTAATCCAGAGCTACAGCTCCAGAGATGATGATTTCAATCAACTCCTTTGTGTTGACAGCTTGGCGGGTGTGGTTGAAGGTCAAAGTCCATTTGTCCATCATCTCAGAGGCATTCTTTCTCCCATTATCCATGGCCACGATCCTGGCACTTTGTTCACTCGGGGTGGATTTCTTCAGAGAATAGTACAGGATGTGAGCCAGATTGTATTCCTGGTAATTCTGCAGTACATCAGCATCGCTGTCATCATAGATACACATGCTCTCAGCACTTGCAATGGTATTAAGAGAAAAGATGAGCTTTTCTTCTGTCTTGTGGGAGATGACAGACCTGAATCAATTAAAGACATAGATCCTTCATCAAATTCATATCCAGAATTTAGTAGTTCCAGGGCTATTACTGTTGAATCTCCTAAAGTGGGGAGTTTACTTCCCACTCATTTGAATGTCACCAGAAACAGGTCAGAATGAGACCTATGAAATACATCCCTAATTTTATCACCAATTACAACAATCTTAACTTCTTTCCTGGCTCCTGTGAATGTAGCCACCTCACTTTTCATCTGTCTATAGCAACCGAGGAATGGTCAGCACCACAGAGCCCTCTATCTGAGGACACACTGATAAGGAGGTGTTTCTTCTTGTCTTCTGGCACCTTAACAGTGGCCTTTTCACACAGAACCAAAGATTCTGTTCTATATACTTAAGCTGGTTTCAGCTCCCTCTCAACTCGGGCATATTTAGCTGTTCCTGTTTTCATAGACTTGGTAATTTTCTGGATGTTATTGATTGACTTCAGTCACCTGGTGATATCTTTCCAAGTTGCCATATTTTGAACTTGGATCCATTGTGGCTGCATAGTCCAGACCACGATCCGGATGACACCTACCCAAGAAAACGTGGTGATACTGGCCCTACTGAAGGTTGATCAGACAGGCCTCACTGAGCATGTTGGCTTATGCTCTGAGTAGAACATTCTAAGGGGCCCCTGTAGTCTGCTGGGGCCAGTAGGGCCCTGACAACCGTAGGATGTTTTGGTAACCCCTGATGTCATAGAGGGCTTGGTGATGGCTACAGAGCTTGGCCCCAGGCCATCCTGGAAATGCTGGGCAGGCTGAGGGCCCCGCTTGAAGGTGTGAGTCCTAGTCCAGCTCTTGGTCATGCTACCTGCTGCCTGAGAGATGGTGGTATATGGTATAGACTTTCTTGTAGGTAAAGTCAACTTTTAAATGTAGGGGGAAAGAGCTTGGCCTAACTTATTCTGCTCTAGATATTTAAAAAGTAAAATTTCTGAGCTCAGGAATATTAAGGGAGATTATGAAGCACTGGAGTGCTTTTTGAAGGGGGCCAGCCTTGAGACCAAGGTATGAGAAATGCCAAGCATGGCCTGGAGGCAAATAATAATAATAAAAAAACACTTTAAGCTTTCTTCTTGAGGTTAAGATAGACTTGTCAGTAATAAAATGGAGGAAAGAGAAATCTAAATGACCAAAATGAGCATCACAAGGATGCTCAGTCACTAGCAGATGAATCAGAAGCCATTCAATTCCAAGTTCTATTAGAAGGATGAGGAACACTCAATGACACCATTGAAGAAAGATGTGGATGAACTTGCCCATCCTCAGGAGAGCAGAAAACTACTTTCATAAGATACTGCAGGATAAAAAGAGTGAAAAATGCAATGAACAGAAAAAAATGGTTGAATACTCCAAAGCAGCAGTTCTCCAAGTTATTGATGTCAGGACTCTTACATTCTTAGAAATTATTAAGGACCCCAAGGGGATTTTGTTTACATAGGTTATATCTAGTGATATTTACCGTATCAGAAATTAAAATGGAGAAAATTTAATAATAATATTTATTCATAATTGTATTAATCATAATGATTAATAATATAATTACTTATTATAAACTCCTCACATTAAAAATAAATAACAAATTTTAATGAGAAATTGCCAGATTTTCCTCAAGTCATCCCTAAAAATTAGTGAAAAGACTGACATTATTTTATAGATTTGTAAATTTTTAGAAGATCTAACTTAATAGAAGATAGCTGCATTCAATGTGTTGTAGTATGTTGCTATAATTCATACATATGAAGAAAATTCTGTCTTACACAAATATGTAGTTGGAAAAGGGAGAAGTATGTTAATAGCCTTTTTTAGATAATTGTGGACATTCTTTGTTACTATACTAAAACCTGACCATTGTTTATTAAAGTGTAGTTGCAATGTGGAATCTGACATCATATCAATAAGATTTCCATACTCTGTTACAGTAACATTCATTGGTCTAGCTTGTACTTTATATAGACCTTTCCCCTATGCATGATTTTGTTACATCATGTATTGGTCACTTGAAAAATACTGGTTTACTGAATTATTCAGATCTTTCAAATGGTGACATATTTCATTATAAAATATAAAAATATTATGTCTGTTAATGAGACCACTAATTCAATTCGAAAAGCTTTAAGTATTTGGGAAGATATCAAGCTCCTGGTGACAAGTACAATTTTTCCCATATCCTAATATTCACTAGACAACTAGAATTTTACCATTGGCAAAAAATACTGTCAGTTGTGTTCTTTGAAATTACAGGCTTAGTTTGTTTGTTTTCAAAAAATTGTCTGCCAAATACTTAAGTCTGTACAATTTGTTAGTTCTTCTTTCAAGAATATTGGGTTTTATGGAAAAAGTGGCTAGTTCAGTTTGCAGCTCAACAAATTGCACACAAGCTTTCCACTTAGATAATCATCATAGCTCAGTATGAAGCTGAAGGGTTTTATTTGTACCTTCCATTTTGTTATTCAAGATATTAGAATGACATATATCGAAGGTCAAGTTTTAATGAAAATTGAACAACACTTTGATGACCAGTCAATATGAACTTTGAGGAAACTAATTGATGTCATCAAGAAAATGCTTTCTTATAAGCTTTTGAAGAAGAAAGTATCCAACTATATATTTAAGTAGCTGGAAAACAAAAGCAACAATCACTAACTGATTATATAGCACAATCCTACAAACAAACAATCAAACATGCATTATTGGAATTAGAAAATGTAAAGATCAAGTGAGGTTCAAAAGCTTCAGTATATACTTAAAGACTGAGCTGTGTCAAGAGAAGAATAAGAAACCTTCCAGGAAATTTTCCCGTAGAGGAAGAAGAATAATTTAGATTGAGGAAAAAAAGTTTCAAAGCAGATAAAAACATGATCCAGGCTGTGAAGAGCTGGGTGCCAAAACTAAAACAAAACACCAAACCAAACCGAAAATCAAGCCAAACCTCTAGGAGAAGAAGTGGAAGGACTTATTATTTGTCCTTTGAAAAGCCAGCTTATTGCTCTCAATTACAGAAAATCACGCAGAGGACCAAAATTAACTGCAGAAACCTGTAACATTTGAGATTTTAGAAAAGGATTCTCAAGGCCTTGATGATCCAAGCAAGCGCAGCATTCAGTCAAGGCCCTAGAGGAAGAGGGAATCCTCTGGATCAGCAGATCATCTAAACCAGCTGGGATGGTTTAGAGATTCAGGGCTCAATGTTGCCCAGCATCGCCAGATGTGACCAGATGTCATCTCCATGGGATCTAGAGCTCAGGATGATATAGTGTCCTCCTGACTATCTATATCCTGGTCCAACTCTTCCTTCACAGGTACAAGACAGAGTTTCCATTTCTGCTTCAGACACTGGTTATCTGTCTGCACCAGTAAGATTCATAAGTTTTAGTGGGCCTTTTTTTGAAGGAGGAATTGGTCCACATATTTAGAAAATGAGGTCTGGTGGGACTCATCCTGAAGATGCTTTTGGCATGCTTTTAGGTCCTCCTGATTCATCTCTGCTACCTGCAAGTGAAGTTGGTGCAGGCTTTTTTCCTCATTTGCATCATTCAGTTGACGGTTCCATGCTGGGGATGGATCCATAGGGTATGTTATAAGAAGAGAACCCCATCTATCTCCCTTTCCTCTAAAAAACTGGTGTGAATTCCTGAGATCATGTCCCACAAAGGGTTTCCCTGGCCCTGCAACCGCCATTAGTGTTGAGGAACATCAACGCACCAAGGGGGTTTCTTTGTGACTCATACCGAAGAGTTACTGCCAAGGCATGAGTTCCTGGGGCTGGGTCAGCCTTCAGAGATCCTCCTTCTGCAGGTCTGAACCAGGGCCATCACATTAATAATGTTTCTGTCACTCTTCTAAAGACATTCTGAATTATTTTTTAAATATAACAGCTGTTGTTTAAGTGATTGCACATTTGTTCAAATTGAAGCTTGATAGAATTATAATTCTTAGGGTAGTATTTTATAAGTAGTGAAGTTGCTTTATAAATTAGAATCTTATGAATGAATTATTTCCATTCTATTGTACTCTCTAGGTAGTAGGAGATTTGTGTTTTGATTTGACTAACCAGTCTACCATAAAATGAGCAATAATAAGCATTTTGCATGAGCTACTACACATATTTAAAACTTTAAAGGCTGTTTTTCTCTGTTAAGAACTAGGTTTTCTATTATAGTATTGAGAAAATCAGGAAAGTTGTTCGAAGTTTACTGAAATAAATTTTATTGGTTTTAAAAAGTAGTAAATAAGTGACTAACATGGTGTCACAGAATTCCTTTTTGTTTCAGAGCTGCCACTGGGATTAAAGAGTGTTGTTAAGTGTCCACACATCTAAAGAGAATTGCTGGAGCTCCCACATGATCCTTCCTAAAGGGAGGTCCAAAGAACTAACTCTGCCCCACAAAGCCGATGTCTCTTCCCTATTCTACATGTATTGGAAGGGGGAGGATTTAGGGGATATTACTAGTGAGATTCTCTTTGGGGAGAGCTGAAAGAGTGCTGTGGTTTTTTCCCCATTCACATCCCCCAACTTAAGCAAAGCGAGGGGGTCCTCAATATAACTCTTGGAGGCACGTTCTGTGTTGGAGAACACAGAGGCTGGTGTCTGATTGATGCCTAGAAATATATAAAGGTGAGAGGCTAGGTATAGCTTCCCAAAGTCAGAGCATTACGAGTGCTTTCAGCTGTGGGGTGGAACGATGGTGGTCCTCAGAAGGTAACCGGCTTTGTGTTGAATTTGAAAGATCCTGTCAAAAAGGTCTACCCATGCCAAAGTGGTAACCCCAAACCAACAGTCTGTTCTTAACTAGAACAATATAGAGAGGCCACCAAGTAAGGAGTTCCCTCCAAAAAAAGAAAGAAAGAAAAATATCTAAAGAGAAAGTAGTACTCATATTCAGGTATCTGCGATGCACAGAGGACTCTGACCCCACATTTCAATGAGTCAAGTAAGACTTTTCATCCACTTTCCTTTCATCTCTTCTCCTGCCCCCACCCTGAGCAGGGAAGCGGGGAAGAAAGTAAAACAAAAAATAGAAAAAGCTATCTCCTTATATTCTGCCCTCCACTACTTCCCAATCTTCATTGCAGGTTTCTAAGCTCAGATCAGACCAAGAGTTCTAGGTTAGAGACTGAAGTTTTGATTTAGATTTTATTAAACATTTTTATACCCAGAATAAGACTCTTATTTATTTTTAATACTTTAAAGTGATTAAAAGCCTATAGAATCTATTTCAAATATCATCCAACTGAGAGAAAAGTTAAGAAAAAAAGCTATTTCAATATTTTATTTTCACTTAGTTTGGATTGTTATAATGATAATTATTTTTGAACATGGATTTTTGTTCTTCATTGGATCAATTTCCTTAAGATAAATGTTCTTATGTGGAATAATTGATCAAAGGTTATGAACATCATTATGGCTTCAGATAGCAAAGCTAAACTGACAAACCATATGTTTACCAATATAAACTGCCACTGACAACATAGGAAAAAATCAGTTTCATGCCAGATTTTATTGTACCATTGTCACCCTTGAGAGAAGATGTCCAAGTCAGGGTCACAATAATACCATGTAAAAAGTAGAACAGTACTCAGAACACCTAGCTTTCTCTTTGCAACTATGACTATATCTTTAGGGAAAAATATGCAAATATTTATATGAATTTTTTTTCAAAAACAAAAACATATGTGATTATACAGTGCATATTTGTATACACAGTGTTGCCTCTTCCCACATCAGTACAAAAAATTCTGCCTTGCTCTGCTAATGGCTGTCCCAATTGCTTTTAACAGAAACAATAATATACATTAAAAACCAACATAAGTGAAAAATGACATTAAATTTATCATAATTAATTAATTGATCAATTGGCTTCATAGGCACTGTAGTCTTTTTTTCGTTCTCCCTCTTCCCTTTCTTTATTATTGTTTCCTGCATTGTACATTATTTGCAGGTACCATGTTGTATTATGTAGCACTTACTTATTCAACATATAGATAAGGCATGAATGAACCAAACATAGCATCTACTCTCTGGAGTTTGCACCGCAGTGGAGTAGTTTTTCACATTTTACTTTGTCTTTTAAGGGTAAGGTTAATATTTAAACCTAAAATACACATCATATCCTATATAGTTTGCTAGAAGTCTGGCCACTAAAACTGATCTTCCTAGTACGCAAGTCAAAGTGCGAAATTTAATCACATACTTCAGTTACAGATGCTGAGCAAATGAAAAGTTATTGAAAATTCTGGGGATGGAGAGAATTCTTCCTGTTGGTCTTCATTGAAGAGGTACCTTAAGATGTAGAGAACTCTGTGTTCAACATTATCTCATTTGCACAAACTGAATTTTATAGCACTGTTTTCTGTTATGTCCTTAAATATAGGTCAATGATCTAATGCCAAATGTAATACAGAAAAATAAGTTCTCTAAGGCGTACAAAGCTTGTGGACCAGGTATACAGCTTTCTGACTAATTCCAATGACATAATTTAGAGGGTCTGGAGTCCAGAAGAATAGATGGACCACATTTATTTCCTGGAACTCTCCATTACTATTTTGTGAAATTGATCTTTCAATGAGAACAAGGCAGTAGGGAGTTTAAGAGTATACTTCATGATGAGCATAGAGATTTCATGTCACAAATATAGGACAAATATGAATACTTTCATAGGCTCTGCAATGCGTCAAACATGGTGCTAGAAATTGGTGTAGAGTGCTCATAGTCAGTCACAAGGGAAACCAAGATTTATACACAATAATGCCAAATGTCAGGGTCCAGATAAAGTACAGTTCATTCATTTGTGCATTTAACAAGTACTTATTGAGTGCTCAGTATTTGCTAAGTGTTGGAGACACAAGGTGACTACCAACAAAATTTTAGAAAATTAAAAGTACTATTTATAAAAGTGCCAAAAGTATCAAATACTCATTGGTAAATCTTATGAAAGGCATGAAAGATTTTTACAAACATAGCAGAGAGAAAGGAAAAAAGACCTAAATGAGTGGAAAGATATACTATGATCATGGATTGAAAGACCCAATATTGTTAAGATGTCAATAGTCACCAAATTAATCTGTAAATTTTATGTGGCCCCAATCAAAATTATATTAGTTCCAAACACATCAAGTTATATACATTAAATATCTACAGCTCTTGGCATGTAAATTAGAAACTTTTTACAAAAAATTATAGGTCAATTCTAAAATTTGTGTGAAAATGTAAGGCATTTAGGAGAGCTACAGAAAGCAGATTGAGCCTCGAAGATGTCCACACGTAATCTCTGGAACCTGTGAATAAATGTTACATGGCAAAGAGACTTTGCCGATGTGATTAAGGCTATGTATTTTAAATTGGGAGGTTGTCCTGGATTGTCTGGATGGGCTGATCAAATCACATGAGCCCTGAAAAGCAGAGAACTTTCTTTGGCTGGAGGCAGAAGAGAGGCAGCCAGAAAATGAGAGAATGTGAAGTGGAAGAAAGACTCAATGTGCCATTGCTCGTATGAAGGTGGATGGGGAAATGTGACCAGGAACATGACAGAGGCTCACACCTGACAGCCAGCAAGGACAGGGAAACCTCCGCCTTATGACTACAAAGAACTGAATTCAGCCAACAACCTGAGTAAGCTTGAGAGAAGAGCTTCCCTGAGAGGCTCCAAATAAAACCCCAGGCTGGCTGATGTCTTGGCTTTGGCTTTATGAGACCCAGAGCAGAGGAACTGGCCGAGCCCATCCAGACCTTTGATCTACAGAGCTGTGACACAATAAATGTGGGTGGTTTTAAGCCACTAGGTTTGTGGTAAATTGTTATGACAGCAACAGAAAACTAATACAATACCAAAGGCTATTTTCAGAACAAAACTGGAGGACTTAACGCTCCGGAAATCAAAGTCCCTACCTTTTTAAAATCTACACTTTAATGCAATGAGACTTCAAGGAGGAGTTGGTACTGCATTTATCAAAAATTGTCAGGAGTCATGTTAGACTGCTCATCAGGGCACTTCACAGCTCTGTCTCTTATTATATCCTCTGTTGTCACTGCTCATTTCCACCTTGCCAATGTCATTGTTCCACACAGAATGTCTTTCTTTCTTTCTTCCCTTGTCCTACTGAAATTCCGCTAATAATTTTAGGCTACATACTATGAGACACAGCAAGAACAACAACAAAGAGAAATTTCCTTGAATATTTCAAAGAACATTGATCACATTCTTTCTTAGACTCTTGCGTTCAGTCAGCATCTCAGAGTTTAACACTTAATGGCCTGTTTCATGGGTGCTAATGTAATCAATCTATTTTGTGGTATCCTCTCAGTCCATACCCTCATGTCTAAGAACTGTTCCTCTCTTTACTAGACAGTTCCGGGTGAAAAAATGCTCTTTGGGTCCATGTTTGTGTCTTATGACCCTTTCCATCTCTGACCACAACTGATTGGACTGGGATGGACCCCAGGCCCAGGAGGCCCAGGATCTGAGCCAATTGATTCTCTGGAGAATTTGATCTAAGCATCACGGAGACAAGGTGTGGTAGTCTGTAACTTCATGGCCTTCAGTGTACCTCCCCTCCTAAATACCCCTGTGTAGTCCCTTTCCTTTGAATCCTGGCTTTAACCAAAAGAATGCAGCAGAAGTGATACTGTCCCAGTTCTACTACAATGTGTTCATGTTTATAATTACAAAAGACATTAAAATGTAAAATAGAGCTCATTGCAACATAGGATTGATGTGAAAACTAAATGAGCCTATGGTCATGAAGTAAGCGCCTTGCTTGGGGGTTGCTACATGTCTGATACTCAATAGGGGCACAATAAATGTGAGCTGCATTTCCTATATAAAGACTTAGAAACTGATGGTTTTCTGAATTGTGATGGTTATTGAGTACCCTGTTCCCTTAGATTAAATATGGTTATGTACACAATGGTTGATGAGGAATTAGATGGAGTCTATGGTTCCAGAAAAAATGCAAAAAAGAAAAAAATGTAAGAAAAAAAAGACACCTAAGATCAGGTCAGAGGCTGGGTTATATAATCATAATGAACCAATTGAGCTAAACAGTTTATAGCTCCTAGGTCATAATAAGCTTCCAAGGCTGTTCACAGAAGGTTTTTCTGTGTTCCCTGCCACTATGTGAAGGAACAAGGTCTTACCTTCCTTAAGTGCCAACCCTAGAATCAAGGGGACAAGCTGTGTTGTGAGAGTTAAGAGAATTCAACATGAAGAACTTAGAGCATAGTATTGACTGACCCAAAGTGAGGCCTGAATTAATGTCAACCATTATTTTTCCAACTGCACACTGAACAGCTCCTCTAAAATGTCCCATAGAAACTCTTGAGACTCCATGTGCCCCAAAGTATATATGTTATCTAATCATCCACTCATTCTCCAAATCTTCAAAGTGAGAGATCGTCTTCAATTGCTGCCCATTTTTCACTTACAATACTTTGCACACTAAGAATATTGTTCTAATATGCCTCAAACCAACGACCATCTCTCAGGCCAACTGTCCAAGTCCATCATGTATGTCTGCTGTTATGAGACAGTATTATAAATTATCTTTTCTCTATAGCCTTGGTCACATTGAGTAGATGTTTACTTACTGCTTCCTGCATTATGTTATATGGCAAGCTCCCCAAAGCCCACTAGCTTATCTTGCTCTTGTTTAAGGAAACTGGCACACTGTTTATCCTTAGTCATCGATAAATAACTCCTCAGAAAATAATGCTAACAAATAAAGGCTCTGTAGCAGATACTGCAGGAAGTGGCCCAGCCTCCATTTTAAATTTCATTATCCCCTGCCTACCCCTATCATTAAAGATCTAAAAGCCCAAAACTCAATTTCTCAGCTTTTCTTGCAGCTAGGTATGACCTTGTGACACAGTTGTATCCTACAAGGCAAAAGCAGACATACTCTCAGACAGTCATTGGTGCCAACTCTCTTCTTTCTGATTGCTTTCTAAATGTTATGGAGACTGAATGTCTTCCCCGAAGTTCATATTTTGAAATCCTAAGCCTCAATGTGATGCTGTTAGGAGTTGAGGTCTTTGGGAGGTAATTTAGTTAAATGAGGTCATGAAGGTGGGATCATCTTGATAGTATTAATACCCTTATAAGAAGAGACATCAGAGTGCTCTCTCTCTCTCCCTCCCATATGAGGGTACAGCTAGAAAAATGCTCTCTCCAGGAAGCAAATCAGCCTACACCCTTTAATGTGTTCATACTCACCCCCATCCCCACCTGCCAATGATGCAGTTACTGGTTTATTTGAGCAACCTTTGCCAGAGAATTTTATGTGGCTGAAGAGAGTTAGGTGCCCAGGAGACACTTAGAAGTATCAACCAAGAAAAGAGGGGGGCAGTGACAGGTGACTGACTGTCTGAGTTGGCCTGAAATTACCTACTTCTTTCTGTTTTCTTTTTAATCTCAGGGTCATGATCAGATAGGAGAATTTATGTGGGAGGCTCTGTTTTGTTAATTATATGCAATCGAATCTCATTAGCAAAAGCCAGGCTGTAGAATCACACCATATACTTAAATGGGAGACTTACTGAATAGGAGTGGGGCATCTTCTTTTAGTTGATTAAGAGAAATAACTAAATTATTGTATATCCAAAGAAAAGAAGGTCTTTGTTTTAAGGGGTCAAGTTCGCTCAAGAAATGAAGGAAATTATTTAAATCATGCATTTATCTTACTTCAAAATAGGAGCAAGTATGAAAATCAAAGAAAAAAAGGAAGATGTCTCGTTAAGGTGGAAAAGGAAGAAATTTCTTTAGCAGAATGATTGCAATCTTAGCACATAATCTAGGCAAGTAGGAAATGGGAAATGAGATCCTGGAGACCAGATTAGACATATCTAAGAGTAGAAAGGAGACACATATCCCACTAACTACTCCTTAATAAAACTGCTCTAAGATCAGAAAAGGTAATTGAAGAGATGCACATAATCCTCCCAGGGTTCCTAAATTTATGAAATAATCAAGGGATATTTATATAAACTGCAGCTAAATATTCCCTAATAAGAATAATTGGGTAAATGCCTCCCAAGGACTGAGTCAGCCTTGTATAATATTTGGACAGATGAGGATGCCTGAGAAGCTAGGATAAAATTCTCAAGGCATTGGATCATGGATTGGCAGGTGGTATAGTTATCATAGATGGGGAAGTGGGAATTGCTTGTGCCCCAAGGAAACATGCCAGAAAAATTTATGGAATTGGAATCCTCTCAAGGGGAGACACAGGGCAAATAAGACCTACTCTGAGGTAGCCAGGAACATAAAAATAAATGAGGTCAGTCCTGAGTTGACTATTGATCCAATGAGGTCATGCTTCTTGAGTGGGATTGAACAACTCAGGAAAGCAAAGATAGACAAGATTTGTTTGAAAATTGTATGCTTTGGAAAACTGTTCACTCCTTGACTTGGTATCGGATACTCTGGGGGACCCCAGAAAACAAACTCTAGAAAAGTTCATGCAAAAGACAAATGTCTGGGCCCGAAAATACAATAAGAAAGCAAACAGAATGAAAGAACTAAGTGAGCAAACCGTTCCGTTCTCCCAATGCATAAGGCTAGAGGCCTCTTTAACAAGCAGGTTAAACTGCTGACATTTCAGCTGAGGCTTCTGATGGGAGCAGAGGACGTGGAACACAGGAGGCCCATCACCCGTGCAGAAAACAGATGCAACAAAAGGAAATATCAAAGACCTGGAACTTAAAAAAGCAGAAGAAGGATCTCAGGAATATACAAAATTAAACGTATTTTGAATAGTTTAAGAATATGACTTGATATCTTATTTATTTTGAGGAGGTTCATGCTTAATGTGATGAAATGATACATGGACCTGGATTCTTTGAGTTTTGCCATTTAGTTATTCTGTGCTTTTACACAACTACTGAAGTTCTCTGGGACAGGGTGGTTGTGAGAATTAAATGAAATAAATATAAAGCACGCAAATTCTTTGGCACATTATGACTGCTCTATAAATGCTAGTTCCCTTTCCCCTTTAGAGCATTGCTCTGCTACAAGATAAAAACAAAGCATTTCATATTCACCCAATAGAGAAATCCTTGTTTGGAAAGTTTTGCTCTAATGATTTCAAATATATTCATCCATCCATCCATCCATCCATCCATCCATCCATTCATTCATTCAATATTGTCTTAACTGTAACCTAGTTGCCATTTGTCATTTAGTTATGATTTATTTTGGCATTACTCTGAGTCCTTGATAATCATTTTGACAAAAGGGAAATTGTTATTGATCAAAATAATGTATCAACTTTCTGCTTGATAGAAGTAGAGTACCATGTAAGGTATTGTGGGGCAAAGGAAAGGGTGGAAATAGATATTAGAAACTCTCTATGTCCAGTATGAGCTTGCAGTTTAATCAGGAAACCAAGATATATACTAAAAAGAACTATCGTATGAAGGAACAGACAAATTGTGGCACAAAAATGCTTACCAGATAAGGTAGAAGGTAATGACCTATTTATACTGAGGGTCAACGAAATGTATATATCGAAGAAGCTCATTGCTGTATGAATACTAAGAATGTGGCTGAAGATGTTGATTATATTAGCTTCTTTTTTACAAAAATCTAAAGGAGAAATGCTTGTCTCATTTTTTTCAGGAATATCCATTAAGGAAAAAATTTTTATGGGCCCAGGAACTCTGGTAACACTGTGATTTGAAAATGTTGGTCTGCAGACAGTTGTAAGTTTATAAGAAATGACAAAAAAAAAATTGTGTTTGTGTATGTGTGTGTTGTTAAAGTTTTTTTTCTGGCCATGGTATATAGCCTTTTTACGTTGCACAAATAATGTTCCATCTGTCACAGTATTAAACTTTAGAGTGTGTTATCTCCCAATTACTGCCATAGTTGAATCTTCATTGGGCTATTTCACGTTCTTTTATGATAATCGCTTCTATGTAATGTGAAAGATGTAAAGATCAGTGAATGCAGAGTGTGTGAAGTTATTATTGTGGTATTTTTCAATAATATAAATTCCTAGGGAAGAATTAAAGTTGTGTGGAGATACTATAGGGATGAGTAAGGCATTCTGTATGACCATGGATGATGGTGTGCTGGCTCAAGCATTGACAGAGAGCAAAAAAAAAGGCAAATCCACAATAAATGCCTCTTACAATGGACACATTCATGCCACCAGCCTGCCTTGGGTTCTTGGCTGGTTCTTCCAGGGACAGGTGCCATTGGATGTAAGTTAAAGTTTCTTGCTCCTATCTTTGTTTTTTGATAGTTTGATTATGATATATCTAGGTGTGCATCTGTTTGAATTTATTCAACTTGGACTTTATTGATCTTCTTGAACGTGTAGATGAATGTTTTTCATCACACTTGGGAAGTTTTGGCCATTATTTCTTCATATTCTTTCTGTCCCTGTCTCTCCTCTTTCTGGGATGGACTCCCATTATGCTTATATTCATATGTTTGATGGTGTCTCACAGGTCTCTGAGGCTCTGTTCATTTTTTAAAAAATCATTTTTCTTTCTTTCTCAAACTGGGTCATTGCAATTGACATATCTTCATGTTCACTGATTATTTTTTCTATCAGCTCAAATATTCCTGTGAGATTCTCTAGTGAAATAAATGCTCATTCTAGTTATTGAACTTTTAACTCCAGAGTTTCTGTTTGGTTATTTTTTTCAAAATAATTTTTATCTCTTACTAATATTCTTTGTGTGGTGAAATGTCATCTCGAACTTTCTTTTAGTTTTTTCCACATGATTTCCTTTCATTCTTTGAACCTATTTTAAAAAGTCTTTGTCTAGTAAGCCCAGTGTCAGGCTTCTTCAAGGATAGTTTTATTGACTATTTCCTCCCCATGTGTAGGGCTATACTTTTGTATTTCTTTGCATGTCTTCTAATTTTTATCTGTTGCTGAAAACTAGGCACTTCAAATATTCAGTGGCAACTCTGGAAATATGATTTTTTCTTCCTAGGGTCTGTAGTTGTTGCTGTTTGTTGTGATTGCTATTGTTGCTGATGCTACTTGTTTTTTTAGTGATGTTCCTGAACTAATTTGGTAAAGTCTGTATTCTTTGTCCCATGTGACTTCTGAAGTCTCTGCTCAGTTAGCTTAGAGGTCAGCTAATGATTGCACAGAGACTTCCTTCAACGCTTTGAATAAACACATCTCTAGCCTTTGGTGAGGAACTCTGTATACATGTTGGGCACACCTTCAGGCTGGCATTTATTTTGGCCTTAGCCTTTGCTTCCTGCTCGAGTGGAGCCTCAAGGTAAGCCAGAGGTGAGAGCTCGGGGTTTCATCAGGGTTCTTTTTCTGGCTCTGTGCACAGTCCCGGGCTCCCACAGAGCCCTGTGCATATGCATGGCCTTCTAGATTCCCAGGAAAGTGTCAGAGCTTTTCAAAGAACTTTATGGATTTTGCTTTTTTACTTAAGTTTCTTGGTCAGCTTGTTTTTTGTCCCAGCTGTTATTGCCACTGCATACAAATGCAATACTCAACAATCGTTGCTGAATGTTTTTGATAAACGACCATGAGGAAAAGGTTATTCACACTGAGTGAACTCTGAGTCAAGTGACATAAAGACCTGCTAGGGGGAGTGTCCAGGGAACTGCCAAGCCTGCCTGCTTCCTCCACTGGCTGCTAGGCTGCTAGTTTTCACTGTGATTGTAGAACTGTGAATTTGAAGGCTACTTTGGGACTGGGGGTGGGAGGAATAGAAATAGGGCAAGTGAAAATGCCATAAAGCTGATTATTCTCACCAAGATTCTGTTTCTTGGATAAACACTCCTTGGATTGTTTCAAGGCGTTGGTTAATTTTCAGTGTTTTACAAAAGTTGATTTTTACAATTGGGCTGATTTCTCACTGCTTTCATAGAGAAGCAGATTTACAGAGGTCTCTACTACACCATTCCTGCTGACACCTCTCTTACATGTGGTATCTTCCATTCTGCTTCTGCAGCATTTGCTGGACTCTATTGCTACTATGTCTTCCTCAAATGTTTTATCACCAGTATTCCAGGTAGTTTTTTCCAATTCCCAGACCATGTGGCTAGATCGTCAGCCATTGCCCAAGAATCAGGATAGATCCAGCACTTTCTCCATCTCTCTCTCTCTTGATAAAATGGATAATCAGAGGTACTACATAAAGTTTTACCCAGTGAGAGACTCCTCATTATTTTTCAGGCATTTCAGAATGTATGAGTAATATTTTCTTTTGGCTTTTACCACAATATTCTATAGCCCATCTATAAACCAGACCTGGGTTTTATCTTTCTTAATCAATGAAATGGTCACAGGAAACTTCCATGAGGCTATAGGTATAGCTCTGGCTGGTGTGGCTCCGTTGGTTGGAACATCACCCTGAAAGGTTGCAAGTTTGATTCCTGTTTGGGGCACATGCCTAGGCTATGGGTTCGGTGCCTGGTCAGGGTGCATATGAGAGGCAACCAATTGATGTCTTTCTCTAGCATTGATGTTTCTCTCCTCTTTCCTTCCCTTCCCCTGCTCTAAAAATCAGTGGGCATGTCCTTTGGTAAGGATAAAAAATAATAATAAAAATAAATAAAAAAGGCTATCGGTATGGATGGAGGAATAAATGGCAATGCACAAGAGTAGTTACTATGGGAGTCTCGGCCAATGCTGTGCACTTGTGCTTTTAGAGCCTGTTTTAGTCTGGATAAACCACTTTCATTGATGGTGAATTACTGGTGTGTACACCCAACTTTATGGTTGCTGGGTCAGATAATGATAAGTTAATGATGGGAAGCTCAGACAACATGGTCCCTTGATATCCCTGGTTAGATCCTTAGTCTCTACTAGGACATAGAAGTGAGCCAAAACCTACATCTTAAAATCAGAGTAATTATTGACAGAAGTCTTGGTATTGCATTACTCTAAATTCTGGGGTCTTCTCTCTAATTCTCCTATTGGGGTTTACCAGAAGTTCCATTGAGCATCCCTGTTTGCCAGAGAATCTCAGGTATCTTTGTAATTGCTGGACTGTGAGGCCCAAGTGACAGTACAATTTGTATTGCATCCTGTAAAGCCTTTTCTTACTCTGGGCCCCAATAAATATTGGCAACTTTATTTGTTATTTGATAGTTGGAATATGGGGTATATATTGCCTCCAAAAGCCAAAGGGGCTGACAGTTATTGTGCTCCTCTTTTTGTGGTGTGTTGTACAAAGTACAACTATTTGCCTTTCACTTGGAAGTAAATATGCCACCATGCTCCCGATCACTGCATCTCTTGGAACTTCACTCAAGACACAGGCCTCTGGTTCATTGGGGTTTATCTTTCATCCTCTGACATGCCCATATCTTACAAAGTCTCCTCCTGAATAGAAGGAACTTTTTATTACTAGAGACATTATCAGTGTGGGGGACCAGTGTGATATATTGGACTGTCTGGGTGATCAAGGTCCCTCAGAATAGATAATGAGCAAAAGAATTAATATTGTATAAACAAAATTATATATTGCTATCCATACTGTACATATAAACAAGCTCATGCTCTTTTCTTACTCACTCTTTAAATTTATTCAAAGAAAGAATGAATGATTTTGAGTAGGTAACACAGGTGAATAGTACAAAATTTAAGAGGTACAAAAGTATTTATAGGTAAAAGTGTATTTCCCTGCTATTATATAACTTAGTCATTTAATTCCTCTTCCTAGGGACAATCACTATTTCTAATTTTGTGTCTATCTATCCAATAACAATATCTTAAGGAAGAAAAATATATACACATGCATACATAAATATATATGTTTATATGTCTGCATATACATGTTTGGGTATATACATATACAGTACACACAATCACATACATATACAAAGGTCTGTTTGGAAACAGTCCAGCCATTGTTAATACAATGAGAATAGTTTGCGCAACATAGGTGTAACCTGTCATCCAAAGCGAGTGGACTGGAATGCACATGCGTGAACAATGACTTCACTGTACTAGTCAGTGGGGGTGGTAGACGCCATTGAGTGATCATTTGTACTGTGTGGCCATTGCATTCAAAATGACTGAGTGAGTAGAACAATGAATCTGCATCAAATTTTGCTTTAAGCTTGAATATTCCTTCATGGAAACTATTTGAATGATTCAGAAGGCTTTTAGGACAATGCTATGAGAGCAGCACAAATAAAAGTGGCACAAACACTTCAAAGACAGTCAAGAACCTGTTGAAAGTGATCCATGTTCTGGAAGGCCTGCAACAAGCAGAACACCTGAGAATGTTGAACATCTACAGGCTGCAGTCAACAAAGATCGGAGAATTGCGTGCTGTCCCAAGGTGCCTACTTTGAAGGGGACTGAGGCATCATTGTCCTATGTACAATGTTTCTTGTATCTTATATCTTCTTCAATAAATGTCTCTATTTTTCATATTACATGGCTAGATACCTTCTGAACAGAACTCATGCACGTACCTATCTTTATAATACAAATAATAGCATACGCTTTATAATGTTTTGCACTTTGTTTTTCACTTAACATCACATCTTGGAGATCATTCCACATCAGCTCTTGTAGAGTTCCTCTATAATGGCTGAAAAGTATCCATTCTAAAGATATGCTTTAATTTATTTAACCATCTCCCCTTTGATTTTCGTTACTTTCTTTTTTGCTATTAAAAACAATACTGAATAAATGTCCTTTGTATATGTCTTTGTGCATATACATGCTTATATCTATAGGGTAAATTAAAAAATATTATATGTATATTTATTATGATATTACAGTTGTCCTGATTTTTCCACCCCCCCCCCCAGCATCCCTTACTCCCTTAGGCAATTCCCCCACCATTGTTCATGTCCATGGATCATGCCTTTAAGTTCTTTGGCTACTCCATTTCCTATACTGTACTTTACATCCCCATGGCTATTCTGTAACTATCTATTTGTACTTCTTGATATCCTCACCTCTTCACCCATTCCTGCACACCTCTCTTTCCTCTGGCAACCATCAAAATGCCCTCTGTGTCCATGATCCTGTCTCTGTTCTTGTTTGCTTAGTTTTTTCTTTTTTTTATAGATTCAATTGTTGATAGATTTGCATTTTTTGCCATTTTATTGTTAATAGTTTTTGATCGTCTTTTTCTTAAATAAGTCCCTTTGACATTTCATATAATAATGGTTTGATGATGATAAACTCCTTTACTTTTTCTTGTCTCAGAAGCTCATTATCCACCCTTTGATTCTAAATGATATCTTTTCTGGATAGAGCAATCTTGGCTGTAAGTTCCTGCTCTTCATAACTTTGAATATTTCTTGCCAATCATGTTTAGTCTGAAAAGTTTCTTTTGAGAAATCAGCTGAAAGTCTAATGGGAATTCCCCTGTACATAACTAAATTTCTCTTTCTGCTTTTTAGATTCTCTCTTTATCTTCAGCCTTTGGTATTTTAATTATGATGTGTCTTGGAGTGGGCCTCTTTGCATCCATCTTGTTTGGGACTCTGTGCTTCCTGGACTTGCATGTCTATTTCCTTCACCAAATTAGGGAAGTTTTCTTTCATAAATTTTTTCAAGCAGATTTCTAACTTCTCAATCTTTCTCTTCTCCTTGTAGCATCCCTATGATACAAATATTGGACCTCTTGAAATTGTCCCAGAGGCTGCTTATACTATTATCATTTAAAAAATTTTTTTCTTCTTCTTGTTGTTCTGACAAGTTGTTTTTTGCTTCCTTGTGTTCCAAACCATTGATTTGATTTTCAGCTTCATCCATTCTACTGTTGTTTCCCGGTAAATTGTTCTTTGTTTCAATAGTGAATCCTTTGTTTCTGCGGAGGTCCTCACTAAATTCCTTTAGCATCCTTATAACAAGTGTTTTGAACTCTGCACCTGATAGATTGCTTATCTCTATTTTTTAAGCTCTTTTTCTGGAGTCTTGATTTATTCTTTCATTTGGGCCATGTTTCTGTGTCTCCTCATTTTGGCAGCCTCCCTCTGTTTGTTCCTACGTATTAGGTAGAGTTGCTTTGACTCCATGTCTTGGTAGTGTGGCCTAATATAGTAGGTGTCCTATAGGGTCCAGTGGCACAGCCTTCCCTACCACCCAAGCTGAGTATTCAAGGTGCACCCTTTATGTGGGCTAAGTACACCCTCCTCCTGTAGTTGAGCCTTGATTGCTGTTGGCAGATTAATGAGTGGGATTTACCTGGACCAGTCAGCTGCAAGGATTGGCTGTGACCACTGACCACCAACCTCCACTCTCCATGGAGGATCAACTGTGCAGGGGCAGGGTGGTGGTGCTCTGACGTGGTCTGTAGCTGTCTACTGGGTGTGCTGGCCTTGGGGTTTCCTAGGTGGTGCAGGCCAAGGTCAGTTCCCACCTGTGTTTTGCCTGGGGCCACCCTGCCTGAGCTATAAAGCAATCTGAGAAAGCTGTTACTTGTGCTGGGCTTGGAGATTCCCAGGCAAAGCCAAGCAGTGAATCTAGGCTGGCTGCTACTAGCGCTGGGCCTGAGACTCACTGAGGCCAGCTGTTCCTAATTTAATAGGATTTAGGAAGATGTAAAGCAGACGCCAAGACCAGCCATTCATATGGAAAAGAAGCTTGGGTGGGCCCATAAATTGTGTGGGGTGGAGTCTCTGGGGATCTCCAAGGCAGGTCAAACAGTGTTAGCCAGATTGATTTAGTTTAAGATATGGCACAAGCTTGCCAGCTCTGTGAGGGGAAGGTTTAGAAAAGGGACATTGGCCTCTGCTCATCTTGATGCCAGACACTTCAGTTTCTCCCTGTGTATCACTGGTGCCTTTCAAGCTGTGCCCCCAGTGCTGGAGCTCCGAGGGAGTGAATCTGAGTAGGTGAGTTCTTGTGTGGGTTTTTTAAGAGGAGTTGCTTGGGGTTCCAGCAGTTTTTTCCACTGACTCAGTCCCCGCTGGTTTTTGCAGCCGGGAGTTGTGGGGACTTATCTTCTTGGTTCTGAAACCTTGGGCTAGAGGCCCTGGTGTGGGGCTGGGACTCCTCACTCCCTAGGTAGTTTCTCCCAAATTTTTATTCACCACACGTGGGTGAGGGACCAGTCCGTTCCATGTCTCCGCCGCTTCTACCAGTCTGGATAGATGTGGTTTCTCTAATTTCATAGTTGCCAGATTTCCATTTAACTCAGTTTCTGATGGTTCTGTGTGATGATTGTTCCATATTTTAGCTGTAATTTTGATGTAGTTGTGTGAAGAGGCAAGCCATGTCTGCCTACTCTGCCATCTTGACTGGAAGTATAGAGTAAATTCATATAGGTTCATTTATTTTTAGTTTAATTTGACTTACTGAATATATAAAGTCATGTATACATGAATACTTATATATACAGGATAATTTCTTACAAGTTTATTTATTTATTTCAAATATAATTTTAATTCATGTTGCATATGTAAACCTCCGTAAAACCTTTTTGTAACAGTGTGAATTACAAAAAATAAGTAAAATTAATGAAAAGAACAGGATCGATAAAGTACATTCCTAATTATACGAGGTATGCCCAGAAAGTATCCATCATGTAATATGAAAAATAGAGACATTTATTGAAGAAGATACAAGATACAAGAAACATTGTACATAGGACAGTGATGCCTCAGTCACCTTTAAAGTAGGCACCTTGGGACCTCACACAATTCTCCCAGCATTTCTTCCACTGTTCAAAACACTCTGCAAGATCCTTTGTTGGAATCGCCATCTGTTGCCTCATCATATTTTCCTGAATTTCACTGGTGGTCTGAAATCTCTTCCCTTTCAAAGGTGATTTTAGTTTTGGGAAAATCCAGAAGTCACAGGGCACCAAATCTGGGCTGTAGTGGGGCTGAGTCATCCAGGTGACTTAATGTTTCACCAAAAAACTCTGCACGAGACGTGATCCATGAGTGGATGTGTAGTTGTGATGAAGCTGCCAATCACCAGTTGCCCATAGTTGCTGCCTTCTGAATATCCAAATAGTTTCTGTAGAGGAATATTCAAGCTCAATGCAAATTTGATGTAGATTTATTGCTCTACTTGCTCTGTCATTTTGAATGTGATGGCCACACAGTACACATGCTCATTCCACAGCATCTACCACCCTCATTGACTAGTAGAGTGAATTCATCATTGTTCATGCATGCACATTCCAATCCACTCTGCTTGGTTGCTAGGTTACATCTATGTCATGCAAGCCATTCTCATTATATTAACAATGGCTGGACTTTTTCTGGTCAGACCTCATATATATAATAATTTATTACTTCTACATTTGCTGTACTGTATCTGCCTACTTTGCCTGTTTCCAATAAACTTGTCTTAGCACAAAGTTAACAAAGAAAAGATCCAAACCTGGGAAAGTGTTTACAGTACATTAAGCCAATAAAGGTAGGGTCCAGGTGTCTTTCCTTCACCCCTCTAGATCTATTCTCCATGTTTTCTACCTTGCTCTGTGGCCTGGGAGGATGATGCATATGGTCTATACCAGGGGTCGGCACACTATGGCCTGTAAGCCAAATCTGCTACCATTTATTTTTTAAAATATTATCTGTGGTTGTTTTTATGAAACACCTATAGGTGTGATTATTTATGGTAGAGGCCATACGGCTCACAAAGCCTAAACTCTTTGTTATTTGACTCTTTGCAGAAAATGTTTGCCAATCTCTGGTCTATACCATTGGCTCCGTTGTCCTCTTGGTTCAAGTTGGGTTGAGTTATTTGAGAGTATGGCAGGAGACTGAAGGAAAGAAGGAGAGGGCTGTGCGTGGCTTGATTTTTTCTTCTCCCTGAGTGGTTGCCACAGGATGGCTCTGTCTCTGGACTGAGAATCTCAGGTCATCTCAGGGCCTCTCTCCAGGCAGCCTCCTATGTCTTGGGTTTTGGTAATCTTACCCCAGCTAACCCCTCAGGCCCAGGGATGACACCTTCTTGCTGTCATTAGCTCTAGGGCCTGGTAGTGTCCTTCCTTGTTTCCTGAACCTTTGCCCATACCTGTGCAAAATGCCTTCTATTAACTCTTCTTAATTTATCTTAATACAAGAATACCTTCTGTTTCTGTTGTGACTGATCAATATAGTAAGTGATAATACCACATATATATGGAATATATATATTCTGTGATCCTAATTTTATGAAAAAAGAAGACACTAGAAATAATTTCACAAAAATGGTACTAATGGTTATCTATATGTACATAGTAAGATTATCGGTGACTTTTATTTCGTTTTTGCTTTCATTGTACCTATATGATGAAGATACATTACATTTGTGCTAAGAAAAAAGCTAAATGAGTAATATAATAAAGAAAAAATAGATTAAAATCTTTGACCTTGTAGTTAATGCAGCCAAAACTAGCTGTATCCTAAAACACTGTAGACGTTGCATTTCCTGGAAAGCAGTATACAGAAGGAGATAACACTGCCTTTGGAATCATCAAGAATGCTCTGTCACTCAGAATTTGTTTATGAAAATGGACAGAAGACTCAGAGACACATATTTATAGACATGTGCCTACTCTTGGGCATGCACACAAATACACACACACAGAACCGCAATGTTGTGACAGCTCAATAGCTAATTCTGCACAATGTGATGCATGATCAGTAAAACTGCCCAGTGGCAGTGCTAATGTTTCCTTGGGGTCAGGGTTCTAGTTTCCCTCGCTCTCGCATGCTCAGCCATTGCTCTCCACAGTGTGCCACCATACTGATTGGCAGGGCCCTGAAGGACCTACAGTGTTGGCTCTGCGCTATTTCAGATTCAGCCATCTTCGAAGACTCTTCTAACTCTTGTTTGTTTGAGTTTGGGTCATCAGCCCAGACTGTTAGACTCTCCTTTCTCTCCTGTTGAGTTCTGCTTTGGGGTAGTCATGACCAAGACCACCCTGGCCCATTTCTACCCTGACAGCCTTCCTTAACTTCAGATCCTTAGAAACAGTTGTTGGGTTCTATTTCTTTTTCTTTCCAGAAGACCTAAAGCTTGTGAAAATTGACCTCTGGGACCAGATCTATATAAAAAGAAGCCTGCATTTGTCTGGCCACAAAAATTTCTATTCATACTTTTTTTGCATTTTGATGTGATGATTTTTGTGAAGTATTGAGCTAGAAAGCTGAGCTTTCCAGTGTTGAAGTGATTAATTAATGTAAGCCAAAATGAAAGTAGCAGTCTAGCCTTTAATCACTTATAGTGACAGTATAAGCAAGAGACCAAACAGAAAAAAAGCACCATATCTCTCTTGTTTCAGTTTTTGGAACAGTGTCAACTGGTTAGTTGGGTGTATTAGCACAGATTTGGGGATCATCTCACTCCTGGGGGAACACTAAACAAAAATCTTCTGCTTTTTTATGGATCTGGGGGCTGGGGAGTGGGTGGAGAAGAGAGGGAAGGATGAGAAGTAGAAAAATATTGACCATTGGGACAGAAAAGTGTCTTTAAGACTCACTAGATAAGATGATCATGGCAGAGGTGCCGGAGAAGGGCTTTGATTAAGGGCTCTGCAATGAGAAGGTTTTCATATGTAGGTGCCTAGGTGAGAAATGCAGATATGTGCACAGCTGACCCCTGCAGCAGGTGGGGAGAATGGTCCACCCACCACCTACCCCTCCAGGCCTGCCAGGTAAAGCCTTTTTAATTGCCTATGGTCAGACTTGAAAGATCACACGGAGGATTTTGGCCTGGAGTTGGACTCCTCAATGTCTACTTGCCCACCCTAGAAGACTAGGGGGAAGAACATTCCAGTGACTGCTGTGTGTACGAACGAGGTCACTCCAAGGTGTTAACGCCTACCTCTCTCCACACCAGAAGCAGATCTGGAGGAAAGAATTCAAGTGCAAGTACTTCGTTTGGGACATGAAGGAAAACACTAGTAGGGGAGGGGAAAGAAGAAAATGATAAGCACTGGGCTAAGTGGCTTTTTTGTGTGTCATGTCATTGTTATTCCCATTTGACAAGAGGAAACTAAAATCTAAGAAGGTGAAGGGGCTGTCCCAAGGCCCACAGCTGGTCAGCAGTGGAGTCTTTTCTGATGCCAAAGCCCATTCTGTGACTGCTGCACTCACTAATTTCTGTTCCAAGTAGAATATATAAGAGAATATATAAATGAAAAGCTATAGTAAGTGTAACAAACATTTTTATAATTTAATGTTTTAGTTGAAAGTTGATTCTCATTTTATGTTATTTTTTAAAAAATAAATGCATGTATTGTGCTTTTCACAGTGGCTCTGGGAAGCTCATAACTGCTGAGTATGAGCTCTGGAGTATTTAACCTCCCCAGGAGAATGCATATTTGCTAAAAGCTTGGACAGCAGAAAGAAAAAAAAAATGATAAAAAGGACCATGTTGGGCATATAAAATGCTGATGACAGAGGACCAGAGGCAAAAGGAAATGGAAAGAGAGGCAAAGAAATGAGAGAGAAATGAAGACACTGAGAATATTCACATATGTCCCCATGGAAAGCAAAATGGTTTGGATTTCTAGAACAGAATTGCAAGAAGTGCTGAGCCATAAGGGGACCTACTATCTAGGTACCAGCATCAGTCTGGACAGAGGCAAGACAGCCCTAAAAAATGAGTGAAGTGCCATAATGGAGAACATTAAACTTAGCTCTCCTCTTTTGTTGTATATGGATAAGAGCTTAACTTTGGGTGTGTGTGTGGGGGGGGGGGGTAGGTGAAATATCACCTGAGGTCCTTTCAACTTTTAATTCTTGCTATGATTCCCTGTAACTTGATATTTTCAACTTTTTGCTTAAGAGCTTCTTTATTCCCTCCCATCCCTCCCCCAGTTATGTTTCAATTTCTCCTTCCCTCTTTTTCTCTCAGTCCCCTCCCCTACCTTCTCATATACTTTTTGAGGGTATGGACTCCTCCGTTTATTTTATATTTCCCATTGTTTTAAGTTCTAAATTATACATATATTTTGCTTTTAATAACGTCCTGCTGAGTGATTGATGTTTGACTGCTCAGAACCATTTATGCTTCTTGCTGTTTGTGGAGCTTTTCTACTAATGTAGAAGACAAATTTCTGCCAAGTGTTAAGAGGAGAAATTTAATTTAGCAAATATTTATTGAGCACTGGTTTTGTGCAAGCTATGACAGAGGTTTCAAGGAACCCCCGGTCTAGCAGATGAGATAAAATGTAGCATCAAATGATCATTACACTTAGAAAAGCAGCAAAACTAAGATATAAAACAAATGACAAAGGCAATGAAAAACAGTTTTATTTTTCACAAGATCAAGCAGTGAAATTGTCATGCTTCAATTTTATTCAAACTTACAACTTATATTATGCTTAACTATTACCGATATTTTATGTATTTTTTAACATTGGAGAAACATTATAATCTTTTCAGAGTTTAGGACATTTAAAAGTTCTTATCTGGCCACAGTTATAAGACACAGAGGTTCCTGTAATAGCACTCATTAAAAATGCAAAGCATCTTACAATTTGCATAGTTTTTCCACACACAGCATTCATTTCAGCATAGTTTTGTAAGAGAGGGCATGCAGATCGCACCTCTATTTCATAGATAATGAAATTGAGTCTTAGGTGAAATACTTGCTAGTAGCTGGTGAAGACTATGCAGCTTTTAAAGATCAGACCCTGAGGGAAAGGCCAACTGTGTCTCAAGGGAAGGTCTACATGCACCTGAAGGGCATCACACAGGTGCAGGGTGTGTTGGAGGCAAGCTTTAAGGAACAGCCAAGATTTCAAAAGGAGAATATGGCACAAAAGGACGTGTCAGGTAGGGTCAATCACATTGGCAAAGACAATTAGGCAGGAAGTTAGAGGGCGTTTTCAGGGCACAGCATCAGAGGTAAGTAAAAATGTGGAGAAAATTCAAGAGCAGGAAGTAGCAAATGATTACTACCGCATTTTTGAAGTTATAGTGATTTGTAAATCCCCATTAGTGATTCTGAAACATTAAAAGAAAATCATACTATACTATAATAACGGAAAGGCTGTTTGTGTTTAAAGGGACCATACTAAGTGGAGCATTAAGACTAGACCCAGAATCAGATCAGTTTCCTTGGCCTTTCCCAGTAAGTCAAAATCAAGTACACTGGTGAGCCCATATATAGGCTTAGAGATAAGCCAACTAAGAAAATATTCCCAAAGCTTCTGCCCTTCCATCTGGCTGTTTAAAATTAAGATATTTATCTAGATTTATCTCTCTACCCATCCGTTCATGCAAACAGTCTTTAGTTGAATGAAAAGTCATTGAGAAACTCCAGAATATCAGAAGCACTTCTTATTTTTTAAAGAGCTATACTGTACAGTCTAGTGTCTCAATCATAGCTGCTTTTGAGGTGCACTGTTGACAACCAGACCTAGGATCTGAGACCTTCAAAGATGAGATCTGGATGACATATGTTTTCTTAAGACCCAGTATTTCCATCCACTTTCCATGTTGACCGGTAAGTAAGACAGGGTGTCTACTTGAGATCCTGTTGTATCCCAGCTCCCCTAATAGACTTACCTTCTCCATCCAAGTCAGGGACTTATCCTTGAACTCAGAGCACTTCCCCCAGTACCTTCCTTGTAATGGTATGTAGTTTAAGAGTCAAGTCTTTCCTTCATCTTCTCGGTGCTCTTGTGGATATTCCCATCGTGCTTTGTTCCTAAGACAATTTACCCCTCTATGAAACTCCACTGAAGCTTTGGTTTGGTTTCCTTCCTTATTTCAGAAACCTAAAACTTTTGAATCATGCCAAGATGTCTGTCTAGAGAAGAACATAGTTTCTTTTTTCTGGGTGACCTATCAGGTTCAGATGTTAATGAACATAGCTTGATGTTGTTGAAAAAGATTCATGAAAAAGGACCCAGTGATAGCTGGGAGCACTTCCAAGTTCTTGCCTTTTTGAAAAGCAATAGGCATCGATCTCTTCCCTTTAGTCAGCAAGGTGAACAAATCATCCTCAAGAATGGTTAAGGGAAACTTTAAAATCCGACAGCTGACTCTGACTGTGGGATCTGACTCCTCTCTAAAGTCCCAGGGTCAAGTAAATCTATCCTTCCATGAGCAAAAGAAACTTCCAGGTTGAAACAAACAGGGACTTTTCCAACTGAATTTTTTGAATGCCTCTTTTTTTTTTTTTTTACGCTAATATTTGCTTGTCAAGAGAAATAAAAACAATGATGTTTCTTTACTTGTCTGTCTGAACCATCTGAGGATGAGGTGGACAAATGTGGAGGGGGAAGGAGCTAGAATTTTCCTGTGAACTTTAAAGTACTTTTTCCTCTATTGCTTCTGCATTTGCCCACACAGTGTGTTTTACACGCAATAGCCAGAGTACTCCTTTTAAAATTTGAGTCTGGTCATGTTAAACCTTTGTTCAGAACTCTCTGGCTATTGTAAATCCAAAATCCTTACAACAGCCTACAGATCCCTACCTACATTTGTTCCTGGTCACTCATTTGTTTATGTTACTTGCTTCCATCCCTGGCCCTTGACAGTCATGGTGCCCTTTGAAAACATTTACTGGTTGGGGAAAAAGTAGGTTTACAGCTGTGAGTATAGGAAACACAGAGTTTACTCTTATATTATTATTTATTAATCATTGTATTATTTTCCGTATGTACACCTATGATTTATATTTGCCCCACCTTGTGTAAAAACACATCACTGCTCTGTATAAAATTCTCCCATGGTTTCTTAATTTCTCCAGAGTGAAAGCCAAAATCTTACAAGACAAACGTCTATAAGACCTTACTCTTTTGAACCTATAAGAATTCTTTCTTCTGCACCTTGCTTTATCATTTTTTCCTCCATAGAATTGATCATCAACAAATATACTGTAAACTTATTTGTTTATATGCTTTTTGGGGGCCTTCTCATACTAACATGTAAGCTCTAAGAGCTAAGAGATGTTATTTCTGATTCATTTTTGTATCTCTAGTGCTTAGAACAATGCCAGGACTTAATATTTGACTTAATAAATATGTAACACATATGAATGATACATAGGTTTACTTGGCAGCTAGTTAGCTCTTTATTGAGAAGCAGCAAGAACAGGGTAATAGTCTGTACTCATGCTATTATTTTTTTCTAGTTAATTCTGTTTTATTTTAAAATGTGAAATTACATGTTCTGAAATATTAATAATTTTGTCTTCTTCTTGCCATCAATTTTATATCTTATTTATGTTCTATCTTAATACCTTGATTAAAACTTCCAGAAGACTAAGCATGATATTGATGATAGAGAACATCCTGCTTTGGTTCTGGCTTTAAAGGGGATGCCTCCAGTGCAGAATTTTTCAATTTTGATACATTTTGGGATGGATAATTCTTATTTATGGGGGATGTCTGTTGCATTGCAGGATGTTTAGCAGCATCCCTGGCCTCTATCTACTAGACATCAGTAACATCCTACCAGTTGGGGCAACAAAGTATCTCCTGGGGACAAAATTGCCTGGAGTGAGAAACCTGCTCTAATGTTTCAATATTAAATTGTTTATAGGCCAGATTTTCTTGTGTCAGTAAGAGAGTAATAATTCTTGCTCTTTGTGGGAGGAAAAATTAATATGA
This sequence comes from Furipterus horrens, assembly GCF_987537825.1. Lineage (NCBI taxonomy): Eukaryota > Metazoa > Chordata > Mammalia > Chiroptera > Furipteridae > Furipterus > Furipterus horrens. Next base: position 129,389,759 of record NW_028327177.1, on the reverse strand, counting down.
GCTTTCTGGAGAGCATTTTGGCACTGAGTACCAAAGGCTTAAAACATATTTCTTCCCTTGACCCAATTATTTATTCTCTAGCATTTTATCCTAAGAAAATAATCAAAGGTGTGGACAAAGATTTATATTTAGGGATGTCTATTGTTGCATTATTTATGACTGTGAAAGAATCAAAAATAACCTTCTATCCAATAATAGGAATAGCTCAAGAAATTATAACAATGTAGGATAGGATTTGTTTTCTCTATCAAAAATTATGCTTTTGAAAAATATTTAATGGCATAGAATAACTCATATCTATTATACATTTGTGTGTATATAGATAGATATATATAGGGTGGGGCAAAAGTAGGGTTACAGTTGTTCATATGGAAAATAATACAATAATTAATAAATAATAATACAAAAATAAATTATTTTGTGTAATCACAACTGTAAACTTACTATTGTCCCACTCTGTATATAAAAATTATATCTTAACATCAATAGATGTATAAACCATTATATATGTTGTGGTCTTAAACTCTTTTTTATTCCTCACTTAAGCATTTCTTTATTAACTTTAGAGAGAGAGAAGACAGAGAGAGAGAGATATATCGATCAGTTGCCTCTCATACTCGCCCTGATTGGAGACTGAACCTGCAATATTTTGGTGTACAGGATGACACTCCAATCAACTGAGCCACCAGGCCAGGGCTTAAACTCTCATTACATGTACATTTGCACATGTATGCACACACACACTTGTTTTCTAAACAACTTTTTGCACAATAAGATGAAATAAAAATCAAGTTACAACTATATGTCATAAGATGCACCACTTTGGCTATATGTCCTTTTTTGAAGGAGATAATAGTGAACGCTTCTTTCTTCATGAATGTTGAAGCTACTACATGCATGGAAGTCCTTTTATTCTTTTTTGAACACAATATTTGTTATAGAGAAGGTACTTAAGGATCAATAGGGGTTAACAGTGTAGTACATTTATATAGGATAATTTTGTTTTCTGCTAATAGCCTTTGCCCATAGAAGCTTTTTTATGGGATGTAGTAGGACTCAGTTTACTATATTTCTATTAGATCTTTGTTTGTTTGTTTACTTTATGTTTCTTTCTCCTGACTGCAAGGTCTATGGCAGCAGAAGTCGAGCTTATGTTACTAACCTCTATATTGCCAGTACTGGGCATATATTAGGCCCTTTCAGTGCAACTCTGATGCTAACTACCTGGAGTCAATGCAGACTTCACAAGTTAAGAACACAGTCCTCAATAACACTGCTCTTACTTCAACACCTGTCACAACTCTGGGGGTTCCTCAGCCAGCATGCTTCTGATCAACTGACTACCAATTTGAGAGTTCCCACTATCTCTCATGTTTCATAATTTATTAAAATGATTCACAGAACTCAATAAACTGCTATATTTATGATTACAGTTTTACTATAATGGGCACAAATCAGGACCATCCTGAAGAAAAGACCCATAGGGCTATATCAAGGAGTGTCCAAAACAGGGATCTGGTATGTCCTTTGCCTGTAGGATCAGAGCATGTCACCCTGACAGCATATCAATATATAATTATCAACCAGGAAATCTCACCCAAGCTTTAGTGTCAAGAGTTTTTATTGAGATTTCATTACATAGGCATGATTAATTGAACATTGTCCATGAGGTTAACTCAATCTCCAGCCCTCTTCTCCCCAGAGTTTGGGCTCATATCATGTGGCTCAAAGCCCAACCGTCTTAGTATGTGATTGGTCTTTCCAGTACAGTTAGCCCCTATCCTGAAACTAACTAGCAGCCCACCCTGTGTCACCTCATTACACAAACTCTGGTTTGGTTCCAGGGGCCCTCTATGCATAACAAAGACTCTCCCATCACTTGGGACATTCCAAGGGTTTAGAAGCTTCCTCCCAGGAACCTGGGACAAAATCACACAAATTCTTTACACAACAGCTCTCAATAAATATTGACTAATTATTAATATAAATATTGAGTGAATAAGTGAATCAGGTGCAGTAGAACTCCAGTCCTTTCTAGTCCTGACATTCCAAAAGGATGTTGTTTATGCTAAAAACAACAGCAGCAGCAACAATAATAATTATAACACTTATGTTCTAAAGCCTTGGTAACCATCAGGACTGTTAAAATATATGCTGGCCCTGGCTAGTGTGGCTCAGTTGTTGGGCATCATCCTGCAAAGTGAAAGGTTGCCAGTTGGATTCCTGGTCAGGGCACATGCCTGGGTTGTGGGTTTGGTCTCTGTTTGGGGTGCGTATGAGAGCCAACAGATCAGTGCTTCCCTCTCACATCAGTGTTTCCCTCTCTTTCTCCCTCCCTTCCCCTATAAAAATAAATAAATAAAATACTTAAAATTTTTTCAAATATTAAAAAATATTTAAAAAATTAAATATTAAAATTTTTTTGAAAACTTAAAATATTTAAAAAAAATTTTAAAAAATTTTAAAATACTTTAAAAAACTATTTTAAAAAATGCTGGTTTTTCTTTTTAGGGACATGACGCATAACAAGTATTTCACCATCCTTTGTGAAAGCAGACATAGTTATGTGAGTTGCTGTTACCAATGAAATGTTATTGAAACTGATATGAGTACTTCTGGGTGGAATCTTTAAAAAGCCATTTGACTTTTGCCACCGTCTTTTATTCATTGTATAAAAATGTATTGAGAAACTAGTGATCCAAGTTGGACATGTAGCATGAATAAGAAATACAATTTTACTACATTAAGATTTTGGCATTATTACTGCAGCATAAATGTTTAGGCATAACACCACAAACACTGTACATGCATTCCTACAATCTATGACGTGGTCAAAATTAGTAGCCTCATTATTATGAATGAGGAAACTGCGGCCCAGAGGGGTTCTGTCCAAATTCATGTTATTGGTAAGTGGCAGAGCTGAATCAAGGATTCAGATCCAAGGAGTCATCTCCAAATCTAACTGCTAACTAGTGCAAATCAACAAGGGTGAGGTGATGATGGAACAGTACCTGGAGAAAGATCCTTGGTGATGGTGGGTGGAACCTTGAGGAGCAGTACTGTGTAGGATGGTTCTGTACCCTGTGCTACTGCTTATTTAATTGCTTTGTTTTTTAAGTTACTTGCTTAGAGGAGGAGAGAGTCTGGAAGTGTCTCTGGATATGCTTTTGACATTTTGTATTTCATGCCTGTGAAATGGTGGAGATTTTAAATTGTTGGTTGCTTTTTGAGAATAAATACAGAAACTATATTTAAAAGAATTTCTGCATGCCACATGCAAAGCCTTTGATGATGCCTTGGCATTTAAGGAACTAAGCACCCAAATGAATAAATAGCTATTGCATGTGCTGATGGGGTAGAATTTAAATGGCACCAAGGAAGGACTGAGGAATATTTATTCAGGTCCTTCTTGACCCTTGTGTCTTTTGAATACTGAATTGGATTTTCCTTCAAACACTTTTATTGTCTCCTGCATTTTGAATGGGAAGCAAACTCGTCGAGTATGTTCATGAATTATGAACAGTCATGTTTTGACTTCAGGAGGCAGGTCTGAAGCAGAGCTGATGAGGAATATCCCAGGAGGCTCTGAGAGGGAGAGAAAGTATAAACAGTCAGTTCCAGCAGCTTGTCCATCCTCCAGGCCTCAGGGATATCCCTCCTCTGAGCCCTCCTGGCACTAAGGTCTGTACCAGTCATCCTGTATGTACCTAGCAAACATTGCCTGCTCATGTTCACTCCCTTCTTTCTTTATCTTTCTCTAAACTTTCCATTGGCCCATAAAGAAGCATTCTGTATTTTACACTTTGAAAAAAATCCCTGATGCAGAGCTCTGTATGTAGAAAACAATAAATATTTATAAATTATAGTTGATCAGGAAATGGAGATTTATTGGGAAGTTGGATTGAAAAGGCTTTATCCATCTCTATGGTATCCTCTAAGAGATTTTTATGTAGAAATGAACAGTTAGCTGTTAAACCCCCCAAGACACCACTAGAAATGTCTGTTGATCAAAGAAAACTAAGTTTATTTAGACTTACTGCAGTTAGCAATACCTTGACAGTGTTAGCAATTGGGTATAGGACCTGGATTTAAGAATGGGAGAGAACTAATGGGCAATGGGCAGAGTTTATGATATAATATTTTATGTAATATAAAGATGAGGGTCTTGAGGTATGTATTTGATGCATAAGCTGTTAGTTTCATTGTTTCTTAGTCTTACCTCCTGGGTGCAAGTATTTTCTGGGTCAAGTAGCTATTTGGCAGGGGGAATGCTGGTTCCAGTATTGTTGAACACTGAGGGGAAATATGATGTTTGTGCATTAATATTTCTCAGTTAAGTTTACAAGCAAAAAGAAGGAATGTTTAGTTCCAGTACCATTTAGCACAAGGACAGGAAAGTTTGCTGGCTTCAGTTTTCAGTGTAGACAGAGAACCTGGCCAGCCTTTCGGAGACTCAATGTTTATAGCCCCAGTCATTAACGAATATATTTTCTCTAGTCCTTTTCACAATTAGGATCTGCACCGTTTACATGGCATTGATCATGAAAGTCTGAACTAAATTATTTAAACCAACTGTAGTTGAACTAAGCTAATAATATAATACTCTGGCAGAAGAGACTTCATTTTCTGCTTTACAAAATCACTGAAGTTTTCACAGCCTAAATGAGTCAAGTATTTGCCAATGGGTGAAGTGGTCTATTTATTTTGTTTCTGGTCAATCAGAAATAATTTAACATTTGCATTTATGGTAGTTTCTTTTTCAAAAGGGGTGGACCTTACATTGCTCTATGAATGGTTCTTCCAAAAATGTCAGTATTTCCCTACAGGAGTTAAATGTGATTATTCCCTACTCTTAAGTAAAACAGTCCCTGTTTCTTGAATGTATTGGCGTAAAGACCTCTTTCTTGGAGCATATACTATGTAGAGTAGATTATTTTGCTTATTTGAATCATTAGCTATTGTGTCCTAAGCCCAAAATGGCATAATGACGAAGTTGAAAATCATTTATTTAAATTAGTAATTATATGCACCAGTGATTTGTGAAATGCAGGCAGAGTAGGACTGAACAATAAGGAAATATTCCTGTGCCCACAGAAAGATAAATTATGCAGTCAGCATCTGGAATTTAAATGTTATGTTTTCTTCTTGGTTTGCAACTAACAGTTAATGGTGATAAGGGCATAGCAATCCTAATGTAATTTCTCCTCTGGAAATATGTCTTAAGATGATGAGGCTATTTTCATTTCAAAAGATGACTTTAAAAGAACTAAGTTTAAAGGGCTACCCCAAACAAAACAAAATGAAACAAACTCAGAGAGAATTAGTTCGTTTTCTTTGCAAAAGCAACTTCTTAGTCCTCCTCTATTAGTTTCTAAGTTTTCTTAGGAATATCAGCATTTTCTCTGTATAACAAATAAAATCATCATCATCATGATTATGTCATTTTTTGAGTAACTACAATGTTATAAACATAGAGCAAGACCCTTTAATTGTATTACCTCAATCAATCCTGCTAACAGCTCTATGATGTAGGTATTATTACCTTATTTTCAGATCATAAATTTGAAGGTTAGAGAGATTATGTTATTTTTATTGTATATTATTTCTCTCAAACAGTCATGTGTCATTGACTGTTAGAGTCAAAATGCAACTTGCAAACCACCCAGCTTTACAGATAAGGAGGCTGAGGTACACAGAAGGGAAATGACTTGAAGTATACTACTGTTGTGGGTTACACATGGTGGTGGACATGGAAATTAGATATCCACCATCCATACTAGGTTAACACTGGTAATTTCAACTTCTGATCAAGATGGAGGCATAGGTCGACATGCTTTGCCTCCTCACACTACCATAAGAAGGAATACAACTAACCTCAAAACATAAAACACCCAGAACTGCCAGAAAATAGAACTGTATGGAAGTTTGACAACCAAGGATTTAAAGAAGAAATATTCATCCAAGTGGGTAGGAGGGGTGGGAATCGGGAGCTGAGGCAGAGAGGATGCAGTGTGGTGGTGGTGAAGCAACAGCAGTGCTGTGGTAGTGAAGCAGCAGCTGGTGGAATGGGTGGTCCCACATTTATATGTGGTGGATAAAAATCCAGTAGGTGGAATGAGCAATCCCAGTCCCAGGCCAGACCGCACAGCCCAGGGTGCTAGCACCAGGAAAATAAAACCTCATAACTTCTGGCTATAAAAAGCAGTGGGGGTTGGGGTGGTGGAAGAAACTGCCTCTTTCTCAGGAGTCTGTGTAAGGGGCTCACTGAGTCCTAGAATGTAAGCAAACCCACCCACTCTGGGAACCAACACCAGGGCAACAGTTAGAGGGGTGCTAGTCACATATGGGAAGTTCATGAAGTGACTGGAAACAGGGTGAGTGCTGAACAAGTCTCCAGCAGCAGCCAGGCAGCAGCATTGTCTTCTCTCTGATCCTTCCCCCACAAGTAGAGCCACAAACTGGTGAAGTGGGTTGCCCCACCCTGGTGATTACCTAAGGCCCTGCCTCATATAATGTAACAGGTGAGCCAAGACAGGGAGTTACAGCAGCTCTACCTAATACACCAAAACAAACACAAGCAGGCTGTCAAATAAGGAGAAAAAGAAATGTGATTCAAATGAAAGAAAAGAACAAACCCCCAGAAAAGTAACTAAACTAAATGGAGATGACCAACCTATCAGGTGCAGAGTTCAAAAACCTAGTGATCAGGATGCTCCGAGAGCTCACTGAGTACAGCAAAAACATAAAGGAAGAAGTGAAAGCCACGCTAAGTGAAGTAAAAAAAAATACACAGGGAACCAACAGTGAAGAGAAGGAAGCCAGGGTTCAAATCAACAATCTGGAACATACAGAAGAAATAAACATCAACCAGAACAGAATGAAGAAACAAGAATTCAAAAAAATTTGTAGAGAATAAGGAGACTCTGGGACATCTCTGAAAGTGCCGGCATCTGGATCATAGGGATGCCAGGAGGAGAAGAGGAAGAACAAGAAATTAAAAACTTATTTGAAAAAATAAAGAAAGAAAACTTCCCTAATTTGGTTGAGGAAATAGACATACAAGTCCAGGAAGCACAGAGGCCCAAACAAGTCAGACCCAATGAGGACCACACCAAGACACATCATAATTAAAATGCCAAAGGTTAAAGGTAAAGAGAATCTTTAAAGCAGCAAGAAAAAAGAAGAGAGTTACCTACAAAGGAGTTCCCTTAAGACTATTAGCTGATTTCTCAAAAGAAACTTTATAGGCAAGAAGGGACTGGCAAGAGGTATTGAAAGTGATGAAAAGCAAGGATCTACAACCTAGATTACTCTATTCAGCAAAGCTATCATTTACAATGGAAGGGCAGATAAAGTGCTTCCCTGACAAGGTAAAGCTAAAAGAGTTCATCATCATCAAGCCCTTATTATATGAAATGTTAAAGGGACTTATTTAAGAAAAAGAAGATCAAAACTATTAATGGTAAAATGACAACAAATGCACAACTATCAACAACTGAATCTCAAAAACAAAAACAAACTAAGCAAACAACTAGAACAGGAACAGAATTATAGATATGGAGATCATTTGGAGGTTTATAAGCAGGTAGGGGGAGGGGGAGAATGGGGAAAAATGTATAGGGACTAAGAAGTATAATTGGTAGGTACAAAACAGACAGGGAGATGTTAAGAATAGTAAAGGAAATGGAGAAGCCAAAGAACTTATATGCGCAGCCCATGGACATGAACTGAGGGGGGAGGGATTGTTGGAGAGAAGGAGGGTACCAGGCAGAGAGGAGCAAAGGGGGAAAATTGGGATAACTCTAATAGCCTAATCAATACAATATACTTTAAAAAATAAATACAACTCTTAAAATTTCGTTCTCCTCACCAAATTATTGATTCAGGAAGGGACCGTTATGGACAGTGAAGTGTGAGGATAAGTATGCTGTAGGGCTTCCATGAACAATTTCACTGATCCTTAAGGAGCTACAAGGAGAGAAGGTAACTATCATTTCATTAGCCCAAGAAATGATGCCAACCTCAAGGTTGGTAAAGAGACAGAAAGCACTTCTGTTCCTTTTCCATTTTTATATCCTGGGAGGTAAATGGATAGAGCAATGCTTTCTATACAATCATCTCCCCTAGCCTGTGTTTCAATGTCCCAAAGTTTAATTAACTCAAGCACTTGTATTCTTGTTGACACTGTTGGACCTCTGATTCAATGAAATTTGGAGCTCATCGTACTTCTGGTCTTTAGAGTTATATAAAAGATCTATAGTTGTATAGTTATAAATATATAATTAAAATAAAATTTCTGATGACTTAATCCAGTTGAAGTTAGGGTTTCTACTTGCTGCTGAAAAGTTATAAACATTTGACTTACAGTTACCTGTCTTTCTCTCTCATGATCATGGGGTGTGCTGGAAAAGAGAAGAATGAAATTGAAAGAAGGTCAAATTACTTTAAGTGGAAAAGAACGAGACTTGGAAGGGTAGCCTGAGATGAAGAGACCAGCAAGGGTTTGGGTAGAGAGTAGTGGGGAGAGTAAGAGAGAGAGAAAAGAAAAGGAAGAGAAAAAGGTGCTGTGGTGGGTAGCTTTGGGGAGAGATGAATTATTTTTTGGTGGCTCTGCTGTGCTGTGCTATGTGAAGCCCTAGTCTCTAGCTTCTCAAGACACATTTTGAAACTTATTTTGTCTAGTTCTAAGAAAAATATTCAGTTGGTGTTTTTACTCTTATCACATTACATTACATACATAAATTACTTTTGGGAGAATTGACAGTCTTTCCATACAAGGACAGAGTATGCATATTCATTTCTTCAACTTTTCTTACTTACTTACATTTTTTCATACATCTCACATATTTCTCATTAATTTGAATCAATTCTACCCAAATTTATTCCTAGTTATTTTATATTTTGCTTCTCTTGTAATAGGTATCTTTTCTTCCATGATATTTTCTAACAGCTTGCTGTTTTTGTACAGAAACACTGTCTATAGTGTGTATTATTATTATACACCCAACCACCTTGCCTGTTTTTCATTGAAATCATTATGACATAAGAGTTATGTTTCACTTAGGCTTTCCATGTATACAGTTATATTATCTGCAAGCAATGGTAATTTTATTTCCTTCTTTCTAATTTCTTATACTTTTAATTTTATTGTCTTAGATAATTTCATTGGCTAGTACCTCCATAAGAATGTCAAATAATGTAGTTTCAGTGGATGTCATTGACCTGTTACCAACTTTATTGATAGTATTTATAGTGTTTCTTTGATGCTGCCTTCTGAATTGTGATGTATGTCTATCCACAGACACGATTATCTCTATCTCAATTAAAAAGGAAGTATTCATCTGTTTCTATGGAAATCAGCATAACCAACTTGGCCCTTTTGCCTGGGAATTTCTCTGTTTCATCACTGATAGTCCAGCACCCTGGGAAATTCCTCACTCCCAAACAAATCAGGATGATTGGTCACTTGAACTAAAATCAAGTATGGATGTGAATCTTAACTGGTCATTTTTCAACATCTGTATGGATATCTTGTGATTTTCAGTTTGACTGATTTATATAATTAATTATATTTATACATTTTATAATATAGAGCTGTCTATTTCTGCTTAGCATGGACTCCAGTTAATTATCTTCTAATAGTTCTCTGATTGCTGAATTCTATTTGCTAATATTTTATGTTAGGTATTTTTGTCAACAGTAAAAAATAAGGTCAGTCTTTGGTTTTCCTTTTTGTGTGTGATCTTTGTTCTGTCTGTGTACCAATGTTGTGGTGATTTCACTAAAAAATTTGAAATTCTCATTTCTTTTTATAGTATCTTCAATGATTTAAATAACATTGGCTTTGCTATTCCTTAAACTTTTGGTAGGCTTTGTACATAAAACCATCTGGACTTGGTGTTTTTGCGAGGGGTAGCTATTTCATAATTTTTTTCAGTTCACCCCCTTCACTCAGCAGTAATTGGTTCATTTACATATTCTGTCTCTTTGGAGTTTAGTTTGTCAGTGATTTATGTTTCATTGAACAATGCATTTGTTACTATTGACACTGAGTACAGCACTGGGGACTCTCCCCCATTGGCCAAGATGGCAGCAGGGGAAGGTTCTTACACTGAGCAGTAGGAAAGCTAGAAATATCAATGGTTAGGGCCAGCCACAAGGAAAGCTAGAAAGATAATTGGATAGGGAAAAAAGCCCTCCTTCCCTATTGTTAGAAGAACCTTGGGCTTGAGCAGGAAGATTGAGAGGGCCTTTGTGACAGGAATCCATCATTCTCCCAGGTCATGTAGCACTTGAATAAAACCTCTTTCCTTTTGCATCAATACCTGCCTCACAAGTTTGGCTTTTGTGGTGGCAGGCAGCCAAACCTTTGTTTTTTGTTTGGTAACACTTTCTTCAGGTTTTCAAATTATTTTACACTCCAGTTTTAAAAATATTTAAATAGAATTGATAAAAATAACCTCAAATGGGAATACATCAAATTAAAAAGTTTTTTGCAGAGCAAAGAAAACCACCAACAAAAAGAAAAGACAACACACTGAATGGGAGAACATATTTGCTGACACATCTGATAAGGGGTTAATATCCAAAATGTATAGAGAACTTATAAAACACACCACCAAAAAACCCAGACAATCCAATTAAAATGGGCAAAGGACCTGAATAGACACTTCTTGAAAGAAGACATACAGATGGCCAATAGACATATGAAAAATGCTCAACATCACTAATTACCAGAGAGATGCAAATTAAAACCACAATGAGATATCACCTCACACCTGTCAGAATGGTTATCATCAATAAATCAACAAACAAGTGTTGATGCGGATGTGGAGAAAAGGGAGCCCTCATGCTCTGTTGGTGGGAACACAGACTGGTACAGCCACGGTGGAAAGCAGTATGGAGATATCTCAAAAAATTAAAAATGGAACTTCCTTAGGACCTAGAGATTTCACTTCTTGGAATACATCCAAAGAAACCCCAAACATTAATTTGAAAGAATATAGGCACCCTGATATTAATTGCAGTGTTATTTACAATAGCCAAGATTTGGAAACAGCCCAAGTGCCCATCAGTAGATGAGTGGATATAAAAGCTGTGGTATATTTACACAATGGAATTCTGCTCATCTGTAAAAGAGAAGGAAATCTTACCTTTTGCAAAAGTATGGGTTGGTTATTCTGTTAAGTGAAATAAGCCAGTCAGAGAAAGACAAGTGCCATATGATGGCACTCATATGTGGAATTTAATGAACAAAATAAACTAACAAACCAAGTGGGGACAGAATCATGGAAATAGAGAGCAGACTGACAGCTGTCAGAGGGGAGGGGTTGGAGGCTGGATGTGAAGGGGGAGAGATTAAGCAAAGAAAAAAAGAGAGGCTGATGGACACACATGAAAGTAAGGTGATGACCAGAGTGAAGGGGGGGGCGGGTAGAAGAGGGTAAATGGGGGATAAATGGTGATGAAAGGAAAGTTAACATAGCCTGGTAAATGCACAATACAATAAGCAGACAATATATCATAGAATTTTATGGACCAATATCACCCCAATAAATTCAATTAAAAATATACATGTACTCTGTATATCTGTATATTTTTCCATTTTTATTTTTTATGCTTTATACTTTTAACTCTTAATTTAGTTATGCTTTTCTATTTTATTGGTTTCCCCCCTGCCTCTTAAAACCAATGCCTCTTATTCTGCCTCTTTTTCTTATCTATATGTTTCTTTGTATAATTTTAAAATTGCATTATTATATGATTTTTTGATTTCTGTTTTTATTATTTATGATGAAAGTACATAAGATTATTAATTTTTCCCTGAGAACACTTTAGCTATAGCCCATAGATTTTGACATGTCATCTTTTCAAAGTTTATGTCGTTCATTTCCAGTTTAAGTGCATTATAATTGGAGAATGTTAGCCATAAAATCTCCACTTTAGTGCATTTGGCCCCATTTCTTCTGTTGTTCTGTGGAACCCTGGGAAGTTCCCCAGCCAGCTCACATATTCCATCCCTGATCCAAAGAAAGGATTGTTAATTTTGTCCCTGAGGGTTCACCATGTACTTTGTGTTTTCAGCGTCTTCCAGAGCTCTGTTTAATTTTCTCCACCTTTGGCAGCTCTTCCTCATGGTTCAGCTTCACAGATGCTCCCAACTTCCTTCAGAAAGGCAGTATGTGTTCTGTCTCATTTTCCTTGTTATTTTGGGCATTCTCCAAGAGAAAAAGGAGGTCAGAAACTTCTTTATTCTGCCATCTTATAACTGGCAGGCTTGGGCATGTTGTAATTCTAGATTGTTCTGCAGAGGATTTTGGGAGGTCATCAGTTCCACACGCATACCTCCAAGCATCCCATCAAACCATCCTTGTCTCTGCCAAGCCTGGTTAGATGGAATCTTTTGATGTGTGTTCACTCTTAACTCAGGCAAATCAGACTTAATTCCCTCAGTTGCTTCTCTAAAACTAGCTGCTTTCTATTCTTTTCCTTTCATTTCTCCTCAGCTCCTAAGCTTCTGGGGAAAAAGTATGTAATTATGTAAGCTGAATCCTCCGAGAACATTCTTGGCAAGGGGAAAGCATATGCAAAGGGCTGGAAGTAAGAAAGAGTCAGGATGTTTGTGGAATTTCGAGGACCAGTGTGAGTGGTTCATCTAAGTGAGGAAGGTGAGGGTGAAGTGAGGATTTTATTATTTTTAAGTTATTAGTTCTGGTTACCTGTACCTGTTGTACATCAGGGTCTTCAGGAACATTTTTAAGGCTTGGCTAATGACGGGAGTTTAAAATTCCATGGCGGAGAGGTTTTTCAGGGTTGGGGGTGTTAGCTTTTTTTTTTTTTTTTTTGAGATCACACAAAGTGGATATTATATTTCTCAACAGGGTGATCCTGCTGGGGATGCCCTTCTTTGTCCAAAGATCAAGCAATTCTTGAGTAAATGTGGTGTTTAGTCACAGCTCAAGTAACCCACATGCTATCAGGGATCCTTCTCCTGTTGAAGGTTCCCCTGCCAGGTCTTGGCACTCACCCTATGAGGAATAGAGATGAAGGGATCCTAATGAATGATGTGACATTACATGAGTAGATACCGTTCATCCCAGTGTAGGAGGCAACTAACTTTTAAGATGAGGATCCCTTTTTGACCTAACAAGGTCATTTGGTTCTTCTTTTCTCTGCTGCTCCGTAGCACCCTTCCAATGGTAAATGTAATCAAAATAAAAATATGTATTAGCTACTGGCCCTTTAACAGTGTGTGATTGTGGTGGGCTTTACCATAGCAGGGGGTGTGTGCCTTATCTAAAAGCTTCTCTCCTGTTCCCACTCCACTCAGGCCATTGCAGCAACTGATCCTTCTGGAAATCGCTCTGGTGGAAACTTGGTCCCGTGCTGCATCTGATAGCCTCTGAGCTCACCTGTTCCTATCTCCTCATCACTTTCACTTCCACTGTCCACCCCTTTCATGCTGATGCTCTGCAGGCTTGTCTTCTGCTCTCTCTTCTTGGGATCCTAGAGGTGCCTGGTGGCCCCGTCCCCATGTACATGAGAAGAACTCTCACCTGCATTTTGATGGATTTCCATGTCTGTTATCACCTCCTTAGAACTCTGTTGGGCACCTGCACCGAGTCACCTCCCAGTATATCAGAGTCTCCAGTGATCTGCACTAGGCCAGACCAGAGCCATGCTCCACATGCAACATGCCAATGATTGTGGCACCACCAGCCACATAGTCACCCAAGACCCAAACCTAGGAGTTGCTCTCCATGCCACCTTCTTCCTTACTCCACACCTCATCAGTCATAAATCCCACAGACTGCATGGAAATTTCTCTCTGTTCCCTTCTTCCCTCTCTACTTCCGTTATCACTACCAAGTTCATCATTGCTTCTCTGAACACTTAAAACAACCCATGAATTCATCTTCTTGTCAACATTCTCTGTCTGCTTCCCGTACCTCCCATCTTCAACCTTAAGTCACAATTATTACTTAAAAATGGCCTCAGGCTCCACTGCCACCCAGACCAAAGACCAAGGACCAGACAGGCAGAGACATGTTGTGCCAGCCACTGTGATTAGATGGTGACCAAAGGTCCTCTATTTCCTTTCCTTCACTGTATGTTAACTTCCTGAAAATGAGAAGCAACTCCAGAGAAACACAACAGGGAGCAAACCCCAGGTTAATTATGTTTCTGTCACGGGGGCAGAATGAGGGCTAGAAATAGCATAACCTTGAGTTATAGAAGAAAAGTTTGTCATTCTAAGACACCTGAGGTTCAAAGGGCTGCGCTAGTTCTTTTAATGCCTTTGTCTTCACTAGATGGGAAGGCCCTGAGGTTCGTGTCTAACTCCTCTGTGCAATTGTTGGGCCTGATACACATCTGGTGGTCAGTACACATCTGTGGAATGTTTACATATATTTCCTACCTCACTGCTCAAGGGACCCAGACTTGGGTCAGTGAGAGAATCTTTGAGAAACCTGTTCTGCTTTAGAGAGAACAGGTTGGGCTTGTACCTAGACAGGCAGTTAGGAAAAGGAGCTGGAGAGGGAGGGAGTTGGAGGATGGGCAGAGAGTGAAGGAGGGAGAAGTAGAGATAGAGTGAGCACTCGCTGTATCTGAATGTAAGAATTGCAGATTATAATTCAAGCACCTCCAACGTGAGCATAAACTGGATTCTTTTTAGTGGATCTGCTCTGGGGTTGGCAAGGAAGAACCAAGATAAGGCTGAGCAGGGCTCCCTCCAATTGTTTATTCCTTCTCATTGTGTGGGAAGGAAATTATCCTTGGCCATGCATGTAACCGTGAACTGGAATGTACAGTCCTGTACATACTTGTATATATAATATGTTTTAAAATATCAGGTTCCAGGCTGTGGACAATGTCCATAAACTCACATTTCATGGAAGTGAATTGCCAGAACTTTCCCCATGACATGTAGTTTAACGAGAAAGATACCTAATTATTCAATGACAACACAGCTATGTGGCAGGCCGAGTTCCACAGGTCACTGAGGTGATTTGATAATTTCCGTGCTGCATAAGTTCTTGCCGTCTCTCGTAGGCAGAGAGCTGAGGCTGAACGTCCAACCTGACCCCACGTGGGTGGACGCTGTTGCTGCTTTGCCAGGGTTCCCCTTTCCCAGGCTAATTGTCAGGGTTGGCCACGGATGGCTTGCAGCTGCTCCTGCTCCAGAGAATTGTCCCAGATGGAACAGGAGTGACTTGCACTGGGACTTCAGGCCTCCACCCATCCAGCCTGCATCCGTGACTGACGGACAAGGAGGTATAGAAGAGTGGACCCTCATTTTAAGCAGGGACCAACTCTGTGGTGCACCTCATGCCCCAGATCTCCAGTGGGGACCACGTTCTTGCTCAGCTTTTTCCCCAGCCCCACCCTGCTTCCTTCAGTCCCTTTCTCCTGGGGGCACTGTCTGTATAAACCATGGGACACACCGGCTCAGGCTCTGTCTTTAGGAAACCTGACCCAAGACACCACCTGTACTTGCCACAAGGGGAAGAAAAATGTAACCGGAAAGTTAAAATGGGGGAGTAAACTAATCAAAAGGGGACAAAGAAAATGATGGAGGATACTCATTTCCACCGCTTATTTCAACTCAATTCATCAGCCATTTGTGAGCAATCAATCCCTCACTGTTGGACATTTGGTTGTTTTCTGTCTTTGGCCATTACAAAGAATGCTGCCACAGGTACTCTCACAAATAAATCTTCTACTGCATCTCAACTGTGACTTTTATGTTTTGGCTAAATTTAAACAAGGGGAATTACCAAGGCATGAAAGGTGTAGGTAGTTTTCAAACTCCTGATACATATTGTCAGATTTCTCCAGAGATGGGCTAACAACTCCCTCTGTTCTTCATATGAAATGAAGATGGCCCATGTCATAATTCTGCTGTCATGAATAGTTTGGGGGGAAGTTTGGTACTTCTAGTGCAAGACAGTTTTCTAGTTTTAATTTAATTTTCTTTGATTACTTATGAGGTTGGCTATTTTTTATGGTTATTAGAAATTTTCATTACTTATTTGTCAATTGTACATGTCACTGCTTATTATTCTGAAGAACCATTTTTCTTCTGTTTATGCTTAAAGGTAATAGCTCCATTTAACAAACTTTTGCAATATGCAGCTCATGTAGCTAAGTGACTTTCATATGTTATTTTGAATAATTTTAATGTAATCATTATTTATGTAATTTTCATCTATTTTATGCAATTATGATCTGGTCACTGCTAGTTTATATAGCTCCCTAAAACAAACAAGTAAATGTGCCCACTGTCTCAGATAGGAAAATACAGTCATGCTCAGGGGACATGACTTGGTGAGTGGATAGTGAGCTGGATTTTAGTGTCTGATTGTTCCCTTGTGCAATGAAGAACTTGCACAACTGTTCATGTTGTTCTTTTATTTTAAACTTTTTATTGATTTTGGGGGAGGGAGGGAGAGAGAGAGAAAGAGAGAGAGGGAGAGAGAGAGAGAGAGAGAGATTTTCTGTTTCACTTATTTATGCATTCATTCATTGGTTGCTTCCTGTATGTGGTGCCCTGACCAGGCATCAAACTTGCAACCCTAGGGTATTGGGACGATGCTCTAACCAATTGAGGAACCCAGCCATGGCCTGTACATGTCGTACTTGAGTCCTGCAATAACTCTTTGTAGTGGCAATTATTTTGTCTGTTTTGTAGGTAAGGAAATTGAGGCTCAGGCAGTTTTTAAATAGACTTGTCCAAGGTCATATACCTGTAGTAAGCCAGGTTTCCATTGATTTTCTCCTTTCCTTCTGATTCCCCCTCCTTCCCCACCAACCGCATTCTTGTTTCTCCTGCAGGTTCTCTCTGCCTTTTTTTTTTTTTGTTTGTTTTTTGGTGAGCTTAAGGCAAAGATAAAATCAAGCCACAGAGAGTAAAACACCGTTACTGTCTACTACAGGAACTGAGTTAAATACGCATCCTATAAAAGTTAAGGCTGCAGCAGCACCTTCCTGCCAGGATCCCTGAGGCGCTTCCAGCTACATCACCTGGTTTTCAGGAGTGAGGCCCGTCACAGGAGCCAATCAGGTGCAGGCAGCACTGAACATTTATAGAGATGGGAGCAGACTTTGCAGAGGCTTGCTGGCTCTGACCTTATTTTCAGTCCTCTAGCACCTCGGGCTGCTGGGCTTTCATTCACATTGTAACTTCTCCTTGGAAACTTCCTCCACCCCCTCCATTTTAGGACTTGCATTTATTAGCTTTCTTTGTGCAAGCACTTTACAGCCACTACCTAAAATCAATGGAAAGGATTTTTTAAAAACTGAGGTGTAATTGACATGCAACATTATATCATATTAGTTTCAGGTGTACAACATAATGATTTGATAGTTGTATACGTTGTGAAGTGATCACCACAATAACTCTAGATAACATCTGCCACCATATAGTCTCGTGATGAAAACTTTTAAGATTTACTCTCTTGGTAACTTTCAAATATATGCCAAACAGTATAATGACCTTGTTGTATATTACATCTCTATGACATTTTACAACAGGAAGTTTGTAACCTTTGAGCCTCTTCACCCATTTCACCCACACCTCACACTCGGTCTCTGACAACCACCAATCTGTTCGCTTTATCTTTGAGCCTTTTTTGTTTGTTTACATTTTTGTTTTTAGATCCCACATGTAAGAGGGATCATGCAGTATTTGTATATCTCTGCCTGACTGATTTTACTTAGCATAGTGTCCTCAAGGTCCGTCCATGTTGTTGCAAAAGGCAACATTTCATTTTTTTAAATGGCTGAATAATACAAGGGGGGAGGGACCACAAAAACCCTGGAATTTATTTATAAAGATTTGTGTGTTTATTCTTATATGTTTAAATTTTAGTCACCTTCTAAGTACTCTCCACTCGATACAATACACCCATAGAGATTTTTTTTTCCCACAGCTCAAAACTATTTTTGAACTCATTGATTTTGATGTCTTTCAGTGCTTCTGCCATTTTTTGTTTCACCTCTTCCACATTGGCAAAATGTTTCTCTTTGAGAACTTTGCTCATCCAGGAAACAAAAAAAAAAGTTGCTTGGGGAGAGACTGGGTGAATAGAGAGTTCGGGGCATGAGGGTCATACCATTTTTGTCAAAACCTGAGAAATTCTCAGCATGGTGTGGGCAGGTGTGCTCATAAATCACCCATCATGAAATGGGCAAGTGCATGGAAAGAGCCTTCAAAAAAATTCACTAAAACGGAATGCAGCCTCTTGCAACTACACCAGCTGGGTACACTGATACAGATGGGTTCCTAGGACACTCACCTGGCAGGGAAAGCCTGTATTACAAGGGGCCCGCCCTCCATAAGATAATTTTGTTTCTTTTTGGCGGGGGGTCCACCCCTCTGCATTCTCTTGTGTGTGTGTGTGTGTGTATATGTGTCTCACATTTTGTTTATCCATTCATCTGCTGGTGGACACTTAAGTTGTTTCTATATCTTGGCAATTGTAAATAATGCTGCAATGAACCGGGTGAGGGGGTGCAGATATCTTTTTGAGTTGGTGTTTTTATTTTCTTCAGATAAATATTCAGAAGTGGAATTACCGAGTCATCTGGTAGTTCTATTTTCAATTTTTTGAGGAACCTCTATACTGTTTTTCATAGTGGTTATACCAATTTACATTCCCACAACAATGCACAAGGGTTCCCTTTTCTCTACATCCTTGCCAACACTTATTGTTTCTTGCCTGATTGTTAACAACCTGAAAAGCCTTTTTAATAATGATGATATCACCCTTAAGTTTTGCAAGGTTAACTCTGGCTGCTAAGTGGAGAATATTGTAAATCTGTCCACATCTTGTCATCTCCATGATGACCGCCCTATGCTAACCCACCAGCATATCTTGCCTGAACTACATTACAATAGACTTCCAACCAGTCGCCCCACCTATACTCTCTTCATGGTGGAAAGAGACATCTTTTTACAACTCGATGAGATTAGATTACACCAAAGTCTTCTCAATTTATTTAAAATTAAATCAAAACATTTTCTATAGTTTTAAGACTTTACACCATCTAGCTCATGCCTCTTGCCAACCTCATAGTTTCAGTTACTAAGGCTGTGTAACAAATTACCCCCAGGTGTAGTGGCTTAAAACAATGGCAGTTTTGCAATTTCAGTGGGGTTCATTTCTGCTCCTCTTGGCATTAGCTAGGTCAACTTGAAGGCCAGGGGCTAGAATCATGTCAAGTTTTGTTCAGTTTCACTTCTGGTGGTTGGTGATAATTGACAGCTGAGATTTTAGTTGGTGTTGTTGGCCTGAGCACCTACAATAGTCCCTGCATGTGGCCTAGGCTTTCTCACAACATGGTGGCTGGGGTCCAAGAGCAGATGCCTCCAAAAGAGATATCCAAGTAGAAGTCATGCTGTCTTTTCTAATCTAGCTTTGGAAATAAGATTTATTCACTTTCACTATATTCTATCAGGCAGTCACAAAGGCTTGATGGAGTGTGGAAAGTTTCTAGAAGAGCATATGGAACTGAAAATATTATTGTAGTCATTTTGGAAAAATATAATCTGCCTCACTCATCCTCAACAGTTTTTCACCCAACTCACTAAACTCCATTTGTAGTGTTCCTTGAACTATGCTAAATGTTCTTTGAAGACATGCACTATGGTCTGAATGTTTGTGTCCCCTCACCCCAAATTCATATGTTGCAAACCTAACGCCCAATGTGATGGTGTTAGGAGGTGGGACCTTTGGGAGGTGATTAGGTCATGAGGTTGGAGCCTTCATGAATGGGATTAGCAACCTTATAAAAAGACCCCAGAGAGATCCCTTGCCTCTCGGTCATGTGTGGATACAATTAGAAGACTTCCATCTGAAGAAGGGCCCTCACCCAAAGCTGGCACCGTGATCTCAGACTTCCAGCTGCAGACCTGTAAGGAGTACATTTTTGTTTGTTTGTTTGTTTGTAAGCCACCCAGTCTGTGGTATTTTGTTATAACCACCTGAACAGCATGCATAGTCATTATAACAATCCTGCAAGTTAAATATCATTATTCCCATTTTATATCACTAGTTAGTGACAGAATGAGGCCATGGGCCGCTGACTCACCTCACTTCCCTCCATTTTCAGGTTCTGGAATGCTTCTGTGTTTGCCACTGGGAGGAGGGGCTGGACAAAGTGGCATAGTGGCCTCTACTAGCTGCTGCCATTGGTCAGAGTCATTTCTGGTCTTCCACGGGTGATCTGTGTGGATATTGAGCATGGTTTCTTGGGATGCTGTTCACTTGTACTGCACCCCTGCAGTGTTGCAGACCCTTAGGGCAGTAGTGTCCCCTTGTCATTTAGTAGCCTACACTCCGGTCTCCTCCAGGTGGGTGTAGCCTGGCTGCTGACAGCTGCCCACACAGCCTCATGGTTTCTGTCTCCTTTTCTAATCTCTGTGACATTCATGTGTAGTCACAGAAACCTCTGTGGGTTCTTTCATGACAGGAGGGCAGGGGTCAAGGCTCTTTGGTCCACCACTCTAACTATTTCCGTGTCTAACCTCATGCCGGGCATGTAGCAGATGTTTCAGTAACTATTAAGCTGAATTCAAATAAATTGAAACTGAACTTGGAGGACTGAGGATTTCTGATCTGTCTATCTCAAAGATTAATGGCCTCCATTTGTATGCAGAGGCAATGCCTACTTCTGAACCTGCTGCATTTTTCTCCTTTCTTTATTTTATATATCTTAACGGACCCTTAAGCTTTACTTCTTGCCTTCTCGGTCCCTTCATTCTACATACAGTCTGGTTTCTGTGACAGTTTCTGCTCATGCTACCCACGTTTGGCAGAGGCTTGCTGGTCTGCCTAAGGATGATCAGCTCCGTAACATCTGTTTCCAGGAATGTACTGCATTTTAATTGCATCTTAAAAGCAGAGGCTTCCTGTACTGAGTTACCTTTGGGGGATTTGGTGTGGAGTACTATTGATTTATTTATAATTCATAGTCTACTCACTTCTGAAAAAAAAAAAAAACCTTGAAGCTGCTGATGAACAGTGAGGGTGTATTCTAGAGAAGAAACTATTCTGGTTCTCAATTTTAATTCTGGTTGTCTCTAACTTACTGTGTGACCCAGGGCAACTCATCTGACCTTCTTGGGCCCTGGTTTTCCTCATCTGTGAAATGGTAAACTGAGTATGTCTGAGTGGGAGGTGCATATGTTTTTATCCCTAACCCTAACCTGAACTCTCTTGCACAAAATGCTGTGAGTATAGATGTGTCAGAAACCTTGTTTGATATGCACAATGACAAGACAGAAAATACAGAAGTGGACAGCAGAAACCCAGTAGGAGAACTCATTTATGAAAAGTAACCTTTTTATCTATTCTGCATTCTGGCATGTTTGTATTGATTGACAGAGCACTTCAGGAACCCACGAAATACTGGCATTTACAGTATTGCTAGCACATGTCAGTCCTGGAACCCCTTGAAAATAATCTGACTTTAGTATTTTCCTCCTGCTTTTGTTTTTAATAATGATGACACACCCCAGTTAGATAAAGACATTTTAATAACTCTCTTTAGTAACAAATGTGTTCTGGCACCTGCATCATTGCTGATAGCCAAGAGCATCCATACCATTTTCAGAGACCATGCAGAGAGGAAGCCGACTTAGCTTTGAGAGCAAACTTATGACTATAATTTTCCTCAATTGCAGTCTAGTCTTATTTGATTTGTGCCCAAGGGTACTTCAGTTGGATTGATTTCCACCAGTTGTAATATCTGAGTACAGCTGGAAGCCTTAAATGGAACTCACTCCACTGATTCTATTAGAAACCAATGTATCTGGTATACAGAGGGACCAAGGAGTGTGTCTCCAGATTTGAGAAGAGTGGGGGAACAGGGTGGGTGTACACCAACCTGAAATTGTATGGCATGTTGCTCTGGCACAAGAAATCTGCAGGTGCAATCACAACCTTTCCCTTTTGAGAGTAATTCGCAGGCTTCCCATGCATAATTTTCTTGTTTTTTTCTGACTGGAAACCAGCAATGACCATTCTAATGAGAAAAAAACTGACATGAACATTTGCCTGTAAGAAATTCCTATAATTAGGTATGTTAATTAGTCAGCATTCTGCCTTCTTTCTATTTTTAAAAAGCCAAAGCCCAGCATACTCACAAACATCTTTTCCACAAAATTCTGTGTGCCCTTTTTGGCAGAAGGTTGCAAAGTCCATTTTAATCCATGATTACATCAAAAGGAATCTCCAACACTGTTCCCAAGCACCTTGCGTCTCAGGCAAGCACACGGATCGTACATCAAATCCAGACAGTCCCTGCGCACCAGGCTGCTGGCACTGTGCAACGGGAAGGTGGGTGGCCAATTGCGCTGCTCTAACCCAGCATCTGCCGGATGATTTCTTTTCCCCTCCTTATTTTATAACAGAGAAAACAGATGCCAAAATGGATTTGTATTCATGAATCTTTCGTCACTTGTCAGGATTATTTTCCTTTTCATCTGAAGTTGTATAAATTCGCCGAGAACATTAAGTTCTTAAATATAGTCTTGTTCCCTGGAATACGCTGTAAAGGATTTGCAGAAAAAAGAAAAAAAGGAGAACAAGAATTATGGTACAGAACAGAAAACGATTGATGAACATATAGAGCCATGCAGGATATATGTTTTAAGAAATGGTTTTCAAAGAGGAATTCATCATGGCAGCACTGTGAAGTGTATACTCTCACAGAAGTTCTAGACTGTAAAATCAAGATGCCTATTTTTTTCTTCTTTAAAAAATATTCCATTCAGGATCTAAAACCACACACATTTTTCTTAATAGTGCCAGCTGATGAGAAAGCCCACCCAATGTATTGCCTGTGGCAGTGGGAGTATAGAGAAAAGCAGATGGAAAAAAAAAACCAACTATTTTCTCAAATCCTATGTCAGGATAATCTAAATATTTTATAGGGTGAAGAAGGGGACTAGGAGTGATGGCAGAATTTGTGAATTGGTCAGTGTGAGCTAAGTTATCCTGTGGCAACAAAGAACCCAACATCTTAGTAGCTTGCAACAACCAAAATTTTTTTCTTTTTTGTTCTACATGACCATGGGTTGGCTGTGGCTTTGTGCCATCTCACCTTTGTCTCAGGACTCAGGCTGATGAAGGAGCTGCTCTCTGGGACATTGTTGGTTTGTTGAGGAAGGGGAAAAAAAGCATATGGTGAAATCCCATACTGTTTCTTAAAGCTTCTTGTTGGAAACAGCCCCTTTCACTTCTGCTCACTTTTCATTGGCCAAAGAAAATTGGTTATCCATGCTAGAAATAATGAAATGTATGGTTGGCTAGCATGGAGCACCCCAAATAAGGGTGATGATTGTATAGTTCATAAGCAACCATAAGAATGGCTTCCCAGAACTCAGAATGGGAAGTGTTAATTCACGGAGGCTCCAGCTGCTACACTTTGAAATCTGGCTTGTATTTGCACCAAGGCCATACTTCCTGTTGGCTGCTCCCCCCCAATGACTGAGTGTGGTGGGAATACTAAGGTAGATTCATTCCTGGGAGGTAGAGTAGTTGTTTGCTAGCTAGCTTGGCTCAAGGACTTTTTTGATAGTACAGTGATCTGGCTATGTCTATCCCAACCTCTGATAAAGCTCTACCAGCCCAATGAAGAACTCCAGAGTCAAAATGGCCACTTATTGTGTGTGTTTGTATGGGGGGGGGGGGCGGCTCAGTCCTGTGTTGGGTGGCAACGGCTGGATCTTGTACCACTATTTTGCTCACTCACTGCCTGGGAAGAGCACAACCTAGGCCTGAAAGTAGAAGCAGACTCTAAGGAAGCTGGGCAGTGAGTTCTTTCTTAGAGATCTGAGAGGTATACCCCTGTGTCTGTCACATTGATTTAACCAAAGGAATGACCGTATAATGGAGAAACTTTAAGGCCCATGGTAGGCTGAGAAAAGAGAAATATTTAGTGTTTATAAATGTTTGTTCGGGACCTACTCTGAACTGGATGCTTTCACCCAGCATGTGTTTTCTGACACTTTGAGCAAAGGAAAGACAAGAAAAGAGATCACTTCTTTTTTGTTGCTTCCTTTCCCGCTCCTTGTTGTCTTATCGTTTGCTTGTCTTCCTTGGCAGATTATTTAAATTCTACTTATCTTTCAAGGCTCAGATCAGAATTGTCATGGTGACAAAATATTTAAAATCGGGACTCTGCCAGAATATCAGAGACTGATGTGAAAGTCTGTGC
Organism: Furipterus horrens; assembly: GCF_987537825.1. Classification (NCBI taxonomy): domain Eukaryota; kingdom Metazoa; phylum Chordata; class Mammalia; order Chiroptera; family Furipteridae; genus Furipterus; species Furipterus horrens. The sequence goes on along the minus strand of NW_028327177.1, from coordinate 129,365,534 downwards.
CTTCGAATCACCAGTGCTGGCCAGCCTTGTAGATTTTCTGTAGGTAGAACTTGTTTTGTCCTGTTTTAGTTTGGTTTTACCAGTTGTTTGTTTCCTGACAGAATGACTATTTAACCTTCATCAAGCCCATAGCTCACTGGGGCAAGGTGTGTTCTCAGCACTCCCATTACACTTCTGGGGGTTTACCTGGGTCAAGTCTACATTTTTAGGGACAACCCCCCTGCTCTGTCTTGATACATATTGACGTCTATCTTTCCTCCCTTCCTAATAAAGGTTCAGAGAAGAGTTTTCTTTTTTGTTTTTTTTTTAATAAGTTTCTTTCTTTCCTTCTTTTATTTATTTTTAAATATTCCTTCCCTCCATGTTTTCTTCTGTGAAACAATCTCTCTCATCCTACATGCTCTCTAAGAATCTTGCCACTCCCTCGCCAAGAAATGGAGCCTAACTCCCTTCCCTTTAAATCTGAGTGGGCTTGTAATTGCATCTATCAATAGAAGGCAGCAGAAGTGGTGCTTTGTGGCTTCCAAGGCCAGATTTGATAAAGACATGCTGCTTCATGGGTCTTTTGGAACCCAGCCACCATGCTGCAAGGGAGCCCAAGCATTCCATGGACAATGCCTGGACTCAGAGCCCTGGCAGAGCTCCCAGCACCATTCCAACTTGCCAGTCATAGAAGTGAGTTGCCTTACAAGGAATTGTTCAGGCCATAATCCGTCCGCTTAGGCTGAAGCCACCTGAAACAGAGGTGGGCCTTCCTCACTGAATCCTACACAAATTACGGATGCGTACATAGGCAAAGCCAATGATAGTTGCTGTTTTAAGTCACTACATTTTTGGACGATTTGTTACCCAGCAATAGTAATCAGAATACCTTCATATTGTGATCTCTTCAAAGGCAACATGCTTCTGCCCTTTTAGTGACTGCTATGATGGGTAATTCTATTACATTTCACTGTGCAGTGATCTCAGGAAAATGCGACTCAGCAAATTAATTTCTAAATGATTACAATGTAGACTTTCCAGAAATGCTGCTTTTTTTATAGTGGTGGTAGCTGAGAATTCATGTTCTCTTTTATTCTTCCATTGATGGTTTATGTTCCTCTGGTCATTTTCATTGATGGATGAATCTTCACAACATGTTTGGGCAGATTTACACAATTATAATGAGAACCAGTGTAATTTTTCACAGAGCTGATTTTCCAAGGACCTCTAAAATTGACTATTCATACTTTTAAAATATTCCTCAGATTTCTGTAAAGCTCTGACTTCTAGGAGTACTCTCTTCTCCCATTTTACTTATCCCAGGATTTTCCAAACTATGTTCTGTGGAACCCTATTCCCTTGAATATTAATAGGTTTTCTGCAGAGAGGCGAATTAATTTGGGAAACACTGCATACTGTATTATTCTCATAGAGATTTGATGATGCTCATTAGCATCTAAGAGTCATGCAGTAAAGAAACTGGTTTCAATTATTTATTCATTCAAAGAGTGTTTGTGCAGGTGGTGGGTATACAGCAGTGAGAGAACATCACAGTGCTCCCCTGAATGATCTGATTGGGAAGAAAACTAATTTATAATTACAAATTATAATGACTGCTATGAAGGAAAAGAACTCCTGGCCACAAGAGAGAATGGTAGGGGATTTCCATTAGAGCGAGTGACAGGAAAGCATCTTCGAGGAAGTGATGTTTCAGCTGATGCTTGATGGAAGAGGTGGTGTTGGCCAGTTGAAGAGTTTTCTAGGCAGAAAAAGGAGCACATGCAAGGGCCAAGAGGCAAGAAAGATATTGGCAATGAGAGCACAGGATAAGTTCGATCGGTCTTTTGCAAATGGTAGTTGACAGGTGCGAGGGAGGCCTTTCTGGATGGGAAGAAGCCAAGAACTTGGTGATCATGTGTTTACAACTCAACAAAATGGCAGAGAAGATAGTAAGACCACATCAAACTTGAATGTGTATACTTATGGGATTCTGATTCAGCAAGCCCGGGGTGAGGCCTGGGATTCAAATTCTACCAAACTCCCAGGTAATGTCGGTGCTGCTGGTGCCAGGACTACAACATGAGAAGTAAGGGTATGAGCTACCTCCTTCAGGCCAACTTCTTCAATTCTCCCCCTCTCTCTGAAATCCGGAACCTGGTGGAGATATTTAACTCCACCCTTTACAGCTCAGAGAGTGGGTTTGCAAGGTGAGGATTGTAAGAAAACCCCAGGGAAATTTTCCTGGAATTTTTCCTGAGACCTTGGGCAAATACTAGGATGTGTGGTCATCTTAGAGCAATGAACAGACCAGCTCATTGTGCATCCACGATGAATATTCCCGTAATGTAAGGTGGAGTGGGGGCCTATGTCTTTCCACATTTAATCTGTACCAGGCCTAGTCCTAGTTAATGGATGATTTTCCTTTTCCTGTCTGTTAAATTTTTTCTTTCTTCAGTTTCAAACTCACCTCCTGTAGGAAACATGTTCAGACAAGGCAGGAGGAGGTGTGGACTCATGTTCTAATGTACCTCACATGAGGCTCATCTATCTGTGCTTTGACTGGCTTTTAATTATTTGGGGTCTGAGATTTTTGGAGTGCAGAGACCCTCCTTTGCTAGATGAGGCAGAATGTGTATCATCTCTTCTGTGCCTGAGAACTGAGCTAAAAGAAGCAAGTGAGTTAATATAAGCTCTGAACAGAGAACAGAGAACTGCTGTGCCAAGGGTCTTGTTAATTGACTTATTGTTCTGTTATTTAGCCAAACTCCATGTACATTCAAAGGCATCTGTTGACTGGTTGCCAATTTCCTGAGGCAGTTTACCAAACTGAGATGAAGATACCAGTAGGGATATATAAAATTATTTGGGAAGGTGTACGGATGAATAGATTTTATTTTAGGGGTTACATATTTATTTTAATGACTATTAAAAAAACACTAACATATTAAACCTGTGACTTAATATAGTCTATTTCTTAGCATAAGACCAAGTTAAAAAAAGATGGACATAAAGTCAACCTTTTTTTAAACCCCTAATGAAATATTAGTTTCTCATGCAAAATAATAATAATAATAATAATAATAATAATAACAAGAATAACAATAATCTTGCTTAATGTAAGGCCACAGAATGAGACCAGGGTTCAAGTCTTTGTTCAGCTATCTAACCAGCATTTAGTCATAGACTTGTACACCTGGTTACTCTTTTTTGTTTAAATTAATTTTTTAATTTTAAAATTATAGTTAATATCATTATATTAGTTTCAGGAATACAACATAGTGATTAGACATTGATATAACTTACTAAATTATCACCTCAGTTAAGTCTAGTGCCCATTCGACACCATATATAATTATTACGATGTTTTTGAATGTATTCCTTATGCCATGCTTTAGATCCTGTAGACTAGTTTTATAACTGATCATTTGTATCCCTTGACCATTTTTCACTTGCTTCTCCAACCCCCTCCCATTTGGCAACTATTAACCTGTTCTCTTTATCTGTGAGTTTGTTTCCGTTTTGTTTGTTTATTTGTATTGTTTCGATATAAAGTAAAGTTAAAAAACATAATTAGTAAATAATAGTACAGGCTGTGAGAAAAACACAAAAGGTAATATGCAAATAATGGACTCCTAAGGGATTCAACACCAACAATTTAAAGTGTTATCCTTCTCAAGAGAAATGCTTTTTGATGGAGTGTGTTTATTTATTTAGCACACATGTATTAAGATGAATACAATATAACTTTTGTCCTTGAGGAGCTAACAAGGAAAACAGACTCATAAACAAATAGCACAATGCAAAAAGCCAGCTAACATTTCCTATGAACTAGTCATCTGTAAATGCTTTGTATATAAAATTATCTCATTTATTTTCACAAGAATGCTCAAAAGTAGACTTGAATTTTATATCTATCTTACAGGTGTGGAAACAGAATAAAAGAGAGATGAAATAGTTTGTTTGAGGCCATCCAGTTGGAAGTAGCAGGGCCAGGATTTGAACCCAGTTACTACAGTTTCATAGCCATTTGGGTGACCTGGTGGCAATGTGTACACAGGACCATGAGAGAACAGCAGCCTGGGTGACAGCCTGGGATAGCCAAGGAAGGTCCGTTTGGAAAGGAGAGAGCTCAGAGAATTCTGTATGGTAAGGAATACATGGAAAGGCAAGGTGATAGGATAATGTGGGTTGAGTCTGGGGAACTGTATAAGTAATTCAGTGTGCAGTGGAGTTTAGGATGAATACTGGGATTAGTGGAGAATACATTTAGGATTTTCAGTCTTGCTGTGGTGAGAAGACCCAGGTTGATGAATATCTTAGGTTAGGTTTTCTAAAGGCAGACCCTGAGCTATGGGTCTGGGTCCTGAGTTATATATTAAAGAAATGCTTCAAGGAGAGTCCAGCAAGAAGGGGAGGATAAAGGCCAAGGAGAGAGAGGAGGCAATGCAATTGCGTGATATCAGAGTTCATGATGATCTTGCAGGGAGGGAGTACTGTCCTTAGCCAAGGCTCTCACACTCAAGAGTCATTGGGTAAGGGCCAGAAATGAGGATATAAATTCCCAGGCACTTTTAACTTTCTTTGCATGTTGGGAGTCTTTCAAAAAACATCTTCAGGTGCTGCCTATTTAAAAAAAAATTGCTGAAGGGCAGGATTGTAAAATGGTAAAAACGGATCTTATCTGAAGGAACCTGGGGGAATACTGATGTTATCTTCTCTACTGGGGAACTTTGGAATGAAAAGTTATCCTTCTGGGAAGGCCATGTTGAGGACAAGGGGACTTTGACACAATTTCAACATGGTGGTGGTATAGCTGACCCAGCTGCTGCCTATAACTCTGTTTTTGGGTAGAACTTGTGTTTTTCCTATCAATGGCCTTCAGTGGTGTCCTCCCTCTCAAAGATAGTATTTCCTACCTTGTATTTAGGAGGTTGCAAGCCTTTTATAAATTTACCTTAATTACTACAAGACAGTTGATAGACAAAATCTATTAATGTATCACATATAAAAAACTTAATGAAATATAAAGAATGGAATGACTATAGAGGTGGTTGAGCAATGCATGGTTAATAGTGTCTTATGAGCTACTAATTTTATCTATGCTTTCAATTAATTTTTATCCCAGAGAAAAATTTAGTTTACATTATCAGCGAGGAGCCCTTTCTTTGCTTGTTGAAAAGTAGAATAATGAAGACACAAGATGCTTTCTTTTGGGTAAGGGAATTAGCATTTGGCTCCTACCCAACGTGTCTTCCATTGTCTCCTCCTTGTTGCATGTCGTCGTCGGCAGCCGTCCGTCTCGAGAGACGATGGTGTAGCTTCTTAAGAGTCTATCTGCACCGCCGAGAATGGCTGTGCAGTCCGACTCAGGAGTGACACGGTATCTGTCTCCTCCCGTGTTGAATCGACATCTTGCGATGACGCTGGAGTGTCCTCTCCAGTGAAGCTGAAGCTACAGAGCCTGGGCAGGGTGATATGGAGGGTCTGCTGTTGCCCATGCAGCAGACCCCCCCTCTCTTCGCAGCTGAAGGGTCCAAGGGAAAGACGGAGTCAATACAGCTTGGCTTCAGGTGCGCCGCAGGAGTTGCCGGTGTTGACTACAACGTCAAACCGCCTTAGGGACTCCGGCTCCGGATTTTCTGTCGGGGTTTACTCCCTTAGCCTTTCCCCTGAAGAGGTATGCCGCAAGGCAGCGGAGGTTTTTTGGAGTCAGAGTTTTCCTTCTCTGATGTGCCCTGACTGGAAGATCGAACCAGCGACACTTAGCTCGCAGGCCGACGCTCAATCCACTGAGCCAAACCAGCCAGGGGATTGTTGCATGTACGACTCCATATTCCTTGTATTTAAACAATGGGACAATGTAATGAGGCGCCAATCTATGGTTTGCATCCCACTCCGTCCACTTCAAATGACACCATTAGTTTAATGTCTAGGTCTCTCCTCTTCCTATTGTATGTATGTAAATTGTGCATTTCTAATTCTTAAAAATAAAATGTTGAAATGAATGTAATTTCAACATATATGAATATAATATGTGACATCTAGCAAAACCAAAAAGGAATTAAAATTAAAAATTAGATGTAGTTCTGTTGAATTCAAAGAGTTTAGATTTGGAGATTAGTAGATGATGTGACGTATGACTGCTATAGGTTTACAGATGGCTACTGGGATTCGACTTAACCCTGGTGAAAGAAAATTGGGGAGTTCTGGATTATCAGCTTAAATTAAGACAATAGTTTCAGCCAATGCCTTCTAAAATTTGGTAGGGTAATTAAAGTAAAGGGAACATTTTAAATTAATTTTATCAAATTTAACGTGTTAGCAATTCAAAGTTTCAGTCTAGGGTAATTCTTAACTAAATGCAGACTCTTTGTCAAAGCCAATGCTATCTAAGGGAAATATAACAGAAGCCACATATCATTTAAAATTTTCTAGTAGGCATGTTTAAATAAAGTAAGAAGAAACAGGTGAAATTAATTTTAGCAAGATAAGTTTAATCCGATATACCTAAAATACTATAATTTCAAAATGAGGTATTTTACATCTTTGTATACAAAATCTTTGAAACCAGTGTGCATCTTACACTTACAGCATATCTTAATTTGTAGTGGCTACTGCACTAGACAACACAGGTCCAGGCAAATTACAAAGCATAACCCAACTGCATCATATGCCAATTTAACTTATGCTAATTCAAATGCATGAATTTAACTCTCCCATTCCCTTGGAAAGGAGAATCAGTTATTTAAGTAGTGCAGACTATTCAGTCTATATATTCTTCTCTGTGAGTTTCTATCCTGGACTGGGTGTACTATCACAGAGGTAAATCTACTTTCTCCTACTTAGTCTGAGTTCACATGTGCCACTTACAATATGCACCTTACTATGTTGAATGTGGTTTTGGTGTTTGAAGGTATGTGTTATTTCTTACAACATGACTTCTAACACAAGCCAGCTGCTTTGTCTGGCACTTATTCAAAGAAATACTAGTCATGGGTTCCATTGTGGAGGAATACCTGCCTCTTATGGGCTTGGTGATGGACACCAGTGGGTTGGTACAAATCTTGCTCTCAGGATGCAACAGAAAAAAATTGCTAAATTTTATGGTCAATTTGATGTATTTTGAAGGATAATTTCGACTTTGTGATTTTCACCTTATCGACAGAATAACGATCGCCAAAACAGTTAGTCCAATGTAGTAAAATGAGCCAGTCATTGCACAGCCATTTATTGAGATGTGTTAGACATGGTCTTCTTACCCCAGCTCCCACTTCATAGACGATCAGGACTCTTCTGCTACCTGTGGGCACATCACCAGCTGATGGGTGAATCACACTTAGGCCTGCTCTACCTGCTCCATTGTCCTTGTGCTTACTGTCCTTCCTCCTCAGAACTTCTTCTGAATTCAAACTTAGCTTATCCTGCCCAATTCCCTCCAAACTTTTCCTTCTTGCTGCTCAGCAGCTGGCCATTTTGCTGAAGGATCGATCCTGTGGATGCTAATCCATGGATCACTATAGTTGGGTTTGTGTGGGAACACATGCCTGTACAAACAGAACTCCATCTTCAAAGAAAGGACTTTGAAAGCAAGAATGAAGTTAGACAGCTCTTCAGGTGGTTATAGAATTACCCCTGGAACGAAATGGTAGGGGCTGTGCATCTGGGTCTTACTGTTATATGCTGGTTGGTGCATATGCAATAATGTAAGGGTCTTCTTGGTGCTTAAACTTTGTTATTATAGCAACTCTTTCTCTAGATTTGACTTTCGCATGTTTTCCTTGAACTTTCTGCCAATTCTTCTGCAAAATGTGGCATTGCAGACAGGAGTTGCTTGGAAAAAGATCCTTTAACTTTTAAGCCTATTTATCTTCCAGGCACTAAAATAATAATTTGGGTTGTCTTTATTAGAGTTTAAATGAATGAATACATTTAGCTTTTATGTTATTGTGAAGTTTATATTTTTATCTGTAAAGTGGAATTTTTGTAGTTCTGTGAACTTTGGGAAAAGTAGATGTGTATCAAAGCTAATTTAGATGTTGGCTTTTATGTATTAAAAATGGAAACTTTACAATATATTTATAATGTAAGAAGTGAAAGTAAAATTGAAAATCAGTCATTACATCTTTTAATAGAGATTAAATGAATAAAAATAACTTTTTAACATAGCAAATTTAACATTTTTATTATTTTTCTCAAAATGTGGTGCTTGTAATAGCTTGCTGGTTCTGAGAACTTTTATTTCCCAGTAGATTTGTCAAGTCAGCTCCAGGTGTCTGTATTCTTGGCATCCAATGCATAGTAGGCCTATAATATATATATTGAACCAACATATAACTGGTTCTGTCATACCCCAAGAGCCATGATTTGTAAAACTAAAAAGGTTTGGTGATATGGTTTCTTAAATATGAGGTATGAGAGGGCAAGGGAGGGGACCAATGTATATGACCACCAGTAGTTGTCACAACACACTGTATCTGTGGTACTAGCTTAGGTTCTGTATCAGTCCAACATTTTTAGCTCTTTAAGAATGAGGGACAGATCAAATTTGTGACAGCTAAGCCAGTTACTAGGGGAAACCACAAGTAATTCAATTATTTCTAGGTCCTTGAATTTCAAGAACTTTCCAAGACAGGGAATGACCTTGCATTGTTCCCAGGGTTTACTCTAGTGGAATTAGCCTTGGAATCGTTTCTTGGTTATTGTCCAAGTTTCCTGGCTCATTTCAGAGTCACTGTTGGCCTAGGCAAGGTGAGGAAAAGCTGTGTCCCACAAGTTCAGGTCAGGGTCATGAACTCATTTCTTTCTAACTATGTTCCAGGGTAAAGTTATTCAGAGAGTAGCTTCAGTTGTAGGAAAACCACTATCAAATACAGCTTGGGTCACCTGAGACAGTTTACCTGACCTCTCCATGCTAACAAAATTTCTCATCTCTAACTTGCAGGTTGAGAATGAAATGAGCTTTTTTATATGTAAACAGCTGGCGGATTGTATCAGTTATCCATGTCACAATAACGCTTTGTAACAACCACAAAACCTCAGGGGCATTTGATAATAAGTGTTTATTGCTCATGTGTTTGGGTCTGATGGGGCTGACTAAATGGTTTTGCTGATCTATGCTGGGCTTGCTCATATGTCTGTGGCTTGTCTAGCTGTCAGCTGCCTGACCTAGGCTGAAACAACTGGGAAACTTTTGTTTTAGTCCACATGTCTCTGATTCTCTAACAGGCTAACCTGGGCAAGTTCCAATGGTGGTGGCAGAGGTACAAGAGAACAAGCCCCAATGTGCAGACCCATTGCAAGCCTCTACTGTGCTACATCTTCTAAGATCCCATAGGCCCATGTGAGCACATGAATCACATGAATGAGTGAGTCTAGTGTCAAAGAATGAGGCAGGTCACTATGCCCATGGAGGGTGGCCGTAGCAAGCTCTATGGCAAAGGGCATAGATCCAAAAGGGGTGGAGATCCTAGTAGACTTTGGGTGGTTTTAAAGAACAAATGTCAGATTTTGGGCTATCCAGCGTCTGAACTTCTTTTCTATGTTTGGGGTGTTCCCTACCTTATAGGTTTTAGGCAGAACCCATCTTCTCCTAATGAAGTGAAAACAATCTCAGATACTTGCTTCGCAGTGTTTTCTGAGCCTTTTGTGTACAACTCCATCATCTAGTCCCAACTATCCTGATAAACTTGCCCGGAACCATGAATCTGGAACTGGGACGCAAAGAGGCATGGAGAATCCACACGAGTGATGGTGGCAGCAATGGGAGCCATGCAGTTTCAGGGCAGAAGTGGCAGAGGTGTTGGTGGTGTTTTCCCATGTGTGGTAGAGTGATTGCATCAATGGTCCCAATGTGTAACCTTCACTACCAGGCCCTTTATTGTGTCGTTTTGCAGTTCCCTTGCTAATGAGGCAGAGTCTATTTCTTCACTCCTTAAACCAAGGCTGGTCTTGTGACTTGCTTGCCAGTTCCAAGCCTAGACTTCAAGAGGCATGTGTGCCCATGTGATTCCTTTGCTTCTCTGCTCTCACTATGAGAACATGCTTGGTCCAAACACGCTGGAGGATAAAAGACATGTGGAGCAGAGCTGAGTGTTGACATAAGAAATATTCATACTCATAGAGAATTTTTATAAGAATTTATTTGAAACAAACTCACAACATATGCCAGGGAGCTGGGGATCTCAAATGCTCTGGAGAATAACAGTCTTGCAGCTTTTTAAATGCATTTGAAATTAAAGAAAGAACATAAGGAAGACTGGAGAAATTGAGACATGGATTGAATTACAGGATTTTTAACAAGATCACGTATTCTCTTGAGGGTTAATACCCCTTTTGAGGGGTATTACTTCTGGCATTTCAAAGGTGTGTTAACTTAGATGCACAAGCACAATGGACAGGGCTGGCTAAAAACCTTTCTCTAAGACTATAGGCCTGAGGCATGACTATCCATCATGACCTGCCCAGTTAGGAATTTATGATCAGCTCACTCTGTGAGGTTACTTTCCATAGAACCCATATCTTTCTTTTATTTGAGTCATCCCAGTCACCCTAGCTGAGGCCAGCCTAGAAAAGCCAATAACTGGTCAACCTGGAGCCTCATGATTGGTCCGGTCAAGATCGCAGAGCTGTCTACCAGCTTCTGAGAGACCCCAGACACATGAGCAAACAAATAGTTACTATCATATGTTCCTGTGTGTTTGTGGTCATTTGTTAGCCAGCATTATTGTAAAAATAGCTAACTGATACACTATGTCCAGTGCTGAACTAGTTGAGTGATAGGTCTTTGAGTGGTTCTGTCTGCCTGGCATCTCTTCGTTTCTATCCATTTTCAGAGCTTGGTCCTCCAGAATTCTTGGCAATTATGCATTTACCCAGTATCTTTTCAGCAAATCCCTTTGTGCTTACATCAGGCAGAGCCAATTTCTGTTTCCCAGGTTTAAGAACTGCCTAGTAGCTTTCAAGTAGAGTGCTAGCTCTGATTATTATTCTCTCATTTCTGCCTCTGTTTGAACTGGCACTTACCTTCCTGAACTTGTTTCATTCCTGAATTAAACAGCCTCTGACACCGCCTTCCCAAGAAGCCTCTCCTGACTAATTGGGAAGGGCCAATTTTTCCTCGTATCTTCTGTGTGCTAGCATCTTCTCACTTGTCACTGTCTTCCACCATACCCCGAGCAACAGCTTGACAACTGCCATTGTTTTCTTGCAAACAATTCATCCGTTGGATGTTTACAGAACTATCAGTGTTGTTCACGTCCACATTGCCTGTTATAGACAGTATATGTGCAGTGGCTACAAAGATGATGTTGATTTAACTGATTTTTTGAATGCCATGTAGTCATTCACTTGATTCAGGTGAATGGGTCAATCTGCTGCTGCTGCTGAGTAATTCAGATACGTATTGGGTAGAGACAGGCAGTTGGAAGCCAGTCAAGTTTGCTTCAGAGGAGGTTGCCTGAACTGAGCTGTCTCAGACTTCTGTGGTTAGAATCTAAGAAGGCTTTTGGGAGCACTGGCATATTGGAAAGAGTGGAGACCTTGGAGTGAAAGGGCTGAGTTTGTATCCTGGCTCTGTGCCTTGGGCAAGTAAATTAGCCTCTCCAAGTACAACTTTCTTGAGCTCTAAAACAGGGACATGCCAATACCATTGCTGTTCATTGGCCAAAGTTGTTGTGACAATCAAAAGAAATATTGCTCACAACCATGATTTGTAAGCTGTCAAAGACCTTGTAGGAGCAAGGGCATAATGACAGACACTAACTGTTGGACTCTTTGGACCTCAACTTCACTCTTTTAGAGAGGCCAGGAGATGAGAAGTCAGTATATGCCAGGAGTCTGGAGTCAATGACCAGGTCGCTAGGTTATTGCTGGGTAATGAATTCTCAGTTCTGGTCAGGAGCCAGTGGCCACAGACCTGACCATATTCAGCTGGCAGACAGGGCTAAGGAGTCCAAATCACAGCACATTTTGGGGCACAGGGCTGTCAGCTTGGTTCTCCAATGCTTCTTAAGCAAGAAGACTGGTAGGGAGTGATGCTAAAGACTGAGTTCTCTGAGTGTGGTATGGGAGTGAGAGTTAGAAAGGGCTTATATCAGATAGGAGTTGCTTTTGGCCGTGAGTAATAGAAATCTGAAACATAGTGGCACGAGATATCAGAAAATATGTTAGTCTCTGCCTTGGGTTCCTGACACATCATTTTTGAAACCTTTGTCTTTTTTTTTTTTTTTTTTTTTTTTTTTTGGTATGATAGGAGTATCTTTTGTTCTAATGATGTGACTATGGGTGGACTTCATGGGTAGTTCCTGAATGAAGATTGGTCACTGGAAAAACGAAGCCATAGTTAGAAGCTTGGGATTTCCAGCCCCGTTCTCTTGAGAATGGAGAAAGACTAGAAATGGAGTTAATGATATATCTTGTCTATGTGGTGAAGACTTCATAAAATGTACAGGGTTTAGAAGGCTTCCATGTTGGTGAATACATCCACACCAGGAAGGTGACTTACCCTGCACTACATGGGGACAAGCTTCTATGCTCAGGACCCTCCCAAACTTCATTTTATATATCTTTTTACCTGCATGTTCATCTGTGTTCTTCTTTAATAAACTGGTAAATGGAAGAACATGTTCTCTTCAGTTTTGTGAGCCACTCTAGCGAGTTAATTGAAACTGAGGAGTGGGTCATGGGAACTTCTGTTCTGTAGCCACACTGGACAGAAGTTGTGGGTAATCTGGGGACCTACTACTTGCAATTAGTATCTGAAATGGGTGGGGGCAGTCTCATGGGACTGAGCCCTTAACCTGTGGGATATGATGCTATCTCCAGGTAAGTAGTGTCAGAGTTTTATTAAACTGCACAACACCCAACTGTTGTTACGGAGTTGCTTGCTTTGGGGAAAAACTTGCATGCATTTGGTGATCAGAAGTGTCAGAAGTGAAGTGTGCTGTGTGAATAGTAAGGAAGACACACAGGAAAGACATAGTTGGGAAGAGCTGGGTTTTTCTTCACATAGGAAAAAAACCTAGGTTTTTCCTCTACATGGCTTGAACAATTATAAAAGTTTTATTATTTATTTTACCTAAAGAGGTCCCGAAGTGAGCAATTGAGGACTGATGTGGTAGTTCCGTGAACAGAGACATGGGCTCCGAGAAATCTGCTCTGTCCATGCTTATAGCATGGTCCTTTTTTCATTTTCATAGCAGCTCACAAGTTGTCAAGGCACCAGACATCACGTCTGTGTCTCAGGCAGGAAGAATGGGAGAGGATACTAACCAACTGAGTCGTTCTCTTTAAAGAACTTGGAAACACCCTCTAGTGACTTCCACTTGCATCTCGTTGGTTAAGGGAGGCTGGCAAATGTGTCTTTCTGGCAGAACATATTGTCACCCACAAATAGAGTTGGGGTTCTATTAGTAAGAAAGAAGGGGAGAGCGGATATTAGGTGGGTAATTTGCTGACTCTGCCACAGGGTTCTTATGCTCTGACACCCAATGTGATGATGCCCAGTCCTCAGAGGGGAAATGTGACATTTGGAAGCAGTGTAGCATTATCGGCCAAGAGTCTGGATTTGGAGACAAATAATCTTGCTTTCAAATTTGCCTTTATCTCTTACTAGGTGTGTGACTTCGAGATATTTACTCAACTTTATTGAGCCCAATTTTTTTTAATCTGCAAAATGGAGATAATAATAATAATAATAATAATAATAATAATAATAATAATATTTTTCTCATGGAGTTCCTGTGCAGATTTAGTGGTTCTGCAGAGCCCTTACCACAGTGCTTGGTGCTCAGAAAACACTGGAGGAAGGTCTCTATAACAGTGCATGAAATGAGTTATTTAGTTGTCAAGTATGAGTCATAGTCACCTTGGTTCTACAACAGCGAGAAAGAGACATGTTTTTAATCAAGATGGGGTATTAGGCCTAAATAATTTATGATCTAACAGCTGGCACCAGACTTTCTAGGGAGCAAACTGTCTTTGTGTTGGAAATTACCTTGCTGGGCCTGGTGGGGAATTGAAAGGGGAAAATACTGAGAGTGAGGGAACACAGGAGATGTTCAGGGTGATGCAAAAGACAAGAGAATAGATAGGAGATTGTCCAGCCACAGCCCTCAGGCCAAAAAATTCTGGCCCATCAATTGTTTCTGTAGGACCTATGAGCCAAGGATGGTTTTTAAATTTTTAAATGGTTAAAAAAAAATAATAATATTTTGTGACTTGGGAAAAGTATACAAAGTTCATATGGTGTCCATAAATTGTTTTATTGGGATACAGAAGCACCCACCTATTTATATATAATCCATGGCTTCCTTTAGGCTTCAATGGCAGAGTTAAATAGGTGGAACAGAGTGGCCCTTTATAGACAAAACTTGGTGACTCAGGAAAAGAGTGAGATGTGGTCAGGCTGGAGAAGTGTGTGGAGTAGGTGGCTTGCACTGTGTCCCCCACAGGTTGGACAACCTGATTGTAGAGGAGTTTTTGTTTTGAGAAAGGCCAACTCTCAAAGGACACTTTCTCCTACTCTTAGAATTCATATGCTGAAGCCCAAACAACCAGTACCTCAGAATGTTGGATGTCTGTGGAGATAGACTTTAAAGAGGTGATTATATTAAAATGTTAGATTTTTCTCATATTATATTTAATAGGTGAGATCTCATTAAATAAAAAAAAAACAACTTAAACTTTGATTAAGACATGTGCCTTTAGCAAGAACACTTAGAGTTAGAAAGGTTTAGGGGTAGCACATGGAAGTAGCATATTTTTTAAAAGAACAGAAGTCATAGAGCTGCTCTGCAGTTTCTCCTGGACACAGAGGGACAGGGTGTAAGCCATTGCTCTTGGTAAAGGAAAGTGGATTTGTCTGTACTCATTGCCATAGTCAGCCTGCTGGCATTTCCTACTGCCTTGCCAGGGCCATTCTCCCACTACACTTCATGCATTGTCGGTTTAGGAAAAGGTAAAGTCTTTAGAGTGGGCCCTCATCTAATATGACTGGTGTCCTTATAAGAAGAGGGGATCAGGACACAGACAGAGGAAAGACCGGGTGAAGATGTGGCAAAAAGGACGCCATCTGCAAACCAAAGGGAAAGGCATCAGGAGAAAGCTACCCTGGTGAAACCTTAACGTGGACTTCCAGCCTCCAGAATTATAAGGAAGTGTGTTTCTGTTCTTTAAGCCATCCAGTCTGTGGTATTTTGTTATGGTGCTCCTAGCACATTAATACAGGGTTCAACTCAAATTGTTTGGGTCCCTACAACATAATCCCTTCCTTAATTTTCTTCCCAGGAAAGGAGCCCCAATGCCTTGCATGACATTTTAAATTTACCCCTCTTGAGGAGGCGGCTGAGTTTCGTGTGTGGGTCAGTGTGGTCAGAACCTGTGAGATCATCCAGGAATAGGGAAAAGAGAGAAGACTCTGAGCGCTTTAACTCTCTTCACTGAAACCCTAGGCAGGCCTCTGGGCTTCTTCTGGGTGTGCCTGGGGTTACAGCACAATCTCCCTGGATCCTAAAGCTCCAGATCACAACTTGGTTCTGACCATAGCAACAGCAGCAGCAACAACAACAACAAAAACAGGATTTTGAAAGCCATCTTGTGGCCGGATCTACTTTCAAGTCTAAGTCCCAAACATTTTTTTCTCTATACTTCTCCTGTCATTAAGTTCTTCCATTCGTGAGCATCACATCTGGCCCAGAATCATGGCCGGGCAGCCTGATTTTAGAAGAGTTTTTGTTTTGAGAAAGGCCAATGCTCAAAGGACAGTGGGATACTTTCTCCTACTCTCAGAACCTTATGACGGGGAGAGAGAACGTCTACGTGGGCCATTTCCCCACATGGCCATGCTGCGCATTTGCTTTTGGCATGGCACCACCCTAACGCTGCAGCCACAGATTGGGGCTTGATTTTGAGTCTTGACTGCCTACAGTTTATCCATTGTTCTAGATGACTGAACTCTTTGCTTGCCAGTTGTGCAGTGGCAGCCAGAAGAGTGCTCTACCTGAAGCCTGGAGAATGTGTGAGAGGAACGTGTACAGTCCTTGTCATTTAGTGTTAACATTTTAAAGTGTGGCCAGTCTGTCACTAATGGAGAGAAGAAAAGGTTGGAGTAGCATCTGGCAGAGGCTGGGGAGAAAAACCCTCGTGTCATTTCTGGAGAAACCCCTTGGATGACTAGGACCTTCCTGCATGAATGAAGGATTTATTCCTCCAGCTGCTGGGAATGCTATTAGCAGGTGGCCTCCAGCTGGAATTACCCCAGATGAATAGGGCCACCTCACCCAAGGGCAACCCCCTTCCCAGGGGTAGCCCACATCTAATGCCTGATTGACATGGAAGGTCTAAAAGCCTGGCACCTTCATCCTTACTTGAGATAGCTCTGAAGAGCCATCCCAGCTCTAGAACTGTCCATAGAGTTGGATGAGCCTTTCACTGAGATGACATTGCGGTCCGATCTCTCCCTCTGCCTCACTCCTGTTTCCTTCCTTGTCCTTCCACAGGTACTGATACCAAATGAACACCTGGATAAGTGTCCTACAGGTTCTCCATGTCAGAGTCTGCTTCCTGGAGAACCAAACTATAAAAAAGCTAACCTACAGCTGATAACACCCACCAAGAGACACCTGGGAAGGGCATACTGTTGCCTCTGGAAATAAGCATGCAGCCCATAGGCCACGGGGCCAGAGAGCTTTAGCTCTGTGTGTATGTGCATTTTTGTGTGTGTGTTATAAGCAGAGGCAGAAAGAGAGAGAGAGAGGCAGACAGACAGAGACAGAGAGACACAGAGAGAGAGAGACAGAGAGAGAGAGGTATGGATTGGGGTGTTCCAGGTAAACATATTTGATTTTACTTTCTGCTCTGACTAGGCAGTTATCCCCATGTGTTTGAAGCAAAATACCCATGAAAGAGAGCACTTCAACATTCTGGTTTTCCAATAACAATGGGAGGTAGAGGAAGAGAGATGGAATACATTTTTTGTTTCCAAGAATTTGTAAAGCTTTCAGAGTATGTGTATAAGTGGACCACACTTGAATAAAATAAAATGCAGTACACTCAAGCTCACAAAATAAAGAAAATGAGGCTATGCTTTGTAGTTCTGATTTAAAGAACCCTATAGTTCATTCATTTCTCAAATATTAATTAATTTATTTATTGGGGGATTTCATCACCACCACCACGCCCCCAGCTTTATTGAGTTACAATTGAAATATAACATTGTGTAAGTTTAGGGTGAATAACATGATGATTTGATACATATGTATACTGAGAAATGATTACCACAAAGTTAGTTAACTCCTTCATCACCTCACATGACATTTAAAATCTACTCTAAAAATATGGAGCACATCACACATATTTGAATGTTATTCTTGTGCAGGGGCCATGCTAACTTTATGTACTAGATATCATGTTTGCTCTGGGAAAATTTGATGCACTCATATTCTAATGAGAGGATGGGGCCAGGGAGAGAAACAGGTAAATAAATAATTATAGCAAAAGTAAAAAAAAAAAATGAAGACATAGTATTGGTGAAGCTGTAAGAAAACAGGCGCTTTCAGTTGTTGTTGGTCAGAGTAGAAATTAGTGGAGGATGTTTGGCAATATTTATCAAAATTGCAATATTCACATACCTTTGGACCCAGCAATTCCACTTAGGGAGTTTTATCCTAAGGAAATAATATGCAAAGTATCATGAACACAAGATTGTCCTTTGCAGCATTATTTATAATAAAAATAATTAGATACAACCAAAATGTCCTCAAATTATGGTACATCCATTTAATGGAAGACCGTGGAGCTAAAATAATGAAGCTTGATACAGAAAGATCTATGAACTATATTAAGGTGCAGATGCAGACCAGTGTGACCACATCTATGTAAAAACAAGGAAAGAAAAGAATATACTTAAGTGTATATACATAAAATATCTCAGAAAAGATACTTAAGAAATTGTTAACATTACTTGCCTCTGGGGAGGTAAACTAGGTGTCTACAGGATAGAATAATATATCTGTTTCACTTTTTAAATTGTGTGAACATATTACCTTTTCAAAAAGTAAATAGAAGTTTAAGCTTAAAAAAAATTAAACGAGAAAGCCCTCATGGAGGTATGTATACAGTAGATAGGGGTGCTAAGGAGAATTGTGTGTGAATTATTAGACATCTGATGGGAAGAGTTGGTGTCAGATTAGATATCCTACAATAGTCTTAGAATCCTGTGCATCTAAGAAAATAAGAGATTCTATTAGAGGATGCCTGAGTTCCTTTGAAATGCCAGAATTTCGTGATTCAATAATTTTAAGAAACTGAAGGAGAGTTGAGTGCAGAGATTTATGTGTATGTGCATAGAGGGGAAGCTTTAAAAATAAATTACGTGCTAGGCGTGCTCCCAATAACCATCTAATCAACAAGGAAGACTGTTCATATATGCACATCTTTATCATGCAAAGGGAGGCAAACCTCCGTTGTATGCAGATGACCAGGGTTGCAACCCAGATAGCTGGAGTAGCTGCTCAGGTGTTGTTCTGCCTCTTTAAATCAAACCAAGGCAAGTAAATTTAGTACCACAAGTGGGAGGCCTCTGAATTATTAAAGATTTTCCTTATGTTTTCTGGATCTATATGTTTCCATGAGCATACAAGTTATTTTGTGAGCCTCCTGCTAGGGGGAAGATATAACGTTGTGACTTCGGCCATTGTTGAAGAGGTTTGAAAGA
The DNA here is from genome assembly GCF_987537825.1 of Furipterus horrens. Classification (NCBI taxonomy): domain Eukaryota; kingdom Metazoa; phylum Chordata; class Mammalia; order Chiroptera; family Furipteridae; genus Furipterus; species Furipterus horrens. Next base: position 129,346,840 of record NW_028327177.1, on the reverse strand, counting down.
AAAAACAAAGAATTATTAGGTGATTTATCTCAGTTTATAATAAACCAGGGAATAAATGTTACAATCCAAGGAACAGTACTGGGAAAAACAAACCAAGGCCAGAGACAAAAATAACCCACAGAAAAGATGCTTGCCTGAGTCAAACAGCATGCCACAGTGAGCCTCCAGCTCAAATGTTTTGTGAAGCTGGGCCTTCCTCTATGGTGGTTCCCAAACTAACTCTGGGAAGGTTGCCTTCTTGAACAAGGCCAGAACGGGGACAGGCCCAGCCCACTGTTGAGCACCCTCTGACCAGCCTACCAGAGTTCAGCTGCAGCTGGAGTTCTAGGTACCACAACCTATCAGGGTTCTTGCACAGAATTTTAGTGACCTCCCCGCGGTAAGATTTGCTAGGTGTTTCATTCCCTATCTGAAAGGCTGAGTTTATGCACAATCCACCTTTAATGTTAACTTTTCCACTTTTATGTCCAGCTTTCTTAGAAAGTCCTTGGGGGTGGTTTCTTTAGGGAAGGGAAGCCCCATTTGTTACTGTGTCTCTAGGCCACCTTTTAGGTGAGTAGGAATAGAGGGTGTCTGCTGTACACTTAGGATGGTCTCCAATGAGGGACTCATCCTCCCCTTAGTCAGCTGGAAAGATTCCAGTTTCCCAAGTTCAGATATCATTGAGAAGGGCATTTCCTAGAGAGGCCTGGCAGTCCAGCTAGACCCCTCCCTCAGTCCTCTGCCCCCAGCCCCTGGATATCAGAACGACATGGAACCTGCTTCTTGCCAGACTAAGCCTTCTACACAGCAAACTAAACTACCACTGCCCTTTATCCCCATACCAAAAAAATTTCTTTTATTGTGGTAAGATATAACATGAAATTGACCATTTGAACCATTTTTTAAAGTATATTGTCCAGTGGCATTAAGTATATTCACAGCGTTGTGTGGCCATCACCACCATTCGTCTCTAGAACTCTTTCATCTTCTCAACCAGAAACTCCGCTTACTCATGGGACACTAACCCCCAACACCACTTCCCCCCAACCCCGGGCAACCACTCTTCTGCTTTCTGCTTCTAAGAATTTGACTGCTTTAGGTTCCTCCTCTGAGTGGACCCACACAGTATTTGTCCTTCTGCAACTGGCTCCCTTCACTCAGCCTGAGGTCTTTGAGTTTCCTTTCTGCTCCAGCACATCCCACTCCCACTCTCTCCTTGGTTTTTATCCTCAAATGCACAGGCTCTGCTCTCACCACTTCCCCCTCCCCTTCCCCCCCCTTCTTATTTCATGCACTCTCTGTGACCCTGTTCTGAGGTAAACCAAATCTTTAAACTCGTCATAGAATGTGACCGCTATCTTCTACAGCAGGGACCCAAGATCACATTCTCTAAAAGTGGGTCCCTTTGTTAGAATTGATTTTAAGGTCATAACCTGACAGGAGTTATGGTATGATTATCAAGAAGGAAGAGAAGAAACAGAAAAACAAAGAGACCAGGAGACAAGAGGAAGGTATTCAAAGGGCTACCTCCTGACTTATTGAAGCCTGGTGCCTTGGAGGCCATTCCCTGCCCCCCATTTCAGGCCTTTTTCAGGGAACTGCCCTTCATGTCTCCACCTGGCACACCACACTGCAGGGCCCCTGGGACAGCCTTCCAACCCCAGACTTTTCCTTTCCCACTTCTGTAGAATTGCCCAGGGTTTTCCACATGGTGGAACAACAGGGCTTCCCAAATATCAATGCATTTCCCGAGGTCTTTACATGAAGAGGTACAGCACTGAGGATGGGGCAGCCGCAGAAGCTCACTTGCCTGCAGGAGCTGAGTCTGTGTGAAGGGGAAGCATTACAAAACCCTATTAAAATATTACCTGTTTAATCTTTTAATTTTCTCCTTGTCAGTAATGGGAGGGTGGAAATATATGGAAACCCATTGGTTGGAGCTAAAAGAAATATTTACCAGTCCCTACAGGTTGTTAATCAGGTGTGTGGCAAATACCATGTGGAGAGCAGATATCTGTCACGCAGAGCGTGCTCAGGTTATGAGTGACCCAGTTTTAATGAGGGAGCCAAACTCTGATTTTTTGTTATTGTACTTAATACGATTGGCCATTGTTTCTAGGAAAAAGGAGCTTCTGGCAGCCTCCTTGTAGGACTTCTTTGAAAGGGCTGTTTGTCTGCAGCTTAAACTTGGCCATTCCTTTCATCAGCTACTTGCTGGATCACTTGTGATGGGTTGACTTGGACACTTAGAGACAGCTACGTTCTTTCCTGTTTGATTCATCAAAAGTGCCTTTGTTGGCTCTTGGTTTTTATATTCTTGGTCTTAGTTGCTGATTAATGAAATACTGTAATTGTTTTGAACTAGCTGAGTTCCAGGCCAGTGTTTATATGACTCCTGTGTTCTGGTGTTTTCTTTTTGGGGGGTGAGGGTGGCGGGGGGAGGAGGGTATTTTTTCTTTACTGTCATTACAGATCCAGGCTGAACAAGAGTCAGCTCCCAGGGTAGTCTGGACAGAGTTAAAAAGTTAAGAAGGAAGAAATAACATGGTCTGAATGGGCTTTGGGTTCTTACTCAACCTCTGCTGCTTGGCACATTCTGAAAGCCGCCGGAAGGAAAGTGAGGTAGAAAAGGAACCTGGATAGAATAGTTGCTGACTTCTAGGGTGCTGAGAGGTAACCTCATCCATTTGCACTTTGCTGCCTGCTTGAACTGATTCCCCACCTTGCCCCTGCAAAAGAGATCCATTAACATCCTTGTTCTTTGGAAGTGTTCCATCTTGCCTCACCCAGTTCCCTGATGCTGTGGTGCAAGTCCTTGTTTTTACTATTTCTTTTTGAGCTGGAGAAAGCAAGGCCCCCACCCTCATCGTGGATTGACTCAGCCTCCACCAACTCAGAAAAGGAGCATTGCTATCTCCCTTCTTTCTTGTCTTGAAGCTTACGAAAAAGTCAGTGTCTTTACTGAAGGCTGGCACCCTTCGCCCACAGCTGCCTGTGAGATCTAATTTGTTAAGTACACATTTGAAAGATGAGGCCTTGTGTTTGCCGATCCTCCTAGAGAAAGGATGTTTTGTATCAATAATTCAATAGTCCTTCCATTCAGGAATAGGGAGAGGGTTTGCTTCCAAGGATCTGAGTTGAGATGGGTTAGGGGAATATGTGTAAGTGGAGATTGAAGTGCTTAAGAGTGCAGGGTCTGAAGCCGGACAGTATGTATTACATGCTGTTGAGTCAGCTTGGACTCCTGGTGAGTCTATGAATATTATCCTCAATGTCCTGTCCCTCAACAGCCCTGCTGAGCTCCTGTAGACTTAGGCCTATGGCTTCTTTTATGGAGTCAATCCAGCTCATATTTGGTCTTCCACTTTCCCTGCAGACTTCTATTTTCCACAGCATTATTGTCTTTTCCAAAGAACCCTACCTTCTCATGATGTGCCTGAGGTAAGACAGCTTCAGCTTGTCATTTTTGCCTCCAGCAATGTTTCAAGCTTCATTTGCTCTAGGACCCTCTTGTTCCTCTTTCTGGTGGTCCAGGGTATCTGGAGAACACTACTTAAATGCCATATTTCTAATGAGTCAATTTTTTTCCCCATCACTCTGCCCCACTGTTCAACTTCCATATCTGTACATAGCAGTTGGGAATACAAGGGTGTGGATGATGGACTGCCTAATTTTCCCCCCTTTGCCCCCCACTGCCTGGCACCCCTCTTTCCTCCAACAATTTCCTTCCTTAGTTCATGTTCATGGGTTGTACATATAAGTTCTTAGGCTTCTCCCTTTCCTATACTATTCTTAACATCCCCCTGTCTATTTTGTTCCTACCTATTATATTTCTCTATCCCTGAACCATTTATACCATTCTTCCCCTTCCCCCACCCAGCTGATAACTCTCCAAATGATCTCCATACCTTTGATTCTGTTTCTGTTCTGGTTGTTTGCTTAGTTTGTTTTTGTCTTTTAGATTCAGTTGTTGATAGTTGTGAGTTTGTTGTCATTTTACTGTTCATAGTTTGATTGTCTTTTTTTCCCTTAAGTAAATCCCTTTAACATTTCATGTAATAATGGCTTGGTGATGATGAACTCCTTTAGCTTTACCTTGTCTGGGAAGCACTTTATCTGCCCTTCCATTCTAAATAATAACTTTGCTGGATAGAGGAATTTAGGTTGTAGGTCCTTGCTTTTTATCACATTGAATATTTTTTGTCACCCCTTCTTGTCTGCAAAGTTTCTTTTGAGAAATCACTGATAGTATTATGGGAACTGGTTTCTAGGTAACTCTCTTCTTTTTGCTGCTTTTAGGATTCTCTCTTTATCTTTACCCTTTGGCATTTTAACTATGATGTGTCTTGGTGTGGCCCTCTTTGGATCCCACTTGTTCGGGACACTCCGTGCTTCCTGGACTTGTATGTCCATTTCCTTTGCTAAATTAGAGAAGTTTTCCTTCATTTTTTTCTTCAAATAAGTTTTCAATTTCTTGTTCTTCTTCTTCTCCTCTTGACACCCCTATAATTTGGATGTGAGCACATTTAAAGTTGTCCTAGAGGTTCCTAAACCTCTTCTCATTTTTTGTATTCTTGTTTCTTCTTTTTGTTCTTGTTGAATGTTTATTTCTTCCTTTTGTTCCAAATTGTTGATTTGAACCCCAGATTTCTTTCCTTCATTGCTGGTTGCCTGTATAGTTTTCTTTATTTCACTTAATATGACCTTCATTTCTTTATTTTTTTTGCCATACTCTATGAGTTCTCTGAGCATCCTTATCACCAGAGTTTTGAACTCTACATATGATAGGTTGGCTATCTCCATTTCATTGAGTTATTTTTCTGGGGTTTTGTTCTTTTCTTTAATTGGCCATATTTCTTTTTCTCCTCAATTTGTCAGCCTCCCTGTGTTTGCTTTTATGTATTAGGTAGAGCTGCTTTTACTCCTTAGTAGCATGGCTTATGAAGCAAAGACACCTGTAAATTGTGTGGGGTGGAGCCTTAGGTAATTGTCAGGGTGGGGTTATCCATTTCACCACTTTGTGGCTCTGTTTGTGGTCGGTTGCTTGGACAGGGGACAATGCCTCTGTCTGCTTCTGGCAATTTGCCTGGCACTTGCCCCATTTCCAGTCACTTCACCCACTTCTCGTATGTGATTGGTTCCCTTCCAGTTGCTGCCCTGGGGTCTGCGTATGTTGTAAGACCTTGCAGACCCTTTATGCGGCAAAAATCCTACAGTTTCTTCTGCTGCCCAATTCCCACTGGTTTTTACAGCCAGAGGTATTGGGGCTTTATCTTCCCAGTTATGGAACCCTGGGCTGTATGGTCTGGCTGGGGCTGGGATCACTTGCTCCCAGGGTATCCCTCCTGATTTTTATCCACCACACATGAATGTGGGACCTTTGTCCCATCTCCATGACTCCACTCTTCCTACCCATCTGGATGAATGTGGCTTCTTTAAATCTTTGGTGATCACACTTCCATTAGCTTGATTTTCTGTTGCTTCTAGTTATTACTTGTTTTTGAGATCTGGTTGTAATTCTTCTAGGTTGCATAAGAAAGTGAAGTGTGTCTACCTATGTTTCCATCTTGACCAGAAGCTCTAATTCAACTTGGGCTTTCTAAGTTCTACCCTGGGGAATATTCACGGCACCAGGTGTTTCTCTAAAAACAATCAGTAATTACTCATTTAAAGAGATAAAGAATGATCTGTCAAAGATTAATTTTGCTGTGTAGCAGTGTGACCCACTTTAAACTTAGCTAGGGTTTTGATTTTCACTGCTGTAGCAAGAAGTGCTTAATGGTTCCCTTGCTTGTGTTTGGGTTGGGGAAGAAAATGTGAATAGGGAAATAATTCCTTCCTCCATCATGAATAAAGAGACTCTTCTCTCTGCTGGACTCTTGAAAGAGGTCTGATCTTTTCTTAGATGTTAGCAGTCCCTATTGTTTTGAAAGCAGAGAGCCAGCAATGTTCATATTTCAGGGTCAAAAAAAAAAAAAGAAAAAAAAGAAAAAAAAAAAAGCTGCCTGTTAGGTTCTTTGTTTTGAGGCTCTGAATCCTTCAATCGCTACCCCAGTGTCCTACTGAACAGAGGGGTAGTGAAGTAAATCTTTTGTACTCCCAGTGTTGAAAAGGGAGATGATGGGGAACCATTTGAGATCTTGCTTCCCAGCAATTGTCATCAGTTCTGCCTAAATAAAATCTTATAAAAACTTAAAATAAAAAAAAGAAAGAAATAAAGAAAAGAGAGATGATGGATGCCAGGTGTCTGACTGTGGATCTTTTAGGGAGGAAAATGGAATAAACAATGGTAAGTGATGAGCTCCTGAGGCAGTCTGCCTCTGATGCCCTGGCTTGGTGGAAACTCCCTGTCCTGCAGAGGTTTCAGGATCACGGATGAGAGAACAAATTTACCCAGGACACTGTCTTTTGTCTGGAGGGATGGGAGGTGGCAAGTCTCTCTAGCGGAGAAGAGCCCAGAATGCCCTTTTCCCGTGCCTTTTTTTGAGAAAGGTATGTATGGGAGATACGAGGTCAAAATTCCTAAATCATGAATTAGCTTTCAGATGCTTGGGTTACAGTTGACAGCTACTGATTATAGATATTAATATAAAGAACACAGTGACCCGTCTGTGTCAGGGTCTGTTAAACATCTTGACGCCACACTGACATCAGGTGCAAGGCTTCATACATTCTTAGTTACACACTGTTTATAGTTAACTAAGAGATAAGAAAAGCAGAGCAAGCTTCAAAGCATAATATGCATTCTTCAAATCCAATTCCCATGGAAACCTCCTGAGCGGCCTTCATGTCATGTCTGTGTTTAACCTTCCCAGTGTTCTGGTCGAGTCTGAACAGGCTCTCAGGAGCCTGGCTTGTGGTTTGGATTACAACTCTCAAAACCACACAGAACAGTCCCCTACAGGCTCCTGAACCCATTTCTGACTTGGTGCTCCTGGCTCTCCACCATGGAATTGAAGGGGCCAAGGACCTGGACGTTTGCTGAGAGGAGCCTGGAGCTAGACTTGCAGTAGAGAGAATAGAGGCATTATTTCTTACAGGACAGTCCTTTCCATGCTGGGAGCTGGACCATGATTTGGGTTGGCATCACCATCTGCTGGCCAGAAGCATCCTTTAGTCCTATAGCACCAAAAGGCCACAAATAGTGGAGTAGACCCTAATGCTCTCAGTCAGTGGGGAAGTTAGGCCGATGTTTTTCTTCTAAGGTTTATGACCTTGAGGTTTGAATTTTGTATAATAGTTCACAGAGGGCAGGTTCCTTGTGGGTGGGGAGATTATCAGCATCACTTCCAATGTGGCAGTGGGGGCGGGGAAGGGAGGGCAGTAAGAGCTTGGACCTTTTCTCGTTTGAGTTGAAGACATAAGCGACATGGCAGTGTCTTTGTAGCTGAGTGTTGTGAAGCTCTCTAAGCCAGTCAGTATAATGCCTAGAAACTGTTTATGAGAACATTATCAATGTCCCCATTTTTCAAATGGAAAAAAAATCAAGAATGCATTCTTCTGATTGACCCATAGTATTTCTGAAGCACCCATAGGAGAGCAATGGCCAGAGCTCAGGATATGATATTTTAAGTGTGAATTGCTTTTATAGTCAGATGAAAGCTACCAAACTTTGTTCGTATTACAAAATATTTTATAAAATCATGCAGCATATTTAATGACATGGAAAAATGTTCTTAACATAATGCCAAATGAAAAAAAATTAAGTTCATTACCAAAGTGTTTAATGTGATCTCTTTTTGCAACACTAAATGGATAGATATCTGCAGAGAAAGGAGTCTGGAAAGATATATTTCAACATACTCACTGTGCTTATTCTTTGTTTGATGCTTTAATGGGTGCTTTTAATTTCTCCTTTCTGCTTCTCTGCACTATGACAAACATGTATTGCTTTTATAATAAGAAAAAAAGTGTAACATAGGTTTTTATTTTTAAAACCTGAAAGGAAATCTAAACATCAACAAAAAAACCCCTGCTGCCTTTGAATTCAGGGTGGCGGAGACAGTAGAGCTCTTTTATCTCATGGCGGTGTAGATGTCAGGGCTGGAGGACAACGATTCAGTGCTGGTGGAAATGTGACCGGCAGAACAAGTTTCAAACAGGAAAGTGCTTTGTGGGCTGACCCCTGGGGTCAGCTACTGAGCTTACTGCAGATTCCACATAGAAAGAGGCTCCAAAAGGGCGTAGGGTAGGGTCAGTTGGGTGCGTGCGTAGGGGTGTCCCAGTTTAAACAAAGCTGCTTTGATGTGCCTCCCTGTGAGCCGACACAGGAATGCATGGCCCTGCTCTCTTGTGCAGCCATCAGGGATTTATAAACATCCATCTCAAAAAAGAAGACCCATCAGCTTCCCATCAACCACAAATGAAAGATTTACAGGTAATTTCCCTCTCTCAGTACAGAAGTGTGATTAAACATATGTTTGGAACTTTCTTCTTTTTTTCCCTTTCCCACACGATAACTAGAGACGCTTTGTTTCTCTCTCATTCCCGGTGACGTTTATGACTTTTATAGACACATACTGATGTTCAGTGCTTACGCCGTGTTTTCCTCACATCCATCAGAAGGGCGAGGTGTATGAAATATGCCATGTCTTGTTCTGAGATGACGAGGAACTGCTCAGGGTGAGGGTTTGAGGTTGCGCTGGAGATCTGCTGGCCCAGGGAGCCTGCCTCCCGGGCTCAGCCCAGAGGGCCTCAGGTAGGGCTGGACGACGTGGTGAGGGAGGGAATACATCCCAGCCCCCATATATTGGATCAATGAGCTAAGGGAATGACTTCAGAAGGAAGGTAGGGATTTTAAGGCCAACGCTCCTTGAAAGCCCTGTTACTAAGACAGTAATGGTACAGCAGCAAAAGCTTGAGCTGGAGCTTTAAATCATTGATTTGAATCTACACTTTGCCATTGATTGGTCGTGTGATCTTAGCAAATTTAATAAGTTTCTCTGAGACTTCACTTTTGACATTTAAGAAACAAAGATTACCTTCTTGTGTCTGGAGGCTGTATATGAGTATGCTAAAGTGAGAGTCTTGTCTGTGTTTGGCTGAGGCAGGTGCCAACTACTCCAGCATTTCAGAGTGAGGGGCTGCTGTTCCGAGGCCACTTAAGCAGGACCTGCAAAGAGGTGCAAACCTCATCTGAGTACTTGAGAGAGAGAGAGAGAGAGAAGAGCAAGAGCACTTGGAAATGCGTGCTAACCTCAGAACCTCACCTGCACAATCCTAAAGGTTGCAGACTAAGCCGCCTCACTGCTTTGAGGAACTGAATGATGCCTGCCTCCTGTGGGCCATCTAATTAGGCCACATAGGAGAAAGAACCATACTGAAAGTCACATGGGGAGAGGGGGCGATGGGAAGAGAGAGAGGAAGTCTGTGTGGAGTGGCCTGATGAAAGCCAGGGAGTTGTAGGGGTCGATGGGAGGACGCACCATCCACGTTAAGGAAAAGGCATTAAAAGATCCCAGTGATGGGCTGGGGTGGGTGAAGTGGCCTCTTTATCTCTACAGAATCTGAGAATGTACCCCTGTCAGCTGAAAAACAGTATTGAGCAGGCATTCCATCACCAAAAAGAATTTTTTCGAGGAGAGAAAGAGAAGGTTGCCACTCAGCGCGTGCAGACAGGGCAAAGCACGGGCACACACATTGCACAGGAAGTCACAATAAAGCTTCGAGCTGTTTCCGCAGTTCTCTCAGGGACAGAGTGAGAGAACTCCTCCTATAAGCCTTAGCTTCTCCCAAAGACCCTCCCAGCTGACACTGTTCAAGTCTCAGGTGTGATCTTTATCTCCCCTGTGAGAACAGTCAAAAAATTACGTTTTTCGCAAACTGTGCAGAGAGTGGCTTTACCTTTCATAATAATGATGAAGAATACATTCTAAGGTAAGAAAATCAAAGTTTCATAAAAAAATTCAAAGTGGTTTTCAATTTATAGTGGTTTTATGTAATGACAAAATTCACGTGCATATTTCAAAAAATCTCCCACTCTTGCCATAATGCGTCGGCACTAAACGCCCTTGTACAACGTGTGAAGCAGCACCCTGTGTGGCGAGGCGTGGCAAGGAGCCTGGTGTGTAGGGTCCGTGCCGGCCGGCCTGGTGAGACTTCCTCCCTGCACCTCCCCTGCCTTCCCCTGCACCTCCCCTGCTTTTCCCTGCACCTCACCTGCCTTTCTTCTCCCTGAGGTGCCCCCTCTGCAGGACCTGAGGCCGCCTAGTGAGTATGGAGGGTGCTGGCGGAGCTGGGCCAGGAGACCCAAAAAAGCACCCCCCCACCTCCGCCCCGCACACCCACAGGCTTTGGTCCTGCCGCAGGTCTAGATGGAGGAGGAGAGGAATTTGAACTTGAGATAACATGTGGCGTTTTATTATTTATGTGAGGGTCAAACACAATGGACGTTAATCTGTTTTGTGACTGGGAAGAGATGAGAAGACTTTTTATGATGTGACAATGACCATAAATATCACGGAGTTCACCCATGTTTCCCTCAAGAAACAGGATGAATAACCCACCCCACCTCCCCCCAGAGTGGTTTCAAGTTGCAGAGCTGAGGAAATTATTATGAATAAAGCTATTTTCTAATTGTCCACTGTATTAGTCATGGTTCTTCAGAGAAACAAAGTCAATAAGATATATATATATATAAAATTCATACATATATATTAGATATTTATTCTCTCATATATATGTGTATATATGAAATTTTTAAATAAATTGACTTACATGATTATAGAGGTTGGTAAATCCAAGACGTCTGGGGTGGACCAGCAGCTGGGAAACCAAAGGAAGAGCCAATGTCGCAGTTCAAGTCTAAAGGCCATCTGCTGGTACAATTTCCTCTTTATCTGGGGAGGTCAGTCTTTCCTTCTATTTAAACCTTCAAGCAATTGGATGAAGCCCACCCAGATTATGGTCAGAAATAAGCTTTATTCAAATTCCATCAATTTCAGTGAGGGGTTGGAGGATGGTTGGAAAAGGTGAAGGAGATTAAGAGGTATAAACTTCCAGTTATAAAATAAATCAGGGGCATGTAATGTACACCATAGGAAATACAGTCAGTAAATATTATCATAATAAATGTATGCCAACAGTTACTAAATTTATTGCAGTAATTTACTTCGTAAGATATAAGAATGTTGAATAACTATGTTATACATCTGACTCATTTAATATTGCATGTCAACTATACTTTAATAATAAATAAATAAAACTAATTAATTAAAACCAAAAAAGTTAATCATATCTAAATATGTCCTCACAAGCATACAGAATATTGTTTGACCAAATATCTGAGCACAGTGGCCCAGCCAAGTTGACACATAAAATTAATCATCACATCCACTATGATTCCAGCACATTCATATTATTTTCTTAGTTTACATTTATGGAAGTGCAGTCCCATAGAATGCATTTCTAGAGTAAAAAGTTTATGTAAAATTATAAGATTTTAACATATGTTGCCAAATTACCTTCCAGAAAGTTTATTTTAAACAATTAAAAATTTTACTCGCTTGTACGAAACTGCATGATTCTATAATTCTCCATACTCTCATGACCCCTAGTTATATTATCTTTATGAATATTAGGCATTATCTTAAAAAAGAACTTGCTAATGGAATCTTATTGTTTGAATTTCCATTTTCAATTTTGATTATTGTGAAATTTAACATTTATTAGCATGCTTATCGACCATTTGTATTTCTTCCTTGGCTCCTGGCCTGTCATGGTTTGCCAATTTTTCTATTAGCCTCTCTCAGACCAGTCACATTTAAATGTGTTTTAACCTGCATCAGCCTTAAAAAGAAGAGGCAAAATTCCAAGCAGAGCTGATTTACAGCTCAGTGAAAGGATAGCTTTGGGAGCCCTGAATTTACTTTCCTCACTGGGAAATCAGCACCTATGCACATTTCTCTACCACTAGACCCTTTTGAGTTTTAACAAAATGACAGCAAGCATGAGAAATAAATAATCCAAGGAAAGGACTCAAGAAAAAAATACAACCCATAACAGAAAAATGCCACTGTTGCTCACAGATCTTCAAAAAAGAAAAATTAGCTGCCTGTAGGATGGTCTCATCTTATTACAGTGGGGCCCTAGGAGCAGAAATGGGGCAGATGGTCATTCTGCAGACAGGGCAGGACCCCCAGAGACAATTGCTTCAGCATTTTAGGAGTGACTTATTCTTATCACCCCTTGGCATCAAGAAACAATTCTAGCATTGTTAACAGCATTTTCAAGTCCTGGTCCAACATTTTTAGAGAAAGGTCTTAAACTATTTTGTCATCAAATCAAACTCAACTCCATCTTTCAACAAAGGATAAAAAATAACTATTTGGCTTTAGAAGAGACTCAGGGTTTGGAGACTCTTGTAGAACAAAATGTTTGTTCCTCTTACCATTCAGAGTATTTCTTACCTTCACAGTATTTCTGAGGCTTATGTTATGGAAGCTCAGGGGAATAATAGATATCTCACTGTTTTCCCTTAGTATAGTCAATGCAATATTAGTAGAGGGGAAAAGCTACAATATACTTTTAACTTCCTTATCCCAGAGCCTTGGGCAGCTCTTTGAGTTATTCAAGATCCAGAACCTCTCAGATCACTCACAACACAATGTAGATGACAACTTAAGTGCTTACTCGCATTTCCAATAAGCTAAGGTTGCAAGAAAGAAAGAAACCAGAATCCTTGGAGTTTGTACATTGGCTATTTTAGAAGCTTTTTGGAGCCCGTTTGTAAGGGCTCTGTTTCCAGAAAAATAATTAGTAGCAAATGGAAGCACTGAAAGAAAGCCTGGGGAGCATTGGATGATGTCCATGGACCATTAATTAGGAAGAGTTTTTTTGGAAAACTGAAACCAGCATCTTGTACCAATTCCATTTTCCGGATTGGCTTCTGGTTGGGTGCTTGGAAGGGAAAAAAAACTGAAATTTGGTTTTCCTGGAGTTTGGAAAAGGAGAGTACTAGTCATATAATGGGGAAGGAAATACAGTATTTCTGTGATCTTCTCTCAGTCATCTTCCTTGATCAGTTGCTCCCAGATTCTCACTCTGTTGGGTCAGTTTGGTGACTAGCTTAACCTTGGCTACCATCACATACACTGGGTGATTTAAACAATAGAAACATATTTTCTTATGGTTCTGAAGGCTGGAAGTTTGAGAACAGGGTTCCAGCATGGTCAGGTTGTGGTGAAAACCTTTCTGGTTTGCAGATGGCTGTCTTCTCACTGCGTACTCACATGGCATAGAGAAGAGAGAGCGCTAGCTAGCTCTTTGGTGTTCCTTCTTATATGGGTACTAATTCCATCATGAGGGCCCTCATTACCTCTCAAAGGCTCCATCTCCAAATACCATCACATTGGGGATTAAGGCTTCAACATGAATTGCATATAAATTTTGGGGTGGGACACAATTCAGTCTACAGCAGTGAAGCTGATGAAAACAGTGTCCATGTTTTGATTGAGTTCCCATTTCTCCTCCTGTGTCCTGTGAGGTTATTTTGCGGGTGACCAAGTAATAAGTGTTTCAGTTTTTGTGGGCCATGTTGTCTCTTTTACAACTAACTACTTAACTCTGCCATCACATCGTGAAAGCAGCCATAGACAATATGTAAATTAATGGAGCATGGCTCTTTTCTAATAAAACATTATGTAGAAAAACAGGCAGCAGGCCAACCTGGCACAAGGATCATAGTCTTCTGATTCCTGAATTACCCCCTCTCACTGTTTCTTACTCACTTTTTGCTCCCTTCTCTATTCCAGCATTGACTTGTCAAATATCTTTTTGATCACAGCCAGTTTCTCTGTGTCTGCCTTTAGAACCTGCCCATTTTCTCTGAAACTTCCTATTAGTGATTAGTTTGGATAGTCCCCTGTCCGAGGAGTGACCCCTAATGCCTAAATTTGGTGAGCTGGCACCTTGTCTGTAGGAGGCAAAGGCCAATCAGACAGAAGGTGATGGTGGAATGTTTCTCTCTCCACTTTGGATAATTTCGGGAAATGTGGATGCCCTGTACAATGCATTACATCCTTGGGAAGAATATGGAGCCCATAGATCAATGACCATCAGTCTAATCCTGGTTGCCAGGCACCTGTAGCTATGGTAATACACCAAGCATCTCTATTTATATCCTAATTGCATAAATCTTTTTTGGGTAGGAAGAAGATGGTTGCCAATAAGCTGCATTTTGACCTACCCACTGAACAAAAATCCTTGAAAGACAGACAGCCTTCCTTCACATTTCCTGGCAGGGGGTATGTTGGGCGATGAGCAGCCTGACAGGTGTTACTTCTCCCAGAATGCATTTCATTCCTGGAACCTCCTCCATTGCTGCTTCTTGGGTCCAAGTCACCATGATCCTTTGTGCCTTGTTTATTCCCTCTACTCTCATCTTGGCCTTCCAGGGCCAACTTGTTTAATTTCAATCCTGCAGAGAGTGTGATCCTATTAAAGTAAATCAGGTGTGTGTAACACCTCTGCAGTGACTCCCCAGAGTAAAAGCCGAAGTCCTGACAAATGCTTACAAGGCTCCAGATGATCTGATTTCATCCCCTGCCCCATTACCCTTCCCACTCCATCTTCTACAGCTCTCCCTGCCACTGTCCCCACTGCAGCCACACTCTTCTCACTATTTCTCTAACACTCTCATCAAGCGCCACTCCTGTATGGTTTTTCCTTTGCTACTTCCAGGTCTCTGTTCAACCATCACCTTCTCAGTGAAGCCTTCCCTACTTCGTTATTTAAAATAGGACCCTCCCACCACTGCTCAGGTGCTGCCTAATCATCTTACCCTGATTAATTTTTCTTCAGAGCACTTATACTGACATACTGTACATTTGCTTAGTTACCTGTGTATTATCCCCCTTCCCCACTAGAATGTAAAACTCCAGGAGAGCAGGGATGCAGTCTACATGATTTATTGTTTTATCCCCCAGGCCTGCAACAATATTTGATGCATAACAGGTCCTCCAAAAAATACTTATATTTGTCTATTTGTGTGTACTTTAATGAATAAATGGGTGAATAAATGACTAATGATATGATCTGTGGATTTTCTCTGTTTAAAGTTTTTCCTTTAATAAATCATCCATATGCATAGATGTGCCTATTTTGGGGTATAAAATAATTAGGACCATATAAAACTATTAGGACCATTAGTTCTGGTGAGAGAGGCAGAATAAACAAAGTCCTGTCCACAGAGGAACTAGTTTTGTTTTGAGACTGGAAATACTTCCAAAGTCAGAAGTAAGACTCTTTTTTTATATTGTATATTTCTACATGACACTATATTTCACATTATTTTTTTGCTCACAGAAATGAGTAAAATACTTATTAAATATTAATAGGGAGTGAGCTAGGTTAGCCTTTTTCAAAACATGTTCCATGGAACATTAGATCCAGGTAGCTGTTCTGTGGAAGAAGGGCACTCTTAATGTGCCAGTCTGGGAAAGCTTCAAATCATGATAGCTAATAATTATAAAAGCTAACATTTATTTGTTGTTACTATGTATCAGTCTTTTTACCATAAAACATTATAAACTTATTTCTTTATTCCTATTTATTCCACTGAGTTATAAAACACATTAGCATATTAAAGGCTCTGAGAAGTCCTGTAGTCAAGAACTTGCTTAATTTTCTTTAACCTGGCATTCCTCAAACTCACAGAACCACTTAATTTTCAGTACCCTAGGAATATTTATGAACACCTAATGGATCTATTGTTCTTCAAAATATAAATTGGAAAACGCTGCTCTAGATAAGGGAATTAATTAGAAAATAAGAAATTATGGTGAAACAGTTTATCGCAAGGGACTAAATTAAGCATTGACCTTTAAGGCCTTTTAAATTAAGATAGCCATCTGCTGGACTCTAGAAGATAGGAAGTGCTACTGCCTTCTCAGGCCCAGTGGCATAATCTCCCTTTAATTGTCTGAGAAAATGAAATTGTGTTTCTAAGGATAAATAGGTACCTAAGAAAAACACTTTCATGCTCATGGGATAGAGTCTATGGTTTCACTAATCTAAACCCTGTCCATTAAAAAAATTATTGGTTTGGATAATCAGGAAGGGGTTCTTAACATTTTCAGGTTGGGTAAAATTTTTGTCACTTTAGAATGGAAACTACATAGTTTGAAATTAAGTTGAAGAAGTGTTTATGTGAAAGTGTGTGTGGACACACAGGAGACTTCCAGCCAAGATGGAGGCCTAAACTGACATGCTCCATCTCCCTCCACAGCTAAGAAAGAATACAACTACTACAAAACCAGAAGTAACCAGAAGTTCCAGAAAA
Organism: Furipterus horrens; assembly: GCF_987537825.1. Lineage (NCBI taxonomy): Eukaryota > Metazoa > Chordata > Mammalia > Chiroptera > Furipteridae > Furipterus > Furipterus horrens. Next base: position 129,330,579 of record NW_028327177.1, on the reverse strand, counting down.
TAAATGGAAGTCCAACATATGAAGGTATAAAGAACTGGTGCTCGTCCGAATGGGTAGGAGGGGTGAAGCCAGGGTGGAGAGTTCAAGCTGTGCTGTGGTGGTGGCAGCGGCGATGGCAGCAGAACAGCAGTAAGCACAGACACCTGTATTCAAGGGGAGTTGAGAAGCGCCTGGGGAGCACCCTTGGCTGCAGACCAGACCTGTCAGTTTGCAATTCCAATGCCAGGGAAGGCAGACCCCCGTTGCCTTGGACTGTGAGGCCCAGAGGGGGTGTAACAGAGGAGGAGGCTCCCGGTCTCTCAGTGGAGATGAACAGCAGGAATCTATCTTGGACCCCCACCCCCACATAAAACGCCACAGTGTGGTGAGATGGGTCACCCAGTTGTGACAAGTGCACGGGGCTCCACCCCCTATAACATAGGAGGTGTGACAGCCCCACACAGGAAGCAAAGGTAAACACAAAACTGTCAGGACGGCACAGATCATGATAGAGATCCTGGTGACACAGCTGACCAGAGAGCAAATATCTAATCTAATGAAACAGCAGATAGGAAATCTTTCTGAGGCACAGTTCAGAGCTTTGATTATAAAAATGCTTGCAGACATAACAGCAGATCTTAAACAAGACAGGGAAAGAATGAAGGCTAGTCCTACTGAAATGAACAAAAACACATATGAAACTAGTGGTGAGGGAAAGAAAACCAGGGATCAAATCAACAAATCGGAACATAGGGAAGGAACAAATAGTCAACCAGTACAGAAAGAGGAAACAAAAAGTGAGGAAAATGAGGAGAGACTCAGAAACCTATGGGACAGCCATAAGCAGGCCAACATCCGAATCATAGGGTTGCCAGAAGGTGAAGAAGAAGATCTAGAAACTGAAAAATTATGTGAAAAAATAATGAAGCAGAACTTCCCTAACTTGGGGAAGGAAATAGACTTACAGGTCCAGGAAGCACAGAGTTCCAAAACAACTGGACCCAGGGAGAACCACACCAAGACACATTATAATCAAAATGTCAAAAATTAAGGATAAATGAGAATCTTAAAAGCAACAAGAGAGAAGAAGAGAATTACACACGAAGGGGTCCCAATAAGACTATCAGTTGATTTCTCAAAA